>NC_053493.1:336366942-339076942 GCF_905171775.1 Rana temporaria | reverse complement strand
CACAGGGACAGTGGCCCCTAAAAAAAAAATATATATTTTTAATTTTACTTTTAGGCTCTATGCACACTGAAGCTGATAAACTGCAGTTTATTGGCGTTTTGGCTTTTTTTTTCAAAGCCCATAAACTGAACTCTATGTTAGCCTATGTGCTCATGCACACCTGGGCGTTTTTTAGTGTTAATGAGCTTTGGAGTTTATTGGCTAACGCCCGAAATTTGCGTTCAAAGTGCCGTTTTTTGGCGAGAAAAAACGCTGAAAAATGCAAAACGCTGAAAAACGCTGAAAAACTCTCAAAAACGCCAGTGCCAGCGTTTTTTTTTGCGTTTTTTAATCCATTGAAAAAAAAAAAAAAAAAAAAAAAAAAAAAAGCTACACTGAAAAACGCTGATTAAAGCTATTGCAAAAACGCAAAAAAAACGTTGAAAGGCTCCCTGCAAAGCTACTGCCGTTTTTTTATAGCTTTTATCAGCTCCAGTGTGCATGGAGCCTTAGGCCCCGTACACACGAGAGGATCTATCCGCTGGAATTGATCTGCGGATCAGTTCCAGCGGATAGATCCGCTGGTGTGTACAACCCAGCGGATCTGTTTTCGCGGATTTTTTTCCCCTGGGATGGATTTCAAGCGGATAAAAATTTGAAGACATGCTTTCAAATCTATCCGCTTGAATCCATCCCAACGGATTGATCCGCTGGTCTGTACAGACTCACCGGATCAATCCGTCCGAATGGATCCCCCGCATGCGTCGTAATGATTCGACGCATGCGTGGAATTCCTTATATGACCGCGTCGCGCACGTCGCCGCGTCATCATCGCGGCGACGGCGCGACACGTCATCGCGATGGGATTTCGGCGCGGATTTCGATCCTATGGTGAGTACACTCCATCGGATCCAAATCCGCGGAAATCCTCGAGAGGATTTATCCGCGGAAACGGTCCGTTGGACCGTATCCGCGGATAAATCCTCTCGTGTGTACTAGGCCTCAGGCTTCATTTCCATGGACGTTTTTGGACGTTTTTACAGCCACTTTTCTGAGCTTTTTTTGCAGCTTAAAAACGGCTTTCCATGTTAGTCTATGGCCTCATGCCCACCATGACGTTTTTGAGCTGTAGATTGCCGATGCCGTTTTTAAGCTGCAAAAAAAAACAGGACCAGTGCGTTCTGAAGCTCCAGCCTTAGAGCTATAAAAACGCCAGACGTTAGAAAAATGCTCAAAAACGATCAAAACGTGCAAAAACGCTAAAAAACGCCACCGCTGCGTTTTTGAGCTCCAGCTCAAAAAAAAAAAAAAAATAAACATGGACAGGCGTTTTTAAGCTGTAAAAAAGGCTAAAAAAAGTGGCTGTAAAAACGTCAATGGAAATGAAGCCTTATTATTTTAGTTTGACACTTTAAAAAAAAATCATTTATCACTTTTTTTCCTATTACAAGGAAATTAAACATCCCTTGTAATAGGAATTTGGCATGACAGGTCCTCTTTACAGTGACATATGAGGTCAAAAAGACCCCACATCTCACCTCTAGGCTGAGAAGCGGCTAAAAAGACGATATGATAATTTTTATGAAAAATATGACATCTGAATGGTGCCTGTAGACGCACCCATCATTCAGATATCCCCCACTCAAATCAAAGAATGTCATATGACGGCCGGCGGGAGGGAAGTGGTTAAAGGGTTAAAACCAATGAACAATATAGTTTGGTAGTGAAAGGGTTAAATCTCGTTCACAATAACCGTCACCTCAAGAAAAACATGTTATTACAGGAGGCATATCCCTATTACATCTGTATATTGAGCCTACAGCTTGAATTCACAAAGCTCACAAAAAAAAGGACGAGGCTCCTTTAAGAAAAATCGTCAGTTATTTTTTTTGCCATCATGAGCCCTTTGTGATGTCATAGCAGGCCTGACCCAATATAAGGCTGAGCGGAGGTGAGGAATCAGTAGCTGAGTTGTTTGCTGTACAGTGAAGACGTGTTCTTCTCTCTGTCCAGTGTTCTCTTGCTGTTTGATTGGATTCGGATTTATTCGATTCAGTTTTATTGCGATTTCTCAGACTTAAAGCGTGTTTTATTATATCTTCATAATGAAACTATTTAAAAGTAAACAGATTGTTTCTCAAAATAATAACATTGAGAAACCAACCACAGGAAGCCCCGCTATGGAAGGAGCTATCAACCAACAGCAGCTTGTAGATCCTACAAGCAAGAAGCCCACCAAAATGCGGAGGGCACGGCGATTTCTACGTCGCTGCTTCAGATCCGTTATCAGATGTTTTGATGCCGGCAGTAAAGCCGATGGAACGCGCCATCACAAAGAACGCGGCGCTGGTAAGTTTTATAGATATTGATAAATACAAAACACTTTCATTGGATTTGTTCCCCCCCCCCCATATGTACACTTGTATAGGAATGGCCATAGACATTGCTGGTAAACACCATTATGAGGATTTTTAATTCAAGAGAAGCAAGCAGCTATTTTTAGATCTGTTAACCCTGAGCCAAGTCCCCACAACCCCCCCCCTTCGTTTTCCAACTGTCGCCTTCTAACTGACTTTTTTTTACAAATCTTGCATGCCACTTTTTACAGGCTGGACTGATGACCTCAGTGCCACCCAGCAAGATGGCAGAGGATTTACAATATGGAAAGAAAAGAACCCCACATACATGTTTAACCCCTTGTTGCCCACATAAGACATATACATACAATCAGGTTCCCCAGATGAAGACACGTGACCGTGTCGTAACGCGTAGGGATTGGCCGTGGACAGACATACACCAGGAGTGACGTGAGATGGCGCAGAGGACACCACTGTTCATTTTATGCACTCATTTTATTTTTACATGTAAGCGCAATTTGATTCAATAAATGTCCTTGATATTTTTATACTACACCATTGGAGACCCTCTTTTGTCCCTCTTGTTCCCTGGCTTTGAGAACATATAGGTACTCTGGTAAGGGCCCGGGCTTTACATCTACCTTCCACTAGGAGATATCGAGAAGGCTGGCGTGTGGTGGACATAAGTTTATTGATTGCTGTTTTTACCCCTCATTGAGGTGAGAGTTCTGGGAGACCAGACCGGTGTCTTTGGTGGAGTTTCCATTCATCTTTGGGATTAGGGGATATCTACTCCTAGCAGCCCTATCTGCAAATTTCACATATGGACTTTTGTCACTATCTTCTATAGTCTATTTTTATAGCTAAAATTTTGATCACCTTCACCACTTTATTTACACTTTTGATTATTATTTTATGTGTCTTCATATATTTATATATATATTTATATCTACATATATGGTCTTTTTTGCGCAATTACCCTATTCACCATTGATCTATTATTGTTGTTGTGTATACACTGCATAGTTGTTGCTGCATTATTTACACTGTTTATTTAGGAAGACGTTACTCACTTAGTAGCGCATAAGCTTTTTTACAATTAAGACATATACATAGTTGCCAAAATGTAAAAAACATTTCTACAGAAACAGTTTTTAACCTGCACATGTAGCAAGCCATTGTAGGTAGATCCAGAGCCACCAGGGGGGGGGGGGCCTGTAAGGGGCCCAGAGGTCCCCAGGGGCCCGGATGGCAACCCCCCTTATATATATATATATATATATATATATATATATATATATATATATTTATTTATTTTTTTGTTTTTTATTAAAGGACCCAAAGGTCCCCCTTTTTTTTTATAATTTTTTTTTTATATAATTTTTTTTCTTTTTATTAAAGGGCCCAGAGGTCCCCAGGGCCCCGGATGGCTACCCCCCCCCCTTTTATATATATATATATTTTTTTTATTTTTTTTATTTTTTATTTATTTTTTTGTAAGGGGCCCAGAGGTCCCGGCAAACCTCCCCAATTCGTGGCATCCCCCCTGCTTTTCAATTCACGCCCCCCGCTTCTCAATTTTCTCAATTCGCGGCAGCCCCCCGCTTCTCAATGTGAAGTGGCAGCTCCAGGGGGCCCATGCCTGAAGCTGTGTAAGGGGCCCCATAATTCCTGATAGCGGCCCTGCGCAGATC
This sequence comes from Rana temporaria, assembly GCF_905171775.1. Taxonomy (NCBI): domain Eukaryota; kingdom Metazoa; phylum Chordata; class Amphibia; order Anura; family Ranidae; genus Rana; species Rana temporaria. Next base: position 339,072,912 of record NC_053493.1, on the reverse strand, counting down.
ATTAAACCAATGCCATACATTACAGTGATGGTAATGCTTGTTCTTTTATTTTTTACCTGCTCTGTGCAATGCTGAGAAAGAAAAAAAACCAAGCTGCCTCATGCACACTGGAAGTTATAATAACGTTATAAAAACGCCAGTAGCTTTGCAGTTGAGTTTTTCAACGTTTTTGCAATAGCGTTTTTTTTACAGCGTTGGTGTTTTTAAGCGTATTTTTTTTTCTTTTTTTTACTGAGCCAGTGAGGAGCAAGAGAGCCTTGGCTCTTGTGCACATTGCTAGATCGGGATCAGGTTTAGGTATGTTTTTAGGGGGGGCTGAGGGGGAGCTGCATATAGAAGTATTTTTTTTAGAAATGCAGCAAGATAAAATCCCTCTGCCTTTACAAGCACTTTAATTGAACCCGTATAAGGGACTTGAACTTGTCATGGCTAAAGAAAAACAAAAAAACACACTTGTAGGAAGCATGTCCACTGATCCCAAGGTTTTGCAAGGTGCACTTTGAAGAGGCGCTCCAGTCTCCCCCCCCCCCCCCCCCAAATTTTTTTAAGTCAGCAGCTACAAATGCTATAGCTGCTAACTTTTAATATAAAGACACTTACCTGGAAACAGCATCTACCAAACATAGGTTAAAAGTAAATAGTGGTGCTAGGTACTGTAATGCAATAACATAAACAATACACATATATATTACACAATGTGCCCACAGCAATTACCTATGTTTGGTAGATGCTGTTTTTTTATACTGCTAAAGAAACTTGTTGTTGGCTTCCAATCATGGAATTTTAGTGGGTCAGCATGACTGCCAGGCAACCAGCATTTTTATACAAAGGCCAACAACAGTGTTTCCTGTGTCACTGTCATGTCGGGTTTATTATTTGTCCCTGGCAGTGGAGCTTTGAACTTTTTTCTTCATAATTTGATGTTGTATAAAGAAAAATATATAAATAGTAGGTATAGATGCTAAATCCAATTTCTCTTTCTTTATTGCAGATGAAGGCGAGATTTACTGCAGACCCAGCTCACATGGCAGTCCTGCCACAGTGAGCAGTATTGAAAGGGACGTTCAGACTGCAGAAGAGTGTGTCGCCCACGTTCAGACTCCAGAAGAGCGTGTCACCCATGTTCAGACTCCAGAAGAGTGTGTTGCCCACGCTCAGACTCCAGAAGAGTGTGTCGCCCACGCTCAGACTCCAGAAGAGTGTGTCGCCCACGCTCAGACTCCAGAAGAGTGTGTCGCCCACGCTCAGACTCCAGAAGAGTGTGTCGCCCACATTCAGACTCCAGAAGAGTGTGTCGCCCACATTCAGACTCCAGAAGAGTGTGTTGCCTACACTCAGGTTCCAGAAGAGTGTGTCACCCACACTCAGGTTCCAGAAGAGTGTGTCGCCCACGCTCAGACTCCAGAAGAGTGTGTTGCCTACACTCAGGTTCCAGAAGAGTGTGTCACCCACACTCAGGTTCCAGAAGAGTGTGTCGCCCACGCTCAGACTCCAGAAGAGTGTGTTGCCTACACTCAGGTTCCAGAAGAGTGTGTCACCCACACTCAGGTTCCAGAAGAGTGTGTCGCCCACGCTCAGACTCCAGAAGAGTGTGTCGCCCATGTTCAGACTCCAGAAGAGTGTGTCGCCCACATTCAGACTCCAGAAGAGTGTGTCGCCCACATTCAGACTCCAGAAGAGTGTGTCGCCCACACTCAGGTTCCAGAAGAGTGTGTCGCCCACACTCAGGTTCCAGAAGAGTGTGTCGCCCACACTCAGGTTCCAGAAGAGTGTGTCGCCAACACTCAGGTTCCAGAAGAGTGTGTCGCCAACATTCAGACTCCAGAAGAGTGTGTCGTCCACGTTCAGACTCCAGAAGAGTGTGTCGTCCACGTTCAGACTCCAGAAGAGTGTGTCGTCCACGTTCAGACTCCAAAAGAGTGTGTCGTCCACGTTCAGACTCCAGAAGAGTGTGTCGTCCACGTTCAAACTCCAGAAGAGTGTGTCGTCCACGAGTGTGTCGTCCACGTTCAGACTCCAGAAGAGTGTGTCGTCCACGTTCAGACTCCAGAAGAGTGTGTCGCCCACGTTCAGACTCCAGAAGAGTGTGTCGTCCACGTTCAGACTTCAGAAGAGGGTGTCATCCACGTTCAGACTTCAGAAGAGGGTGTCGTCCACCTTCAGACTCCAGAACAGTGTGTCGCCCACATTCAGACTCCAGAAGAGTGTGTCGCCCACGTTCAGTCTCCAGAAGAGTGTGTCTCCCACGTCCAGTCTCCAGAAGAGTGTAATGCTAACTTTGAGACTCCAGAAGAGTGTGATGCTAACGTTGAGACTCCAGCAGAGTGTGATGCTAATGTGCAAGCTCCAGTAGAGTGTAATGTGCACATTGGGACTGTACCAGACATTGAGACTCCACCAAAATGCCAGGTGAACCATGGGAACATCTCCTCCGGTAAAGATGGGGGCAAGGTTACAAGAAGGGATAAGCAGATACTGGTGGTAGGGGATTCAATGATTAGAGGGACAGAGAGGACAATCTGTCACAAAGACCGTCACCTCCGAACAGTATGTTGTTTACCAGGTGCTCGGGTTCGGGACATTGCAGATCGGTTGGAAAGATTGTTGCGTGGGGCTGGGGAGGACCCAGCTGTTTTGGTACATATTGGTACCCATGACAAAGTTAGAGGAAGATGGAGCATCCTACAAAATGATTTCAGGGACATAGGGACTATGTTGAAAAAAAGGACCTCCAAGGCAGTATTTTCAGAAATTCTGCCTGTACCTCAAGCCACACCAGAAAGGCAGCAGGAGCTTAGAGATCTTAACAAGTGGCTGAAGAACTGGTGCAGAGAAGAGGAGTTTGGCTTCATGGAGAACTGGGCTGACTTTGCGGTCAATTACCGGCTCTATAGCAGGGATGGACTGCACTTAAATGGGAGGGGTGCAGCTTTTTTGGGAGTGAAGATTGCCAACAAGTTGGAAGAAATTCTTGTTCAGACTCCAGAAGAGTGTGTCTCCCATGTTCAGACTCCAGAAGAGGGTGTCGCCCACGTTCAGAATCCAGAAGAGGGTGTCTCCCACGTTCAGACTCCAGAAGAGGGTGTCTCCCACGTTCAGACTCCAGAAGAGGGTGTCTCCCACGTTCAGACTCCAGAAGAGGGTGTCTCCCACATTCAGACTCCAGAAGAGTGTGTTGCCCACGTTCAGACTCCAGAAGAGGGTGTCTCCCATGTTCAGACTCCAGAAGAGGGTGTCGCCCACGTTCAGACTCCAGAAGAGGGTGTCTCCCACGTTCAGACTCCAGAAGAGGGTGTCGCCCGCGTTCAGACTTCAGAAGAGGGTGTCTCCCACATTCAGACTCCACCTATATGCACTCATCTACCACCAAGAGGGGACGCTACCACCCTGAGTATAGGGTGAGTGTGGCCAGTGGAACTTCCCCCCAAGTTTCATCTGTCAACACTCCCCCACGCCCAGCATAATGGTACAACCCCCTGGCCCCACCTATATGCACTCATCTACCACCAAGAGGGGACACTACCACCCTGAGTATAGGGTGAGTGTGGCCAGTGGAACTTCCCCCCAAGTTTCATCTGTCTACACTCTCCCACGCCCAGCGTAATGGTACTATCCCCTGGCCTCACCTATATGCACTCATCTACCACCAAGAGAGGACGCTACCACCCTGAGTATAGGGTGAGTGTGGCCAGTGGAACTTCCCCCCAAGTTTCATCTGTCCACACTCCCCCACACCCAGCGTAATGGTACTACCCCCTGGCCCCACCTATATGCACTCATCTACCACCAAGAGGGGACGCTACCACCCTGAGTATAGGGTGAGTGTGGCCAGTGGAACTTCCCCCCAAGTTTCATCTGTCCACATTCCCCCTCGCCCAGCGTAATGGTACTACCCCCTGGCCCCACCTATATGCACTCATCTACCACCAAGAGGGGACGCTACCACCCTGAGTATAGGGTGAGTGTGGCCAGTGGAACTTCCCCCCAAGTTTCATCTGTCCACATTCCCCCACGCCCAGCGTAATGGTACTACCCCCTAGCCCCACCTATATGCACTCATGTACCACCAAGAGGGGACGCTACCACCCTGAGTATAGGGTGAGTGTGGCCAATGGAACTTCCCCCCAAGTTTCATCTGTCCACACTCCCCCACGCCCAGCGTAATGGTACTACCCCCTGGACCCACCTATATGCACTCATCTACCACCAAGAGGGGACGCTACCACCCTGAGTATAGGGTGAGAGTGTCCAGTGGAACTTTCCCCCAAGTTTCATCTGTCCACACTCCCCCACGCCCAGCATAATGGTACTACCCCCTGGCCCCACCTATATGCACTCATCTACCACCAAGAGGGGACGCTACCACCCTGAGTATAGGGTGGTGGAACTTCCCCCCAAGTTTCATCTGTCCACACTCCCACACGCCCAGGGTAATGATACTACCCCCTGGCCCCACCTATATGCACTCATCTACCACCAAGAGGGGACACTACCACCCTGAGTATAGGGTGAGTGTGGCCAGTGGAACTTCCCCCCAAGTTTCATCTGTCTACACTCCCCCACGCCCAGCGTAATGGTACTATCCCCTGGCCTCACCTATATGCACTCATCTACCACCAAGAGAGGACGCTACCACCCTGAGTATAGGGTGAGTGTGGCCAGTGGAACTTCCCCCCAAGTTTCATCTGTCCACACTCCCCCACACCCAGCGTAATGGTACTACCCCCTGGCCCCACCTATATGCACTCATCTACCACCAAGAGGGGACGCTACCACCCTGAGTATAGGGTGAGTGTGGCCAGTGGAACTTCCCCCCAAGTTTCATCTGTCCCCATTCCCCCACGCCCAGCGTAATGGTACTACCCCCTAGCCCCACCTATATGCACTCATGTACCACCAAGAGGGGACGCTACCACCCTGAGTATAGGGTGAGTGTGGCCAATGGAACTTCCCCCCAAGTTTCATCTGTCCACACTCCCCCACGCCCAGCGTAATGGTACTACCCCCTGGCCCCACCTATATGCACTCATCTACCACCAAGAGGGAACGCTACCACCCTGAGTATAGGGTGAGAGTGGCCAGTGGAACTTCCCCCCAAGTTTCTTCTGTCCACACTCCCCCACACCCAGCGTAATGGTACTACCCCCTGGCCCCACCTATATGCACTCATCTACCACCAAGAGGGGACGCTACCACCCTGAGTATAGGGTGAGTGTGGCCAGTGGAACTTCCCCCCAAGTTTCATCTGTCTACACTCCCCCACGCCCAGCGTAATGGTACTATCCCCTGGCCTCACCTATATGCACTCATCTACCACCAAGAGAGGATGCTACCACCCTGAGTATAGGGTGAGTGTGGCCAGTGGAACTTCCCCCCAAGTTTCATCTGTCCACATTCCCCCTCGCCCAGCGTAATGGTACTACCCCCTGGCCCCACCTATATGCACTCATCTACCACCAAGAGGGGACGCTACCACCCTGAGTATAGGGTGAGTGTGGCCAGTGGAACTTCCCCCCAAGTTTCATCTGTCCACATTCCCCCACGCCCAGCATAATGGTACTACCCCCTAGCCCCACCTATATGCACTCATGTACCACCAAGAGGGGACGCTACCACCCTGAGTATAGGGTGAGTGTGGCCAATGGAACTTCCCCCCAAGTTTCATCTGTCCACACTCCCCCATGCCCAGCGTAATGGTACTACCCCCTGGCCCCACCTATATGCACTCATCTACCACCAAGAGGGGACGCTACCACCCTGAGTATAGAGTGAGAGTGGCCAGTGGAACTTCCCCCCAAGTTTCTTCTGTCCACACTCCCCCACACCCAGCGTAATGGTACTACCCCCTGGCCCCACCTATATGCACTCATCTACCACCAAGAGGGGACGCTACCACCCTGAGTATAGGGTGAGTGTGGCCAGTGGAACTTCCCCCCAAGTTTCATCTGTCTACACTCCCCCACGCCCAGCGTAATGGTACTATCCCCTGGCCTCACCTATATGCACTCATCTACCACCAAGAGAGGATGCTACCACCCTGAGTATAGGGTGAGTGTGGCCAGTGGAACTTCCCCCCAAGTTTCATCTGTCCACACTCCCCCACGCCCAGTGTAATGGTACTACCCCCTGGCCCCACCTATATGCACTCATCTACCACCAAGAGGGCCCAGAGAAAATGGGGTGCCTTGCAGATAAGTTGGGCTACATGCCCAGGTAAAAACAGGATGTTGACACTGGTCAACATACAATGACTGGCATGCACTGACCTACAATAACAGACGACGTCCAGATGTACATAAACTGACCGCTCCATGCTTTAGATAGATGCACACAGACAGACAACCAAATTAGGAGAGATTAGATCACACACACACAGATTATATGATGAGGCCTACTACAAACATACATCCAACATTAGAAAAATGATGACTAGCATCCAGTAGTGTAGTTAGTGTAGGTCCTGCCCTAGAAGAGTCTACCTTGCCGTGGTGGGCAGGCTTGGAATCTCTTGGTCAACAGTGTGCCAGCAAATGGGCGAGAGGATCACTAGATCTTCACTTCTGGCCAATTGATTTTACTAAAGGACTCTTGGTTTAATCAGAGTATATATAGTTGGAAAAGCAAAAAATGTGTATGTGTGATTCAGTTCGTAACGAATGTATTTTCGTACAAATTTAATAGTATTCGTACATTCGGATCAATTCGAACATCCAAATAGCTGAAAGAACCAAAATACGAAAATTACGAAATTACGAATAAGCAAAACAACGAAAATTCGAAAATACAAACTTACGAATGGACAAACTTAGGAAGATACGAAACACCGAAACAGTAAAAGAACAAAAATTACATCTATAATTATGATTTACAATCCTTTGTCTGTTCGTAACTTCTTATGTTCGCATTTAATTTGTGTGTTTGTAATTTTGTTTCTTTGTATGTTCGTAATTTTGTTTGTTTGTGTTCTCAAATCGTTCTTTTGAACGGACAGTGTAAGAAAGTGTATCTTAATATGTATGTTCGTAATTTCGTATGTTCGTGTTTTCATTCGTATGTTCGTAAATTAGTTTCTTTGTCTGTTCATAATTTCGTGATCTCGAATCGTTCTTTTCGAATGGGCAGTGTAGTGAGTGATGTATCCTACTTAATATCTTAGCCAATCAGCTTATCTCTTTTGTGTCTGAGTCACAATGCATTCCTGAATCTTTTTAGATTCAGTTGAGGAGGAGACTTGTGACTGAGGGAGTGGACTGGGAGTAAGTACAGGACTTATTAGAAATTAAGCAAGATACACCCTCTCAAAATGGCGTACAGGGGCAGAGGCTATAGCCGCGTGTTGAAAACGAAATTAAAATACAAGATTGCGAATCATTACCAATGACCGCAATGTATTTACAAAAGTACGAATCCATTTGAAGCACGGTAGTAGACACGAATCAACGAAAACAAAACAATGTTATGAATCAACGGAAAAGGCAATCTCACAAAAGTAACAATTACTTAATTACGAGTAGTGTACCGAATAAACTAAAATTATTATCTAACAAAATTACGAATTTCGAATCAAAGAAAATAAATTAGACAGAATTACGAATCATTCAGTATCAACGAAAATAAAACTGTTTAGAAAATACGAACGAGTCCGAATATGAAAACTCGTGTCTTACGAAATTACGAATCTACGGAAATGAGACAAAACGAAACAAAATGAAATTTTTTGTTGTGCACATGTCTAGAAAATAGTATATCACTGCCTAAGATCCAATTAAAGATGGAAACACTGCATAATGCTTCATAAACCCGTGTAAGAAGCGAAACATAAATGTTTATGTACACCGACCCTGATGCATGATCCCATTAAATCTGCAAAGGCTGCACCCATTAAAAACAGCCTAAGGTCCCCTCTACAAAATAAAGGGGTTGTAAAGGTTTGTTTTTTATTTTCTAAGTAGGTTCCTTTAAGCTAGTGCATTGTTGGTTCACTTACCTTTTCCTTCGATTTCCCGTCTAAATTATTTTTTTTTCTTTTGTTTTCTTTGTCTGAATTTCTTACTTCCTGTTCCTCCTCAGTAAGCTGTTCTGGCTGACTAACCCCCAGCCAGAACGTGGGGGCAAGCTTACTGAGGAGAAATAGGAAGTGAGAAATTCAGACAAAGAAAAACATTTAGAAGGGAAATCGAAGCAAAATGTAAGTGAACCAACAATGCACTAGCTCAGGGGTGCCAAACTCAATTTCATCGTGGGCCGCATCAGCATTATGATTGCCCTCAAAAGGGCTGGTTGTATCTGTAAGATTAGATGTCCAGAGCATCCCCTCCCCTTACATTAGATGTCAAGAGCCACCCCACCATCAGAAGCTGAGTCCCTCCCTTATGTCACAGTGCACCCCCTTTCCTTATGCTGCTGCTGGATGCATTGTTCGAAAGCAGAAAGTAAGGGTCTGGAGTAGGACCAAAGGAGGGCTGAAACTCTCCTGCAGCTGCAGGAGAGGTGTGAGGGCCATATGAAATGGCCTGGAGGGCCGGATTCGGCCCGCTGGCCTTGTGTTTGACACCTGTGCACTAGCTTAAAGGAACCTATTTAAAAAAAAAAAAAAAACCTTTACAACCCCTTTAATCCAGTACTATGGAATTAACACTATCAGTATCGGAAAAAAAAAAGTTTTTCCCTAACCGTGTTTTTTTTCCCAATAAGCTGCATGGACACTTTGATCAGTGGCAGGAGATTGAGAAGAACTCATAAGGTTTGATGACAAAGCTGCAGTTAGCAATATTGATTGGACTATTGCTGCATGATTTATATGATATATACCCACTCCTCTCAGCAGTCAGTGACAGTGAGGCCTCGTACACACGACCGAGGAACTCGGCGGGTGAAACACATAGTTTTCCTCGTCGAGTTCTTGTTAGGCTTGTCCAGGAACTCGCCGAGCCAATTTTCTCCATTCCCGTCGAGGAAAAAGAGACCATGCTCTCTTTTTGGCTCGATGAGTTCCTCGACAGTTTCCTAGCTGAAAAATGTACACACGACCGGTTTCCTCGGCAAAAAAGATCTTCCACCAAGTTTCTTGATGGATTCTGCCGAGGAAACCAGTCGTGTGTACGAGGCTTTACAAGCACCTACTGGCCAAGGATCTGAGTAGCGCTCTTTCCCTTTTTGGGGAATTTGTAATTCTAGGGATAGTGACACACAGGGGGTTATTTACTAAACCTGGAGAGTGCAACATCTGGTGCAGCCCTGCATAGAAACCAATCAGCTTCCAGGTTTTATTGTCAAAGCTTTATTGAACAATCGGTAGTTAGAAGCAGATTGGCTGCCAGGAACAGCTTCCCAAGAAGATTGTGAGTGCTCCAGTTTTTAGTAAATCTCCCCCAAAGTCCACTCATGGCAGAACTTCCTGACGGCTAGGGGCCAGTGACAACAATATCCAGCGGGTGCTAGACATGTGCAATTCGTTTCGTCTCTAATTCGTTTTTTAACGAAAATTCGTTAATTCCGAATTTTCGTATTAACACATTTTTTATTTACGAATTTTCGGACTTCTGAAAAATTTGAATTTCCGAATATCCGAATTTTCGCATTTCTGAAAATTCCAATTTTCGCATTTTCGAAATTTTCGTATTTCAGAATTTTTCAATTTCCGAATTTTCGGACTTCCAAAATTTCGAATTTTTTAATTTCCGAAGTTCCGAATTTTTAATTTCCAAATTTTCGTATATTTCTGAATTTTTTAATTTCCAAATTTTCGTATTTCCGAAATTCGGAAATACCAAAATGTTTCTTTTTTTTAAATTTTCAAATTTTAGAATTTTATAAATTCCAAATTTTCGAAATTTAGAATTTAGAATTTTTCAATTTTAGAAATTTCAAATTTTAGAAATTTCAAATTTTTTATTTTTCGAATTTTCAAATTTCGAATTTTCACATTTCGAATTTTCACATTTCGAATATTCGAATCTTCGAATTTTTTCATTTTTGAATTTTCATTTTTTTATTTTTCGAATTTTTCATTTTTCGAATTTTTCATTTTCGAATTTTCGAATATAGAATATTCGAATTTTTAGAATTTTCGAATTTTACATTTTCGAAAATTCGAAAATTAAACAATTGTAACATTGAAAAAAAAAAGTTCGAAAATCTAAAATTCGAAAATGGGAAATTTTCGAATTTTTAGAATTTCAGAAAATTTGTTTTTTTAATTTTCGTTTCATTCGTTTTTTTCGGAAATTTCGTTTTTTGCTTTTTCGGAAATCCGAAAATTCGGAATTCCGAATTTTCGAATTTACGAATTCCGAATTTACGAAAAAAGCAAAAAACTAATAAAACTGATTTTTTTTTTTCAAATTTACGAATTTACGAAAAAAAAAAAAAAACTAATGAAACAAAAACGATTTTTTTTTTTAAATTTCCAGAATTTACAAAAACGAAAAAAAAAAGAACTATTTTTTTGGCAGTGCACATGTCTAGTGGGTGCTACATACATAAAATACGTTTTAGCATCAGAATTAAATACTTACGGAAATGAAGAATGAGTGTGTGCGTGTGAGTGTGTGAGCGTACACAAATCCCGCCAATCAATGATGATGGCTTACTAATAAGAAAGAACAATTGGCTAAATAGCAAAATTAGACATAACAGGTTGATTTGCTAAAAGAGTTGAGAATCTTCACTCAATAAATTATAGGTATGTTCATTTTGCGTACCCAGTGATGTGCAGATGAAATAAATAAACCACCAGGAATTTGCTTTTCACAGGATTGGATGTTTTAAGTGAATGCTGAGTGAAGAGTCTCAACTCCTCTGTTTTATATACATAATGATAAATATCTTTTTATTTCAATCTACAAAACTCAATTTATTCATTAAAAATGTGTGCTATCACTATATGTAAAATCCTTTTATTTTTCACACTGATATAAAGGACATCCTCTACTTGTGTTTCACTAAGCTCCAACAAACATACCAAGTTTTTTCTGGATAAAGAGTATAATCATCATAATTATTATAGGGATAGATTCCAGCGAACTCGCTTAATCTAGGTCAGCCAGCGCAAGGAAACACGCCTTCACTAAGATTTCCCATGACAGAAGCCAAATCTCTTCTACAATACATAGGAACTACAGCTGTTCTATTAGAAATATGATTAAATAAGACATTATCGAAACGTTAAAGCGCTAATTGTCTTGTCTTTGAGCTTATAGTATGAGAGATAAGGTTTAGGTTTAGCACTACCATTGGTTTGAGGCAAACTAATGGCATATCATTGATGGGTGCAATATGTGTAGAGCAAGGGAGGGGGACTCACTGTGCTCTCACACATTGCACAACATGGAGAGACATCGGTTCTTTATCTTTTTTGACTGGGGAAAGAGCCAAGCAGGCCGCACATCACAGTTAACCCACCACTTGCTGGTGGTGGAGCCCATTGGTAGCCAAATCCCACAGCTGCAGGCCACATCTATACTATGTAACTAGCGGGCGCTCCCAAAATGCTGTGCTGGTTACTTGACAGCTGTCATCTGAAGAGGAAGGGATGTTTCATCTGATTCTGTCCTCCTGCTGCTCCCCCAGCACCCGATCTCCTCCACATCACAAGCACTACATGAATCTGCTGCAGCTCTAGCAAATGCAATGTGGAGGAGGCCCGTGAGAGGCATGGGGACAAGATCATTTGATACATCCCTTGCCAGCTTCCAAGGATCCAGCGGGCAATTCAGTAGTACAAATGGGCACTGACTGGCAACATGGGCACTGACTGGCACAATATGGAATAAACAAGTGATGACCAGCAATGCCATCAGTGACTCCCCTCAGTGTCCATCGGTGCCACCCCTCAGTGTCCATCAGTGCCACCTCTCAGAGCCCATCCATGCCCAGTGCCCACCTATCAGTGCCCATCTGTGCCACCCATAAGTACCCATCAGTGCCACCCATAAGTGCCGGACATGAGTGCCCATCAGTGCCACCTATGAGTGCCCAGTGCCGCCTATGAGTGCCCATCAGTGCCGCCTATCAGTGCCCATCAGTTCCGCCTATCAGTGCCGCCTCATCGGTGCTCATCAGTGCCACCTCATCGGTGCCCATCAGTGCCACCTCATTGGTGCCCATCAGTGCCGCCATATCAGTGCCCGTAATTGAAGAAGAAAACTTACTTATTTACAAAAAAATTACAGAAAAAAATAAAAATATATATTTTTAAAATTTTTGCTAATTTTTTTAGTTGTTGCGCAAAAAATAAAAATCGCAGAGCTGATCAAATACCACCAAAATAAATCTCTATTTGTGGGAACAAAATTATAAAAAAATTGTTTGGGTACAGTGTAGCATGACCGCGCAATTGTCATTCAAAGTGCGACAGCGCTGAAAGCTGAAAATTGGCTTGGGCAGGAAGGTGCGTAAGTGCCTGGTATGGAAGCGGTTAAGTTCTATCACGTCAATATGTCTGCCTAAGCAGATGCTTTATTGCCTTTGGACTTTCATGAGCCTTGGTTTTCTCTTGTTGGGTCGGTTTACCAGTGTTTGTTTTGGTGTGTACAACCTGCTATTTGGACTGTTTTTGGAATTACATTGGTTGCTTAAAGATCATAAAGCTGTGTCCCTCAATAGATGATAGAGATAGGATTTTTTTGTACTCAAACTTCCTTTTGTCATTGAGTCCATTGAGGGACACAGCTCACTCCTTACATATGAAATTGCTCACTCTTTGCAGCCCAAAGGGGGTCTGTCTTTATCTTTCTACATGCCTAGTGTTCATTTATCTTGAAGAAGACTATATAACCTAAGTCAGTGTTTCTCAACTCCAGTCCTCAAGGCGCCCCAACAGGTCATGTTTTCAGGCTTTCCATTATTTTGCACAGGGGATTTAATCAGTTTCACTGCCTTAGTAATTACCACAGCCATTTCATCTGAGGGAAATCCTGAAAACATGACCTGTTGGTGCGCCTTGAGGACTGGAGTTGAGAAACACTGACCTAAGTTACTTAATAAATCAAGATGTGTCCCTCAATGGACTCTGAAAAAGGGGGAAAAAATCTTATTTTAGTAGAGTGGGGAATGGTAAGAACTTAGGGCCAGATTCACGTAGAATCGCGGTGGCGTAACGTATCCTAGATACGTTACACCGCCGCAATTTTTCATCGCAAGTGCCTGATTCACCAAGCACTTGCGATGAAAACCTACGCCGGCGGCCTCCGGCGCAAGGCGGGCCAATTTAAATGGGCGTGTGCCATTTAAATTAGGCGCGCTCCCGCGCCGGACCTACTGCGCATGCTCCGTTTCTTAACTCCCGCCGTGCTTTGCGAGCCGTGACGTCATTTTTTTGAACGGCGACGCGCGTAGCGTAATTCTGTATTCCCGGACGGCTTACGCAAACGAAGTAGTTTTTTAAATTTCGACGCGGGAACGACGGCCAGACTTTACACAGCAATACGATTGCTGTGTAAAGTTAAGGCACCAAAAAAAAACGACTAACTTTGCGACGGGAAACTAGACTAGCGGCGACGTAGCGAACGCGTAAAACCGTCGGGGATCGCCGTAACTCCTAATTTGCATACCCGACGCTGGTTTACGACGCGAACTCCCCCCAGCGGCGGCCGCGGTATTGCATCTTAAGATCCGACAGTGTAAAACAATTACACCTGTCGGATCTTATGGCTATCTATGCGTAACTGATTCTATGAATCAGTCGCATAGATAGAAACAGAGATACGACGGCGTATCAGGAGATACGCCGTCGTATCTCATTTGTGAATCTGGCCCTTACTTCTGACTTTGTCTTTTTTGCTATTTCCGCCTTTCTGTCACAATGACATCCACACCATCCTTCTCTTATATGGGTGTTATAGAGACCGGAAGTCAGGGAATATCTCCTTAGTGGGGTTACAGATAGAAATTAAAACCTGACAAAGAATTTAACTCTTCCCTACACATCTAAAACTAAAGAAAACATTTCTGGAGATGTCATCCTTTATAGAAACGTGCAAAAATATAAAATACAGACAATACAGTTTACTTTTTGGTGCTGTAAAGGCTCAGTTGGCAACATTCTGGTTTAGCTAAGGGTTCCAGATTCAACATTTCAGGATCCATAATTTTAGGTGGATCTCTCTCTGAGGCCCCGTACACACGTCCGAGGAACTCGACGTGCCAAACACATCGAGTTCCTCGTCGAGTTCTGTGTTGAAGCCGCCGAGGATCTCGGCGGGCCAACTTTCCTCATTGAACAACGAGGAAATAGAGAACATGTTCTCTATTTGGCCCGACGAGTTCCTCGTCGGCTTCCTCGCTGAAAAGTGTACACACGACCGAGTTTCTCGGCAGATTCCAGCTCCGATCGAGTTTCTGGCTGAATTCTGCCGAGAAACTCGGTCGTGTGTACGGGGCCTCAGCCCTGCTTAGGTTTATTCTGGGGACTACAAAACGCCCTCAATGTAATAAAGATGTGGAGAAAGGGAGGTGTTCTGTTGTCCAAATCAGGACTAGGGGAGCAACTTAGGGTGAAACGCTACTCTTCCATAGACAGTTATTGAACATTGTCATCCTAAAACAGAAAGTGTGTTACTGGTAGGAATCACCAGGTTGAGATGAAAAAAAAAAAAAAAAAGCCTGGATAGAAAGAAAACTAATGTCATCATATCTATGGACTTCTGAGCTGTAATATATAACATTTTTTGGGTTCAGATAATTAGAAATAGGCCCCTCCATCTAAAATATATGTGGGTAATTAACTCTTCATACATAATGTAGATCAGTATGACAAAAGGGATCTATAAAGTACATACCAAAGGCTCAGTTACATCTAACAGGGACAGAGATGCTATTCTTGGAACTGTGAGATTTGTGAGGAAATGCCTGTAGGATGATAATAAAACATTGTTTCAATGCCCAAACAGTGATGTTAATAAATAAGCAGAAGTGGCGGCATTCAACTTATTTTTTTGAACCCTCTTCTATATGAACGTGATTTGTACTTGGTTAAATGAACAGAAGAGGCACAGAAATATAGGGTTATATTTTATGGATGAAAGGAAATTTATCTTTCTACTAGAGAGTTACAAACCGCACTAACCATGCTCGAAATTATTATTCACAGCAAAAGTTCTGTTCATGGCTGTACCCAAATATCAGAGTTTGTTGAGACGGACATGTGCTTAAATGTCAGGCCTCGTACACACGACTGAGAATCTCGTCGTAAAAGAAACGTAGTTTTCCTTGACGAGTTTCTTGTCAGGCTTGTTGAGAATCTTGTCATGCTCTCTTTGCATACACACTGTCAAGACAAAATGCCGTCGTACAACACGTACAACGGCACTATAAAGGGGAAGTTTGATTCCACTGACGCCACCCTTGGGGCTGCTTTTGCTAATCTCATGTTACTGGGTGTTAAGTAAAAGTTTGGTGAGAGACGATTCACGCTTTTCAGTCTGTTACAGCGTGACTAATGTGCTATCTCCATTAGGAACGCTACTTTTACCGAAGGTGCGCTCCCGACTCATACTTTATTCTGAGCATGTGCGCGTTTCTAAGCATACACACAAACGTGTTTCTCGTCGTAAACCAGCCCGACGAGAAACACGATGAGGAAATTGAGACTCCCGACGAGAAAAAAGAGAACTTGTTCTCTTTTTTTCTCGTCGAGATCCATGACAGTTTTCTCGATGAAAAACATACACACGACCGTTTTCCTCGGCAAAAAAGCTCTGCCAGCATTTTTCTTGATGGATTTTGTCGAAGAAAATGGTCGTGTGTACGAGGCCTCATTGTCAGCTTTGACAATATGATTAAGGCTTATTGCCGAAACGTGTAGGCCACTGTACTTTGTACACTCCACTCAATGTAATAAAGTGACTTTTTCGGAAGGACTAGTTGCCGGCTCTTCACCTTACACATCCATGTTCCATTAGTGTTGGGAAGACACTCTAAGCAGGAGCACCATCAGTCCACCTCTGTGGGGAATCTGTCTGGGCATTGCATATTTCTTCCAATAGTCCTGTACATGGCTGTATCCAAATATCAGAGTTTGTCGATGCAGATATGTGCTTAAATGTCATTGTCAGCCTTTCTCAACAAGGGTTCCTCCACAGGTTGCTAGTAGGGTTGAGCGAACCCAAACTCTAAAGTTCGGGTTCGGTACGGACTTTGGTTTTTTTTGCTCCCGAACCCGAATAATTGGAAAAAGTTTGGGTTTGGGTTCAGAGTTCGGCTATTTTATGGCGCGCTGCATGGCAGCCAATCGCCATTTGTTATACTAGAGTTACTAGGAAGCCATCACAGCCATGCCTACTAATGGTATGGCTGTGATTGGCCAGTGCAGCATGTGACCCAGCATGCGACCAGCCTCTATATTAGATAGAGGCACACAGCACAGGTCGTCACTCTGCATTAGCTAGTGTAGGGAGAGGCTGCTGCTGGTTGAGGGACAGTGTCAGAGAGGTGTATCCTGCTTCAGAAATCTACACAAGCACTCTTTATTTCTGTGAGATCTGCATCATCTTATGGTTTATGGCTTGTCACTCTGCTGTAGCTATGGTAGGGACAGGCTGCTGTTTATTGAGGGACAGTGTCAGAGAGGTGTATCCTGCTTCAGAAATCTACACAAGCACTCTTTATTTCTGTGACATCTGCATCATATAGTTTAGGAATTTTGTTCAGCTATTTGCTATAGGGACAGGCTGCTGTTTATTGAAGGACAGTGTCAGAGTGGTGTATCCTGCTTCAGAAATCTACACAAGCACTCTTTATTTCTGTGACATCTGCATCATATAGTTTAGGAATTTTGTTCAGCTATTTGCTATAGGGACAGGCTGCTGTTTATTGAGGGACAGTGTCAGAGAGGTGTATCCTGCTTCAGAAATCTACACAAGCACTCTTTGACTTCAATGGGGTTCGGGTCAAAGTTCGGGTCGGGTTCGGTCCCGAACCCAAACTTTTTTTTCAAAGTCCGGGTTCGGGTCCGAACCCGAACATCCAGGTGTCCGCTCAACTCTAGAACTTGCTAGGAGTACCTTAGGCAACTTTGGCCTCTCAGATGAATAACTACTATGGACAATGAACTTTTTAGCTATCTGTAGGGGAGGAAGATTCCCTATAACCACAGATGTAAGGATCATTTTTACTAGTGATCATCAGACTAATGTACTGTGATCCTTTTTGAGATAGTAATTGTCAGTAGGGGTTTCCTGAGCCTGAAAACTTATTTCAAATTTCCTTCAAGTTAAAAAGGTTGATAAATGCTGGTCTAGGGTATGTAAAATGCCCTGCTACAGGAGGTTAGCAGAGCTACGTTGCTCTCTGTGTCAATAGTTCAGTTGAAACAGAATTTGAACAGCTGAGGATTGGCCTGAAGGTTTACTAATATTTAACCTGTCAGCTACATGCTAAGTTTACTTTTCTTTGGTTTTACAAATGAAAATTCAGGTATTTCCAAATAATAGCACTGAGATGTCAAGCTCATGTTTAACTGCTCTATAAAAGTGTTGTCAAGTTACAATCTGCAGAGAAAACACATACTAGTCTTTGTGATATAATCTGTATTCTGAACTGACTTCACTTTAGATCCGATGATTAATAACATGTGAAGACAGAGGACTATAGAAACTACATATAAAAAAGTTTTTATATAGAATATTCACAAATTTTCCTCTTAAAGTGACACTAAACAGTATCCTTACTATCCAAAAATATTGATGTATCAGTGATCTATTTTTCATGAAATTTTTTCCTACTGTGTTTTTCTGTCTCCTTGTAACATCCATGAGCGACTAAGGGCCCTTTCACACTGGGGCGGGAGGCGTGGTGGCGGTATAGCGCCGCTAAAAATATTGGCGCTATACCGTCGGAATTGCCGCGAGATTCAGCCGCTAGCGGCCGATAAAGGGTTAATACCGCCCGCAATGCAGAGGCGCATTGCAGGCGGTATTACCGCAGCTTCCCATTGTTTTAAATGGGAAGGAGCGGTGAAAGAGCGGTATACATACCGCTCCTCTCACCGCTCCAAAGATGTTGCTTGCAGGAGATTTTTTTCTCTTCTGCCAGCGCATCGCCTCAGTGTGAAAGCCCTCTGGCTTTCACATTGAGAAGGCTGGGCAGGAGTTTTTTAGGCACTATTTTTAGCGCTGTACCGCCTGAAAAACTCCTCAGTGTGAAAGGGGTCTAAACCTCTGCTTTTCCCCCCTCATTTCTATTTGTTTGGAATGAACAGTTCATGTTAGTAGCAGTCACCACTACACACTACAAACACCATTGACTATAGTCCATTTCGGGAATGAGCAAGATTGGTTAGCTACGTTCCTACAGTGGTACTATGGAGAACAAACGTACCCACTGTCTAACAGGAAGTCAGATCCCAGCAGAAAAAAAATGAATCTGGAGGTATGATTTGAGTCTACAATATATACTTGAATAGAGATTTTTTACAGAGTTTAGTGTCACTGTAAGGTAGCTCTTTCATGAAGATAAAAACGTAAGGTCTGCTTATAAGCTAACACCCATCTTCTGAATAAAAATGTAAGAAAAACAAAAAAAATATTTATCGTACTACTACCGTAGGTTAGGCTGATGCCATTTACCTTTTTTATGGGAAAGCTGATGATTCCAAATTCTGTGCTTCTGTACTGAGCAAAAGATCATTCTTTTGGTATTTGGGATTCTCAGATTTCCCAGGATTCAGGATATAGGCCCTGTAATGTCATCATTACCTAGGAAAACATACTAGAAATGTATGTGTACGGTAAGTATAAGGCCTCATGCACACTGGACGTTAAAATAACGTTAAAAAAACGGCAGTAGCTTTGCAGTGAGTTTTTCAACTTTTTTCAATGTCTATTCAATAGCGTTTTTAGCGTTTATTATCGTTTTTCCACGTTAACGTTTTTTTGTTGAAGAAAAAAAATATTATTTTTTCTTTTCAATGGATCAAAAACGTTAAACGCTGGTGAGTGACGTTTTTGAGCGTTTATCTGCGTTCATCGACATTTATCAGCGTTAGAGCGTTTTTACAGCTGAAAAACATCTCTCAGAACCCACTAGTTTTGGGGTTTTTTTTACTGCTCAAAAACGCCACTGCCCAAAACTGCTGATAACAGCCTATGTGTGTATGGACACATAGGATAACATGATGAATAGTTTATTGATTCTAGAAAAAAACGTCTACTGCCAAAAACAGTTGCTGTAAAAACGTCCAAAAACGTCTAGTGTGCATGAGGCCTAAGTAGTGCAAAATGTGGCAGGTATTTCTAGTTATAATAAGAGTAAAGGTACCATGTTAAAAGAGAAGAATTACCAAAGCTTTTTTGGCAATGCTTCTCTTGTGGGTCACAGAAGTACACTTATTTGTGCACTCCAGTGACAGAGAATCAGCCAACAGCGGGGTAAAGCCCGCTGTTGGCTGACATCCCAGATCTGCTCCAGGCTCTGAAAGGATCCTGAAAATAATGTCGAGATCCACCCAGATACCTGATTGGCATCTGGCTCAGCCTCTCCGTGTGCCATCCCTCTTCTTTCACTCCAGTGAGTGCTGGAGAGGCAGAGCAGAGAAAGGTGACTGATAGGTGAACTGAGAACTTAACGATCAGCCTTCATGTGATCACTTAGTTCTAGGACTTAGAGTCAGTGGGTAACAGTTGCAGCATCACAGCGAAGCTGCAGCATGGAGGTGAGTATGTAGGTTTTGTCTTTTGTATGATTCCATATATCTTCTTTAACTCAGAGTGGTATTTCTGATTAAAATGTCAACAGGTTTTGGAATACCTTGGAGGATCTTAACATGGAGCAGCTCAACTATACTGTATGTGGCAGGAATAGGTCCATTCTGTCTGTATCGCCTGCTATCAGGCTCTCTGTATGCATCAGGTCATTAATAATTGCAGCCCAGGAAGGAAGTTATGGTATATGGTGGTATATTGTCTCCTTTTCAGTGCCTGGAAATTGTTGTATGGGGCACTACTAGGCAGTGCCTTAAAATATATCTTTTTATAGGTCTCAAGAAGCTTGGGAGCACACAGGGAACAAAAATGAACTCTGATGTGCCTGTTAAATTTAACAATTGCATTTTATTGTGTATCTGGAAGCTATCAGTTGCTGCTCTCTGCTCCCTCTTCACTACAAACTGCTTCTACTTCCAGTCATAATTACCTTATGTTGTGCCTACCACCTCTCCAATCTGCCTCTCTCAATGGTACACAATTAACTGCCACTTTTCTGTCCACTGGTCACTATGAGCTCCCTATCTGTCTCCCTAATTTTCTGTCTATGGTCATCTTCTGCTCTGACTTTCTCCCACTTTAACCATGATAATTTTCCTGGCTGGTCCCTTGTTAGCACTCTCCTTACTTTCTTCCACGTCTAGCTGTTTTGCAATCTCTCCTGATGGTACCTGATCAGTGGATACTCCTCTTTTGCTTCCAGCACTGTGCAACATCCAGCTCTTGTGCTGCCTCCTTCCTCCTCTATCCATGAGCATTTTTCTCCCTGTCTCCTTTACTTCAGCCATAAAATATTAAGTTGGCCATACTCTAGTAAAATTTAAATTGAAATGATTTGTTTTAAGACCATCTGTCTGATTTCCAAATTGATAGTGGGGTACCTTCTTATTCCCCAGGGAAGACCAGATTGTATTTCGCTATTCCCCAAAAGCCCAAATCGCCTCTCTCTCTCTGACCAGTGTTAATTTAGTCGACTAAAACATTTTAGTAGACTAAAGTAAAGCGAAAATCAAATAGGAACGCCCAGTCCCGCAGCCCATACCCGGAAGCGGCGGAGAAGATCGCTCTCTAAAACGGTAAGTACTGCTTCGATTTAAAAAAAAACACCCGATTCCCCTTGACAAAATGAGCATCAATCTAATGTTAAAAATTAAGTTTTCGGGTGAACCTCCACTTTAATATTATTTTAGTCAACTAAAATACGAATAAAACGAAAACAAATGAGATGACTAAAACTAAAATGCCATTTTAGTCAAAAGACTAATGCTGCATAGACACGGTCGGAATTTCCGACAAGAAAAGTTCGATGTGAACTTTTGGACGAAAATTCTGACCGTGTGTAGGCTCCATCTGACTTTCTGTCAGAAACTCTGCCCACAAAAGAGAGAGAGCTGGTTCTCAATTTTTTTGACGGAAAAAGTTCGGAAATTCCGATCGTCTGTATGTAATTCAGACTCACAAAAAACATGCATGCTCAGAATCAAGTCGACGCATGCTTGAAGCATTGAACTTCATTTTTATAGGCTCGTCGTAGTGTTGTACGTCACCGCGTTCTTGATGGTCTGAATTTGTTTGTGCCTGTGTGTATGCAACACAAGTTTGAGCCAACATTGCATCGAAAAAAAAAACATGGTTTTCTTGTCGAAATTTCCGATCATGTGTACGCCGCATAAGACTAAAGCTAAATTGAAATTTGACTTCAAAATGTTCATACCTCAATACCATAAATAATAACATATTCGATTCTTATATATAATGAGTTTGGAAATTGTAGAGAAATGTTAACTAATGCATTACAATTTAACTACACCCATTCGATTTTAGATGACTAAAATTAGTTTTAGTCGACTAAAATGTACTGGAGATTTAGTCGACTAAATATGACTAAAACAAACAATTGCAGAAGACTTAAATGAGACTAAAACTAAAATGCCATTTTAGTCCTAAGACTGAAGCTGCGTACACACGACCATTTTTAATGTCCTAGAAAAAAAATGACGTTTTTTTCTACGTGATTCTTGTCAAGCCTGCCTTGCATACACACGATTGTGAAAAAAAAAAATACTTGAGCAAAGCGCGGTGACGTACAACACGTACGACGGCACTATAAAGGGGAAGTTCCATTCAGATGGCGCCACCCTTTGGGCTGCTTTTGCTGATTTTGTGTTAGTAAAGGTTTGGTGAGAGACGATTCGCACTTTTCAGTCTTTGTGCTTTTCAGTCTGTTACAGCGTGACGAATGTGTTATCTCCATTACAAATGCTAGTTTTACCAGAACGAGTGCTTCTGTCTCATAACTTGCCTCTTTTTTTCACGTCGTTAAAGCCTACACACGACCGTTTTTCACAATGTGAAAAGCAACAACTTGAAAAACGACACGAGAATTTAGAGCATGTTCTAAATTTTTAATGGCCATTTTCACATCGAGAAAAATGCTCTGGAGCCTACACATGATAGTTTTTAATGACCATTTTAAAAAATTGCATTTTTCACGTCATGAAAAACGGTCGTGTGTACGCGGCATTAGACTAAAGCTAGATTGAAAATTGCTGCCAAAATTAACACTGTCTCTGACCCTGGTCCATGAACTCCTTCCACTCTGCCTCCCCTTCTGATGTTTCACAATTCAGCTATCTCTACTATTACTCCCTTGACAATATCAACTTCTGCTTTAGACATTCTACACCTCTCCAAATTACAACTGGCTGAATCCTGTTTTCCCTGGAATGGGAACAGATATAGAGGTGATAAGGTAATATAGCAGTTCTGGGGGCAGTGGAAAGGGTCATTGGAAAATCTGAGAAAGAACCCCCACAATTGTTGTGCCTGTAACTGCCTCTACTATTTAGGATGCTATGTACATTTCGTTTTTTTTTTTGCTTCATTGTAATGAATATAGTAGTGATTGATTATGTAGGTCTGCTTAGGGGTTTTCTGGGCTGAGAGTTTGATTGCTCCAACCTGTTTCCAGAGCATAGGGCAAGGAAATTCAAATGATTCATATTTATCTTGTCCGAACAAATCAATGGAAGGGGGCATCCAGAAGGTAGCTGGGGAGATAATACATGTACAGTAGGCCTGAACCAAATGTTCTTTTCCCTCAAGGGAGAGTTCCAGTTTTCTTGGGGCTGCTGCCCCTGGAGGCATCTCCACTTTGACAAGAAACTGCAGTCTGGGCTTCAGTAGCTACTGGGCCGAGAGCCTGGAGAAGTTTGCCAAAGGATTGCATTTCATGGAGGGCAATGCAGTGAAGTTCTAGTCTTGAGAACGATCTACTTAATCTCCTTCACTGAGGATCTACCTGCAGATGCTGGGTGGCAGACAGCTCCTAGGACACTGTGAGTAAATACCTTTCTGTGGACTAATAGTTGTGCAAGTGCCATAAGGGAACAGAGTGCCAGAAGTGGCTTTTTAGACTGCTGGCTGAGGATCCTAGATATACTGGCCATTCCCTGCCAGTGTTGTAAGTAACGGCGTTTAAATAAACTCCGTTTCCTAACGATGCCCCTTTTGAGGTTAACGAGTAATCTACCTGATTACTCGTCCCCTCACGGTAACGCCGTTCCCATTACTTGGGCGGCGTTACCGCAATTGCATTTACCGCCACTAGATGGCAGCAGAGCGTCCATCGACGTCACAGACACTCCCACCCGCGATCCCAGCATTGGCCAGAGTGCTGTCATGATGGACATCACAGTGGACCAATGAATGCGATTCGCGGCCGGGACGTGATGACGCGGAGACAAAGCGCGCCGATCCCAGCCGATCCTATTGGGTGCCTAGGAGGAGGATGATGCATGGCAGAAGGGCACCGTGATCCACACCACAGAAGGAAGAAGCAAGCCGCCGCTTTTCTGTCCCGGCTGTCCTCCCGGAGGGGTAACTGTCGCCGCTGACTGACCAGCGGGGGTGACTATTTGCCACCCCCCCAAAGAAAAAAACACCAGCTGCCACTGTTATATGGACCACATGTATTAAACAGGAGGTGAGATAGTGACATATTGCCTGCTCGCCAAACACCTCTGTAAAGCGACCGTGGCCATGTATCACTTTTTTCAAAGGCCCGACATTCTTTGGCTGCCTGTGTTTCTTTTGAAAGTTTGAAGCAATTGAAACGTTTTGTGGTAGGTTGCCTTGATCCCCTCAGTGGTGTTTGTGATTGAAGGCTGGTTTCCATGTGGGAGATGGTGGAAATGACTGTGTATGGACAACATTAGGCTGTTAGGTTAAACAATAATGACGTGTTTGAAAATGTCTGAATATTCTTTGATGGAAGTCTTTGAATTGTCAATTAATATGCAGCATTTTTCCTTTCTTCCTTCTTAAAGCGGGGGTTCACCCTTAGAGGCCACTTTTTCCCCTTAGCTTCCTGCTCGTTTTCTCTAGGGGAATCGGCTATTTGTATTAAAATATGTGCAGTACTTACCCGTTTTCGAGCTGCATCTTCTTCCGTCGCTTCCGGGTATGGGCTTCGGGAATGGGCGTTCCTTCTTGATTGACAGTCTTCCGAGAGGCTTCCGACGGTCGCATCCATCGCGTCACGATTTTCCGAAAGAAGCCGAACGTCGGTGCGCAGGCGCAGTATAGAGCCGCACCGACGTTCGGCTTCTTTCGGCTACGAGTGACGCGATGGATGCGACCGTCGGAAGCCTCTCGGAAGAATGTCAATCAAGAAGGAACGCCCGCTCCCGAAGACCCATACCCGGAAGCGACGGAAGAAGATGCAGCTCGAAAACGGGTAAGTACGGCTCATATTTTAATACAAATAGCCGATTCCCCTAGACCGAACGAGCAGGAATCTAGGGGAAGAAAAAAAAATGTTTTAGAAATGGGTGAACTCCCGCTTTAAGTAATGCAATTGATGGGGTTTGGAGACCATGATGAATATGGAGCAGCTGAATAGAATCCGAATACTATGTAAAGAAATTGCATTGGTGGTCACATGGGAGATTGTATTACTGGGTACCCCCATAGTGTACATTACTTCTGGGAGTCATATAGGGTTCAGCCAAATGTAGGTAGCCAACAGTGCACGTAAGTTTGCAGTGGCTTTGCTGTGTTAACTGCCTGCCCTGATGTAATTAACTCTTTGGGGGGGGGGGGTTAATTTACAATGGTATTTTTATTATGCAGCATGGAGGGGGTTAATGTACTGCCACTGGTCACTGATGCATTGGTGACCAGTGGCAGGTAATTAACCCCTTTGTGCTGCATTAGTGACACCAGTGTCAGTGTTTATTAACCCCTATATGGTGCAGCATGAAAGAGTTCATAAACACTGATGCTGGTGTCACTAATGCAGCACAAAGGGGTTAACTGTCACTGGTCACCAATGCATCAGTGACCAATGGTGTATTTCATACTGCCCAACTCCCATACACTCCGCACCCCTCTCATGTACATACCACCTACCTCATACACTCCGCACCCCTCTTATTTACATACTACCCACCTATATACACTCCGCACCCCTCTCATGTACATACCACCCACCTCCATACACTCCGCACCCCTCTCATCTACATACCACCCACCTCCATACACTCCGCACCCCTGTATACTATACTGTATAATGTGTTTTTATTCTTCAATCAGTTAATATAAACATCTTTGATATTAAAGATGTTATAGAACTTAATTGCATTGTAGAATATTAAAAAAAAAGTCCGTTACTTTGCTGAGTAACTAATTACTTTTTCAATGTAGTAACTGAGTCACTAATGCAATTACTTTTTCGGAGAAGTAATTTGTAACGGTAACAAATTACTTTTTTAAAGGAAGATGAGCAACACTGTTCCCTGCTACCTTCATAAAGCTTCTTTTGGAAGATTAGAGAGAGGGTTGTCCTCCTATTGTTGTTACTGATCTTTTTAGCGTATCCTGTGACCCTAAATCCTTCTCCTGTTAATGTTCTTCAACAATAAATACTAAAAAGACATCCTATATACCGAGCCTGAATATTTGGCTGAGAGGGACTGTGCTTGTGTGACTGACAGCCTCTGTACTATCCAGGAGAACCTGTCTATTCTCGGTCCCATCAGGGGAGAGTGCTATGCACATGTCTTGGTGACTCCTGATATTTTAACTTACCTTAAAGTGGCATTCCACCCAAAAATGGAACTTCCACTTTTTGGAATCCCTCCCCCCCCCCCTCCGGTGTCACATTTGGCACCTTTCAGGAGGGAGGAGGGAGCAGATAGCTGTGTAATACAGGTATTTGCTCCCACTTCCTGGCATAGATCACAGGTGCCTATTCTGTCCTCCCCCTCTGTCTTCTGGGAGACACACAAGTCCCAGAAGACAGCAGGGACCAGTGAGGACGCGCATCGTGGCTCGCGCATGCGCAGTAGGGAATCTGGAACACTTCTTGATTCGCCTACTGAGGATGCCGACGGACAGATCAGCTTTGGCTGCCAACATTGCGGGCGCCCTGGACAGGTAAGTGTCCTAAATATATTAAAAGTCAGCAGCTGCAGTATTTGTAGCTTTAATACTTTTTTTTTCGGCGGACCTCCGCTTTAAAGGATAAGCAGCTACAGTGAACGGTCGTGGTTGTAAGAGTAGTACACGTGGCTTACAAAGTTTACAACGTTTTTAGTTTTTTTTAGTGACCCACAATTAGTCATTGTTCTCTGTATTCTTGATTGTGTAATTTGTGTAATGTCTAATATGAATACCATTGTGTGGGGGTGTTTCCAAGTACAACACAGCTGTCTGCAATAAATGAACCTGTACAAAGAAATTCTCAAAACAGTTTGTATTTCATCTGCAGCCCGGATACCGTCTATTGTGTCCTTTTTTTTATTCACTCGCCAAAAGAATTGCAATCAACATTTGTTTTCAATAGAATAAAAGTTTTATGTGTTCCTAATGAATTTATGTTTTTGTAAATGGCATTGTCTTCCTATCAGTAAGTAGTCTTGTGTATACTATAAAAAAATACATGAAAAAAATCATAGCGTATTGCTCTACAAGTTTTTTTTGTTGTTGTTTATTTACAATAGATATTTGAATTTTGGGACCATCACTTTATTGTGTCTATAGTATATATAGTTATTCGATCTGCAATTGATCTTTCAGTTTTTGATGCTGAATACATAAGTTCAACTCGAACAGCGGGTGTTCGCCGAATAGCGAACAATTGTAGGTGTTCGTGGCAAATTCGAAAGCTGCGAAACACCATTTGAAAGTCTACGGGAGAAATCAAAAGTGCTAATTTTAAAGGTTAATATGTAAGTTATTGTCATAAAAAGTGTTTGGGGACCTGGGACCTTGTATCAATGCAAAACAAAGTTTAAGAACTGCCATTTTTTCGAGAGCAGTGATTTTAATAATGCTTAAAATGAGACAATAAAAGTGAAATATTCCTTTAAATTTCGTACCTGCTGGGTGTCTATAGTATGCCTGTAAAGTGGCACATTTTCCCCATGTTTAGAACAGTCCCTGCATAAAATGACATTTCTAAAGGAAAAAAACTTGCGGCTATAATGAATTGTCGGGTCCCGGCAATACAGATGAAAGTCATTGGGAAAAAACGACATGGGTTCCCCCCCAGTCCATTACCAGGCCCTTTGGGTCTGGTATGAATATTAAGGGAAACCCTGAACCAAAATTTAAAGAAAATTGCATAACAAAGGACCTGTCCCAAGCTGTGTCTGTGTGTTTTTTTTTACACTTTTTTTGTGAAATGGTAGGGGTACAATGTACCCATTACCAATTCACATGGGGGGGCAGGATCTGGGGGTCCCCTTTGTTAAAGGGGCTTCCAGATTCCGATAAGCCCCCCGCCCGCAATACCCTGCAATCTACCGACTCACCGCTACGATCGAAGCCAGGATTTTTTTTGTTTTTTTTTGTTTTATTTCAGGCTTCCCAGCCTAGAGGTGAGATGTGGGGTCTTATTGACCCCATATCTCACTGTAAAGAGGACCTGTCATGCCATATACCTTTTACAAGGGATGTTTACATTCCTTGTAATAGGAATAAAAGTGATCAAAACAATTCTTTTTGCAGAAAAACATATCAAACTAAAATAAAGTAAAATGAACAATAAAATAATATATATATTTTTTAAGCGCCCCTGTCCCTGTGTGCTCGCATGCAAAAGCGAACGCATACGCAAGTCCCACCCACATATGAAAACGGTGTTCAAACCACACATGTGAGGTATCTCTGTGAACGTTAGAGCGAGAGCAATAATTTTGGCCCTAGACCTCCTCTGTAACTAAAAACATGTAACCAGTAAAAATATTTAAAGCGTTGCCTATGGGGATTTTTTTAAGTAGCGAAATTTGGCGCCATTTCACAAGCTTTTTTCCAATTTTGAAGGGTGAAATGCTGGGTATCTATTTACTCAGCGTAACTTCATATTTCACAGTGCTGCGCAAATACCGTGCGAGATAAAAAGTTGAAACGACCACCATTGTATTCTCTAAGGTCTTTGCTAAAAAAACATATCTAATGTTTTGGGGTTCTATGTAATTTTCTAGCAAATAAATTATGATTGTAGGAGAGAAATGTCAGAATTGGCCTGGGTGCTCCAGAACGCCTGAAGGTGCTCCCTGCATTTTGGGCCTCTGTATGTGGCCACGCTGTGTAAAAGTCTCACACATGTGGTATCGCCATACTCGGG
Organism: Rana temporaria; assembly: GCF_905171775.1. Lineage (NCBI taxonomy): Eukaryota > Metazoa > Chordata > Amphibia > Anura > Ranidae > Rana > Rana temporaria. The sequence goes on along the minus strand of NC_053493.1, from coordinate 339,044,580 downwards.
AGTAATAGCAGAATGTGTTTTGGGGTGTAATTTGTGCTATGCATATGCTGTGTGAGAAATAACCTGCTAATATGACAATTTTGAGAGAAAAAAAAAAAATCTTGATTTTGCAAAGAATTGTGGGAAAAAATGACAACTTCAAAAAACAAATTTCTTGCCTCTTTCTAAATACCTTGGAATGTCTTCTTTCCAAAAATGGGTCATTTGGGGGGTATTTGTACTTTTCTGGCATGTTAGGATCTCAAGAAATGAGATAGGCCGTCAGTACTTGATCAATTTTCAGATATTGGCACCATAGCTTTCACAAAGACCAAATAATATACACCAATTTGTACTTATTTTTACCAAAGATATGTAGCAGTATACATTTTGGCCAAAATTTATGAAGAAAAAATACTAATTTGCAAAAGTTTAGAACAGAAACAATTAAATTTTTATTTTTTTACAGAATTTTCAGTCTTTTTTCTCTTATAGTGCAAAATATAAAAAACCCAACGGTGATTAAATACCACCAAAAGAAAGCTCTATTTGTGTGGAGAAAAAAAAGGACGAAAATTTCATATGGGTACAATGTTGTATGACTGAGTAATTGTCATTCAAAATGTGAGAGCACCGAAAGCTAAAAAATTGGTCTGGTTATTAACCAGTTCCCGACCTCCTCATATGCATTTACGTCAGCAGAATGGCACGGACAGGCACATCCACGTACCTGTACGTCCTCTGCTAGATGTGGGTGGGGGGTCCGATCGGGACCCCCCCCCCGGTACATGCGGAGGTCGGGTCCGCTCGGGGAGCGATCCGGGACGACGGCGCGATCGCTCCCCGGGGGTGAAGAACGGGGAGAGCAGTATGTAAACACGGCTTCCCCGTGCTTCACTGTGGTGGCGCATCGATCGAGTGATCCCTTATATAGGGAAGACTCGATCGATGGTGTCAGTCCTACAGCCACACCCCCCTACACTAGTAAACACACACTAGGTGATCCCTAAATGTTACAGCGCCCCCTGTGTTTAACTCCCAAACTGCAACTGTCTGTTATTTCACAATAAAGAATGCAATTTAAATGCATTTTTTGCTGTGAAAATGACAATGGTCCCAAAAATGTGTCAAAATTGTCCGAAGTGTCCGCCATAATGTCGCAGTCACGAAAAAAATCGCTGATCGCCGCCATTACTAGTAAAAAAAATAAAATCTAAAAAAACTATCCCCTATTTTGTAAACGCTATAAATTTTGCGCAAACCAACCGATAAACGATTATTGCGATTTTTTTTACCAAAAATAGGTAGAAGAATACGTATCGGCCTAAACTGAGGAAAAATAATTTTTTTATATATGTTTTTGGGGGATATTTATTACAGCAAAAAGTAAAAAATATTGCATTTTTTTTAAAATTGTCGCTCTATTTTTGTTTATAGCGCAAAAAATAAAAACCGCAGAGGTGATCAAATACCACCAAAAGAAAGCTCTATTTGTGGGGAAAAAAGGACGCCAATTTTGTTTGGGAGCCACTTCGCACGACCGCACAATTGTCTGTTAAAGCGACGCAGTCCCGAACTGTAAAAACCCCTTGGGTCTTTAGCCAGCATATTGGTCCGGGGCTTAAGTGGTTAAGGGGGTTTAAGTGCCCAGTGGTCAAGTGGTTAACTGACAATTTGTGTGGTTGTGCGATGCTGTACCCAAATTAAATTGATGTCCTTTTTTTACCACAAATAGTGTTTTCTTTTTGTGGTATTTGATCACCTCTGCTTTTTTTTTTTGCGCTATAAACAAAAAAAGACCAACAATTGAAAAAAATAACTATATTTTCTGGTTTCTGCTTTAAAACATATCCAATAAATATTTAAACAAAAAATCTATTTTTTTTCATCAATTTAGGCCAATATGTAAATCCCAAAAAGCATATATTGATTGGTTTGTGCAAAAGATATAACATCTAGATATAACATCTAAAAACAATGGGATTTTTTTATACTAGTGATGGCGGTGATCAGTGACTTATAGCAGGACTGCAATATTGCGGTGAACAGTTGGAGACTGACACTTTTGACACTTTTTTGGGGACCAGTGATACTAATACAGTGATCAGTGCTAAAAATATGCATGTTTACTGTACTAATTACACTTGCAGGGAAAGGGTTACCATCAGGGGCAATCAAAGGGTTAACATCAGTGATTTTGTGTAATGTGGAAGGTGCTTTCACTAGGGGAAGACAGGAAAACTTGATTCATGCCTTCTCTACTGACAGAACGGCGACTTGCCTTGTTTACATAGGCAGCCCACCGGTCTCCCTCTGTACCGAAGGATTGGCAGGTCCCCACGAACATTGAGTCCGCGGTACCCGCAGATCAGCTCTCACTGTGTATAATTGCAGTGGAAGCAGGCAGGCAGCGGTTCGCATGCCTAACCCCTAATGCATGACCCTCTACCTGGAAGTGTCGGATCACATACTAGGTACGTAATCCGGCACAGCAGTACCACTTTGCCACTGTATATCCAAGTTATACAGTCAGCAAGTGGTTTAGTTATATGCAAATCTAGATTTTTTCTGTGATAGCTAGCTTTGTTCTGGTCCCATTCCCTCTAATCTCTTTTCTTTTGGTTAGTATGGCTGCTCTTCCCATTAAAACACCAATAGAGAGACTATGAAGAGGGAAGCCTCCCCATTTTAAACTTCTCAGCTCCCGATAGAGCAGTAACAAGACGTGAGTGGGATCTTTGTTCCTACATTGAGAATTTTATTTAGAGCAGCTATAGAGGAGACCTGACTTGTGACTAATTTGGACATCACTAGATATTTCGGGTGAAACCCAGGGCATTTAAGTTAATTTTGTATGTCTTTGTGTTGTTTTTTTTAAAACACTTTCCTTAATTGCATGCACTGATGAAGGGGTATGAAGCAAAGTGAAAGGCAAGCAGGTTGAACTTAAACCACAAACAGAGCCCTTATTCACCAATTGACATATGTCAAATAATTTTTTTAGCATGGCGATGCCATTAGGAACTTCCATTTCCCTCAGCTGTAGGTTCCCTTAGATGGGTTCACTGATGGTGCCTATGCCGGACCTACCCCAAAGGGTGTATTCCACTTGGACTACTACCTACATAGTTATGATCTGTCTTTTCCCATCAACCTCTGCCCTATAGTTCTGCTGACCCCAGATTATATAGGAATAGGTCCTACCCATAGTACCCATCCAGGGGTTGTGTTTCCCTAAAAGAGTACTAATTCCTGCTTACAAACAGACTGGCAATCCAGCACCATTGCTTTGAAAGATTTTTTTCAAAGCACTTCTCCAATGTTGAAAGATTTGGGCTAACCTCAGCACAGTAATGCCCTGTACACACGATCGGTTCGTCTAATGAAAACGGACCGATGGATAATTTTCATCGGAGGAACCGATCATGTGTGGGCCCCATCAGTTTTTTTCCCATCGGTGAAAAAAAATAGAACCTGTTTTACATTTTTCTTATGGTTAAAAAAACGATAGAAAAAAACAATCGTCTGTGGGGAAATCCATCGGTCAAAAATCCATGCATGCTCAGAATCAAGTCGACGCATGCTCGGAAGCATTGAACTTAATTTTTCTCAGCACGTTGTAGTGTTTTACGTCACTGCGTTGGACACGATCAGATTTTTAACCGATCGTGTGTTGGCAAGACTGATGAAAGTCAGCTTCATTGGATATCTGCTGAAAAAATCCATCGGTTCGTTTTCATCAGACGAACCGATCGTGTGTACAGGGCATTAGGGTCTGTGTACCTGCTGCCTTCTTACCGTTTGAATATCAGCCCTTATACCTGGGGTTTAAACTGGCAGTATCATGGAATAGCCATGCTGTTTTTTTTATGTAATTAAATAAAATTAAGTCTCAAAGGGGCAGATCCACGTACATCGGCGCATATATAGACCGGCGTAGCGCATCTCATTTACGTTACGCCGGCTCAACTTAGAGAGGCAAGTACCGTATCCACAGAGTATTTGCGCCCGCCGGCGTAACGTAAATTAGGAGGCGTAAGCCGGCGTAATTGAAAGTGGGAAGGACGTGGGTGTGTTCCATTGAAATGAGCCGTGACCCCATGCAAATGAAGGGCCGGTCGGACTGCGCATGCGCATGATGCTGACTATGGTCAGCGCCTCTCTGCGCATGCTCAGAACTCGGCCCGGCGTAATCAGTGAGATAGGAACTAGGCCCGGCGTACTTAGTGAGATATGCCCAGGGCATAAATAGGCCCAGACATACGCCCTTCCATTGCAAAAGTACATCCATTTGTTTCCCCCCCTGAAGCAAGGTGCTTTTGTTCCGTTGTCTGTTGCTGTTTGTAGGTTTGTGTCGTTTCGTGTCGGTGTGTTTTTTGGATCGTGTGTTTTTTGGATCGTGTGTTTTTTGGAGAGTGTTTTTGAAAGATGACAGAGAGGAAGAGGAAGTTAAACTACTCCTCGCGGGAGAAGGCCATTATTGCCAGGGCATTGACCCTGCATGGTCGTTTTCTGCATGGCCCTTAGGCCCCGTACACACGACCAAACATGTATGCTGAAACTGGTCCACGGACGCATGCGTGGAAGCCTTTAAATGGCAGGCCCGCCCACGTCTCCGTGTCATCGCCGCGTCATCATCGCGGCGACGACGCGGACACGCCCCGCGTATTGTTTACGCGCGGACTTCTGTACGATGGTGTGTACAACCATCGTACAGAAGCCCTCTGGCAGGCATGTACGGTGAAAACGGTCCGACGGACCGCTTTCATCGTACATGTTTGGTCGTGAGTACCCGGCCTTAGAGTGCCAACACCACCCCGGCCAGGAGGAGGCAGATCCTGCAAGACATCGCAGATGATGTCAATGCGTTTGGGGGTGAGACCAGGACCATTGATCCAAAAAAAGATCAATGATCTCAGGCGCGTGGTCCGTGGGAAGCTGGCAAAGATTTCAGCTCATGCCAGGGGCACTGGAGGGGGACCTGCATGCACTATCACGCTCAATGCTGAGGAGCGGGTGGTTGCCCAGTGCTTCCACAGGCAGCAAGTGGAGGGGCTGCCTGGCTTTGACTCCATTGAGGAGGTCTTGAGGACAGGTAAGTTTTTTTTTTCTATCTGGTGTGATCTGCATGTGTGTGGGGGAAGGGAATATGTGACAAGTGTGTGGATCCTCCAACATGTGAATGTTTTGTGTCATCCACAGATGTGCAGGAGGGTGCTGGGCCATCTGGCCAGTCCGCAGCCTCCCCCGGACATGAGTCTGAGAAAGACCCCCAGGCAAGCCCGGAGTCCTCTGTGCAGGGGAGTGGCCCCAGCTCACCTCATGAGGAGGAGGAGGAGGTGATGTCGGGGAATGAGGTGCTTCTCCATTTGGAGGAGGCTCCCCCTAGGGCTGGCAGAAGTCAGGCCTCCATTAGGGGTAGCCCCTCCCACTCCTCCCCCAACAGGGCTTCCCCCCCAAGGGGCTCCAATTCTCCCAGGCCACAAGCCTCATCAGGAGGCAGGAAGGCGACCCGGAAGACCAGGGGTGTGGCAGAGGTTCTGCCCGAAAATCTTATGAGGGACCAGGCCCATCAGACCCGCCATCTGGGTCAGGTCACCCAGACTTTGGGCTGGATGGAGGAGAGCATGGCCTCCATCAAGGAGTCCGTGCAGGACATGAGTTGCAACTGCCTGGCTGTGATTACCTGCCTCAACGGCCTGCAGACTGCCACAGCAGGCGTTGGGCAGGAGGTGCGTGCCCTGACCCAGGCTGTCCAGGCCAACACGGCAGCCCTCAATGTGGGCCTCACGCGCATCGCCGTGGCCTTGGAGGGCAGGCCGCCAGGTGGGCAGAGACCAGGGGAGGCTCCTCCTTCCCCTGATTACCCCCCCATGAGTCTCCCCCGAGGAGCCGGGGCCGTGCCCGCCCCAGGCGTGGGTCACGCCAGCGGCGTTAGCTTATTGTCTTTTTTTTTTGTGTTTTATGTTTATTTGTTATTTTTTACTGTGTTTATGATTTGTTTTAATTTTGTGAATGATGTTTGAATGTGGGGGTGACATTCCTGCCGGAAAAGGGGTGTCACCCTCAGTTTTGGTGGAGAAGGGATCCCCAGGACCAGGAAGAAGTGATCCCCAGGTCCGTGTGAATGGTGTATGAATGTACAGTGACATAATTGGAGCCTTGGCGTGGCGTTGCTGCTCCCAAGTCCTGCATGGTGGACTTGTGCTAATCCAATTTGATGAGGATGTGGGGTGTGTGTGCTAGGGACCACAGTGGTGTGCATGCGTGCATTCTCATTGTGCCATGATTAATGTGTGTTTAACGTACAAAGATGCCTACTGCGAGGCATCTCCAGATTTCTCTTCCCTCAGCAGACGGGGTAGCCTCGGTCAGGGGGGGAATGTCTGGTTCGGGGGTCAGGTCATCATGTATGTCAATCACCAGGCCCCTTCTCACGGCGAAGTTGTGCAGCATACAACATGCACCGATGATCTGGCACACAAAGTTTGGGGAATACAACAGGGTACCCCCAGACTTATCCAGGCATCGGAAACGGGACTTCAGGAGGCCAAAGGTGCGTTCCACCACTCCACGGGTACGTGCGTGTGCTTCATTGTATTTTCTCTCTCCTGGGGTTTGGGGATTCCGGAATGGAGTCATGAAATGGGGCCCAAGTGCATATGCAGAGTCACCTGGAAGGGAAAAGACAGGAGGATGTTAGTCGTGCATGTGCCCCTTGTGATGTCTGCATCATGGGGAGGGACAGTCATGCCTTACACCCATGTCACTCACCAACCAGCCAGCTGTCCCCATACATGTTCTGTTTGAATTCCATTGGGATGGGGCTCTGACGGTATATGTAGCTGTTATGGCTGGACCCTGGGTGTTTGGCACGGATGTGCCATATGAGGCATTGGGTATCGACTATCACCTGTACGTTGATGGAATGCCAATGCTTCCGATTGCGGTATAGGTGCTCTGTGTCACGGGGGGGCTGTAGTGCCACATGTGTGCAATCAATGGCCCCCACGGTGCGTGGGAATTCTGCAATCCTGTAGAAATCACGCATTGCCTTCACCCGCAGGTCCTCCTGGGTGGGTCTGATGATTTGGTTGGCCATGCGTCTGAGGATTGCGGGGATAACCTGGTGCACACATCTGCTAATGGAGGATTGTGCCATCCCAGCCACAACTCCACTTGTACGCTGAAAAGAGCCACTGGCAAGGAAATGGAGTGTTGCCAGTACCTTGACCAGTGGCTCCACTGCATGTGAGCGGCGTGTCTGGCTGGTGATGTCATCTTTCAGGGTTGCGGTTAATTCCAGGATGGCAGTAGGGGTGAATCTGAAGATGCGAAACACCTGAGAATCACACATGCCAAAGACGTATATGCGCGGTCGGTATATCCTCTCCCGTGCCCTCCTCCTCCTCCGTGCCCTCCTCCTTCTGCGCGCATCTAAAGCCAGTAGTATAGCTATGACCATGGATGCCCCTGGCATGTTGGCATACAGATTGTTGTCCTGCAAGTGTGACTGCTCAGCTCGTCCCTAACGGTGTTGCTTTAGCTGACCTGCACACGTCTGGTGCAAAGTTAAAGCTGCTTTTATGAGGGGTAACTTTAGACCGGACATACAGCTTACGCGCACAGCGCGTAGCCTGCGCCGGACAAACGTACTTTTGTGGATCGCCGTATCTCCCTCATTTGCATATCTGCATAGCAAAACAATGGTGCGTCTAGCGTATTTTTGCGCCCACGATGCGCTGGTGTAGAAAAATTACGTCGGGTGGAAAAATCTAGTTTTCAGGCGTATCTCGTTTTGGGGATGTGGCGCATAGATACGCCGGCGCATAGTTACACTTACGCCGCGCATCTCGAGATACGCCGGCGTAAGTGCTTTGTGGATCTGCCCCAAAGTGTTTTTTCTGTGTAACCCCCCCCCCCAAAAAAAAAACAAAAAAAAAACATAAAAACAGAATCTGGCCTACCTAAAGCCCTTGAACTACATGTGTGGGCCTTGAATTCACTGCAGAAAAGCAGGTATTATAATAACATTCATCAATAATCACTAAAATAAACGTTGATTGATTTTATAAATACAAATAATCATTCCAATGAATGTGCAGTGAGTCCAACATTATAAATGTTCATACATTTGCTATATCTTTATAAATTTGCCAGTTACAAACTACATTTTAACAAAGAATATACTGGTTGTCTTAAGTGGGCATGCTAAAATTCTCATAATATGGTGAAAAGTAACGGTAAGATAAATACTATGTACTGAAAATGCATACTGTACTGAACAATCTCAATAAGCCTTCCTTTATTCATGAATGACGTGATGAGAATTTGGGCCATTGTATGAGCTGAACAAGGAAATGGATCATTTTAAAGTGTAAAGGTCAAACAGAGTGCAAATGTGACAAGCTTTAGTGACATTTTGGCTTCTAATAAATGTATAATTTGATACATGTACATTGCTCCAGACTCCACAACAAAGCTGTTTCTCTTGGACAATTCTGTTAATTCTTTGCCAGGCAGAAATCAGGCTAACAAGGGCCGAACGAAAAAAGGAAAAGTTCTAGGGGGATATTTCTAAAGCAGACAATGTGAAAGTGAACCTTTAAGGTGCATGTATTATATATTACAGTGATCGATTCACCTGCAGTGAATGTTTAGTGACTTTCACATTGACTGCTTTATAAATATGCCCCAGTAGTCTTTAGTCCAAATTCATAAAAGGAAAGCAAAACCTACCTGCCTCTGTCCTCCTAGATCCTCTTGAGTCAGTCATCTGGGGTTCGGGGAATCCCTTTTGTTTAGGTGACATTGGCTCACACAGCCAACTGGCTCCTGCTCCTTTGTTTTTATACAATAGTATTGCTTGGTTAACAAGTGTCTGCTACATGGAAATGGTAGGAGGGTCTCGGGAACTGCCACCATAAAACAATATTTTTCTTTGCATAGAAGAATAACAATCGGAAAATACGTTTGGAGCATTTAGGCATATCAGTGGTGTTTACATAGCACAAAAGGCATCTGATAGGGCTGCATACGTTAAATATTAGACATGTGCATTTGTTTTCGTCCAAATGCATTTTTGCCTGAATTTCAGGTATTTTCGTTTTGGTTTTAACAAACAAAAACGAATGCGCAGAATACGAAAAACCGAAAGATCCGACATAAACAAATGCTTTATTTTCGTTGCAGCAACAGTTCGATATAGATAGGAGATTTGACATGACGCTGACAATAACAATCTGTGTCTATGGAACCTGTGGTCAAATGTGCCTAACCTTAACTATATGGCCCCGTACACACGGTCGGACCGAACCGAGAATGTACCGAAGTTCAGTTTCATCGGACCAAACCGACCGTGTGTATAGGCCATCGGTTTCTTTTCCTTCGGTCCAAAATTTTAAAACATGCTTCAAAACCGAACCGATGGACCGCTGCCCCTTCGGACCAAACCGATGGTTAGTACAGAAAAGCATCGGTTCAAAACCCGCGCATGCTCACAATCAAGTCGTCGCATGCTTGGAAGCATTGAACTTCGTTTTATTCAGCACGTCGTGTGTTTGACGTCACCGCGTTCTGACCCGATCAGATTTTGGACTGACGGTGTGTACACATATCAGGCCGTACGGCCACTTCAGAGGTGAACCGATGAAAACGGTCTGTCGGACCAGTCACATCGGTTTGGTCCGACCGTGTGTACAAGGCCTATTAGTCCAAGATTATTCTACATAGAGAGGAAAGGTTTGACATTAGAGAGAAAAGATTTGACATTATAGAGAGAAAAGATTTGACATAGAGAGAAAAGATCACTGCTGGACCTGGGTGGGGGAAGTAAAATAAAAATAATGATGAGGATGAATGTTATTGGCTGATTGTAACCAAAGAGGAGGAGCAGTAAACTAGCTAGAACTAACTTGACAATTCAACATGAACGACAAAGATTCGACAAAGCATCGAAAAACATACAAACGTTAAATCTGTCATTGAATGCTCATGGTGTCTGTCGAAAGTTCTAAAGCCGCGTATACACGTTTGGTTCGTCTGATGAAAACGGTCTGATGGACCGTTTTCATCAGACGAACCGATCATGTGTGGGACCCATCGGTTTGTTATCCATCGGTGAAAAAAATAGGAACTTGTTTTAAAATTATCTGATGGTTAAAAAAACGATAGAAAAAAACGATCGTCTGTGGGCACGTCCATCGGTTAAAAATCCACGCATGCTCAGAATTAAGTCGATGCTCGGAAGCATTGAACTTCATTTTTCTCAGCACGTCGTTGTGTTTTACGTCACCGCGTTCTGACACGATCGGTTGTTTAACTGATGGTGTGTAGGCAAGACTGATGAAAGTCAGCTTCATCGGATATATGATGAAAAAATCCATCAGACTGTTTTCATCGGATGAACCGATCGTGTGTACAGGGCATAAGAAGATTCGACGGAGCAGCTAAACTGTACGAGGCTGAAATCGTACATTTCCGGTCAAATGCTCCGCCCATAGGCTATAGAAAAATTCTAATGTTGGTTGACTAGTAATAATAATTAAATATAATTATTACTAGTCATACAACATTAGAATTCTACTATAGCTTGTAGGCGGAACATTCGTCCGGAAATGTACTATCGCGGCGTTGTACAGTTTCTTTGAACATTTGACAGACACCATAAGCCTTCAATGACAGATTCAACCTTAATTCATTCAGATTTTCGGACGAATGCAATTTCTAAGGAAAAACAAAATAAATAAAAACTAATTTCGGGAGTAACTAAATAAATACATTTTTCGGACAAAAACGAAATTCCGAAACAAAATATTTCAGTGTGCACATGTCTAGTAAATATAATACATTGGAAGTAAATTCTAAGTGGTGAGAGATCAGAACGCCTGTCAGCTTTTTATCAAGGCATAAATAAAGTGCATCAGTCCTCCTAGTTCTTCTTGTCAGTCATCTGGGGATCAGGTAATCCCTTTTGTTTAGGCTTTAGTAATTCAGTAGAAGTATTTCCTTTTATATATATATATATATATATATATATCTTCTTCTTTATTCATTTTTCAACAATTCCAAAAAACACCATATAAATAAAATCTTCCGTCATTAATCATTGTTGATTTATTACCCCCCCCCCTCACCCCTCCGAACTGCCCCTTTGCTTCGTTCTTAGTTGTTCACTCTAGTCCGGCTCCTCCCCACTCAGCCTCTCTGTATATTTCCCCTTCTTTTTAAACTCTATCTAGCTTTCCCATAGTTCCCCACTTAAACCACTCTGCCAACAATTAGGAGATTTTTTTTATTTGAAGCTTATGGACTGTATCCGGGGTTATGTACCATCTAGATATACATTTATAGTATGGTATTTATATCTACCGCTGAACAGAAAACTAATTTTATGATTCTTTTTGTTTGAGCGTCACTCACCCGTGTACCTGATTCCCTTTCTTATTTTTCAATGAATGGTGGCCTCCCCTCTCCGGCTACCTCTAGTAATATTTTAAATATTTGGGATATCCCCCTTTTATCCTTCCACGCTACACACAATTGTTCTAATGGTAGCAGGTTTTCTCCTGATCTTATCGGTTGCGGTAGTGATGAAACAAAGTGCCTCGACTGGAGCTACTGTCATTCATCGATCTCCATCCTTTTTCTATCATCTTTTATTTCCTGTAGTGTATTAAAATTCTCCACTTTCTATTAAGTCTTTCAACTGTGCATTTTTTTAAATCCATTTTCTAAATAAACTCCTTTTCCTTGGTAAAAAAATATCATGTGTCCCTTAGTGGGATTAATGGTGAATTAAAATTCCACTCTGCTTTTTTATTTGTTAAATCCCAAATTTTCCCAAATTTTTAGTAATTCAAAACCTGCATTTGTGTGTTTAATTTTCTATAATGAGCCGGTATCCATATTATTTTACCCAGTGCAGCACCACTTAGTGTTTCTTCTATTTTCACCCATCTTTTTTCACTTGTTTGTTTTGACCACTCAATCACTTGTGTTCATAAACATGCATTATAATATAGTTTCATATCCGGGACTGCTAGTCCCCCTTGAGACTTATTTTTTCTTATAGCGGCAAATTGTATTCTCTATTTCCTATTCTGCCAAATATATTTTATAATAATTGCTTTTAATGTCTTAAAGTATGTTTGCGGGAGTGGGAGTTAATGTCAGTTTTATTCCAAGATTGTTCAGGTCTGATGTCTTCCATGTAAATGGGAACTCTTGTTTTAGTTCCTGTTCTTCCCTTTTACTTACATTTATATTTATTATCCCTGATTTTGCCCAATTTATTTTAAAGTTCGATAGTTCGCTGTAATTTCTCAGGATTTTTTTTTCTCTCGCATCTATTTATTGAATGTTCCTGTAAATTAGTCTTATTTATGGATTATAATGCACTATAATACTTTTGGAACACTTCCACTATTTTTGTAGTTGAAAATAATATCTCTCGTTCTTTATTTTTTATTTTCTCTATATAACTTAAAATTATTATTTTTTTAACATTCTCACAAATAGTTTTCCGGTTTTATTCGCCCATTGATATCTTTCTTTACTTATTCTATTATAGGTTCTTCTCATGTCTTGTTCCGATAACTCTTTTAGGTGCTCTCTTTTTATTGTTTGTGCACCCTGTATACATTTTTCGCTTATGTTTTTGTTCCAGCTCGAATATTTATTTTAATAATGTTTCCCTTTCCTTCTTTCCTTCTTTTTTTGCATGCCAATAGCAATCAATGTTCCCCTTATATATGCCTTATGGGCCTCCCAAACAATTGCGTCCAATACCTCCTTAGAATCATTTATTAAAAAGTATTGTAACAATTATTTTTTTTTATCCTACCCCTTTATCTTGTAATATTATTTAATTCATTCTCCAACTACTCATCTTTTTGATACTCGCTAGTATCCTCATTTCCATTAATACTGGGGCATGATCTGACACAGATGTTATTTCTATATTCGATCTTTTCACTAATTCTAAGAGTCTGTGTTCCACCAATATATAATCAATTGTAGAGTAAGTAGAAGTATTTCCAAAGTAAGTATATCCAAACAACCAGCAGTCTCCTTGCTGTCTCTCACATTCAGAAAGTCCTATGTAGCAAAATGTTAGCATTAAAGTGGTTCTAAAGGCTCAATTTTTTTTACCTTAATGCATTAAGGTAAAAAAACATTCTGGGTGCAGCTTCCCCTTATAGTTACCTGAGGACCATCTTGATCCAGCAATGTGCACAAGAGTAGAAGCTCCCCTGGGTCTCTATTTCCTCATTGGCTCACACAGCAGTTGTTTTTTTACAATAGTATTGCTTGGTTAACAAGTGTCTGCCAACTAGAAATTGTGTGAGGGTCTGGGGACTTCCACCATAAAACAATATTTTTACATAGAAGAATAACAATTGTAGAAGAAGTCTGGAGCATTTAAGCATATCAGTGTGGTTAATATAGCCCAAAAGGAATCTGATAGGGCTGCATACGTTAGGTAAAAATAATACATTGGAAGTAAATTCTAAGTGGAGAGAGATCAGAACACCTGTAAGGTATTTATTGCTATCTGTGCCCCCTGTACAGGGCGCCAGGGTTGGGTCCTGGACGGGTGCTATACAGCACCACTATTTGGGCTATGGTCCCTTTGAGCTGTGAGGCCCCGTACACACGACCAACTTTCTCGGCAGAATTCAGCCAGAAACTCGATGGCAGACGAATTCTGCCGAGAAAACCGGTCGTGTGTACACTTTTCGCCGAGGAAACCGACGAGGATCTCGTCGGGCCAAAAAGAGAACATGTTCTCTATTTCCTCGTTAGTCAATGGGAAACGTTGGCTCGGCAAGATCCTCGGCAGCTTCACAAGGAACTCGACGAGCAAAACGATGTGTTTTGCCCGTCGAGTTTCTCGGACGTGTGTACGGGGCCTGAGAGTGTTCAGGGGGTTAACACTTCCAGAAAACAGCCCATAAAACTGGAAGTGATACTAGAGGTGTGGTGTGTGGAGGAGTATGGGGTTTTCACCTGTGAAGCAATACAGCAAGGACTTTTGAAATTCTGGGCCGAAGACCCATCTACAAACAAACTGTATGTGCTTTTGCTTTGATTTATTTTTGTGCTGAAGATAAGCAGATTTTATTTGATGCTGAAGCTAAGCGGATTTTGTGTTATAGTTTTTCCCCTGTGTGCTGAGCAAAGCCTTATTTTTGGTTTGTTTATGCACTTAATGCACTTAATCCCGCGGAGCTATAGCCCCCAAACTTTACACCCTGTTAGGGAGATTCTCCCTCTCTATTTGCCCCATTTACCATTACCATCAAAAGTGGAAGTAAATGAAAATCATACATTTTGGGTTGACATCAGAACACTAAAAAGGTGGAAATCTTCCATTGGGGGCACTAGTTCTGCGCTGACAGGTGCTATAACCCTCCCTTTTTCTTTTCAAAATGAAAAAAAAAAAAAAAGTTTTGCCTTTAGTTCTACTTTAAAAGACTCCTATTTTGTTACAACATCTAGGCATGTGGGTGATGAAAGCTCACCCATTCTAAACCGCCTAGAATGTGTGCAATAAATGGAAACCATGTTAATCGAAATCACCATCTATTTCTCTAACAATCGACTCAGCTACACATTTGTGTTTTTCTTATTGAACGTCTTATTTTTATTATACGCAGAAGATGAATTATGATGCCATGGACAATAAATCTATCACAGCAGCGTACATGAAAAGTGAGGCGCTGCAGGCAGAATTGGGCTCTCTTGTCAGATTCAGTTTAAATAAACCAGCTTTAGCACTTACAATTCATTAACTGTTTAAACACATTCCAGGGAACCCATCACTTATTATTAATGGATCTTAAGCAGCTCAGTTATCCCGACCACATGCAGATGGCAGCTGTTTCAGCCAAACATTAAGCAGTGTAGGAGTTGAGAATTGCTGCTTGGCACATTCATACATCGCCCTGTGACACAACAAGTCCTGGAATGCTCTGTCTCTGTACCCGCTTACTTACATAGCTTTACTCAGACATAACATGCTAGTTTGACAGATTCTTCATATTCCATTACTTTTAAAGCACTCTCCGTTTTAGTTTCTACTAGAACTTCCATTTTGCTTTTTTCAATAATCAATGGTAGAACTGCTGGATGTATATTGATCATAGCCGCCCTTAGGGCTGCAGTCCTGGATTGAACAGCAGCGTTTACCTACTTATATAAACCCCAGGCCAGACAATTGCATCCCTTTGGTGTACAACGTGATAGTGTAATATTTATTATGGTGAAAAATGTACGCCTGTAAGTGAGCACATGAACATTGACATTGTGAAATTTTCTTCAACTCCGTGAACCAAAGACAGTGCATTTTGGTATTATTATAGCTAAAATGTAGAAATTACTCCATAATGCTTTAATATTTTTGTATACTAATGGAAGTATGAGTTAAAGATTTTGAGTGAGTGGTGAGGCACTGGAGCAGATTTTTTAAAATAGATTTCCTGTTTGTTCTAGGTCTTATAGGTTCATGCGTTTGATATCCTCCATCTTGTGTAGCCATTTTGAAATTGGAACGGGATTAGGGTTCCATTTAAAAGGGATACACAATTTTTCTGTATTCAAATAGTTGCCAAGTATGAATTTCTTGTAGGTTTTAATAGGAATTGAGGAATGGTGAGGTAACAAAAAATGCCCGGCAATTGGTTATAGTAAAGGCCATGAATATTTGAGATATCATGCTGACCTTGGTCCAAAACAGTGTTTTACTGGCAGCCTCCATTAAATGCCAGTAACAGGAAAAGGTTACCAGTTAAAAAAGTTGTGGCCTAGACCAGGGCTCAAAATTTCAAGCCTTGAGCTACTAGCCAGGCCTTAAGGGTTACTCGCCTTAAAGGGGTTTTCCACCCATTTTGTAAGTTTATTAAAAGTCAGCAGCTACAAAAAGTGTAGCTGCTGGCTTTTAATAAACCGACACTTACCTGCTCCACGGCTCCAGCGACGCGCCGGACGGGGCTCCGCTCCTTGCCCCCCCTCGCCGGCCGGGTTCTTCATGCTCAGTGTGGGCACCCGGCCGTGACAGCTTTCGGCTTCACGGCCGGGCACCCACTGCGCATGCGCGAGCGGCACTGCGCATGCGCGAGCGGCGTGGCCCGGCGAGGCGCCGTCTGATTGGACAGGCGATCGCCGAGGACCTGTCACGTGTCCTGGGCGATCGCCTACAGCAGCCCCTTCCTGTAGGTGATTAAGCTTAATCGCCTAGGCGATTAGGCTTAATCGTCTACCCGGAAGGAGGAAGTGGGACAGGAAGTCCCACTCCTCCTGAAGCCCCCACTCCCCCCCCAAAAAATTACATGCCAAATGTGGCATGTAAGGGGGAGAGGAGTGGGTTAAGAGGAAGTTCCAAATTTGGGTGGAACTCCTCTTTAAGGGTGCCTCACCTGCCTCGCCTCTAATTTCGCCCCTAAACACGCCCTCATAAATAATTTCATGAAATGACACTTAAAAGTTTTATGCAGAATTAAGTTACAAAAATACATTTTAACAACAACTTTATCAGTGCCCATCAGTGCAGCCTCACCCGTGCCCAAAATGCAGCCTCACCTGTGCTCATCAATGCCGCCTCTCCTGTGCCCAACAATTCAGCCTACCTGTGTCCATCAATGCCGCTCCATCTGTGCCCAACAATGCAGCCTACCTGTGCCCAACAATGCAGCCTACCTGTGTCTATCAATGTCACTTCATCTGTGCCCAACAATGCGGCCTACCTGTGTCCAACAATGCGGCCTACCTGTGTCCAACAATGCAGCCTACCTGTGTCCAACAATGCAGCCTATCTGTGTATGTTTCTATTAGGTGTGATATACTGACTAAAAGGGAAGCAGCAATGCATGGAAGCCATGATATGATCCAAATATCCCACTTTTTTTGCAAACACTGTTATGTATTAACATTAAACAAAATAATAATGCACCTCAACTGCACACCTGTGTTGCAGCGCACCACAATGCACAGTATTACACTACTGCATACTGCAAGTACATTTGAAGCAAGGTGTGAGGATTCCTTTGTAATGCTATGGGGAAATTCTGCTGCAGTGCTCCTGGGTTCCACTAGATGTCCCCAAATATTCTGAATTTGTTTGTGGAAACTAGGTAAAGGTGCATGGCACCATTGTGGGCTCCTAGTTTAGAATGGCGCATTTGGCCTGCTAATGCGTTGGCACCATTGTGGCATTAGTGTACTTTGCTTCCCTTCTGTAAACCTTGTGCCCTGTTGTCTCAATGGCCTCTGAGTTGTGGTGGGACCCTAAAGACAGATACCCAGAGCTACCAGTGTGAAGAGAGGCCTCTTAAATTAAATGTTTCCCTGACAGCACTGAAGCTATGCAAAAAAGTGAACACTGGGTTAAGTTACCTGGTTTCTGAACCTCATTTAACTGCCTAAAAAGGCAGTTGAGTAAAAAAAAAAACTCCAACAAGACCTGACTTAACAGCCTACTGGAAAAGACAGCAACATGTTGGTAATTTTTAAATCCCAGCCACTAGGTGGAGCTGCCCTAACCACTTGCCTGCTAGTTTGCATATGTTTCCTACATGTTGATCGGTGCAAAGAGTTTGGTTTGTAAACTAGCTATTAGAAGTCACTCTACGTAAAGAGGCGCTTCCTGCTCAATAGGTTGCACGCGGTGAGCCCCCTATAAAAAAGCTTTATCCTGTTGGTTTCAGTGCATTGGCAGCCCATTAAAAATAAATGAGCTGCCTTATTGCAACACATGTCTAACGTGTATGTGTTAATTCAATGCACCAAAGCACACAGGTTGGAATGGGCCTCCAAGGAACACCTGCATTGAGAGAAATATAAAAGGCTGCCATTGCTCCTTCTAAAAATATAAGTTGCCTGACTATCTTATCAGTATTTTCTGAATCATTCACCCAGTACAAGTACAGTACCCAGTACAAGATTGCAGATTAGAAATTCACATATTCAAATATAACAAGACTAAAGTGGGGCTGTTTTTATGTTACCAGAACAGGTCCATGATAGTTTAGGAGCTTCCATAGATCAAGATCCATTAAAAGCCCACTGCTTTCCTGAAAACAACTTTAAAGCGGGAGTTCACCCGAAATTTTTTTTTTAACATTAGATTCATGCTCATTTTGTCTAGGGGAATCGGCTAGTTTTTTTAAAAACAAAGCAGTACTTACCGTTTTAGAGAGCGATCTTCTCCGCCGCTTCCGGGTATGGGTCTTCGGGACTGGGCATTCCTATTTGATTGACAGTCTTCCGAAAGGCTTCCGACGGTCGCATCTATCGCGTCACGAGTAGCCGAAAGAAGCCGAACGTCGGTGCGGCTCTGTACGGCGCCTGTGCACCGACGTTCGGCTACTTTCGGAAAATCATGACGCGATAGATGCGACCGTCGGAAGACTGTCAATCAAATAGGAACGCCCAGTCCCGCAGCCCACACCCGGAAGCGGCGGAGAAGATCGCTCTCTAAAACGGTAAGTACTGCTTTGTTTTTAAAAAAATTTGCCGATTCCCCTAGACAAAATGAGCAGGAATCTAATGTTAAAAATTTACATTTCCGGGTGAACCTCCACTTTAACTATACCTTCCCAATTGACTGCAATATATTATAAAGAATTTGGCATAATTTTTGCTGAAATCTCCTGATTTCCCTGTAATCCCTTTTAGTAATGCCAACTAGCATTTGGATTATTGGAGGCCTTGATTTCAGATCATTGTTTAGATCCAAAACATGTTTTGGGTTTCTAAAGAAAACAATTCAACATAAAAGCAGAAATCAAATTTCAATGAAAATGAAATGAAATTGCAACGTGCCAATTGCCATAAATAGATCTTTATTTATACTGGAGTTTGCCAAGTGCTTACGGCCTCTTTCCAAGCCCTGTACAGTTATTTTTCTGAGACCCTTTGTTCCATTATACAATTGAACAGGGGAAAAAACATTCTGTGGACTCTACGAGCTGACTTTGGATTTCAGATGTTAATGACAACATTAAGTGGCCTTTTTTTCAAATAATTGCTTATTATTTCAATGGACTTTACCCTAATTCATCCTATTTCAGCACTAACATCATTTCCTCCCATTGATAAAAGTTCAGAATAAAAAATTGTGACGTGAAATTGCACTGAAAATCTGTCAGAAAATAGAGTGGTAAAAAGTGCGTCATCCTAAAAATAAATCCTTCCTTAGTAAACCCCTACCCTATTAACCCCCTTTATTATATGTCAGAACACAAAACTAAAATATTTATTTTATGTTTTTTATAGGTAAACATTGTATAGGAGTACCTTCAATTCTCACATGCATTTAGCATGTTGAACTCTAATAAGAAAGGGGGCACAATAGGAGCCCACTTAAGTGGGATTGTGGCCACCACATGTGTGAAGTTGTTTGAGGCCTCATACACACGACCGAACATGTCCGCTGAAACTGGTCCGGTGGACCAGTTTCCGCGGACATGTTCGGTCGTGTGTAGGGCCGACCGGACAATTTTCCGGCCGACCGGACAGGTTTCCAGCGGACAAATGTTTCTTAGCATGCTAAGAAACATGTCCGCTGGAACCATGTCCGATGGTCAGTATGAATCATCGGACATGTCCGCTGGCCCGAGAACCCGCGCATGACGTCGAAGTGATTCGACGCATGCGTGGAAGCATTGACCTTCGGGGTTTGCGCACGTCGCCGCGTCATCGTCACCACCACGTCACCGCGTCGTAACCGTGTCGTCACCGCATCGTCTGTCCGCGGGAAATTTGGTCTGATGGTGTGTACAGCCATCAGACCAAATTATCCCAGCGGACATGTCCGATGAAAACGGTCCACGGACCGTTTTCATCGGACAGGTCCGCTCGTCTGTACGAGGTCTAAGGGTTAACATTTAATGTTTGTAGGTATGCAGTAAGATGTATAGGATGTTTTAAATCTAGGTACTGTGGCTTTAAATCTGGGATCAACAGCCAGCCAATGGGATGCAGCGGAAGGTACTGGTAGCCAGGAAGGCTTTATAAGGATTGGCTGGGCTGGGAATCTCCCGCTTTTCCTGTCAGCAAGCACCGGTGGAAGAACTCCCTCCCCAGTCGCGGCAATTTTATGTGGTCGTCGTCACCCTGGATGTCTTGGGGGGACGTGTTATTTCATGATATAATGAGGAAATGCTGCTCCAAAAACTAAGCAGTTGCACAGTTGGTTGGTTTTCATTAAAGTATGATGTTTGATGTTGAGTAATAAAAGTTTATATGGTTGATTTAATTTATTGCGTTTAAACCAATAAAAAATGCCGCGGCCATTATTTGCCAAACTTGGGTCAGTATATTTATTTTGATTATACTTGGAGTAAGGTTTTATGGGGAATATGTGTGGCCTACAGTCCCATGCCACGTACACATGCCATGGATGTTGGCTCAAATTTGTCTTGCATACACACGGTCGCACAAATGTTGTCGGAAATTCCGATCGCCAAGAACGCGGTCACGTACAACACTACGATGGCACTATAAAAGGGAAGTTCAATACCAAGTGCGCCACCCTTTGGGCTCCTTCTGCTAATCTTGTGTTAGTAGGAGTTTGGTGAAAAACGATTCACGCTTTTCAGCCTCATGCTTTTCAGTCCGTTACTGCTCTTCAGTTTATGCTTGTGGGTTCGTATCTGTTTTTGCGCTGCATTAAAAAATAAAAAAACTTGCAGCATGACGAATGTGCTATCGCCATTACTAATGCTAGTTTTACCAGACCGAGCACTTCTGTCTCGTACTTGATTCAGAGCATGCGTCGGAATTGTCTACTGTAGGGGGTTAGCTCGGTAGCGGGGTGTGTGACCCCTTGGATGGGTTCACCACACACTGAATTTATACAGACAGGCAGTCGAATACGGTTTAAAACAAAGATTTTGGTTTATTCTTCGATCTTGCTGGAAACAAGTGCAAGCATCCAAACAGCATAAACAAAATCAAACATAAAATAAACCCTAGCCACATTGGGCGTCTACCTTCCACACAGGAACCTATCTATGGAGTGTAGCACAGCCTACTGCTGGGTAGACAGTGCTGGTCATACAGCAGAAAAACAATAGTCTTTTGATTTTTATAACACAGAAAAATCAATCCTCTCCTCACCTCCTCAGAAGACTTTCAGTACTGCTCTCTTTCACTCAGAAAGCCTTAGCATCCAGCAAATCAGTGGTAATCCTCGGGACTACTTATAGAGGCCTTAATTGCCTCATTCTAAACAGCTGGAGTCTTCCAACGTCCTTTAGCCTTCCTGGCTACATTTTGCAGCCGACGCCTAATAACAATTGGTGTATTGTCTAAACAAGGCAGAAATGTATGTCCCATCTGTGACAACACCCACAGACTTACCTGACTTCCTGTCACACTACACAAGCTCAGAATTTACGAGAACAGATTTTGTTGTCGGAAAATTGGAGAACAAATGTCCGATGGAGCCTACACATGGTCGGAATTTCCGACAACAAGCTCCCATTGAACATTTGTTGTCGGAACTTCCGACTTCCGACGTTTTTCATATCATTCCAGTGACCAGTGATGGTCAGCTCAAAAATGAAATCCCCCGACACCTAGAGGGCCACACAATAGCAGTTATTTTTATTGCATTGAAATACACTGTATAGTGATTAGGCAACCTGTTCATCGTCAATGGGGTGTAATGCACCTCATATTTTGCTGCATTTTTTACATACACAGAAGTAATAGAGGGAGTAAAATAAGTCCCACTGTTAATGTCAATGGTAGCGATGGTAACTCTTAGCAGTGGTGTCAGCGAACACAATAATAACCCCTAGCATTGGTGTACAGAAAGTCTCTGCAATAATAACCCCCGGCATCAGTGTCAGTTTTCTCAGTGATAACCCCCAGTATTGGTGCCAGTGACCACAGTAATAACCCTCAGCATTGGTGTCAGTAGCTGAAAAAATAACTCCCAGCACTGGTGACCTCAACAATAACCACCAGCATTATTGTTAGTAATCACAATAATAACCCCATTATTGGTGGTGAGTATCATTGCTATTCTAATCCCTCCTTAATTGATGGTCAACAAAAATGGTGTTAACCCCTCCCTGCATTGATGGTCAGTGGTGCTGCTAGCATCCAAAGCTCCTTCATTGATGGGTTTGGTTTTGTGAGGAGTTCATCAAACCCATTGTGTAAAGTCTGTAAACTGTAAACCTAAAACCGAACCCTACTTAAGTTTATGGGGCGAATCTTGAAAATCAATCCTGGCCCGTCTCAAGGCTTAAAGGCGGGAAAAAAGGCATGGGGAGGCAGACACTGGCATATGGGACATGTACCAAATGCAAATAAAAATATAATTTTTTATTTAATTGGATTTTGAGGGCGACAAGGGGAAAACACCAGTTCTTTAAGTCAGTGGTTCTCAACCCTGTCCTCAAGTACCACCAACAGGTCATGTTTTGGGACTTTATCTTAAATAAAATAGCTGTCCAAATACCAAGCCATTGACTCTGATTTAAAGCACCTGTGCAAGATAAAGGCAAACCTGCAAACAAGGTCTGTTGGGGATACTTGAGGACAGGGTTGAAAACCACTGCTTTAAGTCACATGTTTGGAAGATGCCTTTTAGCTATATGTGATATTATCATACAGTATAATTTTCTCACAGATAGTGCCAATGACAGCTGCAACTGGGATCTGTTCTACAGCCATCTTTTGCTCGCTGCAAAGCCTGCAAAAGAATCCAGCGATGTCCCCAGTGTAGGCAGCGTCCATCTTCTGGCCCCCCTTGTTTCCGGGCCGCGGTCTCCGGCTCTGTGATTCGCCGGAGCCGCATGACGTCACTCCCGCACATGCGCAATGGAGCCACGATTAACGGCACACGCTAGGGAAGAAACAGCACTTAGTTTTGTTTCTTCCCTTCGCATGCGCTGTTGGAATTTTCAGCAAGTGAAATATCTCCTAAACGGCGCACGTTTACGAGATATTTCCACTACCTATAGTTAAGCCTTATTCTAGGCTTACCTATAGGTAGAAGTCCAAAAAGTGGGTTTACAACCACTTTAAATCCACGCACTACCCCTCACACCCCCCTTTCATTGGTGGTCAGTGCCAGTGCTGTTAACTTAAACTCCACATTGGCGTTAGGGTTATTTAATCCCACTCTTTTTATAAACCAAATAGGCAAAAAAAAATCACATAGAAATATCCATATATCCATGATAAGGAAAGTGAAGTAAAAAAAGATCTCTTCCATGTTGGAAAAAAAACGTTCAATTGTGTCACATATTAGAAACAACGCAATGCAGAACTTGGGCCAGATTCTCGTACGCTTGCGTAACTTTGTGCACCTCCGCAACTTAGACGGGCAATTGCTGTATTCTCAAAGCACTTGCTCCGCAAGTTGCGGCAGAGTAGCGTAAATCGGCCGGCGTAAGCCTGCCTAATTCAAATTTGGATCGGGGGGCGTGTTTTATGTAAATCTTCTGTGACCCGACGTGATTGACGTTTTTCCAGAACGGCACATGCGCCGTCCGTGGAATTTCCCAGTGCTCCAAAGTACGCCGCAAGGACGTCATTGGTTTCGACGTGAACATAAATGACGTCCAGCCCCATTCACGGACGACTTACGCAAACGGGAACGACGGCCATACTTAACATTGTTACGCCGCACTTATGCCACCATATAGCAGGGGTAACTATACGCCGGGAAAAGCGTAACGTAAACGGCGTAACTTTACTGCATCGGACGGGCGTACATTCGGGAATTCGCATATCTAGCTGATTTACATATTTCGACGCGTAAATCAGCTTATACGCCCCTAGCGTCCAGCGTAAAAATGCACTTAAGCTCCGACGGCGTAAGACACTTACGCCGGTCGGATAGAATAGAAATCTATGCGTAACTCATTCTAAGAATCAGGCGCATAGATACGACAGCTCGGATTAGGACTTACGACGGCGTACATGGCGCTACGCCGTCGTAAGTCCTCTGAGAATCCGGGCCACTGTCTTTAAGTTGCCCTGGAACTGATATGATTTTCCCAACTTCTCCGAAATTGCTTCTCTACCAGGAGGTATCTATGACGCTCTTTATGGATTCCAGGGAGTATTGCTAAGCCATGGGCTGTTATGAGAAATAAAAAACCATCATATAGTAAATATAACAGACATGATAGAACATATAAAGAAATGTAAATATACTTAGGGCTGGCTGGTGAATGATTTGGATGGAGGGGAGATGGTATGTGTGCTTGCGCTCATCCCATTGCTGCGCACACAACATCCCCTCTGCATTGGGGAACAGCCAAACACTGACATTCCTGCAGGCTGTGTGAAGTCTGGGAGGGGACAGCTGTGGACTCTGCTCGCTCTCTGCTCACTGTCACTGTATGGGGAAGCCGCATCACCTGCATTCAGCACTCTCTACATCCTTTTCTATTCATTTACTGGGACTCCTTCTGTCTGCAGCTATTTACTCCTGATGTTTGGATGACCAAGGACAAGCCAAAGCTCTCCTCTGAGAAGTTCCAGCCATACTTTTAGGTTTAAATTATAATTTGACAGTTATTAGTGGATGAAGTCAGCAGGAACCTATTGGAAAGAAGTGAGTCCAGCAGCAGCAATGTCAATGCAGGCAACTCAGTAGGAGAAGATTTCTATCAGCCTGGACTGTGAGTGGTGGTGCAGTAATGGATCTGGGCACCAACAGAAGCAGATGTGTCTGGATGATTGTGGTGGGTCTGATGGGACTCCTTGGCTTGGCTGAGGCTGGATGTTTGGAGGCTGGGAAGTGCTGTAAAGGTAGAGATTCGAAATGTGTCAGCCAGGGCTGGAGGATGGACAGGACCCATGGAACGTGTTACTGTGACCAACTGTGCCAGTCTGCCATGGATTGCTGTTATGATTACGCGCAAGCATGCCCAGGTAAGGAGAATTTATGGAAAAGCCATCATTATGTATTTACTAATAGTTATTAAAATTAGAAATTCCATGTTGGGATCTACAATTTCAATGAAGGCATGGTAGCCAAAGATTGGCAAGACATGAAAATTGTAATTCCCCAACAGCAGGTGAAAATCGTGGAACACTTTTTTATGGCAGTACTGTATGTTAATTTTTTTTTTAAAGAAATCAGAAAAGAGCACCTAGTCTTAGGCTCCGTTCACACCTGAACATATGGTTTTCAGGCAGAAAGTCACGCAAATTTTACCGCGATGTTTGCCGCGATTTTACTGCAATTTTTGCCATGATTTTATACAGGTCAAAAGTTCACCAATGTAATAGAGTAAAAAACGCCTGTAATCTGCCAAAAAAGAAGCTCCTGTACTTTTTTTGAGCGACGGGCGTTTTGATTTATGTTACAGAACGTTAAGATCTGAACTTGGGCCATTGAAATGAATGGGATTTGTCTTGTTGGGCGTTTTTCGAGCCGGGGCTTAGAGCAGAAAATGCCCAAAAAACGTCTAGGTGTGAACAGAGCCTTATACCCTGCACACACGATCAGATTTTCCGTAAAAAAAAACTTGGATGTGAGCTTTTGGTCGCAAATTCCGACCATGTGTTTGCTCCATCCAACATTTTCTGTCAGAATTTGCGCCAGAAAAAGATTGAGAGAAGGTTCTCTATTTTTCCAACGGAAAAAGTTCCTATAGGAAAATCCGCTCGTCTGTATGCAATTCCGATGCGCAAAAAAACATGCATTCTCAGAATCAAGCAGAAGAGCCGAACTGCCTATTGAATTTCATTGATCTTGGCTCGTCGTACGTTACTGCGTTCTTGACAGTCAGAATTTCAGACAAGATTTTTGTGACCGTGTGTATGCAACACAAGTTTGAGCCAACATTCCGTCAGAAAAAAAAACAGTTTTTCTTGTCCGAATTTCCGATCGTGTGTACGGGGGTGTAAGGTTGGGTGTGACCCTTTGAGTGGAGTTATCCAAGTCACACCGATTACTCAGAATAATTATCGCTAGCCTCATATCAAAAACAATTGATTACTAGAGTTCTGAAAATTCTCGTAAGACAGAATACAACTTCCCCCAATGATGTAATGTATTGTATTGAAATGTATTCTTTCATTTCCAAACATGCGCAGTCTTGGCCACTCAAGCTGCGTATTAATGATCAGATTATCGGACGATCGCTCCGAAATCTTTATTTTTTTGTAATTTTTTCATTGTGTGTACTAGACATTACTGTATAGTGAGGAAAAAAAGGTATTTGATACCCTGCTGATTTTGTACGTTCGCTCACTGACAAATAAATAATGAGTTTCTAATTCTATTGGTAGGTTTATTTTAACAGTGAGAGACAGAATTACCACAAAAATATCCAGAAAAACGCATTTCAAAAAAGTTAAATTGATTTGCATTTTAACCAGTTAGCAACCGCCCTATAGACGAAATACGTCTTCAAGGCGGTTGCTTAACTCTGGGAGGGCGTCAATGTACGTCCTCCCAGAATCGCGCTCCCGCGCGCCCTGTGGGGCGCGCACACGGAAATCTCCGTGACCGCCGGGTCCTCCGGACCCGGCAGATCACGGATCACGGTAAATCGCCGCTGTTAGCGGCGGTTAACCACGTGATCGCTCCGTCCAATGTGAGAGAGGAGAGGGGAGAGAGCGCATGCAGAAGCAGCTGCTGCGGGCTGGATCTGTGACACATGCAGTCACAGATCCAGCCAGCCATCCATCCCTCCCTGTGCAATACTCTGCAATGCCCCAGCAATACTCTGCAATGCCCCAGCAATACTCGGCAATGCCCCAGCAATACTCGGCAATACACTGCAATGCCCCGGCAATACTCTGCAATGCCCCGTCAATACTCTGCAATGCCCCGTCAATACTCTGCAATGCCCCGTCAATACTCTGCAATGCCCCGTCAATACTCTGCAATGCCCCAGCAATACTCTACAATACCCCAAAATACTCTGCTGCAATACCCCAAAATACCCCACAATACCCCGCAATACCCCACAATACTCCGCAATACCCCACAATACTCCGCAATACCCCACAATACCCTGCAACATTGCCTATGGGGATTCTTAGGTAGCGAAGTATGGCGCCATTCCACGAGCGTGTGCAATTTTGAAGGGTGACATGTTGGGTATCTATTTACTCGGCGTAACTTCATCTTCCACATTTATGCAAAAGAATGAAGAAAAAATACAAAATTTACTAAATTTTATAACAGAAACAAAGAAAAATTATTATTTTTTACAGAATTTTCAGTCTTTTTTCTCTTATAGCGCAAAAAATAAAAAACCCAACGGTGATTAAATACCACCAAAAAAAAGCTCTATTTGTGTGAAAAAAATGACGAAAATTTAATTTGGGTACAATGTTGTATGACTGAGTAATTGTCATTCAAATTGTGAGAACACCGAAAGCTGAAAATTGGTCTGGTTATTAAGTGGGTTTACGTGCCCAGTGGTCAAGTGGTTAATGAGTGAAATAGGGCATAAAATTCTTATCAGCAATATTTTTGTCTCCCAGGTGTCTTCTATACATGTAAGAAGCTGAGATTAGGAGCACTCTCTTAAAGGGAGTGCTCCTAATCTCAGCTTGTTTCCTGTATAAAAGACACCTGTCCACAGAATAAATCAGATTCCAATCTCTCCACCATGGACAAGACCAAAGAGCTGTCCAAGGATGTCAGGGACAAGGTTGTAGTCCTACACAAGGCTGGAATGGGCTACAAGACCATCGGCAAACAGCTTGGTGAGAGGGTGATAACAGTTGGTGTGATTATTCGCAAATGGAAGAAACACAAAATAACTGTCACTCTCCCTCAGTCTGGGGCTCCATGGAAGATCTCACCTCGTGGCGTTTCAATAATCATGAGAACGGTGAGGAATCCGCCCAGAACTACACGGGAGAATCTTGTCAATGATCTCAA
The DNA here is from genome assembly GCF_905171775.1 of Rana temporaria. Lineage (NCBI taxonomy): Eukaryota > Metazoa > Chordata > Amphibia > Anura > Ranidae > Rana > Rana temporaria. The sequence goes on along the minus strand of NC_053493.1, from coordinate 339,016,724 downwards.
GGCAGCTGGGACCAGAGTCACCAGGAAAACAATTGGTAACACACTACACTGTGAAGGACTGAAATCCTGCAGCACCCGCAAGGTCCCCCTGATGAAGAAAGCACATGTACAGCCCATTTGAAATATGCTAATGAACATCTGAATGATTCAGAGGAGAATTGGGTGAAAGTGTTGTGATCAGACGAGACCAAAATCTAGCTCTTTGGCATCAACTCGCCATGTTTGGAGGAGAAGGAATACTGCCTACGACCCCAAGAACACCATCCCCACCGTAAAACATGGAAGTGGAAACATTATTCTTTGGGGTGTTTTTATGCTAAGAGGACAGGACAACTTCACCACATTAAAGGGACAATGGACGGGGTCATGTACCATCAAATCTTGAGTGAGAACTTCCTTCCCTCAGCCAGGGCATTGAAAATGGGTTATGGATGGGTATTCAAGCATGACAATGACCCAAAACACATGGCCAAGGCAACAAAGGAGTGGCTCAAGAAGAAGTACATTAAGGTCCTGGAGTGGCCTAGACATCCAGACCTTAATCCGATAGAAAACATGTGAAGGGAGCTGAAGGTTCAAGTTACCAAACGTCAGCCTCGAAAACCCTAATGACTTGAAGAGGATTGGGAAAATATCCCTCCTGAAATGTGTGCAAACCTGGTGGCCAACTACAAGAAACGTCTGACCTCTAAATGCCAACAAGGGTTTTGCCACCAAGTACTAAAGCCCTGTACACACGATCGGTTTGTCAATGAAAACAAACCGATGGACCGTTTTCATCGGACAAACCGATCGTGTATGGGCCCCATTGGTTTGTTTTCCATCGGTGAAAAAAAAAAGAGCATGTTTAAATTTTTCCTATGGATGAAAAAACAATAGAAAAAAACGATCGTCTGTGTGGAAGTCCATCGGTCAAAAATCCACGCATGCTCAGAATCAAGTCGACGCATGCTCGGAAGCATTGAACTTTTTTCTCAGCACGTCGTAGTGTTTTACTTCACCGCGTTTGGACACGGTCGGATTTTTGACCAATGGTGTGTAGGCAAGACTGATGAAAGTCAGCTTCATCGGATATCCGACGATAAAATCCATCGGATTAGATTCCATCAGATATCCGATCGTGTGTCCAGGGCTTAAGTCATGTTTTGCAAAAAGGTCAAATACTTATTTCACTCATTAACCACTTCCCGACCGCCGCATGTAGATATACGTCGGCAGAATGGCACGGACAGGCACATCAACGTACCTGTACGTGCCTGCCTAGATGTGGGTCGGGGGTCCGATCGGGACCCCCCAGCGCTACATGCGGCGGTCGGATCCCCTCGGGGAGCGATCCGGGACGACGGCGCGGCTATTCGTTTATAGCCGCTCCGTTGCGATCGCTCCCCGGAGCTGAAGAACGGGGAGAGCCGTATGTAAACACGGCTTCCCCGTGCTTCACTGTGGCGGCGCATCGATCGTGTCATCCCCTATATAGGGGAGACACAATCGATGATGTCAGTCCTACAGCCACACCCCCCTACTGTTGTAAACACACACTAGGTGAAGTCTAACACGTTCAGCGCCCCCTGTGGTTAACTCCCAAACTGCAACTGTCATTTTCACAATAAAGAATGCAATTTAAACGCATTTTTTGCTGTGAAAATGACATTGGTCCCAAAAATGTGTCAAAATTGTCCGAAGTGTCCGCCATAATGTCGCAGTCACGAAAAAAATTGCTGATCGCCGCCATTAGTAGTAAAAAAATGTTTTTTTATAAAAATGCAATAAAACTATCCCCTATTTTGCAAACGCTATACATTTTGCGCAAACCAATCGATAAACGCTTATTGCGATTTTTTTTACCAAAAATAGTTAGACGAATACGTATCGGCCTAAACTGAGGAAAAAAATAATTTTAGATATGTTTTTGGGGGATATTTATTATAGCAAAAAGTTAAAAATATAGAATTTTTTTCAAAATTGTCGCTCTATTTTTGTTTATAGCGCAAAAAATAAAAACCGCAGAGGTGATCAAATACCACCAAAAGAAAGCTCTATTTGTGGGGAAAAAAGGACGCCAATTTTGTTTGGGAGCCACGTCGCACGACCACGCAATTATCTGTTAAAGCGACGCAGTGCCGAATTGTAAAAACCCCTTGGGTCATTTAGCTGCATATTGGTCCGGTCCTTAACCACTTAAGCCCCGGACCAAAATGCTGCCTAAAGACCCAAGGGGTTTTTACAGTTCGGGACTGCGTCGCTTTAACAGACAATTGCGCGGTCGTGCGACGTGGCTCCCAAACAAAATTGGCGTCTTTTTTCCCCCCACAAATAGAGCTTTCTTTTGGTGGTATTTGATCACCTCTGCAGTTTTTATTTTTTGCGCTATAAACAAAAATAGAGCGACAATTTTGAAAAAAATGCAATATTTTTTACTTTTTGCTATAATAAATATCCCCCAAAAACATATATAACATTTGTTTTTTCCTCAGTTTAGGCTGATACAAATTCTTCTACCTATTTTTGGTAAAATAAAAATCGCAATAATCGTTTATCGGTTGGTTTGCGCAAAATTTATAGTGTTTACAAAATAGGGGATAGTTTTTTTGCATTTTTATTTATTTTATTTTTTTTACTACTAATGGCGGCGATCAGCGATTTTTTTCGTGACTGCAACATTATGGTGGACACTTCGGACAATTTTGACACATTTTTGGGACAATTGTCATTTTCACAGCAAAAAATGCATTTAAATTGCATTCTTTATTGTGAAAATGACAGTTGCAGTTTGGGAGTTAAACACAGGGGGCGCTGTAACATTTAGGGATCACTGTGTATGTGTTTACTAGTGTAGGGGGGTGTGGCTGTAGGAATGACGTCATCGATCGTGTCTTCCCTATAAAGGGGATGACGCGATCGATGCGCCGACACAGTGAAGCACGGGGAAGCCGTGTTTACACACGGCTCTCCCCGTTCTTCAGCTCCGGGGAGCGATCGCGACGGAGCGGCTATAAACGAATAGCCGCGCCGTCGTCCCGGATCGCTCCTGAAGCCACGGGGACCGCCGCATGTACCGGGGGGGGGGGTCCGGATCGGACCCCCGACCCACGTCAAGCAGAGGACGTATATATACATTGATGTGCCTGCCTGTGCCATTCTGCTGACGTATATGTACATGAGGCGGTCCTTAAGTGGTTAAGTGGTTAAAATGCTCATTAAAAATTTCACTGTTAAAATAAACCTACCATTAAAATTAGATTGATCATTTTTTTTGTCAGTGAGCAAACCTACAAAATCAGCAGGGGATCAAATACTTTTTTCCCTCACTGTAGAATAGGGGCAGAAGTGTACCACATAAAGCCTATGGGCTTATAGCTGCTACAGGACTCCAAGACCCAGCATTGCCTGCCCTTGGCTGTTCTATTCCTCAAGAACCCCAGGCTGCCTGAGTGTCTCTGGATGTGTATTGAACTTGTGTGGGCTGCATTACGACATGAGAAGTAATACAGGAAGATAGGAAACAATCAGAAATTCCTTCTAATAGATTCATCTGGGCGGATCAGGCTTGACCTTTGTATTTTAGGAAATGACTAATTGCCCCCTATTCTTGATTGCACACTGGTTTTGTTACTTTCTTCCATAGAAGCGATAAGAAAAAAGAATTGCTGAAAATAATGCACAAGAGGAGATGCTAGCCAATTAGGGTGGTGTAATAATTAAAGGGATTGCTGGAAGAAATGTTGTCAAGTACTAATTAGAATTGTAACTAACATTCATAAAAGCAGACTCACACTGATCTTGAAAAGTCTCCCCACTTGGGAATTGGGTGCGATGTGTGAGGCTGTTCATTTTCACAGCCAGCCTCCCTGGGGGCCACTACTCCAGTTGGTTTGGTAGTTTCACCGCTCTTAAAGTGGAAGTCCAGCCTCAACTTCAGTCTTGCACAGTTGAACAGACTCCTCTCCTCTACTGACATTTCCTACTGATTTTACTGCACACTGTGAGCTTTAGACAGCGTGCGTTAGAAGCTGCAGAAAGTCAGATTGAGCCTGTCTCATTTTGCGGCTGAAGGATATTCAGCATCATCCAGCCCTTCATTCCCCAGCCTGCCCCTTTTATTCATTGTATTTCACTTCTTTCAGTTGTGGAGGCTTAGCAACGCATGCAGGTATTACCTGGTGCTGTCTGTAAATGCAGTCTGCCTAGGAATGCCCCAGCCTGTGCTTGAGAGAGTACTGAGGCAGGGTACTATGGACTATGGGTACTATGGACTATGGGTACTATGGGCCAGATTCACAGATATCTGCGGCGGCGTAACGTATCGTCTTTACGTTACACCGCCGCAAGTTTTCAGCGCAAGTGCCTGATTCACCAAGCACTTGCGTGTAAACTTACGGCGGTGTAACGTAAAGCCGTCCGGCGCAAGCCCGCCTAATTTAAATGGGGCGTGTACCCGAGCCGAACGTTCTGCGCATGCTCCGTGTGAAAATTTCCCGACGTGCTTTGCGCGAAATTAAGGCGCCCCAACGTATTTTTTGAACGGCGACGTGCGTTACGTTGTTTCGTATTCCCGGACGTCTTACGCAAAAAATAAAAAAAATTGAAATTCGACGCGGGAACGACGGCAATACTTTAACATGGCTGTTCTAAATGTAAGCCATGAAAAAGCAGGCTTATGTTTGCGACGGGAAAAACCGACTAGCAACGACGTAAGAGAATGCGACGAACGCGCGTACCTTCGTGGATCGCCGTAAACAGCTAATTTGCATACCCGATGCTGGAAAACGACGCAAACTCCACCCAGCGGCCGCCGGAAAATTACACCTAGGATCCAAAGGCGTACGAAGCCGTACGCCTGTCGGATCTTTGCCAAAAGCCGTGGTATCTTTGTTTGTGAATTACAAATAAAGATTTGACGCGGCAAATTTGAAAGTACGCCGGAGTATCAGCAGATACTCCGGCGTACTTTTTCTGTGAATCTGGCCCTCTGTTTCCAGGAAGCCCCTCCCACCAGCCATAATCTCCCTGTACTTCATAAAGAAGATCATGACGCCACCACTGGGTCTAAAATAAGGTATGTTATGAAGACAGAAGGGAATTATTTTACATTTTTATTACCATGTTGATGGGAGTGGGGAGAGAAGGCAAATATAGGGACAAGGGCACCAGAGAAGACATATTAATCTTCATCTTTTAACACTTCTTATTAGCTTTGCATGGTATAGAGCAGCGGTCTCAAAACTGCGGCCCATTGCGTGCCTTTATCCGGCCCTTGGGGCACTATTCCATCTACTGACACCAACAATAGGGCACTATTACTTCCACTGACACCAATGATGTGGCAGAAATTCTTTCACTGACACCGATGATGGGGCAGAATTCCTTCCATTGACACCAACAATGGGGCAGAATTCCTCCCACTTATATCAACGATGGGGCAGAATTCCTTCCATTGACACCAACAATGGGGCAGTATTCCTCCCACTTATATCAACGATGGGGCAGAATTCCTTCCATTGACACCAACAATGGGGCAGAATTCCTCCCACTTACTGTATTTGCTGGCGTATAAGACTACCTTTTACACTTAAAAAAACTGGCCAAAAAGCAGGGGTCGTATTATACGCCGGGTCAGCTGCTTGGATGCCTGCTGGATGTGCGGTAATACTGTATGTAGCTTCGGCTACATACAGTATTTCCCGCTTAGCCAATCCCGGTGATAGATGTATTCAAATGAATTCAGAGTCTGCTCGGATTGGAGTAACAAACTCTGCCAATCCGAGCAGGCTACATACAGATTGGCTTTGAGAGTCAGAGAGGCGTGGGCCGATGATGTTACAGCCTCTGCCAATCCAAGCAGGCTTTGTATTCATTAATAGAATACATTGCTCACCGTGATTGGCTCCAGCCAGAAGGAAGAAGAATATGGCTCCAGAAGGAAGAAATATGAAGTGTCGCAAGCCGCGGAAGGGGGGTCATCTTATACAGTGAGTACAGGCAAAAAATCTTACGCCTGGTCGCCTTATACACCGGCAAATACGGTATATCAACGATGGGGCAGAATTCCTTCCATTGACACCAATGAAAGGGCATTGTTTATTCCCACTGGATGCCAGGACATTTTCTACTTGCACTGGCCCTAGTCTGGCCCCCCTAAAGTCCGAAGGACAGTAAACTGGCCCTTTGTGTAGAAAGTTTGGAGATTCCTGGTATAAAAAAACTGCTAGAAGCTCTGTCAGGTTTTTACTCCTGTATGTATCACTATTGGAAAAGATTTCTCTTACTTTCTGTGCAAGTGATAGTAAACTATGGGAAATCGTATGAACAGGAACACAGAAGCAATACAATAGAGAAAGGAGTGTATAAAAAGAACAGCTGGCCAGGCTATGGCTAAACTTTACAGTAAGGTGGCAGGGACTATTAGGCTGGGTTCACACTATATTAGGGTTGTCCCGATACCACTTTTTTAGGACCGAGTACAAGTACCGATACTTTTTTTCATGTACTCGCCGATACCGATTACCGATACTTTTTTTTAAATGCAGCCTTGTGTCCCCAAATGCAGCCTTGTCCCTAAATGCAGCCTTGTCCCTAAATTCAGCCATGTCCCTAAATTCAGCCATGTCCCTAAATTCAGCCATGTCCCTAAATCCATGTCCCTAGATGCAGCCATGTCCCTAGATGCAGCCAGGTCCCTAATTGCAGCCATGTCCCTAATTGCAGCCATGTCCCTAATGCAGCCATGTCCTTAATGCAGCCTTGTGTCCCCTAAGAGAAAGCCAAGTCGTCGCCCCCCCCCCCACCCTGCCGACATCTAGATGATCAGCGCTGGGGGAACACAACAGCTTTCATTTGAATAGCTGTGTGTTCCCCGCCGCGCCTCGTCATGTATAGCCCCTCCCCCTTGCCCAGGCACTTTGATAGACAGATCACCCGTCCAATCCTGGGACGGGTGATCTGTCTATCAATGTTTCTGGGCAAGGGGGAGGGGCTATACATGATGAGGCGCGGCGGGGAACACACAGCTATTCAAATGAAAGCTGTTGTGTTCCCCCAGCGCTGATCATCTAGATGTCGGCAGCGGTGGGGGGGGGGACTTTGCTTTGTCTTAGGGGACCAGGCAGCAGCGGCAGCAGCTCTCCTCTCCTCCATACGAGGACTGCTCTGCTCCGCTCTCCGCCCCCTCTCCACCCACACTCCACCCCCTCTCCACTCCCTCTCCACCAGCTCTCGGGGAAGAAAAAAAAGTATCGGGTCAGGCATCGGGAGCACTCGATGTACTCGCGCAAATGCTCAGTATCGGTCCCGATACCGATACTAGTATCGGTATCGGGACAACCCTACACAATATGCAGCCGCGGGGCACAGCAGAGGGTCGGTTCACCATTTCAGGTCAGAATAAAGTACCATTGGACCAAGCTGTCCAATAAAAATGCTGCAGTGGAGGCACACCTCTCACTGCAGTGTCATAGAAGGGGGCAAGTGTCTAAAAGACAAATGCTCCCTTCCCTCTTAACCACAAGGAAAAAACATGGGTTTACGGGTATAAGATTTACCCACAATTCCACGATTTTTAAAAATCTCCACAGGTGACGCTGTCATTTTTTTTACGGGTTACATGTTTAGAGTTACAGAGAAGGTCTAGTACTAGAATTATTGCTCTCGCTCTAACGTGCGTGGCGTATGTAACTTGTGTGTATCTGGCTCTGATACTAGCCAGTGCCACTGACCTCACCACATGTCCCTGAACCAATCAAAGTGGTTCCTAAACATCAGCTATGATGTGCAAGCTGGAGTATTGTTGATAAAAATAAAGCTTCAGTCTGCAAATGTGGCAGGACAGAATTATAAACCCCTTGGCAAGTAAAATCGCTCCCATGTCTGTAGTTCAAATGTATATGTAGATGTTTAAATTTCAGCTTTTAATTAAAAAGTAAAACAGATATGTCTGCACAAATGTCATACATCTTTTTTGATATGAACACACCCATCAAAAAAGGTAAATTCATTTTTTATTTATATGAATCCTGAATTTTAAAAAGTGTAACCACAATGAAATTCAGGGAACAAATTTCTTGGAGTACTTGACTTCAAAGCTCTAATGAACTACAGAACAATTTGGAGCCTGAATTCATTTAAATTCTAATGCCCCGTACACACCATCACTTTATGTGATGAAAAAAAACGACACTTTCTGTGAAGTAAAAAATGACGTTTTTGAAACTTCAATTTTCAAAGACGAAGTTGCCTACACACCATCGTTTTTCTCACAATGTTCTTGCAAAGTGAGGTTACATTCCACCACGTTTTACCATTGAAGCTCGCTTCATAAGTAGCTTCTGGGCATGCGTGGATGAAAAAACGTCTTAGAAAACGAAGTTTTTTGCTACACACGGTCAATTTCTGTGAAGTAAAAAGTGCACTTTTGAAAAACGACACATAAAATTGAAGCATGCTTCAATTTTTTTTGGTCGTTTTTTACAAGACATAAAACGACGTTTTCCCCCACACACAGTCAATTAAAGTGACGTTTTTAAAAACGTCATTTTTTTTCATCACATAAAGTGATGGTGTGTACGCGGCATTAATCTAAGGCTCTAGGGGAAAGGGAAAGGGTGGTGGGTGTTATTCACTTGTTTTCTAATTAAATGTCCCGATAAACATATTAGAGAAGAGTTTTTGGGAGTGGGTTTATGAGATGTTTGGGCGTATTTTTCTTCATAAAGCCTTGGGCATTACGTTTTTTAGATGTTCGCAGTGCTGTGTTACATTTAACCACTTAAGCCCCTGGACCAATATGCTGTCTAAAGACCCAAGGTGTTTTTACAGTTCGGGACTGCATCGCTTTAACAGACAATTGCGCAGTCGTGCGACGTGGCTCCCAAACAAAATTGGCGTCCTTTATTCCCCACAAATAGAGCTTTCTTTTGGTGGTATTTGATCACCTCGGCGGTTTTTATTTTTTTCGCTATAAACAAAAATAGAGCGACAATTTTGAAAAAAATGCAATATTTTTTACTTTTTGCTATAATAAATATCCCCCAAAAACATATATAACATTTTTTTTCCTCAGTTTAGGCCGATACGTATTCTTCTACCTATTTTTTGTAAAAAAAATCGCAATAAGCGTTTATCGATTGGTTTGCGCAAAATTTATAGTGTTTACAAAATAGGGGATAGTTTTATTGCATTTTTATTATTTATTTATTTTTTTACTACTAATGGCGGCGATCAGCGATTTTTTTTCCGTGACTGCGACATTATAGAGGACACTTCGGACAATTTTGACACATTTTTGGGACCATTGTCATTTTCACAGCAAAAAATGCATTTAAATTGCATTCTTTATTGTGAAAATGACAGTTGCAGTTTGGAAAGTTAACCACAGGTGGCGCTGTAGGATTTAGTGTACACTTAGTGTGTATTTACAACTGTAGGGGGGTGTGACTGTAGGAATGACGTCATCGATCGAGTCTCCCCTATAAAGGGGATCACTCGATCGATGCAGCGCCATAGTGAAGCACGGGGAAGCCATCTGCCTATATATATATACAGTACAGACCAAAAGTTTGGACACACCTTCTCATTCAAAGAGTTTTCTTTATTTTCATGACTATGAAAATTGTAGATTCACACTGAAGGCATCAAAACTAAATATAAAAATAAATAAAATATATTTCATATTCTAGGTTCTTCAAAGTAGCCACCTTTTGCTTTAATTACTGCTTGGCACACTCTTGGCATTCTCTTGATGAGCTTCAAGAGGTAGTCACCTGGCGCAGCACCCCATCACTCTCCTTCTTGGTCAAATAGCCCTTACACAGCCTGGAGGTGTGTTTGGGGTCATTGTCCTGTTGAAAAATAAATGATGGTCCAACTAAACGCAAACCGGATGGAATAGCATGCCGCTGCAAGATGCTGTGGTAGCCATGCTGGTTCAGTATGCCTTCAATTTTGAATAAATCCCCAACAGTGTCACCAGCAAAGCACCCCCACAACGTCACACCACCTCCTCCATGCTTCACGGTGGGAACCAGGCATGTAGAGTCCATCCGATCACCTTTTCTGCGTCACACAAAGACACGGGGGTTGGAACCAAAGATCTCAAGTTTGGACTCATCAGACCAAAGCACAGATTCCCACTGGTCTAATGTCCATCGCTTGTGTTCTTTATCCCAAACAAGTCTCTTCTGCTTGTTGCCTTTCTTTAGCAGTGGTTTCCTAGCAGATATTCTACCATGAAGGCCTGATTCACACAGTCTCCTCTTACCAGTTCTAGAGATGTGTCTGCTGCAAAAGGTGGCTACTAGAATATGAAATATATTTTCAGTTGTTTCACACTTTTTTGTTATGTATAATTCCACATGTGTTAATTCATAGTTTTGATGCCTTCAGTGTGAATCTACAATTTTCATAGTCATGAAAATAAGGAAAGCTCTTTGATTGAGAAGGTGTGTCCAAACTTTTGGTCTGTACTGTGTATATATATATATATATATATATATATATATATATATATATATATATATATAAGGCTTTAGAAAGACTTTCCGGTATCAAAAGGTGAATGCTGAAGAGCTGCATAAGGCACTTCTAGCCCTTCTGATTACCAGTTTGATGTTATTACATACCAGACAACAAGCAACTCAGGAATTAATAAAGCTGCATTTACACCTTTGCGCTGTGCCACTTTTTTTTGAGTTTGTCATGTGACATCATAAGGCAGTCCATTCACTTGAATGGGATGCTCTACACGCATCAAACACTCCAAAGTAGCTATTGCACCTTTTTTTGGCAGTGAGCCAAGCATGTTTTTTGATGAGTGTTTTGGCACAAATTTTCACATGACACACGCGCAACTGCTACCTGAATTTGGAGTGCCATTAAGAAATAATGGCTCCACCAGTGTTATATACGTTTTGGTGCATTTTTCATGTGTGTCTGGAAGCACGGGCAGAAACACATCTTTTTTGCCCACCTTCTTCAAGCACGATCGGAAATTCCGACAAGAAACCGTGGATTTTTTTCAGATGAATTTTGGCTCAAACTTGTGTTGTATACACATGGTCACACGAAATTCCGACCGTCAAGAACGCAGTGACGTACAACAATACAACGAGCCGAGAAAAATTTAGTTCAATGATTCCGAGCATGCGTCTAATTGATTCCGAGCATGCATGTTTTTTTGTGCGTCGAATTGCATACAGACAATCAGAATTTCAGACAAGAACTTTTCTTGACGGAAAAATTGAGAACCAGCTCTCAATTTTTTGCTGTCGGAAATTCCGACAGAAAAACTCAGATGGGGCCTACACACAGTTGGAATTGCCAACCAAAAGCTCACATCAAACATTTCTTGTCGGAAATTCCGATCGTGTGAATACGGCATTAGGTGTGAATGAAACATAAATGACCAGCTCATTCTACCTGCTGGCGCTATGGCTTCTCTCTGGTCACCATGTTACATACATGGTAGGACTGTCCCCACATTCAACCTTTCTGGGAAAAGATCTTCGATAAAAATCTACAGGTCACTGAGACTATAATCCCCAATACTTAAAGTTAATTTAGTGACTATCCCTACAGGGTCTTATGCCATGATATCCAAGACGTGGCTTAATTTTTTTTTTTACTCTGTCGATGCTTACCATAATTCCTAGACATTAGTAATCCACAATTGTGCCCCAGATTAGAAAATGGATTGTCAAACTTTGTCTTGTGATGAGGATGGAAAACCTGACATCTTATCTCCATGACACTCATGATAAGGCTCCATTCACACTTGTGCGACTTGTCATGCAACCTTTGATATCAAATTTGCATGACAAGTAGTTCCCCATGTTTCCAATGATAACCATTCATATATATGTGACTTAAAGTTGCAGCAACTTCATAATAGTTCATGCACTACTTTGGTCTGACTTTCATGTAACTTGACGACCATAGACTTCAATGTTAACTCTGAAAAGTTGCATGAAAGTAGTACCTTAATATTATATTATGCAACAGTTGTCTACTATCACTGGTCAAAGCCAAAGTTGTATTTAAGTCGCACCTATCGATAGTTGCATCAAATGTGCACCAAAGTTGCACTACAAAGTCAGCGCAACTTTGGAGTCATACAAGTGTGAATAGAGCCTTAATACATTGCTCAACAGAGCCCTGGGTTCTCTTTACTTAGGCATTTAAATCACTTTCCTCTAATTGACTCTGCGGTGCCACAATCTCCCCCTGCCTCCAATCTCCCGCAGGCCCCCTGCCTCCAATCACCCCCTGCCTCCATCGTCCCCTGCCTTCATCCCCCTCTGCGGTGCCACTAACAACCCCTGTCTTCATCCCCCACCCTCTGCGGTGCCACCATTCCCCCTCTGCTGTGCCACCAACACCCCCTGCCACTAACACCCCCTGCCTCCAATCTCCCCCTGCCTCTATCCCCCTCTGTGGTGCCACCGCAGCCACCCTCACCCCCTGCCTCAAATCTCCATGCACAGTTCCAAGCTGAACCGATCTCGGCTATTTTTACTGGCACATTCCCGCAACTACGGACATTTATGAACGGGGGGGAAAAGTGCCCGTTTTTACAAACTGTCCGTAAAAATACGGACGGTTGGCAACACTGGGATTATGTTAGAGCTGGTATGTAACATATCATGTGAATTCATTGCGATGTGTCTCTGCCAGGGCACCCCCCTGTGTTAACGGTCTGGGGGAAGGTTGTAGAATAAAGCTCTGAAGAGAAAATTGCCCCACAAAAGTATACAAATGCTACCGCAGATCATTCTAGCAGGTAATGGTTTGGACCAGTGCAGACATTTAGGGAATGAACCATGCCAATTTCCCCCTCAAGTGGATCTCTACCCAACAGAAGGAAACCAGAGAGCTTGCATTGTATGACCCGGCAGTGGGAGGACTGTGAAGTGTATGAGCCTGTTCTTCCGTTTAAGATTGAGATGGATATGTTACTTGCTTCTAAACCGTGGGATGTGTTTGCAGCCTGGTTCACAGTAAAGACGGTCTCTTTCATGTAATTTGAATTTCTCAGTTTGATGGGAGTGTAAACCACAAAGCTTCGTAGTTATGTGATGGTACACAACAAGAACCTAGGGAAGGACTGTATATCTCCCACATATACGGTACAGCATTGCACAACTAGCTACTGTTTGGTTTTGACAGAGCTAGAAAATGACAAACAGAAGATCTTGGCAAAGGATTAGATAAAGTTTGATTGGAAGCTGTTACAGGAATTTCAGCCTGACGAGATGAGAAGAATTTGCTCTGTTCTAAATCCACAAATTATAAAGCAGTAAAAATAAGGTGGCGGCAGAATAGAGAGTGCCAGCAACATAGGCGTTTGTAGATTGTATCTCCAAACGTTTTTAACGTCCTCAATGATACCCAATGTAACAAGAGACTAGCTGATGGCTGAGCCTTGGAATGAACTATTTATGAAATTTACACTATGTACATTTCTCACCCTATCATATTTAAAAGAATATAGCGATATGCCTTTTATTTATATGTTGTAGTTGCCTGTTAAGACCTGAAAACTCACCAACACACCAGTGACAATGCAAAGGGTTTTATTCGGGCCAGGACTAGCCCTACAACAAGAACAATGGAAACAGATCCTATCACACAAAGCCTAGTACAAACAATCACTACAGTTTATCCAAATATATCTGAAGGGACAAACACAAAATATGTTCTCGTACGATACCAGATCGCGTGATTTGCTTTTAATCAGTACAGTATTCGTCCCAAAAAAATCTGAAAAAAAAAAATACAATACATTAAATCACTTCCGAAGTTGTTGTCTTTCGTACGAGAATTTTTGTAAGTTTAGCAACCTCTTTATTTTTTATATAAGGATTAGCATGCAAAACAAAACAAACGATCATTTGCCCGATATTCTCATTGTGTGTACGAGGCTTTAGGCTGACATGTTGTAGAATACCAAAGTAATTAGCAGCACCTTAACACAAATAATTTTCCTCCCTTATCCTGCTCGTGAAGAGCCTGGCCAAAACACACTAGGCTTAATAAAGGAACATTTTCATCAACTTTAATGGCAGCAATAGGAGAAGTAAATACCACTACAATATTGTTTTTTGTCCCTGACTACACCACTGGCCAGTGAAAGAACAGGTATGATGTGGCCCTTATACTCTAGTTGAAGGGCACACTCTCAATGTGAAATTATTTGTAATTCAAATGAACGCTCAAGGTAGCCCTCCTTTTCATGTGTGTTTGGATCAATAAAGACACAAGTGACTGGTGCCTATTGTTTATCAATTACTAGCCATGGATTCAGCCTGCCCTGCCACGGGGGTTTGCCACATTCAGAAAATCAGCCAAATCCAGCAACATGGCTGCTGCTCCGACTCTGTATTAAGGACATTTCCTGACACCAGTAAGCAGAGCAAAAAGTCTGGCCAGGTCTACACTCCCTTTTCATTATGCCAAATGTGTCATTATGCCAAATTTTGCATACTAAACTGCTCCAGAAATGGCATTCCCGTCTTCTGTGATTGGCTCACTTTATTGTGAGCCAATCACAGTAAGGTAAGGGACACTAGCGTTATCTCACTTGGCTCTATCCTTTTTGTGACATGGCCATAGATCTCTGTAATGCTAGTCTGCTCCCGGTTGCTGTGTGAAATGGATTGCTAGCAAGAGAGCCCAAAAACCAACCCCTTCCCTACCAGAGGACCCGTTATCTTACCAGGTACCCAGGGCCGCCATCAGGAATTATGGGGCCCCTTACACGGCTTCAGGCATGGGCCCCCTGGAGCAGAGATGCTGGGGGGGGGGGGTGCTGCCGCCTGACATTGAGAAGCAGGGGGGGTGCTTCTCAATTGTAAAAAAAAAGAGGGGTAGCCATCCGGGGCCCTGGGGACCTCTGGGCCCTATAATAAAAAGAAAAAAAGAAATAAAAAATATAAATATATATAAAAAAAATATATATATATATACCGTATTTATCGGCGTATACCGCGCACTTTTTTGCCCTGAAAATCGATATGCCGATACCCGCTTTCCCGCGCCGAGTTTGAATACTGCGCCAACATATACCGAGCGCAGTACACTTGTGTATAGTCGGCCAGTCTCGGCTCCTCTCGCACTGACGTCCTGGACGTACAGGACGTCAGCGTGAGAGTAGCCGAGCCTGCCCGACCATACACGAGTGTACTGCGCTCTGTATATGTCGGAGCAGTATTCAAACTCGGCGCGGGGAGGACGCGAGGACGCCGCAGAAGGACGCCGGACCCGACGAAGAGGACAACCGAAGCCGCAGACGGACGCCGGACCCGACGAGGCCGCCAATGGACGCCGCGCAACACACCAAAACTGTAAGTACAAAAAATCTTTTTTCCACAGGAATTTCGGGCAACTTTAGGGGTGCGCGCTATACGTGGGAGCGCGCTATACCCCCAATAAATACGGTATATATATATATTTTTTTTTAAAAGGGGGGTTGCCATCTGGGGACCTCTGGTTCCTTTAATAAAATATATATATATATATATATATATATATATATATATATATATATATATATATATATATATATATATATATATATATATATATATATATATATAAAAAAAGAAACCTCTTGGCCCTTAAATAAAAAATAAATAAAAAAACATATAAAAAAATAAAATAAACATTTAAAAAAAAAAAAAAAAGAGGGGTTGCCATCCAGGGACCTGGGACCTCTGGGCCCTTTACCCTCTTGACCACCGCCCCATGTCAAAAAGACGTCCTCTTTTTAAAGATGGATATCTCGGTAACGGCAGCAGCTGCTGCCACAACCGAGATATCCATCTCTTCAGTAGGCGGTGGTGTACACGATAACGGCGGTCTTTGCGGCGTGAAAAAAAAAGTGTACTGCCTGTACCCCCCTGATGGCGGCCCTGCAGGTACCACACCTGACTGGTTGCTGTAGCTTGTTCCTTTACTTGGTTACCTATAGCAACTACACCCTTCTTATCTTTGCTGAGTTAAACCTCTGTAGTAGTGTTACTTCACACCCCATAGTTCAGTTACAGACCCAGGTTCTTTGGAATATGTCAGAACCAACATACAACTTTTTCAATAACTTCAGACCAGGCTTAGAATGGTTAACATAACTTTACTGTTTACGGTAAATGCAGCATGATAATACAGCAAGAATAATGACCTTTCCCTAATCCTAACCAACATGAAGTAGTGGCCCAGGCATACCCCCAAAAAGTGAGAAGCCATTAACATAGCTCCCAACTGTCCCTGATTTTGAGGGACTGTCCCTGGTTTGAAATAAAGTCTCTCTGTCCCTCTTTCCTCCTCATTTGTCCTTAATTTTCGTCTCATCTATATAGTTGTATACAAAATTAACTTTTCATCTTTCAAAAAGTGTTAAACCTTTCATCCAATTTCTAAATTGTTGCATTTATAAATGTCAAACGCCAGTATCAATGAATAATAGTGGTAAAAAAAAAAAATAGCCACCAATCTTAGCAGTCTTCCTATTTCTATATCACAGGTGGGCCCAGCGAATTCAAAAAGCCCAGGAACTAGGCCAAAAGTTCTTTAAGCTTTCCCCAGCTCCTGGAAACTAACTAAATGCATGAACAGCGATCAGTCATTTTCCCTAGTGAGGCCACCCCCTACAGTTAGAACACACCCAGGGAACATACTTAACCCCTTCCCCGCCCCCTAGTGTTAACCCCTTCACCGCCAGTGGCATTTTTATAGTAATCAATGCATTTTTATAGCACTGATCGCTATAAAAATGCCAATGGTCCCAAAAATGTGTCAAAAGTGTCCGAAGTGAGCGCCGTAATATCGCAGTACCGAAAAAAAAATCGCTGTTTGCCGCCATTACTAGTAAAAAAAAATATTAATAAAAATGCTATAAAACTACCTCCTGATTTGTAAACGCTATAACTATAACGCTATAAACCAATCAATAAACGCTTATTGCAATTTTTTTTTACGAAAAATATGTAGAATACGTATCGGCCTAAACTGAGGAAAAAATATGTTTTTTTATATATTTTTGGGGGATATTTATTATGGTAAAAAGTAAAAAATATTATTTTTTTTTCAAAATTGTCGCTCTATTTTTGTTTATAGCGCAAAAACTAAAAACCGCAGAGGTGACCAAATACCACCAAAAGAAAGCTCTATTTGTGGGAAAAAAAGGACGACAATTTTGTTTGGGAGCCACGTTGCACGACCGCACAATTGTCAGTTAAAGCGACACAGTGCCGAATCGCAAAAAGTGCTCTGGTCTTTGACCAGCAATATGGTCCGGGGCTTAAGTGGTTAACAGGCTGTGGGCTGCATAGCTGTACACTGCACCTGTACCTCCTGGGCACACTAAAACACCAGGAGGATTGTACAGCAGCGAGACATCCCCTGTGTGCAAGGAGCCTAATTGGTTAAACTGCTCATGGCGTGATCTTATTTTGTAGTTGATGTGTAAAATCTTGTTCTTTAAACTGTAACAGCAAAGACAAATTCTCTGTTTTGTTCAAACATAATATGAACTAAAACAGTTCCACGGCTCCAGCTGCTACCATCTAGTGGTGAAATACTGTATATAAATCTAATGATGTATAAAATGATATGAACAAAAATGCTTACACATAGGTGTAATGATACTTTAGACATAAAAGACTTTGCTTAGGCATTAAAAAATAGGTAAACCCAACATATTCCTGAAAGGGCCTTCTTTACCCGTTACTTGTAAGAAAAAGTATCCTTTTTGTATTGCTTCCTTTGTGTGAAACTCCTGGTGTTCCTGCCAGTCCCTCTGCTTTCCTAATAAAAACTGACCGTGCTAGGCATGGGAGCACATTGTGGTCAGTGTTCTTGCGGTGATAGGACCTAATCCAATTATCAGTCTTGTACTGATATCCCCCCTTCTTGCAACAGCTATTCTCTGGGAAGATCAATGTGCTGCTGCTTCTCCTCCCCCAGCTGTTATGCAGCTGAGAACAGAGGGAATGTGATCACTTATAAAAAAGGGGGAAAAAAGGTATTTATAATGATTTTTATATGTATACACAAATGTTTTCCTTTCATTTTTATAACCTTGTTTAGGCAACCTGGCATTAATCTTTGTATTCATAAGTTCTTCTATTTGCATACTTCTAAAATCGTTTAGATAGAAAAAAACGTTATAGTGTAGGCAGGTTGAAATATGTTGGTTGTAATTAGTTAGCGCCTGTAAAGTTACATGAACAATTTTGATCATAGTCTGAAGTTATTTAAAGGAATGCATGTTGGTTCTGGTGTATCTGAAGAACCAGGGTCTGTAAATACTACGGGTTATGAAGTAAGACCACTACAAGGGGTTAAGTCGTTAGATCCTCCAGTAGTGAGGGGGCCGATTTTCTGGCTCCCTCCCTAGTGGTCAATATTCAGTGGCAGCCGGATCTGAACTCACGTTATGGAGGTCTATGGCTGATCACAGATCGGGGAAAGGGGCTGATCCTGACAGCTGATCAAGTGATGTAAACAGAAGATTGGTAATCGGCATTTTTTCGCTGACAGCGTGAGGAAAAAAAAAAACTGATCACTGGTTTCTGTCAAAGGGACATCGGTCCCAAAGAGGGAGAGTCACCACCGCCTCATCTGTGCCCACCAGTGCAACCTGCCGATGCATATCAGTGCCGCCAATCAATGCCCACCAGTGCCTCCTATTAATGCCCACCAGTGTCACCTATTAATTCCCATCAGTGCCTCATCATCAGTGCCACCTATCAGTGCCACATACCAGTGCCCATCAGTGCCACCTATGGGTGCCCTTCAGTGCCACCTATCATTGCCCTTCAGTGATGCCCATCAGTGCCACCTCTCAGTGCAGCCTCATCAGCACACATTAATAAATGAGAAAAATTACCTGTTTGCAAAATGTTATAACAAACTATAAAACTGCTTTTTTTTTAATTTTTGGTCTTCTTTCATTTTCTTAGCAAAAAAGGAAAAGCCCAGCAGCCATTAAATACCACCAAAAGAAATCTCAATTTGTGGGGAAAAAAATTATTACAACTTAATCTGGGCAGAGTGTTGCATGACCGCACAATTGTTATTCAAAGAGTGATAGTGCTGAAAGCAGGAAGGGGGTTTACAGTAAGTGCCCAATAAGCAAGTGGTTAAGTAAATTGATCTTGTTGGCACCCCACTATACCCCCTGGTGCATGCACATGAAAATCCCAGACATAGAAAAATGCAGTTGAAGGATTTTGCATTAAACAATCTACTCAACAAATAAAAAACTGATTCTCATACAATTTTTAAACTTACCTGTATAGTGTAGAATTGTAAGGTATACACCTAGTACAAAAAAAGTAAAACTATGCCCAGTATAGTACATTCCAATATATTCATGAATGAGAATATACTAAATATGCAGCTTTGGTGTAATATATGTGTTTACTTTACCAGCTCTTGCATGCCTTGTTGGTGAATGGAGTCAATGGAGTGGCTGTGCAAATCAATGTACCCCAACATACAGAGCGCGCAGGCGTGACGTTCTACAGGAGGCGGAGAATGGCGGAGAGCCCTGTCCACATCTGGAGGAGAAGGCTGGGTGTCTTGAATATTTCACACACCAAGGCATTGAGTGTGGAAATTTACATGGTAAGATACAAAATAATAAAAGCTGTAGAGTTTACTCTAAAGGCTCAGAATTAAGATATAGCTTAGACGAGTGTGATTTGTTTTGTTACTAATCAAAATTCGGATAAAAAATTCACTATTCAGAAATTTGGATACATCACACTCACAATAGAAACAAATTTCAAAGAATGTGAAATAAATTACAAAGAAACAAATTATTTCGTATTCATTAATTTCATTCAGATGACATAATGTGATAGGGCCTTTTGTTAAAGGGGTTGTAAAGGTACACTTTTTTTTCTTGAATAGCTTCCTTTACCCTAGTGCAGTCCTCCTTCACTTACCTCATCCTTCCATTTTGCTTTTAAATGTCTTTATTTCTTCTGAGAAATCCTCACTTCCTGTTCTTCTGTCTGTAACTCCACACAGTAATGCAAGGCTTTCTCCCTGGTGTGGAGTGTCGTGCTCGTCCCCCTCCCTTGGACTACGGGAGAGTCAGGACGCCCACGAACACACAGCTCCTTTCTCTATCTGCAACGTAGAGAGCGTCCTGACTCTCCCGTAGTCCAATGGAAGGGGCGAGCACGACACTCCACACCAGGGAGAAAGCCTCTCATTACTGTGTGTAGTTACAGACAGAAGAACAGGAAGTGAGGATTTCTCAGAAGAAATAAGAACATTTAAAAGCAAAATGGAAGAATGAGGTAAGTGAAGGAGGACTGCACTAAGGTAAAGGAAGCTATTTAGGGAAATAAAATTGTACCTTTACAACCCCTTTAATGTTTGAAGCTTTCGAAACAACGTAACAACATTACAAATGATCCGAATTGATTCTACTGATACGCCGCGTAAGTCCATGGATTCGCCGTCGTATCTATGCGCCGTATTCTTGTACTAAGATACGCCTGAATTTTGGCTTCCTACGACCGACGGAAGTCTCCTACGCCGTCGTATCTTGGGTGCATATTTACGCTGGCCGCTAGGGGCGCTTCCATTGATTTACGCGTTGAATATGTAAATGAGCGAGATACGCCGATTCACGAACGTACTTGCTCCCGTCGCAGTAAGCTACGCCGTTTACGTAAGGCGTACGTCCGGCGTAAAGATAAACCACCAAAAAGCTGGTCTAAGTCATGTTAGGGTATGGACGTCAGATTTTACGTCGTTTACGTAAGTCGTACGTGAATGGGGCTGGGCGTAGGTTACGTTTACACGTCGAACGCATTGAGCCATCGTATCTTAGGGAGTATATGCGACGTGATTCTGAGCATGCGCGCACATGCTCCGTTCGTTCGGGAATTCATTTACATGGGGTCACGGCTAATTTTAATACAACACGCCCACTACCTTCCTAATTTGAATTAGGCGGGCTTACACCGGCTCATTTACGCTACGCCGACATAACTTAGGGAGCAAGTGCTTTGTGAATACTGTACTTGCCTCTCTATGTTACGTCGGCGTAGCGCATATGAGCTGCGCTACGCCCGCTTAAACATACTTCGCTCTACGTGAATCTGGCCCTATGATTCCTACTTATTTGTTTGATTGGATGGAGGTGGATCTAACATCTCCGAATCATAACATAACAAATTAATCCAAAATTAATTTAGTTCCATTCATTGTTCTGATTTGGAGAATCTGATGAATCCTCTTCCATCCAAACGTAATAGAGTACATGAGTAATCTCCTGAAATAATACATTAAGGCCCCATACACACGATAGAATCCATCCGCAGATAAATCCCAGCAAATGGGTATCTGCGGATAGATCCTATGGTGTGTACACGCCAGCGGATCTGTTTCCGCAGAGAAATCGCCTCTGGGATGGATTCCAGCAGATCGGATATTTGCTGACATGCACAACAAATCCATCTGCTGGAATCCATCCCAACAGATGGATCCGCTCGTCTGTACAGACTCACCGGATCCATCCGTCCAAAGGGATTCCCCGCACGCGTCGTAATGATTTGACGCATGCGTGGAATTCCTTATATGACAGCGTCGCGCACGTCGCCGCGTCATAATCGCGGCGACGGCGCGACACGTCATCGCCAGAGGATTTCCGCGCGGATTTCAATGCGATGGTGTGTACACTCCATCGCATAGAAATCTGCGGAAATCTTTGAGAGGATTTATCCGTGGAAACGGTCCGCTGGACCGTATCCGCGGATAAATTCTCTCGTGTGTATGGGGCCTAACACATTAAAACAAATATAGCCAATCTTCCAAAATGCAAACTTTGAACAAGGAATATACGAAATGCATCTGAATATACAAAACGAAAATCAGAAAATGAATCATTCTAACATAATGAATATGATGAAATAAAATGTTTACCTTAACAACTGAATCCGAAACTAAACAAAACTATTTTTTTTGTCACGCACATCTCTAATATAGGGAAACTGTAAATCAGATATAGGTATATAGGGCCAGATCCACAGCCGCCGAGCGCAACTTAACTTTTCAGAGTTAAGTTACACTGCCGCAAATCTCCTAAGTTAGGTGCCGATCCACAAAGCACTTACCTGGAAATTTGCGGCGGTGTAACTTAACTCCGTCCGGCGCAAGGCGTTCCTAATACAAATGGGCGATTCCCATTTAAATTAGGCGCACTCCCGCGCCGGACGTACTGCGCATGCTCCGTCGGGTAACTTACCCGACGTGCATTGCGCTAACTGACGTCGCTCCGACGCCATTTGCTTTCACGAACGTCTTACGCAAACGACGTAGAGTTGAAAATTTCGACGCGGGAACGACGGCCATACTTAATAGGGCTTAGTCAAATAGGACTCAGCCCTATTTTTACGTGGCGTAACTCGACGTAAATTTAGCGCGACGGGCCCGTCGAAACGTTCGTGGATCGCCGTAAGTGTTCATTTGCATATTCTAGGCCGGCCGCAATGGCCTCGCCACCTAGCAGCCGGCCTAGAATTGCATCCTTAAGATCCGACAGTGTAATTCAATTACACATGTCGGATCTTCTGCCTATCTATGGTAAACTGATTCTGGGGATCAGTTCCAAAGATAGAGACAGGGATACGGCGGCGTATCAGTAGATACGCCGGTGTATCCCTTTTGTGGATTACCCCCATAGTTATCAGAGACTATATGAATTCTACAAAATGTAGTACATTTCCAATTAGATTTCCAAATACAAAAAAAGGACCACCAAACTTTTCAAAATGCAAAGAAATAAAGAGTAGCATTTAGATGCTCTGTATTAGGTGACATGTTACATATGGTAATTTTGACTATGAGATTAATGGCCATTAAGGCAGGCCATAGACGGGGCATGAAAGGAATTTGCACCATTCCCCCATTAACACAGACAGTGCTGACAGGGGGATTGTCTTTTCCTGGCGGGGAAGTGGGGGAAGCTGTCCCTGTCGGGAGAAGACAGTGATTATCGCTTGCAGCTATAGCAGACACTAGCAATAATTGCAAGAGAATCCAGCAGGCTGGTTGTACCCAAGCTGATCGATCAACTTCCTGCTAAACAGGCAGAGATTTGAACCGTGTATGGCCGGCCTAAAAGATAGGAAGGAGGGAAATCTTTTAACACAAAGTATGTAGGCAAAAGACTATGAAGCATTAAATACACATATTGGTTAAATTGAAGTGCATTTTTACTGCTACTTTTGAAGAAATCTTTCATGAAATCCTGTGATTTCATATCTGCAGTTCTGTCATTCAAGATAATTTTCACCCATACAAAGCAATCTGGAACAGAGGACACATTGGTTTCCATAGTCAGGTGGTCGACTTTTTACAACATGATTCTCAATTTACAAAGAAATTATTGTCATAAAAAGCTCTCGTGTGACACCGTCAGTGTACGGAATGTTTATGTGTGATCCACTTCCAGATTTATGTTGGCTCATAACATATATATGTTTCTCTATTTCTAGTGCCTGCTTTTATCACGACTTTTGAGTACAACAAAGCCAGAAGGAAGCGTGCAACGTCTCCAGACTGGGCTTCGCATACAGAAGATCCTGGGTATTCATTTAATCAAATATTGGGAAATATTACAGTAGGGTTGCTGATGTAGGTGCAGGGGCCAATCCCAGAAGTCTTTAGACATCTGGGGGTAGATCCACGTACAACGGCGCATTAGTGCCGTAGAATTTGCGCCGTAAGTTACGGCGGCGTAGTGTATCTCTTGCGGCGTAAGGGAGCGGAATTCAAATGGATGTAATGGGGGCGTGTTTTATGTAAATACGTCGTGACCCGACGTAAACAACGTTTTTTTTTATTGCGCATGCGCCGTGCCTGGGGGTATCCCAGTGCGCATGCTCGAAATTTAACCGGAACAAGCCAATGCTTACGACGGTGACGTCATTCTACGCAAATTCCTATTCGCGAACGACTTACGCAAATGACGTAAAAAAATCAAAATTGTACGCGGGAACGACGGCCATACTTAACATTGAGTACGCCACCATATAGCACCTTTAACTATACACCGGAAAAAGCCAAACGAAAACGAGGAAAAAAAATGTGCCGGGCCGACGTACGTTCGTGGATCGCCGTAACTAGCTAATTTGCATACTCAACGCGGATTTCAACGGGATAAATTGCAGCTTAAATGCGACGGCGTACTAAGACGTATGCCTGTCGGATCGATCCCAGATGCCGTCGTATCTTGTTTTGTGGATACAAAACAAACATACGACGCGGGAAATTTAAAATTACGCCGGCGTAATCCTTTTGTGGATCTGCCCCCTGATGTTATCATGAATGGACAGAAAGGCCAAGTTTGACTTTATTTGTAGGCTGACACTCAGCTTCCAGACGCTAGCACTGTGCATGAATGAATAAATAAAAATGAAATATTGCAATGCCCATGGATTTTAGCACTTATCTCTAGTTGACACGGAGCACAGAACAAAAACCCTCTGTGATGATTCCCACAACACGGTTTAGAACTAAGGACCATTAAAATGGCATGCACCAAATTCAAAAATCTCTACTATTTGTTTTGGTAACTTTACTGACACATGCAGTAGATTCAGGTAGTTTTTAAGAGCGACCCTTTTACAAAGGGATGCTATAATGCACCACATTAAAAAGTAATTACCTGAAGTTTGTAGATAACAAAACTGGAGGTAATTAGGACCTAGTATGACTCTAATTTGGCGTACAGAGACAGGCAAAGTTCCTGTTCCTGTGCACAATGTAGCAATCAGCTAGAACAGGTGCTGCTCCCTCCCTGTTACTGGTTGTTAGGCCCCTTTCAGACGGACGGCAGTTTTGCCGCAATTAAAAGCATGTACATTTTCAGTGAAATTCAAGGCCCTGGGCACTGCGATTAGCTGCATTTGTACATTGCGATTACGTGCGGTTACATGCGGCCGCGTTAAGCTGCGGTAATCATTTCCATAGCAACCCTTTTTATTTTTATTTTATTATGATGTGCTTCCTGTTCTTTTTTTTTTCTCACACTGCTATCCGAAGTTGTAACACAAAACTGGGATTACCTGCGTTTAAGTGCATATAGCTGCGCTAAATCGCACCTGGATGCATTCAATTCTATTTTTTCTATTCGCACCAAACCGCATGCAACGAAATCGCAGCTAAACGCAGTGTGTGAATGGGGCCATAGGAAAGCATTGTGTGCTTTTAGCTGCGGTAGAAAACTAGAAAATCTGCAGCTAAAAGCACCATTCTATCCGTCCGTGTGAAAGGCCCCTTAAAGTGGATAATATCCCAAATTTTGATGTCACAATGTACAGTATAAGATTTCCTATCATCTGTGCCCAGTCTTGCCACACAGAGTTAATCCAGCTCTGAGCAATCCTCTTTTATTGTTCAGTGAAATAAAATGGACTTACAGAGAAAAACCTTAGTCCGTTCCGCCCCCTTGCTGTGAGTGACAGGTTATTTACATATCTCATGCACTAGCCTGGAGACGGGCATTATTTTTTAATTCCCACCCCCACTCCTTTTCTGAAGTCATGTGGTTACTTTTCTGGATTTTGACTGGATGTTAGTGATCATAGCAGAATTTAATGTAAGGAATACACAGGAAAAAATGCATGTTGACAAGGGGAGTGTAGAGGAGGGCGGGGAGTCTACTGACATCACGACTCCACCCACAGAGCTCCAGACAACAGACCCACCCATAGAATCTGCAGTTTTTCAGTTCTTGTAACAGACAGAGGGGAGACATTTGACAGGTAAGGATACATGCAGGAGGCATGTATATCCTTATAGATCAGCACTATGGCAATAGTTTAGAAAGGATGAGAGTGGGTTTACATCCACTTTAAGGATGCTGTTGGCTTCACAGTCGTCAGGGGAAAGCTCCGTTATACTGAATTGTCTGTATTGACACTCTGGTCTGGTAATTGAATCTGTCGCCTACACTGACATTTGTTGTGTGCAGGAACATTGGAATTCTAAAGAGTGTCCTAACCAATCTATGAATTCCCTTCAATGTCTGTTAAAATCACTAGAACATTCAGATGTATGCAGTCATGATAAAGAAATATTTGCAACGTGGGCACCTTTTATTACTCATTTCTCAAAGAAGTGACTTTAGCAGACTGAAATTTTAAATGACTGCTTTGGATTGTTGCACTTTGTACATGAATATTACTTTTTATTGGAATGCTTCACTAGTTAAAGATCATCCCTTCAACATATATTATGGTTCCTAAGTGTACTTAGTTATATATCTAGGATTGGACAATGTTAAAGCTGTGTGTGTGTCTTACATGGTTTACATGTGATAAATGATGGTAATCTTCCAATAATTGCCAACAGATATTGTGTGGAATTCCAGATTGAATCCTTATCTCCAGCTTGTCTAATAGAGGACCGTCCACATGCCCGTTGGATGCTCTACCTACGGGAAGGGTACACAGTATGTGTTGCTTGTCAGCACCCTGCGATGCATATTAGAAATCATCGATGCTATGGTGATGGTAGCGATGCCAATGAGTGAGTACATTTGCCCTTCATGTTGGAAGTAGCAATAATCTATGTATAACATAAAATATGTAAAACTTTCATATCAATACTAAAGACAAATATGTAAATTAAATAATAAAACCTTCAAATTATTGGAAAAACTTTGCTTTTTTGAGGGACTCAAATTAATAAATGTGTTTATTGCTTAGTGAATGCATATTGACTGGCCAATCCATAGTATTTTATATATATATATATATATATATATATATATATATATATATATAAAAATATATATAAAATTAGTCAGCCTAAGTGTGAAGTGGTGAATTTGTTAAGGTAACTAGGCACTCCTTGCTTACATAGGTCCATTTAGTATGGGCCACATATTGCTAATTAAACTAGGCTCTACTTTTACAATTGGCTATTGTTGTATGTTTATAGTGATCACACAATGCTTTTCGATTTTCTGTTTGTGATAGATTTGTAGCTAGACATATATGAGGACCTGTTTGCATTGCCCACATGCTAAACCCTTTGAGCAGGCAGCTGTCAGTTTTCAGCGAGGGGACGGTTTACTTTTTTAAACTTTATTTAAAGTCCACAAAAGTGACACAACATTCATGTCTCTGCACAGCAGCGTGGTGACATGTTGTGAAAACCTGTGCACTGCAGTAGAATGCCAAATGTCTACAACAGCTCACTACACTGGGCTGCATTGCATTGCTAATGAGGCACATAGAAAAACGTTGGTGACTGCTGTTTATCCAGTGTGGAAAAAATACCAGTCGCTGTGTGAATGAGCCCCATCTAGTAACCATAATGCCGTATTGTTCTGAAACACCTCATAAAAAAAAGAAAAAAAAATACCATATTATGGCCACTAGATGAAGCTGATGATCACAGGCAATAACAAATTACAAACCATACAGCCATCATACATTTTGAAAGGAGTTGTAAAGGAAAAACATTTTTCACCTTAATGCAATCTATGCATTAAGGTGAAAAAACATCTGATGATGCCGCCCCCCCCCCCCGAGCCCCCGTTTTACTTACCTGACCCCTCGAAAGTCCCACGCTTGGTCCCGAGATCCCCTTCGCCGCTCAGCCTGGCCACTGATTGGCTAGAGCGGATGGATTGAGAGCAGCGCAGCCATTGGCTGGCGCTGCTGTCAATCACATCCAGTGACGCTGTGCGCTGAGGGGCGGGGCAGACCGCTCGCTGTATCACGGGAGCGCGCCCGCAAGGACTCATCACCATGCGATCTCTCTCGAATGAATGTGATGAGTTCTTGCGGGGAGGACTAGAGACAGCCGCCGAGGGACCCCAGAAGACGTGGATCGGGGCCACTCTGTGCAAAACGAACTGCACAGTGGAGGTAAGTATAACATGTTTGTTATTTTAAAGAAAATTATTTTTTTCGTTTATTGACCCTTAAACTTGCTTGAAACATCAGCATGGTGAATTTTCCACACTTTTTGAGAAAGGGCTTATCAACAATATATCAGAAGTGACCCCTGGTGATGTTTATTAAACAAGAGAAGTTGCTGCATTTTGGAATGTTATGATTCATGCCCTTGCCACTCTAGGCACCTGGGGTTAATTTTGCTGCAGCTTAAGGGTGTTAGCCGACATCCGCTGCTCCACTCTATAGATGATCTGATTGAGTCCGTCTGAAAAATTGACAGGTGGACCCGATTGGCCCGTCATTATGAAAGGGGCCTTAGGCTGGGTTCACACTACTACACTACTTTCATCCTACTTTGCTCTGTGTTCAATGTTTCCCTATGAGAGCGTCTTGTAGCGTCCTACACAAGTCGGTCCGACTTTGAAAATGCTCCCTGTACTACTTTTGGTCCTACATTGATCCTACTTCAGGCCCATTGAATATCATTGAAGTCGGACCAAAGTAGTATCCTGTTCATGAAAGTAGGATGGATGTAGGACCAATGTAGGATAAATGTAGGACCAATGTAGCAGAGCAAAGTAGGATGAAAGTAGTGTAGTAGTGTGAACCCAGCCTGAAGGTGTACTACATACTGATTATCTTCCCCATGAGTAAGCTGCAGTGGATGAGGTGAAACGCGTTGGGATGTGGCCTGACAGGGTTCCAGGCTGAAACTGCCATTCGCTATTACACAGCAGGCTTTAAATTAATGTGCGGCTCAGGGACACCTTTCACTCTCTACCATTGCCTGAAGCATAGATGAGCTCTCTACCCGGCCAGCACTTACAGAGAGAGGTGGGTGCAGGACTTTGTTTCCACACAGCATAAGCGTAAGCTACTCACACACATATCTTGGTTCATGCTGATTATCTTACTGAGGTGATTATGATGGTTGAGAACCACAAATAGGTATACAAGATGACTTAAAGCGAAGTTCTAGGCAAAAATGTCATACCTTTTTCGTAAAAAAAAATTCAGGACTTCCGTCCCATGGCGCCACGGCGAGGTACATCACTTGAATTTTTTTTTGGTGCCCTCCTCCTTCTCCCCTGTTGCCTTCTGGGACCTGTGTGTGTCCCAGAAGATGACTGGACCATTCAGAGAGTAGGAAACAGACTGTGAAGTCACAGGGCTTCACTTCCTGTTTCCCTTAGTAAGGATGCCAGTGCCTGCACCCAGAGCCGATGGACGGGTCCGCTTTGGGTGCCAACATTGCGGACTCCCCGGACAGGTGTTCTTATATTAAAAGTCATTAACTTCAGTATTTGTATTTTTTTTCACCCAGGCTGGAACTCCGCTTTAACGTACATAATGATATCTTGCTAAGTTAGTATGATTGTGGAACCTATAAGCAATTCCACTTAACCAATTTCTTTGGTATTTTAGTGTTAGGAATAAAAAAAAATGAGGTTTAGGGCACTTTTCGCTAATCGTTTTATTATACAGTATATTGTACATTTAAAATGTTTGCTCCACTAACCAACCTTTCTATGTTTATTTTCAGGAATCAGATTCTTCACTGGCAAGCTGTGGGCAATGCCAGGTGTTATGGGTCCTGGAGAAAAGTAAGACAAGCTGACAAGTGCTCATGCCCCATGGTGCACAGCTTTATATTTACGTAACAGAGGACTTGTAGTCCTACCTGCATTCTAAAAAAATAAAAATAAAAAATAATGTTCGCTAATGGTAATACAAAAATAAAAATAAATGTTTGCTACTGGTAAAAGCACTAACAGTCAAAAAACATTTTATATATATATATATATATATATATATATATATATATATATATATATATATATATAGTGCTCAGAAGTCACAATGCGCAAGATACTACCACTGGTCATAATTTCAGCTATGGAATTTTCACAAGCAGTGGCACAGATATAAGACATGTGAGTTATGTGTGATGGATAGTTAGATCCAGCAAGCAATGAAAATTGCCAGGATCAGTCACAGAAATCTTGCAGGAAGATGGAAAATGTACGGTAATCATTAAAATCTGAACTAGATCACGGCTTCCGCAACTTCTACTAGAATTCCTTTACTGTAACTGACAAAAGATCTGGCCGTCTAACCAATGTAGAATAGAACTGTGACCAGACTAACAACATTGAACTACTTACCTACATTATGCTTGGCAAGCAATTAAAGCCCAACTCCAGGAACAAAAGCAAAAATATTGCAGGGGTTAAATGCTTGTTAAATCTCTGGGTGTTGAGGAATTGGCTGTATTACTTACCTTTGTCCTTGCTCCAGCAGGCCATCGAGATGAGTACAACCGCTCTCCCCGCGGCCATCTTTATAAGCTGTTCCTGGTCACACTCCCACCTCCACCATGTACAATATAGGGCTAATAGCCCTGCACTGTACGTGATGATGCAGAGGCTCTATCCACAGATCTGAGCTTTGGGGAGAAGAGGATAGCAGCAGAACAATCAGGGAGTTAGATAAATAACAGAGCCTCATCTGCAACCCCCTACATTTAAAGTAATATTAAACGGTCAGTTTTTTAAAGCAGCTGATTTAATCACCTAATGAGTGCACAACTTCTCTATCTTTTAATCCCTGCCTATGTTCCTCTATTTATACTGGTGTCATAACCGCTGCCTCAGGTTTCCTTTTTCAGGGTGGTTCTTTATCTATACCGCTCCTTCCCATTTAAAACAATGGGAAACCGCAGTAATACCTGTAGAGGCACATTGCGGGTGGTATTAACCCTTTAGCGGCCGCTAGCGGGGGTTAATACCGCACCGCTAGCGGCCGAATCCCGTGACAATTCCGACGGTTTAGCGGTGCTATACGGCCACCGCGACTCCCGCCTCAGTGTGAAAGGGGCCTTAGACGCAATGGACAGGATTTTTGAAACCGTGATATTCTCAATATACTGACACATTCTTTCTACATAGTAAATAACCCTACTACATTCCTGTTTGGAATAAAAAAAGTTATTTTTTGTTCAACATTTACTAAGGAATACACCACTATATATTGTTTAAGGTTTTGTATCACAAACTTTACTGTCGAATTGTTAAAGAAACTATGTAATAAAATATTTTATGTAATAATTGAGTATTTGTTTAAAACTTTCTACATATTGGAAGCCTTCAGTTTTCAGAATACCATTAAAACTGTTTTTATTATAAAATATTTTTATACGATACTGGTGGTCATAAGGCTGTAATTGTCTCGCCAACTAAACTGTACATTATTATCTGCTTCCCCTCCTGGAAAGTTCAAAGCTGGGGGTCTTCTAGGCCCTAGCTATTAGGTCAAGTACTTGAACTTGGCCCAGAAGACGATGAGGGCAGACCCTCTTACTGCTCCAATCCAAACACCCTTTGACAGAAAGACAGAAATTGTAGAGATAACAAAGCATGTGTGCTGGTAGTTCTTGTTGGCCTCACAAGTCGTCAAAGAGTCTAAAGCATGGGTCTTCAAACTACGGCCCTCCAGTTGTTCAGGAACTTCAATGCCTATCATGCCTAGTCATGTCTGTGAATGTCAGAGTTTTACAATGCCTCATGGGATGTGTAGTTCCACAACAGCTGGAGGGCCGTAGTTTGAGGATCCCTGGTCTAAAGCAATGAGTAGGTGTAGTTTACTAGTGAGACAAGGTGAAGACAACAGCCAAGGTCATCAGCAGGCGAGCAGTGCATTGCCAATCAGCAGTGCAAGGTCAGCACGCAGAGACTCAATCACGAACAGGCCAGGTAAGTAATCTGCAGATAGTGAAGTACTAGAGGGTTAAAAAAGAATTGTTGCTGATAAAACAAGCCAGGGTCAGTACAGGAACAGATAAGCAGAATTTGCAGATGGTAAAAGGGTAAAACCTTTCCGCTGCAGTTATCTGCTGTGCTTTTAGTCATACACTGCCCACATTTGGTGGTGTACCAATCTGAACACTTTCAGGCTCTGTACACAGCCCCGGAGGAAATGGAATAAGAAAATTGTATAGTGTATGGCCAGCTTAACAGTCACCTTGTTAATTCAGCAACAGCCAATTACAGGTTAGCAATTTTCTATCACTTTGTGGATAATTTAGAACATTGTGGAGTGAACAGCATCTCTCTTGACCTAGACACTAAGGCCTCGTACACACAGTTTGATTGTTGTACGGCTTTGATTTTTGTCAAAAGCGCGTGTGCAGGATTTTTTCTAGCATACCAACTATGCGCAAATTGTCGTTTGACAAGCACGAACGTAGTGATGACAGTATGAAGAGGAAGTTAATTTCTCAATCACCACCTTTTGCGGCCCTTCTGGTAATTTTGTGATAGTAGAAGTTTGGTGAGCGTTGATTCAGGATTTTCAGATCGTACAAAACAAATGCCTTTTAAAATAAGTTTGGCATAAATACATCAGTATCACCAGCAAAGCAGCTTCATTATTATCCCATTAAAGAAGATGAGAATGTGTGTTGCATTTCGGCATTTAATCAATTGCCATGTCACGAATGGTAATTCTAGATTACGAACAGTAGTTTGCAAGACTGAACTCTTCCCAGTTGCAGAAAAAGAGTCGCCCTTGGGACCCAAGGGCGACTTTTTCTGCATATGCATGTAGGGATGGAGGTGTATCACCGGTGACCGCAGACCTTTTATCTTTATCTGAACTCTTCCCAGTTTTTCCTTGATTCCGATCATGCGTGTTTGTACTTTCGACTTTTGTGTGATGGTTTCTGTACTGACCATCCGAAAATCAGACGTTGAGTTCACATCCGCCAAAAATTTTATAGCCTGCACATCCAGCTTTTGTTTGACGAAAAAGGCAAATCGGCTGTCGAAAGCACCGTTCTAACGATCTGAAAATCGGCTGACAGCTCGTCTTACGAATTTTCCCTTTCCGATTTTCGTATCGTGTGTACGAGGTCTTAGGCCAGTTCTACTGCTGCAGAAAAATTCTAAACTTGGCTGTTTCTCTTCCCAGTCCTCCTGACTGACTCTTTGCACCAGTCCTGCCCGACTGACACACACACATGGACACTCACCAAGACAAGGTTGGATGAAGACTTGGCACACCGCTGTCTTCAAGAGAGCACTGCTTTAGCTGGCAGTCTCTCCTTTTGTCTGTCCCTGCATCGGCTGATCTACTCACTGACTCTCTGGCTTGAATCCCTCCAACTGCCTCTTGTGGCTGGATCCCTCCAGGCCAGCCTCCTGAGCTCCAACCTGAGGTAAAACCACCCCCTCCCACGGTAAGAGATCCCTCAAGGGCCACAGACAGCTTCCCTCACCATCTTCCACCCGACTTCCCCTGCTGGCATGGCCCATGTTTATTTATGGGTTTCTCAGTCCCCTGCCAGGCCCACTCCTGGGGGTTGGCCGACTATTCATGGCAGACCCTCCTGGCCTCTGCCCACTAGTTCAAGAACATTCTCCAATGTTCTAGAAACAGGGGGAGGCACCAGAGAAGGACCAGGATGAATCATTCAGATCTGGCCTCTAATAATCCTGACCCAGATTTAACGACTCAGATCTAACCAAGAGCCCGCTATGGTTTTCCTACTCTCGCTACTAGTAGCGCACACTAGATGGTGCTACACCATTAATACAGGTTTGTTAAATAGATATGTATATGGTAAAAATAAAAAAAGACCATTATTATTTACTTTTAAATAAGCAATAGGGGCCTTGGACTATGGATTTTTATAATACGATATATTACTTTGCATTTGTGTTGCATCAAGCATAAACTATAGTTTGTCTGTCCTCTTACCTGAATGCAAGACAAAAGTGTAACCACCACTTGAGTAAATCATTTCTATTGCTTGTTTATTCATTGAAAGCTGGAGAACATTTTGACTGGTAAAATATTACACTTGTTGTAGATTCATTACAGAGCTGAAGCTGGAATTCTGCAAATGGATCGATGCATATTTTCCATTATGTGGAGATGACATGTATAAAAAAAAAAGTGTGAAGGATGATTTTGATGAAAAGCAGAAGAATTTTTTTATGTAGCTGATCACCAAAAATTTGAAACATTTACATTTAAGACTCCCACTCACATCTATTGCAAACTGATAAGTATTTTATGCTGAGCTCACAGCGATTTCTCTCTCTCACCTGCAAACAAAGATTTACATGATGAATGAAATGTTCCACTCTAAATCTTGTTTGTGAACCATTTGATTTATAAACATATGAAAATTCACAGAATGACACTTTTCTAACATTTCATAAATTCAAGTGAGCAATCTGCATATTTCATATGATTTTCCAGTACTGCAAGAAAGCCAGCCTATATAGCTGGGCCCCTTCTTGTGTACACTTTGCAATGTATATATTCATAATGCCAAAAGGAGAGGAAAATTGATGGACAAAGTTGCAGATCACATAAAAGACAAAGCCATTTTTCACGTCATGGAAAAAAACATTTTTCTCAACATGATTCTTGTCAAGCCTGCCTTGCATACACACGATCGTGAAAAAAAATGCTTGAGCAAATCGCGATGACGTACAACACGTACGACGGCACTATAAAGGGGAAGTTCCATTCAAATGGCGCCACCCTTTGGGCTGATTATGCAAATTGTCCTTCTCATAACTTGCTTCTGAGCATTCGCGTTTTTTCCCCCCGTCGTTAAAGCGCACTGTTGCTTTACTGATATTAATATTTGTTATATTATATTAATAATTATTATTATATTGTATATTTAAGATTTAATATCTCGCATATACGATATATGGTTAAAATAAGGGTTCTGTGATTAGAGTGAAAAGCTTTAACATAACACATTTATTTAGAGAAAAGACATTAGCTATCTAACATACTGCATACATTTACAGTTTTAAAGTAAGGGAAATAAAAGTTAGTTTCAAATACAAGATAAGCACATCACACTAAAAGTATTAAGAAAACAAATTATGACAAAGTATATAAGTGCAGGGGAGAAGATAGATTCTGATGTTACCTTGACATCCCGGGCCCGGGAAGTTCTCATCATCTCTCTCTAATTCTATTGATGAGACCCCCTGACTTTATAATCCTGATGTCACTTCTGATTGGCTGAAATAGCCTTTTCCAAATATGGGCAACTTCCTTCTATCTTTAGGGATGAATAGGCTTGAAGTTTAAACTAATTACCTCTAGCTAGTTAGACCTCCTGTCTATTCATGGAAGAGTACAGTCATTTCCAGGTAACACCATAAAGTGCAAACCTTTCCCACTGTGATTTCTTCCTGACTTGCTTTGTATGTCAAAAGATGTAGTAGACTGGTTGTCACCTGCCACCTTCTCACAAAGCAATCATGCATATCAAACACGGAGAGTGCTAAATAGATATATTCAAGCCGTAACTGTCAGCCTATTTAAATTATCTATCAGAACTTCTCCCCCACCACACATATACTGTTATCGTAATATATATTTATACCTATGTACAATAATGGCGATTAGACATTAACAATTCACCCAGGGCAACAGATGACCCCTTGTGGCCAGTTGAGACAGATGAGACTAGGCCACACTTTAAGTGAGTAATTGTTTATGTCTGATATCCATTAGAATGTTAAGTTTCTCCCTCTGCCATTTTTTTTTTTTTTTTTTTTTTTAGAAGTCAGCCAATATATATCACCATGCCCGTCATAAAAATCAATACCCCACATTGCAATATGAGAAAACCTTTTCATCCCATTTCCCTCCAGGTTCTAGTGGTGACTAAGCTAAAATCCCCATCATGTAAAAGTTAATTTAACCTTTCCTCGGTTTTCACCATATCATTACTAATTTGATTGTGGAGGTTTACTGACAAAGTATACATTTTTACATCAACATGGGGTATGTATGTGCTAGGATCTGGGACCTCAGGGGTGTACTCTCAATGATGTCAACACTGGTATGGGGTTTCTATAGTTTGCCCAATAGTACTGTACTCATGTGGAATGAAGCAAAAATTTGGATAGGGTATTTGGACACGACTGACCCCCATAGAGGAATGTCTGGTGATTGGTAACGACACAGTACAGTCCATCCATGTGGTAGGTGACCCTTGTGCTTGGTGTTCTCCATTTTGACCACTTCACTGGGCAGTTAGCCTCCATTTCACGTGGAATGGTTTCTTGAGGTGGTTGGCGTGGACTTTCCAGTTGGGGGTCCCTTGCTACGTTGGCTGTGGGATCCGGGTCATTGTTTAGACCACAGACTGGGGTGTCAGTTTCAAACACATCACAACGGCATACGTATCTATTGTCTTTGACAGTGCAGCAGGCAGTGTGCGGTGCTTTCCATCGCCCTTGAACTTGAATGAGCATTTCGGGGAGGTGCAGCCTTTCCTTGTACACGTCATTCTCGAGGTATCCGAGGGAGTGTATGGACGCCATTGTGTTAAAAGTAGTCCTCTTGTGGATGGAACACGGCAGCGACATTGTGAAGGATATGTACATTAGGTCACGGTAGGTGCACAGTGACTGGCTTTTCTTGCAAGAAAATGGCCCTCTATTTGGGTGTGGTGTCACTATCCCTATGCTTCAAATTGTGGAAACTGGCAAAGGTTTGCACGTGTCTCCAAAATGTACATTCATTCCACCACTAGTATTAGTGTGAGTACAATACCATTGTGTAAGATCTGTTTCTTTTAAGATAAAATTTCCATACGCGGTGCATATCACCTCTTGGCCCATACCATCCTCTCTAGCTTTATGTTATAAACCGTAAAAAAAATTAAATAACAAAACCTTTCCTCCCCTGCAAGCCCCTCAACACCCTGCAGAACTGGTTTCAGCACTTGCCGAACCTTTTTCCTATTCACCATTTCCGATATGCCGGCGAATCGCTGTCAAATCGGCTTGGTTCCAAATTGACATGTCAGTTTCAAA
This sequence comes from Rana temporaria, assembly GCF_905171775.1. Taxonomy (NCBI): domain Eukaryota; kingdom Metazoa; phylum Chordata; class Amphibia; order Anura; family Ranidae; genus Rana; species Rana temporaria. Next base: position 338,979,946 of record NC_053493.1, on the reverse strand, counting down.
AAGTTCTGGGATGGATGCTAGTATGCTGTCCGTGCCCTTTAACTTTCTGGATCTGAAAATGCCCCTGTGGTTCTGCCAATGGATCCTGAGTTTGCTTGCCTGGGAGGTAATACAAATCTACTAGCAAGGAAGAGTAAAACAAAGATACATTTGTCCGGGCACATGAGCCGAATTCGGCCATGTTCCACTGGGACAAATTAAGTACCACCTGCACATGAATAAACTTAACGTTATTAAACATTATTCCAGGGATTGAGTTTTCCGTTAGGCCACTAGGTGGTTCCTCTTGCAGTGTTGGGCATTCCAAGGAGGTTGGTTTGTAATAGGGGATTGCAGCTGTATTTTTGGACAAAGTTGTAGGAGTAGGGGTGTTAGTCTTTGGGGACACCTGCAAGGTAATTTTCCCTGGGACGTACTGAAGAGTGGATGCATGAGTGTTGCTGGACCAGAGGATGGAGATAACGAAAGAATATTTCCACTCTCCGGCATCCCTCAACCGTGTCTCTTGAATCAATAAACAATAAAGATCCGTTGTGAAAGCTCATGGCTCTGTTCTGGTAGTCCGTGATCTTCCCAGCAACGCCATTCATCCAAACTAGATGATTATCAATGGGACTCCACCAATAAACTTGCTTCCCTACAGTCCCTACAATGGCCACAGGCAATAAGACGGATTCCCCCTCTAGACAGTAGACCGTATTCTGGTCAACGATCACGCTGATGAGCGGTCCAGTCTTCTCTCCCTTGGTATGTCTGATCAGAGCAGGATCACAATCCACATCGACTTCATGGCTCTAAAAGGGAAGAAAGCAAAACATTTTAGTTGCAGAATTTTGTGAAGGCACAAACAATGGGGCACAAAACTGAGCCCAGTAAATTCAAAGGAATTTCCCAGATCTCCCCCCCTTGTGCTCCTTGTTTGGCCAAGCAATCTGCTACGTCATTTTGTTCCCAGTATGGGGCAGTGCCTATATGACCTTTTACTTTGCACCCCCATGTTTTGACTGGCAACTTTTGCACCAATGTTGCAATATATTTCACCAGGAATACGTGTTTACGTGGAGACCCATCTGAGGACATGTACTGGTGGGTGTGCCCGAAGGGCAGAAATTCTGTAAGAGCATTACAGACCCCCGCAGAATCTGTGTATAAAACAATTTCTTGATCCCCTTTCATCATTTCTAGGGCATGCGCAATCGCAGCCATCTCAGTGAATTTTGCTGATTTGACTTGACATGACCGAAAGATTGATGTTTGGGTCTTTGCATGCGGATCGATAATGTATATTCCAAATCCTGCATGTGGGGAACCCTCCACGTAAAAACATGATCCATCTGTGAAAATTGGGACTGCCTTTTCCGGGACCTTTTCATTTGCTGACAAAGGTCTAGAGAAATGTTGTGCCGCTGATTGTGGGGTGATAGCACATTCATGCGGTGTTCCTTGGAAAAGGAGGCCATGGGCAAAAGTGGAACGAATATTTGTTTGTTTGACTTTAATGTCTTGATTTTGGAGCAACAGAGCCCAATGGGCCTGTCTGGCATTGAATACATTGCCATCTTCCACTCTGTCTGTGAGTAGAAACTTAGTGGGCATGTGCAGAATGACTGTGTTAAGTCCTATGATGTATGTGTAGTATTTAACTGCCCACAACGTGTCAAGAAGGTGTTTTTCACATAGAGAGTACTTCCTTTCCACAGGAAATAATGTTTTAGAAACATATAATATGGGTCTTTGTTGCCCATGGATTTCCTGTGCCAGAACAGCTGACAGGGCTGTCTCTGATATGGCAGTCTCAATGTGAAAGGGCAGTTGGTACTCTGGGTTGGCTAATACTGGCGCTTGTGCTAAAGCTTCTTTAAGCTTCTGCACTGGATTGGTGTGTTGCTCCTTTTTCCCCCAAACATACAGTGGTGCGGACTTATGCGCCCCATCAGGGATGATATCCCACAAATAATTTACCACTCCTCGGAAAGATCTGAGAGTGGGCATACTCACTGTTAGAGGGAATTGTAGGATGATTTTTACCTTCTCCGTGGCTATCTTACTACCGTTTGCTGCCACTGTAATCCCCAGAAGAGACACAGATTTCTGCGACAATTGTGCGTTAATGGGGTTACACGTCTGTCCCGTTTTTCCTAGGATTCGTCGGAGTTCCTCCAATAGCCGCAAATGCTTTTCTTTGTCGCATGTGGCTATAAGCAAATTGTCATTGTACTGAAAAAGATTCTTAGTAGCAGAAAAATCAGTTAAAATATCTCTCATGGTTACATGTGAAGTATTGTGTTCACGAGATCTAATTTTGCTAATGACATCAGCCATACTCATAATGATTTTTACCGGTTGAATGGGGTATACATTGGAAATCATCTCATTCCCTTCACTATCAAACCCTAAAAATTTTTGATTTCCTTCATTGAAAGATAAGATCTGGGGAGTACCCCTGCTGGGGAGCTTGTCCTTCTCCTCATTTCTGGATAGCTGGTCCCCATGGTCTGGTGAGTCCATGACAATGGGACCTTCTCGATTTTCCTGTGGCTTTGCGATTTCTCCCCTCGCCACAGGCAAAGTCGAACTAAGATCCATATCTTCCTCAATTTCAAAGGCACAGGTATTACTGTGTTCTCGTATGCTAGCCACAGCCTGTCCTTTAAATTTTTCTTTGTTAGGTTCATGTAACTGATCTTGCAACACTTTGTATGCAATAGTTACATGGTCCAGTTGTGTTTCAACTTTAATTAGCATGCTTTTGTATTGTACCAGTTCTTTTTGGGCCAATTGGTACTTTTTTAAATTTTCCTCCTGTGAGGCATTAAGTATTTGATTAAGGGTAGATAAGGATTGTACTTGGCTTTTTAAAGCTGTATTCTCCTTTTCTCTTTCAGAAATTGTAATATTTTTATTACAGACTATACCTTCCAATTTCTTTATTTTAGTATGCATAGACATGCAAGCCGCATACATGCCTGCTAAGGCTAGATTTTTAAGTTTTTTGTTATTTTTGGTTGCTTTTGCTTGTTCTTCCAATACTTTAGTATCACAGGCAAAATCCTTGTTCTCATGTTTATGCGTAAACGTTGCTACAACACTTTCTAGCCAGGAATCCATTACGAACAGCTAGTATGCACAATTTGTGAGCTGAATTAAAGTAATTGTCCCCTTCTACTGTAAAGTCATTTACAGTAAAGGAGAAAAAGGCCAAGAGAAAAACAACCAAATAACCCAAAAATACAGTTTAAAAAAAAAATATTTTCAGCTGTCCCTAACACAGTCTTTTTTATTTTTTTATTTTTTTAGATTAGAGTGGAAACCTAATTATCCTTAACAAAGCATTGTGCCTATCTTGTCTGAATAGTAGACAAAGGAAACAATAGAAGCCCCCAAGGATCAATTAGGATGAACACCTCTAAGCTATCAATAGCAAAGGTAAATAACTGAGTGTTTACACTGTGTAACACTCAATTCAGTAAAAACTGAACTAATCCAAAAAAAATAAACCAAAAATGCAAGATATCACTTTCAGTATTAAACATCCACTGTTTTGTACTGAACTAACAATAATGAGAATGTTACTACTTGTAAAATTTCCTCATAATAAAAAAAAGTCAAATAAAACTACATAAAATTAGAACCAACTCTTTTGTAGATTTGATTTCAATGTTAGTGGACCTATAATTCAACTAACAAAAACTCATTGAACTTTTTGAACATCAAAGTCTAGTCAGCTTTTTCTTTTTTTCAGTGTCTTTCTGCAGACAACAGAAAATAAGCACGTTTTTTTGTATATAAAAAAAAACAATCCATAAAAATAAAAGCTAAAACTAATACAAAAAAAAAACAAGAACAAAAAAAAAAATCTTAACAGCAAAAATTGTGTAATTTGCAAAAAAAATACAATAAACATTTATTTTTTTCCACAAAAACCAATTGACAACCCTTTCAGTGTGTCAATATAAATGATATTTAAACAAAAATGTGTGATCCCATCCTTATCTCTCCCCATTACATTGACCGGTTATAATGGTACATCCGAGATTTTTTATCAATTATAATTTTGGGATATTAATGAAACACAAAAAAAAAAAAAAAAAAAAAAAAAATCAAATAACCTTAGAAAATATTAACATATATTTTCCCTAGCTAGGATAGGATAAACTGACTCAGTTTGAACTCCTACTAACCTTAAAAAAAAAAAAAAAAATAACTTGTGGGTAAGCTGACTCAGCTTGAATCCCTTAAAAAAAAAAAAAAAAAACTTGGTGTATTATCTCTCCTAATACCCACTAAAAAAAACAAAAATATTTTACTTATCTTTTCCTTAGATATTTGTTATTATTAAATACTTTCAGTCTTGTTCACAACGTCGTGGTCGCCACTGTTGCTTTACTGATATTAATATTTGTTATATTATATTAATAATTATTATTATATTGTATATTTAAGATTTAATATCTCGCATATACGATATATGGTTAAAATAAGGGTTCTGTGATTAGAGTGAAAAGCTTTAACATAACACATTTATTTAGAGAAAAGACATTAGCTATCTAACATACTGCATACATTTACAGTTTTAAAGTAAGGGAAATAAAAGTTAGTTTCAAATACAAGATAAGCACATCACACTAAAAGTATTAAGAAAACAAATTATGACAAAGTATATAAGTGCAGGGGAGAAGATAGATTCTGATGTTACCTTGACATCCCGGGCCCGGGAAGTTCTCATCATCTCTCTCTAATTCTATTGATGAGACCCCCTGACTTTATAATCCTGATGTCACTTCTGATTGGCTGAAATAGCCTTTTCCAAATATGGGCAACTTCCTTCTATCTTTAGGGATGAATAGGCTTGAAGTTTAAACTAATTACCTCTAGCTAGTTAGACCTCCTGTCTATTCATGGAAGAGTACAGTCATTTCCAGGTAACACCATAAAGTGCAAACCTTTCCCACTGTGATTTCTTCCTGACTTGCTTTGTATGTCAAAAGATGTAGTAGACTGGTTGTCACCTGCCACCTTCTCACAAAGCAATCATGCATATCAAACACGGAGAGTGCTAAATAGATATATTCAAGCCGTAACTGTCAGCCTATTTAAATTATCTATCAGAACTTCTCCCCCACCACACATATACTGTTATCGTAATATATATTTATACCTATGTACAATAATGGCGATTAGACATTAACAATTCACCCAGGGCAACAGCACACACGACCATTTTTCACGACAAGAAAAATGACGACGTGAAAAACAAAGAGAAAAAAATAGAGTGTTCTAAATTTTTAATAGCCATTTTTCACGTAGAGAAAAATGCTCTGGAGCCTACACATGACCGCTTTTAACGACCAATTAAATTTTTTAAATTTTTAATCGTCCTAAAAAATGGTCGTGTGTACGCGGCATTAGGGCTCATGCACACAGGGTTAAAACATTCTGCTTATACAAGCATTCAGGTTATTTTTTTTTGTGCCCATAAACACACCTTTATGTTGGCTCATGTGGCCATGCATATATACTTCTTTTATGATCATCCATTCCAAATTAGCAAATTTCCACCCTTGGGTGGGTAAAGGGAAAAGTAATCAGTATTATCTACCCTCTATATGATCATTTATATAATGACCATGTGTAATGTTTTCTCCTGGCAGGGATAGCTACAGTAAGGGTTAACAGGGACATGCAAATCCTTGGCCCTATGCAGGGTTAGTATGCCATCTAGTGACTCAAATAGGTATCTCTATTAATACTAATTATCCAATTCTTCAAAAATAAACCTGGTCCTCCAGCAGTCAGAGATGAGACATGAAACAGAAAAAAACTTACTGGAGATAAAAAACATTGGCCAAGTGGCCACTTACATTAAAAAGTGCCCATCCCGGCACTGTGGCGGCGTGATCGCGTGCGTTCCACCGTCAGCTGCTCGCTCTCTCCAGGAAGCCGGATGTTGGGCATACAACAGCATGACCAGGCTACGCCGCCGGCGTACGTTTTGTAGGAATTAGATCTTCAGGGGGGCGTGCCTGGTCACAAGTTTATATCTGTGTGATGGCGGAAGTGTAATTTGATTGTCAGCTGTTTAGCCAATTGGAGCGCAGTCCCAGTGTTGGATTGGACATTACATCACGCAAAAATACAATCCGACAAGTATATGCATAACAGATAGTAAAACCTTGCATACCCTCGACGCGCTAATTACCTATTGGGCAATCGCCAATGTATTCACTATAAAAATGCTATATTAAAATAGCTAACATGAGCTTGAAAGAAATATATATCTATCATCTGTGACATACCATATGCATGCAGGCATTATCCTGCATAAGTGATTTTGACCATCTTTTTTATTAAAGAGGTCCAAAGGTTCTGGTAAGCGCATTACCACTATCTGAGCACTTTTGGGTGTCGATCGTTTACTATGGTGAAGGAGCACTCAAAGGCACTTACTGATTGAGAAGAATTTCCTGCAATTATACCTATATTTACTCAGTGGCGCTTAAATAATTATAATAGTGACATTCAATCAACCATTTTATGTTGTTGCACTACTGGCAAGAAATCCACCATTCATTTTGGACTTTTCTTTCTTTTAATGTCGAGTTGTTTTATGTTTGCATAGTGATCGATCACTTGCAACTCATTCAACCCTATAATCATTTTCTTTGACTTATTTGCACTTGTAACACTTAGTACTATAATATATTTGGTTATCAATGTTACTTTTATTTAACCCACTGCTAACAATTAATTTCACTAATTGGTTTGAATTCACCTGCTTGGGATTACAAAGTATATGTTACACCCACCACTTTATTAACCACTAAATCACTTTAGTGATTTTTATCTCCCACAGCGCCCCCTATCACCCAAACATTCAATAAATAGGAGGTATACACTCCATTTCACAGGAGAGCAGCTTAGAATTAAAAATACACCTATTTTTGTATTTATTTATCACGTGTCTTTATTAACACGTAATTTAATTTTTGGCGCGAAAATTACCTTTTTATCAAAAATGCTCTGGAGCCTACACACGACCGTTTTTAACAACCAATTAAAAAAATTGAATTTTTATCGTCATAAAAAACGGTCGTGTGTACGCGGCATTAGGGCTTATGCACACAGGGTTAAAACATTCTGCTTATACAAGCATTCAGGTTATTTATTTTTTTGTGCCCATAAACACACCTTTATGTTAGCCCATGTGGCCATGCATATAGACATTCACAGGCATACAAGCAGGAAAATAAATGCACCTAAGGTTTATTCTGACAGGAGATTAAAATTTACATGCGTAAATGTACTCGAATAGCCAGAATAAATGAATATTCTGGGCAGTAGAATGCATTTATGCTCAATGCCATACGTGCATAAATGTGCATACTTAAATTCATATGCTTGTGTGCACAGTGTAAGACTGATCATTAAACCAGGCCACCCCCCATGCCAAAATGAAAAAAAAAAAAAAAAAATAGCGTGGGGTCCTCCCCAAATGCCACACCAGAACCTTATCTGAGCATGCAGCCCGGCAGGTCAGGAAAGGGACAAGCGAGAGCCCACCCAAACCATACCAGGCCACATGCCATTAACATGGGGGATGGGTGCTTTGCCCACGCCCCAAAACACTGTGCCCCCATGTTGATGGGGACAAGGGCCTATTCCCCACAACCCTGTCATGTGGTTGTGGGGGTCTACGGGAAGGGTGCTTATCAGAATCTGGAAGCCCCCCTTTAAGAAGTAGGCCCGGCCTATATTGTACCCCTATCCATTCAGCCCAAGGGGCAGGTTCTCCAGGTGATGTAACCGGATGGCCACGCTCCATGGTTTTTTGTTTTTAGCGGGTACCTGGCAGCAAGGAAGAAGACAATTCAGAGAGAAGACTGCACCGGAGAGAGATGAAACTACCGGAGGAAGACACATTAGAGCTACAACAGGGCACATTTCAAAAACTGGCCCCATACTTATTCACATAGGGGGGCTGGGATCTGGGGGCCCCCTTGCTGCCAATGGGGGGGGGGGGTTGCTGCCAATTTTGTTTACATTCAGCTGTCAGCGGCCAACCCCACTGACAGCCGATGACTCATTAGTTGTTGAGGATGTGGCGGGCAGCTTCCCGGCCAGCACCTTAGCAACCAGCTATATACAGTGTTTGAACGTAAAAAAACGCATCACAAAAACAACATTGTTTCTGGTGAGATGCCATTGAAGTCTATTACACGCAAAACGCAGGAAAAAAAAGTCCCCCACTCTTTCCAAAAACGCATTGGCTGCAAAATACATAGATGTGAATGTGTACCATAGGAAACCATGTTAAATGGATTGTAGTGCATTTCTGCAAACCACGCAAAAAAAACCGCATAGGTGTGAACCTAGGGCCAGGCAGGATTCTGTGCAGTCAGTTCAGAGCCAGAATATTTGTATTGGAAAGTCAAAGGGGTACTGCCACAACTTCACAGTACACAGAAGCACACACCAGTCCATGCAGCAGGGCCATATTAGGCCTAAACTTCACCAATCAGGTCAGGCACGCCCTGCAGGACCTCGACTCCATGCTAGACCTGTAGGGCACCTTGGCAGCGAGGCTGCAGGGTACTCTGTATACCAGAAGCTGCTGCCAGCAGGATCTATCACCGAATGGTAAACATAAAATACCATCCCCACACTTGTGCTTGGTCTGTACAGTTCTTCTTGGTCTGCTGGATGGAGCCCATATCTTCCCTGGTAAGATTGTAAGGAACAGGCAAGGAGATGTGAAAACAATATCCTAAAAGATTTCCAGAGAGGCACAGCGAGGCATCCATCACCTTCAGATACTAGCACAAATGTGAGGCTTGGCATAGCTGGAAGGGGTTTATGTGGGGAATTCTGAATTTTTTTTTGGGCCATTCACCTGAAGGTGTCAGCATAACACATGTAATTAAGTATATGAACTCCTCTGGGCCCAATGATGTACAATTAGGAAATATGTCATGCCTGGCTCAGTATACCCCAATACATAATCATAAGCAGAGCCTTTGTTTTAATTCTCCTGAATAAGGCCAGAGCCTTTGTTTTAATTCTCCTGAATAAGGCCAGATGTTTGAAAGGGTCAGCAAAAAATATACACAAAAGTACATAATTTTTTTATGTATTTTTGTAACAACTAGTAATCCAAATCCATGCAGGTATCCAATTGTTATTAATTATGTTTATTTACACAGAACATTTAGACTAGAACATGCTGTGATACATTTGCCTATATGTCTCAGTTTACTGCTCCCTGCTAGCCAGGTTATTGATGTGCTAATGTCCCCTCACTATTTCTAAAGGTTAATTGATCTATTGTGTTGTGTGAAGGAGAGCTGGGTTTAAGTGGCTTGTGTTAATTATTCTGATTGCTTCATTGTGGTAATTATCTCTCTATATGCGGGGTCGAGCGGTCTGGTTGATGTATTCAGTACAGCTAGTGCTCAGCGTCATTGATGTCATTGTCTAAAGAAAATGTGTCTGCATGGTCGGCTCCGACTTGTCTCCTATAATCTGTATGGGAAACCCCACTGTGTGAGGGGGGGCGTTCCTAACAGGCTGTAACCACATATAAGCTGAGGTTTTGTGTCAATAAAGTGTCTTGTTCTAGCAGTAAGCTGGTCTCATGTGTGGCTTTCTGGGCGATTCCAGGGATATCCCTCCTCGTGGAATATTGGGGTGATTTTCGTTATGGGAAGAAGGGAACGTTGACGGGGATATCATACCGATACCGTCACACATGCATTTTCAGAAAGCACAAAAGTTGAGGTAATGTTTAACATACTTACATGTTCACAGCATCATGGCTTTAAGTAATGCATTTGCAGATATTTGTTCTGGTGGCTATCTGTATGTTACTCCCATCACTCCCTGATCAACAGCTTTTGAAATGACCTCCATCCTACACAAAGTGTGTGCACTTATTCAGCCACAGTAGCAGGGCATACTTGCATTGTGAGACTAAAATCAGCCTTAGATGGTTCAGCAGGGACCAGTTGAGATTCAAACACACAATGTATGGACAGGATGATTGCACCCAAGTTGATACATCTATTGACTTGGGTACAACCAGCATGTCAGATTTTTCATGTGAAATTTTGCCATCAGCTAAAGGCGCTGTTCTCCTGGCAGGGATGTCTCCCTGCGCCCCCATGCTGGGAGAACACAATAGCTCCACTGGAGGGATTGAAGTGATTTTCTTTCCCTGCAACCCATGTTGCACCATCTGTGGCTAGCTTAAGGATCAGTTCCTACAAATATGAGGAAAGTTGTCTGAAGAGTTTTAGTCAATTAGTTAAAGCGTTTGTTAACACCCCCCCCCTCCAAAAACAATGGATCCTGTTCCCTTAAAGCAGGGGTCTTCAAACTTTTCAAACAAAAGGCCATTTTATTGTTCTTTAGCCTTTAGGAGGGCCGGATTGTGGCCAGCAGGGGGCAGAAAAACCCCCGTACCCAGCATTGGTGAGAATAAATATGGCCTCATAGTTTGCGATCAGTAGGATAAGGAGTAGTGCCCCTATTAGTAAGAGTAATTGTATCCCATTATTGGTATCAGTGGAAGAAAAAGTGCCCGCTTGTTGGAGTCAGTGGGAAGAATAGTGCCTCATATCAGTGGGAGGAATAAAGCCCTGAGGGCCGGATAAAGGCTAGCAAAGGGCCCTCGGGCCGCAGTTTGGAGACCCCTGCCTTAAAGCATGAATAACAGCACAGTGCTTGTTCTGTGTAATTTGCCTGGCTGATTCTGCCAGTTTCGACCCTCCCCTCTGAACGCTGACCACGATATATCATGGCTGCTGACCCCTGACAGTCAGTGTATGCGCCTCCATCTTGCGCTGCTATCTGCAACTCTATGTCTCCCTCTGTCCTCCTCCCCGCCTATCAGCTCTCATTGGCGCCGCTCTGCTCATCTCCCCACTGCTTCAAAATGAACTGATAATTAGATCATCCCCTTGGTCACATAAAAAGTTGTGTCTTAGTGGCTGTGCTTTATAAAAAAAATCTACCCGTTTCCAACGATCACATGACTCCAGTCTCTCTGCTCCTCTCCTCCCCGGCTGACATCAGCAGGGGAATATCGGTCCCGGCTACTGGAGATATCAGACAGGAAGAGCTGAGAGCCTGGAGTTATGTGATCCCTGGAAGACACTGTTAAAACGGGCAGAAATCTGCTTTTTTAATAAAGCACAGACACTAGGATACAGGTTTTTTTTAAGTGACAGAGGGGATGATATAATGATCAGTTAGTAGCTTAACAACCACTTTAAGGGTTAGATAATGGTCCCAATTAAACTGATTTGTGGGTTTGGATTTTTCCAGCCTATTCCCATCCCATAAAACATCTTTCCACATGTCTACTTTACTATGTTAAGAGGACACTGAATGATGCAATAACCCAATTTTTTGAATTACCTATAGCACTGTTGCAAACGCATTTAAGAGACTCCGTTCCCAATCAGTGCTTCTTACGAGGAAACGCGTCGGCTGGAGCCAAAATCTGTGACCTCACTGCTCATCAGCCTGTAGGCAAGGACAGCGGCTGACTGCTTGTTTGCTTCTTATCGTTTCTGTTACATGCAAGTGCAATAGTTACTTTTAATAAATGTTGATCTCAAGTATTGCACCATGAAGCTTTCCAATCCTTCATGCCTGGGAGAAACAATAGTGGATGTTCCATACAGACATTGGGGACATGCAAGATATACTATTACAGAGTGAAGCATTCTTCTTACGAGGAGAGCGCTCTTATTAGACCCCTTTCACACTAAGGCTTCTTTCACACTGAGGCTCTTTGCAGGCACTATAATGCTAAAAATAGCGCCTTGAAAGTGCCTCGCCTCTCCTCTCACTCCAATGTGAAAGCTCAAGGGCTTTTACACTGGAGTGGTGTGCTGGCAGGATGGTAAAAAAAAGCCCTGCTAGCCACATCTTTGCACAGCTGTAAGAGGGGTGTATAAAAGTAGCAGCTCTTTATCGATGATGCCCCAGTGGAGTTTTTCAAGCACTTTTGCATTAAAAACAAAACAAAAAGCACCTGAAAAGCTCACGAAAAACTGCTTCTCATTAAAATCAATAGATGCTTTCACACTGGGGCAATGCGCTGGCGGGAAAGTGAAAAAACTCCTTCAAGCAGCATCTCTGGAGAGCTAAAGCGCTCCTCAAAAGCACCCCTCTCCATTGAAATGAATGCGAAGCACCTGAAAAATGCTTCAAAAGCACCTCAAAATGGTTCTTACTGTAGTTTTTTGAGTCAGGTGACCTTCAAAAAAAGCACACCACTAACTCCTCAAAATCATCAGAAAAGTGCTTGCCATTTTATAGGCAGTTTTCAAGCGTCTCAGTGTGAAAGGAGTCTAAGAGTGGAATATACCTGGTGGTTGATCTGTGCGAGCAAGTTTGATCTCTATTTTGAGATTTGAGATCCAGCCCTTCTGGTGAGAAGTGCATATTACATGTGGGAAAAAGAGTACTCTGAAGCACGGTGTATATTTAGCAAGTCGTGTATTTTGACTTTATAAGCAGCAGTACCTTCAATTATACACACAATTGGTTTTGTTTAGGGGGAGCGCAAAATATATATAATTTTTCATATACTAAATGCATTTTGAGAATATCCGATCATTTTGTCAGAGATAAATATGACATAATTGTTGGCTAATAATGACTATCTTTTCTAAATTTATTGGTGGTTTATAGAAACAACGCGGACTCTACTGACCAATTTCTGGAGGGAAAAAATGTATATTATGTGCCTTCTGTAAATACTGTACAGGACTGCTAAGAAGGAAGCAGAGCTTACATACGTAATGAGCCAATATTGCTTCTTCCATAAACATATACAAGCTATTGTTAACATATTAATCAGATTATATACATTTAAAAACTTATTTACAAGTACATTAAAAAAACTAGGCATTAAAAAGGGATATTCTATTTAAACTTTGCAATAAAAAAAAAAAAAAAAAAAAGAGTAAAGAAACTCTGGGGGTATTCTGTGCTCTGGGAACAGAGTGATCCTGCTCAGAAGGCATTCATTTATTTTCTCCCAGGTTAGCTGCAAAACACTTGTTTAGCACATTTGGTCTCTCACTTTGCAGTGGCCCAGAACACAACTGACATACAACAGCATGCAGTTATGTGCTCAAAGTTCTCACATAAAATTTGCCTGCCCATACACCCTAATTTAAAAATAGTTAAAAAATTGCTAAGCTACATCTTTTCACTGGTCATTATATTGTGATGCAGAGCTAACCTGGGCAGTAATTTAGCATTTGAAAAGGACCAATGTTGCCCCTATGGCTGGATTCACACCTATGCATTTTTAGTGCTTTTTGCACTACAGAGCGTGTTACATAGGAAACCATGGTAAATGGACTGTAGTGCAAATCTGCAAAAAGCACTAAAACTGCATAGGTGTGAATCCAGCCTTATAGAGCACACTTCTAATGCAGACTCCCCATCTTCCATATATGCATGTCATGTTATATTACCCACTATACATTTGTGCTTCTCTTCTTAGCCACTGCATCACAAGTTAACACCATCCTCATTAGGAATGATTGGATTGATGCAAAAGCTTTTCTCTGCCAAAGCAAACATATGAAGCAAGATTATGTTGTTCCTGCCTCCTGCCAGTATGACAACAGTTTATACATCTGCCCCAAATGTTGTGCACGCCCTGCATGTCACTGGAATAATTTTCAGTCGTCGACCAGTATCATACTTCATCGACCATGTTCAGCTTCTTCATTGTACGCCATCGATCTTTTAGCATAACTCCTGTGCGGTTGTTGAATTCATACCTGGCAAGTATTTTATGCCAGTTACCCACACCATACTTTTTCACCCCCTTTTTTAAGATCTCATCTTCCTTCCATGTCCAGGGCTACAGAGAGTTTAAAAAAAAAAAAAAAAAAGGAGAGAAAAAGAAACACATTAAGTGCCAGATTACAATTTATCTGCAAGCATCAATTGTATTTTTTAGAAATCTATTATATTAAACAATTTTTATAAACGCTTGATCATTTTTTTTCAGAGAATTGACAAGTCTCGAGGGAAAATATGCAGCATTGTACCACACTGAGATTTTCTGTGAAAGTAAAAGGACAGCTTAAAAAAAAAAAACTAAGGCTGGGTTCACACTACTGCGACTTGGATGCGGGTTTCACCACATCCAATTCACATGTCAGGAAGTTGTGACTGTCTTTCTATGGAGCCGGTTCACACATCTCCAGAGTGGCTCCGTGTTCTGTGCATCTTTTGGTCCATTTCAGGTCCGAATTCAGCCAAAAATTCAGACTGAAAAGAGACTTGAAAACGGTGAATGGGAAAACACCAGACCCATGCGGTAGGTCACTCCTTGCTCTAGTGTAAACCCAGCCTAAATCTTTCAATTCTTTTTTTATTGTACAGTTTAGTTAGAAGTCATTTACAGATGTGGTTAAACTGTCTGCATAGAGTTTGCAAGATTAAGGCTGGGTTCACACAATCTTCGCAAGCAGCTCACAGAAGGGGCCCGTTCACCATTTCAGGTCTGATTTCATCCCGAAAATTTGGCTGAATTCAGACCTGAAAACGGACAAAAAGACGCACTGGGCTCCTTTGCAAATTTGCACTGGAGCCGAGAAGAGATATGTGAACCGGCTCCATAGAGAGCCAGTCAAAATCTCCTGCTATTGTGAATTGGATGGTGAGAACCCCCATCCAATTCGCAATAGTGTGAACCCAGCCTAAAAGATAATCCCAATTGTTATTATCAAACATGGTCATACGGAGGACTACAAAATCAGTCCTGTGGAAACTCAGATAGTAGAGTTGTGAGTAGAAGAGGGTTGGGGGGGGGGGGGGGGGGGGTTGAATCTGTACATTCTTCAGGCTATTGGTACCTTTGGCCTTTAGTAAACAATGCAGACTCTAATGGAAGTGAAAATATTGACACTTACGTTTTATATAACAGAAAATAAAACCGCAACTAAATTTATAATGCTATTAGAAAACTAGTCAAAGATGGAAGTGGCCTTTTTTGTTTTTACCGATACATTCCAAAATTCTTGGCACAGTGATGACCTATACAGAATATCATGAAGGTTCGAAACATCAATCCTATACGCGAACAGCTTTATTATACTGAAATGAGGAAATTCAGATCATTTGCACAGAGAAAGGGTCAAGCTCAAAACACATCAACAAAAGAAAATAATACATGTAAATATTTCCATCATGCCAACAGGCTCATTAGACAACAATTTACAATTCATATTTTGTATAAAGCACAGTTAGGCAGAATGATATGTACAACAACATTTCCAAATGGTTCTGTAAAACAATCAACAATTACTTTTTCAGGAGGATGTCATTGTAGGAATTTTATTAGAATGTGGATGACATCAGTTCTACAGCCACTAGAGACTACAAAGTGTCTTTGTAATATCTACATGGGTGGCATGCACAAAGCTGATCTTTTGGCTGGCAGTATTGGTGCAAATTAAATTTTTCTTGTGGTCAAATCTACGCAGCTACATATACAAGTTATGCCACATAGATTCTGAAAACATATGGAGGGGCTCAGATTTGCTTCACATTGGTAAATCGTTATGTTTTCGAATAAAATAAATTGATGACGTTTTTATTTTATATTATTTATTTATTTTTTTCCCTCCTTTCCCCTTCCCTTTTCACATTTAATCCTTTATTTGATTTTTAAAACAAACAAATGACAGCAGAGGAAACAAACATTTCATTACAGGTATATACCAGTATTCATTCTATACAATTCCTACATCATGTAACCTCCTCTACCTTTATATGTAATATACCTTTCCTGACAACAAAATCTACCTATTAATAATCAATAGCCCCCTCCTACTCATACTATTATACTTCATAGTCCTTCAAATACCCCATTATACATGTTGGGGCTTCTAGTCCCCGTCCCCTCGTGAGGGCATCCTCTTGTCCCCTCCACGGTAGGGGGGCTTTCTCTCCCATCTGTCCTTATAGCTTGTTTTTAACCTCTGTTTATCCTATTCCACCCACCCCAAAATAAACAACAAAACATTAAAAATAACCCCCCCCCCCCCAGACAACCTCTCTCTCCCCGGTCCCACCAGCCCCAGGTCTCATTAGTTACAAATTTACGTCTATTAAAGTTTTCCCCTCCGAGTATTTAAATTGATTTAATTCTGCCCACATCTCCAGGTAGATCCCCCGTTTCTGTCGAGGCATCCAGACCAAATCCCCCATCTTATTCAGGTCTTCTACTCTTTTAAGCCACATCCCTACTGACGGGGGCTGAGTCTGCTTCCACATTACTGGAATACAGGCTCTTGCTGCGTTTAAAAGGTGACAGATTACCAACTTCCTATACCGTCTAACCGAAATGTCCGATTCCTGTAACAGATAGAACGTTCAATCCCCCGGTAACTCCCCTTCACTAAACCTTTGCGTTATTTCCCGCACCTCCTTCCAGAAATTCTGTATTCTGGGACACTTCCAGAAGATGTGTATTAACGTCCCTCCTTTTCTCCCACACCGCCAACATTTATCTGGCAACTCTGTATAGCATCTACTTAGAACCGCAGGGGTGCGATACCAATGTGATAAGATCTTAAAGTTCATCTCTTGCATCCTTACACTGACTGAGGATTCAAATATATTACGTAATAGTTTATTCTTTTGCTCTTCTGTAAAAGATCTACCTAACTCCACCTCCCATCTGCTAAAGAAAGGTAGTCTAAAGTCCTCTGCAGGTGTATTGAGTAATTCTAGAAAGAGTACGTTGGAGCGTTCCACTCCCATTACAATATCCCTCAAATTTTGTTAACTTCGGCTCATATCTACTTGGTAAATCCAGAGTATCCATAAAATGTTGCACTTGCATTGCCCTCCAAAAATCCAGTTGGTAGGTCCCTGCCATCTCCTGGATCGTAGGCCATACTCCCCCTTCTTCACAAAGTGAGAGGCTTGAAACAGTCCCTGCTCCATCAGTTTACCAAAAAGGCCCCTTCGTCAATCCAGGTCCAAACTGTGGGTTCCCAGAATGGGGAAGAGAGGCGAGTCTAATGTTGACATTTTCCTTTTCTCGAATAGCCCATATCCTATCCGAAGTGTGGGGCCTATCAAAGGAGGTTTTTTTTTCACTTCCTTCGGGAGCTCCCTGTAGCACCATGCCGCTCTTTGGAGTAAGCCACTATACTGAGCTTGCTCTAGCCCCGGCCATATTTTCTGTTCACCATGTCTACTCCAGTCAGACGACTCAATAGTGCCGCCTGATAATATCTGTATATGTCTGGGGCCGCCACACTCCCCTCTCGTTTAGATAGTGACAGTATAGATCCCTTAACCGGTTAACGCCCGCCCACTGTATATATACGTCCTGGCAGCTGCTGCCACAACCGAGATATCCATCTCTTTAGTGGGCGGGCGTGTAAACCATAACGGCGGTCTCCGCAGCAGATTCGCCGCAAGATCGCTGTTATCGGTGGCGGGAGAGGGGCCCGCCGCTCTCCCGCGCCCTCCGCCGCTTACCGGAGCCGTCGGTAGCAGCTGAGGCGATCAGGTGCTGCTGCCTGATCAGTAAGGACTCGAGTGAGGGCAAGATGGCCCCCACCCGTCCTCATAGCTTTGCTGGGCGGAAGTGATGTCAAAACGTCAGTCCCGCCCAGCATCTTAAAGAGACAATTTTTTTAAATGACAAAATTTCCATTTTTTTTTTGCATTGAAGTCTAAATATGAGATCTGAGGTCTTTTTGACCCCAGATCTCATATTTAAGAGGACCCGTCATGCTTTTTTCTATTACAAGGGATGTTTACATTCCTTGTAATAGGAATAAAAGTGTTTTTTTTTTATTTCAGTGTAAAAAATTATAAAATCAATAAAAATAAATAAGAAAAAAAAAAAACGGTGTTCAAATCACACAAGTGAGGTATCGCCGCGATCGTTAGAGCGAGAGCAATAATTCTAGCCCTAGAACTACTCTGTAGCTCAAAAAAATGCAACGTATAGAATTTAAATGTCGCCTATCGAGATTTTTAAGGGTAAAAGTTTGACGCCATGCCATGAGCGGGCGCAATTTTTAAGCGTGACATGTTGGGTATAATTTTACTCGGCGTAACATTATCTTTCACAATATATAAAAAAATTGGGCTAAATTTATTGTTGTCTTATTTAAATTCAAAAAAGTGATTTTTTCCCCCCAAAAAAAGCGCTTGTAAGACCGCTGGGCAAATACGGTGTGACAAAAAGTATTGCAATGACCGCCATTTTCTTCTCTAGGGTGTTAGAAAAAAATATATATAATGTTTGGGGGTTTTAAGTAATTTTCTAGCAAAAAAAAAAACTGTTTTAGTCTTGTAAACGCCGAATCTGAAAAACACCTTCTGTCCTTAAGTGGTTAATTCTTGGGCATTTATTTGCCCATATAAATCTACTGAACGTGGCTTGTATTTGTTTGCAATACTGCTTGGGTATAGCAATAGGGAGTGTCTGAAAAAGGTACAGGAATTTCGGCAAAATGTTCATTTTAATAATATTACACCTCCCAAACCACAAATGGAGTCCCTTCTGCCATCCATCCAGGAGGATCCAAACTCTAGCTAACAGCGGTACAAAATTGAGCTTGTATACTTGTTTAAGATCCGCCGGGATGGAGGTTCCCAAATATGTCAGGGCTGAACTTGTCCATTTAAATTTATAGTTCGATTTCAAAGTCTTCAGTTCTTCCTCAGCAATCGACACGCCCATCGCCTCAGATTTGGCATAGTTGATCTTAAAATTTGCTAGTTTCCCATATAGCTCCAGTTCTTGAAGTAAGATAGGGAGTGATACCATCGGATTTGTCAAGATATACATCATATCGTCCACATATGCTGAGATCTTATGTTCAACTCCGCCCACATTCACCCCCTTAATATCTGGATTCAACGGAATCCTGTTCAATAAAGGTTCAACAGATAGGGCAAATAAAAGAGGGGATAACGGACATCCCTGTCTTGTCCCGTTCGATAACTTAAAAAGTGGAGATAATACACCATTCACTCTAACCTGGGCAGTAGGAAGGGTATAATTACTCGAGATCCATTGTATCATCTTGTTGCCGAACCCCATGTGTCCAAGTACCAGGAACATGAATTGCCAATTTATACGATCAAAGGCTTTTTCAGCATCTGTCCCTAAAAAAAGACACATGGGGTTCGGGATGAGTCCGCCACATGAATTAAATGTAAAGTTTTAATCGTGTTGTCTCGGGCTTCACGCATCTGCACAAATCCCACCTGGTTTTTATGGACCAGGTCGAGTATGTGTTGTTGTATACGCATTGCCAAGATCTTAGAAAAAAGCTTCAGATCCGTATTCAATAAGGCTATCGGTCTGTAGCTCCCACATTGGGAGGGGTCTTTCCCTTCCTTGGGTATGACCGCAATCACAGCCTTCAAAGATTCAGTGTGGAAAGCGCTTGTGTCTCCTACGCTATTGAACATTTTGAACATGACGTTTTTAATTTGATCGTACAAGTGCATGTGGTGATAAAGCATTCAAAGACTTTGATACTTTGTTGTTGTTCTGTCAGACTCTGTGACCTCATGGACCATAGCAGGCCAGGCTTTTCTGTCCTCCACTGGGGCTCCCGAAGCTTGCGTAACTTCATGTTCACGATTTCGATGATGCCATCAATCCATCTTTTCAAGCATTCTCTTCTAATTTTTTCTTCCACGTATCCCAGCATCAGGGTCTTTTCCAATGAGTCTGCTCTTTGCATTAGGTGGTCAAAGTATGTGTCTCAGCTTCAGGATCTGTCCTTCCAGTGAATATTCAGGGTTCATTTCCTTCAAAATTGACTGGTTTGATCTTCTTGCAGTCCAAAAAGGACTTTTAAGTCTTCTCCTACACCATAGTTCAAAAGCATAATTTCATTGGCGTTCAACCTTCCTTATGTTCCAACTTTCACAGCCATAGGTTACTATAGCTTTTACTATCCAGCACCTTGTCAGTAGGGTGCCGTCTCTGCTTTTTATAATGTTGTCTAGGTTTGCCATTGCTTTCCTCCTGAAAAGCAAGAGTCTTTTAATTTCATGGCTACAGTCACCATCGTGATCTTTGAACCTAGGAAGATAAAATCTATCAGGAGTGATGGACCGGTTGCCATGAACTTAGCTTTCTTAATGTTCAATTTCAGGCCCGCTTTTGTGTACTTCTCTTTCACCTTCATTAAGAGACCCTTTAGTTGTTCAATTATTGTTGTACCATCTGCATATGTCACTGCTGTGGCATTGTCCGACAGAACTTGGACATGTTGATCTCGGATTATCCGACTGAAGGCCCCTAGCCCCAGAAAAATGGCTCTTAGCTCCCTCCAATTGGAAGATTTCCTGGAATCTTCCCTTGACCAGGATCCCTGGGCCATCTGGCCCTCGAGATGGGCTCCCCACCCCCAGGAACTTGCATCCGTTGTTAGGATCTTTGTCGTGGGGAAGGTCCATAATGGACCCAGACTCAGGTTTGCCTGAGTCCTCCACCACCACAGCTTCCTCTTTACCGGAGATGGGATCATGAACTGTTTTTCCAGCGATTCCCCGATAGCCCAGTTTCGTAGGATCGCCTGTTGGAGATCTCTTGCATGGAGGCGGGCCCACTGAACTGCTGGGATAGAGGCTGTGAGGAGACCCATAGTGGATATGGCTGTCCAGACAGTTACTGGTAGATTTGTCTGTACTGCTTTTACCGCTGCTTGTACTTTGACTATCTTTTCCTCCGGTAGGAAAATCTTTTCCTGAACCGAATCTATGGAGTAACCCAGAAAAACTATCACTTGAGAGGGAACTAGGTTCGATTTTTCCATGTTTAAAATCCAACCTAAATCCTCCAAATGAGTCTGAGTCCTCCTCAGGTCTCTGAACAACCGATCCTCTGATTTGGCAAACAGCAGGAGGTCGTCCAGGTATGGGATCACAGACACTCCCCTCCAGTCTGAGTGGTGCTAATGCCTCCGCCACAACCTTCGTAAAGACCCTGGGGGGAGGAGGAGAGACCGAAAGGGAGGGCTCTGAGCTGAAAGTGCTTCACCCCCTTCCCTGTCCCGATTGCTAGGCATAGGTAGCGTTGTGATGAGGCTCTTATTGGGACATGCAGGTATGCATCTCTCAGGTCTATAGAGGCCAGAAAACATCCTGCTGGGAGAAGCTTTCTTACTGAATAGATGGTGTCCATCCGAAATCTCTTGTATCAAATGGACCTGTTTAGGATTTTTAAGTTCAGAATCAATCTGAATTTGATGACTTCTTCACTAAAAATACGTGGGAATAACACCCTAGACCCTCCTCTTGCTGGGGTACAGGAGTGATCACCCTTTACATAGTTACATAGTTAGTCAGGTTGAAAAAAGACACAAGTCCATCCAGTTCAACCACAAAAAATAAACAAACAAAATAAAAAAAAAATAAAAAAATATAAAAAAACACACCCTTTGTTGAAGAAACTCCTCTATCAGTGACATCATTGCCAGAGATTTCTCCTGGTCTCGGGGCAACCAAGTCACATAAAAACAAGACTGTGGACTTTCTGAAAATTCCAGTGCGTAGCCCTCCAAGATCACCTTGAGAACGAACGCACTGGAAGTCGCTTCTTCCCACTGTGGAAGAAACGACTGAAGACGCCCTCCCACAGCCGGGAGACAGTCATTGAGGTTTTGCGGGTTGGCTGGAGGAACGAAACACCACAGGCTTCCCTCGGCCCCTCAGGACTTTCCACCCTGGCCTCTTTGTGCCTCTTTTGAATTTTGGGACTGGAAAAAAGAACGAAAATTCTTCTTGGTCTGTGGCACTACTTTCTTTAAAAGGAAAAGCCTTCTTCCTGTCCGCCGTTCTATCTAGAACCGCCTCTAGACCGGAACCAAACACCAGATCCCCTTCAAAAGGTAGACCACACAGCTTAACCTTTGAAGCTGCGTCACCTGACCAAGTTTTAACCCATAAGGCTCTCCTGGCCGAGTTAATTAAGGCCGAGGACCTAGCCAACATCCTTACTGACTCGACTGAGGCATCCGCCATGTATCCTACAGCGTTCAACAGAACTGAAAGGGACTCTAGTAGGTCTCTGCGAGGGGTACCTGCCTCAATATAACTTATCCAGCCAATGCTCCAGGTTCCTGGCTACTACCGTAGATGCCATAGCAGGCTTGAGGTTGGCTAGTGTGGAATCCCAAGCCTTCTTCAAAAGAGCATCAGCTCTTTTGTCCATGGTATCCTTCCAAGGCACCCATTGCCTCAAAGGCCAAGTCTGTGTTACGTGACACTTTAGAAAAAGCTGCATCAAGCTTAGGTTTCTTGTTCCAAACCTGCACATCATCATCAAAAGGAAATCTCCTTTTAAGAGACTTGAAGAAGGGGGCCCTCTCTGGGTCCTTCCATTCCCTTTTGACAGCATCCGACAACACTTTGTGTACTGGAAAGGTTTTGTGCCCCTGGAAAATCTTGTCGTGTAACGACAACTGGGCCTTAGCCTCCTTAATATTAAGGGTAGCATGTATGGTTTTCAGGAGGTCATCTACCTCCTCCAAAGACAGCTTGTAGCATGATGAAGATGTATCTTTATCATCATCTTCCTCTGCCTCAGACCCTGAAACCACTCTTCTAGGTTCCTCTTCCTCAGACTCACTAACTGCCCCCCGTGGGTACTAGTGGAAGCCCTAGAGGTTGACTGTGAAACCGGACGTTTGTCTAGGTAGGAACGGAATGATTGAAAAGTATCCTCCAGTTCCTTCCGGAAGGAGGAAAGCATCTCCTTAGGTTGTTCAGAGGGTGCACTAGTGGAGGCCTCCTCTTCCTCCAGGTTTTGCATAACGGTTTATGCCATGACCCCTTAAGGGATGTCTTGCAAATAGCACACTTTCTTAGGTGGAGGCAAGGCAACGTTAAGTTTTTCTTTACATTTCTGAAAGACACAAGAGACAACACCACCATGCTTAACTTTTGTGTATCAGATGCCAGCAAACTGCCACCAACAGTCAGTGAACAAAACAGACCAATCCCCATCACCGCTGTGTCAAACAAATAATAAAGCACTCTCCCAGAGACATAACTAGAGAGAGTGCTGCAGGCTCCCCTCCCCCTAAGGACGCAACAGGAGGGACAGACATACAAATCCCAGGTAACATGGAAACCACTGTCTCCTACCTGGGCCGGGCTGGTGCTTGTGGCTCCTGCTCCTGCCACCTCCGCTGCTTCTTCTGGCTCCATCTCTCCCAGGGTGTAGCAGCCATCCCCGGTCGTTCTATTTAAATTTTCCCGGTCAAACTCGCCGCCGCGAGGACCGGAAATGCACCACCAAGGCCGCCTCCCCTTCTGCGCTCCAGCGGCTGGAACCCGGAAGCCGCAACCGTAAGTTCCGCCCCCCGGAAGTGACGTCACCCGACACTCGGACCGGACCATCGTGAACCCGGAAGAAGCACCCGACCACCTCCATTAGTTCACGCTGCCCGGCCTACGGGAGCAAAATCCTCCAGCAGCCTCTGCCCTCGCCGGACTCGAGAAGGGGAAAAGCACCGGCGCATCCCCCACCCGTCAGGGAGGATGCTGGGTCTGCCTCCAAAAAACAACCGACCGTCAGTTATGCCTAAGCCACCTCCACCTGGAGAGAGTACAGCACACCCCCCCCCCCCCCTGGTTCCCTGCAGCGCTTCCACCATGGCTGGAGAAAACACAACAACCGAGGTCATGGTGGAAGTGGGCAGAATTCAAAGCAACGACTGCAGTGTTTTCTGGGAAGTGGGTGTAGCTGCGCTCTTCTCCAAGTGCTGTCCTAAAGGACGAGGTGAGAAAAAATGATCAAAATTAATTTGAGCACAATGTCGCATGACCACACAATTCTCATTCAAAGTGTGACAGCGCTGAAAGCTGAAAAATGCACGGTATGGAAGTGGTTAAGAAAAAGGCTTTTGTTAAAATTTTATTTTTATGTTGGTAATATGTCCAATGACATTACAGGCAATAGAATATATATATATATATATATATATATATATATATATATATATATATATATATATATATATATATATATATATATATATATATATATATATATATATATATATATATATATATATATATACACACATACACACACACACACACACACACACACACATACACACACACACACACACACACACACACGGGATGCACCGAAATGGAAATTTCAGAACCGAAACAAAAAAATTCAGTCTGAAACCGAAAATTACTTTTGTTTTCCCCCTATTTAAAAATGTTTGCAATAATTGTATGCATTACATGATGGTCACAGTGGCTGCGTTTGATGGGCACAGTGGCGACGTGTTAAAAAAAAAACACTGCTGTAATTTGAGTACATTACTTTAGTCTTAACCACTTGCCGACTGCGCACCGCAGTTATACGTCCACAAGGTGGCTCTGCTGGGCGAGAGCACGTAATATGACGTCCTCTCTCCCAGCAACCACTAGGGGGCGCGCGCGCGCCCCCGACTCCCGTGCGTGTGCCTGGCGGGCTCGATCGCCTCCGGGCACACGCAATCGCTCGGTACAGAGCGGGGACCGGGAGCTGTGTGTGTAAACACACAGCTCCCGGTCCTGTCAGCAGGGGAAATGCTGATCTTCGGTTCATACAATGTATGAACCGAGGATCAGTGTTTCCCCTAGTGAGGCCACACCCCCCCCCACAGTAAGAACACACCCAGGCATACTTAACCCCTTCCCCGCCCCCTAGTGTTAACCCCTTCACTGCCAGTGGCATTTTTATAGTAATCCAATGCATTTTTATAGCACTGATCGCTATAAAAATGCCAATGGTCCCAAAAATGTGTCAAAAGTGTCCGAAGTGTCCGCCATAATGTCGCAATACCGAAAAAAAAATAAAAAAATCGCTGATCGCTGCCATTACTAGTAAAAAAATATATAATAAAAATGACATAAAAATACCCCCTATTTTGTAAACGCTATAACTTTTGCGCAAACCAATCAATAAACGCTTATTGCGATTTTTTTTACGAAAAATATGTAGAAGAAAACGTATCGGCCTAAACTGAGGAAAAAAAATGTTTTTTTTATATATTTTTGGGGGATATTTATTATAGCAAAATGTAAAAAATATTCATTTTTTTCAAAATTGTCGCTCTATTTTTGTTTATAGCGCAAAAACTAAAAACCGCAGAGGTGATCAAATACCACCAAAAGAAAGCTCTATTTGTGGGAAAAAAAGGACGCAAATTTTGTTTGGGAGCCACGTCGCACGACCGCGCAATTGTCTGTTAAAGCGACGCAGTCCCGAATCGCAAAAAGTACTCTGGTCTTTGGGCAGCAATATGGTCCGGGGGGTAAGTGGTTAAAGTGTGCACCCCCACCCCTTTTGTTTTTTTTGTGCATAGTGCACGAAAAAGCTTTTTAAGCTAGGCTTCTCCTCTGGGTCACAGGAGTGCAATTCGTTTTGCACTCCTGTGACCCATTTTCAGCGGGGAACGGTCTGAAGTCCGCTCTCTGCTGACGTCACCACCATGAGTTGGGGCAGCGCATCATCACGACTTCCAAGCTGGGATACGCCAGATGTCTTAAATGATGGCAGACTCATCAAGCTGCTGAGACGGCCGCTCCCCGCCCCTCCACATCTCAACGCGCAAATGAGCGCTGAGAAGTAGAGCAGAAGCAATGCTGACTAACAGTCAGCATTGCTCTGCTCGGGAGGAGTGAGAACCGAGCCATCGGCAGTGCTCGGTTCTCAGTGCAAAGATGCCAGGGACAGATGCAGAATCAGTCCGATGCTGCATCCACTGAGGTAAGTATGATTTGGGGGGAAAAAAATTCCCAAGGTCACAGATTTTAGAAGACTGTGACCTTGGTTATGTGCTGGGGATGCTTGCAATCTAAAGAGTTTCCTTAAAAGGTCTTCGTACAGAAGTGTTATTGTATCTACTTGATGTATGTAACTACGTATATGGTATGTATTTTTGGCACCAGCCAGGGTCTCCATAGAGGTGCCAATCTACATACACATTGTCATATCTGCAGTGCAAACCCCAGATCCTCAGTTTTGGTCAGATTCTGAAGGAAGAAGTGTGAAGGCATCTTACAAATAGGAAAAGGTAGTAATGGTAGTAAATGTTTTGTATATGTTTTTTTTTTTTTTTTTTTTAACAGTTTTACCCAATTGTAAAGGAACTAAAAACCTATGTTAGGATTACCGGTAACGGTATTTCTATGAACCTTCCAGGACGGCACACCTTAGAGATGAGGGCTCCTCCCTACAGGAAACACAAATCAATTAACAGCTTGTTATAAGTCCCCACCCTTCCCCTTGATCCCCAGTATTTAATAAAGTAATCCCAAACTGGTTCACAAGGGACATTGTTCCATATAGGTACTTACCACCTAGCGTTTAGCTTATCTTTTCCCTCCACATAGGGCGGGAAGTAGGCCTGCCATCCTGGAAGGTTCGTAGAAATACCGTTAGTGGTAAGTCCAACAGAGGTTTTCTCCTATCACCTTCCAGGACAGCACACCTGAGAGGATAATCAATTAAACACAGACCTACCTTCAGGGTGGGACCACAGCTTGTAGGGCCTTCCGACCGAAAGTCAAGTCTTGCTGTGACAACACTTCCACACGATAGTGGTTCAGGAAAGTATGTTGACTGGACCAGGTGGCCGCACTGCAGATTTGCTCCCAGGAGGCGCCTGCTTTTTCAGCCCAGGAAGTTGCTAGTGATCTGGTTGAATAAGCTTTGATTTTAGCTGGAGCTGGGATCCCAGAGCATACATAAGCCCTGGAGATGGCTTCTCTTATACACCTGGAGACTGAGGCTTTAGGAGGCCTGAAGTCCCTTCCTGGGCCCAACATACACAATTAGTAGATGATTGGATCTCCTAAAACCCTTTGTTCTCTCTAGATAGGTAAGGAGACACCTTCTTACATCCAGACAATGAAATTTCTTTTCTTTCTCGTTTTTTTGGTTTATCACAAAAGGACAGCAATATTATGTCTTGCGTCCTATGAAATAAGGATGCTACCTTTGGGAACCTCTTCTATAGGTTCGAACGGGTGTTTAGATAACGCCTCTAACACCCTAGTCAAGTCCCAAGGTGGATATAATTATTATAATTAATTAATTAATCTTGCCAACAGAAAATATTTAATGAAGTCCTGCCAGTCTACTATCAAGATAGACAGAGGGCCGCTACTTGAACCCGAAGGGTACTGACTGTTAAGCCTATGTCTACTCCGGCACACAACCGGCACAGTAGTGGAGGTCATCTGTCTTTCCTTACCCCAGGAGCAGAAAGTCTTCCAAACTTTTGAATAAATCTTTTTAGTCACTGGTTTTCTACTCAGGAGGGCATTTATTACCTTCTCTGAGCAGCCTTTACGCTTCAGGCTCTGGCGTTTACTAACCAGGCCGTCAGCTGGAAAAATTCCGGCCTTGGGTGTAGAACTGGCCCCTGCCTGAGAAGATCTGTCCTGTTTGGGAGCTTCAATGGTTCCGCTACTGCCATGGATCTCAGACTTGCAAACCAAGCTCTCCTTGGCCACCAGAGTGTTATCAGAAGGATCTGGCCTGGAGATCTGCTGAGCTTCTGAAGGACCCACGGAATCAAGGGCGGGAAGGCATATGCCAGCCTGTAATGCCAGGTCTGAGTCAGTGCATCTAACCCTTCTGACTCCTCTTAGGAAATCGAAAAATCCCTTTACTTTTCTGTTTTGCCGGTTGGCAAACAGGTCTATTTCTGGATTTCCAAAGTACTGTACCAGGGTTTGAAATACCCCAGGGTTTAGTTCCCATTTCCCCCGTCTTATCAACTGACGACTGATGAAGTCTGCTTCGGTATTGCTTGTCCCCTTTATGTGGATGGCAGTGAATGGAGAGAACTTTTCCTTCGGTCCGATCTAGGATCTCCTCTGGGGGCAAGTTCCTCTGTGTCAGGACCCTGGGTTGCTGACTGCCAGGTGGCTTCACGGACAGTTGCCAGCATAACCGTCTGCATAGATGATGGGAATTTTTTCATCATTACAGCAGCCTCCTTCCCTGCCAATTTATACATTTATAGCAAAAGGGCTTTGAGCTGGACTTTGAGAGTTTATCCTTACAGTTCCCACATTTGTTTGAGGAACTATGCCCTGTTGCGGCAGGATATTGTACTGAGGCCTCCTGGGTTCCGCTGGGGGATTCTGCAAGACAAGAGATATAACACATATGCATAACATTACTCTGTCTTCCCCTAGAACTGCAGGTTTGTACTGGGGAGGGAAAAGGGTAAGGTGAGAGGTGAAGTCCAGTTCCTGTTCTGGCTGGCCCCTGGGATCTCAGACCCCTGGGTAAGCCAGGACCTCTCACTCCCTTTCCAAGGGGGGTTTGTACTCACCGGTCCCCAACCTGGATCTGCCTGCAGTCGGAGTTGCCTTCCCTTCCTCTTGTTCCATGAGGAGGTTGGCTGGGTCCTGGGCTGCTGGTACCGCTAGAGGGGCTGGTACAGCAAGCCGACCACTCTCCACGCCGTCTCCCGGCATTTTATAGCACTTCTGGGTTGCACCGTGTCTGCGGCGCCGCCCACTTCCTGTGATGCGGCTGTGTTCAGAACGAGGCTTGGAGCTCAGTGCTTCCTCCATAGGAAAACCTGGAAGTGCAGAGAGTGGCTTAATGGCAGAGTTTTTGAAATGCAGCGATGGCACGCACACACTCCCTGCGGCCAGAGTGCTGGTGCATGCTTGCGGCGACCTGTGAGAAGGCCAAAGCCTACAGGTTAGTTCAGGCCTCCCTAAAACCTGTCTCAACAGGGGTACCATTAGACCCTCCCTGATGTTTTAGGTCTTTAAAAAGAAACAAACAAACAAACATGTCGCTGTGTTCGGGAGAAACACAATCAATACTGGGGATCAAGGGGAAGGGTGGGGACTTATAACAAGCCATCAATCGATTGCGTTTCCTGTAGGGAGGAGCCCCCATCTCTCAGGTGTGCCGTCCTGGAAGGTGATAGGAGAAATAATGTGTATTTTTCAATACTACTCCTTTAAGAACAGCAGTCATGGGAGAAAGCGGCCGCAAAGGAAAGGCCAAATATAAAAAGGGCACTATATAAAAGAGGGTTGAACATGAAATTCAAGGAAACAAGTGAAATTTATTAGTGAATCGCCAATATGTTCCAGGGTACATTACAACTGTGCTTAAAGTGACCCTTTCTTTTGTCCATGCATAGCAAAAGGTTTGTTAAACTACTCCCACATTCATAGAAGCGTGTACTGAATACGCCCCTTTCTTGCTACTGCACTGCTCAGTTTGGCTGTTGGAACCAGGGAAAGAAAAGTCCTGTTAAGGAGGAGGGACGTTGGTTCAATGGAACACTCTGGCCTGCCCTTTCACAGGGTCAGATTTAAACCTGTTGATAAAAAAAAAGAAAAAAAAAAAAAAACACAGACAGCCAAAAGGATTTAGCCACAATTACAGTGAATTCCACAGTTCTAGGATCTTAATCATTGCCAGTAATGCAAGGATATGATGTGCTTACAAAGAAAATATACTGTACATTGCAAGTTATTGTTTTCATGAGACATGTATTGCGAGTGAAGGTTTTCATACGATTGTAAGAACGTGCAGTGTAGGGCTAATTTCACACAGAAAGCTCCTGGCATTAGCTAGTTTTAGCGTCGCTTTTTGGCCGCTAGCGGGGTGCTCTTAACCCCTGCTAGCGGCCGAAGGGTCCAGAGCGCCCGTGTTGCGGCGCTTCAGCTGCGCTGCTCATTCATTTCAAATTGCAGGGGTGATATAGGAGTGCTGTATACAGCGCTCCCATGCCACCCCAAAGATGCCTCTTGCATGCTCGCCTTGAGGCGATTTGGTTTGCATTTGTAGCGCTATACAAGTTACTCACTCAGGTGCTATTTCTAGCGCTAAAATGAGTGCGAAAGTAGCTGTTGTGTTTAAAGAGGGGGTTCACCCAAAAAAAAAATTTTTAACATTACATTTAGCATACTAAGCATAGTAAGGGCATTTACTTTCGGCAGGTCTTTTTTTTTTTCTCTCCGTACATACCTTTATATTCCGATTTTGTCCAGGGCTTCCGGGTTCCGATGACTGCGGGACTGGGCGTGTAGAGCTGACTGCGCAGGCGTCATATAGTGCCGACTCGCAGCTCGGCTATTTCCGGAAATCTGGTGACGCGCGTTGTGTGACAGGGGACCTGTTTCACAAGCCGTCAATCATCGAACCGAAGGATAGGAACGCCCAGTCCCGCAGTAATCGGAACCCTGAGGCAGGGATAGGAACGCCCAGTCCCGGAGTCATCAGAACGCGGAAGCCCTGGACCAAATCGGAATATAAAAGATATGTACGGAGGAAAAAAAAAAAAAAAAAAAAGACCGGCCGAAAGTAAATGCCCTTACTATGCTTAGTCTAATGTTCAAAATTAGTTTTTAGGGTGAACCTCCACTTAAAAAAAAAAAAAAAAAAAAAAATATTATAATTACAAGGTATGCATGTCTTATAACAATAGGAGCACAAAACAGGAATATAACAAAAAGCATAAAGAATGAAATAACGCCACCTAGTGCACAGCCAATGTGATGGACAAGATGTACAGCTTGATCAAATCACACCAAGAAGTCACATGATCGAGTATTGCTTTAAATCAAGCTGAGCACTTAAAAGCTGTGAATAGGCAGGTATTTATGATGCCGTGCTCAATGGTACTCATAATCCTTATGAGAAAGCCTTAATTGACTTCTAGCCCATTAACTGCTGCTACTGCAGTCATGAGTCTCTTTCACTTGTAGAACTTCAGAACAGGGGAGTTCACAAATGAACAAATTCAATTTAAAAAAAAAAGTACAGTTGCCAGGATACAGCACAATGGAACAAGCAGAAAGCAAAGATGATTTCCCAAGGTAATTCATACTACAATTTAGAAGGTTTTTAACATTTTGAAAGAAACTAATCATAATTCAATTCATGCAATCAAATTTCTTACCAGAAATACTACACACACACACAAAAAAAAATGTATTTGATCCCCTGCTGATTTTGTACGTTTGCCCACTGACAAAGACATGATCAGTCTAGAATTTTAATGGTAGGTTTATTTTAACAGTGAGAGACAGAATAACAAAAATATAACGCATTACAAAAAAGTTTGAAATTGATTTGCATTTTAATGAGTGAAATAAGTATTTGATCCCCTATCAGCAATATTTCTGGCTCCCAGGTGTCTTCTATACAGGTAATGAGCACTCTCTTAAAAAAAAGGGAGTGCACCTATTTATTTTTTAAACTGGTAAAAACACAACACTTGTCCACAGAAGCAATCAATCAGATTCCAATCTCTCCACCATGGCCAAGACCAAAGAGCTGTCCAAGGATGTCAGGGACAAGATTGTAGACCTACACAAGGCTGGAATGGGCTACAAGACCATCGCCAAGCAGCTTGGTGAGAGGGTGACAACAGTTGGTGCGATTATTTGCAAATGGAAGAAAAATGATTTTATGCTCCCTGTAAAACCTCTTTCTGAGTTCATGGATGGACACAGCCTTAATCTTGACATAATAGGATAGCCTATCTTCTTTAGGAGTGACTAGGTAGAAAGTGTCAACTTTAAAGCTGAACCACCCCGCCCCACTGACTATATCCTCTCAGCCTGAACCAAAAAAAAAAAAAAAAAAAAAAGAGGGGTGGGTGCTGTGTCAATCCATGAACTCCGAGAAAGAGATTTTACGGTGAGCATAAAACCCTATTTTCTCTTTCGTTCATGGATGGACACAGCCTTAATCTTGATATAGTGGGACGTCCCAAAGCAGTGTCAAAATGAGGGGTGGGAACAAAAATAAACTTCACCCCAAAACAGAGCTCCTCAACTGAGTTGTAACTCTAAACATCCGCCTGCAAAACTTTGCGGCCGAAGAAGCATCCGGAGATGCACTCACATCAACTTGTAAAGTTTAGTGAAAGTGTGATCGGGTGACCAGGTCGCCGCCTTACACACCTGGGAAACAGACACTTGATGTCAGAAAGCCCAATGCATCGTGATAGGGAGGCACCCGACCCTTTATGGCGTAAGCATAATCAGGATCGGTCGGGACCACCTTGAAATGGTGGCCGATGAGACCGCTGGGCCCTTCTTGGGACCAGCCATCGAAACAAAGAGCGAGTCTGAACTCCGGAACGGAGCAGTAACAGACAAGTATATTCTCGGAGCTGGGACAACATCCAAGGGATGCCACGTCATCTCCTTAGGATTCGACTGAGGACACAAGGATGGCATTACAATGTCTCCCTTGAGATGGAAGGTCGAAATGACCTTCGGAAAAAAAAAAAAAAAAAAGGCTGCGGATGCAGCACCACCTTATCCTTGTGGAAGATCAAGATAGGGAGCCTTTCATGACAAGGCTGCTAGCTCAGAACTCATCTTAACTGACCTAACAGCCACCAAAAGGACCACTTTCTAGAAAAGTATCAACAAGGGAACTTCCCTAATGTTCTCAAACAGTGGTTTCTGAGGCACCTAGGAGGTCATGCCGTTAAAGCCATTGACTGTAAAGCAGGATGAACCTATGGGACCTTGCGACAGGAGGTCTTCCCATAGCGGTAGACGCCAAGGCACGTCTGCTATTCAAATCCCCACGGAGGTAGTGGAGGACAGACCAGAGGGGCCACATGCCGAACCCCCTGTAGAAATGCTCTCACTAGAGAGTGAGTCACCAGGGGTTGCTGAAAGAAAACAGCCAGGGCAGATATCTGCCCCTTAATCGTGCTTAAAGCAAGCTTTTGGTCCACCCCGCGCTGTAAAAACAGCTGGACTCTGGACACAAAATAAGTCGGTGGATTCCACTTCCTTTCCTCGCAAAGGGCTAAGTAAGCTCTCCAAGTGCGATAATAAATCCTCCTAGAGGATAACTTCCTAGCCTTTCTCATGGTAGAATTACAGAATTCGATAGGCCCCGGTCTCTTAGTACCTGGCTTTCAATAGCCATGCCGTTAAAGCCAGCGACTGTAAAGCAGGATGCAGTGTGGGACATCTACGGTAGACGCCAAGGGACATCTGCTACTAGCCACACTAGATCGGCGCCCTTGTACAAGGGCACCGAGGCCAATCCGGATCAATTTAGGATCATAGGAATACCCTCTGCCTCCACTCTGCGAAGCAGAAGAGGCAGGAGCTTTAGAGGAGGGAAGGCATAGATTAACCGGTACTGACTCCACGGCGCCACAAATGCATCTGTCGCGTCCTCCCATGGGTCTCTTGACCTGGCCACAAACCTCAATACCTTCCGATTGAGTCGAGACGCCAGGAGATTTACGTCTGGCGTGCCCCATCTTGGGCAAAGGAGCTGAAACACCTTCGGGTGCAGAGACCATTCTCCTTGGTCCAGCATCTGGTGACAACAGGTAGTCTGCCTGCCAGTCTTCCACACCTGGAATGTATATGGCCGACAGTGCTGGTATGCTTTTTTCTGCCCACCTTAGGATATGAGCGACTTCTGACGCTGCAGCCGAGCTAATCAACTGCCTGATGGTTGACATATGCCACCACTGTGGCGTTGTCCGACTGGATGCCCTCGTAGCCTCAGACCATGTGGAGAGGCACAGCCTGATCGCCCGAAGTGCCAGGACATTGATCGGCAAATGGGAATCCTCTGGAGACCAGCCATGCTGGGTCGACTGAACCCCCCAGACTCCCATCCCCCCCAACCGGTAGGGCTGGCGTCCGTCGTGATGACTATCCAGTGAAAGGGAAGGAACGACCTCCCAGACAGAAGTGCCATTGAGGTCAGCCACCACACAAGGGAGACCCTGACCAAGTGGCTCACCCTGATTTGATAATCCAGGAATGATGGGCGCTTGTCCAATCTGGACAGACTTTCCTTCTGTAACACTTGCGTGTGAGATTGTGCCTATGGTACCGCCTCGAAGGAGGCCACCATGAGGCCCGGGACTCGCATGCAAAAGCGGAGTGACGACCCTTCTGGGATGTCAAGTACCGCACCGCAGCCCAAAGGGTCTGCAACTTTTCCACAGGGAAGAAAACCTTTGCCTCTGAGGAGTTCAGAATCAATCCCAGATATACTAGGCGTTGAGTCGGTACCATTACTGACTTCTGAATGTTCAGTAGCCACCCAAAGTGTCTGAGGGTCTGACATGTTATACATGCTCACGTCTATTTCTGAGGCCGAGGCGGTCCTCCGAAGCAGGTCGTCCAAGTAGCCCACGATAGTGATGCCACTTTGTCTTAGTATGGCGAAAATTGGGGCAAGCACCTAGGTGAACACCCTTGGTGCCGATGCCCAGTCAAAGGGGGGAGCCACAATTGATAGTGGTCTTCCCCGACAGCAAAGCAAAGAAGTCTCTGATGTTTTGGCATATGGGGACCTGTAAATAGGCATCCCTGATGTCCAAGGATGCCAGAAAGTCCCCAGGCTGGAGGGCAGTGACCACAGAGCGAACCGATTCCATCCGAAATCTTGTACCTTCACGAAGCAATTGAGGGCCCTGAGGTCCAGAATTGGGCGAACGCCCTCCTTCTTTGGTACTATGAACAGATTGAAGTAAAACCCCTGAAACCGATCCTGTACTGGGACAGGAATAACCACGCTGCGTTTCAGCAGGTCTTGAACTGCCCCAATATGGCTTCCCAACGAGTCGGCTGTAGCTGGAGGGAAAAAAATATGTTTGGTGGGCAAGATAGAAGTTCTATCTTGTACCCTGAAGACAGTACTTTGCAGACCTACCGGGGCGGGGACCTGAGATGTCCAGCGGGTCGCAAATTCACGAAGACGTCCCCCCACCCGAGAGATGGGTGGGGGCAAACCTTCATGCGGACGTAGCTTTGTCTGCAGGTTTGTTGGGTTAGGGAAACCAGGGATGTCCCGGTCCCTGAGCAGGCGCTTTATCAGCCTGTGGTCTTTTACCCGCCGTACTGGGCGGACGAAAGAACCGCTTAAGAAGGGCCCTTGCCCACCAAAAAAAAGACCTGCAACGTAGTCACAGTCTAATCACTCCAGGGGGAGGGAGAGAGGGGGAGAGAGAGGGGGAGAGAGAGGGGGAGAGAGAGGGGGAGAGAGAGGGGGAGAGAGAGGGGGAGAGAGAGAGAGAGAGAGAGAGAGGGGGAGAGAGAGGGGGAGAGAGAGGGAGAGAGAGAGAGAGAGAGAGAGAGAGAGAGAGAGAGAGAGAGAGAGAGAGAGAGAGAGAGAGAGAGAGAGAGAGAGAGAGAGAGAGAGAGAGAGAGAGAGAGAGAGAGAGAGAGAGAGAGAGAGAGAGAGAGAGAGAGAGAGAGAGAGAGAGAGAGAGAGAGAGAGAGAGATTCGCAGGAAAAACTTAAATAAATAAAAAATCCAAAAAATAAATACCAACTAAAAGCATCCAAGCCTTTAGACTAGGCAGAAAAAAAAAAAACTGAACTGTTTGGTGCAGGCTGTGAGAAAATAGTCAGTGCGACCGCACCCTGGGCGGGGTGGTTCAGCTTTGAAGTTGTTAACACTTTCTGCCTAGTCACTCCTAAAGAAGATAGGCCATCTACCACTATGTCAAGATTAAGGCTGTGTCCATCCATGAACGAAAGAGAAATAACTGTCAATCTACCTCAGTTTGGAGCTCCATGCAAGATCTCACCTCATGGAGTTTCAATGATCATGAGAACAGTGGGGAATCATCTCAGAACTACACTGGAGAATCTGGTCAATGATCTCAAGGCAGTTGGGACCATAGTCACCAAGAAAACAATTGGTAACACCCTATGTCGTGAAGGACTGAAATCCTGCAGAGCCCGCAAGGTCCCCCTGCTCAAAAAAAAAAAAAAAGAAGAAGATAGAAGAGCACATGTACAGGCATGTGTGATGTTTGCTAATAAACATCGAAATGATTCAGAGGAGAACTGGGTTGTGGTCAGATGAGACCAAAATCAAGTTCTTTGGCATCAACTCACCTTGCCATGTTTGGAGGAGGAATGCTGCCTATGACCAAGAACACCATCAAACATGGAGGTGGAAACATTATGCTTTGGGGTGTTTTTCTGCTAAGGGGACAGGACAACTGGACCGCATCAAAGGGATTGCGGACGGGGTCATGTACCAGCAAATCTTGGATGAGCCTCCTTCCCTCAGCCAGGACATTGAAAATGGGTCATGGATGGGGATTCCAGCATGACAATGACCCAAAACACATGACCAAGGCAACAAAGGAGTGGCTCAAGAAGAAGCACATTAAGGTCCTGGAGTGGCCTAGCCAGTCTCCAGACCTTAATCCCATGAAAAATATGTGGGGGGGGGGAGCTGAAAGTTTGAGTTACCAAACATCAGCCTCAAAACCTTAATGACTTGGTGAGGCTCTGCAAAGGAGTGGGGGGAAAAAATCCTTAGACATGTGTGCAAACCTGGTGACCAACTATAAGAAACGTCTGACCTCAGATTGCCAACAAGGATTATGCCATCAAGTACTAAGTCAGGGGTCAAATACTTATTTCACTCATTAAAATGCAAATCAATTTATAACTTTTTTGAAATTAGTTTTTCTGGATTTTTTATTATTCTGTCTCTCACTGTTAAAACCCCCCATTAAAATAGACTGATCATTTTCGTCCAGTGGGCAAATGTACAGAATCAGCAGGGGATCAAATACACACACACACACACACACACACACACACACACACACACACACTATATTATAATATAATAAAAAAATACACACACTTGTAAAGACTACCTGTTTTTTCCTGTTTGTTCCAGAACCTGAAGGTTTTTCATGACTTGTGGGCAATATGTTTTCTTGATTTTCAGTACTTTCCTTTTCTGTGTACACAAACATATTTGAATATTAAAGTGTATCTAAACCCAAGAATAAAAATGTAATCTATTGCAGCCTACCAGTCCTCATATGTGGCGTTTGTTTCATCAGGAAGCTTCCTGATGACGCGGGTATAGTGAAATGTTTTGAGGCTGCACGTCTTCCATCGTTGACGTCACTACCGGTTGAACCTCGGGCATCACTGCTGGAATGGACACCGTCTTTGGAGTACACGGGAGGCACACATAGTGTGGCTGTATACCGTATATACTCGAGTATAAGCCAAGTTTTTCTGCCCCTTTTTTGGGGGTGAAAATAACCCACTCGGCTTATACTGGAGTCATGTTTTAATGTCATGTCGTTACTTGTCTCCAGTGTGTCTCCGTATCGCGGCACACACTCCCCCGCTGTGTTCCACTGTGAGTGTGAATATCTCCCGCTCGCCGTGCCTTTCTCCCACTGACGTGAGAAAGCTGCGGCAACTCCTGCCATGACGTGACGCTGCTGTGCACTAGAATTGGCTGCTGGGACTGCAATGTCCCAGCAGCCAGTGATCATTGTGGCTCCTCTCGGCTACCCGCCCGCATGTTTCTTAGATACTTCTGCAGCGGGCGTCGGGTCATAAAACAGAGCGGAAGTGAGGCAAGAAACAGTACAGTAATGTGGACACTCTGATTGTACACTGATGGGGACACACTGATAAAAGACTGATGGGGACACTCTTATCAGAGCGTCCCTGTCAGTCTTTTAACAATCATTTAATCTACCGATGCCTCAATTGATGTAATTTTATTGGCAACTATTTTTTATTTTTGAAATTTACCGTACCAGTAGCTGCTGCATTTCCCACCCTAGGCTTATACTCGAGTTACTTTTTTGTGGTAAAATTAGGTGCATCGGCTTATACTCGGGTCGGCCTATACTCGAGTATATACGGGTATGTTGGTGCCAACACTAGCACCAATAAATGCAAGTGTGTAGTTGTCTTTTTAAATATTGGAGGAATACTTTTATTAAAATTACTACACTGCGATCACTTATTTTGGGTCCGTTTTTTAACTTTGTCAGAGAGCGATATCTCGAGAGCTTGGGTTGGTGAACCCTTGATACCATGACAGGATCTCCTGACGGTTGGTAAATTAGAAGTTAAATATATTTAAAGGCATGCTTTGTATTGATGGTTGGGGAGTGTGCATTTTACACACCCATTTTGGTGGAGCACTATATGAAGAGTTTTATAAGCAGAACATCTTTTATCACTGTAAATGGAGTCTTTGAAGATCATGTTAACATAAATGGGACATTTATAAAATTGTGTTTTTTTTTTTATTTATGTACCGATGATTATATATTAGTAGCACCTAACTTTTTAATTTACAATGTAATATATTGAAAGTGTGTTCATCTGCAACTGCACTTGTTTAAGTTTATATCATATACTGTAGATTTTTTTAGGTCCAAAATAGATATTTTGTTGGCGCCACAACTTATAATTTTTTACTTTGATAATATCTCTTCTAAGGCTGCCTCAGAGGATGAAATGATGGTCAGGGAGTCAAAACAGGGGGAAACACCCACACCCTATCCAGTTAATTAGCTGACTGAGCCTGCCGGGCCCTTTAACCCATCATATAAAGATCTCCTGTGTAATCTGCCATGTGCTGTGCTAGGCTGCAGGAGGCTCAGATGGCATCCAAAAGTATTGCTGTGCTGCACCTTCAGGAGTCAGAAGCTGTGTTGCCAACCAGGAGAAGCACGCCCAGATATGCAAGCATGCCAGGATAACCATGCAAGTGCAGTGGCAGCCTCTGTTAGACAGAGCCACGACAAACAGAGCCCAGTTAAAAAAAAAAAAAAAAAAAAAAAACTAATCTATGTTGGGAATCCAAGCAGGTTAAAGGGTGCTAGGCAAAAATCTCATAATTCAAATGGTGCATGAAGAAAGGAAAAAGCCCCATCCTGAGTTCACCTTCCTGGATGTGCATGGTCCCAAGGGGGTCCTCAGACTGGGCTCCACCAAGTAAAGAGACAAGCTGGCCCTGCATGATCTTCCAGGCAGGGTTTGGGTACATAGGAAAAAAAGGGAGTCGCGCTAGATACTATAAAAAAATATATGTGAACACCTGTGTGGCGTGAACCACACTCCAACAAAGGGATATGTGAACACCTATGTGGCATGAATTATAACCCTTAACATAAATAGAGGTTAAATATAACAGATGATAGGTACACCTGTGTGACATAGACTGTATCCTTAAAAATACAAGTTCAGTGCATCAAATCAGTCCACAGTGAAAATTGACAAAAATACAGGAATGGAAAAAATGAGCACAGTCCAATATATAGTGATGAAAAAGCAGTGAGTCCCAAGTGTGCTGGACAAATCCACAACGTAGTGATTGATAACGAAGTAACACTGACTCTTACCAAAGATATAATTTAAAACAGCGAGATAGAATAAGCCTTCACTCTCCACAGCGGGAACAGGTTCAAGCATCCATCCAATAGTAAGCACCACAGCAATGAGTATCTCTCCCACTTAGCAGCCCGATGCGGAGCTCCAGAGTATGAAAAGAAATCGAGAGCCCATAGCATAACACTGTATGATGGTTTATTCAATAAAATAGATTGTGCACTTACATCAATCCGAAGTAAAATGAGCATAAAAACAGCCGGCCGGCCTGGTTTGGGTACAGTCTTCCAAGTCTCAGCCAAGGAGTCAACTAAAAAGCTGAAGGGGAAGCCAGAGTAGAAGC
This sequence comes from Rana temporaria, assembly GCF_905171775.1. Classification (NCBI taxonomy): domain Eukaryota; kingdom Metazoa; phylum Chordata; class Amphibia; order Anura; family Ranidae; genus Rana; species Rana temporaria. The sequence goes on along the minus strand of NC_053493.1, from coordinate 338,940,405 downwards.
TAAAACTCGATAGAAGAACCTTACAGAAACATTCCAGCAAAAAAAAAAATGAAGGCAGTTCCTCTAAGGATAGAGAAAATCCACCACCTGACAAAAAAAAAAAAAAAAAAAAAAAAAAAACACAGAGGCTAGCTGTGTGAAGGAGAGGATATAGAAGAATTGCCCCTGACTTTTTGCCAGTGTCTAATCACCTGAAAAAGGCAGCTGCCTATGACCCAATGAAGTCTCCTGTGTCCTAAACTGTAAGAATAAGAAAAAAAAGTTCTTGTTCGATGAAAAATATTTAGAAAGTAGGATTGTGAGCTCAAAGCATAGTGAGAATAATAAATTCTGAAATGCCCGTCTAAAAGCCAGCAACCAAGAAGCAGAGTGGATGGGTGATCCTTGTGATACTACGCTCTCAGGGTTCAACCCAAAGCTAAAGAATGTCCTCAGTTTCGATCCTTCAAAGTAGGGTGTAGAAGTTGCAGAGGAGAAAAGGCATGAATCAGGGTATACTGATCCCACAACGCTATCAGGAAAACTGCCGTTGGATTCAAACCGGATCTGTCGGGGGGCGGAGTAACATCATGGCGCCGTAAGGACTCAGGGCGCTAGCAGCAGCAGCTCCATGCCTTTCTCCAGGCGACTTTGATAAGGAGGACTCTGAAGCCAAAACTGCCCTGGACTACTGCTAATTCCCATCTAAGCTACCCTATCGGGATTACCTGGTCAGGCGGGTGGCGTAGGTGCCTGTGTGTGGCGAGGACCGGCCGAGGGAGATCTCGGGGGATCCCGGGCGCTCTCCGTGCGGAGTATCGGAAGCTTGCTGTGGTGTACGGAGCCTCCTGCGAACCACATGCGATTGGACATCAGGCGGAGTGACGTAGGAGATGGAGGAGGCGACAGCGGACGAAGCGTGTGCACTGTACTAGGACTCACTGGGTGCCGCTGGGTGCCGCTCCAGACGCCTCCAGACGCCAGCGTGGATGTGGATACTTGCTGATCCTTGCCCTGCAGTGAGTGAGCCGGAAGGGAAGCGGAGGTTATAGGAGCTGGATAGACGGTCGTATAGACCAGTTAAGTGGTCGGTCTCCGCTCCAGGTCTGCTCCCGGATACCTCCATCAAAACGGGTGAGGTTCTCTCCCCCCCCCACTGCCTGCCTGTGGACTATCTAGGAGCAAGAGGGGAGGTGAGTAAGAAGCCCCGAAGCTGTGAAGCTGAGAAGGCAGAGGTGATAAATTGCACAAGACTGTTTTTTTTTTTTTTTTTGCATCCTCAAGTGTACCTGAAATGATTTGAACTGTCTTGAAAGGGTATATGGGCCGATGCTCTGATATCCTGCTAAAAGGGGCCTATTGATATAGTCTGGCTATAATATTACATGAATGAACTTTTAAGAGTGTCCGGATATATACAAAGTGTTGAAAAAAAAACTGAGGGTTGGAGATCTTGTCCACCTGAGTTGAAGGGGGCCATAGGACTGTTATAATCAATATTGAAATAAGGCCTCCAATTTATGAGAGACAATGTGAGAGAATTAGCAGTTCCGCTGGTATTGGCTCTACCTAAAATTCCCTTAGGAGATATTGATTTAAGTTCTCTGAGGTCTCAGTCTCAGTCCCAGTGGATAAGGAACGGTGGATGAAAGGGACAGTAGGATTCGGATACGGATGTCGAACAGGTGTTGAAATTTTGTTTTTTCATCTCTTATCTCCACCCCACTTTCTTTTGCCCCAAAACACAGGTCTAAGAATCTGGAGCTGGGTGAGGGAGGGCCAAGGAGGGGGAGCGGAGATACATGCTCTACCAGCCCTCGGTCATATAATACATTAATTCCTGGCAGACACTTGGGCAGTACATCAGCAGGTGAGGGGCAGCTAGCCTATCATCCTACGTCAGTAAAATCTCCATAAACAGGCCTTGCACAAAAGGGCAAAGATGGTGCGGAAGGCCCCAAAAAACACGCAGGGAGGGGGCTCCGGCCGCAGCACAATGAGGTCATATCTTGTGTCTGAAGGACTAGATCGGGCACCAGTTAGCCCCAAAGGAGATGGTGACATTAGCATATCCGGGACACCTGTTAAAAACAAAGGGCATATCGAGGGGGAGACCCCAGGGAAAGAGAAGGAGAAAAATAAGGATCAATCCCCTGCAGTAAAAGGTCAAAGTAAAGTATTAAAAACCCCAGAAAGTCAACAAATACAATCTAGCATGTTCCCTGATACCTCCCTTGGAGATGCCCAAGCTCCACCAACTAGGCAGGATATGATGGACATGTCAGAAATGATATTACGCCTAGAAAGAACCATCAAGGGGGAAATGGGTGCAACGAGAAGAGACATCCAGAGTGTGCTACAAAGAGTTGAAGGGATAGAGGAACAATTAGAGGAACATAGAAATGCAATAACGGAATTAAGGGATAGAGCTGACATGGACTGGATAGAAATAAGAAATGCTCGCTATAAATTGGAGGACCAAGAGAATCGCAGCAGACGAAAAAACCTACGCATAAAAGGCCTCCCAGAAGAAGTTAAAGACACAGAACTGGGGGAGGTGCTCAGAGGGATATTCAACACAGCTCTAAAAAGGGAGGCGACAGCCCCTATGCATTTCGAACGGGTCCACAGAATACAAAAATTTTATAACACACAAAGAGACCTACCAAGGGACATTATAGTCAGATTCCTAGAATATAATCAAAAAGAACTGGTATCTCAAACTACTAGAAACTCGGCTATTATGGAATACAAAGGGATCAAGCTACTCTTGTTTTCAGATCTCTCGGCAGAGACACTAGCACGAAAGAGGGCGCTGAAGCCACTAACCAGTCATCTACAATCAAAGGACATACCGTATAGATGGGGGTTCCCAGCCTGCCTGTCGGTTAAGAACATGGGGATTTCAGCAGTTATCCGTTTCCCTGAAGATGTAAAAGAATTTTGCAAAAAGCTGAATATTCAGCCAATGCAAATAGACAATTGGGAAAAGAGGCCTCCAGCTTGGAGAAGATGGAGGGAACAGGAATGGAATAGGGCATAGACTACTTAGGCCTAGGGGGGCCAAAGAGAGATATCTCTAGAGTATTGGGATAGGGGGAGGCGGGGGGGGGGGAGTGGGAGGGTAGGGGACAGGGATGGCTGGTTACCAGGTATCTGGGAGGACTGCCCCCCTACTGTCTGATCTTCCGCTTTGTCCTCTCCCTTTGTAACATTAATGGGTAGTAAGGCCAACACCTAGAGGGAGAATAGGAGATGTCGCCTGGGGAGGGGGTAAATAGGAGCTGCTGTTCTGTCCCGGGACCAGGAGCCACTCCGATTTTGTGGACGTGGCCTGGAAACTGGGGGGTCATAGTAGACGTCCCGAGGAAAGGCTCTCTCGGCAAGCGGCCTGGATGGGCACTGACCGAGTGAGTCTTAGCATTGAGGTTCAATGCGTTGGGGGGGGGGGGGGGGGGGTGGGAGAGGGGGGGGGGTATATGTTTTTTATGTGGTCTCGAGGTACCCTGACTAAGATGTTTTTGGTTAACAAATATGAGTTTGAAGTTGAACCCGGAAGGTGGTTTGGTTGTTCTACAGGGAGAGAAAAGGCCCGGAGTCTCTCATGTCCTGTGGGGATATGATTTCCGAACCTCATTAAGGGGTAAAAAAGTGAAGTATAATAAATGGGTGCTGTAAAAATGGTTACGTACAATGTACGAGGGTTAAATAACCCCAGTAAGCGGTATCAGGTGCTACAGGAGATGAAGAGATTCTCGGCCAACATTGTGTTTCTCCAGGAAACTCACCTAAAAATAACATCAAAAACTAGATTAAATTCAAAGGAATTCCCTACATGGATTCATAGCTATTCCCCTAATAAAAGAGCAAAGGGAGTAGCAATAGGGTTTGATAGAAACACACGGTTCTCCCTAGAAGCTACAGAAATAGACCCCGATGGAAGATACTTGTTTGTCAAGGGTACTATTTTGAATATAAGATACACATTGGTGAATGTGTATTGTCCCAATGTAAGGCCGGCTGTATACCTGAGAAAAATTCTGAATAAACTAGAGGGTTTTAGAGAAGGGATGGTGATCCTGGCAGGCGATCTAAACTTTGTATTTGACCCACTAATAGACACTCAACCCATCTCATTGAGATCGGAAGGGAAATATCTTAGAATGGTTAAACATAAATTACATCAAATGCAAATGGTGGAAGCCTGGAGAATCATCCACCCAAAAGATAAAGACTACACATATTTCTCAGTGGTCCATGGGTCATACTCAAGGATTGACCATGTCCTACTAGATCATCGGCTGCTTGAAGGACTGATTAGGATGGAAATAAAATCTATAACACTGTCTGACCACGCTCCAGTGGTAATGTCCTTAGATTCAGGTGAGATCCCGGCTGGACATCCAGTGTGGAGATTGGATGAATCCCTGATAAATAATATCAAGACAGCCGATGGTCTAGAAAAGGACATAGGTACATTCTTTAAAGAAAACGATATTGAAAACATCGCACCAGCCACGCTTTGGGAAACGCACAAGGCATTTATAAGAGGAAGGTTGATTGCAGAAAAGGTTAAGAGGAGGAAGATTAGGCAGGCACGGAAACAAATACTATTAGAAGAAATCCAGGCCCTTGAACGGGAGCATAAAGTAGTACAGGAAGAACAGGTCCTAAGGGTCCTAACTAGCAAGAGAGAAGAGCTCCGTGACCTCCTTGAGCAGGAAACGAAATGGATTTTTAACAATGTGAACAACAAATTTTATGCCCTTGGTAACAAACCGGGGAGACTGTTGGCAAGGACCATAAAACCAAGAAACATACAGAACTCTATCCTGAAAATAAAAGATAGAAATGGAGAAATGAGACATTCTACTAGCGAGATAACTAAAATATTCTATGATTATTACCAAAACCTATATAATGTCAACAAGGGGCAAGGGGATATAGAAGTTCAGAATAGAAGGGGGAAAATTAAACAATATCTAGAAAAGATTAAGACCCCTGGTCTAGCAGAGGAAGTAATAAATGACTTAGAAAAAGAAATAACAAAAGAGGAAATAAATCAAGTGATTAAGAGTATCAAAATGGGGAAGAGCCCCGGCCCTGACGGGTTTACATCATTATATTATAAAAGGTTTGGGGGGATACTAGTACCATTTTTCCAGAAGTACATGAACTCAATAGGGGGGGGTATGGCAATGCGTAAGGAGGCTCTGAATGCTCACATAACTCTGATAGGGAAGGAAGATAAGGACCCCTCCTTGTGTGCCAGCTATAGGCCGATTTCTTTAATAAATGTGGATATAAAAATGTATTCAAAAATTCTTGCTGAGATGATAAGACCGCTCTTAATAGGCCTTATAGATAATGATCAAGCAGGGTTTGTACCCGGGAGAGAAACGAGAGAAAACATTTTAAGAGTTATATTTTTGTTACAGAAAGCCAAAAAGAACAAAGAACCAGTAGTATTCCTGTCATTAGATGCCGAAAAGGCGTTTGACAGGTTAGAATGGGAATTTATGTTAGCAAACCTATCCCATATAGGATTTGGTTCAAGTATGCTCAGGTGGATAGGGGCCCTTTATTCGGAACCCTCTGCTCAGGTGAGGGTGAATGGCACCCTATCGGATAGCTTTTCACTGGGTAATGGGACCCGGCAGGGGTGTCCGCTTTCACCTCTCCTATTCGTCCTTTCATTGGAGCCTTTACTGGAAACAATCCGGATGAATCAGGATATAGAAGGGATAAAACTAGAGAGAAGGGAGCATAAGATATCCGCATTTGCGGATGACATGATGCTATTCGTATCGAACCCCAGGGAGACACTGCCTAAAATAATGATGGAATATGAACTGTATGGAGAGATCTCTAATCTTAAAATTAATAAAGATAAAACGGAGATATTAAGTATATCATTAAGCCCACAGGATCGTAGGGAACTTGAGGGGCTATATCCATTTAAATGGAAGCAAAGGAGGATGAAATATTTAGGTGTATACTTGTCCAGCATGGAAAGATATTTCTATGAGGACAATTATATACTATTATTGAATAAAGTAAGATCAGATTTAAAGGGATATAGTATAGACAGAGTATCATGGTGGGGAAGGGTGAGTACTATAAAAATGATGATTTTGCCGAAAGTTCTTTATATCTTTCAAACACTCCCTATAAAAATCCCAGAAACATATTTTAAAATCTTGGAAAAGATAATAGGAGGTTTCATATGGAGGGGTAAAAAGCCGCGTATAGCAGTTGAGACTCTGATTAGACCCAAAGAGGAAGGAGGAATACAGATGCCGGATTTTAGAAGGTACTATGAGGCAGCGGTAATGAGGAGGATTACAGACTGGGTGCAGGGTGAGGGTGGAAGCAAAAAAAAAATGGGTAGAAGTTGAAGAAAGTCTAAGTAAAAAAGAGCTAGGGAATATAATATGGGTACCGAGGCAATATAGGGGTTTACCCCTGGATACGCCAGTAATAACAAAAGAAACTTTTAGAATATGGGATAAGGTCTGTAAGAAAAATAAATTGCCCTATAATAGCCCGCTGCTGCCATTAACAGGTACGGACTACTTCCCACCGGGTAAGGAGGGGGGATGGTACCGGAGGTGGTCAACCTCAGATACCCCAAGATTGAAGGATTTATTAAAAGGAAATGAAGTTTGTTCGGTGGGAGAACTCCAAGAGAAATATGGACAGTACCCAGGAGATAGGTGGAGACATAGACAAGTCCAACATTTTGTTAGCACTCTGTCGAAGCCCTTGCGAGCTATGAATGAATTAAATCAATGGGAAAAACTTATGACCCAAGGAGAATCTGGGAAAGGGGGAATATCAAGTATCTACAAGATGTTGACAACCAAGATAGATTTAGGGAAACTGAAAATAATAGAAAGCTGGGAAAAAGAACTTAATCAAACCATATCCAATAAGAAGAAGAGACAGGTATTAGAATATGTCCAGGCTACTACGATGGATGCAAAAGTAAAAGAAACTAATTATAAGTTACTCACTAAATGGTACTATGTACCGATTAAACTGCATAGAATGAATAGTGAGGCCTCCCCCTTATGCTGGAGAGAGTGTGGGATGGAGGGAACACATGCCCACATATGGTGGCAATGCCCCCTCATACAGGTATATTGGCGGGAGATATTAGGACTGATAAAAAAAATCAGCGGATATGCGATAAGATATGACCCATGGGAATGTTTGTTTCACACTACAAGTATGTCCAGGAAAAAGTATAGAGGTTCCTTGGTCCCGTTTCTTTTGAACGGAGCCAAGGCACTAATACCTAGGAACTGGAGGGAAAAAAAAGCACCAACGATAGGGGAATGGCTTCAAGAAATTGATAAAATGAAAGTGATGGAGGAGCTGTGGTCCTTTAAGGTAGAGTCTGGGCTAAGATATGAAATGATCTGGAGGAGATGGAGGGATTTCAGGGCTGGGGGGAGGGGGGGGGAAGGGGGGGGGAGGAGGGTCTGGAGGGGAATAGGGGAGACTGTGGGTGGGAAACCTCCTGTCCCCCCCCTCTTATTTGTTTTTCCCCTTTTCTTTTTTTTTTTTTCTCTTTTCCTTTTTCCCCTCTTATTTTTTTATATTTAAGTAAATACACAATAAGGGGAATTAACCCCTCTACTTTTCACTAGTATTTTAGATGAACTCCCTTTTCTTCACAATCCCATCGTGTTTTGGCGCACTTAAGTAAATACACATGAAGGGGAATTAACCCCTACTCCTCACTATATTTCAGTAAGTTTTCGTGTTTTTTATTTTTTTAGAAGAAACTGCTTTTAGTTTATTTTCTTTCTCATGGGGTAGTATATATTTAAATTTTTTTTTTTTTTTTTTTCCTCTTTTCTTTTTTTGTTTATGTACACCTAAGTAAATACACAATAAATTAACCCCTATAGTTTAACCATTTTTCCTTTCTCTCCTCTTCTTGTTCTTCATAATTCACTTTTGTTATTATATATTTAAGTAAATACACAATTAGGGGAATTAACCCCTACATATCTCATTATATTTTAGTAGGACTTAATGTTTTTCATTTGGTCTTCACAGGGGAAAGTGTTCCCCCTTGTTTTTTTTTTTTTTTTTTTTTTTTTTTTTTTGTGTGTACACCTAAGTAAATACACAATAAGGGGAATTAACCCCTATAGTTTAACTATTTTTCCCTTTTCTTCTCTTTTTGCTCTTCATAATTCACTCTTGTTATTATATATTTAAGTAAATACACAATTAGGGGAATTAACCCCTACATATCTCACTATATTTTAGAGGGACTTAATGTCTCTCATTTGGTCTTCACAGGGGAAAGTGTCCCCCCCCCTTTTTTTTCTTTTTTTTTTTTTTTCTCTTTTTCTTTTCTCCTCCCTCTTCCTCTCGTTATGTCTCTCCCCTCTCCCGCTGTCCCCTCTTTCTCTCTCTCTTTCCCTATGCCCCTCCCCCCCCCCCACTCACTGTGGGTATTGGCATTTCCCATTGACATGGAAAGGGAAGGATCGGCCCTGGGGCAGAACGTGATGGAGAAATCCAGTAGTAGAATGTAGTAGTGGTAGAAGAAGACACAGTGTTTATATTTGTCTTTTCTTCTTTTTTTTTTTTAATCGAAGGGGTACATATCGAGACCTTAGATGTTAGTCTGTATATTGATTTTATGTTGTATTGATTGTATTGTTCTGTGAAAAAAAATGAATAAAAGTATTTGATATCAAACCGGATCTGTCCAGTTTGTCTAATAAAGAAGCTAGTAGATCCACATCCAGTGTTCCCCAATGCAGACATGCACTAAATTGCCAAAAGTATTGGGACGGCTGCCTTTACACATCCATTAACTTTAATGGCATCCCAGTCCTAGTCTGTAGGGTTCAACATCGAGCCCACCCTTTGCAGCTGTAACAGCTTCAACTCTTCTGGGAAGGATGGCCACAAGGTTTAGGAGTGTGTCTAACCATTCTTCCAGAAGCTCATTTATGAGGTCATGCACTGATGTTGGACAAGACAGCCTGGCTCGCAGTCTCCGCTCTAGTTCATCCCAAAGATGATCGATCGGGTTGAGGTCAAGACTCTGTGCAGGCCAGTCAAGTTCATCCACCCCAAACTCATTTATCCAATTTATGAACCTCGCTTTGTGCATTGATGCGCAGTCATGGGAAGGAGCCACCCCCCAAACTGTTCTCCTGGCAGTTTGGGGTCCAAAGTCGCATGACAAGTCACACAAGTGTGAATGGGGCCTTAGGAGGAAGGAATAGCTTACCTGGACATTCCTAATCTTTGTAGATAAAATCATTGAATAAGGACTTTGTTGGAACATTTTGGTTTATAATAACGAAGCCCAGACACCGCAGAGGCGATAGGAATGGTGGAATGATCTAATTTTAGATTGGCCTACACAGCCTCAACTAAAAGAAACAGTTTCCTACTTATTTGGAGAAACAGCATATGATTGGGTGGATATTATGAACCTGGGCTTAAAGCGGTAGTTCACCCTCACTTACATCATTTTTCCATCGAGACAGGCATTGTAGCGCGAGCTACAGTATGCCTGTCCCGATTTTTTTACCCCCGTACTCACTGTGCACTCGTACATTAAAGATTTCGGCTCCCGCGGGGAATGGGCGTGCCTATGGAGAGGGAGGATGATTGACGGCCGGCCCTGGCACGTCACTCTCCCCGAAGACAGCCGGAGTAGGTCTCGGCTCTTCACGGCGCCTGCGCACAGGCTATGCGCAGGCGCCGTGAAGAGCCAAGCCTATTTCGGCTATTTCCGGAGAAGCGTGACGCGCCAGAGCCGGCCGTCAATCACTTTCCGTCTGGATTGGAACGCCCATTCCCCGTGGGCAGACGGAATCGTCTAGGTCGGATTAAACAGTGAGTACGGGGATAAAAAATGTAAGACCGGCATACTGTAGCTTGCGCTACGATGCCGAATTTTATGATAGAATTTTTTTTTTTTTTTTTTTTTTTATTCTAGGATGAATCCCCGCTTTAAGGTCTGTGTGCAGGAACCCTAAAAATTAAACAGACACCTTCTGTGGTTTGTTCTTTCACTTTTAAGGCTGTATGATGATCTTTACTTACTTAGGTTGGGCTTTTGCAACATCCTGCTGGTAAGGAGTGGTTTATCTGGATGCCATGGTGTGCCCAGTCCTAAGGAAAATAATCGTCTCTGAGGTCTGTAACAAGAGCCACAGCTAAAAGTTACAGATGTACTGGAATACCTTGGCAGCAGTGCTTTAAAAAATAAACAAACACACAAAGTTTATGTGTTTCTTACCTCTCCGTTGTTTTATCAACCATCTGCAATTCTTCTTCCACTGGTTTATCAGCCTCTACTTCATAACTAGTCAATAAGAAAAGTAAACGTATTTACAAAATGTTAGTACATAAAGACAAAACGTTTTTTAGGTTTGGATAGAATGGAGAGGGATTAGAACACCTGCCAGGCTTTAACTGCCGTCTGTTAGGGAGATTGACCCTCTATTTGTCCTGGTGAGCGTTATCAGCGAAAGTAAAAAATAAACATCACAAATTTTAAGTGGTAAACAGGAGCAGAAATCTTCCAATGAAGACTTTAGTTTTGGTGACCCTGGTGGCAGGGGGCAAAACCACCCTGCTAGGGGCCGAATAACTTTGCAAACTTGGCGGTAAAGCCCTGCTAAAAATAGCAGCGCTTTACCGCTGGCGCACCTCCCACCCCAGTGTAAAAGGGGCCTTACTCTTGGACCTCTCTGCTGCTTTTGATACATTTGATTACCCCCTCTTCAAAAAACTCAATTTGCTTGGTATCCATAAGCTCTGCTCTTCGTTGGTTTGAATCTTACCCATCTCACCGCACCTTCAGTGTCACTTACAACTCCACTTCCTCCTCTCCAACACCTCTTACCGTTGGGGTCCCCCAAAGTTCTGTCCTTGGACCTCTACTATTCTCGATCGACACATACTCCCTGGGTCAGCCAATAGCCTCCCATGGCTTCCACTACCATTTATACGCAGATGACACCCAAATCCATCTCTCTACCCCTCAGCTCACCCCATCAGTCTCCTCCCACATCAAACATTTACTAACAGACATATCAGCCTGGATGTCACACCACTTCTCAATGTTAATCTAAAACGGAGTTTATAATATTTCCTCCCCCACGTGCCCCTTCCCCTGACTTCTCTGTCAATATCAATGGCACAACTATCAGTTCGTCCCCACATGCCAGGGGTAACCCTAGACCAGACCTGGGCAAACTACGGCCCGCGGGCCGTATACGGCCCGGCGGACCTTTTAATCCGGCCCACCCCGCCGCCGAAATCTGTCCAATCGCGAGCAAGGGGGAGTCACATAGACACTCCCCCTTGCTCGCGATTGGACAGATCCGTCCAAGGGGGAGTGTCTATGCGCAGCGGGGAAAACAGCTGTTCAAACGAACGCTGTCTAATGTTCCCCGCCGCGGTGATAACAGTAGGCAGGGCCGGGAGGGGTCACACGCAGCCACTTGTGCCAACACATGCAGCCACTTGTGCCAACACACGCAGCCACTGTGCCACCATAAATTGTCGCCACTGTGCCAATCACACGCAGCCACTGTTCCCAAACCCAGCCACTGTGCCAATCACACGCAGCCACTGTTCCCAAACACAGCCACTGTGCCAATCACACGCAGCCACTGTGCCAATCACACGCAGCCACTGTGCCCATCACACGCAGCCACTGTGCCCATCACACGCAGCCACTGTGCCCATCACACGCAGCCACTGTGCCCATCACACGCAGCCACTGTGCCAATCACACGCAGCCACTGTGCCAATCACACGCAGCCACTGTGCCAATCACACGCAGCCACTTGTGCCAACACACGCAGCCACTGTGCCACCATAAATTGTCGCCACTGTGCCAATCACACGCAGCCACTGTTCCCAAACCCAGCCACTGTGCCAATCACACGCAGCCACTGTTCCCAAACACAGCCACTGTGCCAATCACACGCAGCCACTGTGCCAATCACACGCAGCCACTGTGCCCATCACACGCAGCCACTGTGCCCATCACACGCAGCCACTGTGCCAATCACACGCAGCCACTGTGCCAATCACACGCAGCCACTGTGCCAATCACACGCAGCCACTGTGCCAATCACACGCAGCCACTGTGCCAATCACACGCAGCCACTGTGCCAATCACACGCAGCCACTGTGCCAATCACACGCAGCCACTGTGCCAATCACACGCAGCCACTGTGCCAATCACACGCAGCCACTGTGCCAATCACACGCAGCCACTGTGCCAATCACACGCAGCCACTGTGCCAATCACACGCAGCCACTGTGCCAATCACACGCAGCCACTGTGCCCATCACAAGCAGCCACTGTGCCCATCACACGCAGCCACTGTGCCCATCAAACGCAGCCACTGTGCCAATCACACGCAGCCACTGTGCCCATCAAACGCAGCCACTGTGCCCATCAAACGCAGCCACTGTGCCAACACACGCAGTCACTGTGCCATCAATTGTCGCCACTGTGCCCATCAAACGCAACCACTGTGCCATCACACGCAGCCACTGTGCCATCACATGCAGCCACTGTGCCATCACATGCAGCCACTGTGCCATCACATGCAGCCACTGTGCCATCACATGCAGCCACTGTTTAATCAATTGTTATTGATTAAACAGTGGCTGCCTGTCCCCAGCCTCTGTCCCCCTCCTGTGTCATGTCCCCAGCGTCTGTCCCCCTCCTGTGTCATGTCCCCAGCGTCTGTCCCCCTCCTGTGTCATGTCCCCAGCGTCTGTCCCCCTCCTGTGTCATGTCCCCAGCCTCTGTCCCCCTCCTGTGTCATGTCCCCAGCCTCTGTCCCCCGCCTCTGTCCCCCTCTTGTGTCATGTCCCCAGCCTCTGTCCCCCTCTTGTGTCATGTCCCCAGCCTCTGTCCCCCCTCCTGTGTCATGTCCCCAGCCTCTGTCCCCCTCCTGTGTCATGTCCCCAGCCTCTGTCCCCCTCCTGTGTCATGTCCCCAGCCTCTGTCCCCCTCCTGTGCCATGTCCCCAGCCTCTGTCCCCCTCCTGTGCCATGTCCCCAGCCTCTGTCCCCCTCCTGTGCCATGTCCCCAGCCTCTGTCCCCCTCCTGTGCCATGTCCCCAGCCTCTGTCCCCCTCCTGTGCCATGTCCCCAGCCTCTGTCCCCCTCCTGAGCCATGTCCCCAGCCTCTGTCCCCCTCCTGTGCCATGTCCCCAGCCTCTGTCCCCCTCCTGTGCCATGTCCCCAGCCTCTGTCCCCCTCCTGTGCCATGTCCCCAGCCTCTGTCCCCCTCCTGTGCCATGTCCCCAGCCTCTGTCCCCCTCCTGTGCCATGTCCCCAGCCTCTGTCCCCCTCCCGTGCCATGTCCCCACGTCTGTCCCCCTCCTGTGTCATGTCCCCAGCGTCTGTCCCCCTCCTGTGTCATGTCCCCAGCCTCTGTCCCCCTCCTGTGTCATGTCCCCAGCCTCTGTCCCCCTCCTGTGCCATGTCCCCAGCCTCTGTCCCCCTCCTGTGCCATGTCCCCAGCCTCTGTCCCCCTCCTGTGCCATGTCCCCAGCCTCTGTCCCCCTCCTGTGTCATGTCCCCAGCCTCTGTCCCCCTCCTGTGCCATGTCCCCAGCCTCTGTCCCCCTCCTGTGTCATGTCCCCAGCGTCTGTCCCCCTCCTGTGTCATGTCCCCAGCGTCTGTCCCCCTCCTGTGTCATGTCCCCAGCCTCTGTCCCCCTCCTGTGTCATGTCCCCAGCCTCTGTCCCCCTCCTGTGTCATGTCCCCAGCCTCTGTCCCCCTCCTGTGTCATGTCTATAACAAGTACTCGTACGAGTTTTCCAACAATGATATTTACTGCTTTTTATAAAGAAATAAAATTGATTTTATGCAGTATTGAGTTTAGCCTTTTGGCCCGGCCCTCCAAAATATTTTTAGTTTCTCATGTGGCCCCATCGAAAAAATAATTGCCCACCCCTGCCCTAGACTCTGAACTGCCCTTTCAGGCCCACATCCAATCCCTGTCCAAATCATGCTGCCTTAGCCTCTGCAACATCTCTAGCATACACCCCATTTTACCCAATGACACCACCAAGCTTCTAATTCACTCCCTGGTTATCTCTCGCCTCGACTTCTGTAACTCACTCCTCATTGGATTACCTTTACATCCACTATGCCCCCTTCAGTCCATAATGAATGCTGCTGCAAGACTCATCCACCTTACCAACCATTCAGTGTCCTCCACTCCTCTCTGCCAATCCCTGCACTGGCTTCCACTCACCGAACAAATAAAATTCAAAGTACTACCAAAAATTTACAATGCCATCCACAACTCTGCCCCCAGCTACATCACCAACCTAATCTCCAAATACCAACCAAGACGCTCTCTTCGGTCCTCCCAAGACCTCCTGCTCTCTAGCTCCCTTGTCACCTCCTCCTATGCTCACCTACAGGAGGTCTCCAGAGCTTCTCCTATCCTTTGGAACTCCCTACCCCAATCTGCCCGACTGTCCCGTAATCTATCCATCTTTAGACGATCCCCAGAAAACCTCCTCTTTAAAGAAGCTTATCCTGCTTCCAACTAATACACTGTTTTAATGTTCTCAATCAATTCATACCAAACAGATATTACTTTTTGTATGAATTGACCCTCCCTAGATTGTAAGCTCTACGAGCAGGGCCTTCTGACTTCCCTTGTAAAAAATTGTAATGTAACTAATGTCTGCCTTCATTTTGCTAAGTGGTGTGCAAACTGTTGGTGCTATACAAATCCTGTATAAAAACAAAAACAAAAAAAAAAACATAAAAAAGGCCATCATTATAAAAATTCTAGGAGAAAAGTAAAAATTTTAAAGAAAGACCCTTTAATAAAAAGTGACAGATGTGCTTTTAAAGGAACTCCTAAGGTACCCAAGATACCTTGGCCCAGATTCAGGTAGATCCGTGCAATATTTGCGTGGGCAAAGGGCAACGATTTTTGCTCTGCGCCCACGCAAATATTTTGATATGCCCGCGATTCACGGAGCAGTAGCTCCGTAAATTGCGCGGGCGATATGCTAAATAGCCGGGCGTAAGGCTGCCTAATGTAAATGATCCCGCCGGGGGCGGGAATCATTTAAATTAGGCGCGCTCCCGCGCCGAGCGAACAGCGCATGCTCCGTCGGGAAACTTTCCCGACGTGCATTGCGGCAAATGACGTCGCAAGGACGTCATTTGCTTCTAAGTGAACGTGAATGGCGTCCAGCGCCATTCACGAATCACTTACGTAAACTACGTGAAATTTAAATTTCACGAGCGGGAAGGGCGGCTATACTTTAGCATTGGTTGCCCCTGCTATAGCAGGAGCAACCTTGCGCTAAAGTCGCCGTACGGAAACTCCGTACCTTGCGTGCGCAGGGCCCGCGCAACTTTTGTGAATCGGTGGTAGTATGCAATTTGCATACTATACGCCGATCACAATGGCCGCGCCCCCTAGCGGCCAACGCAAGAATGCAGCCTGAGATATGAAGGCATAAGGAGGCTTATGTCTGTCATATCCTAGGCTGCAGTCCGCGTAGCGATGTTCCTGAATCAGGGGCATTCGCTACGCGGGAGCAAAACAGCTATTGCGCCGCGCAACCTATGGTTGCGCGGGCGCAATAGCTTCCTGAATCTGGGCCCTTGTGTTTCTCGCTCTACATATTAAATAGACATAAAAACAAACTTACTCTTGTAAATCAACACTGTTCTTCTGTTGATGCAGGCATTCACCTTCACTAGAAGAATTGCCGTCTCCCACCTCCACACTATAAAATTATAATTATAGTTAAACATTTATAGCTGAAAATTAGAAGCATACATGAAACACGTAGGATATGGTTGAATTCTAGAGGAGTTATTACCCCGACTTATTTTCCTGGAGGCAAAGTAATATGGCAAATGTTGCCTTCTTTAAGAAGTAACCACACTTTCAGAATAAAAATAGTATACCTTCCAACTTTCCTTAGCAGGTTGAAAAGTTTTTTTTTTTTTTAAACAAACATGCCATATTTGCCTCCACTGTGCAGTTTGTTTTGCACAGAGTGGCCCCGATCCACTTGTTCTGGGGTCCCATGGCCGCTCTCGCGGGTCCTCCCTGCAATAGCTAACCCCTTCTGGGAAGCTCTCTCCTGAGGGGGTTACCTTGCAGGCACACTCCCGTGTCATACAAATCGGCGTCCATAGCAGCGTGTATGACTCGGGCCCCCCAAACCCCCCCCCTTCCCCCCGGCGGACGCGTCATTGGATTTGATTGACAGCAGTGTGAGCCAATGGCTGCGCTGCTATCAATCTATCCAATCAACGCAGAGACTCTGTGCATAAGGACGCCGGGGACGCGCAGAGCAGGTGAACGGGCTCCGGTAAGTAAAACGGGGGGCTGGGGGCTCGTGATTGCCAGGTGTTTTTTCACCTTAATGCATGGGATGCATTAAGGTGAAAAAACACGAACCTTTACAACCCCTTTCTAATATATTATATAACACACACACACACACACACACACACACACACACACAAAATAGACCCCACATATAGACTTCTACCACTCCTTTTTGCCCTGTCTTCCTAGGGTTGGGAAGGTCTACATCAAGGGTAGGCAACCTCAGCGCTCCAGCTGTTTTGAAACTAGTTCCATGAGACATTGCAAGACCCTGACAATGACAGGCATGACTCCTAGAGGCAGAGGCACGATGGGATTTGTAGTTTCACCACAGCTGGAGGGCCGAGGTTGCCTACCCCTGGTCTACATCGTGTATGGAGCCTCTGCAGTAATGCACAAAGATGCTCTGCAACCACAGAACAAATTAGCCCAGCTCAATAGGTCATATAGAGGTTTGAATTCTAAGGCCTCGTACACACGACACGTTTTCCTCGACGAGTTCCTTGTTAGGCTTGTCGAGAATCTGGACAAGCTTTCTTTGCGTACACACTGTCAAGACAAAATCTCGTCGTTCTCAAATGCGGTGATGTTCAACACGTACAGAGGCACTATAAAAAAGGGGAAGTTCGATTGCACTGGCACAACCCTTGGGGCTGCTTTTGCTAATCTCATGTTACTGCGTGTTAAAGTAAAAATTTGGTGAGAGACGATTCGCGCTTTTCAGTCTGTTACAGCGTGACGAATGTGCCATCTTCCTTACGAACGCTACTTTTACCGAAGGTGCGCTCCCGTCTCATACTTTATTCTGAGCATGCGCGGGTTTCTAAGCATACACACGAACGTGTTTGTCGTAAACCAGCCCGATGAGGAAATTGAGACTGCCGACGAGGAAAAAGACGTCCTTGATACGTCAATCCCATGACTAAGTCTTTTATAACGAAACATGTCGACGCGTGACGTATCAAGGCCGATCAAGGAAGCAGAGATCCAGGAAGGAACAGCGGGGAGGTGGTGAGCGATCAGTTGACACCTTGGGTCTGCTGTGACCAATATACTCGGTTTTCGGTTCATCTCTGAACGAGTGTTTGCTGTGCAGTGTATTGCTCTATTTTTTTGAGATTCATGCGAGTGCTATATTTGAAGATTCAAGTGTGTTATTAAACTGATTTTACGGTATCACGCTATTTTGAGCACCTTTTATTTACATGCGGAGCTTTCTGGCAGTGAATTGGTTGGAACTGGAATTATCTGCTATACCTACCAGTGAGGTATTTTTGTACACGTTTACACGCCGAACACGAGAGTGCAAGGCAATTTGAGTTGGTGAGTTTTGCATCTGACGGGAGAGGATTCACTGACACCGGGTGTGGTGGAAGATTGGAAGCCATTATCATTTTTTCACAAAACTACTTGATGTGTTTTATGGACTTATATTTAATTAACCACTTAAGGACCGCCTCCTGCACATTTACGTCAGCAGAATGGCACAGCTGGGCACATGCAGGTACGTCCTGTGCTAGTGCCCAGCCGTGGGTCGTGGGCGACCCGGTCCGAAGCTCCGGGACCCGATCGCCGCTGGAGTCCCGCAGTCGGTCCCCGGAGCTGAAGAACGGGGAGAGCGGTGTGTAAACACGGCTTCCCTGTTCTTCACTGTGGCGGCGTCATCGATCGTGTGATCCCTTTTATAGGGATACACAATCGATGACGTCACACCTACAGCCACACCCCCCTACAGTTAGAAACACAGATGAGGTCACACACAACTCCCAAACTGCAAGGGTCATTTTCACAGTAAACAATGCATTTTAAATGCATTTTTTGATGTGAAAATTATAATGGTCCCAAAAATGTGTCAAAATTGTCCGACGTGTCCGCCATAATGTCGCAGTCACGCCATTAGTAGTAAAAAAAAAAAAAAGAATTAATAAAAATGCAATAAAACTATCCCCTATTTTGTAAACGCTATAAATTTTGCGCAAACCAACCGATAAACGCTTATTGCTTTTTTTTTGGGGGGGGGGATATTTAATATAGCAAAAAGTAAAAAATATTGAATTTTTTTCAAAATTGTCGCTATATTTTTGTTTATAGCGCAAAAAATAAAAAACCGCAGAGGTGATCAAATACCACCAAAAGAAAGCTCTATTTGTGGGAAAAAAAGGACGCCAATTTTGTTTGGGAGCCACGTTGCACGACCGCGCAATTGTCAAAGCGACGCAGTGCCAAATTGCAAAACCTGGCCGGGTCCTTTAGCTGCCTAAAGGTCCGGGTCTTAAGTGGTTAATATTTAAACAAATTTATATATATTTTTTGGAATTTGTGCACATATTCACTTTTGTCACATGGTGATGTTTATGGACATTAGCATTATTTTTGAATACCTGTGAAAACTGATATTTCATCTTACATTGTTTACAGCGCTGCTTATATTTTATTACACTCATTTTAGGGTTTTAGAATATTTTTTTCACAGTTAGATTTTTTTTAAAGTAGCTGCTTCACTCTTTTGCCAATTTGATGATCACTATTTGTTAATAAGCGCAGTGGTGGGAACACAGATAGGGCGGAATTATCTTTGTTACCATTATTTACACCCTTCACACACTGCTGATGGGGACAAGGGCCTCTTCCCGACAACCCTGGCCGTTGGTTGTCGGTGTCTGCGGGCGGGGAGCTTATCGGAATCTGGGAGCCCCCAGATCCAGGCCCCCCCACCCTAGGTGAATGAGTATGGGGGAAAAAAAAACACTACACAGGTTTTAAAAGTCATTAGGCAGCTCTGGGGGGGGGGGGGGGGGTCTTCTTCCAACTTCGGGGGTCTCTTCTGCTCTCAGGCTTCTCTGCTGTCTTCTTGTGGCTCTTTTACCAGCGGGGGGGTTTATTCTGCCTTGTATTCTTCCCTGTTCTCCGGTGTCCTTCTGCCGGGCTTCTCCACTATCTTCTTACAACTCCTTTACTAGCGGGGGCCCGGTCTTCTGTCGTCTTCTTCGCTCTTCTCTGATGTTGACACGTCGCTTCCTCCGCTCTAATGCTGGGTATACGGCGCACACCAATTTATATAGGCCTCTTATGATGTCACAGTCCCATCATGCTCCGGGTGGTGATGACATAAGGGGGCGGATATCACCAGGAGCCAATGGCTGTGCTGCTAGCAACCTACCCAATCAGAACCCAAGACACCGGCTGGTGTGCTCGTCCACCTCTCTGGTAAAACAGGATTCAGGTAAGTAAAATGGGGGCTGCTGCATCACAGGTGTTTTTTTCCCCTCTTAATACATTAAGGGGAAAAACCTTGGAGGGTTTACAAAACCTTTAAATGCACCTGTCAAAAAATTATGAATGATGTCAGAAGCATCTCAAACTATGTCATTGAAACAAGCCCATAGCCAGTTGATATAGGCTCTAACACCTGTCCCCATATGGTTTTTCTTTTGTAATGAACTTTATGGATGTGGCACATGAGTGATTCACTTTAAAGCGGTTCTCCACCCTAAAGTGGAGTCCCGCTGATCGGAACCCTCCCCCCCTCCGGTGTCACATTTGACACCTTTCAGGGGGAGGGGGGTGCAGATACCTGTCTAAAGACAGGTATTTGCACCCACTTCCGGCCAGACGCTACGGGCAAAAGACGGGCATTCCGTCACATCCCGTCTGTCGCTCGTTGTGTGCTGGGAACACTCAGCTCCCAGCACACAGCGGGAGCCAATCGGCTGGCGCGGCGCGACTCGCGCATGCGCCATAGGGAACCGGGCAGTGAAGCCGCAGCGCTTCACTTCCTGGTTCCCTGAGCGTGGATGGCGGGGGGAGCAGCAGAGAGACGAGCGATCGCTCGTGCTCTGCTGCGATCGTCGCTGGACTCCAGGACAGGTAAGTGTCCTAATATTAAAAGTCAGCAGCTGCAGTATTTGTAGCTGCTGGCTTTTAATATTATTTTCCCGTGGCACATCCGCTTTAAAGTATTGACCATGGGAATGGGTAATGCGATTAAAACACAGTGATTTTACAAACTTTCAAACCTCCTGTCATGTCCTTGGAAATCAATATCTGTCCTGGTACATTCCAAGGTGATCGGATTCAGGTTATCGAGTGATCTGTGTGGCTACAAATGTTTCCAATATTCATTAGAATAGAAGAAGCCAAGATAAGCTCAGGTAAGCAATGAAATGCCGCCCTGGTTGCCATGAGTTATCACACTTTGATTACTTATTTAGCAAGTATGATAATATGCAAGTGTATAAATAAAAAATATGAACTAATACCTTTCAGAAATGTTAGGCTCCTGATTTTCATCAGTCCTTATATACTTGCTTTTTGCTTTGGCTTCTACCACTTTTGTGGCTGCCTTAAAAAGGAAAATATAAAAAAGGAATACTTGAAAACATGAGAACTATTAATTTTGGTCTTATAACAAAGTCCCTGTCTGATTATAATAGAGGTTATAGAACACTTGGTAAACACCAGAAAGTAGAAAAAAAATCAAGGAAGAAAATAAATAAAAATACATGACCAGTAAAACATGTTAGAATTAAAGGGGTTGATTTTCCAAAAATGGAGAGTGCAAAATCTGGTTGAGGTTTGCATAGAAACCAATCGGCTACTAAATTCAGTTTGTTCAATTACGCTTTGACAAAAAAAAAAAAAAAAAAAAAAAAAAAATGGAAGCAGATTTCTATGCAGAGCTGCACCAGATTTTACACTCTCCAGTTTTGGTAAACCCCACTGTGTCTCTTCTTGACTTGACTTTTAGACTTTCAACACATTTCACACAAATAAGTCAGATCCCACAGTACCTAGCTTTTCAGTTAGCATAGACCATGCAGTCATCCAATCTTCACCTCTGCTATCTTACGGTACAAGACAGACCAGCAACTAAAACTTTGCAGCTGAATGATTACGGCAGTGAGCAGTGTATAAAGTTTAGATTTTCAGCTACTTTTAACCCCCATTCACATTGGTGCAACTTGTTGCGCGTTTTGACAGGTCTAAAATCGTATGACAAGTCGCACACTCTATTGTCAGTATTGACACGGTTCAAATCAGTGCGACGCTGCCTTTGCGGTGCTGCACCGATTGGAAAAAAGTTTCCTGTACTATTTGTTGCGATTTTAGGTGCGACTTGTATAGACATATGTGCATGAAGTCGCACAGAAGTCACACTGACCTGCAGCTTTGAAAATCGAGGGATTTCAAAGTCGGATTCAGTGTGAATGGAGGGCTTAGCGATTTTGTTTTTTTCCCCCCAGTCCAAAAGCCAGGTTTGAAAATATTAATTAATTTTTTTCATTTTTATTTCAAAACGAGAATGAAAATGGGGTAGAATACAACATTTGGCCAAAAAATTGATACAAATTAACAGTCATAACGATTTTCTGTCAACTAGGTTGCAGCTTGTGTATTGGCATAAAAAAAAAAAATCTAAGCTATAAACAAAAAAATGGTTTGTGTAATAAAATGTGCAAAATCATGCTACTTAAAAGGTTTAGGTTATAGTGAAAAGTAACACGCCTAACATGCATTATTACATTTTGGATTATACCACAGTGCCAGGACCCAGAAAGACTGAACGCCTGTGTAAAACACATTGCGCATGCATTCACTATTGTTACTACCAATGGCATGTGCATGTCCCTTGTATACAACTGCTGGATGGGGAATGCTCCAGCTGCCAATGATAGGCCCCTACAGTTAACAGCTTCCCGATTGGCTTGCACACATGGTTTTGGATCCTTGTCCTAACATGACTAAGCTCATCACTAGTCTACAGCAATTATATGCAGATGACACTGGAGAGGATAAATACAGACAGGAAGTGGCTGAAAGAAGCTGGAGGAGATCAGCATTGCTGGGATGTAAACAAAGATGAATAGTATTTTATAAAAAAATAAAACCGGGCAATTGTCAATAGTACACAGTGCTTTAGCAAGCTAAAATGTCATCTAGTTTGGGTTTAATCGACTTTAATACAGCATTACTGACATCTTGTACATGTACCTGTATTAGGAAAACTGGGGGCCTCCTGGCCAACAAAAGTCTGATGTAGGATTTGATCTTCATCATCATTTTGCTGTATGTAAAGTTCTCAAGGAATTCATGGTATGGATCTTTCTTCCCAATGACCATATCCAACTTCATTCTTAAATACTGAAGCATAAAAAGATGATTAAAGTGAAAAAGTGTATTCAAAATAGAAAACAATAAATCACAATGTTTCCAACTTGACAATACCAAGCAATTTAGAGTCGGTTCACACACAGGCGGCACGACTCGGCAAG
The DNA here is from genome assembly GCF_905171775.1 of Rana temporaria. Lineage (NCBI taxonomy): Eukaryota > Metazoa > Chordata > Amphibia > Anura > Ranidae > Rana > Rana temporaria. The sequence continues at coordinate 338,917,755 of NC_053493.1, read as the reverse complement.
GCGATCTCAAGGCGACTTGAGAGGCAACTTGCAAAATGACTTCTGTATTGAAGTCAATGCAAGTCGCCCCCAAAGTCGTACAGGAACCTTTTTCTAAGTCGGAGCGACTTGTGTCACTCCCATTAGAACGGTTCCATTGACTACTGTGGACCGCGACTTGTCAGGTGGATGAGTCGCCTGACAGGTCGCCCCTGTGTGAACCGGCTCTTACTCACGAAGCACACCAGCAAGAGGAAAGCAGTCATTCTCTGACACAGGCCCTAAATACTTGTTCTGGGGCACTGAAACTGAACCATTTTAGGACTTGTTTACACATATGGTAGCAACCTGTAGTAGATTACTTTTCAGTGGACATATGCAAGTGGTGATGCCTCCTCACTGCATGATTTAAGTCCTAAAATGGTTCAGTTTCAGTGCTCCAGAACAAGTATTTAGGGCCTGCGTCAGAGAATGACTGCTTTGCTCTTACAGGTGTTGTGCTTTGTGAGTCTCACTTTGCGAGTAAATTTTATGACCAAGTGTTATTTTCCAGGAGGGCTGCAATATATGCCCTACTCCGGAAATAAGCCCTAGTTTAAAATGCTTGTAAAACCCTATAATCCACTCTATTACAGTAGCATATACACAGGTGAAACTCGAAAAATTTGAACATTGTGCAAAAGTTCATTTATTTCACCAACGCAACATAAAAGTTGAAACTAATATATGAGATAGTTCAAGCCATGATTTGTCATAATTGTGATGATTATGGCTTACAGCTCATGAAAACCCCAAATCCACAATCTCAGAAAATGTAAATATTGTGAAAAGGTGCAATATTCTAGGCTCAAAGTGTCCCACTCTAATCAGCTAATTAAAGCCCAACACCTGCAAAGGGTTCCTGAGCCTTTAAACGGTCTCTGTCTGGTTCAGTAGGAGTCACAATCATGGGAAAGACTGCTGACATGACAGTTGTGCAGAAAACCCATCACTGACACCCTCCATAAGGAAGGAAAGCCTCAAAAAGGCAATTGCAAAAGAAGTTGGATGTTCCCAAAGTTCTGTATCAAAGCACATTAATAGAAAGTTATGTGGAAGGGAAAGGTGCACAAGCAGCAGGGAGAGGATTGTCAGGAAAAGACCATTCAAAAGTGTTAGGGACTTTTACAAGGAGTGAACCGAGGCTGGAGTCAAGAGCCACCACACACAGACAGATCCTGGACATGGGCTTCAAATGTCATATTCCTCTTGTCCAGTCACTCCTGAAAAGAAACGTCAGAAGCGTCTTACCTGGGCTAAAGAAAACCAGACCTGGTCTGTTGCTCAGTAGTCCAAAGTCCTCTTTTCAGACGAGAGCAAATTTTTCATCTCATTTAGAAACCAAGGACCCAGAGTATGGAGGAAGAATGGAGAGGCACACACTGCAAAATGCTTGAAGTCCAGTGTGAAGTTTCCACAGTCTGTGTTGATTTGGGGAGCCATGTCATCTGCTGGTGTTGGTCCAGTGTGCTTCATTAAGTCTGGGGTCACCGCAGCCATCTACCAGGAGATTTTGGAGCACTTCATGCTTCCTTCTGCAGACGAGCTCTATGGGGATGCCGACTTCATTTTCCAGCAGGACTTGGCACCTGCCCACACTGCCAAAAGCTGGTTCAGTGACTGTGGGATTACTGTGCTTGATTGGCCAAAAAACTCGCCTGACCTGAACCCCATAGAGAATCTATGGGGCATTGCCAAGAGAAAGATGAGAGACATGAGACAGAACAATGCAAAAGAGCTAAGCTGTTATTGAAGCATCCTGGTCTTCCATAACACCTCAGCAGTGCCACAGGCTGATAGCTTCCATGCCATGTCACATTGAGGCAATAATTGCTGCAAAAGGGGCCCAAACTAAGTACTGAGTAACATATGCATGCTTATACTTTTCAGAGGTCCGATATCGTTCTATGTGCAATCCTTGTTTTATTGATTGCATGAAATATTTAAATTTTATGAGATTGTGAATTTGGGGTTTTCATGATCAGTAAGCCATAATCATCACAATTATGACAAATCACGACTTGAGCAATCTTGCTTCGCATGTAATGAGTATTTCATATATTAGTTTTACCGGCGGGTCACAAAAGGGCAGATCGGCACTATAACGAAGGTATTTGGCACAATTATATTACAGAAAAACACACACACACACTGTACATTATATACTACTGTAATAGAGTGGATTATAGAATTTTACACGCATTTTAACTCGGTTCACAGTGGCGATTCCGGTCAGGGAGGGAGAGAAGAACGCACATTACATGGTAAGACCTACCCCGAAATTCTTCAGGGGAAACACGGTAGTGTGCCTTGAGGTCGCTTAAAGTGTGCATTGGCAAAAAATTGGCCCAAAAATTGTATACAAGGTGGATGAAGCCTGCCTTTTAGTTACACAAAGCCACAGGTTTTCACTGTGCAACATTACGACCTTCTAATGACCAATAACATGGTATGTATGTATGTATGTATGTATGTATGTATGTGTATATATGTGTGTGTAATATACACACACACACACACACACACACACACACACACACACACACACACATATATATATATATATATATATATATATATACACACACACACATACATACATACATACAGACTTATTAGAATCCATTTGACACACAACTGGATGCTAATGGGAACCACAAAGAAATAACTGCATTTAGCTCCTCTGCCACTAGATGGCTCACTTACACCTGGAACCAAACGTTTTGCTTAGCTTTACTGAAAGCATCCACATTGCTGTAATTTATAAATATGTGATGTGCTATTGAAGAGATTAAAAAGCTGCATCCTTTGATGTGAGGCAAACATTAGTCATCCCTTCCATTAAAGAGAGTTTTCATAAAACACAGGTTTCCCATATAAGGTTACCTTACTGCCCTCTGATTCGTCCAATTGTCGATCAAGAACTTCTGAGGCCATCTTAAACTTTCCTTTCTCCATGCAAACTGCTACAGCCTGCAAACACAGTATTGAAGGTGTACATTTAAGCTAAAAATTAAGTATTGAAAACACAATATCATAAGCAATTTCAAATATTCAGTCATCTACGCATGTTAAAGCGGAGGTTCACCCTAAAAAACATCTATGAACCATCCCATACCCTCAGCATACTAGCGTCAGCTATAGTATGTTTTTTTTTTTTTTGCTGTATTTACCGTTTAATGCTTCAGTTTCGTTTCAGACTCCCGCGGGGAGTAGGCGTTCCTATGAAGAGGGGGAACATGATTGACGTCCGGCAATGGCACGTCACGCGTTCCGAAAATAGCCGGAGTAGGACTCGGCTCTTCGCATCGCTATACGGCGCCTGCGCACAGACTAGGAGCTGACTGCGCAGGCGCCGTATATATCCGAGTCCTATTTTGGCTATTTTCAGAACGCGTGACGCGCCATAGCCGGACGTCAATCATGTTCCGCTCTTCATAGGAACGCCTATTTCCCCGCCGGAGTCTGAAACGAAACTGGACGATTAAACGGTAAATACAGCGGCAAAAAAAAAAAAAAAAAAAACATACTATAGCCGACGCTAGTATGCTGTATGGGATGGTAGAACACATTTTTTTTAGGGTGAACCCCCGCTTTAAGTGTTGGTTCACACAGGGGCAACCCGACTTACAGCGCGACTTTGCAAGGCGACTTCAGCGCCACTTGGAGCAACTTACGTGACTTAAAGGGGTTGTAAAGGTTTGTTTTTTATTTTCTAAATAGGTTACTTTAAGATAGTGCATTGTTGGTTCACTTGCCTTTTCCTTCGACTTCCCTTCTAAATGTTTTTTTTTTCTTTGTCTGAATTTCTCACTTCCTGTTCCTCCTCAGTAAGCTGTTCAGTAAGCTGTTCTAAATGACTTTCCACCGCTCAGATGATGATGGAAAGCTTACTTAGGAAAAATAGGAAGTGAGAAATTTAAACAAAGAAAAAAAACATTTAGATGGGAAATTGAAGGAAACGGTAAGTGAACCAACAATGCACTAGCTTAAAGGAACCAATTTAGAAAATAAAAGACGAACCTTTACAACCCCTTTAAAGTTGCCTCCAGGACAGACGACTTTGGCTGTGGCCAATCACAGAATAATCAGCTCTGTGGAAGGGAGGGTTTGCCTGAGTAAACTATTTTCTTTTCCTGTAAAGTTGCTTCAGTTAAGATGGAGATTCAACTTTGGAGGTGACTTCCATTGAAATCTATGGGTAAAAGTTGCCTAGAAGTCGCCTTGATGTAGTACAGGAACCTTTTCTGAAGTCGGAGCGACTTCAGTAGTGTACATCAAGACGGCTCTCATTGACCAACATGGGATTACTGAGGTCAAGCAACTTGGGGCCTGACAAGTCGGATCCCAAGTCGCTGTAGTGTGAACCGGCACTGAAGCTAGATCTAGATTTGTAATGGCAACAATCTATAAATTTGTAACACTTTAACAGCCAATAAAGCAAATGATCTTTGTGTAGATTTATCACTCTTTTCATTGCTTTATCCTCCGATAATGAACAGTTAATAGATAGGAATACTGCAGGGTAATCTCTTTAAATCAGTGGCTTCAAAGAATTATAAAAGTGAAGTATTGTGCTGAATTTCACATCAATCAGATTCTAGCAGTGGATTCCGTCCTTTTTTTGCACCATTTGCACAGTCTACAATACATTCATATGGCTTCTGGGATTTAGTGACCCCCGTATTGTTTGGGAGGTCTTCCTGCTCTTCTCAAAACTCAGAAAATGCTCAGTTGTTGTAACATTCCAAGTAGATAAGCCCTAAAAAGCAACATTTTTGGATTGAAAATTAGCATAATCATTGAGCATTAATGTAGTTCTACCCTTGAAGGAGCCTCTAGATTTAACCCCCCCCCCTCCTTACAGCACCCACAGCCAGCCAAATGGTAATTCACACACTTTCAGAAGGGTCAATAAACAGTCTAGGGGTTTTGTTTTCTGGCGTTTATTTTAGGAACCAAGAACTTGGATGGTGAATGAGGAGCACATGGGATACCCCAAGCTGAAGAAACACTGTAGAACTATGTACAGTTGAGGACCTGCCAAGTCCCTGACTGCGCTAATTCCGGATGAAAGCTGTATTGCATAGCTGTGGGAGTAGTAGTGCAGAAAAAAAAAAAAAAAAAACACAGTTCCAAAAAAGTTGTATTTAAAGTGGTTGTAAACCCATTTTTTTTACTTTTACCTACAGGTAAGCCTATAATAAGGCTTACCTGTAGGTAAGGAGAATATATTCCCCTCGCAATGCGCCGCGGAGCATGCGCAGGGGGGGATCTACGGCGAAAGGACCGGCAGCCGCCGGACCTTGCCGAATTTAAATCTCCCGCGTGGGAGTGACGTCATCGCAGCTCCAGCCAATCACAGCGCTGGGGCGGCGATACCCGGAAGACACGCCAGGCAAGAGGACATCTCGCTCGGCGTGGACTAGGTAAGTTCTATACACCTCGTTCCGAGGTAAGTATTTCATAATGAGCTAATATGCGGTGCATATTAGCTCATTATGACTTTTGCCTTGCAGGAGAAAAAAAATTAAATTTGATGCGGGTTTACAACCGCTTTAAGACAGCCCCTGGCTGTATTGCATGGCACCTGGCCGCTTTAGATCCAAGGTTGGAGAATTAGCATGCTCTTGGCTGTCTTGCACTGCACTTTTTATTTTTGCACTCTACTGTCCTCTCCCTCCCTTGAAGTGGTTGTAAACCCTTACAGACCACTTTTTGCTACAGGCAAGCCTATAATAGGGCTTACTTGTAGCTACCCTGGATATCCCTCTGTATCTGCATGTGCCAAAGTCATCGGCACATGCGCATTGAAGCAACAGCGCGTTGTGCTGTTGCTCGAGTTAGACTGTGCCATTACCGACGGCTCTGCGCGTATGCAACGGCACGCAGCTCTGTCCAATCAGAGCCGGAAGGAAGAGGGATGAGAAGATGGACGCAGCCTGCACAGTGGACAGCGCTGGAATCGTTTGCAGATAAGTGTCACATAATGGGCTAGTATACAATGCATTCTAGTCCATTATGCCTTTAATTTGCAGGGTTTGAAGTGAGCAAAAGAGGAAGTAAAACCCATCAAGGTTTACTTCTTTTTTAATGTTGATGGCTGGTTTGTTACTCACTCAGTCCATTAGCAATCTCCCAGTATTTGGAATAACATCAAAAATAGGAAAGGGGTAATCTGGAGGACATAAAGGAAAAAAATATAGTCCACAGTGTTAATGGAGTAGGGAGAGTGTGGATAAAGTCTCTGTGTCCAAGAAGACTGAAAAGCCACCAGCACCGCCAACTGCTCCATACCACTGCGGGATCCAGTGCGCCCTGACTGACCAGCTACAGCAGTGTCAGCTTTCGAATTCTGAGCGTTTTTAACCCTGTTGGATCCTGTAATTTATTCAAAGGCAACAAATTGACAAACAACTGAAATGCTACACTCAGAAGGTGCTGCTTTTTCTACTTCCAGGATAGCTGCCGCCTTGGTCTCCGCTGGACAGACTGCGAGTCTGCAGCTAGGCTTAGCCAGGATCTAAGCTGGGTGAATTCCTGGAGATTTCCCGTTGCTCTCCTCTCTTTTCCTTCTCGACTCTGCTCAAGGGGCAGAACCCCCAGGAGAGTGATCTCTCCAGATGACTGGAACCCCAGACTGCCATTCTTCAGAATATTTATGGGTCCACCTCCCCAGGGATTGGTGGAAGTTCCATGGATATTTAGGCTGCAGCCGCCGTCTCCCCCACCATGTTCTGGAAACATTCAATATTTTCCAGAAGACAGAGGGAGGCAACAGAGCCACAGCCTGTAAAGCACTGCCCAGCCTCCTAACACAATTAACCCCTGCTCCATTGCCTACAGGGGAGCCAGCTAATTTTACCCAACAAATAGCAACTAGGAGGTTGCTACATATACAGTAGATGGGAATTAGAACTGTATATGGGAAGAGGCATATTTAAATTTTGCCATCCTTTTATCTCAGCATTCGCTAAGCAATGGGGGCTGCGATAGAAGTATAATGCAACAAGGTGGAAAAGGATAAAATCTACTAATCTGGTTCATGAAATAAAAAAAAATAAAGCGACAGCGTCTCTTTAAATAATTAGGCAATGCATCTGCAGAATAATCTAACTATTGAATGTTTAGCACACTGTATAGAAGAGTCTAATCACAACGGTCACCTGAACTTTCAGTAAAGTTTTTATTTCTTCTTGAAGATTCTTGAGAGTTTCCTCTTCTTCTTCAAACTGATAGAACACAATTGCAGCGGTCTCCAGAGGTGTAAGCTTCTCCTCTTCTTCAAACTGGCAGTCTAGATTGGAACAGGTAGTTTTGAAGCTTATGAGAATGTTGAAACTTAATGACAATGTTGTTCATTTAAATGGACCTATACTTAAAATGTGGAGATTTGGAATCATTTTAGGGGATATTTATAGAGGTTTTTCCTAACAAAACAATAAGAAGAAAGAAAAAAAAAAAAAAAAACACAACACACACACACACATTTTGCCTTGAAGACCCCCTGAGAAATAGCACCCCCCTCCTAACATTTGACTTGTTTTAAAGCCTAACATCTGTACATCTAACTCACTCCTGTATTCACATAATCTAGAAAAAAAAAAAAGAGAAAGACAAAAAGAAAAAAAAAGAAAGACAAGAGAAGAAGAAAGAAGGAGGACACAAGTATAACACGTTCAAGCAATAGAAAAATTAATATACATACCGTATATAAGCCGACCCGATTTATAAGCCGAGGCACCCAATTTTACCACAAAAAAAAATGGGAAAACGTATTGACTCGAGTATAAGCCTAGGGTGTCCATCTGCATGCCTCACTGTGCCCATGACTAGAGTGACGTTTAACATGGGAGTCTATGAAAGGGGTGAAAAATCAGTGCTCCCCAGCCGTAGGTCCCCCAGACAACAAACTTTGTACACTTGTAGAGGAAGAGTGTGTGCCAAGTTTGGGGTCCAGGGGACCTACGACTGGCCAGTACCAGGTCCCCAAAGCCTGGGAGATCAGGTGCAAAAAGGTGACTCGAGTATAAGTCGAGGGGGGCATTTTCAGCACACAAAAAATGTGCTGAAAAACTTGGCTTATACTCCATATACAGAATCCTATACCCACAATTAACCAAGGAGAAGGAAACCTCTTACAAAGTATGGTCCAATTTGCTTCAACAGAGTAAAAAAATCCCTCCATGCCAACATTTTTTCACTTTGTGATCCTTTGCCAACACATCAACATAAATAGTACCCATCAGTGGGTGTGGAAGAGGGCAGAGTAAGGGTAGGACTCATAATGGTGCATATTGATGGTGGTTGTTGCCATATTGCGCAGTTGGGGAGGCTTACCAATAAACTTTACAGATAAGGGGCATCAGAAGATCAAAAACAAGCCGTGTATCTTTAACCAAAGTTGAATAATGTCTTTGCTATATGTGTAGGCCCTTTACCTAAAGCCGATTGGAAAACTTCTAGGACATCATTAAGAGATGCATAGCTGTTACTGATCACCTCCACCATCACAGGAGTGAGCTCTCAAACACTGAGCTCAGAGCTACTGTATCAAGAAAGAGTATGTGAGGGGGTTTGAATCAGAGACAGAGCTCACTCCTGTGATGATTGAGGTGAATAGTTACTGCTAGACTTCTCTTGGCAACATCATACAAGTTTTCCAGTCGGGCTTCATGAGGTATGTAAATGGCCTACACCTTTATACTAAAGACATTATTCAATTTTAGTCAGAGCCACCCAGCTCGTTTTAATCTACAGGGAGATTTTTGGTAAAAGGTGAACTATGCCTTTAAAGGGTTATGGTTAACCTGAGCATACTCTGCTCTGGATCATGAGTGTGCAAAGCAAAGATTACAGGGTCAGGAGTAAGTAATACATGGGGTGCAGATTCTACAACAGGGGTGCCAAAGCGGATCGGATTGGACATAGGACACAAGTCGGTTTACATCTGCCACTCCTTAGGAGGTGAATGGAGGGTCCAATTGGGTCGGACTGACCGTGTGAAAGGGGACCAAGGCTGCTTTCACACCAATGCGCTGCGGTTTATCCACACCGCGGGTGCATCGCAGTGTACCTTTGGCTTTCCTGCACTTTGCAATAGACTTCTATTATATTCTGTAGGTTTGTCGCACTTTCAGAAAACTTGCCAAGTGCGCAGGTAATAACAGAAGTCTATGGCTCAGTGCAGGAAACCGGCAGGTGTACTGCTCTGCATCTGCAGATCAGTTTGAAAGCAGCTCTGTAACCACTGCAGAACAACTATGCCCATACAGTATATACACTGAGATTTTAGTAATAAACTGACCTTTAATAACAACAGTATTCTATTCCATTCTATCCCAGAGCAGGAAGTTGTGGGGCACATCTAGGGTTGCCACCTCATCCCTTTAAAACCGAACACATATGAATTACACAGGTTCTGAGGCTAATTTAATGCAGGTAAGGCACCAAATGAGTATAATTACCACCTTAATTAGCCTCAGAACCTGTGTAATTCATATGTGTTCGGTTTTAAAGGGATGAGGTATCAACCCTAGGCACATCAGAGGGCTCAGCAAGCCACCCCTGTTCTACAACATGCAAATTGCCTCCCTCCAAATGCTCTTTGAAGGGGTTGGCTAATTGCATGGCATTTCCAGCTGGCACCCAGGGGACAGAGGGTACTGACTCAGCAAAAATTACTTCGTGAAAATAGAAAGAGAAACAAAGAAAGGAAAGGAGGGTGGGTACAGGTGGCATGAAGGCGCCTGTTAGATGGATGGGCACCAGTTAGAACCGCAGCTTTCAACCTAGGGTAGGTGTATACAGATTACACAAATATAACCACTTTTTGCACATTTTTTTCAGTACAAGACTGATGATGATGCTATGATTTATCAAATACAAACATATGAAAGTAGTTATAAAAGTGAAATCTTTATTGTATTTACACTGCTAGTAACTCATTAAGCTAAAAACTTGCCAAAAAATGTATTGTATTTTAAACAAATACATCTACATATAAATCTGATATGTATTGTATTATAATATAATCTGGCATGGAAGTCAGGTATGGTATTAAATGCCAACTCACATAGCGGGAGGTAGAACCTACAGGGTCCGTGGTGTAGAACTGTGCTGCGACTGCAACTAGTGGCTGGAAACTAAGCAGGAAGAGGGTACCAGGGTCTGCACTGCCAAGTGTTGCTTAGTGACCAATGACAGATGGGCACAGGTACACAACTGCTGCTGCATGTTTTTTATTACACCTGAACGTAGCATATACCCCTGGGAGTCCATGCACCAGGGGTTTGGTACCGCTTCCCCTAAAAAAAAAAAAAAAAATCCCTGGTGTATAAATGTAAATAACCAGTTATATTTTTTGCATTTAGGAACGCATCCAGCTTTTTTTTTTTTTTTTTTATACTATACTTCTATACTGTCTAGAAATAGTTGATTGTTAGCCTCAGAGCATTTGAAGTGAGACACCATTACTGTGCTCCTACGGGCTTATTTTCAGCAGAAACAATTCCAGCACTGAATATATGCAATTGAGAGGTATACTGGGGTGTGCTGGGGAGTCTATTGATGCTGGCTGTTTGGGGATCTATTGCGACTAGGGGAGGGCTTATTTTTGTGGGAGGGTCCATGGTTTCTGGTAGGAGGCCTATTGTTGCTGGAATGGGATCTTATGTTGCTCGCTACTGAAGGTCCTTTTGATGATGGTTGTTAGGAGATCTATTGTTGCTGGTGTGGATCTATTGTTCCTGGCTGCAGGGGATCTATTTTACTGCTTTTCTTGCCATCAATAACAAACTCCATACAAACTTACTTAGCATCACAAAATGATACTTGGTTCTGTATTTTCCAAAAGGGGTGGCACTGGGAATCTAGGGGGTAGAACCAAGGTACAGTGCTCAGAGACGGGTAGGGGACAGAGCCAAGGGGTGGCTCAGAAGAGGAGACTACTTGCACATATACTCTGCGAAATAAAGCCTTGGTTCTTCTGAAAGCATAAGGAATACAATACAAGAATCTCTATGCTTTTCCACATCTGCTGCTACTTCAATATCTCCCCTCCAGTCATCACATGACCAGTCTTTGGGGGGGGGGGGGGGGACACAGATCTGCAGCTCGGCTGCCCCCATAGCAAGCTGCTTGCTGTGCACTCAACAGGGGGAGGGGCCAGGAGCAGCAAAGAGGGACCCGAGAAGAGGAGGATCTGAGCTGCTCTGTGAAAAACCAACTGCAGCAGGTATGTATAACATGTTTATTTATATTTTTTTTAAAACAAGACTTGCTATCATTGCACTGGGTTACCCTTTCCTCTCACAGATGCATACTAGCCCATTATGCTTTACCTTTGCAGGGAAATAAAGAGGAAGTAAAACCCATCAGGGGTTACTTCCTCTTTAAAAAAAAAAAGGTCACCAACAAAAAAAAAAAAATATATATAAAAAACAAACTACCCAGCTGTTTTCCTTGCTGAACACGAGTGAGGAACTGTGCAATTGATACAGCTTTCATTTTCTCTGAATCCAGTGTAGGCATGGCTTCCAGAAGCACTGCAAAAGAAGAGACATCAGAATGAGAACAGCAAATTGTAAACCCAAATATTTTACTATTCTACATGTATACCTGCATGACTTAGAATTTCTCATGTCTGCCATGGGCCTAAGGGTACAGTCACAGACCATGAGCTTTACTACACAAAGTTGGATCGACCATACAGGTAAATGTTATTGGGGCAAACCAACTGCCATCACCTAAAACCTTTGTGTTTTGCTTACATTTCTTATTTTAGACCCAATGACTGGTCTTCATTAAATATGAGCAGATCATGGCTGATGGGGGTGCAGGATGGTTTGACCAGGAGGATAGTGTACATAGCTTCCTGAAAATAGAAAGCCATGGAAAAGCTCACAATGCTGAGCCTCCATTGAAATAACTAAAATACAAATCAATGAAAGAAACAGACCCGGGACAAGTAAGGCTTGGGAGAAAAGCATTAGATGATTCTGGATGTCCCCCAACTAGGAAATGGGCAGGCGCCATCTAACTTGCTGAAGCTTCTAATGCTCGCCATGAGAAGCTGACAGAGTGCTGAGTAAGAAGTCTCAGTACAGGAGAGGACATTTAAATAAAAAAAAAAGGATAAAACTCACCATTGCTATACCCATATGTAATAATGTTGGGTCACCAATTGCTTGGAATTATCCCCAGCCCATAAATTCCTATACCTCCTGATCACGTCAGGTGTGGTCTCTAACCACTAATAGATGTGAGTAGAGGAGAGCCAATCGACTGACCCTGTGGATGCCCACCCAGGACCACCAGGGATGGCCACCACTGATGGTGGCCATGGGTGGCAATGTGTGCCCACAGATGCCAATCAGTGCCCACCAGCCATACCTGCCAGTGCCACCTCATCTTTGCCCATCAGTGAAGGAGAAAACGTACCCGTATATACTCGAGTATAAGCCGAGGCACCTTATTTTACCACAAAAACTGGGAAAACTTATTGACTCGAGTATAAGCCTAGGGTGTCCATCTGCATGCCTCACTGTGCCCATGCCTAGACTGACGATTTAACATGGGAGTCTATGGAAGGGGTGCCCGGCTTTGGGGAAAAAAAAATAAAAAAATAAAAAAATAAATCGGTGCTCCCCAGCCGTAGGTTCCCCAGACAACAATCTTTGCACACTTTTAGAGGAGAAATGGGGCTACATGTGTGCCAAGTTTCGGGTCCAGGGGACCTACGACCGGCCGGTACCGGGTCCCCAAATACACCAGAGAAATTACTGTTTAACATGGGAGTCTATGGAAGGGGTGCACGACTTTAAAAAAAATCAGTGCTCCCCGGCCGTAGGTCCCCCGAACAAACTTTGCCCACTTGTAGAGAAAGAGTGGGGCTACATGTATCCAGGAGACCTACGGCCGGACCACTAAAGTCCGGGAGGTCAGGCACAAAAAGGTGACTCGAGTATAAGCCGAGGGGAGCATTTTCAGCACACACACAAAAAAAAAAATGGGCTGAAAAAAAACTCTTCTTATACTTTAGTATATACGGTACTTATTTACTAAATTTCATAACAGAAACTAAGAAAAACTCTCCCCTATGGGGGGGAGAAATCAGACGAAGACAGACCATAGAGTCCATTTTCATCCGATCCGCCAGACGGATGGAAAATAGAGTTTCCATCTGTCTGACTTTAGTAGATCGGAGCAGGTCGCATGTCAGCGTACATGTCACCGCTGACATCGGTCACTCCATAGACCTCTATGGTGCATCCGTTCAGGTCCACCTAAAAAACTGACAGGCAGACCTAAAACGGGACCTAAATAAGGCTTTATTAAAATAATGTTGCAAAAATAAAAAACACTACCGTCAGTGCAAACAATTAAAAGACAACGTTGTCAGATTCAGGTATGGAAAGAAGCACACCAGTCATACGCATGCTTCATGCACACCACTAAAACACAGGGAGGAGAAGGGAGGATGGAATCTCCAATCCGGATTAGATCTGGGACATGAACTGCACACAGTCACTGTGTAACAATTGGATCACTCTTGGAAAGTAATGCAGATAGTCAAAAGGAAGGGCCAATCCAATATAAATCCCCCTAAAACCAGAAGTGTCAGCAATTGTAGAGTGAGTGTCACTGAAAGGTAAAAGCCTGGGTGGATCCTTGCAACTGGATCAGCTGCATTCATGTGTTGTAGTGGGCTGGAGCTGCATAGGGAGGCAATGGCTGTTTGCAGTAGAATCCCCCCCAGATAGATGGTACAGTACAGGAGAGGAGCCTCTACAACTGTACAAAGCCAAAGGGAAGGCTGGAGTTCAGCTTTAACAGAGCTGCTTAGCAAAGCTGTGGCCACCCCTGCTCAGAAATGTGCTAAGCTTTCTTCCACACGTCCAACCTCATACACCCATCGTTCAGTGCAGGCGGTTACAATTTAAGGTAAAAATGGGTCGCTGTGCAATGGTAAAATAGCTCATGCTTGCAATGCAAAGGTTTCCATTGATGTAGTAGGGGGTGGGAGGGGCTGGGTCAGGCTCTCAAGTCTAGGCAGGTCCGGACATTACTGCAGAGCCTGGTCCAGCTCTGTGACCTGCTGTCAGATGAATGTGGGTTACAGAGGTGCAGAACCAAGCGTACTCCTGACCCACAGGAGAAGTATGGGCAAAAGAGCTTTGGACCTACTTGTAACCTTTTCGCTGACGAAGGCATTTTTATTTTATTTTTCACACAGGTTTAATAAATAATTTTAAGTCTGAGAATTACATAACCCCCCCCAAACAGTTTATATTTTTTGAAAGCAGACACCCTAGAGAATAAAATTGTGGTAGTTCCAATTTTGTAAGTCACATGATATTACCGCAATGGCCTATAAATACACTAGTTAAAGCGTTTGTAAACCCAAAAATAGATTAAAAAAAATAAAATAAAAACCTGCAAGACAAAGCCATAATGAGCTAGTGTGACTAGCATACTAGCTCATTATACATTACTTACCTTAGATGGAAGCCCCCAAAGCCGTCCTCTTCTACCCCTCCGGCCGCAGACATCTCTCCGGAAGGTTTCTTCTGGGTATCGCCGCTCCAGCGCTTTGATTGGCCGGAGCGGCAATAACTTCACTCTGCGCAATGCGCGCGGGAGCTGTCAAAGGCGGCACAATCCATTGATAAAACCGGCATTGTTAGTGCGCCTGCGCCGCTGTCTATGGCGTACATGCGCCGTAGACAACGGTGCATTCTTTGTGGCAAATATCTCCTAAACCGTGTAGGTTTAGGAGATATTGCAAACACCTACAGGTAAGCCTTAAAGGAGTTGTAAATTTTTTTTTTTTTTTTTTAAAACAAACATGTTAGACTTACCTCCACTGTGCAGTTCGTTTTGCACACAGTGGCCCCGATCCTTGTCTTCTGGGGTCCCTCAGCGGCTGTCGCTGCTCCTCCCCGCAGCAACTACACACAGACATGCAAGCTTGCATGGTGTGTAGCTGTTGCGGGCGCGCTCCTGTGATACAGCGGCGGCCATAGATGCCACGGTATCACTCGGCCCTGGCACGCCGCGTCATTTGATGTGATTGACAGCAGCGCCAGCCAATGGACTTTCGAAGGGTAAGGCAAGTAAAACGGGGGGCTGGCATCATCTGATGTTTTTTCTTTACAACTCCTTTAATCCAGGCTTACCTGTAGGTAAAACATGTCAGAGAAGGTTTACAACCACTTTAATTTTAGGGTACACAAAAGCAATAAATTACCCATTTTTTGAGTAAAAAAAAAAATACAAAAAAAAGAAGCAAGGTTGCGCCGAGTAGATACCCAACATGTCAAACCTTAAAGTGTTACTAAACCATGCAATTACTAGATCTGGTCACCCACAGTACACAGAAATGCAATTAGTTTAGTTATTATAAACTGCTAAATTCCTTTTCTCATCAGTTGTATACAGCAGTCTTATGATTTCTATCAGTTCCTAGTAAAGCTTGTAGGAAGAATTTTCATACTGAGCTGTCCTATCAGGAACCAGGACCCCTGACCCTCTGTCATGACAGTGCTGATTGGCCCTGTGTTGATCACATGCACTCTCCCAAAAACAAAACAAAAAAAACTCTCTAGCAATACACACTAAACTGAGCATGTGCAGCCTGACTCCAATGTAATGTGTGTGGTCCTGGGAAACATTTGTGAAATTATAAGTGTTGGTGCACTGTGGTGTCATTAATTGTAAGGCTCCATGCACACTGGAGCTGATAAACTGCAGTTTATTGGAGTTTGGGTGTTTTTTTTCAAAGCCCATAAACTCCACTCTATGGTAGAGCTGCACGATTAATCAGAAGAAAATCGCGATCTCGATTCACTCCCCACCGCGATCTCCAGGACGGATGACCCGCGTTTTTCGGGTGCGGCCATAGGAAAGTCCCCGGCTTCGGTCTAGCTCCGGAGCGGCGGCCATCTTGGTACACCCGGCCGTGGCTGTCTCGTAGGAAGGGACGCTTCGTCACCGCCATCTTGCTCCACCCCACACTCCTGCACAGTAATGATAGTGAGAAGGGGGCAAGAGGACATCTTGTTACATCCAACGCAAAACTGAGCTTATGTGGTTAAATACAGTATAATTAAATCTGACAGACTGTTAACATGTTAAATTTTAAAAGCAGCAGCAAACCTGCTGACCTTACATGCTTTCTAATGTGACAGAACACCTCTGATTTTCACATTTAGTTAAATGTGAAAATCAGAGGTGTTATTTCACATTAGCAAGCATGTAAGGTCAGCAGGTTTGCTGCGCTTTTAAAATTTAACATGTAAACAGTCCGTCAGATTTACATATATTGTATTTAAAGGGTTACTAAAGGAAAACATTTTTTTTTTTTAAATAACAAACATGTTATACTTACCTCCACTGTGCAGTTCGTTTTGCACAGAGTGTCCCCGATCCATGTCTTCTGAGTAATGCGAGAGCTCGCATGGTGGTCACTAATTGCGGGCACGCTCCCGTGATACAGCAAGCGGCCCCGCTCTGTATCACTTGGCTGCGCCCCTCGGCGCGCCGCATCACTGGATGTGATTGACAGCAGCGCCAGCCAATGGCTGCACTGCTCTCAATCCATCCGCTCTAGCCAATCAGCGGCCAGGCTGAGCGGCAAAGAGGATATCGGGACCGTGCGGGGCTTTCGAGGGGTCAGGCAAGTATAACGGGGGCACGGGGGGGGGGGGGGGGGGCGGCAGCAGCAGATGTTTTTTCACCTTTGGAGTTTATTGGCTTTTTTCTGAGCGCCCGAAATTTGCGTTCAAAGTGCCGTTTTTCGGCAGAAAAAAAAAAAAAAAGCTGGCGCCAGGGCTTTTTATCCATTGGGGGAAAAAAACGCTACACTGAAAAACGCTAATAAAAGCTTTTGCAAAACGCTAAAAAACATTGAAAGGCTCCCTGCAAAGCTACTGGCGTATTTTTTATAGCTTTTTTTAGCTTCTGTGTGCATGGAGCCTAAATTAGCAGTGGGCTCTTTTCACGTTTAACCAGTTGGTAACCGCCCTATAGCCAAAATACGGCTACAGAGCGGTTCCTGTACTCTAGGAGGGCGTCAATGTACGTCCTCCCAGAGACTGCGTTGTGCGCGCCCGAGCGGGCGCGCACACGCGATCGCCGGTGCTCGCCGGGTCTACGGGACCCGCAGCAACAGCACTCGCGGTAAGGAGCCAATGGAAGCGGCTCCTTACCACGTGATCGCGCCGTCCAATGACGGCGCGATCACTTGTAAACAAACCGGCGTCATGTAATGACGCCGGTTCCTCCCTCTCCTCTCTGTACCGTTCGGTACAGTGTGAGAGGAGAGGGAGGGGGGGGGGATCGGGCGGCAGCAGCAGCCGCCGCACTGTGGGCTGGATCTGTGACAATTGCAGTCACAGATCCAGCCATCCCTGCGCAATACTCTGCAAAATAAAAATAATGATGAGTGCAATACTCTGCAATACCCCACCCCATACTCTGCAATACCCCACCCCATACTCTGCAATACCCCACCCCATACTCTGCAATACCCCACCCTGGGGGGGTGGGTATTGCAGAGTATGGGGTGGGGTATTGCAGAGTATGGGGTGGGGTATTGCAGAGTATTGCACTCATCATTTTTTTTATTTTACTCTGCAATACCCACCCCCCCATACTCTGCAATACCCACCCCCCCATACTCTGCAATACCCACCCCCCCATACTCTGCAATACCCACCCCCCCATACTCTGCAATACCCACCCCCCCATACTCTGCAATACCCACCCCCCCATACTCTGCAATACCCCCCCCCCATACTCTGCAATACCCCCCCCCCATACTCTGCAATACCCCCCCCCATACTCCGCAATACCCCCCCCCATACTCCGCAATACCCTCAATACTCCAATACCTTGCAATACGTCGCCTATGGGGATTTTTAAGTAGCAACGTTTGGCGCAATTTCACGAGCGTGTGCAATTTTGAAGGGTGACATGTTGGGTATCTATTTACTCGGCGTAACTTCATCTTTCATATTATGCAAAAACATTGGGCTAACTTTACTGTTTTTTTTTTTTTTTAAGCACAAAACTGTTTTTTTTTTAAAAACACGCGTTCAAAAAATTGCTGCGAAAATACCGTGCAAGATAAAAAGTTGCAACAACCGCCATTGTATTCTCTAGGGTCTTTGAAAAAAAAGCATATATAATGTTTTGGGTTTCTATGTAATTTTTTTAGCAAATAAATGATGATTTTTACATGTAGGAGAGAAATGTCAGAATTGGCCTGGGTGCTCCAGAACGCCTGATGGTGCTCCCTGCATGTTGGGCCTCTCTATGTGGCCACGCTGTGTAAAAGTCGCACACATGTGGTATCGCTATACTCGCGAGGAATAGCAGAATGTGTTTTGGGGTGTAATTTGTAGTATGCATATGCTGTGTGTGAGAAATAACCTGCTAATATGACAGAAACTAGATTTTTTTTTTTTTTTTTTTACAGAATTTTCAGTCTTTTTTCTTTTATAGCGCAAAAAATAAAAACCGCAGAGGTGATCAAATACCACCAAAAGAAAGCTCTATTTGTGGGAAAAAAAGGACAAAAATTTCAGATGGGTACAATGTTGTATGACTGAGTAATTGTCATTCAAATTGTGAGAGCACCGAAAGCTGAAAATTGGTCTGGTGATTAAGGGGGTTTTCGTGCCCAGTGGTCAAGTGGTTAAAGAGTGTTTTTTTGGTGTCAAAAACGCTAAAAAAAAATCACAAAACGCAGAAAACCACTAATAAACGCTCTTTTAGCGTCTTTTGATCCATTGATAAAAAAAAAAAAAAAAAAAAAAAACGCTATTGCAAAAACATAAAAAAAAACATTTTAAGGCTCTCTGCATAGCTACTGGTGTTTTTTTAGCGTCCAGGCAAGCTTCTGGCACTTTGTGGCCATAATAAACATCCTATTTAAGTAATACACTATGGGAGCACTATGGGAGCCGAATCTTTCTCATTCTGAGGGACTGCCACACAAATTGGTGCTGGACAGACCATAACGTGGACGGATCTGATTTGCTGAGGAGAGATCTAGAGCAGTGGAAACCTATACTACATGCTGTATTCCCCTGGCGGGGAGTTGGATCTGGTGAGTGGGGACCCTTGTGGGGGAGCACCGGGACCACCGCGAACATATCATCTGTGGTATAGAAACACCTTCCCTCACTGCAAGACTCTGCATCCTCAAAAGTCCTGATTGGAACTAATAGAACTTCTTTTACTAGAGACTACTTTTCCTCCCCATGCGATTTCCTGCTTAGATATTATATAGCCTTGGATTTGAGGCTGCTACTGGATTACTTATCACTTTATATTCCAATTGTTTTTCACTTATACACAGCTTATTGACAATAGGTTGTTATTGTTTAAATAAGATTGTCACTGTGGGTGGGAGTGTGCTGGCAGGTTTGCACACACCTGCTAAAGGGTCACTACAGGCTCACATTAATGTTATCACATTATAGATAATTATTTTGTCTAGCATTGGCAATTGATGTGGAGGTTTACACATTTATTTTATTTCACCGTTGGCTTTTGATGTGGAGGTTTACACACTGCATACATTGATATACTTATATATTTTCACCTATTAGTAGCTCACTCTTACTGGATCCCCAGGTGGGGCCCTCTTTCACCTTATTTGGTCTAGGGGGTGAGGTACAGGCAGCGCCACTACCCCCAATCTTTACAAGTGCACTTGAAATTGCACTGAAAGTGGACTTAGAAGCGCAGTCGCTGTAGATCCGAGGGGGACATGCAAGGAAAATAAACAGCATTTTAGCTTGCACATGATTGGATAATAAAATCAGCACAGCTTCCCCTCATTTCAGATCTGTAGGCTCTTTAAGGACTCATTCAGATGAACGATTAGTCCCATTCTCTGTGCAGAGCCCCTGGCCAATGGGTGTGCATCTACCTTGGAGCTGCATGCAGGCACACATCAATATCTGACATGTTGTCAGAAGGGGGGGTGCATGGATCCAAAAGTACACACTGTACATTCAGATCCATGCACCTGCTCTCCTGTCAGATCTTGATGTGCGATTGTGGCCGTACAGCTACTGCATCCACTTCTGTGGGTTGCCTGCATGCAGCTCTGCCAGTGGACTAATCACACATCTGAATGAGACCTTAAAGCGGGAGTTCACCCGAAAAAAAATGTTTTAACATTAGATTTAGGCTAATTAAGGGGAGCAGAAACGGGTATTTTTTTTAAATCAATGCTGTACTTACCGTTTTAGAGATAGATGTTCTCCCGCCACTTCCGGGTATGATCTTCGGGACTGGGCGTTCCTATTTGATTGACAGGCTTCCGACGGTCGCATACAGCGCGTCACCAGTTGCCGAAAGAAGCCGAACGTCAGTGCGGCTCTATACGGCGCCTGCGCACCGACGTTCGTCTACTTTCGGAAACTTGTGACGCGCTGTATGCGACGGTCGGAAGGCTGTCAATCAAATAGGAACCCCCAGTCTCGCAGCCCATACCCGGAAGTGGCGGGAGAACATCTATCTCTAAAAAACGGTAAGTACGGCATTGATTTTAAAAAAAATGCCCGTTTCTGCTCCCCTTAATTAGCCTAAATCGAATTGATTGTTCGGGTGAACTCCCGCTTTAAAGCGGTAGTAAAGCCTGCTTTGTGATTTTTTACCTATAAGGCTTACCTGGAGCTAAAATGAACCTGCACGGTTTGTGAGATTTACACCTTTTATGCTGCCGCTGACGTGAGTGGCACATGCGCTCCGAAGGTTCGGCTTAACATGCCGGAACTGAAGACCTTCTTGCCAGAACTGAGGGTATGCAGTCATCGCAGCTCTGGCCACTCACAGTGCTGGAGCCCATGATCCCTGAAGAATGGACAGGCGATGTCGGTCCTCTCAGCGGTGACCGAGGGCTGCTGAGAGGGCTTTCATAATGTGCTAGTATGAGATGCTCACTAGCACATTATGCCTTTGTCTTGCAGGGTTTTTCCCACCCTTAAAGTGGAGGTCTGGCTTAAAAAAAAAAAAAAAAAAATTAAAAGTCAGCAGCTACAAACACTGTAGCTGCTGACTAAGGATGAGCTCCGGCGTGTTCGCCCGCCAGGAAGTCGGCACCCGCGCTACGCTAATCACAGCCAGGCATACATTTCCCGATGCTCGGGTGAAGAGATCGGGAAATGTCTGCCTGGCTGTGATTAGCGCAGCGCGGGTGCCGACTTCCTGGTGGGCTCCACGCGTGTTCAATGCGAACACGCCGGAGCTCATCCTTACTGCTGACTTTTAATAAGGGTCTCGGCTGCCCCGCCGCCATCCTCGGTGAGGGAATCAGTGAAGCGTTGCGGCTTCACTGCCCGGTTCCCTACTACACACACACACACACACACACACACACACGGTCCCAGAAAACACTGCTCCCCATTTCCCAGGAGGCAGCGCGAGGAGGAGAAGAAAGGAGACCACCACAGACAAGGAAGTGGCAGATTATGAGATCCGCCTAGTAACAGCCACTTATGGTAAGTACATAAAAAAGAAGAAAAAAAAAATAACCGCTTTAAGGCCCCTTTCACATTGAGGCGTTTTTCATGCGGTACAGCGCTAAAAATAGCGCTGCTATACCACATGAAAAAACCTGCCCTGTAGTGTTCAATGTGAAAGCCCGAAGGCTTTCACACTGAAGCGGTGCGCTAGCAGGAGAGCTCCAAAAGTCCTGCTAGCCGCATCTTTACCGCGGTATAGGAGCGGTGTGTTCACCGCTCCTATACCGCGCCTTCCCATTGAAATCAATGGGAGAGTGCGGTAATACCGCCCGCGACGCGGGCAGTATTAACCCTTTTTCGGCTGCTACCGGGGGTTAAAACCTCACCGCTAGCATCCAAATATCACGGTAAATACGACGGTATAGCCGTGCTACAAATAGCGCGGCTATACCGTCACCGCGGCTGCACGCCTCAATGTGAAACCTGCCTAAGCAGCGTTATGGCGTCGACAAAAAAAAAAAAGGGTTGTCTATGGGGAGAGGTTTTCTAAAACTGGGAGCACTGTGCATACGAACCAATCAGCTTCTAACTTCAGCTTGTTCAGCGAAACGGTGATAATAAAACCTGGGAGCTGATTGGCCACAATGCACAGCTGCACCAGAATTTAAACTGTCAAGTTTTAGTAAATCCCCCCGATCTGTACACATGAATAGACGTGGTGTGAATAGATCCCTTATGACGTGATCCAAGACATACACTCCATGCAGGCAGAGCAGCCAATCATACACCACGCACAGTCTCACTACAGGGCATGCGCGGAGGAACATGTTTGTTGTTGGAAATGACAAGCTCAGCTGGACAGGGGGCGTGTCCGTGCTACACCGATCTCCACAGACCGGAAGATGAAGAATAAACACTTTGTCTCCAAGCATTGACGCTTACACTGTACCTTCCATCGCCTTACAGGTCCTCTGGAACTCCTCCTCCCGGTTCCCCGCCATGAAGTAATGACACAGGCAGGAGAACATGTAATCGAACACCCAGCCCGTAGCTACTTCAGCCACCTCAAGAAACGGAGGCTCCCCAACACCGTCCTCCTCCCCCTCCATGCGGCCATTCAGCTCCATATCTGTAAGCGAAGTAAAAAACGGCGGCAAAGGCGCTCTCTTGTGCCGGGCTGATAAGAAAATTGAGAGAAGATGCTAGCACGCATGCGCGGAGCCCGAACACTTTCGCGCCAGAAGCATTCAAATCCCGGCGAGGAGATCACAATGTGTGTCAGCGACACCTACAGCACACCGGGTATAATACAGCCACGTCCCTCGGTCCCTCCTTTCTATTACATTGCACTTAGGTAGCAGAGTGGTCTTTTATTACACCAAAACTCTGGGTTTTGACTCATGTCAGAGGCGTAACCAGAAACTTCAGGGCCCGGTGCAAGAAGTCATGAAGGCGTACATGTACATCCCCTTTAGAGCGGGGGTTCACCCTAAAAATTTTTTTCTAACATTACAATGAGCTGACCTGTGACACGGACATTATGCTGGTCTTTTTTTTTTTCCGTACATACCGTTTTATCTGTATTTTCTCCCCGGATTCCCCGCGGGAGTGGGCGTTCCTATTCACAAGGTAAGTGATTGACGTTCTTCCGACCGGCGCATACAGTGCGTCACGAGTTGCCGAAAGAAGCCGAACGTCGGTGCGCAGGCGCCGTATAGAGCCGACCCGACGTTCGGTTTCTTTCGGCAACTCGTGACGCGCTGTAAGCACCGGTCGGAAGAATGTTAATCACTTACCCTGTGAATAGGAATGCCCACTCCCGCAGGAAATCCGGGGAGAAAATACAGATAAAACGGTATGTACAGAAAAAGACCAGCATAATGTCCGTGTCACAGGTCAGCTCATTGTAATGTTAGAATTTTTTTTTAGGGTGAACCCCCGCTTTAAGAAGCCCAGCCGTGGGTCAGGAGCCCGATCGCCGCCGGTGTTACAGGAGCTGAAGAACGGGGAGAGGTGAGTGTAAACAAACCTTCCCCGTTCTTCTCTGTGGCAGTGTCACTGATCGTCTGTTCCCTGTTATAGGGAACGATGATCAGTGACGTCACACCTACAGCCACGCCCCCCCTACAGTAAGAAACACACATGAGGTCACACTTAACCCCTTAGCGCCCCCTAGTGGTTAACCCCATCACTGCCCTTGTCATTTTTACAGTAAGCAGTGCATTTTTATAGCACTTTTCGCTGTGAAAATGACAATGGTCCCAAAAATGTGTCCGCTATAATATCGCAGTCACGAAAAAAATCGCTGATCGCCGCCATTACTAGTAAAAAAAAAAAGCCATAAAAATATCCCCTATTTTGTAAACGCTAGAAACTTTTGCGCAAACCAATCAATAAAACGCTTATTGCGATTTTTTTACCAAAAATATGTAGAAGAATACGTATCGGCCTAAACTGAGGAATTTTTTTTTTTTTATATATATATATTTTGGGGATATTTATTATAGCAAAAACTAAAAAATATATATATTTTTTAAATTGTCGCTCTAGTTTTGTTTATAGCGCAAAAAATAAAAAACGCAGAGGTGATCAAATACCACCAAAGGAAAGCTCTATTTGTGAGAAAAAAAAGGACGCCGCTTTTGTTTGGGAGACACGTCGCACGACCGCGCAATTGTCAGTTAAAGTGACGCAGTGCCGAATCGCAAAAAGGGGCCAGGTCTTTAACCTGCATAATGGTCCGGGTCTTAACTAGTTAAGGGGGGGCTGTAGCGGTGGCACTGGAGGGGGGGTGGTAGTGGTGGTACTGGAGGGGGGGTGCTGGCGGTGGTACTGGGGGGAGGGTGGTAGCCATCCTCTTCCCACCACCAGCTCTGCCTCTTACTGATCCCCACCACTGATCTCATCCCTATTCCCCCCATCACCACCTCTGTTGTAGTGGTGATGGATGGGGCGGGGGGATAGCCATAAGATCAGTGGTGGGGATCAGTAAGAGGCAGAGGTGGTGGAGGTTCGGATCGAGTGCAAAATGTCATGACTTTCCGCCAATCAATCGATCCCCCCCCCTCAGAAATGATCCTTCACCGTGCCTCCTCCAGGAATGCCTTGCCTCATGGGTAGATGGATCGTAGACGGGACAGCAGGTACTCCACGAAGAGGGGAGAGCACATGATGACGAATGAACACTGTCACACACACACTGTGGTCAGGTGGGCCCCTCACAGTCACACTGACGAACGGGCGGTTGGCAGGCCCCCCTGAAGTGGCGGAGAACTACAGGGCCCAGTCGCAAGTGCGACTGTTGCGACCCTGATAATTCTGCCACTGAATCATGTGTCTGGGTTTCAGGTGGACTGAAACCCGGACACATTATTAACTACTAGCTGACCAGCCACCGTCATTATACGGCGGCAGGTCGGCTCTCCTGGGCGAGAGCCCGTAGCTATACGTCCGCTTTTCGAGCGGCCACTCGGCCTCTCGCCCCCGACTCCTGTGCATGTGCCCGGCGGGCTCGATCGCCGCCGGGCACCCGCGATCGCTCGTTACAGAGCGGGGACCGGGAGCTGTGTGTGTAAACACCCAGCTCTCGGTCCTGTCAGGGGGGGAAATGCTGATCTTCTGTTCATACAATGTATGAACAGAGGATCAGTGTTTCCCCTAGTGAGGCCACCCCCCCCCCACAGTAAGAACACACCCAGGGAACATACTTAACCCCTTCCCCGCCCCCTAGTGTTAACCCCTTCACTGCCAGTGGCATTTTTATAGTAATCCAATGCATTTTTATAGCACTGATCGCTATAAAAATGCC
This sequence comes from Rana temporaria, assembly GCF_905171775.1. Taxonomy (NCBI): domain Eukaryota; kingdom Metazoa; phylum Chordata; class Amphibia; order Anura; family Ranidae; genus Rana; species Rana temporaria. The sequence goes on along the minus strand of NC_053493.1, from coordinate 338,892,447 downwards.
AATGGTCCCAAAAATGTGTCAAAAGTGTCCGCAGTGTCCGCCATAATGTCGCAGTACCGATGTCCGGTAAGTCGTACAGACGACCGAACATGTCCGACGGACAGGCTTCCAGCGGACATGTTTCTTAGCATGCTAAGAAACATTTGTCCGCTGGAAACCTGTCTGATCCGCCGGAAAATTGTCCGGTCGGACGTACAGACGACCGAACATGTCCGCTGAAACTGGTCTGCGGACCAGTTTCAGCAGACATGTTTGGTCGTGTGTACGAGGCCTAAGGCGACTTGCAAAATTACTTCTGTATAGAAGTCAATGCAAATCGCCCCCGAAGTCGTACAAGAACCTTTTTCTAAGTCGGAGCGACTTGCGTCGCTCCTATTAGAACAGTTCTATTGACTACAATGGGACGCGACTTGTCAGGCGGCTGTGTCGCCTGACGAGTCGCCCCAGTGTGAACCGGGTCTGAAGGGGGCTGAATACAAATGCAGGCCACAAAAACGTTGAAAACCATTTATCATTTTCCTTCCACTTCACAATTATGTTCCACTTTGTGTTGGTCTCTCACATAAAATCCCAATAAAATACAATTAAGTTTTTGGTTGTAACATGACAAAATGTGGAAAATTTCAAGGGGTATGAATACTTTTTCAAGGCACTGTAACTGTATGTCTGTGTGCAGAAGTATCACTTTTAAGATAGAATCGATAAAGAATTTATTGTGGCAGCTGCTCTTTTTCTTTTGGAACACAGTTATTTTGTTATTGTTATTGTGTATAATTTACAGGGGGCTATGGGTAAACGCATTGTTTGTACTAAAAAGAGTCTTACTTATAAAAATACATAAACCAACACGGGAGTCTAATGGCCTGGCTACTTTTGTAACTACTTTCTCTAGTGAGTATAAGCAGGTTATAAATATAATAAAGAAGTATATACCCATTCTGTTTGCAGATAAAGACCTTATTCCCATGGGCATCCGGAGGTAGGGGCAAGAGGGGTCCAATGCCCCCCCCCCCCCCGGCAGGGCTGGTGCTACCTATAGGCAAGTGGGCATATCAATCTAGTGCGTCGCGCTGCATGTCCCAGGGCCGTCACATACACAAAATGGAGTGTGTGTTAGGGAGTGATGGTGTTTGCGGCCCCTGAGCTGAGGGGAGGCAGCGTGGCCAGTAGCTGGAAATACAAAGCTCTCCCGCAGCTACCTGTTAACTTTCTCATGCCACAGACAGTGTCTTCTAATGCTCAGCCTGACCAGATCACTAATGATTTATCTCCTCTTCTCCTCCTCAGCTCGGACTGCTGGCGGTGTGTGCTCTGCCTAGACATGTATGAGAGGCCTATAGCTCCCTTCAAGATAGGGGCCCAAGAACACCCACTGCATACCTCCCAACTTTTTGAGATGGGAACGAGGCACACCTATCAGAAAAAGTATGTGGGTATAGGACACACCCCTTGCCACGCCTCCTTAAGGGGAATTATGCAAAAAATGTTTCGTTAAACACACAAGCCTTTTTTTATTTTATTTTTACCACTACTACTACCTTTATACTGGGTCTTGACATTTACAAATGCAGCAATTTAGAAATTGGATGAAAGGTTTAGCACTGGGAAACACTTTTTGGAAGATAAAAAGTGCATTTTATATACAACTATATAGATCAGAGTGCCTGCGATTGCGGTGAGGAGAGGCAGAATGGGGAGATGCCTATGTAAACAAGGAATTTCCCTGTTCTGCCTAGTGACATGACAGGTAGCTACTGCTCCCTGTCATCGGGAGCAGTGAAGCCGCTTTATATGAGCGGCTTCACCTGTCACAGGCACTCATAAAAAGTATTGACTATGCCTGCCCATTCTGCCCATGTGTTCCATTCAAAGAATGCATACTATTGGTTCCCTTAATGAAAATAGCTATATGAATGGGGGAGGCTCACCTTTCATTCATTCACCCATCCTCCTCTCATAGAGCTCTTTATTAGTACTGTTCCTGGAGCTGATTTAAAAAAAAAAAATCACTGAACTTTAGCTTTAAGGATAGTGTAGGGAGATTTGTCTCCACTCTGTATATTATGTTTCCTAGGTTCTAAGCTAAGTCTAAGGTTCGCCCGTACTATTAGTAAATGGGAATGTTGATCATGAGGGCTGAGGACACCAAACCTTTAGGTCAGGGGTCTCCAAACTTTTTAAACAAAGGGCCAGTTTACTGTCCTTTAGACTGTAGGGGGGCCAGATGTTGGTGTCAGTTGGAGGAATAATACCCCATCATTGGTGTCAGTAGGAGGAATAGTGCCCAATCAATGGTAGTGGGAGAAATAGTGCCACATCATTGGTATCAGTGGGAGGAATAGTGCCCCATCATTGGTGTCAGTGGGAGGAATAGTGCCCCAACATTGGTGTCATTGGGAAGAATAGTACCCTATCTTTGTACCCCAGAATGGTGCCCCAAAGTTTGTGTTAGTGGGAGGAATAGTGTCTTGTGCCAGTAGGAGGAATAGTGCCCTAAGGGCCAGATAAAGGCAAGCAAAGGGCCGGATCTGGCCCCCAGGCCGCAGTTTGGACACCACTGCTTTAGGTGGACTTCCATGTCATTTACATTGCTTCAGAAGGGGTGAATAGATTCCAGCAGAACATTCCTGGACACCCCTCTCTGCAAGGCAACATGCCATTCAAATAGTGCAGGATCCAAGTCTGTGTTTAAACTGTCCTCCCTCTAGGCTGAGGGGCTCGACAAAGGTAGAAAGCAAACATAAAGAGGCAAGTAAAAGTCATCAGGCAGACCACAGTTGGGATACTGGATCCAGGTAATTGGGTTACTGGATCCAGCTATTTAAAGTGTTATTAAAGCTATTTAGTTACAGCTGGTCCAGCTAAAACCAATGTTGGTTTTCATATGCCATACCATTGGGGCAGCTGGCAAAGCAAAGAATCACTGTATTTCACATGGGCTAGATTTTTTTCCAGTCAGCAGGGGATCAGCTCAAAGATCCCCTGTTGATTGGAGCAGAGTGGTTGAATGACAGAGCTTTCTCTGCTCTATGGGAAGCCAGGAGTACATGTACTCCGCTGTCCATTTACACCCCGACTACCTTTAGATACACTCCTCCTAAATGGACAAGATCAGACCCTGAGGTAGGGGAATGTAAATGGACACAAGTCCGTTTACACCCACCTGTCCATAGAGATGACTGGACCTTCCAATTAGGTCCATCTCTAAAATGTACAAAATGTTTTGATTGGACGAGGTGAAGATTGTGAGGTCACTGCCCTGCCACATATTTTACATTCAGGTAAGCTTAACAAATAATAACACATTCCTTATTCACTGCTAACAGTGTGGATGGACAAATCCCTCCTTCTGGGCCATTGTATTCTGATAACTGTAATCTGTGCAATGCCCAGCAGGTTCACAGCTCTGCAGTTTCTCCTTACCTTTCTTTCCCTTCCCCAGCCATTGGTTGCTCAGGCACACAGTTCTGCCACATGGCAGGAAAAGATTCCTTGAGTCCTCAAGAGTCCTTGCAACTAGAGTCCTCGTAACTTGGAGAGCTTCTATACATTCATGTATGGAACCTGCATTAAAATAAGCCTGTAGTTCTGCCATATATAGACAAATTAAAAGTTCACTATAATAGTAAATGTATTTATATAACAAATAACTGAAATGCGGTATATGATATATTGGTTTTGGTTTGCTAAAGATTGGGGAGATTCACCACTCTGTACTGGTGAGAATTATCATAAAAAAAAGTGAAAAAATAGTTGTCCCCAGAACCACAAGGCCATCTGCTGCAGTGGCAGCTGGGATGTATAGTTCACTTATTCATAGATGAACTACTAAAAGAAAAGTGACAGCCATTGGCTGAGAGCGCTGATCGGATGCCGACTTTTTTTGGTCATTCCCCTTCGACAGCAAACCGGCTGCCGTACCCACGGGCTGAATGTCGCCGGCAGATGGCGCTCCCTCACACTCTGGTGGTCAACTGTCCCTCAGCATCACCAATGGACCCTGCATTTATCTTCATGATGTCAGGACCTTAGACTGCTGGAGTGTGGGGAGGAAGACACTGAGGGAACCGGTCTAGCAGAGTGGAGGATCTGGTAAGTAAATATCTTTTAACAGGTCCCTTAGACCTAAACAAACAGTTAACCCTAAGAGCCGGTTCACACAGGGGCAGCACGACTTTCCGAGCGACTCGGCAAAGCGATCTGCCCACGACTTCAGAGGTGACTTGCAAAATGACTTCTGTATTGAAGTCAATGCAAGTCGCCCTGAAGTCGTCCCAAAGTAGTACAGGAACCTTTTTCTAAGTCGGAGCGACTTGAGTCGCTCCTATTAAAACGGTTCCATTGTACAGAACGGATCGTGACTTGTCAGGCGGTCGCTTGATGAGTCGCACCTGTGTGAACCGGCTCTTACAGTGTGGCTGCAGCCTTACTTCATGGGATCATTAGATCATTATCAAGTTTCCCAGAGATGGGCTTTAACCATTTTATGGGTCAGGGCTTCAAATTTGCTAAAATTTTCAAAAAGTAGCACTCTCAGCATTGCAAATAGTAAATAGACTTTATGCATTCTCTTTATACACTCCTCATAATATTTTCCCAATGCACTGATCTATACAGGTTGAGGGGTGCTTGCATCCTGTGACTTTTTGCTGAACCCTTAAAGGATTCTCATGCTCCAGGCCCAACCACAGAGAACAATGACTTTCCCAGGCCCCGGGCCATACCTAGGATTGAGATGCCTATTATTTTGTAGGCCCAGCATATGCACCATGACTGCAGAACATGCAGCAGTGAGTTGTATTTACCCCTTAATTTATAACTGAAGCACAATCTGGGCAAACATATACAACACAAAGTATAACATTTAGTGCTATGTAAATACTCCCTCCTTTAAATGGCAATTTGCTACGATTATGTGAATTTTGTCCCTTTGAAATGCACTACAGCCCCCATGGCTATGATGGAATTAATGTAATGCTCATGTAAATGACAGAGAACTGAAATGAGTCAGAATGATTCATTTATACATTTATTTCTATCCTGCATATGCATTCAGACTGAAATGAAGAAAGAAATGCAGTCATTGTACAGACAGTTGACATAAATGTTTAACAGTTACATGCATGCATACAGAATTAATAGGACGATTGATATGGAGGTAATAAACATTCTAGTCATTACAATGTCACATTTCCTCTTTCTGTACGTCAAAGGCAGCCAGAATGGAAACACTGATAAAAGCGTCATAAGATAGGATTGAGAAGACATTATTGATGTAGATGAGGAAAAGCGGAAAGAAGTTTGCAAGTTTGTTCAGCTGAAAGGGTGACAAGTAGAAAAAATGGTGGCATAAATAATGAAAACCAGTAATACATGTGAAACGATGATGCCATTGGTATCAATAATTAGAGACATTGACCTGAGCACCCTGTACGGATGAAACAATTTGGATTTTCCTGACATTTGTGCTCTTTTGCAACCAGGTTTGTAAACATCTTACATGAAGGACTTATTCAACCTTGAAACTAAACCAAACTCATTTGGGTTTACCAAAAGTAGATATATGCCAGGCCTGTAGACCTGTACTCATATCAACAACCCAGTTGGAAAAATGGGGAAAGAAAAACACATTTTAATCTTGTATACTTATATGAATAGAAATATTGGTTGAAGGTGCCGGTTTAAAACATATAATCTTAAAGGATAATTCCACCTGAAACTGGTATGTCACTTTTAGATAGTAATGGCGCTTGATATCACTTGCCAGTTTTTGATAATTATCAGGACATTGGTGCTAAAATCACCCTGCTGTAATATAAGACTCATCCATCTCTGCTGAGACTGTCAAGCTCTTACTCATCTTTCATCCAAGTGTCACACAAGTTCCCTTAAGCCCCGTACACACAACCCGAAAATTGTACGAAAAATTCCACTTTGCAATAGATGCGTACGATAATCGGATCGTTAGTACAGAGCTTTTCGAGAGCCGATCAGGACAGTTCATCCGATATTATTCTATCGGACATGCACGGAAATTGTTTTCGTACAATGCCAGATCGTACGATTTTCGTTTAATCAGTACAGCTGTCGTTCGAAAATGCAATACAAATGCATTACAACACATGACATCACTTCCGAATTTTTATTCTGTCGTACGAGAATTTTTGTGACTTTAGTAAACTCGTCAGATTCAACATGAGATTAGCATGAAAAAAAACCAAAAAAAACGGACAATCATTCATCCGATGATCGGATCGTGTGTACCAGGCATTAGTAAAGAAAATATAGCAGAACTCATCTCAAAACAGTTACATTCAAGGCATGCCAACAATAACCACCATTTTTGATTGGTATTTTAACCAAACTGTGAAGCCATCATATGGCTGGTGTCATAACTGATCACACGTGCAGCATCATGGCAGTTGATCACACAGAGGCTAAGATGGCAGCTTTCTTAGCTGTAATGGGTAGGAGGGTTCTGCTTTAAGCATAAGGGCTCTTTCACACATGCTGGACCATTTAGGTCTGCCTGTCAGTTTTTCAGACGGACCTGAACAGATGCACCATGTACCTCTATGGAGCGACGGATTTCAGCAGTGACATGTCCTCTGACATCCCCTCCGCTAAATCCAGATGGATGGAAACCCTATTTTCCATCCATCTGGTGGATCGGATGAAAATGGACAGGCGGATGCATTTTCATCCGATCCCCCATAGAGCAGAGTGGGATCTGACAGGTCCGTTCCTGCACAGTTAGCGGAGTTGGTCCTGTCATCCGCTGTCTCAGCGGGGATCAACAGAACGATCCCTGATGAGCAAGCAGAGTCCATCAAAACGGATATGAATGTATTAAAGGACCCTAAGTATTACACAACTACTGGGCCAAATGCCAAGAAAGATCTTTATGGATGCAAAAGATGGATACGCTTTTAGACCCTGTTCACATTCTGTAATTCCAGATCACGGCAAAACACGCAACATGCATTTTGGTACCCTTATTCTTAACGGCATCCCAAACGCAGTGCGATTCTGTCACAATTGTGGCAAAACAAGCATTTAACAATTGTGCTGAGCTTGTCACCCAAAAAAGAGCAGGAACTGCTTTTGGGCAACAAACACACATAGGTCAGCCCATTAAAGTGAATGGACTGTCCTATGCGTGAGACACAGAATCGTATAAAAAAAATGCACCACAAAAATCATGAATGGGAATGCTTGAATAAGCTATGCGATATGTGAACAGGGCCCCACTTTCAGAGATGTAAAGAGCCAGCAAGTGATTCAAAGCACTGGAAATTTTAGGTGGACTTACCCTCTTAAGTTTCCTTTGACTTACACAGATATGGTTTTACTCTTAATAAATTAGAAGTTTCAGTGTGCAAAATCATCTGCATCATTCCAATAACAGGGAAGATCAGATATCTGTGATTAAGCTGAACTGCTTACTAAGCGTGAGGATGGAAAGGTTAGCTTTTGTGCTTTTTTTTGTTGTCATTTGCAGCATTGAGGATAGGTACCGAAACAAATATTGTACAAATATAAATTTATATGTATATACATATATATATTTACAGAGCAAAAAAATAAACATACTATTTGACAACATAAATAATATACAGAAAAAAAATACAATTGCTCAAAAACTTGGTGCTACTGATGTTTTTTAAAAGGTCAGTTCACTGTTACTGACTTTGCCAATAACATCCCCCAGCATTACGGCATTCTCAGTACATTACTATTTTTTTTTTAATAATGCTGCTCATTTCAATGCGACTCTATCACTGTTGCAGAATGCTAAGGCTACAAGAGAGAGTGGACATCACATGCATGGGTATGGAACTAATCCGAGTGTTAGTGCTTGAGTTTCCAAGACTGTGCATCCAGTGCTCCGTATGTCCTGCCATCAGGACAGAGAGAAGAGGGCAATGAAATGGGCAGCTGATACAGTAAGCATTATTTAAAAAAATGGGTCACTGAGGACGCTATGATGCTTGTGGACGTTTTTGGTAAAAGTCAGTAAACGTGAACAAACACTTTAAACATCATGACTGCTTAAGTTTTGTGTATGGTTCATTGTAGTCCAACCACCTTCGCTACACTTTGAAATAGAGAACTGATACACATTTGGGGCTAACCTATTCAGGTGCTTTAATCTGGTGCTACTCAGGGATTTAACCACTTGTTGCCAATCACCATAATTTGCAGCACATTGATTTTCATGTGATAGGCAGCAAGAAGGTAATTCATATAGTAGTGCATGAAAATATAAAACCTATGTAGCCAGGGCCGTTTGAAGGAATTTGGGGGCCCCAAGCAAAATGGACATGGAGGCCCCACCAACCCCCCCACATGCACGCACGCAAAGCCTCCCTATGTTCTTTTTACTCCCCCCTCCCTCCCTATGTTCTTTTTACGCCCCCTACCGGGTCCATACCGTGTGGCAGGAGATTCAGTTTCCTGTTCCCGGCCGAACTGAAAGGAAGTTAGCACTCAGTGTGAACTTCCTGTCAGTCCGGCCAGGAACAGGAAACTGAATTCCAGCCAGAGTCCAGACTGACAGGAGGAAGGAAGAGGAGTTTGGCCACGCTACAGAGAAGGGGGAGTGACAACTCAAGGCAGCAGTGCTGCAGGCTCTCTATAGAGTGCTCAGGCGGCTGCAGCATATTGGGAGCGCGGCAGGGGCCCTTTTTGGGGCCCCAGGCCAGCTTGGGGGCCCCAAGTAATTGCTTGGTTTGCCTGCCTTGTAGCGACAGGCCTGTATGTAGCTTAGGATGATAAGTTACCTGTACCTTGTGCCATGGTACAATACATTTTAGCTATGTATTTTTGCACATTGCGCTTAATGACATTGGGGTTGATTTATTAAAAGTTGAAAGTGCAAAAGAGTGCAAAAAAAATCCATAGAAACCAATCAACTTCCTTTTTTTTCCTGCCAAACCTTAATTGAAAAAAAAAGTTAGAATCTGATTGGCTACAATGCACAGCTGCACCAGATTTTGCACTCTCAACTTTTAGTAAATCAACCCCATTGCCTTGTATGTTTTCTTTTCTTGAAATCCCTCGCTAAACCATATATATATATAAATATATATATAAAAAAGATATATGGATGTTTTTACAGGTAGTCGTGAAAGATTGTAGTATATATGGCTCTTATGTTTTGTATCATTTTTTTTTTTTTAATAAAGTGTGCAATGAACTGTTTGTATGTGTATAGATAGTGCAAAATCCGATGCAGCTCTGCAGAGAAACCAATCAGCTTCTAACGTCAATTATTCTTTGACAAAAAAAACAACTGGAAGCTAATTCATTTCTATACAGAGCTGCACCAGATTTTGGACTCTAGTTTTATTAAATCTACCCCTGTGTGCTGTTATTTTATATAATATAATATTGCTTGTACCTGTATATTGTCAGTGCAGCACTTTATTTTAAATGATTCTTATTAGTCCTTTTGAAGTCTATCCAACTGACCAATATAAATTCTGAGTGACTGAAGAATATTGGGAGATTTTGTCCCTGTAAGTTACATCTTGCTCTGTGATGCTTTAGTATTCTAATAAACAATACATAGCATTATACCTAGATGAACATCTAAGAGGGCAGAACTACAGCATCAATATTATCAGCAGAGCTCTCATCTTAAGTCAGTGTAACAATTGTCAAAAACAGGCTGTGGCATAAGATATCACCCCACAGATCTGTAAGCCTTGAGCTCTTTTATCAAAAACCTCCCCAGAATAGCACAGCTAACTTTATTTACTAAAACAGTAAGCCATGTTAAAGCCCAATTCAATAGAGTCCAGGTGCAATAAAATGGTAAGAGATCGCAGGGGTTGATTTACTAAAGACAAAAGTTGCTCCAGATTTTAGTAAATCAACAGAAGCTCTGCTGACTTCCACCATCCAATCACATGCAAGCAAAAATGCAGTTTTTTATTTTCCTTGCACGTGATTGGGTTTTGTTTGCAAAGTGAATCTTTACCTCATTTACTAAGCTCTGGAGCAATTGCACTTTCAGAGAACAACTGCACTTTGCGAAGTGCACAGTCTATTTGCCTTTAGTAAATCACAGTGTTACCATTTGTTCAACTCCTTCAAGCAGAGCTCCACCCAAAAAGGGAAGCTCCGCTTGTTTGCCTCCTACCCCCTCTGCTGCCATATTTGGCACCTTTCGGGGGGAGCGGGTACCCGGTTGACAGTTCGCTCCCCCTTTTTCCTCCATCAATGGGCCATTCACAAAGGACAGCGCTTATCGTGCATGTAGGGAACGGCTGTGAAACCGCAAGGCTTCGCTGCCAGTTTCCCTTAGCCGAGATGGCGGCAGCTACACCTGTGAGCCCAATGAAAAATCAGCTCGGGTCAGGACATTTGGATTTGTAGACAGGTAAGTGTCCAGATATTAAAATTCAGCAGCTACAGTATTGTAGCTGCTGATTTGTATTTTTTTCTGCAGTAACATTAAGCAGCAAATCACAGGGTGTGTATTGGACTTTTTCAGAGAGGCTGCTGCTTTCATAAAGAGGGTAGTGGGTCTACTCTGCATCATGACAGCAGGGGGGGCTTCATTACTATAGGTGGAATGCTTTACCAGCTAAATGGACTGGTAAACTATGATCACTTACTAGTTTACTGCAACAGTAATCTATTCATAACAATTTAAATCAGATTTTAATTGTACTCTTCTAAACGTAAATTGATTGGCTGTTTGTAATGAACTCAGATTTGTTGGTCAGGGAGTCTTAGGCCCCTTTCACATGGTTGGGCAGTTCAGGTCCGCCTGTCAGTTTTTTCGGCAGACCTGAATGACCGCACCATTCTTCTCTATGGAGCGTTGGATGTCAGCGGTGACATGTCCGCTGACATCCGACCCAATCTGCTAAAATCAGACGGATGGCAATACGTCGTCATTTGTCCATGGCGGATCGGATCGGGTGAGATCTGATGAAAATGGGCATGCTGTCCGTTTTCATCAGATCTCTCCATAGAAGACAGAGGCGCTGCACAAGCCCCTCCCCGCTCAGTGAGCAGAGGTGGACCAGTCATCCGCCGGCTCTCTCGGAGAGATCTCCCCCTAAGCTGGCGGACTCCGCTGCGACGGATCCGCCTGGTGTGAAAGGGGCCTTAGGCTAAATATTTTCTATGCACTGTTTTAATCATTTTTATTAAGGTGTACCAGTGTTTTCTTTAAGGCTATGTACATAGGAAGTGTTCCTACTCAGGAAATTCTTGGCAGGGCTTTTAGCTTGTGCACGTATGCTTTCATTTATGTGTATCTGTGTTTCTGCTAGCAGTGGCTGAGCAGATGTGATATATCACATACACACACACTTATATATAATTCTAATAATAATTACAGAGCATGGGACCAGTGAGGCCTAGGAAGACAAAAAAACTGCAATATATCAGATTAGGAGTGGTTCTTGATAATGATAAGCTTCTCAAACTACAACCACTTAATGGGTCAACATGTTGGAAGCTAATGTCTGTATGACAATCTGTGCTAAAATTGTGCTAACAATGTTGGGAGTTTGTATGAGTGATGTCTCCTTTTAACTAAATGAACAGCTTCAACATTGGCAACCATTAAAAACAGCATTCATATGTTAATTGGATATAATGTTTGGATGCAGCATGCACATGCTTGTATGAATGAATGTGCTATAAATCATTCTTAACAGGTTAACATTCCAATCATCATTAATGTTTTTGTCTATTTTATTCATCTGCAAAGAATTGACAATTTATCTAGACAAAATGGCACTTCACTTTTTCCTTTAGTCGCCAGATATGTCACTATGAAGAAACATAATTGGTTGTGCGTGTAAGACTTGCCACTCCAAGAACTAAGCTATGTGGGTCAGAGGCATGTAAAAAATGTAATTGAGAGCTGCCAACGTTTTTAGGATTATTCTGAGAAAATGCCATGAATATTAGAATTGTAATGGTTCAAGAAATGATGACTCAACAAATGATGAAATAAAAAAAAATATATGTTTATAATTACTTTATCGAAAGAGAAATAGATGATTATAACCATTCATACTGAACCACAACTGTCAATGCTTTTTATGACACGTCATCATAATTTTTCGATTTAGTAAAAACATAATGTATTTTGTGAAGTATTTTTCTTGTCTTCTATTTATTATAACTCTAGCTATTATATTTGTATTGGTTTTTATTCACCCTTGGTCATGTTAATAAAATAATTTTTTGTTTTGTGTAAAAATTGGAATTTAAAATTTAAATATTAGAATTTTATTTATGCCATATTCTCATCCACCTGCATTAGATTGTTTCAGTCATTTTTCTATAAATATATATCTCATTTTATTATAGTTTCGATATCTGGTCTTGTTTAAAGCTTTGTTCAAAAATAATAGCTGTTTAATACAAAACACAGGAACATGCAGGTTCTCAGCCCATGGTAGTTTATATTAGGTTATATATTTGTACAGGTATTTTCAATTTTACAATGTGTGAATGATTAAATATGAAATGTTTCTTTTAAGGAAATTAACATTTAATTAACTGATTATTCACCTGTAAACTCAGTATAAGCTCCATTGATCCCTGTCTTTATTTAAGATCATACTATACAATCCAAACTAAATTCAACCCCATTTACAATTAAATCAACTGTTGGTTTATGCTGTTTCATTTTATTTCAGCTTGGTACAAGCATGTTCATATTTTCATGTTTATATTTTCACGTTTAAAATATTTTGTGCAACCAACTTGACATTCAGTTTTTTCTCTTATATAAAGTAAAAAAAAAAGATGAATTCCTTAGTCTATCAAACTGACTTACAAAAGGAGACATATCCTTTATAAAAATACATAATGTTAAACTTTCCATGTCGCCAAACTGCCCGTTACCTAAAACCTATGCTATGCACTAATAGCCCAATCAAAAGGAGGAAGAGGATATGTTCTTATTGATGACAATACATGATATTTATATATATATATATTAATAATTCATTATCCAAAAAGAAAAGATGAGTAGCATTGGTTTATTCCAACTGAGGAAAAAAGTATATTTGTTGCCCACAGCTACCAGTTCATTATATTCTAAAGCCCTGTACACACGATTGGTTCGTCTGATGAAAACGAACCGATGGACCGTTTTCATCGGTTTTTTATCCATCGGTGAAAAAAAATAGAACCTATTTTAAATGTTTCTTATGGTTAAAAAACCGATAGAAAAAAACGATCGTCTGTGGGGAAATCCATCGGTCAAAAATACACGCATGCTCAGAATCAAGTCGACGCATACTCGGAAGCATTGAACTTCATTTTTCTCAGCACGTTGTAGTGTTTTACGTCACCGCGTTGGACACGATCAGATTTTTAACAGATGGTGTGTAGGCAATACTGATGAAAGTCAGCTTCATCGTATATCCGATGAAAAAATCCATTGGATTCGATTCCATCAGATATCTGATCGTGTGTACAGGGCTTAACTGGTGGCAGTAGGCAAAGTGTCCAACTCCCTGTCTTGGTTTAAAAATGAGCCAAAATTAGTTTCAAGTTTTCATGCTGAATGAACATTTTATGAAAGGTCATTATGGTTTACTCCTCTTCTAAAAATAGTTTTAGGTGTGTGACACTGAAATGTGTAGAATCAAGCAGTTGTTTTCAATATTATAGATAATTAACATTGACCAGTAAGAAACTAGGCAAGGATATGCTACGATTCACTGCTGTGCACAAGTGTGACTGCCCTATATAGACACAATCACCTTACTTCATTCAGGCCAATGTAACAATGTCTTTGCAAAGGGGTTCCCCAACCCACTGATAATCACTTTGTCAATGCGCCAATGCTACCCCTTCCTCCATCGCAGTCGACTACACTAGCAAAATCTTTGAGGTATGAGGCCCCGTACACACGACCAGTTTCCTCGGCAGAATTCAGCTTCCGACCGAGTTTCTGGCTGAATTCTGCCGAGAAACCCGGCCGTGTGTACACTTTCGGCCGAGGAAGCCGACGAGGAGCTCGACGAGGAGCTCGACGAGGAAATAGAGAACATGTTCTCTATTTCCTCGTTGTTCTATGGGAGCTCTCGGCCCGCCAAGCTCCTCGGCGGCTTCAGGGCTGAACTGGCCGAGGAACTCGATGTGTTTGGCACGTCGAGTTCCTCGGCCGTGTGTACGGGGCCTGAGGCAGCATGTGACCTCTCTTTATGTAACAATGACCCATGTATTGTTTGTACACCAGCCAACAGTGTGGATTTTATTGCCGTCCTCAACTTAAGGATGGGGGAGCACTGGCAAGGTTAGTAATAGTGGGTTGGGGTGACCCCTTTGCAAAGACACTGTAAGTTTGTCCACAATGGGCAGGATAACACTACTCATTTAAATGGATTTTCCCTTCCATGATTTAAGGAGCCTGCTCATTGAAAAGATATGAACACTTGGGCAAAGAAAACGTGCATATTCAAACACACCATTTTATATACTGTACCTGTGACCAGCTTTGGTAGCCACTTTGCACTGAGGTACTCTTGATGCTGAAAATGACTTTTTGTCCACCTAACATTCAGAGCTGGCAACTGCAGTATCTGCATTGTACAATTAATAAAACAGCCTACTGTAGATACAATGAATTGTTTAATGCCTAAGAACCCTCAAAAAAACATAAAAAAGCACAAAGGACAACACTTACAGTCAGTAGAATGCTGGTATATCTTCTGTTAGCTAACATCTTAGCTGATGATTGCAGCGGGCGTTGTTAGGACTTTTGGAGCAGTGACAGGCACTCATCAAGAGTGCCCAACTATGCCACCTTTCCTGCCAAGCTCCTCCATTTAAAGACTATGGGCTAGATTCACATAGATCAGCGGATCTTTAGATCCGCGTGATCTATGTGATTTAAGATCTGCTGGCGCAAGTTTGAGAGGCAAGTGGCTAATTCACTAAACACTTACCTCCAAACTTGCGGCGGCGGATCGTAAATCCCCCGGCGGAATTCAAATTCCGCGGCTAGGGGGAGTATACTATTTAAATTAGGCGCGTTCCCGCGCCGATTTAAATGCGCATGCGCCGTCCGCGAATTTTCCTGGCGTGCATTGCTCCCAATGACGTCGCTAGGACGTCAGTGGTTTCGACGCTTACGTAAATGACGTCCATCCGTATTCGAGAACGACTTATGCAAACGACGTAAAAAAAACAAAAATCGACGTGGGAACGACGGCTATACTTAACATTGGCTGCGCCTCATAGAAGCAGGGGTAAGTATACGCCGGGAAAACCACTACGGAAACATCGTAACAACACTGCGTCGGGCCCGCGTACGTTCGTGAATTGGCGTATCTCGCTGATTTACATATTTCTCAATGTAAATCAGCGAGAACGCCCCCCGCGGCCATTTTTAAATTGCATTTAAGATCCGACGGTGTAACACAGTTACACCTGTCGGATCTTAGGCATATCTATGCGTAACTGATTCTATGAATCAGGCGCATAGCTACGACCAGCCTAAGTCAGAGATACGACGGCGTATCAGGAGGTACACCATCGTATCTCTCTGTGAATCTGGCCCAGTGTTTCATTCATAGACATTTTTAATTAATTTAGTAGCTGGGAGGAAAGTGTGGGAATAGTTGGCACTCTTGATGAGAGCCTGTCACTGCTCCTACAGTTCTAAAAACCCCTACTGCACTGTAATATTAGAACGGCAGGGGTTGGGGGTGGTTGATGAAGGAAGACTTTAGCTAACAGGAGAGACATCAACACAAGGGACACATCCTGCTGACTTTTTATATTGTCCCCATGGCTGTTTATTGTCTTTTATTTATATGGACTGCACTCATGCTTTAATTATTGTTGCTTGTATCTCTCAAAATGGATGTCATCTTCAAAACTCTGACCACTTTATGGTGTGTTGTAGGTCAAGTTGCACTACTGCAATATGATAGGGCAGCCTTGTATTTAGTGTATGCTGTGAAGTTACGTGATTACAGAAAGTCTTTCCAGAACACTATAACTTTCAGTACTCACTTGCAGTTTAGGGTATTAGCTCTTGTTATGGTATTTTTTATAAAGGGAGGATGTTATAGGTAATGTTTGTTTTACGAAAAGTATGTGTGATGTGAACCAAAAAAATAAATAGCTTCTGTTTTACATAGGCTGTTGTACAAATAGTATATTTTAAATATTGTTTGAAGTGTCCTCAGGTCCTCTTTTACCTGTTTTCTAAAACAAAGCCCATTGACTAATGTAAGTTCCAGTCAGACAAAAGGATGATAATTATAAAATGTAAGCTTAGCAACAGGGAACTTATTGCATATTTAATTATACAATTTGACTTCATGACTTTAGCCTGTGCTACATTTGTTTTCAGAGCGATCTGCCAAAACAACATTGCATACCCGTATTTGTCACAATATGTAGAATTGAAAGTTAAAGATACAAGAAAGGATAAAAATTACATGTGCATATTCTATAAGGGAACTAAAGCAACAAAATAATTTTAATATACATAGCAAGGCATTGGCAACATAGTCAGTTTCTTTGTTTCTTTTTTGTACCTTTGTCTATGGCCTTACTTCAGCATTATTAATAAGATGATAAATGATTGAAAATACGATTTAACCTACTGCAGTACCTGAAACTACAGTTTATTAGTTTGTATATTTTTTAATTGTTATGGCTTTCACTTCCTAATAATATTAGTAATAACAAGAAGAAGAACAAGAAAAAGGAGAAATATTATTTTAAATAATTAGATTGGCATTAATAAGAACATGCCTACTATGCCTAGGTATATTAAAAATGATAATCACAAGATATTACTCATGGAAGTTTTCTGTGGAGCAAATGGCTTCTAAAATGTGGGAACCGCTGATCGTGTTTTTAAAAATTCTATAAAAATGAAATAAACCCTAAGCAGTAAAAGCACTTTAGAACAAGCCCTTGTTTACTTCTAGCTAAAGGCATTGTGGAGAAATTCATCTTAAAAGCAGAGGAATTTAAATCTGAGCTCCTTTCTGCAGAGAGCGGATTCTTAGCAGCCTGCCAGTGTTCTAATGTCAACACACAGCAGGCTTTCCTGAGCTGTTAGAAACGGACTGAAACCTGAGTCTTTGTTATGATCTTTGATGATTTTGAGAATTAATTACTTTAAAGAACAAGCAGCTAGAGAGATTGCTAGTTTCAAAGTTAATTTACTAATTTTATTAGCACGTGTTAAATAATTTCTTGTCCATAGTCTGGGCACAGATGCATTTTAAAGAAAAAACATTTTTTTGTTTTTGTTTTGCATACCTTCAGAAAAAGGTCCTCTGTGGCACCATTGGGGATATTTTCCCCCAATTCCTGTCTCAGTGACAATTTTGTCTAGGCAAAACAGGAAGAATTTCTTTAACCGGGGCAAAACAGTAATGCATTCACTTTTTTGATGGGTTGGGAAGAATGCAAACTCAATCAGCCTTTATTTTTGTTAGTGTCCCCGTTGGGGATTTTCCCTCACTTTCCTATTTATTAATAAACATTTTACAAAGGATCTTTTCATCATTCTTTTTATTTTTCAACAAAAAATAAATAAATTACCTGAAGCTACATGTTGTATGATTTTTGGCTAGATTTTATATTAGGATTTAACCCCCCTGGCGATATTCCCGAGTCTGACTTAGGGTTAGATTTTTGTGCTAGGATCAGTAACCCCGAGTCAGACTCGGGCTCGCCTCGCTGAATCCACAGGCTTGGTTTACTTACCTTGTCCCTGGATCCAGCGATGCCACCGCGCTGTGTGAGCGATCGGGACCTCGCTCAAATCACACCGTCCTCCTGTGTCGCGGATCTCCGTTCCATGCGACGTTACGACGCACGGGAGCGGAGAACGGCGCCAAATTCAAAAACGTAAACAAACACATTACATACAGTACTGTATCTTATAGATTACAGTACTGTATGTAAAAAATACACCCCCCCCTTGTCCCTAGTGGTCTGCCCAGTGTCCTACATGTACTTTTATATAATAAAAACTGTTCTTTCTGCCTGCAAACTGTATATTGTCCATAGCAACCAAAAGTGTCTTTTTATGTCAAAAATGGTTTTAGAGCAGCTAGGAAACAGCGATAATAAATTATAATCACTTGCAGAATTGTGCGATAGCGATTTGTGGGGAAATTCATCATAAAAAAATAAAAGTAATGACAGCGACAATTCTGCAACTGAGCAAATTTCAGTGATTTTGATTTGATTACATTATTGAATAATTTTTATTATAATTATATTATTATTTTTTATAATTATTTATAATTATTTATTATATTATAATTTATAATTTTTTTTTTATTCATACCTGGGATGCCTACAAGACTCTTGTTTGGTCAGATTTTAGTGAGTTATTCCTAAGAATTACAGGCCTATTGTATAAAACGCCAAATTTCCTTGCAAATAATGGTACCGCTTTCAGCACCTTTTTTCTGAAAGAATCATACCACCAGGGAGGTTAAGGATGGAGGAGATAGCAGATGTTAACACTGCAATTTTAGCCTGACTAAGGTTTTTTTTTTAAAAGGAAGGGACACTGCCAGGAGAATTCATACCTGACTTAGATGAAGCTGTTATTATCTGACTCCAGGCTGCTTGCTTGTCCTGTGCCCGCAAAATGTCTATTCAGCTTCCCTGTTACTAAAGTCACTGCCTTGGGACTTGGTAGGGAAGGCACACTTTCAGCACAGTATTAGCATAGTTGCCGATGTCTTAAAGTAAACCTCTACTTTTGCTCAAACTAGGCAAAGCAAACAGCTTAATAGGCAGAATATGAAACTGTCTATACTCACTATCCCTATACTCCAGCATCACATGTTCTACCATTATATCCCAAAGATATGTTCAGTCTTTCCAGATATGGAGAACCCTATGACACTCCTCTGCCAATCACCAGGAGTAACATTGTCACATGGGTTTGCTAAACCTTATCCAGGCTCTGGCTGTCAGAAAGTTAAAACATAAACAAGAATATTATGCTGTTCTGGTGCCAGGGGAATGACAGGAGGGGGGGGGGAGGCATCTTGTAGTGCCTGTCAATCAGTAAATCTGTTATTGTGCCTAGCATGGGCAAAGTACAAGTTGTAGGTCAACCATTCAATCAGAATGTTTTCTTCATCGACCCCTATATGTGCTTTTATGTCTAGATTAATATTAACATTAAAATTCCTTTGCTTGAAGGGAAACTTTGAAGTTTTGAATGTTTTTTTTTCCAGGTCCTATTTACACTATTGCTCTAGGCCAGTGTAAGTAAATTATAGTATGTTGCGTTTTCAGCCCATTCACTCAAATAGGCTGCCAAAAACACCAAGTAAGGTTTATGTAGCAATTTTGACAGCACATCACATTGCAGATTGCTGTTGAGCTGAACTGCAATGCACGTCTGTTGGCAAGGTGTGTTGGGTTGCTGTTCAGAATGAGAATGAAAGGCACCACAATGCACCAATGTGTGTTACCACAACATACAATAAAGGTGTGCACAGGTCCTACAGTTTTACAGAGTTACACATTAATCTTTTGTATCCATGTTTAATTATATATAAATATGTTCATAAATATCCAGTGCTATGAGACTAAATTTACTTTAGGATCAATTTGCATATAAATTGATCCCCCTTGATTGCCTTTTAGGCCCGGTTCACACTGGTGCGGAATACGTTCCTACTTTAAGAGCACATGTCGCATGACATGTATAAATCAAGGATTCTCTAAGGCCTCGTACACACGATAGGTTAAACAGAGGACAACGGTCTGATGGACCGTTTTCATTGGTCAAAACCGATTGTGCGTGGGCCCCATAGGTTATTTAACCATCGGTTAAAAAAAAAAAAACTTGCTTTAAATTTTACCGATGGATTCCTAACCGATCGTTAGTAGGCACAACCATCGGTTAAAAATCCATGCAAGCTCAGAATCAAGTCGACGCATGCTTGGAAGCATTGAACTTCGTTTTTTTCAGCACGTTGTTGTGTTTTACGTCACCGCGTTCTGACACGATCGTTTTTTTAACTGATGGTGTGTAGGCGCGACGGACCATCAGTCAGCTTCATCGGTTAACTGATGAAAACGGTCCATCGGTCCGTTCTCATCGGATGGACTGATCGTGTGTACGCGGCTTAAGAGAGACATTTTAACTGGTCCGTCTTGTGTCGTTCCGACTTGGAACAGGTTTCTGCTCTGGTTCGACTTTGGTCTGATTTCAGACCAACTGAATATCATTGAAGTCAAATCTAAGTCGGATCAGCATCTTCACTGATCTGACTTGTAACATGCCACTTGTGCTCAGTGGCAATGTTAGCACTGCAAAATGTATTGAAAAAAAATCCATACCTGACCCAAGTTGCACTTGTCTCAAGTCGGATCCTATTTATTAAAGTCTGACCGATGTCTTCCCGATGTCTGACCGATGTTGCAGGACAAAGTCTTGGGACTTTTATGTTGGGGCAGTGTGATCCCGGCTTTACCGTTAACCCAAAATCTGTAACTAAAGCCTCGTACACACGGTCGGACATCCGACAAACTTTCCCTTGAATATTTGTCCGAAGTGATTTGTCCGGTCACACCCATAGCATTAACACGCTTGGACTTTTCTGAAAACTTTTTTAATACTTTCCCAACATCACATGGTTTTTCTGCTCTTTTCTGCTCTTTATCGCCACCCTTTGGTTAACTTCTGCTATTGTTGGTTGATTTTAACATTGGTTTTGGGCATACGTGTTTGTACTTCGGACAAAAGTCCGATGGCTTGCTGTACACACGGTAGGACTAGGCACCATCAGACTTTTGTTGTCGTAAAGTTTGTCCGTTTGCAGACCAAACTTTTTGTCAGATGAAACCCGAAAAAGTTGGTCCGATGGAGCGTAAACACGATCGGACAAAATTGAAAACCGACCGTGTGTACGGGCCTTAAGTTTCTGTCAAGTAGAAGGAGATTGTTAAGGTTAATGGCGTTTACCTGGTTACTGATAAGATTGATATTTTAGACAAGAATTTTAAAATAAGGAATTGTTTCTAAACTAAAGGGAGTTAGATGATGCTGCTTGATGAAGAGTAGTGGAGATTAGAGTACACTAATTATTTCTGTGCAGTCACAGACTTTATAGGTCTCAGCATTTAATTTGAACTTGTAACTTGCTTATTATAAGAATTAATTAGAAATATTTATGTGTAATATGTCATATTTTGTGTTAAAATCTATAAAAAAGGTCTAGAAATAATCATTAACATAAATGTAATAGTAATAAAATTACTAAATCTGAAATAGGTCTGATAATGGATCCAGGGCAGCCCTGCTTTTTTTCTGCTTTATACATTTTGTACACAATAATTTGATCTGTTTTTATTGTGACCATCCACTGTAAAATGTGTTAATGCAGAGGAGACTTTGCATTAAATGCTCCACTTAGCAGTTTCTGTATCTAAAATGACCACATTATCAAATTAGAACAACAGCAACACATTCTGTGAAAGAAATGTAGTTTTACAATGTTCTACGTCTTCAACTCTAAGGACCAACAACAGAAGAATTTTTAAACTTCCATTATAGATTTGAAGACTGAGTGATTTACCTTTTAGCCTGGACCTTCACTGCTCTTGATAGTGCACATGCTGACACCTGAATGAAGTCTCACAAAGCTGGCCATAGATGGACAAAATTCGACCAATTCAGCAGGGACCAGACAAATTTGGATCCATCTATGGCAATTCCCATTCGAGAAGAGCTGACTTAGGCCCCGTACACACGTCCGAGAAACTCGACGGGCAAAACACATCATTTTTCTCGTCAAGTTCCTTGTGAAGCCGCCGAGGATCTCGGCGGGCCAAAATTTCCCATTGAACAACGAGGAAATAGAGAACATGTTCTCTATTTGGCCCGACGAGATCCTCGTCGGCTTCTTCGGCCAAAAGTGTACACACGACCGGGTTTCTCGGCAGAATACGGCTCCGATCGAGTTTCTGGCTGAATTCTTGTCGTGTGTACGGGGCCTCAGTGATGAACTCCTTTTGAATGGGAATGTTGGAAAATTTGTGTTCGATCAGTGTTGCAGCTGCAGCGCTGATCAATGTACTGTGAGAGTGGAGGAACCCCTGTTGTCAGAATAAAATAGCACTATGGGGAGGATTCTGCTATCAACCTTGAATGTGTTGATGGGGGAAATCTGTTCATTCATCTATGGCCAGCTTAAGACACTTCATTCACACAAGCACACTGTACGCCCTGCTTATTTGCTAATGTTAAAAATCTTAAATTCTTGAGTTTTAGAATTTTTTCATTCCAAAACCTAGTGCTGTGAACTTCTATGAGATGTTTACTGAGAAAGGCAGAAAAAAAAGGTATTTGAAATGGCCATAAAATAACAATTGATGTTCAATTGAGACTATGAGGAGTTACAAATTGCAAAATTCCATTTCCACCACTGATTGATATTTAAACTATAATTTCAAATCATGAATGCATGTAAAACTAAAGGGGCATATTTCTAAATCCGTACATTTGACATTTTGTCAGACTTTCACAGGTGGTTAATCATTCCCTGTAATTGAAAACATGTGTACTGGGAAGATTCACCTGCAGTGAATATTTGGTGAATGCCACATCAACTGCTTTAGAAATATGCCCCAAAACATTAAAAAGAAATCATGAATTTTAATGAATTTATGCTAAGGTATGAAACGGCAAAAAGTAGACAAACATTTTTCATTGTATTTGGTGAGTTTAGCAATTCCACATTTTAAAACTACATTCTGCTTTTTAATCAGACTGGAGTTCTTGTATAGCCTAAGGTATATTAAAATATTTTGTGCTTAAAGTTCCCTTTACAATGATAATATTAATTAATTTATAATATAAGATGATATTCCGAGTGGTCCCTTTGCATTCCAATTATGTCATTAAGTAATTCAACACTGCTTAGGTCTCCTAATCAAATAAACCTAAAGTAAAAAAAATCTGAATGCTTAGAGCAAACTATTTTTTGATTACTAGCTATACCATATTGAACTTCTGTCTTTGATGCAATGCAATGTTAAGATGCAATAGGTTGTTGGAATGTGCCAGACATAAGTGGTCTTTATCGGTAATGAAATCTGTGTGGAAATGTTGAACCTGATTAGTCACTTATCCATGATCGTAAAGAAGAAATATTGACTGGAAAAAAATACACAGTAGGACATTAATCATGTAGATTGAAAACTCATGGCAATTGGCACTATTTACGTGGCGATCAATTAGTGTACTTTTGGGCAATCAACAGTGGGACATTATCATTGACAACGTTTTTGGCAAGTTAACACATTAAACATCAGTCTTCACACTAGTATTTGTGGTTGTTAAACCTTGCCTGTTTTTTTTTTTTTTTTTTACTTTATTATTTTTTAATAAGAAATGCAAAAAACAATCTTGTATGCACAGCAAAAATCTGCAGTGAATTATAGCACAAAAAAATAAAAAATATTCTCTTAATTGAAACCAACAAAGACCTCTCAACAGAAAACATTTTACTTCAGTTGCATAACAATTCCAGTGTTGGCGAGCCTTGCAACACACGTAATTATCCAATGTGTTGTAATGCCAACCTTTGCACCTCCGGACCAGCTAAAAGTAAGGTTGCAGGTCTGCAACATAATGTAAGTCTGTACAAGTCCTCAAAGCAATATACTGTGAAGGAAGTACCTGTGTCCCAATTGATGGGTTCCATGTATATACCTTGTTTATCTATATTCCGTCTTCTAGCTAACATATATATACACATATAGGCTTCCTTAAAGCTTACAGCACCTCATTTCCACCTGCCTTTTTTCTTAATGCATGCATTGACACTTAATCCTTTCCTTTGCAAACGCTACATTGCCTTTAAACGCTCCAAAACACATCTACAGTCGTGGATTAAAGGATCAAGAATGTCAGGCTTTGCAATACACTGGCTCTTAAGAAGTGCTTTCATTATTACACACTGCTGCTGAGTCATTATATATTTTGTTACAAAAGGTAGTTCCTGAACTATTTAACTAAGCAGTTCTTCATGCCATGCAAAATGAATAGTTTATGGTTGTCTTTGAGGCTTTTCCTTTTGCGTTCACAGGCATTACCAACCTTAGTACTTTTAAGAAAAAAAAGTCTTTATTGCTTTTGCAACTAGTCACATGCTGGTCTCACGTGTTTGACAATAACCTGTTTCTCCAGTCTCTGAGTGAATTTCTGGGACAAATAGATGATTTTCTACTTTGCTTTCCTCCTGATTATTGTCCTGTTTAGTGTCCTCTCCTGCCAGGTAAATGTCCTGAGTACAGTTTTGATTGATATTTTTCTGCAGGGAGACTGTATCAGATTCCGTGGGTACACTGGTTCCTTCATTCTGCTCCTCAATGCAGTTAGTTTTGATGTCCTCCTGAGTATCATGCTTTGAGCCACATACCTGCATGAAGTCATCATCTTCTGTGTCTATTTCTGTAAAACTGCTTCTCTTCTTTGAAGAAAGTGAAAAAAGTTTTGGATTTCGAGAAGGTGATATGGGAGGTCTTGCAAGTCCACCGGGTGATTCAGCTTTTGCCTGGGTCGGTTCCTCTGAGGAAGAATAGTCTTGCAAAAAAAGTGTGCTTAGTTGAAGATGAGTGTACAGTGGGTGTTCTATTGTGTTTGTTGGTAAGGTACTTGTAATACCTGCTGGACTTTGGAGAGTACTGCTTTTTGATTGCTTTGAATTTATTCTCAGAGATCTTGATCTTAGGGGATTATTCCCCTTCATGGAACCTTGATCACTTTCTACCTCATTATTGATCTGATCTTGTAGAAGTATTTTGGGGGTTCCAGAAGATTCTGACAACTTATACTCAAATGTGACATCTTTTGGAGCAAAACCTGTGTATTTTGAACGTGGCAAAAATTGAGACACTTTGACTTCATGGCTGCCTTCCTCAGCCACGGTGTACGAAGGGAACCTAATTTCAAGGTTACTGCCAGGAAATGGTGTAAGTGGGGATCGTTCAGCTTCTGTGAAATCTGTTGCACAACTGGCAAAACTGTCAATGCTAGACACACTTCTCATATCTGTAATGATTTCTTTTGGAGCAACCGATAGCTGGTTCCTCTTTGCCGACACGTCCTCCATTTCTATTTCCTCCTCATATGCAGGAGGGATGACAGACTGCTCATTATATGAAGAATTAACACTAGGATGTGACTGTGCTTTTGTGATCTCATTGTACAGCTCCTCTAGCTTCTGGGCACTGAGATGCTGTGGGCTGGATGAAGAATTGTTTAATAGTTCCTGAGAGTCATGTTGACTGACCTCCTGATATTTATTGTCAAATGATTTATTTGAACTTGTCTCTGACATTGTCCTCCGTGCCCATTTCCATCGGCTTGGGGACAAATGATTATCATTACCTTTCTCTATTTTATTAGTTCCGTCTGCAGACTTATCTACAACAATATCGATCAATTCCATGCTGCGAGCAAATGCATCCTTGAGATTCATGGAAACAATACTTCCATTCCTTTTCGCTCTTTCAAGAGCTTCTCTCCTCTTAATTGCCTTTTCTTGCCTCTTCTGCTCTTTGTAAAACTCAGAAAAATTGTTTACTATGATTGGAATAGGCAGTGCAATCACTAAAACTCCAGCAATGCAGCAGAGACCCCCAACTATTTTGCCAAGTAGTGTCTTGGGATAGATGTCTCCATAGCCCACGGTGGTCATTGTTATGGTTGCCCACCAAAACGATGCTGGTATACTTGTAAATTTTGTAGCATCTTCATCCTTCTCAGCAAAAAATACCAAGCTAGAGAATATCATTATCCCCATGGCTAAAAATAATATCAGTAATCCCAATTCATTATAACTTCTCCTGAGCGTGAATCCCAGGGACTGAAGACCTGTTGAATGTCTGGCGAGTTTGAGAATACGTAATATCCTCATGATTCTGAATATCTGAACCACACGTCGGACATTCTGAAACTGAAGCACACTTTTGTTGGATTCTGTTAGGAAAATTGTAACATAATATGGCAAAATAGCCAACAAATCTATAATGTTTAGTGGCCCCTTAAAGAACTTCCATTTGTTTGGGGATGAAAGAAAGCGCAGGAGATATTCCATGGTGAACCAAGCTATGCATACAGCTTCAACATGTGCAAGCTGTGGATTGTCATTTAGTTGTCCAAACTCATCCGGTTCCTGCAAGTCAGGCAGAGTGTTCAATGATAATGCAATGGTTGAAAGCACGATGAACAGGATTGATATAATTGCCAAGATCTAGAAACAGAACAAAAAGGAAAATATGTTAGCTGTTTGTCATCTGTATTTTTCATGCATTTAATGGTACTTTTCAAGGTAGACTGAAGGGACATTTTACCTTTTAATTTACAATATCATTTAAAGCTGACTGTAAAATAAATTGCCCCACCAGCTAATTTGAGACAACTGAAACCAAGGGAGTCCACGTTTGTGTAGGCTATACCCTTTATGAGGTCTATGTGCAGGCACCAGCTCCCTGGCCTTCAGAAGTTCAGGAGCAAGGAGAGAAAAACCTTAATTTTCGAAGATTCTATAGATAAAAGTGAGAAGGACAATGTACCCTTAGGTCACATCATTTTTACAAAATATTTCTGACTCCTCCAAGGCTTTATAATTTTACTATGTACACCAGAGTATGCATAAACAAGTTTGATTATCTTTTAATGAAAAATAGGCACATTTGAGGTTTTTGGGTGATATGATAAAATCACATATATACTCCTTTACCTCCAATTGAAAAGGTCTCTGGTCAGTTCTGTAAATCTGTAAAGATTTTGTTAATTTTATGGTTCTTTCTAAGGTAAATGAAAGGGCCATTATACCTTTATTTACAATATCATTTAAAGCTGGCTGTAAAATAAATTGACCTCCCAGCTAATTTGAGACAGCTGAAGCCAAGGGAGTCCACACTGGTGTAGACTATACTCTCTATGAGGTATATTTACAGGCCCTGGCTCCCTGGTTTTCAGATGTCCAGGAGTGAGGGGAGATTAATAAAATATTTTAGTATTCTATGGTTAAAAGTGATGATACACCTTTATATCACATATTTTTTTTACTAATTATTTTTGACCCCACAGTTTTTATAATTTTACATTGTATATACCAGAGTATGCATACAAAAGTTATTTTTTTTTAACGAATAATTGGCATATTTGAGGTTTTTGGGTGACATAATAAAATCACATATACGCTCCTCTTCCATTAATTAAAAAAGGTCTCCAGTCAGTCCTGTAAATCTGTAAAGATTTTGTTGAAAACGTAAACATTTTCTAGATCTCATGCCGCGTACACACGATCATTTTTCAGCATGAAAAAAAAATAGTTTTTCAGCATATAGAAAAAAACGAAGTTTTTCCAACTTCATCATTAAAACGACATTGCCCACACACCATCGTTTTAAAAAAATGATCTAGCAAAGCGCGGTGACGTACAACACGTACAACGGCACTATAAAGGGGAAGTTCCATTCGCCTTTGGGCTGCTTTAGCTGATTCCGTGTTAGTAAAAGACGATTCACACTTTTTTGTCTATTACAGCGTGATGAATGTGCTTACTCCATTATGAACGGTCGTTTTACCAGATCGAGCGCTCCCGTCTCATAACTTGCTTCTGACCATGTGCAGGTTTTTAACGCCGTTTTAGCCCACACAAGATAATTTTTTACAACCCGAAAAACGACATAGTTTAAAACGACGTTAAAAAGTGCAGCATGTTTGAATTTTTTTTTGTCATTTTTCAGAACCTGAAAAATTATGTGAAGCCCACACACGATCATTTTAAATGCCATTTTTTAAAAACAATGTTTTTTTTGTGCCGAAAAATGATCGTGTGTAAGCGGCATAACATTTGCTGCAGACTGAGGGTGAATATTCTTGAAGCAATTGTGGCAGGTTTAAAATAAATTCAGAATAAAGGTCCCTGCAATGGAAGAGCACTTATACTCACCCGTCCAGTGGCCCACGTCTCATACCTTCCATTCTGTCAGGCCTCGTACACACGACCAAGTTTCTCGGCAAAAAACAGCAAGAAACTTGCTGTTTTTTTTTTTTTTTTGCAGAGGAAACCGGTCGTGTGTACACTTTTCGATGAGGAAACTGTCGAGGATCCCCTCGAGCCAAAAAGAGAGCATGTCTTCTTTTTCCTCGACGGGAATGGAGAAATTTGGCTCGCTGAGATCCTCGACAGCCTAGCAAGGAACTTGACGATGTGTTTCGCCAGTCGAGTTTCTCGGTCGTGTGTACGAGGCTTCACAGCTTCTATGGAGGCTATAGCCTCCATTAGCCTCTATCACATCTGATACTTTCAGGAGCATAGGATACATTTGTCCCCCACCATGTACTTTGGTTCCACCCCCCCCCCACAAACTTATTACTGTAGAACTCAGTAGTGATGTAGGGGTCTATGAAACCACAGCATGTAGCGGGACCTGACACTTCCAGAAGTGTAGAACACCAAAGCAGCTAATAGAACTTCCAGCGCTGAAACGGAAAGCAGATATTACTAGCCACAGAATTCCAGAGAAGTGAATATAAATGCCTTTCTATTGCATGGACCTTTAATCTGGATTTATTTTAAAGTCGACAGGGTATTTTTTTGGGCTAAACTTTAGCTAAAACGTATTATTTTATTTTGTAAAGAGCAGGAAACAGTAATGCTGCGTACACACGATCGGTCAAACCGATGAGAATGGTCTGATGGACCGTTTTCATCAGACCAAACCGATCGTGTGTAGGCCCCATCGGTTATTTATCCATCGGTTAAATTAACTGATGGATACCTAACCGATAGAAAAAAACGATCGTTTGTAAGCACGTCCATCGGTTAAAAATCCACGCATGCTCAGAATCAAGTCGACACATGCTTGGAAGCATTTAACTTTTTTTTAATTTTTTTTCAAGACATCGTTGTGTTTTACGTCACCACGTTCTGACACGATCGTTTTTTTAACTGATGGTGTGTAGGCACAACTGACCATCAGTCAGCTTCATCGGTTAACCGATAGAAAAATCCATCAGACCGTTTTCATCGGATGGACTGATCGTGTGTACGCGGCATTAGAGCCCCTGACAGATTTTTACTGCCATTTGTGTTCCTAATGGCGAGATTTCCATTCCCTTCATGTCAGGACATAAAGTTGTAGGAAGTGTCTCAATGGGGTGCAGACAGTACAGGGAGGAAGGGGTAGAACCTTGGACAATGTTTTGATTGCTGCCCATGTCGTCGGCAGTAAAACGCCACTATTTTTAGCAGCGCTTTACCGTCGGATTTGCAGCGCTTTTCAGCCGCTAGCGGGGCAGTTTTACCCCCTGCTAGCGGGCGAAAAAGGGTTAAAACCGCCCACAAAGCACCGCTACAGCACAGTTTTGCTGGCGGTACGGCGGCGCTGCCCATTGATTTCAATGGGCAGGAGTGTGTTAGGAGCAGTGAGTTCACCGCTCCTAATGCACTCCAAAGAAGCTGCTGGCAGGACTTAGGGCTTTCACACTGGAGTGAATGGCGCAGCTGTTTTATGGCGCTTTGCAGGTGCTATTTTCAAAGCTATAGCGCCTGCAAAATGCTCCAGTGTGAAAGGGGTTTTAGGGACACAGACCAGAAAAGCAATGTAAGATAATTTTGAATTACCTCTGCACTATCCAAAACTAAAAGAAAAATGGCTGGAGATCTTCTTTAATCACTATATCTAACAAAAAGCTTTTTTTAAAAAAACAACAACATAATAACCATAATGTTCATATCCACATACTATGGGATAGAAAGAAAGAACATTATGATAGTTACAAGGAAACGATAAATGCAGATTCACTGTGGTCTTATTTTTATAATAAAAAAAAACAGTAATGTCACTTTTTGAACAGCACATTTAGCATAGCCAAAGTCAAATACGCTCCCATTTTTTATTTTAATTCATTACCAATAGACTCTTTCTTTTACTACAGCATATACAAATTAAAACCAACTAGTTTAAACCTGTAGAGATCCAGCAAAAGTAGGGAGTCTGTAGAAACACAGCTTACATGCACAGAGATTAATTGCATTATTTACATGTATTATTGCAGCCTTGTGCCTGCTGGGGAAGCTTAAAACTCCACAGTAGCAGAATGCTAAAATATAAATGGCAGATCAATAGCGTCTACCGGATTTGTAAAGTTTAATAACAGCAGCACATACAGAAATATGACTAAGCATTGTAATAATATAATTAAATGCAGCGGGTTTCTGGAGTTAGGTACACGATGTTAGGAAGAAATACAAAATACTACTGCAAATGTAAAATAGCTGAAGAGAAGCTAAAGAAGAGCTCTAGCATAGTGACTTCTTACTTATAAAATATCCTATGCAACAAATCTTTTGTGTCTCTCATGTATTAGGGCTCATTCAGACAGGCGATTAGTCCAGGTCTCTGTTCAGAGCTGCTGGCAGATGCCAGAGATTGGCAGAGATTGGCAGCGGCTGCACAAACACAATCGGGGTCAGGGTGCAGGTGTATGAATCTGAATGCATGTCAGTGTCCTCTGTTATTATAGGTACTCAGCTTCACTGCAGACAATGAGTACAATATAATACAGTGAAATCTCGGATTGCCAGTAACACGGTTAACAAGCGTTTCGGAATACAAGCACTTTTTTTTGGAAAATCCTGACTCGGTTTGCAAATGTTGTCTTGCTACACAGGCAGGATTAAAGCCACAGCGTTGTGCAGTACCACATTTGACCTGAGGTGCATGGGCGCCGGGCGGAGCCGTTCGTAAAAACTCAAAAAAATACTCAGTTCCAGAGTCTTTCCAAGGTTTTCCGAGTGCAGCCGAGCTGTCCCTGAGCCTTTCTGAGTATTTCCGAGTCTCTCCGGCGCCACCCTTCACACCTGGCCACATGCAGTATTACATGTCATTGAAGTCAATGTAGAACAAATTATTTTAATTTCCATTGACTTCTATGGGGAAACTCGCTTTTATATGCGAGTGCTTTGGGTTACGAGCATTCTCCTGAAACGGATTATACTCGTAATCCGAGGTTCCACTGTACAAACCAGGATAACAGAAAATTCTATGTAACAGTTAACATGTTGAACACATTTTTTCATACATATAGACTAAATCAGGATTTATAATTTGCTTAGAGTTGTTTCAAATACTTAATATTTTAACGATTTTCAAAGATGCACTTTGCACTCCCTCCTCCTTTCAGGTCAACCTCTACCAGTATCTAGCGGCTGGTTTGACAGGTAAAGGTGACTCTTAAGGGGATAAAAAATGTTTGAATGTTTAAATTTCTATTACAAAGAAGGCAGAATATATTAATAAACTGCCGACCGCACAATTTCTCAAAATTTGTCATTCTTCATTCTTCATTCTTAAGTAACTGTCTTGAGTGGGTTGCAGAATTTTAACTCTCTAAAAGAAGCATACATAAAAAACTTTTTTGGTTTTGAATTCTTTTTTCCCCCCCGTTTTTGACTCTGTGCAGACTTTCTCTTATGTCCTCTCCTGGATGTTGGTGCCACCTGGGAAAGGAAGTGAACTTATATCCCTTATAGCTACCTTTCAAAGTATATGTAAACCCAATCACTACAGTCTTATACAGTGAAACCTTGGTTAATGAGTAAAGTGGTGAATGAGCATTTTGAAAGACGAGAAACTTTTTTAAAAATCCTGACTCGGTTTGCGAGTGTTGTCTTGCAAAACAAACAGAATTCAAGCTAATGGGGTGTGAGCAGTACATTTAGTCAGAGGTGTGGGGGATGCCGGTGACACTTGAAACAGTTCAGGGCCGCTCAGAAATAAGTTCCCGAGTATTTTCCAGCCTTTCCGAGGGTTTCCGAGTTCAGCTGAGCTGTCCCCCAGTATTTCTGATGCTCTCTGGCGCCCCCCAACCTATGGCCACATTCGGTATTGCATGCAATGGAAGTCAATGTGGAACAAATTATCTTAATTTCCATTGACTTCTATGGAGAAACTCGCTTTGGTATGTGAGTGCTTTGGATTACAACCATTCTCCTGGAACAGATTATGCTCGTAATCCAAGGTTCCACTGTACAAGCTTTAAAATATTATTATAATTCCAAAAGTCATTTTTTAACATTATTAAATGTGCAGCTTTCGTTAAAATAATATCTAGCGATCCTACCATGAAGGTCCTTGTTCAGGCACTTCCTGTTACAGTGTGACCAAGGTTTGTCCCTTTCTTAAAATTGTGCTTCATTGTAATCCCCCTCTCACAAAGGCTTTTGATGGGGATATAAGTCATTTCGACACACATCACACAGGCATGGCCCACAGTTGTCACCATCATTAACCAGTTCCCTACCGAGCCATAGTAATATGACGTCGGCAGGACCCGTTTCTCCCTCAGAGTGGACGTCATATGACGTCCTTTGCATCGCGGCCGCTAGGGGGCACGCGCCTGCAGCATCGCTCGCGACCCAGTGCACGTGCGCGGCGGCAGTGATCTCCGCTGGGCACCCGCGATTGCCGGCAAGTGTGGATCTGTGTGTGTAAACGTGTCAAAAGTGTCCGATATGTCCGCCGCAATGTCACAGTCACAATAAACATCGCAGATCGCCGCCATTACTAGTAAAAAAAATAAATAAATAAAAATGCCATAAATCTATCCCCTGTTTTGTAGACGCTATAACTTTTGCGCAAACCAATCAATATACGATTATTGTGATTTTTTTTTTTACCAAAAATATGTAGAAGAATATGTATCGGTCTAAACTGAGGACATTATTATTATTTTTTTATTTTTTTTATTTATTAAATCAAAAAGTAAAAAATATGGTGTTTTTTCAAAATTGTTGCTCTTCTTTTGTTTATAGCGCAAAAAATAAAATGTGTATGATCGAGATGATCAAATACCACCAAACGAAAGCTCTATTTGTGGGGGGAAAAACATAAAGATTTCATTTGGGTACAGTGTTGCATGACCGCGCAATTGTCATTTAAAGTGCAACAGTGCAGAAAACTAAAAATTGGTCTGGGGAGGAAGGGGGTGAAAATGCCCTGTATGGAAGTGGTTAAAGGGGTTGTAAAGCTTTGTGTTTTTTACCGTAATGCATCCTATGCATTAAGGTGAAAAAACACCTTGAACTCTCGGGCCCCCCAGCCCCCCCCGCTTTACTTACCTGAGCCACGAAACTCCATGAGCACGATCCCAAGATGCTTTCCCCCAGCTTGAGGCGGCTCTTCATTGGAGATTGATAGCAGCGCAGCCATTGGCTCCCAGTGCTGTCAATCAAATCAATGATGCACCAGGGGCGGGGCCGAGTGATACACTTGGCGGTTATGGCCGCTACTGTATCACACGGGAGCACTCCCGCAAACTAACCCCCTTGGGATAGCGCTTCCCAGAAGGGGGTTTGCTCTTGCGGGGAGGAGCCGAGACAGCCGCCGAGAAACCCCAGAAGACGAGGATCGGGGCCACTCTGTGCAAAAGACAGGGAGTGGCAGCAGCACTGAGATGCAACAAAGGATAACAATGGTCAAAATAAATATTTTATTTTTAAAAAGTAAATTTTTGATAATACACAATGCTTCAGCAAACTAAATGTCATTCGGTTAGGGTTAATAAATATCGACTTTCTCTACTCCTTCCAAAACTAAAAATAGGCCTTTGTAGACTTCTCTCTTTAGAAATTGGCCCATACCATTTTTAGATTGCAATTGTTCCTGCCCTGACCAGTAGATGGCACTATTTTACTTACAAAAGACAAAAAGGTTGATGTTGTTTTAAAAGTCAATAGCATCTCGCGAATGTACTAATAACAAAAGGATAAAACAACAACCTGCAAACCTTAATATATATGTATCAGCATGCATTTGTTTTACTTTCTATTATAGGTTTGCACAAGCAGTTTAATAAAACAATCAATAGATAAAGCAAGCCCTCTGGACTGTATTCTGAATATTTATAAAAGTAGCAGCTTAGTAACCGGCAAACAGAAAACCCCAGGGCTTTGTTCTTCTGTGGATGTGATGAAAGTATTCTCCTGTGCTGCACACCAAAAGGAACAGCCTCACCTGGCTGCTCGGCATATGCTTTGTTGTGTTTGCTTGTGCAAACTAACTTTACATATCCATTTTTACCTCCTCATCAATTTCCCAGTGAAATCATCTGTTTGCCTACTAATACTTAAAAAAATAAAAATAAAATAATCAATTGCTTCTGATGCCTGCAAAGGATAGGATTCTCTTCTGAATCAGAATAAATAAACTTGCTCTTTTAAAAAATCAGTGCAAAGAGCAGAGATGATGTACAATCAATCGATACAATTTAATATAGTAAAAAAGTGAAATATGAAATCTTGAAGCTACGAGATGTTGTATTTTTCACATCACTGCTTTCTGCTTTCTTATTGAATGACTCTAATAGTGGCCATACACGCTTTGATAAATGATTGATTTATTTTCCAAGCCATCTCTCCCAATAGGAATAATCGATCAGTAGTCAACAAAACAAGCAACACATATGACACACATAGCAAAGTGATATGATCATAAGTTATCATTCATTTTGCTGCTTCTACCATGCAACCTCATAATCCGATTGATTAAAATTCAATAGAATCTATGACTCAGCATTAGTATCAGAATGATTGATACAAAATGATTGATAATTGTCTGCCCTGACTGATCGACTCAATTTGATCAACTATGATCTAAACTGCATCTAAATCGATCAGTTGAAAAAAGATATGGCTATTAGATAGGTTTCTAATTTGACAATTTTGATCAAATCACAAATCAATTGCATAATAAAATTAGAAGTGTGTATGACCACCATAAGAGATCATGCAGACTGGCATTCGCATACAAACACATGCAAATTTCTGTACATGCATTTACACAGGGGTGTAGTTAAGCCTACAAAAGATCTGGGGCTAGAGGCCATAGCAGCGAAGTAAAGAAAGTCATACGCTTGGGCGGGCATACACTTGTATATCATATATATGTGTGTGTGTATATATATATATATATATATATATATATGTGTATATATATATATATATATATATATATATATATGTATGTATATATATATATATATATATATATATATATATATATATATGTATGTATATATATATATATATATATATATATATATAAAATATATCATTGCATATCTGAGTGCGGTTCCCATGGTTTGTTATTATATATATATATATATATATATATATATATATATATAAAATGAAACAATATTTACACAATAAATCTCACTTCAGATTTTTTTATTTCTACTAATGAGTTCGGTACCCACATAGGTGACTGAGGAATATAAGGGGAAGGGGTCACCGCTCCAGGTGTATGTATGGAAGTGGTACTCTCCTCAAGGTGGAAGCAGCAGGTGCAGGCTAAGCATATAGTAATTAAAAGAGGGAAGGTCTGGACAGCCGCACGCCAATAAAAACGCCTTTATTGTCCAAAATGACAAAAGTACAAACCACAGCAGGGTACAGGTTAAAAAACTGACGCGTTTCACACTCTCAAAAGTGCTTAGTCATAGCTAGCTAGTAGTAACACACGATCTGTCTCTCCTCTCCTCACAGAACAGGGATTTGTGTGTTTACACACACAAACACGTCCCATCGGTTCCCCTGCAGTGCAGCGGGCGCGCGCACGCCTGCTATCCCTGCTTAAAGGGCGGTCAATACAGCTACAAAGGGCTCGCGGGAACGTGCCGACCTGCCGCAGTATAGTGATGGCAGCTGGTTAAACCAAAATCGTACAATCTTTTATTGTACGAGAACATTTTTCATGTTTGTCCCTTTTGAAAATTTTGGACGAGAGCTGTGTATTAACGATCAGATTATCATACAATCGCTTTGAAAACGGTATTTTTTTGTACGACATTCTGATCGTGCATACGGGGCTTTAAGCCTCGTACACACAACCAGATTTCTCGGCAAGAAACAGGCAAGAAAACTGCTGGCAGAGCTTTTTCCCGAGAAAACCGTTTGTGTGCATGGTTTTTCGTCGAGAAAACTGCCAGGAATCTTGACGAGAAAAATAGAGAACCTGCTCTCTATTTTCTCGTCGGGATTCTGGGTAGTGTTGAGCAGAATACGCCATATTCGATTTCGCGATATATCTCGAATATATAGTCGAATATTCGAATTATATTCGCTAAATTCGAATATTCGTGATATTTTATCGAAATGAAATGATTGCGAATTTTCGCTATTGCGAATGCGAAAATAATTGCGAAATTTCGATAACTGCGGTAGGAGCACTCTGATTGGCTCAGAATATTCTTGATATTTTTTCGAAATTTCGCAAAATGCGAATGCGATATTTACTGCGCAATTTCGACAAATGCTGTAGGAGCACTCTGATTGGCTCAGAATATTCGTGATATTTTACAATACAAAATAATTGCGAATATTCGGCAAATGCGGAAGGAGCACTCTGATTGGCTCAGAATATTCTTGATATTTTACAATACAAAATAATTGCGAATATTCGGCAAATGCGGAAGGAGCACTCTGATTGGCTCAGAATATTCTTGATATTTTACAATACAAAATAATTGCGAAAATTCGGCAAATGCGGAAGGAGCACTCTGATTGGCTCAGAATATTCTTGATATTTTACAATAGAAAATAATTGCGAATATTCGGCAAATGCGGAAGGAGCACTCTGATTGGCTCAGAATATTCTTGATATTTTACAATAGAAAATAAAAAGTGTTTTGCATTGGTGGTGATTCTTTACTCTATCCATCTGACACACCTTGAAGATTGAACACGTTCATGCTGCATGCTTTGGACTTTTTTTCACTTCACATATCAAAGACATTTTTATGAAAGATTATTTTTCTATTATTGGGACTATATTTCTTTATATATTTGTTTCACTGTGTATTTCACAAGTTATTTGCGCTTGCTTATTTTATAATTTGCCCACATGTCTTGTCACTAGACATATTTTTTATTCTTGTAGAGCGAATCCATTTTCTGTCTTGTATTAATTTATGTTGTATAACATTTTTGAGTTGCTGCTGTATTCTCCCCTTTTTTTAAGATATGCGCAATTTTTTCCTTCTTACAAAAAATAATAATATCAAACATACAAATATTCATAACAGAAACATACACAAAGCCCCCCCCCTTTTGCATCAGAGACAATCAGAGTTCTCCTACCACAGTTATCGAAAATTCGCAATCATTTTCGCATTCGCATTAGCGAAAATTCGCAATTTTTTTTTTTTCAATTCGGCAACATAAAAGGATCGCCTCAGCTTAGCTACTCGGCCCAGGGTCTCTAATCATACCAGCAATGCTTTTAGACGTCGATAGGATGTGATCTGTTTTAAAAATAAAATTGAAAAAATGTGAATATTCGGAATTGCGAATATTCACTGCGAAATTCGAAATATATCGCGAATACTCGAATATGCCATATTCGAGCCGAATATTCGCAATACGAATATTCGTGAGCAACACTAATTCTGGGCAGTGTTTTTCTGCAGAGAAACCGGAGCGTGTGTATATTTACCTGCCTCCATGGAAACCTGCGCATGCTCGATGAGACTTTGACGCATGCGCGGTAGCTTCCAAGGCATAGGTAGGGTGAAGCAAGATGGTGGCAACGGCATCGAATGTGATGAGCGCATGCTCGTTGTAGTCGATGACGTCACCACGTTCTTGCCATTCAAAAGAACAACGGTTCTTTTGAATGTGCGTCTGTACACAGGGCTTGGCAAGAAAATCTTGCCAGGAATCCCGTCAAGAAAACCAACGGTTTTTATTCGACGGGATTCTTGCCCGTGTGTAAAGGGCTTTTACACTTAAAACTAGATTGAATTATATTGTGTGCCACTGATAGTTGTCTCCACATCACACAGGGGCAATATAGTGTTGTAGGCATGCTTCTGACTATTAAAGGACCAAGAGCTTACATAGTAGTTATCATTTTTCCTCTAAGCAGGCCAGAGCATTCAAAGCAAAGACTAGACACCATTAAATGGCTGTAGTGTTATGACTGAAATTTGTGATCTGTCTAATGTTGTCCTTTAAGCCTACAGCTCCCATTTGTACCAGCAGGATTATACAATATTTTGATGATTGACTTTATTTAAATTGAATGGCAACTAGCTATAGGTACATCACATGGTGTAATAATGCCAGTTCTATTTGTGAATTCAATAGCACAATAGAAAAGCTATTGTTTCACGCGGTATGCTATAAGCCATTGTGCTGCAGTTCTACCCCTGTAGTGAATCATTACAATGTAAAGTGGTTCAAGAGAGAAAAAAGTACATAGGTTTAAATGTTGCCGATTTCCAGACAAACTGATTTATATTCATACAAGCTCTAAGTGAATTCTGATTAATATGTTTCCTCTGTGATAAGTGTATTCTTTATAACGGTAAATTCAAAGCCTGTTGCCACTTGGGCTTAGTCATTTTGTATTGCTGTGAAGCTTTTTTTTTTCCTATTTCAACATCCTTTTAAATATATTCTCTATGCAAACAAGATGTTTGAAGCTGTTCTTTGAAATGTTTTGTGTGAATTTTAACCAGATTCTATTCGAACGGAGCAGCACTCGTTTTATTACCAAGAGTAGGAGATTATTATTACTGATACAAAAAGCAAGGTTCTTACCGCATTCTGCATGAATTGTATATATAATACAAGATTTTCTTGCTTTTAAACTGAATGAAAAAATAACATCAAGAAAACTGCAGCGATGACTGCCAAGCCTCAGACTTTCCATTGTTTCATTTTCATTGTCCAACTGCATATCAAAGGAGAATTGTTCACGTTTTTTTTGTGGTAACATTGGCATTAATGATTTTAGAAATAACTTATAATATTTATTGTGTTTGGGTAATACCAAGGCAATTCCTGACTGATTATTTTTAAAGCAGAATTTACTTGGCAAGAGTGGACTGTTGCTCATTGTTAGGGTCTTTCAAGCAGGGTTCTGTAGAACACTAGGGTTCCACAAGAGGTCCAAAGGGGTTCCTCCACTGTTGCAGCAAATGTATTCTCACCAAAAGGTGATTTTACTTTTTCCTCTACTGCTTATTAACTACCGTCAAGGGATAGCCAAATAGCTCATGCCAGTCCCAGTTCCTAACGGAATACTGCAGGAAGCCTATGGGAAGAACGGTTTGACTTTTCTAACAACACCTGGTTGGCTTGGGTAGCTAGAAAACCATTGGCCAGTGCTGATAGGGCAGGGCTACAGACCAGCAGCCAGCGAGGAGAGCACAACATTCCCAGCCATGAATTTCCTGAGGGTGATTGGTCCCCTAGAAGAAATCTAGAACTTTATTAGTTATGTGAAGGGTGGATGCAGGCTCTGACACCCAAGATAGAGCACCCAAGAGTCACAGATCCATGTCTGCTTCAGAGCGATGACAATTCTAATGATCTGGCCTTTGCAATCCTGTAAAGTGCACCTATGCCCAGGACTACAGATATTAAATGATAGACTATTTGCATATTTTTAGCTTTAAAACAACCCATAGCTGTTTCTAAAACTAAAATCTGGCATAGGTGTTAATTGTAAAAAACAACTTCCTGTCCATGTTCTATGTACATTTTCAACTTGATAATTTTTTTAATTACAGCATTTTTTTTTTAAATGTACCTTTGTGTAGTCCAATACATCATCACTTAGCCCAGCATCGGGAGAAGGTATCAAGAAAGCGATGCCCTCAATTCTGCACACTGTGTGACACCACAACAACAATGCAATGAGGATTGTAGTCAAAAAGTATAAATGTGGGTGTTGTTTTTTGACCAATCCTAGCCTGTAGTTGACATCAGACATAAAGGTGATTGGACCACCCAAAGTCCCATCCACATTTATGTCCATTGACCATTGCTTTTTTTGGCTGATTCCAACCTTGCCTGGCAGTGAGATCATGCAGTGGGAATGGGTGAGACAGACCAGGAGTCTGAGAGATCTGTGTCTTCCCAATACAATGAGCGGTGACGTAATAATGCTGCCATTGTTAGCACCAAGCGACCATGGGGAAGTTACAAGACCAGCGGCTCAGGGAAGGAACACAGCACCCCTGCTGCAATGATCTATGGAAAGGATGCATTTCAAAAAGAATTGATCAGTGGTTGCTGACAAAAATAGAATTTGTTTAAGGCAGGAACAGACTTTTTAGAAGTCTCCTGTGACGACGTCTTTGTGAGACGAAACGATCGCCGGGAAGTTGAAGCGCTGACGTCTTCGCCCATAGGACGGGTGTCTGCTTGCCGGCCGGCTGTTTGTTTTTAAATGCGATTTTATTCAGATACTTTTGTGAGTATATCTGATTTTTTACATATTAAACGTTGTGCATACAATATTATGCTATGCGAGTATTTCTTCCCTCGGTACTGTCCGGGATATCTGATGTGAGTGAGGTGATCGTTTCCACTCGTCGGATCATTTCCACCAACCCTCCAGCCGTCGCCATTGACGAGATTGATCTGGATCCGCTCGGATTTCTTGTGACCATCTTCCTGGTGTACGACCTATTCCGGATTCAAATGTGGTTTACAGGCCTATCTAGCCTGTGTTCTGGTAAGCATGCTTGTACTTCTGGTGAAGGGACATGTGTGATATTGGTGTCAACTTAGATCCTTCTTCATGTTTTTGTCATTGTGGAATCATTCTTTTTTGACATTTATTAAGACTTTTTTTTCCCTTTTTGCTGCCATTTATTTGCTGGTGATTGGACTTTCACATTATTCAATATATAATCACATGGGTTATATTCACATTTATGCATCAAATGTGGTATTTGTGTTGTTTATATTTTCAGATACTTTCCACTGTTTATTTACATGTTGCATTATAGCGCAGTTTTTCACATTTTTCTTTAGACTTTTTAGAAGACTTTTTGAAAATAAATGACTAAAAATTTCTGCTCTGAATTTAACTTTAATGTGGAGTTATTCCTTTTCAAAGATCACAACAAAAACTACAAATCTGAGTTTCAGTCAATTTCTGACAGCTTAGAAACCTTCTGGTTGTTCACAATACAGGGCTGGCGGGCTGCCAAGTTTCTGATGCAACAGAAATTTTAAGATTTTAAAGCCTATGTTGTGTCCTCAGAAGTTTGTTAAAGAACCTTAGTGAACAAACAGCGAGAAACAAGGAACACACCAGATTGGTCAGGGATAAAGTTGTGGAGAAGTTTAAATCAGGGTTAGGTTATAAAAAAATATCCCATTCTTTGGACAACTCACGGAGCTCTGTTGAATCCATCATCCACAAATAGGAGAGCATTAATCAGAAAAGCAGGCAAGCTGCCAAGACCATGGTAACTCTGGAGGAGCTGCAGAGATCCACAGTTCAGGTGGGAGAATCTGTCCACAGGGCATTAGTTGTGCCCTCCACAAATCTGGCAAGAAGAAAGCCATTGTTGAAAGAAAGTCATAATAAGTCCCGTTTGCAGTTTGCCAAATGCCATGTGAGGGACACAGCAAGCATGTGGAAGAAGGTGCTCTGGTCAGATGAGACCAAAATTTTACTTTTTGTCCTTAAAGCAAAACACTATGTGTATCGGAAAACTAACACTGCACATCACCCTGAACACACAATCCCCAACGTGAAACACGGCAGTGGCAGCATCATGTTGTGGGGATACTTTTCTTCAGCAGGGACAGGGAAGCTGGTCAGAGTTGATAGGAATATGGATGAAGCCAAATACAGGGCAATCTTAGAAGAAAACCTGTTAAGAGTCTGCAAAAGACTGGAGCAGAGGTTTACTTTCTAGCAGGACAATGACCCTATACATACAGTCAGAGCTACAATGGAATGGGTTAGATCAAAGCATATTCATGTGTTAGAATGGCCCAGTCAAAGTCTGGACCTAAATCCAATTGAGAATCTGTGGCGAGACTTGAAAATTGCTGTTCACAGACGCTCTCCATCCAATCTGACAGAGCGTGAGCTATTTTGCAAAGAAGAATGGGCAAAAATGTCACTCTCTCTAGATGTGCAAAGCTGGTAGAGACATCCTCAAAAAGACTTGCAGCTGTAATTGCAGCAAAAGGTGGTTCTACAAAGTATTGACTCGGGGGGGGGGGGGGCTGAATACAAATACACGCCACACTTTTCACATATTTGTAAAAAAATTGAAAACCCATTTATCATTTTCCTTCCACTTCACAATTATGTGTCACTTTGTGTTGATCTATCACATAAAATCCCAATAAAATACATTTATGTTTTTGGTTGTAACATCACAAAATGTTGAAAACTTCAAGCGGGATGAATACTTTTTCAAGGCACTGTATATTACTGGTCAGATCACCAGGTGAAAACAGAGGGGAAAAAACAAAGAAAAGCAAACTGACGCAACCATATCTACTGATTGTTAAAGGGGTGGTTCACCCTAAAAACTACTTTTTTTTATTACAATGGCCCCCCACATTACCAAACGATTAAGGCTATTATTATTTTTTTGAAGCTGTACATACCTTTGTACAGCATATTCACCCGTTGCAAGTCCCGCGGGAGTGGGCGTTCCTCACATGTCTGTGATTGACATTTTGACCAAAAACGATCTCCCCCCGTCGCGTAAGCCGCGTCACGATTGGCGAAAGGAGCCGATGCGCATGCGCAGTATAGCGCCGACCCGCCGTTCGGCTCCTTTCGCCAACCGTGACGCGGCTTACGCGACGGGGGGGAGCTCGTTTTTGGTCAAAATGTCAATCACAGACATGTGAGGAACGCCCACTCCCGCGGGACTCGCAACGGGTGAATATGCTGTACAAAGGTATGTACAGCTTCAAAAAAATAATAATAGCCTTAATCGTTTGGTAATGTGGGGGGCCATTGTAATAAAAAAAAGTAGTTTTTAGGGTGAACCACCCCTTTAAGCTGCAATATAATACATTTTGGGTTTTGGGTTTAATACTGATTTACTGATTTACTGATCTTTACTAATGAAATAATTACCTTTTTTTTGTCTGGGATTGAGCTTTAATAAAGACAGTTGCATGTAGACATATTTGTCCATCTAGATTCTTTACAGTGCACATTATTTACAATGTAAACCTGCAGTGGGTAGAGATGACAGATTCATGTGCAGTTGGGGACTATAAGCTACAATCCTGGCCTGACATTTTATTGCATGCATCTTTAGGTCAGTTACTCAAAAACCATTGGTGTTGAAGGATGACCATGACAGCCAAGGAAACTGTATTTTCATAAGGAGGGCAGCCATGACTGTGCATAAGCTTAATGAGGATGGGGGACTTGGGGGAATCACTTTAAAAATCTAAATACGCGCAACTTAGACATGCATACACCACTCAGTTCGGGGACACTGCTATCAACATGCAAATCAGTGAGTTAGAATCTCTACTCAGGGAAGACAATCTAGACAAGGCTCTGTCTACCATATACAAGCAATTGTTTGCAGTGGCTGGCGAGCTCCTATCTCGGTGTAGAGCAGGGCTCAAGTCCTGCGGGAACGCGTGGGAACGGAGTTCCTGCACTTTTTTCACAGCAGGAACTCACTTCCCTTTGCAGGACTAGAGCAGCCGAGCCGCCCGAGCCAATCCTTCACTAAGCGGCGATACCCAGCTCGAGTCACTGTCAGGGGCAGGCGAACCTTAGTAATCCTTTATGTTACTGGCCGCTTTATGAACTTGCTTCTTTCTAAATCCCGCGATAACTCGCCTCCGCAATGTCTCCAGGGGAACAATGACAAACGCTCCCAGGAGACATTGCGGCATCAAGGAAGTGACGGAATACTCGCACACTACCCGATGAATCCATATACAGGAAGCGGCCAGTAACATAAAGGATTACGAAGATACAGTGGATCGGAAAAAAAAACATGCGCTGTAGTAATTATGCATATGAGCGTATCATTTTTTTTTTTGGTGGGGGAGTGGATCTTGGATGGGAGTTCCCACACTTTTTTCCCCAGGACTTGACCCCTGGTGTAGAGGAGCGTGGGAGGCAGTGTTCCCTCAGATGGATGGGGAAGACTGGGACGATATCTGGGACATTAATTTCACTAGACTGGTGTCCGTCAGAGATCAGCTTATCTAGTATATTAACTCCAGCTCATGTGGCTAAAATGTTGCCTACCCAGTCGCACTTCTCCCACTGCAGATTTCATACATGTATTCTGGGAATGCACGGCCATTCAGGCGTTCTGGCAGGGGGTTACGGAGAGTATTGAGGAGGTTACCACTATTCAAATATAGCCAACGGTAGAGGTATGTCTCTTGGGGTTGGTGGACAATCTGGCTCCTAAAAGAGTGACACGTACTTTGCTGACGATTCTCATATATTATGCTCGGAAAGCGATAGTACTATCATGGAAAAAGTCTACTCCCCCATCTATCCCAGTATGTAAAGCCTTGGTTAATAAAGCCATCCCCTTATACAAGGCTACTTATAACA
Source organism: Rana temporaria (assembly GCF_905171775.1). Classification (NCBI taxonomy): domain Eukaryota; kingdom Metazoa; phylum Chordata; class Amphibia; order Anura; family Ranidae; genus Rana; species Rana temporaria. Next base: position 338,848,053 of record NC_053493.1, on the reverse strand, counting down.
GTAGAGGTGTACCAAATAAAGTGTGGGGTGATCGGATGAATAGCGATACTACTGTGTCGGACTGAAGGATTGACTAGGGTTGGACAATATTTTTAATTACTGAATGTATGGATATTGCGTTGCTTGATCTAGAGGGGCTAGTGCTCCATATGAGTAGTTAGGAGGCTGGGCTCTGATATATGCTGGTATGGGTATAAAACAGTATTGGGAGATATGATGTGGGAACGTAAGAAATATGCTCTCTCTCATTCGTCTGTTATTGCATGTGATTGGAGGCCTGAAAATGTTATTGCTTTAGTACTAGGTGGGGAGTACGGAGTTGTACATGAGTCAAATGCTGAAGACGTGTATATAGTTCATTGTATGTAACCTTTTTTGACCTTTGCGGCTAATGTTTTCTTTCAATGTTTTTTCTGTTCTGAAAATGATAAATACAAACTTAAAAAAAAAGAAAAAAGAAATCTGAACAGGCAACTATAGTATTAACATACTGTATTGCAGCTACATTTTGCACACAGTGGGGTAGATTCAGGTAGGGGCACGCAATGATACGGCGGCGCAGCGTATCGTATTCACGCTACGCCGCCGTAACTTACAGGAGCAAGTGATGTATTCACAAAGCACTTGCTCCGTAAGTTGCCGCGGCGTAGCGTAAATGGGGCCAGCGTAAGCCCGCGTAATTCAAATGTGGAAGAGGGGGCGTGTTTTATGTAAATATATGATGACCTGACGTGATTGACGTTTTGTACGGACGGCGCATGCGGCGTCCGTGTACATCCCAGTGTGCATTGCTCCCAAGTACGGCGCAACGACGTATTGGTTTCGACGTGAACGTAAATTACGTCCAGCCCTATTTGCGAACGACTTACGCAAACGACGTAAAAAATTCAAATTTCGAAGCAGGAACGACGTCCATACTTAACATTAGCTGCGCCTCCTAATAGCAGGAACAACCTTACGCCGAAAAAGCCTAGCGTAAACGACGTACATAAATTGCGCCGGGCGTACGTACGTTTGTGAATCGGCGTATCTAGGTAATTAGCATATTCTACGCCGACAACAACGGAAGTGCCCCTAGCGGCCAACGTTATATTGCACACAATTCTACGCCGCCGCAATCAAGTTACGTCGGTGGAGGAAGCCTATTTTTTAAGCGTATCTGCCTTTGAGAATCGGCGTAACGATACGCGGGCGCAGATTTCAAATTACGGCGGCGTATCTGGAGATACGCCGCCGTAAAAGGTACGTGAATCTACCCCAATGATGTGGAAGGTTTCTTCTGTACTACTACTGAGCATTACCACTGTACCTTCATAGAAGAAGGCGCAGGTTTACTTTCCGATCTATACATAAATATGTAACAGGTATCTGATTTATACAGAAGCGGGAAGTGCTGGCTAGGTGTTATCCCTTCTGTGACCTAATTTCGAATACAGAAACATAAATACAGTTACTGGAAAAATATATTGGGATAAGTAAAATGTTACATTAACAGAAACAAGTTCCAGAATGTAACAATTACGGTAACGATGAATAATCTTTTAGGTCTGAGATATTTAAATATGCTGCTGCCTTGTATCTGCACATCTCACAGGAATCTGGGTTAGTATCTGCAGATTTAATGATAAAATATAAATTAGTCTTGGCAGAATCATCTGTATTTTCAAGAAAATCTGAGAAGTATTCTATAACTCAAATCCAGATGCTCACAAGGAAATCTTATGTGTTTCAATGGAATACCAGATGCATTTTGTCAGTTGTCTGGTTCTATTTGTGTACTCCGTAATCAGGTAGGTACACACCTCCGGGCATTTATATGTGTTTGAAAATCATTGTTATAAATGAAAACAGGAAAAGCATGCTAAAAAAAGAAAAATGCTTTCACTGCACTGATGCTTAACCACTTCAGATTTGGCTGCCCAATGACCGGGCCATTTCTTGCGATACGGCACTGCGTCGCTTTAACGAACCATTGCGCGGTCGTGCGACGCTGTACCTAAACAAAATTGACGTCCTTTTTTCCCCACAATAGAGCTTTCTTTTGGTGGTATTTGATCACCTCTGCAGTTTTTACCTTTTGCGCTATAAACAAAATATTTTGAAAAAAACACAATGGGGGTTATTTACGAAAGGCAAATCCACTTTGCACTACAAGTGCAAACTACAAGTGAAAAGTGCACTTGAAATTGCACTGAAAGTGCACTTGGAAGTGCAGTCGCTGTAGATCCAAGGGGTAGATCTGAAATGAGGGGAAGCTCTGCTGATTTTATTATCCAATCATGTGCAAGCTAAAATGCTGTTTTTGGTTTTCCTTACATGTCCCCCTCGGATCTACAGCGACTGCACTTCCAAGTACACTTTGTACTTGTAGTTTGCACTTGTAGTGCAAAGTGGATTTGCCTTTAGTAAATAACCCCCAATATCTTTAAATTTTTGCTATAATAAATATCCTAATTTTAGATTTTTCCCTCAGTTTAGGCGGATACGTATTCTTCTACATATTTTTGGTAAAAAAATCGCAATAAGCGTTTATTGATAGGTTTGCGCAAAAGTTATAGCGTCTACAAAATAGGGGATAGTTTTATGGCATTTTTATTAATAATCTTTTTTTTTACTAGTAATGGTGGAAATCATCGAATTTTATCGTGACTGCGACATTATGGCGGACACATCAGACACTTTTGATGCCATTTTGGGACCATTGTCTTTGATACAGCGATCAGTGCTATAAAAATGCACTTATTACTGTAAAAATGACACTGACAGTGAAGGGGTTAACCAGTAGGGGGCACTGAAGGTGTTAAGTGTGACCTAGGAAGTGCTTCTAACTGTAGGGGGATGGGCTATGTGTGCCACAACACTGATCACCGCTCCCGATTACAGGGAGTTGTGATCAGTGTCCTTTCACTAGGAAGAATGGGGAAATTCTTGTTTACATCAGCATTTCCCCATTCTTCTTCTCTGTGAGACGATCGCGGGTATCCCCGCGGACATCGAGTCTACGGGGACCCGCTGTCGGACTCACGGAACCCTAGGGGGGGCGCGCTTGCCCGCATCTTAAAGGGGAGGTACAGGTTCATCCATCTGCCCAGCCGTGCCATTGTGCCAACGTATATCTTTGTGTGCTGGTCCCTAAGCGGTTAACTGACAATTGTGCGGTCGTGCGACGCTGTACCTGAACAAAATTGACAATTTTGAAAAAACACAATGGGCCAGATCCACGTACCTCCGCGCATTTTTCCGTCCGGCGTAGCGTATCTCAGATACACTACGCCGCCGTAACTTTCAGCGTATTTTCCGTATCCTGAAAGAATTTGCGTTGTAAGTTACGGCGGCGTAGTGTAACTGTGTCGGCGTAAGGGTGCGCAATTCAAATAGATAAGATGTGGGCGTGTTTTATGTTAATACGTCTTGACCCGACGTAAATTACGTTTTTTCTGAACGGCGCATGCGCCGTCCGTGGGGGTATCCCAGTGCGCATGCTCCAAATTAACCCACAACAAGCCAATGCTTTCGACGTGAACGTCATTCTACGCAAAGCCCTATTCGCGAACGTTTTACGCAAACGACGTACATGACGGAAAATTTGGCGCTGGCCCGTCCATACTTAACATTGGCTGCGCCTCATATAGCAGGGGTAATGCTACGCCGAAAAAAGCCTTACGGAAACTACGTAAAAAAATTCACCGGCCGGACGTACGTTTGTGGATTCGCGTATCTAGCTAATTTGCATACTCGACGCGGAAATCGACGGAAACGCCACCTAGCGGCCAGCGTAAATATGCACCTTAGATCCGACGGCGTACTAAGACGTACGCCAGTCGGATCTAGCCCAGCTTCAGGCGTATCTTGTTTTGTGGATACAAAACAAAGATACGCCGGAGCAACTGCGTAACTGCTTCGTGGATCTGGCCCAATATATTTTACTTTTTGCTATAATAAATATCCCATTTTTTTTTTTTAAAAAGCTAATTTTTTCCTCAGTTTAGGCCGATATGTATTCTTATATATATATATATATATATATATATATATATATGTGTGTGTGTGTGTATATATATATATATATATATATATATATATATATATATATATATATAAATATATATATATATTATTGATTGGTGTGCGCAAAAGTTATAGCGTCTACAAAATAGGGGATAAATGTATGGCATTTTTATTATTATTATTATTTTACTAGTAATGGTGGTGATCAGCGATTTTTATTGGGACTGCGATATTGCGACGGACAGATAAGACACTTTTGACAATTTTTTTGGGACCAGTGACAATACAGTGATCAGTGCTATAAAAATGCACTGATTTCTCCATAAATGTCACTGGCAGGGAAGGGGTTAAGACTAGGGGGTGATCAAGGGGTTAACTGTGTTCCCTAAGTTCTAACTATGGGGGGGGGGATGGGACTGACTAGGAGGAGAGATCGTGTTCATACTTAGTAGGAACACACAATCTGTCTCCTCTCCTCTGAGAGTACCGGGATCTGTGTGTTTACACACACAGATCCCGGTTCTTGCTCTGTGACGAGCGATCGCAGGTGCCTGTCGGTCATCACGCCCGCCGGGGCACTCGCATCAGCTCCGGCGAAGAGTCGCGGGCAAAAGACGAACCAACGTAAGGTAGCGCTGTTTGGCCCAGGGGAGCTAACCTGCCGCAGTACAACTGCGATGTCTGGTTGGGAAGGGGTTAAAGGGTACGCTCACCCTCATACTGCTATATACCTTTATAGGTATAGGTGCCCAAAAATTCCACCCTGTATACCATTTTTTTTACTCAACTATCAGTCTAAGCCCAGGTTCACACTGGGTACGATTTGCTTCGATTTGAGATGCGATTTCACATGTGAAATCGCATCTCAAATCGGCCGCATTTGCCGGCAATTGTCGGCAATGACACCGTCCTAATCGGTGCGACGCCGCATCTGCGGCGCTGCACCGATTTCAAAAAGTAGTTCCTGTACTACTTTTTGCGATTTCGGGCCGCGATTTACATTGACATCTGTGCAGAAACCTGCACAGATGTCTCTTAAATCGCGGCCGAAATCGGGACTGCCGGCGGGAGTGAAGCCGTGCAAATTCAGCTGAACTCGCACGGCTTCACTCTCGCAGCCCAGTGTGAACCAGGGCTAAATGCACTTTCCTGTGTGTTGTATATAAATCAAATGGATTCATTATTCATATTGGGAGAGATTGATCAAAAAATAAATCAATAATTTTTCAAAGCGTGAATGAACCCTTTTTGGTAACCCCCAGTGAAGTTCGCCTTAAAGCATTTGTTGACCCAACACTTCATATTCCTGATATGTGACTGCTGTACTATGTACTTGTATTACAAAGTATCCTGTTCTATTTGTATTGCTTCCTTTATGTGAAATCCCTGGTATTCCTACCAGTCCCTCTGCTTTCCTATTAAAAACTGACCACACTAAGCAGGAGAGCACACTGTGGTCAGTTCTCTAGCAATACTGTGAACTCATTATGCTTTTCTCCAAAGATCAGACTTGTCCTGACACGCACCCACCTACACAGCCATTCACAGGGAAGCTCAGTGTGCTGCTGCTTCTCCTCCCCCCAGCTCTTATGCAGCTGAAAACACAGGGAATGTGATCACTTAAGAAAAAAGAAAAAAAAGGTATTTATAATGTATCTATATCTATAGAAAAATGTTTTGCCTTTCATTGCTTTTGTAAACTGAATGGGTTGTTTTACAAGGTGATCACTTTAACCACTTGCTTACTGGGCACTTAAACCTCAATCCTGCCCAGACCAATTTTCAGCTTTCAGCGCTGATTCACTTTGAATGACAATTGCGCGGTCATACAACACTGTACCCAAATGACATTTTTATAAAAAAAAAATTATAATTTTTTCCCCCACAAACAGAGCTTTCATTTGGTGGTATTTGATCATCTCTGTTGTTTTTATTTTTTGTATATATGTATTTATATTTTTTTATATTTTGTTATAAATTTTTTACAAATAGGTAATTTTTCTCCTTCATTGATGTACGCTGATGAGGCTGCACTGAGGGGCACTAATAGCCTGCACTGATGGGCTGCACTGATGGGCACCGATGGGCTGCATTGGTGGGCACGGATAAGGTGGCAAGAGTGGGCACTGATAGGCTGCACTGGTGGGCACTGATAGGTGGCACTGGTGGGCACTAAGAGGTGGCACTGATGGGTGGCACTGAAGGGCATTGATAGGTGGCACTGGTGGGCACTGAGAATTGGCACTAATAGGTGGCACTGATAGGTGGCACTGATAGCTGGCAGTGATGGGCACTGATAGGTGGCAGTGATGGGCACTGATGGATGGCAGTGATGGGCACTAATGGGTGGCAATGATGGGCACTGATAGGTTACACTGATAGGCAGCACTGCTAGGTGGCACTGATGAGGCACTGATTGGCACCACTGGTGGGCATTGATAGGTGGCACTCATGGGCATTGATAGGTGGCACTCGTGGGCATTGATGGGTGGCACTGGAAGGCGGTAATTGTGGGCACAGATGAGGCAAAATTGCCTCTTCCTCTTCGGGACCGATGTCCCTTGCACATAAGCTGGTGATCGCTGACAGCGTGAGGAGAAAAAAACAAAACTGATTACCGAGCTTTTGTTTACATCGCGTGATCAGCTGTCATTGGCTGACAACTGATCACGTGGTAAGGGGCCAGGATTGGCCCCTGACTCAGTGATCACATCATGTGCCGTGCGTGTCCTGCAGGGAGCGTGTGGCGAGCGAAAAAAAGGCAGGATGTCTATTGACCGCTTCCCGGAAAATCAGGTCCGCGCTGTAGCCGTCATTGAGCTATAGCGTGGACGGCAAGAGGTTAAGCTGAGACATGACGATTATGGGCATCCTGGACAGCCCAGGTTTTATTCATTAAGACAATACTTTTTCCTGCTGCAGTCTTTGGTAGACCTATCAATTTACAGTATACAGAAAACCTCTCATTATATTTAAACAACACCATAAGCTATATAAGACCTGATAAAAATAACATTCTGATTAAGAAACATATGCAAGTTGTGTGCCCCAATCTGCCACGAAAATAAGATTTCACAGATAAATACAATTTTTTTTTTTTTTTTAAACAACGACAACAGGATATGTACGTGTAATGTACTTTTCTAGTTCCTTATTAATTACACTTCACAGAGAAAAAAGGTTGCCATGGTAACTGGTCTACTTTTAGAATATTATGAGCCAGTCATCTACATTTTGCAGTAATACATATGATGATCTGTTTGTAGGGATGTGAATCTGTTGTGCTATTTTTAATCCCACGTAACAGTGAACAGGAATGTAACCGCAAACGTTTATTTAATCAATATGATTTATAATGAAAGACATTTTCAAGGAGCTGGAATGGGAGGACAAATGGTTTCTACTAGGTGTGGCATTCAATCATGTCAATACATCCCAAACAGTCACTCAAAGCCCCGATGACTTGATTGATCACCACCTTCAACTGCGATTTACCGAAAACACATTTTTTATTTCATTGCTAAAAAGGAGCATTGACACCTAAAACTATTTATGACTGGCTCCAAATGATGGAAATGTTCATATAGGGTTTTAATGATGATTCAAATGTAAAGGACAACTATGAAAACCAAGCCTAAAATTGAGTCTAAAGAGTCGCATACACATTGGAATGGGAGCTGGTTGTTGCTCATGTATTTTATTCACTTTAAAATAACTAAGGCCGAAACAATTCTTTCGAATTTTTGTACAAATTTCACGCCATTAGTGGACTGTAGCAATGACCGATTTTCGTGCAGTCATCGAATTGGACATGTTGGACATGTTGGATTTTTTTTTTTAAAGTAATGATTTTCTCATCAATGATGAGAGAATCATGTGAGAAATATACCGTATATACTCGAGTATAAACCGACCCGAGTATAAGCCGAGGTACCTAATTTTACCCCAAAAAACTGGGAAAACTTATTGACTTGAGTATAAGCCTAGAGTGAGAATGCAGCAGCCACTGTAAGTGGAAAAGAGGGTCAACAATGCCCATTTGCACGCCTCACTATGCCCATTGCAGCCTCACTGTGCCCATTGCAGCCTCACTGTGCCCAACCTCAATGTGCCCAACCTCACTGTGCCCATGGCAACCTCACTGTGCCCATGGCAACCTCACTGTGCCCATTGCCACCGCCCTGTGCCCATTGCCACTGTGCCCATTGCCACCTCACTTTGCCCATTGCTACTGTGCCCATTGCCACCTCCCTGTGCCCGAGTCAGTGTACCTGAAATTTTTACAGGCTGCGGGCATCCATTCATTGTTTAAAAGTCGCAGTCTCCTTCTGGTCCCGTTCCGTGATAGGCTTTTCCCAGCAGCCTATCACAGACGTCTTCTCATCCTCGGACTCGGTTTCCCAGCAGACACTGTGTTCAGTATTCCGCCTATTACGGACCTTCTCTTGTCCGAGGATGAAAAGATGTCCGTGATTGGCGGAATACTGAACACAGTGTCTGCTGGGAAACCAAGTCCGAGGATGAGAGGACATCCATGATAGGCGGAACACTGAACACAGTGTCTGCTGGGAAACGCCTATCACGGAAGGGACCAGGGGGAAGCCGCGACTTTTAAACAATGAACGCTCGCGGTGCTTCATGTACACTGACTCGAGTATAAGCCGAGGGGGGTATTTTCAGCCCTAAAAAAAGGTCTGAAAAACTTAGCTTATACTCGAGTATATACGGTAATCAAAAAAGGAATGCGCATGAGCACAAGAAAAGAGAGTGCTCTGGATGGATGGTGGTCTGAGGGGGGGGCCCTGGGCCTGCTGCACTGTAATTATAATGTACTAAACACTCACAGTCTGCTCTGCTCTCTGCTCTGGATGTGGGTGCCAGGCTGGCGGTTGTCTCGTGACTCGGGAGTGGGACAGTCTCATCTGGAGTGACTCGGGAGTGGGACAGTCTCGTCGGGACTGACTCGGCAGTGGGACAGTCTCGTCGGGAGTGACTCGGGAGTGGGACCGTCTCGTCGGGGGCCTGGAGCCAGTACACTGCAGCAAGTTAGGCCGTAATGCGCTTCAATACCTGAAAATGTCACCACTGAAGAAAAAGTGAGAGTAAAATAAGTCCCATAATTGGTGTCAGTGGCAATAATAATAACTCCCATAATTGGTGTCAGTGGCAATAATAATAAATCCCATAATTGATTTCACTGGCTACAATATTAACCCCCAGAACTGGTGTCAGTGACCACAATAATACCCTCCAGCCCTGGTGTCAGTCATCGCAATCTTAACACCGAGTTTGGTGGTCAGTGTTTTGCTATTTAAAATTCCCTTCATTGACATTTAGTGGAAATGCTGTTAACACCCATCCCCCTTCTCTTAACCCCCCGACTTGCATTGATGGTCAATGGCATTATTAAAGCACTCCACCAGTAAAGGTCAGTCACAGTGTTATTTACCCCTTCTTTACATTAGTGATCAGTGGCAGTGTTACATAACCCCTTTCTCCCCAGTAAGGGGCATTGCTGTTAACCCCCCACACACATTGGTGGTCAGGGGCAGTGTAATTGACCCCTCCCCCTGTATTGGTGGTCAGTAGCCCACACACGCACACACTGTATATATTGGTCAAACACACATGCCTTTCTCTGCAGCTTCAGCTGCACTGGACAGTGAATGAATGGGAAGTGCTCTGTGCTGAGCGGCTTCCTGTTGATTCACAAACGGAAGCATAGTAAACACAGCACTAGTATAGAACTACAGTATGCTTCAGTTATGATTGAACAGAGTGAGTGAGTGTGTTCACTGTGTTCATTTACAGCCCATTCACACCTAGGCAACAAAACGCCTGAAGCGCGACGCCCGTGTCGCTGGAGGGGAGAATTTCCATTGATGTCTATGAGATGGTTCACATCTCATAAACGCTGTACGCCTACCGCCTGAAAACAAGTCCCGGACCCTTTTTTTCAGGCGGCATTGGCGTTCGGCCATAGACATCAATGTAAATTCTTTGTGAAAAAATAAAAAAATAAAAAGTAAACTAATCGCGGCAAAATACGGCGTTTACGCGGCGTTACAATGTGAATGGAGCCTTAGAAAAGGAATGTGCTGGCAATTGACATATTGATTGGCCCCTTCCCCCACTCTCAATCCTGAAACATCCCCAGCAGCCGGAGGGGGGGGAGGGGGGGCAGGGGGAGGTCAGCAGCACTGTGATGGGGGGCGTAATGCCGGGGGAAGCATTGGCAGTAGGGGGAATCGGCACCGCATAGAGTGATTAGGGTGTGCCCAGGCACATCTGACACACAACCTGCGCATGCCTATGCTTTAAAGCTTCTGGTAAATTCTGATTTATGCTATATCTCCAGGCAAAACTTTTTTAGTTTTAGATGCATTGTGTCCCTGTACTGGTGAATATGTCACTATTTCTATAGTGAATTATCCAAGCAATTATTGGATAATGTACCCCAGAGAGAGGATTCAAGTAGTTCAGCTCACAATATTGTCCTGGAAGTCACCACCAGATCAGGAATTAAGGGGGAAATCTCCCCAAAGAAGATACATTTGTGAAAATTTGTTCCACTTGTCATATTAATTAAAAGGGTTGTAAACCTTCCTTTTTTTCTTTTTTATAAATATATCAAACATGCCTATACTTACCTGCTCTGTGCAATTGTTTTGCACAGAGCAGCCCAAATCCTCCTCTTCTGGAATGCCCTGCTAGCACTCCTAGCCCCTCCTCTTCATCAGGTGCCCTCACGCTTTTTCTGAGGGCACCCGTGTGGGCTCGCTCCCGAGTGTCCATTAACCACTTAACCACTTGGGATCCGCGCTATGGACGAAAGACGTCCACAGCGCAGCTCTCAAGTGCCGAGTGGACGTCTTTGGACGTCCTGTTGTTGTCATTCCCCGTGCGCGCCGCTGGGGGGCGCGCAGCGGAGAAACAACGTGCCCGGCGCGTCGCTCGGAAGCCAATGCGTGTGCCTGGCGGTCGCGATGTCCGCCAGGTACCCGCGATCGTCGGTGACACAGCAGGGACGTGGAGCTCTGTGTGTAAACACAGAGCTCCACGTGCTGTCAGGGAGAGAGGAGACCGATCTGTGTCCCTTGTACATAGAGACACAGCATCGGTCACCTCCCCCAGTCACCCCCCTCCCCCCACACAGTTAGAACACACCCAGGATACACATTTAACCCCTTCCCCACCCCCTAGTGTTAACCCCTTCACTGCCAGTCACATTTATACAGTAATTAGTGCATTTTTATAGCACTGATCGCTGTATAAATGTGAATGGTCCCAAAATTGTGTCAAAAGTGTCCGATATGTCCGCCACAATATCGCAGGTCTCACAAAAAAATCGCAGATTGCCGCCATTACTAGTAAAAAAATAAAAAAAATCATAAATCTATCCCCTATTTTGTAGGCGCTATAACTTTTGCGCAAACCAATCGATAAACGCTTATTCCGATTTTTTTTAACAAAAATATAGAAGAATACGTATCGGCCTAAACCGAGGGAAATTTTTATTTTTTTTTAAAAAAATCGGGATATTATTATAACAAAAAGTAAAAAATATTGTGTTTTTTTTTTAAATTTCTGTCTTTTTATGTTTATAGTGCAAAAAAATAAATCGAAGAGATGATCAAATACCACCAAAAGAAAGCTCTATTTGTGGGGAAAAAATTATAAAAATATAATTTGGGTACCGTGTTGTATGACCGCGCAATTGTCATTCAAAATGCGTCAGCGCTGAAAGCTGAAAATTGGTCTGGGCACGAAGGGGGTTTAAGTGCCCAGTAATGAAGTGGTTATGGACTGAGGCCTCTTTCTGAGATTTGGTGTTTACAAGTTAAAAACATTATTAGGGCCCCCAAACATTATATATATTTGTTTCTAACACCCGAGAGAATAAAATGGCAGTCATTGAAATATTTTTTGTCACACCATATTTGCGCAGCGGTTTTACAAGCGCACTTTTTTGATCAAAAAAATACTTTTCCTGACAGACTCCATGGCAGCCTACGTGTGGTTAACCCCGCCTCTCATACCTCATAGGACCCTACTCCCATAAAGCTTTGCTTCCTGGCCATGGACAGTGTTCCTTTTTTGTCCTCCTCCTAGGACCTATATATTTATATGTTAAAGTTCAGTCCTGGTGATATTTATGGGAGAGTATGTGTACTGAAGTCCAACAAGTCCCAGCTATTAGCAGGGTGGAGTGTGCGGTACAAATTGATTCCTGGTGGAGCTTATTATCCAGCCATTGGCTGGCAAGCAACTTTGGTCATTCATCCTGGCTATTAGCAGGAGGCCCTTTTCCCCTACAAACGATGCCCAGGTGATGTATCTTTGCTCCCTATCCCAGGCTGGACCGGATGGATTGGTAATGTATTGTCTTTCTTTTACTACACATGGCAGCTGTTTATGTGTGTTTGTGTGTCTGCGCCGTTTAGCCTTACCGTTTTGGTTAATGGCTTCTGGAACGCATGCTGCGTTCCACTCCTTCCTCCTTCAGCTTCCTTGTGGTTGTGTGCGTGCGCACGCGAGTCTCCGGCTCGCGCATGCGCAGTAGCGCCTACTTGCCGGTTCGCGCATGCGCGCATGGCATTCAGGGTCACGCCGCACACAGCGCAGGCGCGTGGCGTGTGCGTGGGGCGCGGTGACATCATCGAGGGCGGCAATTTTAAAAAGCTGTCAGTGACAGCTGATTTTGGGGAAACTCCTAGATGCACCTTGGATTTCCAGGCACAGGTCTTGACTGGACAAGGTAAGGTGCCCTGTGGCACTCTGTCCTGTGTACTGTCAGTTTCCTCTGCTGTTGTATTGCCTATGCCTTACTCTTATGGTTATCTTAATGGTTATTGCAGTGTATTCCTCACCACTATGGATGTATCACCGCCCCCCGGTGGCCAACCCTTACGCCGCAGGTAGGATGGAAATTTTCTTTCCTCTGCCTGTCTGTTTGGGTTTTTTTATATCATGTTTTTTTCCTGATTTCTTTTTTTTTCACCATCAGCCCTTCTAGGTCTGATCATCAGCCCTCAGTCCACGAAGACATTGATATCACTAGATCACATCGCCATCATTCCAGGTCAAGCTCTAAGCGACCAAAGAGCAGGTCACCCTCCAAACATCATGGGGAAAAATATAGATCCACTTCTGACCGCCATTCCCACCGTCATTCCAGCAATTCCGGAAGAAGATCTTGCTGGGGGTGCAAGGCCCAGGTCCCGGAAGGGAAATCTCTTTGTGATCCCTGCTATTCTCGTGCTGCAAGAGAAAGGGTGGATAGTGACCAACAAGTTGAAGCTCTGGTCAGGAAGGTGGTCCAGGAGTCCCTGAATAAACCTGATCCCACTGGTGACATTCTCTCACCTGTAGTTCCAGCTCCAGTTCTTCTACAGAATGACTCTGAGGTTCCGGGCCCATCTCAGCGCAATCGTTCCTCAAGTATGTCCTCCTTTAGTGAGGTGGAGAGTGTTGTCAATTCCACAGGATTTGACTTTTCTCTAGTCCCAAATCTGGTAAGGGCAGTCAAAGTCGCTTTAAAATGGGAAGACCCGGTGGAATCTCCTAACAAACAGAGAAAATATTTTAAACACCTCAAGAAGGAGCGTCCTAGCTTTCCCCTTTTGGGTGAACTCAGTGAAATGATTACTGATGAGTGGACCACCACTGAAAGGAAAAATTCTTTAATCTCCAAAGTATCAAAGATGTACCCGTTTAAACGAGAAGAAGTGAAACACCTGGAGTCTGCTCCCTTGGTAGACGCCGCTCTAATGAGACTGGTTAAACATGTTACCCTTCCTTTGGAAGACACAGTCTCTTTTAAGGATGCTCTGGATAGGAAAATTGATACAGATTTAAAACGCATATATATCACAGCAGGTATGGCGTGTAAACCAGCACTGGCCCTTGCGGCCCTCTCCAAGGCAATGGAGACTTGGACGGATGAAGTAGATTCTACTCTGTCAAACATGCCTGGTCTTCTGGTCAGAGACCTACCAGTTCACGAACTAAGAATGGCTGCTGCCTTCCTGAGTGAGGCCTCCCTTGACATTATCCGCCTAGTGGCGCGGGTCATGCTCTCATCTGTTACAGCTAAACGCGCCCTATGGCTCCGTCCTTGGGTAGCCGACCCAGCCTCTAAACAGGCATGGTGCCGTATTCCCTTTCAAGGGTCTTCCCTGTTCGGGAACAAACTTGACAGCGCTATCTCCCGTGCCACAGGGGGTAAATCGGGGTTCCTTCCCCAGGACCGTCGTCCCTTCAACCAAAGGAAATTTTTTCCTAGGCAAGACCAAGATCGTGCTAGAGAGGCTCGTCGATACAAGCCGGGAAGAGAGTTCAGGAAAAATTGGAGAAGAAACCAACCTTCGGGTCAAAAACCCACAAAAGGGGCAACTTCGGGTAACCGTGACACCCCTAAGTCCTTTTGATATTGGGATCGCTCAGACGCAGCGGGTTGGAGCTCGGCTTCTGCAATTCCGGCACGTTTGGGCAGCCTCAATAAAAGACTTTTGGACGGTCAAGACAGTATCCCTAGGTCACAAATGGTCCTTTGTCAACCCTCCTATACTTCAGTTTGTCCCCACAACTCTGCCTCACTCAGAAGAAAAGAGAAATATCCTTCTAACATACACAGACACTCTCTTGTCCCAGGGCGCCGCTATACAAGTGCCAGCGGCAGAAAGATTTCAGGGAATGTACTCACCTCTGTTCATGGTTTTGAAGAAGTCCGGCTCTTGGAGGCCAGTGATAGACCTGACGCATCTGAACACCTTTATAAAAAAGGAAAAATTCAAGATGGAGTCACTTCTCACAATTCGTCAGACCATTCTGCCAGGCGACTGGCTTGTGTCAATCGACTTGAAAGATGCCTACTTCCACGTGCCCATAGCGGCAGAATTTCAGAAATACCTTCGGTTTGCAGTGGGCAGTGTTCACCTACAGTTCACGTGTCTCCCATTCGGGCTTACAACATCGCCGCGAGTGTTTTCAAAGCTCTTACTGGCTGTCGTGGCCTTAATCAGAATGAAAGGCATCCGTCTACACCACTATCTAGACGACCTGCTGTTACTTTCACAGAACAGGGAACAGCTATTGATACATCGGGCTCAAGTTATTCTCACTTTGACCGAGTTCGGCTGGCTTTTGAACAGGGAAGAGAGTCATCTAGAACCCACACAGTCTCTAGTCTTCCTCGGTGCCCAGTTCGATACGATCCAGAGTACAATTTCTCTACCCTTAGAAAAAATCCCAGTCATCCGGGAAAGAGTTCGTCTTGCATTGGAGTCCCCTTTTCTCAAAGCTTCACTATGTCTCAAAATTATAGGCACCATGGTGTCCACGACTCCCATGGTCAGATGGGCACAATGGCGAATGCGTCCTTTCCAGAGGGGTTTTCTCCAACAATGGGATCCGAGGCCCCAGGACCAATTAATCCGGATAACTCAGTCAATGAGGGACAGCCTCCTCTGGTGGCTTCTGCGGAAAAATCTCCTCAATTGTCTCTCAATAGCCCCTGTCTCCTGGATCACAGTTACATCCGACGCCAGCAGCAACGGCTGGGGTGCCCTTTGCCTGAAAGAAGTAGCCCAAGGGAAGTGGGATTTCCCATCTCGAAAGGTAGTATCCAATATCCTGGAACTCCGTGCAGCCTTCTGTGCCCTTCAAGCCTTCACCCATCTGGTAAAGGGGTCGTCAGTCCTTCTGAGGATGGACAATACGACAGCCGTGTCTTACATAAAGAGACAAGGAGGCACTCGCAGTCTGTCCCTTCTGAGGGAGGTGGAGCCGATTATGTCATGGGCTCAGACACATCTGACAGATCTAACAGCAGTTTATCTCCCCGGAACTCAGAATATTCAAGCAGATTTCCTATCGAGGACGACACTCGACAACAACGAGTGGTCTCTCCACAGCGAGGTTTTCGTCTGGATCCTGTCACTAGGATTCACACCGGAAGTGGACCTATTTGCATCCCCGTGCAACTACAAACTGGAGAAATTTTACACAAGAAATCGCTGTCCCCAAGCGTTCGGGGTGGATGCTCTAACAGATCAATGGATGTTCCACAAAGCCTATGCTTTTCCCCCAACTCCAGTTATTCTCCGGTTCCTGTCGAGACTCAGATGGGAGGAAGTCGAAGTGGTCGCAATAATTCCTTACTGGCCCAACAGACCATGGTTTCCACTGTTGTTTCAGTTGAGCTTCCGGGATCCAGTTCAGCTCCCATCCAGACCAGATCTCTTGCTCCAGGGGTCGACCCCTCACCCTTGTCCATCACATCTGCACCTGATGGCCTGGTTTTTGAGAGGGAAAGATTGGAAGCGCTAGGTTGCCCAAGCCAAGCAATCTCTACATTACTAAATGCCAGGAAAGTGAGCACCAACAAAGTCTATCAGAGGATATGGTCTAAGTTCTCGGATTACACCTCCTCCATGAACAGTTCAGCCAAAGTCCCCAGAGTGCAAGACATTTTGGGCTTCCTCCAAACTGGGCTTGACCTACCCTTATCAGTCAGCTCCTTGAGGGTCCAAGTATCAGCAATCTCTGCCTTCACAGGTATTTCGTGGGCCAGACATTCCCTTGTCCGTCAATTCTTCAAAGGAGCCATGAGGTTAAGACCTCTAAGAAAACCAAGATTTTCCAAGTGGGATCTCCCATTAGTCTTGGACTTTTTTTCAGGAGATCAAGATTCAACTAATCAATCTATCAAAGATCTTTCCCTCAAGATTGTCTTCCTTGTGGCTATAACATCTGCCAAAAGGGTCTCCGAAATTGGCTCTCTAGGCTCCAAAGAACCGTTCCTCACTTTTTTCCCGGACCGTGTAGTGTTAATTCCAATGCTGGGTTCCAAGCCTAAAGTCACGTCAATCTTTCATGAAAACCAGGAAATTGTACTTCCCACGTTTCATTCTTCTGAGGGTTCTATGGTTCATCCTCTGGATGTCGGCAAAATCCTTAAACAATATCTGGAAGCCACAGCGTCCTTCCGTAAATCTGATCATTTGTTTGTGTCATTCCATGGAAAAAACAAAGGCATGCGTGCTTCCTCCAGAACCATCGCCGCATGGATCGTCCAAGCTATCCAAAGGGCTTACAAGGCTAAAGGGTTGGCTCCTCCTGAAGCGGTAACCGCTCATTCCACGCGGAGCGTCTCTACATCATGGGCGGCTGCCCGACATGTTTCCCCTGAAGTTATTTGCAAAGCGGCCTCTTGGTCGTCCTTAAATACATTTATGACGCACTATTGCGTAGAACCGGCCTCCTTGTCGTCGGTTAATTTTGGTTTGAATATATTATCTGTTGACAATGTCAATTAAAATTTTGTTTCTTTAACCAGCAATTGCCCACCCGGGTGTGTTTGGCTAGTCATTTCCCACACGTAGGCTGCCATGGAGTCTGTCAGGAAAAAGGAAAATTTATATGAAATACTTACCGTAATTTTCCTTTCCTGATGGACTCCATGGCAGCCGGAGTTCCCTCCCTTTGCTGGAGTAGGCTATATTACGGAACACTGTCCATGGCCAGGAAGCAAAGCTTTATGGGAGTAGGGTCCTATGAGGTATGAGAGGCGGGGTTAACCACACGTAGGCTGCCATGGAGTCCATCAGGAAAGGAAAATTACGGTAAGTATTTCATATAAATTTTCCTTTTTTTTAATTAACAAATAAGACAACAGTAAAGTTAGCCCAATTGTTTTTATACTGTGAAAGATAATGTTACGCCAAGTGAATTGATACCCAACATGTCATACTTCAAAGTTGCGACCACTCGTGGAATGGCGACAAATTTTACCCTTAACATTCTCCATAGGTGATGTTTAAAAAATTCTACAGGTTGCATGTTTTGAGTTACAGAGGAGGTCTAGTGCTAGAATTATTGCTCTCACTCTAACGATCACAGTGATACCTCACATGTGTGGTTTGAACACTGTTTTCATATGCGGGCGCTGCTCATGTATGGGTTCGCTTCTGCACGTGAGCTCGACGGGAAAACTTTTCTATTTTTTTTCTTATTTATTTTACTTTATTTTCATTATTTTGACACTGTTTTTTTAAAAAAAAAATTTTGGGTCACTTTTATTCCTATTACAAGGAATGTAAACATCCCTTGTAATAGAAAAAAAGCATCATAGGTCCTCTTAAATATGAGATCTGGGGTCAAAAAGACCTCAAATCTCATATTTAGACTATAATGCAATAAGATTTTTTTTTTTGTCATTCTAAAAAGACAAAAAATGTCCCTTTAAGAGCTATGGGTGGAAGCGACGTTTTGACGTCGCTTCCACCCTGCAGTGATATGGAGACGGTTGGGGGCCATTTTCCCCTCACTTATCTTCATACACAGGCAGGGACAGGACCGAATTGCCTCCACCGATGCTGACGGCTCCGGTAAGCGTTCGAAAAAATGACGTCACGGCACGCAAAGCACGACAGGAGTTCGGAAACGGAGCATGCGCGGTAGGTCCGGCGCGGGAGCGCGCCTAATTTAAATGGCACACGCCCATTTGAATTGGCCCGCCTTGCGCCGGAGGCCGCCGGCGTAGGTTTTCATCGCAAGTGCTTGGTGAATCAGGCACTTGCGATGAAAAATTGCGGCGGTGTAACGTATACGTTACGTCGCCGCTCTTCTATGTGAATCTGGCCCTATGTTCTTATAGTCTCACTAAGACATCGAAATAGTAAGAGTCGTATGCTGGTCATACAGTACATAGGAAATAACTGCATTTTATTTAGCCATTTTATACTTGACATCTAATCATCTCTGCCAGCACCCACAATGTGATAACTGCTGCCATCTGCAAAGGCTCCTTTTAGCGCTGTCACATATTGAATGACAATTGCATGGTCATGCATCACTGTACCCATATGAAACTTTTATAATTTTTGTAAATAAGTACGTTTTCTCCTTCACTGATGGGCACTGATGAGGTGGCACTAATAAGCACTGGTGAGCCGAAACTGACGAGGTGGCACTGATGATGAGCGCACTGATATGCAGCACTGATGGGAAACTGATAAGGTGGCATTGATGATGAGGCACAAATATGCAGCACTGATAGGTAGCACTGATAAGCGGCACTGATGGGCACTGATAGGTGACACCTAAAGGGCACTGATAGGCAGCACTGATGGGTGGCACTGATGGGAAATGATGGGCGGCACTGATGGGTACTGATAGGCAGCACTGATGAGGAGACACTGACAGGAATTATTGATGGGCACTGATTGGCATCCCTGGTGGGCATCCTTGATGGGTCTACACTGATAATCGATGGACTGATTATCAGCGCAGACCCCCCCGATCAGGAGAGCTGATGATCGCCTTCCTCTACCCATGCCTTGTCAGCGTGAATAGAGGAAAAGCCGATAAACAGAGCAGCATGGTACTGCACAGAGCGGCCCCCAAACCTCCTCTTCTGGGGTCCCCCACCACTCTAGGCTCCCCTCTATTCTGAGTGCCCCCATAGAAGGCCGCTATCCGGTTGCAAGCAATTTGCTTGCTGTGGGGGCACTTGACAGGAGGGAGGGGCCAGGAGCAGCAAAGAGGGACCCGAGAAAAGGAGGATTGGGGCTGATCTGTGCAAAACCAACTGCATAGAGGAGGTAAGAATAACATGTTTGTTAGCTTTATTGAAAAAAAAAAACGAGACTTTACAATCACTTTAACAAATGTCATTCGAAAGTACTTCAAATTTGTTTGCTTTAACAAATAGTAAACAGAACAAAAACCACATTCACATTTAGAAATGTGTTCGTTCAGGATTTTCCATCCTGTTTCTTTGAATTTTTTTCAAAAATGACCGCAGTATTTGAAAAACGAATGAATATTCTGCAACCAAACATTTCCTAACAAAATTCAACTAGTGTATAGCCAGCTTTACGAGTTGATGTAGAGAAAATTATGCCCTGCCAAGTAAACACATAGGCCCAGATTCACAGAGAGCACGGCGCACATTACGCCGCCGTAGAATAACCCATATACGCTACGCCGACGCAGTGCAGAGAGGCAAGCATGGAATTCAGAAAGCCAGTACCCCCAACGCTGCGCCAGCGTGGCGTGGGTATCAAAGGCGCAGGCCGGCGTAGGTGGAAGTGGGCGTGACCCAGGCAAATGAGGCGTGACCCCATGTAAATGATGGGCCGAGCGCCAGACAAGTACTTATAACGAACTGCGCATGCGCCGTAACGTGGACACATCCCCCTGTGCCTGCTCACAACCACGTCGGAACAACTGCCTAAGATACGCCAGATCCCTGCGTACGCCGTGAACGTAACCTACGCCCAGCCAGACACACGTCCAACGTAAAATGCGCCGGCTTGTGTTCCTTGGTGCAGACCTTTGCATGTCTCCTTTATGGGGCATAACTTTACGCCGGACGTACAACTTACGCGCACCTCTCGTAGCCTGCGTCGGGCGCACACAGGTTCGTGAATCGCCGTATTTCCCTCATTTGCATGTTTGAATAGCTAATCAATGGGAGCAGCACTATGCGCCCAGCCTAAATGTGCGCCCACTCTACGCCGGCGTAAGCAAGTTACGTCGGCAGGGTGAAGCCTATTTTTAGGCGCATCTCTGTTTGTGGGTCTTGGACACAGATACGACGGCGCACATTTGCACTTACGTCGTCGTAACTTGATATACGTTGGCGTAAGTGCTTTGTGAATATGGGCCATAGTCCTTCTGTTCCAGTTCACGCCGGACAGAATGCAGGAACCAGCGCGATTCCTGTGCAGCTTCCCACATCGCATCTCCCTCGTAGGCAGTTCACACTGCTCTCTGCAAACTGCTGCAGGTGTCAATGCAAAGTTAAAGCGGAGTTCCACCCAAAAATGGAACTTACCCTTTTTGGATTCCTCCCTCCCTTCGGCGTCACATTTGGCACCTTTCAGGGGGGAGGAGGGAGCAGATACCTGTGTAATCCAGGTATTTGCTCCCACTTACGGGCATAGATTGCTGCAGTATCTGCGGCGATCTACGTCATGTCCGGCCTCTCCTCCGCCCCCCCCCCGCTGTTATCTGGGTGACACGCAGGTCCCAGAAGACAGCAGGGACCAGTGAGATTGCGCAGCGCGACTTGCACATGCGCAGTAGGGAACCAGGAAGTGAACCCGCAAGGTTTCACTTTCTGATTCCCTTACCGAAGATGGCAGCACCTCCACCCGAGAGCTGAGGGACAGATCGGCTTCAGGTGCCAACATCACGGGCGCCCTGGACAGGTAAGTGTCCATGTATTAAAAGTCAGCAGCTGCAGTATTTGTAGCTGCTGACTTATAATTTTTATTTTGGGGGGGGGGGGGGGTGGTAAGTCGGTAAGGGGGTTTGGCTTATTACCCATTTTTCATAAACCTACATCCTACTTTATTGTATATGAAATAAAAACGAGTGCCGGAGCTGCTCATCTATCTGGACAGCACAGGCTGTCACTAGAAATAGTTTAATGCACTATTAATGACCAATGTAGGGATTTCCTGTGCTGTACATAAATCTCTGGAGATTTTAATCATTTTGTTCATAGCAATGCAAGCGACAATGTAATAGATGACAAGCCTGTAAGAAATCTGGAGCAGGTTATACAGTAGTTTAGTAATAAATTATCTTGATAGTTACTTGGCAGTCAAAAGCAGGGATTACATTGTCTGCATCTATTTTTAGACTTTCCATTGTTATCATCTGTTTTTATAAACTTAATCTAGTGTCAGGCCTTCGCAAGCAGGGCACCCTGCTGCACTTCGCCCGTGATTTAATATCTAAGTGTTATTAAAAGATAATGTCTAAGAATAGAATTCCAGGACCTTTGAGTACTCAGGCCACCCAGATTAAGTGCAGTATCATCATTAAGAGATGCAGAATAGAGTGCAATCCTGTAATGTTCCTTCTCTTAGTATATCTTTTTCATGAGGTTCAACTGTTAAAAATGTAGTCTCCAAAACAGCTACCCCTCATTTAACACACTTAAAGGAATCCTGTAATGAGAGAAACATGTAAGCTGTTGACCTTCTTTTGAAGATGGTTGCCTAGCTGTCTCTGGTGTTAATTCTTTTGGAATCCTTGACCTGGAACAGGCATACAGTGAAGTCGGAATTCCTGATCTGCATACTTATTCTGGGATCGGTGAGTTATAAAGCGCAGAAGACAGGGCAAAAGCATGACAAGCCACGTAACTGACAAGCCACGTAACCGACAAGCCACATAACTGACAAGCCACATAACTGACAAGCCACATAACTGACAATGTCAGCCTACTTATTTCTCCCAGTACATGTTTCTTGAAAAGCAAAATACATGTAGCGCCCCCCTTACTTTCAGTGCGGGCGCTACACTAAAGTTAGTGGGGAATGGAAGGGTTAGTTTTACTCCCATTCCTGATTATGGAAACTCAGGCTGCTGCCCATTTCAGAATCGGTCCTGTAGGTCAGTCTGCGCTCCAGGGGTATGTTGTCACCCCTGGGCGGCAGTTGGCGCTAGAGGAGTTCTGACGGACCCACCTTCTCCCAGCAGCCAATCAGAGGAGTTCTTCCCTCGTTGGGCATGCTGGGAGGGGGATATATCTGGGGCAGCCGCTTTTGGCGGGTGTTCTATGCGGGGCCCGAGTTCCAGGTGCGGTACCCACCTTCAGGGTGCGCGCATCCATGGGCCCCGCCACCGTGGCCTGCTTCGCTGAGGTTGTGCACCATGAAGATTGAGAGGGGCATTAAGAGGGGCCCCAGCGACTTGCTGGGTCCCAACCTTCTGTTGAGAGGATCCTAAGCTGGAGGCTGTGCGATGGGTGATCGGCTCGAGGGAACCTAGAACTAGAGGTTGTCCAGGAGGCCTAGACAAACCATCGGGGATCCGGTCACCTCACCATATGACAGGTATGCTCAAGCTGTCATTGAGTGACACTGATTGAACTAACTGGGAGGATTTGCTCAAATTGATCTCACAAATCCCAAGTTGTCCGGCCTGTGGCAGAGGCCCTAAGTCAGGCCTGTGGCAGAGGTCTATTTCCTCCCAGTGATCCGCAAGTGACGCTCCGGCTGCCAGGCCTGAGATAACCGCCTGTCCGGGGGCACTTTACCCACCCTGATTGGGGTGGCGACTTATTGAGCTATATCATTGCTGAGAGCAGGCTTGCTCTCTCTTCATATCCAAGGCCTGATACTAAAGTTTTCTCTACGCTCATCAACCTTTCTCTGTCGTGTGCCATGTTGATGTTGGCCGTGTTGGGCCTTGGAATAAAGCATTGAAAACTGAATTGATGTCTGGACACTTGCTCTTTATTCACACTCACAGAAATCACCCCTAGACCAAGTCAAGAAGGTAACTCAGTAAGCCGATCCCAAACTAATCAGCGGCTGCTTCAGGGGTGAGCGCTACATACAAATCAAATCAGGATTGTTATGCCTCTTTAACATGGGCAGGCGGTGGTGCAGTAAAAACATGCGGTTGTGCCACAGGTTTATTGTCCCCACCCCTTCCAGACCACCAAGCTGCATGTTAACATGGGCAGCAGCCATGTTTGTACACACCACCACACAGGGCTTTTTTCTCAGTAAATAGATGCAGGAACTCCGCCCTTATGAGTCACCCTTCTACCCACCTCTGAGCACCAATCCTTGGTTCCACCCACTACCCACCTCCCAGTACTACCCCTTCTGGAAAATACAGAACCAATACATTTTTTCTGCTACTAAGTAATTTGTATGGAATGTGTTAATAATAACAAAAAAAATAGTAAATTAGAACCCCTGCAGTGAGCAAAAATAGACTACACCCCAGCAACAGTAGATCACCCCAGCAACAATAAATCCCCACACAACAATCGATTTCCCCCCCAGCAACAATGGACCCCCTCAACAAAATACTGCCCCAGCAGCAATAGAACCCCAGTAGCAACAACAGATCTCCCAGCAGCCAGCATCAATAGACCCCACCCTCAACAGTTGATTCCTCCCAGCAACAACTGACCCCCCAGCAATATAAGCAGGGCTTTTTTTCTTAGAGAATATGTGCAGGAACTCCCCCTTTCTAAATCACCTCTTTTCTCCGCCTCTACCCACCTATGAACACCATTCCTTGGTTTCACCCCCTACCCACCTCCCAGTACTGCCTTTTTTTTAGAGAATACAGAACCAAGTATTATTTTGTAATTTGTATGTAATTTGGTAATGATAACAAGAAAAGCACTAAAATAGATCCCCTGAAGCCAGTAACAATAAAGCCCCAGGAGACTCCTGTCATCAACAACAGATCTCTCACAGCCAGCATCAATAGACCCCTCCCTCAACAGTAGATCTCTCCCAGCAACAACTGACCCCCAGCAATATAAGATCCACCCCAAGTAACAATAGATCCCCCACCGGAAACAGTAGACCTCTTCAGCAACAATAGACCCCTAGTGCTGGAGGTGCAGGCCCAGATTCACAAAGGAGATACGACGGAGTATCTCAGATACTCCGTCGTATCTCAGATACTCCGTCGTATCTCAGATACTCCGTCGTATCTCAGATACTCCGTCGTATCTCAGATACTCCGTCGTATCTCTCAGAGTATCTATGCGACTGATTCATAGAATCAGTTACGCATAGATAGCCCTAAGATCCGACAGGTGTAATTGTTTTACACTGTCGGATCTTAGGATGCAGTACCGCGGCCGCCGCTGGGGGGAGTTTGCGTCGTAACCAGCGTCGGGTATGCAAATTAGGAGTTACGGCGATCCACAACGGTTTTACGCGTTCGCTACGTCGCTGCTAGTCTAGTTTCCCGTCGCAAAGTTAGTCGTCGTTTTGGGTGCCCTAACTTTACACAGCACACATATGTGCTGTATAAAGTATGGCCGTCGTTCCCACGTCGAAATTTAAAAATTCACGTCGTTTGCGGAAGACGTCCGGGAATACAGAAGTACGCTACGCACGTCGCCGTTCGAAAAAATGACGTCAGTTCGCGCAAGGCGCGGCGGGAATTTCAGAACGGAGCATGCGCAGTAGGTCCGGCGCGAGAGTGCGCCTAATTTAAATGGCACACGCCCCTTTGAATTACGCGGGCTTACGCCGGAGGCCGCCGGCGTAGGTTTTCATTGCAAGTGCTTTGTGAATCAGGCACTTGCGATGAAAACTTGCGGCGGTGTAACGTATCTACGATACGTTACGCCGCCGCACTTCTACATGAATCTGGCCCTACGTTCCCCCTGCGTTCCTGCTGAAAAAAAAAAGCCCTGAATATAAGACTCCGCACCAGCAATAGACCTACCCAGCAAAAGGAGATCCCCACCCAAAAATAGATCCACACTAGAGAAAACTTAATCGCAATGCCATAGCAGGTCAAAATAAATAATCACAGTATCAACCAGTGAAGTAACAAGCAAGCCAGACACATCAGATGATGCTTGAATGTGCAAGATCCCAAAAGACTAGATAAACACTATTGCTGCTCCAAGCTTATTTTATTAAACAGCGGTGTTGCCACGAAAAGCATTGACATGGAATATGGGAAGGAAACCCTGCTACACACTGCTATATGCACTGTGAGAATTTGAGTATCGAACTTTGCAGGTATTCTGTCCATATTCAGGGACGCTATTGTGTACTGATCTTTTATATACTGTTAAATTAATTTTGGGTGGATCCCTTGAGAAGCAAAGGTTTTAAAAACATGTTTATGAATAAATTACCTGTTTTTAAGATCATTCTAAAATCTAAATGCCTCATGGTTTACCATGAGGTCGAAGGATTTGGGTGTTTTGGTAGATCATAAGCTTAATAATGGCATGCAATGCCAGGCTGACGTTTTCCAAAGCGAGCAAATTTTTTTTTTGTTTTAAGAGAGGTATGGACTCCAGAGAGAGATATATAATTTTGCCCCTGTACAAATCATTAGTAAGACCTCATCTGGAACATGAAGTTCAGTTTTGGGCCCCAGTTCACATAAAGGATATCAGGGAACTGGAGAAAGTGCAGAGAAGGGCAACCAAACTGATAAGAGGAATGGAGGAGCTCAGCTATGAGGAGAGATTAGAGGAACTAAATGTATTCTCCCTGGAGAAGAGGAGATTAAGGGGGAATATGATCAACATGTACAAATACATAAGTGGTTCATATAGTGAACTTGGTGTTGAGTTATTCACTCTTTACGTCTAGAGGAAAAGAGATCTACAGAAAGGTTTCTTAACAGTAATAGCTGTGAAAATGTGGAATAGACTCCCTGCAGAGGTGGTTCTTCCCACCCCAGGAGATTGCTTTAAGAAAGGCCTGGATTATTTTATAAACGTACATATTATAACTAGATGCTAACATTTATAGGTTAAAGGGGAGGTTCCATTTAACAAAAAAAAAAATTTAAAGTCAGCATCTACTAACACTGGAGCTGCTGACTTTTAATAAGGACACTTACCTGTCCTAGCCGCCAGCGATGTTGGCCCCCGCCAAGGCCGATCCTCGATCCTGGCAGCTCCAAGTGCCGCCATCCACAGTAAGGTAAACAGGCAGTGAAGCCATACGGCTTCGCCACCTCCGCATAGCAACAGCTATTTAGGGTAAGTAAAAACAATTTTTTTCCATTTTTTTTTATTTCTGGTGGAAATTTTTTTTTCAGGTGGAACCTCCACTTTAAGTTGATCCAGGGAATATCCGATTGCCTCTCTGGGATTCAAGAAGGAATTTTTCCCTTGCTGTAGCAAATTTGTTCATGCTTTGCTGTTTTTTTTTTGATTCCCTGGAAAAAGGAAATATTCCAAAACATGCTGGGATTCATCTAGACCTCCACAGCTGATTTTGCATATTACTAGCAGCTTCTTTGGTGGAGTGTATTGTGATGTTTTGGGATTTTTTATACACACAAGTGCAAACTATATATGTCTTTTATACATAATAATTGTTATATGTAGCATCCCTTTGTTGATGCCTCTTGCTTTTATCTTACATTTTTAATACATTTCTTTGTGCCTTTTTACATTACTTGGTTTATAGTTTGCCTATATGGTCCCTAAGGGGTGCATGCTTGCACATAGGCAGGGCCGGATTTCAGACAAGGCCACGCCTTGGGGCGGCAGTGGTTGGGGCGGCAGTGGGTGAAGGGGCGGCGCCGCGGCAACAGGGGTAAAAAAATTCAGTCATCCTGGCCTATTATTGTCTAAGGAACCAAACGCATACTTCTTATGGGCAGAGTTTTACCCTTACGACCGTCTATCCAATCACATAGTAAAAAACACATTTGTATGGGCAGTGAAATCATCAATCTGAAAACCAATCAGCCTGTAAAGGGTGTGACATATCTGCAATCGAGCCATTCGTATTCATGCAATGTGCATTCCTGACCCGCCCCCTTTTGAGGCATCAGTACGTTTTCATTGGCGGGCGGGATGGGAAGGACAGTGTATGGAGGAGATAGTGCTGGAGGAGGAGGACATGACATGGAGGAGAGGAGGAGGAGATGGGACTGGAGGAGGGGGAGGAGGACATGACATGGAGGAGATGGGACTGGAGAAGGGGGAGGAGGACATGACATGGAGGAGATGGGACTGGAGGGAGGAGGACGTGACATGGAGGAGATGGGACTGAAAGGAGGAGGACATGACATGGAGGAGATGGGACTGGAGGGAGGAGGACGTGACATGGAGGAGATGGGACTGGAGAAGGGGGAGGAGGACATGACATGGAGGAGATGGGACTGGAGGGAGGAGGACGTGACATGGAGGAGATGGGACTGAAAGGAGGAGGACATGACATGGAGGAGATGGGACTGGAGGGAGGAGGACGTGACATGGAGGAGATGGGACTGGAGGGAGGAGAACATGGACATGACATGGAGGAGATGGGACTGGAGGGAGGAGGAGGACATGACATGACATGGAGGAGATGGGACTGTAGGGGAAGGAGGAGGATGTGCAGAGCTGATAACTTGGCCGTGCTTTTAGTCCAGTGTTCATCTGTCTCCACATCTTCCAGGCAGCTATGATTCTCCCACCACCACTGCTCTGCCTCTGGGCCCCCTCCAGGACGAGATTACAGTGCCAAGCAGAATATTTTACTCAAAGGTATTTAATTCCTTGCTGGGTATGCTGCATAATGCATGAATTTACAGTTATTATTGTCTAAAAACAGTGCACAAATACACTAGGTATGTCTTCAATAACACAATATGCAAATCACAAGTACTTTGAGTACGGCATTGAAGGACCCGGCCTTGGGGCGGCAAAGGGAGTAAATCCGGGCCTGCACATAGGTGCAATTTTGTTTCTAATACAACTTGGGATGTCGGCAGAAAATTGAGTCCACATATCGAGCTCCCCACCAACCAAATTATACAAACATACTTGGATCACCAGAGAACACATGCTTATGCCTATGGAGGAGGCAAAGCATTAAGTTGACCAAAATAGTTCAATATGGTTAATTATTTCTCCCCCTCCTTGGGATTGGTCAGTCAGAAGTAGCAGAGCTCTATTGGACATACAATAGTTATCTGGTCCAGCAACAACTGGCACAGTTAGATGATAGTTACATAGTTAGGTTGAAAAAAGACACAAGTCTATATAGTTCAACTGAAAAAAAAAAAAAAAAAAACTCATACAATCCTATACCCACAGTTGATCCAGAGGAAGGCAACACCAGAAAAGCATGCTCCAATTTGCTATAGTAGGGAAAAAAACTTCTTTGCTGATCCCCCAAGAGGGAATGCAATGTTCCCTGGATCAACTTTATCTATATGTTAGTACCCAGTTATATTATGTAGACCTAGGAAATAACCCAGGCCTTTTTAAAGCAATCTACTGAGCTGTCTACGGACCTGATTGCCGCCGGTGTCCCGCGATCGGTCACAGGAGCTGAAGAACGGGGAGAGGTGTGTGTAAACACACCTTCCCCGTTCTTCACAGTGGCAGTGTCACTGATCGTCTGTTCATCAATGACGATCAATGACGTCACAAGTTCAGCCCCGCCCCCCCTACAGTTATAAACACATATGAGGTCACACTTAACCCCTACAGTGCCCCCTAGTGGTTAACTCTTAAACTGCAATTGTCATTTTCACAGTAATCAATGCATTTTTATAGCACTTTTTGCTGTGAAAATGACAATGGTCCCAAAAATGTGTCAAAATTGTCCGATGTGTCCACCATAATGTCGCAGTCATGAAAAAAATCGCTGATCGCCACCATTAGTAGTAAAAAAAAATTATTAATAAAAATGGCATAAAACTATCCTCTATTTTGTAAACGCTATTAATTTTGCGCAAACCAATAGTTAAACGCTTATTGCGATATTTTTTTACCAGAAATAGTTAGAAGAATACGTATCGGCCTAAACTGAGGAGAAAAAAGTTTTTTTATATCTTTTTTGGGAATATTTATTATAGCAAAAAGTAAATTTTTTAAATTTTTTCCAAAAATGTCGCTCTATTTTTGTTTATAGCGCAAAAAATAAAAACCGCAGAGGTGATCAAATACCACCAAAAGAAAGCTCTATTTGTGGGAAAAAAAGGACACCAATTTTGTTTGGGAGCCACATCGCAATTGTCAGTTAAAGCGACGCAGTGCCGAATCGCAAAAAGGGGCAAAGTCCTTTAGCTGCATAATGGTCCGGGTCTTAAGTGGTTAAAGCAGAGTTCTGCCTGGAAAAAATTTGTATAAAAGTCAGCAGCAACAATACTGTAGCTGCTGATTTTTTAATATAAGGACATTTACCTGTCCAGGGAGCCCGAAATGTGGGCACCCGAAGTGACCCGTTCCTCGTCTCCATGTGTAGGCGCCAGCATCCTTACTAAGGGAGACAGGAAGTGAAGCCTTGGGGCTTCACAGCCTGTTTCCTACTGCACATGCGCGAGTCATGCTGCTCTTTCTGAATGGTCCTTGCTGTCTTCTGGGACCCGTGTGCCTCCCAGAAAGCAGCAGGGGGGGCTGGACATTACGTAGTTCGGCGATCAATCATTCCCCAGAAGTGGGAGCAGTTAACCGGATTTGACAGGTATACTGATCCCCCTTGAAAGGTGCCAAATGTGGCACTGGAGGGGAGGAGGAATCAGATCCATGGAAGTTCCATTTCTGGGTGGAGCCTTGTACACACGACCGAGGAACTCGACGGGCGAAACACATCGTTTTGCTCGTCAAATTCCTTGTGAAGCCGTCCAGAAACTCGACAAGCCAATTTTCTCCATTCCCGTCAAGGAAATAGAGAACATGCTCTCTTTTTGGCTCGTCGAGTTTCTCGACAGTTTCCTCGACGAAAATGTACACACGACCGGTTTCCTCGGCAAAAAAATATCTCCCAGCAAGTTTCTTGCTGGTTTTTGCCGAGAAACTCGGTCGTGTGTACGAGGCCCAAAACTCTGCTTTAATCTCCTCTTCTGAAGAGAGAATGAATTCAGTTCCTCTAAACTTTCCTCATAGCTGAGCTCCTCCATGCCTCTTATCAGTTTGGTTGCCCTTCTCTATACTTTCTCCAGTTCCCCGATATCTTTTTTGAGAACTGGTGCCCAAAACTGAACTGCATATTCCAGATGAGGTCTTACTAATGATTTGTACAGGGGCAAAATTATATCTTTCTCTTTGGCATCTATACCTCTCTTAATGCAAGACAATATTTTTCTTGCTTTGAAAACTTGGCATTACATGTTATTATTAAGCTTATGGTCCACCAAAACCCCCAGATCCTTCTTCACTATGGATTTCCCCAGATGTACTCCCCCTAGTATGTATGATGCATGCATTTACATTTATCAACATTAAACCACATTTGCCACATAGCTGCCTAATATAATAATAATGTCTATAGGTACCTTAACCAGAACTGTACCTTTAAAAATATAAAATTCCCATGAAAACAGCAAGTTCAACATGTAAAGTGCTGGGTGCACTATTTCCCTGACACATTGCTGTCATTATTTTCTCCTCTCTCAGTGCCATCTCCCTCAAAAGCTAGTCTCACCCACTCATAATACATTCAGGGTAGTGCCACACATGATAACAATACAAAGAAACCAAATTATTTCAGATGTCTAGTCGGGGAATTTCTGTGGGAGGCTGTATAATGGCAGAAAAAGTAAATCAGTTCAGCATTCAGCTCCTTAATGTGGTGTCTCAGATACCGGAAATAAGACGGCAGGGCTATTGAGGGAATAGCAAAGATAATATGCAGAATGAAGCACAGTTTTTCTATTGGTGAAAAAATATCAAGTATGCAAGTAATTAAATCATTGTATAAAAACTTATGTTGGATACTAACGTTCACCTTTAGCTATTCCAGGCAACAAATTTAAAATAACCAGTGTCAGTGAGCTGCCAATCATATTTAACAAACACTGCTGCAGTGCTAAAGTCAGAAAGTTCATTCTATTTACTTAATTTACTGAGTTCTCTATGATCCATCAAATCCCATGGCAAATCCGCCGGATGTGAATGTGGGCTGAAGGTCCAATTCACTACTGGTTTGTTCACTTGGTTGCCTTACAAGCCCTGATGAAGGATACACTAGACCCCAGAAACACGTTGGCTATTTCTTGATCTGTGCCCCTGACCTTTATTGAAATAAAGTTGTATCTGGACATTTGGCAGTGGCATGGGGCTTAAATTTCAAACCTTCAGGGATGACTGTCTAGGAAGAAATTGCTCCTCCCTTTTTAGAGATTTCCTGTTACTTTATGTTGCATCCCTGGAAAAGGAAGTAAAGGAAAATTTCCCCAATAAGACACAGACAGAAAAAAAAAGAAAAACCCTGACAGACGTTTTAACCCTTCCCTACTTCTAGAAAAATGGCAAATTAGGGCTCTATGAAAAACGTTAGCAAAAGACAACTTATACCCGATTCCAAAGACAACTAGCAGTAAAGAGAAACACACAGCAGCACAGAGGAACCATTTAACCACTTCAGCCCTGAAGGATTTGGCTGCCAAATGACCGGGCCATTTTTTGCGATTCGGCACTGCGTCTGTGTGAAATGACTCCCAAACAAAATTGACGTCGTTTTTTTCCCCACAAATACAGCTTTCTTTTGGTGGTATTTGATCACTTCTGCGGTTTTTATTTTTTGCACTATAAACAAAAATAGAGCGTCAATTAAAAAAAAAAAGCATAATTTTTTACTTTTTGCTATAATAAATATCCCCAAAAAATATATATATATAAAAAAAATGTTTTCCTCAGTTTAGAACGATATGTATTCTTCTACATATTTTTGGTTAAAAAATCGCAATAAGTGTATATTGATTGGTTTGCGCAAAGGTTATAGCGTCTTCAAAATAAGGGGTAGTTTATGGCATTTTTATTATTATTATTTTTTTTTACTCGTTATGGCGACGATCTGCGATTATTATCGTGACTGCAATGTTATGTCAGAAACGCATGAGCTATGACTAAGCGCCACATTTTGGCATGAAATGTGTTAGCTGTCCTGCCTGTTTTTCCTTTTATATGAAGTGACTGCAATTGGATTTTATTCTACTATTTAACAATAAAGATGCCTTGTATGATGTGCGGCCGTCCAGGATTTCTTTCTTCCTTCAAACTTGTGAAGAGCCAGCACTTGTGAGTCCTATTAGGGCGGGTGTTTCGAAATAGGCTTGAAGGGCTGGATCGGCAATCTTTTTGTTTCATTATGGCGGACACCAGGGCTTTTTTTCAGGGGGAACTTGGGGGAACTCAGTTCCACCACCTCTGGCTCAGACCCGTTGGTGCCTGCTCACCACAATCACTTGTAAAGACAGAAGTCTGGCTTCTGTGTTTACAAGTGACAGCTCTGCACTCTGTGTGTAACCACCTGAACTCTGCACTCTGTATGTAATGCAATCCTGGTATTTAATGCCCCTTTAAGACCCTTCTACTGTTTGTGAAATCTGAACGGGGTCATGGTTGAGTTCCTGCACCTATTTTCTGAGAAAAAAAGCTCTGGCGGACACACTGAACCCTTTTGACGCTGTTTTTGGGACCATTGTAATTTATACAGCGATTAGTGCTATAAAAATTCACCGATTACTGTGTAAATGACACTGGCAGTGAAGAGGTTAACCAGTAGGGGGCGGGGAAGGGATTAGGTGTGTCCTAGGGAGTGATTCTAACTGGGTGGGGACTGTGACACGACACTGATCACTGCTCCTGAAGAGAGGGAACAGACGATCAGTGTCCTGTCACTAGGCAGAACAGGGAGATACCTTGTTTACAAAGGCATCCCCCCGTTCTGCTATTTCGTGACACGATCGTGGGGCACCGGCGAACATTGAGTCCGCGGTTCCCGCGGGCACAGTCAAGGAGACCGCGGTGGGCGTGTGCGGGCGCCCGCTAGGCGGCAGATTCAACGCAGCATATATATACATTGCTTTGCCTGCCCGTGCCATTCTGCCAATGTATAAGTGCGTGAGGCAGTCGGCAAGCGGTTAAACTTCATTTTTAATAGGCATTTGCAGCTTCATAAATTACAAATCTCACAGCTATATTTAGTTCTGACAACTGTCAGAAATGAATATTTGAGAATACTGCACGCCGCGCTTTAAAGCACTGAGGCATTTTCCTTCTTGATTGCCTACATCAAAGCTATTCTTAGGAAGCTACATAGGAAAAGAAGTACAAATGTCTCGAGTGAGGCACACATGAAGCACATCAAGGCTGGGTTATCTGTAAATTTTAATGCAATTCGTTCTGTAAGAAAAACATTAGTATAGCTTAGTGGAATGCCTTGTAGTTATCTGTCTAATTATAGCCCCTCCAAGACATTTCAGCTCTGCGCGGCACTATATTTATTCTTAAAAACCTTAAAAAAGCTGTAGGCTGGAATAGCTCTACTGTGGCACTTGAAGCAAACTTTGCTTTTATATGCTGCTGGCCTACTTAGTCTGAAACTACAATAATGAGCCACCATCGCAGACATGTCAGCAAAAGAGCTAAAGGAAGCAGTGCATAAGCCGAGCATTTCACTTGACATAAAAATGCACCTCGCCGTCTACTATTCATTCTGAAAAGAGATTACTCGGCTTGTGTCATTGATTTTTATAAATACAGCTAAGTACTGTGCTACATAAATATATATCACAAATGTGTAATGCTACAGACAGTACAATAGCCATTCCGAAACCCACACAACTCCCGACTTAATTTGCCTGTTTGAAAGCAATTCAGCAAATTGTTTTTCTTTATTTCTTTTTTTATTTTTGTGTCTCACAAAGGAACGGTCATTTTCAAGAATAATAGTAGCAAAGAACTGTGAGAGTCTGGAGACGCGTGTGCTAGGGTTAAAGAAGTGCTTTGATTTGAGTTTTGAAGCTGAAGATTGGGATTCATGGTCAGCTAATGTCCGGTATAATCCACATGGGCATCTTGTGTTTGAGCTGGAGTGAGTCCCTTGGCTGCTGAACAGCATTCAATAGGCTCAATTCACTAAGCTTCAACGATCATTATTTGCCATAACAACTATTTTAGCAATCAAAGACAATGGGAGCTGAAAATAACAGTTACAACAGCTGAAAATAATTACTGTTATGGTAAATAACCCAGCTAATGTAGGTTTTTTGAGGTGAACTTAACAAAGATCAGGCACTATAAGGCCCCATACACACGACCAAGTTTCTCGGCAGAATTCAGCCAGAAACTCGATCGGAGCCGTATTCTGCCGAGAAACCCGGTCGTGTGTACACTTTTGGCCGAGGAAGCCGACAAGGAACTCGTTGAGCCAAATAGAGAACATGTTCTCTATTTCCTCGTTAGTCAATGGGGTAACTTGGCTCGCCGAGATCCTCAGCGGCTTCACAAGGAACTCGACGAGCAAAACTATCTGTTTTGCCCGTCGAGTTCCTCGGACGTGTGTACGGGGCCTAAGACATGAGTGAAAAAAAGATTTCTACCACAAGGGCAGAAAAAACACTGCGCTAACAAATGTAGATAAATAAAGTATATGAAGTAAATACATGTGAATGTAGAATAGCTGCCAGTACTAATTACTCAAAGTACCAAAGTAAAAATAAACAATCTAAAAACAAGATAGTACAGCGCTAACATTTTTTATATTGATCACCAAAAACAACTGAAAAATAAATTAGTGAAGTGAACCGTGACATAAATGAAATGAAAAGTAAAACTAAGAATAGCAGCCTATCCCCGGCGACGTCCTGTTTGTAATGAAACGCGTAGGTGTGGCCTAGCTGGGTGACATCATCACGCACTATACGGAGATACGCGGGGACGGAACTGAGCAGACGGAGGAAGATCAGAGGAGACGCCATTCCACTTCACCCATTATTGCGCTGAATTACCCACCTAATTGTAAGTGCAACTTTTTCCATATTAAAACCCTCATTCAAAGCGGTATTACACTATGTGGTTTCCTATCATTTTTCATTACATGGGAGTTTGAATCGATACTTACTTGGTGGAACGCATACAGTTCGGAATTGTTCCTACATTTCCCAGCTTTAGAAGTAGTCTTATTGGGAAGACTTTAAAACATCCCTGAGCCCTATGAGACCGCTGCAAAATCGGTATTTCCATCTGGTAAGGAGACTACATTTTCATCTATTGGGTGTCCCTTTTGGTGGAGGATCTTTATTTCAATTTATCTATATATGAATATTATTCATGAACTTTTTTTCATCTATTCGTTTGGATGTGGATTACATTTTTGGACTATTCTTAGGCCTCGTACACACGGCCGAGGAACTCGACGTGCCAAACACATGGAGTTCCTCGGCCAGTTCAGCCCTGAAGCCGCCGAGGAGCTCGGCGGGACGAGAGCTCCCATAGAACAACGAGGAAATAGAGAACATGTTCTCTATTTCCTCATCGAGCTCCTCGGCCGAAAGTGTACACACGACCAGTTTCCTCGGCAGAATTCAGCCAGAAACTCGGTCGGAAGCTGAATTCTGCCGAGGAAACTGGTCGTGTGTACGGGGCCTCAGTTTTACTTTTCATTTCATTTATGTCACGGTTCACTTCACTAATTTATTTTTCAGTTGTTTTTGGTGGTCAATATACATTTTTTTAGCGCTGTACTATCTTGTTTTTAGACTATAGGACATGAAAAGGACCTTGCCAAGACGCAACCTATGCTGATGCATGATCGGGGATCATTGAAATGAATACAGTTGTCAAATGAACTGGTCATTTCTCTGCATCTCTTCCCTTTTTTTTTGTATGCTATTGTGAGAATTTTTTTTTTTTTTACACTTAGGTAAAGGCATACCCCACTTTTAAGTACACAATGGGGTTTATTTACTATCGCTGGAAAGGGAAAAATCAGGCTCACTTCTGCATAGTAACCAATGAGCTTCTACCCTCAGCTTGTTCAATTAACCACTTCAATACCGGCCCATCGTCATATGACGTCCACAGATGGGATCTCCCATCCTAGGTGGACGTCATATGACGTCCTGGGTTTTGCGGGGGGATATCTGAATGATGCCTGCAGCTAGAGCCATCATTCAGATCATTCAGATATCCATGTCTTCAGCCGGCGATCCTGCACACCGTAAGAATGATCATATCAGCGGTTCCGTCACTTGGTCGTTCTTGTAGGCGGCGAGAGGGGACATCCCCTTCTCCCGCTGCCATCTGGTGTTTCTACGGGCTCTCCCGTGCCATCGGGGGCCCGGAGAAGGAATCATCCGGCGCAGGCAGGAAGCATAGAGATGACTGGTGACCAGATGGTCACCAGTCATCTCTATGACCGTCAGAGGCCCGGGCGCGATGTGATGACGTCACGCCCGGGTACCCGTAAGCGATTGCAGCTAGTATGCAACACGGATCATGAGATCGGTGAAATATTTTTCACCGATCTCATGCTTTCCAACCTGAAGGAGACATGTGGGGTCTTATTGACCCCGCATCTCTCCAAAAAGAGGACCTGTCATACACATTTCCTATTACAAGGGATGTTTACATTCCTTGTAAAAGGAATAAAAGTGATACAAAATATATATATTTTTTTTAAAAAGTGTAAAAAAAAAAAAAATAAGTAAAAAAAAAAAATAAAACAATAAAAAAAAAATTAAAACGCCCCTGTCCCCGGTAGCTTGCGCGCAGAAGCGAACGCACACGTAAGTCCCGCCGACATATGTAAACGCCGTTTAAACCACATATGCGATGTATCGCCGCGTGCGTTATAGTGCCAGCAACAATTCTGGCACTAGATCTTCTCTGTAAATCTAAACTGGTAACCTGTGAAAATTTTCAAAGCGTTGCCTATGGAGATTTTTAAGTTCCGAAGTTTGGCGCCATTCCGTGAGTGTGCGCAATTTTAAAGCGTGACATGTTAGGTATCTATTTACTCGGTGTAATTTAATCTTTCATATTTTACCAACAAATTGGGCTAACTTTGCTGTTTTGTTATTTTTTTAATCATGAAACAATTTTAGAAAAAAGGAAGGCGTTTGAAAAATTATTGCGTAAATATCGTGCAAGATAAAATGTTGCAATGACCGCCATTTTATTCCCTAGGGTGTCTGCTAAAAA
The DNA here is from genome assembly GCF_905171775.1 of Rana temporaria. Taxonomy (NCBI): domain Eukaryota; kingdom Metazoa; phylum Chordata; class Amphibia; order Anura; family Ranidae; genus Rana; species Rana temporaria. Next base: position 338,810,642 of record NC_053493.1, on the reverse strand, counting down.
AACATATATAATGTTTGGAGGTTCTGCGTAATTTTCTAGCAAAAGAATGATGATTTGTACAGGAGAGCCAGAGTGCCAGAATAGGCCCGGTATTGAGGTGTGTATAAAAGCCCGATATTGAAGTGGTTAAGCCTGGTAATAAAACCTGGAAGCTCATTGGTTTCTATGCAGAAGTAAGCCTGATTTTGCACTTTCCAGCGATAGTAAATAAACCCCATTGTGTACTTAAAAGTATGGTATGCCTTGTATGCTACTTTTTTTTTGCTGTAGTTAGAGCCCCTGTATGAATTCATGTTCTAAAGCAATGTAACAGCGATATGATCTAAATTGAAAACAATTCCTTCTTTCCTTACTTAGCCACATTTTCTAGGCTATATTTATATGGGCATGGAGTGAAGCTGAATTATCTCAAAAGCTATTTCACACTGCCAGCTGACCGCATTATCGGTAAAGCGACGCTGGTTTTAGCTGCGCTTTACCATCATTTTAGCGGTGCTATTCGGCCGCTAGCAGGGCGCTTTTAACCCCCCACTAGCGGTCGAAGAAAGGATTAAAGGGGTTGTAAAAGTTTGTTTTTTATTTTCTAAATAGGTTCCTTTAACCACTTAAGACCCGGATCTTTATGCAGGTAAAGGAGTTTTTGCGATTCAGCACTGCGTCACTTTAACTGACAATTGCGCAGTCATGCGACGTTGCTCCCAAACAAAATTGGCGTCTTTTTTTCCCCACAAATAGAGCTTTCTTTTGGTGGTATTTTATCACCTCTGCGTTTTTTATTTTTTGTGCTATAAACAAAAATAGAGCGACAATTTTGAAAAAAATTCAATATTCAAATTCAATATTTTTTACTTTTTGCTATAAAAAATATCCCCAAAAATATATAAAAAAACGTTTTTTTTTCCTTCAGTTTAGGCCGATACGTATTCTTCTACCTATTTTTGGTAAAAAAAATCGCAATAAGCGTTTACAAAATAGGGGATAGTTTTATTGCATTTTTATTATTATTATTTTTTTACTACTAATGGCGGCGATCAGCGATTTTTTTCATGACTGCAACATTATGGCGGACACATCAGACAATTTTGACACATTTTTGGGAGCATTGTCATTTTCACAGCAAAAAATGGTATAAAAATGCATTGTTTACTGTGAAAATGACAATTGCAGTTTGGGAGTTAACCACTAGGGGGCGCTGAAGGGGTTGACCTCATATGTGTTTCTAACTGTAGGGGGGCGGGGCTGGACGTGTGACGTCATTGATCGCCTTTCTCTATATCAGGGAACAGACGATCAATGACAGCGCCACAGTGAAGAACGGGGAAGCTGTGTTTACACACAGCTCTCCCCGTTCTTCAGCTCCGGGGACCGATCGCGGGACTCCGGTGGCGATCGGGTCCCGCGGCCGTAGTCACGAGCTGCGACCCACGGCTGGGCACTTAAAGAGGACGTACAGGTACGTGCTTGTGCCCAGCTGTGCCATTCTGCCAAAGTACATGTGCAGGAGGCGGTCCTTAAGTGGTTAAAGGGGTTGTAAAGGTAAATTTGTTTTCCCCTAAATAGCTTCCTTTACCTTAGTGCAGTCCTCCTTCACTTACCTCATCCTTCGATTTTGCTTTTAAATGTCCTTATTTCTTCTGAGAAATCCTCACTTCCTGTTCTTCTGTTTGTAACTCCACGCAGTAATGCGAGGCTTTCTCCCTGGTGTGGAGAAAGCCTCTTGAGGGGGGAGGGTCAGGACACTCTCTACTTTGCAGATAGAGAAAGGAGCTGTGTGTTAGTGGGCATCCTGACACTCCTGATCACCCCCTCCACCCTCAGGAGGCTTTCTCCACACCAGGGGGAAAGCCTTGCATTACTGCGTGTAGTTACAGACAGAAGAACAGGAAGTGAGGATTTCTCAGAAGAAATAAGGACATTTAAAAGCAAAATCTAAGGATGAGGTAGGTGAATGAGGACTGCACTAAGGTAAAGGAAGCTATTTAGGGGAAAAAATGTTTTCCTTTATAACCCCTTTAAGCTAGTGCATTGTTGGTTCACTTACCTTTTCCTTCGGTTTCCCTTTTAAATGTTTTTTTCTTTGTTTTCTTTGTCTGAATTTCTCACTTCCTGTTCCTCCTCAGTAAGGTGTTCTGGCTGACTAACCCCCATGGATGATGGTGGCAAGTTTACTGAGGAGAAACAGGAAGAAGACAAAGAAAAAAAAAATTTGAAGGAAAATCGAAAGAAAAGGTAAGTGAACCAACAAAGCACTAGCTTAAAGGAACCTATTTAGAAAATAAAAAACAAACCTTTACAACCCCTTTAAATGTGACTGTGTATCGCTGCTGCTGCCGAGGCCCCCCTTCCCCCCCTGAAAAAAATTCTGCGGACGTCCATGTCAGCAAGTCCTGCTTGGCTTCTGTTGCTATCTGTACATTTTTGCCCTTTGCACCCTATTATTATTAATTTCCAGAACATTACACATTTTGCAGCATTTAGAAATTTATAAATATGCAAAGCGTGCGTCATAGCGTAAAATGCACCTGTTTCATGAATACATCCCTTTGTTACACAGTAACATAGATTTATACAATTGAAGCAACCTAGTATAACATTTACTGTTGTAAGCAATTGATTGATGTTGCATTTAAAGCAATTTTGTAGCTATAGTAAGTATTTTAAGCCAAGGCATACTTGTTAGACCCCATTCACACCTGAGCGACAAAACGCCCGACGCCGGACGCTTCTGTCGCTCGAGGGGAGAATTCCCATTGCTGTCTATGGAGATGGTTCACATCTCATAGACGCCGAACGCCTGTCGCCTGAAAAAAAGTCCCGGACCCTTTTTTTCAGGCGACATAGGCGTTTTCCCATTGACAGCAATGGGAAGACTTTGAAAAAAAAAATAAAAAAAGTGAAAGTTTTGTACTCGCGGCAAAATACGCCGCTACACGCGAACGCGGCTGTCGCTCAGATGTGAATGCAGCCTAAAGGAGTTCTGGAAATGCCTACTTTCCTGCTGCCTATACTGTTGAACCCCACACTAAAGCCCTGTACACACGACCGGTTTTCCTGCCAGGAAAACTGCGGGGAGAGCTTTTGGTTGGGAAAACCTGCTCTCTATTTTCCTGCCGGGATTCTCTGCGGTTTTAAACCCGGCAGTTTTCCTATGGGGAGCATACACACGGCCGGGATTCCCGGCCAAAGCTCTCCCTGCATTTTTCCCGAAAGGAAACCCGGCCGTGTGTACACGAGGAAACTTACAGAGCAGGTTCTCGGTTTTCCCGTCGTGTGTACAGGGCTTAAGGCTTTAGAAATCATCTGGTGAATTAAAAATGGTGGCCCGGATTCAGAGAGCATTTACGACGGCGTATCTCCGCATACGCCGTCAGAACTAATGCGGGGTCGTATCTATGCGACTGATTCATAGAATCAGTTCGGCATAGATTTCCCTAAGATCCGACTGGCGTAAGTGTCTTACACCGCCGTATCTTAGGCTGCGTATTTACGCTGGCCGCTAGGTGGCGCTTCCATAGATTTACGCGAGGAATGTGCTAATTAGGTAGATACGCCGATTCAGAAACGTACGTCCGCCCGCCGCATTTTTTTACGTCGTTTACGTTCGGCTTTTTCCGGCGTAAAGTTACCACTGCTATATGAGGGGTATCCTATGTTAAGTATGGACGTCGTTCCCGCGTCCAATTTTGAAATTTTTACGTTGTTTGCGTAAGTCATTCGCGAATAGGGCTGTACGTAAGTTACGTTCACGTCTAAAGCAATGACGATTTGCGGTGTAATTTCGAGCATGCGCACTGCGCATGCGCCGTTCGTAAAAAACTTAAAATACGTGGGGTCACACTAAATTTGAATAAAACACGCCCACATCATCCACATTTGAGTTAGGCGGGCTTACGCCGGACCACATACGTTACGCCGCCGTAAATTAGGGCGCAAGTTCCGTACGTGAGATACGTTACGCCCGCCAATAGATACACCAATGTATCTGAATCCGGGCCGGTATTTCTAAAAGTGTCAATCTCCTGAATCCCCTGGAGCTTTCACTGGTTCCACCCTCTGACCCCCACATCACGACTGTATTCTCTAATAGGTAAAGATCAGAGGGAGGACTCCAGTGAGAGTATCAAAAATAACAGACTTAAAGGGGGGTTGTAAAAGGTAAATGTTTTTTTCACCTTAATGCATCCTATGCATTAAGGTGAAAAAACCGACAGCACCAACCCCCCCCACCCCCCGAGCCCCCGTTTTGCTTACCTCACCCCTCGAAAGTCCCGTACGCGTCCCCGTCATCCTGTTCGGTTCCCAGCCTGCCTGTTGATTGGCTAGGTTGGACGGATTGATAGCAGTGCACCCATTGGCTGGCGCTGCTGTCAATCACATCCAATGACGCGGGACGCCGGGGGGGGGGGGGCGGGGGACCAAGTGATACGTTATTGCTTTATTACAGCTTTATGGTAATATCTAATGCTTTCAACCAGCCTTTAATCACTAATACAACTGAAAATCTGATAGAAAGCTATTTTCAACCATGTGCAGTTGGGGTTCCTTCAACTTGATTGCCCAGTGGTCAAAAATAGAAAATAGTGGACTATTCATTTTTTAGTTTTTTCATTTTAATTGGAAATCCAATTAAAATTGGGATCAATTGACCTGATTTCCATATGTATGGCCAACTTAATGGAGGTATGCAGGAATAGGGTATGCCTATAATATGACATGTCCAAAACTCACAAAAACTTTTAGTAAATGGGAAAAGTCAAGTATATCATCTGCTTTTACATTCCTTCTTCATATTAGCAATATTTATAACTGGTCCCACAAAATCTGCCTTCGGAATCACCTAGGATTCTGACATCATCTCCCTCAGTTCCTCAGCACGGTAATGCTCCTGGGAAATGTGTGTCATAATTTCCCAGGATGCAGTGCGCTTCCCCATTATAACTCCCCATCCAAGACTTCCAGGAAGTAGGTGCTTGTGGGCTTCACAATGCCCACAAGCAAAATGACAACGGTGTGGACATAGTTTTATAAACTGTGGGGCAGATCCACAAAGATCTGCCCCGGCGCAGCGTATCTGAGATACGCTACGCCGCCGTAACTTACTTTTGTTGGTTTGAATCCTGAAAGAATTTGCACTGTACGTTACGGCGGCGTAGTGTATCTCTCGCGTCGTAAGGGTGCGGAATTCAAATTGGGCGGGAAGGGGGCGTGTTTCATTTAAATGAAGCGCGTCCCCGCGCCGTACGAACTGCGCATGCGCCGTCCCTAAATTTTCCGCCGTGCATTGCGCTAAATGACATCGCAAGGTTGTCATTGTTTTGACGTGGACGTAAATTACGTCCATCCCGATTCACGGACGACTTACGCAAACGAAAAAAAAAAATTCTAATTATACGCGGGAACGACGGCCATACTTAACATTGCGTACGCCACCAAATAGCAGCTTTAACTATACGCCGAAAAAAGCCGACTAGAGACAACGTAAAAGAATGCGTCGGCCGCTCGTACGTTCCTGGATCGTCGGAAATAGCTAATTTGCATACTCGACAAAGAAAACGACGGGAACGCCACCCAACGGACGCCGAAGAATTGCATCTTAGATCCGAAGGCGTACGAAGACGCCTGTCGGATCTAACCCAGATGCCGTCGTATCTTGTTTTGAGGATTCAAAACAAAGATACGACGCGGGAAATTTGAAAGTACGCCGGCGTATAAGTAGATACGCCGGCGTACTTCCTTTGTGGATCTGCCCCAGTCTTTTTTGAATAACTATGCGGAGCGGCGGCGGATTGTAAAATAGTAAGTGACCGGATTTATATTATACAAACGCAGGATGAAAGGACATACATTTAAAAAATGCTAATTGTGGTTGGAACTCCACTTTAAAGAATGCAAAGAAGCTCAGTTTTAAGGACACAACAAAACATTTTTTATAACAGTTACATAATCTTTAGATATATCTTCTCAATTAAGATATAACATTTCAAAAGAAAAATGATTATGTAAACAGCATGAGGTATTGAAGATGCTGACAGAACAATGACATGTTTGTATGAATATATGATGAGCATTCTGTACACCTTGAGATAAATCTCTCTCTGGCTCTCAATAGAAATCTGTTGATGTTTAATTTACAGCTGAGACTTGAACACATGTGACTTAAGCAGCTATTTCTGGAGCTGAATTAACTTTTCTGTCACGGGTAGCCAAGCCGACGTCACGGGAGAGAGATATGACCCAATCACCTCCAATAATCACATAGGCCCTTTCAGAAGCTATGCAGCATAGTCTTCGATCATTAATTGACACAAATCCAACATATTACTTAAATTCAGTAGAAAGTCTAACATAGCGAGAAGGAAAATGTCTTGAGCTTCTTACAAACTTTCCAGCCCATTTCCGTGGCGTTTCCAGTTAATGCCCTGATCTCCTTAAAAAAATAAGCTCTTCTGAGCAGGAATATCCTAGCTAAGAGCATCCGTACTAAGATACACTTTACGAACATGTTCTGCGTGTGTAACTTTATTCCCATAGTATTTCAACATTTATGACTGCATATAGGGAATGTTACACACATGCATTTATGAAACCCTAATCTACAAATATCCTGGAAAAAAAAAGCCATTGGGCCAGATCCACGTACCTCGGCGCCGGGCGCAGAGTATCTAAGATACACTACGCCGCTGTAACATATTTCTTTTTTTCAAATCCACAAAGAATCCGCGCCGTAAGTTACGGCGGCGTAGTGTATCTTTGGCGGCGTAATGGCGCGGCATTCAAATCTCTGTGATGGGGGCGTGTTTTATGTAAATACGTCATGACCCGACGTAAACAACGTTTTTTTTTTAACTGTGCATGCGCCATCCGTGGGGGTATCCCAGTACGCATGCTCGAAATAAAACCGGAACAAGCCAATGGTTAAGATGGTGACGTCATTCTATGCAAATCCCTATTCGCGAACGACTTACGCAAATAACGTAAAAAATTCAAAATTGGACGTGGGAACGACGGCCATACTTAACATTGAGTACGCCACCATATAGCAGCTTTAACTATACGCCGGAAAAAGCCGAACGCAAACAACGTAAAAAAATGCGTACGTTCGTGGATCGCCGTAACTAGCTAATTAGCATACTCAACGCGGAATTCGACGGAAACGCCACCTAGCGGCCGCCGAAAAATTGCATCTTAGATCCGACGGCGTACTAAGACGTACGCCTGTCGGATCGAGCCGAGATGCCGTCGTATCTTGTTTTGAAGATACAAAACAAAGATACGACGCGCAAAATTTGAAATTACGCAGCGTATCAAGAGATACTCTGGCATAATTCTTTTGTGGATCTGCCCCATTGTTTTTTTGCCATGGAGCTTATTAAAGCAAAGGTGCTAATAGCCATGATAATATGTGCTTCACAGCCAATTACCAAAAAAATGTTGGTTTCCTTCAAATATCAGATAGCTTCAAAAGATATTGAATGTATAACCCTATGTAGGTATATTTGATTTACATCTAATGATGCTTGCCCTATGTGATGGCATTATCTGACTTTTAATGGCATTGTTATATCGTTTTTATCTATTGTTAGGCTCCATTCACATCTAGGCAGACAAATTGCGGCGACAAATAGCGGCGTTTTGTACCGCGATTTGCGGCGACAAAACGCAGCGATTGTCCGCCTAGATGTGCCCCTAGATGTGCCCCTCTATGGAGATGGTTCCCGAACGCCGAGTGAAAAAAAGGTCCGGGACCTTTTTTCAGGCGGCAGGCGGCAGGCGTTCGGCGTGGAGATGTGAACCATCTCCATAGAGGGCAATGTCTTTTCATCCCTCTGGCGGCAGCGGCGTCGTACTACAGGCGACAAAACGCCTAGATGTGAATGGGGGCTAAGGGACTACTAGGCCTGCATTCATTTTCTCACAACCCCAATACACAAGGAGGTTTGGCCCATATGTCCGCCCCCAGACGTTCAATGACACACATAACTCTCCGCCATATTATTTGTGAGTGGCTATTGTATATTATACTATGAAAAATATCTCTGACAAAAAACTTTTGTTGTGTGCATAATAAATTCATGTGAATTTTCATTGTATTTAGCTGAATATGATACTTTGTAAGTTGGTCCTGAGGAAGCCTCGCAATCAGTAAAATGCGTTGACCAGCGGATGAAATACACGCACCTCCACATTTTTTATGTGGAATATGAATATATCAATAGGAAGGAGGTATTTGTATAGTGGGGGGACCTATGTCATTATTATTAGGGCTGTTACTAATTACAAATTTTGTGGTCCATTAATCGTTTTTTTTTAAATCGATTAATCAACTAATTTCGATTAATTATAACGCACATACAGAACCAACTACTTTTAGCTGATATCCTTGCAGGCTGATTCCCAGTGCAGCTACCAACTACTGTAAAAAATGGATAGGATACAAAAAACACACAAAGGCAGCGCTCGATGGGAATAGCATCAAAACTTTTATAGTCTTCAAATAGGTAACAAAATAAATATTGCACTGGAGATAAAATCGATGTAGCTACATAAACTGTAAAAATGGTGCGAGTAATACCAAACGGTAGCAAAAGCAGTCATAAAAACATGTAGCTAAGTATGATACTGGTATAAAAATGTGTACAACGATACCACTGCTGAATCCAGATAAGGAGGGGTTAACATCAGTCCATCGGCATGTAGATGTCCCATGAAGGGAACTATCACAACTCCCAGTGGATGGTTGTAGAATCCCAGGTTGATAGAGAGAAGTGATAGAGGGAAGTGTAACAGCCCTTGCGTGTGGCAGATAGTAAGGTCCCGCCGGCATGCAGATATGAAGGCACAGCAAAGAAGCCCTACAGATGGACACGGCACGCCCTGCCGGTGTCCGTAAGGTCACCGGATCTCCGACGAAACTCCCTGAATACCCGGAAGCCGGCGGAGAGGTGAGTACCGATCAAAAGAATTTTGATCGATCAAAAAAATTAAAGATTAATCGAGGAATTAATAGTTAATTTCCACAGCCCTAATTATTATGTATTTGGTTTCATCCATTTAGTAGTGCTGTGCGTTATTATTTAAAAAAGGCCTAATATAGATTTATATCGTTTTTTATAAATTGGATTCTGTCTCTTGTGGGTGCCAGTAAAGTCCAGTATCAACAGGACTGGTTCCTGCAAATTGCATTTGTACTAGTTATTATGGATGCGGAATGGGTAGCGGTCTTCCCAGTCTTTGTCTACTATATTTTTATATATTATGATCACCCTCTTAGTATGTTTGAGCCCTGGTTCACACTGGGTACGATTTGGAACGATTTGAGATGCGATTTGACATGTCAAATCGCATCTCAAATCGGCGGCAATTGTCGGCAATGGCACTGTCCTAATCAGTGCGACGCCGCATCTGCGATTTCAAAAAGTAGTTCCTGTACTACTTTTTGCGATTTCGGGCCGCGATTTACATTAAATTGCGGCCGAAATCGCGGCAAAATCGCGGCAAAATCGTGGCCGCGCAATCGCGGTAAAATCGCGCATTTTTCCGCGATTTTGAATTCGCAGCAGTGTGAACCTAGGCTAAAAAAAAAATGAATTTGACATTAATGGTAAGTGTATGTCTAATACGCTAATCCTTATTTACATAGTGTCTCCCATACAATATGCAGTACTTCAGTGGTAATCTGTAATAAAATAAAGTAGACCTGTGTCAGAAAAAAGGACAAAATGTGTCTGGTTGCTGTAAGCAAGTTAGGCATTCTTCCTTTTACATACATTGGGGCAGATTCAGGTACCTGCGCGCCTAATTACGGCGTCGCAGCGTATTGTATTTACGATACGCCGACGCAACTTACAGGAGCAAGTGTAGTATTCACAAAGCACTTGCTCCGTAAGTTGCGGCGGCATAGCGTAAATGGGGCCGGCGTAAGCCCGCGTAATTCAAATGTGGAAGGGGGGGCGTGTTTTATGCTAATTTGTTATGACCTGACGTAATTGACGTGTTTTAGGAAAGGCGCATGTGCCGTCCGTGTACATATCCCAGTGTGCATTGCTCTCAAGTACGCCGCAACGACGTATTGGTTTCGACGTGAACGTAAATTACGTCCAGCCCTATTCGCGAACGACTTACGCAAACGACGTAAAAAATCAAAATTTCGAAGCGGGAACGACGTCCATACTTAACATTGGCTGCGCCTCCTAATAGCAGGAGCAACGTTACGCTGAAAACGACTTACGCAAACGACGTAAAAAACTACTGCCTGGCGCACGTATGTTTGTGAATCGGCTTAACTATGTAATTTGCATAATCTACGCCGAAAACGACGGGAGCGCCACCTAGCGGCCAGCGTGAGAATGCACTCTAAGATACGACGGCGTAAGAGACTTATGCCAGTCGTATCTTAGGCTAATGTCGGCGTATCTTGCTTTCTGAATACAGAAAGAAGATACGCCGGCGCAGATTTGAATTTACGCCGGCGTATCTATAGATACGCCGGCGTAAATTCTCTCTGAATCTACCCCTTTGTATATACCACAGCGAATGGACTTAATGTAGAACTAAAGGAAACCTTTTTTTTTTCATTTTGGATAGAGTAAGGGAACTTTATAACTAGTGTCATCTTTTTTTTTTTGCCACCTGTGTCCAAAACCAGTGTACTTATTGGGTGATTTCCCCTCTATTACTGGGGACAACCCAACATTTGGGTTGATGAAATTTAAATATAGGTAAGAATATAATAAGCATTACATATAGGTAATGTAAATTTCTACTAAACATGTACAGTTTAGGAGATGTTTACTGTACATTCAGCTGGTGACATCACCGGCGCACGCGCTTTGAAGGTGTGGCCACCTAGGCCGTTCCTTCAGAGTCTTGTGCCGTAAGTGGCGGCTCCCACGCGCTTTCACGGGAGTGGTCATCACAGCTCTGGCCACACACACAGCCGGAGTACGCAATTCCAGAAGGATGATGGCAGCGGTGACAGCTCGCCGCTGGAAGGACTTCATTCTAAGGTAAGTTTCACATAATGTGCTAGTATGTGATGCATACTAGCACATTAAACCTTTGTTGTAACGGTTAAAAAAAATGCTGGCGGTTTACTATCGCTTTAAGTTAAAGGAGTTGTAAACCCTTGAGGTTTTTCACCCTAATGCGTTCTATATATTAAGGTGAAAAACCTTCTGTAGTGCAGCAACCCCCCAGAGCCCCCCTTTCATTTACCTGAACCCGATTATTCCAGTGATGGGGATGAGCACAAAAGCTCCAGCTGCTGTCTCGGGTCCTCATTGGATAGATTGATAGCAGCAGGAGCTATTGGCTTCCACTGCTGCCCATCAAATCCTGTGACGCGAGAACCAGGGGGCGGGGCCAAGTCCTGATGTCTATGTCAATTGACGCAGCATCAAGCTTCAGAAACACGCCCCACACGAGTGCTCCCATGGAAGAGGAGGAGCCAGGAGCACCACTGAGGGACCCCAGAAGAGGAGGATCAGGGCCGCTCTGTGCAAAACACTTGCACAGGGGTGGTAAGTATGACATGTTTATTATTTAAAAAAAAAATTACCTTTACAATCACTTTAAGTATTCATAGCTATTATGTAACCCTGCACAGTAATGCCTTTTTTTTTTTTAAATACATTTTTAATAACTCACAATGCTTTTTTTTTAAGAGCCACTTGCTTTATCTTATTTAGCATTGCTTCCCCAAACTTTAGGATAGGGTATAAGCACATTAAGCATAGAAAGAACACCCTGCAAATGGAAACTGAGGGCACTGGGGAGAGTTATATTTAAAGGCACTTATAAAGAAGTATGGGGGAAACAGAGGGCATATATATAAAAAAAAAAAAAAATGAAGTATAAAGGTATGCTTTTGAATATCACTTTTAACACAGGGGGGTTTAATAACACTTTAACCACTTAAGCCCCGGACCAATATGCAGCCTAAAGACCCAAGGTGTTTTTACAGTTCGGGACTGCGTCGCTTTAACAGACAATTGCGCGGTCGTGCGACGTGGCTCCCAAACAAAATTGGCGTCCTTTTTTCCACACAAATAGAGCTTTCTTTTGGTGGTATTTGATCACATCTGCGGTTTTTAGTTTTTGCGCTATAAACAAAAATAGAGCGACAATTTTGAAAAAAATGCAATATTTTTTACTTTTTGCTGTAATAAATATCCCCCAAACACATATATAAAAACATTTTTTTTCCTCAGTTTAGGCCGATACGTATTCTTCTACCTATTTTTAGTAAAAAAAATCGCAATAAGCGTTTATCGATTGGTTTGCGCAAAATTTATAGTGTTTACAAAATAGGGGATAGTTTTATTGCATTTTTATAAAAAAATTTTTTTTTACTACTAATGGCGGCGATCAGCAATTTTTTTCGTGACTGCGACATTATGGCGGACACTTCGGACAATTTTGACACATTTTTGGGACCATTGTCATTTTCACGGCAAAAAATGCATTTAAATTGCATTCTTTATTGTGAAAATGACAGTTGCAGTTTGGGAGTTAACCACAGGGGGCGCTGTAGGAGTTAGGGTGCACCTAGTATGTGTTTACAACTGTAGGGGGGTGTGGCTGTAGGAATGACGTCATCGATCGTGTCTTCCCTATAAAGGGAATGACGCGATCGATGCGCCGCCATAGTGAAGGACGGGGAAGCCGTGTTTACATACGGCTCTCCCCGTTCTTCAGCTCCGGGGAGCGATCGCGACGGAGCGGCTATAAACAAATAGCCGCGCCGTGGTCCCGGATCGCTCCCCGAGCGGACCCGACCTCCGCATGTAGCGGGGGGGGTCCCGATCGGACCCCCCACCCGCTAATAGGCGAGGACGTACGTGTACGCCCATGTGCCTGTACGTGCCATATTGTGGACGTATATGTACATGCGGGGGTCGGGAACTGGTTAATTAAAGTGTCTGAAAGGAAAAATGCATATTATAGCTTTAGCAACCAGTTAAATCATTTGTTCCATTTTCAGACTTGCATAGCTGGAGTTTGGTAGCTATGAGCAAGACAGTGCATATTTAGACTCTAGGCTGCATTCACACCTGAGCGTAGCGTCTTGCCGCGATTTTGCGGCGTTTTTTACCGTGTTTTGTTGCGATATTTGCATTTTTACCGCTATTTGCCGCTATTTGTCGCTGTGTTTTTTACCGCGATTTTGGACAGGTCTAGGGTCACCAATGTTAAAAACAGAAAAACGCCCAAATACGCTCAATTCGAGCGACAAAAAAGGGTCCAGAACTTGTTTGAGCTTCAGGCGTTTTGGAGTGGAGATGTGAACCATCTCCATTGAGAATAATGTATTTTTACCCCTCTAGCGTTTTGTCGCTTCATGCGACAAAACGCTCAGGTGTGAATAAGTCTACAAGCCTATCCATGCCGCCTATCCGTGCCCATCCCTGCCGCCTATCAGTGCCGCATATTAGTGCCCATCATCAGTGCTCATCAATGCCACCACATCAGTGCCACCTCATCAGTGCCCATCAGTGCCGCTTTATCAGTGCCCGTCAGTGCAGTACCATCAGTGCCCCTCAGTAAAGGAGAAAACGTACTTATTTACAATGTTTTATAACAGAAACAAAAAAAATATTTTTTTCTAAATTTTCGTTAATTTTTATTATTTTTTTTGCAGAAAATAAAAATCCCAGAGGTGATCAAATACCACCAAAAGAAAGCTCTCTTTGTGGGAACAAAATGATAAAAATGTAGCTTGGGTACAGTGTAGCATGACCGCGCAATTGTCATTCAAAGTGCAACAATGCTGAAAGCTGAAAATTGGTCTGGGCGGGAGGGTGTATAAGTGCCCTGTATGGAAGTGGTTAATATTGATTGGACCCTGGGAAAACATTTTCTTGGGCTCGGCCTCCCCCCCCGATACAAATTCGCTCGCCACTTGCTCTGAGACATATAATAATTAGCAGCTAGACTCAAAATCAGTTTACTGAATCAGATCAGACAACGATTGCAATTGGTTGCCAGAGGTTACAGCATATCATTACCACTTACTGACCGGTTGCTAGAGGTTACAGCACCCATTACGGCTCACTGATTAGTTGCTAGAGGTTACAGCACATCATTTCTGCTTGTTGATTAGTTTTACTCACTTCTATCTGGCTGTTACTAGGCACATTTCGTAATCTGCCTAGTTCCTGGTCCTAGGTGGTTCAACTTCCTGTCCTAAGACCCCATTGCCTCCTGGGAAATGAGTGTCATCATTTCATCTCTGGGCATTTCTGTGCCTAAAAATCGCCCAGCATGCACCTCTCCCTGAAAACCAGGAAGAAACAGGAACTGGGTTTCACATGCCCACACATATGATGGATACGGCCACAACATGAGCTGGAGGATATAAGGCAAGTGTTTGAAATGATTTCTGGAATGATTGGGGAGCTATTAATATGTTTTAGGGACTATTTAATGTGATTAATTTTAGCTTGCAAAAAAAATAAATTATGCCCGGAACCCCACTTTAATGTTAGGCTTAATGACCACAGTTGCAGGCAAGACTTTATCTCCCCAGTGGGCAGCATTCAGTATAGGTGATGATGCATATGACCTGAGGGGACATGATATACATATGAATGGCACCTTTATTTACATATCAATTCCTCCGGCCATTGCTATTTACATAGAATGTATATAATGTAATTGAATGCCCCTGCTATTTACATATCAATGCAGGTTATTTACATGTAAACACAGTGGGGCAGATTCATCAAGGGGATACGACGGCGGATCTCCTGATCCGCCGTCGTATCTCTGAGATCCCACGGTCGGATCTATGCGACTGATTCATAAGAATCAGTTCCGCATAGATCTCCCTTAGATCCGACTGGTGTAAGTGCCTTACACCAGTCAGATCTTAGGCTGCAATCTACCGCCGGCCGCTAGGTGTCGTCGCAGTTTTTTACGCGTCGGATATGCAAATGAGGAGAACCCGCCGATTCAAGACCGAACGCCCGCCCGTCGCTTTTTTTTTACGTCGTTTGTGTTCGGCTTTTTCCGGCGGATAGTTACCCCTGCTATATGAGGGGTAGCTAATGTTAAGTATGGCCGTCGTTCCCGCGCCGAGATTCAAATTTTTACGTCGTTTGCATAAGTCGATCGGGAATACGGATGGCCGCAATTGACGTAGCCGCCGAAAACATTGACGTCCTAGCGACGTCATTTGGAGCATGCACACTGGCAAATTTCGCCGGTAACGCATGCGCAGTTAAATCGGCGTGGGAACGCGCCTGATTTAAATTGTACACTCCACCTAGCCGTGGAATTTGAATTCTGCCGGGGGGAGTTACGATCCGACGGTGCAATTTTCAAGGTAAGTGCTTGGTGAATCATGCACTAGCCTCGCAAAATTGGACCGGTGGATCGAAAAACAGATAGATTACGCGGATCTAAAGATCCGCTAATCTATCTGAATCTGGCCCAGGGTCTTGCAGGTGAGTCATCTGTACAAAACAATAGGGCAAAGCTGGGCAGCATTAGTAGCAGCACTTTACACTAAGCTATCGGGACACAGCACAGGACTAAAACTTCAAGGTACAAGGGATAGTTGGCAAGGATGAGGCAGCTGCTTTGGGCCCCACAACAATGACAGGGCCCAGGGCAGCTGCCCTTTTTTCCTTGCCTCAAGCCCTGAGCATATGGACAGTTTTAGGTCGAGGTTTAGACAGGCACCTCCAGGCATAGTTTTTTTGGGATAAAAAAAAAAACAGCATTTGGACAAGGCTTAACAATATGCTCTTTCTATTTAAGATTACTTGGCTGGGGGTTTCAAAGTGGCTTTATACATGAAGTTGCCACCCAATCCAGATTGGTTGAATCCAGTAAGGATCCTCTCATGCCTATAGTCACTTTTCCAACAGCAATATTTTACTAAACTGCTAAATCTAATTTTTCTAAAATGACATTTACATTTGAACTGCCCTTGTCTCCTAGTCAAGTAAGGTCTTCCAGTAACAGTTATTGTGATGCTCTGTTTTATGTTTTCACTGATAGCCTCACTTCAAATACAATTTGCCACCAGGGGCAAGAGAGAGAAGTAATTGGTCCTGTATAATGGGACCTTTCTTCTTCTACTAAGTAAATTGCAAAATTACACACTGAGATTATAATTGGATAATACCTTGACTTGTAATTGTGTTTGCAGAAGCGGTTAGGAGCTTTATTAAATGGAGATCTGAAGTATCAATGTCATTCAGAGAAGGACATCGTGCCAATTAATACTAAAAATAAAGGAAAGTCACAGCCAGATAAGGTCAGCACTTTTAGATGCAGTACTTAATATCGCAGAAACTTTTATTAAAATCCTTTAGATTGTAACCTCCATGAGTTAATCATTTTACCATACCCCTTTATATTAAAAAGCACTGTGTAACTGTTGGCACTATATAAATCCTGTATAATAATATTAATAAGAATTAAAATGTTGAACAGGAATATGGTACTTTATATGGAGGATTCACATTTAATGTTCCTGTATTATTGTTGCCTTAAGTGCTGCTAATGGTTTGCGAATGCTGGGAACCATATAGCAGGCCAATCCATAATCAGTGCATTCAATAATTCGTACATTTTGGTGGGTATAGGGTTCTGTATATTTGCTGCGCGATTCTTGATAAAGGGAGAATCACAATTTTTTTTGCTTAGAATAAAGATAACGATTCTTGGCAAAACATCATCTTTCACATTATACAAAACAATTGGGCTAACGTTACTGTTAGAGCCGGTTCACACTGGGGCGACTTGCCATCCGACTTCATGTCGCCTCAAGTCGTCCCAAGTCGTGCTGTAGAGAAAAACAATGGAAGTGAATGGGAGCAGTGTTAATACACACGACTCAAGGCGATCCGACTTCAGAAAAGGTTCCTGTACTACTTCAATCCGACTTGTAGGCGATTTGTACCCATTGATTTCAATGGAAGTCGTCTCAGAAGTCGGATCACTGTCTTATCTGAAGCTACTTTCCAGGAAGAACATACATTTCTCAGGCAAACCCCTCCCTCCCCCTCCCTCCCCTAGAGCTGATTGTTGTTTTATTGGCCACTGGAAAGTCTCCTGTCCTGGAGACGACTTCAAGTCGTGTTGTAAATCTCCCCAGATCGCCCTGTGGTTCATGCTCAAGTCGTGTTGGAGTTGCTTCTGAAAGTCGTGCTGGAAGTCGTGTCGCCCTAGTGTGAACCGACTCTTAGGGTTGTCCCGATACCGATACTAGTATCGGTATCGGGACCGATACCGAGCATTTGCGCGAGTACTTGTACTCGCGCAAATGCTCCCGATGCCAGACCCGATACTTTTCATGAGAGCTGGGGGAAGAGCAAGGCGATGACCCAGCGGAGAGCAGGCGGAGAGAGGGGCGGGGGGCGGAAAGCAGAGCAAGAGAGGCAGGAGGCGGGTAAGTCGAATAGGTGGAGGAGGACGGCCTGTTACTGAGACCGGACTGTGATAGGCGGACGTTGAAAAGGTGAAAAAATGTGCAATGAACATAATAAATAATGAAAAAACAAAGAGACTGGCATATGGCACCCTCTTCCTCTACAATAATCGCCAGCCCGTGTTCTCTTGGGCATCAACGCAATTTGCAGTCGATATGTTGTAGTGATTCAGCAGTAGGCCGGTCAAGGATGGAACTGAAGGAATCAGGTAGGTTCCTATGGGAAAAAATTCTTTCAATACCTACAGGACAAAAAACCTCCCCTTGTCACATGGCCTGAGCTCTAAAATGCTAGTTAGGAGACAGAAAATAAATCTGTGTTTTTCTGTACAAGGACATCCAACAACGAGCTTAACTGTAAAAGAGAACATTTCAGAAACTCTAGTGCCAGTGGTGGAAAAAAAATCTAAAAACATTAAAGATTCATTAGTCTTAGAATTGGTCGAAACGGAAGCCAATGTAATAAATAAATAAAGTTCCTTGGAAAATTTGTGACTCTGGATGTAATATGCCACGTATTCTGGGCTGTAATTGCAGCTCAGGATAAATCAATTCACTCTGTTCTTGAAAAATCTAAAGACTGGGATAATGCACGTTGTTACGATAACCTCAGATAATAGAAATTCTAGAACAAATAAATAACTGGACTGTGGAGGAGATTCAACTTCATACGGTTTTTGTGTGTTAATCATTCTTTATCATTACATAACTGCCTTTCAAGTATTTCTGCCAGATAGAAGGTAAAACAAATGAGACCAAGCTCAGCTGCAAAAGCAATTGTGTTCACAAAAACTATTCAGTCTCTCATAGACTTAAAGCAACACTGTCAATCACTTGAAAAATTCTAATGGCGGTTTCCTGCAATAGAAGAGGAATTATAGTCACCTCTCTGGTGGCCCATGTCCCCTATCTTCTCTCTATTTCAGCATTGCAACTTCCATCTGACACATTAGCATTTAACACCTCCAGTAGTGTTGGATGCCTGTGTCCCCCACCAATTGTATTGGTTTGGAGGGAAGGTTGAGGACATGAACAGCCAAGAGGTATATTACCTCTTCTATTGCAGAAAACTGCCATTAGGATAGTTTGGGGTAACTGACAGTGTTGATTTAAGCCAGGGGTCTTAACTACGGCCCTCCAGTTGTTCAGGAACTGCAATTCCCGTCATGCCTAGACATGTCTGTGAAAGTCAGAGTTTTACAATGCCTCATGGGATGTGTAGTTCTACAACAGCTGGAGGGACGTAGTTTGAGGATCTCTGCTTTAAGCGGATCTTCACCCCCCCCCATTTTTTTTACCCCTGTTTACCAGGTGGTGTGTTCTGCAAAGTTCAGATACTCACCTACCCAGTGGATCCAGCGTTGTCCCACTAGGATCCTCTTGTCTTCTGCCACTGCTTGTCCTGTGTTGCCATATTTCCTGTGACGTCAACTAGAGGCCTGGCGTCTCTTCTGGGTTCAGCCGGCAGGCCTTTCAATGATAAGTTGCTGGGCCAGCCCCCCTTCTCCTTTGTAAATGAAGGACTATGCCCCCAAAGATATGTGAGATGCATATCCCAGGAGGCACAGCGAGCATTGTGCAAATCCTTTTCCTAGGCAAATGACATGCATGCAGGGCTGGGGCTGGACAGTATACATGGAAAAAAGGGTAAATAGAGCAGGAAAGGAGGAGTGGAAAGGACGGAACGCTATTTACAGCTTTAAGGTTATCATTGTCTATGCCATCCCTTTTTAGCTGAACAAGTGATATTGAATACCTGTCTGATAACAAACACCTTTAACCTCTCTGGCGGTAGGATTATTTCAGATTTTAGGTGCTGAAAGAGGTACCATTATTTGCAAGGAAATTTGGCGTTTTATACTGTAGGCCTGTAATTTTTAGGAATAACTCACTTAAATCTGACCAAACAAGAGTCTAGTAGGCATCCCGGGTATGAATTAAAAAAAATAAATAAATGATAAATTATAATATAATAAATAATTATAACAAATAATAATATAATTATAATACAAATTATTCAATAATGTAATCAATTCAAAATCACTGAAATTTGCTCAGTTGCAGAATTGTCGCTGTCATTACTTTTTTTTTAATGACGAATTTCCCCACAAATCGCTATCGCTCAATTCTGCAAGTGATTATAATTTATTATCGCTGTTTTCTAGCTGCTCTAAAACCATTTTTGACATAAAGGGACACTTTTGGTTGCTATGGACAATCTACAGTTTACAGGCAGAAAGAACAGTTTTTATTATATAAAAGAACATGTATGGTACTGGGCAGACCACTAGCGACAAGGGGGGGTGTGTATTTTTTACATACAGTACTGTAATCTATAAGATTACAGTATACTGTATGTAAGGTGCTTGTTTACCTTTTTGAATTTGGCGCCGTTCTCCGCCCCCGTGTGTCGTAACGTCGCAGGGAACGGAGATCGGCGGCACACAGAGGCACTGTGTGAATCGAGCGAGCACTCGCTCGCTCACACAGCGCGGTGGCATCGCTGGATCCAGGGACAAGGTAAGTAAACCATGCCTGTGGATTCAGCGAGGCGATCCCGAGTCTGACTCGGGGTTACCGATCGCAGCACAGAAATGTAACCCCGAGTCAGACTCGGGAATACCGCCAGGGGGGTTAACCAGTTGTCCTTAGGTGAATTTTGTTCAGCCAATCGGTATAGGAAATAAAAAAAACAGCATTTTTGCTTGGCACATGATTGAATTATGGAAATCAGCAGAGCTAAAGGGCAGACGGACAACTCATAGGGCCCCCGGGCAATAGGAGATTATGGGCCCCCCGGGCATTGTGCCTGCCTAGGAGTTATGATGATTTTAAATTCCCTAAAGCGATTAATTATGTTTTGGATGTAGGGTACTATAACAGCAGTACTTTGGAGGGATTGGATGACAATCTGGTATAAGGGTACAATATTGGAAACCTCACTAAAGCCAAAGAATTGTTTTCTATTTCGATGGGCACAGTTGCTCAGATTACATTACACAGAATATCAGATGATAGATATGTCCATGTGCTAGTGAACATCAGGAAGAGAACTGATCTTTCAACAGTTAGGTTATTTCTTAACATCTCAATGTCATCTACTAAGTCTGGCCAGATTAGCGCTTTGTTAAATGGTATGTACTTTTATTGGAATTACTAAGGCCAAAATCCACTGCTCCTGTGCTGGAAATGATCCCAGCCTTTGCTTAAATAAACAGTGAATAAGACGAAAAAGCAGCAACATAATCAATAATGTTTTGTGATCGTTGCTGGAAGGTGTGGAATACTAATAATATGGAGAAGCTTTGTGGTGGAAAGATTTGGCTATTTTTTAGGAAATTGTTTTACATTTGGATGAATCAGGCTCATGCCATGCTAATTAGAACCATGCAGACCTCTGCTATCGAGAATTAAGGTACAGACAATGGGCGGGATTCAGATACAATGGTGTATCTGTCCGCCCGGCGTAACGTATCTTAGATACGTTACGCCGCTGTAACTTTGGGCGCAAGTTCCGTATTCAGAAAGAACTTGCGCCCTAAGTTATGGTGGCGTAACGTATGTGGGCCGGCGTAAGCCCGCCTAATTAAAATGGGGATGTTGGGGGCGTGTTCTATTTATATTTGCCTTGACCCCGCGTATTTTACATTTTTTTTGAACGGCGCATGCGCCGTTCGTGAAACAATCCCAGTGCGCATGCTCGAAAATACGCCGCAAAGCCTCATTGGTACCAACGTGAACGTAACTTACGCAAAGCCCTATTCGCGAACGACTTACGCAAAAGATGTAAAATTTTCAAAATTCGACGCGGGAACGACGGCCATACTTAACATAGGATACGCCGCACTTACCCCTCATATAGCAGGGGTAACTTTACGCCGGAAAAGCCGAACGCAAACGACGTAAAAAAAACTGCCGGGCGGTCGTTCGTTTCTGAATCGGCGTAAATACTAATTTGCATATTCCTTGCGTAACTATACGGAAGCGCCACCTAGCGGCCAGCGAGAATGTGCAGCCTAAGATACGACGGTGTAAGACACTTACACCAGTCGGATCTTAGGCATATCTATGCGTAATTGATTCTCTGAATCAGACGCATACATACGGCGGCCCGCACTCAGAGATCTCCTGATACGCCGTCGTATCTCTTTTCTGAATCCGGCCCAATACCTGCAAAGGTTTTGCCACAACTGTAGTGTAAAAATGTCTGTATATGTTTAGCAAGTCAGAGGCCCTAATTCAATGGCAATCAAGGTATATATACAGCCAAAGCCTTATTTTTGGATGATGGGGGTGGGCCTTTCAATCATCCATTGGTCTTTCATTTATAGATCACGCTTCATTTATAGAAGCTGTAGTATGGCTTCTATGAATGGAGGAGCTGGGCGCAAAGGGTGGTTCTACTAACCCCCACTGCATACGAAGATTACAGCAGCAGGGATGGGGGAGGTTTGATTGAGGAAGATTTCAAGAAAACAGCATTAGGGTACAGTGGTTATGATTTACTAAAACGAGTGCACACAAGATCTGGTGCAGCTGTGCATAGTAACCAATCAGCTTCTAACTTCAGCTTGTTTAATTAAAGCAGAGTTCTGCCCCCCTCCAAAAATTGAAAGTCAGAAGCTACAAATACTGTAGCTGCTGACAATATTAGGACACTTACCTGTCCTGGAATCCAGCGATGTCGACACCCCAGTCGATGGTTCCATCGGCTGTCGGTTGCTGCTGTCGCCATTGCCGTTAAGACAAGTGAAGCCACAGCTGGTTCGCCCAGAGGCGATTAAGTTCGCATGTGTCGCGCTATATAAGTTTCTCATTCATTCATTCATACTGCGCATTTGTGTGAAGCGCACTGTGCTCTCTTATTTTCCCGGTTGCAGGGGAAGGAGGAGGGGGTCCGAACTTCTGACGTACCCCGCCGCAGCGAGGTCCGACAGAAGTGGGGACAGGTACCTGCCAAAAACAGGTACCTGCTCCCCCCCCGAAAGGTGCCACATGAGGTGTGGACGAATCAGATAATTGGAAGTTCCACTTTAACTTTGACAATAACCCAGAAATTAATTGGTTACTATGCATCATTCTGTGTGCTCCAGTTTTAGTGAATCTCCCTCAGTGCATTAATAGTAATTCATGTCCCTTGTGCTGATTTGTTGTGTTGTAATTTACACTTCACACTTATCTGCTTTATTTTTTTATAATCAGATCACTGAAGATTTTAGGTGGGAAGAAAAGAAGACAAACAGGTCATTTGGGGGAAAGAACTATTGGCTCTTATCTTCTATCAAATTCTGTTTTCTTTTATCTCATGTGGGTACAAATCTTTCTAGCTAGCATTACTTGCAAACTGTTATTAAAATAGTCTGATAGCTCTTATCACTAAGATCCTGTTTACAGGACTTCAGTGTTATTACAAAGAAACAGATGTTGAGTACTTAGAACTCAGCCAAAGATACTAAAATGCTGAAAGGAACAGAACTACATACAAGGCTAGGTTCCCACTAGCCTGCATGGTAAAACCCAGCAATTTGTCCTGGGGGCAGCTATCAGTGGCCCAGATTTAAAGAGCAATTGCGCCTGCGTAACCATAGTTACGCAGCGCAATTTCTAACTTGCCCTGGCGTAACGACTTCTCCTGATTCAGAGAGCTCGTTACGCCGACTGCAGCCTAAGATATGCGTGGCATAAGGCTCTTATGCCCTCATATCTTAGGCTGCATTCTTACGTTGGCCGCTAGGTGGCGTTCCCGTTGTGGTCAGCGTATAGTATGCAAATTGCATACTAACGCCGATTCACAACGTTATGCGAGCCCTGCGTACGCAGTTTACGTCGTTTGCGTACGTCGGGTTTCGCGTAAGGCTGCACATGCTAAAAGCAGGGGCAGCCAATGCTAAGGATACCCGTCGTTCCCGCGTCGCAAGGTTTAAATTTTCCTCCTCCTCTCCCACTACTGGAAGGGGGTGCAGCTGGACACAGCTATATAATACATATATTTCTCATAGCTTGCTGTCGGTCTGTTTCCCTCCCCATTGGCCAAAGCGAAGCCAATCAGAGGAGACCAGGGTCTAGTGGATCATGGGACATGTAGTCCTGGAAGATTGGCAGGCCCCAGTGTTGTCCACAGCAGGAGCAGGCTACAGCCCCCAGCATGCACTCTGCTGGGGGAAGAGAGAGAGAGCTTGGAACCTGGGAAAAAGCTGAAGGCGTGAGTGCTACAGGAAACAAGAAAAAGAGAGGACTGTGCTCGAAGAAGCCAGAGAGAGAGTCACGCTGTACCCGCACCACCAGAGAGAGCCACGCTGTACCCGCACCACGAGAGAGAGATCCACATCTCCAGAGAGAGCCATGCTGTAACCGCACCACTAGACAGAGACCCACACCACCAGAGAGAGAGCCATGCTGTACCCGTACCACCAGAGTGAGCCATGCTGTACCTGCACCACCAGACAGAGCCACGCTGTATTTGCACCACCAGAGAGAGAGCCATGCTGTACCCGTACCACCAGAGTGAGCCATGCTGTACCTGCACCACCAGACAGAGCCACGCTGTATTTGCACCACCAGAGAGAGAGCCATGCTGTACCTGCACCAGAGAGAGAGAGCCACGCTGTACTTGCACCACCAGAGAGAGAGAGAGCCATGCTGTACCTGCACCACCAGAGAGAAAGCCATGCTGTACCTGCACCACCAGAGAGAAAGCCACGCTGTAACCGCACCACCAGAGAGAGCCACGCTGCTGCCCAGCACCACCAGAGAGAGAGCCATGAGTCTGTACCTGCACCACCAGAGAGAGAGTGAATGTCCAGCCAGAGGGATCACTGCTGCAGTTTAGCTGGGTCTGGTAAGAGGCTTGTGGGCCATTATCCATTACTGTTGCTAGGGACTGAGCCATTAGGAAGTGCCTAACCTGCTATCATCTAATCCTAATACTGACGGCAGGCCTTATTGACTGCCGAAACGCATGACAATGAACTCCAATGCTGGGCTGACCTGAAAATAGGGGGGTGGGGCTGACACCATTTTTAACGGCACCGACAACAACCTTAATGATGCCACTGTATAGTACCCAGTGCCCTATGCAAAAATGCCGACAATTGTTTTCTATGTGCCCCAGCAGTGACCTGCATTTATACAGTGCAGAAAAACTCAGGTCAGCGCTCATAGTGGAAAGGGTCCTAAAGGTATATTATAATTGCTCATGCTTTTCTCGACAGGCTTTCTTTGAGTACACACGGTCAAGACCAAATCTCCTCGTTCTCAAACGCGGTGACATACAACACATTCGACGACAGGGGAAGTTTGATTCCACTGGCACAATATTGGGGCTTCTTTTGCTAATCTCATGTTACTGCGTGTTAAGTAAAAGTTTGGTAGGAGACGATTTGCACTTTTCAGTCTGTTACAGCGTGACAAATGTGCTATCTCCATTACAAACACTACTTTTACCGAAGGTGCGCTCCCGTCTCATACTATATTCTGAGCATGCGCGGGTTTCTAAGCATACACACGAACGTGTTTCTCGTCGAAAACCAGCCCGACGAGGAACATGATGAGGAAATTGAGACTCCTGTCCAGGAAAAAGAGAACGTGTTCTCTTTTTTCCTCGTCGAGTTCCATTCGACAGTTTTCTCAATGAAAAACATACACACGACTGTTTTCCTCGGCAAAAAAGCTCTGCCACCAAGTTTCTTGATGGATTCTGTCGAGGAAACGGGTCGTGTGTACGAGGCCTCAGGGGAAAAAAAAATGCATAATCAATGGCCTGCCTTAGGAAAGTTTTTGCAATAGGCATTACGTAGACATGCATGTCCGTACGTTACAAGCCTACATGTCTGCACAAAGTTTGATAAAGCTTGTTTAGCTGTGATGTGCATATGGCTACTGCATACAAATCTAAATTCTAAATCTAAAGATTGATTGTTCACTCAGAACTCGTAGGACACATTTCAATATGCTGCTGAAAGGCTACACCATCTCAAGAAGATTGACGGCAAAGAAATAGAGTGATATTAAGGCTGTACAGGGATAATGAAACAATTAAGCAAGTCTATTTCCAAACACTTACAAAGCAAAGACAGAGTACTACTAAAAGAACATTTCTTATATCCTATAAAGCAGGTCTGCATCAGCAGTATCGTTGCTCTCAAAGGGGTAGTTTAATCTGGAGTGCGTTACATACAAAGTGCAGGTTTCAGGATTATGCTATGTACAGAGTGCAGAGTTAAAGATTACGCTATGTACAGATTGCAGCGTTCAGGAGTGCGCTATGTATAAAGTACAAGGTTCAGGTGTGTGCTATGTACAGAGTGCAGTTCCAGGGGCACCCTAGGCACAGGGTGCAGATTTCAGGGGTTCACTAGGTACAGGGTGCAGAGTTCAGGGGTTCACTAGGTACAGAGTGCAGAGTTCAGGGGTTCACTAGGTTCAGAGTCAAGGGTTTAGGGGTGCACTACGTACAGATGAAGGGCTCAGGAGTACACTATATACAGACTGCAGAGTTCAGGGGTGTGTTGTATACAGAATGACGGGTTTAGGGGTGTGCTATGTACAGAGTGCAGGGCTCAGGAGTACACTATGTACAAACTGCTGAGTTCAGGGGTGTGCTGTATACAGAGTGCAGGGTTTAGGGGTGCACTAAGTACATTGCACAATCCCCTCCTTAAAGCTTCCTGGCATCTCTCTCTCCTACATGGCCTGGCTTTAGTACCTCCCTGTGTAGGCAGCTCTGCCTCGCCATTCAGGGAGATCATTCTCTCTCTCAGATTCTGGAGATCTATCCCTACCGTGCCCTGCCGTGAGTACATACAGGGATCTGTTTGATTTAGGAGCGGCTGAGAGCAAAACTGTCTTTTATAAACACAGACTTCTGTGTTTAGAAGTGATAGGAAGGAGATGGAACGGAGGATGAGAGTCGGAGGTGGCAGAATAGAGTTCTGCCACATTCCGGTTGCAAAACTGGGTGCAAGGGCCACATGACATGGCCTGGCAGGCCGGATTTGGCCACAGGCCTAGCGCTTGACATATGTGCTCTAAGCCTAGGTTCACACTGACTGCGGGAATAAAATCATGGGAGTTCATTCTCCACAGATGTCAATAGAAATCGCACCTGAGATCGGAAAAGTAGTACAGAAACTACTTTTGGGTATCGGTGCGGCGCCGCACCGATTGGGACGCTGCCATTTCCGGTAATTGCCGCTGATTTGGCATGCCAAATGTGAACCAGGGCTGAAGCATCACTAAACACAACACCAAAAACTGAATGTATTGTAGCTTACCAATCATTGTACGTGGTGGCTATATTCGTTTTCTTTTTTCAATCTTTCATTCCTTTTTTTCATCTGGTGATCAGCCAGTAACACATTTTCTGTCTCAGGGTGGCTACAGCCACTCCTCCACTGTTTCTATGGAGGAGCAACATAGACAAAAGCACTGTCAATCAGTGGAGATGGTGGTATTAGATGGACTAGTAAAATAACGCTTTTTAGGCAGTTACAGCATTATAATTAATTTTTTGCCTTTTGGAATAATTGGTTTTCCAAAAATGAATAAAAGCTGATCATTGTAAGCACCCCGTTATCTGGTTAATTTCAACCCAATAACTGCCACCTTTACTGGACAGCTTGGTCTGTTAAAGGAAGTTGAAAAAAGTTGAAGCTGAAGTCAAAAAATAAAGTACTTACTGGCAGAATCACAAGGTTAAAAAAACTGCTGTGTTAATACTAATGCCAAACTGTATCATATACAGTATGTCCTTTTTTGCATTTTATTATCTAAATGTAACAAATGTAAAGGGATAATATTAGATTATGTTTTTACAGCATAGAAGAAAATCAAAAGGAGTGTAATTAATTTTAAGACTACATACAATAACAGATCTAGGGGTGAATTCACTAAGCTTTACCACATGCGGTAAGGCTATCATGTTACTCATTTGCATAAATTATCATATGCAGTAAAAAGTCCAATTTATCTTTAAAAAAACAAAAAAAATATTTTGAGATAAACAACGAAAAAATTTATTTGCTAGTAAGTATCGCAGAAAATCGCGAGGTACCAGTAATCTGTTACGTTTAATTCACAAACGTTTCCACAATGTAATCATAGGCAGCAGCGCAAATGAGAATTTAATTGTCTAATTTCTTTAATTAGTTAGGGCCAAATCCACAAAGAGCCGGCGTAACGTAAATTTTTCCATTTAAGTTACACTGCCTTAAAATTTCTACCTAAGTGCCCGATCCACAAAGCACTTACCTAGAAATTTTCGGCTGTGTAACTTAAATTCCGCTGGCGCAAGGCGTTCCTCTTCAAATGGGGGCGCATGCTCGTGACGTCATTTTCCCGACGTGCAAGCGCGAAATTACGTTACGCCGAGCTTTGTGGATCGCGTCGGGTCAATAAAGTTGCGTCGGGAAAAAAAAAAAGATACGGCGAAAAAAAAATAAATTCAAAACAAAAAAAAAATCGCGTCGCTGGACAGAAGGGTCTGCTTTTACATGGTGTACTAACTTTACACCTTTTAAAAGCAGCCCTAATTTTGTGTTTGCAAACTAAAACTTACGGAGAAAAAACGAAGCTGAAAAGCTTCGTGGATCTCCGTAAGTGCTAATTTGCATACCCGAGGCGGCATTTCGACACGTAATGCCCCCAGTGGCGGATGCGGTACTGCATCCTAAGATCTGGCAGTGTAAAAGTCCCTTACACATGCAGGATCTTCTGCCTAACTATGGAAAACTGATTCTGTGGATCAGTTCCATAGTTAGGAACAGGGATACGACGGCGTAACAGCAGTTACGCCGTCGTATCCCTTTTGTGGATTTGGCCCAAAATTTGTACATCGCTACAAAAAATAGTGTTCGCTTATGAACACCGACATTTACCAATTCCATAAACCAATTCCATAAACCACTGTGCCACAAGCATGTGTATTTACACACAGTTGCTGGGCAGTTGTGACGTGCCCCATTTGCTTGAATGGGTCAAGATCAGTGACAATATTGCCTGCCAAACACCATAGAAGATATGTTTTTTTTTTTTATTTATCAAGTTTTGCAATAACAATTACAAATAAAACAGTAAAACAAAAGCC
This sequence comes from Rana temporaria, assembly GCF_905171775.1. Classification (NCBI taxonomy): domain Eukaryota; kingdom Metazoa; phylum Chordata; class Amphibia; order Anura; family Ranidae; genus Rana; species Rana temporaria. The sequence continues at coordinate 338,782,119 of NC_053493.1, read as the reverse complement.
CAAACGGGCCACACACAATAACACAACATACACTTCTTCAGCATTTGGCTCATTGTATAACCCCAAGACTAATACCCAGGAATAAAGGAACAATAGCAAAGGCCCCCATGTACAATATATAACTCTTAATGAAAGAGTAAATAATTCCTTGTCCCAACCAATATACACCCCCTTTCTTCAATATATCAACATTGACAAGTGTAGCGGTACCCCCCCTAAGAGCTGCTGAGTGATGTGGCCCACCTGTCACTCTGCCCAGCCCAGAATTTACTTCCCAGTCACTTTTGAGACAACAGTCCATGTGCTTGTTCTGTAATTTTATTGAGGGAACAGAAGTTGGATGGGTCAAGGAATGTATGGGATGCCCAGTGGAACAAACAATTGGCTGATTGTATAGCAATTATTTCGGGACTGTTATATACACTAAGTTACTCCAGCCTCCTCCGGCACATCTCTAGCTTGCAGACTGTTACTACCTTACTTACTTTAATGTAGCAAAAATAGTAATAGAAAGTTTTTAGTGCTAGCTGCCCGAGGTGGAGTACTGCTCCCAGTGAGCCCTCTTTAGGCCCTGCCAGCCCTCCTGGCTGCAGCTGCCCGACTTCACTGTCCATAACATTGCAATCCTCCCTACTGGCCCCACATTCATCTCTGACTGTTTCCTCTCAGTCCTCCCTGGCATGCCTCTCCAGTCCTCCTGACTGCACATATCACTCACCAGCCCTCCTGGCTGCAACCGGTGGTTCCCTCCTGAAGACTTGCCTGGCAGTACTAGCTCCTGCTTTCCTCTCTTGCTCCTCCTGCGCTTCCTGTTTAGAGCCTCCATGATTTCCTGGAGGGTTCTGTCCTACACCCGACCCCGGTCCCAAGGCCCCCCCCCCCCCCGCAGACTAGGGAGCTTCCTCAAAGGCCCTGACAGCCTAGTACTCCATCATTAGTTTTTTCCAAGCTTGCCCCCTGCCAATCCTAGGTGGGGATCGGTTAGGGTTGCCTAAGACACCCCAGACATTTCCACCTCTCTTCCCCTCCTCTTCTTCTAGAATCCTCCAGAAGAAACAGGGAGGTGACAGTGGAGTGATTTACCTGCTCTCACAAAAATCCTGAGTCTAGCACCTACCTAAGTATAGGGCGCTACACATTTATATTAATGCATGAGCCCACTGTCACTCCAATGGTAAGAACAGACAGATGACCCACATGCCCAGAATCCACACATATTATAGGTTACGTCACATATTTATTTCAAGAATAGCCACTTAATCAGACACTGTGGATGTACTATTCATCCAACTACCCCACACCTTATCAAACTTATGTGGTATACCTCTACTAGTGTAAGTATCCTTGTATAAAGGGATGGCCTTGTTAACAAGAGCCTTCTATGCTGAAAGAGACGTAGTGGCAGACTTTTTCCATGAAAGCACTATTAGCTTCCAGGCGTAGTAGAGTAGAAGTGTCAACAAAGTACGTGTCACTCTTCTCGGAGCTAAGGCATCAACTAGTCCTAAGAGACACACCTCTATAGTTGGCTGTATATGGACAGCAGTAACCTCCTCTATACATTCAGTGGTGGGTGCAGTGCACCACCAGCAACAGGGCGACTGGGTAGGGAATATTCTAGCGAATCTGGAAGACATATTTTTGACATGACCATAAAGCCTGTGTGCAGACCTGTCCAGCTGCCTTAGTGACTTAAGGGGTGTGTGGTGGTACAAACATGGCTGTTTTTACTACATGCCAACCACAGATGCAAACAAGCCCTTAGGGGTACATACAATTTTATACTATGTATCAGCAGATCCTGGGTCAACCTTTAAAGGGCATGTAAACCCTTGGTTTTTTTTATAATAAAATAACAAACATGTTATACTTACCTGCTCTGTGCAGTGGTTTTGCACAGAGCAACTCAAATCCTCCTCTACTCGGGTCCCATCCTGGTTCCTCCCTACTGCCAGGGGCACCCAAGCAGTCACAATCCCAAGCTGCCCCTCCTTCTCTTTAATGGCTCACTGGCTGTGATTGACAGCAGTGGGAGCCAATGGCTTGCGCTGCTCCCAAAAGCCAATCAGGAGTGCGAGTCTCCAGAGAGCCAAGGTTCTCATGGACATTGTTGGATCGAGAGGGGGTTCAGGTAAGTATTTGGGGGGGGGGGACTGCTGCACACAGAAGATTTTCAACCTTCATGCATAGAATGCCCAAAGGTAAAAAACCTTGTGCCTTTGCAACCAACCTTTTTTGGTCATTTGGCTGGGTGCAAAACATACCTGATGATCCTGCCAGAAATCTTGTCAGCTAATAACTTTCTGTGCACTTTACCAGTACACCATTCTTATGAGTTACCGTACGTTATTACCAATGATCTCTGAAGTCTTTATGTTATGAAGAAGGAGAGGAGTTCAGGAGTTCTGTGGTATTTCTGTTGTCCTAATACAGCAGGGAGAGTGAGTGTGGTCATCCTAGGACAGGAAGTGTATTGCTGTAGAATCACCACATGCAAATTAAGGAGGAAAAAAAACCCTGAATAGATTAGTAATGAAGCCACTACATCTGAGGACTAGTACGCTGCAATATATAAAATGTTGTTTTTGAATGTAGCTTTAATATAACAAGTGACACCCTGACAAAGCAATAGCCTATTAGCAAAGAACATTAATAAGCAGAAAAATGGATTGCATTAATATTATGTAACAAAATAGTTTTTCTTTGCAGCATTTAAAACATATAACATCATAGGTCAAAGTGATGCATATTAATATAATTACGAGTGGAGTGTGCGGCATATGCAAAGACTGAACAGAAGCCGATTACCCGCTTAGTGAAACACACTCATGCATTAGCATTTGAGGGAAATTTGGACGGTAATGCAGAAAATTGCCTACAGCATATTAAGGAACTGCATTAAAAATTCTTTCCATTTTTGCTCTGTAAAGGGACACAATATTCACACAGCATAATAGGCTTGGAATTGTAAGAAATATAAATTGCATTGTAGAAGAGTTTCCTTTCACATCTCGACTGTATAAATTGTACAAATGTATCTTTAGGACACAATGGTCAAATGGAACATTGAGTTATCATTTGTGTTGACTTTGCTTCATAATCAGCAACTGAAAAGGGTGATTGATGGTTGGCTGGCCACACAGGTGGAAAAGGCTCTAATAAAGAGCAACTGAAGGCTTATGCTGGCCATACACTCCACAAAAAATCGTCTGAAAGAACTTTCGGTTGTGAGCGCAAACGATAGTGCCATCGTTCAGTGAACATAAATTAAAAAAAATTGTTTTTTTTTTTACATATACCGAGTGCAGAAAGTTGGGACGGGAAACACATTAACCTTCTGATTTATCGCTCATTCGGCAGAAAATTTCCAAACTTGTCCTTCGTTTTTTTCGGCTCAAAAATGTCCCAATGATTTTCGATCTTGTGCCCATTAACTGTTCGAAAAACGAAAGATCTTTCTGAACGACAAATTTCAGCCGAATTTTTGTATAGTGTATGGCCAGCATAACTTAGTTTTGCTGTAGTCACAGGCCTATTTAATAGAACAAGGCAAAGAGTGATGTGGAAAGTGCAGTATTCCACAGCAGCCAGCAATCACATGTAAGTTTATTAATGCCAGATAAATTAAAGAGAACATATACTGAAAGAATTATCTTTCTAAGAATGTCAGTCGCCTATTTCTCTCTGGCCTCAATACAGTGACCTGGAACAAGAAGAAATTCTGCTGTGGTCTTTGTCCCTATTGAGAAAGCATCCTGTTGTGTCAGAATGAAGTGAATGAAAATCTCCCAAACTTGGAGATTGACAGTAATAAAATTCTAGAAAGGTTCTAGCCATTCTCCATTCTAATCAGGACTGGACAATTTACCAATAATAATTTTAAGTTTATTTTTGTTTTCAAAATAAAAAAAGTGTCTATCTACGCGTTTCGATGATATTCCGCTTCATCTGGACATTTTGGTGAAACTATTTTCATGCCAAATGCATAAAAAAGACAATGTTCCATCTGAAAATAAATTAACAAACATTAGCATAAACAAACTATGAAAAAAGGAAAGTAAGTTTTGCTTTCCTCCTTTTTGTGGAGGATTTTTCCATAAGTGGGGGTTATTAATGGAGTGTTTTGGCAGCCCTTGTATAGTTTTTGGGAACCCCCAACCACAGTCTTAAGGTACAAGTCCAATTTGGGGACTTTCTGCACATGGTAGTTGAGGTGCTGGCAATTTGATGTTGGTATACTCTGGTGTGGATGGTATCATGAAAGTAACATATTTGCCTATTGACGTTGCCCTTCTGTGCCGGTTCACACAGGGGCGACCTGTTAGGTGACTTGTCACCCTGACAAGTTGAGTTCCGTTCAGTACAAGGGAACCATTATAAAAGACTTAGAAAAGGGTTCCTGTACTACAGTACTTTGGAACGAGTTTGGATCAGCTTGCCTTGACTTCTATTAAAGACAGTCACGCTGTGCAGGGCGGCTTCAGAGTCAGACGATGTGTGAACCGGCACTGAATGTATATCTTTGGAGTAATACCTTCTATTTACTGTGTTACATATTCTTTTCTTTCCCCTCATTTTCAGAAAAAAATTCCTTGGTCTATTATTCCCTTCCCTCCTTTTTTGGTCCTGTGCGCCCTCCTATGGGCCGGGTGGGTGGACCTAGCATGAGTGCAATTTGTGTCCTGGCTGATTTGTGGCACTACATTTTTCTTTTTTGGTCAGAGTGTAAATGCCAGGTGGGTTTCATGTGGATTTCTTTGTCCTTACGTATTATTTTTTTGGGAACCAAGTTTGGTGATTTATTTTCACATGGAACATTGTCTACATTGTTTACTAACCTCATTCGTTCAATCCTGTCTAAGCCAAAATCCTGTTTTTTTTTGTTTAATTTCCTTGCACAAGATTGGGTTTACTGTGCAAAGCCAACTTTCTTTAGCTTCACTTTATTCACTAAGCTTGTTAAAACAGTCTAAAACAGTCAACATGTTCTAATATTTTACTAGCTCCAATGCCTGTTTCTAAACACCTGCCACTGATGAATTTTTTTCAGTGATTTGAGCAGATTGCATATTTGCTAGTTGGCCACAGGGTCAAATGGAAAAGATTTTTGCAGGCAAATACTGGTGAGCAGCATTACATTCTAATTGGGGTTAATTTACTAAAGGCAAATAGTGTGATGATCTCTGGACACCCTGACTGGGTACCTCTGCCAAGAAGCTGCTTCCCAATGCTCTGGAACGTGAGATCAGTGGCTATAGCAACACCAGTTTTGGAGTAAACCAGAATAGGAACTGTTTATTTGAACAAGAATACAGGCTTTTATACAATTGAGAAGGAGGTCACTCACAACATTAACAATGACCCAAATATTTACCCAAAACATCACACAATGATGAGGTATAACTGACTCATGGCTAATCCCATCACAGAGGATCCTTAAAGGGGTTGTAAAGGTAAAACATGTTTTCCCTAAATAGCTTCCTTTACCTTAGTGCAGTCCTCCTTCACTTACCTCATCCTTAGATTTTGCTTTTAAATGTCCTTATTTCTTCTGAGAAATCCTCAATTCCTGTTCTTCTGTCTGTAACTCCACAAAGTAATGCGAGGCTTTCTCCCTGGTGTGGAGAAAGCCTCTTGAGGGGGGAGGGGGCGAGCAGGAGGGTCAGGACGCCCACTAACACACAGCTCCTTTCTCTATCTGCAAAGTAGAGAGTGTTCTGACTTGCCTGCTCGCCCCCTCCCCCCTCAAGAGGCTTTATACACACCAGGGAGAAAGCCTTGCATTACTGTGTGTAGTTACAGACAGAAGAACAGGAAGTGATGATTTCTCAGAAGAAATAAGGACATTTAAAAGCAAAATTGAAAGATGAGGTAAGTGAAGGAGGACTGCACTAAGGTAAAGGAAGCTATTTAGGGATTTTTTTTTACCTTTACAACCCCTTTAATTAACCACCTGGATGAATCAGATGTCTCATTGCAGGTCAGACTTGCCGTCTCCAAGCTCAGAAGGTACAATACACATTATCATAAGTATAAACACAGAACAACTTCAGACAATAGCTGAGTTAATAGGGCACAAATAACAATGGGTGAAAGACCCTTAGGAGGCACACTAGACCTACTTGCAATACACACATTATAGCAGACAACCCCAGACAGGTGGCTTGCTGATGACATCAGCATCTGCTATGAGTCCCACATTGTAAAGCAGACCTTGCTGGAAATATGGCATATAGGCCCTTAACATGGATCCCAGAGTCTGTGAGTCTTGGGGAGACATGGACTAAAATCCAAAGTAACATCCCTCCAAGGGTCCCCAGGCATACGCCTTACAAAGAGTAGTGTTCCCTTAAAAGCCAGGGCCCATAGTCAACAGGCAAGAGGCTAGCATTCAGTCCCCTCCAAAAGCCTCTGTCCTTGGTCAGTCTGTCACATTTCTTCCCCATAAAAAGTCGACTAACAAGGTCCCAGACCTCGACCTGGTCTGGACATGCGTTAGACGGGCAGAGTGAACTCACATAGTCAGTTTGGATGATCTCCATTCTTGGCTGCAAGGAATAGTACAAAAAAAATTGTCGACAGTAAGTGTGGGGCAGAGGTCATTGACTCTCTGACTGGCTGGCAGCACTTCAGTTGGGTGGTTTGTAACATTCCAGGGCTTGGTCTGCCACGGGGAGAGGGGCCGATCGCCCCAGCTTCCTGAAGCTGTGGAGGCACTGTAGGTGCTGCAGAGGCCAGCAGCACTTTCCCTGTTGCCAGCCCTTCTGCTAGGTTGCTGTTAGTGGAGACTGCAGGCCCATCCACGACACCAGCTCAAGCTGCAGTTGTGAGGTGATGAATGCCTTTTCACCCTGGAGCTCCTGCAGAATTGATTGTTGTGTGCAGAGGCCAGTAGAATTTTTCCCTGTTAGTGATTCAGCTCTTACATAACTCGCTCCGGCTAACTTTTGGGGAGGGAAGACAGTTTTCTCCACTCTGTTTGACTGTTGGGGAGGGAGGACGACAACCTCCTCTCCCTTTTCCACCTGAATCCTGATCTGCTACTCGGGAGTGACCACCATCTCCTCACCCTGGGCCTCTGGAACTGCTGTGGGCGTGGGGCAGAGGTCTTGGACGCTCTGTCCAGTTGTCAGTGCTTCAACTGAAGAAGTTTCTTGTAACTCCACAGATGATGCTGGCAGGAAAGCCCATGTCCCTGTCACTGTTGTGGGAGAAAGGGCGGCTATGGCCGCGTACACACGATCAGTCAAAACCGATGAAAACGGACTGAAGGACCGTTTCATCGGTTAACCGATGAAGCTGACTGATGGTCTGATGTGCCTACACACCATCGGTTAAAAAAACGATTGTGTCAGAACGCGGTGACGTAAAACACACAACGTGCTAAAAAAACGAAGTTCAATGCTTCCAAGCATGCGTCGACTTGATTGTGAGCATGCGTGGCCTTTTGACTGATGCTTTTGCATACTAACGATCGGTTTTGACCCATCGGTTAAGCGTCCATCGGTCAAATTTTAAAGCAAGTTCTCTTTTTTTTGACCGAAGGATAACTGACCGATGGGGCCCACACACAGGGCCGCTGATAGGGCAGTACAGCCAGCCCTGGTGTACGGGGCCTGGCCCTATCAGCTGCATAGAGGGGCCCGGCCAGCATTACAGCTCATTGCTGCATTAAAAATAAAAAATAAATCAAGCTTGTTAAACTTCTCCCCCACTCCTACTTGTTTTATGGAGCGGGGTTATACCATTTTCCTGGGCCCCATCAGCTCAACAGAGGGGCCCAGGTGCGCGCAGAGAAGGGACTATTTCTTCAATTTCGGGAGCGGATGTATATGCAGCCCCCTCACTACTCACTCAATTAGTTCCGGCCGGCGGAGTGATATTAGATTCCGTTCTCAGGTGCTGAGATGCAAGGAGGCTGACATGAAGGAGAGCCTGGCTGCAGTGGACACAGTGAGTAAAGAATAAAGCATAGAGTCCTCACTGTGTCCTTAGAATAGAACTCAGCAGGTTATCATTAGCATTACAATAGTCTTCACAGGCAGCACAGTTATGCAAGTAGGGGCTCTATCCTGGCTCTGTATCATGGCTGCTGACTTTGTTATGGCTGTGCTACAGTCTGTTATATACAGTAGGGTTGTCCCGATACCGATACCAGTATCGGTATCGGGACCGATACCGAGTATTAGCGGGAGTACTCGTACTCCCGCTAATACCCCCGATACTAAAATAGAATACTTCCCCCCCCGCCGCCGCCGAAGCCGCTGCCACGTTAATCACCGCGGCGGGGAACATTACAGACAGCGTTCGTTTGAACAGCTGTTTTCCTCGCCGCGCATAGACACTCCCCCTTGGACGGATCTGTCCAATCGCGAGCAAGGGGGAGTCACATAGACACTCCCCCTTGCTCGCGATTGGACAGATCCGTCCAAGGGGGAGTGTCTATGCGCAGCGGGGAAAACAGCTGTGCAAACGAACGCTGTCTGTAATGTTCCCTGCCGCGGTGATAACAGTAGGTACGGGGGACAATGGCTGCTGTACGGGGGACAATGGCTGCTGTACGGGGGACAATGGCTGCTGTAAGGGGGACAATGGCTGCTGTACGGGGGACATGGCTGATGTACTGGGGACATGGCTGCTGTACTGGGGACATGGCTGCTATACTGGGGACATGGCTGCTGTACTGGGGACATGGCTGCTGTACGGGGGACATGGCTGCTATACTGGGGACATGGCTGCTGTACTGGGGACATGGCTGCTGTACTGGGGACATGGCTGCTGTACTGGGGACATGGCTGCTATACTGGGGACATGGCTGCTATACGGGGGACATGGCTGCTATACGGGGGACATGGCTGCTATTCGGGGGACATGGCTGCTATACGGGGGACATGGCTGCTATACGAGGGACATGGCTGCTATACGGGGGACATGGCTGCTATACGGGGGACATGGCTGCTATACGGGGGACATGGCTGTTATACGGGGGACATGGCTGCTATACGGGGGACATGGCTGCTATTCGGGGGACATGGCTGCTATACGGGGGACATGGCTGCTATACGAGGGACATGGCTGCTATACGGGGGACATGGCTGCTATACGGGGGACATGGCTGCTATACGGGGGACATGGCTGTTATACGGGGGACATGGCTGCATTTGGGGACACATTTAAAAAAAAGTATCGGTATTCGGTATCGGCGAGTACATAAAAAAAAGTATCGGTACTTGTACTCAGTCCTAAAAAAGTGGTATCGGGACAACCCTAATATACAGTACAGCCATAAGTTAACAAAGTCAGCAAACAGCCATGTCACATAAAGCCATGACAGAGCCCCTGCTTACTGTGCTGCCTGTGATGATGATTGTAATGCTACTTCAGTTGGGGGAGCAGTAAATGTGCAGTGGAGCTGCATTTTACCCCCATCACTGCAGCAATGATCGGATATAATTTTTCAGCCCCAGTGATTCGGCAGAAAGTAAAAAAGAGGACCTGTCATGTCTCTGCTATCACGAGGGATGTTATTAATTTCTTGTGAAAGCAAAAAAAAAATGTAATTTTATTAACAAAATGCTTACACGCAATTGTGAACGCACATGTTGGCCCCCGCACGCACGTGTAAACAGCAACAAACCTGCCTTTTGTTTTATAACGGGGTTAGGGTCAAAGGTGTGGTCGAAGGGGGCCCCGTCAGGTAGGCTGTACGGGGCCCCATAATTTCTAACAGCGGCCCTGCCCACACACGATCGGTTTGGACCGATGAAACGGTCCTTCAGTCCGTTTTGATCGGTTTTGACTGATCGTGTGTACGCGGCCTGCCTCTTCTCTCGGGAAGCCTGAAGATGCTGTTGGTGCAAGGCAAAGCTCTGTGATTTCTACCCTGACGCAAGCTCTTCTGCTGGAGGCCCACTCGGTTGTTCTTCCTCAGCAGAAAAGTCGATTAAATCACTCTCTGTCTCTGGAACTGCTGAAAATCCAGGACACAGGTTGGCGGCACTTGGGCCCAGTGCAAACACTTTGGCAGGTGATTCATAATCCATAACATCCATAAATTTAGTGATCTGTGGCTGGGGAATGAGGATGACTTCCTCTTCTCCCGAGCTCTAGAACTGCAAATGGGAAGATGAGACGGCTGCTTCATCTCCCATACCTTTACCCGACTGCTGGACAGACACATTCCTCCATCCAAGCTCATCCTGTGCAGAAACAGGATTGTCAAGGTCAGTCAGCACATGCTGCATCTGCCATAAGACCTCTGTGTCTATAGCTGTGGGCAGAGATGGGTAAAACAAGCTGTTACTCTGCCACATTGCAGACTCTTCAGCCAGGATTTCAGGACTGTCGGCTGGTTCATTCCTTTATAGTCCTAGGCAAAGGGAGCCAAGACCTGCTGCTGAGCAGAATCTAGAAGCCATCTGTAGGCGATCTCCAGCTCCCATTCCTGATTGGCTAGAAACTCCAAATCTTCCAGTGCCTGGGGAACATCTGAGACATTCAGTATCCATTCTCTGTATTCCAAGATTTCTTCCAAACGCCACTCCAAATCGCTCCCAAATTCAGGGTCCTTGGACAGCCTCTCTAATAACAGCCCCAGGCCGCCGTAGCCAAAGCATTCTGTTGGTGTGTCGTCCGCTGTCCATAGACACATGTGGGTTACACACCAGCGGAGGGCTCTGTAGCTCTCGTCCAACCGCATTTCTGCCTGGACCAGCCTGGTTACATCAGCTTTCCATTACTTGTGTGGTTGTTACCCTAAAAGCACCATTCACACTTCGTACTGGGACCAGTTCCTTTCCTGAAAGGAGAGAATTTTTCCCTGGTGTCACTGCTCATGGGCTAGTGCTTCCTTCCAGATTTCCCAGCGCACAGAATCCTACCATCCTACCAGGACCTGCTCTGACACTGGTCCTCTGTGCTGTATCTGCATCTCTTGTAGCCTCCTTCCGAATTCCTCTTCCATGGCAGCTGGTATCTGTACCTCTCCTGCTATCTGGACATTGGATCCAGGTGGAGGTTTGGATGTCCCAGACTGCAGAAAGCATCCCATCACTGCTAACCAAATGTGACGTACTCCGGACACCCTGACTGGGTATCTCCACCAAGAAGCTGCTTCCCAATGCTGCGGAACATGAGATCAGTGAATCTGGCTATAGTTACCCCAAGAACTAGGCAACACTAGTTTTGGAGTAAACCAGAATAAGAACTGTTTATTTGAGCAAGAATACAGGCTTTTATACACTTGAGAAGGAGGTCACTCACAACATTAACAATGACCCAAATATTTACCCAAAACATCACACAATGGTTTAGCTAATGAGGTACAGCTGACTCATGGCTAATTCCAAAACAGAGGATCCTTAATTAACCACCTATATGACTCAGATGTCTCATTGCAGGTCAGACTTGCCGTCTCCAAGCTCAGAAGGTACACTACACATTATCATAAGTATAAACACAGAACACCTTCAGACAATAGCTGAGTTAATTAGCACAAATAACAATGGGTGAAAGATCCTTAGGAGGCATACTAGGCTTACTTGCAATAAACATATTATAGCAGACAACCCCAGACAGGTGGTTTGCTGATAACATCAGCATCTGCTGAGTCCCACTGTGTGAAGCAGACCTTGCTGGAAATGTGGCATATAGGCCCTTAACATGGATCCCAGAGTCTGTGCATCTTGGGGAGACATGGACTTGAATCCAAAGTAACATCACTCCAAGGGTTCCCAGACATATGGCTCACAAAGATTAGTGTTCCCTTAAAAGCCAGGGCCCATAGTCAGCAGGCAAGAGGCTAGCATTCAGTCCCCTCCAAAAGCCTCTGTCCCTGGAGAGGCTGTCACAAATAGACTGTGTACTTTGCAAAGTACCACTGCATTCTGCAAGAGCAGCTGCTCCAGGGCTTAGTAAATGAACAAAAGCTCTGCTGACTTTTATCATCCAATCACGTGCAAGTAAAAATGCTGTTTTTTTCCCTTGCATATGATTGGGTGCAGAGGCGTAACTAGAAACTTCAGGGCCCCGGTGCAAGAAATCACGAAGGTCCCCCCCCCCCCCAAAAAAAAATCATGATTTTGATATATATTTTTTTAGGGAGGCAGGAACGGCGTTAGTTGAGGGGGGGTGGCAGTGGTAATGTTGAGGGGGTGGCAGTGGTGATAATTGGGGGGGGCTGTAGCGGTGGTACTTGAGGGGGTGTCAACAGTGATGTTGAGGGGGTGGCAGTGGTGGTACTTGGGGGGTGACATCGTGGTACTTGGGGGGTGGCAGCGGTGGTACTTGGAGGGTGGCAGCGGTGGTACGTGGGGGGTGGCAGCGGTGGAACGTGGGGGGGTGGCATCGGTGGTACGTGGGGGGGTGGCAGCAGTGGTACTTGGGGGGGGTGGCAGCAGTGGTACTTGGGGGGGTGGCAGCAGTGGTACTTGGGGGGGTGGCAGCGGTGGTACGTGGGGGGGTAACAACGGTGGTGCCATCCTCTCCCACCACCACCTTTACCTCTTACTGATTCCATCCCCCCCACTGATCTCATCCCTATCCCCCGCCCCACGGATCTCATCCCTATCCCCCCCCCATCACCTCTGTTGTAGTCGAAGTAATAGGGGTAGGGATGGGATCAGTAAGAAGCAGAGGTGGTGGAGGTTTGGATGGATCGATTGCACTGCAATCCATCACTTACTTCCGTCACCGTGCCTTTCCTCATGGGGAGAGCACCTCCCCTCCACTCGATTGGTGTCAGCTGACTTCATTTTTCAGTGTCCGCCCCACCTCCCTACAGTCTCTCTCTCTGGATAGGCGGGCGGGACGGTGCAGAGTCTCTCTCAGCCAGTGTTCTCTCCGCTCAGCGGGCGAAAGCCCCCCTCCCCGCGGCGGAACAGACGGGCAGGCGGCGCGGCTGCGGCGGGCCTCCCAGTAGTCAGCAAAGCCATATTGACGGCCCCTCGCACTGGCACACGGGTGTGCCCCCCTGAAGTGGTGGATCTGCAGGGCCCAGTTGCAAGTGCGACTGTGGCGACCCCGATAATTCCGCCACTGATTGGGTGTTCTTTGTAAAGTGAAACTTTATCTTATTTACTAAGCCCTGGAGCAACTGCACTTTGCAAAGTGCACAATCTATTTTCCTTTAGTAAATCAACCCCATTGTTTATCAATTATTGTTATTAATTGATTGCCAGTTTATGAGTTCCTGGTTATGGCAAGTCAAAAAAAAAAAAAAAATCTCTATGCCTAGTGCTTAGTGGCAGCATTGTTTGGCAGATAAAATGGGAGTTTGCTTAGTTCAGAGAATGAAATCTCACATTTAGATTGGTGGGGCCCCATCACTATCACGTGCAATGGTCTAAAAAAGTTGGACAGCAAGCAGCTGAATATATCCAAAACTTTTTGGATGCAGTGCAGCAAAGAATATCAGCTACAAGAGAGAAAATGTACAGTATGTAGTTCATCTGGATGACATGAAAGTCTAAAAAGAATGTCTTATATACAGTTTATTGCCCACAAGAATTTATAGCTTGTAAAATTGTGCTTGTCATATGTTTGTTAAATGTAAATGCCATAGCAGGAAAAAAAATCCTGTTAACCCACTGAAATGAGTGACTAAATTAGTAGAGATCTCAGTCATTCAAGTAATTTCTGTGCATTTGGTAGCCTGCACCAAGACCCCGCCTGGTTATTACCCATCAGCCTTCAGATAAATTAGCTAATATTTTATATCGTTTTTTATTGATTTTTTCTTACATGAATTGGTGATCTTTTCTATACTATACAAGCTGTAGCATGAGTAATGGCCCAATTCTTATATCATAACTCATTTGTAAATGTCACCAGGACAGGGAAGGAGTGATAATCTCCTTAACGGGGACATAGCAGAAAAAATAGAGGTTTAACCCTTTTCCACTCTACACAGAAAAAGATAAGTGTGCAGAGCTGATTTAATTAAACAGTTTTGGTAATAAGGATGATTTGGTGTCATAATACGCTTGGGGGCATAAGGTATACCAAATGTCCACCAAATTATGATATCAAACTGGCAGCACTCGAAAATCTTGCCAACTTTATCTCCTTGTTGCATCTGCATAGGTGAAAATATTTCTCCTATGTCACCGTCTGAAGACCTTGGCAAAGTTGGCACCGCTCATGTAACACAACCGGTAACAGCATTTAACCTGGCAGGGTTCCCAGACTGTCACTATAGTAACCATGGCCTAGACTGTTACCGTAGAAACCATAACCAGACAAAAGAATCTCCAATCACTGCAGGCAGGGGCTAGATGTCATCAGCTTCGATTGAGGTTTTTACTTTTTATGTTTTTTTTTTGCTATTTTGTATTTTTCAGCACAGCACTCAGCTTTTTATCAGTAATAAAAAGTATCAAATAATGTATACTTGATCTAATTATTGATACGGTGAAGCTCTGCTGTTTTTAAGAGGCTAAATTCACCCACTCATGTGCTTCTAAGTTACACATATAGCAACATATAAGGAAGCCAGGATGTCATCCAGGGTCATTTAGTCACCAAGATGCTGCACGGAACTTTCTATCACTCTGGTGGGGCTATGGGCCTTCTGTAATTGCTGCGCATATATATATATATATATATATATATATATATATATATATATATATATATGGAACATAAAAGGTAACACTGTCAGATGTCTCTTTTTAGGGACAGACAATAAAGGTGGTTGACATTTGTTAAAGTCAGCGATGATAGAAAGTGCATTCTTTCCTTGCCTTGCCATTTCATTTTAGATTTGCTTCTAAAGGTCTTTTCAACAGTAGTCTCACTGTCCTGTTGATTGGCACCAGCACCAACAATTTCTTTCTTTGTAGCTTGGTCTATTGTGACATATCCCCTGCCCATGACCTTTTTATAAGGAGGTATACAAGGTGCAATGCGTTGAACTTCACAGACTTGAACAAAACAACTCCTTACTCCTTTTGGGGCCTCACAAAGAATAGTCACCTACCACTGGGCTCATTCTTTGAAATCAAGGTTATACAAGAGATATTACAGAGCTTTGTTACCCTAGAAATTGCTTATCTTCCCTTTAATTATGTTTCTTCTGACTTTCGCGCTGTAAGATACGGCGGCGTAGTGTTTTTATGGCGGCGTATTTGAAATTGGGCGGGTAGGGGGCGTGATTCATTTAAATGAAGCGCCTCCCCGCGCCACTTGAACTGCGCATGCTCCGTTTTGAAATTTCCTGCCGTGCTTTGCGCGAAATGACGTCGCACCGACGTCATTTTTTGAACGAAGACGTGAGTTACGTCCATTCCTATTCACGGACGACTTACGCAAAAAAAAAATATATTTAAATTCGACGCGGGAACGACGGCCATACTTTAACATGGCAAGTCTATCTATACCCCACAGAATAGCAGCTTTAACTTTACGCCGGGAAAAGCCGACTAGCGACGACGTAAGAGAATGCGACGGCCGCGCATACCTTCGTGGATCGCCGCAAAAAGCTAATTAGCATACCTGACGCGGAAAACAACGCATACTCTACCCAGCGGGCGCCGAAGTATTGCACCTACGATCCGAAGGCATACGAAGCCGTACACCTGTCGGATCGAAGCCAGAAGCCGTCGTATCTTGGTTTGAGGATTCAAACTAAAGATACGACGCAGCAAATTTAAAAGTACGCCGGAGTATCAGTAGATACTCCGGCGTACTTGCTCTGAGAATCTGGCCCTATATTCTTCTTTGTGGAGCCTAAACTACTCAATACTTCTGGGTTCATTTTGGAGTGATGTGCTAATGCTCAGAATTGACTTGGATCAGGAAGAGTCAGAGGACCTCAAAATGTGAGATCCATCCAGCGTGTCGTTTGAAGTTTTTCCCCCTTTTATTATTCTCTTTATCACCTCCCCAATCGTGGCTAATAAAAGGCAACTCGTTTCTCCATCATCACATGACTGAATCTTTAAAATGATCTGTAGAAAAGGTAAATGGAAGCTGTCATTGCAGGCAGGTGTTAGTAATAGTCACATGCTTCTTATGCATCCTGCACCTTTAAAGACCTGTCTCAGGTGTAAAGCCTATATTGTTTTCCTGATAAGTGTATAAAGGCAAAATATAAATTACATATGCACTACATCTATCCAATACTTGCACATATCTCCATATTTTCTACCCCTTAAAAATGCTGAAAGTCTAGAAAAATACCAGTTGATCTGCCAAAATTGTGTGCTCCTAACTTTCTGACAACACAGTGCCTTTTCTGTACTGAAATCCAAACAGCATGGTCAGCTCTGCCTGCTAGACTACAGAACTCCACCTATCCCTGCCCTTTGTCCCATTCCATAAGCATACACTTTCTTTCCCAGCAAAACAATTCTGCTGTCTTGACTCCCAAGAGCTTGCCTATACATACTGTAGTTCTTGGGAAAGTTTGTTTTTTTGGGGGGTGCCTACATCACCTACATTAACATATCAAATAAATTATGGGACTTTAAATATGCCTTTAGGTATAACACATAACGACAAATTTATATTTTACATTTTGGTCTGGGACTTTAAATATACCTCCAGGTATTATAACACATAACGACATATTCATATTTTACATTTTGTTCTGGGACTTTAAATATGCCTCCAGGTATAACACATAACGACAAATTAATATTTTATATTTTGTTCTGGGACTTTAAATATACCTCCAGGTATTATAACACATAACGACATATTCATATTTTACATTTTGTTCTGGGACTTTAAATATGCCTCCAGGTATAACACATAACGACAAATTAATATTTTACATTTTGGCACAATTTTATTACAGACATTAGATACAAAACTGCCAATGGCAACTATTAAAATACATGGTCAGAAGTTCAAAAGTACATGAATATACGCATTGAGAACTACTGAAGTCCATGCATTTTGGGGGAAACTCCACTTCTTCAGGAGTTTTCCGGTCTCATGTAGATATCAGAAGATTGTTTCATTTTCAGCTCTTTTGCATTAGTGCCCTTTTCTCTCCCGGTGTGTGTGCTACCGTGCAAGGGGTTACAAAAATCTAATACAAAAGTAAAATTCAGATACCATATTACTTGTGTTACATTATTTTACCTGTATACATTGATGTGTTATGCAGTTTGTCAGTAAAGGCAAAACATCATCAACCTGTTCCTGATTCTAGCTTATTAAGTTTGGTAAATTGCGATTAACAAGGCAGATTGGGTCATGACGTCAAAGTTGACTTTCCCCAAATTCATTAATCTCTATTAATTGAGTGCAGGAGGTATTAGCAGGCACTGATCTTCACAGTTCTGAACAAAACTCTGTCTGTACATCACAAAAAATGGTCACCTCTTGTCGAGCATATTCATTGTAGCCATGGCTGTACAATAGAGTTCAAAAAAACATTGTTAGCTTTCTTCTTTTTCATCTAATGCTGCCCATGTCAATCACACTTTCTCTGATTTTTTTCTATCCCAGACAATCACAGACACCACATATTCCTTTGTAGAGCTTAGCAAACCTCATTTACTTCTGGATTAATTTTGTGCAATAGCAGTTACATCCTCCATGTGGTTGTATTATGTGCTGCTGCCCCGATGCTTTATAATCCATCTGGCAGGCTTAAGCATTATATTTTCCTATATTTCCAGGACTGGATTTACATGTCCATAGCAATTAAATGGAACTTGTATTATTAAGCACACATTACAGATATTAGTGTTTGAAATGACTGAATGCTCATTTATTGCTACACATTTAATTTTTAAAGTAATGTTATATATATATAGTTTCCATATAACTTATTACCTAGGGATAAATTTGAGTAAAGTAATAACTCTTTATTAATATATGTACCAAAGGTACTTTCAGGATATCACAGAGATTATCCAGACTCTGATCACAGTTTGGTGCAGAGAGCATGCTTTAGCTTTTTAGTTCTGGCTTCTGTCACTAGTCCTTATAGCCTTAAATTGCTTTTAGGGGATTTGCATTTGCTGTGTGTCAGCGGGCTGTGTTTCTCTGTTAGTGGTACATTATATTGTACTGTGAAATGAATGGGGATCAGAAGGATAAACGACAAAAAAATCTAATATTGTTTTAGCAAACTGGTATTTTTTGTTTATTGAATACTAGCATGATCTGCAGTGTTGCACAAAGGATGCAAAGCAATTAGCCACTGCCCCAGCCAAGCTACAATTCCTCAGATGTCATATGAGGAGAACCTGGTTCTGTGTACTACACAGGATAGAAGAGATCAGACGGATTTTCTATAACCAGATGTAAATCTATGTATGTAACGAAAGGGGACTGAGCTGCTACTCAAGCAATGCTAGACACAACAGTCATGCCCCGTACACACCATCACTTTATGTGATGAAAAAAAAATACGTTTTTAAAAACGTCACTTTAATTGACCGTGTGTGGGGGAAAACGTCATTTTATGTCTTGTAAAAAACGACCCAAAAAAATTGAAGCATGCTTTAATTTTATGTGTCGTTTTTCAAAACGTCATTTTTTACTTCACAGAAATTGACCGTGTGTAGTAAAAAAAGTCATTTAAAACTATGTTTTTTCACCCGCTCATGCCCAGAAGCTAGTTATGAAGCAAGCTTCAATGGAAAAAGTGGTGAGAACGTAACCTCGCTGTGACGGTATGATATCCCCGTCAACGTTCCCTTCTTCCCATAACGAAAATCACCCCAATATTCCACGAGGAGGGATATCCCTGGAATCGCCCAGAAAGCCACACATGAGACCAGCTTACTGCTTGAACAACACAGACTTTAATGTTATAACACACAGCTTATATGTCATTTCCAAAACTGTTACAATGACAAATCTCCGCCCCCCTCACACTGGGGCTTCCATACAGATAGAGAGTAGGTAGACACGACGGGGCCGATGCTGAAACACATTTTCTTTAGACAATGACATCAATGACGCTGAGCACTAGCTGTACTGAATACATCAACCAGACCGCTCGACCCCGCATATAGAGAGATAATTACCACAATGAAGCAATCAGAATAATTAACACAAGCCACTTAAACCCAGCTCTCCTTCACACAACACAATAGATCAATTAACCTTTAGAAATAGTGAGGGGACATTAGCACATCAATAACCTGGCTAGCAGGGAGCAGTAAACTGAGACATATAGGCACATGTATCACAATGGCCCCCCTTTTGCTCCCTGCTCCGGCAAACCCGGTTGGACCTTCCCTGGTCCAGTAGGGTTGACGGGTTCAGAGCTATTAGTCAGAGGTTAACTCCGTTTGGCATGACTGACCTCCCTTGGCAACTGCTTCAGACTCAGGTATGTCACCGGGTCGTCAGATCACACGCCGGTCAGTCCCCAAGTCTTTGTGCGATCTGCAAAGTCACCAGAAGTCAGTGTGAAGACAGCGAATGGGCCTGTGCGCCGCCGTCTAGGTGTCCCGCTATGGGAGGGGGCAGGTTATGGCTCTGAAGTGACAATCCCAGGAGATTCATAAAAAGAAAAAGTTATATTTGTTGAAATGCTGTAGCACTGGTGCTCAGAGTCCGGGGGGGGGGGGGGAAGGGGAATCAGAGCCCCATAAGGTCAGCCACCCCCTGCTCCCTCCGCAGCCGCCGGTTCTCCTCTTGGAGCTTCTCCAGCTCCATCTCCAGTTCATGCTGCTGTGACCTCAGGTGGTTGTTCTCCTCCTCCATGCGGCTTATGCACTCCTCCAGCTCTATGTACTCACGGATCAGCTCCTGCTTGCTCATGTCCTGCAGGCTCTCCACGTGGTCCTTCATCATCAGGAACTGGGTGGTGGTGTAAGGGGCCACCGGTGGGCCCTTGGCGAACATCTCGGCACGCATCTGGGACGCCCGCTGCGACTCCCTCTCCTCCAGTCGCTTCTTCTCCTCCCAGGTCAGCTTGTTATACGGCTTCCAGGACCTCTTCTTCTTGAAGGGTGGCCGGCGGTGCCTCTTTCTGCCCAGCTCCCTCCAGGGCCCCTCCGGCTCAGGGCTGTCGCCCATGACCAGCTGACAATGGTGTTCCCTGTTGTCCGTAATAACAGATTGTACCATGAGGGCTTCGTAAGGGGTGCCCAATGGTTCTTCCTGACCCAGCTCCTTTGGATCCCAAGCCGAGTCTACACAATAGGCTGCTGCTGGTGGGCGGTACCCAGGTTGAGACCAATTTGACCTGGTGTTGTCATTCATGGGGCAATTCTGCTTGAAGTGACCCAGCTGTTTGCACCGGAAGCAGCGTTGTTCGTTGCCCTCCTGGCGATGATAGCGAGGGCTAGATGTCACCGGTCTGTTAGGAGGTTGGTATCTAGCGGTTGGTGGGTGTGAGGGCACCGTTTGTGGTGGAGGTTGTTCCTGTGGTGTGACCTGGTTCGTCTTGCGAGTATAAGCATATTCATCCGCCAACTTCGCGGCCTCTGGTAGAGTCATGGGCCTGCGATCTCTCACCCAATCTTTGACGTCCGTCTGGATGTGATTGTAAAATTGCTCCAGGAGCATTAGTTGCAAAATGTCCTCTGCGGTGGTGGCCTGGCTGCTGTTAGCCCAGTTAGAGGCCGACCGGGACAATTGGCATGCCCATTCCGCATAAGAGTCTTTCGTGGTTTTGCGTGAGTCCCTGAACTTCTGTCGGTGGGACTCTGGGGTTACTGCATAACGAGCCAGGAGCACTTCTTTAACCCGGGCGTAGCTATGGATATCCTGATCTGGCACGGTCCGGAAAGCATCAGAAGCTTTGCCTGACAGTTTGCCTGACAATATTGCAACCCACTCTCCTCTAGCTATTCGGTGCAGGTTACATTGTCGCTCAAAATCCGCCAGGAAGTTATCAATCTCACAGTCCTTTTCATCAAAAGCTTTAAAAGCGCTAAACGGAATCTTCCTTGCGTCTGCTGTGCTGTACTCACTGTTTGGAGAATGTGCGGCTGCTTGTTGGACTGCTGCCAGTTTTAACTGTAGTTCTGCGTCCCTTATTTGTTTATCCTTCTGTAGTTCTGCGTCCCTTATTTGTTTATCCTTCTGTAGTTCTGCGTCTCTTATTTCTTTATCCTCCTGTAGCTCTGCGTCTCTTATTTGTTTATCCTTCTGTAGCTCTGCGTTTACTAACAGGTCCATCACTTTCAGTACCACATCTGGCGTTGGGTTCGGGCCGAACCACGCTAGCTTCTCTCTCATTAGCTTGTTGGCTGGCGATTCCTCCTCCTGAATCACTGGTGTCTCCATCTCTTGTACTGCTGGCGTTGCTGCAATCCCGTCCTCCTGGTCTAGCTCCATTGATTCTGCTATGATGACCCGCTTGGTTTTGTTGCTAGCAATCCTTCCACGAACTTCCAGTAGTTCTTCCAGTGTCTGCTTGGAATCCGGGTGTGAAGGGGAATAGAAGGGAAAAATCCCACTGCTACCAACCAATTGTGACGGTATGATATCCCCGTCAACGTTCCCTTCTTCCCATAATGAAAATCACCCCAATATTCCACAAGGAGGGATATCCCTGGAATCGCCCAGAAAGCCACACATGAGACCAGCTTACTGCTTGAACAACACAGACTTTAATGTTATAACACACAGCTTATATGTCATTTCCAAAACTGTTACAATGACAAATCTCCGCCCCCCTCACACTGGGGCTTCCATACAGATAGAGAGTAGGTAGACACGACAGGGCCGATGCTGAAACACATTTTCTTTAGACAATGACATCAATGACGCTGAGCACTAGCTGTACTGAATACATCAACCAGACCGCTCGACCCCGCATATAGAGAGATAATTACCACAATGAAGCAATCAGAATAATTAACACAAGCCACTTAAACCCAGCTCTCCTTCACACAACACAATAGATCAATTAACCTTTAGAAATAGTGAGGGGACATTAGCACATCAATAACCTGGCTAGCAGGGAGCAGTAAACTGAGACATATAGGCACATGTATCACACTCGCTTTGCTAGAACATTGTGAGAAAAACGATGGTGTGTAGGCAACTTTGTCTTTGAAAATTGAAGTTTCAAAAACGTAATTTTTTACTTCACAGAAAATGTCGTTTTTTTTCATCACATAAAGTGATGGTGTGTACGGGGCATTAGGCCCAGAACTTGTACCAGATAACTTATATGGGATTCTAGTAACTTATTTAAATAATAATTAGTCTGAAAAAATGAGAACTTTATAAATGGACCGTGTTTGCCCAGTCTCTCCAGTGAATGGTCTCCCATGTGGAGAAACTGTGTACAGTCTTTTAGTTTCATGTAGAAAAAATGTGCAATATTGCACATGTGGCCCGCGGAGCCCTCTTATGTAGCCCGCGACCACCTGCTCTGGATTTGCTGGTTGGGAAGCCCATAATGCCAGTTGGTGACCTGCCATCCCAGAGCATCAGTGTTGTGAATGAAGCCGGTGGTAGAGGAAGCAAGCTGCTTTTCAGAAAGTGCACCACACCTGCAGGATATAATAGACGTCTATGGCAAAGTGCAGCTAACCGACGGGAAAACCACAGGTACACTGCGCTGCACCCACAGTGTGGGTAGACCACAGACCATCAGTGTAAAAGCAGCCTTAGGCCCCTTTCACACGATCGGTCTGACCCAATCGGACCCACCATTCACCTCTATGGAGTGGCAGATGTAAATAGACTTTTGCCAGTTTACACCTGCCTACCTCCAATTCGATCTGCTAAATTATACAGAAGTGGATCCGTCTCCTTCCATCTGATTGGATCAGAGGGCCCATAGAGTAGATTGGGCTGTGTATGCTTTACATATGCAGATTGGACACAGACCTGTCATTTGCCCACTTTGTGCATTGTGGCCCACGACTGGTTATTAAGTCGCTTAAGTGGCCCTCTGCCTTCAAAAGGTTGGGCACCCCTGGTTTACATAGTACCCAGTTTGTGATGATTATGTATTGTGAGATGCTTCACCATGCTTGTTTCCCTCTGTGCCTTGATTTCTACTCCTATGTGGAGCACGTCCAACACACAGACAGCTGCCTAGTTTTACTTCCTGACACTCACTCCTATGTTCTAGTGACTCTGTACCAAACCTGTTGACCAGGCTCTACTCCAGGACCTCCTCGGGCCAACAGGCTGCAAGAATCTTGTGTGACTGTGAAGGTATTCCTGAACACCTACCAATCACATAAACTAGTAAAGTAAACCAGTAAGCACTTAACATCTAAAAAAATAAAGAGATTATCATCCTTGGTTAAGCAAGAGCAATGTTCAAATCCAGAAATAAGACAGCAGCACACTGAACATCTGAATACTGGACCAAAAAGCATGTAACCAAAAATAGGTGCACTATCATAGGTGGCATAATTCAACATAAATGTCAGAATAACCAAGAAAATTGTGAAACATATCTCAATAAAGTGAATATTGTGTAAAATCATACATTCAGAGCTTATATGCAAACAATGGTTCAAAAATAATCCACATGTCAAAATCCAAAGAAAACTCCAAAGAAAATTGAATGAATAGCCTTGCATCCCAAACCTGTGAAAAGGAAGCGGTGAATTCTCACAAAACAAATTGTGCTCCACTCATGTGCCACCAATGCTCCAAAGCTCCTTACCAGATATTTTTGAATTTTAAACGCCAAGATCAAATGCGCCTGGCCGTCATACATCTCTAAAATCTTCCCATTGCCTTAATGTGATTGTAATCACCTTGTAAAACAACCCATTCAGTTTAAAATAGAAATGAAAAGGCAAAAACATTTTGTATAGATATAAACAAAAAAAAAAAATCCCTTTTTTTTTTTAAATAAATGATCACATTCCCTCTGTTCTCAGCTGCATAGGATATGGGGGGAGGAGAAGCATCAGCACACCAAGCTTCTCAGTAAATGGCTGTGCAGCGGGGGGGGGGGGGGGAGTGTCAGGACAAGTTTGACCAGTAGAGAAGAGTGCAATTGATTCCCTGCATAGCTAGAGAACTGACCACGGTGTGCTCTCCTGCTTAGTGTGGTAATTTTGTAATAGGAAAGCCTAAGGACTGGCAGGAACACCAAGGATTTCACATAAAGGAAGCAATACAAAGATAACAGGATGCTTTATCATACAAGTACATGGTTCAGCAGGCACATATCAGGATTATATAGTGTTGGGGTAACTCAGCAGTACTCTATGTTAACAATGCATATGGCATAGAAGAGGCAAATGACCACATCTCATAGTGCAGTAGTTAAAAAATAATTTATTATTAAAAGCCACTCACATAGATTAAAGAGAGATAAGCAATTCACAGTGTACAAACAACAAATAAGTTATGCAGGCATTTGTGATGATGTCACAGACCAAGCTCCACTCAACGCGTTTCTTCTAAACAGACAGTTTTTATGATGGCATTTTGCATATACTCCAGAATGTTATGAAGAGCAATCAGATGAATTGCAATTACTTGCAAAGTCCCTCTTTGCCATGAAAAATAACTTAATCCCATAAAAACATTTCCACTGCATTTGTGAAGAAGGCTTCAGGACACCCAAGAAAGTCCAGTAAGCGCCAGGACCGTTTCCTACAGTTGCTTCAGCTGTGGGATTAGGGCACCACCAGTGCAGTGCTTGCTCAGGAATTGCAGCAGACAGGTGTGAGTGTATCTGCACGCACAGTGAGGTGAAGACTTTTGGAGGATGGCTTGGTATAAAAAAGGGTAGAAAATAAGCTACTTCTCTCCAGGAAAAACATCAGATACAGACTGAAAATATTATGCAAAAGGTACAGGGATTGGACTGCTCAGGACTGGAATAAAGTCATTCTCTCTGATGAATCCCCTTTACGATTGTTGGGGGCATCTGGAAAAAACCTTGACCGGAGTAGAAAAGGTGAGCCCTACCATCAGTCCTGTGTCATGCCAACAGTAAAGCATCCTGGGACCATTCATGTGTGGGGTTGCTTCTTTGCCAAGGGAGTGGGCTTACTCACAATTTTGCCTAAGAATACAGCCATAAATAAAGATTGGTCCAAAAACATCCTCGAGAGCAACTTCTCCCAACCATCCAAGAACAGTTTGGTGAGGAACAATGCCTTTTCCAGTATGATGGAGCACCTTCCCATAAGGCAAAAGTGATAAGTGGCTTGAGGAACATCAAGATTTTGGGTTCATGGCCATGAAACTCCCCAGACCTTTATTCCATTGAGAACTTGTGGTCAATCCTCAAGAGGTGGGTGAACAAAAAAACCCCCACAAACTCTGCCAAACTCCCAAGCATTGATTATGCAAGAATGGGCTGCCATCAGTCAAGATGTGGCAGAGAAGTTGATTGACAGTATGCCAGGGCGAATTACAGAGGTCTTGAAAAAGAAGGGTCAACACGGCAAATATTGACTATTTGCATAAACTTCATGTAATTGTCAATAAAAGCCTTTGACATTTATGAAATGCTTGTAATTCTACTTCAGTATACCATAGTAACATCTGACAAAAAGATCTAAAAACACTGAAGCAGCAGATTTTGTGAAAATTTATATTTGTGTCATTCTAAAAACTTGTGACCACGGCTGTATAGTAAGACATCAGAACTGTTCGAAGTTACAAAAATCTCTATCATATTCCATTCATATAAAAGTATCATCTGTCAACACAAATACAAACATTGATGCTAAATATAATGTTGATTGTTCATGATGTTGGGCATGTACTATTTGCAAAAACTCAAATACAAGGATATTATAAAATATTGAATTTTAGTCTACCAAAAAGAAGGTCTTGTACAATAAAAGGTAATGATAATAGTGCAGCTTTTGTGTTTTTTAAAACCCACATGACTTTTTCATAATTCTATGTCTGACTGAGAAGTCCGTAAGTATACTATTGACCCTAGATAAAATCTCCAATGTCACCTGGGATCATGATTTAGGGTTAATTACTTAATTACTTAATTTTTATTTGCCAGGCACCAAAATAGATTATAATGACTTTTTTCTCCCTTTGGATAAGTGTTACACAGCATGTCAGAAGCTAATTATGTGTTTGAGATTTGACTCAGATCATTAAATAGGGGAACTTATGCCAATTCAAATGTGACTGAAAAAGGTGAATGACGGATTAAAATGTGTACAGACACAGTATGCCAGATTGTTTCTCAACAATTCCTTGGAAATCTATTATATTTAGAAAGCTAACACTTTGTTACCAAGTTAGGAGAATTATTCATACATAACGTAATATACTGTATGTTGATGATAGATATTAATTAGTCTGGAAGTGTGATAAATTAGTGAGTGGAACGCCCAACTGATCTGGGTTGCCTTAAATCCCATCGTATTCTTTTTCCATTTTTCCCAGGCCATATGTGTTCTTTTTCCAAACCTTCCAAAGTCCCAATTTTGAAGGAACATTCCTATTTTTGACCCCTGGAAGCATATAAAAGAGAGCCCTGTTTTAAACAATTATTTTATAGAATTTCTTTGTGACAGAGCCATTTTAATCTTTCAGTGTCCTGAAGGTCAGTCCAGGCCTACTGATATACAAATTAGCAGATCTCTCAAAACCCTACATTCCAAATTATTAATCTGTGCTTGTCTTGCACTAAATAACATTTCTGGGCAAAACACAGTATGTTATGCTATGCAGGAAATATAATAGCTGTGTCAAGCCATGCGGTTTATTTAGTTTGCCTTAATTGGAACTAGGGATGAGCTTCGTGTTCGAGTCCAACAAATATGTGGATTCCAAGGATATGAATGAATGGGGTTCTGGTATAACTAAATGCTGGTCATAAGTTTTTCCACGTTTATATTTTATAGTGGTTAATAGCATTTTAAGCCCATCTGTATCAAAAATATTTTTTTTCGTTTTGGATAGATAGAAGAAGAGTTAGAGCTTCTATCAGGTTTGTATTGTATGTGTCCATATTGGGGAGGTTTAGCCCAGGACAGGAAACCTCTGCAGCTGTGCAATTGACAAAAACACAATTTTAGTAAAGAAGGGCTGTAACGTTTGATAATCTTTATTTATGTCCATGCTTTCCTGTCCTGGTGACACCTACAACCCCCCCCCCCCCATTTCATGTAGAGATGTCATACGTGTGGAAAAATGTGTCCATTGAGTCACAAATAGGAGTAAATCCAGACAGAACCCTTAACTGTTCCCCCAGTGTATCCAAAACAGAAAAAAATAGGTGGATTTAGGCTTTTTACTACTACTCACTGATTCTCTGCCATTAGACAATTAATGGAAGGAGGTAGGACGTAATATCAGGAAGGAGTAGAGCTTAATCTTGATTTGACTTGTTGAGAAGTGAAGAGCTTGTGCACAACCTGGGCATGGGAAATGAGGGTATCCCCCTGAAGACGGGTACTTAGAGGTTTTACAAATCACCTGTACTACAGCACTTTTGTATGTAAGTAAAGCAAATAAATTACATGTTTAAGTAATGTGATCCACACACATCCAAATATGCCTTGTTTTAGCCAGCTTCATCTGCTTATAGACTGTGGCCAGATGGATTCTAAAAACTGTTATTGTCAGATATTAGGATATATTTAAATAAAAAAGGTAAGTAAAATGTACGCAGCACTGTACAGTATATGGTATGTCTAATATACAATCTTTCAGTGGTAGATGTTGCTGTTATACATTTCTAAATAAATATTACATTTGCCAGAGCAGCATTCGTTGCTTCAATCTTTTCATTTCTGTTCTGACGTTCTTTTCTGGTCTACAATAGTCGTAGTTCAGAAATGTTTTAAAAGCCTCGCTTTCTCATGTAGATTGCTTTTATCTGAAATGCGGCTGCTGAGTGGCAGGCCTTTTAGTTCTAATTTCCCAGTCTGGTTAGGAACATAAAAAATATATTTTAATGATGAACAGAGCTTTCTAACAGGTCTCAAACACCTTGTCTGTCGTACACTCATTCAATGAAACCCGGGCTTCTTATTTTTAGCACCTCAATAAGATGAGGAGATAGAGCAAGAGAGTAGGGCCGTTCCTGATAAAAGCGCGGCATACTAATTACCCTTTCATAGAGGATTTTCCTTGCAGGTGCAGTCAAAAAACAAGAATAAGGATGATCTTTTTTTTCCAATCTATATTTTTACCCTGTATTTTCCTGTTAAGTACAAGGTGCATAATCTATTTCTGCCAGTGGTTTAAATGATGTCATGCTTCAGTGATTACTATGTGGCAGCCTTTCATTTGTCTACTCGGCAGTTTCTTACTAGGCAATAATTAGTGTCAGAAAGCTCTGCTGGCAATATAAGTGGATATGATTATGATCACCTAGCACCAGGATAGGCAACTTTGCAGCTGCTACTGATGATCCATAGAACTGCTTATACTGTTTCTTGACTGAACCTTTGATGAAACTACTAAGACTTACAAAGGAATAGTTAGAAAACTAACAAAAATTTAAATTTCTCACAGCAAATGGAAAACGTACAGATTGGTAATTATATCAAATGTCAATATTTGACAACCCCAGTTCCAAAAAAGATGGGGAAAAGTGTAAAATCTGCATAAAACTGAATGCAATATATATATTTTTTTAATTATTGTATTTTTCTATTTTTTTTTTACATACAATAAATATATACCAGGTCAGCATATACCATCATAAAATACCAATCTCACCAAGTACCTCTCCTTTCCCCCCCCAAAAATGATAATAGTATTCCCTAAACCCATGGTACACATGGTACACATATACAAAATCCACAACATCTCCAATAAAAATAAAAACTTAATAACCTTACTAACACCTTACTTTATTTTCCCTTTATTTTCTCATTCTTTTATACACCCATTGACTCTGCAAATGTTTATTTTATTTTAAACCTTAACCATCTACCCCATGTTTTTCAAAACAGTTCTTCCATGGAACCAGTATACTTCACCCTCCTATGCCAGTCTCTCATTGATGGGATCTTGTGCGAATGTCAGAACTTTGGAATAAGTTCCTTGGCTGCATTTAGTAAATGACGAATAAGTGATTTCTTATATTGTGCTATTGAATTCACAATGTTAGGAAACAAATATATCTACAGATCCTTAGGCAGATCAATGCCACTTACATCGTGTATTAGCCATGCAACTCCCCTCCAAAATAATTTATTTTTGCACACTCCCACATAATGTGAAACGATTTTCCACTGTGCTTACATCCCCGCCAACCTAGCAGTGATTTTCCTGGTTGATATTTGTGTGCTCGTATGGGTGTAATATACCACCTAGCCAAATATTTAAAGTTCATCTCTACAGTATTATATCTATTTAAGGAGCCATGTGACACTTTCCCTTTCTGTTGCTCACTCAGAATTACCCCGATTTCGCTTTTTAATTTCTCTATATATGGCGGTATTCTTGGCTTTGCCATTGTAATATAATGCATAGTGGCCCACTATGAACTAATCAACGTCTCAAAAGGGAGTACATTTTCAATTGCCTGAATCGGTTGGGGTAGTGATTATACAAAGTGGCAGAGCCTCCAATTATCCAACAACATAGCAGTGCCGCATTTGTGCCTTAATTCCTGTATAATGCATACACTCCATCACTTCAAAATGTCCTATAATTGCACATTTTTATCTTTTATCCATGCTGAAAAAAGAATCCTCATTCCCTGGTGGAAAATAATTTGTGCTAATAAGAAATAATAAAGATGATTTGCAATCCCATTTAAATTGTCTTTGAATTGTATCCAATATCTTAAATACATTAACTGTTAATGGACTTGCATTTTTAGAAAGCACACCAAATTTTTGCAGAATCCAAATCACTTTTTTCAATGGTATGTTGCTATGTATTTCCTCTACCCTTTCCTAGCATCTCCCTTGTGAATGATATATCCAATCTAATATCCATGTCAAAACCACTTCTTGATAGTATGTTTTAAAATCTGATACTGTCAGACCCCTTTCAGCTTTATTCTTACTTAATAACGAGTATTGTATTCTAGGTTTCTTGCTTTGCCCAATAAACTTTAAGATAAGTGCCCCCGTGTCCTAAAATATGTATGTCATCAGTGGAATGCAATGATTTGCAAAGTTCATAAACCCATATTTTATTTACCATACAAAACAGAAAACATATCAAATGTTTAAACTGAGAAAATTTAAAATTTTAAGAAAAAAATTAGGTCATTTTGAAATTGATGGCAAAACATGTCTCAAAAAAGTTGGGACAGGGCAGCAAAAAGCTGGCAAAATACAATCCCAATTACAAAAAAGTTGGGACAGGGCCATGTTTACCATGGTTTAGCATTCCCTCTTCTTTTAACAACACTCTGTAAATGTGTGGGAACTAAGGTGCCCAGATGCTGGAGTTTTGGGAGAGAAATTGTGTCCTAGTCTTGCCCTTGCATAGGCAACTCTAAAGTCTCTATATATCTTTCAGAATTAATGATATCCTTCCAGATGTACAAGATGCTCATTCCATAAGCACTAATGCACCCCCATACCATCAGATATGCAGGGTTTTGCACTTAGTGCTGATGACATCCCTCTCTTCTTCAGTCTGGAGGAGATGGCACTTGCCAAAAAGAATGTCAAATTTAGTGGTCTGACCACAGAACAGTTTTCCACTTTAAATAAGCATTTTAAATGAGCTTTGGTCCAGAGAAGATGGTTCTTCTTTGCATGATAGAGATTTGAGCAAGTAATTTTTGGAAGTATCCCTAAAGCCTATGTAGTGATGTCTAGCAAATAACTATACATGTTTCTAATGCAGGAGAAGATGATCAGCAGAAGATTACAGGCCTTGTCCTTTGCGCAAAGAGATTCCTCCAGATTTTTGGAATCTTTTGGTGATATTATGTACTGTAGACGATGATATATTTAAAGTCTTTGGAATTTTACATTGAGGAACATTATTCTGAAATTGTTCAACAATTTTTAGATGCAGCCTTTGACAGATTGGTGAACCTCTGTCCATCTTTACTTCTGAGGCACTCTGAGTGTCTAAAATGCCCTTTTTATACCCAGTAATGATACTGGCTTGTTGCCAATTAACCTAATCAGTTTTAAAAATGTTCTTCGTACCACTAACTTTGTCACCTTTTTGTCGCTCTGTCCCAAATTTTTTTTGAATGTGTTGCGGTCGTCAATCTCAAAATTACCTTATTTTTTTCTTAAAATGGGACATTTTCTCAGTTAAACATTTGATATGTTTTCTATTTTTTATTGTGAATAAAATATGGGGTTATTAGATTTGAAAATCGTTGTATTTTTGTATAGATTTTACAGACCGTCCCAATTTTTTTTTAAATTGGGGCTGTATGTAGATTTGATCTAAAGATCTGCTTGGAGACCTCAAAAACATTTCAGAAACTGGCACCATAAAAAAATGTAAAAATAAAAAACATAATTGAATAAATAAATTGCCAGTTCAAGTTGAAGCATATCTTATGCAAAAAATATTTTTTTGGCTTGGATTCAATAGGAAAGACTTAAAAAGGCTTGTTGCATTTTTCCTTCAATCCTATCCTATAGACCAGCCATTCTCAACCAGGGTTCCATAGAAGGCTAGGGTTACCCCAAAGATTGTTAGGGGTTCCTTAAATAAAGAGCAGTTTCTGACGGACACCAATGGTAATTTTCGATCTGTATCTAAGGGAGAAGTGGGGGAGGGGAATTCTTCCCAATGACCACTAATGTTAGGAGTATTTTTTCCACTCACCAACAATTTAAGAAACCTTTTGTCACTGACCACCATTGAGCTGTAGATTTTTTAATTATTTGTAGAGTTTCCCTGAGACCTGCTTGTTATTTCAAGGGTTCCTCCATGTAAATGCTCTCAAATGATTTATATAATAATTACAATTAATTAAAAAAAAAGATTATCAGGGGTTCTACACCTTCCCAATTTTATGTAAAACACATAAATAATACTTTTAAATACACTTTAAAAACCTGTTATACTGGTAGTTTATTTTCTTATCATTCCATATATTTCCGCTGTAGTTTCAGGTAAAGTCCTTACAGTGGAGTTTTCTTTTTTTAATCCAATGAGCTTGGAATACTTTTTTTCACTCAACCTTTCTAGCGTCTCAGTTCTTGCTATTATATGATGTTAGTGTAAACACCATAACTTTGAAACTATAAAACTTTTACGGCAATGTGACATCTCTGCTCGTCTATAAGGGTATCCCAGTGCGCATGCTCGAAATAAAACCAGAACAAGCCAATGCTTCCGACGGTGACGCAAATCCCTATTCGCAAACGACTTACGCAAACGACGTAAGAAATAAAAAATTTGACGCTGGAACGATGGCCATACTTAACATAGGATACGCCTCATATAGCAGGGGTAACTATACACCGGAAAAAGCCGAACGCAAACGACGTAAAAAAATGCGCCGGCCGGCCGTACGTTCGTAGATCGCCGTATCTAGCTAATTTGCATACTCGACGCGGAATTCGACGGAAACGCCACCTAGCGGTCAGCGGAAAAAATGCACCTAAGATCCGACGGTGTACGCCTGTCGGATCGAGCCCAGATGCAGTCGTATCTTGTTTTGTAGATACAAAACAAAGATACGACGCAATACGCCGGCGTAATTCTTCTGTGGATCTGGCCCTTTGAGTTTAAAGCGGATCTTCACTGCATCTAAGCACCACAAACCAAAAACACTATTTAGTTCATTTTTAACATTCAAAGCAAACTCCCCCATCCATCCATGTCTCTATGCTTTGTTGAAAAATCACTTCGAAAAACCGCCCCCTAGCATTTCTGGCCGTCGTTATCATGAGTAAGGGCAAATTATTCATGAGGCAAATGGAATCCATCGGATCTTAGCTCAAGCATGCATGCAGGCGAGTGTGGTTAGCTGAGAAAACCCCTCCACCCTCCTGAAGACTCCTGGGATGTATGATATCTTTTGCTCAGGCAAGAAACCAGAAAGTCACTGAAGAAATGTAAAAAAAAAAAAAGTTTAAAATAAGCAAATATGATATAATTTCGTATTTAATTACTACTGCTATCAGTTCCCGTGACTGTTTTTAATGTGTAATATTCTGCATACAAACTGAACACGTATCGAGCAAATGTTGGTTCTAAGGCCGCGTACACACGGTCGTTCCAAACCGTTGAGAATGGTCCGACGGGCCATTTCCATTGGTTCACCGCTGAAGTGGCCTGATGGTCTGATGTGCGTACACACCATCGTTCCAAAAAACGATCGGGTCAGAACGTGGTGGCGTCAAACACATGACGTGCTGAATAAAACGAAGTTCAATGCTTCCAAGCATGCGTCGACTTGATTCTGAGCATGCGCGGGTTTTGAACCGATGCTTTCTATACTAACCATCGGTTTGGACCGATTGGGCAGCGGACCATCGGTTCGATTTTAAAGCATGTTTTTAAATTTTGGACCGAAGGACAACAGACCGATGGGCTATACACACGATCGGTTTGGACCGATGAAACTGAACCTCGGTCCATTCTCATCGGTTTTGTCCAACCGTGTGTACGCGGCCTAACTGTTGAATCATTTTCTACAAACAGATTCTTTAGGAAATACATGAGATGGCCCGATATCCTCATTTTTTTAAGGCCTAGCTCCAATTTGCTGTTTGTTAAAGCCAATTTCCAGGCAAAACTTTAGAGCTGACCTCTAAAGCTCAAAGAAGCTGCTCCAACAGGCTTTTGAGCTCTTTGAAGCTCTCATTATTTGAGACCTGGAAACTCCGCTCAAATGTGTCCATGCACACTATGGCTTTTTCAGGAGCTTCCAGGCATATGCTCTTACAGGCAGAAAAACCCCCCCGCAAAACTAATTTCCGAGAGGAGCTTTCGAGCAGAAAAGATGCCTACAACCACGTGAAAAAACGAAAATAGCGTGAAAACACACCAAAAAAAGAAAATAAAAATGAGGGGATGGTTTGTAATAAAAAAAAAAAAAAAAAAATTAAAGCTCAATAAAATGTGTAAAAGAGCACAAAACTCACAAGCTCCTTCAAGCTTTTAGGCAAAGAAATAAAAGCTCAAATGCCTGTAAAAGAAGCTTCTTTTTTTTTTTTGCTGCAATGGGCATCTCAAAGAAGCTGCTCCTACAGGTATTTGAGCTGTTTGGTGCTCTCAATTTTCCTAAATTTTTCTGCCTAGAAACTCCCCTTCGAGTTAGTGTCCATGCACACTATGGCTTTTTCAGGAGTTTACAAGCATACGCTCTTACAGGCAGAAAAACCCCCCACCAAACTCTTGATTTTGAGAGGAGCTTTTGAGCAGAAAAGTGCCAAAAAATGCACGAAGAAGCATGAAAAAGCACACAAAAAATAAGTAAAAATTAGCCGAGCAGAGAGTTTGGGAAAAAAAAAAAACGCTTATGCTCAACAAAGCTCAATAAAACCATGCACAAAGAGCACAGAAAAGCACAAGCTTCTTCAAGCTTTTAGGCAGAGAAATAAAAGCTCAAATGCCTGTAAAAGCAGCTTTTTTTTTTAACTGCAGTGTACATGAGCCCTCAGAGAAAAGTGCTGGGTTCACAATCAGAATGTGCTGCACACACGGGAACAAAGTTTTGGGTTTACGGACTTTGTACTGATGAGTTTATAAATTGAATTATTTATATTTTGACACGATTTCCATAATCTTTGGCAAAAAGAATAAGATGCTTTAGCCACCAATCAGATTCAGCCTTTGATTTGCTTTCCTGCTGTGGAATACTACAACTAACTGGCTTATTATCTTTCTTTTGCCTTCATGTCAATGCCATTTGATTTTTATTGCAAAGTTGAGTGGAATGTGTGTAAAGATTTGAATGCCATAGTGATAAAAAGATTTGCCATTGTACTCTTACCGATGTGCTCCTGACACCTGAGACTATCCTGCATTCCATTCCACCTTTCACCTTTTTTATTCCTTAAAGCATTGACATCTCCAGACATGTATGCCAGTGATTTATTTCAGTAGCTGTTATATAACAACATGGCACAAATAACTTGGCACAATGTTATCACAGAGTTCAGCTGTAATAGAAAGCCAAGAAATAGAAAACCCAAAGGCACAATGTAAAATTAATAACACTGCACCGTCATCCATTAGAACACAACCCGGCAGTCATTATTTTAGTTAAATAATGAGTAAAAGGGGACATGTATCAAAATAACTCAGGAGAAATGTCAGATTTGAAAAACTGTTTAGGCATGTTCTGTGCCAGTACTATAAAATAGTACTTTTATAGTGCAGACTCAAAGTAAATCCTTCCCTACTGCAACTATATTATCTTGATTCATATACAATATCTGGTGAACTGTAATGCCACGTACACACGATCGGTTCATCTGATGAAAACGGACCGATGGATTTTTTCATCAGATATCCGATGAAGCTGACTTTCATCAGTCTTGCCTACACACCATCAGTTAAAAATCCAATCGTGTCCAACGCGGTGACGTAAAACACAGACTGTCGTTTTTTTTCTATCGTTTTTTTAACCATCAGAAAATTTTAAAACAGGTTCTATTTTTTTACACCGATGGGAAAAAAAACGATGGGGACCACACGAACACACACACACCCATAAACATTTGCCTACATTTTCATATATGTCATATACAATAACAGGGGAGATAAGGGACAGTGGAAAAACATAAAACCTTACATTAGAACTGTTTTTTACCTGACAAACAATATTTGAAAGGATTATTGGGTGGTCACTCTATAGAAGAGGTCTCCAAACTTTCTAAACAAAGGACTAGTTAACTATCCTTCAAACTTTAGCAGGGGGCAGACTGTGGCCAGCAGGAATATCATTTTTTTTCTGGCATCAATGGAAGTAAACAATGCCCTATCTTTGGTGTTAAAGCGGAACTTCTGCGTTTCGTAATCCTCCCCTTCCGGTGTCACATTTGGCACCTTTCAGGGGGGAGGAGGGAGCAGATACCTGTGTAAACCGGTGATCTATGCTATGTCCGGCACCTACTTCGTCCCCTCCGCTGTCTTCTGGGAGACACGCAGGTCCCAGAAGACAGAAGGGACCAGTGGGATCGCGCAGTTTGACGTGGGCATGCGCATTAGGGAACCAGGAAGTTAAGCCACAAGTCTTCACTTTCTGATTCCCTTAACGAAGATGGCGGTTCCTCCACCCGAGAGACAAGGGACAGATCGACTTCAGGTGAGGACATCGCAGGCGCCCAGGACAGGTAAGTGTCCTAATATTAAAGGTCAGCAGCTGCAGTATTTGTAGCTGCTGACTTTTAATAATTTTTTTTCGACGGAACTCCGCTTTAAGGGAGGAATAGTGCCCCATTGTCGGTGCCAGTGGGAGATATAATGCCCCAATTTTGATGTCAGTTGACAGAATAGCGTCTCATTTTAGTGGGATGAATAGTGCCCCAAGGGCCAGATAAAGGCAAGCAAAAGGCTGCATCTGGCCCCCAGGCCACAGCTTGCAGACCCCTGCTCTATAGCTTTCTGTCCCATCTTTTACTTACTTTTTTGGTTAATATTAAATATCACTCTAGTGACTCCCATACATCCTTATCTGCACTTACAATTCCTTATTGGGACCATTAAGCTGCCAGCTAATATATAGTGATATACCATAAAAACTATAGTAAAGAATATAAGCACCGCTTAATGGCTTAAACACCAAAAATATGAAAATCAGATATACATGTGATGAAATATCATGTGCATATATGCATCACGCTTCTGCATAACATAAAAAATCATGAAAATCAATGTAGGATCTTAAATAAAATATCATGTGCATATATCAATCAGGTTTTCACACAACGCATGTGAAAACAGTCCAGTCCACCATCAAAAGTGCAAAACAACTAAATGTTTTGTGTACAATAAAGGTTGGAAATGAACACTGATGCAACAAGGTTCCAGTGCACAAAAGGAGAATGCGCTTACCAGAAAACCATGACCCCCCATAAACAGATTGGTCATGGTAAGAATATGTTATAAATCCTCTACCTCGATCCTACCCAGGTCTCCAAAAGTTAATAGCCCGATCTCAGACCGATCTCACAATCATTTAAAACGTGACCAAAGGAAGAAAGGCCCTCAATTACAGGTGGTCCCCGGGTTACAAACAAGTTAGGGGCTGTAGATATGTTCTTAAATCAAATTTGTTTGTAAGTCGGAACTGTACATTTTTAAGTGTAACTCCAACCTGTGCAGTGACATGGGATGTTCCGGGTTCTTCTATGTGTGCAGTTATGTTATTTTAGGGTTCTTGTGGCCATGCAGTACATTACTGTGGGAGGTGCAAGATGGATGCTTGGCGCTATCTGGGACCAGTGTGGAGTGCAAGTGGTCTTCAGTGACGTCACACCACCTCCGTTCGTAAGTAGGAGTCGTTCGTAACTCAGAGACTGCCTGTATGTAATTCTGCTAACAAATGTTTAAAAACAAAAGCGCTCATATAGACATATGAAATCAGCATACATCTTTTCAGCGTGTAAAAAGTTCTGTCTGGTATGCGTGATGATGTCACAGTGTCCTAGCAACGTCCCTATGCGTTACTTCTTAAACTGATGTCTTATGGGGGTTCCTAAACAATTCCAAGGGTAGCCACCACACTCTATGTATGAGGTACAGTCAGGTCCATAAATATTGGGACATCGACACAATTCTAATCTTTTTGGCTCTATACACCACCACAATGGATTTGAAATGAAACAAACACAATATGCTTCAACTGCAGACTTTCAGCTTTAATTTGAGGGTATTTACATCCAAATCAGGTGAACGGTGTAGGAATTACAACAGTTTGTATATGTGCCTCCCACTTTTTAAGGGACCAAAAGTAATGGGACAATTGGCTGCTCAGCTGTTCAATGGCCAGGTGTGTGTTGTTCCCTCATTATCCCATTACAAGGAGCAGATAAAAGGTCCAGAGTTCATTTTCAAGTGTGCTATTTGCATTTGGAATCTGTTGCTGTCAACTCTTAATATGAGATCCAAAGAGCTGTCACAATCAGTGAAGCAAGCCATCATTAGGCTGAAAAAAACAAAACATTAGGTGTGGCTAAATCAACTTTTTGGAACATCCTTAAAAAGAAAGAACGCACTGGTGATCTCAGCAAGACCAAAAGACTCGGAAGACCACGGAAAAGAACTGTGGTGAATGACCGAAGAATTCTTTCCCTGGTGAAGAAAACACAACAGTTGACCAGATCAAGAACACTCTCCAGGAGGTAGGTGTATGTGTGTCAAAGTCAACAATCAAGAGAAGACTTCACCAGAGTGAATACAGAGGGTTCACCACAAGATGTAAACCATTGGTGAGATTAGAGTTTGCCAAACAACATCTAAAAAAGCCTTCACAGTTCTGGAACAACATCCTATGGACAGATGAGACCAAGATCAACTTGTACCAGAGTCATGGGAATAGAAGGGTATGGAGAAGGAAACTGCTCATGATCCAAAGCATACCACCTCATCAGTGAAGCATGGTGGTGGCAGTGTCAAGGCGTGGGCATGTATGGCTGCCAATGGAACTGGTTCTCTTGTATTTATTGATGATGTGACTGCTGACAAAAGCAGCAGGATGAATTCTGAAGTGTTTCGGGCAATATTATTATCTGCTCATATTCAGCCAAATGCTTCAGAACTCATTGGACGGCGCTTTACAGTGCAGATGGAAATGACCCGAAGCATACTGCGAAAGCAACCAAAGAGTTTTTTAAGGGAAAGAAGTGGAATGTTATGCAATGGCCAAGTCAATCACCTGACCTGAATCTGATTGGGCATGCATTTCACTTTCTGAAGACAAAACTGAAGGGAAAATGCCCCAAGAACAAGCAGGAACTGAAGACAGTTGCAGTAGAGGCCTGGCAGAGCATCACCAGGGATGAAACCCAGCGTCTGGTGATGTCTATGCGTTCCCGACTTCAGGCTGTAATTGACTGCAAAGGATTTGCAACCAAGTATTAAAACGTGAAAGTTTGATTTATGATTGTTAATCTGTCCTATTACTTTTGGTCCCTTAAAAAGTGGGAGGCACATATACAAACTTTTGTAATTCCTACACCGTTCACCTGATTTGGATGTAAATACCCTCAAATTAAAGCTGAAAGTCTGCAGTTAAAGAACATCTTGTTCATTTCATTTCAAATCCATTGTGGTGGTGTATAGAGCCAAAATATCTCCTCTCCTCCTCCTTGGCTTGGACTGCCAGCTGTGTGTGCTCTGCCTGGACATGTGTTAAAGGCCCAGTGCTCCCTTCTAGATAGAAGCCCCCAAGAACACCCACCGCATTGGAGCCCCAGCCTCATCTGAGCTGCTTGTTATGTGCAGCGGTTGTTGGAGCCTTCCATCTGCCTTTTCTGGGGTTAGTAATCCATTTAATTCTCTCTAATGTCATCTGAAGAATACAAATTGATTGGAGGGGAGTTCTCCATACTTATGATTGTGTGTGTAATGTATGGGGGCGTAATGTATCCAGGTGTAAACTGTGTGCAGGGGCCGACTGACAACTCATGGGGCCTCCGGGCAATAGAAGACTATGGGGCCCCTGGGCTTACAGATGGCCACCACGCCAGGAGGCAGTGCAGAGGCGGGGCAGCTAAAATCTCGGTATTTTCACAGCAGAAGCATGTTGGTTTCAGACATATCAGGGACAGATGTAAAAAAACATAGATTTTTACATACTGTCCCTGGTTTTACTGAGCCTGGCAACCCTGATGGGGCCCCCTAGTGACATGGGGCCCTCGGGCGGTACCTGATTGACTCAATGGTCAGTCCGCCCCTGACTGTGTGTATGGGGGGGGGGTGTAATGTATCTGTGTATATGGGGGGTGTAATGTATTTGTGTGTATGGGGGGTGTAATGTATCTGGGTGTATAGGGGTGTAATGTATCTGGGTGTATGGGGGTGTATTGTATCTGGGTGTATAAGGGTGTAATGTATCTGGGTGTATGGGGGTGTATTGTATCGGGACATATCTGCACTATGTCCGGAGTCTCTGAGCATGGGTGACCTTAAAATGAAGCCCCCCCTGAAAAAAGTTCTGCGGGCGCCCATGATGACATGCCTACATCAGAAATTGCATCCCTGTCTTAAGATCCTGCGATGGGCTAAACCAGTTATGGTATTTACCTGCTCTGGAAAGGTGTCAGTGAAAGGTTGAGGGTTCTGTCCAGAGACAGAGCTGCAAAATGCAATGATATGTTGTAAAGCGTTTATCTGTCTATCCATAGATAATTGAACCATCAGTTGGAGAGTATACAGAATTTTCTATTTCGCCTATCCATGCTGTTCATGCCAGGCAGTCCAGTCAAGTGCTGCTGGTAAACAGAGATCTCTAATGCTGTTATTTGCCCATAATCATCTCTATTAACATGAACAGTGTTTGTGTTTATAATCCGCCTCTCTCTGTGCTTGGTTTTCATATAAAGAAGAGAGACATAAATTGCTACACTGTGATGCTGGAATAGGAAGACTATGAACAAATGTATTATACGTGAAATCCTTCTGAATGGATTTTGCTCTCTTACTGAAGTGGTTACATTCCAGAATATTTCAGAAATTTTATATGGTGGCCCTTTAATTGAGCTGAAGTGGTTTTCTCATCCCTGGCATTATACCAGTTGCTCACCATGCGGCCACAGACAGCACAAAATGGAGACACAGATCCATTCGTAGCATGAGGTTTATGTTCTTAGCTAGAGGCTGAACTACGCTGTCATAGCAACAGGTTTTCCATCAAAATATAAGATTTGCTGCAAATGATACACCTCGTTATAAAATCATTTGTTGTACACTACTGGATTTAACAGTCATGTATGCAACTCAGAAGCCTGTGTAGAAAATTTTACAGAACGAAATATTGGTAATATGCTAAATAAACATCAAAAATTACATTTGTTTAATCTAACAATCACTAATTGATATTCACGATACTACATGCCAAATAATGAAACTCGGCACTGCTTTTCTAGCAGGGGCTACCTTTATACAAATATTTGTCTAGTCCCCAGTTCTAGTGACATAGATAAAGGAGCTCTTTGACTGTTGAAGCCATAGGCCCAGATTCACATACCTCGGCACATCTTTATGCGGGCGTAGCGTATCGAAAATACGCTACGCCGACACTGCGCAGAGCGGCGAGCACAGTGTTCACAAAGGAAATGCTCCCAACGTTGCGCCGGCGTAACGTAAATTCGTAGGCGTAAGCCGGCCTAATTCAAAGTAGGTGGAAGTGGGCGTGATCCATTTAAATGAACCGTGACCCCATGCAAATGATGGGCCGAACGAACGGCGCATGCACCGTCCCGTGGACGCATCCCCATCACGTCGGAAATACTCCCTAAGATACGTCGAATCACTGCCTACGACGTGAACGTAACCTACGCCCAGCCCTATTCACGTACTACTACGTAAACGACCTAAAATACGACGGCTGTTCCCTGGTCCATACCATAACATGACTTACACCTGCTTTATGAGGCTTAACTTCACGCCGGACGTACGACTTACGTAAACCACGTATATTGATGCGCCGGGCGCAAGTACGTTCGTGAATCGGCGTATCTCACTCATTTGCATATTCGAATCGTAAATCAATGGGAGCGCCCCTTGCGGCCAGCGTAAATATGCGCCCACGATACGACGGTGTAGGAGAGACTTACGTCGGTCGTAGGAAGCCTATTTTCAGGCGTATCTAGTTCTGTGGGCACTGCGCACAGATAAGACGGCGCACATTGACACTTACGCAGCGTATCTCGAGATACGCCAGCGTAAGTGCTACGTGAATCTGGGCCATAGTGTATACCAAGGTTAAACTAGATGTCATGGACTAGTTTACCTGCAACCAACTAGCGTCTAGGGGTGCTAAACCCATGGCCTCATGGGTTTAGGTGTCCCGTTGAGCCCTCTGATGTGGACGGCAACCTCAAACAAGGGAAGAGCATGCCTGGGGTTAGCTACCCGTTAATCTGGGCTTGTTGACCCATCATACCAGAGCATTAGAGTGCAGTGAGACAGAGCCAGCTGCAGAGGGAGAAGGACCTGCATAAGCCGATGCTTCCTCTCTATCGATGGCTCCTGTCCCAGCTGAGTGATACCAAGTGCCCTCCTTTCTAGTAGCCTCGAGAGTGATGCCAGAAGCAGCTGCAAGAGAAAAATTAGGTCTGCGTATTAAACAACACATACACTGGGTATAAGAGCTTTTGCAATGGGCATATAAGCACCCATAAAAGGGTTAACAACTATTAGGCTGCTTTAACACTGATTGCAACACAGTGAACCTGTGGCTTTATTGCAGGTTAGCTGCACTGAGCCACAGACTTCTATTATATCCTGCAGGTTTGATGCACTTTCTGAAAGTGCACCACACTCACAAGATGTAATGGGTAATGTAGTGGGTAAACATCCAACAGGGAAAATGGTTAAACGGGTTTTCGAATATTACCAAATTAACGAATTTGTTGAATTTAGTCGAAAAATGAATTCGGAACATGTCTATAGGCCGTCAGTACATCAGGATTGATAAATTTTCAGATATATACCATCGTTTGTAGACTCTACAGACTAAATACTTTACACTGGTTTGGGTTATTTTCACCAAAGAAATGTAGCAGAATACATTTTGGCTTAACTTCACGAAGAAAGATTATTTATTTGCAACATTTTATAACAGAAACAAAGAAAAACGTCTTTTGTTTTTTAACTCCTCCTTGGTCTTTTTTCCTTTACTTAGCAAAAAAAAAAACCCAGTGGTGATTAAATACCACCAAAAGAAAACTCTATTTGTGTGAACGAAATTGAAAAAATTCAGTTTTGGTACAGTGTTGCATGACCGCGCAATTGTCATTCAAAATGCTACAGCTCAAAAATCTGGAAATTGGTCTGGGCAGGGAGGGGGTAAAAGTGCTAGGTATTGAAGTAGTTAAATTGTAACTTTTCTACGATACTTTAGTTATTGAGAAACAGCAATCTGAGGTCCTTCCATAATGCATTTCATTAAAGTGACAAGTCAAATTTCCAGCTAAATATCTTAATTACCTCTGAACAATGCCAAAAGCAGATATCAATACTAAATCACCTTTCGCAGTAGATAACCATTGCTACAATCACACTGGCCAATTGCAATAGTGAAGATCAGCAGTGCAGCAGGCAAATGGCAGTGGCAGGATTGTTGACTGTCATTTACGGATGAACTTGTAATCAAAAGAACTAAGGGCCAGATCCACGTACAGCGGGCGCAACTTAATTTTTGGGATTTAAATTACACCGCCGCAAAATCTCTACCTAAGTGCCCGATCCACAAAGCACTTACCTAGAAATTTTCGGCTGTGTAACTTAAATCTGTCCGGCGCAAGGCGTGCCCAATCTAATGGGGAGAGTCCCATTTAAATTAGGCGCGCTCCCGCACCGGATGTACTGCACATGCTCCCGACGCAATTTTCCCGACGTGCTTTGCGCAAAGTTATGTTACGCAGAGTTTTGTGAATTGCGCCGGGTAAAAAAAGTTGCGTCGGGAAAAAAAAGAGATGCGGCGAAAAAAAAAAAAAAAAATAAATAAAAAATTTGACAGTTTTGCGGGAAAGAAGGGTCTACTTTTACAAGGTGTAAACAGTTTACACTTTGTAAAAGCAGCCCTAATTTTGCGACGGCAAACTAATACTTACGGAGAAAAAACGAAGCGTAAAAGCTT
The DNA here is from genome assembly GCF_905171775.1 of Rana temporaria. NCBI lineage: Eukaryota > Metazoa > Chordata > Amphibia > Anura > Ranidae > Rana > Rana temporaria. The sequence goes on along the minus strand of NC_053493.1, from coordinate 338,738,585 downwards.
CGTGGATCTCCGTAAGTGCTAATTTGCATACCCGACGCTGGATTTCGGCGAGAAATGCCCCCAGCGGCGACTGCGGTACTGCATCCTAAGATCCGACAGTGTAAGTCCCTTACACTTGTCGGATCTTCTGCCTATCTTTGAGAAACTGATTCTGTGGATCAGTTCCATAGATAGAAACAGGGATACGACGGCGTATCAGTAGATACGCCGGCGTATCCCTTTTGTGGATCAGGCCCTAATAGTTCTTCTCTGGATCAGAACCCAACCCCTACTAACCTGACAGCCTTTTCCCAGCCTCATAAGCCTTGTGACTTCAATAACTCTTTGCCCTAGTTAGGCTTGGCAATGGACTGTCCTGTTCCTTAACACACACATATGAAAGCATCTGAATAAATGTAACTTAAATGCAGAAATACTGTTTGTTGAGCTGCCATGTTACTGTACAGCAAGCAGGAAAGGTATTTCAGATACAAGGAGTTTGAGGTTAGTCTCTGACAATTAGATTCCTAATTGACTTTGCGCACAAAAACTAAGGTTATTTCAAACCACAATTCGCATTGCTAATGGCTGTTTCTCTCAACATAATTGATTATTTTGAAAGTCTTAAAATTAGGATGTGGGAATGACTATCCTGAATAAGAAGTACAGGTTGGCAGTTTATCACTGCAGTGTTTTTGTAGACAGTGGTAGAAATGTATCCACTTTGCTGCACAGCAGGGCAGCGCAAAACAGGAGTAATGATACATTTTATAATGAAGATTTACTGTAAAATCACTGCTGAAAAAAAGTATACCTGTGCCAATATAGAACATACTCTTGACCATGAAGTATATCTAAATCCCCCAAAAATGTAAACATATTGAAGCTTTCCAGCTCCTAGGTATGGTGTCTGCAGTCATCTTTTTTATTTGTATCTTTATAAAGTACTTGGCTGCCGGTGAAGCACTAGCACAACTGCCCCTACCCCCCCCGGGCCGCCAGTGAAGCAGCACTAGCACAACTGCCCCTATCCCCCCCCGGGCCGCCAGTAAAGCAGAACTAGCACAACTACCCCTACTCCCCAGGCAGCCGTTGAAGCAGCACTAGCACAACTGCCCCTATCCCACCCCCTGGGCCGCCAGTAAAGCAGAACTAGCACAACTGCCCCTCCCCCGGGCCACCAGTGAAGCAGCACTAGCACGACTGCCCCTACCCCCCCTCTCCAGGCCGCCCATGAAGCAGCACTAGCACAACTGCCCCTACCCCCCCCCCCGGGCCGCCAGCGAAGCAGCACTAGCACAACTGCCCCTACCCCCCCCCCCCCCGGGGCCGCCAGTGAAGCAGCACTAGCACAACTGCCCCTAACCCCCCCCCCGGCCGCCTGTGAAGCAGCACAAACACAACTGCCCGTGGATAGACTCATGCTATGCATGAATCTATCCATTGTGTATAGGAGGTGGTGTGGAGAGAGGGGGTGGGGTGTACAGGTCACCACTGCTGGTGATCCTACCAGGGACACTCACTGTTCCAGAGTGACAACGCTCACTCACTGTACTGTATCTATGGAGGAATAGCATTGTCACCTTAAGGGCTCTTTCACACGGAGCGGATCCGTATTGATCCGCCCCGTGTGTGTCCGTCTGCTCAGCGGGGATCATCCGTAAATCCCCGATGATATGTCGGCGGACAGGGCCGTCCCCGCACACTGTGCAGAGACCGCCCTGTCTTTCCTCCGCTCTCCCCTATGGGGAATCGGATGAATACGGACTGTGTGTCTGTATTCATCCGATCTGTTCCGCCAGACGGAAGAAAAATAGGGTTTTCTTCCGTCTGAAAAAACAGACTTGTAAAAAACGGACCGTTTGTCCGCCCGTGTGAAAGGGCCCTAAGACAGAAAGCAGGTTAAGACTACAGAATATCTTTTCTTCTCATCTTTACAATACAGGCAGTTCCCGGGATACAAACAAGGTTCTGTAGGTTTGTTCTTAAGCTGGAACAGGTTTTTTAAGTGTCACTCCAGCCAAAAAAATAATCATTTTTGGGATAGCATAGGAAGGGGTTAATACCCCTGTAACATTTGGTTTGCTGTCTGTGACTCTGCTCAGAAGATTTTACCTCACTTTCTATCCCTGTGACAGTTGGATTTTACAATTTGGAGTTGTCAGGGAAACAAGGATTGGTGATAAAGCTTCAGTAGAGACACCTTTTTCCCATGATAACTCTTAGGACTCATTTACACTTGCTTCGGCTTCAACACACATTAATGGCATCTCCAAAGCCTCCATAGGACACCCCTGCATTCCTGTGTGGCAAACAGTCTTCGCACAGGTGTACACTGTAGTATGTCTGTGTGAACTAGGCCCAGTGGCGGAACTACCGCCATATCTACCCACACAAGCCCTATGGGGGCCGCAGCTGAGTGAGGATCAGGGGGGCCCGGTGAGGATAAGAGCATCGCCGGCATGGTCTCCCAGCCAGGGGAAGAGAGAGGAGAGGAAGAGGCGAGCTGTCCGTATCAGCAGAGAGCGGAATTGCCCACTGTAATAGCTTTCATTAGAACTTCCAGTGTTCCCGGGGCTCATGTCACATAGCTCCACCTCTTGGTCCGGCACCTTTGATTGACAGAACGCCGGTCCAGTGTCGGACATGTGACGTCATCAAAGGCGCTGGGCCAAGAGGTGGGGATATGTGACGATGAGCCCCGGGAAGACGGGAAATTCAAATGAAAGCTATCACAGCGGGCAATACCGCTCTCTGCTGATCTGGCCGGCTTGCCTCTTCCTCTGCACAGGTGAGGCTGTATTGGGCACAGGCAACACTGTATTGGGCACGGGTAATGCCGCATTGCGCACAGGCAATGCTGTATTGGGCACAGGTCACGCTGTATGGGGCACAGGCAGGCCAGGCTGTATTGGGCACAGGCAGGCCAGGCTGTATTGGGCACAGGCAGGCCAGGCTGTGTTGGGCACGGGCAACGCTGTATGGGGCACAGGTCACGCTGCATTGGGCACAGGTCACGCTGCATGGGGCACAGGTCAAGCTGTATAGGGCACAGGTCACGCTGTATGGGACACAGGTCACGCTGTATGGTGCACAGGTCACGCTGTATGGGGCACAGGTCATGCTGCATTGGGCACAGGTCACCCTGTATAGGGAACCGGTCACGCTGTATGGGGCACAGGTCACGCTGCATTGACACTAGGGCGGCTCTGGGGGGCCCCATACAACATTTTGCTATGGGGCCCTGTGATTTCTAGTTACGCCCCTGACTAGGCCTTACTGATAAAAGAAAGTTCAGTGCCAGCAGTGGGCATAGGATGTTATCAGTTCACAAGATTTCTGGCAAGATCAACAGGTAAGCAAGGGAGCAAAAAGGGGAGTTAATTGTTAAGGTTTACCTATACTTCAAGTGTGAAATGTAAAGGATAAAAGTGCTTTTAAAACAAACTAGCACTTTTTGTTATATCTAGGAACACCTGTTTCGCTAATCTAAATTGTACCATTGTAATAAATAAGCTAAAGCAAGGCATTGGAGCTCAGTCAATTATTGTCGCTGCACTGGCATCCCTGTAATACAATAACAAAAATAAATAATGCTCAGGACTTTCCTTCCAGTGCAAACATTAATTGTTACAATGACACAGTGTATGCAAACAAAAATATCTTCATACCTAATAAAAACAATATATATATATATATATATATATATATATATATATATATATATACACACACGCAGAATCTCACGAAAGTGAGTACACCCCTCACATTTTTTTTTAAATATCTTATTATATCTTTTCATGTGACAACACTGAAGGAATTGCACTTTGCTACAATGTAAAGTAGCTTGCATAACAGTGTAAAGTTGCTGTCCCCTCAAAATAACTCAAATCACGGCCATTAATGTCTAAACCTCTGGCAACAAAATTGAGTAAACCCCCCCTAAGTGAAAACGTCCAAATTGGGCCCAATTAGCCATTTTCCCTCCCCGGAGTCATGTGACTCATTAGTGTTACAAGGTCTCGAGTGTGAATGGGGAGCAAGTGTGTTAAATTTGGTGTTATCGCTCTCACTCTTTCATACCTGTCACTGGAAGTTCAACATGCCACCTCATGGCAAAGAACTCTCTGAGGATCTGAAAAAAATAATAGTTGCTCTACATAAAGATGGTCTAGGCTATAAGAAGATTGTCAAGACCCTGAAACTGAGCTGCAGCACGGTGGCCAAGACCATACAGCTGTTTAACAGGACAGGTTCCACTCAGAACAGGCCTCACCATGGTCCACCAAACAAGTTGTCATTTCCAGAGGTTGTCTTTGGGAAATAGACGTATGAATGCTGCCAACATTGCTGTAGAGGTTGAAGGGGTGGGGGGTCAGCCTGTCACTGCTCAGACCATATGCCGCACACTGCATCAAATTGGTCTGCATGGCTGTCTCCCAGAAGGAAGCCTCCTCTAAAGATGATGCACAAGAAAGCCCGCAAACAATTCACTGAAGACAAGCAGACTAAGGACATGGCTTACTGGAACCATGTCTTGTGGTCTGATGACACTAAGATAAAACGTATTTGGTTCAGATGGTGTCAAGCGTGTGTGGCGGCAACCAGATGAGGAGTACAAAGACAAATGTGTTTTGCCTACAGTCAAGCATGGTGGTGGGAGTGTCATGGTCTGGGGCTGCATGAGTGCTGCTGGCACTGGGGAGCTACAGTTTATTGAGGGAACCATGAATGCCAACATGAACTGTGACATACTGAAGCAGAACATGATCCCCTCCCTTCTGAGACTGGGCCGCAGGGCAGTATTCCAACATGATAAGCAACCCAAACACACATCCAAGATGACCACTGCCAGTGGCAACCTGTGAAGCTCTGGTGAACTCCATGCCCAAGAGGGTTAAGGCAGTGCTGGAAAATAATAGCGGCCACACAAAATATTGGCACTTTGAGCCCAATTTGGACATTTTAACTTAGGGGTGTACTCACTTTTGTTGCCAGCAGTTTAGACCTTAATGGCTGTGTGTTGAGTTACACTGAATTTACACTGTTATACAAGCTGTACACAAAAGTGTTGGGACACCTGCCTTTACACGATATGAATTTTAATGGCATCCCAGTTTAAGTCCGAAGGGTTCATTATTGAGTTGGCCCACCTTCAAAAAAAGAGTCAGAATTGATATGTTAAAGGCCTCTCCAGAGAGGGACATAAGTCACCCCAACGGTTATGAAAGAAAGACTCACCAAAGCGCCACGTGTTGCAAAACTTAAGTTGGCCAAACATGGATCAATTCCAGACAATTCCAGCTGAATCAGCCAACATTCATTACATGGTTGGCTCAGTCGGTACCACCTGGCTGGACTAGCCAATGAGGTTGATTTACTATGACTGAAGAGTGAAAAATCTGGTGGAGCTGTGCATGGTATTCAATCTTCTTCTAACTTCAGTTTATTCAATTAATGGGGTTGTAAAGGTTCTTTTTTTATTTTCTAAATAGGTTTCTTTAAGCTATTGCATTGTTGGTTCACTTACCTTTTCTTTTGATTTCCCTTCTAAATGTTTTGTTTCTTTGTCTGAATTTCTCACTTCCTGTTCCTCCTCAGTAAGCTGTTCTGGCTGACTAACCCCCAGGGGGTTGTGGGGGCAATCTTACAGGAAGTGAGAAATTCAGACAAAGAAAAAAAAATCATTTAGAAGGGAAATCGAAGGAAAAGGTAAGTGAACCAACAATGCACTAGCTTAAAGAAACCTATTTAGAAAATAAAAAACAACCCCTTGCAATAGACGGTATTGCAAATTCGTCCATCCACACTGTTAAGTGTGGATAGGGAGATACAGGCTGAATGAGAGAAATCTTACCAAGTATGGCCATCTATACTGTATCTAACTGAGAAGAAACCTGATTTGAGCTAGACAGGCTCCTTATTCTGTTGGTAACTTAATTCATACCCCTCATTAAATTAAGAGTATAGTGGTGTGACTTGTGTCACAGATATAATTAAAATGTTTTATAACACTTTCCAAGAACTCTCAAATTTTTAATCAAGGTTGACAAGTATAATACAGCTTTGGAAGCCCAATGATTCCTCATTAAACACAGAATATCACAAAGTCTTCACTTTCCTAATATTTCTTTTACAACTTTAAAGGTTAAAAGTACTTTTATAGATGTTACAGCTTTCAAATAAATGTAGTTATGCGGTTTTACCTTCTCTGCTGCAAAATTCGTTTTACAGCCTATATAGTGCCTTGTTTTTTTTTTTTAATCAGAAAAGACGTTTATTGAAAAACCAAGCAGAATTACAAAAATTAACTTTTCTTGTACAGCAGAAAAAAACAGTTCCTTGTTTACAAGATATGGTTTATAAAGCGGTCACCTGCAGCCTTTTTCTTGAGACAGGGAGTTGCTTGCTACACTTGTTCTCTTTTTTCCTCGTCGAGTTCCTCGACAGTTTTCTCGATGAAAAGCATACACACGACCGTTTTCCTCGGCAAAAATGCTCTGCCACCAAGTTTCTTGATGGATTCTGTCGAGGAAAACGGTCGTGTGTACGAGGCCTAAGATGCATTATACAGTAGTGTAGTTTACAATTCATACATAAACAGGTAAACGTTTCAAGAGCTTATGTGAAGATTTATTTCTGATACACAACTGACTTCTAATCTCAGACAAGAATAATACCAGTTGTCCTGGTAAGCCATATTTAACCTAACATAGAATTAAAAGCTGTAACAAAAGACATACAGTTTATGTAATGACAAGGCTATTACAAATGGTTTTGTGATTTGTTTTTGTTGGGTTTTACTAGCCCTGATGCTAGGGAAAGTCCACTCTAAAGGAAAACTACACGTTAAAGCTATTAATTCTAACTGCCAAGGTCTGAAAACCAATGCACTGGCAGATATAGGAGTATTTATTGTAGTCATAGTTGACAACATGTAGTCCAATTAGAGGTCCGACCGGTACTTCAGCCAATAACAGATAATCCATTTGTTTGAAATGTTTTTCTTCGCATGATGGATAGAGTTCTAAAGCATCTTGACCTAGTTTTTTTACAGGCTTTAACACAGTAATATCAGCAATCATAATTCACTACATAGGACATAAATGCCATCTGTTCTGAAAAGCCATTTTCTGTTTAACTTCTTCACTGTCTATAGCTATGCTGGAGGGTTTGCCTGCCTAATGGGCCTGTAACTGCTTTATGAATTATTAACACATTTTTAATTGTGTGTTGCTTGGTGCCGTAGGATAAGGCTTTCACATCTTTATTAAAGTTGATTTAAAAAAGCAGGAGATCAGAGTAATGTATTTTGTCATTGCATTCCTAATGGAAGACCGAAAATAGTATTTTGTAGACACGGTTAAATTCAAGTAGATTAAAATACAGAGTAATTATCTAACATTTTACAGTAGTAGTATTGCCAGTTGCATGATGTAATGGCATATTCCCATCTGCTTAAAGTGTGAAACACCCTTTTTTGCAGGAGAAGTGGAAATGTTTATAGAACAGAAGGCTTGCTGAAAAATACCAAAAGCCTTGGATGACCAGTCTTGCAGTATCATTACATAACTGAAACCTAAATGTGCCACTTTTGCCTACTACACGGTCCACTTTTGACCACTATATGGTTTGTAGACATGTGCGCACTGAATTATTTTGTTTCGGAAATTTCGTTTTCGTCCGAAAAATACATTTATTTAGTTACTGCCGAAATTTGTTTTTATTTATTTTGTTTCGTCAAAAAAAGGCATTCATCCAAAAATCAGAATTAATTAAGGTCAAATCTGTCATTGAAGGCTTATGGTGTTCTAAGAAGATTCGACGGAGCAGCTAAACTGTACAACACCGCAATCGTACATTTCCGGTCGAATGTTCCGCCTACAAGCTATAGCAGAATGTTGTATGACACTAGTAATAATTATACTTATAAATTATTATTACTAGTCAACCAACATTCAAATTCTTCTATGCCTATGGGCCAAGCATTTGACCAGAAATGTACGATTGCAGCGTCGTACAGTTTAGCTGCTTGTCGTATCTTCTTAGAACTTTCGGCAGACACCATAAGCCTTCAATGACAGATTCAACGTTTGTATGTTTTTAGCTGCTTTGTCGAATCTTCGTTGTTCATGTCGAATGGTCTACCCCAACACTGTCTCTATAATGTTGAATCTTTCCTCTCTATGTAGAATAATCCTGGACTAATGAGTTAAGGTTAGGCACATTCGATTGCAGATTCAATAGACACAGATTGCTATTGTCAGTGTCATGTCGAATCTCCTATCTATATCGAACTGTTGTAGCAACGAAAACTAAAATAAAACATTTTTTTTTGTTGGATCTTTCGGATTTCGGATTCTGTGTGTTCGTTTTCGTTTGTTAAAATGATAACGAAAATACCCGAAATTCGGACGAAAATGCATTCGGATGAAAACGAATGCACATGTCTAATGGTTTGTGAACAACTTACCATCACACCAACTTTTTGGTTAAATGTATGTGGATACCCCTCCAAATTATTAAGCTCAATTTTTTTGAATGAAGAGTACAGCTAGTCCTCCAGCATACAAACACATTTAAGATAATTTTGTTCTACAAACCTTTCAGTAACAGTTTGAGTAAGACCCTTTTTTTGTTAAAGCGTGTCCGTGCCTCATTGCACGAAGCCCAGTTAACCACTTAAGACCTGGACCAATATGCAGGTAAAGGACCTGGCCAGTATTTGCGATTTGGCACTGCGTTAATTTAACTGACAATTGCGTGGTCATGCAACGTGGCTCCCAAACAAAATTGGTGTCCTTTTTTTCCCACAAAAAGAGATTTCTTTTGGTGGTATTTGATCACCTCTGCGGTTTTTATTTTTTGCGCTATAAACAAAAATAGAGCGACAATTTTGAAAAAAATTCAATATTTTTTACTTTTTGCTATAATAAATATCCCCAAAAAAGATATAAAAAAAACGTTTTTTTCCTCAGTTTAGGCCGATACGTATTCTTCTACCTATTTTTGGTAAAAAAATCGCAATAAGCGTTTATCGATTGGTTTGCGCAAAATTTATAGCGTTTACAAAATAGGGCATAGTTTTATGTCATTTTTATTAATAATTTTTGTTTACTACTAATGGCAGCGATCAGCGATTTTTTTTTGTGACTGAGACATTATCTGCAATTGACAATTGCAGTTTAGGAGTTAACTATTAGGGGCCGCTGAAGTGGTTAAGTGTGACCTCATATGTGTTTCTGACTGTAGGGGGTGGGGCTGGACGTGTGACGTCAGTGATCGTCTTTCCCTATTTTAGGGAACAGACGATCACTGACATTGCCACAATGAAGAACGGGAAAGGTGTGTTTACCTCTCCCCATTCTTCAGCTCCTGAGACCGATCGTAGGACACCAGCGGCGATCAGGTCCGCGGGTCCCGCGGCGGCGGTCACGGAGCTTCGGACCAGGTCACGAGCGCGCCGCCGGCGGCGCGCTCACGACCCCACGGCTGGGCTCTTAAAGAGGACGTACAGGTACGTGCCTGTGCCCAGCCGTGCCATTCTGCCAACATATATCGGTGTGAAGGGGTCCTTAAGTAATTAATAAGTTACAGACAGCTTTGGCGAGTTTGGTATGGAGGAACTCAAGTGGCCTGGACAGAACTCAGACCTCAATCATATTGAACACCTTTGGGATGAATTGGAATGTCAACTGTGGGCCAATTGTTCTTGTCTAGCATCAGTACCTGACCAAGTTATAGTGTTATATTATGATATTATAATTATATTTATATATATATATATTAATATATTACTATATTATGTTCTATTGGCTGCAAGTGCACAAATTCACACATTGGCTACTCCATAGCAATGGCCATTGTTTTGGAAAATCCAGCACACTCATATAGGTTTGATCTTCAGGTGTCCAAAACTTTTGGCCATAATGTGCAAATATTAACAGTATTTTTACACTTTATGACATGCTTAAATAGTAAAGCACTCCTCTCAAGCACTACAATATCAGCAGGTGTCTCTCTTTCCCTAGTCTTCTTCCAGGTTTAAAGTCTTTGGCATTTTCATTTGCCGAGCCTCAATGACATAACTCCCATGCATGTACAATCTCTCCCGTCATAGAAAGCCTGCCTATCAACACTTTTTATGAAAGCAAGTTTATTTCAGCTTTAAGTATTAGGGTGGCCCTACACAGAATGTCTGTGTAAGCAATTTAAGCTTCACTTATGATGATTGAACAAAGTGGTTCCCTGGAGAGATGAGTGCTTTCATCATAAGTGGTCATTCTTGTTCACTAAGATTTTAAAACTTACTGGAAAATCTCTGTGTTAATTGGAACCAACACTTCAATTTCACATGGGGAAGACTTGTATTAAGGGCTACATAAGAAACCCTAAAGTCCAGCTACAGGTAAAAATGCCCTTTAGTTATGCAGAGAGTGGGGAAAGAAAGAACCCTATTGGCCAGATTCAGGTAGGGCAGCGTAACTTTGTGCGGGCGTAGCGTATGGTATTTACGCTACGCCGCCACAAGTTAGAGAGGCAAGTGCTGTATTCACAAAGCACTTGCTCCCAAAGTTACAGCGGCGTAGCGTAAATGTGCCAGCGTAAGCGCGCCTAATTCAAACAACGGAAGCGCCACCTAGCGGCCAGCGTAAATATGCACCCTAAGATACGACGGCATAGGAGACTTACGCCGCTCGTATCTTAGCCTAATTTAAGCGTATCTGGTTTCCAGAATACGCTTAAATTTACGACGGCGTAGATTCAGAGTTACGACGGCGTATCTACTGATACGCCGGCGTAACTCTCTCTGAATCTAGCTATATGTCAGATTTTAAATGCTGATAATGTCCCCATTGAGGAGCTTTCCTCCCAATTCCTGTTCTGTTTGGCACCTGTCACTTGGACAGGATGTAAAAGGAAAGGTCCTCAATGAGGACACATACAGCAATAAAATCATAAAAGTTGATCCTAACCTGTCCCAATCTATATGACAATTGTTTTAGTGCTTGTCTTTGTCCCCATTTAGGAGATTTTGATTACACCTGTTATAAAGCAGATTTTTGTTCAAATTAGGTGCTGAGCTTTAAATAAGGATAAATAGAAAAAGACTTTGTACTGTAAAAGGGACAACTTGGTGTTACGTCAACACCCCCTGCCCTCTACCTTCCAGCACAATGTCTACTAAATGTCCGGTATACTTTAAAGGTGAACTACAGGCAGATATTCAAGATTTTATAACTTAATTACATATTTGTAAAAAAAAAAAATCACTCAAAATATTTCTAAATTGTACTAGAATGATTGTCTGAATCTGTCCTTATATTATCTTCATGCAATTCAGGGAAGGCTAGCAATGTGAGCCAATAGGATTGACAGAGTAAATAGAGTGGTGACACCAGCAGTACAGTGATGCTCCTTCATTGTCCAATAATAAGACAATGGCTATTCGGGGCTCTCTTGATGAGATTGGCCCTCACTTGGTTTTTGCACAAAACACCAGACAGTAAGTAATGAAAAATCTGCAATAGGTACACAGACAGGAATAACTGGCTGACTGGGGCTCTAGCCTTTCCACATTCTACTAAAGAACAGCATTTTTGTTTTTGCTTGTGCTGCTGTTGGATAAACATTGTCAGCAGGACAGGAACTGAGGGTAAATCTTTCTAATGATTACATTATATTTCATTAATCCTTGAGTGGTAAATATAATTTCAACAATATCCTCTCAGCAGATATTACACATTTTTGTTAGAGGGATGTAATTTTAATAATTTTTCTTTTATATCCATCAGAGTACAATTTCCCTGAAGAAGACCGTGACAGTTTAGGTCGAAACGCGTTGGGGTACTCATACGGAAACCAATTGAACTATGATGTAACATGTATTGTATTGTTGTTGATTTTTGCCACTGTTATTTCTTTATTCATGTATAATCAGAGTGTACTATATGTATATTATCTACACTTTTTTACAAATGCTCCAACCATGTTGTACATTTTATTGTAAAATAATGTTGAAACCAAGTAAAGATTTTAACCTCAATATTATTTAACTACTTTTATTTACCAAGAACATCATGCCGCTAAAAACCCCCACTGGGGGACCTTTCTATTTTTGCTTCTGCATTTTCGGGGTGCGCGGCACACGGACTCCACATATGCGTTTTTCCCTGTTTCAATCTTTCTAATGGGGCCCCAAAATATCAGTAAAAACATGATAGGGGTTCAAACCTTCCCCTACTCTGTCTTATTAGACAATGTAGGATCATCACTGTACTATTGGTGTCACTACCCTATTTACTCTGTCAGTCTTTTTGGCTCACATTGCTAGGTTTCCCCGTTCTAGGCCAGAATTGCATGAAGGTCCCATTCAATTAAAACAAAGAAAACCAATTTTGGCTTAACATATGCTTTAAAGCATCATTCACTAGTAGATTATCAGCATAAAAAAGTCCACCATGAGCTGTGAAGGAAGATTGTATTCTTCTGACCCCCGTACTCCTCATCACCCCCTATCATGCTCATTGTGTCATCCGCAATCAATAAGTCTTCAGCTGTCTGATCTTCTGCATCCAGGCAACTTTTGTCATTAATTGGCTTTAACAATGAGAGGGAGCATAGAGTCAGTTAAAATGGCTAAAGGAATACTTTCATGTATGTATAGTATTGCCTATTCCAAAGCTATTACCTGTTGGCCACTTTGTATGGCCACTACAAAGGATGTGATTTTATAAGTCTTTGAAAGGAAGACATCCTTAATGATGCAATCTTCTGGCTGTACAACCCTGAAGAAATTAAATACTGTTGGATGGAGCCTAATCTCCTATCGAGATTGATTCATCACAAGGAATAAGGCCCTGTTGCTGAGAAGCCTTCAGGTTAACTATGACCTCTGGTCTACCACAGTCCTTGGAACATCTGGCTATGGGAGATTTAAGAAGATTAACCCAGTGCTTTGCATTCTTCTCCTGTAAACAGCTTAGGAGTTGCTGTTTAAATATCACAGCACAGGATGGTTAAACGCCTACCGTTTCAGTTCTTTTACCTGTGGCTTGTTTAATGAAAGTACTCTGTGATGTTTGTTTTACCTGCCTTATATTGACAAGTCTGTTTTCAATGCTTACTATTGTAATGAAGACATTTTGTAAAAGAACCATTTATTTTATTTTATGCAAGATCTGATTTTATTTAAAGCGGGAGTTCACCCATTTAAAAAAAAAAAAAAATCTCCCCTTAGCTTCCTGCTCGTTCGGTCTAGGGGAATCGGCTATTTATATTAAAATAGGTGCAGTACTTACCCGTTTTCGAGCTGTATCTTCTTCCGTCGCTTCCGGGTATGGGTCTTCGGGAGCGGGCGTTCCTTCTTGATTGACATTCTTCCGAGAGGCTTCCGACGGTCGCATCCATCGCGTCACTCGTAGCCGAAAGAAGCCGAACGTCGGTGCGGCTCTATACTGCGCCTGCGCACCGACGTTCGGCTTCTTTCGGAAAATCGTGACGCGATGGATGCGACCGTCGGAAGCCTCTCGGAAACCTGTCAATCAAGAAGGACCGCCCATTCCCGAAGCCCATACCCGGAAGCGACGGAGAGGATGCGTCTCGTAAACGGGTAAGTACTGCACATATTTTAAAATAAATTGCCGATTCCCCTAGTAATAACGAGCAGGAAGCGAAGGGGGAAAAGTGCCCTCTAAGGGTGAACCCCCGCTTTAACCACTTAACCCCCGGACCATATTGCTGGTCAAAGACCAGAGTACTTTTTGCGATTCGGCACTGCGTCGCTTTAACTGACAATTGCGCGGTCGTGCGACGTGGCTCCCAAACAAAATTGGCATCCTTTTTTTCCCACAAATAGAGCTTTATTTTGGTGGTATTTGATCACCTCTGTGGTTTTTAGTTTTTGCGCTATAAACAAAAATAGTGGGACAATTTTGAAAAAAAATAATATTTTTTTACTTTTTGCTGTAATAAATATCCCCCAAAAATATAAAAAAACAATTTTTTTCCTCAGTTTAGGCCGATACGTATTCGTCTACATATTTTTCATTAAAAAAAATCGCAATAAGCGTTTATTAATTGGTTTGCGCAAAAGTTATAGCATTTACAAAATAGGGGGTATTTTTATGGCATTTTTATTAATATTTTTTTTTTACTAGTAATGGCGGCTATCAGCGATTTTTTCCGATACTGCGACATTATGGCGGACACTTCGGACACTTTTGACACATTTTTGGGACCATTGTCATTTTTATAGCGATCAGTGCTATAAAAATGCATTGGATTACTATAAAAATGCCACTGGCAGTGAAGGGGTTAACACAAGGGGGCGGGGAAGGGGTTAAGTATGTCCCTGGGTGTGTTCTTACTGTAGGGGGGGTGGCCTCACTAGGGGAAATCACTGATCTTCTGTTCATACATTGTATGAACAGAGGATTAGCATTTCCCCCCCTGGCAGGACCGGGAGCTGTGTGTTTACACACACAGCTCCCGGTCCCCACTCTGTAACGAGCGATTGCGTGTGCCCGGCGGCGATTGCGCCCGCCAGGCACGCGCACGGGAGTCGGGGGCGAGCGGGGGGCGCGCGCCTAGTTGCCTGCGAGAGAGCCGACGTGAAGCTACAGGCTCTCGCGCAGGAGAGCCAACCTGCCGCTGTAGAATGACGGCGGCAGGTCGGCAAGTAGTTAAATTGTTTTGGTTTTAGAGTGGCCATAAATAGATGAAAACAGCAAGCAATGCTACAAATTTTGACCAATGTTTGCAATAAGGCCAATCTGACCTCCAATTGGTGCACAATGAAAGACTTTATTGGGGGGGGGGGGGCTCTTTATTTTACAGGGAGATTTTTCCACTTGTTGGAAAGTCTTCCTGCAAAGGGGCCCATTCCTTCTATGTAGAAGAGGTAAAACAAAAGGATTGTGTGTCTAGCGTTCAGGCTTATTGGGTATCTTTCTGGCCATTGTTTTCCTTGTTAACCCATGGACTGCAATCTCTTGAAATCTTCAATTTGCATGTAGTGCTAGTATGTGCTACCTACATGCACTATCTCTATACCTACACATGAATCATTGAGTACCAGCCTGTATTACCACTTCATTACCAAGCCATTTTTCTGTGTTCAGTGCTGTGATACTTTGGCTGACAGTTACTCTATGCAACACTCTACCCAAATGAATGTATATATTTTTTAGAGACAGAGTTTTTTTTGTTGGTGTTATTATTTTAAAAGGAAAATCATTTGGCCATATCTAATAACCACTGGGTTTTTAATTTTCTTACAATATATGTATAAAAAAAGAACATTTAAAACAAATAATAATCACATGTTCTTTACCTTAACCTCCACTAAGTCCTGATGTCTGACAGCATAGTACGGAGTAGAGCACAATGAACTACTCTGTATCATAGGACCTAACCACTTTTTATACACTAATAAGTAGGTACCGATAAATAGTGGCGGCCGCTCATTAGGGGCGCACTGACGTCCTGAGGCTCTAACTGGCTTCAAAAGGGGTGGGCTTAGGGCGCAGAGCCAATCCTGTTGTGTAACATTAGCAAATTTATATTTGTTAATGTCTTCCTGTTTCTCCTCCCGGACAATCAGAAAGTGGGTCCTAAGACCCCATCGGCTGGAAGTCCGAAGACCGATTGGCCGGAGGAGAAGAGATGGCTGGGACATGGAGGAGACGGAGGGGGGAAGCTGCTGCTGCAGCCGTAACCTGCATGGGGTAAGTGCAGGGCTGATGGGGGCCTGGCGGGCGAGAGGGCAAGCCGGTGACCGGTGTTGTCAATGGTGTGTGGTGGTGGGCTTGAGCGATGGGGGGGCTTAGTGTGGGGTGGCGGACTGAAGCAACAATGGGGGGGGGGTCTGTGGTCAGGTCTGTCTGCCGTCCCCCTACCAATGGAGCACCAGCCGCCACTGCTGACTATACCAACTTAAATTAATAGAAATGTTTACTGCATTGTGCATGTAGTCTCAAAGGGTGCTTTCACACCGGTGGCCAGGGGAAGAGGGGGTGGTGGTCAAAGCAGGCGGCTGAGCAGCATTATTGCTGACACCAGAATTCTAACATTACAGCCTAACAGTTCTGTACATATGCTGCATCCTCTGTGCTTTGATTCATGGCTGTGGCAGTTTCAACTCAGGATGCAGATTTTAACAGGCAGGTCGCTCCAGCAATGTATAATTGCCAAAAAAGTTATAGATATACTGCGCTCCTCCAATGTGTAGCATCTATAGTGGCTGCCAGCACAACAAAGGAAAAATTGTATAAAGTGTGAAAATAAAGTGCAGCGCCTTTAACCTAAAAATATGAAGCACTCTCCATATGCTGGGAATGCTATTAACCGTCAAGACTGGGGCCATTCCTACACTGTGCTATCTCTCTCTTATACATAGATATTATTTCAAGTTTTATCTGGATGTGGATATTTTATGGAGTTTTTTTATGTTTGATGGATGAAATTTTTTGGAATACATTTTCTAGCATTTTTTACACTATGAGGAGGTGCCCTCTTTTTTTGCTTATTTCTTTTCCACGTGGGGAGTCCACCATATGATGCAGATGAAATAGCGATCCATCGTATCCCGATAAGGATTTGAGTCAAATTGGATCTTATTACCGCGGAGAATCGTATCCCAGAGTCATCGTGAGGATCTGTACCCCAGGAGATTGGGTTGACTATGCGCATTTGACCCACCACCGCATGGTGTTTTGGGTCCATCACGGCTGGTAAGGGTATTTCAACTTTTTTCCTTGATTCGGATGTTGGTTGCACCTCTGAATGGGATTTTAGACGCGGTGATGTTGGAAAGAAACAGGCTCTATCTCCTGTATAGATTCTGACGCTTTCACTGTATTTGGATGGACATTATTCTTTTATATATTGAACTTTATTATATGATCTCTTGCACTAGTTATCATTGTGGATTACACATCATCACAATTTTTTACAGTCACACATGTTGTGTATTTTAGTGATTTGACATCACTTGTCTTCACGGTTAATAGCATTCCCAGCATATGGAGAGTGCTTCATATTTTTAGGTTAAAGGCGCTGCACTTTATTTTTACAATGTATAATTGCCGTTTGGCAATTAAAAAAAAAAAAAAAAAAAAAAAAACATGGTGCCTGCTGCAGTGATATCACTTATTTCTAGAAAGTTGATAAGTATTTTTTTGGCCCTCTCATTTAAAGCTGAAGTCTAGGTATGATCTTTATTGACCAATGTTAGTCTGCTTTTTTTCATACCTGGGGGTCCACTGTGGAAGGTATCAATTACTGTAATAGTTAGCCCTACTACAGTGATTGCTGCACTTTTCTGGGTCGTGTGCTGCACACTGACCACAGGGGGATGGTAGAGGTTAGAACCCCTGTCAGATTTGTACTGCTGTCCCTATAGCATATATATCTTGACTTCCTGCCTGATGAAACCGTTGTTAACAAGACAGGAAGTGAGGGTAAAACTTTCCAATAGAGTCCCGCACAACAGTAAAAACAGGAAGGTAGCTCTAATCACAGCCCACTCCATCCAAAACTGCTTAGTAAAAATCTTTTGACATTTAATTATCACAATACTATTCATACAGGTATGCAATGGTTCACTTTCTGTACTTTCTTAACCTCTGCAAGCGAATCATTGTACATTCTGTTTCTTTTCTATAGAAGTTCATACAAGTGCCCATGGCTTTTGGAATGAGACATGTGATATTAAAGGAACACTAAAGGCAATTTTTTTTTTTTAAATAACAAACATGTTATCAGCCCTCAAAATTTCCACTCGCCTACTAGCATTTGGCGAGTGGATTTAAGCTGGGGGCGAGTGATGACAGGGCTGCATGACCAATCTTCCTCCAATCTGTGCCTACACTTAGACCCCCGATGCGATTGGCGGAAAGGTGTATGCTCAGAAAAAGTAGTCTGTTGAGCCACGCACAGGCAGAGCAGTACGCAGGTGCTCTCCTTACAATTCTCATTAAGCCATGGGACCTAACAGTATGACCTCTCTGAGCCTGCCCCCCTCCCCCGGGCCACGACCAATGTAGCTGGAGAGCAGAAAGTAATGAGTGAGGTGGAGGATTGCAAAAATTACCACTCCGGTGCAGCGCTCACTGAAAGTTGCCCTGACATGAGAGCGGCAGCTTTCCAGTTTGTGCAGTTTTCTTCTCCTTGTGCTCTATGTAAGTGTCCAACAGTTTAGCCTGAGCACTGTGAACAGACTGGTCTCAATGTGTGCTGTGCGCTGTCAGTGTACGCTGTGCTATGGTGTCAATGGCTGTGCAGTTGTGTGGATCTCAGCGCTGGATTGTACTCCCTCCCGCTGTGCTGCAGCTCCTCTCCTCTCTGCCAGCCTGAATAAAAGGGGGAAGTGGGGACATGCAAGCGTGAAGCCGCACACACAGGCTCCTGATGATGATATGAATGGGAGAGAGAGAGGATGGATGGGAGTTGCAGAGGAGACAGCAAGAGAATGGGGAAGAGACCCAGTTCTAGTGCCATGTACCTCTGGTGTGCCCCCAGTGCCCTGTCCCTCTGGTCTTCCCCCAGTGCCCTGTCCCTCTGGTCTGCCCCCAGTGCCCTGTCCCTCTGGTCTGCCCCCAGTGCCCTGTCCTTCTGGTCTGCCCCCAGTGCCCTGTCCTTCTGGTCTGCCCCCAGTGCCATGTCCTTCTGGTCTGCCCCCAGTGCCCTGTCCTTCTGGTCTGCCCCCAGTGCCCTGTCCCATTTTGTTAAAGTTGTTGTAGGTAATATTGAATTTTGTAACTTGATTCTGCATAAAACATTGTCATTCCATGAGATAATCTACGAGGGCGTGTTTACGGGTGCAATTAGGCACATGGCAGTGTATGAATTAGGTGGGGCAACTGGTGGCGAGAAACTCTTGAGGCCTGGCTCAGGACTTGAAATTTTGAGCCCTGATGTTATACTTACCTCCACTGTGCAGCTCGTTTTGCACAGAGTGTCCCCTAACCCTGTCTTCTGGGGTCCCTCGGCAGCTGTCTTGGCTCCTCCTCGCAAAAGCTTTCCACCTTCATACGAGCGAGCTTGCATGGTGGAAAGCTTTTGCGGGCGCTGCTATCAATCTGTCCAGCCTAGCCAATCAACGGCCAGGCTGGGAACCAAAGAGGATCACGAGGACGCGCGCGGGACTTTCGAGGGGTGAGGTAAGTAAAACGGGGGTTCGGGGGGGGGGGGCGGTACCGTTGGATGTTTTTTCACCTTAATGCATAGGATGCATTAAGGTGCAAAAACATTTAACTTTATAACCCCTTTAAGTGTCCAAAAAATGTTTTGCTTTATATTGTTGCTTTAGGGTTTTTCCTTATAAATGCAAATGCAGTCCTTTTTTTCTCTCACTATAATATTGAAAAAATAAATCTCTATTGCACATAGGGCTGATCTAAAATGAATGCAAAAACCAGCAGAAAATGTGCTGTGCTTTTCAATGACATGTCTCCCAAATGCATTTTTCTGCCTCATGTTTCCAGTAGATAGAGATACATTAATGCACATAGATCTATTCTCTGGGAAAGCAGAAATGTAGACAGTTGTATAAAATTGTCTTTAGCTTGTTTTCGTCTGTTGGTTCACAATAAAGCTTTATAGCGGTGTGCCATTAGGAACAAGGATGACATAAATTTAATGAGACTCTGTACTGTACAAAGACTGGCTTCCTGCAAAGTAGATATGGAATACTCACCTCCATCGCTGCCCATTCCGCTGATCTCTGCAGTAGTAAGGGGAAACCGCCGACTGAGGATCCTGTAGAATACGAAACTCTCGACAGTGTTGGAATAATGGTCCCCCAAGGTACAGTACATAAACTGGCATAACAAAGACAGACAGCTATATACTCACAGCCCTTCAATTATCAGGGTAACTTGCTATGATGCATGATGTGCAGGCTATCTGATGGGTAGTTGCATTTTTAGGTTTGCGTTGTTTTAAACATTTAAAAGAAAAAAAGCAGTGCTAAAAAAATACCAAGGAATAGATCAGCCTATAGTTATGGATCCCATGGGTCAAATTTTGATGTTTGAAAGTCTATTCACTGATCTCACCTATTGAATATGCTCATTATCTAAGCTTTCCTCTACATATACCTACTGCATATGTCTCATGATTTAGTATTGACTACCAAATGTAGAGATGCCATAAAAGTGCTACATGAAGAAGGTAAGCAGTAATAAAGATCCATTTACTGTGCCTACATATCACTGGATGCATTATTTATTGGACAAGGGAAGCCCTGCTATTCAATCATCTAAAAGACAAGGATGAATATAGTATGTTTGCTGATCATTATAGAAAATAAACTCTTTTTCTAAGCTGAAATGTTATTTAGGCTGCTTTAACCACTTAAGCCCCGGACCTTTAGGCAGCTAAATGCCCAGGCCAAGTTTTGCGATTCGGCACTGCGTCGCTTTAACAGACAATTGCGCGGTCGTGCGACGTGGCTCCCAAACAAAATTGGCGTCCTTTTTCCCCCCACAAATAGAGCTTTCTTTTGGTGGTATTTGATCACCTCTGCGGTTTTTATTTTTTGCGCTATAAACAAAAATAAAGCAACAATTTTGAAAAAAATGCAATATTTTTTACTTTTTGTTATAATAAATATCCCCCAAAGACATAAATAAAAAAAAATTTCCCTCAGTTTAGGCCGATACGTATTCTTCGACCTATTTTTAGTAAAAAAAATCGAAATAAGCGTTTATCGATTGGTTTGCGCAAAATTTATAGCGTTTACAAAATAGGGGATAGTTTTATTGCATTTTTATAATTTTTTTTTTTTTTTACTACTAATGGCGGCGATCAGCGATTTTTTTCATGACTGCGACATTATGGCGGACACTTCGGACAATTTTGACACATTTTTGGGACCATTGTCATTTTCACAGCAAAAAATGCATTTAAATTGCATTGTTTATTGTGAAAATGACAGTTGCAGTTTGGGAGTTAACCACAGGGGGCGCTGTATGAGTTAGGGTTCACCTAGTGTGTGTTAACAACTGTAGGGGGGTGTGGCTGTAGGACTGACGTCATCGATCGAGTCTCCCTTATATAAGGGATCACTCGATCGATACGCCGCCACAGTGAAGCACGGGGAAGCCGTGTTTACACACGGCTCTCCCCGTTCTTCAGCTCCGAGGAGCGATCGCGAAGGAGCGGCTATAAACAAATAGCCGCGCCGTCGTCCCAGATCGCTCCCCGAGGGAACCCGACCGCCGCATGTAGCGGGGGGGGTCCCGATCGGACCCCCGACCCGCGGAAAGGCGGGGACATACATGTACGCCCATTTGCCTGTACGTGCCATTCTGTGGACGTACATATACATGCGGCGGTCGGGAAGTGGTTAAAAAGGCAGATTTATGCTACTGCTTTATAATTCAGGCATAAGCAACATCTGGCCCCATAGGTTTTAAAGTGGATGTAAACCCCCCAAATTTTTTTTTTATGTCACTATGTAGAGAATAATATTTCCTATCATCTGTGCCCAGTCTTGCCACACAGAGTTAATACAGCGCTGAACAATCCTCTTTTCAGTGAAATAAAACAGACTTCCAAATAAAGACCATTCCGCGGACCGTTTTCATCGGACATGTCCGCTGGGAGATTTTGGTCTGATGGCTGTACACACCATCAAACCGAAATCCCCGCGGACAGACAGCGCGGTGACGTGGCGGTGACATTGAGACGCCGCCACGTCCGCAAACCAGGAAGTAAAATGCTTCCACGCATGCGTCGAATCCATTTCGGCGCATGCGGGAGATTTCGGTCCGCTGGTTAGGTGTACTAACCAGCGGACATGTAGGATGGACAGGCTTCCAGCGGACAAGTTTCTTAGCATGCTAAGAAACTTTTGTTCGCTGGAAACCTGTCCGCTAACCCGGAAAATTGTCCGGTCGGCCCTACACACGACCGAACATGTCCGCGGAAACTGGTCTGATGGACCAGTTTCAGCGGACATGTTCGGTCGTGTGTACAAGGCCTTAGATAAATTGTCCCCTTATGGACTTCAACGGTCTTCCCAGGGAAGACAGTTGTCTGCTTGGACACTGAAATCCCTCAAGATCTCAGGCAAGCCAGCTTGGCGATGGATCTTATAAATAGGGTTACCCACATCATTTGGATGTGCCTGGAGCAAGCGGTGGGTCATGGACAGGTACCCGCTGGTTAGAGAAAGAGAACAGCAAAGGGAAAGGTTCCTGACAAGTAGTGAGAGCTTAAAGAATACTACTTCAGTGTGGGGTACTGCCCTGTGTTTGGAATATGTGTGAGAGGTCTCCTCATATAGTGGGAACAGTGCCACCCCAGTACTATTTATACTGCCACCCCTCTAGTGGAAGCTGTCCTATGGTAATGTAAGTTAATACAGTGATATTACAATTTCTGGATTGCTTTTTACCAGTGCCCACAGAACTGTTTATGCTTGATAACTGCAACTTGTACAGATTAACCACTTAAGGTTCGCCCTATAGCAGTTTTACTGCTTTTGGGGACCAATGACACTAATACACTAATACTAATAATTTTTTTGTTTATAGCGCAAAAATATAAAAATTCAGTGGTGGAAATATACCACCAAAAGAAAGCTCTATTTGTGAGAAAAAAAGGACAAACAATTTTTTTTCGGTACAGTATTGCACTAAGGCCCTGCGTTGCTTTAACTGAGAACTGCGCGGTCATGCGATGCTGTACCCAAACAAAATTGACGTCCCTTTTTCCCCACAAATAGAGTTTTCTTTTGGTGGTATTTGATCACCTCTGTGGTTTTTATTTTTTGCGCTATTAACAAAAAAAGAGCGACGATTTTGAAAAAAATGAATACATTTATTTTACTTTCTGCTATAATATATATATATATATATATATATATATATATATATATATATATATATATATATATATATATATATATATATATATATATATATATATATATATATATATATATATATATATATATATATATAAATAAATAAAACAAATGTATTCATCAGTTTAGGTTGATATATATTCTCCAACCTATTCTTGGCAAAAAAAAAAAAAAAAAACGCAATAGGCGTTTAATGATTGGTTTGTACAAAAGTTATCGCGTCTACAAACTATGGGATAAACTTAGGGACTTTTATTTATTTTTTATTGTTTTTACAGGTAATGGCAGCAATTTTTTGCAGGACTGCGACATTGTGGCGGACAAATCTGACATCAAATTACACTTTTTGGGGACCAGTGACTTTATTACATTGATCAGTTTTTGGGGACCAGTGACTTTATTACATTGATCAGTGCTATAAAAATGGACTGATTTATAATCAACACTGGCAGGGAAATGGTTAACACTAGGGTGCGATCAAGGGATTAACCCCTCAGCGTTTTCTTATGGTAGGGGAAATAGGCTGCCAGGGACATGACAGAGATCACTGTTCCCAATCACTGGGAACAGAAGATCTCTGAGGCCTTGTACACACCATCGGTCCAAACCGATTAAAGCGGACCGAAGTTCAGTTTCATCGGTCCAAACCGTCCGTGTGTACGCCCCATCGGTCTTTTGTCCTTCGGACAAAAGTTATAGAACTTGCTTTAAAATCGAACCGATGGACCGCTGACCGATAGGTCCAAACCGATGGTTAGTACACAAAAGCATCGGTTCAAAACCCGCGCATGCGCAGAATCAAGTCGACGCATGCTTGGAAGCATTGAACTTCGTTTTTTTCAGCACGTCGTGTGTTTTACGTCACAGCGTTCTGACCCGATCGGTTTTTGAAACAATGGTGTGTACGCACATCAGGCCATCAGTCTGCTTCAGCGGTGAACCGATGAAAACGGTCCGTCCGACAATTCTCATCAGATGGATCGACCGTGTGTACGCGGCCTCACATGTCCCCTGTCAGAATGGGGATCTGCCTTGATTACAAAGGCAAATCCCGCTCTGCCTGTGTACACTGTGATCGCGGGTCGCCGGTGGACATCGAGTCCGACGGACCCGCGGGCGCGCTCCTGCTGCACACAGCGGGCACGTGTGCCTGCTATAAGCACTTAAAAGGAGCCAACGTACAATGACCGCAATTCATGCAGCCGTGCCAACCTGCCGTAGATAAACTGCTGTGGCTGGTTGGAAACTGGTTAAAGTAACTCAGTGCCGTATCGCAAAAAATGGTCTGGTCATGAAGGGGGGTAAATCTTCCAGAGGTCAAGTGGTTAATACAAGATAATTCTGTGCACTACAGATGGTGTGTGTGTGTTCCTCCCCTCCTGGGTACCTTGGCAAAGGCTCTGCTTACAAGAATGACTATGGGGTGCAGAAGGAAACCCATGCAAACACAGGGAGAACATGAACACTCCATGCACATGTCCTGGTTGAATCTGTGATCCCTCAGGACTGCAAGGCAGAAGTGCTAACCACTGAGCCACTGTGCTGCCCCTCAGGATGGGTTACTTTTTGGAAAAGTACACTTTTTCTGTAATACTACAAAGTGATACAAGGTTACATGTCATATAGTAACAAGCAGAATCGATTATAATGAAATTATTAGATTTCTAATATTCTGCAAAAGGCTAGGTTCATTTCTAAGAAGCAACAAGCATACAGTATTTCTGTAACTTCAAAAAATCCAGTGCTTACTATGAAACACATCCCATGTAACTATGTTTACTCAGAAATCATATTCTCTGTACTAATTGCTACCTAAGATACCAACCAATCCAAGCTAATGGTATAGGATGGAGTAACTAACGTATCCATGGATACCGGCATAGCAACCATATCTCAGTGCTTCTAAAAATACAGTATTTGCTGCTACAAGTCACTAAACTGAAGGGACACAGGATCCGTGCCGAATCTAACAAGTGTTTGATCTCCTAAAGAATAGACAAGGGCTGCTGATTAACATAAGATCCTCTAAAATCACGTATCACAAATAATTCCAAATGACAATACTCATATTCTCATACTCATATTCCTCTATAATGTGATGATTGTGAACAAATAAATATAGGCATGGCACGTAGCCCTGAACTAGCTTTATATGTCATATGTAGTGTTTTCATATTCCCCCATGATGGTAAAAACCACCTAACGGGGAATTGCATGCAGACAGCTAAATACACATACTGGGGGTTATTTACGAAAGGCAAATCCACTTTGCACTACAAGTGCAAACTACGGGCCAGATTCACAAAGAGATACGACGGTGTATCTCCTGATACACCATCGTATCTCTGACTTACACTGGTCCTATCTATGCGCCTGATCAGAATCAGATACGCATAGATAGGGCTAGATCCGACAGTGTTACAATGTGTTACACTGTCGGATCTTTTTTTCGATTTAAAAATGGCGCCGGGGGCGTTCCCGCTGATTTACGATAAATAATATGTAAATCAGCGAGATACGCAAATTCACGAACGTACGCGGACCCGACGCAGTCTTCTTACGACGTTTCCGTAGCGGCGTACCCGTCGTATACTTACCCCTGCTTTCATCAGGCGCAGCCAATGTTAAGTATAGCCGTCGTTCCCGCGTCGAATTTAAATTTTTTAACGTCGTTTGCGTAAGTCGTTCTAGAATACGGATGGACGTCGTTTACGTAAGCGTCGAAACCACTGACGTCCTAGCGACGTCAGTGGGAGCAATGCACACCGGGAAATTCCCCGGACGGCGCATGCGCATTTAAATCGGCGCGGGAACGTGCCTGATTTAAATAGTACACTCCCCTAGCCGCGGAATTTGAATTCCGCCGGGGGATTTAGGATCCGCCGTCGCAAGTTTGGAGGTAAGTGGTTTGTGAATTAGCCACTTGCCTCCTAAACTTGCGGGAGCGGATCTTAATTCACGTAGATCCATCGGATCTATAGATCCGCTGAGCTACGTGAATCTGGCCCTACAAGTGCAAAGTGCACTTGAAATTGCACTGAAGGTACACTTGGAAGTGCAGTCGCTGTAAATCCGAGGGGGACATGCAAGAAAAATAAAAAACAGCATTTTAGCTTGCACATGATTGGATGATAAAATCAGCAGAGCTTCCCTCATTTCAGATCTTCCCCTCAGATTTACAGCGACTGCACTTCCAAATGCACTTTGCACTTGTAGGGGCAGATCCACAAAAGAATTACGCCGGCGTATCTCTTGATACGCCACGTAATTTTAAATTTTCCGCGTCGTATCTTTGTTTTGTATCTACAAAACAAAGATACGACTGCATCTGGGATCGATCCGACAGGCGTACGTCTTAGTACGCCGTCGGATCTTAGGTGCATTTTTTCAGCGGCCGCTAGGTGGCGTTTCCGTCGAATTCCGCGTCGAGTATGCAAATTAGCTTGTTCTGGCGATCCATGAACGTACGTCCGGCCGGCGCATGTTTTTACATCGTTTGCGTTCGGCTTTTTCCGGCGTATAGTTACCCCTGCGATTATGAGGCGTACTCAATGTTAAGTATGGCCGTTGTTCCCGCATCGCCTTTTGAATTTTTTACGTCGTTTGCGTAAGTCATTCGCGAATAGGGATTTGCGTAGAATGACGTCACCGTCGTAAACATTGGCTTGTTCCGGTTTAATTTCGAGCATGCGCACTGGGATACCCCCAAGGACGGCGCATGCGGCGTTCAAAAAAAACATTGTTTGCGTGGGTCACGACGTATTTACATAAAACACGCCCCCATCACATCCATTTGAATTCCGCGCCCTTACGCCGCCAAAGATACACTACGCCGCCGTAACTTACGGCACAAATTCTTTGAGGATCCGAAAAAAAAAAGTAAGTTACGGCGGCGTAGTGTATCTTAGATATGCTGCGCCCGGCGGGAATATGCGCAGATGTACGTGAATCTGCCCCGTAGTTTGCACTTATAGTGCAACTGGATTGGCCTTTCGTAAATAACCGCCATTGTATGTTTGTGATCCACCTACCTCTGCTTGGTTATATACAGTAGCTACATAGTAAGCTCTGTCTGCTTTGACACCGCTAAGGCTTAGCTCACACCTATGCAGTTTGCTTTGATCCTTTTCTGCTGCTTTTTACTGTGCGTTTTGCATTTTATGCACACATGATTGTTCCACGATTTTTTGTTTTGTATTTGTTTATGCTTTTTTTTTCTTCTTGGCCAATTTTGTTGTTGGGCAGATTAACCACTTCATGCAAAATCACATACCTGTATTTCATTTTGTTGAAGTGGTTCTACTGAAGCCAGAGGCATCACCCCGGTACCGTTTTTTTAGAGCTGACGGTTGGCTTTCATGTGATAACAACCGATGCGGCCACTCGGCTTTTAACACACGCAGCGGGAGGGGACATCCCCTCCTCCCACCACTCCTGTCTCCTGTCCCACCGTGAGACCTGAGCGACCAGCCGGCTGCCGGGAGTCCTGAACAATGCCAGATTCGGCTTTGATCGGGTCTCCGGTGTAAAAACCCAGAAGTGACGTCATAGCATCACTTCCAGTTTACTCAGCAGCCAACAGTGCCGATTAAAAAAATACATAAAATTACAGTATTCAAAAACACATTTTGAATACTTTTGAGTGCAGTGGAGGGGTTTGTTTTTTTTTAGACCCCAGATCCCTCCATAAAGAGAACCTGTCACTGCCTATTACTATCACAAGAGATGTTTACAATCCTTGTGGCAGCAAAAAGGTGATCATAATTTTTTTTTTTAAAGGAACAGTGTAAAAATTATAAAAATAAATAAATACGATATTTTTTTTTTCAAAGTGCCCCTGCGTGCTCGCACACCAAAGAAAACACATACATACAGTAAGTCGGGCCCACAAATGTAAACAGTGTTCAAATCACACATGTGAGGTATCGCTGCGATCATTAGAGCAAGAGCAATAATTCTAGCAAAAGACCTCCTCTGTAACTCTAAACTGGTAACCGTTATACATTTTTAAAGCTTCGCCTATGGAGATTTTTAAAGCGGTGGTTCACCCTAATAAAACATTTATTTTTTTATAGCATTAAATTAGGCATAGTAGCGCGAGATACAGTATGCCTGTATTGATTTTTTTAGCCCCGTACTCACTGTGCAATCCTATATAGAAGATTCCGACTCCCCGCAGGGAATGGGCGTTCCTATCAAGAGGGAGGATGATTGACGGCCGGCCATGGCACGTCACGCTTCTCCGGAAATAGCCGAAATAGGACTTGGCGCTTCACGGCGCCTGTGCATAGTCTGTGCGCAGGCGCCGTATAGCGCCGTGAAGAGCCGAGACCTGTTCCGGCTATCTTCGGGGAGCGTGACGTGCCATAGCCGGCCGTCAATCATAGGAACGCCCATTCCCCACGGGGAGTCGGAATCTTCTATATAGGATTGCACAGTGAGTACGGGGCTAAAAAAATCAATACAGGCATACTGTATCTCGCGCTACTATGCCTAATTTAATGCTAAAATGTTGTTAGTGTGGGTGAACCACCGCTTTAAGTACCATAGTTTGTCGCCATCCCACGAGTGCATGCAATTTTAAAACTTAATATGTAGGTATCTATTTACTCAGCATTACATCATCTTTCACATTCTACCAAAAAATTGGGCTAACTTTGCTGTTTTTTTTTTTCAATTCGGTGAAGTGTATTTTTTCCCAATATATTGCGTTTGAAAGACTGCTGCGCAAATACAGCGTGACATAAAATATTGCAACAATCGCCATTTTATTCTCTATGGTCTTTGCTAAAAAATGAAATATAATGTTTGGGGGTTCTAAGTATTTTTCTAGCAAAAAATACTGATTTATACTTGTAAACAACAAATGTCAGAAATAGTCTTGGTCCTGAAGTGGTAAAAAAAAGGCAAATCGTGGCAAAATCATGGTAAAACCATGGCAAATTGAGTTCTCCATTAGGCTGGATTCACACCTATGCATTTTGCAGATTTGTACTACAGTCCACTAAACATGGTTTCCTATGAAACACGTTCTGTAGTGCAAATCTGCAAAATGGAAAAAGCACTAAAACTGCATAGGTGTGAATCCAGCCTTAGGCTGGGTTCACACTACGGTTTTCCCGTCCGTCAGCCGCATACGATTTCAGTATTGAAAACGTACGGGCCCGGACGGGAAAACGTATAGATAGAGAATGCATTGCAAATCGTATGCACTCAGATGCATCCGGGTGCGTACGATTTGCTGGCAAAACGTTTTTTAAACGTACGCAAAACCGTGTTCAACCACGGTTTTGCGGTCGTTTTTAAAACAGTATGGCAACCGCATACGTTTTCCTTTAACATTAATGTCAATGGAAAACGTACATATGTGCGGTTCCATACGTTCCCGTCCGTTTCAGCCGCATACGGTTTTACATATAAATCGTATGCGGCTGACGGACGGGAAAACCGTAGTGTGAACCCAGCCTTACATGGTACTTCTTCTATATGAAACTAACTACCGTATTTATTGGCGTATACCGCGCACTTCTTTGCCCTGAAAATCAGGGCAGAATCGTGGGTGCGCGATATACGCCGATACCCGCTTCCCGCGCTGTGTTTGAACCACTGCGCCAACATATACCGAGCGCAGTACACTCGGGTATAGTTGGGCAGGCTTGGCTCCTTTCGCGTTCACGTCCTGTGCGTCCTGTACATCCTTTACGCGAGAGGAGCCGAGCCTGCCCGACTATACCCGAGTGTACTGCACTCGGTATATGTCGTCGGAGTGGTTCAAACACAGCGCGGGAAGCGGGGATCAAGCGGGGAGGACACCATGATGGCCGCAAAAGGACGCCGGACCGGACGAGGCCGCCGATGGACGCGATGGACGACGGGCAAGACACCAATGAGGGGCATCCAAACTGTAAGTATTTTTTTTTTCCAGGAATTTTTTTTCAAGTTCGGGGGTGCGCACTATACGCCGGGCGCGTTATAGCAAGATAAATACGGTAATTATCAACAAAATGGTCATGGTGCAGAAAAGGAGGAGGTGACCAAAGCAGAAGATTCAAATCTTTGACCTTATGGTTCCAATAATCTATGTAATTGACCAAAGTGCTGAAATCTGAAGAAAAGATAAAATGTAGTTTGACTTTCCAAAATATGTATTGACTTTAGTATTACAGAAATTACATCATGCTGATCTTTACTCTTCTCTACCACTGCCAGCTAAATCTTACACTTCATATACACACACTTCTGCTAGACTAAGCACTTAGCGCTACTGCACAGGCTCCATGGAGTCTGCAGCTTCCAGTCCAGTAAATGCAATCCAGGATTTCCTACTCCTGAACATATGTATTTTACCGTAGCTTGAAGGAAAAAAAGAAAAGGAAACAAGAAAGAATGGAAAAAAGGAAATGAAGAAACGTTTAAAAGCAGGCAACAAACTGAATTGAGAAGCAGATCTAGTCTGGCTTGCTTTTTGAAGTTATATATATCATATATATTTTGACGTTCTGGTCCCCTATG
This sequence comes from Rana temporaria, assembly GCF_905171775.1. Classification (NCBI taxonomy): domain Eukaryota; kingdom Metazoa; phylum Chordata; class Amphibia; order Anura; family Ranidae; genus Rana; species Rana temporaria. The sequence goes on along the minus strand of NC_053493.1, from coordinate 338,708,218 downwards.
GCAGTATTTCTCAACCTTTTTTTCAGTCAAAGAACCCTTTAAAATTAAAGTGGTTCTAAGGGGAGAAGTTTTTTTTATCTTAATGCATTCCATGCATTAAGATAAAAATCCTTCTGTGTGCAGCAGCCTCCCTAATACTTACCTGAGCCCCATCTCGATCCAGCGATGTTGCATGAAAGCCATGGATGTCTGGGACTCTCCCTCCTGATTGGCTGAGGCACAAATCAAAGTCAGTGAGCCAATGAGGAGAGAGAGGGGGCAGGGCCGAGCCACGGCTCCGTGTCTGAATGGACACAGGGAGCTGTGACTCGGCTCCGGTGCCCCCATAGCAAGCAGCTTGCTCTGGAGGCACTCGGCAGGAGGGAGGGGCCAGGGGCACTGACATGGGACCTGAGAAGAGGAGGATCTGGGCTGCCCTGTGCAAAATCATTTCACAGAGCAGGTAAGTATAACACGTTGGTATTTTTTAAACAAAAAAACAAAACAAAAACAAGACTTTAATATCACTTTAAGCGCAATCCCGAGTCACCCTAGTCTAAAATGTAAAAACTAACTGAATAGTTTTATATAGTGCAGGAGCAACCACACAAGTAAGACACTCAACATTAGAGGTAATTTATTTTACAAAGCAAATATATCTTTGGCATTGGTACTAACTAGTATCCAGACACTCCAGACACTCAGAACTTCTTGTTTGGAAAACTCCCTATTGGAGGTTGTCTGTAAACTCCATATTGGAAGAGCCTAAGCCAATCTTGAGACAGCAGCAAAAGACTGTGGGAGAGGAGATAAAAAGCCAGAGGAACTAGGCCAGAGCCTCTTTTTTTTCTTGCACCTCATCAGGAGAGCATCTGCACTCTGTGTGTGTGCAGAATCACAGCCTACCAAGGGACACACAGACTGCACCTCCAGCCCAAAGGAACAGATTGTTCATGCAGCTCCAGCCCAGAGGAAAAGACTGTCCATGCTAAAGAAGGTCACCCTGCAACAGCTTAAGGACTGAATGTCACTGCGACACACCTGCATCTAAGATCGATCGATCGCTCAGGGGAGGACCACTGACTTTGTACAGGATTTGGTGAGGGGGCTTTGCCCAGGAACCTTTAATGCTTTTCATAGAATGCCACATCTAAATATTGTCCACAGAGGTCCTACATTTCCAGTGAAGATAATAAAAAACAAAGCTTTGCCTCCAGGACATTACTGCTCTTAAAAGGGACACACCACGGGTATTGATATAATTTCACTGGGTGTGTACTAGAGGTATCGTAGGCCGGCCTGGGGTTCCCCTTTAGCCACAGCATCCCACACACACCAAAAGTTGTTGGGGAGTCTATTTAATCTGTACATATTGTTACCAATTGCTTTCGTTGTTTGCATAGTGTTCCTGACTGTTTTCTTTAAAATGTTTCAACCAAGTCCTGGCTGACTAATGTTAACCTGAATTTTACTTTTCTTCAAGTAAACTATAAGAAGAACTGTGTTGTGTATTACTGCTGAGTTATTCCATTAATCACATTGCTAGGTGTGCCATAGGTGCTGGGACAGTTCATTGGGGTTGAAAGGCAGAGTAACGGACTGAACAAACAAAAGCAGCTCCCTCTGGGGTTTGCTACACGGACAACCAACGACCGTGGGCAGACACCCAGCATGCTCCCTATCAACTGTTGATGTCATCGGTTGTTAGGACTCTGGTGGCTGGCCTGCATGGTGCGCAAGTTTGTAGTTCTGCACAATGAAAACCTGTGGCTGATTTATCAGCTATTTGGGCAATTTTTAGGCATCGATGAACCCAGACGGCTCCCCAGTGGGTGGAAATGGCTGATGTAGTTTACAAAGTGCTTATACAAATTAATTTTGCAAGCCTTGTTGACTCATTGAGCATATACCCATTTGAGTCCCTCCACTCCGGTAAGCCTTTACACAATCGGTGGTGGTTTCATCATTGTTTTTCCATTCAACACGGACGTCACGTGGAATACCTTTTCTTGACTAATGCTGTGTACACACGATCGGACATTCCGACAACAAAACCGTTTTTTCTTGGTGTCAGGAAAACTTGTCGGAATTGATTCATGCTGATAGTAGTGGAACAAAGCAGCAGACAGAAATGACACTGAGGCCCCGTACACACGACCGAGGAACTCGACGTGCCAAACACATCGAGTTCCTCGGCGAGTTCAGTGTGGAAGCCGCCGAGGAGCTCGGCGGGCCGACTTTCCTCATTGAACAACGAGGAAATAGAGAACATGTTCTCTTTTCGGCCCGACAAGTTCCTCGCTGAAAAGTGTACACACGACCGAGTTTCTCGCCAGAATCCAGCTCCGACCGAGTTTCTGGCTGAATTCTGCCGAGAAACTCGGTCGTGTGTACGGGGCCTTAGGCTGGATTCACATCTGTGCATTTTCAGTGCTTTTTGCATTTTGCAGATTGCACTAAAGAACGTGTTTCATAGGAAACCATTTTAAATGGACTGTAGTGCAAATCTGCGAAATGCAAAAAGCACTGAAAATGCATAGGTGTGAACCTTAGTGCTCTTAATTAAGACAAGAACACACTCTAATGGGGCATGCTTTGTTCATACTTTATGTCTGAGGTTTACAACAGCTTTAAAATAGATATAGCCCTAAATTAATGATATCTAGTTTGCTAAAGCACTATATACTACAAACAATTTCCATTTTTTTTTTAATACTTGTATTCACCTTTTTCATCCTGTGTTGGATCTTGTGTTAGATTTTGTCCTTCTGATCTATTGCAGCCTCTTTGTGGCTAATTCATGTCTCAATGCCTGCTTTCAGGTGATAGATGCATGGCATGAGGGTTTCCTAAGGCCTCATACACACGATAGGTTAACCAGAGGACAATGGTCTGATGGACCGTTTTCATCTGTCAAAACCGATCGTGTGTGGGCCCCATAGGTTGTTTAACCATTGGTTAAAAAAAAGCCAACTTGCTTTAAATTTAACAGATGGATTCCTAACCGATAGGTCAAAACTGAGCGTTAGTAGGCACAACCATCGGTTAAAAATCCACGCATGCTCAGAATCAAGTCGACGCATGCTTGGAAACATCGAACTTCGTTTTTTTTCAGCACTTCGTTGTGTTTTACATCACTGCGTTCTGACACGATCGTGTTTTTAACCTATGGTGTGTAGGCGTGACGGACCATCATTCAGCTTGATCGGTTAACCAATGACAACGGTCCTTCAGACCGTTCTCATCGGATGGACTGATCGTGTGTACAAGGCTTAATGGTGACTACATTAGACAATACCTCCATAATATGAGTTGGCATTTCCAATTGTAGCCTCCATTGGAAGCCTATATGACAGGCTGACAACACAGAAGAACGGTTGGGCGATAGGGACATTTTGCTGTCATCCTGTAACAGGAAGTGCCTGAACAAGGCCTTTTGTTGCAGATTTACCAGGTATTACATACAATTGATACACGCTGCAGATTTAAAAGTATTAAAAATGACATTACCATGTTAAAGATTTACTTTAATCTCAATTAACTTCCAAGCATAATGTCAAGCTAACACAGCTAAGCTGGCACCAATAATTCTCTATATAGTTGAAAATGTCTTATGTCCTTAAAGCGGAGTTCCACCCTAAAAACAAAGGGCTGGATTCACAAAGAGTTACGCCGGCTTATCAGTAGATACGCCGACGTAACTCAGAATCTAAGCCCGCAGCAAGTTTAAGTGTATGCTCAAACTGAGATACACTTAAACCTAGCTAAGATACGACGGCCTGCGCCGTCGTATCTTAGGGTGCAATTTTTCCGCTGACCGCTAGGTGGCGCTTCCGTTGATTTCGGCGTAGAATATGTAAATGACTAGATACGCCTATTCACGAACGTACGCTTGCCCGTCGCAGTAAACATACGCTGTTTCGGTAAGAGGTACGCCGCGTAAAGATAAAGCTGCCCCCTAGGTGGCGTATCCAATGTTAAGTATCGCCGTCGTTCCCGCGTCTAAATTTGAAAATTTTACGTCGTTTGCGTAAGTCGTCCGTGAATGGGGCTGGACGTAATTTATGTTCACGTCGAAACCAATACGTCCTTGCGGCGTACTTTGGAGCAATGCACACTGGGATATGTACACGGACGGCGCATGCGCCGTTCGTAAAAAAACGTCAATCACGTCGGGTCACCAAACATTTGCATAAAACACGCCCCTCATCCTCATTTGAATTAGGCGCGCTTACGCCGGCCCCATTTACGCTACGCCGCCGTAAGTTAGGAGGCAAGTGCTTTGTGAATATAGCACTTGCCTCTCTGACTTAAGGCGGCATAGCGTAAATACGGTACGCTGCCGTAAAAATGAGCGGATCTACGTGAATCCAGCCCAAAATTTCTATTAACAGCTTGCCTTTAAAAAAAAAAAATGTACTCACTTCTATCTGACTGTTACTAGGCATATTTTGTAATCTGCCTAGTTCCTGGTCCTAGGTGGTTCAACTTCCTGTCCCAAGACCCCATTGCCTCCTGGGAAATGATGACACTCATTTCCCAGGAGTCTCTGGGCATTACTGTGCCTAAAAATAACCCAGAATGCACCTCTCCCTGAAAGCAGGAAGAAAAATGAACTGGGCTTCACATGCCCACACATATGATGGATACGGCCACAACATGAGCTGGAGGATATAAGGCAAGTGTTTGCAATGATTTCTGGGACGATTGGGGAGCTGTTAATATGTTTTAGGGACTATCTAATGTGATTAATTTTAGCTTGCAAAAAAGAAAAAAAAATTATGCCTGGAACCCCGCTTTAATGACTGTCAGCAAGTTATCAGCACCAAGAAATCTGCAAACTGCAGAATAAGTGTACCCCGTCATTTAACGGCAGCGGCCCCCTAAGCTCAGCATGCAGACCCGAGGATTCTGTATAGATACAGAACAATTCTAAATCAACACATCTTCTAGAATACATTGTACCTCCTCATGTCATAACCAGGTTTTGGAAGCTGCCAAGTTGTGTTTTTACTGAGCCGGTTCAAGTGCTGTGCTGTCTAGTATTAATCTTATACAAAACTCATAGTGATTATTTTGTTTCAAATTAAATTATTATTATTATGTTAGACATGCTTAGATGACTGACAAAGTTACATAAAACAGTTGTTTCTCTTGACTGCAGATCTCAATCAAGAATGATTGTTAATTGCTGTTTGTTTTTAAACATAATTTGGTAATGTGCGAATAGTGTGCTGTAGCATCATTTATAATAGTTATGTTATTTTTCTCTTTGCTTTTGTATGACTGGCGACCGTAGTCAGGGTGAATATCTGCCATTATAGTAGGCACACTTATATGCAGTCACTTGGTGGTCTGTTCTATACTGAAAAAGTGATACAGAGTAGTGTTTCCAGTGCTTTAAGTGGGCCAAAAGAGGTGCCGGTACTCTATTAGGCGCCGGTGCTCCCCCCCCCCCCCCAATACTGAACATGAAAATACCCTTAGAAAGTACCCTGAAAAAGAGCTACTGTAGAAAGAGCTACTGAACATAAATAAAATGTGCAAAAGGGTATTGAACAAAATGGGCTCTGCACGTGCACTGTGCGAACACTCTGGAGCTCATCCTTAATCCTATGTAATGTATCCCTCTCAGGGCTTTCAGCATGTAAGGGGTTAAATGATTAATCCAGTGTAATGCATCCTTCAGGGCTTTCAGCATGTAAGGGGTTAAATTATTGCAGGATTAATCATTTAACCCCTTACTGTAAGGGATTAAATGATTAATCTTGCAATCATTTAACCCCTTACATGCTGAAAGCCCTGAAGGATGCATTACACTGGATTAATCATTTAACCCCTTACATGCTGAAAGCCCTGAAGGATGCATTACACTGGATTAATCATTTAACCCCTTACATGCTGAAAGCCCTGAGGGTATAGATCATGAAGCTCTGTTATTGATCAAATTATTGCAGGCCGCAGCAGGAGGGGGCTTTTGGCAATGGCATCAGGCAGACAGGCATGTTGTTACTGTAAGTGAGTACTGTGCTTAGGCCCTCAGGGCAGGCATGCTGCGTGTGTACTTGCTGGAGAGTGAGTGGCTGGCCTGGTCGGGCAATGCATTAACACGTGGCATGGCGGTGGCGTGAGTCTCAGGCCCCGTACACACGACAGAGTTTCTCGGCAGAATTCACCGAGAAACTCGGTCAAAACCCGGATTCTGCCGAGAAACTCTGTCGTCTGTACAGTTTTGGCTCGATGGAGCCGCCGAGGAGCTCGACGAGAAAATAGAGAACATGTTCTCTATTTTCTCGTTGTTCTATGGGAGAAGGCGGCCCGCCGAGCTCCTCGGCGGCTTCATCCCAGAACTCGACGAGGAACTCGACGTGCCAAGCACGTCGAGTTCCTCGGCCGTGTGTACGGGGCCTGAGTCTCCCCAACTAGGTGCTGGTGCTGACTGCCGAGTCCTACTCCCATATGTATCGTCAGGCTCACCTGTCGTGTCAAGACTGAGTTGGCCGGCACATGACCACATACCACATACGCCCAATCACAGGGTGCCAGCTGCCGCAAAATGGTGGCCGTGCTCGGAACAGTGACACAGTATTAACATTTTACTGATTTAAAAAAAGTGACACGGACGCCGGTATTTTGTGCCCCCCCCCCCCCAATGTTGCGCCCGGTGCGATACGCCAGTGCGTTCCGGTACGGGAAACCCACGTACTGGGCACACGGAGAGGTGCTGGTACTCTCCAGGGCCATTTTTGGAAGTGGCGGTACTGAGTACCGCCGCATTCCGGCCCAGTTAAAGCACTGAGTGTTTCTATATTTAAAGCTAAACGCCGAGAAGTAGATAAAATACACCGCTGCAGTGGGGTCCCCCCTCACTGCAAGGGTTAAAGGAGAAGTGTGGATGTGGGTTCTAAGCCCAAGAAATGAGCGATTACATGACAGGTCTTCCCAGAGCAGAGACCAGTGACTGTCGGTCACCGCTCTCTGCTCCGCTTCTCCAGCACTCACTGGAGTACCGGGCTGTGGAGGAGGCAGGAGTGGCTGGCGCTCTTGTGACTTGGAAGAGAAGTATGGGAAAAAAAGATTTGCCCCTAATTCTTTTTTAAATGCCTTTTTAGTCCCATGGTGCAGATATATGGTGTAATACAGAAGTTTTTTTTATCTTAAAGCAGAGTTCTACCCATATTTTAAACTTTAGCTCAATAGGTACATTCCTGCAAGTTGAACAATATTTGGGATTTTTTATTTTTTTTACTTACTCTGTGCCGCTTGTTGCTAGGGTGTCTTGTGTATTCTGCCTCCTTCTGGGCCGCGGCGTTGTATGTATTTTCCTACGGAGCTTCTGCTCCTGGGAGATTCTGTCATTGTTCGGAGGAGTCAGTGGGCATCACTGCAGATTTCATTTAGTTATTTCACAGGAAGGGGCAGGAATTTCCTCTGACGCCGCCCGTTTTGATGGCAACTCAAGACATACCCTATACCCTGTGTGTAATGCACATATGCGAGATTGGGAGGTGCATGCTGGGTAGCCAGCAGCACTATATCCCAGGTCAGGAGTGAATGGTGGCTTGATGGAGGAAGATCTAGAATAGAATACATGGTTCTCCTTATGCCACACACTTCATGACCAGGGTCCAAATGTTGCATGGGCCTTGATTGATCAGTGTGACCCCACCCTGCATCTATCTTGTAACCTCCAAAGTCAGAATTAAAGGAGAAGTCCAGCCTGAGCTCATTTGGCTGGATTTCTCCTCTGGGTCACAGGAGTGCAATTTGTTTTGCACTCCTGTGATCCATTTTCAGCAGAGAAGATGAGTTATCGGTAAGAGCCGGTTCACACTTCCACGGCACGACTTCGGGGGGCGACTCAGCAAGTCGTCCTGAAGACGACTTCAGAGGCGACCTGCAAAACGACTTCTGTATAGAAGTCAATGCAGGTCGCCCTGAGCCGCCCCCGAAGTCGTGCAAGAACCTTTTTCTAAGTCGGAGCGACTTGCGTCGCTCCTATTAGAACGGTTCCATTGCTACAAAAAGCGTTTACAAGCTGTGATACTTGCCAAAGGGGACAGTACAAGATATTAACTCTGCAGGGTGCCCAAACTTTGGCAGATGCCATTTTTTTGTTTTCTGTAAATTTGAAAGTGTAAATGATGTAAATAAAATATAACTTTTTTTGACATATTATAAGAATGTCTAATCTGTAATTTGATGCCTTTTGGAGATTTTTCCATCTTTCCTTGGCTTCGTTATGCACATTAATACAAATTTGTACCTGGGGTGCCCAAACTTTCGATCCCCAATGTATACTCAGGACTCTAGTCATTATATTAGCAGGTTAAGGATTTAGTGGGTTAATTCAGTACACTTGAACAGGCCTGTTGGGACTGTGGTGCAGGGGTGGAGAAGGGAGAGTACGGACATAGAGAACAAGGTCATTCCTCTGCCCTCCTTCTGCCTGGATTCATATGACCCAATATAAGTAAAGTTGGCAGTTAATTCACCGAAGAATCATTTAGACCAGGGATATGCAATTAGCGGACCTCCAGCTGTTTCAGAACTACAAGTCCCATGAGGCATAGCAAGACTCTGACAGCCAAAAGCATGACACCCAGAGGCAGAGGCATGATGGGACTTGTAGTTCTGCAACAGCTGGATGTCCACTAATTGCATATCCCTGATTTAGACTATAATTTGTTGTTCTTGTGTGTTCATCTGTGCTCTCTGGGTTACTCACTTAAAGGGCCCCCCCAAACAACAGTCAGATTTGATCCTTAAGGGTTTCTCCAATCACCTTTATTCTTTGTCTTATCTGTATATATTGACCTTTTATATGATACTATTCCCTTTTCTAATTTTTTTACTCTACTATAAGCAAGTTCACAGTAAAGATAAATTCTGTGTTCACTATAACCTGTGTCCATTTACTGTGGTATAACCCTAACATTGCTGCTGCCAAGTGTGCCAGTGGGGTGAGGCTGTTCTTGGGTTAAGGATGCAGAGTGAGGAACCAACAATATTTAAGCGGCTCCTGGGGGTTAGCGCTACACAATGATAATTCCTCTGCTTTAAACAGTTTTTTATATAAAGCAAAAAATTAACAATTCAAAATACTGTATTATTTTACAATGCATAAAAGCTGATAGGAATGTGATGTGGTAATTCTATTTTCACTGCATACAAAAACAGATAATTCTAATTGTCATTTCTTATCATAATGCACAAGATCTTGTATTTCCTGTGACACCGGCACAGATATCTACTTTGTCTGTATTGTAATTGGGTCTGGCATAGCAGTGCATGGACAGATTCTCCAGAGACAACAGAACTACTGAGTTCATTCTTTATACAACCCTGCATCACTCTCCCATTAAGTAATGTGAAATGCACGAAATGGACAGCTCCTGGCAACTCTTCAGTAGCAGCAGCATCTTCGATGGCCTAAGTGATGTACACAATACTGGTGCAGTCAGCTTGATGGATTTTTTCATCACTATAGTTATAACTCCCTTAATTGCCATATTTATTGATTTTTCTCTGAATCTGTTAGAATGACATCCATCTCACACTAAACCAATGATCAGTCACATGATCTTTGTTTTCACTGTCAGAATTAGGAGTGATCAAGAGAGGGTGGCTACATGCAGGGGGACCATGTTGAGCTAATTTAGCCACCCTCTAACAGGAAGTCAGGTCACAGCAGGGGTAAAAAAAAATAATTTTTGCCCATATTGTTTGCGCTATCCCTGGAGCCTTTCCTGTGTCATGTTAGACTAAACCCCGACATATCCGGGATAGAGGTGAATAAGTCACGACATACGGTCTTGGCTTACGCGGATGACTTACGAATCCGGGAACCTCTCTCCCCAATTCAATGAACGAATTTGATATATACGGTAGACACTCCAACCTCAAAATAAACTTTGGAAAATCAGTGGCGATGGGAGTGGGCATGTCTCAGACGCAGCTATTACATCTTCGCTCCAGCTTTCATCTGCAATGGACGGACGCGGCCTTGACTTATCTGGGTATACGTATCCCACCAAATTTTGCCCAACTATTCAAACTGAATTTCCCACCTCTCCTCCAGGCGGTCAAGAAACTCCTAGATCAGCGGCCTACACTCTTGGTTTGGCAGATGTAACATTCTTAAGATGTCAATCTTACCAAAGTTCTTGTACCCTATGCAGGCCTTGCCAATACACATTCCCCTAGACTACTTTAAACAGGTTCAGTCGATGTTCCAGAGGTTTGTGTGGGCGGGAAAAAAACCTGACTACACAGGAAGATACTCGTGCGTCCAAAGACACACGGTGGACCGGCAATGCTGGACGTCCACGCATACCACTCTGCGGTGCATTTGAGCCGACTCTTGGATTGGTGCCGTCACAGAGACACTAAGCTCTGGGCACAGCTAGAACAAGCACAAACTGACATCCCCCTCCAGGGAGCCCCCTGGTGCTATGATGCTCTGCCACCTAATGTTGAGCGGCATCCGCTGATTGGCGTTACGGTCAAAATCAGCGCACAGCTGATCTCCCAGTTGCCCCTTTTTACCCGGAATTCGGCTCTACACCCCATCCTGGGGAACCCTCAGTTTGAACCGGGCATGAAGGATAGGGTGTTTCGGGGTTTACGAGAGGCTGGACTGTTTCGGGTATCCCACTTTAGAACGGGGGATCAGTGGAAGACGGTCGTGGAACTCTCAGACCCCACTGGTCAGTTTTGACTGGACTTTATGAGGGCCCTACAGATGAACCACTACTTATCTAGCCTCTCGCCCTCCACAACTACCAATCAGACTCTTACGCCCTTGGAGGAGCTTTGCACGGGAACGGAGGCACTACCACACACACTCTCCCTGTCGTACAACATACTTATCACTCCATCAGGTGACTGGGAGCTCCCAGGCCTTACTGGATGGGAGAGGGAACTGAACTGTGTTTTTACAGCACATAAGAAGCAACACATACTCACATTTACACACAAATCCTCCCTATGCACAAAGATCCAATTACAAGCTGCTTACGTGCTGGTATAGGACCCCGGCTCTGTTACATAAATTCTTTCCTACAACAGCGGATTTGTGCTGGCGCTGCCAGGAGGAAAGGGGCACATTGCTCCACATCTTCTGGTCTTGCCCACGCCTTGGGGAATACTGGGGGGAGATTCGCCGACTAGTTCAGAAATTCACGGACCGGGTGGTGCCGGAGGACCCAGCATATTTTCTATTGCACGCCAATGATACCCCAGCTCGTATTTATAAGAAATCGGTAGTGAGACATTTGCAGATGCAGCCAAGGCCTGCATTCCATTGCACTGGAAATCTCCACATTCGCCGACTGTTCTCCAATGGTTCAAAAAGGTAGACAAAATCAATAAGATGGAGGACCTAATTATGATGGACCAGAATAGGCAAGAGGCATACTCTAATACATGGCGAATAAGGAACGCCTTCAGGTACTCGGAGGAAGGTCAGGCGCTCAGGGGAGAGAGCCCGGCGACATGAAACGTTGGGACACCCTCCTTCGGGGCTGCCCTGAGCCCGTACGGGCTCAGGGACCTTGACACACCCCCCCCGAGTTGGGGTCGGTGCTGGAACCCGTGTCTGCGGGTCACCCCCCCTTACCCACCCTCCCCCTCCCCTCTCTTTTCCTCTCATCTTCCTTCTTTACCTCTCTTGCGTCTCCTATCCTTCCTACCTCGCCCCCTATCTCTGGGGACGATACTCTATTCCTTGACTTATACTAACTTTCCGTGCTATTTTAGATGTTCTTCTTTTTTTTTTTTAAAGAATAAGGGGACCGGACACATTGGGCTAAGATGTTCTGCTTTTGGCATCCCGAAGGGGATAAGACTAGAGAGGAATACTCATGAGTTGTCAGTAATGGATACATATGCCTTTTAATGTGCTGTGTCATTGTTTTGTACCAATGTTGTCACTCCTGCTCTGTATCTGTGATATATGTGGACTGGCTTCCTATTATAAATAAATAATAATAAAAAAGGAATTTGGGGATTTGGAGAGTAATAAAAGTGTAGCAAACCCCCAAGGGAGCTTCTTTTATTTGTTCAGTCCTTTACTCTACCCCAATGAACTGCCCAAGCCCCTCTGGCACACCTAGCAATGTGATTAATGGAATAACTCAGCAGGAATATACAACACAGTTCTTCTTGTAGTTTACTTAAAGAAAGGTAAAATTCAGGTTAACATTAGTCAGCCAGGACCTGTGTAAATACCCAGGACTTGGTTGAAACAGTTTAAAGAAAACAGTCAGGAACACTATGCAAACAACGAAAGCAATAGGTAACAATATGTACAGATTAAATAGACTCCCCAATAACTTTTGGTGTGTGTGGGGTGCTGTGGCTAAAGGGTAACCCCAGACCGGCCTACGATACCTCTAGTACACACCCAGTGAAATTATCTCAATACCCGTGGTTTATCCCCTTTAAGAGCAATCGCGGAAATGCCCTGGAGGCAAAGCTTTGCGTTTTATTATCTTTACCGGCAATGTAGGAGCTCTGTGGACAATATTTGGATGTGGTATTCTATGAAAAGCATTAAAGGTTCCTGGGCAAAACCCCCTCACCAAATCCAGTACACAGTCAGCGGTCCTCCCCTGAGAGCTCGATCGATCTTAGATGCAGGTGTGTTGCAGAGGCATTCAGTCCTTGAGCTGTTGCAGGGTGTCCTTCTTTAGCATGGACAGTGTTTTCCTCTGGGCTGGAGCTGCATGAACAATCTGTTCCTCTGGGCTGGAGTTGCAGGCTGTGTGCCCCTTGGTAGGCCCCGATTCCACACACACATAGAGTGCAGGAGATGCTCTCCTGATCGGGTGCAGGCAAAAAGAGGCCTTGGCCTAGTTCTTCTGGCTTTTTATTTCTTCTCTCACAGTCCTTTGCTGCTGTCTGATGATTGGCTCAGGCTCTTCCAATATGGAGTTTACAGACAACCTCCAATAGAGAGTTTACAAACAAGCAGTTCTGAGACTGTGTGTGAAGAGAGAAAGGGGGGGTGAAAAAACCCACGCAGCTGTCCCCTAATAGATTAGATCAGTCTGGAGAAGAACCATAGTTTAGTATCACTTTAAAGTGCCACTTAAGATTTGTATTTTTTTCAGCTTCAATCGTTTTTATTCAGTTTTAACAATTGGTTACCAGGCAAAAGATTCACCCACGCAGGAGATAGCATTGAGGTTGTAACAGAAGTAACCTCACAAGGAAGGCAACTATAAACGATACATAGAGAAGAAAAAAAAAAGAAATGCAAGCTAACACAACAGTAAATAGAAGCATTTATGAAACCATAAGGACTAAGGGATCCCAGAGAGATTCCTTACAACTACAGGACATCCATTAGATCCACCAATATCCAAAATAAAAATTAAAAAGGAGCAGAGACCAGAGGAAAGTTAGGCGGAAAGATGAAGCTAGGGAAAATGAGTTATCCCACCTATCAAGTAAGGAGCTAAAGAAGGGATAGAGAAATCTGGTCAAGAACGAGAGGCTAGAAGGTTAGAAGCCAGCGACAGCCTGCCCCTATCCATGGTTCTGATCTCCTAATCTTCCAATGGCAGGGGTGTGTTTTTTTGAAGCACGTGATTAGAGCCAGAGGCTCTGCACCCTAATCCCACCCAGTTGTGTAACAATAGCGAATGAATATCGCCACACTGATCCTCCTCCTGGCCAATCAGGAAGCGGGTCTTGGACACCTAGGAGGTGTAGAGAGGAGCCGCACGGCGGAAGCTGCCGTGATGCAGAAGATGGGAAGAGGACACAGGAGCCTGCTGCCTGCCTCCCATAGGAGCCCTCTGCCCACTGCCCGTAGAAGCCTGAAACCTGCCCGCTGCATGTAGGAGCTTGCAACCCGGCCACTGCCCGCAGGAGCCCGGGTGCCCGCAACCTAGATAGCGTAAGTTTGCTACGCCTCCAAAAAACAAAAAAACTAGCCACCACTGTTAGAAGCCAAAAGATGGGGAGAAGGTAAGAGCTCAGGAGCATTAGGACCACCACAGGCCGCCCAAGCTGGCTGGGGGAGGGTGGGAAAGGCATATGACAGCCATGGATCCTAGATTTTAAAGTGATTGTAAAGTCCAGTTTTTTTTAAATAATAATAACAAATATGTTATACTCACCTCTTCTGTTACAGTGGATTTGCCCAGAGCAGCCCAGGTCCTCTTCTTCTCAGGTCCCTCTTTGAGGCTCCTAGCCCCTCCCTTCTGTTTAGTGCCCCCACAGCAATCGGCTTGCTATGTGGGCACCCGAGCCGAGTCACGGCTCTCTGTGTCCATTCAGACACGGAGCTGTGGCCTGGCCCCACCCCTTTCTTTTCTCATTGACTGACTTTGATTAACAGCAGTGGGAGCCAATGGTGCTGTGCTGCTGTTTGAGCCAATGAGGAGTGGAGTCCCAGATGGACGAGACATTCCTACATCCCTGGATCTAGAGGGACCTCTGGTAAGTATTAGGGGGGCTGAGGGGGGCTGCTGCACACAGAATGCTTTTTATCTTAATGCATAGAATGTATTAAGATAAAAAAACTTCTGACTTTGTAACCACTTTAAGGAACTTGGCATGAGAGTCGTTGCGGATGATTGACATCTGTTCATTAAGCATAGTGATTAGGTGGCCAAATATGCGAGACCAGAAGCCAAATAGTGTAGGACACTTCCACCATATATGTACCACATCACCCTGATGGCCACAATCCCGAAAGCAGCGGTCACTGTATGATGGATTGGCATGGGCAATGCAAGCAGGGACCCAATACCAATGTAGGAGCACCTTATATGCCGCCTCCAGGGTGGCTGTATTGAATGAGCCCCAGAAGACCAGGTCCCGCTCCAATCTGCCAAATCTATTTCAGTCGCCAAGTCTTGTTCCCACTGAGCTACATAAGTGAGAGAAGTAGGATGAATGGTTATTCGGAGAAGCGCGGAAAGCCGTGATGAGGCCTGGGAATCCCGAGAGTGCAGGCGGGTGTATTTAAATACAGTTTTCTGGAATGGGTACGTAGAAGTCCTGAGCAGCAAGGTGAGCCAGTGCTGAAGTTGGAGATAGTGGAAGAGCTCTGATCTGGAATGTCATGGGTCTCCAGAACTAAAGATTTTTTTTTTTAAATACCAAACATGTTATACTTACCTGGTCAATACAATAGTTTTGCACAGAGCAGCCCTGATCCTCCTCTTCTTGGGTCCCCTGCTTGGGGATGTTTCTTTTGAATTGTTTTTTCATCAACTTGTAGTTATAAACCTTTACACACATGCATTTACCAAGGTATAAAATAATCCATAGAAATCATTGAGCTATGCAATGGACATGGTTGTCAGCGTTCACTTACAAACTGGTTACTACAAAATACTCCACAAATGCAGACACTGGGTGTATTCCACACTGATCAAACTGTCAATAACTATTGACAAACCATTTCTCCTATAAAGAATTTTCTCTGTTTTACGAACTGCACCTGATACTTTAAAAAACATCTTTCAGACAGCCCCAGGCACAAAGTGAGGCACTAAATGCAGTGTGAAGACAAGCGCTTGTGTCTGCCTTCTAACAAGTAGCGTGTGCTTTTGCTGTGAGCATGCTGACAGTTATGGATCACACAGACAAGCTTGCCAGGGTGCATTGTTTTATTTTGATTCTGCAGTGTTTTAAGTGCAATGTTCAAAGAAACCTGCCATGCAAGAAACATTGAGGTTGTTGTTGCTTCGCCTTCTCTGCTTGGCTGTTATACCTTTTTAATTTGATACTTTGAGTCTGGACCTGAAACAAGTAGCATAAAAAGACTCCTTATCTGAACCTGCATACTTGTTCCAAGCCAATGACCCAGAAGGTACTGCAATCAGTGGGTCAGCATTAGGCCTCATGCACACAGGACATTTGCTTATCTCTCCTAGACACATTTCCTCCTGAAAGCAGCGCTTTTGCAGAAAAAGCACTTGGCGCTTGTAAACGCATCTAAAAGCGTTTAGGTGCATCAAGCACTTGGACGTTAATTAATTTCATTGGCTGGATTAATCATGTATACCGGAGGAAACATGGTGGCTTTTTATCTGCTGTACTCCCTATTTTTCAATAAAAGATATGAAAATGTGCTGATATATCATACAAGAACATCGCCCCCAGCTATATCACCAACCTCATCTACAGATATCGCCCAAATCGTCCTCTCCGCTCCTCCCAGGACCTCCTACTCTCTAGCTCCCTTGTTGCCTCCGCTCGTGCTCACCTCCAGGACTTCTCCAGAGCTTCCTTCTCCCATCCTCTGGAACTCCCTGTCCCCGTATGTCCAGTCAGCCTTCCTTTCCTCTCCCCCTTCTTTTACTGGCTAAAAACAGGTGTAGTCACCAACCACTTGAATAATTGGTGGTATCAATTGAATATGTAAAACATTTTTGACCCTAACCTGATTGGCTAATTATGTAGAGGTGGAGCTTGTATACATGTATGTGAGTATATATATATTTTGCCATATCTGTTTCAAACTAGCTACGACTAAGGCTATTGCCGGAACGCGTCAGTATTATTGTTTTATTGTCACTCTGATGTACCAATAAATGACACTTCAAGGATTACAGTTTTGCCGACTCTTCTTACTACTGTTGCATGCGAGTGTGATGGGACACATCAAGCTTTGGCACCTGTGAGTGGACCTGGTGTATGGACTGGGTTGTCCATGCAGTGAGCGCTGTTACCTTTTTTCTTTTCCAGTCAGCCCCTACCTTGTCGGCCTTTAGGCGATCCCTGAAAACTCACTTATTCAGGGAAGCCTACCCCACCTCCACCCAAGCCACCTCCATCAGATCATTCCTGCAGCTATTACCTTTTGTATCACCTCTCTCTCCCTTTAGATTGTAAGCTCAACAAGCAAGGCCCTCCTATTCCTATTCCTTTTGTATTGAACTGTATTGTAATTGTAGTGTCCCCCCTCTACATTGTAAATCACTACACAAACGATTGGCGCTATATAAATTCTGTATAATAATATCGGAATGCCGGCTTTTCCCTGTGGAATACATAGTATTGGAGGCTATCAGAAGCTTTTTTGCCTAAGCACCCAGTACTTGGTACCATGGATATTAGGGAGGTTTTTAATGCTGTTTCACCTGCTCTTATTAATGTGCATTGTGCAAGTTACCGTAACATGGTGTGGATCCAGCCTAAGGTATGCCTTGTAGTGTTTGGACACACCATTGGGTGTTTTGAGTAACAGGTTTTTTAAAAGTCTCTACTCATATCGCAAGAAGAAAATGTAAATCTGAAATTCTAGAGATGTAAAATAAAGATGTATACTTCAGTGACCATTATTCATGGTGCTATTGCATGTAAACATCAAAATGATGTGAATAAGGTTTTAATATATCGGATTAGTAACATTCAGGGGTCAAGTCCTGGGGAAAAAAGTGTGGGAACTCCCCCATCCACTCCCCCACCAAAATAAAAAAAATGATACGCTCATATGCATAATTACTAAACCGCATGTTTTTTTCTAAAGCAAGTTCTTTCTAAATCCCGCGATAACTCACGGCAGACCTCCGCAATGTCTCCTGGGAACAATGACAAAAGCTCCCAGGAGACATTGCGGCATCGAGGAAGTGACGGAATACCCGCACACTACCCGATGAATCCATATACACGAAGCGGCCAGTAACATAAAGGATGACTAAGGTTTGCCTGCCCCTGACAGTGACTCGAGCTGGGCATCGCCGCTTAGTGAAGGATTGGCTCGGGCGGCTCGGCTGCTCTCGGCTGCTTTAATCCTGCAAAGGGAACTGCGTTCCTGCTGTGAAAAAAGTGCAGGAACTCCGTTCCCACGCGTTCCCGCAGGACTTGCGCCCTGGTAACATTAATATCCATTTTTAAAGCCAAGTGTTTTTATGGACAAGTCAGGGAAAGATTAATTACGATCCATTGCTATGGGTTTCTGTGTGTTGCTCACTGATTTTTTTCAAGAGTTTCTATTCAATTAGTGGTGCAAAAGGCATCTCTGAAAGTCTAAATAGGTACCGTATTTAACAATTCAATTTTTGAAGGACATAATTGGTTTCTCCTGCGCTAACATCTCAACCTGAAAGCTGGATGATCTGACCTTGACACATGACATCTTAACTCACGTCTCTGCATACCAATTGATATGTTGAACTTCGCTCTGAGAATACTGCCTAGTTATAGGCAATGAGAACAGACAGAAAGATCTGCTTCTTCTTATTATGCGGTAACAGTGACTGCCGCTTCAGTAGACCCAGCAATGTCAGCAGGAATTGAGTTCTAAGCAGATATAGAAAAAAAAAACACCTTTTAAAGCAACCTTGTCAGTAAAATAATGCCTAGTGTACCTGCAAATGAAGAGATTGATTACTCTCCTCATACACCTCCTGTGTAGCCCATCGCTTCTCTATGTAAAAGAAATTGTAAAAATTTGGAAAATCCAACAATTGTCTGATGGAGCATACAAACGGTCGGATTTTCCGACAACAGCCTGTCATCATACAATTCCCGTCGGATAAGCCGATCGTGTGTATGAGGCACTCTGGTAATACTGTATATGTTGGCTGAAGCAGACTGTAGGGTTGCCATTTCTGTGTCCATTATTACTAAGCACCTTGCTGGATCCTGCTATAATAAAGATGTGCATTTTAACTTTTGCAATGAGGGTCAAATCTGAAGCCTCGTACACACAACCTGTTTTCTCTGCAAAAAACAGCAAGAAAACTACTTCTTGCCGAGAAAACCGTTCGTGTGTACGAGGCTTTCAAGTTTCTCGTCAGGAAATCTGGCCAGAATCTCGACGAGAAAAAAAGAGAACCTGCTCTCTTTTTTCTCGTCGAGATTCTTGTTGGCCTGTTCCCTAATGAGAAACCCGAGAGTGTGTATACTTACCTGTCGCCGTGGAAACCCATGAATGCTCGAAATCACTTTGACGCATGCGCGGTAGCTTCCACTAGATAGGTAGTGTGAAGCAAGATGGCGGCGATGGCATCGATTGTGACGAGCGCATGCTCGTCATACGCGATAACGTCTCTTGCCTTTCAAGAGAACCGCGGTTCTTTTGAAAAGTCAGTGTGTACACTCGGGCGGCAAGAGATTCTTGTCAAGAATCTCGTCAGGGAAAACTACTGTTTTTTCCTGACGAGATTCATGCCCGTGTGTACAGGGCCATAAGTTGAGATGTTTACCCTTAAGGGAATGATGGTGGCTATTCACCTGGAGTGCGCCATTGCCATTGAGTTTTGGATGTTTTGTAGTTTTTATATTATTGCACAGACTTTTGATTTTACACCATTAAGGCCACGTACACACCATCGGTCCAAACCGATGAAAACGGACCGAAGTTCAGTTTCATCGGTCCAAACCATCCGTGTGTACGCCCCATCGGTCTTTCGTCCTTCGGACAAAAGTTAGAGAACTTGCTTTAAAATCGAACCGATAGACCGCTGACCGATAGGCCAAACCGATGGTTAGTACACAAAAGCATCGGTTCAAAACCCGCGCATGCTCAGAATCATGTCCACGCATGCTTGGAAGCATTGAACTTCGTTTTTTTTCAGCACGTCGTCTGTTTTACGTCACCGCGTTCTGACCCGATCGGTTTTTGAAAACGATGGTGTGTACGCACATCAGACCATCAGTCTGCTTCAGCCGTGAACCGATGAAAACGGTTCGTCGGACCATTCTCATCGGATGGATCGACTGTGTGTACGCGGCCTTAGACATTTTGTGGCACTGTTTATTTCACCTTTTTGATTCATGAAGATTATAAATATATTTCTGTGTTTGTTTTCATACTTACACATTTATGTACAGTAAAACCTTGGATTGCGAGCATAATTCGTTCCGAAAGCATACTTGTAATCCAAAGCACTTGTATATCAAAGCAAATTTTCCCATAAGAAATAATGGAAACTCAGATGATTCATTCCACAACCATTTATTCATAAATCCTTCAGTTTATAGTCCATATAAAAAGATTATAGCAATGTGATAGTTGTGTAACCATAAAATGTCCATCCACAAATGGAAGCCTCCACAAGGGGATAAGAAGCAAAATACAGCAGGAGCTACAGGGTATAAAAGACAAGAGAGGCGCCCCTAAGTGTAGCAATATGGTTACATCTAATCTAAGTATGCAGGCATCCAGGGTAAAGATGCCCACATAGACAATCCCCTGCACCGCCGGCTCTTACCGCTGTCAGTCTGCAATTGTGACTGGGAAGACTACCCCGCAGTAGAGTGATCTGAAAGTGAGACTTGAACCGCTTGTGGAGCGCAGTGTGGAAGGGATGACGTCGATGGTGGTAAGAAGGACGGTCTATGTGGACAGCTTTACCCCAGATGCCTGCATACTTAGATCTGCCTATTTTATTCATCAACCATGTGAGTTGCTAAATGTTGTACCTTCATTACATGAAACCATATTGCTACACTTAGAGCCTCCTCTCTTCTTTTTTTATACTCAGTTGTGACATGAAGCTACTCTCTATCAAGACATCACTTGTATATCAAGACAAAATGTATTAAAAATGTTTTCTTGTCTTGCAAAACTCTCTCAAACCAAGGTTTTACTGTATTGTAAAACGGTATTTATATTTTTGTTTCATTTTCTGGAGTACATCCCCAATTTTTTCATGTAAAATCCACTTAACAGAATGCAAAGATTTGAAAATCTCATAAACCCAAATTTGATGTATAATAGAAAAAAGAAATATAAAATATCAAATGTTTAAACTGAGAAAATATACAATTTTCCATGTATCAAAAAAACAAGGTAATTTTGAAATTGATGGCAGCAACATGTCTCAAAAAAGTTGGGACAGGGCAGCAAAAAGCCGGTAAAGTAAGTGGAACTAACACAGAAGAGCTGGGAGAATATTTTACAACTAATTAGGTTAATTGGCAACAGGCCAGTAATATGATTGGGTATAAAATGTGCATCTTAGAGAGTCAGAGTTTCTTAGAAGTAAAGATGGAAAGAGAGTCACCAAACTGTGAAAAGCTTTGTCTAAAAATTGTCAGAACATTTTAGAATAATGTTCCTCAATATAAAATTGGGAAGATTTTAAATATATCATCATCTACAGTACATCATATCAAAAGATTCAGAGAATCTGAGAAATCTCTGTGCGCAAGGGACAAGGCGAAATGTAATATTGGATGCCCGTGATATTCAGGCCCTCAGATGGCACTGCATTAACATCAGGCATGATTTTGTGATGGACATCACTACATGGGCTCAGGAATACTTCCAAAAATCACTGGGCTAGATTTAGATAGGTTAGCGGATCTTTAGATCCGCTAACCTATCTGATTTACGTTATGGTGCCGCTATTTTTTGAAGCAAGTGCTTTATTCAGAAAGCACTTGCCTCTAAAATTGCGGCGGCGTATCGTAAATCCCCCGGCGGAATTCAAATTCCGCGGCTAGGGGGCGTGTACTATTTAAATCAGGCACGTCCCCGCGCCGATCGAACAGCGCATGCGCCGTTCGCAAATTTACCCAGCGTGCATTGCTCCAAATGACGTCGCAAGGACGTCATTGGTTTCGACGTTAATGTAAATTACGTCCGGCCGTATTCGCGAACGACTTACGCAAACAACGTAAAAAAATTCAAAACTCGGCGTGGGAACGACGGCCATACTTAACATAGGATACGCCGCACTTACCGCTGCTATAGCAGGGGTAACTTTCTGCCGGAAAAAGCTGAACGCAAACAACGTAAAAAAAAAGTGCCGGGCGGTCGTTCGTTTCTGAATCGGCGTAAATGCTCATTTGCATATCCGACACGTAAAAGATATGGAAGCGCCACCTAGCGACCGGCCTGGAATTGCAGCCTAAGATACGATGGTGTAAGTCACTTACACCTGTCGGATCTTAGGCATGTCGATGCGTAACCTGATTCTATGAATCAGGCGCATAGATACGACGGCCGGACTCGGAGATACGACGGCGTATCAGGAGATATGCCGTCGTATCTTCTTTCTGAATCCGGCCCACTGTCTGTAAACTGAGAGGTTGATTTGCTAAAGGTAAATATACTGCACACTGCAAGTGCACTTTAAGTGCATTTCCTCTAGATATGAGGGGAAGCTCTGCTGATCTCTATCATTCAATCATGTACAAGCAAAAATGCTGTTTTTTTTACACAGTATATTTGCCTTCAGTAAATAAACCCTACAGTCCTCTGTGCCATCCAAAATGCAAGTTAAAGCTCTATTATAAAAAGAAGCCATATCTGAACATGATCCAGAAGATCTCCAAAATGGACTGTTGAAAAGTGGAAAACTGTTCTGTGGTCAGATGAGTCTGAATTTGACATTCTTTTTGACATCCATTGGCGTCGCTTCCTCCGCACTAAAGAGGAGCGGGACCTTTTATCTTGTTATCAGTCGTCACGCCAAAAACCTGCATCTCTGATGGTATGGGGCTGCATTAAGGTGTATGAAATGGGCAGCTGCAAGAACACCATCATGGCTGAAAGATATATCCAGGTTTAGGGCAGACTATGCTCCCATCCAGAATGAGAAGTTGATTTACTAAAGGCAAATATACCGTGCACTGCAAGTGCAGCTGCTCTAGATCAAAGGGAAGCTCTGAAATGTGGTGAAGCTCTGATGATATCTATCATCCAATCATGTGCAAGCAAAAATGCAGTTTTCCTTGCAAGTTCCCCTCAGATCTACAGAAACTGCACTTGCAGTGCACATTCTATTTGCCTTTAGTAAATCTACCCCATTGTCTTTTCCAGGGAAGGCCTTGAATATTTCAGCAGGGCAATGCTAAACTGCATACTACATCTATGACAACAACATGGCTTAATAGTAGAAGAGTCTGGATGTCTAAATGCCCTGCCTACAGTCCAGACCTTTCACCAATTGGAAATATTTATCACATCTTGAAATTAAAAATTCCACAAAGAAAACCTAAGACTGTTGCACAGTTAGATACCAGGCATAAGATTCCTCTCCCAAAACTCTATCAACTGGTCTTCTCAGTTCCCAGACGTTTACAGAGTGTTGTTACAAGAAGAGGGGATGTTACCCCGTGGTAAACATGGCCCTGTCCAAACTTTTTGGAGACGTGTTGCTGTCATCAATTTCAAAATTACCTTTTTTTTTAAATGGTACATTTTTGCAATTTAAACATTTTTACAATTTGAGAATTCACCAAGTGGTTTGAGCGAAGGACTGATTTTACAAATAAAACAAAGGGGTTGATTTACTAAAAGCCAAACAGACTGTGCACTTTGCAAGTGCAGTTGCACTCCTTTTCCTTAGTAAATGTAAAAATGTAAAATGTGTTGAAGCTTCACTTCGTAAAGAATACCCAATCAGGTGCAAGGAGAATAAAAAATTGAATGATGGAAATGACTGTATTTTCCAGCGTATAAGACGACCTTTTGCATCTAAAATAATGCCCCAAAAGTTAGGGGTCGTCTTATACGCCGGGTACCTGTGTCAGAGGGTGTCAGACGGCGGCCATCCATTATTCAAAAGCCGCGCCTCCTCCTCAGACTGTTCCGTGATAGGCGGAACACTAATTTTCCCAGCAGAGCCTCTGTTTAGTGTTCCGCCTATCACAGATGTCCTCTCATCCTCGGCCTCGGGCGAGAGGACATCCGTGATAGGCGGAACACTGAACAGAGGCTCTGCTGGGGAAATTAGTGTTCCGCCTATCACGGAACAGCCTGTGAAGGAGGCGCGGCTTTTGAATAATGGATGGCCGCCGTCTGTATGCTGCAAACAGAAGAAGGTTGGGAATGGAATAGCACAGTGAGGCATGTAATAACTGCACAGCGAGGCATGTTATAATGGCACAGCGAGGCATGTTATAATGGCACAGCAAGGCATGTAATAATGGCACAGCGAGGCATGTAATAATGGCACAGCAAGGCATGTTATAATGGCACAGCAAGGCATGTTATAATGGCACAGCAAGGCATGTTATAATGGAACAGCAAGACATGTTATAATGGCACAGCGAGGCATGTTATAATGGCACAGCAAGGCATGTTATAATGGCACAGCACGGCATGTAATAATGGCACAGCAAGGCATATTATAATGGCACAGCAAGGCATGTAATAATGGCACAGCAAGGCATGTAATAATGGCACAGCGAGGCATGTAATAATGGCACAGTGAGGGGTCATCTTATACGGTGAGTATATACCAAAACCAACATTTTAGCTGGAAAATTAGGGGGTTGTCTTATACACCCAGTCGTCTTATACGCCGGCAAATACGGTAGCAGAGCTTCACCACATTTACTAAGTTCTGGGGGAAATTAGTGGAACTGCACCTGCAAAGTGCACAGTCTATTAGCTTTTAATAAATCCACCCCAAACAGTGACTAGCGTATGATTTTAAAAAAATATTTCTGCTAGAATTAGGCCCCTTATCTTTTACCTATCAAAAAAGTTCAGTATGATATTTAATATATTTGTTTGTATATGGGAATACCTATAGTGCACAACTAGGCTTGTGGTTTGATATTATTATTATACAAGATTTATATAGCGCCAACAGTTTACGCAGCGCAATATAAAAGGGAGACAATACAGTTACAATACAGTAAAATACAAAATGGTTAAGAGGGCCCTGCTCAGAAGAGCTTACAATTAGTGTTGAGCAGAATATGCCATATTCGATTTCGCGATATATCTCGAATATATATTCGAATATTCGAGATATATTCGCTAAATTCGAATATTCGTGATATTTTATCGAAATTAATTGATTGCGATTTTTCGCTATTGCGAATGCGAAAATAATTGCGATTTTTTAATAACTGCGGTATGAGCGCTCTGATTGGCTTAGAATATTCGTGATATTTTATCGAAATATCGCAACATGCGAATGCGATATTTATTGCGCAATTTCGAGATATGCTGGAGGAGCGCTCTGATTGGCTCAGAATATTCGTGATATTTTATCGAAATATCGCAACATGCGAATGCGATATTTATTGCGCAATTTCGAGATATGCTGGAGGAGCGCTCTGATTGGCTCAGAATATTCGTGATATTTTATCGAAATATCGCAACATGCGAATGCGATATTTATTGCGCAATTTCGAGATATGCTGGAGGAGCGCTCTGATTGGCTCAGAAAATTCGTGATATTTTATCGAAATATCGCAACATGCGAATGCGATATTTATTGCGCAATTTCGAGATATGCTGGAGGAGCGCTCTGATTGGCTCACTCTGAAATCGAATATTCGAGATATTTTAACGCAATTTCACAAAATGCGAATGCGAAATTGATTGCAGATATTTCGAAAACTGCTGTAGCAGCACTCTGAAATCGAATATGTATGATATTTTAACCCAAAAACATATTGCGATTGCGATTTTTCGATCGCGCATGCGCAATAGCGCGAACAACACGCGACCATTTCCTGGAGCCTTGCCAGTTTCCAACTTATGTTCCCAGCGCAATATTACAGCAACATGGTTGGAAGCAATTTCACTAAGTCTGAGGAAAAGTTGCTGATTTGTGTAAGTATTTTGACCACTGTTATTTCATCATCTTCAACTGCATTTTATTCTAGTTTAAAAGTTAGTATATATGTTCAGATATTAGTATTTCACAAAAAATGTGTCTCCTGCTTTTACAAAACTACAAGTCCCAGCATGCCTGGACAGCTGCAGACACCCTGGTTGGCAAATGTGTATTTAGGCACTTTTCCTTGTTATTTAGCATAATGAATTTAACATTTTTTTGGACATAGGACGTATGCGAACGTCCTGACTTCAGTGTCCTCAAGGCCCAAGGACGTTCGAATACATATTGCCCTTTAGATGTTGCAGAACTACAACTTCCAGCATGCCTGGGAATGCTGGCACTTCTAGTATTGTAAGTTCTGCAGGCCCACATTTTTCAGGCCTTTATGCACGGGTCTCTAAACTGTGGCACCCTAGATGCAGCAAAAGTAAAATTCTTAGCATGCACTGACAGACCGTGGCTGATGGGAGTAGTAGTTTTGCAACAGCTGGAGGTGGACTGGTCTTGAAACCCAGAGTTAGGTAACAAACCCGTAGTGTTTTGCAACCATTCTGCCTCCAGCTGGTTATTTTCTGTTGAAAAGCCTGTGGCGTGCAAAACACAACCCAAAAACTCCACCCGGTGCAAGGAAAAATTTGCACACACCTAAAGAGTGACATCACAAAAAACTGCGACGGTTGCATACGTCAGTGGTCCTCCGAAAAGGTCCCGTCTCTGACCCCCCGGGGCGTTAGGCTCCTGACAGGGAAAAGAGTTACTGTGGTCCATACAGCCGAAGCCATATGGACCCATCTCGGTCCAAGCAGCGCAATCAACACGCGAACAACACGCGACCATTTCCTGGACCCTTGCCAGTTTCCAACTTTATGATCGCAACGCAATCGCAGAGCAAGATGGTTGGAAGTAATTTCACTGTATCTGAGGAAAAGTTGCTGATTTGTGTAAGTATTTTGACCACTGTTATTTCATTATCTTCAACTGCATTTTAGTCTAGTTTAAAAGTTAGTATATATTCATAATTATGCAAATGATAATGGCTGCTATATTTATGTAAAAAAGGTGGCGACCGAAATGGCAGTATATAAAATCTGTCATGTTACCCCTGTCATTGATTAATAAGGCGAGAATGCTTCCAATTGTTGAATAGCATACATTTATGTCATATATCCATAAGGCTGTCAACAAAAGTATTACAATATACTTTGTTCTTCATCTTGCAGAAGTTCCTGGAAACAGGATACGATGAGCTGCGGAGGCAGCAAGAAAAACAGGGAGTTATAAGCTCCCTGATTGAGGAACTAGGCGAAGAACACACTCGCATGGCGATCCTCAAAAAGTGGTCCGACCTGAAGAGGCGCCAGATGAACCGGGTCAGGCGTATCCGGAATAAATATCATCCTGGTAAGTTATTGGTCACAGTTATGTTTTTTTTCCCCTAAAGTGTATTTTGTGCGTGTACTTGAGAGAGGAGCCGGACTGCAGGAGTTGGGAGTAGGCAGGCCTCCCCCAGAGGTAATCTGCCACCTTTCTCCATGCCCCGGGTGGCAATGGCGGGTGTGAGGGGGTCCTCCCACACAGACCGTCCTACCTGCTCCGCTTCGAAGCCCAACGGGGCAGAGGGACTCCCTATAAGGGAGTGAGAGGATTTGCCCGCTCAACCAGCCCCGTTAGTCCTTCGCCTCTCTTTTTAGAGACCGCATGGTCAGAGTGCGTGCATGTTAACCCAATTGCGAGTGCGTGTGTAAGTGTGGTGGTTTTTGTGGGAGGGAGGTGGGCATACTAAGCGCAGGCTTACCTCGCATAGCACACCCACCGGGGGCCGAGCTGAGACCACCAAACTCAATTCACATGTAGCCGAGAGCGGGATCCGAACCCCTAGCTGCAGAGGTGAATGGCTTGTCAGCGCAGTGGCAATCGCGTTGAGCCAGCCCGGGTCCCTTGGGGACAGTTATGTAAGGTCATATGTAATTAATGTAAGGTCAGATGTTGTTAACCAAGACGCCATGTTGTTGTAACATATATCACCACCAGCCAAGGTATTCATAGTACTGTTGGAAAAAAACATGGGACAGCAGACAGGAACACAGAAGTTATGTGGGAACATACTTTTCCCATTGCTTTGCATGGGACTTTAAACAAAAAGCCCGACCCTCACCAATGGGGTTAGTTAAGGGATAAATTAACGATCCTATACTTTAAGTGGACGTATAGATAACATGTGACCAAGTGTTATCGAAATATCTACAGCTGTTATGAAATAACATGTATTTCCCATAGAGTTGAATGGGACTTTAAAGAAAAACCCTGACCAAGGCAAATGGGGGTGGGTATGGGTTAAACCACCAATCCTATATTTGTGGCTGACATATAAGTAACCTGTGTGCCAAGTTTCATGTAAATATCTTTAGCCGTTTGGACGTGATGGTGGAACATACATACATACATGCACACACACGTTGAGTTTTATATATATAGATTCCCACTAAATTCCTGTGTTAGGCGTGGGGTTGTTATAGTAATCCTGTGTACTCCATCAAGTACTTTTTTTTAACATGAGATCGTCTGAACAAAACAAAGGAGACAAAAACAGCTCATTTTACCATGGTGGCAGCCCAGCTCACGCTCAGTCCCCTGTAGTGCCCACAAGACCCTTTAATATAACATTGTCCCATTGGTTAACTGTCTATATAAATTAATTTGTATTCATATACAATACAGTAGAGTACACAGAATTTGCATACGTCATTAGAAAACATTTTTATAATATATGAACATTGTGTTATTATAGGAGCTCCGCTACCAACTGTGCGCCCCAAGCGCACAAGGCGACAGGCCGCAGAGGAGGAGCAGGAGGAGGATGTGGAAGAGGAGGAGAGGGATGAGGAGGAGCAGCCAGGGCCATCCACATCACCACCCCCAGTTCCTGTGGAGGAGCAAGAGGAGGAGCTGCACCCCCCCCCCGAAACTTCTGGTGGAGTAGTGGGTGACGAGGAAGAGGAGCAGGATGAGACGGTTAATTATACCGTCAATCAGGAGGGTAAATATGTGCACATATATTAATAAAATTTCAACAATAAAATGTAGCTCTAAAAATGGACAGCATTTAAAGCAGGGCTGTGGAGTCGGTAGATAAATTTTTCGACTCCGACTCCTCAGTTTTATGTACTTCAGACTCCGACTCCCCGACTCCCCGACTCCGACTCCTCTGTATTAATATGCGAATGTATTTTATAGATTCCTTGAGGGAAAGAAACGCAAACTACCACAGGACTACTGGCTGGGAAGCCAACAGTCTACTGTATTGCACAGTTTAAGCAAAAGACAAACACAATGAAAACAATCAAGTGACTGGATAGTAGCAGCAGGCTTAAACATCAGGAACATGATCTTTAACAGTTCAAAAATACAGACCACATTATTTGGCTGTTTTAGAACCAAAACAAAGCTTATCTATAATGAACCAAAAAAAAAAAATATGAAAAACCTAGAAATGGTTTATATTAATCTTGAAATGTAGTTCTAGGCTTAGCAAATGCAAATAAATGCAATGTAGAGTTCTAAAGAAGAAAATTGCCTCTGCCAGATCCTCTTTCATAGAGTCTCTTAAGTCAGACTTTATTATTTTTATGGCTGAAAATAATCTTTCGTAACGGTCTTTGAAATCCAAATGTTTTTTTCTTATATCCTAACAGTTCTAAAAAAGCTAGAGGTGAAACAAGCTGCCATGAAAAACCTGACGAAGAGAGTAATGGCAAATGAGCAGCAGATACTGTTTTTGATGCGCCAAAATCAACAACTGGTGCAACAACTGGCGAAAAACATGGATGAGGTGACAGAGCTTCAGAAGTTAATGTCCTAATTTTTTTTTTTTTTTTTTAATAAAAAATGTTATATTTTGCAAAGGTTTCATTTCTTATTGAAATTGTTAGTTTTTTAAACACATCTAACTTCACATCTAACACATCAACATCAACATCAACATCAACACATCTAGCTTAATAATAACCGAAAACATTTTATACTATTACTAGCTGAATACCCGGCGTTGCCCGGTCTTCCTATCTTAACCTTTTGGGGAGGAAAATCATAGTAATATAAATATACCCATCTTTTATATAAGGGTGTTGGTAAGGGTTAATTTAACTGTTATATATTTTTATTTGGCATATAAGTAATATGTATAGCGGGTATTATTGAAATATCTCCAGGCGTACAGAAGTTATGTGGGAACATACATTTTCCATTGATTTGCATGGGACTTTAAAGGAAAACCCCGACCCTCACAAATGGGGGTAGTTAAGGGATAAATTAACTATCAGTGGTATCAGTGAACAGCAGTGGTAATAGGAGTATATATAGAGTGGGAATTAACTTTTTACATAGGTGTCTTGACTGAGCAGCAGCAGCAGTAGTAGTAGTAGTAGTAGATACAGAGTCATATCACTTGGGCAGGAGGTGCCATGATGAACAGCAGTGGTAATAGGAGTATATAGAGTGTGAAATAACTGCTGACATAGGTGTATTGACTGGGCGGCAGCAGCAGCTGAAGCAGCAGTAGTAGTATTAACAGTAGTACTTGATACAGAGTCATATCACATGGGCAGGAGTTGCCATGATGTACAGCAGTCTTAATAAGAGTATATAGAGTGTGAAATAACTGCTGACATAGGTGTATTGACTGGGCGGCAGCAGCAGCTGAAGCAGCAGTAGTAGTATTAACAGTAGTACTTGATACAGAGTCATATCACATGGGCAGGAGTTGCCATGATGTACAGCAGTCTTAATAAGAGTATATAGAGTGTGAAATAACTGCTGACATAGGTGTATTGACTGGGCGGCAGCAGCAGCAGAAGCAGCAGTAGTAGTATTAACAGTAGTAGTTGATACAGAGTCATATCACATGGGCAGGAGTTGCCATGATGTACAGCAGTCTTAATAAGAGTATATAGAGTGTGAAATAACTGCTGACATAGGTGTATTGACTGGGCGGCAGCAGCAGCTGAAGCAGCAGTAGTAGTATTAACAGTAGTACTTGATACAGAGTCATATCACATGGGCAGGAGTTGCCATGATGTACAGCAGTCTTAATAAGAGTATATAGAGTGTGAAATAACTGCTGACATAGGTGTATTGACTGGGCGGCAGCAGCAGCAGAAGCAGCAGTAGTAGTATTAACAGTAGTAGTTGATACAGAGTCATATCACATGGGCAGGAGTTGCCATGATGTACAGCAGTCTTAATAAGAGTATATAGAGTGTGAAATAACTGCTGACATAGGTGTATTGACTGGGCGGCAGCAGCAGCAGAAGCAGTAGTAGTAGTATTAACAGTAGTAGTTGATACAGAGTCATATCACATGGGCAGGAGGTGCCATGATGATGATGAACAGCAGTAGGAATAAGAGTATATAGAGTGTGAAACAACTGCTGACATAGGTGTATTGACTGGGCGGCAGCAGCAGCTGAAGCAGCAGTAGTAGTATTAACAGTAGTACTTGATACAGAGTCATATCACATGGGCAGGAGTTGCCATGATGTACAGCAGTCTTAATAAGAGTATATAGAGTGTGAAATAACTGCTGACATAGGTGTATTGACTGGGCGGCAGCAGCAGCAGAAGCAGCAGTAGTAGTATTAACAGTAGTAGTTGATACAGAGTCATATCACATGGGCAGGAGTTGCCATGATGTACAGCAGTCTTAATAAGAGTATATAGAGTGTTAAACAACTGCTGACATAGGTGTATTGACTGGGCGGCAGCAGCAGCAGAAGCAGCAGTAGTAGTATTAACAGTAGTAGTTGATACAGAGTCATATCACATGGGCAGGAGGTGCCATGATGAACAGCAGTAGGAATAAGAGTATATAGAGTGTTAAACAACTGCTGACATAGGTGTATTGACTGGGCGGCAGCAGCAGCAGAAGCAGCAGTAGTAGTATTAACAGTAGTAGTTGATACAGAGTCATATCACATGGGCAGGAGGTGCCATGATGAACAGCAGTAGGAATAGGAGTATATAGAGTGTCAAATAACTGCTGACATAGGTGTATTGACTGGGCGGCAGCAGCAGCAGCAGAAGCAGCAGTAGTAGTATTAACAGTAGTGGTTGATACAGAGTCATATCACATGGGCAGGAGGTGCCATGATGAACAGCATTATTAATAAGAGTATATAGGGTGTGAAATAACTGCTGACATAATTGTCTTGACTGATCCAGAGGAGTCATGGGAGAAAATCATGTGGTCAGATGAGACTATAATATAATTTTTTGATCATAATTTCACTAACCGTGTTCGGAGGAAGAATAATGATGAGTACCATGCCAAGAACGCCATCCCTAATGTGAAGCATGGGGGTGGTAGCATCATGCTTTGGTGGTGTTTTTCTGCACATGGGACAGGGTGACTGCACTGTATTAAGGAGAGGATGACCGGGGCCATGTATTGCAAGATTTTGGGCAACAACCTCCTTCCCTGAGTTAGAGCTTTGAAGATGGGTCGAGGCTGGGTCTTCCAACATGAGAATGACCCAAAGCACACAGCCAGGATAACCAAGGATTGGCTCTGTAAGGAGCATATCAAGGTTCTGGCGTGGCCTAGCCAGTCTCCAGACCTAAACCCAATAGAGAATCTTTGGAGGGAGCTCAAACTCCGTGTTTCTCAGCGATAGCCCAGAAACATGACTGATGTAGAGAAGATCTGTGTGGAGGAGTGGGCCAAAATCCCTCCTCCAGTGTGTGCAAAGCTGGTGTAAAACTACAAGAAATGTTTGACCGCTGTAATTGCAAAGAAAGCCTACTGTACCAAATATTAACATTGATTTTCTCTGATGTTGAAATAGTTATATTCAGCACTGTAAATACATCAGGTCCGGGGCTTCATCAGGGAATGCATGGCAAGGGACCCTTCAGCGCCCTGAACCGACGACGGGTGCCAGAAAGTCACCGCCGATCCAGGACTCATTCATCTTTATGAATGTGAGTCTGTCCACGGAGTCTGTGGACAGACGGGTCCTCTTGTCCGTGACCACCCCACCTGCCGCGCTGAATGTCCGCTCAGATAGTACGCTGGAGGGGGGGCAAGACAATAACTCCAGCGCATACTGAGCGAGCTCGCGGCAGGTGTCCAATCTGGCAACCCAGTACTCCATGGGGTCGTCGGTGCTCATACTGTCAGAAGCACCGACGGACGCCATGTAGTCTGCCACCATGTGGGCCAGCCGCTGGTGGTGACTGCTGCTGCTGCTGCTGGTGGTGGTACTGGGTCGCTCGGTTTGGAAGAACATCCTCATCTCTTCCATTAGGTCCCCTGCTCGGCTGCAGCTGGGTGCAGCCACCTGCTGGGTGAGATGAGGGGGGACAACTGGAGGCCGGGGAGTTGCCTGCTCCAACCGTCTGACAATGGCTGCCTGCAGTTCCTCCATCCGGTGCTGCCTCCGGCTGGCTGGGATGAACTGCTCCAGTTTCCCCTTGCACCTGGGATCCAAAAGGGTGGCCATCCAGAAATCATCCCTCGTCTTGATGGTCTTAACCCGGGGGTCCCTCCTGAGGCATCTCAGCATGTGGGCAGCCATGGGGAAGAGCACAGCCCGCTGTGACTCCTCAATGCTGGCCAGGTGAATGAGGTGCGACTCTTCATCCCTGAGGCGCTGCTGGTCAAACTCAGACATGCCCAACCCCCGGACTATCGGTGCCCCCAACACCGGCTCTCCCTCCTGACCAGGCCCTGACTCCGGGACGACACCAGCAACCACCTCCTCCTCCTCTTCATCATCATCCTCCTCCTCCTCCTCCTCGTCCTGGCCCTGGTCTCGGTGGAGCATTGCTGACTCCTCCTGCTCCACCAAGGCACTCTCCCCAGCCTCGAGCAGGCGATCTAGTGTCCTCTCCAGCATGAACAGTATTGGCAGCACGCTATTGAGGCCAATTTGCTCACTGCTGACCATCTTGGTCGCCTGCTCGAAGGAGGACAACACTTGGCAGACCTGGTTTATCTGCCCCCACTGCGCACAGGCGATGAAAGGGAGTTGTGGTGAAGCCCTCTCAGTGCCTAGTTCCATCAGGTACTCCCTCACCGCCCTTTGCTGCTCCCACAACCTCTTCAGCATGTGGAGGGTGGAGTTCCACCGCGTCACACTGTCCACAATCAGCCTGTGAAGGGGCAGATTGTACTTCCGCTGCAATTTGGACAGGGACGCGGTAGCAGTTGGGGAGCGCCTGAAGTGGCTGGCAATCCTACGCGCCTTTGCCACAATGTCACTCAACCCTGGATAAGTGCGCAGGAACTTCTGCACCACCAGGTTGAGGACATGTGCCAGACAGGGCACGTGGGTCAGACTGCCAGCACTAAGGGCGGCGAGTAGGTTGCTGCCGTTATCGCAGACAACCATACCTGCCTGGAGCCTTCGGGGTGTCAGCCACTTCTGGACCTGAGCCTGAAGTGCTTTCAGCACTTCTTCTCCAGTGTGTCTCCGGTCCCCTAAACTAACAAGCTGGAGCACGGCCTGACAGCGCACGTGCCCCACACTTGAGTAGCTACGGGGGCGCTTGCTGGGAGGCTCAGCAGCTGCGGAGACAGTGGCTTGAGGGAGACCAGCAGTTCTCCCCTGGACACCCCGGGGCGGCACCACAAGATCGGTTGCCGCCGATCCCTCACCGACGCCTCGGAGGGAAACCCAATGGGCCGTGAAGCTGATGTAGCGTCCCTGCCCATGCCTGCTGGTCCAGCCATCCATTGTCAGATGAACCCTGTCGCTGACAGCGTGATCCAGCGACAGGGTTACATTCTGCACAATGTGCTGGTGTAGGGCAGGGACACCAGTCCTGGCAAAGAAATGGCGGCTGGGGACACGCCATTGGGGTTGGGCCTGCTCCAACATCTGCCTGAAGGGGTTGCTGTCAACTATGTTGAAGGGCAGCAGATGTTGGGCAATAACCCTTGCCAGGAGCCCATTGAGGGAACGCACACGTCGGTCTCCAGGGGGGAAGGGAGTGGTGCGGTCAAAGGCGTCTGAAATCGACGCCTGGCGCCGGACGGCAGTGCGGGACACAGACGTGGAGGGTGCTGTGGAAGTAGAGGTCTGGCTGCCGGTACCAGTACCTCTACTAGAGGGAGCGGGGGGGCATGACCTGCTGGAAAGAGATGAAGATGTGGCAGGGGCTGCTGTACCCTGCTCACTTGTGGTGGTGGCGCTGCTACCACCACCACGCTTCATCTCGTCATACAACGCCCAGTGGTTTATCCTCAGGTGCTGGTTCAGGGCTGTGGTACCCACCCGAGCCAAACACTTCCCTCTCTTCACCCTCACTTTACAAATCTGGCAGATGGCCACGGTAGGGTTGTCTGCCACCAGGGTAAAGTAATTCCAGACAGGTGACTTCAGCACCGCCCTCCTGTCAGATGGGGTGACGCTTACTTGCACCTGCTGGGACTCGGTGCGCACAGGTGGAGCTGCCTGCTGCTGCTGCTGCTGCTGCTGCTCCTCCTCCTGACACCTCCTGCTGCCATCACCAGTGGAGACCCTGACGATGGTCTCCCTGGTGGTGACCTGGCGCACCGTTTCACCAGGGTGCCTACCTTCCCCGTCGTCACTGACGTAGTGAGCCGACGCGTCAGATGGCAACCATGATGGGTCACCCTCTTCGCCCCCAGAGATGTCAGACCAAGGGCTGAAATGTGTTGGTCTGAGGGAACCACCTGACATGGAGCCTCTAGCCTGGCTCCGCTGTCCCCTCACCCACGCCTGGGTCTGACTAGGTGCTGCTGTTTCCTGCACCAAAACAGCAGCACCAGTTTGAAGGGATGTCTCTGGGATACTGCCAGCAGGTATCCCATCCTCCTCATCCATCCCTTCAAAAAGGTCCTGACCATCAGGACAGAGCTGGAGGTCTGCCTGATGCATGGCCTCCCCCAAGAGATCCCTCTCACTGTCGCTGTCGAACAGTAAGATGCTGGACTCTTGGGGGCTGGGGGGGGGTAGTACAGGCACCGGTGTAATGGTGGTACTACTGTGAGTCGGGACCGACGACTCAGTGGCACTGCTGTGCCCCATGTAGTCCACCACTACTTGAGCCTGAGATGGCAATATCGGGCGGCTGCCCGATGGGAAGAACTCCCGGATCAGGCGTACTCCCCTTGCACCCGATCCTCTACCACTAGTAGGGGCACGAGAGGTACCCCGTGCTGGCAGCGATCCAGCACTGGGAGTAACTCCCCTACCCCTGCTGCCACGGCCACGGATGCCGCTCATTATTGCTGATATGTGTGTGGGGGGGTAAACTTTATTGGGGGGGGAAAATGTGAACAAAATGTGTTTTTGTGTATTTTTTACAAGACAGGCACGCAGACAAAGACGTACACAGACAGCTACTAAACTATAAGAAAAGTAGTACACCAGACAAGGACTACAAAATTAAAGAAAAAAAAAAAGCACTAAACAAACACTAACTGTTTTTTTTTTTTTTTTTTAAACACAAAACACAGACACTAAACACACACTAAGCTAAGCTAGATGAAATAAATGTACACTAACAGTGTGTACACTTACTACACAAAATTTAACTAAACTGAACACAAAACTTAGCTTTTATAAAAGCTCTTTAGGAAAAACTAAACAAAATGTGAACTGAGATGCCTATCAAATATCACTGAACAGCGAACCTGCAAGATCTAACAGTAACACAAGATGAACAAAACTTAGCTTTTAGAAAAGCTCTTTTATAAAGCTCAGCAAAATGTGTTCTGAAATCTCTTGAAAATATCACTGAACAGCGAGGATTGCAGGATCAAACAGTAACACAAATGAAAAAAACAGCACAAAACAGCACAAAACGTAGCTTTGAAAAAAGCTCTTGGGTCTATTGCTTTGAAAAAAGCAGTTGATATACTGGAAAAGATCCACTGGAATCACTAAATAGCAATGCTGGTGATGATCTAAATCAATCAAGAACAAAGACACAGGAAACCAGGAACACAGAAACAGCCTCCACACTCTATAGCCAGCTTCTGAATCTGCAATGAAATGGTGCTGGGAGTGAGCTTATATAATGTCCATGCAGGCAGGTTCCTATTGGTTGCTAACCTGTGACGAGTGTGGAAGGAGAACTCTGATTGGCTCTGATGCAAAAGGGCGGAGCAAATAATCGCGCAATATTCCTATTGCCGAATATTCGCATTGCGAATATTCGGCAATATAAAATGATCGCTTCAGCTACTCGGCCCAATGGCTCTAATCATACCAGCAATGCTTTCAGACGTCTATGGAGATCACTAGGATGTGATCTGTTTTAAAAATGAAACTGTAAAAATCGCTCTGATGCGGAAGATCGGGGCGAGGAAAGTAATCGCGCGATATTGCGTTTGCCGAATAATCGCATTGCGATCTTTCTGGAAAATTCAATGAACGCTTCAGCTACTCGGCCCAGGGTCTCTAATGATACCAGCAATGCTTTTAGACGTCGATGGAGATATCTAGGATGTGATCTGGTTCAAAAAAAAAATTGTAAAAAATCGAATATTCGGAATTGCGAATATTCACCGCGAATTTCGAAATATAGCGCGATTTCTCGAATATGCTATATTCGAGTCGAATATTCGCAATGCGAATATTCGTGAGCAACACTACTTACAATCTAAGCTCTACAGGTTTATTGGTATATAAAGCTTTATGCCTGGATCAAACATTACTGTGCCAGTGCAATAGTCCCTGGGAATCACATTTAAATTCCCTCAACCAGATTTCTCTGCATAGTAAGATGATTCACATTCTTAAAAAACATGTTGTGATTAATTAAAATAAGAGGAGCTGCTTTTGTCTATCGTAAACAATAAGCCAATTTACAAAGGTCAAGAAATGTAATTGCTATGCTGAAAAAGTAACAAATTATAGAGAAATCAATATTTCAATGAACTCTGTATTTTCCATTCATTTAAAAAAGACAACAGCTTGTGATACTGCTTTGTCATATTGCTTTATTTCCTGATTAGGTCACATTTAGATGCAATTGTTGGCAATTATTGTTAACATGTAGATGATGCAGAATGTTTTTGTTATGCTAACTACTGTATAACCAGTCAATAATAATTAATTTGAATTTTGTGATAGAAATCAGAAGCTATTCCTGGAAAACTGTTAAATTTACAGAAACTCTGTCTCTTCTTTGACCTTCTTACATCATAGGGTGTTTGTTTTTGTCCATTTTGCTTCTGTGCTTGGCTACAACTTTCAATTTGTTAGTCTGTTCAATACAGATGGACCTGCAATGGCACCATTGTCATTGCTAGCACCATTTTCTACCCTGTTTCCCCGAAAATAAGACGTACTCCGAAAATAAGCCGTAGCGGGATTTCGACGCAAGATCGAAATATAAGACATCCCCCTGAAAATAAGACGTAGCGATGGCGTGTCGAATCCCCGAAAATAAGACGTAGTGATGGCGTGTCGTATGTGTAGCGGCGCGGGCGGGAAAACAAGACGTGATAGGCGTACTGTACTGGTGCGGAGCTCAGGAGCTGTAAAGAAGTTGTGCAGCCCTTCTTAACTGCTCCACGGTATCTCTAAGTGACCGGAGAGGTGTCGGCAGCCCCATAAATACGGTAAGGTCGGCTCCCCCTGTCAGGTGAAAGTGAAAGTAAAAAGTCTCCTCAGTGAAGTGAGGAGAAGGACGCTCTGTACTCAGGGGAAGAAGTAAAGCTTCTCCCCAGCACTGACCAGCAACAGTCTCTCACCCCACACAAACACCAGGGGATAGTTGAATAAATGTAGATTGTTGTACCATACTGTTGTACCATACTTGCCGGTAAAAAAAATAAGACATCCCCCGAAAATAAGCCATAGTGTGATTTCTGGAGGAAAAATAAATATAAGACAGTGTCTTATTTTCGGGGAAACACGGTATAACTGCACCAATGAACCAATTCTATGACAAACCATTTTATTCAGGACCTCTCACTACAATTCAAAGGGGCCCATAGCAAAATTTGTATGAGGCCTCCCAGTGACTTTTTTTTGACCTGGTAATGTCAATTGTGACTATATTGTAATTGATCCTAAGAAAAAGTATGTCTAAATCAAGGACAGGCAGCAGGAGAGATGTTAACAGTCAGTACACTACTAGGGATCAGTGCTGTGGAGAAAAATTGCTAGGGGAAGAGCAGCAGTGCAGAAAATGTATGTTTAACCTTAATGGAGAAGTATAGTCAAAGCTTTTTTGGCCATGCTGCGCCTATGGATCACAGGAGTGCAGTTCATTCTGCACTACTGTGAGTTGTTTTTAGCTGACAGCGGGCTATAGGCTGCAGTCTGCTGACGTCACTCAGACGGTTCAGGCTCAGGAAAGACGCCGCCTTTACAGTCGGGGTCCATCCAGATGACTAGACCGGCAGCTGGCTCAGGCTTTCAACGCGCCGCTGAGAACCAGCTACTCCCACCCCCTCCACAGCCCAGCACTCCAGTGAACGCTGGAGAGGCAAAGCAGAGAACCAACTGACTGACAGTCACTGAGGCCTCGTACACACAACTAGTTTCCTTGGCAGAATCCATCAAGAAACTTGGTGGGAGATTTTTTTTGCCGAGGAAACCGGTCGTGTGTACATTTTTCAGCGAGGAAAATGTTGAGGAACTCGACGAGCCAAAAAGAGAGCATGTTCTCTTTTTCCTCGATGGCAATGGAGAAAATTGGTTCGTCGAGTTCCTCGACAAGCCTAACAAGAACTCGACGAGGAAAACGATGTGTTTCGCCCGCCGAGTTCCTCGGTCGTGTGTATGAGGCCTGACTCTCTGCACGCTGAAGACCAAGAACCGAGCGATCAGTTCTTAGTGTGGAGGTAGCGGAGGACAGCTGCAGATAGGATCAGTGCTGCACCCATCTAGGTGAGTATAATTGTTTAATTTTTTTTAAAGTCACCCTTCTCTTTTAATTCTCCGGTAGCTAACCAGTGCTTTTCAGCATCAACTGACCTTTGTCAAGGTATAAAATCTTAGTTTGGGTTTTTTGTGTATATTCTAAGCCCTCTCACCCCATTTTACCATACTAGCCAACAAGTGGTGAATATTAAGAGATATATATTATTTTATTTGCATATTATTGAAAAAATGCTACTGTTCCAATGCAAAATAAATCTATACGCTTAATACAAACTTCTTTAAACCGTGACTTTTTTTCAGAATTACAAACTTTAAATGTCTTACCACTCACTGTAATTTTTCGGCCTCAAGTACACTTTGTTTGGCATACAGAATAATATCCCCCTTTCCTGATTCCTGTCCTTGGCTGGCTTTGTCCCCATGGAGCCACCTCTGCATGCATGAGCCTAGCTGTCAATATAGTGGATTCTCCTTGCTTCCATACTAAGACATATGCCGGCTAGTCCCCTGCTCCCCCCTATTCTCTCCTCCATTTATTTGGAGCCTGGGCATGCACTTCCCTACCTGGAAGTTAATTGGAAGTAGTGCCGTGAGACCTGGAGTCGGTGATGGTGAACAGTGACAGTATGTGTTTGGGGACACTGGGGCCTATAAATGTATTGGGGCATGTTTTAGCTTAATGCTGAGCATGTATTTAGTTCTACATTAACATAAATCTAACCCCTAAACCCTATGATGCCAATATGACACCCCAAATATAAAGCAGTAAACCAAATCTGTACTGTGATATATAAAAACAACTTTTGAGTTGACTGTGCACTTTGCAAAGTGCAGTTGCACTCTGCAAGAGCAGTTGCTCCAGAGCTTAGTAAATCAGGAGAAGCTCTGCTGAATTCCATCATCCAATCATGTGCAAGCAAAAAGCATTTTTTCCTTGCATGCGATTATGTATTCTTTGCAAAGTGAGGCTTTACCTAATTTACTAAGCGCTAGAGCAACTAGTTGCCTTTAGTAAATCAATCCCAATGTAATACATTATTGGATCCTAATAACAAGTATTGAGATGTTTATATCTAAATATCATATAGGCTTCTGAAATAATGTTTAGGGAACCCATACTCAAGTATGATGGAAGTCATGGATCTCAGTACCAACATTTTTAGCCACCCTGGCGGTATGATTATGTCAGATTTTTGCGCCTCAAAGTGATACAATTGTTTTGCATACAAATTTGGCGTTTTATATTGTAGACCTGTAATTCTTAATAATAACACACTTAAATCTGTCTAAACAAGAGTCTAGTAGATATCCTGGTTATGATAAAGTTTGAATCACGAAATCATAAATTATAATATAATAAATAACTATAAATAATTAAAAAAAATAATAATATAAAAATAATAAAATACATTTCCCCACGATTCACTATCGCTCAATTCTGCAAGTGATTCTAATTTACTTTTGCTGTTTTCTAGTTGTATAAAACCACTTTTGACAAGGGACCCTTTTTGGTTGCTATGGACAATCCCAAGTTTCCAGGCAGAAAGAACAGTATATATAATACTATATATATACTATATATATAATACTAGAAAAGCTACAAATTGTGAAGTGTTCTTGCCTCCACCAGTAGTCTACAACTGTGTGGTTGGAGTGGCTAGAGTAACTGTGGAAACTATGGGGGTTATTTACGAAAGGCAAATCCACTTTGCACTATAAGTGCACTTGAAAGTGCAGTCGCACTGAAATGAGGGGAAGCTCTGCTGATTGTATCATCCAATCATGTGGAAGCTAAAATGCTGTTTTTTATTTTCCTTGCATGTCCCCCTTAGAACTACAGCGCCTGCACTTCCAAGTGCACTGAAGTGCACTTGCAGTGCACTTGTAGTGCAAAGTGGATTTTCCTTTAGTAAATAACGCCCTGTGTAAATCCATAAGAAAAAGCTGAAGAAGCGAGAATAGTTGGAAAAGTAGGTATGGTTTTAATGTTTTTTTTTTTTTTTAAAAAATGATTTTATTTAAAAAAAAAAATCAAAAATGATTTTATTTTTTTCAAAAAATAAATGATTTTATTTTTAGTTTTTCGATAATATTTTTTTTCCTTTTTTTTATTTTTCAAAAGTTATTTTCTTTTTAAAAAATGTTTTTTTTCTTAATAAACTGGTAAAAGATATCAAACTGAAAAGATATAGCTGAAAATGTTGTGAACATTTTAAAGTTTGTTTGGCATCTGTAGGTGAAAGTATGAAGGAGCTGAAACTTTGGGAGCAGAAGAAGATTTTAAGGATTTAAAGCATGCTCTCATTGAATTCAATGTTAAAAAAGTGTTAAAAAGCTTAATATTTTAAAAGTTATAAATAGTAGAAAAAAAAGTTGAAGAAGTCCCATCATTAGCTGAAAGAGCTGAACATTTTAAAAGTTGAATGGTTTTAATAGCTGAAAGTATGCAGAAGTTACGCAGAGCCAAATAACTGAGCCAATTCCCCTCAGCGCTGTGTGGGAGAAGGTACAATTCCCCTCAGAGCTGTGTGGGAGGAGCTACAATTCCCCTCAGAGCTGTGTGGGAGGAGCTACAATTCCCCTCAGAGCGTCTCTGAAAGTACGTCTCTGAAATATTAAAATTGAAGGTACAGTTGCAGTTTAGATATTGCGTGAGTTGCAAACAAATGGTCATATTGTGAAAACGATCAGAACTATGGCTTAGGTTGTCTTTATTTAGGAAATAGGTGGAAAATGCACTACAAATAACAGCAAAGGGTGGAATACAGCCTACGCGTTTCGCACTGCGATCAGTGCTTAGTCAGTTATTTGTTGATGCAGTGCGAAATGCGTAGGCTATATTCCACCATTTGCTGTTATTTGTAGTGCATTTTCCACCTATTTTTTAAATAAAGACAACCTAAGGTTTTTTTTGGAGGTGCGGCTGTCCATCCTTTCAACTTCTACATAATGAGCAGCTCTCTAACTTTCCACGGCATCTGTTGAATATCTCCCAATCTATAGACTAATGTACCTACTGTTATCTAAAGCCGTATTCTGAAGACCATAAACAGACTATTTTCCTGTTGATAAAGCCATCTTCACTCTGTATGTGCCTTCCTCTCTGTGCACCTGCTATTATCGATGTGCCAGCCATCCTGCAAATATACAGCAACTATAGTATGCCACATCTATTTTTTTTGATTGATGGAAACACAACCTAGACAGCAAACAACCGGAGATTAACAAAGATGTGTTTCATTTAAATGTGGCCAGAAATTGTACATCATTATACTGTACTCACTCAACCGCTAAAAATAGACAGCATGACATTTCCAAATTCTTTTTTTTTTCTAGGGTGAGTTGTGCTGAATGTCAAACAGTGTAACCCACAAAATGAGAATGGACTATGGAAGCAGGCAGCACAATTGAAGGGGGTGAGAGAAAAGAACAAAGCAAATACCATGACAACCTGTCGTAATGAATGGTGTAAGTGTAACAAGAAAGGCTTTCCTTTGTGAGGCTGCACAGAAAATGGCACATTACATGTCTGCGATGCCAGGAGGGGTGGCGAATAAGAATCCACATATGAGTCACTCTGCTGGTTTCCCCCTTTTTAGAGATGATTTTTAATTTGCCTTGAAAGACACAGTTCTTTATATTTGTTTACAATGCATTTTACATATAACATGTTTTAACGACACAATTCCTATAACTTGCCTTTAAAATAAATTAATGGGTTAATATTATTTTTGGTCAATATTGTTTGTATACATTTCAATGCTGATTTTCATACAGTTTGATAAAAACTGTCTTATAATGAAGGTTGCCAGCCACCCACCTTGTTTTGCACCAGACAGTCTAGAAATTGCAGCACCTGTCTGTAGCACTAGACTGGGTTGAATAGAATCTGCCACCCACACAAGACGTGTCAGAGTGCCCTTTGATGCTTTATTTGTGTAAGCAACGCCACTGTAAAGACCTGCATGGAAGAATTTGGCTGCCTTAGGCCCCGTACACACGGTCGGACAAAACCGATGAGAATGGTCCGACGGACCGTTTTCATCAGTTCACCTCTGAAGTGGCCGTACGGCCTGATGTGTGTACACACCATCAGTTCAAAATCCGATGGGGTCAGAACGCGGTGGCGTAAAACACACGACGTGCTGAATAAAACTAAGTTCAATGCTTCCAAGCATGCGTCGACTTGATTCTGAGCATGCGCGGGTTTTGAACCGATGCTTTTCTGTACTAACCATCTGTTTGGTCCGATCGGGCAGCGGTCCATCGGTTCGGTTTTGAAGCATGTTTTAAAATTTTGGACCGAAGGAAAACAGACCGATAGCCTATACACACGGTCGGTTTGGTCCGATGAAAATGAACTTCGGTTCATTCTCATCGGACCAAACCGACCATGTGTACGGGGCCTAAGTGGTCCTCCCATTACAAATCATGGCATGATGCATCTCATTCATGTGCTAGAGTCCCTTTGATGTAATGATTGTCCCCCTGCTAAAGCCCACACTTTTCTCCCAACAGTGCCATTACTTGGATCAGATAAAACCTCTATCACACAGAGAAGTTGTGTTAAATATTGTTCCTGTCCACAGGGGAGAACAGTACATAGATAAGTACTGTATGTGGTTAGTTGCTTCAGGTTTCGTGTACATTGGGCTTAGGGTTATTATGTTTATTAGGGATCAATGAAACTAAAAGTTTTCTCTACATCAAACTTGCTGTCAAAATCAAGATATTTCACTGACATTTCAAAAATGTAATTTTCTTTTAATAGGTACAATAGCATTAGATACAGAGGAACCTTGGATTCCAGGTGGACATTACCATCCATTAGCCATTGACAACGAGGAAGACGTGGCGCTACACATGCTTACTGGGCTGTCAGAGCCATTGGCACAGAGATCCATACTTTGTGCAACAGCTCATCATCCATCCATCCAGCTGTGCCCTTTTAGTACTGTGCTTCCACCACAGGCTTACACTCTCCTGTGGACAT
Organism: Rana temporaria; assembly: GCF_905171775.1. Classification (NCBI taxonomy): domain Eukaryota; kingdom Metazoa; phylum Chordata; class Amphibia; order Anura; family Ranidae; genus Rana; species Rana temporaria. The sequence continues at coordinate 338,663,882 of NC_053493.1, read as the reverse complement.
ATATATATATATATATATATATACAGGCATACCCCGCTTTTAAATACACATTGGGGTTTATTTACTAATGCTGGAAATCGCAATATCAGGCTCACTTCTGCATAGAAACCAATGAGCTTCTAACTTCAGCTTGTTCAATTAAGCCTGGTAATAAAACCTGGAAGCTCATTGGTTTCTGTGCAGAAGTGAGCCGTATTTTGCGCTTTCCAGATTTAGTAAATAAACCCCATTGTGTACTTAAAAGTGGGGTATGCCTATATATATATATATATGTCAATCTCTTCACTGGCTTCCCCTACCCCATCGTATATACTTTTAAATGCTAACCACAACGTACAAGGCCATTCACAACATTGCCCCAATCTACATCACCAACCTCATCTGCAGATATCGCCCAAATCGTCTACTTCGCTCATCCCAGGACCTCCTGCTCTCTAGCTGCCTTGTTCCCTCCTCCAATGCTCTGAATATATATGTATATATATGTGTGTATATATATGTGTGTATATATATGTGTGTATATATATATATATATATATATATATATATATATATATATATATATATATATATATAGTAATTGTAAATACAAAGTGTTTGAGTGTAGCATACATCCTTATCCCCATTATTCCATTAACAGGGCATGTCCAACTAATCCAATAGATCTGTCTGCTGGTTTCTCTGCTGATATGTAAAGGTACCCCTAAACATTCGGAGTGCTCCAAATTTCTGCCAACAATCCATCAATGGCCATGACATTAGGATAAATAATAGGCGGATTATTAAATTATTACACAAAACTATTTGTAGAAGTGAGACATACCGAATGTAGGTTTATCATATTTTGCTAATATCTGTACCAAATACAAAGGATAACCTAATGAGTGGATTAACCCTCATTATATTCAATATAATATATCTAATAATTTAAAATTGGAGTTTCTGTCACAAAATGAAGAATTATCAAAAGCTCCACTGGAAAAGAAGGCTGCAGATGAACATTAATCCCATCAGCATGCAGCATCCATATGATGCACCTGGCCTTTGATCTTGCCTGCCTATTAATTTAAACCTCATTGAAAGTAACAATGGTGATGGGACCATAAAACAAAACAGTATGATTGACTGAGATTATTGCAATCCTTCCACAGAAAGTCTTGTTTAATAAAGCAGTGCAAAGAGTACGGATGATGAGCAAAGTACAATAACACTTGAAAACCAATAAGGTTTTACATTTTGTTGGTTTAGAACAGGGGTCTCCAAAGTTTCTAAAGAAAGGGCAAGTTTACTTTCCTTCATATTTTAGAGAGGCTGGACTGTGTCCAGTGGGAGTAAACAATGCCCGATCTTTGGTATTAGGGGGAAAAATATGTGGTGTCAGTGGGAGGAATAGTGCCCCATTTTTGTTGTCCGTGAAAGGAATTAAACCCCATCATTGGTGTCCGTTGAAGGACTAGTGCCCTATTGTTGGTGTCAGTGGCTGGAATTATGTCTCCAGCGCCGGATTAAAGGCAAGCAAAAGGCCGCATCTGGCCCCGGGGCCGCAGTTTCGAGACCACTGGTTTAGAACATCCGTTAAAAAAAGATCCTCTGTTTCTATGCTTTACACTACTGTACATGTTACATACTGAATTCTTTGCGAATAATTAACTAATATGTTTAAAAGAGCCCACTTGAACTATGTTCACTTCAAACAGCCAACCATCTCCCTGACCCTCAAGCTGTTTCTTGACAAATACCGCATGTGATACCGCCAGCAAAACCCTGCAGGTAATTATTGCATGCTATTTTACTCTCTGGTCCGTTTGTGAATTGGACTTAAGAGCTTTTATTGAGATATTAATCGGGACATTTTTTTTGGTAATCTTTTTTTTTAAGTGAATTGGACTTTACTACCGTATTTTCCGGCGTATAAGATGACTTTGTAACACAAGAAATTCTTCTTAAAAGTCGGGGGTCGTCTTATAAGCCGGTACCTAACATGCAGACTTGCAGGCAGACCGTGGCTGTCCATTTTTCAAAAGCCTCATGCTGTTCCGTGATAGGCGGAACACTCAGCTTCCCAGCAGAGCCTCTGTTCAGTGTTCTGCCTATCATGGATGCCCTCTCGTCTTCGGTCTTGGACGAGAGGGCATCCGTTATAGGCGGAACACTGAACACAGTGTCTGCTGGGAAGCCAAGTGTTCCGCCAATCACAGAACAGCACGAGGAGGAGGCGTGGCTTTTGAAAAATGGATGCCCGCGGACTGACTGAGATTCTGCATGTTAGGGATAAGGTAAGGGATCGTCGAGGCATGTAATGGTGGCATAACGAGGCATGTAATGGTGGCATAGCGAGGCATGTAATGGTGGCATAGTGAGGCATGTAATGGTGGCACAGTGAGGCATGTAATGGTGGCACAGTCTGGCATGTAATGGTGGCACAGTGATGCATGTAATGGTGGCACAGTGAAGCATGTAATGGTGGCACAGTGAGGCATGTAATGGTAGAACAGTAAGGCATGTAATGGTGGCACAGTGAGGCATGTAATGGCACAGTGAGGCATGACTAGTAAGAAGGGGTTGTCTTATACAGCGAGTATATCCCAAAACCAACATTTTAGCTGGAAAATTAGGGGGTCGTCTTATACGCCGGCAAATACGGTACATGCAATAATTTATGTAAATGAGTAACACGTTAGTGGTTTGCCCCTATAGTTGTTAATTACTTACAGTGGGAATTCTTTTTCGTGTCATCATTGATTGTCTTATTTTTTCGTAAGAGTAAAACGATCTGTTAAAGGTTATGCAAAAACAGAAGCAACTTTGTTAAAGTCCAGTTTAAAAATACATTTGCAGGGAGAACTGAAAGCCTGTAGGTCGAGCACTACCCTTTCATGGTAGGGACAGTTTTCTGTGATCTAAAAGTGCACTACACAAAGTGTGCCATGATGCCACAATCCTTGGTGGCCATGCTGAATGGTGGGTGTTGTCTTTAAGAACATGTTTTTTGTAACACAACTTTTTAGATACATACCACACAAAAGGAGAATTGTAAGAGGTGAATTATAAATGAGAATTATTTTATAAGCTGAGCAAGATGATTGCTGCTTTACGAAAAGAAAAATGCTAGACCTCTCACCTTTACTTTACCTGCAGAATATTTGCCCTCTTGTTGCAGTTTATTGCTCCCTTTCTGCAATGTGGACAGTGCTGAACTGGAAAGTGTCCCTAGTTTCGGGTGAGCGGTAGCCAATGCGACTTTCATTCAAGTCTCATTTGCTGAAAGCCTGTAACTTGAGCCAACCTTCCGAATGAAGGGGAAAGAAAACCCATGCTGAGGGGAGAGCAAGTGGATGGTTGAAGCTGCCTAATTTGTGCAGATGAACAGTGTGCACAGGGCTGTTTCAGACAGTGAAAGGTGCAGTTGTACATTGTTGGCTTCAAGGACTGCATTTTGCAGTTCCAGAGATCTGCTGTTCCAGAGACCTGCTGTTGCTCCAGAGATCTGCTATTCCAGAGATCTGTTGCCCTGAAGACTTGCTGTTCCAGTAGGGGCTGCTGTAAGGCTGCACAGTCGGTATCTGTGAGTACAAGAGTTAAAATGCTACACCGTTCTGTGACTGTGCATGGATTCAGTGTGGCTGTTAAAGCAGATACGGTTTGCACTGGTTTGGATCAATATAGTAACTGAGTGAAGTTTTGTGCTTTGCCGGCCAGGGAGTTACAGTAAGTACAGTGGTATGCAACTGCATGGGAGAATCTGTAATGGAAGGACTGTTGCCAAGGTTGCTGCTGTATCATCTGGAGTGGTGAAAGACCTCCAGCCATTTGTTCCTATTTTACAATGCTATTCCTTGTCATTACAAATTCTCCCAGTTGGGAGTGAGCATTCCAACCAAAGTTATAGTGCTTAACACCGGCTAAATGTGTTCAGAATCCACTGGTCAGTGCTTTGGAGAGGGACTCTTTGGTATTAGTTAGGTCCCTCTACAGCAGGGGTATGCAACCTGGGGCCCTCCAGCTGTTGCAGAACTACAAGTCACATCATGCCTCTGGGAGTAATTGTAACTGCCAGCCTTGCAATGCCTCATGGGAAATATAGTTCCACAACAGCTGGAGGGCCCCAGGTTGCCTACCACTGCTCTACAGTGCTACCTCTCTTATCAGTTGTACTTTTTTACAGTAAGGTCAGATCTGTGAGTTGTGTTCATTGCACTGTGTTTAACATAATTCTAAAATATTGCAGTGAATTAGCGCCGGTTCACACTACAGCGACTTGGAAGTGAATGAGAGCCGTCTTAATGTACACTACTGAAGTCGCTCCGACTTGTAGTCAACTTGTAGGCAACTTGTACCTATTGATTTCAATGGAAGTTGCCTCCAAAGTCAGATCACTGTCTCAACTGAAGCAACTTTACAGGAAAAGAAAATGGTTTACTCAGGCAAACCCCTCCCACCCACAAAGCTAATTATTCTGTGATTGGCCATAGCCAAAGTCGCCTGTCCTGGAGGCAACTTTAAGTCGCGTTGTAAGTTGCTCCAAGTCGCGCTGAAGCCGCCTTGCAAAGTCGCGCTGTAAGTCGGGTTGCCCCTGTGTTAACCGGCACTTACTGTCTGTCTGTTGCTTATTTTTAACTTTTTGCAGGGCATGTTTGTTTAATAAAATGAATTTAAACCCCAGGTGTGTCGGTGAGTTAAGGTACTATGTGAGTGGATCATAACCTCTGAAAGCAGAAGGACCTAATCAACCATCTTTGACACCAAGCATCAGAATAACAAGGCCAGGTTCTCTCTGAGGGAGTACTGAAAGTGGATAAGAAAAGCACTAGCGGGGAACACTGAAAGACTTTCATTGCTCCCCCATTCTCTTTCAGTGCACCCCACAGTTCTCCCCTCATCCACTTTCAGTGAAAACCAGTGGGAAGAGAAATGCCCTGTTGTCCAGGGGAACAAATACATAGGTGTTCAGATGATTTTTTTTTTCCACTGACAACAGGATATTTGTCCCGGGCCTGCACATCTCAGCTGTACAGATGATCCCTCGTCACCAGTGTTAAAACATCAAATACATACCCCCATCCTAGGTTGGGGCATGCACACTTAGTTATCACATTATGGTCACATGACTGCATGTAAAGGTGGCTCCATGGGACCACACAAGGCATTGGAGCCATCCTCAAAATGTCAAAAGATTAGAGAGAAATGTCTAAAGCAAAATGCAGACAGAAAGCAAACAATGGAAAGTCCTGTAGTATGCCGCTATATTTTACATTTCACATTGGGGTTTTAATAACACTTTAGCTGCTAAATTACAGTGAATGTGTAAAAATGCCACATAAAATTCAACAATGAAAACTAAAAAAACACAGTTGCACATTACATGAATTATGTGACATAAGTGAACCTGTATTGATAAAAGTTTCCAGTCCAACTCAAGTCAAGAAACACCAACACATAAAATAAATGCCAGTCTTCCCTCAACTAAGGTCCAACTTTATTGTAAAGCATGGGTCAAATGTTCTTACTGGCCCTACTTCAGATGGGTCTGGGTGTAGGAAAAGTCTACTTCTAGACTTGAATGAGTTAAAGAATGTGAGAGTTCTTTGGTAAGTGATCAAGAATAAACCCACTCCCCATTGATTTGAACACACAACAATTTTCATTTGGCAACAATCAAAGTTTTAAGCACAACTACCTGAAGAAAGTAATCCATTTTCTATTATCATAAGATAGCAAATGGGCTGTGTCCAAAGTTCAATTAGGTTCAAAAACAGCCATGTTCTTTATGCATAAAATAATTATGTTCTTGTTTACAGTCATATCAGTAACAGATTCTTGCTGAGTTATATGTATTACAGTATAGGTTTCTGATGGCCACAGGCTTTTAATACCCGAAGAAGCACAATGTAGCACACAACGATGGAAAAGTATCCTAGATTACTATATATTTTTATATACATATACAGTGCCTTGAAAAAGTATTCATACCCCTTGAAATTTTCCACATTTTGTCATGTTACAATCAAAAACGCAAATATATTATTGAGATTTGTGATAGACCAACTCAAAGTGGCACGTAATTGTCAAGTGGAAGGAAAATGATAATGATAATATGTTCTCCAAATTTGTATGCGATGCATACTAGCCCATTGTGCTTTGACATTGCAGGGGAAAAAGAGAAAGTAAAACCCATCAGGGTTTACTTCCTCTTTATTGTCCCTCTTAGTTAATGTTGGAAGGTGTAATCAGGGCTTGGACAAGGGGTGGGCAGCTGCCCTGGGCATTGTGGTATCATGTGAGGTGGGAGGGTGCCACAAGGAGATGGGGGGGGGGATTTTTGCTGTAAAGGGTTTTGTGGGCAGCAGGGGGTAAGTATTGTATAGGATGGGGAATGCTAAGTGGAGTGGGGATTTAGGGGGAGGGGGGACGGGGGAAGAATCTTGTGCTAGGAGAGGGGATTTGACGGAAATTTGTACTGGGGGGGGGGGTTGGAGTGGGGGGGAGAAGTGTACTAGGAGGGGAAATGATAGGGGTGGAGGATTGTTTTTTGTTTTCAGGGGAGGGGGGCAAAGATTTGTGCTGAGAGGGGGATTTCAGCAGGGGGTGGATTGTACTGGGAGGAGGGGGGATTTATGCTTAGGGGGTAAGCATAGGGATTAGTGGTTTTTTTTTGGGGGGGGGATTTTGCTGACACATAATGCTATTACATCTTGCACGTTTTCCCTGGGCTCTAGGTGAGCTTGTCCATGCACTGGGTGTAATATATGTATATTTCCTGAGTCCCAGTAAAACAATCTATGGACACAAGAGGGTGGTAAGATGTGGTAATAATATACGAAAGCAAACTTTGTTGTAAAAGATCTTTCCATAAACATGTATATTTGGATTATTTGTGGCTATGGGGGGGGGGGGGGGGGGCTGTCAAGCAGGAGGGAAATTAGCGGAGGGACATTTTTTGGTTCAGACAGACCAAACTGCGTAATACCCAAAAATGGTAATCAAAGAGAAGGACTAGTCACCAATATTGTCTGTAGGCTCATTGCAATTGATCTTCCATATTAATACTAACCTTCTATGCCTTTTTTTGCACTGTGCCCCTGTGTGTAGGCAGCTGAAACACAAGACTGTCTAGACACAGTTGTGCTGCTACTTTTTTTTATGAGTATTTCAATACAAAAGGTTAAATATTTCAGGGTACTGCTTAGGCACAGTTAACATATTCTCGTGTCCCCTACAACACAGCACATTTTTACTTTTTGAGTTCTGCATTCTGTTAACCTGTTAACAGAATGCAGAACTCAAAAAGTAAAAATTTGCACATTTCGATCAACTTCAACGTAATATAACAGCTTCTAGGATCTGGAACCTAAACAGCCATTTATTACTTGACAAGGCTTAATTTCCTGATACAGACCTATAACCTTCTCGATTAGTGTTCTTGCATCTAGAAGCCTATGTTGTAAATTGTAAGCTATGACTTTGATTTAATGGATAACCTTAGAAGTAATGTTCATTCAGCTTTCATTATATAAAAGGACAGCGGACCCCTACAACAAGTCCCCCTCTTTCAAGAAGATGTAATGTAGCTTTAATAAGAAAATATATGTCCTAAATTATACAAACCAGCTTTATAACTCAGGACTACTGCCCTGATTCCACCCTATGATTCAGCTCTGCTTGCCACCTTTTCAGCTTCAGAGCTATAAGCTGATTAAGCCCTATTTAGTTTTCTGATAGCTCAGTTTGCTGATAAAGCAACACTTGAGAGTAACAGTTTCCATTTTTTAGCATTTTTTCTCAAAAGAGACAACTATGTTATGAGCTACAATGATACAAGCCTGGCTGAATACTCTGTCCCCCCCTCCCGGTCTTGCATCACTTTCCTTCTAGCTTAAAGTGATTGTAAAGCTTCAATCTTTTTTTGTTTAGATAACAAACTTGTCATACTTACCTCCACTGTGCAGTTTGTTTTGCACAGAGTGGCCCCGAACACTGACTTCTGGGGTCCCTCAGCAGCTCTCGCGGCACCTCCCCGCATCAGATAACCCCCTGGGACAATCGCTCTCCGGGGGGGCTACCTTGCGGGCACGCTCCTGAGTTTAGCATTCGGCGTCCAAAGCCGCAGCATGTATAACTCGGCCCCGGCGCCCGTGTCATTGGATTTGATTGACAGCCGCGAGAGCCAATGGCTGCGCTGCTATCAATCTATCCAATCAAGTGCCGGATAGCGCATCCTCGCCAAGCGAAATTCGGGGCTCAGGTAAGTATAATGGGGGGCTGGGGGGGACGGCGACTGCCAGGTGTTTTTTCACCTTAATGCATAGGAAGCATTAAGGTGAAAAAACATGAGGGTTTACAACCCCTTTAAGTGTCCCATTAACAATATGAGATAAGTTAGGCCCGTACACACGACCAAGTTTCTCGGCAGAATTCAGCCAGAAACTCGATCGGAGCCGTATTCTGCCGAGAAACCCGGCCGTGTGTACCCTTTCGGCCGAGGAAACCGAGGGTCTCGTCGGGCCAAATAGAGAATATGTTCTCTATTTCCTCGTTAGTCAACGGGGAAACTTGGCTCGCCGAGATCCTCGGCGGCTTCACAAGGAACTCGACGAGCAAAACGATGTGTTTTGCCCGTCGAGTTTCTCGGACGTGTGTACGGGGCCTCAGCCGCACAAGGCATTCAGAAGCTGGGGGTGGAGAGTCTAAACATTGTTTTTCTCTCTTTGCAACAGTGCACTTCATATTAATGACTTGAATAATAGGGACAACTTTTGTTCTACTCTGCTAGCAATTTAGTTCTAGGTGTATCAATCAGGTGAACTGTAAGTGCCCAATACACTGTGCCACCAATGAAAATACACAAACTATGCTGGACCAGAAACAATGATGACCCAGCCAGAATAATATGGCAAGACGTTTGCCAGTCTAGAAACTATAAAACATTTTTAAAATTGACTAAAAACCATTATAGTTTCCTTACAAAACAAAGAGGCTGATTTTATATTCAAATAATGTGGGCTATAAACCACAGGGCCCAACCTTTGGTGCCACCTGCAGCCTTTCAGCACTTATTGTGTGGCCCTCTGAACCCTTGCAGACAGTAGTCTTTTTTCCTTGCCTTGATGCATACTCAAGCCTATAAACTTGCCTTCACTCTGTCTTACTTTCTCCTGTATTGTTAATCCCTTATCTTTTTTTATGTATTTTTTTCTTCAGATCTATTGTAATGGACCTTAATAAAAGAAGCATTAAAAGTGGACAACTATTTTCTGTATTCTGTATTCTGTATTGAGCACAAATGTGGAAGCATTAACTTTCAAAGAGACTGTAATAGCATAATATCAGGAATCTCTAATAGCCTCCAGTCTATGAATGTCTCCTGAAGCATGTCTACAGTCTCTAATAACTCCTATAACATATTTGCTATGTATGTCCATCCCCTGCTGCATGCCACATTCTGCAGCATTATATTTGGTGAAAATTATCTTTGGCCCTTCGGCGATGGAAGGAGCCTCACTTGAGGCCTCTTATATCAAGAAAATTGATCACCACTGCTATAGACATAGGGCCAGATTCTGGTAGATTGCCGCATCTTTGCGGCGGCGTAACGTATCTCATTTACGTTACGCTGCCGCAAGTTTTACGGGCAAGTGCTTGATTCACAAAGCACTTGCCTGTAAAGTTGCGGCGACGTAACGTAAATCCTCCGGCGCAAGCCCGCCTAATTCAAATGATCCGGCTACGGGGCGTGGATCATTAAAATTAGGCGCGTTCCCGCGCCGAACGTACTGCGCATGCGCGGTCCATAAAATCTCCCGATGTGCATTGCGCTAAATGACATCGCAAGGACGTCATTGGTTTCGACGTTAACATAAATGGCGTCCAGCGCCATTCACGGACGACTTACGCAAACTACGTAAATTTTCAAATTTTGACGCGGGAACGACGGCCATACTTTTTTTTTTTTTTGCATTTTTTTTTTAAAGTGTATTTTGTGCGTGTACTCGAGAGAGGAGCCGGACTGCAGGAGTTGGGAGTAGGCAGGCCTCCCCCAGAGGCAATCTGCCACCTTTCTCCATGCCCCGGGTGGCAATGGCAGGTGTGTGAGGGGGTCCTCCCACACAGCCCGCCCTACCTGCTCCGCTTTGAAGCCCAACAGGGCAGAGGGACTCCCTATAAGGGAGTGAGAGGATCTAGCCCGCTCAACCAGCCCCGTTAGTCCTTCGCCTCTATTTTTAGAGACCACGTGGTTAAAGTGCGTGCATGTTAACCCAATTTCGAGTGTGTGTGTAAGTGTGGTGGTTTTTGTGGGAGGGGGGTGGGCGTACTAAGCGCAGGCTTACCTCGCATAGCACACCCACCGGGAGGCCGGCTGAGACCACCAAACTCAATTCACATGTAGCCAAAACCGGGATCCGAACCCCTAGCTGCAGAGGTGAATGGCTTGTCAGCGCAGTGCCATACTTAACATTGACTGTGCCTCATATACCCAGGGGCAACTTTACGCGTCGCAAATCTTATGTAAACGTCGTACCTTCACTGCGTCGGTCGGGCGTACGTTCGGGAATTCACGTATTATGCTAATTTGCATACTCGATCGGGAAAACGACATTGCGACACCTAGCGGCGGGAAAAAAAATGCATTTAACCACTTGGTAACCGCCCTATAGCCGAAATATGGCTACAAGGCGGTTCCCTAACTCTAGGAGGGCGTCAATATACGTCCTCCCAGAGAGTCAGAATTGCGCGCCCGAGCGGGCGCGCACACGCGATCACCGGCGCTCGGCGGGTCCACGGGACCCGCAGCTACACGGATCGCGGTAAGGAGCCAATGGAAGCGGCTCCTTACCACGTGATCGCGCCGTCCAATGACGGCACGATCACTTGTAAACAAACCGGCGTCATGTAATGACGCCGGTTCCTCCCTCTCCTCTCTGTACCGTTCGGTACAGTGTGAGAGGAGAGGGAGGGGGGGGGGAGCGGGCGGCAGCAGCAGCTGCCGCACTGTGGGCTGGATCTGTGACAATTGCAGTCACAGATCCAGCCATCCCTGCGCAATACTCTGCAATATAAAAATAATAAGCGCTAAAGTATGAGTGCAATACTCTGCAATACCCCACCTCATACTCTGCAATACCCCACCCCATACTCTGCAATACCCCACCCCATACTCTGCAATACCCACCCCCCCATACTCTGCAATACCCACCCCCCCATACTCTGCAATACCCCCCCATACTCTGCAATACCCCCCCATACTCTGCAATACCCCCCCCCCATACTCTGCAATACCCCCCCGCCATACTCTGCAATACCCCCCCGCCATACTCTGCAATACCCCCCCATACTCTGCAATACCCCCCCAATACTCTGCAATACCCTCAATACTCCAATACCTTGCAATACGTCGCCTATGGGGATTTTTAAGTAGCAACGTTTGGCGCAATTTCACGAGCGTGTGCAATTTTGAAGGGTGACATGTTGGGTATCTATTTACTCGGCGTAACTTCATATTATGCAAAAACATTGGGCTAACTTTACTGTTTTGTTTTTTTTTAAGCACAAAACAGTTTTTTTTTTAAAACACGCGTTCAAAAAATTGCTGCGAAAATACCGTGCAAGATAAAAAGTTGCAACAACCGCCATTGTATTCTCTAGGGTCTTTGAAAAAAAAGCATATATAATGTTTTGGGTTTCTATGTAATTTTTTAGCAAATAAATGATGATTTTTACATGTAGGAGAGAAATGTCAAAATTGGCCTGGGTGCTCCAGAACGCCTGATGGTGCTCCCTGCATGTTGGGCCTCTCTATGTGGCCACGCTGTGTAAAAGTCGCACACATGTGGTATCGCTATACTCGGGAGGAATAGCAGAATGTGTTTTGGGGTGTAATTTGTAGTATGCATATGCTGTGTGTGAGAAATAACCTGCTAATATGACAGAAACTCGATTTTTTTTTTTTTTTTTACAGAATTTTCAGTCTTTTTTCTTTTAATAGCGCAAAAAATAAAAACCGCAGAGGTGATCAAATACCACCAAAAGAAAGCTCTATTTGTGTGAAAAAAAGGACAAAAATTTCAGATGGGTACAATGTTGTATGACTGAGTAATTGTCATTCAAATTGTGAGAGCACTGAAAGCTGAAAATTGGTCTGGTGATTAAGGGGGTTTTCGTGCCCAGTGGTCAAGTGGTTAAGGCTCTTACGCTGTCGGATCTAATGGTTATCTATGCGTGACTGATTCTATGAATCAGGCGCATAGATGCGACGGGCGAACTCAGAGATACGAGGGCGTATCAGGCGATACGCCGGCGTATCTCTTTTGATAATCTGGCCACTAGAGTTTGTATTAAGCCTTTAATGTGTATTTGAATGTTGTATTTATTAATTAAATCTTACTTCACACAACTTACATTGTTTTCTATTTTCTTTTTTAACAATTCATCAATAACACAAGGAATCCCTGAACACCCTTGTAATCGCCACATTAACTCAAACTTCTATATATGTCATTCTTTGCCGAGACACAATCAGGATTCAAACTAACCGAACTTCCAAAGAAGCTCATAAAATAATAACGGGCATTGAAGGATGCAATAAAGATAGGACATGACTTTTACTACTGAAATCTAATTTATAATCTATAACTCTTTTATATGAAATGTCAGCGAAGCCCAGACTTGTCTATAAAGATTCCTATCAAATCAAGAATGTGTGTTGTATTATTTGATGAGGTGCATATTGAATACTCCAAACTATGCTACAGTGAATTATGCATTGACTCTCCCAGACGGCTGCAAACTTTTTCCTTTCTTAGCTGCATTTCTGTTAACTGTCTTGCTATCTCTTAAAGTGTTACTTAACCCATAACAGTAAAATCAGTCTGTATATGCAGTAAAGCATGCTTGTTATACTCACTGTAGAACCTAAGGGGTTAATCCTCTGCATTGTGTAAAAAGGCTGTTTGGTCCTGGCTTCTGTAAACCTTTCCATCCTTCCACTGTCCCCTGATAATTTCCTGATTGAGTCTATGGAGTCAGGCTGCACATGCTCAGTTTGGTGTGTTGCTAGAAGGTTTTCTATTTCTTGGGAGAATGCACGTGATTGGCACAGGGCCAATCAGCGTTGTCCAGACAGTGGGTCAGGGGTCTTGCAGTCTCATAGAACAGTCAGAAATCACCTCCTACAAGCTTTAACCAGTTCTTGGCTGGACACTGATAGAATTCACAAGATTGCTCTAATTGCTGATAAGAAAAGGTGTTTAGCAGTTTATATTTACTAAAATAATTGCATGTTCTGTGTACTGTGGGAGACCAGATATAGTAAATGCAGGGTCCTGGGTTTAGTAACACTTTAAATTTTTTATTTTTTTATTAGAATAATTATGTCTAAACCTGATTTTTTTTTTTTTTTTTTTACCTCTGTAAAGTTCATAATACAGGCTTACATGTTTTATGTTTCCTTCCCTCTTTTCTCTGGAATAAAGATCAATTTTCTTGCATGAACTACAAATAAATCCCAATCTTACATAGTCCAAGAGGAATTTACTAAAGGTTTTAAGAATGCTCCATTAGCAAACAAAATGTTCTTTTAGGTGAACATTAACTTTTTAACTTTCTCTGCTTTTTTAGTAATCCAACTCCAAAGAATGCAAAAGCAAACCATTTTAATTTGCATAAAAGCCTTGTTGCAAACACTAATGGATCTTCGAACAGCTCCTTTAGGGTTTGTTAGTAACATTGCATTAAATTATTTTGTAAAATGTGCATTTTTACTTTGCGTTACTGCAACGCGCAGAAATAAAAGGTATCTCAACACACCTACACAATGCACCACAACTAAATTGCGCTGTGGCGTGATCAAAAACATCTGATTGTTGCGGTGTCTTGACCACTTAATTACTTTGTTGAAAAATATAGTTTATTGTTTTTACATGTATAACTCAAATATCTGACTGGTTCTACATGAGAATTGATGCGTTTGTTCTATACATATATGCACACTGCCATCGTTTAAGATATATACTAAAGCATGGAACTCTGTCATAATTTTTTAGCAGGTTTTCCAAAAGCCGTGGTAATAACAATCTTCAGCTAGAGAATCAATTGTGTGTGCTGAGCAGTTCTGAAATATATGGCATCCATTACAGGACAATGCTTCCTCTCCTCTGAGCTTTTTAGGCTTCCAAAATGATCTGGAGCATTCACAGAATTGACAGTAACATTGTGGCATGAATGGGACAAAAGCTCATTCTTGGTTGGATTTTTATATGACTGTCTGGTTATGGAGGTTCAGACAGATTGTTCACTGCTTGGTCCTTAACAATAACCTTTTCGCTCTGCACTCATACAAGTTTTTTTTTTATTATTATTATTATTATTATTATTATTATGGATATACCCTACCAAATCTGTACTGCGCAAAGTCAATTTTCTGGGAAAAATGTTGAGGGGTTAGAACGCCTGTCACTGGGGATATTCACGCCCTGTAATTGTTCGGGGACTAAATATCAGGGAACATCCAATATCAAAGGTGTCACTAGAATGGTAAAATGGCGAAATCTTCCAATAGGAACACTTGCTAGGGGATTTCTGTCAGTACTAGGATCCCTTTAGGACCCAGCACAACTCACCTGACACAGCCTTTGCCTGGGAAACAACAGTGATTGGCCAGCTCACCTTTAAATCACCTGTGTCATCATCCAATTAGTGCTCGTGATAGAGTTACCTTGTTTGCCACTGTGTGATCCAGCCTGACTTTCTGCTCTGTATATTCGTATATGACCTGGCCCGTTTGATCCTGTTTGTTCGCTTCTGATTCGGTACCGTTTGAACTCTGATCTACCTGTGTATGACCCAGCTTGCCTAGAGTACGCTTTACCTGACTCTCCTGTAGCAACATTCATCTACAGCGGTGAACTACAAGTACCAGCTGACCTGCTCATTCCACCTTTGTCTGCAGCGGTGAACTACAAGTCCCAGCTGATCTGCTCATCCACCTTCATCTGCAGTGGTGAACTACAAATCCCAGCTGACCTGCTCATCAGACCTGCTCATGGTATGTGCTTGTTCTTGAACTCTTTGCAAAGTTAGCACATCTGAACTGTTATCTGTTCCTAGCCTGACATTTTCCTTCACTTTGCAGAGGTCTAATCTCACTTTCTGTTATATAGCAGGATTAGAAAGTAAAGTGAAACCTCCCCAACAGGGCACATCCTGCCAAAAAAAAACTGACCCAAAATTAAGAAAATATATTTTTGGCTTTACACTTTAAAAAATGGTAAAAAAAAAAAAAAAGTACAACACTGAAAGTGTAGCTGTTTAATAAAAGGTCTGGCAAGGTCTTTGCCCAAGTTCATATTTCTTAAAGGGGTTGTAAAGGAAATTTTTTTTTTCATAATAAGCATCCTTTACCTACAGACATTCCTCTTTTCACTTCCTCATTGTTCGTTTTTGCTCAGAAGTTGCTCTATTTCTTCTCTGTTCTGTTCACTTCCTGCTTGTCTGATTTTACTGACCACTGTGAAGGGAGGCTTTACTGCGGTGGTCAGTAACGTGCTCACCCCCTCCTGGGAACTACACCTGTGCGGCAGGACGCTCTCTACGTGTTAGAGACCTCAAGGAGGTGTGAATTACTGGGCGTGCCGCAATTCATACTGGGAAATGTAGTTCTCACATGAACGAGCGCCACAAACCAGGAAGCGAATGAGAGAACAGAAACTAGAATGCCTGAGGTGATATATATAAATGAATTTAATAGGTATTTACTCATTTTTTAACAGAATCATTACACTATTCTACCTTGCAGACATTAATTTCAGGCAAAAAAAAAAAAATTCCTTTACAACTCCTTTAAGAAATAGCCCCTATACATCATGGACCCCAAAGATTCCTATATTTGAGGAGCAGCAACTCAAAAAGCCTTAAAGCAAAAGCATCAGCATGGTTACCAGAGAAATAGCATTCTAAAACTGAAAGTTCAGCAATGACAGTCTTCATGATTGTCAGGGGAGAGTCTTTTTATTCCATTGACTTCTTTCTCTACATTAAATCTCAAATATTAATACATTTATCAGCTAGGACCATGCATAGCTATGGGCACCCCTCCAGGTAAACATCCAAAAAGTCCAGTGACTCTCACTGTCAGGTGCAGATGGAAAGAAAAAGCTTGTCCCAACACTATGCAGATACTCCTGGGAAGAAAAAGTTAAACTGCCACACACCACCACAGCCTGACTGCAGAGAAAGTACATTTCAGCTCCATCCAGGGCACACCCCAATGTGCTTCATCCCCGCCCACATGGCTTAGTCATAGAGGTCATGGCTAAGGAATATGAAGCTCCATGACTAAGCCCTGTGGGCAGGACGAAACGCGATTGGGCCGTTGGTCTGGATGAAGCTGGGCTGAAGTTGTGTTTACTGACTCTGCAGTCAGGTTGTGCTGGTGTGCGGCGGTTTGACTTTTTCTCCCCATAAGTTTATCAGCTGACCCATTTTCAACAACCCAATATCTTCCTCCAAGAAAGGTGAAACTAGGTTGTGAGGTGAGGACTACAGTACTTCAAAATTCCAATCTCATGTAATCCAGTTTGGATAAGTACAGTAAAGCATTACAGAATACGTAAAGCCTTTGTTTTTTTTAGAAAGCCTAGGTGTTAAAACCATTTTTGCTGCATGTATTGCACTGGGGAGATTTCCCTTCACTATCTTTCATGGAGACACAACAGAAATAAGAGGAAATCTCTCGAAATTGAATAGAATTTCTATCTGATGCCTCGTACACACGACTGCCATGAGAGCTTTTGGCAGGGAAAACCGGCCGGGTGCATGCTCCATCGCAGTTTTCCCGACAGGAAAACTGCCGGGAAAAAAAGAGAATCAACTCTCTTTTTCCTGGCAGTTTTCCTGTGTGAAAAACCGCGATACACATGGCCGGATTTCACGACCAAAGCTTCATCGCAGTTTTCCTCTCGGGAAAAATTTGTGTGTAGGGGGAAAAACGTACCCAGCAGATTCTCGGTTTTCCCCTCGGTAATCCCGTACGTGTGTACTAGGCATTAGAATTTTTCACAGGAACAAATATCCCTGAAATCCCTGAGGATTTTCCCTCAACTCTTGCTCTGTTGGCAACTCAAAAATTCTTAGATATCCCTTCACTTTTTGTCTTGGGGCAATGGTCACCAGGACAGACATACTGTAGAGGTGAATCCCTACAGTGAAGATACAGACAGCAATAAAAACATGACAATGGGTCCAACCTTTCAATACTCTATGCAAAAATAAAACAAACGTTTGCTTCTCCATACACAAGTGTTAGCACATCATACGATTTTAAGATGATATTTTAACGGTAAAAGGATTCTACCATAACATTGCAGTAACTTCAAAACACACCCAATGTTTTCTAGACAGATATGCACTTTGAACATTGTTAAGAAAAAATATATCTTCCCCTGTCTCCAGAAAGTAAAATGTCATGCATCTTCTGAAGGGAAGAAGAAAGGTTTCTCTTTGCGCTATGATCCTTTTTAAGTTGGTTTTGAAAATTCCCTCTGATGTTGTTTTAATTTTGCTGAGTTTCCTGACCTGAAAACCTGCCAAGATTTCAAGTTTTGACCTTGCAACTCATCCTTCCTTATCATCAAACAAATTGAGGGATCTATATTTAATAACCCTGTTATTACACATTAACCACAGTATAAACAGTTACATTCAGCTTAAAGAAAAACTCTGGTTTCAGGGACTGGAAAGCAGTGGTGGCTGGTGCTCAATATTTTGGGGGCGGCGACAAACCAATGACACCGCCCCCTGTGGGAGATGAATGGAAAGGAGGCGATCTCCCTCCCCACGTGTGGGACGGATGGGATAGCGCCAATAACCCCCCCACGGGAGATGGACGGGATAGTGGTGATCTGAGGCCTCCTTACCTTAGGAGGCAGGTGACAAATATCTCGCTTCTCGCTACGGGGTCATTGTATCTCCTCCCGGCCGAACAGGAAGTGGGTCCTAAAACCCGATTGGCCGAGGAGTCTTAGGACACGCAACCGGGTTGGCTTAGGGCTCAGTGCTCTGCGCCCCAAACCCACCCCTTTTTTAAGCCAATTAAAGCCTCAGGCTCTAATCACATGCTTAAAAAAATGTTGGAATACATGCATCTGGTGCCCTGCATGTAGATTAGGGAATTAGGGGGAGACGCCCCTGCACCCCATATAGACCAGCGGTCACTGCTGGAAAGCTTGTTCATTCTCTGAAAAGTCCTTCTAACTGAGCTTTGACAACACAAATTCCATGGAAGAACTCAGTGTTGACTTTAAATGTAACGTGACCACTGTGACTGGGAGGCACATTGGTCACATGATTGCGAGTCATTCCTGCAACCTCCTGATCATTACTAGAGACCATGATCTTGACAGGTTGAATGCAGCAATAGGAGCATGTTTTCAGTACTGATACCTCTGCCGCTCCATGAACACATATGTGTGGGTGTGGGTGTTAACCAGTTCCAGCTCAGCATATAGCCAGGCGGAACTTTCGTCAATCCAGGTGGAGATCATATGATGTCCTCCCAGATGGGGCCATGCTGATCAGTGTACTGGCCCACTGCCGGTACCATGTGATCACTGTGACCAATCACAGCAGATCACATGACAATTGTAAACAATTGTAAACAATGGATGGCTTCCCTTCATGCCATCCATTGTATACATTGTGTTGCTAGCTGCAATTGGTCACAGTGATCACATGGTATAGACATGACCAATCACAGCCCTTTTTTAACAAGTGATTAGATGTGGCCAATCACAGCTAATCACAACAAAACACACAGAATGGATCAGTTTCATTCAGTAAAAATGGTTGCTTATACCAGTGAAATTCACTAGTATAAGCAATCACAATGTGTAAAAAAAAAAAAATAAATAGAAGAACAGCCTAACCACTTCCCTAGGGTAGTACAGTGTTACTATGGTAACGCTGTATTGCTCTGGTCACAGTGAGTAAAAAAAGGTAAAAAACAAGCCATGCCTCTTACTAAATACAGTGAACTTTCTACTTTCCAAAAAGGGGTAATTTGGGGCATATTTGTACTGCCCTGGTGTTTTCAGGTTAAAGAATTGGCCTAAATTTATGAAGAAAGATTGTTTCCGATATAAAAATTTGCAAATCAAAGAAAACACATTTTTTTTCAAAGTGTTTGGTCTTTTTACGTTTATTTAGCAAAAAATAAAAAACTCAATACCACCAAAAGAAAGAGTTATTTGTGTGAAAAAATAATACAAATTTCATATGGGTATAGTGTTGCATGACCGCATAATTGTCATTTAAACAGTGCAGAAAGCTGAAAATTGGCCTGGGCCTGGGCAGGAAGTGCCCAGTATTTAAGTGGTTTAAACCAGCATGCATATGCATTATGTGGCCGACAAGAGGTTAATAAAGTGCAACTGAAGTCAGAATTTTTTTTTACAACCTCACAGGCTCTTTATTGCAAAAGAGAAAAACAATTAACTTGCCTGGTTGCAATCTTCAGAAAAATTGGATTAGAGGTGAATAATCCTCAGTTTAGTTCAGCTTTAAAAAAAAATGCATCATTGAAAAAATATTGGAGGAACACAGGCCCAGCATAATGAAATAAATCCACAAAATCTTTAACCAATTAGGTGTGCGGTCCCCCTGATATGATTAGCACCTCATATCAGTAAATACTTCAATGTAGCAATGTCCACGAGTGTCTCGACTGTCCGAAACTCTCCCCCCTGATTGGCTGAGACACAGCAGCGGCGCCACTGGCTTCCACGGCTGTCAATCAAAGTCAGCTAGCCAATCAGGAGAGAGAGGGGGCAGGGTCAGGCTGTGGCTACATATCTAAATGTACACAGGGAGCGGCAACTCGGCTCAGGTGCCCCCAGAGCAAGCTGCTTGCTGTGGGGACACTCAACAAGTGTCCCCAGGAGGAAGGGGCCAGAAGCACAGAAGAGGGACCCAAGAAAAGGAGGATCTGGGCTGCTCTGTGCAAAACCACTGCAACAGAACAGGTAAGTATAACATGTTTGTTATTTTTATAAAAAAAAAACAAGACTTTACAATCACTTTAATTCTCACTCTCAAGGTTTTATGATATCCTGTATATAAGCCACTTACCACAGCACAGCAGTCAAACTCACAATAGAGGTGCATAGATTGTGTGCACAAGGCTTTTGACTCATGCACAGCTCCGGACTACGGTCGTGCTTTATGACGTCATGGCCAAGACTCCGTGCCAATAGTATTAGTATTATTTAATTGTACAAAGACATCTGAAAAACATCAGATGCAGTAAGCTTTTCAAAGCCTTTACCAAGCTTTGAGAAGCTTTCTTAAAACCTATAAAGCTAAACTCTAGGTATGATCTTCATTGCAAACTTACATTGGTCCAACTTGGACCTTATAATGGTCACCATCTCACCTTTCCCACCTCTTCCAATTAGAGAGCCTTACATTTATTGAAGCAGCACTGACTACTACAGTGATTGTCAGCATCCTAAGCAGTCCCCCACATATGAGATATGCCTACTATCAGTGTTGCCAACCTACCAGATTGAATTTACTGACACGACACCCAACATTTACTGGCACAGCCAAGTTTTATATTGCAAATGTCAAACAACTACAGTATGCAAATACCAATGTGATTTAAGGTAGATATTAAGGCAAAAAAAACATATTTCTTATTTTATTTTGAATAAAGTAAGTAAGTAGATCAGGGACAGGCACATACACATGAAGCTGACTCTCACAGTGACACTGACAGCAGTGTGCAGCAGTACAGATCACGACACGACTCTTTCCATGCCAGGTAGTCCCTTCAGTCCACTCCAGTCCAAACAGCACTGACAGTCCCACTTCCTGCTTGCCCTTCTCCCTTTCTACAGACCTCCACACAAGTCTCCAGCCGCTCTGCTCGGCTGCCTTGCACCATGACATCAGACGACGCACTCAGGCACCGCCTCCGCCAGACTCGCCCCCGGCGGCAGCACCCGAACACACTGTAGCAGGCACTCGGATGGTCTTGGCCAGCTCCGGACTTCACAGACATACTTTTTACTGCCAACCTTTTCCTTTCACTGGCATTTACCGGTAGGAGAAAAGTGCCAATTTTTTACTGGCTTCCAGTAAAAATACTGACAACTGTCAATCAGGAAATACCATTATATGGCCATTAGATGGCGATGATGATCATGTGATTTTTTTTTTTTTTTTTACTATGATTGGCAGCTCCATCTAGTGGCCATATTGCAGTACTGTATTTGCCGGCATATAAGACAACTGGGCATATAAGACGACCCCCTAATTTTCCATCTAAAATTTTGGTTTTGGGATATACTCACTGTAGAAGACGACCCCTCACTGTGCCATCATACATGCCTCACTGTGCCATCTATACATGCCTCACTGTGCCATCTATACATGCCTCACTGTGCCATCTGTAACATGCCTCACTGTGCCATCTGTAACATGCCTCACTGTGCCATCTGTAACATGCCTCACTGTGCCATTCCATTCCCTGCCTCGATGATCTCCCTACCTTCTCCTGTTTGCAGAGATGTCAGACGGCGGCCATCCATTATTCAAAAGCCGCGCCTCCTCCTCAGGCTGTTCCGTGATAGGCGGAACAGTAATTTTCCCAGCAGAGCCTCTGTTCAGTGTTCCGCCTATCACGGATATCCTCTCGTCTGAGGCCGAGGCTGAGGATGAGAAGGCATCCGTGATAGGCTGAACACTAAACAGAGGCTCTGCTGGGAAAATTACTGTTCCGCCTATCACGGAACAGCCTGAGGAGGAGGCGCGCTTTTTTAATAATGGATGGCCGCCGTCTGACACAGGTACCCGGCGTATAAGACGACCCCTGACTTTTGGGGCATGATTTTACATGCAAAAAGTCGTCTTATATGCCGGAAAATACGTTATTTTCCTGATTTATGCTATTCTTGTGAATGAATAACATCTGCCCTGGAGAGAAAATAGCCTAGTAACATTTTATTTTGCTGGCATTTGCACAGAAATAACGTACATATAATTTCACAGAATGGATAGCTTTGTGCGTTCTCAGTTCAGTATATGAATGGGTGGTGGAGGTCCAACAATGAGCATAGTGACCTGAAATAATCTAAACCTCCCAACGACCCAGGCTTCCCCACTTCCCACAAGCTCAGAGGTTATCAGCTAAGCTCTGTAACTTCTGTCTTTCATCATATTTCTTATGTGGCTCTGCTGAACAGAGAATTATGGGAAACGGAGTTCTGAGCTAACAACATAAGACCAATTACACCTGAATACATAGCATAATGTGTCCTGGAAAATTCTCTTTTCCATTTCAGCCGAGACGGAATGTAAGTTCAAATAAAACTTCTTCACATACTTGATAACAAATGTGAAGCACAGTTGTCTTGTCAGAAAAATTATTAGTTGTGCCTGCAAAATAATATTTGCGTTTCATCTGAAGAGGTGGAAGATAAAAGCTAATAAGAAAAAAAAAAAATTATCTGACATCCAGCAAGTTACTGACTAGAGATAGGTAGAGATAAAGAAATCTTTCAGGCTGCATCTCCTCTTCTCATCACTTCATTTAATTGGACATTTTATACTTTTTTTTTTTTTATAGATTTAAGATTTTTCAAAAGCATAAAATGGGGAAAAGTGTGACTTTAGTAATAAAACAAATAGATCTGTTCATCCTAAAGTGGAACTCCAGGCAAACCACAGTTGAATAAAATATCTGTTTGGCCGAGAACACATTTTAAATTCTGTTTCGCCAGTCTTGTAATAAACACACCTCTGCCATGCTGTAGAGACATACATACAGTTCAATGAGAGTGCCAAACAAACCTTCAAGAGGCCAATGTAATTTAACCCCTTCAATACCGGACACTTTCACCCCCTTCCTGCATAGGCCAATTTTCAGCTTTCAAACTTTGAATGACAATTGCGCGGTCATGCAACACTGTACCCATATGAAATATTTATCATTTTTTTTACCCTAATAGAGCTTTCTTTTGGTGGTATTTAATCACCTCTGTGTATTTTATTTTTTGATAAATAAATGTAAAGAGACGGAACATTTTGAAAAAAAAAAAAAAAAAACGAATTTTTCTTTGTTTCTCTAATAACATTTTGCAAATAAAAAATCTCTTTAATAAATTCAGAACAAAATGTATACTGCTACATTTCTATGGTGAAAATAACCCAAATCGGTGTACAGGCATACACCACTTTTAAATACACAAGGGGGTTGATTTACTATCGCTGGAAAATGCTAAATCAGGCTCACTTCTGCATAGAAACCAATGAGCTTCTAACCCCAGCTTGTTCAATTAACCTTTGGTAATAAAACCTGGAAGCTCATTGGTTTCTGTGCAGAAGTGAGCCTGATTTTGAGCTTTCCAGCTTTAGTAAATAAAGTACCTAAAAGTGGGGTATGCCTGTATATTATTTAGCTGTAGGAAAGTCATAGAGTCCACAAGCTATATACTATATATAACTATATATATATATATATATATATATATATATATATATATGTATGTATGTATATATTTTAACAGTCGTGCTCATAAGTTTACATTCCCTGGCATAATTTATGATTTCTTGACCATTTTTCAGAGAATATGAAAGATAACACAAAAACATTCCTTTCACTCATGGTTAGTGTTTGGCTGAAGCCATTTATTCTCAATCAACTGTCTTTAATCTCTTTATTCATAATTTCAACCTATTCATTAAGGTAGGTGACCCTGAAGAACTCTGATCTCTCTTACCCCCTTGTCCAACACTAATGGGCAAGGAGGTGTACTTTACTATTGAGCTTTTTTCCTGGATTTTATCCTGATTTGCAACTAAAATTAGCACTGATACAGCTCTTAACGTGCATGTGTCATCTTTTCCAGAGAAAATTTCCATATCCCAAAGAATCTGTCAGCAGGGAGTAGGTAGTCATGTCCTGATTGTCTGAGGTTGTCATGGTTTAGCTGGTGTAGTCACCATTGGCCTTGACTGTAACCATACTACGTTTGTCTTCAACTCATTACATTTACTGGTTTCAACACCTTTTAAAATGTATTTATTTATTTTTAATCAATTTTACTCCCTGTCTTTATATTAGTCGTCCCATTGATATTTGCCCCATAGGCCTGTAAGTGGGGTACAGCAGGGTGCGGCAGTAATAATACACATAGTCAGGTGCAATGGAAATCTTATTCTGAAATAGTACAGCAACAGTTCACAACAAACCCAGTGGGAAGGCTGCCCAACTGGATGCTGACCCAGAAAGCCATAGAGGAACTGTGTTCCTCTTGTCTCTGTGCTGTTTGGTGTATTGTAAGTGGGATACTTTGTGGCGTTGGCATAATAATGGCTTGCTTCTGGTGACTCGACCATGCAGTCCACCTTTTTTCAAGTGCCTCCTTATTGTGCATCTTGAAACAATCACACCACATGTTTTCAGAGTCTTGTATTTCACCTGAAGTTATTTGTGGGTTTTTCTTTGCATCCCGAACAATTTTACAATAATAGATTGCCAATCAACAGTGTTCAAACTCCAATCAAGAAGTGGAAAATGAGAGGTTCTGTTGAAACCAAACCACGGTCAGGTAGACCAACTAAAATTTCAGCCACAACTGCCAGTAAAATTGTTCGGGATGCAAAGAAAAACCCACAAATAACTTCAGGTGAAATACAAGACTCTGAAAACATGTGGTGTGATTGTTTCAAGATGCACAATAAGGAGGCACTTGAAAAAAGGTGGACTGCATGGTCGAGTCGCCAGAAGAAAGCCATTATTACGCAAACGCCACAAAGTATCCCACTTACAATACACCAAACAGCACAGAGACAAGAGGAACACAGTTCCTCTATGGCTTTCTGGGTCAGCATCTAGTTGGGCAGCCTTCCTACTGGGTTTGTTGTGAACTGTTGCTGTACTATTTGAGAATAAGATTTCCATTGCACCTGACTATGTGATTTATTACTGCCGCACCCTGCTGTACCCCACTTACAGGCCCATGGGCCAAATATCAATGGGATGACTCAAATAAAGACAGGAAGTAAAATTGATTAAAAATAAATAAATAAATACATTTTAAAAGGTGTTGAAACCAGTAAATGTAATAAGTTGAAGACAAACGTAGTATGGTGCTGTCTAACAGATGACAGGTTACAGTCAAGGCCAATGGTGACTACGCCAGCTAAACCATGACAACCTCAGGCAATCAGGGCATGACTACCTACTTCCTGCTGACAGATTCTTTGGGATTTGGAAATTTACTCTGGAAAAGATGACACATGCACGTTAAAAGCTGTATCAGTGCTAATTTTAGTTGCAAATCAGGATAGAATCCAGGAAAAAAAAGCTCAATGGTAAAGTACACCTCCTTGCCTATTAGTGTTGGACAGGGGGGGTAAGAGAGATCAGAGTTCTTCAGGGTCACCTACCTTAATGAATAGGTTGAAAGTATGAATGGAAAGCGAATATAAAGGAAGCACCCCTTGGGAAACAGCTGAGGCCAACTCTTCCTGACCTACGTAAACGTGTACAGAGCTGTTAGAT
Source organism: Rana temporaria (assembly GCF_905171775.1). Taxonomy (NCBI): domain Eukaryota; kingdom Metazoa; phylum Chordata; class Amphibia; order Anura; family Ranidae; genus Rana; species Rana temporaria. Next base: position 338,638,327 of record NC_053493.1, on the reverse strand, counting down.
TTTTTTTTGCCTCTATGACTGATGTGGTCTGACTTACCATGATGGTAGCCCCTTTAAACAACCACTGGATTGCTGCAGCACATACTGTCACTGTTCACCTCAAGTTCCGAGTCTTAGTCTCAGCTATGACATCTCTGCAGCCTCAGCTTAACAATACTCTACTCAGAAGAACAAACTTTTTTACACGTAAAAATGGTGATAACTTTTCAAAACGTATGATGGCATTACGTTTTACTGGGATTTTACCTGCAAACCATCCTTGAAACTGGAGTGTAATCTGCTTATATTTTGCCTTCCCTAGTTCCTTCCAACCTTTCCCCTCATCTATGTTCTATTGACATTTTTAAATAAAACCTTTCTGTTTTCAATAAAAAATCTTACTTTATATATATAGTAAAAATTTGCAATATAAACCCCCAAAGGACTTTATCTGCCATAATGTACACAAAACAATGGAAAAGTCAAATGTAAAAGAATTTGTACAAGTTTTATTTGAACCACAATAAATGATTATTAAACAGAACTTACGGCTGTATTCCTTTTAATAATAATTTATTGTTCAAATAGAGCTTGTACAAATTCTTTTACGCTTTACTTTTTTCCCCTGATAATAGGTGCTGGAACTCCCTCCTTCTGGTTCACTTCTTGTCCCTGCCCCCTACCAACCTCCGAGCACCGTCCCTTGCTTCCTCCCCCTACCCACCCCCCAGCACCGCCTCATTTAGAGAAAACAGAGTCAAGTATCATAATGTCATGCTAAGTAATTTGTATGGAAGTTGGTAATGATAACAAGAAAAGCAGTAAAATAAATCCCCTGCAGCAATATACCCCCCTAGAAACAACAGATTCACCCAGCAACAATAGACCGCCCATAAACAGAGGACCCCTGCAACAAAATATCAACCCAACAACAATAGACCCCCGGCAGCAAGAACAGATCTCCCAGCAGCCAGCATCAATAGACTCTCCAGCAGCCAGAAACAATAGACCCCTCCCTCAACAGTAGGAGATGTTTGCTAGTTTAGCAGCCAGTGATGTCACTGGCGCATGCGCTTTAAAGGAGCGGCTTAATGCCGCAGTCCTGACTTCTGCGTGCATGCCAGCAGTGATGTCATCGCGGTTCAGCCATTCAAGCCCATGAACCTGGCAGGAAGACCGGGTGAAGATGGAAGCCCTGTCAGTGATGACAGCACACCGCTGGAGGGCTTTGTTTCAAGCTAAGTCTTTCATAATGTGCTTTTTCCTAAACGTTACTTCTGCTTTAACCCCTTTAGCCCCAGAAAGATTTACCCACTTTCTGACCAGACCATTTTTTCCAATACGGAACTGCGTCACTTTAACAGACAATTTTGCGGTAGTGCAATGTTGTACCTAAATTCAATTGACATCCTTTTTTTACCCACAAATAGTATTTGATCACCTCTGCGGTTTTTATTTTCTGCGCTATAAACAAAAAAAGAGTGACAATTTTGAAAAAACAAAACAAATTTTTTTACTTTCTGCTATAAAACATTTCCAAAAAATGTACAAAAAAATAATTTATTCATCAGTTTAGACCGATATGTATTCTGCTACATATTTTTGGTAAAAATATAGCAATAAGTGTGTATTGATTGGTTTGCGCAAAAGTTATCACGTCTACAAAATAGGGGAAAATTTAAGGCATTTTTAGTATTATTATTTTTTTTACTAGTAATGGTGGCGATCAGTGATTTTTAGTGGGACTGCGACATTGCGGTGGACGGATCGAACACCTAACTGACCTTTTTTTTAGACACTTTTTTGGGGAACCAGCGACATTATTACAGTAATCAGTGCTAAAAAATATCCATTGTTATTGTACTAATGACACTGACACGGAAGGGGTTAACATCAGGGGCGCTCAAGGGGTTAAATGTGTTCCCTGGGTGTGTTTAATAACTGTATGGGGGACCTTGTTTCTGTGATCTCCCCTGTCAGAATGCAAATCTGCCTTGTTTACACAGGTAGATCCCTGTTCTGTTACTGCGGGGAAGGATCATGGGTGGCCGGCGGACATCGAGTCTGGCTGATTAGCTCCCCCACTGGCCAATGGGAATGCCCACAGAAGCGAGTTCCCGAGCCGAAGTACAGCTACTGCGATTTGTGGGATCATGCCACCTTCCCGCAGTATAATGACGGTGGCTGATCAGCAAGTGGTTAATGCACACAGAAGCTACGGGAAAATGTGAGTAAGTGATTTCAGTAGAAGAGAGGAGCCGGTGCAGTTGGGTAAGCCTAAAAAGTCTGACAGTTCAGCTTTAAAGTGTATGTCCAACTTTTTTTTGTTTGGATAGAGTGGGGGAGGATTAGAATCCTAGCATGGTTTTTACTGCTACCCAGGGCTCAATCAAAAGAGATTTCGCCTTGCTTACTGTCATGGTAACAATCATTTTTCACAGACAGAATATGAGGTAAACTCTACAACAGGGACACTGACTACAATAAAAAGCCAATTTGCCGAGTACAGAAAGCTGTGTCAACCAGCCAGCAATCTTATCTCATTGTTCTCAATACTCCAAACTGTTTCCTGTGGCTTCCTGCACTTTAGACATTAGAATGGCTCTTTGTACTGTATATTTAAATAGCCCTGATTGTGTGCCAAAGATTTATCTTCATGCCTCCAGCTGGTCTATGCAACTGTAGAAATTTGCAGGCCAGGTTTTATACGGTCATACTATAATAGTTTATGCCGTCAGGTTACTGATTTATAGGGCTCTTTCACAGGTATTGAAAATAGGCGGTAGGTAGCGTTTTTACTGCTTGTCAACTGCCTATCAATGTCATTGAAAATGGTTGAAGTGGTTGTAAACCTCAGACATGAAAAATAAACATAGCATATCCCGCTATAGTGTGTACAGTAAAACCTTGGTTTACGAGTAATATGGTATACAAGCATTTTGCAAGACAAGCAACTTTTTTATTTTTACATTTTAACTTGATATACAAGCTCAAACTTGATATACAAGCAGTACGAGGATAACAGTTTTAATGAAAAAAAGGTGGAATGACACTCACAATGATAAAACCAATGTAACGGTCACCCCAAATGGGACAGGGGTTAAATCCGTTCACGATATTCCATTCCATCCAAGACAGCTTATCGACACTCCAACCGTCCAACAGACATCAGACATCCCATTTCCCCAGAATCAAGACGAGACACGCAGCTCTGTACTTGTTCCAAATGTAATACAACTTTAATGGTTTCTTCTCAGCTTTTTATGCAGTTACAATCATGTGACAGTATTCAAAGGGACAATGAGATCTCCACCCCCCTAATCACACACTAAGGCTAATTACTAAACATTCTAGACGTGTCCGCGCCGGCCTATAATTATCATGATCTCATCACTGCACATTCCTTCATTAACAGCATAACAAACAAAACACCATCACACACTGAGTTCCCTAGGCAGACGTTCTGTCTCCGACAAGTACATTCCACACATAAACAGTATTTAGCATACATAATTAGAGGTCTGGGAGAAGACCTGGATTAACACCTTTACACAAGGACAATGAAATGTCTTCCAGGCCCTGACTCAATTAGCATGTCACTAGTCAGGGCTAATCATAGAGTCACTATTGACTGGTTGGGTCACAATTAACCAACATCTTGCAGTATCTCAAAATCCTGCAATATGAACTATTATTAATGTCCCATCTCATGTAATACATGAATTATGATTCACTTGCCACCCCATGCCCAAAGGGCACAGGGTGGACTCAGACCCAAGAGTTATCAGTGACGCTGACACAGGAGTATCCCCCATCCTCACAAAGTCTCTGGGTGTCACGGGTCATCCTGTTACAACCAATATCCCACGTTAGGTGTCCGGATGCTCATCCGTGTAAAGCTGCTTGTGTACACAGTTTGTGGCCAGAGGTCTGGGAGAGCTGGTGGCTCCCAGCGCTTACTGGAGAACTCTGAGACACTCCCAGCCAGGTGGGGCGGACATAATGTGCGTTTGGAGCACCCAGAAGTGACGTCAGTTCCTGAGTGTCTCTGAGTTCTCCAGGAAGCACTGGGAGCCACAGCTCCCCCAGGCCTCTGGCCACATAGTGCATATTCAAAAAAGGAAAAATGTCGCTCCAGGTGAGCAATCACTGCAGTCCGGACACACTGGGTGCAAGCCAGGGCTCGTCACCGATGATCAATGAGAAGAAAAGAACGGCTGCACACCAAAGGAACGTTCCAAAGATGTTTTGCCAAAATAGCAATAGACAGCCACAAGACAGAGTGCCCGAACATAGGAGGTGACGCATTTCACATTGACCTCAGTGCTTCTTCAAACCTGATTTTGGAAAAAAATCGTTGGAACATTTCTTTGACGTGCAGCCACATACTGTATATGGATGAGCACCTGACTCCTTAAGGCAGCACCGGTGTGAACGAGGGCAAGAAACTTGCTGGGAGATATTTTTTTGCCGAGGAAACCGGTCGTGTGTACATTTTCGTCGAGGAAACTGTCGAGAAACTCAACGAGCCAAAAAGAGAGAAAGTTCTCTATTTTCTCGACAGGAGTCTGATTTGGCTCGTCGAGTTTCTGGTCGGGCTGGTTTTCAACGAGAAACTCGGACGTCTGTATGCTAAGAAACCCGCGCTTGCTCAGATTAAAGTATGAGACGGGAGTAAAAGTAGCATTTGTAATGGAGATAACACATTTTTAAAGTTGTAACAGACTGAAAAGTGCAAATCGTCTCTTACCAAACCTTTATTTAACGCAAACACATGAAATTAACAAAAGCAGCCCCAAGAGTTTAGCCAGTGGAATCCAACTTCCCCTGCCGTTGTATGTGTTGTATGTCACGCGTTTGAGAACGAGGAGATTTTGGCTTGACTGTGTGTACGCAAAGCAAGCTTATCGAGTTCCTTGACAAGCCTAACAAGGAACTCGATGTGTTTCGCCTGTCGAGTTTCTCGGTCGTGTGTACGAGGCCTAAGGGTTTACAACCACTTAAAAAAAGGGATCAGATGGAGATGATGCTTTGAAACCACCTCCATTGGCTTCTATTCAAACACGCCACAAGTGTGCCATATATTCACTGTAAATGCGCATATGGCATTTACAGCACATTTGTAGCTCTGTTGCAAAGTGTCAAAAATGACCATTTACCATTTAGCCTTGTAAACAAGCCCTGAAAGGCTGGTTGTACACAAGTATAGCCAGTGGCTATAGCTGCTAGCGGCAATCATTGTGTTCTGTTGACTGGGAAGGCTCCCCACCGGTAGCACACAATAATGCTGCGGGAGCGATTCCTTCATTAACACTGACTGTGTTGATGGGGGAATTGAGCGATTTTCTTTCCTTTAACCTATGGCGGAAGAAAAGAAAATCGCATAATCTACGGGCTGCTTAACAAACACTTAGGCCTCGTACACACGACCGAGTTTCTCTGCAAAAAACAGCAAGAAACTTGCTGGGAGATATTTTTTTGCCGAGGAAACCGGTCGTGTGTACATTTTCGTCGAGGAAACTGTCGAGAAACTCAACGAGCCAAAAAGAGAGCATGTTCTCTATTTCCTTGACGGGAATGGAGAAACTTGGCTTGTCGAGTTCCTCGACAGATTCACAAGGAACTCGACGAGCAAAACGATGTGTTTCGCCCGTCGAGTTACTCGGTCGTGTGTACGAGGCCTCAGATCAACAATCAATGCTGTTTTCTTTACTTAAAGGCTCATTCCCCCTTTCATACAACGTTACTGTACATGTTATATTCATATTTAGGGTGTAACATGCAATATGGTGCCATGCCACAGCCCCACACCCTCAAAACGCTGCACCATTTACCCAAACTACAGGGGTCTCCTCCTTGCAGCATTCTGTATATTTTTAATTCATTAACTATTCACAGATTTGTGAATAGAAAAACTACAAGTCCCATCTTCCATCACAGCAGAGGAACCCATAGTTTTCAGTGGAGCACAAGTGTGGTGATGCCACTCCATTAAGTTCATTGATAACTTCTTCTAGCTCCATAACCAAAGGTCTGTACCTTCATATGGACCTGGGGCTGACAGAATGGTCTGCATGGTACCTGTAATTTACTGATTATGGCTGGAATGCTATATTTTCAAAAGTATTGGGACACCTGCCTTTACATGCACATGAACTTTAATAGAATCCCAGTCTTAGTCCATAGGGTTCAGTATTGAGTTGGCCCACCCTTTTCAGCTATAACAGCTTCATATCTTCTGGGAAGGCTGTCCACAAGGTTTAGAAGTGTGTCTATGGTAATGTTTGACCATTCTTCCAGAAGTGCAATTGTAAGGTCAGGCACTGATGTTGAATGAGGGGGCCTGGCTCGCAGTCTCCGCTCTAATTCATCCCAAAGGTGTTCTATTGGGTTGAGGTCAGGACTCTATGCAGGCCAGTCAAGTTCCTCCACCCCAAACTCGCTCATCCATGTCTTTATGGACCTTGCTTTGTGCACTGGTCCAAATCATTTGGTGGAGGGGGGATTATGGTGTGGGGTTGTTTTTCGACCCCTTAGTTCGAATGAAGGGAACTCTTAAGGCGTCAGCATACCAAGACATTTTGGACAATTTCATGCTTCCAACTTTTGTGGGAACAGTTTGGGGATGGCCCCGTCCTGTTCCAACATGACTGCGCACCAGTGTACAAAGCAAGGCCCATAAAGACATGGATGAACAGACTCGAACCATGTTCTTCATCAAGCTGCATGTGTGTGTGTGTGTGTGTATATATATATATATATATATATATATATATATATAGTTATTTAACCACTTCAATACCAGGCACTTACGCCCCTTCCTGCCCAGGACAATATTCAGCTTTCAGTGCTGTCACAATTTGAATGACAATTGCGTGGTCATGCAACACTGTACCCAAACAAAATTTTTATAATTTTCTTCCCACAAATAGAGCTTTCTGTTTATTTTTTGCTAAACAAACTAAAAAAGACCAATATTTTTGAAAATAAATGTTTTTTTTTAGTTTCTGTCATAAAATTGTATTTTCCCCTTCACTAAAAAAGACCAATATTTTTGAAAATAAATGTTTTTTTTTTTAGTTTCTGTCATAAAATTGTATTTTCCCCTTCACTGATGAGGCAACACAGATGTGGCACTGATGGGCACTGATAAAGTGGCACTGATGGGCACTGATGAGGAGGCTCCGATATGCAGAATTGATGGGTACTGATAGGCAGCACTGCTATGCAGGGCACTGATAGGCAGCACTGCTATGCATTACTGATGGGCACCAATAGGCGGCACTGATATGCAGCACTGATGGGCACTGATAGGCAGCACTGATGGGCACTGATATATGGCACTAATGGGCACTGACACGCCACACTCGCGATCGATGAGCTGCGCGCCGGCATATTATCCTGCTGGATGCCAATAGGCGTCCAGTCACGATAACAGAACCACTTCCAGGACGTCAATTTACTTTTGACCGGGTGGGAAGTGGTTAAATATATATGTATATATACCGAATACTGTATATATATATATATATATATATATATATATATAGATATATATATATAGATATATATATATATATATATATATTTATTATACACACACCACCAGCAATATCAAAATGAGAAGGATCACTCTGCATACCAAAATACTGGCTATTGTTGTATGACTAATTTTCACTACATCACATAAATAAATGGAATTAGAAGGTATTTTTGGATATATATTAACCCTCCTGGCGGTAACCCCGAGCGTGACTCGGGGTGGATTTTTTCTGCTATAATCGGTATCCCCGAGTCACGCTCGGGGTAAGCTATTCAGAGCCTGCAGCGCGCGCTGGCTTACCTTGTCCTGGATCCAGCGATGCCACCGCGCTGTGTGAGCGAGCGGGACCTCGCTCGATTCACACAGCGTCCTCCTGTGCCGCCGATCTCCGTTCCCTGCGACGTTACGACGCACGGGAGCGGAGATCGGCGCCAAATTCAAAAAAGTAAACAAACACCTTACATACAGTATACTGTAATCTTATAGATTACAGTACTGTATGTAAAAAAAAAACACACCCCCCTTGTCCCTAGTGGTCTGCCCAGTGTCCTGCATGTCATTTTATATAATAAAAACTGTTCTTTCTCCCTGCAAACTGTAGATTGTCCATAGCAACCAAAAGTGTCCCTTTATGTCAAAAATGGTTTTAGATCAGCTAGAAAACAGCGATAATAAATTATAATCACTTGCAGAATTGTGCGATAGCGATTTGTGGGGAAATGCGTCATAAAAAAAAAAATAATGACAGCGACAATTCTGCAACTGAGAAAATTTCAGTGATTTTGAGTTGATTACATTATTGAATATTTTTTATTAGAATTATATTATTATTTGTTATAATTATTTATAATTATTTATTATATTATAATTTATCATTTTGTTTTTAAAAAATGTCATACCCGGGATGCCTATTAGATTCTTGTTTGGTCAGATTTAAGTGAGTTATTTCTAAGAATTACAGGCCTACAGTATAAAACGCCAAATTTCCTTGCAAATAATTGTACCGCTTTTGGTACGTAATTCCAGACAGAATCATACCGCCAGGGAGGTTAAGGTGACTCATCACTGAAAAAAGCTACTATGTTGTGCAAAAGCAGCAACTTTCAGCCCCCCTCACAAACGTCTGAAGGACCAAAAGGATCTTGGAAGAATCATACTGCAATAGTGGCCACTAGCTGATGAAAACTCTTTCCATGTTAGAAAAAAACTACAGTATCTATTCCAGAGAGAGGAAACATGAAGGTCAGCTTACAATACATCTGTGTGTCAATGATGGAGGAAGTGAGAGGTAATTTGTACTCCTTCCCTCTATATCCAAAGATTGGAAAGATTTTGGTGTTTTGCTTTACATCACTCCTTATGCTCTCCCATTATTGTAATTTTATATCAGCAAATATGAAAAAAAAAACTCAAATAAAAATACAGATACTGTATTCAGAACAGGCATCCACTGATTAAACAACATATTTCTATGCACTATATTTATTATTAAGTTAAAGCTAATAATTATTAAGTTAAAGAATTGACATGCTTGTAATCCAAAGCACTTGTATTTTAAAGCAAATTTCCTCATAAGAAATAATGGAAACTCAGATGATTTGTTCCACAACCATTTCTTCATAAGTCCTTCAGTTTATAGTCCATATAAAAAGATTATAGCAATGTGACCAGGTTGTGTGACCATAAAATGTCCATCCACAAATGGAAGCCTCCACAAGGGGATTAGAAGCAAAATCCAGCAGAAGTTAGAGAGTATAAAAGAGAAGAGAGGCACCTCTAAAGCCTTGTACACATGACCGGTTTTCCTGGCAGGAAAACTGCCAGGAGAGCTTTCGGCCGGGAATCCGGGCCGTGTGTATGCTCCCTAGCAGTTTTCAAGACAGGAAAACTGCCGGAAAAAAATAGAGAACCTGCTCGGGATTTCCGGCAGAGTGTTTCCTGCCGAGAATACCGGTCGTCTGTATGCTTACCTGAAGAGGAAATAAACTGTGCATGCTCAATAACAATTTGACGCATGTGCGGTAGCATAGAGCGTAATTTAGCTGGCTCGTCGTAGTCTTTAACGTCACTTAGCCAGATTCAGAGAGACTTACGACGGCGTATCAGTAGATACGCCGTCGTAAGTCCGAATGAGCACCGTCATATCTTTGCGCGCATTCTTAAAATGAGATACGCCTCACTGTTGCTAAGATATGACCAACGTAAGTCTCCTACGCCATCGTATCTTATGTGCATATTTACGCTGACCGCTAGGGGCGTGTACATGGATTTGCGTGTCGAATATGTAAATGAGCAAGATACGCCGTTTTACGAACGTAAGTAACCCCGTCGCAGTAAGCTACGCCGTTTACGTAAGACATACGCCGGCGTAAAGATAAACCACCAAAAAGATGGCGCAGCCCATGCAAGGTATGGATGACGGAACAGCCGTCGTATTTTACGTCGTTTGCGTAAGCGTACGTGAATGGGGCTGGGCGTAGGTTACGATCACGTCGAAAGCATTGAGTATTTGCGACGTGTTTCTGAGCATGTGCGCGCATGCGCCATACCAACGGCCCTCATTTACATGGGGTAACGGTTACTTTACATATAGCCCACCCACTACATGCCTACTTTGAATTAGGCAGGCTTACGCCGGCCCATTTGCGCTACGCCGATGTAACTTAGGGAGCAAGTGCTTTGTGAATACTGGCCTTGCCTCACTATGTTACGTTGGCGTAATGCAAATGGGATGCGCTACGCCGAACTAAAGATGCGCCCGTCTCTCTGAATCTGGCTAACTATGTTCTCGCCATTCAACAGAATGGCTGGTCTTTTGTGTGGCAGTGTGTATACATGGCTTTTCAAGGCAAGCTTGGCAGGAATCCCGTCGGGAAAACTGATGGTTTTCAAACAGATGGGATTCCTGGTTGTGTGTACAGGGCTTAAGTGTAGCAATATGGTTACATTTAATGAAGGTACAACATTTAGCAACTCACATGGTTGATGATTTAAGGAGGTCCATCTAAGTATGCAGGAATCCGGGGAAAAAACTGTCCACATAGACCATCCCCCGCACTGCCAGCTCTCACCTCTGTCAGTCTGCACCGGGAAGACTTCACCGGGAAGACTTCCCTGCAGTAGAGCGATCTGAAAGTGAGGCTTGAAGCACTCGTGGAGCGCAGCGTGGAAGGGACGACATTGATGGCGGTGAGGAGGATGGTCTATGTGGACAGCTTTACCCCGGATGCCTACATACTTAGATGTGCCTCTTTTAATCATCAACAATGTGAATTGCTAAATGTTGTACCTTCATTAAATGTAACAACATTGCTACACTTAGAGGCAAATCTCTTCTCTTTTATACTCAGTTGTGACATGACACTACTCGTATATCAAGACATCGCTTGTATAGCAAGTCAAAATGTATTTAAAAAATTAGCTTGTCTTGCAAAACACTCTCAAACCAAGGATTTACTTTACATAATAAAATAAACCTTGAAATATTTGCCTGATTTATAGAAAATAATGGTCCCATCTCCCATAGTGCTGGCCACATGATCAAATGCCTAGGCATACCCCAAGTTATCTTAACTGAAGAGTTTTGGTAGACCAATATTAAGATAGAGCCAGCTTAGTAGTGACTCTGCCTGAACTCTGACTTCAGGTTAGATCGCATGACCTACACCTACTTATATGTCTATGGAACAGGCTGCAGTGATTATCCTGAGCAGTATTTCCTGCAATACATGTTAGGTATTAAAGGACTTTTATCCACATCTACTGGTTTAAGCAGGGTGAGCAGGAGGGCTGAGGATCTTATTTAGCTGAACAAGGAAAAAATCATTATGTCGCACAGCACCATTGTGTATAAAGTTTTTTATACCAAAATGAAAACTAAAAAGAAGAAGATAGGTTAGTGGTAGATACAGCAAGCACCTAAGCAGTTAAAAAAACTATTTGGACTGTTCAGATGCATGCTTCATCACTGTCTCTAACCTCTAATTGTAAGTGCATACTCTTTAGTTTTAATCTCCTTAATAAAAGCTTTACGCTCTATGGTGCTTTGCACTGCTCTGCTTTTTCATTCGTTCATCTAGTTATCCGGCTCCTGCTCTTGTTTTTTTAGGCAAAAAAATTATACTTTCTACTTACAGCGTTACATTGTTTACATTTTTACATTACCTCTGCTTCCTTTGATTGTTTTTTTTTTTTTTTTGTGTGTTACAAGATTTAAAAGAGAAGTATGTTTTTTTTTTTTTTGCATTTTCATACTTACCTAGGTGGATGCAGCACCTCTGCCGCCTCTGCACTGAGAACCGAGTGATCGAACACTGAGTAGGCATTCAACACTGATGACATCACTGGTTGTTAGGATGCCAGTGGCTAGAAGGTTGAAATGGTGCACAATAAAAACCTGTGGCTTTGTGTTACTAAAAGGCAGGCTTGATCCACCTGCTGGCTTGTATACATTTTGCCAAGGCACCCCTGAAGAAACCTCAAGGCACACCAGGGTGCCTGGGCACCCCAGTTGAAAAAGGCTGATCTAATGTGCCTCACTCACAAATGCACACAAGGAAACGCTCTGCAATACCTATGCGAGAAAATAAAGCACTACACCCCGAGCCGCCCCCTCCAATCAACTAACCAAAACTTCCTCCACATCCCCAAGACCCACTACAAATCAAAAGGAGAGCAAAGATTCGCAGTCCAAGGACCACGGCTATGAAACGCTCTACCCACAGACATATGCATGAAAGAAAACCATTTGACCTTCAGGAAGAAGCTTAAGACCCACCTCTTCTGAAGACACAAGGCTGAGACTGGCTGGAAAAAGCGCCTTGAGGCGATTTAGTTCGCATTTGCAGCACTATACAAGTTACTCACTCACTTACTCACTTAGAGCTTTTTCTTTATTGCTAATCTGAAACTCCTGCCATTTTGAATTGGTGACCAGAGACCTATACCCCACACCTAATACTATTTACCATTACCATACAACTAATATGAACCCTAATAAACAATGATCATAATAATGACCACACACGTTGATGCCAAGTCCTTTACTAAGGCTGACAGTAACAACTCGAAAGTCTACATGGCAAAGTTTCTGTATTAACTGATATAAGTGTAGCAGCGCTGTAAAACTGAACAATAGTGAAATATGAAAATAATACAGCGCCAAATAACAATATTAGATGATAAAGAATATGAAACAAACATAGTCCACGTCGTACATAAAAAAATTGCTTGGGCGATGAATCTTCAAACAAACTTCAAGGAAAAGTGATCCCACCACCACATAGATTGCTCGCTCACCTCCTTCAGGTGACCCTGCAAGGGGTCAAATACGCCTTGCACTCAGTGCGTATGTTCCCCCCAGGGTATTGCCAGAAGAACCACAACTACAAATAAGTACTCCTTCCACAATACAGCTCCAAACTTTAGATCCACAGTGATTACCGGTATAGCAGCAATACATGTAAAAATTAAAAGAAAGTGCCTCCTATAGTGCAGCATCTGAGGGATTATAAATGAACCACTCCACCCCAGCTAGCATTAAACTCACATTTAATAAATATTAAAAAGTATATAAAAAGACATGACAGTCTCACTCAGTGATAGGGAATCCACCGCCAGGCTCCACCTCGACTAATTTCGCCACCTTCTCAAGTGGCTATCGCTGGAGGAATGACAAGCATCTGTATTGAACATCCAATCCACACAGACGCAGGTTCCTACGTGGCCTAACTCCCACTGCTGCCTGTTACATGCACTGATGCTTGTCTTTGAATCTCCATGGTGGATTGCCCAAACGAATCTACCTTGGGTGGGTGGACTGATGCACAGAAATTATTTCTTTATTTTCAAAGCCACCTGTTTGCTTGTATTTTACATTGGGTAAAGAGACAATTAATAGAGCAGCTGTGTGGGCATTCTTTTTGACCACTACTAGATACCAGTGGCAGCCACCAAACACAGAATAGAATAGTATTTTTCTAAAGAAAAAGTTGCAAGATTGTATGTAGTTTTAAAACCTTCTTTACTCCTCCCCTCCAGGAATCTATCTGATGGACCTTACAGTCTAATCAAATTTGTGCACTGTGTTTTGTTACGGTCTTCCTGCCTTTTAGATCCACTCCAGAAGGTAAGGCTTTTTTTATTCCTCTGTAATTTGAGTCACCAATGGTGAGGTCTCCACTTTGGAAATTGACTTATCTCTTACACCCTTCCTGCAGCATGATCTAGGCCACACGTGTCAAACACAAGGCCCATGGGCCAAATCCAGCCCACCAGGCCATTTCATGTGGCCCTTGAGTAAACAGCCCTTCTCTGGCCCTTCTCCATCCTCCAGCACTTTCTCCTTCCCAGTTCCGGCCACAGCTTCTTCCCAGTTCCGGCCACAGCTTCTTCCCAACAGCAGCACAACAAGGTGTGTGGTGGGGTTTGCACTGTGATGTAAAGGAAGACAAGGGTCTCTTGACGTCCGATGGTATGGGGGCTCTTGACACCTGATTTAAGGGGGGTGGGGTGCTCTGAACATCTAGTCTTACAATTACAACAGACCCTTCGCTGATGCGACCCATGATAACATTTAGTTTGACACCCCTGATCTAGGCCAATGGTTGCAGCAGTAAGGTGGAACTGGGAACACCAAAGTCTGGGTCATATCACTAGAGTCTCCAAGAGATAAAGAAGGCTAATTATCAAATCATGTAATCTTTTTTAACAGCTCTAAACCAAATTATAAGTTGGTTTCCTGGTCCTTAAAAGAAATTATCAGCATTTCACGGATCCAATGTACTAACATGCTTCTTGCTTGTCAAATTTAAAAAAAATATTAAAATCTCTTTTTTTTCTGCCTTTTCTTTCATTTAAAGGAAGCAAATTAATAGACTTTCAAAATAAGCCTGAGGCTACTTTCAAACAACTTATCAAAATTCTCATTAAAATTTAAAGCAAAAAAATGCAAGCTGTTCAGTGCACTACAGTACATTAACTTCAGGCTACAGCATTGTCATCACTTTGCAGAGAGTCCTCTCTAGGTACTTACTCAATTTTAATTATTAGAGAAAAATGTTTGTTATATTCGGCGCATTATCATCAAAAGGTGGCAAAGTCAGGTGTTTGCATGAAGGGACATCATTGGTATCAATTAACCTTACGTTGACTTTGTATTCAGTTAATGTAAATGTAGCTTTCTAAGTGAAATATTGGAGAGATTTCAGCAAATAAAAAATGAATGACACGTCAATATATTGATGCTTTCGCGTGTTAAGTAATCAGAGAACTAAATTTCCCAAAAAAGCATATGTAAATTGGCAGGAAAAGCGTGGTGGAAGCAATACTGATTCTAAGGCCCCCAAGTGTAGCAGCTGCTGGGCTCAGAATTATAAGTGACAAATTACAACCATAAATATTATACTAGGACATTTAAAGTGGTACAAAACCCAAAAATAATAATGTAATATATTGCATATTACCAGTTCTTAAAGGGGTTGTAAACCTTTGTGTTTTTTCACCTTAATGCATCCTATGGGGGTTAGCTTTGCGGGGAGGAGCCAAGAGAGCCGCTGTGGCACCCAAGAAGAGGACGATCGGGGCCACTCTGAGCAAAACGAACTGCACAGTGGAGGCAAGTATGACATGTTTGTAACTTTTACTGTGAAAATTACACTGGCAGTGAAGGGGTTAACCACTAGGTGGCGCTGTAGGGGTTAAGTGTGCCCTAGTGAGTGATTCTTACTGTAGGGGGGATTGGCTACATGTGATTACAGTAAGCTGTGATCACTGTCATTTTCACTAAGCAGAGCTTGTTTACATCAGCATCTCCCCGTTCTTCCTTACCGTGAGACAAATGCGGCGATCGAGTCCGCGGCACCCGCGGTCGGGGTCGTATATAGTCGTGCGCTGGTCGGCAAGGAGTTAAATATGGTAGCTACATGTACCTTTGGGAACAATCTTGTTTTTTACATTTTTTGCAGTGCAACATATCATCCTCAAAGTTTTGATCCTATTCAAATGCAGTATAGTTTGTAATTAGTTTGTAACATTTTTAGTCTAGTTTATTTCTTAGTTGAAGTAAAAACTTATACAGTAATCATGGTAAATGGTTTTTGGCAAAAAATATGAGTATACAATAAATAAATGTTAAATGAACACATAAAAGAACAATACTGTTAGAATAATATACTATCATTTATTGCTTAAGACTATATACTTTGACTAAGTGGTTTTATTAATTTTCCATTCTTTTTCAGAAAAACATGGCAGTAGAGTATTGTTATTAAAGTAGCCATTGATTAGAGCAATAAAATACAATTTATTGACTAATTTAATAGACTAAAAAATGCAAGCTTTTGCAGTTTCTTCCCCAAGTATAATATTATGCCAAATGGAAAACTGACGCGTTTCATAAACATGCATTATCCATCTTCTGAATTAGTCAATAAACAGTGGAGGTTATTTACTAAAACTGGAGAGTGCAAAATCCGATGCAACTCTGCATAGAGGTTTTATTGCCAAAGTGTAAGGCCCTGTACACACGACCGAGTTTCTCAGCAGAATTCAGCCAGAAACTCGATCGGAGATGTATTCTGCCGAGAAACCCGGGCGGGTGTACACTTTTGGCCAAGGAAGCCGACGAGGATCTCAGCGAGGAAATAGAGAACATGTTCTCTATTTCCTCGTTGTTCAATGGGAAATTTCGGCTCGCCGAGATCCTCGACGAGCAAAACGATGTGTTTTTTGCCCGTCGAGTTCCTCGGACGTGTGTACGAGGCCTAATTGAACAAGTTGAAGTTAGAAGCTAAAAAGGCTACCATGCATAGCTGCACCAGGTTCAGAGTGCACCAGTTTTAATAAATCTACCCCAGTGTCACTTTAAAGTCGAACTTAATGCAAAACTTACATTTTTTTTCAATTTGAAAAGAATAAGGGAGGGTTATAATTCCTACCATTAATTTATTTTTATTTTTTTACCATTTATGTCCCAATGGGAAGATTTTCTTTCACGTCTTGTTCCATAGTCAAAACAGGAATTGAGAAATTCCTCCAAAGTGAGGGAATTTCTAGGTGTCACCAATGTCACAGGAACTAGCGTTCTCATTAGACAATTTCCCCTCTATTAGTTTTGCAGTGTCAACCCAAACTTTGGGATTTTATTTTTCTTTCACTTTTGGCGGTAATGGTAAACAGGACAAATAGAGAGGATAATTATCCCTAACTGGGACATAGACAGCAATTCAAACCTCAAAGGGGTTCTATCCAAAACTTAAATAAAAAATAAAAGTTTTGCCTTTGGTTTTACTTTAATTCCAAACTTTCCAAATAAAGAATGATTCATGGTTGGTCTATGACTATAATAATCGCTGGTATCTAGGGTGAACTGAGCTTCATTTGGATGGGTTTGCTCATTTGCAGATCTCCTAAACCTTTCTATAAATTCAAGGCCACCTACATCATACTATTTACTGAGGCTCATCTGTATTTGATTATGCTAAACATGTGCTACATAAAAAAGAATATTTCATGGAAAGATCCCTTGACCACGTATTAATGAAGTTGTGTTTTAAGGAACATTTTTGTTGTCTTTGATCTTTCTCTTCTGGTGTACTCCCTCCTAATTATGCTCAGCTTGACATGATACAGGACTGCTAATGTTACAGAATTTATTGATATCAAATGGTCTTTAGTTCATAGAAACAGCTGATTAATCATGTTTTATGATTTCCCAGCCAAAGCGATTAACTCATTTTTGATCACACTGATAGAATAAAAAAAGGTTTCCAAGAACACGTCCTTATACAAAAGTCATTTACAGTTTACCGTTTACCGTTAGAAGATCAGGCCTTTTCTGGCACTTTTTTTGCTCGAAAATTACTTATAACCCTCAAACATTTTTTTTTATATATATATATATATATATATATATATATATATATATATATATATATATATATATATATATATATATATATATATTTTTTTTAGCAGAGATCCAAGAGAATATAATGGCCATTGTTACAAAATCACACAGTATTTGTGCAACGGTTTTTCAAACGCAGTTTTGGAAAAAATACAGTTTAATAAATAATAATAAAAAAAAAACGCAATATATACACCAATTTTTTGTAGAATATGAAACATGATTTTACACTGAGTAAATAGATACTAAACATGCCACGCTTTAAAATTGCACACAGTCGTAGAATGGTGACAAGCGACGGTACTTAAAAATCTCTCTTGGCGACAATTTAAAGCCTTTACAGGTTACACGTTTAGAGCTACAGAGGAGGTATAATGCTAGCAGTATTGCTCTTGCTCATTCACAGTGATACCTCACATGTGTGGTGCGATCACCCTATACATATGCGTGCGCAACTTACATATATGTTCGCTTCTGCGCGTGGGCACGGAGGGATGGGGCACTTAAACGTTTTTTCCTTTTTTTTTATTTTATTTTTACACTGTTCCTTAAATATTTTTTTCCAACACTTCTATTCCTATTACAAGCATGTAAACACCCCTATGATAGAAATAAGGATGACATGTCTTCTTTATGTTAAAATCTGGGGTCACAAAAACCCCAAATCTCTTCTTTACCTTGAAAAAAAAACATAATGTTTACTTTCTCCCTAGACCGGAAGTGACGTCATGACATTGCTCCGGTCCTCCAAGGCCATTGAGGAATTTAGAGATGATGTAGTCCCTCACTGACTCTGTGACCTGCACGCCGCAGTGTCTAATCATTTCTTTAGCACGCCGGTGGAAATGGTAAGCCAGAGAAATACTGGCGAGCATCGGGAGGGGGGGAGACGTCCCCTCCCGCCGCTTCAGCAAGTGATCCAGTGGCTAATGAATGAGCCACTCTAACGCTTTCATGAGTAAGCCAGCCACCAGCTGAAAGAAAAGTACTGGGGTATTATGGCTGATAGCTTCAGCCATAACCCTGCTAAACCACCTGCAAACTACAAAGTATATATACATATTGCGGTTGGCAAGTGGTTAAATAAACCAATAATCTAGAGGGTGTTGCTGAGTTAAAGAATATTCTAATTTTTATTTTACAGTTCTGTCCCCAGGGGACAAAGTTTATGTAATACTGTGTGCTATTGAACCCTAGTTATGAGTACTGACCTACCCCCCACCTCTCCTTCCACGGTCAATATGACAACATCTTTGAAGGTGACAAGCAATGGCAAAAGGAATGCTACAATGCCCCCCCCCCCACATGTACTTTGTCCCAAAGGTGACAGAACTGTAAAAAAAAATTATGATAGATCTTCTTTAAGCTGTGAGTATATGACACAGAAGGGTTAAGATCCCTGCTATTTTTTTTTTTTTTTTACTGCCATTGTCGCACATGAGGGATTCCCTCGCCATTCTTGCCTTGTAAGCACATCAGGAGGTTAGAGAAAATCTCTCAAGCATCTTTCGGACCGAAGTTAAGGCATATGCAAATATTTGTAAATGTTCTATTCTTTGCATACAACCATACTCTGTACTTGTGTTTACAATAGCACTATTGTATATATATGAGTATAGCACCACAAAGCCATTCATGTCAGTGACAGGCAGTACACTGCACCTGAGCTGCCTGGGCAGAGGAAATACATTGAGAATTACGCTGAACAGGCTTCAGCTGGCCTGTGTGCATGAGCCTTTAAAATTAAGACTTTACATCAGCCAGGAACACTGTACCTTTAGGGATCTATTGGTGGCCATACACACTACAATCCCTGTAAAATCTCCTTTACCAAAACAATTTTATATGAGGATGAAGCTACACAATCAATTCAATTTTATCCAGTTGGGCAGGCGCTTACATTATATAATTCAGGGGTCTCCAAACCTTCTAGACAAATGGCCAGTTTACTGTCCTTCAAACTTTAGGGGTCAATGTGTGGCCAGTGGAAGAGGAAAATGGCCTGGCGTCAGTGGGATTAAACAATGCCCCATGATTGGTATTAGGGGGAGTAATACTGCTCCATCATTGGTATCAATGGTCAGAATAGTGTGCCAGTGGGAGGAATAGTGCCCCATGATTGGTATTAGGGGGAGTAATACTGCCCTATTGGTGGTATCGATGGGAGGAATAGTGGCCCATTTTTGGTGGCAGTGGGAGGGAGGAATAGTGCTCCATCGTAGGTATCAGTGTAAGGAACAGTGCCCATTGTAGGTATCGGTGAGAGGAATAGTGTCCATCGTAGGTATCAATGAAAGGAATAGTGCCCATCATAGGTATCAGTAAAAGGAATAATGCCTATCGTAGGTATCAGTAAGAAAAATTGTGCCCATCGTAGGTATTAGTGAAAGAAATAGTGCCAATCATAGGTATCAGTGAAAGGAATAGTGCTCCATCGTAGGTATCAGTAAGATAAATAGTGCCCATCGTAGGTATCAGTAAGAGGAATAGTGTCCATCGTAGGTATCAGTAAGAGGAATAGTGTCCATCGTAGGTATCAGTGAAAGGAATAGTGCCCATCATAGGTATCAGTGAGAGGAATAGTGCCCATCGTAGGTATCAGTGAGAGGAATAGTGCCCGTCATAGGTATCAGTGAGAGGAATAGTGCCCATCGTAGGTATCAGTGAGAGGAATAGTGCCGTCATAGGTATCAGTCAGAGGAATAGTGCCCATCCTAGATATCAGTGAGAGAAATAGTGCCCATCGTAGGTATCAGTGAGAGGAATAGTGACCCATTATTGGTATCAATGGGAGGAATAGTGTGCCATAGTTGGTGTCAGTGAGAGGACGTGCCCCAATGTCAGTGACAGGAACTATGCCGCACTGTTGCTGACGGGGGGGGGGGGAATAATGCCCCAAGGGCCGAATAAGAGCAAGCAAAAGGCTGCATCTGGCTCCCAGGCCGCAGTTTGGAGACCCCTGATAAAGTTGATGGTGGACCTAAAGGAGAGTGTACAATCAGTTTGTATAGTGTATGGCCAGCTGAATAGTTTTTAAACACTGCCCAAACAACCTCTCAATTTCTGAACAACCAGTTCAAACAAAATGTGACAGTCAGGTGCGCCATGCTGCATTGAGGACACTGAGCTCCTTAGTACAGCAGCTTGAATGCAACAATAATAGACCACAAGCAGTAATAAAAACATAACAGCCTCAGGCCCAAGCAACAGTAGACCCTCAGCAGCAAGTATAGACCCTCCAGCACAGCAGCAACAAGGACCTCTCCTAATATAATACAGACACAATCAGTCAGTGCTGGTTGGGGTAGTACATAATGGGTTAATACATGACCACAGCCGGATTCAGCCAGGCAGAACCCAGGCAGAGAGTACAGCCAACCAGTCAGCAGTCAGTCTGGAGTAGTTTCGCTTTCTCCCACGCAGTTAGAAGGGAGGTGGAGGGTGCAGTCACTACACCGGGGACTGACTGATCTTGGTGTTGGGAAATGTGGCTGTAGTATTACTCCACAGTCAGAGAACAATTAAGTAGATCCACTGCCCTCGGCTAATGGTGACACAATAAATATCAGTAATGTGTAAAAAAAAACTAAATTTCAGACTCTGTATCGCAGCTGCTGATTGGAAGTGTGTTGGGGGTGCTAGGATAATTTTTAGGGAGGCTTTAGCCCACCTAAGCACCCATGACCAGTGCCAGAGGTGTATATAGTACAGGTACATTCCAGCTGACCATGTCCCCACTCAGTAACGTTGGTGTCCTGCAGGCAGCTTCAAACATCTAAACAAATACATCATTCATTGTATGCGCCTCAGCGCCCCTGTGAATTTGGCCAAAATGGTTGAACTTAATTTTGCAAAAGAGGAACAAGCTAGGAATTTTTGTACTTTAGGAGTACTGCTGGAGGGGAACACCTGTGTTACTCAATAAAGGGAGCAAAAACAGATGGAGTTCAAGGTATGATCTGTAGCTCCTTTCTGTAATGCTAAAAATTATAAATCTACTGTATATTTATATATATATATGCACATATACTCTATAAACATATACATTATATATATATATATATATATATATATATATATATATATATATATATATATATAATCAAGATAACTATTTATATTAGTGATCACATCTAGAAAAATCTTGCAGAAAAATCTGATTGAGTATAGTTTATGTACTGAATCCCAACTGAAAAGACAGCCTGAGGAAGTCCACATCTCTCTCTGTAATGTGTTTACCTCTGCTAGAAGAACGGCCATTATTCTTTACAATATACGGCAACAAATAGAACAGCTGAAACCTAATTTTACCTATAATGATAAACACCTGCCATCGCTCTACTCCATTAGAGGACATGTCACCACTGAGAAAAATATTAGCAACATCGATTTTATTGGAACTCACAGCTATGAAATGACGCTTATGTCTTTTTTGTTTATATAGCTATTATTTATTCATGTTAAACGTACAATCCAGAAAAAGAAACGGGATTGGAATAAATACAAAGAACAATGTCTACCTGGCTAGGCATTCTGTTTCCCATCCAGGCATAGCTGTTAGACATCAGTAGAAATCCTTAGAGGTTGTTCTGTCCTTCTGTTATGTTACATTACAGCACAAATAAAGCACAGAGTTTAATTGGAAATTTCCTCCCAGTGTGATGACCTGTTTTAATTACAGCTACAACAGTTCCTGGACAGCATTGAGGCTTACTACTTATCTACTGATTTCATTTTTTTGCATGGAGTTATTCTTTAACATTTATTTCTTAATTACCGGTAACTCATTTATGCACAAATTAGTTGTGCATTTCCAGGAAAGCATAAAAAAACTCAGGCAATCCACTAAACAACGGCAAGAAAAGCCATCACTAGGGGCGGACTGACCATTGAGTCACTCGGGCACTGCCCGAGGGCCCCATGCCACTAGGGGGCCCCATCAGGGTTGCCAGGCTCAGTAAAACCAAAAATCTGTGTTTTTTTTACATCTGTCGCTGATATGTCCGAAACCGACATGCTTTTGATGTGAAAATCCAGAGATTTTAGCTGCCCCGCCTCTGCACTGCCTCCTGGCGTGGTGGCCATCTGTAAGCCCAGGGGCCCCATAATCTTCTATTGCCCGGGGGCCCCATGAGTTGTCAGTCCACCCCTGGCCATCATATACTTTTCAATCTGAAAAAGACCTCATGTACACCGTTTTTACTGGCATTTAACTTTTTTTCAATGAACGTCCCTCTATTTTGGCCTAAGTGTCAATGCACACATATTTAGAGGCAGGAATGTTTAGGGGCAGAAACCTGAAGGTGCCAAAATCGAGTTCTGAAGAGAAGCGTTTGGGCAGAAAAAAATGCCTGACGTAAGCACATATAACCACACCTAAACGCTAGTCGTGATCAGCACTTGAGAATTCATTTATTTCAATGGGCAGAAAAAAATTATATTCTGGCCAATGAAATGAATGAGTACCCATACATTTGACAGGCCAAATAGTCTCTTATGCCGCGTACACACGGAATTTCCGACAACAAATGTTCGGTGTGAGCTTTTGGTCGGATATTCCGACCGTGTGTATCCTCTATCGGACATTTGCTGTCAGAATTTTCGACAACAAATGTTTGAGAGCTGATTCTCAATTTTTCCGACAGCAAAAGTTCTTGTCGGAAATTCTGATCGTCTGTATGCGATTCCGAAGCACAAAAATCCTACGCATGCTTGGAACTAATTTGACGCATGCTCGAAATCATCGAACATCATTTTTCTCGGCTCGTCGTAGTGTTGTACGTGACCGAGTTCATGACGTTCGGAATTTCCGGCAACATTTGTGTGACCGTGTATATGCAACATAAGTTTGAGCCAACATTCCGTTGGAAAAAAATCCACGGTTTTGTTGTCGGAATGCCCGATCATGTGTACGCGGCATAAGGCTGGATTCACACCTATGAAGTTTTTGTGCTGTTTGCATTTTGCAGATTTGCACTACAGTCCATTTACCATTGTTTTCTATGGAACGTGTTCTGTAGTGCAAATCGGCAAAATGCAAAAAGCACTAAAACGGCATAGGTGTGAATCAAGCCTTAGCGCTGGTTTTTCAGAACACAGATAGTAAAATGTTGGTGTGTTGCTGGAGTCATAATCAGCACCTTGACCCACGTCTGCTCTCAACCACATAAAATAAAAAAATCTTTATGTGCATTTTTTATGTCGTCGCTGCATTCTGTAAAACTGTCATTGAATTAGAGGAAACATTTTCATTGTTGTTGCAGTATAGTAAGGTAAGGTAAAAAAAATAGTCTATTGGGACCATAGTCTATGGGACTACCAGCTCGGGGATGCTTGAAACACTTGTGCATCCCCATGCCAGCAAAACACGGCCCTGCACAGGGCACACATGTATACGCTCACATGAATGAGGCCTTTTGGTTAATATTGAGCAAAAAAATTAAAGGGGTTGTAAAGGTTCGTTTTTTTCACCTTAATGCATCCTATGCATTAAGGTGGAAAAAAAACTGTCAATAATGGCCCCCCCAGCCCCCCCCCCCCCCGTTTTCCCTACTTGAGCCCGTTCACCTGCTGCCCTTACCCCCGAAATCCTCTTCTCCACTCAGTCTGGCCGTTGATTGGCTAGATTGGATGGATTGATAGCAGCGCAGCCATTGGCTCGCACTGCTGTCAATCACATCCAATAACGAGTGATACAGTCTGCGGCTTTACCTCCCATAAAGTTCTCCCTTTAACTAGATGATCTTCCATGCAAAATATATATACATATATATATATATATATATATATATATATATATATATATATATAAAAAATGTATGCTATAAATTGGGGGGGCAGATCCACAAAGATCTGCCCCGGCGCAGCGTATCTGAGATACGCTACGCCGCCGTGACTTACTTGTCCTCGGTTCGAATCCTCAAAGAATTTGCGCCGTAAGTCACGGCGGCGCAGTCTATCTCTGGCGGCGTAACGGCGCGTAATTCAAATCGGCGATTAGGGGGCGTGTTTCATTTAAATGAAGCGCGTCCCCGCGCCGAATGAACTGCGCATGCGCCGTCCCTAAATTTCCCGCCGTGCATTGGGCTAAATGACGTCGCAAGGACGTCATTTTTTTTAACATAGACGTGAATTACGTCCATCCCGATTCACGGACGACTTACGAAAAAAAAAAAAAAATCAAAATAAACGCGGGAACGACGACCATACTTAACATGGCAAGTCTAACTATACGCGATGGAATACCAGCTTTAACTATACGCCGGAAAAAGCCGACTAGAGACGACGTAAGAGAATGCGACGGCCGCACGTACGTTCGTGGATCGTCGGAAATAGCTAATTTGCATACCTGACGCGGAAAATGACGTGAACGCCACCCACCGAACGCCGAAGTATTGCATCTAAGATCCGAAGGCGTACAAAGCCGTACGCCTGTCGGATCTAACCCAGATGCCGTCGTATCTTGGTTTGAGGATTCAAACCAAAGATATGACGCAGGAAATTTGAAAGTACGTCGGCGTATCAGTAGATAGGCCGGCGTACTTCCTTTGTGGATCTGCCCCAATGTTTTTTTTTTATGTAAAGACGGTTAGCATTAAAGCTTATCCACAATTCCACATTGACTATTAGTAACCCCTTTCTTTTGTTGTGCGGTTTCCTGTTTATGTAACTGGCTGCTGTTTTAGGATTACTGATTAAGCCTACACAACGGCTGTCTACCCTGGGTGTATATGACAGATATTTAACATTTATATCTATTTACTCCTACTTTAATGAAGAAATAAATACTAATCTTGCAAAATTTTGACAGACACGTTGGCACTTCCCTCTGTACACCGTTGATGTACACATGGGAAATTAGTATTAATATAACCTGGCACCTCTTTAGCTCATTTGCAAGACATTTACAATATCTGGCATACAACTGGATTAGCTTCACTTTAGTACATTAGGATGGAATAGTGCTGACTCAAGCTTATGTCTTGGAGATGGGATGTGTCAGGAATCATAAAGCCGTCTCTTAACAGAGGTGGTAAACACAAGCAAAGAACAATTTTAAAACTCTTGAGAGTACCAGGATTATAATACAGCTAATGGTAAGCCTGTTATTTCCCAACAATTCAAGAAAGAATTGTCAGATTTTAGTTATAGATAAATAAAAATCACAATACAATAAGTAAAGCCCAACTCTGGCTTAATTAAACATTTTTAAAAATAATAAATCCAATGCCCTGCAAAATTGAAGTTAAAAAACAATAATAATCCAATATTTACCTTATCTCCTGCATCCTCCACAGTCTCACTGCTCTGCAATCCAGCACTGGTCCTCTTCCAGGACCATTATAACTTCCTGTTAGCCCAGGACGTCATGGACACACCCCCTGGCGAAATGACTTTAGGCCAGCCTGGGCTCAAAGCAGAATGCTGCAGGGAATGGCACTGACATCATTATGTAGTGCTGTTCTCTGTAGCATTCAGGTTTTCTCTCTAGAGCAAGAAGAAGAAAAGGACCCATGACCAGACAGAAGACCTCAGGAAAAAGGTAGGCAAACACAAAGGTGGAAGGGGTAAACAAACAGGGAGGTAATGAAAAAAAGGAAGGGTTCCCCAGTGGGGTTTTTAGGCAGCAAAAATTATATAAACAATTATAAAGACGTACCAATTTGTTGTAAAAAGTAAAAAAATGTATTTAATAAGTACAAAGTCGTAAAATAATGAACTCTGGTACAGTTTATGCTGAGGACACATACATATGAGAATATAGCACCAAAATTACATGACACTGATCAACATGAATGGCTGATCTTCAGGTCAAGTTGTTCCTGACGCGTTTCGACCCCCACATATGGGTCTTCTTCGGAGGAAAGGGTATATGATGCAAACTATAACAGAGAGTAAATATATGGTAATAAAATACATAGATACATAATACAATTTAAGTAAAAAATTAATTTAAAGTATATAGTTATCAACTCACAGATTGTGTTTCTCAGTTCTATTTGGACCAGAGTAAGGTTATAATCCTGAGGATCCCTAGTTACTTTTCTCCATACGGGTGGTTAGCACCCCCAAAAAGGCCTCAACGATGCCCCACAAGAGTGGCCTGCAGGGACCCACAGTATAACTGGGAAAAAATCCAAAAGTCCAGTCAGAGAGTGCGGGCCGGACAGGTGGAGGGGGAGCCCAGCAAAGCAATTGCCAGAGTGATGCCTATTAAGAAATTCAAATATAAAGTAGTTTTAATACCAAAAACTATATGTTTAAAGTATAAAGATTGATTGACTTGTTGTACAAGTAGATGGCGCTAGACATGCACATTATGCTCATTATAATGATGCATATATAAAATGGGACTGTGATATGTCATAGGAATTTTAAATTAATATAAATATGCACAGGATATTTTAAATGTTATATGAAATCATGAATTAAGATTAATAACAATATCAAAATTATATAGAATGGTGAATTCAAAGAGAATTATATGTGTAACAGGGCGATAAAGATTACAATATAGGACTAATAGTGGGTTGAGGTGCCAAAAAATATATGATAATTATAATTGAATAGTGAAAGATATATATAATTAGTATAATATAGTGAATATAAATAGTTAATTCGTTGAATAAAAAGAAAAAGAAAAAAAAAAAAAAAATTAATAATAATAATGGTGTGTAATGGATGGGTGTGAGTAAGCATGTGCTAAAATAATTAAATTCATGTGAGAATAATTGTATATAATGTGATAAAATAGTAAGGATATTGGGATTAGTGCCAATGGGGTGAATAATGTTAGAAAAAGACAATGTAAAGGATAGTAAAAAATACCTTATTAAATGTTTAGAATATGAGTATGGAAGCGATCTCCAGAGAGAGCAAGAAAAAGCGTATCTGGAGGGGAAATATTATTATTGATTAGATTTAGTAGGCATAGGAAGGATAACTTTGTGCAGGATTTGAAAGTGCAGCCTTACCCTATGTGTGGTGTGTCCAGCATAGTATGAAGATAGGATCACAGGCAGGTGTCAGATATACACCCAGTCTATTTAAATATGTGCATGTCAGGTGTCAAGGATTTGGCAATCACTAATTGGCAAATGAATGCTTTGCTTGGGACATCCCCTCCCACATCTAGAAGTCCGCCCCCCCTATCCCAGCTGGAGCAAAGAATTAAGGTCAGATGACCCTCCCAGCTGTGGGTTCCTCAGCGTCAGTGAGGGGAAAAAAAAAAAAAAAAAAAAAAAAAAAAAAAAAAAACCCCAGCTCTCTGCTGCGGTCGCGAGTGCCGCAGCAGCGTCACAAGCGCGCGCAATGCGCATGCACGCGCGGGACGCCCACGGCACCAGGGAACGTCACTGACGCCGTCAGTGGGGAGGAAACATCTCCACAGTGGCGAGAGTGTCGCCATCTTGTGGAGAGTAAAGAGAACACAGAGCCCTGAGTCTCCCCCTCCCCACTGAGAGGCCATAGAGGGAGCATGATAAAGAGGTACCTAGCGGGGAAGCGCCACCCAGCGGAGCTGTAACAAGGTCCTACAGGATAAAAGGATTAAACAAAGGATAAATAATAAAAATTGGTATATATATAAAGGTGGAATATAAGTAATGCTAGAAATGGACATATATGTGCCCATTAAAGCAAAAAGTGTATATATAATTGTTTATAACCAAGCAAACAATTGATAACAATAAATACCAAAAGGTATATATGGAACCCATGTTGGATATATGGTTATAGAGATTTCATGAGTATTTGGCAGTGCAGCAGTGGGTAGATACGCAATATGCTTAAATATTTTGTTACGGGCATTTGTCAAACCCGCATGAACAAAAACAAGCAAATGCTAAGTACAGCCGCACAGTGCCAATGCTCATATATTATACTTTCCTATGTCCATAGGGGGGATAGAATAGGTGTTTAACCACCGGAAAATTATGTAAATGAAGGACGGACACAAAGGGGGTAGGGAAAGTGCTGCTCACCCCTGTAAAGGTAATGAAAAAAAGGAAGGGTTCCCCAGTGGGGTTTTTAGGCAGCAAAAATTATATAAACAATTATAAAGACGTACCAATTTGTTGTAAAAAGTAAAAAAATGTATTTAATAAGTACAAAGTCGTAAAATAATGAACTCTGGTACAGTTTATGCTGAGGACACATACATATGAGAATATAGCACCAAAATTACATGACACTGATCAACATGAATGGCTGATCTTCAGGTCAAGTTGTTCCTGACGCGTTTCGACCCCCACATATGGGTCTTCTTCGGAGGAAAGGGTATATGATGCAAACTATAACAGAGAGTAAATATATGGTAATAAAATACATAGATACATAATACAATTTAAGTAAAAAATTAATTTAAAGTATATAGTTATCAACTCACAGATTGTGTTTCTCAGTTCTATTTGGACCAGAGTAAGGTTATAATCCTGAGGATCCCTAGTTACTTTTCTCCATACGGGTGGTTAGCACCCCCAAAAAGGCCTCAACGATGCCCCACAAGAGTGGCCTGCAGGGACCCACAGTATAACTGGGAAAAAATCCAAAAGTCCAGTCAGAGAGTGCGGGCCGGACAGGTGGAGGGGGAGCCCAGCAAAGCAATTGCCAGAGTGATGCCTATTAAGAAATTCAAATATAAAGTAGTTTTAATACCAAAAACTATATGTTTAAAGTATAAAGATTGATTGACTTGTTGTACAAGTAGATGGCGCTAGACATGCACATTATGCTCATTATAATGATGCATATATAAAATGGGACTGTGATATGTCATAGGAATTTTAAATTAATATAAATATGCACAGGATATTTTAAATGTTATATGAAATCATGAATTAAGATTAATAACAATATCAAAATTATATAGAATGGTGAATTCAAAGAGAATTATATGTGTAACAGGGCGATAAAGATTACAATATAGGACTAATAGTGGGTTGAGGTGCCAAAAAATATATGATAATTATAATTGAATAGTGAAAGATATATATAATTAGTATAATATAGTGAATATAAATAGTTAATTCGTTGAATAAAAAGAAAAAGAAAAAAAAAAAAAAAATTAATAATAATAATGGTGTGTAATGGATGGGTGTGAGTAAGCATGTGCTAAAATAATTAAATTCATGTGAGAATAATTGTATATAATGTGATAAAATAGTAAGGATATTGGGATTAGTGCCAATGGGGTGAATAATGTTAGAAAAAGACAATGTAAAGGATAGTAAAAAATACCTTATTAAATGTTTAGAATATGAGTATGGAAGCGATCTCCAGAGAGAGCAAGAAAAAGCGTATCTGGAGGGGAAATATTATTATTGATTAGATTTAGTAGGCATAGGAAGGATAACTTTGTGCAGGATTTGAAAGTGCAGCCTTACCCTATGTGTGGTGTGTCCAGCATAGTATGAAGATAGGATCACAGGCAGGTGTCAGATATACACCCAGTCTATTTAAATATGTGCATGTCAGGTGTCAAGGATTTGGCAATCACTAATTGGCAAATGAATGCTTTGCTTGGGACATCCCCTCCCACATCTAGAAGTCCGCCCCCCCTATCCCAGCTGGAGCAAAGAATTAAGGTCAGATGACCCTCCCAGCTGTGGGTTCCTCAGCGTCAGTGAGGGGAAAAAAAAAAAAAAAAAAAAAAAAAACCCCAGCTCTCTGCTGCGGTCGCGAGTGCCGCAGCAGCGTCACAAGCGCGCGCAATGCGCATGCACGCGCGGGACGCCCACGGCACCAGGGAATGTCACTGACGCCGTCAGTGGGGAGGAAACATCTCCACAGTGGCGAGAGTGTCGCCATCTTGTGGAGAGTAAAGAGAACACAGAGCCCTGAGTCTCCCCCTCCCCACTGAGAGGCCATAGAGGGAGCATGATAAAGAGGTACCTAGCGGGGAAGCGCCACCCAGCGGAGCTGTAACAAGGTCCTACAGGATAAAAGGATTAAACAAAGGATAAATAATAAAAATTGGTATATATATAAAGGTGGAATATAAGTAATGCTAGAAATGGACATATATGTGCCCATTAAAGCAAAAAGTGTATATATAATTGTTTATAACCAAGCAAACAATTGATAACAATAAATACCAAAAGGTATATATGGAACCCATGTTGGATATATGGTTATAGAGATTTCATGAGTATTTGGCAGTGCAGCAGTGGGTAGATACGCAATATGCTTAAATATTTTGTTACGGGCATTTGTCAAACCCGCATGAACAAAAACAAGCAAATGCTAAGTACAGCCGCACAGTGCCAATGCTCATATATTATACTTTCCTATGTCCATAGGGGGGATAGAATAGGTGTTTAACCACCGGAAAATTATGTAAATGAAGGACGGACACAAAGGGGGTAGGGAAAGTGCTGCTCACCCCTGTAAAGGTAATGAAAAAAAGGAAGGGTTCCCCAGTGGGGTTTTTAGGCAGCAAAAATTATATAAACAATTATAAAGACGTACCAATTTGTTGTAAAAAGTAAAAAAATGTATTTAATAAGTACAAAGTCGTAAAATAATGAACTCTGGTACAGTTTATGCTGAGGACACATACATATGAGAATATAGCACCAAAATTACATGACACTGATCAACATGAATGGCTGATCTTCAGGTCAAGTTGTTCCTGACGCGTTTCGACCCCCACATATGGGTCTTCTTCGGAGGAAAGGGTATATGATGCAAACTATAACAGAGAGTAAATATATGGTAATAAAATACATAGATACATAATACAATTTAAGTAAAAAATTAATTTAAAGTATATAGTTATCAACTCACAGATTGTGTTTCTCAGTTCTATTTGGACCAGAGTAAGGTTATAATCCTGAGGATCCCTAGTTACTTTTCTCCATACGGGTGGTTAGCACCCCCAAAAAGGCCTCAACGATGCCCCACAAGAGTGGCCTGCAGGGACCCACAGTATAACTGGGAAAAAATCCAAAAGTCCAGTCAGAGAGTGCGGGCCGGACAGGTGGAGGGGGAGCCCAGCAAAGCAATTGCCAGAGTGATGCCTATTAAGAAATTCAAATATAAAGTAGTTTTAATACCAAAAACTATATGTTTAAAGTATAAAGATTGATTGACTTGTTGTACAAGTAGATGGCGCTAGACATGCACATTATGCTCATTATAATGATGCATATATAAAATGGGACTGTGATATGTCATAGGAATTTTAAATTAATATAAATATGCACAGGATATTTTAAATGTTATATGAAATCATGAATTAAGATTAATAACAATATCAAAATTATATAGAATGGTGAATTCAAAGAGAATTATATGTGTAACAGGGCGATAAAGATTACAATATAGGACTAATAGTGGGTTGAGGTGCCAAAAAATATATGATAATTATAATTGAATAGTGAAAGATATATATAATTAGTATAATATAGTGAATATAAATAGTTAATTCGTTGAATAAAAAGAAAAAGAAAAAAAAAAAAAAAAAATTAATAATAATAATGGTGTGTAATGGATGGGTGTGAGTAAGCATGTGCTAAAATAATTAAATTCATGTGAGAATAATTGTATATAATGTGATAAAATAGTAAGGATATTGGGATTAGTGCCAATGGGGTGAATAATGTTAGAAAAAGACAATGTAAAGGATAGTAAAAAATACCTTATTAAATGTTTAGAATATGAGTATGGAAGCGATCTCCAGAGAGAGCAAGAAAAAGCGTATCTGGAGGGGAAATATTATTATTGATTAGATTTAGTAGGCATAGGAAGGATAACTTTGTGCAGGATTTGAAAGTGCAGCCTTACCCTATGTGTGGTGTGTCCAGCATAGTATGAAGATAGGATCACAGGCAGGTGTCAGATATACACCCAGTCTATTTAAATATGTGCATGTCAGGTGTCAAGGATTTGGCAATCACTAATTGGCAAATGAATGCTTTGCTTGGGACATCCCCTCCCACATCTAGAAGTCCGCCCCCCCTATCCCAGCTGGAGCAAAGAATTAAGGTCAGATGACCCTCCCAGCTGTGGGTTCCTCAGCGTCAGTGAGGGGAAAAAAAAAAAAAAAAAAAAAAAAAAAAAAAAAAAAAAAAAAAAACCCCAGCCCTCTGCTGCGGTCGCGAGTGCCGCAGCAGCGTCACAAGCGCGCGCAATGCGCATGCACGCGCGGGACGCCCACGGCACCAGGGAACGTCACTGACGCCGTCAGTGGGGAGGAAACATCTCCACAGTGGCGAGAGTGTCGCCATCTTGTGGAGAGTAAAGAGAACACAGAGCCCTGAGTCTCCCCCTCCCCACTGAGAGGCCATAGAGGGAGCATGATAAAGAGGTACCTAGCGGGGAAGCGCCACCCAGCGGAGCTGTAACAAGGTCCTACAGGATAAAAGGATTAAACAAAGGATAAATAATAAAAATTGGTATATATATAAAGGTGGAATATAAGTAATGCTAGAAATGGACATATATGTGCCCATTAAAGCAAAAAGTGTATATATAATTGTTTATAACCAAGCAAACAATTGATAACAATAAATACCAAAAGGTATATATGGAACCCATGTTGGATATATGGTTATAGAGATTTCATGAGTATTTGGCAGTGCAGCAGTGGGTAGATACGCAATATGCTTAAATATTTTGTTACGGGCATTTGTCAAACCCGCATGAACAAAAACAAGCAAATGCTAAGTACAGCCGCACAGTGCCAATGCTCATATATTATACTTTCCTATGTCCATAGGGGGGATAGAATAGGTGTTTAACCACCGGAAAATTATGTAAATGAAGGACGGACACAAAGGGGGTAGGGAAAGTGCTGCTCACCCCTGTAAAGGTAATGAAAAAAAGGAAGGGTTCCCCAGTGGGGTTTTTAGGCAGCAAAAATTATATAAACAATTATAAAGACGTACCAATTTGTTGTAAAAAGTAAAAAAATGTATTTAATAAGTACAAAGTCGTAAAATAATGAACTCTGGTACAGTTTATGCTGAGGACACATACATATGAGAATATAGCACCAAAATTACATGACACTGATCAACATGAATGGCTGATCTTCAGGTCAAGTTGTTCCTGACGCGTTTCGACCCCCACATATGGGTCTTCTTCGGAGGAAAGGGTATATGATGCAAACTATAACAGAGAGTAAATATATGGTAATAAAATACATAGATACATAATACAATTTAAGTAAAAAATTAATTTAAAGTATATAGTTATCAACTCACAGATTGTGTTTCTCAGTTCTATTTGGACCAGAGTAAGGTTATAATCCTGAGGATCCCTAGTTACTTTTCTCCATACGGGTGGTTAGCACCCCCAAAAAGGCCTCAACGATGCCCCACAAGAGTGGCCTGCAGGGACCCACAGTATAACTGGGAAAAAATCCAAAAGTCCAGTCAGAGAGTGCGGGCCGGACAGGTGGAGGGGGAGCCCAGCAAAGCAATTGCCAGAGTGATGCCTATTAAGAAATTCAAATATAAAGTAGTTTTAATACCAAAAACTATATGTTTAAAGTATAAAGATTGATTGACTTGTTGTACAAGTAGATGGCGCTAGACATGCACATTATGCTCATTATAATGATGCATATATAAAATGGGACTGTGATATGTCATAGGAATTTTAAATTAATATAAATATGCACAGGATATTTTAAATGTTATATGAAATCATGAATTAAGATTAATAACAATATCAAAATTATATAGAATGGTGAATTCAAAGAGAATTATATGTGTAACAGGGCGATAAAGATTACAATATAGGACTAATAGTGGGTTGAGGTGCCAAAAAATATATGATAATTATAATTGAATAGTGAAAGATATATATAATTAGTATAATATAGTGAATATAAATAGTTAATTCGTTGAATAAAAAGAAAAAGAAAAAAAAAAAAAAAAATTAATAATAATAATGGTGTGTAATGGATGGGTGTGAGTAAGCATGTGCTAAAATAATTAAATTCATGTGAGAATAATTGTATATAATGTGATAAAATAGTAAGGATATTGGGATTAGTGCCAATGGGGTGAATAATGTTAGAAAAAGACAATGTAAAGGATAGTAAAAAATACCTTATTAAATGTTTAGAATATGAGTATGGAAGCGATCTCCAGAGAGAGCAAGAAAAAGCGTATCTGGAGGGGAAATATTATTATTGATTAGATTTAGTAGGCATAGGAAGGATAACTTTGTGCAGGATTTGAAAGTGCAGCCTTACCCTATGTGTGGTGTGTCCAGCATAGTATGAAGATAGGATCACAGGCAGGTGTCAGATATACACCCAGTCTATTTAAATATGTGCATGTCAGGTGTCAAGGATTTGGCAATCACTAATTGGCAAATGAATGCTTTGCTTGGGACATCCCCTCCCACATCTAGAAGTCCGCCCCCCCTATCCCAGCTGGAGCAAAGAATTAAGGTCAGATGACCCTCCCAGCTGTGGGTTCCTCAGCGTCAGTGAGGGGAAAAAAAAAAAAAAAAAAAAAAAAAAAAAAAAAAAAACCCCAGCTCTCTGCTGCGGTCGCGAGTGCCGCAGCAGCGTCACAAGCGCGCGCAATGCGCATGCACGCGCGGGACGCCCACGGCACCAGGGAACGTCACTGACGCCGTCAGTGGGGAGGAAACATCTCCACAGTGGCGAGAGTGTCGCCATCTTGTGGAGAGTAAAGAGAACACAGAGCCCTGAGTCTCCCCCTCCCCACTGAGAGGCCATAGAGGGAGCATGATAAAGAGGTACCTAGCGGGGAAGCGCCACCCAGCGGAGCTGTAACAAGGTCCTACAGGATAAAAGGATTAAACAAAGGATAAATAATAAAAATTGGTATATATATAAAGGTGGAATATAAGTAATGCTAGAAATGGACATATATGTGCCCATTAAAGCAAAAAGTGTATATATAATTGTTTATAACCAAGCAAACAATTGATAACAATAAATACCAAAAGGTATATATGGAACCCATGTTGGATATATGGTTATAGAGATTTCATGAGTATTTGGCAGTGCAGCAGTGGGTAGATACGCAATATGCTTAAATATTTTGTTACGGGCATTTGTCAAACCCGCATGAACAAAAACAAGCAAATGCTAAGTACAGCCGCACAGTGCCAATGCTCATATATTATACTTTCCTATGTCCATAGGGGGGATAGAATAGGTGTTTAACCACCGGAAAATTATGTAAATGAAGGACGGACACAAAGGGGGTAGGGAAAGTGCTGCTCACCCCTGTAAAGGTAATGAAAAAAAGGAAGGGTTCCCCAGTGGGGTTTTTAGGCAGCAAAAATTATATAAACAATTATAAAGACGTACCAATTTGTTGTAAAAAGTAAAAAAATGTATTTAATAAGTACAAAGTCGTAAAATAATGAACTCTGGTACAGTTTATGCTGAGGACACATACATATGAGAATATAGCACCAAAATTACATGACACTGATCAACATGAATGGCTGATCTTCAGGTCAAGTTGTTCCTGACGCGTTTCGACCCCCACATATGGGTCTTCTTCGGAGGAAAGGGTATATGATGCAAACTATAACAGAGAGTAAATATATGGTAATAAAATACATAGATACATAATACAATTTAAGTAAAAAATTAATTTAAAGTATATAGTTATCAACTCACAGATTGTGTTTCTCAGTTCTATTTGGACCAGAGTAAGGTTATAATCCTGAGGATCCCTAGTTACTTTTCTCCATACGGGTGGTTAGCACCCCCAAAAAGGCCTCAACGATGCCCCACAAGAGTGGCCTGCAGGGACCCACAGTATAACTGGGAAAAAATCCAAAAGTCCAGTCAGAGAGTGCGGGCCGGACAGGTGGAGGGGGAGCCCAGCAAAGCAATTGCCAGAGTGATGCCTATTAAGAAATTCAAATATAAAGTAGTTTTAATACCAAAAACTATATGTTTAAAGTATAAAGATTGATTGACTTGTTGTACAAGTAGATGGCGCTAGACATGCACATTATGCTCATTATAATGATGCATATATAAAATGGGACTGTGATATGTCATAGGAATTTTAAATTAATATAAATATGCACAGGATATTTTAAATGTTATATGAAATCATGAATTAAGATTAATAACAATATCAAAATTATATAGAATGGTGAATTCAAAGAGAATTATATGTGTAACAGGGCGATAAAGATTACAATATAGGACTAATAGTGGGTTGAGGTGCCAAAAAATATATGATAATTATAATTGAATAGTGAAAGATATATATAATTAGTATAATATAGTGAATATAAATAGTTAATTCGTTAAATAAAAAAAAAAAAAAAAAAAAAAAAAAAAATTAATAATAATAATGGTGTGTAATGGATGGGTGTGAGTAAGCATGTGCTAAAATAATTAAATTCATGTGAGAATAATTGTATATAATGTGATAAAATAGTAAGGATATTGGGATTAGTGCCAATGGGGTGAATAATGTTAGAAAAAGACAATGTAAAGGATAGTAAAAAATACCTTATTAAATGTTTAGAATATGAGTATGGAAGCGATCTCCAGAGAGAGCAAGAAAAAGCGTATCTGGAGGGGAAATATTATTATTGATTAGATTTAGTAGGCATAGGAAGGATAACTTTGTGCAGGATTTGAAAGTGCAGCCTTACCCTATGTGTGGTGTGTCCAGCATAGTATGAAGATAGGATCACAGGCAGGTGTCAGATATACACCCAGTCTATTTAAATATGTGCATGTCAGGTGTCAAGGATTTGGCAATCACTAATTGGCAAATGAATGCTTTGCTTGGGACATCCCCTCCCACATCTAGAAGTCCGCCCCCCCTATCCCAGCTGGAGCAAAGAATTAAGGTCAGATGACCCTCCCAGCTGTGGGTTCCTCAGCGTCAGTGAGGGGAAAAAAAAAAAAAAAAAAAAAAAAAAAAAAAAAAAACCCCAGCTCTCTGCTGCGGTCGCGAGTGCCGCAGCAGCGTCACAAGCGCGCGCAATGCGCATGCACGCGCGGGACGCCCACGGCACCAGGGAACGTCACTGACGCCGTCAGTGGGGAGGAAACATCTCCACAGTGGCGAGAGTGTCGCCATCTTGTGGAGAGTAAAGAGAACACAGAGCCCTGAGTCTCCCCCTCCCCACTGAGAGGCCATAGAGGGAGCATGATAAAGAGGTACCTAGCGGGGAAGCGCCACCCAGCGGAGCTGTAACAAGGTCCTACAGGATAAAAGGATTAAACAAAGGATAAATAATAAAAATTGGTATATATATAAAGGTGGAATATAAGTAATGCTAGAAATGGACATATATGTGCCCATTAAAGCAAAAAGTGTATATATAATTGTTTATAACCAAGCAAACAATTGATAACAATAAATACCAAAAGGTATATATGGAACCCATGTTGGATATATGGTTATAGAGATTTCATGAGTATTTGGCAGTGCAGCAGTGGGTAGATACGCAATATGCTTAAATATTTTGTTACGGGCATTTGTCAAACCCGCATGAACAAAAACAAGCAAATGCTAAGTACAGCCGCACAGTGCCAATGCTCATATATTATACTTTCCTATGTCCATAGGGGGGATAGAATAGGTGTTTAACCACCGGAAAATTATGTAAATGAAGGACGGACACAAAGGGGGTAGGGAAAGTGCTGCTCACCCCTGTAAAGGTAATGAAAAAAAGGAAGGGTTCCCCAGTGGGGTTTTTAGGCAGCAAAAATTATATAAACAATTATAAAGACGTACCAATTTGTTGTAAAAAGTAAAAAAATGTATTTAATAAGTACAAAGTCGTAAAATAATGAACTCTGGTACAGTTTATGCTGAGGACACATACATATGAGAATATAGCACCAAAATTACATGACACTGATCAACATGAATGGCTGATCTTCAGGTCAAGTTGTTCCTGACGCGTTTCGACCCCCACATATGGGTCTTCTTCGGAGGAAAGGGTATATGATGCAAACTATAACAGAGAGTAAATATATGGTAATAAAATACATAGATACATAATACAATTTAAGTAAAAAATTAATTTAAAGTATATAGTTATCAACTCACAGATTGTGTTTCTCAGTTCTATTTGGACCAGAGTAAGGTTATAATCCTGAGGATCCCTAGTTACTTTTCTCCATACGGGTGGTTAGCACCCCCAAAAAGGCCTCAACGATGCCCCACAAGAGTGGCCTGCAGGGACCCACAGTATAACTGGGAAAAAATCCAAAAGTCCAGTCAGAGAGTGCGGGCCGGACAGGTGGAGGGGGAGCCCAGCAAAGCAATTGCCAGAGTGATGCCTATTAAGAAATTCAAATATAAAGTAGTTTTAATACCAAAAACTATATGTTTAAAGTATAAAGATTGATTGACTTGTTGTACAAGTAGATGGCGCTAGACATGCACATTATGCTCATTATAATGATGCATATATAAAATGGGACTGTGATATGTCATAGGAATTTTAAATTAATATAAATATGCACAGGATATTTTAAATGTTATATGAAATCATGAATTAAGATTAATAACAATATCAAAATTATATAGAATGGTGAATTCAAAGAGAATTATATGTGTAACAGGGCGATAAAGATTACAATATAGGACTAATAGTGGGTTGAGGTGCCAAAAAATATATGATAATTATAATTGAATAGTGAAAGATATATATAATTAGTATAATATAGTGAATATAAATAGTTAATTCGTTGAATAAAAAGAAAAAGAAAAAAAAAAAAAAAAAAATTAATAATAATAATGGTGTGTAATGGATGGGTGTGAGTAAGCATGTGCTAAAATAATTAAATTCATGTGAGAATAATTGTATATAATGTGATAAAATAGTAAGGATATTGGGATTAGTGCCAATGGGGTGAATAATGTTAGAAAAAGACAATGTAAAGGATAGTAAAAAATACCTTATTAAATGTTTAGAATATGAGTATGGAAGCGATCTCCAGAGAGAGCAAGAAAAAGCGTATCTGGAGGGGAAATATTATTATTGATTAGATTTAGTAGGCATAGGAAGGATAACTTTGTGCAGGATTTGAAAGTGCAGCCTTACCCTATGTGTGGTGTGTCCAGCATAGTATGAAGATAGGATCACAGGCAGGTGTCAGATATACACCCAGTCTATTTAAATATGTGCATGTCAGGTGTCAAGGATTTGGCAATCACTAATTGGCAAATGAATGCTTTGCTTGGGACATCCCCTCCCACATCTAGAAGTCCGCCCCCCCTATCCCAGCTGGAGCAAAGAATTAAGGTCAGATGACCCTCCCAGCTGTGGGTTCCTCAGCGTCAGTGAGGGGAAAAAAAAAAAAAAAAAAAAAAAAAAAAAAAAAAAAAAAAAAAAAAAAAAACCCCAGCTCTCTGCTGCGGTCGCGAGTGCCGCAGCAGCGTCACAAGCGCGCGCAATGCGCATGCACGCGCGGGACGCCCACGGCACCAGGGAACGTCACTGACGCCGTCAGTGGGGAGGAAACATCTCCACAGTGGCGAGAGTGTCGCCATCTTGTGGAGAGTAAAGAGAACACAGAGCCCTGAGTCTCCCCCTCCCCACTGAGAGGCCATAGAGGGAGCATGATAAAGAGGTACCTAGCGGGGAAGCGCCACCCAGCGGAGCTGTAACAAGGTCCTACAGGATAAAAGGATTAAACAAAGGATAAATAATAAAAATTGGTATATATATAAAGGTGGAATATAAGTAATGCTAGAAATGGACATATATGTGCCCATTAAAGCAAAAAGTGTATATATAATTGTTTATAACCAAGCAAACAATTGATAACAATAAATACCAAAAGGTATATATGGAACCCATGTTGGATATATGGTTATAGAGATTTCATGAGTATTTGGCAGTGCAGCAGTGGGTAGATACGCAATATGCTTAAATATTTTGTTACGGGCATTTGTCAAACCCGCATGAACAAAAACAAGCAAATGCTAAGTACAGCCGCACAGTGCCAATGCTCATATATTATACTTTCCTATGTCCATAGGGGGGATAGAATAGGTGTTTAACCACCGGAAAATTATGTAAATGAAGGACGGACACAAAGGGGGTAGGGAAAGTGCTGCTCACCCCTGTAAAGGTAATGAAAAAAAGGAAGGGTTCCCCAGTGGGGTTTTTAGGCAGCAAAAATTATATAAACAATTATAAAGACGTACCAATTTGTTGTAAAAAGTAAAAAAATGTATTTAATAAGTACAAAGTCGTAAAATAATGAACTCTGGTACAGTTTATGCTGAGGACACATACATATGAGAATATAGCACCAAAATTACATGACACTGATCAACATGAATGGCTGATCTTCAGGTCAAGTTGTTCCTGACGCGTTTCGACCCCCACATATGGGTCTTCTTCGGAGGAAAGGGTATATGATGCAAACTATAACAGAGAGTAAATATATGGTAATAAAATACATAGATACATAATACAATTTAAGTAAAAAATTAATTTAAAGTATATAGTTATCAACTCACAGATTGTGTTTCTCAGTTCTATTTGGACCAGAGTAAGGTTATAATCCTGAGGATCCCTAGTTACTTTTCTCCATACGGGTGGTTAGCACCCCCAAAAAGGCCTCAACGATGCCCCACAAGAGTGGCCTGCAGGGACCCACAGTATAACTGGGAAAAAATCCAAAAGTCCAGTCAGAGAGTGCGGGCCGGACAGGTGGAGGGGGAGCCCAGCAAAGCAATTGCCAGAGTGATGCCTATTAAGAAATTCAAATATAAAGTAGTTTTAATACCAAAAACTATATGTTTAAAGTATAAAGATTGATTGACTTGTTGTACAAGTAGATGGCGCTAGACATGCACATTATGCTCATTATAATGATGCATATATAAAATGGGACTGTGATATGTCATAGGAATTTTAAATTAATATAAATATGCACAGGATATTTTAAATGTTATATGAAATCATGAATTAAGATTAATAACAATATCAAAATTATATAGAATGGTGAATTCAAAGAGAATTATATGTGTAACAGGGCGATAAAGATTACAATATAGGACTAATAGTGGGTTGAGGTGCCAAAAAATATATGATAATTATAATTGAATAGTGAAAGATATATATAATTAGTATAATATAGTGAATATAAATAGTTAATTCGTTGAATAAAAAGAAAAAGAAAAAAAAAAAAAAAATTAATAATAATAATGGTGTGTAATGGATGGGTGTGAGTAAGCATGTGCTAAAATAATTAAATTCATGTGAGAATAATTGTATATAATGTGATAAAATAGTAAGGATATTGGGATTAGTGCCAATGGGGTGAATAATGTTAGAAAAAGACAATGTAAAGGATAGTAAAAAATACCTTATTAAATGTTTAGAATATGAGTATGGAAGCGATCTCCAGAGAGAGCAAGAAAAAGCGTATCTGGAGGGGAAATATTATTATTGATTAGATTTAGTAGGCATAGGAAGGATAACTTTGTGCAGGATTTGAAAGTGCAGCCTTACCCTATGTGTGGTGTGTCCAGCATAGTATGAAGATAGGATCACAGGCAGGTGTCAGATATACACCCAGTCTATTTAAATATGTGCATGTCAGGTGTCAAGGATTTGGCAATCACTAATTGGCAAATGAATGCTTTGCTTGGGACATCCCCTCCCACATCTAGAAGTCCGCCCCCCCTATCCCAGCTGGAGCAAAGAATTAAGGTCAGATGACCCTCCCAGCTGTGGGTTCCTCAGCGTCAGTGAGGGGAAAAAAAAAAAAAAAAAAAAAAAAAAAAAAAAAAAACCCCAGCTCTCTGCTGCGGTCGCGAGTGCCGCAGCAGCGTCACAAGCGCGCGCAATGCGCATGCACGCGCGGGACGCCCACGGCACCAGGGAACGTCACTGACGCCGTCAGTGGGGAGGAAACATCTCCACAGTGGCGAGAGTGTCGCCATCTTGTGGAGAGTAAAGAGAACACAGAGCCCTGAGTCTCCCCCTCCCCACTGAGAGGCCATAGAGGGAGCATGATAAAGAGGTACCTAGCGGGGAAGCGCCACCCAGCGGAGCTGTAACAAGGTCCTACAGGATAAAAGGATTAAACAAAGGATAAATAATAAAAATTGGTATATATATAAAGGTGGAATATAAGTAATGCTAGAAATGGACATATATGTGCCCATTAAAGCAAAAAGTGTATATATAATTGTTTATAACCAAGCAAACAATTGATAACAATAAATACCAAAAGGTATATATGGAACCCATGTTGGATATATGGTTATAGAGATTTCATGAGTATTTGGCAGTGCAGCAGTGGGTAGATACGCAATATGCTTAAATATTTTGTTACGGGCATTTGTCAAACCCGCATGAACAAAAACAAGCAAATGCTAAGTACAGCCGCACAGTGCCAATGCTCATATATTATACTTTCCTATGTCCATAGGGGGGATAGAATAGGTGTTTAACCACCGGAAAATTATGTAAATGAAGGACGGACACAAAGGGGGTAGGGAAAGTGCTGCTCACCCCTGTAAAGGTAATGAAAAAAAGGAAGGGTTCCCCAGTGGGGTTTTTAGGCAGCAAAAATTATATAAACAATTATAAAGACGTACCAATTTGTTGTAAAAAGTAAAAAAATGTATTTAATAAGTACAAAGTCGTAAAATAATGAACTCTGGTACAGTTTATGCTGAGGACACATACATATGAGAATATAGCACCAAAATTACATGACACTGATCAACATGAATGGCTGATCTTCAGGTCAAGTTGTTCCTGACGCGTTTCGACCCCCACATATGGGTCTTCTTCGGAGGAAAGGGTATATGATGCAAACTATAACAGAGAGTAAATATATGGTAATAAAATACATAGATACATAATACAATTTAAGTAAAAAATTAATTTAAAGTATATAGTTATCAACTCACAGATTGTGTTTCTCAGTTCTATTTGGACCAGAGTAAGGTTATAATCCTGAGGATCCCTAGTTACTTTTCTCCATACGGGTGGTTAGCACCCCCAAAAAGGCCTCAACGATGCCCCACAAGAGTGGCCTGCAGGGACCCACAGTATAACTGGGAAAAA
Organism: Rana temporaria; assembly: GCF_905171775.1. Lineage (NCBI taxonomy): Eukaryota > Metazoa > Chordata > Amphibia > Anura > Ranidae > Rana > Rana temporaria. The sequence goes on along the minus strand of NC_053493.1, from coordinate 338,594,879 downwards.
ATCCAAAAGTCCAGTCAGAGAGTGCGGGCCGGACAGGTGGAGGGGGAGCCCAGCAAAGCAATTGCCAGAGTGATGCCTATTAAGAAATTCAAATATAAAGTAGTTTTAATACCAAAAACTATATGTTTAAAGTATAAAGATTGATTGACTTGTTGTACAAGTAGATGGCGCTAGACATGCACATTATGCTCATTATAATGATGCATATATAAAATGGGACTGTGATATGTCATAGGAATTTTAAATTAATATAAATATGCACAGGATATTTTAAATGTTATATGAAATCATGAATTAAGATTAATAACAATATCAAAATTATATAGAATGGTGAATTCAAAGAGAATTATATGTGTAACAGGGCGATAAAGATTACAATATAGGACTAATAGTGGGTTGAGGTGCCAAAAAATATATGATAATTATAATTGAATAGTGAAAGATATATATAATTAGTATAATATAGTGAATATAAATAGTTAATTCGTTGAATAAAAAGAAAAAGAAAAAAAAAAAAAAATTAATAATAATAATGGTGTGTAATGGATGGGTGTGAGTAAGCATGTGCTAAAATAATTAAATTCATGTGAGAATAATTGTATATAATGTGATAAAATAGTAAGGATATTGGGATTAGTGCCAATGGGGTGAATAATGTTAGAAAAAGACAATGTAAAGGATAGTAAAAAATACCTTATTAAATGTTTAGAATATGAGTATGGAAGCGATCTCCAGAGAGAGCAAGAAAAAGCGTATCTGGAGGGGAAATATTATTATTGATTAGATTTAGTAGGCATAGGAAGGATAACTTTGTGCAGGATTTGAAAGTGCAGCCTTACCCTATGTGTGGTGTGTCCAGCATAGTATGAAGATAGGATCACAGGCAGGTGTCAGATATACACCCAGTCTATTTAAATATGTGCATGTCAGGTGTCAAGGATTTGGCAATCACTAATTGGCAAATGAATGCTTTGCTTGGGACATCCCCTCCCACATCTAGAAGTCCGCCCCCCCCTATCCCAGCTGGAGCAAAGAATTAAGGTCAGATGACCCTCCCAGCTGTGGGTTCCTCAGCGTCAGTGAGGGGAAAAAAAAAAAAAAAAAAAAAAAAAACCCCAGCTCTCTGCTGCGGTCGCGAGTGCCGCAGCAGCGTCACAAGCGCGCGCAATGCGCATGCTAACCACCCGTATGGAGAAAAGTAACTAGGGATCCTCAGGATTATAACCTTACTCTGGTCCAAATAGAACTGAGAAACACAATCTGTGAGTTGATAACTATATACTTTAAATTAATTTTTTACTTAAATTGTATTATGTATCTATGTATTTTATTACCATATATTTACTCTCTGTTATAGTTTGCATCATATACCCTTTCCTCCGAAGAAGACCCATATGTGGGGGTCGAAACGCGTCAGGAACAACTTGACCTGAAGATCAGCCATTCATGTTGATCAGTGTCATGTAATTTTGGTGCTATATTCTCATATGTATGTGTCCTCAGCATAAACTGTACCAGAGTTCATTATTTTACGACTTTGTACTTATTAAATACATTTTTTTACTTTTTACAACAAATTGGTACGTCTTTATAATTGTTTATATAATTTTTGCTGCCTAAAAACCCCACTGGGGAACCCTTCCTTTTTTTCATTACCTTTACAGGGGTGAGCAGCACTTTCCCTACCCCCTTTGTGTCCGTCCTTCATTAACAAACAGGGAGGTACCCAATGTGGCATTGGGCTTTAAAGTGGAATTCTGGGTAGAAAGCTTAATACAAAGTTGATTTACATATACTATATAACCAAAAGTATTGGGATGCTTGCCTTTACACGCATATGAACTTTAAAGACATCCAAGTCTTAAGCCCCATACACACACTATCAGTTTTCCTGCAGGTTTTTCTCTTCAGGTTTACCAAAACCATCTAATATGAGGTCAAACCTTAAGAGTTTCAATTTGTATGCAATCAGGCAGGCCCTTGCACTACATGGTTTTGGTAAACCTGAAGAGAAAAACCTGCAGGGAAACTGATAGTGTGTATGGGGCTTTAGTCCGTAGGGTTTAATGTTCAGTTGGCCCACCCTTTGCAGCTATAACAGCTTCAACTCTTCCCGGAAGGATGTTCACAAGGTTTAGTAGTGTGTCTATGGGAATGTTTGACCATTCTTTCAGAAGCACATTTGTGAGGTCAGGCACTGATGTAGACGAGAAGGCCTGGCTTGCAGTCTCTAATTCATCCCAAAGATGTTCTATCAAGTTGAAGTCAGGATGGTCTTTATGGACCTTGCTTTGTGCACTGGTCCAAATCATTTGGTGGAGGGGGGATTATGGTGTGGTGTTGTTTTTCAGGGGTTGGGCTTGGCCCCTTAGTTACAGTGAAGGGAACTCTTAAGGCGTCAGCATACCGAGACATTTTGGACAATTTCATGCTCCCAACTTTGTGAGAACAGTTTGGGGATGGCCCCTTCCTGTTCCAACATGAATGCACACCAGTGCACAAACAAGGTCCATAAAGACATGGATGAGCGAGTTTGGGGTGGAGAAACTTGACTGACTTGCACAGAGTCCTGACCTTAACCCGACAGAACACCTTTGGGATAAATAAGAGCGAAGACTGGGAGCTAGGCCTTCTCCTCCACATCAGTGCTTGACCTCACAAATGTGCTTCTAGAAGAATGGCTGAAAGGACAGGTGATTCTATTGCACGCCTAGGAGGAGGAGGAGGGAGGAGCCAGACGGCGGAAGCCATCGTGTTGCAAAAAAGGAGGAGAGGACACAGGAGCCGCTGTCCGCCGCCCGTAGGAGAACGCAACCCGCCCGCTGCCTGCTGCCAACAGGAGCTGGCAACCCGCCCGTAGGAGCTCGCAACCCGGCCACTGCCCACCGCCCATTGCCGCCCCCCAATAAAAACACTAGCTGCCACTGCCCAGAACAAGGACTTGCTTGTTCCTCTGGTGAGTCGAGACAAGGTATGTGGATTACTCCATAGGGGAATTAATCAGCCATGACACTACAAACTGCTGCCACAACATGTGCACCCATCATTATAAAATAAAGCAAACAACACAGGAATTATAACTACACTAATACCTAGCTAGAAAAAAAAAAACATTTGAAAATGTGCAGTGCCTTTAAAATCACCTCTGTCACCCCGTCTCCAGTAAGGCAAAAGTCTACGGCAGGCCACAGATGGTGTGATTTCTTTCTTGAAGGATAATCGTTCGATTTCCCCATCAACAAAGTCAGTGTTGATGAGGAAGTCCCTTCTGCAGAGCTATTGTGTTCTTCCCGCTGTGGGGGGGCGGACGCAGGGAGCCGTCTCTGCAGGGAGAACACAGTGACCGTTTCTTAGCAGCTATAGCTGCAGGCACTCTCATGGTGAAAATCCGACATGCTGGTTGTACCCAAGTCGATCAATGGATCAACTTGTGTTCATTCAGCCTGCCCATAGATGGTTTGAATCTCGATTGGTCCCTGCCAAGATTCAAACCATCTATGGCAGGCTTTAAACTTGCCACATCCTGCCAGGACACTACTCAAGAGAAGATTTATTAGCGTGGCTCACAATAAAAAAAGGCCTTATTACTGCAAAGGTAGAAGTTTCTTACAGCATTTGATATATAAGGAGAATTGTTCGGCTGTGACTGTATATTTTATTAAATAAGCCTGAACAGTTTAGGCTTCCGGTAGTAATCCTTTGCCACCTGTTCAGGGAGCAGTTCTAATTTGCCACTAACGCTTTGACCACGTCATTAATAATGGCATATGACTCAGCCTTTTGCTGAAATAGGGAACTGCGTGTTTTGATTTAGCACTTTAATATAGCAGCTTAAATCCTATTACTTATGCAGGTTCTGAATACCTTACCAAAAGGTCTTTTCACTTAAATTCTGTTTCTTCCAAAGGCAGAGACAGGGGAATGAGTTTGTTACACAAGAGAAAAAGAAAATCCTGCACCACTGCATCACATTAGAGCTGAACTCCAGTCAAGCTGCAAAATACACATTTGAAATACGTACACAGAATGGTTTTTCTTGACAAAGGATTAGTAATTCTGTCTATCCAGTCTCGTAAGCCAAGCACATCTACCAGATAACAGATGCTTAACATCAGTCACTAGTAATTCTCCCTACAGTGACACATAAAGCAATACAAATTGACAGAGGCAACAACCAATTCCCATTCCTCCAATATGGGCTTTATTGGGGACATTACTCCTCACTTTCTGTCTTGAGTGACATCAGGCACCACTATTAGGAATTATTGTCTTTCACTGATTTCACAACGCATGCATAATGCAAAATGTAATAGATTGACACTCACATAACACATACGGTATGTGCAGCGACAAAAGGGTGGGCTTTAACCTCCCTAGCGGTATGATTATTTCAGAAAAATGGTGCTGAAAGCGGTACCATTATTTGCAAGGAAATTTGGCGTTTTATACTGTAGGCCTGTAATTCTTAGGAATAACTCACTTAAATCTGACCAAACAAGAGTCTAGTAGGCATCCCGGGTATGAATTTTTTTTAAAAACAAAATTATAAATTATAATATAATAAATAATTATAACCAGTAATAATATAATTATAATAAAAATTATTCAATAAAGTAATCAACTCAAAATCACTGAAATTTGCTCAGTTGCAGAATTGTCGCTGTCATTACTTTTATTTTTTTATGACGAATTTCCCCACAAATCGCTATCGCACAATTCTGCAAGTGATTATAATTTATTATCGCTGTTTTCTAGCTGCTCTAAAACCATTTTTGACATAAAGGGACACTTTTGGTTGCTATGGACAATCTACAGTTTGCAGGCAGAAAGAACAGTTTTTATTATATAAAACAACATGTAGGACACTGGGCAGACCACTAGGGACAAGGGGGGTGTGTATTTTTTACATACAGTACTGTAATCTATAAGATTACAGTATATTGTATGTAAGGTGTTTGTTTACATTTTTGAATTTGGCGCCGTTCTCCACCCCCGTGCGTCGTAACGTCGCAGGGAACGGAGATCGGCGGCACAGGAGGACACTGTGTGAATCGAGCGAGGTCCCGCTCGCTCACACAGCGCGGTGGCATCGCTGGATCCAGGGACAAGGTAAGTAACTTTGTCTGTGGCTGCAGCGAGGCAAGCCCGAGTCTGGCTCAGGGTTACCGCTTTTGGTATAAAAATCTCACCCCGAGTCAGACTCGGGAATACCGCTAGGAGGGTTAAAACCAACACATGGCTAATATTCCTTTCATGACTAAGCCTATTTCTGACATTTGTTACTTACAAGTTAAAATCTGTATTTTTTGCTAGAAAATTACTTAGAACCTACAAACATTATACAGTGGGGATCGGAAGTTTGGGCACCCCAGGTAAAAATTTGTATTAATGTGCATAACGAAAAATCTCCAAAAGGCATCAAATTACAGATTAGACATTCTTATAATATGTCAAAAAAAAGTTAGGTTTTATTTCCATCATTAACACTTTCAAAATTACAGAAAACAAAAAAATGGTGTCTGCAAAAGTTTGGACACCCTTTGCGTCTTTGTGGCAGTCTCTCTCTAGGCGCCAGAAGTGGCGCATTGCAGATCGGGTCTCACGATGTGTGATCATTAAACCAGGTATTGGTATTTTTGGCAGTGTGGGCAGGTGCCAAGTCCTGCTGGAAAATGAAATCAGCATCTCCATAAAGCTAGTCAGCAGAGGGAAGCATGGAGTGCTCTAGAATTTCCTGGTAGACGGCTGTACTGACTTTGGACTTGATAAAACACAGTGGACCAACATCAGCAGATGACATGGCTCCCCAAACCATTACTGACTGTGGAAACTTCACACTGGACCTCATGCCTCTCCACTCGTCCTCCAGACTCTGGGACCTTGATTTCCAAATGAATGCTAAATTTTCCACAGTCCGTGATGATGAACAGTGTTAAATGACACTTCCCTCTCTCCTTCATCCTCCATGTCCTCCTATTGCTAAACACTATGGGGGTGGGATATAAGCAGGGGTGGGCTGGCAGCCTTAGGCCTGGGGGGGCAAGTCCAGTCAAGTGGCCCATAGAGCGTGGAAAAGTGATAGATCGAGGAAAACGGTCGAAGATTTTTCATGATCACAAGAGTCCGCACAGAGCCCCCCTTACATCAGAGTACACACAGAGCCTCCCCTTACATTAGAGTCCGCACAGAGCCTCCCCTTACATCAAAGTCCGCACAGAGGCCCCCCTTACATCAGAGTCCGCACAGAGGCCCCCCTTACATCAGAGTCTGCAATGAGACCCCCCTTACATGAAAGTCCGCACAGAGGCCCCCCCTTACATCAGAGTCCGCACAAAGGCCCCCCTTACATTAAAGTCCGCACAGAGGCCCCCCTTACATCAGAGTCCACACAGAGGCCCCCCTTACATCAGAGTCCGCACAGAGGCCCCCCTTACATCAGAGTCCGCACAGAGGCCCCCCTTACATCAGAGTCTGCACAGAGCCTCCCTTTACATAAGAGTTCGCACAGAGCCTCCCTTTACATCAGAGTCCGCACAGAGCCTCCCTTTACATCAGAGCCCACACAGAGCCTCCCCTTACATCAGAGTCCGCACAGAGGCCCCCCTTTGGCTCCCAATAAAAGACATAATCACTTTCAAAGCACTCTGTCTAACGCATAAGTGTATTCTGGGAACTGCCCCCCAATATCTATGCGAGAAATTAAAAGCACACAACACCAATCACATTCTGCGATCCACCAACCAAAATCTACTCCAGATACCCAAAGCCAGATACAAGTCCAAAGGAAAACGAAGATTTGCGGTCCAAGGACCTCGACTATGGAACGCCCTTCCAACCGCCATCCGATTGGAGGTAAACCACCTGGCCTTCAGGAGAAAGATCAAGACCCATCTCTTCTGAGGGCCCAGGGAATAAATACCAAAGCGCCCAGAGGCGATTCAGTTTGCATGTGTTGCGCTATATAAGTTTCTCACTCACTCACATCAGAGTCCGCACAGAGCCTCCCCTTACATCAGAGTCCACACAGAGGCCCCCCTTACATCAGAGTACGCACAGAGCCTCTCCTTACATCAGAGTCCGCACAGAGCCTCCCCTTACATCAGAGTCCACACGGAGGCCCCCCTTACATCAGAGTACGCACAGAGCCTCCCCTTACATCAGAGTCTGCACAGACACCATATACATCAGAGTCCGCACAGACCCCATATACATCAGAGTCCGCACAGACACCATATACATCAGAGTCCTCACAGACCCCATATACATCAGATCTGATGTAAGGGGTGTTCTGGGAAACTTGATTTAAGGGTGCATGCTGTGGACTATTGTGTAAAGAGGGTCTCTGACACATGCATGCCTGCACAGTGGGAGGTGAGCAGCGGCCGTGACCTGTTTTAACAGAGCTCCAGCAGGCATATTCCTGCTCTGCAAAAACAGTATTTGGTAGTGGCGACCGGTGGCTGTGCATAGTGTCACCAGCCCGGGGGGAGATTTCCACCCTGCCAGCACTCCCCTGGATATAAGGATGATTCTCCCATGTTAGTTCTAACACATACACACCATAGACACAGGCTGGAGGGGCATGGCACATCCTGTGATTGGCAGAACCTCCTCCAGATACTTTTACAGTGTGAAAAAAGTGAAAGCTGTTGTCAGCCAACTTAAACTCCACCTGTTCCATGCTATTGCAAAAAAACAATATGCTGTAGCACCCTCCTAGGTAGGTGCTAGAATGAATGTACTGTTGTTGTTTTTTTTTTTGGGGGGGGGGGGTTGGACAGTAAGTAAATGTATGTACTGTTTGCTTAACAGAGGCTGTGATTATTTAGCAGAGTCTTCTCTTGTGCTACTTATGCTGAAGTTTCACACAGCTAGGGGAGGTGCTAGACAGTGGGTGGAAACCATGCATATGAGAGCATGAATATCCTTCCAGCCCTAGCCAATTGAAAAGGGAGGTGCCCCTAGGCATGCTGGGTGCCTGTATTTATATTTGATGAGCACATGGGCTCTGGTTCTTACTCTACGGAGAGAGGTCCAGGTGGGGAGGGGACCTGCTGCCCCTCCTCAGCACAGACATGCAGCCTCAGGTAGGCAACCAGAGGGCCTTAAACATTGAAGCTGAAACCCATGATTCTCCTAAAAGCTGATTTAGGGAGGATGTCCATGGATCCTGTCTGGTATCACAGAGGAAGGTGACCTGCAACCAGGGCCTTGTGAGTACATACCCCCTAAAGTGATTCTAGAAACTGGTGTTGCTGAATCCCCCTTTTAATGCTAGTGTCTTGAAGAAGCAAGGTCTACTAAATTCCTTCTGTTACAAATGGACTTTTCTTTATTCTGTACAGCCTGCTAAATAGTTCTACGAGAGAGCTGTCTTCCCATGTGAATAGTTTGTTTGGGTTATCCTTTTAAATCCCTTCTCCTATCCAAATAAAACAAAAAAAACACACCCCCTAGACTGGTTATTGCAGAAAACAAGCGGAACAGTGTTAAAATACCTGTGGTTGTGTACAAAAAAAACACTGTGACTAGCTGCGGATTAATCAGTGGGAGACCTGGGCACAAATATCAAACGGCTCCTGCCGGGGTATCACTTCAATAATAATAAACATCTGCAACTTTATACTGTTAATTTTTATCAGGGGGTATGGATAAAGGGTTGCACCTTTTCTTAAAGCCAAACCCAAAAACTTTAGCAGCCTGAGACACCTTTGGGTGCCCCAAGGAGAGTGGTAATGTGGTGCGCATAATGTGCCGCAGCAAACAGTGGGTTTGGCCAAATTGCTCTTGCTCACAACAGCACCCTGCCCCCCCCCCCCCCCCCCCCCCACAGCAGTAATGCAAACCTGTCCCCAGGCAGCCCCCCACAGCTCCTGGACAGCAACAGATTTGTGTGTGACTATCTTGGTTACTTAAAGGAGCCACAGCCATAGCCACAGTCCACCTGATTCAACACCCGGAGTGTCCGGGGGTAATCCTGGACAGGTGGCAAACCTATGTGGTTAGCCAGTGCTCTACGAATCAACGCACAAGTTCCTCTTCCTAAAACAGGTGGGTTTACTGTATTCTGCATCATTCATATTTTAGGACACAATATTTTAAAACTAAATAATTTTTAATGTGGATTTTTTCTTAATAAACTCTTTTCTCTGTTTCCTGCCTCCATACACATGAGCTTGATAAACAAAAACAGCCTCACAGGCATATAATTATTAAAACAAATAGAAAAGATTTTTAGTAAAGTAATTGCTTGTCACAATTTTACCTAGTGGAAAATGATTGCTATCGATGCAAAAAAGAACAGTAATTTAGTCACAAAAAAAACAGCAATAAAATGTGTTGCAAAGGCATATATGTAAGAAATCACACAGCAAGCTGCCTCTTTGGTTTAACTCATTCTCTACACAGCATTTTCTATCAGCACTGTTTTCGGAGCTCACCAAATGCCTGGATCTGATTGCCATATTTAAATGAAAGAAAACTGTTATGTTATGTTTTTATTGAAATATAACTGTCCACAGGATGCACATCAGCCTTTCCGAAAATCTCCAGTACATTCAGATTTCCAGCCTGAGCCTGATGATAGGCTCTGTTCACACTAGTGAGATTTCAGATGATTGTTTCCATCATATGACACTGGAAATCACACACACAATAGTGCCCATTCACATCAATGCGTCTCAGCAATCTGCGATTTTGGAAAATATTCCTGTACTACTTTGGTGTCATTCCAGTGTGATTTGGGCCCCATAGAATATGAAGACCTTGTCAACATGTCTTAAAAGTTGCACTACATAATCACACTGAAAATGTAATCAAAGTCAGATTGCAGAAGTGTGAACCTAACCTTAAAGTATATCTAAATCCAAAAACTAAATCCAAAACGTTCTTCATATCTGACAGAATAAGCAAACCAAGGAGTGATAGAAAATCTCTCCACAGTGAAGGACAGTCCATTTTAACAGCCGTCAATGAAAAAATGTCCTTATGGGAACATTTCACCTCTATTGCTGTTTTGGTGACAACTCAAATTTTTGGATTTTCCCTCACCACTCTATCCTTTTAGCGCTAGATATATTTTAAGCTGGCAAATCTCAGAAAGCTTAAAGAAGTATAGCCAAAGCTTTTTTAGCCATACTTCTTCTATAATATAAAAAAATGATGAGCGCAGTCTCAAAACCACCTACTTCACATAAGTGATACGCTAAACAAACAATATATGTACCTAGTGATGTGTTATCCACAATAATAAAGTGCAAATGCAAAGATAGTGCCAAACAAAACTGCTGCCAAACAAAACTGCTAGAAACAACAGGTATTGCTATGTGTAAACAGTGAAAAATAGCCAAAACAAAACAGTGGTAAGTGCCGGTGTTCACACAGGGGCGGCACGACTTGCCGCACGACTCGGCAAGACGATCTTCAGACTTCAGAGGCAACTTGCAAAATGACTTCTGTATTGAAGTCAATGTAAGTCGCCCTGAAGTCGCCCCCAAAGTAGTACAGGAACCTTTTTCCAAGTCGGAGCGACTTGAGTCGCTCCTATTAGAACGGTTCCATTGTACAGAACAGGACGCGACTTGTCAGGCGGCTGAGTCCCATGACGAGTCGCCCCTGTGTGAACCGGCTCTAAGTCCAATCTGGTGAATACAATCAATAAAACTCTTCAAATGCTTCTATCCATGAATATCAATGCTTCAACTGTAGATATTCCTGCTATATGGGCTCACAGAGCGCTTACCTCAATACATAAGTATTGTAGCTTTAAAAGATGACACAGCAGCTTCCTGAGCAGACAGTGACATCCGTGTCTCCAGATACTGTCAGATGATTAGGAGGTCTTCAGGAAGATGGAGGCTCACAGTGGGGACAGATATTCATTAAGCAGATATGACAAGAAAGAAAAAAGCTCTCATGGTGAAGTAAGCAAGTGCTGAGTAATTTAAAAAATATATATATTCTTACACTGCATAAAAACGCCAAACACGTGTGTACTTTCGTGTGTACTTTCTAACGCGTGTCGTCACGTCACGTGACTTCATCAGAGGATCCTCTATATATTGCTTGTTTAGCGTATCTCACTTATGCGCAGTAGGTGGTTTTGAGACTGCGCTCAGAATTTTTTCATATTATTTCAAAATTTAGTGATTTGTTCACTTTTAGATTTGAGCAGCAATTTCACACTCTTTTTATACCACTTCTTCCCTTATTGTAGTTTCCTTTAATTTATGGGGCTAGCGCAGAAGATTTTTTTATATCACCATACTTCGTCTATACTGTATATGATAAGAGTGCAGTTCGTTCTGCACTCTGACAGCACTCAGCTGGTCCAGGCTCGGTAAAGATCCCAACCATATGGTCATTATCTGCCCAGAAGCCTGGACTGCCACCTGGCTCAGCCTCTCATCGATCCACTGAGAGGATGAGCCAGCCCCTTCCGCCCCCTCCACAGTCCAGTGCTCCAGTGAGAGCTGGGGGGGAATGCAGGGAGACGCTGACTGACAGTTACAGCTCTCTACTCAGAGCAGAGGGGGAGAACTGAATGATCAGCGCAGTTTGATTGCTTGGTTCTCTACAGAGTGCCCACCAGTGATGCCAATCAGTGCCCATCAGTACCGCCTATCAGTGCCGCCTATCAATGATGCCTATCAGTGCCACTTATCATTACCTCTTATCAGTGCCCATCAATGTTGCCTCATCAGTGCCCATCAGTGCAGTCTATCAGTGCCCATCCTTGCAGCCTATCGGTGCAGCCTCAAAGCTCACAACACCAATCGCATTCTGCGATCCACCAACCAAAATCTACTCCAGATACCCAAAGCCAGATACAAGTCCAAAGGAGAACGAAGATTTGCGGTCCAAGGACCCAGACTATGGAACGCTCTACCAACCAGCATCCGATTGGAGGTAAACCACCTGGCCTTCAGGAGAAAGATCAAGACCCATCTCTTCTGAGGGCCCAGGGAATAAATACCAAGCGCCCAGAGGCGATTCAGTTTGCATGTGTTGCGCTATATAAGTTTCTCACTCACTCACTCACTCACTCACTCAGTGCACATCAATGAAGCAGGAAAATTACTTATTTACAAAATGTTATAACAGAAACAAAGAAAAAAAAATGTTTTCCCCAAAATGTTTGGGCTTTTCTTTTTTTTTGTTTGTTTAGCAAAAAATAAAAAACCCAGTGGTGATTAAATACCACCAATTGGAAGCTCTATCTGTCTCAAAACAATTACAGCATGACTGCACGATAGTCATTCAAAATGCGACAGCACTGAAAATTGGACTGGGCATGCAGGAAAGGGGTGAAAGTGGCAAGTAGGCAAGTGGTTAATGATTAGATTTAAGGAAACCAATGTATCATGGTAACAAAAAACACATGATCTGCCCATGATAATGTTAGTATTTGGAAACGGCAATGTTAATTTGCTGATGCAAATTTAAATAAGCTGCTTTTTTACTGTAACTTGATCCTTTTATATTAGTTTTTGACTATTTACTAAGAAACAATAAAAACCTAAATAAAGTAACTGCAGCCAAATTAAGAAAAGATTCAATCCTACTGATTTGAAAACCTGAGAAATGGCTTGTGATAATACTTTTCAACCCAAGAACAACGGACATGTCAGCTACTAGTAACTACAATCCCCCAATGTTTATTCCAATGATCCCCTTCATTTTATTGAGTCTACAATATAATGTACAACCTCTGTGTATCTCAAAATCTTTTGTTCCTATTACATTCTTATCCTAACTAATGCAAAAACTAATACTGCATTATGCTTTTTACAAGCTAAGGCAAGTGTTTTATGGTCTGAGCACATTTACTTATTAAATAGGAATTTCAAGTAATTTAGGAGCAGTACATAAAATGACACTTATTACAAAGCTAGGTTTTAGCAAATCTAAAAACATTATTCATATTTATAGCAGCATTTACTGATAACGTTTATTACATTTACATCTAACTGAGTTGAGAAGAAATTAGGGCTTTCGTATTTTAAAAGTGATTGTACATTTTATTTGGATCACTGATGCTTCCGTTACTGCTTGTACATTTTATTTTTCTAATCACAATTTCTGCACTTGACCTCAAAGGACATTTTGAAGTAGCAAAGCCCAGATGGTAATTGCAGCTTCAGTTTACTGCTATGCTTAATGCCAATATTTAAATTAAATGTGAAGCATCGGCAGGGTGTTCAGTAGCATTTTCCATAGGGAACGAACATGTTCCAGATTAAACTAATGCAGGGCAATGCCCAGAAAATTAGTTACTTGTAAAATCCAATAAAATTCCTTCTGCTGTGTATCAAAAAATCATGCCACATATGTATCTTATATTGACTCCATATGTTTTATGTTAACGTACACATACGGGAAACTGAACAATTTACCAATAAAGGAATTTTCTATTTCATGTACAGATTTATGTAATTTTCTGTTGCCCTTTTGATACAAAAATGTGCCATGTCAAAGAATGAGTTTTTCCTGATATGACCCTAATGGAGACCCAGCCACATCTTTGTGTTTCTGTACATGGTTGTGAGTGGGCAGCTCTTCAGCAGCACATTGCGAATATTGGCTGATCGGAGACCTGCCTACCTCTGTTTTAATAAATAGATTTTAATACTGTATCTGTAATATATTTACAAACATCTTCACATAAGCTCTCATTAAACTCTCCATCATATTATCCTATGTGTCCATGCACACATAGGCTGTAATCAGCAGTTTTGGGCAGTGGCGTTTTTGAGCAGAAATAAAAAACAAAAACTAGTAGGTTCTTAGAGACGTTTTTCAGCTGTAAAAACGCTCTAACGTTGATAAACGCTGATAAACGTTGATAAACGCTCAAAAACGTCGCTCACCAGTGTTTAATGGTTTTGATCCATTGAAAAAACGCTAATGTGAAAAAATGCTAAAAACGCTAATAAACGCTAAAAACAATATTGCAAAACCATTGAAAAAAGCTGAAAAACTCACTGCAAAGCTACTGGCGTTTTTTATACCGTTATTTTAACGTCCAGTGTGCATGAGGCCTAAATGTATTTTTAAAAGTCCAAACAGACAGGACATGGTGGGCTAACCAACCAAAAAAGCTCTCCTCTCTAAACCAAAGCACAGAGGAACGTTCTTAAAACGGAACATACCGTATTTGTCTTGTTTTCATCACAAACTCACAACAAATATATATATATATATATATATATATATATATATATATATATATACACACACACAGTATCTCACAAAAGTGAGTACACCCCTCACATTTTTGTAAATATTTTATTATATCTTTTCATGTGACAACACTGAAGAAATTACACTTTGCTACAATGTAAAGTAGTGAGTGTACAGCTTGTATAACAGTGTATTCCTGGATGCACAGTTCGCCCAGGGGCAAAAAAAATAAAAAATATGATTTTCATGGCTCCGCCTGCCATCCCAAAATGGAGAATTATCCATATATATATATATAGTGAGCCCTCAAATGGAGATAATCAAATAATTTGAGAAAGGGGTACCATCATCCTATTATTTTTGTATCTGGATACTACTATATATAAATAATGTATAAATAAAAATATTTTTTTTTAAACTGCTTATTCTTAAAGCGAAACTAAACCCATGGATTTAACAGTTCAAACAAGTTACATTCCCAGCATGTGCCGGGAATGTAACTGTCACATTGCTTGTGCTCTCAACCAAACTGTCAAACAATAAATGGCTGTCGTAACTGATCACATGTGCAGCACCATGGCAATTGAAGATAGAACAGAGGCAAGGATAGCAGTTTCCTTGGCTGAAAACAATACAAGGGTTTAGTTCCAGTTTAAGCGTATTTCTGGCCAAACACTTTGTTTAGTTGTGAATATTGTATGGAACAATTAGAATTCACTTTCAAACACGACTCACATTTTTCTAATTGAATCTTATGTGAAAACTGTGTAAGTTACTTTATGTGAAAGCATTGATAAATAAATCCATATTTCTTTTTGTTTGGGGTAACACCTGAACACTCCTGAACATCCAGATTTTCAAAAACTTTACATAGAAGTATTCCAAGTGGAAAAGTTCTTTTGCTCTATATTGAAAATCAGAAAAAGCAGGGGCATTGCTTCTAGAAACCAAAAATATAATCATTTTATTTTTCTTTCCCACCTGGCACTGGAGGTGTGAAAATCAAAATCTATTTGACTACCGTGTATAACCACTGCTGTTCCTGAGGGCACCTAAATACATTTGAACGCATAGAAAGTATCCTAGTAAGGCCTCAGTCATGTACACAAGTGTAAAATGCTGGCAGCAAGATCCTGTGTAAAGTTCTACACTCATGTACACGAAGAGAAAGTGCATCTCAACTCATATGGACACCCATGCATATACACAACAAAAAAGCAGCGCTCAATGGAAAGATGGCATAAAACTTTATAGTCTAATCGATTGACATGAATATTACATAAAATTAGGCACACAATAATGTTGGGCACACAATAATATATATAATATAATGGTAAAAAGTCAATATTGAAATTGTAATAAAATGCAATTAATAATCCAATAGGATGCCACTGAGGAGTCTGTGATGGAAGGGTTAACATCAATCCTGAGTCACCTGAGTTGTCCTGTCACACTTGCATCACAGTAACCATCAAGAACCAAAATGGAGAAGCAAGTGTTGTGTAACAGCTCAAAAGTACATGTTGGGATGGGAAACCTTCCTACTGCGGCAAGATGTTAGGGGGGCGTAGCCTGAGGGACCCGAAGATGGCGGGGTGATCCCGAAGATGATGAAAGCCCACACACGTACAGATGCAGGTACTAGTGGGCAAAACCTGCATCAATTCTTGATGAATGAAGCAGCACTCCGTGATGCACGTGCAGCGTCGCTGGGAAGCCGTCCAATGGGGAGCGGGGCGCGCTCCGATGACGTCAACCGAGACTACGATTGGACCAATGGAAGGCACAGGCGTGGCATTGGTAGCAACGCTAATGTGACCCTGTGGATAAGGCGAAGTTGGGACTGGTGCAGGGCACGGACAAGGTTCAAACTACAGTGGCAAACAATAGAGATGGATGATAGCCGTGACTGACATGTTTCGCATACACACGCTTTATCAAACCCATGCATATACCTCTGTATAAGGTGAGCCATTCATTCTGGATTACTGATTGCCAAGGTAATTCTGTGCCTGTGTCACCTACACATTGTTGGTGGGGCAAGCACAGAATGACCTTGTCCTTCCTTCATTCTAAACGACTGAAGGCCAAGGTCATTGAGCACCTGCACCACTGCCTAGTGAATGGCTCAATCAAGGTCAGGGGTGAGATGTAAACATCAGCTATGTGTAAAAAGCAGTGGTGGTGCAGGCCCAGAATAACTTTGACATTCAGTCATTCAGTCATTCAGTCATTCAGTCATTCAGCCTACACATTTCATAAATTGACATCTCTCCACTGAGCATAAATTACTAGACAGTGGCAGTGGCACATATGGCCATGTTCATTTACTCATTACAAATGTAAATGTTCACACAAATATTTACATGCATACTATATTAAATACAGTCAAAGTAAGGCCAAAAAGCAGTTTAGGCAACTCAACACCAAGGACCAAAATGCAACTGTGTAACAGGACCCATAGCATATTATAATACCGCATTCAGATTTGTATAAAAGTATATGCACTATGGACCTGAACACAGTGTACAGTGCAGTATTATAGGTTTGTGTGCTTGAGTCCCAAGGTGCCTGGTGTGGGGTAGAAGTTATAAAACCTGAGCTAATGCTCTTTCCTTACATAAGCAAACAGTCTATCCTCTGTTTGTCTTATGCTTCAGCTGTCTCCTTTCGTGCCTAAGTGACTGATCTACTCAAGTACACTAAAAAACAGCGGTTCTGTTCATGGTATTAGAATTACATTTTAGTCATACTATAACCTTTATTTTACAGCTGCCTGGTTTACATACAATAGAAGTGCAAGTATGGTAAACTGACGCCGTCATAACTCTGAGTCTGACCTGTCGTATCTTGGCGCCTGATTCAAAGAATCAGATACGCCAGAATTTGTATAAGATACGACCAGCGTAAGTCTCCTACGCCGTCGTATCTTAACTGCATATTTACGCTGGCCGCTAGGGGCGTGTACGCTGATTTACGCCTAGAAATATGTAAATCAGCTAGATACGCCAATTCACGAACGTACGCCCGGCCGTCGCATTACAGATACGCTGTTTACGTTAGGCTTTTCCCGGCGTAAAGTTACCCCTGCTATATGAGGTGTAGATGAGGCGTACCAATGTTAAGTATGGACGTCGGGCCAGTGTCGAATTTTTCACGTTTTACGTCGTTTGCGTAAGTCGTTTTGCGAATAGGGCTGGGCGTCATTTACGTTCACGTCGAAAACATTGGCTTCTTGCGAGTTAATTTGGAGCATGCGCACTGGGATACTTTCACGGACGGCGCATGCGCCGTTCGTAAAAAGCGTCATTTACGTGGGGTCACATTAAATTTACATAACACACGCCAACATCTTCCACATTTGAATTAGGTGGGCTTATGCCAGACTATTTACGCTACGCTGCCGCAACTTTGGTTTGAGAATACGGCACTTGCCTGTCAAAGTTGCGGAGGCGCAACATAAATAGGATACGTAACGCCCGCTTTCCTTTTATTCTTTGGTCCTTAAGGGGTTGTGATACACCCTTTTTTAACACTCTTGTTTTTCCGGCTCAACTAATATGTTCTTATGAGTTACTTCCCCCCATTTTGGTCAGCCTGAAGCAAAAGACCCTTCTATGCAATAGCTTGATCTCAAGTAACGACATGATTACAGCAGGTGGGATGCTTGTAGACTTAAATGCTATTGCAGCTGGAGGATTATTTGAATCTGGAGCCTTTGAGTGAGCATCTGTCCTTCACAGTAATTAAATACACTGGTAGCACTAAGTGTCTAACTCCTGTATGAAAAGCTGATTTGTGTGCTGTTGGGTGGACTGTACTAGCGTAGATATTGCTAAAGTCTCCTCACTAGGGAGTGATTGATGCCCACTAACTTTTAATTGATAAGCTTTATTTCCCACAATGGCTATAAAGCTCAGGCTCCAAAGGTAGCACTGCTTGTCATTTAGCTGTAACAGAGGCTAATATGTCATTGCTAGACAGGTACTACCGAGAAGGTGTAGGGCAAGCAATGTGCAAGGTTACCAGGTCAGACATATGGATGTGAGCAACCAAATAAAAATAAAATAATTTTTGCTTCAACCTAGTAGAGATAGAAAATGGTGCGCCCCGCCATTCATCTAAAGCAGGGCTGAGCGTGCACTTTTGCAGTTCACATACAGGCGAAATATTGGGGTACACTTCATAACATTACAAAACATACCATAACTAGTGAACTAATTTTACAAACTTTTTTAATAAGCTAGGGGAAATGTCCAAAGTGTAGTAACTAGGGTTGCCACCTCATTCCTTCAAATCCGAAAACACATGAATTACGTAGGTTCTGAGGATAATTTAATGCAGATAAGTCACCAAGTGGGTTTAATTATCACCTTAACCACTTAAGCCCCGGACCAATATGCTGGCTAAAGACCCAAGGTGTTTTTACAGTTCGGGACTCCGTCGCTTTAACAGACAATTGCGCGGTCGTGCGACGTGGCTCCCAAACAAAATTGGCGTCCTTTTTTCCCCACAAATAGAGCTTTCTTTTGGTGGTATTTGATCACATCTGCGGTTTTTAGTTTTTGCGCTATAAACAAAAATAGAGCGACAATTTTGAAAAAAATTCAATATTTTTTACTTTTTGCTATAATAAATATCCCCCAAAAACATATATAATTTTTTTTCCTCAGTTTAGGCCGATACGTATTCTTCTACCTATTTTTGGTAAAAAAAATCGCAATAATCGTTTATCCCCTATAAAGGGGATGACGCGATCGATACGCCGCCACAGTGAAGCACGGGGAAGCTCCGGGGGCCGATCGCCGCACTCGAGCAGCGATCGGGTCCGCGGGACCCGCAGTCCTGGTCCCGGAGCTTCGGACCTGGTCGCGGGAGCGCGCCGCGGGCGCGCGCCCGTGACCCACGGCTGGGTACAAGTACAGGACGTATATAAACGTGCTTGTGCCCAGCCGTGCCATTCTGCCGACGTATATGTGCAGGAGGCGGTCCGGAAGTGGTTAATTAGCCATGGAACCTGTGTAATTAATATGTGTTCGGGTTTAAAGGGCTGAAGTGGCAACCCTAGTAGTAACCCATGTAACCAATCACAATCCGCATTTGACTGTAAATTGAAATCCGTGCTTAGGCAGTAGTAATTGAATTCTGAACTAAATAACTAACTAAGCCTGCTTCATAAAATTATCATTATTATTATAATTTTCGTGAACTCTTCAGGTTCGATCTAAAAAAAGCATGCAAAAGAAAAAAAACAGATGATCATTCGTCTGATAATCTTGTTGTGTGTACCGGGCATTAATTACGTAGTTCTAATAAGAGTAAGAAATACTATAAAGAAACAGAATAGACTACACAAGGGCAATAATAGGCATGTAGAAGGATAGATAGCTTTAGGCTGGTTACACAAGATGAGTCTTAGGCAGGAATAACAAAAGTCATATTTATTAATTACATTAGTATCTGTTGGTAATAAGTCAAGTATTCATAATGACTTTTGAATACTTGACTGAAATACATACGGTAAATACCGTCCCAGCTATTATAACGTAATAATAAAATAATGTTGTGTGCCATTTACTTTTTTGCTGTGTTTGCTACACATCAGTGGTTTTCACATGCCGTTGGGCAAGTCTGCTGCCTTATTTAATTTTTTTAATCTTGGTTAGGATGAGAAAGGCTTAGAACTTTTATCAAACAACAATTGGAATTGTGGCGCATACAAATGGTAATGCACCACCCGCAAGAGTTAGCCTCTATCTCCCTAGATAAATGTGAAGATACGCTTATAGGTAGTTTAGCTGACGCACTTAACTGGTACCACCTTGTGTTCCTTTTTTAAGAACCTTTATCAGATTTCTTTCTATGTTCCTGTTGGAGATGATCCCCCCCACTTCCAATGTGCTCATCAAGAAAAAAAAGTATGGGAAATTTCTCAGAGGGCAAAAAACACCAATAAAAACTTAACAGACGTTTAACCCTTCACCGCATGAATTTTTTTTTGGTGGGGAGTTAATGCTGAATCCCATAACCGCACTCCACCTACCAGAAATATTTACCTCGTTCTCACTCCTTCAGCTTATTTCCTGACATATCACCAGTCCCTCAAAGCCACTTCTCTTCCCTATCCAAACAGCCATAGCTCTCCAACCTCATCAGGTACGCTGGTCATGCATTGTAAATGAGCATGCCAAGAAGAGTACCAGCTGGAAGAGAAAGGTAAGTGTTGTAGCAAGGTAAGTGTTGTTCTTATTCCTATCTACCTAGAGGAAATGGTAATTTAAAATGTATCTAAAGCAAAAACATTTTTCTTAGTTTTGGACAGAATGGGGGAGGGTTAGAGTCCCTCTCAGGTTTTATTGCTATTCATGGTCCCTTAACAAAAAATTGAGGAAAAAAAGGTTTTACCCTTACCCTACCCAATGTAAGAAAAGTGTTTTTCTGTCTATATTGCTATTGAAGAGTTTTATTCACTTACTGCCTAGTGAAAAGGTTGTCCCTGGGACAGGAAGTGAAGGGAAATTGCTCTAATGGAGCCCAGGGCAGCAATAAAATCAGACAGAAGTTATAATTCTTCCTCACATTATTCAAAACTAAAAATACAGTTTTGATCATGCATATGTTTTAACCCGTGCATCAGGGAGGTAAGGATACAATTTTAGAGATACAAAAAGTTCAGTTTTAAGTAATTTAACTGTTGGTACAAATAAAAACTGTATCCCAGACAATATTTAACGGTGGTATCTCCCTAAAATCTTGCCGTTTTAGGCTCTGA
This sequence comes from Rana temporaria, assembly GCF_905171775.1. Lineage (NCBI taxonomy): Eukaryota > Metazoa > Chordata > Amphibia > Anura > Ranidae > Rana > Rana temporaria. Next base: position 338,573,926 of record NC_053493.1, on the reverse strand, counting down.
CGTATGTTGCCTTTCTGTATATCTGGCCCTGTTTATACCTCTGCTAATACAATGCTTTCAGCCAGCTAAATGTTACAAAACCCTTGTAATAAATATAGGTCCTCTGTTTACCACCTGTTTGCTTGTTTAGTCACTCTCTGTTTTAATGACAAAATGCAAATAAAGGTACTTTCCCTCCAGCGTATGCCCTTCAGAGGGATGTCTGATGATTTCCATAATTTCTCTGTGCAAGAATAAAATGTTTTTATTTTACAGCATCGTATTAAAATAAATGAATAAAATGAAAAAGACAACAAACAAGTAAGTACTTTACTATCCACCCTCTCTCTTTATTTTACAAGCCATCTGTTCCTTTATGATTTATGTGTTTGGCAGACAGATCCATATCATAGTTAATGTGACGATGCACCTTAATGTAAATGAGTCCTGTGTGTCTTACCTTAGCAGAAATAGAATTTGTTAGCAAACAGAACAAAGCACATGCCATGTTTTACACATGACAACACAGCTGGCCTTATCTTGAACATAAAAGGGTGTTTCCATTTTAACATTTTATACTACAGGTGTTTCTGGCTGTGTGCTTTGTAAACATGCATGCTTGGTCTAGCTGAGCATTCTCTATGAAGATGGGGCTTAAAGTGGATGTAAACCCTCACATATACTCAGTGAAGTGAACAGCCTCAGATGATACATCGAGATAAAACAAATCTCCCTATATAAGTTTTACATGTATATCTTCTGTCTTCATCTTTATATACTGTTTAGAAAGTTCACATCCTATTAGATTTTTCTCTTCCTGGTTCCCCTGTAGGAGGGGGTTAATGCTAGACACTGTGAGAGACTGTGAGACAGCTGATTGGAGGAAAGGCACACCTCCCCTGTCCACATATGTAGAGGTTGCCTGTGTATAGTTAAGTTGACTACTAATGTATTTATAGCAACCTCCCCTGACACACACTTCCATCTCCCATCATGTAGAGCTTGTCAAAAGTAATGAGGCTGATGACAGAGGAACAGAGAAGGACAAAGCTATGGGACTTAGTGTTTTGAAGAGAGATAACAAAACACTACAGATGTATGTGCCCAGCTCAAACGTCATGAATCGGGTTTACATCCACTTTAAGGATTGGTAGGACATTTCCAATGTTGCTTATCACAGAGGAGAAAAGCAATGGGATACGGCTAAAAAATAGTCTATACATTATTCTACTAAAGGCAATGTATAGTGGTCTTTTGTGTGTTTTCTTTTTTTTATTTATAATGGTAATGATTAAAATCAAAGTAAAACTAGGACTTCCCATTAAAAAAAATTGTTGCAGCACTTAAATCGGTTGAAACCCTAAAAAAAATGTAATCCTGTTCTTTTAAAGCATGTTAAACAGCATAGTGCTTGTCCAGTCTTATATGTCCCTCTCTATACTGTAAAATACCTGGTTGATCCTGCCTGTTCCTGAAAGGTCCCAGCAATATGCGGGACCAACATGGGATAGTCCAAAGGGGAAAACACACTGTACAGTTCTCCTGCGGTGTCTTTCTCTCCTTCCAGGTACCGTGCGATGCTGGGCAGCGGTGGCCGTGATTGGTGGACCAGGCGGAGCAGCTGATTGGCCGGTTCGAGCGGGAGGATGCCCGCGCTGTAGGAGGCTATAAAGAGTCTCCAGCGCGGCGGTCTCCTCAGCAGCCCTGTCAGCCAGCGTCGCAGCAGGTCAGTGCGGGCGCGTCTCTGCCTCATAAAAAAAAAAAAAAAAAAAGAATATGAAGCGCCGCGCTGCTAATAGCAGGGAGACCCTCCTGTGCCAGCTGCTGGAGAGGGCTGAAAGCAAGGGGGGTGAGGAGTGGCTGCGCCGCTGCCTTGGGGAGGATAGTGCTGCGGTACAGGCTACCCCCCCTCCCCCTGTGCAGAAAAAGAAAGGCTCAGCTGCAGGGGGAAGCGCGGTAAAGCAGCAGTCTGGTAGGAAAAAGAAGGGGGGTCAGTGTGCAGCTCCTTCTCCCCAGGTAACAGTCCTGAAGGAAGAAGTTGGAGCTGTAACAAGAGGAGCATCTCGTCAGCAGGAGTGCAGCGCTACTCACCTTACAGCTGTGGAGGAGAGCGAGCAGCCAGTGTCCCATGTTGGTGAGAATTCATTATCTGAGTTGTCTCAATTATCTGTACTGGTTAATTCTTTGTCTAATGTGTTACAACAGTTCCAAGGGGCACATGTTAGTGGTGCTGATAGAGTTCAAGGGGCACAGGGTTCTGGTGCATATGCTGAGAGGAATGTACATGTTAGTACAGGCGCACAAGCTATTGGTGCAGAGCAAAGTTTTCATGAGTCAGAATGCCAGAGAGCACAGGCGTCTGGTGCCAATTATGTTCAGGATGTCAGCAATGATTTTGTGACATATGACATGACATATATGGATGATGTGAACTCTGTTTGGCAGGAAGCAAGTGCTCATGCTTTACAGGATAGCAGGAAGCCGGTTCCTGTCAGGAGTGCGGTTAACATTATTAACCCTGCGTTGCCTATCAGGCCGTCTGCTGGGACAGTAGGGGAGTTTTCCTTTAAAGAGCCCCTCCCATGTGTGCTGTCCCCACTGGGCTTTCATTTGCCCAGGACAGTTAAAGAGAAGATTTGGAGAGGAGAATTCGTTGACCTATTGTCACTATTGCCCTCATCCAAGGAATTTCTAGTTAAGACTGACAAGCAGGCCGGCGATAGGTCCGAGGAGGACAGGAGGCGGGCCGTGCCTAAAACATTTCAGAATTGGCTGCAGGCTTTCTGCATTTATGCTGCAGTGATGGGGGAACGTTTCCCCGGCAAGTGCTCCGGGCTATTCCAGCACTTGGACATCATAGCCGAAGCTTTCCGTCATTTCGGAGGCTCGGCTTGGTTCTCATACGATGAGAATTTTAGGCAGAAATTAGCAGTCCACCCTTCGCTACACTGGGGGACAAAGGATGTAGGTTTGTGGTTAAACCTAATGTTGCCACCTAAACCGCAGTTTACCCCTAAGCCCCCGACAGGTAGTCAGGGTAGTTTTCGCAAAGGTTTTTGCTTTGCCTTCAATGAGGGCCAGTGCAAGTTCCTGACAAACTGCCGTTATAGACACGACTGTTCCTACTGCAGCGGTTCTCATCCAGCCAACAGATGTTTTCGCAAATCCGCCGCATCCTCTTTTCAGCCGGTCTCCAAAGATAATCATGGGAAAAGCGCCGACGCCGGTGAGGCTAGTCGCAATGCGACCATGGTTAGAGCGCTACCCAGATCGCAGGATGGCGTCTCTAATAATTGAAGGATTCGAGGAGGGTTTTTTAGTTCCGACCTTTAAAGGTCCGGGTTGTACGATGGTAAGAAATTTACAATCGGTTGATTGCCACTTGGAAGTAGTTCATGAAAAAATATTTAAGGAGCTGGCTGAGGGTAGGATCGCGGGCCCTTTTCAGGCCCCCCCTTTCGAGAATTTTCGCTTATCTCCCCTGGGTATAGTCCCAAAAAAAGAGGCGGGGGCATATAGACTGATACATCATCTCTCCTACCCTCCTAAATTCTCCCTGAATGATGAAGTTGCTAACATTTTGGCTCCAGTTTGTTACTCCTCATTCGATGAAGCTTTGGTCATCTTGAGGCGGATGGGTAGAGGTTCACTGCTGGCGAAAGCCGACATCAAGGCAGCTTTTCGGTTATTACCGGTCCACCCGCAGGGTTTCAATTCCTTGGGTTTCCAATTCTCGGGTCAATTTTTCTTTGATAAGGCTATGCCCATGGGGTTTTCGTTATCATGCTTTTACTTTGAAGCCTTTTCCACCTTTTTGCACTGGGTGCTAACACAGAAGTTCCCCCACGGGGCCGCCCTTCACTACCTAGATGATTTTTTAATTTTTGGAAGAGAAGGATCCTTCGAATGTGCAGAGACATTGCAGGTTTTCTTCGGTATTTGTGAGGAATTTGGAGTGCCCCTGGCGCACGAAAAGACCTCTTTTCCCTCCACGACTATCGAATTCCTCGGTATCACCATCGATTCGATACGAATGGAGTTCAGATTACCCGAACAAAAATTACAGAAGCTCAAATCTCTGATCTCCTCATTTTTGTCTAGGAAGAAAGTGCTATTGAAGGAAGCCCAGTCACTACTGGGGCTGTTTGCCTTTGCCGCCAGGGTCATCCCTATGGCCAGGGTTTTCTCTAGAGGTTTTTCCTTGGCCATTAAAGGCCTTACCAATCCGCGGGCTCATGTCCGTTTGTCAAAAGGGATCAGAGAAGATCTTAAGGTTTGGGATGCCTTTTTATCAAACTTTAACGGTTCCGCAGTATGGCAACAAGAGTTTATAGTAAGTAGTCAGATGAATTTCTTTACGGATGCGGCCGGATCGGTGGGCTTTGGTGCCTTCCTTAACGGTCACTGGTCCGCAGGCGTCTGGCACAGGGAGTGGTTGCAGGAGGACATTTTGCAAAACCTGGTCCTCCTGGAATTATTCCCAGTAGTAGTCTCAGTGGTAATATGGAAGGAGTTCTTTGAAAACAGGAGAATTCTGGTCCACACGGACAATAAGGGGGTCCTGTTTGCTATTAATGCCTTGTCCTCCAGATCTCAGGTCAATAGAGCTTATAGCTCAGTGGTGGTGTCATTGCCTTCCATACCCTTCCACCGCAGCAAATTCGCTGGGTTTTTCGGAAAGTAGGTTAAAGTATGTAGGGCGTTGGAATAGTTCTAGGTATAAGTTATATGTTCGTCCTGAACTATTAATGTTATAATTTTCTTTTTCAGATCAAGTCAAGAAGGTGGTGTGGATAGTTGGCCATTCTTATGTTTTCTGGGCCGCCAAGCATGCTGAATCAAGGCCCTACTCCACAAACCTAGGTCTAGACTCCTCATTTTCGTTGTTATGGTCGGGTGTTAGGGGTTTGAGATGGCGTAATGTGAAGGAACATCTAGTGTATTTGTCGGGCATGTGGCCATCACCTCAGATTTTAGTGCTTCATGCAGGTGCCAATGATTTAGGTAAATTGGGTACTTGGGAACTGATATGTGAAATAAAGAGGGATTTACACACTATAAGCCTCATGTTTCCAGGTTCTGTTTTGGCCTTTTCCGAAATGGTCCCAAGAAGGCTATGGTCTCCACAGAGCGGTCTGTTCTACCTGGACAGAATTTGCAGAAGGCTTAACAGAACCATTCATAGCTTTCTGGTTTCCTCTGGTGGAGTGTCGTTCCGCCATTCGGAATTAGAAGGATTTATCCCTGGTCTTTTCCGTAAGGATAATGTTCACTTGTCACCCATTGGCATTGACATTTTCAACATGGGTTTACAAAACTTGATCGAAGCAGCCACGGTGGTGGGGGGGCCTCAGCCGGCAGTTGCTCTGCCGCCATCGGCCGGTGGGGATTAGTCGTCCAGCTTTTGCTGGATGGACAACAGGTTATTCCCTTTGAAAGATATATGACTATTTATTTATTTAATTAAATTAATTTAATCCTTCCCCTATGGGTAACACCGTGGCCTTATATTTTCCATTAATAAATATGTTGGATTATATTTGAGTGTGGAGTTTTTATTTTGTAAATACCTTTGTGCTAGCCCATGAAAGGTCCCAGCAATATGCGGGACCAACATGGGATAGTCCAAAGGGGAAAACACACTGTACAGTTCTCCTGCGGTGTCTTTCTCTCCTTCCAGGTACCGTGCGATGCTGGGCAGCGGTGGCCGTGATTGGTGGACCAGGCGGAGCAGCTGATTGGCCGGTTCGAGCGGGAGGAAGCCCGCGCTGTAGGAGGCTATAAAGAGTCTCCAGCGCGGCGGTCTCCTCAGCAGCCCTGTCAGCCAGCGTCGCCCACCCTCCCTCCCTATTCCCTGTCACGATGTTGTCCGAAAAGGGGGATTAGTCGTCCAGCTTTTGCTGGATGGACAACAGGTTATTCCCTTTGAAAGATATATGACTATTTATTTATTTAATTAAATTAATTTAATCCTTCCCCTATGGGTAACACCGTGGCCTTATATTTTCCATTAATAAATATGTTGGATTATATTTGAGTGTGGAGTTTTTATTTTGTAAATACCTTTGTGCTAGCCCATGTGTTCCCCTGTGTGTACTGACCTTGGTAATCATGGCTGCTGATCCATGATACCATAGTCAGTTAACGTGCCCCCATCATCTTGCTGTGTTCAGAGCCTCTCCCCTCTCTGCTGTCAGGTCCTAGTGTGTAAACCATCTCCTCCCCGCCCCACCCTTCCCCTCCACTTTGGCCACTGTTTGCATTGCAGAAATTTTATAATTAGCAGCTTTTTTACTAAGAAATAAACTATTACACGTGTCTACTAAAACACGGCAAAACAAGAAAAGGCCAATGGTCTGCCAATTAGTTACAAGAACCTGGTACAAGGAAAAAAAGCCATGCTGAGTAATACATAGAGGGGTATGATGCAGTGATTTAGTTTCAGATGAGTGTGATTAAATCCTTTATTGTTTGTGTCCTGCCCCCACCCCTTCTTTAGAATTTATTCGGTTGCATTGCAGGTCACAAATGTAATAATTAGTTGTCACATTGGCTGATATTTCCTTGGACCTATGAACATACTTTATAAGAAGGTAACATTTGTAACTTTCCCTTTTAGGACAGAAAATTGGAACAAAAAGTCACCGGGATCTCAATTAAATGACCTTCCCTCTTCCTTTTCGGAATGGTGACTTTACCCATTTAGTTTAAATACAGATAGAAGACGAAGAAAAGAAGACTATACTGTTACAGTAGCTGTTGCGCTTTAGTCACATCCTGTTATAGGTGGACAATTCTGCTCTAATGCTTCACGTGACGTCTACAGACATATAGGGACCATACAGCCTACATAGCCTGAGTAATCATTTTCTTAGGAACTGCAGGCTGTATGTGCCACCCATTGAGATTAATTAGAAGGTGTCACTGTATATGGTTATGTGCTGTGGGTTGAGCACTGAACGCAGACAATGGTGGTTTGAAGCATGTGGGTGCCGTACTCAACGACCAGCACACAGCCGCAGCTTCTAATTCATCCCAATTAAAGGCTGTCTGTGACTGCAACAGGCCCCTGGAAAGTGATTGCACAGGTTCTGCATACCGTATGGCATGAAGCCTAATTTCTCTTAACATTATCCTGATGGAGACTACAAGTGGCATTTTTATACATTATATAGGCATGATTCACAGTTGTTACTGAGAAATTCCATGTAGTCATTGCTGGATTGCATGTATGTAGAAAGAAAGTGCTTGTAAACAGGCCGTAGTAAGTCATCAGCACTTAGATGCACAAAGAACAACAAAAAGGTGAAAAATGGTTTATTTAAAAAAATTTAAATGATTTATAATACAAGTTGTGTTAGCAAACTACATGTCATTTAGTTAAAGTTTACATCTAAGTTAAACTACAAACATCATAGGACAAATACAATGTAAAACAGTGCTGTGAATCCAAAGAGACAAAGCAACAGTAGGTAATTAAAACAACACATTTTAAGGTAAACTTCTTGACCTTAGAATTTACTTGTAATGATTTTTTTACTGCAATCTAAGCATAATAGTCTTTGGAGATTAACAACCAAAAATATAAAAAGCATAATTAGTCTTACAGGTCTGCTCGAATGCAGCTTCTCTCCGGAAAGGCTGTTTTTTACCTGCATTATACAGGATATTTCACAAATGGTTCACAGCCAGCCAATATTTCAGGACTCAACCTAACAAATCAATAGGGCGTCCCAAGGCCAAAAAAATTATTTCTCTGGATCCAGAATATAAGATTGTTTAAATGCCTTCCTATATTATTATCTAATAGAGATGATTGGGAACATTACTAATTTCACCATTAGTAAAAATTTGCCAAAGCAAAAACTGTATTTCCCCAATTGGGCTGCTTAGGTGGCATTTGCTTAAAGTCAGGGCTGGTGCTACCACTAGGCAAACTAGGTGGCCGCCTAGGGTGCAATGCTGCATAGGGTGCCCAGCCACTGGTGTTCCTACTCTTGTCTCTCTGCAGCAAGCAGCTAAGTTTCAGCATCAGCAGGCAGCCACTGCTCTGTTCGCACATAGTGTCAGAGGCACAGCGGCAGCGGAGGACTGTGTCATGTCTCCCAAATGAATGGAAGCAAGCAAACATTAATTGATGGGCACTGGTAGGCTGCATTGATTGATGGGCGCTGGTAGGCTGTATTTGATGGGAGCTGGTAGGCTGTATTTGATGGGCGCTGGTGAGGCTGCATTGATGGGCACCAGTAAGGCGGTAATTGCTGGGCGCTTCATTAAAAAGGTGGGTCATACATGCGAAAGGGGGTGTGTTCAGGGGTGGAGCCAAGGGGGTGGCATAATTAGGTTATACCTAGGGTGTCAAAAATCCTTGCGCCAGCCCTGCTTAAAGTGGATGTAAACCTGATTCATTAAATTTGAGCTGGGCACATATATCTGCAGTCTGAAGTCTCTGCCTATGTGGAGGGGGATGTGTGCCTCTCCTCCAATCAGCTGTCTCCCAGTGTAATCTAACATTGCACTGCTACTGTTGAATGAGGAAGTGAAAATTCTAACACAATGTGCGCTTTCTAAACAGTATATAAACTTGAAGACAGCAGATATATACAGTATGTAAAAAACTTATGTAGGAGGATTTGTTTCATCCTTGTGTATCATCTGAGGCTGTTCACTTCACTGGGTAGATGTGAGGGTTTACATCCACCTTAAACAATTCTTTATTTCTTTCCGTTCTTTATTTACTAGATTTTTCTTTGGGAGTGTATTTTGGGTAGTTTAGTTTATTTCATGAAGTGTATGTAACAGTTACTTTGAATGTTTTATTGTCCTTTTTTCCCAATGTCTGAACCGGTTCGGGATAATTAAAATGATCTTCCTTCAGGAGCCATTTAAAGTCCATTGTACTGTTAAAAACAATCTTAATGTACATTGAATTACTAAAGACAAAACTTTTTTTTAGTTTTGGACAGAGTTGAGAAGCGAGATTTACCCTTTCCATATGTCTTGTTTACCATTGAAAGTGAAATTAAAAGAAAATCTGCAATTTTGGGCTCTTGGAGAGAGAATATTCCAGGCTTCCAAAATCTCCCAATTATCACAGAGATTTCAGGGGAAACAAAAACTCCCACTCTTGCTCATCCCTTCTATTTAATATGATTATGACAATGCAGTCATAGTGAAAGAAAAACATACAGCAAATACTATAACTGAAAACCTGAAGGAACAGAACATGGGGGTGCCAATAATACAATGATCAGATTCATCATGAGCAGAACTAATGAAACATCAGATGGAATGCACAACACAATGTGTTCAGTTCCTCCTATTTTCTGATCTGTCCCAATGAAACGAATACTTCAAGTAGTTGTTAAGTCACTGTGACATCTTTCTTTAATCCTGTGTGTTTTTCGGTATGCTATGTGCCCCAGTCTCTGTGTTTTATAAAAAAAATGGCGTCTTTACCTGATTTTAGAGCGCCGCTCTGTACTCACGTGACTGGCCGCATCTCTTCCCTCTCGATCTGAGCAGGAGGGGTTGAGAATACCTTGCCGATGTCAGTTGGGACAAGAGGAGGAGAGAGGCGGTCGGTCACGTGAGCGCCGAGAGGTGCTCTGAAGTCAGGTACAGGCGGCATTTGTTTTTAAAAACACAGAGACTGGGACACATAGCATAACGAATCACAGAATTATATGAAACATTAAATGTTATTTCAGCAGGAGTGGGGTTGTCACTGTCATAAGCTGACATGCAGGGAGGGAGGGGGAGAAGAGCACAGGAGGAGAGCTGGGGATGATGAAGGCACATAAACTGACCACGGTGTCTGTGTTCAGATGCCATGATAAATCTTGGTCAGTTTACAGGGGGAGGGCAGAACCAGGCAGGTATATCAGGTGATAGGAGGGGCCAAATGACACAGTACAAGCACTGTGCTGTATAACATGCTTTAAAGGAACAGGGTAACAGACGCTTTAAAAAATATGCTATTTGAATATAAAAGGTTATGTCCTCACTACAAAATCACATTTCTTTGCATATATGTGACCCCCAATGATGCTTCTACCCAACCACCTTTGTTAGTAAAGCTAGCAGGAAATAAGCACACATATTTTTTTGCATTTCAAAGTTATGACAATACTATACTAGTCATTATTAGGTCCTATTATTATCCAAAGGCACGCATTGGCAAATTCAAGGCTAAAACGTACTTCTTATGAAATGTGGCAGACTGAAGTCAAATTCAACAAAACACCATCCACCAAAATTAGAGAAAAATACAGCAACATCCACTTTTTGATTATTTTGTCTTCCATTTTTCTAACAGCCAAAGGTTCTCCTTTAACTTAATGGTTAAATTATGTTTATTCCAGCAACATTTGATAATTCTAAAAACAAAGAACCATCCTTGAGATTAAATGTCAATGTCTCCAAGGAGGCCTTTATATTAAAAATATATTTTTTACTGGACATTCCATTCAACTAAGATCACCTAATTAACGTGTTGGAGGAGTTTTTTTTTGTTACAGGAAATGCTTCCTTTGTACACTCCCAAAAGCGTAGCACTTTAACCCAACGTTTCAAATGGATTTGCTGAATGTAACACTACTTCAGAAAACCAATAATGACTTTTACAGGATGTCCTCATAATTATGTATGTTTCACAGATAGTAATCCAGCCACAAACTGCTGATTGCTTTTAACATGTTCATGGTAATAAAACATTTGGAAATTAGCATTCCTGATTTGTTGAATGGTGATTTCACTTGTTAAAAGGAGTTGGTACAAAAGAATATGAGTTCTTTTCAATTATGTGTGATTTGATTTCTACTGAAATATCAATGAAAATCTTATAATAGGCGTAAAGATGATGCAAGGTGGCAGGAGTCACGAAGGCCGGTCATACGCGGTTCAAATCTCGGCAGGTTCGTAGTTCCCGAGGAAACGACCAGGGTGGCTGTATCTAGGACACTGTTCCAGGCTAGAAAATTAATACTAATGGGGTGGAAGTCTGCCTCCCCACCAACTCATTCCTCATGGATCTCCCATGTGGGAAAGGCATTGGTGATGGAAAAACATATCTATCAGCATAGAGTGTGTCATGGAAGATTTGAGAGAATATGGGGGATGTGGCTGGATACGCCGGGTTTGAGTCCCAGGGAGCTAGTCATGACCAGACTTCTGAGGTGCTTGTAGACAACTGCTATCATGGGATCATGAGGGCATGTCTATTGTATTATTGGTGTCGGGACGGGGGGGCATGTATGTTTGTTTTAAGGGGAAGACTGGTGCTGGTGGGTGAAGAGGGGGACATGTCTATTTTTCATGTATGATGCACGCTTTTAAGGAACCAACCTGTGTCTGTGCAATGGAGAGATGTACTGTTTGTTTGCATTTGTTTATGTATCAATAAAAACCTTTCTGATTTAAAAAAAAAAAAATCTCAGCTGAGATTTAAACCAATAATGGGCAGGCTGAATGTATCAAGTTGATCAACCGATCAACTTGGGTACAACCAGCCTGCTGGATTCACTTGCGATTATCGCAAGTGGCTGCTATAGCCACTAGCAATAATTACTGTCTTTTGCCGGCCCGGAAGGCTTCCCCCTGCCCGAAGAAGAGAATTGCTTGGCAGGAGGGATTCCCCTGTCAATACCTGTGAATGCAGGAAAGAAATTTGCACTGTCTATGGTCGGCCTAAGAGAGGTCCTGCTCTCTGCCACCCTAATTGCAGCCCAGAAACGATGTAGTAATGTGTCTAGACTTCTTTGGAGGGTTGTCTTACACTGTACCCACCAGTGGGAGCCTCCAATATGACTGTGGGACCTATTTAAACCATGGGACTGTGATTTACCAAGGGGAAGAACAGTAGAAATGAAAAAGCAATTGCTGTTCAGAGAAAAATGGGATCTGGAGTTTTACTCTCAATGTGAATAATAAGTGCATGTAATTCTTTCCATACAAATAATGATGTCTTTATATAGAACTATCATGATAAAAGATATAGAGCACAAACTTCTAATATTCTTCATTAGTTTTTTCTTTGATTGCTTTGCATGTTCTTGAGCATTTTTAAATGAATTAATCAAAGTGAATATACTTTAATCATGATCTAGTGTTATATTCATTGCAAAGCAACAACAACCCACTTTGTAGTTGTAAATACATTAAAGCGGAGTTCCACCCAGGAAAACAACATTTGGCCAAAAGTACTAAAAAAATAAAATAAAATAAAAGTGAAAAAAAAAAAAAATTTATACTCACCCGAAATACCTGTTGCTATGCGGAAGTCCGTAATCTGCCTCTTCGGCACCGCGGAATGTTTTCTTCTTCTTCTTCTTCTAGTGAATGGGGCGCGCTGCTTTCTGGGAACTGTGTGTGTTCTCAGAGAGCAGCCGCCCATTCACAAGCCGGCATGAGACTCACACAGGCGTAGTAGGAAATGGGCAGTGAAGCCGTAAGGCTTCACTGCCTGTTTCCCCTAGTGTGAATGGTGGCGCGGGACCTGCATCGATCGTGGGATCGGCATCGGGGGGGCCATCAGCGCGGGCACGTAGGACAAGGTAAGTGTCCTTAGTAAATGTCAGCAGCTACACTGTTAGTAGCTGCTGACTTTAAAAAAAATAATAATTGCGGGTGGAATCCCGCTTTAACTATGATTCTATCATTTAATATGAAGCAATGCCCGTCATAGCAGAATGCTTTCAGTATGCTATGTGTTTTTTTTATAGGTCAATGATAACAGGTCCTACAGATGCTTGGTATTCAACTCTGAAGCTTTCCAACTGGAAGAAATTTGAACAGACTACAGCAAGAAATGTCCATATGTGATTCAAACTCAGTAATACTTCCCTTCAGTTTTTGAGTATAGACAATATACAGTAAATACAAAGGGCTAGATTCAGGTAGACTTACGACGGGCGTATCAGTAGATACGCCGTCGTAAGTCCGAATCCCCGCCGTCGTATATTTAAGCGTATTCTCAAACTGAGATACGCTTAAATATTGCTAAGATACGACCGGCGTAAGTCTCCTACGCCGTCGTATCTTAGCTGCCCATTTACGCTGGCCGCTAGGGGCGTGTACGCTAATTTTACACCTAGAATATGTAAATCATGCAACGCCTATTCACGAACGTACGCCCATCCGTCGCAGTAAAGATACGCCGTTTACGCAAGGCGTTTTCAGGCGTAAAGATAAACCACCAAAAAGATGGCGCAGCCAATGTTAAGTATGGATGTCCGGACCGCGTAAAATTTTTCACCTTTAACGTTGTTTGCGTAAGTCGTCCGTGAATGGGGCTGGGCGTAAGTTAAGTTCACGTCGAAACCAATGAGTCTTTGCGCCGTAATTTGGAGCATGCGCACTGGGATACGTCCATAAATGTCATTTACGTGGGGTCACAATGAATTTACATACAACACGCCCACATCTTCCACATTTGAATTAGGCGGGCTTATGCCGGCCCAGTTACACTACGCCGCCGTAAGTTAGAGCGCAACTTCTTTGTGCATACAGGACCTGCTGCTCTAACTTACAGCGGCGTAATGTATCTGAGATACGCTACACCCGCCTAAATCTCTTTGAATCTAGCTAAAAGTTTTCATTACTATATTCTCCTTCATCATGCACATATTTACGCACAAATCAAAGGTTTAAATAGAGCAGGAAATGATTTTAATATAATTTAAATCAAAGGCTCTTGTATTCAAGGGATGAGGGGTAAACATCCTATTAACGTGAGAAACTAAGGTGAGTTTGAGAGAGTGCACTGTATGTCCAAAAAGTTTTCAATGAACAGTACTGTTAATGCAACAGCATACAACAACATTTTAGACAACTGTACACTTCCAACCTTGTCGCATCAATTTAGGAAAGGCCCTTTTTTGTTCCAGTATGGTTGCACCCCTGTGCACCCAACCAGGTCCATAAAACCATGTTTAGCATGGAGAAACTCTACTGCACAAAACCATGAGTTCAACAGTAATCAAGCCCTTTGGCATGAATTGGAATGTTGACTGTGAGCCAGATCTTCTTGTCCGACATCAGTACCTGACCTCATACATTTTCTTTTGGTTGAATTGGCACAAATTCCATCAGACACACTCCAAAATCATGTTGAAAGCTTTCCAAGAAGACTGATGCCTCGTACACACGGCAATTTTTCTCTGCAGAAAAAAAAACAAAGTTTTTCCCGACGTGATTCCTCTCCAGCCTGACTTGCATACACACGTTCATGCAAAAAAACGTCCGACCAAAACGGGTTGACGTACAACACGTACGACGGGACTATAAAGGGGAAGTTCCTTTCAAATGGCGCCACCCTTTTGCTACTTTTGGGCTACATACTTGATTCTGAGCATGCACATTTTTTTTCCCCTCGGAAAAGCATACACATGACCGTTTTTCGTTGAGAAAACTGCTAGGAGCATACACACGACCGTTTTTCAAAAATGGCAGTTTTCTCGTCATGAAAACCGGTCGTGTGTACAAGGCATGATGGTTTACTGATACTTATGGTTACAGAATAGGAAGTCCACCAATCTCATTTATGTGTATGATGGTTGGGTTTCCACTAACCTTTAGCCATATACTGTAGTGTATGTAACCATAATATGTAGGAAAAAAATATCAAACCCTTAAAGGGTTTAATGCATTAAAGTGAAAAAACACCTTGCAGTGTCCGGCCCCCCAGTCCTGTTTTACTTACCTGAGCCCTGAATTTCAGTGGGCACGATCCTGTGTCGCTCTCTCCACGGCTCCTCCGCTATTCATTGGATAGATTGATAGCAGCGCAGCCATTGGATCCCGCTGTTGTCAATCAAATCCAATGACGCGGGCCCCGGGGGCAGGGCCGAGTCATACACTTGGCGGCTATGGACGCTGAGTATATGACACAGGAGCGCTGACCCGAAAGGTAACCCCCTTGGGAGAAAGCTTCCCAGAGGGGGTTATCTAATGCGGGGAGGAGCCGCGAGAGCCACCGTGGGACCCCAGAACAGGGGGCCACTCTGTGCAAAACTAACTGCACAGTTGAGGTAAGTATGACATGTTTGTTATTTAAAAACAAATACGGTAACCTTTAGTGTCACGTTAAGTGTAATAGAGAAGAGAGCTCCAGTAATCTAAATTATTGCTGATTCCATAACTGCATATCTTGAGGTGTTCTGCTGCTTCTTATTTCCTTATAGATGGATAACGGGGTGTTACCCAAGTTTGTGGATTAGATATGCATGCAGGGGGTAGAAGCTCATGGGTATTTTTATTTATATTGTTTCCATGAAAAGATAGTCCTGACTGCTGTGGGAAATATATCTGTATTCTTCTGTGTGCAATTGCTACATGCACCAAATAAAATGTATATCAGCTAGAATTGTACATTTAGTAATAAACTGAAACATCTACTTGTGGAGCCCAGACTATAGATCTCTTAGCAGCCACTGTGCAATAGCAGTTAGTCCTACATAAACATGAGAAATATGAAGGCATAAAAAAACTGTAGTGCAGCATAAGTGTTTGGCTACTGCATTTAAACTTTTCAAAAGCTTTAAAATCTAAATACCACATTGTCTATTCACTCTCTCTTCAAACAGCGGAAGCCAATAACACTCAGCATGACAGTGTGTGCAAATGTGATGAGATTACATTCCTGGGAGGTGCAAAATGGAAATCCCGAACTCCAGATCCAGCACACTGCCTATCTTCGGCGGAACATTTGTAATAACAGTTTTATTCTTAATTTCATAGTTCATAAACCAGAAATGATAGTATGAAATGAAATACGGTGATGCACACCAAATTAATCCTGGGTAAAGCAATTATTACATGGGAATCAGTGTTAGCTGAATAAGTATTACACAACGTAACTGTTTCATCATCAGACTAGCTTACTCAGTAATGTGTTCATGAATTTAGGACCAAACGAAATAAAATTAAAATAGCACCTTCAAAATTCTGGAGGGAAGAAAATCAAGAACATGAATGGCTTTGCCCAGGTTTACCCATCTTCCTAACATTAACTGACAATTGCGTAATTGTACAACACTGTACCCAAATAAAATTTCTGTCCTTTTTTCCCACAAATAGAGCTTTCTTTTGGTGGTATCTGATCACCGCTGTGATAAAAAAAAATTGCGCTATAAAACAAAAAGACAAGACAATTTTGAAAAAAAAAACATATTTTTTCTGCTATAAAACTTACCCTAAAAAAATGAAAAAAATCGAATTTCTTCATCAATTTAGGCCAATATGTATTCTGCTACATTTTTTTTGGTAAAAAAAATCGCAATACGTGTATATTTATTAGTTTGCGCAAAAGTTATGGCATCTACAAACTATGGAATATTTTTTTTACTAGTAATGATGGTGATCAGGGACTTATAGCGGGACTGCGATATTACGGCAGACAAATCGAAAACCTAACTGACACTTTTAACACTTTTTAGGGAGCAATGACACGAAAACTGTGATCAGTGCTAAAAAATATGCACGGTCGTTGTACTAATGACACTGGGTTAACTGTGTTCTTAGGTTGTGCTTACTCACTGTGGGGGAGGTGCTTTGACTAGGAGAAGGCAAAGATCTGTGTTCCTGTGCCTTCCCTTCTGATAGAACGACATTCTGCCTTGTTTACATGGGCAGATTGTCATTCTACCTGTGCCGTGTGCAATCGGGGGGTGCCAGCAGAGATCGAGTCAATGGAACCTGCTGCTGGGCTCCCTCTGTGTAAAATCACAGTGGGAGAGGGTCGCCGGTGGCGCATCCCAGACCTGGAAGTGTCAGATCACGTACTAGGTAGGTGCCCTGCCGCAGTAAATGTACGGTGGGCGGTCTGCAAGTGGTTAATTATTTATTTTAGTAATTGGAGCTTCAGCATGCTTGCCAATTCAAATTAAAGCCTGAGCATCAACCTTTGGCCCTGTGCCCACCCAAAAGTGTGTGTGTGTGTGTGTGAGAGGGGGGGGGGGGGCTGGGGGCAAGTGGTCTTAGCATATAGCTCAATTTACTCATACTGCCTCATTCAAGGAGCTAGGAGCACATTTCTCTTGGATGGTTGTGTGTAGAGAGCCTTAGAGCTGAACTCCAGCCAAGCAGCTAAATATACAACCCAATCATGTATGTAGGGTATGATTTAACTGGCAGAATCCATCTACAGTATTTACCCAGACCTACCAGAAAGCAGAGCCAGGAAGGTTAACCAAATGTTTTCTACTGCAGTTAAATACCACCAGCTAACCAAATTTCCCTTGAAGAAGAAGCAGCGGGCCACTGAGCTCATTCCTCTGTCCACTCTACTTTTACTCCTGTCAGGATGTTCATTGTTATCACATGTGAACAATATCAGTTTTGATTGGCCCAGACTACTGACCCCTCCCTTTACCCAATTTGAGTCATGTTGCCCAAGAGCCCAATTCCTAGTAACATTCAGGTACTGACACTAGCTTCATTTTACAATTACAGTACATTTAGTTCAGCTGGCTATAGGCTCCTTAGGGTCACACTGGCAGTTAACTAGAAGCAAGTGGAAATGTATTTAAATTTTGACTGTAATTCCACTGTCAAGGAAATGTTCTAAACAAACTGGGATCCATTTGGAATCTATTTAATTTCAAATAACCTAATATCCAAAAATTAATTAACAACTACACTACCAAAAGATGGCAATTTAAAGGGGATGGTGGGGGATTATCCAAAGTAGGGGATACAACAGTGCAGAATACTACACGATATACTACTTCAGCCATTGTTCCCATACTTGGTTTGGTAAAGGTGAATGTTCAGAATATGGTACCACATTTTGAACATTCACAAATCTCTAGTTTCAGAGAGAAAGACATGATTTTTGCTGGGGCAATTCCCTTAGTTATTTGACAGTGTTCACATACTTTACTAAGGATTTCATGCAAAATTTTGGTGGAGTTGTTGGAAAAAAAAACTTGTCAGAATTGCAGTGGGTTGACAATCCACTTATCTTGTAAAGTACATACACATTTTCTAGCTCAAAATATATCTTTAATTCTCTTATACGGCACTTATAAAGAAAAATTTATTGCAAAGTACATGCAAATTGTTTTTCAAACTAAAGCTTCTCGCAGTGCATTAATCACATTCTGATTGTAAATGAAATCCCATTCACGGCATGTATGAACAGCAAGGCAAATACATAAAACACCAAATAAATTACACAACTGAAAAATCTACTAATTTATGCTAGTTCTACAGCAGGACACATGGGAAAAAAATATAGGCGCTACGCCCCCCCACCGTAACACACATATATCCTGTTATTATATTCTAGCCCTCCAAGTCCTAGAAACTCATAACAAAAGATTTTCTCCCAGCTATGAAATTTTTTTTATAGAACAGTATTTTAACCACTTCCATACAGGGCACTTATACACCTTCCCGCCCAGACCAATTTTTAGCTTTCAGCGCTGTTGCAATTTGAATGACAATTGCGCGGTCATGCTACACTGTACCCAAACTAAATTTTTATCATTTTGTATCCACAAATAGAGCTTTCTTTTGGTGGTATTTGATCACCTCTTGGATATTTATTTTCTGCAAAAAAAAATAAAAAAATAACCGAAAATTTTGAAAAAAAAAGTTTGTTTTTGTTTCTGTTATAAAACATTGTAAATAAGTATGTTTTCTCCTTCACTGATGGGCACTGATGGTACTGCACTGACGGGCACTGATAAGGCGGCACTGATGGGCACAGATGAGGTGGCACTGATGTGGTGGCATTGATGGGCACTAATATGCGGCACTGATGGGCTGCACGGATAGGCGGCATGGATGGGCTTGGATAGGCGGCACAGATGGGCACGGATAGGTGGCACAGATGGGCACAGATAGGTGGCACAGCTGGGCACGGATAGGTGGCACAGCTGGGCACGGATAGGCTGCACGGATGGGCACGGATGGGTGGCACGAATGGGCACGGATACGCCCAAACACCCCCCTGTCACAGGAGCAGCCGCATGGCTCTCCTTTACTCGCGTCTGACAGACGCGAGTGAAGAAAAGCCGATTACCGGCTTTTCCTATTTACATCGTGATCAGCCGTGATTGGACATGGCTGATCACGTGGTAAAGAGTCTCCGTGAGAGACTCTTTACCTTGATCAGTGTTGCGGGGTGTCAGACTGACACGCTGCAACAACTATCGCCGCGATGCGCGCCCCCGGGGGCGTGCAGCGGCTCAGAATCCTGAGGACGTCATATGACGTCCAGTCAGGATTCTACAACCACTTTGCCGACGTCAATATGTCATTTTGGCGGGCGGCAAGTGGTTAATAACTTTACCATATTATCAGTGAGTTCATTGGACATTGTAAATATGTGTATAAGCACTGGTAAATTAATATTTATACCCCACTCATTCCTCAACCCCAAGCAACATAAGCTTCCACTGATATTTCTCAATCCCAAGACCAGGCCATAGAAACAGCTCCAAAAGTTCCTGAAGTGACTGTACTTTGCAGAGCTCATTTTTTTTTTTTGAGGGTTATTCAATTTAAAAAGGGGTATAGTAGATGCAGTTATATTCTGCATTAATTATGTATATATATATATATATATATATATATATATATATATATATATATATTACCAATAGTGTCTATCTATCTATCTATCTAACTATCTATCTCTACACATTGAATACTGTTACTACCTGAGCACTAGTTGAATTGGAGGCCTAAAAACTTTTCTTGCGCAAGTGCTCTTAAATAACTTTGCCCACCACTTCCTTTAAGCACACACATTAATTAGACTCTGCAGATATGCAAAAAAAAGTACCTTTTCAACTCTATGAGGTTGATTAACTAAAACTGGAGAGTGAGAAACCTGGTGCAGGTGTGCATGGTAGCCAATCAGCTTCTAACTGCTTATTCAATTAAGCTTTAACAAAAAAAACCGGAAGCTGATTGGTCACTATGCAGAGCTGCACTAGATTTTGCACTCTCCGGTATTAGTACACCAACCCTTATGTTTGATCTGGCTTCCTAGAAATTCTCTTATCTAAAGTTTACAAATCTCATGGTTGGTTGTCTTTTTTTGGCACAGATGAACCAGGCACACAAACCCATGCCACCTTGATAAGTAGCAATATAATAAAACGTTGTTTTGGGTTTTAGATATTCTTTAAACTGTTTGGCTCACTTCTGGGCCTCTACATCAATAAAGTTGCCTACCATTGCTATACCTCCTTGTAGGGGTTGCAAGAAAAGACTTTGACTATGTATCATTGAGTTCCACATATCCCAAATACTAGTGGACACAGTTGGTTTACTATACCCCATAAGAAGCACAAGAAGTTTGGGGTGCATGTGTTCTGGAAACAACTTTGCTAGGAAGCAAGTGAATTATGCAGCTATGTGAGAAATATCCTTTGTTTAACACATGTTGTGCTCATTCATACAGCACCTCTGTTGAAATGTTACTTATGTTAGTATATTATTGTGTTATGTAGTTATATTCTTTCTATTAGGAAGCTACTATGTTGTGTCTAAACCCCACTCAGACCTGAGCAGATGAATATTCTGGCACTGATGAGTATTTTTAACACATATCCTGATAAAAGAAAATCCAAAATTGTGAGACATGTGCTTGTGCTCTGCTGCCAAGTTTGACAGCCAAGATGACTCTTGTGGCATGATGATGGCATTATAATGAACATAGTCTGACACTAATCACTGACTTATCCTATCAAGTCACATTAAAAAAAGTGAGCCATGATTGGGCACACTTCATCACTTAGATCAAAACTGTAATATTACTAAGAAATATAAATGAAAGAACTGAAGGATTCTTTTAGTTAACTGAATCAGCACAGCACATGGGCCATATTGTCTTCTGCTCTTCTGTCTTTGTAAATTTAGGCCATTAATATAAGTAGGTCTTCAGTCATATACAGTAATATAAATTGAGTCTGTCCAGTTTAAGCAAGAATGTATTTAAATGCCATTTGGGACTATATCCCTCCGGCTCACCTGCCCTCTGCCTATGCATTAAAATGCATGTGTTTCCACTGTGGAGACTCTTAGAAGTAAGAGTTAGGAATTACAGAAAATGGGGGTGCCTTGAAGAGGCCTGTAGCTTATTTGCAAATGTGTGCAGACTAAACCCATTTTAACATATACTGTTATGCCTCGTACACACGGCTGGGTTTCCTGACGGGAAGAGAAAACCGAGAACCTGCTCAGTAACTTTTCCCCCTACACACAAGAGGTTTTCCCGTCAGGAAAAATCAGATGAGAGCTTTAGTCGGGAATCCCAACCGTGTGTATGGAAAACTGGCAAAAACATTTTTTTTTTTGTCCGGCGGTTTTTGGGCAGTTTTCCCATTGGAAAAACTGTGCGGAGCATACACATGGCCTGGATTCCTGTGCAAAAGCTCTTCTTGCAGTTTTCCCGTCGGGAAACCCGGCCACGAGGCTTTAGACAGGTTGATTCAGTTTCTTGCAGGCTTGTCGGTAAGTTGAGAGTGTAAATTTCCTTGTTTTTTGTATCAGTGAGGTCACTACTTAAAGGGGTTGTAAAGGTAAAAAAAATTTCCCCTAAATATCTTCCTTTACCTTAGTGCAGTCCTCCTTCACTTACCTCATCCTTCCATTTTGCTTTTAAATGTCTTTATTTCTTCCGAGAAATCCTTATTTCCTGTTCTTCTATCTGTAACTCCACACAGTAATACAAGGCTTTCTCCCTGGTGTGGAGTGTCGTGCTCGCCCCCTCCCTTGAGGGGGGGAGGGGGTGACCAGGAGAGTTAGGACGCTCTCTACGTTGTAGATAGAGAAAGGAGCTGTGATTTCTCAGAAGAAATAAGGACATAAAAGTAAAATGGAAGGATGAGGTAAGTGAAGGAGGACTGCACTAAGGTAAAGGAAGCTATTTAGGGATTTTTTTTTACCTTTACAACCCCTTTAACACAAGCCCTTCTTAATTTGCCATTACTAATCTACTAAAATTAAGTTCTGATGATCCACAGAATACAGCTGTTTGTTTTTCAAACGAGACTATGAAAAAACCTGCAGAACAGTAGGCATCAACAGTCTGTAACTCCACTCTGCAGCAGCTGCACCCTGTGCCTCCTCAGTGTTTTTCTGCAGATGTACCCACATGTGCCCAAACAAGGAAAAATAAAAAAAGAATGATACTTTGGCAGTGCTTTATCTTGCCATGCTGCCCTAAACTCTTGTTCACAAGTGGCTCATGATAAATTCGGCCTTGGTCCTTATGTTTTTCAAATTATTCTCCATCTAAAAATCATTTAATGAGCTTGTCAGAATATTTTATCATACTGGAAAAATACTGTGACTAATGCTTCATTGTATGTGGTATTGCTCACTTGCTCATATATATCACTGAAGTATTAAAGATTGCAGAGAATGACGCTGACCCTGTACCCCCTGTGACATTGCTAATACATGGTCAAATTTGCCAGGAGAGTTGCACTTTGATTATTATACCTATCAATACCAATGTGCAAATATGAAAAGTGAAAATCAATAAATTACATTAGAAACAAAACAAATGAAAAGTAAAAACATAAAATGTATAAATATAGCATTCTTTAAATTAGTCCATACTGTGCTCCCCTCCAGTGCTCCTACTCACTCACTTACTCACCAGAAAGTATAAAGCCCCATACACACTATCAGTTTTCCTGATGGTTTTCTCTTCAGGTTTACCAAAACCATCTAATATGAGGTCAAACCTTAAGCGTTTCAATTTGAATGCAATCAGGCAGGTCCTTGTACTACATGGTTTTGGTAAACCTGAAGAGAAAACCAGCAGGAAAACTGATAGTGTGTATGGGGCTTAAGAGTCATATGCCATAAGTCCCACAACAGTGTACCATACCAATGTTGACTTATCTCATAATGCATGTATATAAGAGATAATAGAGGAACTCTACATATCGTAATTCCATTTATTATTAAAGAAAAATCAGCTAAAATGAGTTACACTCACATGTACATAAAACAATTGCAAGCATCATGTTGAACTGGAAGTAGCACATTGGCGTGAGTCTCACCGGCCGGGAATGAAGTCACCAACAGCTGTCACTGATGCGTTTCACCCCTCCTCCAGGGCGTTCTTAAAGTGAATGAGATGAAGATCTACTTGCTTTCATCATCCAATTATATTTTCCTTTCTTGAGCTATTTATGCAAAGTGAAATTTTACTACTATGCTATGGGAAAAAATCTCTAGCAAAGTGAAACTTCTTTTGCAAAATGAACAACCTATTTGCCTTTAGTAAATCAACCACATTGCAACTAGTCAGAGATTGATTGAGACTGTACAGGAAGGATACTTTAAGGGTTTATTTACTAAAGGCAAATCCACTTTGTACTACAAGTGCACGTGGAAGTGCATTCGCTGTACATGCAGGAAAATAAAAAAACAGCCTTTTAGCTTGCACATGATTGGATGATAAAATCAACAGAGCTTCCCCCCCAGTTCAGATCTTCCCCTCAGATCTACAGCGACTGCACTTCCAAGTGCACTTGCAGTGCAAAGTGGATTTGCCTTTAGTAAATCAACCCCTTTGTTTAGATGTCTTGTAAGATGTGTGCAGAAAATGCAAAAATGTCTCTCTTCGTTAATAGGTTATATGGCACAAAATTAGCCTGTTGCGCTTTGCAGACCAGAACTGCTTTTTTTACTCCTTGCGGAAAGGAGAAAAACCAAGGACTAGTCAGGGAGTTTAAATTCAAAAGTAGTAGTTTTTTTTTTGGATATGTTTTCTATATGCCAAAAAACAGACTTTTTTTCAGTTGTTATACCGTTGCCAAAATATTTTTTTGAAGCATTGAAAAGCCATACATAGAAATATGTAATAATCAAACACAAAATCATGAGATAGAAGGGGTTAGACACCATCATAGGTGTAGGGACATAAGCCCACTAATAAGCTTGTCATTCATTTCAGCGATACAAATCACAAATAGTTGCCTGAGGGTTTATTTACAACTGAAGAGGAGCAGAGATAGAGAGCGCAACCTACCTGGCTCCAAATGGTGGGAGTTGTAAGTGTGAGGTTGGAGAAAATGGAGAAAGTAGAGGGGAAGACCAAAAAGGGAGAAAAGAAGAGACAGCTAAGGAGGAATGATAGAGGAATGAGAAAGGGGATTGAATGGGAGGTGGGGGGGGGGGTCTGTTTAAAGACAGAAAAGATTGAAGACTTGTTCAAGGTAGAGAGGTGAGTTGGGGTTTCAGAGAAGGTGTGAGGTCTGCTGTGAGCTATAGGAATAATTGAGCTACAGCTGCCAAATTGAGAGAAACCGGTCAATATTTATTAATAAAAGGCCCTGTATGAAGTTTTTGACTTCTAGAAATTGAGAGCTGGAGATTGCAATGCATGGGCGATATTTGGTTTCGCTATGTGACTATGTGTGTTATCAGTGTGCTGCTACGATGAGGAATTTGTCAATAGGTTTGTGGAGGAAGGCTTCTCAAGGGTCCTTTCGAAGCTTGATCAACAAGTAAAGGTATTCAAAGACATGAGCTGCCCTTTACCAGATTGCCCAATCTGGTAAAGGGCAGCTGTCTATCGGCACTCTGATTTTTGGCTAGTAATATTTAAACAGTCAGGCTAAATTTTTTTAAAGCAGTCATCATCATTTTCTCAGACGTAGGGCTGCCACGATGGGTGTCCTTTCCTCACCTGCTTAAACATTACCATGCATGCCAGATTATCTATGCATGAATCTAAGTGCGATTATCATTTCTGCACAAGTCTGTTGGCTGAATATCTGACTGTCTGCTATTGGTAACACTCATTAGGTAAATTATTCCACTGCAGTACAGGGGAACATTTGTGTAATTACATAAGCAGAGTCCAGGTAAATGCAATTTTATTATACTGTATGTGGGGGGTTACAATGCTTGATTTAGATCTAGACACTCATCAAATGTTAATTTTGAGAAGCTGTCTGGCTCAATATATCAATGACATATTATTCACTTTTTTTTTTTTTACCTGTTTATGGAATTGTATCGAGTTAAACATCTAAAGAGTAAATATCCATGAAATACAGTCATACATATAAATAGACCAAACTGACAAATACGGTATATTTAAGTAACATTTGCACTACCGTATATAGCAGTGTGCTATTTTGATATATTTTTGTATAAATATCCTAAACCTGTCTTTGGACAATCTATTACCATTTATGTAATAAGCACGGTCTGTAGGAACAACCATAACAATATAATACAAGATTTAAATAGTGCCAGTAAATATCCTTTGAGAGTAATGCCGCGTACACACCATCGTTTTCTGCGATGGAAAAATGCGACGCTTTATGTGCTTTAAAAAAACGTCATTTTTCAAACTTCAATTTGAACAACGACGTAGCATACACACCATCGCTTTTTCACAACGCTCTAGCACAGCGCAGTTCCGTCAATCACGCACGACGTCACTATAAAGGGTCGTTTCCATGCGGAAGACGGCCTCTTTTGCTGATATCGTGTTGCTGCGTGTTAGTAAAAGTTTGGTGAGATACGATTCGTGATTTTCAGTGACTGTGCTTTAAATTTCGTTTTCTTGTCTATAAGCTGAAAAACACCTTAACGAATGTGCTGATTCCATTCTGAACAGTCGTTTTACATGAATGAGCGCTGCAGTCTCCTAACTTGCTTCTGAGCATGCGCGGGCTTAAATCGACGTTTTTACGTACACACGGTCAATGTTTAGAACACAGAAAACGACGTCGGCCAAAAACGACACATAAAATTGAAGCATGCTTCAATTTTTTTCTGTCGTTTTTTAGAAGACATAAAACGACGTTTTTGCCCACACACGGTCAATTAAATTGACGTTTTTGAAAATGACGTTTTTTTCCATCGCAGAAAACGATGGTGTGTACGCGGCATAAGACTTGTCCTTTCCTTACGCTGGAGGACATCTTATGAATACCATGTGACATTCACAAGTATATTTGCATCCTTCCTCTGCTGTCACTGCTATGTGTTCTACCAGATCTATTCTTAGAGCAATGACTTATGATTACATAAGAACTCAATAGACGTTGTGTAATCAATATGTATGTGGAAGATGTGAAGGAATACATAATGTTCTGAAAATAAATCACTTGTTTATAGGTGAGGATGAGTAGCTGTATAAAGCACACAGATTACAACCACACAGTAAAAGTTCACAATGGCCTACGCAGATCATCATTCTTGTCCACTGAAAGCAGCTTTCCTCCCTACATTTTATATTTCTGTGTTTTATCATTTGCTGGTTTCAAATGACCTTGCTGTAAAGTAATTTTACCAGCGCAGGTTCTATAGATTTCCCTTGTTTCGCCATGTCCCAGAGGTATGCTTGTATCACTAACAGAAAGTAGTTAAACCTTTGGCTGCCAGAGGGATGGAATCCAGAGAAAAGGTTATAGAGCTCTTGTTTTACTTGGTTAAAAATAGCTCTAACCCGCTACTAACATTCGGGAATATAATAGCGCCTGAAGTTATAGCATTCTAATATTCTGTTACACTTCCTGTGTCAATATATTTACCAATTTTTCTCCAGTTTGGATTGGTTGAATATAGCAGTGGCATTTTTTCAATCATAAGCAGTAAAATTAAAAATTTCTGGGTGGATTTGCACACGTTGGGTTACATTCCTGCACAATAAAATATACAGGTAGACATGAGTTTGAAGTTCAGTTTACCCAAAGTTATAGATACGTGTGGCAAGATTTTCCAAACGCAGTGTACAAATCTGTTTTTGTCCCACTAACTTTCACATATTCCTCCACTTGCTCTGTTCTCCATAATATAACATCAATCTCACAGATATCACCAGGAGAGGCCAAGGATATATAGGCCATTGTCAGGGAGTGTAACTAAAATATCAGTTATAGGTAGAGTGAACTTTTAATGTAAAACGAATACAAGAAAGAGAGTCTCCGCTCCAGGTGGGTCTACTATATGGTCAAACGTTAAAACAGGATTCCAAGGGTGCTGGCAGTGCACTGGGCAAGCATGAATAAGCACTAATCTTGTGCGAAACGTCGGCTGTTCCCCTGTTCCTGTTTTATGATTTGGTGATGTATTTGCTGTTTATTTAAATAAAAGACAACCTGCACGGTTTTTGGAGTGCGGCTATCCATCCTTTATTTACCTTTCATGAACTTTTAATGTGTTAACAATTTATTTTGAACATGTTCCCTTTATCATCTTCCACGTCTTCCAACATTGAAATCAAATGCATTAGCAGAGTCTGAAGCCTCGTACACACGGCCGAGGAACTCGACGTGCCAAACACATCGAGTTCCTCGGCCAGTTCAGCACTGAAGCCGCCGAGGAGCTCGGCGGGACGAGAGCTCCCATAGAACAACGAGGAAATAGAGAACATGTTCTCTATTTCCTCGCCGAGCTCCTCGTCGGCTTCCTCGGCCGAAAGTGTACACACGACCAGTTTCCTCGGCAGAATTCAGCCAGAAACTCGGTCGGAATCTGAATTCTGCCGAGGAAACTGGTCGTGTGTACGAGGCCTTAAGCTGGCCATATAAGCTGAACCGGCTGAATTTAGATCCATGGACGCTCCTGCTCTTGAGAAATCAATCTATCATTAACCTCTTGTGAATCGGCTTGTTGGAAATTTTTGCTTTGATCAGTGCATGCAGCCAATCAGCTGCATCGCTGTTCAGTAAATTCTGATGACCAAGTAATCCCACTCTCAGAAAACAATGACACGGGAAAAAGAATTCCTTCATCCACCTTGAATGTATGGGTAGAGAAATAGGTTCAGTTTATTTACGCTCTGCCTGATGGCTGAACAAAAAACAAAATCATGTATGGCTAGCTTAAACAAGATGATTGTAGCCATATTAGTACTATTAAAACAACACAGTTGAGTACTGGCCATGATACTTTTTTGATTTGCGCCAACAGTAACATTTTCGCGACAAGCTTTCAGGGAACTACCTCCTTATTCTAAAGTCCAAGAAGTACTGATACACAAAAAGGTTAAGAATGCTTCTCAACATTTTGTTTAACGTCTGTGTATCAGTATTTCTTGGACATTAGAAGTAGAACCCCAAGAGCTCAAGAAAATCTGATTTTTAGCGCAATTAAAAAAAAAGTATCACAGACAGTACTCAACAGAGTCTTAGCAGAACTTCTAAATGGGCCATCTGTGATTTAAAGTAGAACTAAAGTTACATTAAAGCTGTTGTATAGTCATTTACGGTTTAGATGATTTTCCCCTTGCAATGAGCCGCTGACTGCAGCGGCGCATGCGCACAGGGGATTATCGGCTTAAAGCGGGAGTTCACCCATAAATTTTTTTTCCCCTTAGATGGATGCTAGATGGATGCTCGTTTTGTCTAGGGGAATCGGCTAGTTGTTTTAAAATATGAGCTGTACTTACCGTTTTCGAGATGCATCTTCTCCGTCGCTTCCGGGTATGGGTCTTCAGGAGCGGGCGTTCCTTCTTGATTGACAGTCTTCCGAGAGGCTTCCGACGGTCGCATCCATCGCGTCACTAGTAGCCGAAAGAAGCCGAACGTCGGTGCGGCTCTATACTGCGCCTGCGCACCGACGTTCGCATCTCGGAAGACTGTCAATCAAAATAGGAACGCCCAGTCCCGCAGCCCATACCCGGAAGCGGAGAAGAAGATGCATCTCGTAAACGGTAAGTACAGCTCATATTTTAAAACAACTAGCCGATTCCCCTAGACAAAACGAGCATCCATCTAAGGGGAAAAAGTGTTATGTACGGATGAACCCCCGCTTTAAGGCCCGGCAGACGCCAGACCTTGCCAGAAAGAAGTCTGCTGCACACATGCACAGGAGTGACGACATCGCGGCTCCAGCCACTCACATCGCTGGAGCCGCGATACCCAGAAGACACGCCAAGGCATCATGTCAGTTACCTCGGCGTGGACCAGGTAAGTTACCGACGCCTCGTTTTAAGGTAAGTATTTCATAATGAGCTAGTATGTGGTGCATACTAGCTCATTATGCCTTTTGCCTTACAGGTGACAATTTTTTTTTTATGGAACTATACAACCACTTTAAGATTGCTAGCAGGTAGTTTTTTTATGGCAGAAGAGACTCTGTATGTCATACCATAAAAGCTTGTTTCATACCTTCTAGCATTTTTTTTTACCAAACTGTACACTGACATCCATGCATGTGAAGTTCTATCATTCGTAAAAATGATGGGTGATGGTATGAAGTAAGGAGAAAGCCCGGAGTTACCCAATGACGTGTACGGATGACCCACTCCCTCTTGCGCAATGCGGGTTTCCTGTAATGTGTCAGAGGGGGTGGGATCACCCATACACGTCATTGGGTAACCTCAGGCTTTCTCCTTGCATCAGAGAGGGGGCAGGGTCATCCGTGCACGTGACGTGTGGCCCCAATCTCATTTATAAATTAGCTGTCAACCCGGCAGAGCGCCATTCGCCCATCCTATGAGGCGGTATCGTTCGTAGTGTCTGTTTTTTTTCTTCCGTATCGCTCGAGCGTGAATTACATCATTGGAACCTTTTTTTTTCTTTTTTCTTTTTAATAAAGGACTTGTCCCAAACTGTCTTCTGTGTTTTTTAACATTTTGACACTTTTTTTGTGAAATGGTAGGGGTACAATGTACCCCATTACCAATTCACACAGGGGGGGGGCGGGATCTGGGGGTCCCCTTTGTTAAAGGGGGCTTACAGATTCCGATAAGCCGCCCGCCCGCAGACCCCCACAACCACTGGGCAAGGGGATGGGGCCCTTGTCGAGGGAATGTGGCATCCTCCCCATGTGGAGGGCATGTGGCCTGGTACGGTTCAGGAGGGGGGGCGCTCTCCCATCCCCCCTCTTTTCCTGCGGCCTGCCAGGTTGCGTGCTCAGATAAGGGTCTGGTATGGATTTTTCAGGGGAGCCCCACGCCATTTTTAATTTTAATTGTGGCATATTTCTCATATTTACATTACAGATAAATAACCGTCTTCCTCCGTGGTAGGGAGCAGAAGGGCTAGGGAAATCTCTTAGAAATAAGCCATTGAGTGTTTGAACCAGTTGTCACCTATCCATAACTGAAAGACATATGTTATTAAAGAATTGTAATCTTTTAAAATGAACTGGAGTGATAAAAAAAGTCTCTATTTAGCATTGCTACGTATGTCACGTACGTAGAATAATGATAGTCATGATATATTGTCATGATATACATATATCTCAAGTAGAACTGGTTTAGATGGCTGCCCAAACCCTTAGCAATGTGACAGCGGTTCTATTCCTGTCACCCACACCCCTGGTGGAAACTTTATATATTCGAATAAAGATTATGTAGGATGATGGCTCATGATGGAGGATGTATAGCAGGTCACAGACCCCACTTTCCATATACTAAGTACATGCCTTGGATGGATGGCAGTGAGTAGCACACAGTTGCTGACTCTGCAGCTGCAATACTGGCATTTATGTTGTATGAGGAATTAACCTTTTGCTATACATACACAACATGTTTAATTAACTATTTTTACAATTACAGTTATCCTTTCAAATTAAATATATTTAATACTGTGCTGATATTAGGAACAATGGAAATGTTAATAAACTAACAAATAAAATAGAGGTACCTGCCAAACTGTGATATTATTAAACCATAAAAATCCTTCATAAGATTTTTTTATTTTTTTTTAAAGTACATCAAAATAACCATCTGCATTGAGAATGCATGTCAAAGAAATAAGTACAGTATAGAGAATCCCTGGCTTGCACTGCTGAACTAATTGTAAAGCAAATGCAAAGTTAATAGCATAAGAACATGCAGAAGCGTTCTGCTGCAGAGGATATTGTATGTCTAGAGGCTTGCAGATGCTCCTCAGTGATCTATGTGCCTCTCGTCATGTGCACAAGATCAAACAATGATTCACCATTAGAGAGGCAAGCCTGGACGAATTCCAGAAGCCGTAAAGATCAGCGATTGTTGCAGTATATTGTTTCAGGATATTTCGAAATCTTTAAAATAACCAAATCGATGGTTACACGATACTGGATGTCATAGTTGGGGTTCATATAAATCATGCTGATAAAAGACATTTTGTTGTTATTGTCAGCATGACCTTTAAGAGACATTTGCCTTCTAAATATACAACTAAAGTACAGGGTTAATGATGTCCTTGTGCAGAATAAACACTTGGATTGATGGAGTTTCCCTCTTATCTATCAATATGGCAATAAAATTCTTCATCTCAAAGATTAAAATAATTTAACAAGAGGAGGATCCTGCTGGGAAAAAAAAAAAAAAAAAACGTACAATATAAAGAAAATCTAAAAAATGTCTTACTGTATGACAATCAATCCGAAATAAAGTGATAGAATCAGAGCCTGATTCATAGATAACTGTTGTGATAGGGTACCATAGGCCTTTTATTAAAGTAAAAAGGGGTTTTCAATCATAAGGCATTTTATGACAACAGAATAAGACATGTACTCATTAACTAATGATACAGAATTGGGGTTGATTTACTAAAACTGAAGAGTGCCAAATCTGGTGCAGCTGTCCATGGTAACCAGTCAGCTTCTTACTTCAGCTTGTTAAATTAAGCTTTGACAAAAATACCTGGACGTGTATTGGTTTCTATGCAGAGCTGCACCAGATGTGGCACTCTTTAGTTTTAAATTAACCCCAATGTGTCTATTTTTTTATTTTTTTTAAGTAAAGCTGGTCATAGATGGTTCATAATAATTACCTGGTTCCCCTATCTACACAGTGAAGTGAGAGAGGATACCGCTCTAGAAACTGCTGATCCCTTGGCTTTGCTTCCGTCCCACTAAACCAAAAGGGTGCTGGAGTGCGGCAGTCCAGGATCTTCTTCTATCCAATACACATTTGAAGTGGGTGAGGGAATCCTCCCCACTGTTTTATTGTATTCTGAAAGTGGGGACTCCCCCACATCAGATCATAACACTGCAGTGCTGATCAAAGCTACATTTTCCAACAATTCTGTTCAAATAAAGTCGGTCCTTAGATCAAATGCTCTAGAATGAGAATGGCCATAGATGGCTTGAAATCCGGCCATTACCTGCTGTGCCGGACAGATTTCATAATTTCAACCCATCTACGGCCAGCTTAAATTGTGTAGAATGAAGTGAATGCCAGATGCATGGTTGACAGTCCAGTTCAAGTTTTATTTTTCATGACAGTGAATCATCGTACACACGACCAGTTTTCCAGTCGGAAAAACTGCCATGACAGCTTTTGGCCGGGAAAACTGGCCGTGTGTATGCTCCATGGCAGTTTTCCGGACAGGAAAACCGATGTGAATCCCGGCGGGAAAAATGTGAACATGTTCTCTTTTTTCCTGCCGAGATTCCTGGCGGTCTTTTTCCCGGCAGTTTTCCTATGGGAAACACTGTGATGGAGCATAAACATAGTCAGGTTTTTTCGGCCAAGGCTCTCAAGGCAGTTTTCCTGCCAGGAAAACGGTCGTGTGTAGGGGGGAATAGCTGCCAAGCCGGTTCTCGGGTTTCCCGGCAGTAAAAAGTCCACCGGGAAACCCGTACGGGGCATAAAAGCAGTAGCCAACATGTTTTAGAGGGTTAACTGATCCCCATTTATCATGGCTTATGTAGATGGGTTGGAAGAAATCTGGACTGAGGAGCTTTCACTTGAACTGGATGCTTGGCCATATATCTTGTGCTTTCTTCACTCTGCACAGCTTACTGACCATCCAGGGACCTGCTCTATGGATCCATCAAATCTTAGGGAGCAACCTCTTAACTAGTCATAAAGAAAAAATGGTTGGGACTTTGTATGAGGCCATGACTATATAGTACACAGATCTCCATCCCTATTAATTGATAAAGATCCCTCTTCTTTCCCCCTTCCCCTCCTTATCAACCTCTTAACTAGAATGAGAGCAGATCTAAATACCTAAAGAAATTCTAAACCTCTGCTCAATAAACATATCTTTATTTTTAGTTTGTGATAGACTCTTTAGTCTTAAGGTGGACCAGTACTTTGCAAAGCAACAAGTTAATTATATCCCTGCAGCATTTATGTACCATTCTTTCACTGCCTGCCACCCTATTCAGCTGCTAGGTATGAAGGAAAGTCCTATGAAAATGACAAAACCACTGAAGTCTAATCTTCCTCAGGGCTATAGACTACCTATGTGACAGTGCTGCTTGGCCCACTGCTGTCACAGGGGTTGACTCACATGCTCCTTCATACTAGAACTGGCTTTTCCATTCCACATTTGGGTTGGAATAGAGCAGTGGAGGAGCAAATGAAAGCTACATATCTCTTCCAATCTCCTGTTATAATTAAGAACAAGTACTCATTTGTGAATCACCCTTGTCTTAGACACAGCTGTTGTTTTCCACCACCAAAGAATGTGTACATTACTTAAAGTTATGCATGCTTACTTGTATATCTAATCCTAGTAGTCGTTTTTTCCCTTCACTATGGTGCTTTAATATAGAACATGCTCAAAATGCCAAGTTACAAGAAATCTGGATGGTAAAACAAGCTGAATATCTAAATTTATCTTATGAACTTGAAGTCTACCCAAAACAAATACATCTGAGTAATATATGTACCACCATCGATTGGAGTCATGATACATCATGAATCCTATTTTTAGCATAATGCACCAATAATATATATATAATACAAAAGGTATCAACAAATTAAATTTGGCTGGGCTCCCAGAATGTCAGTACAGAAATAATAGCTGTGATTTTCATTGACTAATGTAAATTTAGTACACCAAGAACACACAAGCTAGAAATTGACACAAGCTGAATAACTGTGCACTGCAGTCATGACAAAAGGCTGTAAACAGTAAAATTAACACCCCTGAAAAATGTATTCTCTTACTGCTTTATTAGTGGAGAGAACAGGCGCAGCGAAGCTAAATGCACTTAACATGAAACCAGTTTTGTAGAGGAAAGGGCAGTCCCCTCTAGACCAACTGTGTATACTGTACAGTTTTTGGCAGATTTATTAGAATAAACTAAGAGATTATTAGATATAAGATTTTTATTTTCTGATCTTTTGGACCACTTTTTTTTACTATTACACCAGGTGGAGTGTATATTCACCCAGTGGAATTAATATTGGGGTGCCATTATTTTCCATTGGATAGGCCACTCCAATACATTTACTGAAATTGTATGTCCCATTAACCATTTCCCTCTTCCCTCTCTTGCTCTGGATTTTTCTGAAATATTCTTTGTGGTTAAAGTGCATGCAATGATGTATTTTTACAGTGCATTTAGATTTTTTATGAACTTTTTATGTATGTATGAAAAAACTCTTAAATGTTCCATATCCAGTGCTACAAGTTACTGATCTTTAGCCTAGGTTCACATTGGAGCGATTTGTCATGCGATTTGAGAGATCAAATCGCATGACAAGTCGCAGCCTATTGGCGGCAATGGCACTGTTCCAATCGGTGCGACACCGACTTTGCGGCGCCGCACCGATTTGCAAAAGTAGTTCCTGCACTACTTTTGCCGATTTCAGGTGCGATTTCTATAGACATCTGTGTATGAAGCCACACAAATGTCTATCAAGTAGCACCTGAAATCGCGCCGACCTTCCTACTTTGAAATCACGCTACTTCAAGTAAAGTAGCACGATTTCAAAGTAGCATCAGTGTGAACCAGGGCTGAAACTTTAGCTCCTGGAATAGTAAGCTATAAAAAAAATGTATTTATATTTTTTATATAGTTGTGCAAATATGTTTTAATGTAGTAATAATAAAATCCCAATTTGGAGTTATGAGTTTTTGACATGTACCATAGATCTGGGGATGTAGATATTGGCCAGTTCAAGCTACTTTTCTTTATATATATATTTTTTTTACGGCAAATGTCACATACATTACGATTCAGTAAACTGACCTGATTGTACTACTGTTATTCCAGGTATGCATGTTTACCACAAAAGATGGAGTCACTAGGCTGGAAACCAATGATAGAAGCAGAGGGGAGAGGATTTTTGGGAAACACTGATTATAAATTGAATAATGTTAAAGTGGATGTAAACCCTCCATACACCCAGTGAAGTGAACAGCCTCAGATGATACACAGGGGTGAAACCAATCTCCCTACATAGGTTTTACATGTATATCTGCTGTCTTCACATGTATATACTGTTTAGAAAGTTGAGATCGTGTTAGGAAATTTTCTCTTCCTGGTTAACACAGAGTGTGATGTCTGGACATACAACCAAGATGGCTAACATTGCTGATTGGAGGAAAAGCACACACCCCCTCTCATCATAGGCAGAGACTCTCAGAGCTGTTTTGTAACAGGACCTGCTCTCTGCTAATCTATTTTAGCAACTTCCCCTGACAGAAGATTCAGGGTGCTTTTGTTTAAAAAGTCTGAGAATTTGTCAGGAGTTATCAGACTGATAACGGAGGAATGGTTCAGGAGAGGGCTACGGGACTTAGCTCATTGAAGAGAGATAACATAATACTGCAGATATATGTGCCCAGCTCAAATTTCATGAATCGTGTTTACAGCCACTTTAATGCTTTTGATTGTTTCCTAAATAATTTCTGGGTGCGTTCCATTTAACTTTAACTACTTGTTTTTTTTTGCAAAAAGTTTATTCACTTACATTTTCTATTTTAAATGTAATGGCTATTTACCTACTCTAATGTCCTCCAAAATTTGCATAATGCATAATTTACGTAAAGGCTATTTCATGGTAGAATTTAACCTGCATGTATTTACTAATCTCACACAGCATCAACAAGATTTAGGTTTACTTTAAGCAATGTCTATTCTTTTAATTTACTTCCTTATTAGTCCTCTGGAATGTCTTTAGCACTAGTTTGAAAATGAGTGCAGCCGTGCCAAACTCTTTAAGTAAAGAGAAGTGCACAAAGTGCATTAACCCATAGCAACCAATTAAACGTCATCATTTACAGGCCTGACTAGAGTAAACTATAATCCAATAGTCATCATGGTTTATTGCTCTTTGCAAAGCATCACTGCATGTTTGAATTGCCTTATTAAACAAGGCACCGACTCTTGGAATTAAATATACCGGTAAATGCCATGCTAACAGTTGATATTTTAGCTTAAATACATTTGTGCATCACTGCTTATAGTGCAAAAGTGAAGATGCCAAAATACACATTGGGGGTTATTTACTAAAGGCAAATCCACTTTACAAGTGAAAACTACAAGTGCAACGTGCTCTTGAAATTGCACTGAAAGTGCACTTGGAAGTGCAGTCGCTGTAGATCCAAAGGGGACATGCAAGGAAAATAAAAAACAGCATTTTAGCTTGCACATGATTGGATAATAAAATCAGCAGAGCTTCCCCTCATATCAGATCTACCCCTCATATTTACAATGACTGCCCTTCCAAGTGTACTTTCATCGCAATTTCAAGTGCACTTTGCACTTGTAGTTTGCACTTGTAGTGAAAAGTGGATTTGCCTTTTGTAAATAACCCCCATTGTCTCCAAGAGCATGAATCATAGTAAGAGTGAACTAATTAATCTTCCAACACAAATAGTGACATCATTATTATTCATTGATATTGACAAATGATTTATCAAGTATGCGTGAATGTGTTTTTTGTGCTCCCCTATTAGGCTTCATTTCCATGGACATTTTTACAGCCACTTTTCTGAGCGTTTTTTGCAGCTTAAAAACGGCTCTCCATGTTAGTCTATGGCCTCATGCCTACCATGACGTTTTTGAGCTGTAGATGGCTGAGCCATTTTTAAGCTGCAAAAAAAAAACCCAGGACCAGTGCGTTCTGAAGCTCCAGCGTTAGAGCTGTAAAAACGCCAGACGTTAAAAAACGCTAAAAAACGCTACCGCAGCATTTTTGAGCTCCAGCTCAAAAAACAAAACAAAAAAAATAAAATAATAAAAAAATAAAAAAAACATGGACAGGCGTTTTTAAGCTGTAAAAAGGCTAAAAAAAGTGGCTGTAAAAACGTCCATGGAAATGAAACCTTACCAATATTATTAATAGGGTAACACCTAAAACACGCACACACATATATAATATTTACAGTAGCTATCTATTTTTTTTTTTTTTTTTTTTTCCCATTGGTTTACTCTGGTTTACTCTTTACTCCAGCAACATTTCTCTTATTACAATATTGGAGCTTGTCATAACACTATAGACGACACTCCTACTCAGAAATAAGAAACAGTTGCAAGTGGGAAGAGACAGAACCAGCATGAGAGTTTTAATACAAATGACAGCAGGTAGAACTGCAAGGACATTTGCTAAACTCTTTTTAGTGTATGTAACTTCATGTTCTACCTATACATTCTATATAATGTGTATCGGTAACATGTACAGACAGGTCCGCCATCAGGGGGGTACAGGCAGTACACCTGTAAGGGGCCTGGATGGCAACCCCCTTTAAAAAAAAAAATATATATATTTTTTTTGTTTTTTTGTTTTAGTTTTTTTTGAAAGGGTCAATTTTTTTTTTTAGGTGTCCGGAGGTCCCAGGGGCCCGGAGATCCCCAGGGCCCCGGATGACAATCCCCCTTTTTTTATAAAAAAAAATATATTTTTTTTATATATTTTTTTATTACTTTTATTTTATATATATATATATATATATATATATATATATATATATATATATATATATATATATATATATATATTATTATTATTAAAGGGCCCAGAGGTCCCCAGGGCCCCAGATGGCAACCCCCTTTAAAAAAAAATATATATATTTTTTTTATATATATTTTTTATTTCTTTTTTTCTTTTTATTAAAGACCCAGAGGTCCCCAGGGCCCCGGATGGCTACCCCCCTACTCTGCTCCAGGGGGCCCATGCCTGAAGCTGTGTAAGGGGCCCCATAATTCCTGATGGCGGCCCTGTGTACAGGTACTTATACTTATTGCATCTCACACAGATCTCAGTACTCCCTCTTAAATAGCCTTCCTCTTCTTTTCTCTTCAAAAGGACAGCACCAGCTTTGTCAAGGCTTCATCCAAGGCCAGAATCTCTTTCCTGAACTGAGATGCTGGCTCAAAGATGACATGTTCAGCAATGTCTGACAGAGATCAGCTGCTTCTGCAGCCTCTCCCCTAGCTTGCTAGCTACAGTAACAACAAAGTTACAATGATGCAGTCCAATCACTGTGGTAAAGGGGAAATGCTTCCCCCTGTAACAGATTGATGACATCCAAGCCAAGTTACCTGACTGGAGCCAACAGACTGATCTTTAGAGCTTGTTTACACTATAGGGGGAATTCAATAAAGCTGCTGTGTCACTTTTCTGGTGTTAAATTGGTAGTAAACACCGATTGCTCCCCTGTACCTACAGCTAAGCGTATGGCGACTTTCACACTGAGGCGATTTTCAGGCGTTTTAGCGCTAAAAATAACGTCTGTAAAGTGCCTCTCAAGCCACCCCAGTGTGAAAGCCTGAGTGCTTTTACATTGGGGCGGTGTGCTTGCAGGACGGAAAAAAAGGCCTGCAAGCAGTATCTTTGGGGTGGTGCGGGAGTGGTGTACACACCTCTCCCAAAACACCCTGCCCATTGAAATAAAAGCTTTGCGGGTGCTTTTAACCCCTTGTTAACTCCTTAATTGGGTTAATAGCGCCCTGCTACCACCCGCACAACGCCGGTAAAGCACTGCTAAAACCAGCTGGGCTTAACTGCTAGCGTGGGGCGGTGTTTAGTGTGAAAGTGGCCTAAAATATAGCTTACCTTTAGGTACAAGGAATATCTCCTAAATGTGCACTATATTCACTACTTCTGCAGCCTGTGGCATGCGTACTGCACTCTGAAGGGATGGCATGCTCTCCTTTCAGAGATGTGTACCACGGCCATGGCTCCTGTGCACATGTGTGGGAGTGAAATCATTGCGGCTCAGCCATTTAAATGGACAGAGCCTGCCAACACGTAAGGAAGAGATGGAAGCCCTGTCAGTGGTGACAGCATGCCTCTGGATGGTTTTGTTTTAATTACCACTTTAATCCCTCTTGCATTGCATCAACCACATTTTAATGAAGCATTTGCGACACCTTTGATTCTGACAACAACTCCTGCACCAAATTCAGATAGTTTCTAAAATGTGCCACTTTTACACTGTGTCGCATTGAATGCTACAAATATAATTAAGATCAACTCTCCTTGGCATAAAGAGAGAAAACGTGGCTCAGATAGATTTTGCAAAAGTGTCTCTCATGCATTCTAAAAGTTCTAAAAATTCAAGTACAGGTTCTAGACAGGTACATGAATTTGGCTCATTCTTCGCCACTTTAAGAATGCATGAGAGACACGTTTGCAAAAATCTGTCTGTGCCAGTCTTTATGAATTCCAGGGTATGTGTAGCGACCGTCATTTTTAACACTGGATAACTGCAAGGGCACATATTGTTTTCTATGTGCCGCATTCACATGATAATGCTGATGTAATGTGCAGTGCCATGAACATATGCTGCATTTTACCCCAACACACTAAATAGCACAGCATGTCACCACACTGCACCAGTCTGTTGTGTGTAGACATAAATGAAATGCCAATATGTGACACTTCAAATAAAAGTTAACAAAAAGTAAACTCTCTGCAGCACACTGCAGGGCAAAACGGACAGTTGCCCACTCTCTAAAAACAGAGTGTTTTAGCATGCAGGTAGTGTGAGCGAGCCCTTATGAATAAAAAGTAGATATTTTTGGGAAAATTATACTGTTGCTCTGTATTGTGATTTATCAGAAATATATCCATTATGACTTGTAAAATTACTGAAGCGACCAAATGTAGCGTGTACATGACCTACTGCAGTCTCTCCATTACCAGAAAACGTTTTTCAGGATTATTTACAATGCAAATATAGGCAAAATCATTTTTCCACGGAAAGAAAAACACAGGAAAACATACATCTGGGAGTGTTTGGAAGAAAGGAGCATGACTTCTGCGCTGATGAATATGTATATATTTATGGAGAAAATTACAGTCAGTTTAACATTGTCTGCTATTATTTTGTCTGGTATGGACAACAGTTATATTCCAATGGATTATATTACACATCTAATCTAACCATAAAAAAGAATAGGTTATCCCAGTTGTGGGACCATCCCATAGATTGCACTCTGTTGTCATAACATCATCCAACAGATCCTTCAATCTTACATTTTAGTTGCATTCCATAAGTCTCCTATGTATATAGATAGGGGATCATTATCTAAACACTTGCTCTGAGTTTAGAGAACCAATTAAAAAAAAAAGATAAATTATAAGGCCTTATAATATCGTATCTAGGTATTTCACAACATTTTTGAACTGGACATCAGCCATTTCGAACTGGACTTTTCAATTGGCTTTGAAATGCTGTAGGCAATCATTTGAGGTTTACACATGTCCACTGATGCAGAAAATTGAATTGCCACTTCATAAACATATTAGTGGGTGCCTCAGGTGGTTCTGGATATATAACAGGATAGCTTATTGAGGTTGTTTCACTGTGTATTTTTTTATAATGTAAAGCGCTGCACAAACAATTGGCACTATATAAATCCTGTGTAATAAATAATAATAATTTTTTAGTAGGTTGTTGAAGTATTTTAAGGCTGCTAGACTTGTGGAAGGAACAGTCTATGTAGTAAAGCCATTCAATAATGTGCCATACCCATCAAGGATAGTGTAAGGCCGCGTACACACGGTCGTTCCAAACCGATGAGAATGGTCCGACGGGCCATTTCCATCGGTTCACCGCTGAAGTGGCCTGATGGTCTGAAGTGCGTACACACCATCGTTCCAAAAACCGATCGGGTCAGAACGCGGTGACGTCAAACACACGACGTGCTGAATAAAACAAAGTTCAATGCTTCCAAACATGCGTCGACTTGATTCTGAGCATGCGCAGGCTTTGAACCGATGCTTTCTGTACTAACCATCGGTTTGGACCGATCGGGCAGTGGGCCATCGGTTCGATTTTGAAGCATGTTTTAAAATTTTGGACCAAAGGACAACAGACCCATAGGCTATACACATGGTCGGTTTAGACCTTTGAAACTGAACCTCGGTTCGACCGTGTGTACGCGGCCTAAGAAGGCATATCTTCAAGCAATACGTTTAGTTAAAAACAATACTAAGCAAGGCCATGTTTTTTTTTTTTTTGGGGGGGGAGGTTAGAAGCACCACATTCTCTAGGGCTGCAAAGTCTTAAATATAGTTTGAATATAATGTAAAAAAACAACAACATATGGTTGACATATTTGAAGAAACAAAACTATAACCATTATATCAGCATGTACAGGCGCATCTCATAAAATTAGAATATCATCAAAAAGTTAATTTATTTCAGTAATTCAATTCAAATAGTGAAACTCATTAATTTTATATACCGTAGGTACATTACACACAGAGTGAATATTTTTAAGCATTTCTTTTTTTTTTTTATGATTATGGCTTACAGCTAGTGAAAGCACAAAATTCAGTATCTCCGAAATTTTTTATATTACTTAAGAATAATAAAAAAAAATGATTTTTTAATACAGAAATGTTGGCTTACTGAGAAGTATGCACATGTTTCATTTTTTGAATTGAATTACTGAAATAAGTGAACTTTTTGATGATATTATAATTTTATGAAATGCACCTGTATATGTTTTTGTTAAAAACTTAAAAGATAAATCAGATGAAATGTACTTAAAGCAAATTACTTATGACAAAAATAATTAATTAATAAAAGGGTTTTGTATCTGTAATGTTTTGTGCGTATATAAGAACGCTGTTGAAATTGGACTTGAAAATTCAACTGTAGATATTCCTAGATCAAAAAGGGGATGGCAAGGGGACAATTGTTTTTGTATCGGCTCTGTTTATTATGGCTATTGCTAACAATAAAAAATATTTCATTATGATATGACTTCTAACTCTATCCTTATGGCATCTCACCTACATATGTGTACAATACCCTACATACTCATTATTCTTGCCCTCAAGAGGGAGGAAAGACAGTTTGTGTGTAACCCAGATAACGAGGAAAACAATGCTAGTATCCAGAAGACTGGAGCTGACCTAAACTTAGGGCAGTCTTATAAGGACAGCCTTATCCTTCAGACATGTCAGTGGTGAATGATAAAGAACTTGCAGTTGGTATTTTTTTACTGTAGAACAGTTCTTCCTATTCCTAAACCCCACCCCCTGATGACACCATCAATGTAAATTCGTAATCAGAAATTGGCATGATAGGTTTATCAAATTCTCAATAGGCACCTATGAGATTACTAAAAGAGAGTGTACCTAGGCACTGCCACATGTGAGGGAGTGCTCTGATGAATCAAATTTTGGATTATGTTCTAAAGGTACATATTTTACAAATTAAATGTACTAATTCATTCTTGATAGCCACACTCTGGATTTTTTTGATTATTACATTAACTACATTTTAAGCCTTTTGCCGTTTTGAAAAAAGCTTAGGTTTCAACAGTTACCATAACTTTTATCTTAAAGAGGAATTCCACCCAAAAATGGAACTTCCGCTTTAAGTGCAGATGGCCCCCTGACATGCCACATTTGGCATGACATTTTTTTGGGGGAAGGAGCGGGTACCCTGTTTTTATGGGCACCTAGCTCCCACTTCCTCCCCTGGCTCCACGGTGCCGGAAGGAAGATCACCTCTTCCCCCTCCTTCCCTGCAATCTTCTGGGATTCGTCACAGGTCCCAGAAGATTGCCCAGCCATTCACAGTGCGCAGCATGGCTCGCGCATGTGCAGTGAGTGCCCGGCTGTGAAACCACAGTTAGAATACAGGTGCCTCAGAGAGGAAGGGGAGAGGAGCAAGGCTTCCTGCACCCGCATCACTGGACTGTGGGACAGATGAGGGTCTGAATAATTAAAAGTCAACAGCTTTACTTTACAGGTCCCAAGGAGGAAATAAGCAAACTAGAAAGTAGCATTCTGTTGACAAGGGACCTATACAGAGGGGTCAAAACATGAAGTGTAGGGTGAGACATGGAAATTTCCTTCCTTGGGTAGAGGAATACTGATAGCCAAAAACTTCCCTACCCTTGAAATGCAGCCCTATTTCATCCTACTCCTCTCTAGCTTATTGTTGAAAGGAATATATCACTGAAACAATATAATTACATGTGC
The DNA here is from genome assembly GCF_905171775.1 of Rana temporaria. NCBI lineage: Eukaryota > Metazoa > Chordata > Amphibia > Anura > Ranidae > Rana > Rana temporaria. The sequence goes on along the minus strand of NC_053493.1, from coordinate 338,530,881 downwards.
TATGACAGCTCCACCTCCACAGACTTCAGTCCCTACCCCAGTCAGCTGCAGAAGAATTCTTTCACTAAGCAATGCAATTAACTTGTAATAAGAGGTCAGCAGCATTTTCTCTTTCACCTTCCATCACTTTATCGTCTAATTCTACATCTACACTATAGAAGGGTTCTCACGCAGCTGGTTGGGATGGTGACTGTAAGTTTGTGGGCAGCACTGCTTATACACAATCTGTGTGATCAGAGAATTCACAGACATTTAAACCTGAGGACAGACATGAAATCGAGAATGTGGAGGGGAAATGCATTCATACACACAAAGACCACTGCAGAGAAGCAAGCTAGGAATGGAGCTGGGATCTGGCAGACAGAACGCATCCTTCATTTAGGAAGAATTTGGTGTAGCTCAGTTATAAACCTGATAGTACTGTACTGGCTCCACTCTTCTCAGTGGCTTCTGCTTTGAAAATGTTTAATTTACCTAGGGTAGCACTGGGTTAGGGGATCATTTGCCCCCCTGTGCCACTCCTAATACGATATGTTGGATTGAAGGGCATCAGTGGAAATACTTCATGGATCAAACCTTGATCAGACTGGGACCTGCAATTAATAGTGACATGTGCTGAACATTATATAGTTACCTGCTTCCCATTCAGACCTGTCATCACAGTGCTTGGCAGAGGGTCATCTTCTAGAATCGACCTCTTTTACAGCTCTTGGGTGTCATATGACCAAATGCTAAGAGCTGCAAAGAAAGAAGATGCTAACAGATGTGAATCTCTACCATAAAAGGGCCACTTGGTTGTGTTTAGCCCATCGCGCCAAAGGTTTTGCGTCTATCTCCAACTCATCTCCCCCACTGTAAACTGTGATTTTCATTATGAAGTAAGAGGGGGCATTCAGTATGTTGTAAGTGCTGCCAAACTCTACTATCTGGAATAGGCTTATTAAAATGGAGACTGGTGCACAGAAAAACATACATTTAAATATATTCCTCGATGTCCAGAAAGAATGTAAATGCAGTTAGTGTACACCTAATGCCCAGAGATTTATTGTATAGATAGAAGTGACACCATTACTATATTGTACATAGTGTTTGAAGAGAGCAGAGCTGTGGGTGGGGCTCAGCAGGTTCACCAACCAAGGACTGCTTGTAGAAAACTACAGGTGGGGGGGGGGGGGCAAATACAGATCAGTCATCTTAGACAAGGAGAAAGAGTAACAGTGACTGGTCTTTACTACAGGACACTCTTGCACACAGGAAACATTTTATGGCATGGATATGGAAGAATTACAGAAGCAAACCAAGATTTAAGTAAGAATACGCATGCCTCTTGCATTTAGACAGTATTTGTTTAGCTAAGAATATAGCTTTAAAAGAGAAGTTCGGGAATTGAAAGACACACATCCTCACCTAGGTGAATGCAGTATTAGTCCAATGCTGCATCTGTTCCGTGCCACCTCTGAGGCCCTGTACACACGACTGAGTTTCTTGGCAGAATTCAGCCAGAAACTCGATCGGAGCTGAATTCTGCCGAGAAACCAGGCGTGTGTACACTTCCGGGCCGAGGAAGCCGACGAGTTCCTCGTCGAGCCAAATAGAGAACATGTTCTCTATTTCCTCGTTGTTCAATGAGGAAAGTTGGCTCGCCGAGATCCTCGGCAGCTTCACACAGAACTCAACGAGCAAAACGTTGCCCGTCGAATTCCTCGGACGTGTGTACGGGGCCTAAGGCTGAGAACTGAGCAATCAAAAACTGCTGATTGCTCAGTACTTGGTCTACAGTGAACTGACAGTCACCAGCTCTCTGCTCTACTCCTTCACTGCTCAGAGTGCTGTGGTGTGAAAGGAGCGACAGGAGATTGCTCAGTCTCCTACTGCTGGTCCAGGCATGTGAGTAAATCCCGAAGTCGGGATCAATCCAGAGCCTGGCCTGGCTGAATGATGTCAGCCTACAGTGGATTTTTAGCTCACTGTTGGCTAAAAAGGGGTCACAGGAGTACAGAACAAAGTGCGCTCCTGTGACTCACAGGAAAAGTAGGGTCAAAAGAGCTTTGGCCATACTTATTTAAAGGTACACTCCATGCAAATCTAAAAATACCTACCTGCCAAGCACCTCAACATTTCATCCAAACATTGCTGTAGTGCACCGATTCACCTAATTTCCTTTGTTAGTAATCTGGCGATCTGTGAACACCTGCATTTGAAGTGGGGGGGGGGAGGAAATTTCCAAACACAACAGGCTTCTTACTGTCTCTCAACTTGATGTAAAAAAAAAATGTGAATACCAAGACATTTCTTAAAGGGTTTGTAAAGGATTTTTTTTTTTATCTTAATAGCTTCATTTACCTTAATGCAGTGCTGTTTTCATGTCCTCATTGTTCGTTTTTGCTCTCAAGTTGCTGTAATTCTTCTCTGATCTCCACACTTCCTGGTTGTCTGTTTCCTGATAACCACAGTACTGGGAGCTTTCTCTCTGTGGTCACTAATCAATGAGGTGTGATTACTGTGTGTCTAAAACCCCTCAACACCAATCAGTTTTGTTTTACAAACCATCACTGCCCTGTATTGGCTCTGTGGCTCTGTACAGCAGAGAAGCAGGAAACAGCATGCAAAAACGAAACTAAAACTGTAGGTACATTATATGATTGATTTGTTATCTATTTTTAATCATTTTTAAAAGGAATCAGTTAACTATTATGTCTCTATACCCTGTAAACAGTCATTTCAGCAAAAAAAAAAAAATTCCTTTACAACTCCTTTTAATCACCAGAGATCAAGCTTTTTGAATGATTGATAAATGATCAAGGACTGAGAGAGTGAATTACAGTTAAGCCTCGTACACACTACCGAGGAACTCGACGAACGAAACACATCGTTTTCCTCGTCGAGTTCCTTGTTAGGCTGTCGAGGAACTCGACAAGGCAAGTTTCTCCATTCCCGTCGAGGAAATAGAGAACATGCTCTCTTTTTGGCTTGCCGAGTTTCTCGACAGTTTCCTCGACGAAAATGTACACACGACCGGTTTCCTCGGCAACAAAAATATCTCCCAGCAAGTTTCTTGCTGGTTTTTACTGAGAAACTCAGTCGTGTGTACGAGGCCTTATACTGACCAAGCTTCCAGAAGTACACTCCCAATGACTCTGTGAAAAGCTTCCTATATTTTGCATGCAGTGGATCATAGAGAACTAATATGAAGGAAAGCTGAGTAAACTGCAGGATTTGCTGAATAGCACCAGTAGCTTGTGACTTGGTTTCATATGTTGCCTTGAATTGCTCTTTCTGTAGTGTATAGACATTTTGCTGTATGTCCTTTTATTTAGCGTTAAACTACAATTAGATTTTATACTAATATAATCGTTTATATCGCCATTTATTGCAGTCCAATCCATATCTCCCACCTTTGTAAAGTTCAAAGATTTAACATGAGTAATAACTAAGTATATTTCTGACTATTTGAGTACTACATCTAATTTATTACTGCTGTATTCGATTTTAAATGTTTAATACATCTGAAAGTATAGGAACATTGCAATAAAGATTAGCGTTAGAATCCCCTTGCTAAAATCCTGCGTTTGCCTCTGGTGCTCTCTTTTCTATTTGTAAAAAGGCTTCTGGGATAACAGAAGGAAACAGACAGTGGCCTCATCTGCTTTTCTAGGATGATACATGACTATGATAAATTAATAGGAACAGTCTGACATTACAATTAAAGTGTTCTGACAGAGCAACCTATATGAACCTATCCCCTAATGGTGCATAATCTCGATAATACCAAAATGCTCTTGCATGAGTACAAATTCATTACTTCAAAAAGTCAGCAGCCACTTAGCAGCTCTGATAAATTGTTCCTGTCATCAGGCTCGTGGTGTCTCCCTTGCTTCCTGGTGATAACATCTGCAATCTGGATTGTGTTTTCTTGTGTATTACATTAAGCACACAATGTGCTGCTCTGTAGAAAACATCGGCTTTTGAGAAATCATAAAATCAAGACAGGGGCTAACCATAAAAGTGCACCTGTCAAATGCACATATCTACTGCCAGCATTTTTAGGCCATATTTTTGGATAGAGTGGCTTGGACCTTTAACCGAACAAAGCATTTCTCAGTCAGTGCCTTGCTTAACGCGTAACATACAATGCAAAAGGTAGCCTTCAGAGCTTTACAAGTCTTTATGATTGGTACCAAAGGTGAAAGGTGTGCTAGCTAAGGTCATGTGGGTGGCCTCTGGGTTTTTCCTACCCACTTACAAATCGACATGACATCACTCAGTTCGGTCCACATTGCCACAGCCATGATGCTTCATGGTGCAGCAAATTGAACTCAACATATCACGTCTGACATGACAGGAAGTGCCTTTTGTCAAAAACAACCACTGAAGTCAACAGGATGAAGCTGTAATTGTGTGCCAACTGCTTGGAGCATGATTGCGGCATGGTGTCGCAATGCAAGATCCCCAGCGCTTACAACCACTGAATGTGTGAATGAGGCCTAAAGAAGGATTCTGCTTCACTTTCCTAACAGAAAAGGGAACATCCCTTGAGCATAAAAATATAATACCAAAGATTTTAATCCTTTCCTATACTATCCCAAACGAAAAAGTACCAAGTATCTTCCTTGTGTGGCCTTGCCTGGTACCCAGTAGTGTATTTAGGGTTTGTGCTGCCCTAGACCTGACTAAACTTGTTCACCCCCTAATTTAAATATGACTCACCCCTTCCTGTCAAGGCCACACCCCTTTCTGTTAAAGTTGAGTGGGCATTAGATTCCCTTAATTTGCATAGATTTCCTCTCACTTCCTGTTTGGCTATTGGTCAGGAAGTGAAGGGAAATCTCTGCAATGGGACAGGGATGGTTCAAAATATACTGACAGGGGCTATAACCCTCACTTACGCAATCCAAAGTGAAAAAAAAAACATGTTGCCTATAGTTCTACTTTAAGCACAAATTTCTGATCATTTTATGGAGAGGACTAAGAAGATATAACCATGCCAATGGTGCAGCAGAAAACATATAGCACAGTGAGGAAGGTTTGTGGTCCAGGATGATACGACAGTCAAAATTAGAAGCAGCTTGCATTACACTAACAGTGTAGCGCAAGCCGGTGGGGACTCTTTCCGTGCTCCCCCCCTGCAAAATGCTGCCCTAGGCCTGGGCCTTGTCGGCCTAAGCCAGGATACAGCGTTGCTAGTACCACAAATAATTTTTCTCAAAAACGTTCCACCATAGTCTCATTCACTCCTATGGATGGGTTGAATTATTCAGGACAGCTTTAATTTAGCTTCTGTACATATTGTCAATGGTGGAGGGACTGAACTAATACCAGCCACAACTGTGACTAGGCCCCACACCATAAGAACTGGTTTAAGGCAATAACTTTACTGATTGGCTACCTTATAATGGAAGAAGTAATAGGAAATGCTATATGAAGGGTTTGTAGAAGGCCACAAAAATAATTTTGGGAAGTCTCAATCAATGATGCCACCTTTGGTGTCTGTTCTGGCCCTTGTTTATCAATCTGAAATGTCACTAAGCAGAGCAGACCAAGCAGAATTTTCCAGATCAGAGCTCATTGCCGTAATGAGACACACTATATGCATCCCCTGCACTTGGCATAAGAAAGCTTCACTGCAGTGTGCTCAGTTCAGACATGGATCTCAGGGGATGCATGAGAAATGTACCTGTACAGCTGCGCCATGGAGGATCTACTTATTAGTGCCTCTTCAGCTCTACGTAATACTATATGACAATGTGTAAACTGGGAGCATCAAAAGAAGTACACAGATGTAATGCATACTGTAAAAAAAAAAAAAGCTTAAACACCAAAATAAAATTTGAATTGGAACTAAACTTATTGATTCAACTGTTTTCAAAAACATTTAGGACATACTGTGAATGACAACTGCTACAGTTGCTTGTGCTCTCAAACATACTATCAAACTGTTGGTGTCATAACTATTCACATGTGTAGCGCCATGGCAACAACAGATCAATCTGAGGCTAAGATGGCAGCTTCCTTGGCTGTAGAAAATAGGAGTGTTTAGTTCTGATTTAATATATTATAGCTTTTCAGTCCTTAGATGTGGCAGCTGCATCAGTTTCCATTTTAAGTATTTTTTCTTTTATTTTCATCTTGTGATTCTGCCAGTAACACACTTTCTGTCCTAGGATGACAACACTCGCTGTACTGAATCCTAGGCCTTGAACTACAAACACCTCCCCTCTCCTCGTCCCATGACATAGGGAGGAGGGTTTTTAAAGTTCATAGAAGAAGACTTGGAAAACTCTTAACACTGTTGAGATATTGGATTTCAAACAGGATCAACATGTAAACTAATATAAAATTAAATTAAATGAAAATAAAAGGATAAAATGCAGCAGATTGGACTTTCTTAGAAACTAATATAAACTAATAAAGCCACCACATCCAAGATCTGCTATGCTGAAATCTATTATATTTTTGTTCCAGTTTCAATATAATTCAGTATAGCAAATTTAACACAGTAAGGCTCCATGCACACTGGCGTAAAAAACGTTGCTTCTACAGGACTTTTCGGTTCTGCCTGTAGAAGCAACTCAATGTTATCCTAGGTGTCTATCCACATTAATGCCGCGTACACACGAACGGTCAAACCGATGAGAACGGTCTGATGAACCGTTTTCATCGGACCAAACCGATCGTGTGTGGGCCCCATCGGTTATTTAACCATAGGTTAAAAAAAAAACAATCTTGTTTTAAATTTAACCGATGGATACCTAACCGATAGAAAAAAAAACGATCGTTAGTAGGCACGACCATCAGTTAAAAATCCATGCATGCTCAGAATCAAGTCGACGCATGCTTAGAAGCATTGAACTTTGTTTTTTTCAGCACGTCGTTGTGTTTTACGTCACCGCGTTCTGACACGATCAATTTTTTAACCGATGGTGTGTAGGCACGACTGACCATCAGTCACTTTCATTGGTTAACCAATGAAAACGGTCAATCAGACCGTTCTCATCGGATGGACCGATCGTGTGTACGCTGCATAAGACATTAGACATTAAGAGATCAACATTTAGTGGCAGGAAAAAAAAAAAACTTTCTCATTCATGTTTCTGATTGGAGCTCACTGGCAGAAAAAAATGAAAACTCTCTTAAACTCGTCTAAACTTTGTACAAAAAATAAAAGACTTGGCCTAACAAAATATACTTCGAGTGGGAATGCTCTAAATTAGTAAACAGCCCGGCATCATAAAGGTCTACATTCGCTTAATTAAATCATTGTGTTTCTTGACAGCTATTTAAGCAACAAGAGAACAGAAATTCAAAGTACAAATAAACTGTTACATTTTTCCTTGAACACCTAGAAACCACTATATACACACCTCCTTATAGTTTAACATACTAAATAGAAACACACTCTATTCTACTCTGATCTACACAACCCTTTCTCACAACTGACCACCTATCATGTAAAGCCACGCCCATCTTACAACAAGCACCCTCCCCTGAGGAGTTTACAATTTCCACTTGCTTTGAGTAGAGGCTAAGAAACAACAACAAAATGAAAAACAATCCAGTAGTGCAATAAACAAAATATTAATCTCTACCACGGAGCTCTACAAAATGCTTTTGACCATGATTGCCATTTAGTGCCTTGGGAAAACCAGTTTTGACCTGTAGTTTATAGCTTATTATTGGGAGTAAGTTCTAAATAATGCTGTGAGTTGAAAGTTCATAGTGTACTTGCAGTACACTTCATTTACCATCCTCCCCATAACAGTTAAATAAGAACTCTGCCAAGAGCTATTATATGTATACCAATACCATAACATAACCAGAAAAAGGAAAAACCCATTTTGTTACAAAACAACCTCTTACTGTGTGGCGGTGCCAGTTAGCATGTTACGCTATTACCCAGTAAAACACGTTAACCACAGTAGACACCATGTGTGAGAAAACCCACCTTGGCCAAGTGATAATGCTCACACTTGCCAAGTGATAATGACCTATTAACAACACTTTAACACTCAGAGTAGATCTGAACTGAACACTAAAATCGTATAGAAGCCCTATTATGTGAATATCATTTCAATAATTATTTCAGTTGTTTTAATATGCAGCTTAGGAGAATTCCTTGTGATTCTGCCATGAAGGTCTTTATTCAGGAACTTCCTGTTATGTAGTGACAACTGTCTCTGGAGCTGTCTGCTGACCCTCAATCGAGCTCAGACAAGAAGTGTTGAAACATGCAGGAGGAAATCAGCAGCACTGAGATACAAGAAAAGATGAAAAAAAGGTGAAAAGAATATTTTATGAAAAAAAGAGAAATATGTAAATTGCTTATGGTGCACAGTGCTATAGAAAATTAGGGATCATTAGGGGTTAGATCTGCTTTAATTAACATTTTACTGATTTGTCTTATGTTGGGACTTTTTTAAAAGTAATGAAAGTAAATAAGAAAATGGCAACTAGTATTCAGCCGTTCTTACATGATGACATTCAGGCAGTATCATCTACATTGCTCTCCCAGCTTAGTTAAAGCGTTTGTTACTCCAACACTTCATATTCCTGATATGTGCCTGCTGCACAATGAATTGTATAAGAACGTATTCTGATCTCTTTGTATTGCTTCATTTATGTGAAATCCCTGGTGTTCATATGCCAGTCCCCTTGCTTTCCTATTTAAAACTGACCGCACTAAGCAGGAGAGCACAGTGTGGTCAGTTCTCTAACTGTGCTGGGAACTCAGTGTACTCTCCTCCAATGATCAGACTTGTCCTGACTCGCCCCAGCTGCACAGCCATTCACTGGGATGCTTGGTGTGCTGCTGCTTCTCCTCCCCCCAGCTCTTATGCAGCTGAGAACAGAGGAAACATGATCACTTATACTGTAAAAAAGGAAAAATAAGTATTTATAATTTTTTTATAAAAAAAGGTTTTGCCTTTCATTTTTTTTTTAAACTGAATGGGTTGTTTTACCAGGTGATCCTTTATGATCACTTTAACTTGTTGAAATGAATATGTAAAAAAAAGGTACCTATGCTTTGGATCGAAGTATAGCATTTCAGTGCCCAGAGTTACTAGTCTAATGGTTACGTTATTTGTGATTTCAGCCATTTCCCTCTTCCCAAGCCCTGGCCGCAATAAATATTGCATGCAAACAAATTGACAGCTTAGTCTGCTTCTGTCCGACCAACTCCAGTACACATGGGCTGAATGCCAGCCATTTTCTATTGAACCGGCCAATGCCACCTGTGATTAAGCCCGTGTGTACTAGGCTTGAATCTTACAAGATTGTGACAGAAAGAAAAAAAATTAGCAGCCCTAGAATACACTTCTCCACAAAGAATGCAAGATATCTATTAAACAAACAGGGACACTATTGACACTATTGACTAGTGCTAATTATATAAAAAAAAATTATACAAAAAATCTTAAAATTTCTTAATCATTATTTTTTAATTAAGTATTAATGTCAAAAAAATCAGCTTGATGTAGAATTATCATAGTGTGTTAATGTTTTGAATTAGTTGTTTCTGTGTATAGTTTGTAATTATAAAAGACAAGCGTCCAGCTATATTTGCTCACTGCATACATAGGGCTGGATTCATGAAACACTTATGCTGACGTATCTTGAGATACGCCGCGTAAGTGTACAGATGCGCCGTCGTATCTATGCGCCTAACTCTAAGATACGCCTGAAATGTGGCTTCATCCGACCGACGTAAGTTCCCTACGCCGTCGTATCTCAGGTGCATATTTACGCTGGCCGCAAGGGGTGCTTCCATTGATTTACGCGTCGAATATGTAAATGACCTAGATACGGCGATTAACGAACGTAATTGCGCCCATCGCAGTAATATACGCCATTTACGTAAGACGTACGTCCGGCGTAAAGTCAGTCCACCATATAGGAGGCGCAACCAATGCAAAGGTATGGACGATGGAACAGCCGTCGTATTTTACGTTGTTTACGTAGTACTAGGTGAATACGGCTGGGCGTAGGTTACGTTCAGTGATTCGACGTATCTTAGGCGTTCGTTCCGACGTGATTCTGAGCATGCGCACTGGAAAGCGTCCACGGGATGGCGCATGCGCCGTTCCTTCGGCCCTTCATTTGCATGGGGTCACGGTTCATTTAAATGTATCACGCCCACTTCCTTCCTACTTTGAATTAGGTAGGCTTACGCCGCCCAATTTACGTTACGCCGGCGCAATGTTGGGAGCGAGTGCTTTGTGAATACTGTTCTTGCCTCTCTATGTTACGTCGGCGTAGCGCATATGAGATGCGCTACGCTGGTATAAAGATGCGCCATCTGCGTGAATCTAGCCCATAGACTCTACTTTCGGCTTCATAATATTACACAGTGGTTGTACTATTTTCTCACCAGATTCACACAACTTTCACACAAGATTTACTGTTTTCTAATTAGATTTTATGTGAAAAATGTGTGAATCCAAGGTGAAAACATTGATGAATAGAACCCTATGAGTCAGTCGAGCCACTGAAAGCAATGCATTTATTTTTTGGCTGATATTTTACTCAACCATTGTTGAGTAGGAAGTAGACTGATAACACTGAGAGCTCCCTCTATTGGCAAATCTTCAAATATCTACATTTACTACAATAAGGAAAATATGGAAGAGCTAGCATGTACAAAATGTGAATGCTACATAAAAAAAATAAGAAAAACACTGCAATAATAATTTAAAATGTGTGCTTACTGAAAATGCACTTTACTTCATCATTAAGCTAAAATTCTTAGATATTATTACAGATATTGTTTATTGAAATGCACTTCTAATGGATTTCTAACCATTTTAAAAATAAAGAATACACCCGTAGGTTGTACTTTTCCTAAAAACAACTTACGGATTGTTCCGTTACAAGTAAGAGCTCAATGTCTCCAGAACAGCCAGACTCTCTTAGCGCAGCTGAGAATAATATAAATATTTATTTACATGGCTCTGGGCAAAGTACATTTCTGAAAAGCTTGCAAAAGAATATTCCCATTAGACAAATAAAGTAGGTGCTGAAAATCAGATATGGAGGGAAATTCATCAAGAAAATAAGCTTTATTTGGCACTCAGCTGACACAAACCCATCAGTGATCCAACAAGCTGATAAAAGACAGACTCGGTATGGACCTGGTTATTTACAACATAGTAGACTAGTACGTCAAAGCCGTATATTTGTGAAATGACTAACAAGCTATGCTTAGAGAGTAAAATCATGCAAATTACTACAGTTAGTTATGTATTGGTTGTACAGTGAATACTTGAACTAAGCTCAATTCATCTTTCCTAATTTTAAAGTCAGACCATAAAGTGAATTTGAAAGGTAGGAAACTGCCAGAGGACTTGAATGCAAGGCACATAAATATGTCTGAATGTGTGTTCATATTCTGGAGCAGTTGGAAGCCCTGAAGCCAAGGGGTGATCCAGTATACATATAGCAAATTAGATCCTGAAACTGAACTTGGCTCTACTCTTTCCCACCTTTGCACCTCACTATTGATCAATGAAGCCACCTGACCTGACATATTAATGGAACACTTATGAGGAACTGGAGGTGTCGGAAACAGAAGTCTCTAATTGCATATAAGAGCACTCTAGATTTTAGAGCTTCCAAGAAAAATCTATGGTTTTGTAAGAATAAAAAAGCAGCTTCCTCTCTGCTGTCCATCACCACTCCTGCTATAAGATGCCCCTGTCCTCCTGATTGAATAACTCTCAGCATGAGGACAAGGTGTCATAGACCTACCTTCTGAGAGGGCGTCACATCAGCACCTAGCCTTCACATACATTGATGCAGAGTGGGAGACTGACAGTATCACATGACTGTACCTCTGAAAATAGGTTACTAAAGAAAATGCATGGTGGGGGAGGCAACTGGGAGCCCAGAGGATGAGCCTGGATTTAGGATTGGCATTTAATATAGATATAAACCTTTCAAAATGTTTTTTTCCCCTACATATATCATTTAGATTATCAGGATTACTTCTCTTCCCATGGAGAGGCTGCAAATAGAAACTTCAACGACCAATACCATGAACAGTGTTATGTTTGATACCACTGTCAGTTTATCGTTATGGTAAATAAACATTATCACTGATTAGTACTACATGTAATTGGTCCCATCTTCCTAGGTGCCCTGTAACATGATGTCGGACAGGGCACCCAGCCTTAGAGCACAGTCGCCCAACACCACAGCTAGAAAGGAGACGGGTGCTTTGATAGCAAGCCCCTGTCTCTGGCTCCCAGCACTTGCCCGAGGCAAGCACAGACTAGAGGGAGGCGGAGGCAGGTGAATTGTGTTTTCTCTGGAAACTGCTAGGAGCTGGAGACAGGTGCCCGCTATCAAAGCAGCTGCTGCACTGTCAGGCAACTGTGCGCCAAGGGGGATTCTCTGGACTGTATAAAATCAAGGCCTGTGTATAAGGGTCCTTTAACATGGACATCGTCAGTTCAGTCACTAAGAAAAAACAGTTTGCACATCTGTTTTCAGTACAGTTTATATCAGTTTGCACTTCAGTTTACATCAGTCTACATCTGTTTTTGCATCCATTTTTTTGTATTAAGTTGTTGAAAAAAACAATCATAGGTGACAAAAGTATAATCAAAAAATATGTTCCTTGCCTAAAAATGGACGTAGTTGGAACTAACATAAATGGATGACATCCGTTTATATCTGTTCTGATCCGTCTAAACAAAAAAAAGGATACAGCCTTTGTCTGTTTAAAAAACGGACCTGAGCAGACACAGATGTAGGTGGACGTAAACAGATGATGATCCATTTGCACCAGGCCGCCTGTAGGCATACATTGTAGTTCAGTCTGTATCCATTTGAAAAACTAAGGCTCCTTTCACACAAAATGTCAGATGGAGTCCACCTGTCCGTTTTGCAGGCGGACCCAATCGGACCCTTCATCTCCTCTTCGGGAAGTTGGATGTAAAAGGACTTTTGTCCATTTACACCTGGCTACCTCCGATCTGGCAAAAACAAATGGAAGGGGAACCGTTCCCCCCTGTCTGGCCGGATCGGAATGAAGGGCTGATAGCCAGTCCATTTACATGTGATTGCTCATAGGGCAGAGTGGACACGGACCTGTCATCTGGCTGCTTTGCTCAGCTCAGATGGGGATCAGTGGACAGATCCCCTGCTGAGAAAAATCTGAACCAGCCCATGTGAAAGAGACCTAACAGACAGACCCAGACTGCACATCCATGTGAAAGGGCCCCACAGAAAGATGGGACAAAGTACTTCTAGTACCTTGTCCCATCAAGAACTCAATATTGTAAACAAAATAGTAATATTAGTAATAATGTAAAAAATCTTTTGGCATTAAAAAATTGCTTCAGGTATAACATTTTGGATCCATAACTAGCTGGGATTCAGCTGTGTTAAGAGGCTGTTACAGGTATATGAAAGCTCTATGTTCCTGAACTTTATATGTGCAACAGTGTTGGAATTGTTGAAAAACTGTAGTCTTTAGCTACTGGTATTTATTAATCGCTATGCGAGTCATTACTGAATGCCAAAATAATTATCAATTATGGCTAGTGTTAGCAGGAGTAGTCACTTAAATCTAGTACACATGGGCCGTTAAAGGGTCATGACCAAAAAAAATCTACTGACCGGCTCCAGATCAATTGCTGAGAGCACTGACCGGAGTCTTCTGGTGGGGGGGGCATCCCCCTGTCAGAACACAATAGCACAGCAGGGGGGATCACTGTACCTACATCAGATTGTTAGTACAGTGGCTCCGACCTGATTAGTCAGTTTTGTTTGTTCAATCCGCTGAGTGAATGTTTGGTGAAAGTCACATTCATTGCTTAAGTCTATATTCACCCGGGCATGCAGGACCATACAATGTACATGGTCCTATAATGTTCCCCACATGATTAGCTAAGGTATTTAGACAAGCAGGTATTGCTTTTGCTCAGTGCTCTTGCTGACTAGGAAAACAGGAAACAGCAGGGAATTTTTCCTTTAAATAGCATCACCCATTTATAAAGATCTCTGTAATGCCTTGCAGGTCTCCTTTATTAAACACGTTATATATATACCGTATATATATATATATATATATATATATATATATATATATATATATATATATATATATATATATATATATATATTGAGTAGGTTTGTTTGTAGAGGTAGCGTTTTTGAGAGTGTATTATGATGTTATGTGGTCAGTTGAGATTCCAATGTTTTTTTTTTGGTTTTTTTTTTCATTACTAAAATAAAACAAAGAATATTGAAATGTGCAGTAACAGAGTACCCAATCAGATTTAATTTTACAGCAGCAGAACGCAGTAATAAAAATGAAAGATAATCCCTTGCAATGCATTAGGGCACTTCACATGCTGCTCTTTAATAAAGTGGGCATGCTTTCTTCATTTCTAAATTCTGACTATAGAACATACTGAAATACCTGTGTTTCTCCTTGAATCCCCAAAATGTGACCTTCCCTTTGGTGCAAGTCATGTGACTAATGCATTATTCACATGGGCCCTATCAAAGTAAAGGATACGTGTTCAGGCAGAGCTACTGCCTGCAACATTCTTCCTGAACATAAGATAAATATCACATAATCAATACCTCTGCACTGGTCACATGACTATCATTCAAGCCAAAAATTATTCTGCTATCTCGAGGAGACAGGTATGTATTTCAGTACTCTCTATAGCAGCCATTCTCAACCAGGGTACCATGGATCTCCTCCAGAGGTTCCTAGGGGTTCTTTGAGCTGTGGATGATTGACCTCCCATTTGATGATGCCTTCACAGATGTAATGTCATGACACCAATTATGACATTTTCACCACCTCTTTAAGGGGCTTGTTTGTCATTCACCCCCAATAAATTGGTTTTATTAAGGGTTCCCTGATATCTGAAATTGTAGGGGTTCCTCTAGGAGCATTTATAGGAATGGTTTACTCCAACTAAAGTTGCCTGGTTGTGATGCTTTCAATATTTTCTAGGGCTTCACTGAACTGAAAAGGTTTTAAGATCAGCAGTGTCAGAGGACTCTATTACTGTGTCACTGATTCTAATAAACCAAGGCAGATATGAACTTAAATCTTTTGCCCTCTATTGCCTCGTACACACGACCGGTTTTCCTGTCAGGAAAACTGCCATGACAGCTTTTGGCTGGGAAAACCGGCCATGTGTATGCTCCATCACAGTTTTCCCAACAGGAAAACCGCCGGGAATCCTGGCGGGAAAAATGAGAACATGTCTCTTTTTTCCTGCCGGGATTCCCGGCGGTTTTTAACCAGGCAGTTTCCCTATGGGAAAGACTGCATTGGAGCATACACACGGCCGGGTTTCCTCACCAAAGCTCTCATGGCAGTTTTCCTGTCGGGAAAACCGTCCGTGTGTAGGGGGAAAAAGCTACCAAGCAGGTTACCGATTTTCCTGGTGGACTTTTTACCCATCGGGAAAACCGATTGTGTGTACAAGGCATTAGTCCTATTCTTTAAGAATTGACCTCAAACACTAGAGGAATTGCAATTCCTTTTTATATTATTCCATCATCTGAATATGAGGCTGGTCTATGTTCTGTTTGATAGGAGTTACATCAATTAGGGCATCTTGTGATCCCTTTACATGTTCATGCTTCTAAAACGTGATAATGTGTGGTTGGCAGCGTTCATATGAGATGTTATCAGCAAAGTACTGCAAAGATCCCTGTTTTCTGCAGCTGTTCGCTGTGTTTATGGACATTTCCTTAGACTGAACTAAAGGCATTTGCTGCATGGAAATCATCGTCTTATGGCTCCTGGCATTAAAGACAGAATGAACCAGATATAAATAGAAACAAAACATTTTGTTCTATTTTTAACATAAAAAGTACACTTATCCTTCTAACTTGTTGTTCTTATATAGCTAGAGCTGGGTAGATGGGACAAAGGGAGGGAAAATCCAGTATATGTAATTGAAATACATTGGTGCAATATTCCACACAAATCTTGCAAGCCAAACAAGAATGCCCCTTGCAGTGGTATATCAACATCATACACACCAAAAAGCAACGTGCAGATATCAAGACTGATCCATTCACTTCAAAGTGCTCCCATTATCAGAAAGACAGCAAGTGAGATTTAAAGTCATCAGTCCAAAGGATTATTATAGTAGCACTGCCCATTTTAAGACTCTTCTATAACAAGGTTAGATTAGCCCCGTGGATTGGTGGATTAAGATGGGTGTTATAAAGAAGAAAACATATTTTCTATTGTTTCTAATGCTATGGTAGCAGATTAATACAACTATAACCTATAAACAAAATGGTCTAAAGTTGACAATAGTAGATGTTCGAACCAATGTTTGTAGAAATATTTGTATGGAAATTCTCATCAGTACATTTGATAACTTGACGAATGTCATTTGAAAGTACTTTGTTTTTAACCTTTGATTTTTGAATGAATGTACGTTCTCAAACAAAAAAAACATTCACGGTTAGAAATTCGATCATTTCAGAATAGTCTTTTTCATTCTGCTCCTTCTAATTTTCTCATCACTGCTGTCTAAAAGGGACGTCACTTTGACCCCCACTAACGCCTGGTACACACGGATTTGAATACAGTCCGGTACCGGTCAGTTCAACAGAACAGTGTAGCTAGTTTTAGCAGCACTTTACAGCTGTTTTTAAAATGCCTGGAAAGCGCCCCAGTGTGAAAGGGTCTTAGAACTAAGTTACCTCCCTCAGTAGCTGTGTGAAGCCTGAATGTGACTCTGAAAGCAGTCCTGAAAAGTATTGCCATATACTGTAAATTTTCAGTTATTTGCTCTGGTACGCCAAAGACCTTTGCTGGCTTAGGCCTGCAATGCCAACATGTGTCAATAAATACTGTCTAGTAGAATGTCCGGAAGTTGCTAACCTTTAAGAATTTATAGTCCATGCAAACACAGGTTTAGCCATGTTGCAGGCTACACGGGTTGCTTTTGAGTTTTGACCTGAGGATGGAACACCACAAAATACTATTCATTTCAATAATGCACATTACCTTTGCAGCTACTGATGAATTTGGCTTTTCCAGTAAGTCCCAGAGCTTTTTCCGTTTGTCTGGGCAGCATGTATTATCAAACTCTTCCCCTTCCCTCTCTCTAAGGGTCTCAGCTTCTCTTCTTAGCTCCTCGTTCATCTGCTCTTTCTTTTGGTGATATCTGGCCTGACAGCATGATTCCAAATAGATTTCATCAATCCCCCAGAAATCAAGCTCCTGGCCAAATGACAATGCACACATCTCCTCCATCATGTGCAATTTCCCCGTCCTATAGAAATTTAAAATGGAAGTAAAAGCTCCTGGATGGCGGTCAAAAAAATATTCATTCTCATTGAGGTTGTAGTCATCACAGACTTCTAAGAGAGCTTCATGAGTGTTGCAGTCTCTTAGTTTTCCTAGTCTAGTCCTTGGCAGACGGTCTAAAGTCCTCCATAACACCTCATGATTTAGGCCTCCTACGTTGATTTTTACTCTACGGGAACATGCTTTGCTTCTGATTATCTCCACAGGTTCTGGTGGAAGAGAAAGTGTCGATCTTGAAGACTTTCGGTTCAGCCCAGGCGGAGCTTTTTCTGCCATGTTGTGTAAAACACAGAACTTAGTCAAACTTCTTGAAATAAATAATCATGGGAGATATTGATGAATTTTCATAAACTA
This sequence comes from Rana temporaria, assembly GCF_905171775.1. Lineage (NCBI taxonomy): Eukaryota > Metazoa > Chordata > Amphibia > Anura > Ranidae > Rana > Rana temporaria. The sequence goes on along the minus strand of NC_053493.1, from coordinate 338,513,228 downwards.
CAGGAAGGTTTTCGGCAAGATCGTGACCCACTTCAATCTGTAATATACAGAAATTCAGATTAATCTGATAATACATCATGTGAATAAACCAAATATGAATAACTATTGGGCATTGTATATTTTATATTGTATATTTTTTTAAATGAGAAAAACAGTTATAGGTGTTGCAAGTTTAACAAAACCAATATTCTTAAACACACTTTTTTTTTTAAAAATAAAAAATAAATACTGTTTTCACTTTACTTATTTATTGAATCTCAGGGCTGCCAAACGCCTGCAGACTTTTTTTTTCTGCCAAATTCTGTATACATGCACTCTCTCCAGTGTTGGTTGCCTTGGTTTGGACCAAATTTCCTAGTATAACACGGAGGACAATGCCTGCTTAATGTGTGTTGGCACAGCCACTCGTGGTCTCAACCAGAGGCGTGGTGACAACATGGGAGCACATTTGGGAGACTGTTGTCACCCCCTTTACATGGATGGCCTAAACAAGGACCCTCATGATATGATTACCAGGTTTTTCTTAATAAAATCAGAATATTTGAAAAGATTGAATGTATTTTTGAAATTACATCTATATGTAAAATGTATATAATATTTTAGGGGTTCGTTTTAGCATAGCTTCCAACTGTCCCTGATTTCGAGGGACTTTTCCTGATTATGTCCAACATACATGGGCCTAGATGTACTTCAAAAAAAGAAATATACTACTGTATACGTGGAAGATTAGATAAGGTTTTTGGGTTTATCGGTCATTTTAATTACTAGAAGGTAAATAAAGTTGACTGTATATCAGCTACATTTTATAAGATTTTGTAGCTCATGTATGTTTTCATCACCAGCTTAGAAGCAACATATTTGCTAATGCATAAATATTTCAGCATTTTATATTGATCCTTAGGGAAGTATATTTAGATAATCAATAAACTTCTTCAAACCGAACTACAGCGAAAAATAGCAATATTCTATTGAATATTTTGATGTACATAAATGTACCCCCACCAGTACAAAAATTTAGACATTTTGTTATTCTATTATTTAGTTTTAACTGCCATGCTAGACAAAGAGAGGCAACACAAAAAAAGTTATGCCGCGTACACTCGATCGGTCAAACCGATGAGAGCGGTCTGATTGACCGTTTTCATTGGTTAACCGATGAAGCCGACTGATGGTCAGTCGTGCCTACACACCATCGGTTAAAAAAACGATCGTGTCAGAACAAAATTTAAAACAAGATTGCTTTTTTTAACCTATGGATAAATAACTGATGGGGCCCACACACGATCGGTTTGGTCCGATGAAAACGGTCCATCAGACCGTTCTCACCGGTTTGACCGATCGTGTTTACGCGGCATAACTAGTATGTTGCAGTTACTTCGCATCTGGTAGACTGAAGACATGCTTATTGGCACCTCTGCAATTCAGTGAATGTTTTTTTTTTACTTAATAAATACATTTTCTCTGATTGGATAAGGTAGAGAGAAATGGATTGATGACATCATGTTCTACCCTCATTTATTGAACAAAAATACAAGACATTTTATTAATGGCAGAGGTGCCGAATGAGACTCTCCATGTCTTCAGTGTACCTAACAAAAAATCACTGCAGCAGCAGCATCTGGAACAGGACTGTGCTTACTGTATGTAGCAAAGACTACTATGCTGAATTTGGGAATTCCCAGCAGCCCTCTGGATTTGAAATATCCATATTTACATGTAACCAAGATGGGGCAATGAAGGTTTTAAAAATAGATTATTCCTAAAGTTCAGCTAAATGAACTAAAAAAAAGGGGGGGTTTTATGGTAAGTAGAAATTCCTATTTTCGGTAAATGTTTGTAAAGTGAAGAAATTCAGAGACAGCCAAGAGCAGTCCAACTGAGAGGTGGACAAGAAAGCTAAGACGATGCCAACAAGCCCACAAAAAACAACAGGTTGAAAAACAGAGAGCAAAAAGTTGCCTGAAGGATCTTAGGCTCGAAGATGAAGCCTGAACCCCCACCCGTAAATGAATGTGTGACCAAAAGTCTGGGTGGCAACCTTGCAAAACTGGGAAACAGTTGCCTGATGTAAGAAAAACTCAAACAGCTTGTGTCACATCCAAAGAATGGTGGCAAAACTTCTTGGGATGTATCAGAGCAGGACAGAAAGATGGAAGTATGATGAACAACCCAAACACTACGCAGGTCATGCTTAACTCCACATGGCATTTGTAATGGTATCATCAGACAAGGCTCTTAATATACATTTGTAGCATTTGTGACCATGTTTTCAAGGTCTAAACGAAAGACAATTTTAATTGTATGCTACTGAGAGAACTCACCACTCTTGGCAACTGCCCCATTTAGAGCATGTTACCCCCCCCCCCCCAATTAACAATTGAGCTAATTGTCAACCAGGGGTTAAAACACTGAACAGCATGAGATTAAAATCAACAGTTCAGTTCAGCCCTTAAGACTTTTGAAGTATCCCTATGTCCAATACCAAATTTAAACAAAATCTGACATCTGCCATGGGGCTATATCTCCATCTGGCAAGAGTTATCTATACTTAAAGGATAAGTGCTTGTTTAGTTAAAAAATAAATCAATATTGACCTATCCCACACAGCCTCTACAGCAAGAACTAAATAGGGAACAGTACCTATATTCTGAAGAACACCGTTATTGCACTGCCCTGCCTTGCTCAATGTTCTCCAGCTCCGGTGCTTTGCAGGTCTAATTAGAGTTGGGAGCCTATGCTAACAGATAGTCAGGTCTGTATCACTGAGGATAAATAGCGTTTCTGTCCAGCAGGGCTGCTGTTTAAAAAACATGGGGCCCTGTACAGCATACCTGACGCCCCCCCACATCCCCAAAAAATACACTAAAATCATTATTAGTGGACAAAAACACAACATAACTTTGCAAAATTCTTGCTAAATCTTAAAGATAAAACTGTATTGAGTTAATAAATGGCCTGGATTCAGAGAGAACGGGCGCACATTACGCCGCCGTAGCGCATCTCAATGTACACTATGCCGACGCAGCGCAGAGAGGCAAGCATGGAATTCAGGAAGCCAGTGCTCCCAAAGCTGCGTCGGCGTGGCGTAGATTTCGAAGGCGCAGCCCGGCGTAGGTGGAAGTGGGCTTGCCCCATGCAAAGCCATGCAAATGAAGCGTGACCCCATGCAAATGATGGGTTGTGTCGTGGACGCATCCCCGTGCACATGCTCATAACCACGCCGGAACAACTACAGTACCTAAGATATGCCGGATTACTGCCTACACCATGAACGTAATTTACGCCCATCCAGACACACGTCCAATGTAAACTACGTAAAAACCGCCGGCTTCTGTTCCCTGATGCAGACCTTTACATGTCTGCTGCTGAGTTACACCTCCTTTATGGGGCATCTTATGCGCACCTCTGTAGCCTGCGTCGGGCGGGCGCAGGTTCGTGAATCGCCGTATTTTCCTCATTTGCATATTTGAATGGCTAATCAATGGCAGCGCCACCATGCGGCCAGCGTAAATGTGCGCCCACCCTACGCCGGCGTAGGCAAGTTACGTCGGCGGGATTAGCCTGCTTTTAGGCGTATCTTAGTTTGTGGGTACGGCGCACAGATACGACGGCGCATATTTGCACTTACGCTGCGTTTCTGGAGATGCGTCGGCGCAAGTGCTTTGTGAATCCGGGCCAATATCTCTGTGTGTGAATGGGGTCTTTGGGATCATTCACATGGGTGCTGTGGCCTGTACAGTTTAAATATATATTTTTTTAGAGTATGCTATGGGGACACCGCAGCTATACGAATACAGCTGCATGTCCTTATTTGACAGGCATGTGGATGCAGGTCTATTGCACCAAACACAGACAGTGTGCATTTCGACCACTCACTTTCCCCTGCACAGCTGTGAAATTAGGACCTACAGCTGTGTTCATACAGCCGATGCGTCCTCATACAGTAAGAGGCAGCTCCAGACACACTGTATGGGACAGAGAACTAAATGAGAGGCTCCTGTTCATTCACAAACTAAAGCACAGTTTGCTAAACTACAGTTATGAATCGACAAATTGAGTGATTGGTACCAATCACTAGGTGTGTTCATTCAGCACAGGAACTGGCCAGTAAATATTACATATTTACCACCACCCCTTGCTCTCCATCCTAAAAAGATCCCCCTGTGTGCCACAGCAGCCGGCTGGCAGGAGCAGAGAGGAAGCTGGCAGCATTGTGTGTGTGTGTGGGGGGGGGGGGGGGGCTCACGGTAGGGGCACAGGCAGCAAGGGGAATCAGATATGGTCAGGGAAAGTGATTGGTATGGCAGAAGAGCAATTACAGGAACCAAAACCCTGTATGGCTCTTTCTATAGCACCTAAAAGCTGTCAGGGGGAGGGGAAGCCGGCTTTCAGCTCCTGCAGAGAGAACCATAAAAGGGATTGATTCCTGTAACTGCTTGTTAGCCGCACTGATCACCCTCCCTGCCCACATCTGATTCACCATGCTGACCGGGCCCCCCTGCTGGCCAGGAGCCCATAAGGTGGACCGGTGGTACCCCCTTATCATCGACCCTGCTGCCCAGGCCCATCTTGAGCTCATTTTGCACACCTGTCTTAAATTAAATATACAGAGTGCCAATATTATTAAAAACCATGATGTATCCGTTAACTAAAGAATGCCTGTAATACGCACCTAATTTCTTGTGTCTAGTCCTCATATGGCAACAAGTAATGTTTTTGTCATTTCCTACTAGTTACAACTGATATTTCGAACTTCAGAAAGATATAAAAGACACAAATTAATAAAGCTTCACATTTTTTTACATGGAGAAGCTTTAAAGGATCACTAAAGGAATTTTTTTTTTTTAGCTAAATAGCTTCCTTTACCTTACTGCAGTACTGGTTTCATGTCCTTATTGTTCATCTTTGCTTTGAAGTGGCTGTAATTCTGCTGTGATCTCCACACTTCCTGGTTGTCTTTTTCCTTATAACCATCGTACTGGGAGCTTTTCACTGTAGGTCTAAGCTGTCATTACTGTGTGTCTAAAACTTAACAGAACCAATCAGATTCATTTTAAAAACAAAACACTGCCCTTGATTTGTTTGTTTTTGTTCTGTGTGTCTCTCTAGTTCACAGGAACATGAAAACAGTTTAAAAGTGAAACTAAACTGCAGGCACATTATATGATTGATTTTTATCTATTTGTAATCATTTTTAAAAGGAATCAGTTAACTTTTATGTCTCTATACCCTGTAAACAGTCATTTCAGCAAACATTTTGGTGGTATTTGATCACCTCTGCGGTTTTTATTTTTTGCGCTATAAACAAAAAAAGAGCGACAATTTAAAAAATATATATTTTTTTTTTTACTTGTTGCTATAATAAATATCCAATTTTTTTTTTTAAAAAACTATTTTTTTTCTCAGTTAAGGCCGATACGTATTTTTCGACGTATTTTTGTAAAAAAAAAAAAAAAAAATCGCAATAAGCGACTGGTTTGCGCAAAAGTTATAGCGCCTACAAAATGGGGAACAGAATTATGATTTTTTTTCATTTTTTTTTTTTTACTAGTAATGGCGGCGATCTGCGATTTTTATTGGGACTGCAATATTGCGACGGACGTATCGGACACTTTCGACACAAATTTGGGACCATTCACATTTATACAGCGATCAGTGCTATAAAAATGCACTAATTACTGTATAAATGTGACTGGCAGTGAAGGGGTTAACACTAGGGGGTGAGGAAGGGGTTAACTGTGTAGCCTGGGTGTGTTCTAACTGTGTGGGGGGAGGGGGGTGACTGGGGGAGGTGACCGATGCTGTGTCTCTATGTACAAGAGACACAGATCGGTCTCCTCTCCTCTAACAGCACGTGGAGCTCTGTGTTTACACACAGAGCTCCACGTCCCTGCTGTTACCGGCTGTGTTCCCGACGATCGCGTGTTCCCAGGCGGACATCGCGGCCGCCAGGTACACGCATCGGGTCCCCAGCGATGTGGCGGCACAGTGGTTACCCGCCGCGCGCCCCCCAGTGGCGCGCGCGGGTAATGCATTTCAAATGACGTCCAAAGACGTCCACTTGGTACCTGAGAACCGCGCTGTTGACGTCTTTTGTCAATAGTGCGGGTCTCAAGTGGTTAAAAAGTTGATTATTTTGATGCTTTGCTTTAAAACTGATTAAAACAAGTTCAGATACAGTAGTTATAGACACATTTGTACTTCCAATTTTAACTATATAGCTTTACTGATGATACAATAGCAAATAAACAGAGTAATCGCAGCATGTACCAGATGTCTGCTAGAGAAACCCAAACTGAATTAAGCAGATCTTAGTTGTATTACACATACAAACACACTGAAAACGAATGGTACTAGCAATGAACACATTAGGAGTACAGTAAAACAAACTTCAACATGTTATGTTTACAGAGGGATTTTAATTACTCAGGCATCCATTTTTTTTCTTTTTTTTGCTTTGAGCAGTTTTATATTTCACAGGCATTTGCATCATAATATTTAATACTCTTCACCATTCTGTACTTAAGAACATCAGCAGCGCTAATTATCTGTTTGTATATATTTCTGACTGAATTGCATTTGTACTGCAGCATCCTAGAATGGCGCACTTACCGCTAATGACTAAACCTTTGGCTAAAAGCAATTGCATCCTTGGATGGCAAGAGTCAAGTGTTAATTTTCATTGCATACTTTTTAATCATCATGTGTTCCCAGTACAAGTGGCTAACATCTACATAGTATCCAAAAGACATTTGTGGGCAGATACAAGATGGTTTCAGTACAAACTGAAAAGCTCAAATTATGTAAATAAATTCAAATTGTCTTTTTAGAAATGCCAAGAGAAGGCCTTGAGACTGAAGGCTGAACAGATTATAAACTCGTTAGTGTATCATCGTGCATTTCTTCTGACAGTTGATCAATTCTTGGCAGGCATGACTTTTAGTAAATTAATGTACACAAGTAGATTTCGAGCTAAACTGGGACTAATAATGATGCAACCCCCTTGTCTTGCCTTGCTACACTTGTTTTGGATGGCTCTGTAACTTGAGGCTCTTGGATTCACTTTCTATTAAATAAAAGCAAAAGTGTGCCCATTCCAAAATAGGCAAGTTTGGAAATGTTACAAACAATGCTAAAGAAGTGTCTTAGTGGAAAGTGTATACAAGAGAAAAATGTAAAGATTATGACAGCAGGAAATGTGTGCAGAATAATGTGAAAGGTATGGCGGCAGGCAGTATGCGTAGGAGAGAAGTATGGGGCATATGATAGTACACAGTGTGGAGTGTGAAGGGTTTAACAGCAGGCAGTACAGTATGTGCAAGAGAGGAGTGTGAAAGGTATGAAGGTTGGTATGTGTGCAGAAAAGTAGCGTGGAGGGGTATGATGACTGGCATCATGTACAAGAGATAAGGGTATAACGACTGACAGAATGTTCAGTGTTGAGGGCAGTAGTGTATTTAGGTTTTGTGCTACCCTAGGCCTGACTAAACTTGTGCGCCCCCTAATTTAAATATGACCCACCCCTTCCTGTCAAGGCAACACCCCTTGCTGTTTAAGTGTTGCCTATAGTTCTACTTTAGGCACAAATTTCTGATAATTTTATTGAGAGGACTAAGCAGATATAACCATGCCAATGGTGCAGCAGAAAATACATCGCACAGTGAGGAAGGTTTTTGGACGGGATGATAGGACAGTCAAAATTAGAAGCACCCCCCCCCCCCCCCACCCACAGTTGCGGAATGCTGGCCAGCTGCATACCGGAAGCAGTGGCCGCTTTATGGGGGCACTAGACTAATTTGCCTCTCTGCCCAGTCCGCCCCATAAGACTGGCGCTACACTAACAGTGTAGCGCAAGCTGGCAGAGACTCTTTCTGTGCGGCCCCCCTGCAAAGTGCTGCCCAGGCCTGGGCCTTGTTGGCCTAGGCCAGGATACAGCGTTGGTTGAGGGCATAATGGTGGTCAGCACGCACAGGAGAGGAGTGAAGAGGGAATTAGAGCTGGTAAAATGGGCAGGGAAGAAGTGCCAAGAATGTTACATCACCTGGTATGTGTTGGGAACTAAGCATTGAGGAATCAACGCACATGTGCAGGGAATTGGGTGCTCAGGTGTTAACATGCACGTGCTTGAGAATGGGTTGAGAGGTTAATGCATATACACTTGAGCATTGACCCTGAGCGGTTAAGGCAAACATTCTGTGGACTGGGCCCTATGGGTTAAGGCAGTGGTTCTCAACCTCAGTCCTCAAGTACCCCCAACGGGCCATGTTTTGGGAATTTCTCTTAGATAAAATAGCTGTCCAAAATACCAAGCCATTGACTCTGATTTAAAGCACCTGTGCAAGATAAAGAAAAACCTGCAAACATTGCCTGTTGGGGGTACTTGAGGACTGAGGTTGAGAACCACTGGGTTAAGGTACATGCCCTGGAGCATGGGTGCTGGGGGATTAAAGAGGACCCAAAATTCAAAAGTTGACGATTTCATATGTTATAGAAACATGTAGAGATGTACCCAAGCAACACCCTGAAATATGAACCCTTTGTCTTTCTTCCTGAAAAACAACACAGCACTTCGTGGTAATGGTATGTGAGTGCACCTAGGCACTCTTGTGCAAACAGCCCCACGGTTGAAAAGCTGCAGGGAGACCACAAACAACACTAAGGACTAGTCCTTTACTATTACTTTTTTTTTGGTCACTCTTTTTTTTCTAGAGTTCAGCTGTCACACATGAGACTGGTCCTTGAGTGGTTAATGCAACTCTTGGGCCTAATAACTTAACAGCTGGTCTAAAAACTGTCCACTTAGCTCTAGGCACTCACTGCTTGGATACTGGGATGTGAGGTGTGTGTGCTGGTGTTAGGAAACAGGGAAAAAACAATGTGTGTACTGGAGGTGGGAAACACGTGCAAGATTGATGTGTGTACTGGGGACTGTTTGCTGGGGACAGGATACAGTTGAGAGATCAATGGTCGCTGTGGACAGGATAAAGGGGGGATACGAGAGAGGAGAGACCTATGTGGGTGTGCTGGTAAAGACACATTTGAAAGCTAGATGGGAGAGATCAGAGTGATTGTGCTGGGGGCTGGACACAGGAGAGACTAATATGAGTGCTGGGGTTGAGATCTCACTGGTGGATCAAGATCTGTTCAGCTAAATTCAGTGTAGCACCCTCTAGTGCAGTGGTTCTCAACCTGGGGGTCGGGACCCCCTCGGGGGTCAAATGACGAGTTGCCAGGGGTCACCGAATCCTAGGCTGTTCCTGAAGCCCGCACCTCTCTCCCAGCCTTTTCGCGGCTGCCCAAATGGGCTGTTCCTGGAGCCCGCGGCCGCCCACTCAGCCTCTTCTCAGCCGCCCATTCAGTTCAACGGCATGGCTGGGGGACAGAGACTAGAGGTCAGCTGACTTGAGAGGAATGTGAAGTGGGAGGGGCTGGAGGAGACCCTATCTCCTTATTTCGGCATAGGTGTCACTGCTACGAGACACCACAGAGCTGGAGACACAGTGAAGCCGGAGACACAGTGAGTAACACTACCTGTGATTAAAAGTCCCCACTACAGTTCTCAGATCAGCAGATGACCTTGATCAAAAGCACCTAAGTTGGCTGATCAGAACTCCCCCCTGCACTGCCACTCATCCCTTTCCCCACCAAGGAGTAAAAGAAGGAATAAAAATAGAGAATACGTGGAAGGGAGAGGAAAAGGAGGGGGAGGAACAAAGAAAAAGGGAGAGATAGAACAAGAAACACAGCCAGAGAGAGAGATGGGGGGGAAAATAAATTAGGATAGAGAGAGATAAAAGATAAAGAAAGGAGAACAAAGAGAAAGAGTGGTACAAGGGGTTTTAATAATGTACGAGTGGAAGGGACTCAAGGAGCGCTAAATGTCCGTGGGTTAGGGGTGAAAATGACTTGCCTTGCCTTGGATGCTGACAACCCACGCTACAAAAATAATTTTACTGTTAGGGGTCCCCACAACTTGGGAAATCTTATCAAGGGGTCAGGGCACTAGAAAGGTCGAGAACCACTGCTCTAGTGTGTGATACTAAAAGAGTAGTGTAGGTAAAAGCATGTGCCCGGCTCTAGTATTAAAACCTGGGTCACTGAATCTGGGTCAGGTATATTAAAGGCCAGGGCTGGGTGACTCATCCTGACAGCTCTCTGGTGCCTCCCCTGTTATCTGGAATATTGTAGAATGCTCTAGAACTAATGGGCAGAGGTAAGGAGGAGCTATCATTAATATTTATGGAACCTCAGCCAATCCCCAAAAATGGGCTGGAAGGGGGACTGAGAGAAATCCATAAATAGACATGGGCCATGCCAGCAGGAGAGCTGGGTGGGAGAATGGTGGGAGATGGCGTGGCTGTCAGTGGCCCTTGAGGAACCCCTGCAGGGGAGGGGAAAAGAGGACTTTGTGTAAATAAGGAGGGAGTTGTTCATGGACATTTTTAAGGTGGGCATCCCATAAATTCCCCACCCCATCCAAGTTATCCACCTCTAATGAAGCAACAAAAACAAGGCAAGGAGAGTTTCTGTGTTGGAATGCATGAAGGAAATGCTGTGCGTCTGGCTGTATAGCAGTGGGGAGTCCTAACTCAGCAGCTCCTATGTGGGGTGTGCTACATCAGCAATGGAGAAAGAACCTTGCATGAGAAAGTAGAAAAAAACACTATACTATATAGCCCAGCAAAGGGTAGGCTAGGACAGGATTTCACAGAATATCCATTTTGCTAGTCCTTTTTAAAGCTGAGCTCCATGCAGATATAAAGTACACAATTTAATGCAACGTTTTATTCATTAATACATCATTAAATGTAGTCATTAAATGCAAGCTGTGCAGGTACCTCAGTTTAACCTGTCATCAGCCTCTTGAAGTTCCTGTACAGCAGGCTGGGGTTGAAGAATTAGCACAAGGAGCCAGTCATTTGTGCTGCAGTGCTCATGTGCTAATAAGCAACATGCTGTCAGGAGGAGACAGCACACTGACAAAGCTGAAAGAAAATCTCCCAGATAAGATTTAGACAGAAAAAAAAAAAAAAACTGACAGGGGTCTTAAACATTTCCTACTTTATCCAAAATGAAAAAAAAAAAAAAAAAAAACATTTTGGCTTTATATCCCCTTTAACCACTTACAGACCGGAAGATTTTCCCCCTTAATGACAGGCCATTTCTTGCGACATGGCACTGCATCGCTTTAACTGAAAAATTGCGCGATCATGTGAATCTGTACTCAAACAAAATTGACGTCCTTTTTTCCCCACAAATATAGCTTTCTTTTGGTGGTATTTGATCACCTCTGCGGTTTTTATTTTTTACACTATAAACAAAAAAGTGCAGCAATTTAAAAAAAATATATATATTTTTTACTTTTTGCTATAATAAATATCCCCAACAAATAAATAATAATACTTCTTCCTCAGTTTAGGCTGATATGTTTTCTTCTAAATTTTTGGTAATAAAAAAAATTGCAATAAGCTTATATTGAGTTATGTAGTCTACAAAATAGGGGATAGATTTATGGCATTTTTATTATTATCATTTTTTTTACTAGTAATGGCAGCAATCTGCGATTTTTTGTGGCGGACAGATCGAACACTTTTGACACATTTTTGGGACCATTGACAGTGTTCAGTGCTATAAAAATGCACTGATTACTGTGTAAATGTCACTGGTAGGGAAGGGGTTAACACTAGGGGGCAATCAAGGGGTTAAATGTGTTCCCGGGGAGGTGTTTCTAACTGTGGGGGGATGGGACTGACTGGAGGAGGCGAGAGATCGCTTTTTCCTAATCACTAGGAACAGCAGATCTCTCTCCTTCCCTGTCAGAACGGGGGTCTGTCTGTTTACATTGACAGATCTCCGTTCTGGCTCTCTTTCCCCCACGATCGCAGGTGGCCGGAAGACATCGCGGCCGCCGGCCATGCACATCGGGTCCCCCATTGTGCAGCCGGCGTACACGCCTGTTGTGGCTCTTAAAGGAGCCGATGTACACCTATGGCGATTTGCAGGAACGAGCCGACCTGCCGCAGTATAATGATGGCGGCTGGTCGGTAAATGGTTAATTAAAGTGAAGCTTCAGCCAAACACTTGAATACAAAGCTGAAATCCATTAGTAAACGTTCCTCTCCAATGTTAAGTGTCTGAAAGCAAGTTAGATTGACATCAATGTGTAATGTAAAATGCACATGTCCTATTTTCTTTTCAACACCCTTAGTGTGAACTAAAGCTATTAGATTAAAATGGAAAATTGCTATTTTCTTGGGTTGAGATTGTGCTGGACAGCGCTACCCATCGCTGCTGATATGAATGAGCCCATAGGCTAAGTTCACATCTAGGCATGTGTGGTTGATGCTTTTTACATCACGTTTGCCAGAGGACCGGTTCATAAACACGGGTGTAACACTTGTTACTAAAGCTGAACTTAGCCATTAACCACCTCAATACCGGACACTTTGATACCCTTCCTGCCCAGGCCAATTTTTAGCTTTCAGCACTGTCACACTTACAATACCAATTATTCAGTCACACTGTACCCAAATGAAACCGCTTCCTTTGGCTCAACCCGCTGGTTAAACAAAAGAAAGGGAATCATGTATGGTGAGCCTAATGCTGTGTACAGAGAAAAATGCAATTTTTTTAATTGGTCGTGAAAAACGGTCGTGTGTAGGCTCCAGAGCATTTTTCTCGACAAGAAAAATGGGCGTTAAAAATGTAGAACCTCGTTTTTCACGTCGTCGGCAGACAAAGGGCGGCGCCATTCGAATGTAACTTCCCCTTTACAGTGCCGTCGTATGTGTTGTAAGTCACCGTGCTTTGCTCGAGCATTTTTTTTCACGATCGTGTGCATGCAAGGCAGGCTTGAGAGGAATCATGTCGAGAAATTTTTTTTTTTTCCATGACATGAATAACGGTTGTGTATACGCGGCATAAGGGTCGCATTCTTCCTAAGAGGTATTTTTCCCATTACCCCTGATTAACTGTTTTTTTTTAGGTTCCTCTGGGGTAAAACATTTGAGAAAGACTGCTGTAGACACTTGCTACTTCTGGGCTTAGCTTTACTGTTTCCGAGGTCAACCCTCTTCTCATTGGAAAGAAGTTAGGAAGCTATTGAAACAGAAAAGCTTTTTGGTAGGGTTGTCCCGATACCGATACTAGTATCGGTATCGGGACCGATACCGAGTATTTGCGCTAGTACTTGTACTCGTGCAAATACTCCAGATGCCTGGTAGAATACTTTTTTTTCCCCCGAGTGCGGGTGGAGAGGGGGTGGAGTGCGGGTGGAGAGGGGGTAGAGAGGGGGTGGAGAGGGGGCGGAGAGCGGAGCAGAGCAGTCCTCGTATGGGGGAGAGGAGAGCTGCTGCCGCTGCCGCCTTAGACAAAGCCAAGTCAATCCCCCCCGCCGCTGCCGACATCTAGTTACTATGCGCTGGGGGAACACAACAGATGTCATTTGCATTAGAATAGCTGGGTGTTCCCCCGCCGCGCCGTCAGGTATAGCCCCTCCCCCTTGCCCGTGCACTTTGATAGTCAGGTCACCCATCCGACGAGTGACCTGTCTATCAAAGTTTCTGGGCAAGGGGGAGTGGCTATACATGACGGTGCGGCGGGGGAACACACAGCTATTCAAATGCAAATGACAGCTGTTGTGTTCCCCCAGCGCATAGTAACTAGATGTCAGCAGCGGTGGGGGGAGGGGGGGTTGACTTGGCTTTGTCTTAGGGGACACAAGGCTGCATTAGGGACATGGCTGAATTTAGGGACATGGCTGAATTAAGGGACATGGCTGAATTAAGGGACATGGCTGAATTTAGGGACATGGCTGGATTAAGGGACATGGCTGAATTAAGGGACATGGCTGAATTTAGGGACATGGCTGAATTAAGGGACATGGCTGAATTAAGGGACATGGTTGAATTTAGGGACATGGCTGAATTTAGGGACATGGCTGAATTAAGGGACATGGCTGAATTTAGGGACATGGCTGAATTTAGGGACAAGGCTGCATTTGGGGACACAAGGCTGCATTTGGGGACACGTGGCTGCATTTAAAAAAAAGTATCGGTATTCGGTATCGGCGAGTTCATGAAAAAAAGTATCGGTACTTGTACTCGGTCCTAAAAAAGTGGTATTGGGACAACCCTACTTTTTGGCCATACTTCTCTTGTTGATCACTGGAGTGCACTTATTTTTGCTCTCCTTTGACCCAAAGTCAGGTAATTGTGGGCTATTGCCTGCTATCAGCTGATGTCACAGAATCACTCCAGGCTCTAGAAGAATCCCTACCATATTGTTGGGATCCACCCAACTGTCTGACTAACAGCTGGCTCTCAGTGCATGGCCGAGTGCTGATGCAAGCTGTGCCCACCTCCTTACCAGTGATCATTGGCAAGCAGAATTTGAGAGCAGTAACTAATAGTCACTACTCTCCTCTCAGAGCAGACCGAAAACAGTGATCAGTGGTCATATGATTGCTCAGTTATCAGGCTTAGCGCAAGCGGGGGACAACTGCAGCATCAGACTTATGCTGTAGCATGCAGGTGAGTATGAAGCCTCGTACACACGACCGAGGAACTCGACGGGTGAAACACATCGTTTTCCTTTCCTCGAGTTCCTTGTTAGGCTGTATAGGAACTCGACAAGGCAAGTTTCTCCATTCCCGTTGAGGAAATAGAGAACATGCTTTCTTTTTGGCTCGTCGAGTTTCTCGACAGTTTCCTCGACGAAAATGTACACATGACCGGTTTCCTCGGCAAAAAAATATCTCCCAGCAAGTTTCTTGCTGGTTTTTGCCGAGAAACTCGGTCGTGTGTACGAGGCCTGAATGTTTGTTTGTTAATAGCCACAAACTTTTCCTTTAAGTATCCATTGGGGTGGTTTACTAAAGGGAAATAGACAAGTGCAGTTGCACTCATTTTTTCCAGAGCTTAGTAAATGCGGTAAAGTTTCCATCATCCTATCATGTGCAAGCAAAACATTTTTTTTTTTTTTCCTTGCATTGATTGGGTATTCTTTACAACGTGAAGCTTCACCACATTACATTTACTAAGGAAAATGAGTGCAACTTTAACTGCACTTGGAAAGTGCAAAGTCTATTTGCCTTTAGTAAATGAACCCCAATGAGTAGGCTGGAGACAGAGGTGACACAGGAAGCTGCACTGCTGAACTAAGAAGGTGAATTTCTTAAAGTGGAGTTCCACCCATAAATATAACATTACATCAGTAGTTTTAAAAAAAATTCTTTAGTCCTTTAAGAAAAAAAAAATGTTTTAGATGCCTTCAAAGTGTTGTTGCTAGGCAGAATAGTTAATCTTCCCTCTTCCTGCACCTAGGTGCTTAAGCTTCACCGCACAGACTCCTGGGAATGTAGTGGGTGTAACTTTCCAGGAGTCTGTGCACTCCCCAGTCTCGAAGAATCATGTGACTTGGACAGTACAGGTGCTGAAACCTGATCTGAAAACTATTACACTGCTTGTGCAGCACTGAGCATGTGCGAGATCTGCAAGGCTGAAATCTAGGAAGTCATACAGTCTGGCTTCATGATGCCCACACTTAAGATGGCCCCAGTCAATTTCTATTTTATAAAGTGTCTAAATGCTGTAACAACCTAACAAAACGGACCTTAGTTTACAGACTAACTTTACTAGAATACATTAAGCTTGTGTATTACAGGGGTATTTATATTTAAAAAGTGAAATTGTGGCCGGAACTCCGCTTTAATAAGGGATTTTAGATTTTGGGTGTCACATGACTGGCTATCATACCTCCCAACAAGCACGGATTCTGCGGGATTATCCCGCACTGACTGCACATTCCCGCAGTCCCGCAATAGGGTTAAATTTCCCGCACTGAGAGGATCCGAGCCCCCCCCCCTGCTCAGTACTGTAGGAGGAGGCGGGCGGAGCTGAATGGGCAGTACTGCTGGAGGAGGCGGGTGTAGCTGAATGGCAGCCTATAGGAGGAGGCGGGCGGAGCTGAATGGCAGCTGTCATATCGGAGGAGGCGGGCGGAGATGAACAGCAGCCGTACTATTGGAGGAGGCGGGCGGAGCTGAACAGCAGCCGTACTATTGGAGGAGGCGGCCGTAGCTGAATGTACTGCGGCGCGTCGATGACTGCTGAGGGAGGAAACATTCTGTGCAACATCTCTCAACAACTTCGATCGCCGTATAGAAAATGTGTGTAAACTGTAGAACTGGTTATTACATGTTCTTTGCATAAGGGCCCTTTCACACGGGGGGATCTGTAATGATCCGCCTCCGTGTGTCCGTCAGCGCAGCGGGGATCGCTCCGTAAAATCCCCGCTGAGCCGTCGGCTGACAGGGCGGTCCCCACACACTGTGCAGGGACCGCCCTGTCTTTTCTCCGCTCTCCCCTATGGGGGGAACGGATGAACATGGACCTTGTGTCCGTGTTCATCCGATCCGCAGACGGAAGAAAAAACAGGATTTTCTTCCGTCCGCAAAATCGGATCTTTGCGGAGGCGGGTGATTAAAGGTGTCAGCGGATGTTCATCCGCTGACACCCGTAATCACATAGGGACCAATGTATGTCCCGTTTTCATCCGCAAACGGATGGATGAAAATGCGGACATACGGTCCACACATGTGAAAGGGGCCTTAATATCTGCATTATATATATATATATATATATATATATATATATATATATACACATACATACATACAAACACAGGCAAAAAGTAAAAAATAAAATAAACATATATGTATTTCGACTGTGTATTTATATATTTTAAAAACTACAAGCAGAAATATTAAGTACATCTACTGTACCTATTTTTTCCTGTAAAAGTGGAGCTTGGCACGCTCCCTCCCACTTCCTGGATCCCTCTATTGATCGTCTTTTAGATCATAATTCAGGTGGACATTGGGAAATTCTATTTTTGCAATATTAACCACTTCAGCCCCCCGGAAGATTTGCCCCCTTAATGATTATCCAATTTTTTGCGATACGGCACTGCGTCGCTTTAACTGATAATTGCACGGACGTGCAACACTGTACCCAAACAAAATTGATGTTCTTTTTATCCCACAAATAGAGCTTTCATTTGGTGGTATTTGATCACCTCTGCAGTTTACATTTTTTGCACTATAAACGAAAAGACCGACAATTTAAAAATATATATATATATTTTTTACTTTTTTTGCTATAATAAATATCCCCCCCCCCCCTCCAAAAAAAATATATAATTTATAATTTCTTCATCAGTTTAGGCCAATATGTATTCTTTTACATATGTTTGGTAAAAAAAAATTGCACTAAGCGTATATTGATTGGTTTGCGCAAAGGTTATAGGGGTTGATTTACTAAAGACAAATCTATTTTGCACTACAAGTGCACTTGGAAGTGCAGTCGCTGTAGATATGAGGGGAAAATCTGAAATGAGGGGAAGCTCTGCTGATTTATATCATCCAATCGTGTACAAACAAAAATGCTGTTTTTTATTTTCCTTGCATGTCCCCCACAGATCTACAGCGACTGCACTTGCAGTGAACTTGTAGTGCAAAGTAGATTTGCCTTTAGTAAATAAACCCCATAGTGTCTACAAAATAGGGAATATATTCATTGTATTTTTATTATTATTATTTTTTTTACTAGTAATGGCAGTGATCAGATTTTTAGCGGGACTGCAACATTGCGGCAGGCAGATCAGACACGTTGACACTTTTATTGGGACCGGTGACATTTATACAGCGATCAGTGCAATAAAAATGCTGTATAAATGACACTGGCAGGGAAGGGGTTCACATTAGGGGGTGATCAAGGGGTTTAACGTGTTCCCTGGGAGGTGTTTCTAACTGTGGGGGAGGGGACTGACTGGGAGTACAGAGAGATCACTGTTCCTAATCACTCAGTACTCCCCTGAAAGAACTTGGGTTCGGCTTGTTTACATTGACAGATCCCTGATATGACAGTTTCCCCACCGTGTGCGCCTGCTGTAGCTGTTAAAGGGACCGGCATACGGGCCGCGTACCGGTACGGCGATTCGCTGGATCGAGCTGACCTGCCACAGTATAATGACAGCGGCTGATCGGCAAGCGGTTAAAGCATATGTGGAAGTGTACCTATAATCATAATTAAAAAAAAATCCATCCTGGCCCTCTCTATTAATTTAGAGGCATCAATACTCATTTCACAACACTGAAGCTGTAATACACAACATGGAAAATCAGCGATCAGGTTTCCATAGCAACAAAAGTGTCAAGACATCCTTTACAATTTTGCACATTCACTCTATAGCCCCCAATTACAGCCTATAGGGGCGCAGGTGCATGTGCAAAGTAAACCCATTGCATGGGGATGTGAATTCTGCATTCTGCATTCTACCAGTGGCGGCTGGTGCTCCAAATTTTTTGGGGGGCGCAAACGAAAAAAAAAAAATTGCAGCCTCACTGTGCCATGCCATCAAACACAGCCACTGTGCCATGCCATCAAACGCAATCACTGTGTCATCAATTGTCACCACTGTGCCATGCCATCAAATGCAGCCACTGTGCCATCAATTGTCACCACTGTGCCATGCCATTAAACGCAGCCACTGTGCCATCAATTATCACCACTGTGCCATGCCATTAAATGCAGTCACTATGCCATCAATTTGCACCACTGTGCCATACCATCAAACGCAGTCACTGTGCCATACCATCAAACGCAGTCACTGTGCCATGCCATCAAACGCAGTCACTGTGCCATGCCATCAAACGCAGACACTGTGCCATTCCATCAAACGCAGCCACTGTGCTGTGCCATCAATTTTCACCACTGTGCCATGCCATCAAACGCAGCCACTGTGCCCCTCAATTGTCGCCACTGTGCCAATTGTAGCCACTGTGCTCATTGTTGCCACTGTGCATGTCACAGTGCCGTTTAATTGCTGCCACTGTGCCCATTGTCACCACTGTGGCCTTTGTCACCACTGTGCCCTTTGTCACCACTGTGCCCATTGATGCCACTGTGTCCTTTGATGCCACTGTGCCCTTTGTCACCACTGTGCCCATTGATGCCACTGTGCCCTTTGTCGCCTTTGTGCCCATTGTTGCCGCTGTGCCCTGTAAAATGCACTTACCTTACTCCTTCCACGTCCCTCGATGTCTTCTCCCACCTTGGTGACGCTTCAGCCAATCAGGTTACCGATAACCAGAATCGGGGAACATGATTGGCTGAGACGGCCATGAGTCTTATCCAAGGAACGCACCCCCTGTACGTCCCGTGGCTCTGATAGGCACTTCCGCACAGCCAACCAGCTGCCGTTATTCAGGTGGCCGGCGCTCAATTTCCGGCCATCTCTGAATAGACCAGCGGCAGCTGGCAACAATAACATACATTCATGCAATGCATGAATGTATGTTATTAGACTCAGTGGCGGGCAAGAGCCAGAGGGGGCGGCGCTCCAGCGCCCTCTATGGCCGAACCGCCACTGCATTCTACATACTCCTGTATGCCAGGTGGAACAGCACCTTCTACATTGGAAGGTGAGTATTCCTTATTCTAAAATGCTAGAGAGGACCAGGGTGGGGCATATTTATTTTAAGTAATCTTGCACCTTTAATAACAAAAGCCAAAGAGAAATACAAATTCAGATTTGCTTTCCTAATAATCCTTTTATGAAGAGAATTTTTACATATCACTGACAATGACCAGAAAAAGGTGTTTGGATAGCCCACAGAGTTTAATGATGAGTCAGTTGCAGACCATGAAGAAAAAGGAAATACAATCCTCAAGCCCTGTACACACGTTTTTTTTCCCTGACGGGATTCCCGGCAAGTTTGCCTTGCCAAACCCTGAGTACACACGGGCATTCAAAAGAACAGCCATTCTTTTGAATGGCAAAAACGCGGTGACGCCATCGACTACGACGAGCCAAAACTCGTCATATTCGATGCCATCGCCGACATCTTGCTACACCCTACCCTTGTATGCTGCCGCGCATGCGTCAAAGTCTCTTCGAGCATGCGCGAGTTTACCTGGGGACAGGTAAGTATACACACAAACAGCTTTCTCGGCAGGAAACACTGCCGAGATTTCGACAAGAAAATAGAGAGCAGGTTCTCTATTTTTCTCGTCGGGATTCCCGGCAGTTTTCTCGCTGAGAAAGCATACACACGCACGGTTATCTCGGCAAAAGGCTCTCCCAGCAGCTTTCTTGTTGAGAAAACCATGTGTGTGTACGAGGCTTTAGAGTAAAATAACAACTGAGACACTGGTATAGCCTGCTTCCACCAAGCAACTGATTAAATACTTTCTTTTCTGTAATTTCTTTTACAAGATCCCTCCCCTCATTAATTTTGACCTTTTCATTTGTCTCTGAACTGCTGCTCAGTCCAACCTCATTTCTGTCTTAATTAATCATGAGAGTAAAGGCACAGTTGGGCTGTCTTTATCCCATGAGTCACTGTCATGGAAAAGATTTTTTTAAATACTGAATATCCACAAAGTGATAGCTCCGAATATATAAAGATTACCGAAAAGGTGTGTGGTGAAACTGGATGTAGGCCAAGGGTCTACCTTTGACATTTCTAAAGTTTTTCTAGAGATACGGATCAGTTTTTGGAGACAAAAAGTTTGCACTTTCTTGGAAGAAGTAAAAAAGAGGAAAGTTTTTAGAATGATTAGAACAGCCAACGCAAAAAAAAAAAAAAAATCTGGCATCTATAAAAAGGGTTGGAAATACACTTTCATAATTTACTCATAACATTTTAATAACTAAGCAAAAATTAAGGTAATGTAGAAGAGTTTTAATACATCTGAGTAATTAAATTGAAAAACACTGTGACCTGGAAATGAAAACAATAAGACCTCATGCACACTAGGCATAAAAAACTGTGCTTTGTAAGGGGTTTGATTTTTCTCTGCCTCTATACGCCCCTCTATGTTATCTATGTGTCTATGCGCACATAGAACCTTTCACATGTGCTTTTCGATCATGTCCACCAGTTTTTCAGTCAGACCCAATCCGACACTCCATTCACCCCTATGGGGCAGCGGATGTCAGCGGTGACATGTCTGCTAATATCCAATCTAAACCTGTCGGCCAAATCCAGACACATGGTGGTCCTATTTTCCATCCGTCTGGCGGATCAGACGGGATTGGATGAAAATGGACAGACGGGACTCTGACAGATCCGCCTCAGCATAGTGAGCGGACACAGACCTGTCATCTGCCTGCTCAGTGGGGATCAATGGATCGATCCCCGCTGAGCAAGCCAAGTCCGTCATACGGATCCGCCCAGTGTGAAGGAACCCATAGGGGTTTACAGGCAAATAGAGTAGATTAGGAGTTTTTAAGAACATTTGACTTTTTTTCTGCCTCTATACGCGCCTCTATGTTAGCCTTTATGTCCCTGCGCAGGTGTTTACAGGTGATTAGAGGTAGGAAAAAAAACATCACTTGGGCAGGAAAGAAGTTTTTCAGCAGAAAAAACGCCCAAAGTGCCTACTAGGGATGGGCAAACGGTTTGACCTGAGCATGAGTTTGGGGGTGTTTTCAGGGTGATCGTCCCAAGGAACACCCTGCAATGCACTGCACAGTGCATTATGTGCCCTAATTGGGCAAAGCTTTGCCCAATCAGGGCGCAGTGTAAACTGGTTGTTAAGGAACAGGGCCAGGAGGCTGGCCGTGGTGTCCATAACAAACGATGATTCATCAGCTGTCAACAGGGTTCCCCACTGACAGCTGAATAAAAAAAAAAGTGCAGATAAAAAAATAAAGAAACAATATTTTTTTCAGGAGCAGCAGAAAGACACGGGACTTAGGGCTTTGGTGAGAGATAAGAAAACACTGCAAATATATGTGCTAAGGTCAAATTTCATGAATCAGGTTAACATCCACTTTAATTAAAATTCTGGCCAATGGATTGAATGCACACCCAAATGCTTTACATGCCTGAGAAAAACGCCAGTGGACATGATGCCTTTGTGTACTATATTATGAAACAAATATTATAGTCCAATTTAACTTTTACTTTAAATCAGCTAAATGAATTCCGGGAGCATCAAAATAAAATGTTTGCAAAGCCTTACATTTTGTCTCCATTACAAAAAAGCCACAGCTTGGATAACCTATTTTCACACAGATGGTCCTTTTCTGCAGCATGCTAGCAGGAGACAGGCTTTTCTACTGTTTGGCTTTGTAAAGAAAATAAACTGTTATGCCTTGTACACACGATCAGAATTTTCGATGAAAAAAGACTAAATTTTTTCATCGGATATTCCGACCGTGTTTGTGCCCCATCTGAGTTTTTCCTTCGGACATTCCGACGGACTTAGAAAGAGAACATGTTCTCTTTTTTTTCAGACGGAAAAAAATTCTATCGGAAATTCCGTTCGTCTGTATGGAACTCCGACGGAGAAAAAAACACGCATGCACAGGATCAAGTCGACGCGTGCTCAGAAGCATTGAACTTAATTTTTCTTGGCTCGTCGTAGTGTTGTACATCACCGTATTCTTGACGGTCGGAATTTGGTGTGACAGTGTGTATACAAGACTGCTTGAACGGAATCCCATCAGAAAAATCTGTCGGAGTTTATTCCAATGGAAATTCCGATCGTGTGCACGCGGCATAAGGCTTCATGTTCACTAGCCTACATTTACTGGGGCAAAATGGGGCAAAACGTGCCACGATTTCAGTGCGTTTTTGCAGTTTTGTGTTTTCCTGTGGCCGGCAGTCAAATCGGTCCTATGCTGTACGCGATTCTTCTGCATTCAAGAGAGGGAGGTTGAAGCTTACCTAAATGTGGCAGCTCCTAAATGCTGCTAATAGCCTTTCTGTACATGGACACACAGGCTTTTATGGGGTGAGTTTAAGAGCTTTGGCAAAAAAATTCCCAAATCTCCTAAACTCAAGTTTAGGAGCTGCCAGTGTAGGCTAGTGTACATAAAGCCTGATGCCCTGTACACACGATCGGTTCGTCTGATGAAAACGGACCGATGGACCGTTTTCATCGGACGAACCGATCGTGTGAGGGCCCCATCAGTTTTTTTCCCATCGGTGAAAAAAAATAGAACCTGTTTTAAAATTTCCGTATGGTTAAAAAAACGATAGAAAAAAACAATTGTCTGTGGGGAAATCCATCGGTCAAAAATCCAAGCATGCTCAGAATCAAGTCGACGCATGCTCGGAAGCATTGAACTTCATTTTTCTCTGCATGTCGTTGTGTTTTACGTCACTGCATTGGACACGATCAGATTTTTAACTGATGGTGTGTAGGCAAAACTGATGAAAATCAGCTTCATCGGATATCTGATGAAAAAATCCATCAGTTCGTTTTCATCAGACAAACCGATTGTGTGTACAGGGCATACGACTTTGCACACCTTTTGTTTTGATGCACGTGGAATGTATTTAAATGATTTAAATTGAACTTTCAGCTTTAATTAAACCTATTCTGTTACTAAAAATAAAATACTGAAAAAAAGCTGTACCTGAAGGAAGGAAAGGAAATAAAGGAAATTGTCACCTAAAGTCTCACGAGAAACCAGTCAGATTGTTGGTACCCTGCTATGCTCAATGGTTCGTCCTGTTGACCCCTACATTACTAGTATATCTTGTAGTGATGTGGGGTTAGCAGGAGGAACCATTAAACCCAACAAGGGACCAGAACATTGACACTCCCAGAAGTGTCAATTCAGGCTTTTCAGGTGCTTTTGAAGAGCTTACCATTAATTTCAATGGAGGGGGTCGGTTTTTCACCACCCTGCCCCATTGAGAAAGCATTCATTGATTTTAATTGAAATTGGTTTTCGCGAGCTTTTTGGGCGCTTTTTTTAGCGTGAAAGCGCATGAAAAGCGCCTCAGTGTGAAAGGGTTCTAAAAAGAAGGATGCAAAGGTTGCTGTCAATGGTCACAGGCCCCTTTCACACTGAGGTGCTTCTAAACACTGAGCTCTTTTAAAGAGCTTTTCAGGCGCTTTTGAAGTGCTTTTCATTAATTTCAATGGAGAGGGGCGTTCTTTCACCTCCCTGCCAGCGCACTGCCCCAGTGTAAAAGCATTCATTGATTTGAATGGAAAAAAGTTTTTTTTTGTGAGCTTTTTAGATGCTTTGTTTAGCGTGAAAGCGCCTGAAAAGCATCTGAGTGTGAAAGGGGCTTAACTGAAGACAAGTTGATCTTCACTTTGAAATATAATTTTTACTTAGTTTAGTGAATAAGGTAAAGTTCTGATGACTGCCATCATCCAATCACGTGCAAGAAGAACTACTTTCCTTGCACATGATTGGGTATTATTTGCAATGTGAATGTTCACTGCATTCATTAAGCTAAGAAAATTCCCTTGCAAAGTGAACAGCCTATTGCCTTTAGTAAATCAATCCCAAAGACTTGTAAGCCCCTTCATAAGTCTATAGTGCTGTCCAATGCTGGCTACAAAATGAATAAATAACATGATGCTTCTAAAAGTGCGTTCAGTCTTTCTATGTGCTCAGTACTAATCCTGTAATCTGACCGGTGACATAAATAGTGACAAAAGATGAAAAAGCATCATCCTTCATGTTTGCCTAGAATAGCATGATCTTCAGATACAGTCCTGGCAAGATTACTTCCATTATTAAAACTACTGGATACTAGCCAGGTTTATGAAGTCTTTGCCCAATGTTCCAGGAGGTCCAAGAGTAATGTAAAACTCTTGTTGGCAATCACTAATAAAAGGAATGCTGGACACAGAAAGCAGGCCATACATTTATTGCTGTTACAAAAGCCTTGAATACAAACGTGTTAAAGTGTTACTAAACTCACAACAGTAAAATCAGTCTGTATATGTAGTAAAGCATACTTGTTATACTCACTGATTAACCCTCCTGGCGGTATTCCCGAGCGTGACTCGGGGTTGATTTTTCATGTTACGATCGGTATCCCCGAGTCACGCTCGGGGTAGCTGTGCAGAGCCTGCAGCGCGCGCTGGCTTACCTTCTCCTGGATCCAGCGATGTCACCGCGCTGTGTGAGCGAGCGGGACCTCGCTCGATTCACACAGTGTCCCCGTGTGCCGTCGATCTCCGTTCCCTGCGACGTTACGACGCACGGGGGCGGAGATCGGCGCAAAATTAAAAAAAGTAAACAAACACATTACATACAGTATACTGTAATCTTATAGATTACAGTACTGTATGTAAAAAATACACAACCCCTTGTCCCTAGTGGCCTGCCCAGTGCCCTACATGTTCTTTTATATAATAAAAAACCTTTCTTTCTCCCTGCAAACTGTAGATTGTCCATAGCAACCAAAAGTGTCCCTTTATGTCAAAAATGGTTTTAGAGCAGCTAGAAAACAGCGATAATAAATTATAATCACTTGCAGAATTGTGCGATAGCGATTTGTGGGGAAATTCGTCATAAAAAAATAAAAGTAATGACAGCGACAATTCTGAAACTGCAAATTTCTGTGATTTTGAGTTGATTACATCATTGAATAATTTTTATTATAATTATATTATTATTTGTTATAATTATTTATAATTATTTATTATATTATAATTTTGTTTTTAAAAGAATGTCATACCCGGGATTCCTACTAGACTCTTGTTTGGTCAGATTTAAGTGAGTTATTCCTAAGAATTACAGGCTTACAGTTTAAAACGCCAAATTTCCTTGCAAATAATGGTACCGCTTTCAGCACCTTTTTTCTGAAATAATCATACCGCCAGGGAGGTTAAGGGGTTAATCCTGTGCATTGTGTAATAAGGCTGTTTGATCCTGTCTTCTCTGATCTTCCCCTTCTTCCACAGTCCCCCAACCATCTCCTGCTAGAACAAAGCCTCGGGGGCACTCTGCACATGCTCAGTTTGGTGTGTATTGCTAAAGAGTTTTTTTTTTTCTTGGGAGAGTGCATGTGATCATCACAGGGCCAATCATCATTGTCCAGACAGAGGGTCAGGAGTCCTGCAGCCTCATGGGACAGTAAGAGGAGAATAAACAATCCTCCTACAAGTTTTAACCAGACACTGATAGAAGTCACAAGACTGCTATATACTGCTGACGAGAAAAGGTATTTAGCCGCAGAGGTGGCTCTAGGCTTTGTGAGGCCTTAGGCAAATCTGAGACATGAGGCCCCACTCACATCCATAATGAGAAAAATAATTCAAACGATAAAAATTAACTGTATAAATTGCATGTATTAAGAGTTTTAAATTATATGAACTATGAATTCACCGTTTATAGAACTTTCTCTAACCAATTCTTTAGGCAAATTAGGTGGCCGCGAGGCCCCTGTGGGGGCGAGGCCTAATTTACCTAATTAGAGAGCCGCCTCTGTTTAGCCGTTTATATTTACTAAAATTAGTTTTTTTTTTTAGCTGGAATGCGGGGGAACACAGTTCCTGAACCTCCAGAGCTGAATGTATGTAATGGCAAGGGGTGCTGGAGGGCCTTTTAATGCTGGCTGCTCTGGGATCTATTGTTGCTGGAGGTGATCTATTTTTGTGTGGCGGTCTATTGTTGTGCTACTGGGAGGTAGGTAGGGGATATAACCAAGAAATGGTGCTCAGGTAGGTAGGGGTGGAGACAAGAAGTGACTCAGAAGGGGGGAGTTCCTGCACCTATTCTATGAGAAAAAAAACCCTGACTAAAATAATTGCATTTCCATATTCTGTGTACTGTGGGAGACCAGATATACTGAATGCAGGCTCCTGGGTTTAGTAACACTATGACTAAAACTTGACAAACAAAATGATGAGCTGAGCACTCTATATACAGAATTGGTTGCAGACAATAAATACAATCGGTGGATATTGAGTTTAATGTCTTTCCAACCTCTGATTACGGTAAATCCCAAGATCTGGGGGACACAAAAAAGAGGTCCGCACAATTTCTTCAATGTCTCCCCCATGCTTCAGTGGTCTAAGGTCCTGGCATTATCAAGATCAGTGCACAGTCGATAGCTCTGCTTTGGACATAATGATGCCAAGGGACAGTCCACCGCTGGAGCACAGGGGAGTGCCCTCTGCTGGGGGAGCAGAGGTTCGGGTAAGTAAAAGCGCTTCTCCTCTTCTCTAGACAACACAGACAGTAAACATTTGCAGTGCAGGCACAGCCCCACTGTAATGCTGCGTACACACGATAGGTTAGTCTGATAAAAACGGTCTGACGGACCGTTTTAATCAGACCAAACCGATCGTGTGTGGGCCCCATCGGTTATTTATCCATAGGTTAAAAAAATAGGAACTTGTTTTAAAATTATCTGATGGATAAAAAAACCTATAGAAAAAAACGATCGTCTGTGGGTACGTCCATCGGTTAAAAATTCACGCATGCTCAGAATCAAGTCGACGCATGCTTGGAAGCATTGAACTTCGTTTTTTCCAGCACGTCGTTGTGTTTTACGTCACCGCGTTCTGACACGATCGTTTTTTTAACTGATGGTGTATAGGCGCGACTGATCATCAGTCAGCTTCATCGAATAACTGATGGAAAAATCCATCAGACCGTTTTCATCAGACTAACTTATCGTGTGTACAGGGCATAAGGGATACATTTCAAGTTTCCAACAAATAATTGTTGAAGAGTATGTCAACTCCTGTCAGGTTTTTACTGCTATTTGTCGGGGCCATTAGAGATTTACCGTATTTATCGGCGTATACGGCGCACTATTTTGCCCTGAAAATCAGGGCAAAATCGTGGGTGCGCGGTATACGCGATACCCGCTTTCCCGCCACGAGTTTGAATACTGCGCTGACATATACCGAGCGCAGTACACTCGTGTATCTTCAGGCAGTCTCGGCGCCTCTCAGCGCGAGAGTTGCCGAGCCTGCCCGACAATACACAGGACGTCAGCGCGAGAGTTGCCGAGCCTGCCTGACGATACACGAGTGTACTGCGCTCGGTATATGTCGGCGCAGTATTCAAACTCGGTGCGGGAAACTAGCGGGGAGGACGCGAGGACGCCGCAGAAGGACGCCGGACCCGACGAAGAGGACACCCGAAGCCGCAGACGGACGCCGGACCCGACGAGGCCGCCGATCACGATTCATTTGCATAAAACACGCCCACCTCTTCACAATTTGAATTAGGCGCGCTTAGACCGGCACATTTACGCTACGCCGCCGTAACTCAGGACGCAAGTGCTTTGTGAATACAGCACTTGCCTCTCTAACTTACGGCGGCGTAGCGTAAATACGATACGCTACGCCGGTCCAAACCTACGTGAATCTAGCTATAAGACTGGAATGCCATTAAAGTTCATGTGCGTGTAAAGGCAGGTGTCCCAATACTTTTGGCAATATAGTGTAAATTCCATGGTTATATAAAAAGGTCCATCTGAACAAGTATTGGCTTCTCGGGCCTTTTAGAGAAGCAGCTACTTTCATAAACATAGGCACAGATTTCCGATGTATTAAAACTATACGATACACCTGACCCTACCATCCTGCTAAATGAGCCTAATAGAAGATAAATCACGGAACTTAACCTAGTCCAGCCCGTATTACATGACAGTTCCTATTATGTATTGGCTTCAGGCTCTTCATCCTTTCCCTGTAAGACTCAATGCATCACCCTACAGGCTTTCTATTGCTGGTCTTGTAAATGACCTAGAAAAAAAATCATTACCCGCAGTAAACATAGATGACAGAAAGGCATTTAGACACCATATCTGACCCGACCAACCACATGGTGACCGGCAGAAGACCTGACTAAGGACGAGTGAAATACAAGTGTTTTGTGACAATAAAGCCGAGCATGAGTGTCACCCAATAACACTGCATTCTAGTAGCTAGTAGCAGAAGACTGTTTTCCCTAATAGGAAACTGGCAACTAATATTAATCCTAGATCAAGGGGTGATGATATTTCCTAATTTCTAAAAACTAACCTAATATGCTCTATAAATTCAATTTTCCACTTTGCCCTTCAATGTCATTGCACCAGCCACCGCGGTGACACGCCATTGCACCTGTCATTGCACCAGCCACCGCGGTGACACGCCATTGCCCCTGTCATTGCACCTTTTCTGCATAGCACTCAAGTCATGAGCAAGCTTTCCAGCTTCTAAAGGCTTGCCTGTTCTCAATGTAAAGCAACATTTATTTTATAAATAGGCGCTATTTATTTATTTTAATGCAAATTTACTAACGTAAACAAGAATCAATAGATATCTTTAGATAATAGAGGTTGGGTTCCATTTCATTACAACACCACTTGAAGCAACTTGCTTGAAAATGAGAACTTCAAAAACTTTCCGACGCCTTTAAAAAAGATACTGGGGGGTTATTTACTAAAACTGGGGAGCGCAAACTTTGGTGCAACTCTTCATAGAAACTCTCCACATTATCCAATCAGAGAACACCTTGTATTCAGTGAAAAAGTGCAAAATGTTCTCTGAATGGCAAAGTTGAAAAGCAAGCAACTCTATGGACATAGGCATGCATAGGGGGTGTGCTGGGTGTGCTTGGGCACACCATAATGACCCTGTGCAGTGCAGATCCCCCCTGCTGTTCTTTCACCAAAGCTTCTAAAAAATTGTAAAAAAATAAATAAAAAATATAAATAAAGTTGTAAAAAATAATACAAAAATGAATTAATATAAATAAAAAACTACTGACACTGTCCACTGCCCTACTTACACCAAACTCTGCCCTACTGACACCGACCTCTTCCCTACTGACACCAACCTCTGCCCTACTGACACCAACCTCTGCCCTACTGACACCAACCTCTGTCCTACTGACACCAACCTCTGCCCTACTGACACCAACCTCTGTCCTACTGACACCAACCTCTGTCCTACTGACACCAACCTCTGTCCTACTGACACCAACCTCTGTCCTACTGACACCAACCTCTGCTCTACTGACACCAATCTCTGTCCTACTGACACCAACCTCTGTCCTACTGACACCAATCTCTGCCCTACTGACGCCAACCTCTGTCCTACTGACACCAGCCTCTGTCCTACTGACACCAACCTCTGCTCTACTGACACCAATCTCTGTCCTACTGACACCAACCTCTGTCCTACTGACACCAATCTCTGCCCTACTGACACCAACCTCTGCCCTACTGACACCAACCTCTGTCCTACTGACACCAACCTCTGTCCTACTGACACCAACCTCTGCTCTACTGACACCAATCTCTGTCCTACTGACACCAACCTCTGTCCTACTGACACCAATCTCTGCCCTACTGACGCCAACCTCTGTCCTACTGACACCAGCCTCTGTCCTACTGACACCAACCTCTGCTCTACTGACACCAATCTCTGTCCTACTGACACCAACCTCTGTCCTACTGACACCAATCTCTGCCCTACTGACGCCAACCTCTGCCCTACTGACACCGACATCTGCCCTACTACATTTTAAAATTATTACATTTATTTAGAGTGTGTGTATATATATATATATATATATATATATATATATATATATATACACATGCATGTGTGTTTGCGTTTTGGGGAGAACACCCTAATGCAGTAGGCTGCGCACACCTATGTCTATGGGATTGATTTACTAAAACTGGAGAGTGCAAAATCTGGTGCTGTTGTGCATAGAAACCAATCAGCTTCCAGGTTTTATTTGCCAAAGTTTAATTGAGCAAGTTAAAGTTAGAAGCTGATTGGCTGCTATGCACAACTGCACCAGATTCTGACTGCACCTGTTTTAGTAGATCTCCCCCACTGGGAGTTATTTACTTAAACTGGAGAGAGGTACATTTGGTGCAAGTCTTTATAGAAACCAATTAGCTTCCAGTTTTTTTTTTAACTGAGCAAGTTGAAGTTAGAAGCTAATTGGCTGCACCAGTTTCAAAATGCACAAGTTATCGTAATTCTCCCCGTGGGGGGGGGGGGGGGGGGGTTACTAAAACTGAAAAATGCAACATTTGGTGCAACTCTTCATATAAACCAATCAGCTTCCAGGTTTTATTGCCAAAGCTTAACTGAATAGGCTGAAGTTAGAAGCTCATTGGCTGCCATGCACAGCTAGCTGTACCAGGTAGTGAGTACACCAGTTTTAGTAAATCTCACCCGCTATTCTTACATTGCCACAACAGGGCCCACTAAAATTTACTGCATAACTTAATGAGATCAATGTTTGTGTGTGCACACATATACATTATATATATATATATATATATATATATACACTGTATATATCTATCTATAGATATATAGATAGATATATAATATGTACACACACACAATTAAAAAAGCAATGTCTGCACACCTTTCTCCAGTTTGTTTTATAACAGTTTCAATCTATCCACCACTAGACATGTTAGTGCTCACATCTTGTATACTGTACTGGTGCCAAGGTGGGTGAGGAATTTCTACTCTAACAGTAAATGTGTTGTTAGTAGCATGGTTTATGAAGAATAAATGGCTCTCCTGGTCAGGGTCGTCTTTAATTGTGATAGGACCCTGGGCAATCATTTTCTTGGGTCCTACTAATTCCCCTTGTCAACTATTTTCAGGCAGTGTAGGCTCAAGGGGCAACTGCTTCAGGCCCCACAACAATGACTCAGTCTGGAGCAGCTGCCCCTTTTTGCCCTGCCTTAAAGTGGTTGTAAACCCAACCACACAACTTGTACCTACAGGTAAGCCTAGATTAAGGCTTACCTGTAGGTGCAAGAAATATCTCCTAAACCTGTACGGTTTAGGAGATATTTACAATAATGAGAGGTGCCGATGTCTACGGCGCATGCGCGCTGTAGACAACGGCGCAGGCGCACTGAGCGTGCCGTTTTTCTGAATGGCATTATGTGGGTTAAAGCCAGATTCCCGCGCAGGGACGTCATCATCGCTCCAGCCATACACAGCGCCGGAGCGGCGATACCAGGAAGAATCTGTGAGGGGACAAGGCAGCAGCGGGGAACGAGGAGCACTTCGGGGGCTTCGATTTCAGGTAAGTGACACATAATGAGCTAGTATGCTATGCATAGCACCAAATTTGCTATGCATACTAGCTCATTATGCTTTTCTCTTGCAGGATTTGTTTTTTCCCTGTTTTTTACTTCCTCTTTAAAGACGGCCCTGCTCCTAGTAAATGTTTGGTGTGGCTCAAATGCAATCATCAGCGATATGTAAAGAGCACCTCCCGTTGAAGGTCATATCCCAACCATGACCATAGTAGCTCATTCACTAGACCAGTGATGGCGAACCTTGGCAACCCAGATGTTTTGGAACTAGGGGCCAGATTCTGATACAATTACGTTGCTCCACGGCAGCGTAACGTATCCCATTTACGTTACACTGCCGCAGGTTTACAGCGTAAGTGCCTGATTCTCAAAAATCTTACCTGTAAACTTGCGGCGGTGTAACGTAAATCCGATCGGCGCAAGCCCGCCTATTTCAAATGGGGCGGGCACCATTTAAATTAGGCGCGTTCCCGCGCCGAACGTACTGCGCATGCTCCGTCGGGTAAATTACCCGATGTGCATTGCGCTAAATGACGTCGCACGGACGTCATTTGTTTAGACATTACCGTAAATGGCGTCCAGCGCCATTCACGGACGACTTACGCAAATGACGTTGTTTTTTAAAATTCGACGCGGGAACGACGGCCATACTTAACATGGCTTAGAACAACTAGGGTTCAGCCCTAATTTTTACGCGGCGTAACTCGACGGAAACAACGTAAAGTTAGATCGATGGGCAGCGCGGACGTTCGGGAATCGCCGTAACTAGTCATTTGCATATTCTACGCCGACCGCAATGGCCTCGCCACCTAGCGGCTGGCCTAGAATTGCATCCTTAAAGGAGTTCTCTGACCTAAAACTTTTAACCCCCGCTGTGCCCGGGCTGTAAAACTATACAAAATAAACTGTCACTTACCTGCCTACGATCCCCCGTTGTTCCGATATCGCCGTCCCGTTCTCCGGTCCCGGTCTCTTCCGCTTCCTGTGTGTCGGTGACTCATAGTGCGCTCAGCCTATCAGCGGCCGCGACGGGACATTGCTGCGGCCGCTGATAGGCTGAGCGCACTATGAGTCACCGACACACAGGAAGCGGAAGGGGCCCGGGACCGGAGAACGGGACGGCGATATCGGAACAACGGGGGATCGTAGGCAGGTAAGTGACAGTTTATTTTGTATAGTTTTACAGCCCGGGCACAGCGGGGGTTAAAAGTTTTAGGTCAGAGAACTCCTTTAAGATCCGACAGTGTAATTCAATTACACCTGTCGGATCTTCTGGCTATCTATGCGTAACTGATTCTATGAATCAGTCGCATAGTTAGGACGGCCGCAACACAGAGATACGACGGCGTATCAGGAGATACGCCGTCGTATCTCTTCTGTGAATCTGGCCCTATATTTCCCACGATACTCATGCACTCTGTAGTGTAGTTAAACATCATGGGAAATGTAGTTCCAAAACATCTGGGGTGCCAAGGTTCACCATCACTGCACTAGACCTTCATGTGGCACAGGTAAAAGACTTAAAAGGCCTTCAAAAGTTTGCCAGGCACGGTAGGCCCATTGTTCCCTGTGAGAAATGGCGGTGCCCACCACTAACTTAGACAAAGCCACACACTTGTTAAACTTTTTGTAGACCGGTACACATTTTGTGCTGTCTTTTAGTTATTTTTTTGCCCGAGCTCTGCCAGCTCCTTAGCAGCACAGGATAGGATTATTATCGATCGGAAATCATCTCTCCTTTAGCTTTCCTTTTTCGTCTTACATTTTAGTATTGAACTTTCATTAAATGGGTTATCTGCTAAGAATCCACCCAGTCACTTAAGTCTTCATAAAAGAGAAGGAAGCAGCCAAAGAACCTTTCATTGTGTAACCTCAAAAAAAAAAAAAAAAAGACACATTCTTCAAGATTAAAACGTTACATAACTTGATTTGCCTGGATTACAGCAGCAGTACAGTAGGTACATCAAAGCCTGTATGTGGATTTCTTCATACAAGTATTTATAGATGATGCCATGCTACGGAACATTGTTTCATCATGGTGTCATTAAGTAAAACAAACACTTTGGCGTGTCACCTACTTGGAGACGGCTTTAATCTATCTTCGGGGTGACAGATAAAGACATCTAATTCTATAGTCCTTGACTTGCAAACCAAAACACATTTGTACATTTCATGGAGGGCTGTTTGTGTACAGAAGTCACAGTGCATGCATAATAATAGAAAAAAAGAAAGAAATAAACACATCTCCCTTCATGGATAATAGATTGGGTGCTGGCATGCTTATTTCCAATAGCTGGCACTTATGACAGTGACAAATGCTCTCCATCCTTTCAGCACACTTTCGGAAAAAACACTTGAACACAACATGGTCGTCATGAACATGATGAGCTTTGGCTGCCCTTTAAGTCTTTTAACTTGCCCCCCCTTTTTTTTTTGCTTGGCCAGATCTAAGAGCATTGAGCAGTACAGGGGGAACCCCCTTATCTACTTACCTTGATGAAAGAGAAGCTGGGAACCCCCCAGGAGCCCTAGGTACATCTCCAATCCAGAGGTGGCTAGATGTTGTGCAGAAGACACTTCCCACACAGCTGGAGCAGATCTTCTTGTCCCAAGTCTGGAGGAGGGCAGAGGGGTGCCATGGAGGACCTTCTTACTTGGTCTTCTTCTTCTTCTCCATGGGAGGAGGGAGGATGAGGATGGGGGCTTGCTGTGTGCTGCGGCTGGTGGGATGGGGAGAGAGAGCACAAGACAGCAGCTCAGCAGCCCAGCTTGGAGAGACTGAACTGCAGAGAAGACATGGTCATCACACATTCACACACACACACAACACTGACACACACACACACACACACACACAACACTGACACACACACCGGGGCTGGAGCTTCCACAATCTGGCTCAGAGGATCTAGAGGTGAAAGCTAATTGGATTGAGCTCTGCATCACCAAGGACAGCAGCAACAGATCGGCAAGTGTGCTCCTCACCAAAGCCAAGAAATCCCGAGGAGGAGAAGAAGAAGAGGAGGGAGGAGAGCAGAGGAGAGGAGAGGAGAGGAGAGCAGAGGAGAGCAGAGGAGACGAGAGGAGAGCAGAGGAGAGGAGAGGGGGCCGGGGGAATCCTATTCTCAGAACAGCTTTAACCCTCTCATCCCCGGCTCAGCTGTCAATCCCACAGCACGCTTCAAGCCTGCCATTCCCCTCCCTCCAGCCAGCCAGGTGTACGGCTAATGATGGGTTAACCCTGGCCGGTGGTGGCACACCTGTCTGATGAGGATGGTCACGAGGAGGAGGAGTGCTCCGGAGCTCTAGAGGGGTCCTGCCTTGTCCGATCCCTGTGAGTGATCAGTTCTTCTAGAAATAAGACACTCCGGTAATAGAATCCTCTTCTGGCACACAGTCCTCCCATATCAAATATTACCGACCATACAATCTGATCGGATCTCTCCTTCCAACACACAAGGGGTTATTTACAAAAGAGAAATCCACTTTGCAGTACAATTTGATCTCTTTATCTGTCATCCGAAGATAGATTAACCGGTTAAGCCCCGGACCTTCAGGCAGATAAATGCCCAGGCCAGGTTTTGCGATTCGGCACTGTGTCGCTTTAACAGACAATTGCGTGGTCGTGCGACGTGGCTCCCAAACAAAATTGACGTCCTTTTTTTCCCCACAAATAGAGCTTTCTTTTGGTGGTATTTGATCACCTCTGCGGTTTTTATTTTTTGCGCTATAAACAAAAATAGAGCGACAATTTTGAAAAAAATTCAATATTTTTTACTTTTTGCTGTAATAAATATCCCCCAAAAATATATATATAAAAAAAATTTTTCCCTCAGTTTAGGCCGATACGTATTCTTCTACCTATTTTTGGTAAAAAAAATCGCAATAAGCGTTTATCGATTGGTTTGCGCAAAATTTATAGCGTTTACAAAATAGGGGATATTTTTATTGCATTTTTATTATTTTTTTTTTTTTTTTTACTACTAATGGCGGCGATCAGCTATTTTTTTCGTGACTGCGACATTATGGCGGACACTTCAGACAATTTGCATTTAAATTGCATTCTTTATTGTGAAAATGACAGTTGCAGTTTGGGAGTTAACCACAGGGGGCGCTAAACGTGTTAGGCTTCACCTAGTGTGTGTTTACAACAGTAGGGGGGTGTGGCTGTAGGTCTGACGTCATCGATTGTGTCTCCCCTATAAAGGAGGTGACACGATCGATGCGCCGCCACAGTGAAGCACGGGGAAGCCGTGTTTACATACGGCTCTCCCCGTTCTTCAGCTCCGGGGAGGGATCGCGACGGAGCGGCTATAAACGAATAGCCGCTCCGTCGTCCCGGATCGCTCCCCGAGGGAAGTGTAATTGCAGTGTAATTTCAAGTACACTTTGCACTTGTAGTTTGCACTTGTAGTGCAAAGTGGATTTGCCTTTAGTAAATAACCCCCATTGTCTCCAATGGGATTGTTCAATCCCCCGTCAGGGCTCATTTAGGTTATATTCACACTGCAACACATGCGTTAATGCACCTGGATTGCATTGCATTTTTTTTGTAAATGTATTTATTATTATTTATTACAGGTACAGAAAAACCTTGGTTTGAGAGTAACTTGGTTTAAGAGCGTATTGCAAGACAAGCAAAAATGTTTAATACATTTTGACTTTGTATACAAGCGATATCTTCATATAAGTAGCGTCATGTGACAACTGAGTATAAAAGAGAAGAGAGGCGCTTCTAAGTGTAGCAATATGTTTACATTTAAAGAGGTCCACACAAAAAGTAAACCTCTGCTTTTCGGGACCCTCCCTCCTCCGGTGTCACATTTGGCACCATTCAGGGGGGAGGGGGTGCAGATAAATGTAAAATACACGCCCCCCCACCCCCTGTGTTCTGGGAAACACACAGGTCCCAGAACACGGCAGGGACCAGTATGGACGCGCCGCGCTACACGCGCATGCGCAGTAGGGAACTGGGCAGTAAAGCCACAACTCTTCACTTCCTGATTCCCTCACTGAGGATGGCGGCGGGGGCAGCCGAGAGACGATCGATTGCTCAGCTTCGGCTGCCGACATCGCGGGCACCTTGGGCAGGTAAGTGTCCATTTATTAAAAGTCAGGAGCTGCAGTATTTGTAGCTGCTGGCTTTTAAAAATATTGTTTTAGGTGGATCTCTGCTTAAGAGCCGGTTCACACTACCGTGACCTGGGCTAGCGATGTGTGTCACTCCAAGTCGCACAACATGACAAATTACATGCAAGTGAATGAGAGCCGTCTTATTGTACACTACTGAAGTCGCTCCGACTTCAGAAAAGGTTCCTGTACTACTTCAAGTTCAAGGCGACTTCTAGGCGACTTGTACCCATTGATGTTGCCTCCAAGTCGGAGCCCCTGTCTTAACTGGAGCAACTTTACAGGAAGAGAAACTAGTTTTCTCAGGCAAACCCCTCCCTCCCACAGAGCTGATTACTGTTTGATTGGCCACTGGCAAAGTCGCCTTGTAAGTTGCCCCAAGTCGCGCTGAAGTCGCCTAGCAAAGTCGCGCCTAGAGTGGTGTTGCCCCTGTGTGAACCGCCTCTTACTGAAGGTACAACATTTAGCAAAATATTTCTACACTTAGAGGCTCCTCTCTTCTAGTTTATACTCTGTAGCTCCTGCTGGATTTTGCTTCTAATCCCCTTGTGGAGGCTTCCATTTGTGGATGGATATTTTATGGTTACACAACTATCACATTGCTATAATCTTTTTATATGGACTATAAACTGAAGGATTTATGAATAAATTGGACGTGGAACAAATCATTTGAGTTTCCATTATTTCTTATGAAGAAATTTGCTTTGATATACAAATGCTTTGGATTACAAGCATGTTTCTGGAACGAATTATGCTCGCAATCCAAGGTTTTACTGTACTTGTATAGCGCAGTAAATTTACGCACATGCACATTCATATCAGTCCCTGCCCTCAAGGAGCTTACAATCTAAGGCAAAGCCTTATAATGTGTTGGTGTGTCTTTTTTAAAGTGTTGCCTTTGAAAAAAAAAGAATGTTCTCTATTAAACCCTAGGTTCACATATACACGATTTTTGCGTGCCACGTTTGCGCAGCCGCGGCAGCCCATTCAAATGAATAGTCTGCCGTGCCTGCGTTTCCACAAAAAAAAAAGTGCATGCACCCATGGCCTGGACAAGGGGTGGGCAGGAGGGTGGGCGGCTCCGGGCACTGTGGTATCATGTGATATGGAGGTGCACCAGAAGGGGATTAGGGGAGGGGATATGTGTTGGGAAGGGGAATTTTGGGGGCATCAGGGGGTAAGAATTGTTCTAGGAGGGGGGCATTTGGGGGTGTGTGCTAGGAGTGGTGATTTGGGGGGGATTTGAGTTGAGTGTAGGGAGTGGGGGAAGAGGATGTGTGCTAGGTGGGGGAATTTGTACTAGAAGAGATGATGTAGTGGGGGGGGGGGGGATTTGTTCTAGAAGAGATGATATAGTATGGGGGGGGGGGGGATTTGTGCTAGAAGAGATGATATAGTATGGGGGGGGGGGATTTGTGCTAGTAGGGAAACAGAGGGTTTGTGCTGTGAGGGAGGGGGTGGAGTGGGGGGGGGGAGGTTGAAGCTTGAGGGATCTGAAGAGTAGAGGTTTTGTGCTAGAAGAGGAGATTTTTTGATGGGGGCATTTTTGCCGGGGGGATTTCAGCAGGGGAAGTGGGAAGTGTCCCGCGATCGTGTCACGGAGCGGCAGAACGGGGGGATACCATTGTAAACAAGGCATTTCCCTGTTCTGCCTAGAGTTCTGCTCCCTGTCATCAGAAGCAGTGATCAGTGTCATGTCACTCGTAGCCCAGCCCCCACACCATTAGAATCACTCCCTAGGACACACTTAACCCATTCCTCGCCCCTAGTGGTTAACCCCTTCCCTGCCAGTGTCATTTATACAGTAATCAGTGCATTTTTATAGCTCTGATCGCTGTATAAATGACAATGGTTGCAAAATAGCATCAAAAGTGTCCGATGTGTCCGCCGCAATATCGCAGTCACAATAAAAATCACAGATCGCCGCCATTACTAGTAAAAAAATTAATTATTAACCTGCCTGGCGGTCTTCACGAGTCTGACTCGGGGTTAGATTTTCCTGCTGCGAGCGGACACCCCGAGTCAGACTCGGGATCGCCTCGCTAGATCCACAGGCACAAGTTACTTACCTTGTCCCTGGATCCAGCGATGCCACCGCGCTGTGTGAGCGAGTGGGACCTCGCTCGATTCACACAGTGCCTCCGTGTGACGCCGATCTCCGTTCCCTGCGACGTTACGACGCACGGGGACGGAGAACGGCGCCAAATTCAAAAAAGTAAACAAACACCTTACATACAGTATACTGTAATCTTATAGATTACAGTACTGTATGTAAAAAAAACACACACCCCCTGTCCCTAGTGGTCTGTCCTGTGTCATGCATGTCATTTTATATAATAAAAACGTTTCTTTCTCCCTGCAAACTGTAGATTGTCCATAGCAACCAAAAGTGTCCCTTTATGTCAAAAATAGTTTTAGATCAGCTAAAAAACAGCGATAATAAATTATAATCACTTGCAGAATTGTGCGATAGCGATTTGTGGGGAAATTCGTCATAAAAAAAAAAAAATAATGACAGCAACAATTCTGCAACTGAGCAAATTTCAGTGATTTTGATTTGATTACATTATTGAATAATTTTTATTATAATTATATTATTATTTGTTATAATTATTTATAATTATTTATTATATTATAATTTATAATTTTGTTTTTAAAAAAATGTCATACCTGGGATGCCTATTAGAATCTTGTTTGGTCAGATTTAAGTGAGTTATTTCTAAAAATTACAGACCTACAATATAAAACGCCAAATTTCCTTGCAAATAATGGTACCGCTTTTAGCATGTTTTTTCTGACAGAATCATACCGCCAGGGAGGTTAATAAAGATGCCATAAAACTATCCCCTATTTTGTAGACGCTATAACTTTTGTGCAAACCAATCAATATACGCTTAATACGATTTTTTAACTAAAAATATGTAGAAGAATATGAATCGGCCTAAACGGAGGAAAACATTTTTTTTTATATATATATATTTTTTGGGGATATTTATTATAGCAAAAAGTAAAAAATATTGCTTTTTTTTCAAAATTGTCATTTTGATAAAATGCCACCAAAAGAAAGCTCTATTTGTGGGGAAAAAAGAATGTCAATTTTGTTTGGGAGCCACGCCGCATGACCGTGCAATTGTCAGTTAAAACGACGCAGTGCCGAATCGCAAAAAGTGGCCCCGTCATTTGGCAGCCAAATCCGCCGGGGCTGAAGTGGTTAAAAATAAGGGGGACTCCGATGGCAACCCTGATGTAAGGGGTACTTTGATGGAGACCCCATATCTAAGGAGGGCTATGATGGGGACCCTGGTGTACGCGAGGACTTTAAAGTACGAGGACACTCTAATGCGGGCCCTGGTGTAAGGAGGGGCTCTAAAATAAGGGGACTCTGAAGGGGACATTGATGTAAGGGAGGATCTAATAGGGAGTCTGATGTAAAGGGGGACTCATTCATTAAAGCGGTTCTCCACCCTAAAGTGGAGTCCCGCTGATCGGAACCCTCCCCCCCTCCGGTGTCACATTTGACACCTTTCAGGGGGGAGGGGGGTGCAGATACCTGTCTAAAGACAGGTATTTGCACCCACTTCCGGCCACACGCTACGGGCAAAAGACGGGCATTCCGTCACATCCCGTCTGTCGCCCGTTGTGTGCTGGGAACACTCGGCTCCCAGCACACAGCGTGTAAGCCAATCGGCGGGCGCAGCGCGACTCGCGCATGCGCCGTAGGGAACCGGGCAGTGAAGCCGCAGCGCTTCACTTCCTGGTTCCCTCAGCGTGGATGGCGGGGGGAGCAGCAGAGAGACGAGCGATCGCTCGTGCTCTGCTGCGATCGGCGCTGGACTCCAGGACAGGTAAGTGTCCTAATATTAAAAGTCAGCAGCTGCAGTATTTGTAGCTGCTGGCTTTTAATATTTTGTTCCCATGGCACATCCGCTTTAAATTGTTATTTTTTTTTTAAGCTAGAAGATATTTATAATATATATACAGTATATACGGGAAGGTTTGATTTCTTTACGCATGAATTAGGCTGGATTAACAGACCAATGGCAAATGTTAATATTCTTCTGAATATTATGTGTAGTTATTAGCAGGGCTTTTTTTCAGGGGGAACTTGGGGGTACTCAGTTCCACCACCTCTGGCTCAGACCCGTTGGTGCCTGCTCACCACAATCACTTGTAAACACTGAAGTCTGGTTTCTGTGTTTACAAGTGACAGCTCTGCACTCTGTGTGTAACCCCCCTGAACTCTGCACTCTGTGTGTAATGCAATCCTGGTATATAATGCCCCTTTAAGACCCTTCTACTGTTTGTGAAATCTGAACGGGGTCGTGGTTGAGTTCCTGCACCTATTTTCTGAGGAAAAAAGCTCTGGTTATTAGTCGTCTAAATGTCACATACCTTGGCCATTTCCATGAGTGTCCTGCACATAAGGTCTTTTCGGTGTTAATGATTCACTTGCAGAAGAAGAGGGGGAAAAGGACAACATGTGTGTCATGAATGATGAGACGGTGGATGAGGCTCTGCCGCTTCGCTGCTAATCAGTGTGAGCCCAGGGAGGAGGAGGAGGAGGGAGGAATCCCTGTGTTATGGTTGCTAGGAAAACCCCATTGGCTTTATCTTACTGTACTGGATGAGAGAGAGTGTATATAGCGGCCATTTATCAGGGACTAGCATCTCACCATGCTCGAAATTCAATTGCAGCCAATGTATTATGGCCTTCCCCACATCACAATATATCAACCCTGCTCGGGGTCTCTTTATATCAAATTTGTTATTTTAGCTGCTGTGCACATTAATATTGCATGACTGTGTTTATAGAAGAACATTATTGGTGCATGAAATGTTTTATGTAGCAAACGCCAGCGCCTTGAGATATTGTACTTATTAACCCATGCTAATGAAACCAGGATCTGGTCGATCCATAGTAAATAGTAACAGAAGAGATAGAAGAACCTCCATAATTATCATATTATTGCTCAGAGGTTCCATAAGGCCCCTTTCACACGTGCGGACCGTATGTCCGCTCTTTCATCCATCCGTTTGCGGATGAAAAAGGGACATACATCGGTTCCTATGTGATTGCGGGTGTCAGCGGATAAACATCCGCTGACACCCGTAATCGCCCGCCTCCGCAAAGATCCGATTTTGCGGACGGAAGAAAACCCTATTTTTTCTTCCGTCTGCGGATCGGATGAACACGAATACACGGTCCGTGTTCATCCGATCCCCCATAGGGGAGAGCGGAGAAAAGACAGGGCGGTCCCTGCACAGTGTGCGGAGACCGCCCTGTCATCCGACGGATCAGTGGGCATATACAGAGCGATCCCCACTGAGCTTACGGACACACGGAGGCGGATCATTACTGATCCGCCCCATGTGAAAGGGCCCTAAGGAGGACCTACAAACAAACAGATGGATAACACTGGATTATGCAGTAGCCACCTATATATGAGATGACCTATAGTTGTATATGAAGCAGTGGCGGCTGGTGCTCAAATTTTTTGGGGGGCGCAAACAAACTAAAAAAAAAAAATCCATGGCAGCCACTGTGCCCATCAAACGCAGCTACCGTGCCCATCAATTGCCACCACTGTGCCATCAAACGCAGCCACCGTGCCCATCAATTGCCGTCACTGTGCCATCAAACGCTGCCACCATGCCCATCAATTGTTGCCACTGTGCCATCAAACGCAGCTACCGTGCCCATCAATTGGCGCCGCTGTGCCATCAAACGCAGCCACTGTGCCCATCAAACGCAGCCACTGTGCCAAAACGCAGCCACTACGCCATCAAACGCAGCCACTACGCCATCAAACACAGACACTGTGCCCATCAAACGCAGACACTGTGCCATCAAATGTAGCCACTGTGCCCATCAAACGCAGCCACTGTGCCATCAAATGCAGCCACTGTGCCATCAAAAGCAGCCACTGTGCCCATCAAACGCAGCCACTGTACCCATAAATTGCCACCACTGTGCCATCAAACGCAGCTACTGTGCCCATCAATTGTTGCCACTGTGCCCATCAATTGTTGCCACTGTGCCCATCAACTGCCGCTAATGTGCCCCATCAATTGCAGCTACTGTGTCCCATCAAGTGCCGCTACTGTGCCCCATCAAATGCTGCCAGTGTGCATCGCCCGGGACTTACCTGTCTCGCAGCGGGTCGCAGTGGCGTCCTCCACGATCACACTTCTCGATGTCTTCTCCCGTTCTCTCTATCATGCATCCAATCACAGCGCCTGTTGTTTCAGCCAATCAGGTGACAGGTAACAGATCCGAGCACCTGATTGGCTGAGAGGCGGGTCAGTGTTAGCTTATTCGCTTTCCTAACGCAACGCTGTGAACAGCTCCCGCTCAGCATGGCTCCCGCTGTTCACCGTTTTGGACGCCTATTCAGCTGTTGTAATTCAGGTGCCTGGCGCCCGACAATCGGCCAGACACCTGATTAGGGGGTGCCAGCGACGACCATAGATAGATTCATGCAATGCATGAATCTATCTATAGTGAGAGAGAGGTGACAGGAGAGAGGGGGCAGAGCCCGTGCGCCCTTTATGGATGCACCGCCACTGATATAAAGTCTGCATTCATACTTGAGCAGAGTGTATTCCTCCTATCGATAAACGCTTACTGCGATTTTTGTTACCAAAAATATGTAGAAGAATACGTATCGGCCTAAACTGAGGGAAAAACGTTTTTTTATATATTTTTGGGGGATATGTATTATAGCAAAAAGTTAAAAATATTGTTTTTTTTTCAAAATTGTCGCTCTATTTTTGTTTATAACGCAAAAAGTAAGAAACCGCAGAGGTGATCAAATACCACCAAAAGAAAGCTCTATTTGTGGGAGAAAAAGGACTCCAATTTTGTTTGGGAGCCATGTTGCACGACCGCGCAATTATCAGTTAAAGCGACGCAGTGCCGAATCGCAAAAACTGGCCAGGTCCTTTACCTGCATAAACGTCCGGGTCTTAAGTGGTTAAGACCATTGGGAGGAAGTTACGTTTGATGGCCCTTCTGTCATCCAATAATATGGCGTCGAGTGGGGGCCCTCATTCCCTCACTCGACTCCATGCCTCACAGGGGAAAGGACCTGATCCGGTAAGCGACAGAGGTGACCGTAACCTGGCGGGAGGGGGTGGGCACCTCTCCCGCCGCCGATAAAAGTGTTCTCTTGCGGCAAATCTGCCTTAGAGACCACTTTTATCTGAAAACGGACGGCACGCCGTTTTTAAAAATAGCGGGGGTTATGACAGCTATCTGCTGCCATAACAATGTTATTCAACATCAACATACCGACGTATAACGATGGTGGGCAGTCCGGAAGTGGTTAAAGGGCATAAATGAATGGAACAGCCACCAATAATTAAATAAATAAAAAAGACAGGTCATAAAGGTGCAACCTAATAAGGTAATAAATAGTACAAATGTTTGTAAAAAAAGATCATAAAAAAAACTTAAAAAAGTTCTGTGTAAAAATAAAGTGCTATCTCATACATCAAATACAGTCTCAATGATCCCATGCCTCCAATCTTCACCACTGTGCACACCACCCAGAGGGATATCAAAGTCTCTTATCAGAAGCTTAGGCCTCTGTACACAGAATGTCTAACAGCACTTTAGGGAGAAATCCCACTCCGGATGGATGGATCAGCAATCACCTCCGGTCTCAATCAGCCAGCTAGATTATAGATTGAAGTGTGGGAAGCCACTCCTTGATCCTTAGG
Organism: Rana temporaria; assembly: GCF_905171775.1. Taxonomy (NCBI): domain Eukaryota; kingdom Metazoa; phylum Chordata; class Amphibia; order Anura; family Ranidae; genus Rana; species Rana temporaria. The sequence continues at coordinate 338,468,521 of NC_053493.1, read as the reverse complement.
CCACCATCAAAGGCCAAATCAGACCAGCATATTCCCAAAAGTAATGCAAGAGGAAGGAAATCGCTCCTGAAATCAAGTTTATTAAAAACTAGGCATCTACTAACATAAGAAAAAAAGAATCACATCATAACATACACAGGATTGAGCGTCCTGGCGGGCTTGATGATGTCACCGCTATAACGCCTCCCTACACGTTTCATCACTGGGTGGTGGTTCATGGACATCATCACTGGGTGGCTGTTCCATTCACTTATTCTCTTTAATGTGTTATGTATAATTTTGTATAATTTATCAATAGTACAATAAAAACAGCATGTAGTTCCCCATGCTAACAAGTGCTTTTCTGCTTTTCCCCACGCCCAACAAATTTCAACATGCAGAATCCCATTCTTTCTAATTGCCACTGTTCACACTTGTACACTCAGTCACCCTACATTCAAAAAGTACCTCATTTTTTTTTTTTTTTTTACTGTACAAATGTAAGCAGCTGTCAGTGATAGGGCAGTCTAGTGCTGCAAGAGCAAGTGGTAAAGTAATCATATGTGTTCATACTGCAGTCAAATTGTTATGTTTTTGTAAGTATTTATGTTTAACACTTCTGCCTCTAGAGTGTCTCCAACACCATTTTGGAGGAGCCCTGTGTTCTGATAGGCCGCTCAAGATCTCGAGAGATTTGGGCGACCATCTTTGGGTAGTTTCCTTTTATAGTAAAGGTCAGACAAGTTTTTAGGGAGAACACGTGTGGATGTAGATAGGGACAGAGACCCTGCTTGTGAGGGACAGAGAGGAGAAGTCAGGGAGAGTGTTCCGGCCTGTGAGGGATAGTTCAGGGGTCCTACGGAGTCCTGCAGTGGTAACCTTGGTAGAATGAAAGACTCCCAGCTGCTACGGGTAACGTGTTTCCAGCCTCTTCCAATACGCATTGTGTGCTGGGGTATATAATGTACCATTAAGTGGGAAGTGCCTGTGATACTCAGAAATCCACATCGCTTAGAACAACAGTATCTGTACTGCATATCTGTGCCTCCATGCCTGGAGAGGAACCATTTGCCGTTTGATTGTAAAGACTGTTACTACTACCGCCTCTCGGTAATAAACGTTACCTTGTTCAAAGAACTTTACGTGTGTCTCCCTCAGTGAATCGCCGCACCCCTCACCCCGCTTACACACAGACATTTGTGTCCTCTATAGACTTCAATGAGAGTGCCTAAAAACACATAATATATGTAGTTTTGTACATTTTTTACACGTGAAGAACGCCTCTTCTCCTATAGAACTGCTGTTCTCTCGTTGCCCAGTCCAGGAAACAAACACCTAAAATTTTCAAGTACAAGTGTACAAGTATGAACAGGGACGAGGGGTGGACTGACAACTCATGGGGCCCCCGGGCAATAGGAGATTATGGGGCCCCCGGGCAATAGGAGATTATTGGCCCCCGGGCAATAGGAGATTATGGAGCCCCCAGGCAATAGATTATGGGGCTACACTGTATACACACACACACACGTACAGTATACATACACAGTATACACACACATACACACAATATACACACACAGTATACACATACACTCACTGAAAGGGTACTGGAGAGGCAGGGCAGCTAAAATCTTGGGATTTTTCAAAAAGCACAGATTTTTACACACTGTCCCTGGTTTTACTTAGGCTGGCAACCCTGATGGCGCCCCCTAGTGGCATGGGGCCCTCGGCAGTGCCAGAGTGCCCGAATGGTCAGTCCGCCCCTGAAAGGGACATTTACAAAAGAGTAGGATTATACAAGTTGAGCATAGTCAAGATTAGAGAAATGAGCTGACAAATGCTCAACTGTGAATGTGGGCCTAAAGTGACACTTAACAAAATTCTTATTCTACAAAAATAATCTATACATACCCACTACTTAAAGTAATACAGCTTACCTGGGGTGCCAAGGTTCACCATCACTGCTCTAGATTATTGGACTTCGAACATGCTCATCCATTGCTGCTGCATCTGTACTGCATCTCCATAGTTAACATATATGACAAGATGAACTCCAGCCTTCCCTTCAGTCTTTGACAGCGATGCATACTAGCCCATTATGTATTTAATTTGCAGGGTTTGCAGTGAGGAAAATTGGAAGTTTACTTCCTCTTTAATGGCTTTGTAATATTTTTTTTCGTGAAAGTGTTACTTACTCAATTTTTCTACCTCCTAGTAATGTCCTCTTGTACTTCTGACCCTCTTTTCCGTCTATATCCATTTGTTTGGAATGAGAAATGCATTTTTGTTGCAGTCATGGTCACTGCTCTCTGCAAACTATCAATCCCATAGTCCAGGGTTCTCAAACTGGCGGCCCTCCAGCTGTTGAAAAACTGCAAGTCCCATCATGCCTCTGCCTGTGTGAGTCAGTCTTGCAATGCCTCATGGGACTTGTAGTTTTGCAACAGCTGGAGGGCCGCCAGTTTGAGAGCTCTGCCATAGTCCCTAGTCCATTTTGGAAGTAAGAGAGAGTGGCAATGTTCCTACATGTAGTAAGGCTATGAAGAATGAGCAGAACACTCTAACAAGAAGTTGGGGAAAAAAGGAAATTTAGAGATTTGTAGGAGGCTTAGAGCAGTAGAATTTTTTTTTTTAAACCACAATTTAGTGTCACTTTAAGTATGTAATATTTACATTCATACTAATCCATGCTAATCCCGGAGCCCCTCTGAGTTCTGTCAAGGACAACTGTGTTATGAGGAATGATATTATTCTAAAACACAAGCCGACACAAAATTACTCTCTAGATATACAGGCTTATTTAAAAGGGTGTTTCAAAGGGAACTGAATACTCTTAAGATATACAGATTTATTGAATAGAGCAATTCAAAAGGAACTGAATATAATTCATTATAATTCCAACAAACAATCAGAAACCATCTTTCACTGTACAGTAAAGTGAAATTTTATTAGTTGCTCTAGGTCGTGATGGCAAAGCTTGGCACCCCCATATGTTTTGGAACTACATTTTCCATAATGCACAAATACACTGCAGAGTGCATGAGCATCATGGGAAATGTAGTTCCAAAACATCTGGGGTGCCAAGGTTCACCATCACTGCTCTAGATTATTGGACTTCGAACATGCTCATCCGTTGCTGCTGCATCTATACTGAATCTCCATAGTTAACAGATATGACAAGCTTAAAGGGTCACTAAAGGATTTTTTTTGTTTTAGCTAAATAGCTTCCTTTACCTTACTGCAGTCCTGGTTTCATGTCCTCATTGCTCGTTTTTGCTCTGATGTTGCTGTAATTGTACTCTGTTCTGGACACTTCCTGGTTGTCTGGCTCCTTATGAAAAAAGTCATGGGAGAGTTTAGTTTCGTTTTCCTAGCCATGACTCTCTATGGCACTGTCCAGCACAGAGGCATAAAATAACATGCAAAGACTAAACTAGTTTCAGTTTCGTTTTTGCATCTAAGAGGCACATTATATGATTGATTTTAATCTATTTTTAATCGTTTTTAAAAGGAATCAGTTAACTATTATGTCTCTATACCCTGTAAACAGTCATTTCAGCAAAAAAATGTTTTTCCTTTAGTGATCCTTTAACCTCCCTGGCGGTATGATTCTGTCTGGAATTTTGTACCAAAAGCGGTACTTTTTGTTTGCATGGAAATTTGGTGATATGTATTATAGGCCTGCAATTCTTAGTAATTGCTTACTTAACCACTTACCCCCCGGACCATATTGCTGCCCAAAGACCAGAGTACTTTTTGTGATTCTGGACTGCGTCGCTTTAACTGACAATTGCGCGGTCGTGCGACGTGGCTCCCAAACAAAATTGGCGTCCTTTTTTTCCCACAAATAGAGCTTTCTTTTGGTGGTATTTGATCACCTCTGCGGTTTTTATTTTTTGCGCTATAAACAAAAATAGAGCGACAATTTTGAAAAAAAAAAATATTTTTTACTTTTTGCTGTAATAAATATCCCCCAAAAATATATAAAAACATTTTTTTTTCCTCAGTTTAGGCCGATACGTATTCTTCTACCTATTTTTCGAAAAAAAAATCGCAATAAGCGTTTATTGATTGGTTTGCGCAAAAGTTATAGCGTTTACAAAATAGGGGGTATTTTTATGTAATTTTTCTTAATATATTTTTTTTACTAGTAATGGCGGCGATCAGCGATTTTTTTTCGGTACTGCGACATTATGGCGGACACTTCGGACACTTTTGACACATTTTTGGGGCCATTGGCATTTTTATAGCGATCAGTGCTATAAAAATGCATTGGATTACTATAAAAATGCCACTGGCAGGGAAAGGGTTAACACTAGGGGGCGGGGAAGGGGTTAAGTATGTTCCCTCTGTGTGTTCTTACTGTGGGGGGGGGGTGGCCTCACTAGGGGAAATTACTGATCCTCGGTTCATACATTGTATGAACGGAAGATCAGCATTTCCCCCGCTGACAGGACCGGGAGCTGTGTGTTTACACACACAGCTCCCGTTCCCTGCTCTGTACCGAGCGATCGCATGTGCCCGGCGGCGATCGCGCCCGCCGGGCACACGCACGGGAGTCGGGGGCGAGCGGGGGGCGCGCGCCCCCTAGTGGCGGCTAAAAGAGAGGACGTATAGCTACGGGCTCTCGCCTAGGAGAGCCGACCTGCCGCCGTATAATGGCGGTGGCTGGTCGGCTAGTAGTTAAACCTGACCAACACAAGACTCTAGTAGACATTCCAGATGTGATAAATTTGAAACACAAACTCATGAATTATAATCTAATCAATAATATAATTTTATTCAATAATTTAATGCCTGGTAGGGGCATACCAGGCCCTTAGGTCTGGTATGGATTGTAAGGAGAACTCCCTACGCCGAAAAAACGGATACAGGTCTGGTATGGATTGTGAGGGAACCCCCACGCTGTTTTTTCGGCGTAGGGGGTTCTCCTTACAATCCATACAAGACCTAAGGTCCTGGTATGCCCCTGGGGGGGAACCCATGCTTTTTTTTAATTTAAAATTTGGCGTGGAGTTCCCCCTCATGATTCATACCAAGTCGGATCCCCGTCGCTTCTATGACGGCTTTTTCCCATCGCGGCGAGCCGGCTCGGCGCTGGCTCCCACAACGGGGCTCGTAGGTGGTCAATCTCACCAAGAAAGGGAACGAGATTGACACAATATCGCTGTCACCTACTGTAAGTTCAATTAAAGTTGCTAATTCAATTTGCTCAGGAGCCATTTAAACTTCTTAATTTTTTTAGATGGTCAGCATCCAAACATGGGTAGGAAGGCAACCTAGGTCCCAAGTGCTGCAAGGCCACAAAGGTATCCACCACATTGTCTTCTGACAATTACTATTACTAATAATGTATATAGATTTACCATTCTCTGTCCATGGTTCTGAAATAGCCAGAATATTTCAGCTTGGGAATTTATTGCTGAGCATACCACACAAGAATGGGTTGAATAGTAATTGGATACTTTAAAAACATATGTTAATACATATGTGACGCTATTATACACTGAAAACATGGGGCCAGATTCACAAAAGGGATACGACGGCGTTTCTCCTGATACGCCGTCGTATCCCTGTTTCTATCTATGCGACTGATTCATAGAATCAGTTACACATAGATATCCCTAAGATCCGACAGGTGTAATAGTTTTACACTGTCAGATCTTAGGATGCAGTACCGCGGCCGCCGCTGGGGGGAGTTTGCGTCGTTAACCAGTGTCGGGTATGCAAATTAAGAGTTACGGCGATCCACAAAGCTTTTTCCCGTCGTTACGTCGTCGCGAGGGTTAGATTTCCGTCGCAAAGATAGGGCACCTTTAACATGGTGTAAAAGTACTCCACCATGTTAAAGTATGCCTGTCTTTCCCGCGTCGCTTTTGAATTTTTTTTAAATCTTTTATTTTTCCCGGCGTAAATCTTTTTTCACGTCGCGATTCACAAAACGTCGGCGCGTCGTAATTTCGCACAAAGCACGTCGGGAAATTTGCGACGGGAGCATGCGCAGTACGTCCGGTGCGGGAGCGCGCCTAATTTAAATGGTACTCGCCCCATTCTATTTGGCCCGCCTTGTGCCGGACGCATTTACGATACACCGCCGCAAGTTTCCAGGTAAGTGCTTTGTGGATCGAGCACTAAACCTGAAAACTTACGGCGGTGTAACTTAAATGGCTTACGTTTCCCCGGCGCAATTGTACGTGAATCTGGCCCATAATATCCAGTATAATCATATTTTATTTATTTCTCAAATTTATTTGCATTTCAACAATTCCCATTCAAACTGGTTAATTAGCACTAAGGTCAAACACACACCATTTACTCCTTATGTTATTGGAGGAGTACAGCACAGGATTTCTATGACATTATGCAGTTTTCATGTACCTACAGGGCAGCCGTCACAAATTGGCCCTGGGGACCACCAGGTGTAATGCAATAAATAAATAAATAAAATAACAAAAAAAAAACGGGTCCCCAGGGCCCCTTCCGGAGAGATGTCTGTGGCCGGAGGGGGAGACGAGGATTGCTTTAGGGGCTTTGACCTAAGGTAAGTAATGCATAATGAGCTAGTATGCTAGTCATACTAGCTCATTATGCCTTTTTCTTGCAGGTATAAAAAAAGGAGAAGGAAGGCTTTTCAGAGTAACCCGTCCAACAAAGCAAGGAATTTATACGGGAAGCAACACCAATGTTTTTTATTAATGAAATAGCTGGGGGCAGGGTCTCTTTAAAGCCCTTATGTCTGATGCAGGCACATCATGCAGCTGGGTACCAGGCATTTTATATACCTAGAAATGTGTTGGATGCTAAAGATTCCTAAATGGCCATACCATAACCCTTGAGGAGAGCAAAGAATGAAGCCAACCCTCACTGGACTGGTAAATATTAATCATCTTCTTTTGCAGGAAACTTCTTTTTTATTTATTTTTTGACACGTTAACAACAGATATGTTAGGATTTTGTACATGTCGCACTTTTTTAATTGTTATAAAACTTTTAATTCTCTTTTTAAGAAAGAGGGGCCAAATTCTCAAAAAGTCTGCGTAACTTAAATTTCAGCAGTTAAGTTACACTGACTTAAAATTTCTACCTAAGTGCCCGATCGTCAAAGCACTTAGGTAGAAATTTCAGGCCGTGTAACTTAAGTGCCGCCGTCGTAAGGCGGTCCTCCTCTCCTGGGGGCGTTTAAAATTTAAATGAGGCGCGCTCCCGCGCCGGCCGTACTGCGCATGCGTGTGACGTAATTTTCCCGACGTGCAGCGCGCGAACGTAATTAACGCCGGGCGGCTTTGAGAATTTCGACGGGACACTAAAGTTGCGACGGGTGAAAAAAAAAGACGCGCCGGGAAAACAAATAATTATAAAAAAAAATGACAGCGTCGCTCAGCATGCATTCCTGAGAGGGAGAACTCCATGCCAATTTTCAAAGAGCACCCTGTCCCCATGTTGATGAGGACAGGACCTCTTCCCGACAACCCTTGCCATTGGTTGTCGGGGTCTGCGGGCGGGGGCTTATCGGAATCTGGGAGTCCCCTCAAATAAGGGGGCCCCCAGATACCGGCCCCCCACCCTAAGTGAATGGATATGGGGTACATCGTACCCCTATCCATTCACCTGTAGGCAAAAAGTAAAAGTTATTAAACACACAACACAAGGGTTTTTAAAATAATTTATTATTCTGCTCCGGATGCCCCCCCTGTCTTCGTTATTAGCTCAATTACCAGGGGGGGCTTCTTCTTCCACTCTCCGGGGGTCTTCTTCCAATCTCCGGGGGTCTTCTCCGCTCTCCGGGGGGGGGGTTTCTTCTTCCGCTCTCCGGGGGGGGCTTCTCCGGACTCCGGGGGTCTTCTTCTATCTTCTCCCCTCTTCCGCTGTTGACTCGGCGAACCCCGGTTCTTCTGCAGCTCTCCGGTGCCTTCTTCTTCAGCGCTGGCTGCCTGCTATGTTTGTGTGTTAGCTCAATTTCAAACAGGCAGCCGGCGCGGTCTTCTGTGACGTCAGGGTCTCCTCTTCTGTTCTTCCGATGTTGACTCGTCGCCTGTTGTCGCTGTAATGATGGAAGCGCGCCTTGCATCACATTTATATAGGCATCACCGTCCCATCATGCTCCGGTAGGTACCCACGTGGTGGGTGCACGTGGGTAGGCACCCACCACGTGGGTACCTACCGGAGCATGATGGGACGGTGATGCCTATATAAATGGGATGCAAGGCGCGCTTCCATCATTACAGCGACAACAGGCGACGAGTCAACATCGGAAGAACAGAAGAGGAGACCCTGACGTCACAGAAGACCGCGCCGGCTGCCTGTTTGAAATTGAGCTAACACACAAACATAGCAGGCAGTCAGCTCTGAAGAAGAAGGCACCGGAGAGCTGCAGAAGAACCGGGGTTCGCCGAGTCAACAGCGGAAGAGGGGAGAAGATGGAAGAAGCCCCCCGGAGTCCGGAGAAGCCCCCCCCGGAGAGCGGAAGAAGAAACCCCCCCCCTGGAGAGCGGAGAAGACCCCCGGAGAGTGGAAGAAGACCCCCGGAGAGTGGAAGAAGAAGCCCCCCCTGGTAATTGAGCTAATAACGAAGACAGGGGGGGCATCCGGAGCAGAATAATAAATTATTTTAAAAACCCTTGTGTTGTGTGTTTAATAACTTTTACTTTTTGCCTACAGGTGAATGGATAGGGGTACGATGTACCCCATATCCATTCACTTAGGGTGGGGGGCCGGTATCTGGGGGCCCCCTTATTTGAGGGGACTCCCAGATTCCGATAAGCCCCCGCCCGCAGACCCCGACAACCAATGGCAAGGGTTGTCGGGAAGAGGTCCTGTCCTCATCAACATGGGGACAGGGTGCTCTGGGGTGGGGGGGCCAGCAGTGCGCCCCCCTGCCCCAGAGCACCCAACCCCCCCATGTTGAGGGCATGCGGCCTGGCACGGCTCAGGAGGGGGGGGGACGCTCGCTCATCCCCACTCCCATTCCTGGCCGGCCGGGTAGCGTGCTTTGGATACGGGTCTGGTATGGATTGTAGGGGGACCCCCTACGTCAATTTTTCGGCGTAGGGGGGGTCTCCTTACAACCCATACCAGACCTAAGGGCCTGGTATGCTCCTGGGGGGGAACCCATGGCGGTTTTGAATTTAAAAATTGCCGTGGAGTTCTCCCTCAGGAATGCATACCAAATGCCGTCGCTGGAATGGGCCTTTACAATGTGTGACTAACTTTCCACATTATAAAACCAGCCCTAGTTTTGCGCAGGCAAATTCGGAACTTACGCAGAAATCAAAGTGCTGAAATGCTTTGAAAATCTGCTTAAGTCCTCATTTGCATACGCAAAGCTGCATTTCAATGAGAAATGCCCCCAGTGGCGGATGCGGTACTGCATCCTAAAATCTGACCGTGTAAGTGTCTTACACATGTCAGATTTTCTGCCTAACTTTGGAAAAAGCCTTTTGAGAATCGTTTCCAAAGTTAGGCACAGGGATACGCAGGCTGAACAGCAGTTAAGTCTGCGTATCTCTTTTGAGAATCAGGCCCGAGAACTTTATTTATCTTTATTTCCATATATACATATAGGTAGATTCACAAAGAGTTAGGCCCGGCTTATCTACAGATAAGCCGACCTAACTCTGAATCTACGCCGCCCTATGTTTAAGTGTTTTCTCTAACAGAGATACACTTAAACATATCTAAGATAGGACGGCTTGCGCCATCCTATCTTAGATTGCAATGTTTTGGCTTACCGCTAGGTGGCGCTTCCATTGCAGCTGGCGTAGATTATGTAAATGAGCATTTACGACGATTCCCGAACGAACGCGAGCCCGCCGTCGATTAACGTTGTTTCCGTAAGCGATAGGCCGCCTAAAGTTATTCCACCTATGAGGTTGAATAACAATTTTAAGTATGGCCGCCGTTCCCACCGCGAGGTTCGAATTTTTTACGTCGTTTGTGCAAGTCGTCCGCGAATCGGGATTTACGTCGTTTACGTACGCGTCAAAATCAATAGGCCCGTACGGCCTACTTTGCCGCAATGCGCACTGGGAAATGTAGTTGCCCGGCGCATGCGCAGTGTCAAAAAACGTAAAAAAACGTGAGGTCAAGCCTCATTTCCATACAACACGCCCCCCTCCAAGTCATTTGAATTAGGCGCGCTTACGCCCGCTCGTTTTAGGCTACGCCGCCGAAAATTAGCAGGTAAGTGGTTTGAGAATCACTACTAGCCTAACTAATTTACGGCGGTGTAGCCTAAAAAGACTAGCCTAGGCCGCCCTAAAGTTAGGCGCCCCTACGTGAATCTACCTAATAGATTTTAGACTTCACAACAGAAACCTATTTCTTCCGGTGCACAAAACTTTGTTTAGAAAGTTAGTTATTCTTCCATTACTATTCTTTACTTTTTGTCTCTGTCATTTTAAATATTCAGCTTCTACTGGCGGCTGCACTTAAATGCTTTCCGCCGTAGGTGACTGCATACTTAATGGATGCGCTGGTCATAGTGGCAGCAATGCCGGGGAAATCCTGGGTGATAATTCCCACTGCAAAGGAAATCATTTTTAGATGTAAATATTTAATGCAATCATTTCATGTGTACAAATATGTCTCACTTGGTGCATGAAATAAAAGTGTTAAAATGACTTGGAAGTCAATTTTGTCTACCTGCAATTCTTTCTTAAAGGCACAGCGGGCGTCTGGAGTAGTCGGCTTCAAGGCTAATTCGATCCTCTGCAACCCATCATTTTATAGCGGTAGCTTCCTTCCTGACAATCTCTGCTTCCAGTCTCCCTCCAGCATAGTTAAGGATGTGACAGGCTGTCATCTCTCTGATTCCTTTATGATCTGTGAAGATGGTGACAGCTTCTAGGCTTCCTGCGGCTTGCCAGCCTTTGTGGAACTACAGGCCTCATTGTGCTCTTCAACTTGTGTTTGATGCCTCCAATTAGTGATTTTTGTTCTTTGTTCATATACCAAGATTTAAACTGGAGATTTGATCACGACAATGAAGAATGAAGTCTATTTTTTGCTTTAAACTTGTTTTAATCACAGTTTACTTTTGGATGATTTTCACAGTTTTTTTTTCTCATAAAGCAACCAAGTACTGTATGTTTGTAGCAGGGATTCCCCTGTAAAAAAATATAGATCGATCCTATAATACAAGGTCATTACTAAGGTTGAATCATACAGAGTATACAGTGTATTTTATTGGGATTTTATGTGCTAGACCAACACAAAATGATAAATGGTTTTAATTTTTTTTTACAAATAACAACAGTCAAACCTTGGTTTGAGAGTAACTTGATTTTAGAGATCGTTTTGCAAGACAAGCTATTTTTTTTAATACAATTTGACTTGATATACAAGCGATGTCTTGATATACAAGTAATGTTGTGTCACAACTGAGTATAAAAGAGAAGAGAGGCGCCTCTAATGCCGCTTACACACAATGGATTTGTTTCATCGGAAAGTCCGATCGTGTGTGGGCCCCATCGGAGTAAAAAAATAGAACATGTTTTAAATTCCTCTGATGGAAAAAAATCTGATGGGAAATTCCGATCATCTGTGTGGAATTTCGTCAGAGAAAAATCCATGCATGCTCAGAATCAAGTCTACGCATGCTTGGAAGCATTGAACTTCATTTTTTCTCGGCTCGTCGTAGTGTTTTACATCACTGCGTTTTGGACGGTCGAAATTTTGTCTGACAGTGTATATGCAAGACAGCTTGAATGGAATTCCGATGAAAAAATCCATCGGATACTCCGATCGTGTGTATGCGGCATAAGTGTAGCAATATGGTTCCATTTAATGAAGGTACAACATTTTGCAACATACTGCTACACTTAGAGGCGCCTCTCTTCTTTTTTATACTCTGTAGCTCCTGCTGGATTTTGCCTCTAATCTCCTTGTGGAGGCTTCCATTTGTGGATGGACATTTTATGGTTACACAACCTATCACATTGCTATAATCTTTTTATATGGACTACAAAATAAAGGACCTATGAATAAATGGTTGTGGAACGAATCATTTGATTTTCCATTTCTTATGGGGAAATTTGCTTTGACATACAAGTGCTTTGGATTACAAGCATGCTTCCAGAATGAATTATGCTCGCAGTCCAAGGTTTTACTGTATGTGAAAAGTGTGGCGTGCATTTGTATTCAGCCCCCTTTACTCTGATACCCCTAACTAAAATCTAGTGGAACCAATTGTATTCAGAAGTCACCTATTTAGTAATTAGAGCCCATCTGTGTATATTTTATTCTCAGTATAGATACAGCTGTTCTGTGAAACCCTCAGACGTTTGTTAGAGAACCTTAGTGAACAAACAGCATCATTAAGGCAAAGGAACACTCCAGACAGATCAGGGATAAAGTGGAGGAGTTTAAAGCAGGGTTAGGTTCTAAAAAATACCCCAAGATTTGAACATCTCAGGGAGCACTGTTCAATCCATCATCCAAAAATGGAAAGAGAATGTCACAACTGAAAATCTACCAAGACATGGCCGTCCACCTAAACTGACAGGCCGGGCAAGGAGAGCATTAATCAGAGAATCAGCCAAGAGGCCCATGGTAACTCTGGAAGAGCTGCAGAGATCCACAGCTCAGGTGGGAGGATCTATCCACAGGACAACTATTAGTTGTGCTCCCCACAAATATGGCCTTTATGGAAGAGTGGCAAGAAGAAATGAATTGTTGAATAAAAGCCATAAGAAGTATTGTTTGCAGTTTGCGAGAAGTCATGTGGGGGACACAGCAAACATGTGGAAGAAGTGCCAGATAAGACAAAAATTTAACTTCTTCTGTGGCGGAAAACTAAGCTCACCATCCACACCGTGAAACATGGTGGTGGCAGCATCATGTTGTGGGGATGCCTTTCTTAAGCAGGGACAGGGAAGCTGTCAGGGAAGCCGCTCTTACATTACTGAAACAAGAACGCAGAAAAGCTGAAGGAGCCTGGAGAAGGAATTCAACAAAGGAAAACCACACAAACTACAAATTATTCACCAAGAAATACCGCAAAGCAATCTTCAAATAAAAAAAAGAACACTTCTCTAACACCATCTCAAAAGCCATAAACCGTCCCCACAAACTTTTCAAACCAGTCGCTTAGTCTATGAACCCCAACTGCCTAGAGCCTCCAGCAAACGAAACACAAGAATTCTGCAATGAACTATCTGACTTTATTTATTGACAAAATCACAAACATTCGTGAAATAATTCAGCAGAAAAAAACAATCAACCTCACTCGGCCAGAGCAAAAAGAAAAAAATACTCTACAATCAACAAAATTAGAAAAGATGGGTCCTCTATTCTTTGCCTCAACCTTCCCACACACAAGGTTGAGTGTACAAATATACTATATCACAGTAAATCACTGAAAGTAATGCCGCGTACACACCATCACTTTATGTGATGAAAAAAAATGACGTTTTTAAAAACGTCACTTTAATTGACTGTGTGTGGGGGAAAACGTCGTTTTATGTCTTGTAAAAAACGACCAAAAAAAATTGAAGCATGCTTCAATTTTATGTGTCGTTTTTCAAAAGTGCACTTTTTACTTCACAGAAATTGACCGTGTGTAGCAAAAAACGTCGTTTTCTAAGACGTTTTTTCATCCACGCATGCCCAGAAGCTACTTATTAAGCAAGCTTCAATGGTAAAACGTGGTGGAACGTAACCTCACTTTGCAAGATCATTGTGAGAAAAACGATGGTGTGTAGGCAACTTCGTCTTTGAAAATTGAAGTTTCAAAAACGTCATTTTTTACTTCACAGAAAGTGTCGTTTTTTTTCATCACATAAAGTGATGGTGTGTATGCGGCATAATAGTTAGTGCCTAAAAGTAATGATGTATTAAAGAAAACAGGCACCAAACCAGATAGTAAAGGCAAGCCTAATATATTGTCAGCCAATATGTTTGATAACTAGGCACTGTTCTCAGTGGCTCAATCCCTGTTAGCAGTATGAGCAATGGCCTAATTGCCCTCTTACCAGTCTCCGGCATGCTTTGGTGACCTCTCTCTGTAGAGGGGGAGGGGGGGCACTCGGTCTCTCCCTGAAAGCCTCTGGAATCAGTGGTGGGAAGCAGGGGGCAAGTGGGCGCTCCAGTCTCCCTGCTGGTGCTTGGATGTGGGTGGTGCTGCGCTTCCCCCCAGGTGTCCTCACTCCCAGTCTCAGGGTCGCATCTCCATTGGTATGGTCTCCTGCTGGCAGGCAAATATCCAGACAGAGGTGCTCTCTTTCTAATTCCCTCGGTGCCAAGAGGAAGAGCTTTCTTGGGCAGTTTTATAGAAATTATCTCTCCTCTCCTCCTACTGCACAGTGTCTATTGGGATCTGTAGTGTAACCATTATAGTGTAACCAGTAAAAGCCGCCATCTCAAACTACCACTCTCAGTGTTCTGCATAGAAGTCTATATGCTTGCTTGGCTTTAGCTCTCCCCCTGCTGGCCAGAGGAGAATGGTTTATTATAACATCAGTATCTCAGTAGAGAGAGAAGAATAAAAGGCAATGTCTTCTTCTTCATATTGCTGTAGCCCAGCACATGGCTACATTTATGTATTAGGATGAGGGGCAGGAATACTGTATGTGTTAGGCAGCCCATACCTGATTTAGTTTTCTTTTGTTCAACCAGCGGGTAGAATGAAACAAAAAAACTGACCCGATTACCCATCTACACATTCGAGGTGGATGGGGGAATCCTCTCACTGAGCTATTGTATTCTGATGGCGGGGAGACAAAAGGGCGGTTGTACAGAAATCAATCGGTAGATAAACTTCTCTACAACCACAGTTCCCATAGATGGATTGAAATTGGGCTGGTTCCTGCTGAAACAGCGGATTTTCGATACATGTATGGGCTACTTTAAGGTAACTAAGAGTTGGAATAGAGGTCAGAGACATTTTTACTCAATGTTAACTTTTCACTTGCTTTCATTTCTAAAAAATCCCTGTGCCGAGGGCTTATAGCACAAAAAACAAATGCAGGGATTACTTTGAATAATTTTGTGCATTAATAAATGCAGGCCATGACATGATCTTTCAGGGTAATCCTTACATAATGGGGTTGATTTATTAAATTAGTAATTTTCTTTCAAATGTCAAATACCCTGTCAGACTTTTATTTTTAATTCCTCTAAGACTGAATAGATATTTAAAGTGAAAATGACTTCTTTATCAAAGAACCCCAATGTGTTAACATTCAAAGTCCCCTGTAATACACAATCATTTCCAATGTCAACTAATAGATAAAGAGGCTTGCAAGGCTAGTGAGCAGTATATAATCTCTCGGGGGGAAGTGTCCTTGGCATCAATTTCTTGCTGATTAGTAAGCAAATGTCCCAGAAGAGCCTTAACCTTGTCTAGATTTGTTTACATATCTGTATGGTTTCCTTGGGATTTTCACCTTTAGCTTATTAATATACATGCTAGTCATACAGTATAGTCTCAGAAGTATTTATTTTTACTTGCTTTTAACACCATTACTGGAGCCTTAGGACTTCTTTACATTGGCAATGGGATGCACAATATAAGTTCTCTCCATAAAAATTAGGTTTTACATACCATACAAGGAGGGCAGGGCTTACTGCACCAAAGTGGGGACCCAGAGATAATGTTTGTTAGTGCCCCAAAGACAGGCTGGGGCTGTGACCTAAGGCAATTGTGGCATTGTGTTTTTTCACCTTAATGCATCCTATGCATTATGGTGAAAAAACACCTTGCTGTGTCCAGCCCCGCAGCCCTCTTGCTTTACTTACCCGAGCCCCGAATTTTTGGGGGCGCGATACCGCGTCGCTCTCCCCACTGCTTCTCGGTTCTTCATTGGATAGATTGATAGCAGTGCAACCATTGGCGTCCACTGCTGTCAATCAAATACAATGACAAGGGCGCCAGGGGGCGGGCCGAGTCATACATTTGGTGGCTATGGACGCCGAGTGTTTGACACGGGAGCACGCCCGCAAGGCAGCCCCCTCGGGAGAGAGCTTCCCAGAGAAGGTTATCTATTACCGGGAGGAACCGTGCCATGAGTCAGACCATGTATTGGGGTTCCGATAGCTAGCAAAGGAACCCAAGCTCACAGGTACCTTCACTACCAGGGCATTCCGCCACCTATGACAAGTCACCGCTTTCCGACCGCCTGGCAACTTGTGCACTTGACACTACTGTAGCCAATGGCAACCGCAATATAGCCTCCTCTCACTAGTTTCACTGAACCCTGGACATTTATACTGTCTCTTCTACATTTCATTGTGTCCCCTATTAAGCCCAGTTCTTGTGATTCGCCCTTTTAAATAGTTTCAGAACTGGCAGAATATCCAAATTGAATAACTTTACTAGAAGGTTTCTCAAAAATAGATCACAGCAGAAAGATTATCTTCCATACAGATATCTCCATGTATTCCTCTCTTTCTTAATGCAAGATAGCATTAGGTTGCCCCTAGACATCATACCCTATAGCTTAAAGTCCTTTAGAGCAAGAGTCTGTAGTACTTGTATTCATCTTCTGCACCCTGACTGGGCACACTCCAGGGGAAAGGAGGTGCTACTCCCATGGATGGAACGCCTTACTGGGTTGCCTCCTCTTGTATTTATAGCTGGCCACTGGGACAGTGCCATGAACAGCCGGAAGGCGACAACACTTTAACCCCTACCTAACCCAAGGGCAGTCTTACAACAGCTTACATTATATATTTAAAACAGAATTATGACATTTAGCAAAGATGAGTTAGAACTGTAACTCAATAACCTCAAAGCAGACACCTGCTTACACTTGCACAGAAGATGGTGCCCAGTTAGGAGACATTGGAATGGTAGCTGTGTGGCTCCTACAATGAAGATCTGGCAGAAGCAATGACAGGTTAGACTATGAGGGAGGGGTTTGGTGAGGGTTGTAGATAATCCAGCTGAATTGACCATGGTCTCACCATTCAAGGATGCTGGCACAGTATAAAGTGTTAGTGATCTAATCCAGAAAGCTATTAAGTGGAATTTGTAAGAATGAGCACCCCTTTCCTGATGACAAAATCCACTAGGACTGTCACCAACATTGATGTGGCAAGAAATAATGTGAGCTGATATGCCTGGTTGAAAGAAAGAATCATTAACAAAGAAAATTACAAAATAAAGTGGTGGCTTGTAAAGTATATTGTATAATCTGCTTAACCAGTTCCCTGCCGAGCCATAATATGACGCCGGCAGGAACTGTTCGTCCTTCAGAGTAGACGTCATATGACGTCCTGTGCATCGCGGGCGCTAGGGGGCGGCAAAGCTTGTGACCCGGTGCGCGTGCCCGACAGTCACGATGTCAGCCGGGCACCCGCGATTGCCGGCAAACACGGCAGGAGTGTGGATCTGTGTGTGTAAACACACAGATCCACCTCCTGTCAGAGGTGAGGAGACCTATGTGTGTTCCCAGAACAGAGGAACACAGATCGGTCTCCTCCCCTTGTGAGTCTCCATGCCCCTACAGTTAGAATTCACTCCCAGGGAACATAATAACCCCTTTTAGCCCCTAGTGTTAACCCCTTCCCTGCCAGTCACATTTACACAGTAATCAGTGCAGTTTTATAGCACTTATCTCTGTATAAATGTAAATGGTCCCAAAAACGTGTCAAAAGTGTCCGATATGTCCGCCGCAATGTCACGGTCACAATAAAAATCGCAGATCACTGCCATTACTAGTAAAAAAAAAAGAATAAATAAAAATGCCATAAATCTATCCCCTATTTTGTAGACGCTATAACTTTTGTGCAAACCAAACAATATAGGCTTATTGCGTTTTTTTTTTTTTACCAAAAATATGTAGAAGAATACGTATCGGTCTAAACTAAGGAAATTTTTTTTTTTTAAATGTTGATATTTATTAAATCAAAAAGTAAAAAATATGGTGTTTTTTCAAAATAGTTGCTCTTCTTTTGTTTAAAGCGCAAAAAATAAAAACCGCAGAGATGATCAAATACCAACAAACGAAAGCTCTATTTGTGGGGGGAAAAACATAAAGATTTAATTTTGGTACAGTGTTGCATGACCGCGCAATTGTCATTTAAAGTGCAATAGCGCTGAAAACTAAAAATTGATCTGGGCAGGAAGGGGGTGAAAATGCCCTGTATGGAAGTGGTTAAAATAGGTGTCCTTTAATTTGCTTAAAAGCAAGGGTAAGGGCAAGGTTCACCATCCATAATAATATTTGCAATGCAAGCACTTATTGGTCAGCATGACCGCATGACCGCTCTGATTGATGGGAAGAGCTTTTTTTTTGGGACACCTGGAGCTGAGTATTGTAGTGTATGGACCATTATCTCACCAGCACAGGACATGACTGCGACTATGTGCAGCGGGGACCAGAAGAGTATCCAGGATATTTGTACTAACAGCCTTTTCACACTGGTCAGTTCTTCTTCCGTTTTTGTCTTACAAAACATATACGTAACAATAAAATCCTATGGAAGTTTTCACACTGCATTTTTTAAAGTCTTGCGTGTTACATTTTTGCAAATAAGTGGAAACACATCGGAAAGGCATTCTCTTCGGGGGTCCCTTGGCAGCTCTCGTGGCTCCTCCCTGCATTAGATAACCCCATAGAAGAAGCGCTCTCCCGAGGGGGTTACCTTGCAGGCGCGCTCCTGACTCATTCATTCGGTGTCCATAGATGCCAAGTGTATGCCAAGTGTTTGACAGCAGCGGGGGCCAATGGCTGCGCTGCTATCAATCTATCCAATCAAAGCCGGGACGAGAAGGATGGCGGGACATGCTGAGGAGATGAAGGGGCTCAGGTAAGTAAAATGGGGGGCTGGGGGGCCGGTGACTGCAAGGTGTTTTTTCACCTTGGTGAAAAAACACAAGCCTTTACAACCCCTTTAAGTGGCTTAATGTATTACATGAGCCATTCAAAGTAAAAAAATTACTTTCTGAAAACTCCTGCTATACTAATTGGAATGTGTTTATACAAAGGGGACTCTTTCCATTCACTTAGAATCATGGGTGAAATAGTGTTGCTGAAAGATCGGACCTAACGGAGGGCTATAATAAGGTGGTAGAGATATGTCTCTGATCAGTTGGTAATATTCAACAATGATAGTTCCATTTGGAATCTTTTATAGTTCATATAAAGTGGCTTCCTCTTGGATCTCTCACAATCCCCTGGCCAAACACTGGGTAATTCAAATGAAAGGATATACTGTACAATTTATTCATTCTTGGCTGGTATAGATGAATTGCTGATAATTATATCTAGTACTACCCCCAGAAGAGCCGCTAAATTGTTTTTTGATTTCTCTGCATACCTGAAAATGACACACCTTGCTCACCCAGAACTTACTGACACCCCAGAGGTATTTGAAATAATTTATTAGGCCAAGCATAGCCTAAAAAGAAGAAATTATTAGCAAGTGCACTTATACAAACGATCAATAAGACAATAACGTTACTCTGAGGCCACGTACACACGGTCGGTCCATCTGATGAGAATGGTCCGACGGATCGTTTTCATCGTTTCACCGCTGAAGCAGACCGATGGTCTGATGTGCGTACACACCATCAGTTCAAAACCCGATCGGGTCAGAACGCGGTGACGTAAAACACACGACGTGCTGAAAAAAACAAAGTTCAATACTTCCAAGCATGCGTCGACTTGATTCTGAGCATGCGCAGGTTTTGAACCGATGCTTTTGTGTACTAACCATCGGTTTTGACCGATGGTCAGCCGTCCATCGGTTCGATTTTAAAGCAAGTTCTATAATTTTTGTCCGAAAGACAACAGACCGATGGGCCGTACACACCGACCGTGTGTACGCGGCCTGAGAAATATGGTCAAACACTTGCAGTATTCTGACTAACAGAGATGGTCAGAAATTGACTGCATTTACCTAACAACAGTAAAAGCGGAGGTTCACCCAAAAATCCACTTTTTGACATTAGCTCCACCATACTGCTAACATCTGCAGTATGCTGTTTTTTTTTTGTACTTATCGTTATATGAGCTCTTGTTATCCGGCTCTGAGCGGGGAATCCTGCGGGGAATGGGCGTTTCTAAGCGAAGAGGAGTTGATTGACGGCTGCTAAGGCGCGTCACGCCTTCCGAAAATACCCAAGTGACACTCAGGCGTTTACAGCACCTGCGCCTGCCGTGTAGAGCTGACTGCGCAGGGGCCGTAAACACCCGAGTGTCACTTCGGGTATTTTCGGAAGGCGTGACGCGCTTTAGCAGCCCGTTAATCAACTCCTCTTCGCTTAGGAACGCCTATACCCGGAAGTAATCCCCCGCTCGGAGCTGGATAACAAGGGCTCGTATAACGATAAGTACAAAAAAAAAACAGCATACTGCAGATGTTAGCAGTATGCTGGAGGGATGTAGCTAATGTCAGAAAGTTTATTTTTGGGTGAACCCCCGCTTTAATAAAGACAGTAACTAGCCAGTGAAAACATTGGCTGGCAAAGTTAGGGCCCTTGAATAAATTACAACAGTGCCCAAAAGACAACAAATAAACAACAATAAATTGTATGACATTAGTCTTTAACTAGATCCATGGCACCCTCTTCTGGGTCTCCGAACATATTATTATTTAAGGTACTTATTGGACATGTGCACACTGAAAAATTTTGTTTCGGAATTTTGTTTTCGTCCAAATTTTTTTTTTATTTAGTTACTCCCGAAATTCGTTTTTATTTATTTTGTTTCGTTAAAAAATGCATTTGTCCGAAAATCTGAATTAATTAAGGTCAAATCTGTCATTGAAGGTTTTTGGTGTCTGTCGAATGTTCTAAGAAGATTTGACGGAGCAGCTAAACTACGTTGAATCGTACATTTCCGGTCGAATGTTCCGCCTACAAGCTATAGTAGAATTCTAATGTTGTATGACACTAGAATTAATTGTATTTATAAATTATTATTACTAGTCAACCATTATTCAAATTCTTCTATAGTCTATGGCATGGGTGCTCAACCTGTGGCTCTCCAGCTGTTGCAAAACTACAATTCCCATAATGCCTCAGCCTTTGGGAGACATGCTTGTACCTGTCAGCGGCTTGCAATGCCTCATGGGAATTGTAGTTCCGCAACAGCTGGAGAGCCACAGGTTGAGCACCCATGGTCTATGGGCTGAGCATTTGACCGGAAATGTACGATTGCGGCGTCGTACAGTTTAGCTGCTTGTCGAATCTTCTTAGAACTTTCGACAGACACCATAAGCCGTCAATGACAGATTCGACGTTTGTACGTTTTTCGTCAAATCTTCATCGTTCATGTCGAATGGTCTACCCCAACACTGTCTCTATAATGTCAAATCTTTCCTCTCTATGTAGAATAATCTTGGACTAATAGAGTTAAGGTTAGGCACATTAGACCACAGGTTTGATAGACAAAGATTGCTATCGTCAGCGTCATGTCAAATCTCCTATCTATATTAAACTGTTGTAGCAACAAAAACGAAAATAAAGCATTTTTTATGTCGGATTTTTTTGGATTTCGGATTCTGCGCATTCGTTTTTGTTTGTTAAAACGATAACGAAAATACCCAAAATTCAAAAACAAATGCACAGGTCTAGTGCTGTCAATTTACGCAGCGCTTTACATATACATTGTACATTCACATCAGTCCCTACAACCTGAGGTCCCTAATGCACATTCATACATATAGTAGGGCCAATTTAGACAGAATCTGATAACCTATCAGCATGTCTTTGGAGTGTGGGAGGAAACCAGAGTACCTGAAGGAAACCCACGCAGGCACAGGGAGAACATGAAAACTCCAGGCAGATGGTGTCGTAGTCGGATTCGAACCAGCAACCCCTTTTTCTGCTGCTAGGTGACAGTGCTAACCACTACACCACTGTTCTGCCTGTATGCTCTTATACATTAAAAGTCAAGTTCACGTCAGACAGGAAAAGAAGATGATATGATGTCTCTCTTTCAGTCCTGCTGAGACAATCCCTCTGTTCCTGCCTTACAAGTGGTGGGTATTCCCTTTCATACCCCATTGTGTTTTTTTTGCATCGTATTACAGGGATTGATACCCCCCCTCTAATCTTCTCCGGGTCTAGGAACCTAGTTGCATTCAAGCGGTGGGAGTGCTTTCTAGTACAGTCTGATCTCACCAGGCATCCAAATCATGCACTTCAAGGGAGAAGGTCCTTAGTCTATTTGATTCTCACTCAATTGTGATCAGCTATGGCAGGGATCCAATCATTTGGCAGCAGAAGCAGCTCAGTCTCTTTTCCACACAACCGCTTGCTTCAAGTCTATCTTTTCATCTTTCCTCACCAGCCAGCAGACACACTTCTTCTTGCTTGTTGCATCAGCCAATCACCATCCTCCAGTTGATATTGACCCAGCCAAGATGGCTGCTCCTGCACTGGAGACACTCCATAGACGAGCATTGCAATTTGGTCTCCTTTAAAGATAGCCACTGCACTTCTGCATTCATGAATATTAAGTTTAACCCTGTCCACACTGCAGAAGGATAATATAGCAACAAAGAAAGAATTTCCACAGAAGTTATCAACTACTGTCCAGGTCACATATATATAAGTACAGGCTTTAAAGTGCACATATTAATGTCTGTATAATTACTGTATAGATGTGTTATTTTTCCTTTATACTCCTGAAGACGTGGACCTTGGTTCACAAAATACATTGAGAAGTGATCCTCTCTTCATTGAGGAAAGCTTGAAATATCATAAATGAAACATGTCATTTTAAAATATTAGATACATGTGTGATGTAAATGGAGATGGACAGATATGGAGGGATCTGCTGATGGAAATCCTAAATCAGTTAAAATGAAATCATCCTTGTTTTTTAGAAACATTTAAAATATTTATTCTAAAATAAAATCATAAAACTTTTAACAATATACAATGTTCAGCTTTTGTGTAACTTAAAGCGGAGTTCCGGCCACAATTTCACTTTTTAAATATAAATACCCCTGTAATACACAAGCTTAATGTATTCTAGTAAAGTTAGTCTGTAAACTAAGGTCCATTTTGTTAGGTTGTTACAGCATTTAGACACTTTATAAAATAGAAATTGACTGTGGCCATCTTAAGTGTGGGCATCATGAAGCCAGACTGTATGAGTTCCTGGATATCAGCCTTGCAAATCTCGCAAATGCTCAGTGCTGCACAAGCAGTGTCAGATCAGGTTTCAGCACCTGTGCTGTCCAAGTCACATGATTCTTTGAGACTGGGGAATGCACAGACTCCCGGAAAGTTACACCCACTACATTCCCAGGAGTCTGTGCGGTGTAGGTTAGGAAGCATTAAGCATCTAGGTGCAGGAAGTGGAAAGATTAACTATTCTACCTAGCAACAACACTTTGAAGGCATCTAAAAAAAAAAAAAAAAAATCGTAAAGGACTAATGACATTTTTTTAAAACTACTGATGTAATGTTATATTTATGGGTGGAACTCCACTTTAACTACATCAATACTAGACACTTTCACCCCCTTCCCAGGCCAATTTTCAGCTTCCAGTGCTCTCGCATTTCCAATGATAATTGCGCGGTCATGCTATGCTGTACCCAAATGACATTTTTATCATTTTGTTGACTCAAATAGAGCTTTTTTTTGGTGGTATTTTTTCACTACTCCGTTAATTTTTTTTCCGATATAAGCGGAAAAATAGCGGAAATTTGGAAAAAAAAAAGATATTTTATTCTTTCTATTTTAAAAGACATCCAATAAATCTAATTTTGTCATAAATTTAAGCCAAATGTCTTTGGTAAAAAAAATCCTGTTAAGTGTATAATAATTAGTTTGTTTGATCACGGACATATGTACAAAAATTGTCATGTACAGATGTGCGCAGGTGATCACGGACATATGTGTGCAGATGATCATTGGAACATATGATTTTACTGTTATATATGATATATATGTGGGGACATGTGTGTGGTGACATGTGTTTTGGAGACATTCTGTGGGGACATGTATGTTTTGCATTGTGTGTTATTAGGCTGGTGATCAGTGTGTAAAAAGCTGTAAAAAACAGCTCATACACACTGATCACCAGATGCCTGCAGTGATCCGCTCTCCTCACACAGTGATAAGGGTGATCACTGATTAAATGCATTTCATTTAAAAAATGTGCACCTGGGAATGGGAGGGTGGATGATGCAGGTTTTGTGCTAATGAGATCTACTGGTCAACTCCTTCCTGTGTCATGTCTGATCATGAAAGAAGACATTACTAATGGAAACGTCTGAAAACGAGGATTAGGACAAGAAAAATTTGTGACTGTAGATTTTATGGAAAGCTTTGATATTTTTGCCCAAAAAAAGTACATGAATGCTATATGGGTGCATAGGGGAGCTGGTGAACTTACCCTTTAACCACTTCCCGCCCGGCCTATGGCCGATTTACGTCCGGGAAGTGGTTTTGAAATCCTGACTGGACGTCCATGGTCGTCCTGCCGGATTTCATGCCGCGCGCGCCCGTGGGGGCGTGCAGAGCGGCGATCGGTGATGCGGGGTGTCAGTCTGACACCCTGCATCTCCGATCTCGGTAAAGAGCCTCCGGCGGAGACTCTTTACCACGTGATCAGCCGTGTCCAATCACGGCTGATCACAATGTAAACAGGAAGAGCCGTTGATGGCTCTTCCTCACTCGCGTCTGACCCCCCTCGGATCGCCACACTGGACCACCAGGGAAGCCCACCCTGGACCACCAGGGAAGGGCAAACAAAAAAAGCCTGAAAAAAAAACATAAAAAAAAAAAAAGATGCCAATCAGTGCCCACAAATGGGCACTGACTGGCAACCTGGTTAAATCAGTGCTGCCCCACAGTGTCCATCAGTGCCACCTCAGTGTCCATCAGTGCCACCCCACAGTGTCCATCCATGCCCAGTGCCCACCTATCAGTGCCCATCTGTGTCACCCATAAGTATCCATCAGTGCCACCCATAAGTGCCGCCCATGAGTGCCCATCTGTGCCGCCTATGAGTGCCCAGTGCCACCCATGAGTGCCCATCAGTGCCGCCTATGTGTGCCCATCAGTGCCGCCTATGTGCCCATCAGTGCCGCCTATGTGTGCTCATCAGTGCCGCCTATGTGTGCTCATCAGTGCCGCATACCAGCGCCGCCAATCAGTGCCACCTCATCTGTGCCCGTCAGTACTACCTCATCTATGTCCATCAGTGCCATCTCATCGGTGTCCATCAGTGCCGCCATATCAGTGCCTGTAATTGAAAGAGAAAAACTTATTTACAAAACAATTAACAGAAAAAAATAAAAACTTATTTTTTTTTCAAAATTTTCAGTCTTTTTTTAGTTGTTGCGCAAAATTTTGTTTGGGTACAGTGTAGCATGACCGCGCAATTGCCATTCAAAGTGCGACAGTGCTGAAAGCTGAAAATTGGCTTGGGCGGGAAGGTGCGTAAGTGTCTGGTATGGAAGTGGTTAAGGGATTACCTAGTAAGTGTTTGGATAGGTACTATGCCAGAGATCAGTTCTAACCTGTACAAGGTGCAATAATCTTGTACAAAGTGCACTAAACCACATAAACAAATTTTATTTAGGGTTATTAAAGCCCTTAGTAAAAGGTAATTTATGACTGTTTGGTACACTGTGATTATTAACTGAACCTGTGTGCCATAGAAAAATCAAGAAAAAATTTATCAAAAGAAAGTGCTGCCACTCATAAAGTGTGAACAACACTTATAACAATGATGAGTATAAAATATAGGGGGTGCTAGTAATGATAAATTAGTGTGTGCACTACTAAATTAGTGTATCAATAATGTGCAAAATATTGCCCACAGAATTATTATGAAGTAAAAATAAATATAGAATAAAATCGCACTGCAATTCATAAAGTTGGCTAGAATAATTGGCTAATGTGCAAGCAAACATATTTATTAGTGTACACTCTAATTTATCACTACTGGTGCTCCAATATTCCAGATTCATCATGGTACACAGTGATACATATTAATCTTTACCTATAAGGGTGAGTACATTTGCATTCACTTTTGATAGAAATTGTTGCTTCTTAAACCATTGAATGCTGCTATAAAAATAGTGATTTATTAGGACACTTTCTAAACTTCTATGAATTATTAACAAAACCTCACTTGAAAATTAGATTATTCACTGTATTTTCATGAGTACATTTACTAATCTATTTTTTTTTTATTGCTTTGCATAGTGTCATATACAGTAAATATATCAGATTTTATTGCTCTCTTCCATTTGGGAAGAGCATATTTCTTAGTTGTTTACATCCTAAAAATCTTTTTTATTTATTTTTGTCTTCATATGACTGTGTCTTCTTACGACAAATTCAAAATACATTTAATGTGATGATAAATCATAAAAAACAGCATTACAGTAACTGTCAATGGTATTAATTTTAAACTCCTAAACTGGAGTATTGATTTCTTTGGGTTGTTTTAAAACAATATTTATTGAGTACAATTCATGTACACTTTTAGGTGAGTGCCAGGACCTTTTTACATTGTAATCAGAGGCACATGTAGGCTTCTATGGTGACAGTAGACCAAAAGCGGCATCTGGCCACTCTGGCTAATGCCAGCAGGATTGTAGTAGCTAGGATAGGAATATACTTTAGCAACTTAGCCTATCGCGGCCGCTGATAGGCTGAGCGCACTGTGAGTCACCGACCCGCAGGAAGTGGAAGAGACCGGGACCGGAGAACGGGACGGCGATATCGGAACAACGGGGGATCGTAGGCAGGTAAGTGAAAGTTTATTTTGTATAGTTTTACAGCCCGGGCACAGCGGGGGTTAAAAGTTTTAGCTTGGAGAACTCCTTTAATTAGCTCTAAATGACACAAATAGCCAACGTTTTAACACATTCTGCATTCATAATCCAGTAAAGAGTCATCAGTAGTGCTTTTCATAAATGTTATTATTTCATATGGCATAGCAAAGTCTGTTTACATGTGCAGATATAGTCTTAGGTAATTCATTTGTCAAATTTGCTTTTTATAAGTCTACCGATGGACATCACCAGTGAAGATTTAAAGGAGTTGTAAAGGCAGAATTTTTTTATCTTAATGCATTCTATGCATTAAGATAACAAGTCTTCTGTGTGTAGCAGATTCCCCAGCACTCCCTAATACTTACCTGAGCCCCCTCTCTGTCCAACAATGTCCACGAATCCCTCAGCCATCCGGGACTCTTCCTCTTGATTTACTGAGACACAGCAGCGGGGCTCTTGGCTCTTGAGGCTGTCAAAGTCAGTTAGTGGGCCCTAAGTGTCATGTACCTGGGTGTCCTCAAACCGGGATGTTCCTGGTCCCACAGCTGCAGTTTTTCCAGTTGTGCCACAGAGGAGCTCTAGAGTTATGACAAGGTTCTCTCAGTTTGATGCATTGCCTTGGACTCACTGGCCCCACCTGTTGCCAGCTGTGGACAATGTTCAATCAAAGCAGCCTATAAAAAGCAGCACTTCCTATCTCTCAGTGCCCGTTTGTGTGGACTAGCTCCCTGGGTGTTGTGAAAGCTTTGTAACGCTGATTACTGTGTATGAACTTCTGCCTGACTACTCTCTAGCCTGCTGATTTTGTACTTCACCGCCAGCCCGAGTATGACTTCTGCCTGCCTGACCACTCTCTGAATTTTGATCGTATACTGCTTTGCCTGATCTGTTGTCGACCTGACCTGCCTGACTACGTTTTCACCTGAATCCTTAGCACACAAGCTCCACTTCGGACACTACCTACCACAGGTACCTTACACTAAGATAGGGTTCCTGCTGCAGAGAAAGGAAGATCAAACATCCATCAATCCAGTTTTCTGATGGGGGCTTCTGACATCAGCCACCACTGTTCCCTCTCCCAAACTGGCTGCTCTTTCTTCCTTATATATGTTCTCTCTTGCACTTACCTCTTGCACTTGCACTTACCTCACTATCATCATAATGGTACACTTCATTGCCCATTAATATTCACTGTAGGAAGATACACTAATGTCTTCTCTAAAGTTATCAAACTAGACATTCTTGAATGTCTAGTTTGACTAGTTGACTTCTTACAGATCACCAGTACAGCAAACTTCAGATGTAAAGTGGTTGTTAACATGGCTTCCCTACAATTAACAGTAGCACTTTACAAAAGTTTCATAGACTGTGACTTCTTCGGCTGTGGCAGTGGTACATATATCTGTAACTTTGCCATATCCCACATGAATGGCTATTAGCATCTCTCTCTATCTCTCTCGCTATCACTCTCCACTCATCAGTGACTAAATTGTTCAATGGGTGGCCACTTCCTATGGAAAGAACTAGGGTTGCACCGATACTAGGCATTTGCACAAGTATTGGTACTCATGCAAATTCACCAATACTTTCAGGCTTGGTTCTTTTAGCTGTCCATGGGACTTTCCCACGGACAGCTGAGATGTAAAAAAAAAAAAAAAATCCAATAATTATCAGTTGTTAAAGAGCCGGGCCACCGCATCCTTAACAACTCATGACTCATTCAGCTGTCAGTAAAGCAGCCAGGCAACGCTTATCAACAATATTGCTCAACCGCTGAAACACCGCGATAAAAGGAAACATTTTTTATTTTGTATCTTTCTGTTTCTTCATCTACCGATCAAAGGGATGAACTTCAATCTGCAGATGAAGTCAGTTTAAAGCAACCTGTCAAGTAAAACAATGGTTTTCGTGTTTTTTTTATAAATGTTCCTCTGTTTAGACCCTTATTAACCCTTAATGTACTCTAATCAGCCTTAATGAACTCGTTATTCTCCTCCATTTAATTATTTTCCTGCTGATTTTTTTTTTATTCTATTCTATAAACAATTAATAATTACAACTTTTCTTTTGTTTGCTCTTTTCATAAATACTTTTAGACCTTTAACATATATTTACATGTTTCACGCACAAAATGTAAAAAAATATATATTTCATTTGTAAATAACATTTCAATACTTTGTGCCATTGCTGACAGATGAAGTGCAAATAAAACAGCTGCGGTAGGTATCAGTAATTGATATTGATTAGTACTAAACAAAAGGTATCGGTACTCGTTG
This sequence comes from Rana temporaria, assembly GCF_905171775.1. NCBI lineage: Eukaryota > Metazoa > Chordata > Amphibia > Anura > Ranidae > Rana > Rana temporaria. Next base: position 338,439,574 of record NC_053493.1, on the reverse strand, counting down.
TAAAAAAATGGTATCAGTGCATCCCTAAAAAAAAAAAAAAAAAACCTCAGAACAACTTCCTCTCCTCTATGCACCCTACTATGGGAAGTGACTCAACCTCAGGCAGTGTGTGAATGAAGGAATGTACAATGTGTTGTGTGAATGAGGAAAGGGGTAAAGGGAATCTGACAAAAATAGGCAGGGAGGCTGTCCAGCTGCTATGCTGATCCTAGAGCTTCATATCTTAGTGAGCCACTGGCCGCGAACAATAAAGCAAGTCAGGGTTTCTGACATTCCTCTGTGCATGTACAATATATTTTGGGTCAGTGATTCATTAAGTAGCAATGTTGTATGATTAGTAGACATGTGCACACTAAAATATTTTGTTTCGGAATTTCGGTTTCGTCTTAAAAATAAATGTATTTAGTTACTCCTAAAATTAGTTTTTATTTATTTTGTTTCGTTAAAAAAATGCATTCGTACGAAAATACGAAATAATTAAGGTTGAGTCTGTCAATAGAAGGCTTATTGTCTGTAGGATGTTCTAAGAAGATTTGACAAAGAAGCTAAACTGTACGACGCCACGATCTTACATTTCTGGTCGAATGCTCTGCCCACAAGCTACAGTACAATTCTAATGTTGTTTGATCATCATTTTACTTCCCCTACCCATTCCAGCAGTGATCACTAACAGCTATTTTACTAATAGAGTTAAGTTAGGCACATTCGACCACAGGTTCGATTTGCTATTCGCTAGACACGAATCGCTATTGTCACCGTCATGTCAAATCTTCTATCTATATCGAACTGTTGTCCCAACAATTTGAAAATATAATGTATACGAAAATAAAGCATTTTTTATTTTGGATCTTTCGGATTTCGGATTCTGCGCATTCGTTATCGTTTTGTTAAAATGAACACGAAAATCCACAAAATTTGTATGAAAATGCATCGGGCAATAACGTATGCACATGTCTAATTATTAGCATCATAGCTGAACAACTAACATTTCCAGAAGGACAATAAGAGCAGTATGGCATATTAACTGCAACTGCAATAGCAACAAACTGCCTCCCGCTATAGTAAAATATTTCAAATTTTGACTCGTCAGTCCAGAGCTTCTGCTGCCATTTTCTGCACCCCAGTTCCTATGTTTTGATGCATAGTTGGGTCGCTTAGACTTGTTTCCACATCTTATGCATAAAATCATAAGAGAATGAGTTGGATAATAGTGAAAATGAAGAATGTGTGGCAAGTGTGCTGTTTGCAACAATAATGGGAACTTGTCATTGTGCGGTAGAGGTGAAGGTCAGGGGGATGGTGGGATTTGATGCTACTATTAGAGAAAATTCAAGAAATGTTACTTAAGTCCATTTTGACGAGGACATTTCAATTCTAGAGTCTTATTTAAAAAAAAAAAATTCTAAGTACATTTTCCCTGCCATCACTTATTAAGAGCTCATGCTGTTGTCAAACTCCACTGGGTGCATTTAGTCCTGAACAAACGCAGAAGACAGCAAAGGAATGCATTTAACCTACAATGGAAACCAAACATAAAACAATGTAAAGCAGGGGAAATGCAACCTCAGAATCAACATCCACACCACGCCATTGCAGAAAAAAAGTGCCAAGGCCATTTATTTATAGGAAATCTCTTTTTTTATATTTATAGCAGGTTCCTCATTTTCAAACTGTTTTGAGAGAGAGAAATTCACTTTATTTGTAATGACAGTAAAACCTTGGTTTGAGAGTAACTCGGTTTGAGAGCGTTTTGCAAGACAAGCAAAAATTGTTAATACATTTTGACTTGATATACAAGCGATGTCTTGATATAAGAGTAGCATCAAGTCACAACTAAGGATAAAAAATAAGATAGGTGCCTCCAAGTGTAGCAATATGGTTACATTTAATGAAGGTACAACATTCAAAAACTCACATGGTTGATGATTAAAAGAGGCAAATCTAAGTATGCAGGCATCCAGGGTAAAGCTGTCCACATAGACTGTTCTCCGCACCGCCATCAACGTCATCCCGTCCATGCTGCGCTACACGAGCCCATCAAGCCTTGCTTTCAGATCACTCTACTGCAGGGTAGTCTTCCCGGTCACAATTGCAGACTGACAGCGGTGAGAGCTGGCGGTGTGGGGGATGGTCTATGTGGACAGCTTTACCCCGGAGTCCTGCAAACTTAGATGGGCCTCTTCTAATCATCAACCATGTGAGTTGCTAAATGTTGTACCTTCATTTAATGTAACCATATTGCTACACTTAGAGGTGCCTCTTTTCTCTTTTATACTCTGTAGCTCATGCTGGATTGTGGAGGCTTCCATTTGTGGATGGACATTTTATGGTTAAACAACCTATTGCTTTAGAGCCAGATCCACAAACGAATTACGCCGGCGTATCTATGGATACGCCGCGTAATTTTTAAAATGCCCCGTCGTATCTGTGTTTTCTATCCACAAAACAAGATACGACTGAATCTTGGCTCGATCCGACAGGCGTACATCTTGGTACGCCGCTGGATCGTAGGTGCATATTTACGCTGGCCACTAGGTGGGGTTTCCGTCGAATTCCGCGTTGAGTATGCAAATTAGCTAGATACCGCGATCCACGAACGTACGTCCGGCCGGCGCATTTTTTTACGTTGTTTCCGTAAGGCTTTTTTCGGCGTATAGTTACCCCTGCTATATGAGGCGTATCCTATATTAAGTATGGCCGTCGTTCCCGCGTCGAATTTTGAAAATGTTACGTCGTTTGCGTAAGTCGTTCGCGAATAGGGCTTTGCGTAGAATGACATCATCGTCGTAAGCATTGGTCATTTACGTCAGGTCAAGACGTATTTACATAAAACACGCCACCATCACATCCATTTGAATTGCGCGCCCTTACGCCACCTAAGTTACGCTACGCCGCCGTAACTTTCTTTCAGGATACAAAAGAAAACCTGTAAGTTACGGCGGCGTAGCGTATTAGAGATACGCTACGCCGGACGGAGGAATGCGCCGCGCTATGTGGATCTGCTCCTTTATCTTTTTATATGGACTATAAACTGAAGGACTTATGAATAAATGGTTGTGGAATTAATCAATAATCAATAATTTCTTATGGGAAAATTTGCATTGATATACGAGTGCTTTGGATTACAAGCATGCTTCCGAAACGAATTATGCTTGCAATCCAAGGTTTTACTGTACTTGCATAAAAAAGAAAAAAAAATCCAGCAGGGAGAGTGAAATTCTTTATAATGGATGTAGCAGGTAAGAAAGTAGATGAATCTCTGGATTCCCTGAGAAGTAAATGGCACTGAACAGGAACTCAACCTTCCAGCGTACAACATAAACTGACATCTTAGTTTTGAAGGAGGCATTTTTAAATGTCTAAAAATGGAATGTCAAAAGAAAATGAAAGCATGTAACTCGCACATAAAGTACGGAAATTCACCTTCATTATAACATTTCTTGTTATCGAACATATTTATTAGTTTCATATTTACTATTTTATTCTTAGTTATTATGTCATTTTGTGTCATTTTCACATGTATTATTGACAGGTAAAAAGTACATTTTTTTATTTTATTGTGCTGGCATGCAAGCAGAAATGTTACTTGATCGAGATTAACTGCCACAAGAAACGTTCCTCCTTATGTACGGTAGTTCTGTAGCATTATCCAGCATATATCACAGTGCTAATCAGTAATGGATAAAAATATACTATTATATTCAACACCTAAAAAAGGCATGCTGTTCATTCACTTCAGGTGTCATTCTTGGTTGCCTTCCCTTCTTATTGCTGATCTGCACAGGAGAAGCGACCAAATTGGCTGAAGAGAGAACAAAATGTCACTGCTGAATAGAATTTCGTATTGGTTTTTAGACATATGGAAAAACCATAAGCTGATGTGTTGAGAAGCATCACAGAGAAAAGCATTGTGGCAGATGACAAGCCAGGGGAAAGTGATGACTTGTATGTAATAATGTAACCAATGGAAGATGGTTTCTGAAGGATAATCACTTATAACCTGGAACTTAATGTTTACTGCAATGTCCATTACAGATCGCTATTCTCCCCTCCAATACAGTCTTCCTCCTTTTTCCCCAGTACATATCCCCCTCCACTATAGTCCTCCTCCCTCCAGTATAGACCCCTTCCCTCCCCACCAGTAAATACACCCCTCTAGTACAGAAACCTACCTTCCCACACCAGTACAGTCTCCCCTGCTTCAGTACAGAAACTCTCCCTCCCCACCAGTGCAGACCCCACTCCCTCTTCATCAGCAAAAAAAGCCTCCCTTAGTACAGGCCACCTCCCTTCCCACCAGTCTGGCCCTCCATCGCTCTCCAGCAGGACAAACTCCTCCTCCAGTACAGATCCCATCCCTACCCATCATTACAGACCCCCCTGACACAATAGCTGTGGCAGATGTTTGCAATTGAAATGGCCAGTTGGGGCGCAGTACAAAGCTGAAATGCTGAATTAAAATGTGTGTGTGTTTTTTAAATCTTGGATAAAGCAATGATGGATTAGAACCCATGCCAAGGTAAGGGGCGGGGCCACCTGGCTATGTCATCTGGTGGCACCGCCCCCTTCTGAATCATGGACAAGTGCATACTGAATCAGTGACATCAGAAGGGGGCAGCTCCACCAGGTGAAGTAGCCAGGTGGCCCCACCCTTTACCTATATAGGAACTTTCAACCGGCTTAGCCTACAGTTGGCGGCCCGCCTTTATAGAGGTTGGGGATTTTTCTTTGTTTTTCGGGTGCAGTGGGCAGTGTGATTGACAATAAATTTACATGGGGAGACTGTTTTTTTTTTTTTATAAAAGAATTTGTCAAAAATGATCTCTGTGTTTTTATTACTTTTTGACACTCCATACTCATTCACATAAGGGGGGCTTCCAGATTGCCCCTGCCCGCAGACCCTGTAACCACCGGCCACAGTGGTGGGAATGAGGCCCTTGTCCCTACCAACATGGGGATAAGGTGCTTTGGGGCGGGTGGAGGCAGAGTCACCCTGTCCCAAAGCACCCATCCCTCATGTTGAGGGCATGTGGCCTGGTATGTTTTAGGCCCCCCTTTCCTGACCTGTCAGGCTGAATGCCCAGAAAAGGGTCTGGTACATATTTGGGGGGGCACTCATGGGGTTTCCTTAAAATCCATACCAGACCCGTTTTTTACTTTTTTTTCTGGTATTTTTTTTTTCTGTCAGCGGGGAAGCCCATTGACAACTGATGACTCATCAGTTGTTAAAAAAGCGGCTAGCTTTCTGGCCCCGCTCCTTAACAACCACCTTATGCTGCACCCTAATTGGGCAAAGCTTTGCCCAATCAGGACGCAAAATACACTGTGCAGCGCACAGTGCATTGCAGGGCGTTCTGTCGAACGGACACCCGCCGAACATCCTGCAAACCCGGCAAACAGCCAATGTTTGGCCCAAACTGATGCTCGGGCCGAAACCATTCACCCTTCTCTAATTAGCACACACCTGTGCACAGGAGTGCACATGTTCATGTCTGCACTGTACAGTGTGGGATAGCCTGACTCATTGTCAGTGCTGACTAATTTTCAACTTGTTCCTTGGGTTCCTGACCTGTGCTCTGCTTAATGGTTTTCTCCTGACCGGATTTTGGATCCTGTTTTGTACTGGTATTCAACCAGTTTCTGACTTTGGCTTCACCCTCAACCTTGATCTGGCTTATGATTTGGTATTATGCTGCCTGCTGATTATTGACCTGGACTGCTCTGTGACTCCACTACTGCCTCTGCTCCTGCTCTACAATATCATCTAGTGCCTGCCCTGAACTACTCTGAGAATCAGCTGCAGATGTATATGCATATTCCTGCTTCCTGGTACTCCTGTTTGCACATGCTGCTGGATCTTCCTGGTTGGCATCTCCAGTCCTAGGTTCTGCAAGCAAAAATGTCCCATTCTCATGACTTCTCCTGTCCCTTAGCATCATCTTTCTCATTTTCAGAGGCACTTGGGTCTTCTTCTGTCTCCTATCAGGTATTTGACAACATATATGTCATGGTCCTGTTAAGGCATAATTAATTTGGAGCATAGATGACATTTTAATACTACAGTATCAAAGGAGGGCCAAATGTTAAATACATATAGCTTCAAAGTGGGGTCAATTAGATCCTGTATGTTACTGGATACCAGTCTATGCATCTGCATCCAAATCTCACAGTCTGGGTGTGGCAATAAGTGTTGCAGACATTACAGAAGTGGAACAGTGGATGCTGTAACTGGTGTGGGTTTCCACTGAAACACATGGCGAGATATTTCTGGAAAAAAATGAATACCTCATAATTCTTATGCTATCCATTACAAACCAAACACCTGGTTGGGCAAAGAGAAGTGTTAAACTCCAAACATGCCAGCTCTTTTATAGAATATGGGCAAGTTATTAATATTTTTTATGTTGGTACTGGTAACACCAAGCATAAAACATAGAACAGTAGTCAAGGCCTTTACTTTTACAGATTTTGGATTCATAACTCATAAATCTACATAGTTATGAGTGTTTGAAGATTTTGGTCACCAAAATCCTACCTGTGCTAATATGCAATGGCCAGCCTGTGATGATAGTGAGATATGACAAACCCAAAACTATAGGAAGATAATGGGGAAGTAGTAATAAACACCATGTTATTCTATAACATTTGCTAGTCATTATCAAACATTTTAAATTTGATATTCAATAAATAGTGTTTTTATTCCAATAAATAAATGGCTAATTGTCAAGATTGTGAAACCTTGTCAGGTAGAACTATAGATGTATGTAGTAGACATTAAGGACATGCAATAATAATATACTCCAGTACACGATACATCCCTTAGAGTCCCTTTAAATTGAGTGCAATTAGATCTGAAACACCCTCACTTTGGACAATAATAAGCTTTTGGCAGTGGCAGCTCCTATTTGAAAGCCAAACTACTAAGTCACCCTTTCAGAGGGCCAGTGATTCTTGCCAACATCAGATTTGACTTACTCTTCACAGAACCAATGACCAGGTGAACTTTTCTTCAGTATTTTTTCACGTTTAATTCACTTTATTTCACAATATGTTTTCTGTAAATATTTCTTGTGCCTTTTCCATTTCTTTTCATTGACTGCAAAGGTTTTCATTTATCCAGGACATGGTATATCTAGGTGTAGTTAGTCACATTCACTTGTTCTGTAATTTTGAATGCTTTGTAATTTGCCTGTGTCACTTCAGTTCATTTTATTAAAACAATCCAAATTAAGCTGAATCTGTGAATGCTTTTAAGTAATTTTAAACATTTTTTACAAGTCATACTAACCTGCTCTATGCAATAGTTTGAACAGAGCAGCCCTGATCATCCTCTTCTGGGGTCCACCTGGTTCCTCTCTCCTGCTGAGTGCCCCCAGAGCAAGCCGATTGCTGTGGGGGCACTTGTGTGGGTTCAATCCCAAGCTACACTCTGTCTGTGCATCAACACACACAGTGCTGCTTGGTCCCACCTCCCACTTCCTCCTCACAGGCTGTAATTGACAGCAGCAGGAACCAATGGCTCTCACTGCTTCCGCCATGTCCAGTGATGATAGAGAGAGTGGAGAGAGCTGCTGGATCAAGATTGGGCTCAGGTAACAATTTAGAGGGACTTGGGGTGGGGGAGTGAACACAGAAGATTTTTTACCTCAATGCAGAAAATGCATTAAGATAAAAAATCTTCTGCCTTTACAACCACTTAAAATAGAAATATACCTCTGAGAAGAACTTAAATAGTGTAAAATTCTGTTATATGCCTATCTGGACATGTCAGCGAGTGTTCCAGACATTACAGATTCGTAACAGCGGAAGCTGTGACTGGTGCGGGTTTCTGTTTAAAACACATGGTGAGAGCTAGTGTGCGAGACAGGGCTAGCATGTGAGAGAGAACTAGTATGTTAGACAATGCTAGTGAGTGAGACAGAGCCAGTAAGTGAAACAAGTGAGTAAGAGAGTGCTATTAAGGGTTCCAGAGCTAGTGTGAAAACAGGGCTAGGGAATGAGACAGAGCTAGTAAATGAACCAGAGCTAGTGTGCAAAACTAGCAAGAGCTATCAAGAACCAGTGAGCAAGTTAATGAGAACTGGTTATCAGTGTAGCACCCTTCTCTAGTTAGGATTTCCTAGCTGGGTGTTTAATTTCTCCCTCCTGCTTCTTGGAGAAGCTTCCAGAAAATAGGGGGGGGGGTCAAATGTCCTATATGAATATTTATCATGCCCCATCCAATCCCTTGGAGGTGACATATTGAATGTAGCAGGGAGTATGGATGAGCCGAACGCCCCCCCGTTCGGTTCGCACCAGAACCTTCGAACGGACCGAAACATTCGCGCGAACATTTAGAACCCCATTGACGTCTATGGGACTCGAACGTTCGAATTCAAAAGTGCTCATTTTAAAGCCTAAGATGCAAGTTATTGTCGTAAAACGTCTTTAAGAACCCGGGTCTTGCCCCAGGGAACATGTATCAATGGGAAAAAAGTTTAAAAAACGGTCGTTTTTTTCAGGACGTTTTTTTCAAAGACGTTCTCACAGGCATACTATAGACACCCAGCAGGTACAATATTTAAAGAAATTTTACTTTTTTTTTTTATTTAAGCATCATTAAAATCACTGCTTCTGAGCAGTGATGTTAATGATGCTTAAATAAAAAAAAAAAGTAAAATTTCTTTAAATATTGTACCTGCTTAATGATGCTTATATAAAAAATAAAAAAAATAAAAATTCCTTTGAATATTGTACCTGCTGGGTGTCTATAGTATGCCTGTGAAAACATCTTTAAATAGCACAATAACCTGCCTGCCAGTAGATTAGGAAGAACTGATCTAGCTAAACTATACAGTGTATAAATATATGTACAACACCTGGAATGTATATATATCCTCTACACACTGTAACATTAACTGACTAGCCTGCCTGCCTGCCTGCTCTATCTACCTGCAAAAAATGACACTCTCTCTGTCTCTCTCTGTTCTCTCTTAACTACCGCAACACACTACACAAGGCCCGACCTGCAGGCGGCCTTTTATAGTGTGGGGCGTGTACTAAACCCCCTGAGCCATAATTGCCCAAAGTCACCCTGGCTTTGGCCAATTATGGCTCTCCGTTTTTTGCAAGTTGTGATTGGCCATGCATGCGGGTCATAGTGCATGCTTGGCCAATCATCAGCCAGCGATGCCGCAGTGAATTATGGTCTGTGAAACGTAACTCGAATTTGGCGCGAACGACCCGTTTTGTTTATATTTCGACGAACGATTGAACATACAATGTTCGAGTTGAACATGGGTTTGACTCGAATATGAAGCTCATCCCTAGCAGGGAGGTGGTAAATATTTGGGAAGTCTTTCCAGAGGGTTCTTTCATCTCCAGGGACGGTTCCAGCTCTCTTGGGGCTATTGCCCCTGGGAGATAGCTAGTAAGACAAGAATTGCAGTCTGGGCAGAGGGCCTAGAGAAAAGAGCTATATGTACTTATAATCCAAAGTCCTTGAATATAACAGATGGCTTGATTGAATTTCTGTTGATACACATCTTTAAATATTATCTAACTTCTAGCAGATATATTTTCCACCAATGAAATTTTTTTGGGCGGCCTCTGATATTTAAAATATTCAGTTGACATGCAAAATGCTGTATCTGGACAATAAACATTTCTGGAGATGTGTATAGTAGCATTTTATGCAAGATAAACACTCTTGCGGTAGAGACAAAAACCTTTTAAGGATCCTAAAATAGAGAAACAATGTGTGTACATTAGTCAAACCAAGAAAATCAATGTATTAATAGCATGCGGACAAATACAGACATAGATTTCAGCAAAAATTCACGTAATATACAAGTTGAAGAAAATTGTCCTTGTATGGTCACATCTATTTTTTTTCCATTTTCCATAAAAGCCAAGCAATAATATAGTCTATTAAATTTGTCCTCTCAAAATGTACAAATATTTAAGCCATTCCCTAGATTATACTTCTACCAGGATTTATAACCATTATGGGTATAGGCATGGGCATCCGCTGAAATTTTTTCAGAGGGGGGCGCTTCAGCAGCGACAATACACAGTCGCATTTTACCCTTTCTTCGACCTCTAGCCGGGGTTAAAAGCGCCCCCCCCCCCAACGTTAAAATGTAAAAACACCCCACTGTGCCCCCTGCATCTTTCAATATCTCTTCGTCACTACTGTGTACCCCCTCCACAACTGCACCTCTGGACCCCTTTACATTACACAGCACCCCACAGCTCTGGCCCCCTTTACATTACACAGCACCCCACAGCTCTGGACCTCTTTACATTACACAGCACCCCACAGCTCTGGACCCCTTTACATTACACAGCACCCCACAGCTCTGGCCCCTTTACATTACACAGCACCCTGCATCACTGGACCCCTTTACATTACACAGCACCCTGCATCACTGGACCCCTTCACATTACACAGCACCCTGCATCACTGGACCCCTTCACATTACACAGCACCCGGCATCACTGGACCCCTTCACATTACACAGCACCTCTTTCCCTTGACTGAAACACTACACTATATTGACAGTATATTTATTTCAGGTCTAAAAAAGGAACCTTTCGGAATGAGGGACAAATGGATTTGATTCCAGAAGAGGAACAGGCACTCTTAATTAGAGGGGAATGCTGCAGTCACCACTTAAATCATCCCCAGGGCCAGTTCGGCCCTGCTCCTGGCTCTCCCTGGCAATTTCATGGGGGGGGCAAACGACCCCCCTTGCCCTATGGAGCGGACGCCCATGGGTATAGGAGATACAAGTTTTGCTACTGAGGACAGTCACCCTGTTTGCATCAGTCGTAAAAACAATTACCTCTTCATCCACTTGCGGAAGAAGGCCATTTTAAAGTGAATTTCCAGTCTTGGCAAGGGAAATAAATCAGTGCTCTTCAGCTCAGCAATACACATTGCAAGGATTTTGTTTTAGCAAATTTTGTTGTGTTTCCTTGCCTATTTGTGTTCTGTAAATATAGCGATGGACTTTTCCAGTACACTTGCTGAAATATTTTTAATAGCTATACAATGGGGAAGGGAGGATTGGATTTATCATTACTACACTATCAGTTCTATATCTGTTAGAAACATAGCAACATCTATACCTAAGAGCAATGGGGATTTAAAATTACCTGGGACAGTTTGCCTGTTATTTGACCTCAAGCTCTGTGCGGACTTTTGGTAGTTAAAGAAAATTGCTTCCTCTCCATTAAAAAAAGGAATGTAATTATTAATAACTTTAAATAACCAACGATTTGTTTAGTAGTTATGCACAGTATATACATTTGAATTGTCCTCATAACAAAACCACTATATTGATTGGTGTTATTAGTGTTGATAACCATAAATAATTTATAAACATCAGCAGTTATTGTGACATCAAGGTAACCCACTAGCTTTGTAATCAATGAAATGGACAGCTAAAGTAGGTAATTCGAATAAAATATGTATATATTTTTTGGTACAGAAGAAGTAACAGAACAACCAACAAATATTTTTATATATATATTGATGACATTTTCATGGCCTGGAGTAGGGGAATGTCTGTCATGACTTTCCTGTTGGTTCAGGAGTCATGTTGATAAGATGAGCTGGCTGATTTGTTCCTTGGTGGTGGGATCTAATGCCGCGTGCACACGATCGGTCAATCCGATGAGAACAGTCTGATGGACCATTTTCATCAGACCAAACCGATCGTGTGTGGGCCCCATCGGTTATTTATCCATCGGTTAAAAAATGTGAAACTTGTTTTAAAAATCCACGCAAAATCCACGCATGCTTAGAATCAAGTCGACGCATGCTTGGAAGCATTGAACTTTGTTTTTTTCAGCACGTCGTCGTGTTTTACGTCACCGCGTTCTGACACGATCAGTTTTTTAACTGATGGTGTGTAGGCGCGACGAACCATCAGTCAGCTTCATCGGATAACTGATGGAAAAATCCATCAGACCGTTCTCATCGGATTGACCGATCGTGTGTACAGGGCATAACACGTTTGCCATATCGATCTTGTTCATGTAACATTCTATCTCCACCCATTATTTATACGTACTTACTGACATATCAACAATGTTTGTGACAACTTTGTATTTTATACATCTTTTATTGACTTTTTTTATCCATTATTAGTTTGTGCTGCACTTTTCTTCCTTGCTTATTGGCTGGGTATAGGTATTGTGCAAATTGCCTTTAGCTCAGCTTGCATCCACATCTTTTTAATTTTAAAGTCCTGTTTTCTTTATTAGTATTTTGCATATATCTGATCAGAACCTCTGCAGCACATCAGCAGTATTCAGACTATTTTTAGATCATCTGTTGCATCCGGACCCACCACTGGCACCCCTGCCACTCTGCATCTTGCAACGCCATGTTACCATCTTCAGGGTGTATTGGACATGAGGTGTAAAAAAACTCTCTCCTCAACAGGTTCAACAGGTTTGTGATAGTTGCAAAGAAGTGTGTGCACGATAACAGGCAGCATATACCGAAGAGAAATGCAGAGGGTATGAAGCCTCGTACACACGACCGAGGAACTCGACGGGCGAAACACATTGTTTTCCTCGTCGAGTTCCTTGTCAGGCTGTCGAGGAACTCGACAAGGCAAGTTTCTCCATTCCCGTTGAGGAAATAGAGAACTTGCTCTCTTTTTGGTTCGTCGAGTTTCTCGACAGTTTCCTCAACGAAAATGTATACACGACTGGTTTCCTCGGCAAAAAAATATCTCCCAGCAAGTTTCTTGCTTTTTTTTGCCAAGAAACTCAGTCGTGTGTACGAGGCTTAACAGTGGCGTGATTTTGTGAGGAAGAAGATTGGGAAAGGTATGAGTGATGGTAGTATATGTGCATGACTGATGTGCAGAGAGTATGACAGCAGGTAATAGGTTCAGGTGCAGAGAGCATGAAATTGGGCAGTATGTATAGAGGGGGTTTTCAAAAAGTATGACATTGGGCAGTTTGTACAGCACATGAGTGTCAAGGATATGACCACAGGAATTATTTGCAGCAGAGGCATGCAGAATGTATTATTGTAGGCAGTCGTTGCACAAGAGCAGTTCTGAAGAGTTTTAAGGCAAGCAAGAAAGTATTCATACCCATGTTGCAACCAAAAACGTAAATTTATTATATTGGAATTTTATGTGATAGACCAAAACAAAGTGGCACATAATTGAGGATAAATATTATTGAATACATATGCACACCACACTTTTCAGATATTTATTTGTAAAAAAAAAAAAATTGAAAACTATTTATCATTTTCCTTCCACTTCACAATTATGTGCCACTTTGTGTTGGTCTCTCACATAAAATCTTGGAGGGGGGGGATAGCTTTAAGTGGGGGTATGTGCAGGGGGCTGTGGCGGCTTGAGTGAGGTAGCGGGGGGAGTGGTGTGGTTTGGACATGTATTAGGGTGGAATGTGTGTGGGAGGAGACAAAACGAGATAGTGACATACAGTACTGAACCGGAAAATAACTTACATATGGCTGTTTCCAGTTTTAGTTCACTTTTATTATATATTTACTAAGGAAATAGGATTATTGAATAGTAAATGGAAACTGAACCAAACTTTCAGTTTTACTCCATATTTTTACTTTTTAAGCTGATTTTTTTTAAATGTTCTATGTCTATTTATAGGCATTGTATTGTTTCGGGTAAGACTCGTCTGATAATTTTTGGGGTCTGAAATGTGCTGATGCGAATCAGGAATATATGAAAAGATTTATTGTTCCTTGCTGTTTGAGCACATACATTTTAACTTATGCAGTGATAACATGTTTTTCTGCTTTATTAAGCTGAGTTGACAACGTTTCAGATTTGTTTAGATGAAAGTCTTCTTGAACACTTTTAAACTACTCTTGGAATGCCAGTGGGTATAATGAGAGTTCAGAAAAAAATGTGTTTTCTAAAAAGCTAAAGGAAACCAACAAAATGCGTTAAGTAATCTTTGTCAATATAATGTGTGTAATGCTTGAAAAGCAGGAAGCAAATAGGTTAAAGAGTAAAAAAAAAACAATTGTACAGTATAAAATTAAAATGCTAGGGCAGGATATACATGATTGTCATTTAGGGCAATATTGATACTGCACCTGTGAACAAATAAGCAGTTGCATGTGCAGTTAGCTTGCCTGCCACTAGATGGCTCTGTTTCCTGTATAGTATGGTAAAGGAAAGTTGCAATAGGGTGCTAGGTCTCCTTCTAGAAAAGTCCCTCCTTTGTGATGTCATGGGTGTAGTTAGTGCCTATATAAATAACAGTAAGGGAGGAGTCTATAGGGAGATGGGGCTTCAGGCCTCGTACACATGACCAAGAAACTCGACGGGCGAAACACATCGTTTTGCTCGTCGAGTTCCTTGTGAAGCCGTCGAGAAACTCGACAAGCCAATTTTCTCCATTCCCGTCAAGGAAATAGAGAACTTGCTTTCTTTTTGGCTCGTCGAGTTTCTCGACAGTTTCCTCGACGAAAATGTACACACGACCGTTTTCCTCGGCAAAAAATATCTCCCAGCAAGTTTCTTGCTGGTTTTTGCTGAGAAACTCTGTCGTGTGTACGAGGCCTAATGCCGCGTACACACCATCGCTTTCTGCGATGGAAAAATGCGACGCTTTATGTGCTTTAAAAAAACGTCATTTTTCAAACTTCAATTTGAACAACGACGTAGCATACACACCATCGCTTTTTCACAACGCTCTAGCACAGCGCAGTTCCGTCAATCACGCACGACGTCACTATAAAGGGTCGTTTCCATGCGGAAGACGGCCTCTTTTGCTGATATCGTGTTGCTGCGTGTTAGTAAAAGTTTGGTGAGATATGATTCGTGATTTTCAGTGACTGTGCTTTAAATTTCGTTTTCTGTCGTACAGTTTGTCTATTTGTTGTCGGATCTGTGATACAGTGCTTGTACTAAGGACGTATTTGTTTTGGCATTACGTTTTGTGTGCACGGTGCTGTTTAGCAGGTCGTTCTTCAAAGGCCATTCTTTACTTCAGGGCGTAATTTTTAGTCTGATCTGATTTGACGACCGTTTTCTAGCCATGTTGCGGGTACGAACTCGTCGCCGAGATCGTGCTGTGCTTGTTGTTAGGATGTGTGCTGCATCCCAGCGACGGTCCATGAACAGGGTGAGGAGGAGGTTGTGGACCAAGAACTGGTTGCTACGCAGGGACCAGTTCTCTCATATGCCTCTGCTGCGGGAGATCCGAGAAAATAACCCTGATGATTTCAGGAATTTTCTTAGGATGTCTGACCCCGTATTTCAGCAGCTTTTGGCTTTGGTGTCGCCATATATCACCAGGCAGGACACCGTTATGCGGGAAGCCATCACTGCTGAGCAGAGGCTAGTTGCTACGTTGCACTACCTTGCAACAGGGAGAAGTCTGCAGGACTTGAAGTTCTCGACGGGCATCTCCCCCCAGGCTCTGGGCCTCATAATCCCGGAGACCTGTTCGGCCATCATTCAGGTTCTTCAGGAGGACTATGTTAAGGTAAGTGGTGTTCTTTCAATGGTCAAACTATGTCCCAAAAAAATAAAAAAATAAATGTTTCTAATATGCTCAGAATGCTCACTTTGTCTCTATGTATGCTGTTCTACACAATTTGTAAAGCCCTACATGTTTATTTAATTTAGCCAACCTGTCCATCATTCTATGTTGTGGCCAAACCCACCTAGCATAGTCCCTATATCCCCGTTTATTTGTGGCCTCCATTGTAGTGCTGCATTTTGTGTGTCCCTATATCCCCGTTTATTTGTGGCCTCCATTGTAGTGCTGCATTTTGTGTGTCCCTATATCCCCGTTTATTTGTGGCCTCCATTGTCCAAACCCCCCCCCCCTAGATTTTTGAACTACATAATAATAATTATTTTTCTTATTTTTTTTCTTTTTTGTGGGGTTGTTTCTCATGTGAGAAACTCATCTTGGGCCCCACTCCCCCTAAATATATTTTTTGAACATCAGAGGGGGTGATTAATATGCTTAGTGTTCACATGTTATTTTTTAATACTAACCTTTTTTGTGGAATTGTTGGTGGGATCCCTTGTAATTTTAGCTATATTCTGTTCAAAATGTTTGTTTGAATGTATTTTTTATTTTCTTTCTATCCAGTTCCCCAGGAATGGCAGACTGTGGCAGCGGACTTCTCCCAGCGTTGGAACTTTCCGAACTGCGGAGGAGCCATTGATGGCAAGCACATCCGCATTGTGCCCCCACCCCATAGTGGATCCCATTTCTTCAATTACAAGGGGTTCCACAGCGTTGTTTTGATGGCGGTGGTCTCTGCCAATTACGAGTTCTTGTACGTGGATGTTGGGAAAAATGGCCGGATGTCGGACGGCGGTGTCTTTGCGGAGACGGAGTTCGCCCAACGGCTTCGGTCGGAGGACCTAGGATTGCCACCTGCGGAGGAGAACGAAGAGGGTCTGCCCTTCGTGCTTGTTGCAGATGAGGCTTTTGGTTTGGGTCCCCACCTCATGAGGCCATTTCCCGTACGCACCCTCACCCATGAGAGGAGGGTTTTTAATTATCGGCTGGCCAGAGCAAGACGTGTGGTAGAGAATGCCTTTGGAATCATGGCCAGCCGATTCCGATTGTTTTTAACAGCAATAAACCTTGCGGAATACAAATGGAATTACATCATCCTATGTTGTTGCATTTTACACAATTTTTTAAAGCGAAATTCACAAACTTATCTGACGGTATTGCCTGATGAGGCTGATGTTGTGGCTCCGGAGCCGGGACATCAGGCTAGCCATAGAGGCTTGGCCCCCCAAACCGCACGTGCAGTGCGTCAATCATATGTGGACTATTTTATGGGGAGGGGGGCCATTGAAATGCCTGATCTTGACTAAAGAATAAAATTTACTTTTTGTTTGATTAAACAGTGTTTATTTTTTGGATTTTCTTTATTTGTAAGTTTTGGGGGGTAATGTTTCTTTTTCCTAGGTTCTCATCCAGCCATGTGTTTGGGATGTCATAAATTCACATGAGTGTTAAATCTTAATAACTCTACAAATATGCCTGAGTAATTGAATGAGTCTGCATTGATACCAATAACTACACACAAATTGTTTGGAGTCCAAAATGTTATTTATTTTTTACTTTTTTATTTTTGATTAGTACAAAATAGAATCATTTTTTAAATTTTTTTTTTTTTTTTTGATTAGTACAAAATCTTTTTTTATTTTTTTTGTCTTTTTTTTGATTATGACAAAATAGAATAATTTTTTATTTTTTTTTGTCTTTTTTTTGATTATGACAAAATAGAATCATTTTTTCTTTTTTTTGTCTTTTTTTTGATTATTACAAAATAGAATCATTTTTTATTTTTTTTGTCTTTTTTTGATTAGTACAAAATAGAATCATTTTATATTTTTTTTGTCTTTTTTTTGATTAGTACAAAATAGAATCATTTTATATTTTTTTTTTTTTTTTTTTTTGGTGTTTTTAAAATTCAAGGGAAATAAAAATGACACAAACAATTAAACCCTCCCCAAAACATTAATAAAATTTTTAAGCTGCCGTTCCAGCGTCTTCGCTTTGTGGCGTATATCACGGCAGGCCAGACGTATGTCCTCGACTTGGGCCCTGCAGGTGAGAACCTCGCCGATGAGGAGCTGGGCACTATACGTGTCCAGTCCCTGACCAGCCCGATTTCCTCCTGAAATGTGGAACCAAAACATGTGTTAAAAGATTGTATGCCTATATCTATATTCACTGAAAATGTGGTAGATGTTACTTTACCGGATGTTGAGGCAGGTTCCTCTTCATCTACATCCCTCGGGGGTGTGGCTTGATTGGCTTGTGCCTCCTGCCTTTCTGCTTCATTGTGCCCTACAAGATTGAAGAAAGGGAAAACATGAGGTTCAAACATTACGAGCGGCCTGAAATGACCCAAAAATATTCCTAAATTATAAACAAAAGGGCAATATTGTTGATTTTTAAACAATTATCAAGAAAATAGACCAGTATTTAATCCATTCACAAAGTAATGTCAAATCTGTTGACCAAATTTTGTTTTTTATATATGTAAGCTAACCAAGTCTCCCCTGGATCTGCTCACCCCTGTGTGTGACCCAACATAGGTTGTGATTGTGACAAACAATTGTGCTACTGAGTACACATGTTCAATAAAAAAAGGAGTAGCAAACGCTCCTTTTTGGGAATCTCAAGGTATTTACGTTTCTTCTAAAATAAGCTGAAACACATTTACATCAATACCAGAATTGAATACACCTTTTTTTTAAGCCCCAAAAATGTCACAACTTTCATATTTGTGTCGACTAATTGGTCATAGGAGTCGTCGTTCATTCGCCCACAATTCCTAAATTTACGATTTTAGTTCAGATACAGTGCTTCAACTCCTCTTTGCACATGCAAACTAGGCATGATGCCATTTCTCATTAATATGGTATTGGATTATTGAAAGTCAGCGAATGAACGACGACTACGACGACTGCATCATGCGTCCACATTCATAATATTCATTTTATGGTCAACCTGCAAAAAAAAAAAAGATGGCACAAAGAACACACCAAAATAATTAATACACATGTAAAAAACTTACTTCTTCTTCGAATCACCCTATTAATTTTGGAAAGTTGGTGGGGTTCCCTTTTTTTTAAATCCGACCACCTTTTGCGCAGGTGCTCTCTGCTCCTGGTTTTCCCAAACTTCCGCTGGAGCCTACGGATGACCTTCTCCATAATTTGTGCTTTTACTTTATTGGGATGCATGTAGGGGCCATGCTTGGCATCATAGTCCTCCCTCCTCAATATGGTGACCATCTCCACCATTTCATTAAAACTCATGTTGGAGGCTCTGCAGCGGAATCTGCGGCGTGGTTGGGCCTGGCCTGCCTCCTGGCTTGAGCTAGAATACACCTCCATGTTGTCCATCTTTTCTCACTCACCAAACGCCAGAGAAGGGGCGTGGAAAGGACGATACCGAACGTCAGGGGCGTGGTGTCGTGCGGAGCGTCACGCGTGCGTAGTGTAAAAGGGATGGGACGTGTTTGTAAACGGCGTGCATAGTCTGTGGAAGAAGGCGTAAATCACGATCTTTCCTAACGACGAGACGTAAGTTTTTTATTCCGACTTTATTATAGTGAATAGGGAATGAGTTTGTGGGCTAGTTAGGGGAAGTAAGCTAGTGGCTTTAATTACATTATGTTTTGGCTTCTGTTTCATGTGCAGAAAGAATGGATCCCTTCAAGGATGCTGATTTCCTCACAGAATTCATACAAAAATGGAAGGAACATCCTGTTCTGTGGCAAACCAAAAGCACAATAAATAAAAACAAAGATGCCAGGGAAAAAGCTAGACAGAGCATGCTTGTTTTTCTGAAAACAAGGGTCCCCAACGCCACAACAGACACAGTGAAAAGCAAACTAAATTCCATCAGGGGCACCTACAGGGCCCAACGGGTCCAAGTCCTGGCCTCAATGAGGTCTGGGGCTGCAGCTGACTCCATATACAAACCAACCCTGTGGTACTATAGTCAGCTGCAGTTCCTGGATGACCACATTGAGACCAGGGCATCCATGTCTACCCTTCCCCCAAGAGGTAGCTCCCAGCTTCCCAGCAGCCAATCCTCCAGTGTTCCCTGCAGACAAGAGCAGGCAAGCTCGGAGGAAGAGGAAGAGTTCCTGGAGGACCCCAATTGTGAGCCATGGAGAATGGTATGTGTTTTTTGTATGAATTTAGTTAGTATATGACAAGTATAGTAATAATGTTAAATGTATGTTACTATTGTTCTAAATTCTATGTGAATCTCGTAAGTTTAGGGATAGGATCAATAGTCAGTAGTGGGAAAACATGATGGGGTCAAAATGGGCAAATTAATAATGTTTATGAAGGAGTGGGTGGCATTTTCAGATAGGCCAGTAGGGGGGAGTAACGCAATACACCTGCAAGGGGTCCCAGATGGAAGACACCCTTGTTGAGTACTATCTAGTTGACACTAAATTGAATATACATTTTTTTGGGGAAAAGGCCACTTATTTGCTAAATTAGGCATGCAACAACCCACATAATTCCAGGGGGACCATGTCTGAAGGTGTTTAAAGGGCCACATAATTAGGGATGGCGACCCTGTGTGTAATATATATTGACATTCAATTTGCATCACTCATGATTGTAAAAATGTGTGTGATTAATGACAAACACAAATAACATATGTTCCTTTTTTGGATACACAGGCAGACCCAAGCCAGGAAGAGCCAGGGCCCACAGGGAGCCAGGAAGAGCCAGGGCCCACAGGGAGCCAGGAAGAGACAGGGCCCACAGGGAGCCAGGAGGAGCCAGGGCCAACTGCAAGGCAGGAGGTGGCAGAGCCCACTGGGAGCCAGGAGGTGGCAGGCCCCAGTGGGACCCAGGAGGCACGCCGGCGGGATACCATCTCCCGGATCCCTCCATTCCGCAATCCCAATAAACGGCTCAGGAGTATGCGACAAATGGAGGAGGAGACCCAGGGCCTGCTTCGCCAAGCTACTGCAGCCATCCGAGAGCCACCCAGTGAAGTTGAGGGGTTCGCAGCGCTCATTGCAGCCAAGCTCTACAATCTGGAGCAGAGCCAGCGTGTGCGCTGCGAACTCCTCATCTTCCAAGCCATAACCATGGCATCCCTGGGGCAGCTCGATGACGACACCCACATTGTGCGGATTGCTCCTCCTGTCCTTGCTGCTCCTCCTGCTCCTGCTCCTGCTCCTGCTCCTGCACCTGCTCCTGCTCCTCCACTTCATGAGGCTGCTCTGGCTCCTGCCACCTCATCTCCTCCAGGAACCCAGCCCCCAAGGACTCGGGCTACAGGGAAGGCTGCAGGGAAGACTGCAGGGAAGGCTGCTGGGAAGAAAAAGCCCAAGAAATAATACGGTGCCCCTGATGGAATTTTAATGTGGACTCACAGGCTGTATTTGTGGCTTTGGGGACCCTTGTTTTCAGAAAAAATCAAGCATGCTCTAAAGTGCTGCCTACCTTGGCATCTTTGTTTTTATTATGTTGTGTTTTTGGGTTGCCACCTTTTTTTTTTTACATTTTTATGAAGACTAAAATAAATGTTAATTTTTCAGCCAAATTTCACCATGTTTCTTTATTGTAGATTTGAGAGATCATTATTGAGTGGGCAGACCCATTACAAAATAAATATTGCAAACATTAACAAGGTAAAAAAACATGCTTGTGGGTGAGTTAACTAAAAAATTAGGTTGTTGCAGACACTTCACACACTCCTAAATAAACACAAAATAGAGATTACAAATCAAATTGGTGACAAAAATATAAAAAAAAATAACAAAGGTGGACCAATATATATATTTAAAATGTTTAAGATGGAAGATACAACTAAATAACAGAACACAAACATAAACATTATCAAACAAGAAAGAAACAAATTAAAAGCTTGTCATAACTATGTAACAAGATCAGCCGCAACAAACGTCCATTTCTGGGTAGCAGTTAAAAGCAGGGGTTAAAGAAGCGCTTTCTTTTCTTGTCTATAAGCTGAAAAACACCTTAACGAATGTGCTGATTCCATTCTGAACAGTCGTTTTACATGAATGAGCGCTGCCGTCTCCTAACTTGCTTCTGAGCATGCGCGGGCTTAAATCGACGTTTTTACGTACACACGGTCAATGTTTAGAACACAGAAAACGACGTCGGCCAAAAACGACACATAAAATTGAAGCATGCTTCAATTTTTTTCTGTCGTTTTTTAGAAGACATAAAACGATGTTTTTGCCCACACACAGTCAATTAAATTGACGTTTTTGAAAATGACGTTTTTTTCCATCGCAGAAAGCGATGGTGTGTACGCGGCATAAGAGTCAAATGTCTTTCAGCTGCCAAGATGTAATCTCTCCTGGGCTAAAATCCCAGGTAAGGTGAAACAGCATTTGTGAGTAGTTTGTGAAAGCTTGGGAGATATATGCCATCTGGCAGCATGCTTGACTAAGTACAGCTATAGAGGGAATATTGGGAAGATACTGGTATTCTATAGAAGGTGCCTTGATCCCTCTGACCCTCAGCTGCAGGTCCTTTTAGGAGGTGACGAGAGCTAATTCTGTGGTTAGCATACATACATACATGGGGAAATGGTCCTAGATATGAGATACAGCACTGCAGAGGAATGCTAACACTGTCCAGCCCAGGGCTCATCAGTTATTGTATATGCATCTAACTAGTGATCTCCATATCTCTATGTGATTAGAAAAGTGTAGAGAATGGAGATGTGGAACTGCAATTACACTTTGAAACTGGAAAGCAAAATCAATTAAATGTAAAATCAACGTTATTTGTAGTCTTAACATGTAACTCCATTTGATGCCCATTCAGGTTAAATTGTACAAAATGTTGATCATTTCCATTAAATCTTTGCTGCTCTAAAGGGGAAATATATTTTGTTTGTACTACTGAACTATAAAATAAACCTATTTAATATAACCTATTTGGTATGTCCAATATGCTGGTAAAAGAGGTTAACATGGAAGTATTGAGCTAAGAAAGCTGACTGAACAGTAAAGTAATTTACTTGATTATGGGTGATTTCCTCTAGGAAAAAAAAACACATTATGATGATGAAGGTTTGCTGTTTTATATTTAAGCCTAAGGCTAAATACTACATTTGGCACTCTATTAATTCCTTATTTTGTTACTATTTCTTTCTTTTTGTTTATGCGTTCAGTATGCTAATATTTGGTACACCAGTAAACATAAGGTGATATTAATGGAATCTATCTCCCAGGTCCTCATCTCTCTGAGCACTGCGATGGCCTTTATGTCAGACTGAATTAGTATACATAAAAAAAAAAACAGATTACTGGTGCCTTACTACCATTTAAATATACAGTATATAAATAAGGTCCCTCTCGCACTGCTTGGGTGCAGCTGCCCTGTAGCATGGTTGCAGCGCAGTGTACCCACGGTTTTAATTCAGGTTACCTGTGCTTTCCTAAAGACCTTTGTTAGATCAAGCAGTTTTGGTGCACGTTCAGAAAATGGGTATATGTGTCACGGAGGGTGAAGGTTTGCGAGATATGATCTTTTCTTATACTACTTGTGTGCTAAGTGTCAGGCCCCGTACACACGTCCGAGAAACTCGATGAGCAAAACACATCGTTTTGCTCGTCGAGTTCCTTGTGAAGCCGCCGAGGGTCTCGGCGAGCCAAGTTTCCCCATTGACTAACGAGGAAATAGAGAACATGTTATCTATTTGGCTCGACGAGTTTCTCGTCGGGTTCCTCGGCCAAAAGTGTACACACGACCGGGTTTCTCGGCAGAATACGGCTCCGATCGAGTTTCTGGCTGAATTCTGCCGAGAAACTCGGTCGTGTGTATGGGGCCTTACAGTATATAAACACACATGTCCACTGTCTCTCTCCCCCCTTTATATTCATATATATATTGTACTTGTGTTGGCAGTAAGTATGCCAAATGCCAGCCATTAGCTAGTGAGACTGGGCAAAGTGAAACTGAAAGTGCAGTTGCCATAAATCTGAGGGGAAGATCTGAAATGAGGGGAAGCTCTGCTGATTTTATAATCCAATCATGTGGAAGCTAAAATGCTGTTTTTTATTTTCCTTGCGTGTCCCCCTCGGATCTACAGTGACTGCACTTCCAAGTGCACTTTCAGTTGTAGTGCTAAGTGGATTTGTAAATAACCACAATTGTGTTGTTTCTATCTGCACGTTAATATAAAAAATGAAGACACTTTCTCTTATATATGGACAACATAACAATATTTGAATAGTGTAAAGAAGTTCAAAAATACATAGCATTTAATACCCTTGACAGCGCATGCTACATGATGAACAAAGGCTATCCGTAAACCTATTATTACTAGCTGAGCATTTGAAAAGTGGTTAAAATGCAAGCTTACACATGTGCTGGATGATCTTCTGCTTGTACGACTTGCCTGAACATACACTACACTACAGACCCATTGAATGATCTCTCAGCTATTTTTAATACGATATTGAAATAAAAAAATGATGAGATAGTAGAAACAAGCACTTTAGTTCCACAGCATGAGATGACGATAAAAAAAAAACAATGGGCAAAAGAAGGGAATTTCAAGAAAAGGTAAAATGAGAAGCAACAGAAGAGTTCAAAGTAGAACTATGGGAAAAACTTTTTTTTATCTCATTTTTTTTTTTAACATCTGTGTCCCATTTTGGAGATTTTCCCTTCACTTTCTAACCCACAGCTAAACAGGAGGTAATCCACAGGTCACCAGAACTAGTGTCCTCATGGGAAGATTTCCCCTCTATTACTTTTCTGGAGACAACCCAAAATGTGGGATTTTCTTTACTTTGATTTTCATTGATAACGGTAATTAGTACAAATAGAAAGCATGCATCCAGTGTTAATTTAGTTGACTAAAACTACTAAAACATTTTAGTAGACTAAATGAAAACTATTTTAGTTCACTAAAATATGACTAAAACTAAAACAATTGAGATGACTAATATACGACTAAAACTAAAATGGCATTTTAGTCAAATGACTAAAATGGGACTAAAACTAAAATGCTATTTTAGGCAAAAGAATAAGACTAAAACGAAATTGAAATTTGACTTCAAAATTAACACTGGTCTGTAGTGCATGTTCATACCTCAATACCATAGATAATAGCATATTTGATTTTTCACTCCAGCAGTATATAATGAGTTTGGACATTGTAGAGAAATGTTAACTAATGCATTACAATTTAATTACACCCATTCATTTTTAAACTACTAAAATTAGTTTTAGTCGACTAAAATGTACTGGAGATTTAGTCAACTAAATACAACTAAAACTAAAACAATTGCAGGACAATTGCAGAAAGTAAATGTGGTTTTATAGATACACAATAATGAGAGGACAGAGATAAAAAGACACAATGAAGAAAGAATCATCCTGAGTGATTTAAATATTTTACATTTAATTGTCTGTGTCAAGCTGTTTTTATGGGCACAGAGATATATACTGTATGTTGGATGGGAAATCCAAATGTAGGATTGATTTTTGCAAGCTAAACTATATTTACTTTGCTCTTATTTAAGTGGTGTGTAATAAATTTTATACAGAATATGTCCTTGTAGAGGTATCTTATGCAATACAGCCAATTTTTGGTGCATGCTTTGCTGATCAATATCTCATGCAATGACTGCATGCACATGTTGTCTTAAAAAAGTTTAGGGAAAGATGTTTAGTACTTATTTTTCTGCTAAGATCCTCACTAAAAATGTGTGTTATTTTGCATAATCAGGTGCACTTTGCTACCCCATAGATCACAAGCCTATGACTAAGCTTGTAAACTTGTAAGCGGGTTGGAAATAGGCAGTTTAGTTGCTGTAAGAAACAACACTTTCCCAGTTCTTTGGTTTTTGATAGGTTATTTATCTGGGTCCAACCCACTGATCCTGTGTTGTAAAAAAAGGGCAGCGGTCCAATACAAAGAGCTCCTGAGCGAAGAAGTCCAGGGACGGTAAGGGAGAGAGACAGAGAACAGCACCCACGAGGAGCAGAAGAATGACGCTTACCACTGCCATGATGTAAAGGCCATGAGAATTTGGGATTTACCTGAAAGACACCAGCTGCTGGAGAATGCCTCTGATAGACTCTGTATTTTACATGGACTCTACTTTGCAGGTATGCCGGGGCACCACATACCCTGAGTTAGGGGCGCAGGAAAGAATAGCATATCCAGGTGTTCGACTTTGTAACGCCTTTTGCACTTTTTCAAGTAAAATTGTGAAACCTTGTTTCCGCCTGGTCTAATGTTACTAAAGGGGTGTAATGCAAGTAACTGGCGCCATGGTCCCATGGTTCAGGTCACTAAGGTACTCTGGGGTATGAAGACACCAGTGCAAGAATAATATGGTGTGTACCTAGGGTAATGGAAGGTTATCAAGAAGCCTGCAGGTAGTGTGTAGTTACGAGTGGAATGGCCTCTAGCAGCGAGGCAGATGTAGTCAGCACTCCTGCCACCAGTGGTCTGTCACCAATAGCAACGGATCTGCACCACAAGGTTCCCACTCTGTACAGAGAACAAAGAAGAAGGGTGATCCCATATAGGAACCCCTATAATATGATGAACATTAAGGGCACAACATGAGACACATTCAGAAAAAAAAGCTTCAATAAAATGTAAGCTTATTTAAACTAGTAGTATTAAAAACTAGGCCCAAAAGATAAGGTCGACTGGAAAAAAGGAGGGATGACCTCCCTACAACCAAAATATATGTGTGTACCCTACATTGCAAACATTGACTGAGGAACTAGTAATGTATAATGATTGAATACATAAATACGGGTACTCTTGTCCAAAAGACCGTCTATAGGACAAGAGTACCCGTATTTATGTATTCAATCATTATACAATTACTAGTTCCTCTTGTCTATACTTGCAATGTAGGGTATACACATATATTGTGGTTGTAGAGAGACCATCTCTCCTGTTGGCATGCTCTAGAAATCCTTTGTGTTCCACCCTGTACAGAGGTACGGAAGCTCAAGCGTTAAAATAAGTGCACACACAGAGTCTGCACTGTGTGCATGGCGGAGCCTGTTCTGTTTTCGGGAGAGGTAGTAAAATACGCTTTACATGTGGATGGGGACAAAGCTCAGCATGCCAATAAACTCAGGAGCCGAATAACCTACCAGCATGTCTTTGGAGTGTGGGAGGAAAGTCTCACAAGCACAGGAGAACATGAAAACTCCTGGCAGGTAGTGCCTGCTCCTGAGTTGAGTAGGGTGGTGTGGACCTTGAGAGCCTGGAGTGTACATTGTAATACTGGCCCCTTAAATATTGAGCACATCGAGGCCCTTGGGTAATGACTGCGCTCTCAATAAGCATTTTTATAAATAAATAAATAAATCTCGAGAGGTCAATGTTAAAAATGCACTTTAACCAGTTCCCGACGGCTGTACGACTTTGTACGGCCGCCGGGTGGCTCTGAATCTCTGGGAGGCCGTGTTTATACGGCCGCCCCTTTCCTCGTTCCCCGCGCGCGCTCCCGAGCGCGCATCGGGGAACTCCTGTACTGGCCGTGTCCCTTGGACACAGCCAATTACAGATCGCGGTAAATAGCCAATCACAGCGGCTATTTACAGCGCGATTCTGTGGCCAATGAGAGATGATCTCAAATGTAAACATATGAGATCATCTCTCATTGCCGGCTCTCCCTCCTCACACAGACAGCGCGTGTGAGGAGAGAGAGCAATCTGTGAGTAAAAAAGTATCGAATGTATAAAAAAAACAGTACCCAATCAGTGCCCAGTGATACCAGTGTCCATCTGTGCCACCAGTGTCCACCTGTGCCACCAGTGCCCAGTTCCCACCTGTGCCCAGTGCCCACCTGTGCCAAGTGCCCACCTGTGCCAAGTGCCCACCTGCCACCTCAGTACCCAATCAGTGCCCAGTGATACCTGTGCCACCAGTGTCCATCTGTGCCACCAGTGTCAGCCTGTGCCACCAGTGCCCACCTGTGCCCAGTGCCCACCTGTGCCAAGTGCCCACCTGTGCCAAGTGCCCACCTGCCACCTCAGTACTTTTCAGTGCCCACCTGTGCCACCTCATCAGTGCCCACCTGTGCCACCTCATCAGTGCCTACCTGTGCCACCTCATCAGTGCCTACCTGTGCCACCTCATCAGTGCCTACCTGTGCCACCTCATCAGTGCCTACCTGTGCCACCTCATCAGTGCACATCTGTGCCGCCTCATCGGTGCACATCAGTACCCATCTCAGTGCCCACCTGTTTCGCCACATTAGTGCCATCTGTGCCGCCTCATCAGTGCCATCTGTGCCGCCTCATCAGTGCACATCTGTGCAATCAATCAGTGCACATCTGTGCCGCCTCATCAGTGCACATCTGTGCAATCAATCAGTGCACATCTGTGCCGCCTCATCGGTGCACATCAGTACCCATCTCAGTGCCCACCTGTTTCGCCACATTAGTGCCATCTGTGCCGCCTCATCAGTGCCATCTGTGCCGCCTCATCAGTGCACATCTGTGCAATCAATCAGTGCACATCTGTGCCGCCTCATCAGTGCACACCTGTGCAATCAATCAGTGCACATCTGTGCTGCATCATCAGTGCACATCTATTCCACCCCATCTCTGCCACCTCAGTACCCATCTCTGCCACCTCAGTACCCATCTCTGCCCATCTGTGCCGCCTCAGTGCACATCTGTGCCACACATCTGTGTGAAGTCGCCAGCAACAATGTCTAAGCGTCTCTATTCCACCGAGCAGGCATTTGCAATTATTGCCGCAAGTGACGAGAGCAACGGGGAGCTCTCGTCTTCCGATTCCCAGCTGGATTCCGATTCGGATGTAGACTACGAGCCAGTCTACAGCAGTGGAACCGATACAGGCTCAGAGGGGGAAGATAATCAGCCCGCCAAAAGAAGGCGCTCTGGTGAGGCAGTGCCATCCACCAGCACCGTCATGCCATCCACCAGCCCCGTCATGCCATCCACCAGCCTCGTCATGCCATCCACCAGCCCCGT
This sequence comes from Rana temporaria, assembly GCF_905171775.1. Lineage (NCBI taxonomy): Eukaryota > Metazoa > Chordata > Amphibia > Anura > Ranidae > Rana > Rana temporaria. The sequence goes on along the minus strand of NC_053493.1, from coordinate 338,411,081 downwards.
CATGCCATCCACCAGCCCCTTCATGCCATCCACCAGCCCCATCGCGCCATCCACCAGCCCCGTCGTGCCATCCACCAGCACCGAAGTGCCATCCACCAGCACTGCAGTACCTCGGCAGCAAAGGCCAAGGACCCATGCAAGCCTTCCCTATGCCCTTCAGTACCCCTTGTGGCTTCCTCCAAATTCCGGAGAAGCCAACATTCCCCCTTTTACTGCCCAGCCAGGAGTCCAGGTGGACACGGACAATTTTTCACCAATACATTTTTTCAATTTATTTTTTACTGAGGAACTGCTTTCTAGCATTGTGGCCCAGTGCAACCTATATGCCCAACAGTTTATCACCAACAACCCCACATCGTCTTATGCCCGTCCCTACAATTAGAGAGATCTAACAGTGGAGGAGTTCAGGATTTTTTTAGGCCTCACCTTTTGTATGGGACTCAACCCAAAAAACTAAAAACATTAATTTTGGTCCAAACGCCCCATTTATCATATGCCCATCTTTTCTGCATCAATGCCCAGAAACCGATATTTCACGATCATGAGGTTCCTCCACTTCAATGATAATTCACAGTATAGATTACTATAGGGTTGCCCGGAGGCTTCAAAGAGATTTGGATGGGAGAAGCCTCTACCCCTGTCCCCATTCTGTCCTGAACGAGGCCCTCCTTCTGCCTGCTGCCTGTAGGACCTATGCCATCATGCCTCTGCCTGTTGCATGAACTGACCACCTGCAGTATCCCTGCCTGGACAATTGTGTATGCCGTTGCTGACCAAGTCCCTGCCTGCTGCCTGGACCAGTGCTATCCTGCTGTGTAGAACTGCGCTACTATTACCACAGGTAATCTTTTGTTTACGCTTTGCTCAGCATAATGTATTTTGGGGTGTAATTCTTGGTATGTGCATGCTATGTGTCTCTGGAACACCTGACGGTGTTCCTTGCATGTTGGATCTCTATATGTGGTCAGGCTGTGTAGAAGTCTCACACATGGGGTATCGTTTTACTCAGGAGTAGTAGCAGAATGTATTTTGGGGTGTCATTTTTGCTATGTACATGCTATGTGTTGGAAATATCTTATCAATGGACAACTTTGTGTAAAAAATATGCGATTTCATTTTTTTTCCACATATTCCAAAAAATTCTGGAAAAAAATGAACCGTTCAAAAGATTCATTATGCCTCATAGATTATACGTTGGGGTGTTAGCTTTCCAAAATGGGGTCATTTTGTGGGTAATTCCATTGTCCTGGTGTTCCAGGGCCTTCAAAAGTGTAATAGGTTGTCAACTAGTTAGATGTGCAATTTATGCTCCTAAAACCCCTGATGGCGCTCCCTGCATGTTGGGCATCTGTATGTGGCCAGGCAGTGAAAAAGTCTCACACATGGGGTATCGTTTTACTCAGGAGGAGTAGCAGAATGTATTTTGGGGTGTCATTTTTGCTATGTACATGCCATGTGTTGGAAATATCTTATCAATGGACAACTTTGTGTAAAAAATATGCGATTTCATTTTTTTTCCACATATTCCAAAAAATTCTGGAAAAAAATGAACCGTTCAAAAGACTCATTATGCCTCATAGATTATACGTTGGGGTGTTAGCTTTCCAAAATGGGGTCATTTTGTGGGTAATTCCATTGTCCTGGTGTTCCAGGGCCTTCAAAAGTGTAATAGGTTGTCAACTAGTTAGATGTGCAATTTATGCTCCTAAAACCCCTGATGGCGCTCCCTGCATGTTGGGCATCTGTATGTGGCCAGGCAGTGAAAAAGTCTCACACATGGGGTATCGTTTTACTCAGGAGGAGTAGCAGAATGTATTTTGGGGTGTCATTTTTGCTATGTACATGCTATGTGTTGGAAATATCTTATCAATGGACAACTTTGTGTAAAAAATATGCGATTTCATTTTTTTTCCACATATTCCAAAAAATTCTGGAAAAAAAATGAACCGTTCAAAAGACTCATTATGCCTCATAGATTATACGTTGGGGTGTTAGCTTTCCAAAATGGGGTCATTTTGTGGGTAATTCCATTGTCCTGGTTTTCCAGGGCCTTCAAAAGTGTAATAGGTTGTCAACTAGTTAGATGTGCAATTTATGCTCTTAAAACCCCTGATGGCGCTCCCTGCATGTTGGGCATCGGTATGTGGCCAGGCAGTGAAAAAGTCTCACACATGGGGTATCGTTTTACTCAGGAGGAGTAGCAGAATGTATTTTGGGGTGTCATTTTTGCTAAGTACATGCTATGTGTTGGAAATATCTTATCAATGGACAACTTTGTGTAAAAAAAAATGCGATTTCATTTTTTTTCCACATATTCCAAAAACTTCTGGAAAAAAATGAACCGTTCAAAAGACTCATTATGCCTCATAGATTATACGTTAGGGTATTAGCTTTCCAAAATAGGGTCATTTTGTGGGTAATTCCATTGTCCTGGTGTTCCAGGGCCTTCTAAATTGTAATAGGTTGTCAACTAGTTAGATGTGCAATTTATGCTCCTAAAACCCCTGATGGCGCTCCCTGCAGGTTGGGCATCGGTATGTGGCCAGGCAGTGGAAAAGTCTCACACATGGGGTATCGTTTTACTCAGGAGGAGTAGCAGAATGTATTTTGGGGTGTCATTTGTGGTATGCACATGCCATGTGAGAGAAATAAGCTATTACAATGACACTTTTGAGAAATTTTTTAAATAAAAAATAAAAATCTTAATTTTGCAAAGTGTTTTGGGAAAAAATTACAACTTCAAATAACTCACCATGCCTCTTACTAAATACCTTGGGATGTCTACTTTCCAAAAAGGGGTTATTTGGGGGGCATTTGTACTTTCCTGGCTTGTTAGGGTCTCAAGAAATGAGATAGGCCTTCAATACATCAGGTGTGATCATATGTGATAATTTATTATGATTTGCACTATAGATTGTAGACTCTAAAACTTTCACACAGACCAAATAATTTCCAAAAAATTTGGGTTATTTTTATCAAAGACATGTAGCAGTATAAATTGGGGCCAAACTTTATGAAGAAAAATTAATATTTTGCAAAATTTTATCACAGAAACTAAGAAAAAAACATTTTTTTTTCAAAATTTTCGGTCTTTTTTCATTAATAGCGCAAAAAATAAAAAACCCAGAGGTGATCAAATACCACCAAAAGAAAGCTCTATTTGTGGGAAAAAAAGGACAAAAAAATCATTTGGGTACAGTGTTGCATGACTGAGTAATTGTCATTCAAAGTGTGAGAGCCCTGAAAGCTGAAAATTGGTCTGGTCAGGAGAGTGTTTAAGTGCCCAGTATGGAAGTGGTTAAGTAAGTTGGCACTAAAAAGTGAGAAAGTAAGAAATGCAATTCCTTTACATTGTAAATAACATTGTTAGATGGCATTGGCCTCTCACGTTGTAGAATAAGGTTGTTTGTAGGCATATATTTATTTCATCATGTGTACTTGGTGGTATTGATTTGTCGAAGTGTTATTTTGATTTCCGACAAGAGTCATGTTTGCGCATTATGCTGCAATCACACGACTATCAAGAATGGCATATTTCATTTCTCACACAACCCAGGGAAGCTTGTGAAATCAAAACCGTTGTTCTGTTTAGAAAACACAGACACAGGTTTGTTGTTCAGCTCTTCACAGCATGAAACCAATTAAAAGCCACTCACAAAGTGAAGGGAGCAGAATGGAAAGTCATAAGGTCATAATGTTAAACGGCACAGAGTTCTGGCTGATGCCAAGAATAAGTTTGCAACTGAGAAGCCTTTGATCAATGTGATTGAGGAACAACATTACTTAAAATCAAGCTAATTATGTTTCAAGAGATTGCATTTACATATTAAGGAAAAGAAGGATTAGAACGTGAACTGGATTAATAAGACCTCTGCAACACATTGATAAGCAGAGGATGTAGGTTGGGTAGTGCAGATGCCATGGTTCATAAGGTAATATTGACAACTAGAGACCCTTCATTGGGGGAAGTGCTGCCACCACATCTGTTTTCCTCATCAACTCTAATATCTAATTAGAAAGCCTCAAGTTAATCAACTATAATATCAACAAGAGCAGATGTTTTCCAATGTCATATGGAGTTTATGACTAGTAGTATTAAACAGTATTTTCTAAAGTGTAAGGCCTCATACACACGACCGAGAAACTCGACGGGCGAAACACATCGTTTTGCTCGTCGAGTTCCTTGTGAAGCCGTCGAGAAACTCGACAAGTCAATTTTCTCCATTCCCGTCAAGGAAATAGAGAACTTGCTCTCTTTTTGGCTCGTCGAGTTTCTCGGCAGTTTCCTCGACGAAAATGTACACACGGCCGGTTTCCTCGGCAAAAAAATATCTCCCAGCAAGTTTATTGCTGGTTTTTGCCGAGAAACTCGTGTTTACGAGGCCTAATGCCGCATACACACCATCACTTTATGTGATGAAAAAAAAACGACATTTTCTGTGAAGTAAAAAATGACGTTTTTGAAACTTCAATTTTCAAAGACGAAGTTGCCTACACACCATCGTTTTTTCACAATGTTCTAGCAAAGCGAGGTTACGTTCTCACCACTTTTTCCATTGAAGCTTGCTTCATAAGTAGCTTCTGGGCATGTGCGGGTGAAAAAACGTTGTTTTAAACGAAGTTTTTGCTACACACGGTCAATTTCTGTGAAGTAAAAGTTGACGTTTTGAAAAACGACACATAAAATTGAAGCATGCTTCAATTTTTTTGGTCGTTTTTAGAAGACATAAAACGACGTTTTCCCCCACACACGGTCAATTAAAGTGACGTTTTTAAAAACGTCATTTTTTTTCATCACATAAAGTGATGGTGTGTACGGGGCATGAGATTCACCTTGGGGCTTGGAGTCTAAAAGGAGGATTGGGTGGACACCATAGAAGATGACCCTTCTGATCCAAAGATCAAAGTGGACTAGGTCCACAACTGAACAGCCAGTCTAGTTTCCTGTTTTCCCCTTTGGCAAACATTATGCTGTCACAAATGAATGGCCATGGTACCAACAAGCAGTGGTTTCTAAAGCTAGGATAAGTATTTGGGGATGTTTTTTTTTTTTTATTAAAGTTAGCCCAATTGTTTTGTATAATGTAAAAGATGACATTACGATGAGTAAATAGATACCAAACATGTCACGCTTTAAAATTGCATGCACTCGTGGAATAGTACCAAGCTTCTGTACTTAAAAATCTCCATAGGCTATGCTTACATTTTTTTTAAAGGTTGTTGTTTGTTTACAGTTACAGAGGAGGTCTTATGCTAGAATTTTTGCTTTTGCTCTAACATTCATGGTGATACGTGACTTGTGTGGTTTGAATGTCGTTTACATATGCGGACGCGACCTACGTATGCGTTTGCTTCTGCGTGCGAGCACGAGGAGACGGGGCACTTTAATTTTTAGTTTATTTTTTTATTGTTTATTTTATTACATTTTTTTTTACACTTTCCCTTTAAAAAAACTGTTATCACTTTTATTCCTATTACAAAGAATGTAATCATCCCTTGTAATAGGAATAGGGAATGACAGGTCCTCTTTACAGTGAGATCTGGAGTCTATAAGTCCCCATATCTCTCCTTCAAGCTGGAGCCTGAGATCAAAAAATAAATAAAAAATCTCAGGCTTTTCAGCCGAATACATGGCAGTGTTTACAACTGCCGGGGGCCAGAAGTGATATCATGACGTCGCACCCGACCTCCGAGAGTTATAGGGGCGGCCGGGGACCATCTGGTCCTCTGTCAGCTCTATGGTAAACTTCCGCCACCGGCAGTTTCCTTCTCCGGATCGCCGATCGCACAGGCGAGCCATTAAAAGCACCAGAGAGTGGTGGGAGGGGGGATTCTCCCCTTCCACTGCCTGTAAAAACAATCAACAGACGCTATTATCATTATTTCAGGTACTTATATAGAGCCGTCAATTTACACAGCGCTTTACATATATATTATACATTCACATCAGTCCCTACCCTCAAGGAGCTTACAACCTAATGTCCCCAACACACATACATATACTAGGGCCAATTTAGACAGAAGCCAATTAACCTACCAGCATGTCTTTCGAGTTATGATTGTTTTTACAATGCAGAGAATCGCTGTCAGAAAAAAGACATCTGAATGATGTTTGTAGCTGCACCCATCATCCAGATATCACCACTGAAAGCCCAGAACATCATATGGCTGTTAAGCGGTATGGAAGTGATTACAGGGATAGTGCTACACGTTTTTGGATATAATATAATATAATAATATTAATTGATCTGTTTGTGGATTTCTGTGGGGGCTGCTGTCACTTTTTTATGGCACATATATTTTGTTGATATTATTTACATTACACAAGTGCAGAGTTCCTTTGGGGGTTTTCTAATTACTGAAAAATATCTTTTGAATCTGACAATGATTTTGCCAGTGCTGCCTCTGCACTGAAATACCAAGTGCCCAGTTCTACCTTGCTGGGCTACAGAACATTCACTCTACTCATCTTCATAATACAGTTGTATTCAAAATTATTCAACCCCCACTGAAATTTATTGTTTTGGCCAGTTTGACTGCTTTCCCACCAGAGGTTCTCAATCGGATTTAAGTCGGGTGACTGCGATGGCCACTCCAAAATGTTCCAGCCTTTAATCTGCAACCATGCTCTAGTGGACTTGGAGGTATGCTTGGGATCATTGTCCTGTTGAAAGGTACTGAAGAGAATTCATGGTACCTTGCACACACTGAAGCTTCCCTGTACCTGCAGAAGCAAAACAGCCCCAAAGCATGATTGACCCCCGCCATGCTTCACAGTAGGCAAGGTGTTCTTTTCATCATAGGCCTTGTTCTTCCTCCTCCAAACATAGCGTTGATCCATGGGCCCAAACAGTTCTAATTTTGTTTCATCAGTCCACAGAACGCAATCCCAAAACTTCTGTGGTTTGTCCACATGACTTTTGGCATACTGCAGTCGACTCTTCTTATTCTTTGGAGACAGCAAGGGGGTGCGCCTGGGAGTTCTGGCATGGAGGCCTTCATTACGCAGTGTGCGCCGTATTGTCTGAGCAGAAACTTCAGTACCCATATCTGACAAATCTTTTCTCAGTTCCTCAGCAGTCACACAAGGACTTTTCTCCACTCTACGCTTCAGGTAGCGCACAGCAGTCAAAGTCAGCATCTTCTTTCTGCCACGACCAGGTAGCGGTTCAACAGTAAATATCAAAAAGGAAAAAAGTGCGCTTATCTAGTGCAATATACAGCTGCAAACTCAAAATGTTTATACAAACAAAATTAACATAGAAAAAGGTGGAGTTGCGCTAACTAATGTGTGATAAATGTGTCTTATCCAATCATAAGGGACAGGAATAAATATATAAAAGTCCAATGATGAAAACAATAAAGAAAAAAGTTCATCTAAAAAAATGTGGTATATCAAATTATGTGATCAGTTCTGTGAATAATCAAATTCGCAAACAGCTATCCCAAAGGTGAAAGGAAATCTGGATCAGAGGATAAACCACGGACCTGGATCACAACTCCCTGGTATTACTGACCCTTACCAGATTGAACGATCCAAATGGATCAAGCCAAGCGAGTAGCCATACACCTGGGCTGCACAGGGAATCTGAATCTTGAAACGATCTTCCCAATAATCCTCCAGCCGAGTATCCAGGAAAAAACAAATGGACTAAAATAGTGTGATACTGTATAGAGCACTTGCATATATCATCCCCCAGTGACTGGCAAACGAACAGTGTGACATATGAAGACCACCACCACAGTACACACTGGTCCTTACCAGAGCCCTGGAAATAACAATCGCAAACAGCATATGAAGTGTGTGCAGCAGATGAAAGCTTTCCACAGAGCGATCCTCAGACAAGCAATCAGGCGATAAACGAGCATGTAGAAGAGAACACACAATAGTGTAGCATCGTTTAAATAAAAAAGGGGTACCACAGAGTCAGCTCTCTGAGGACAGCAGCCGCCATTGAACAGCCACATCACCTGCATTTTTAACCATTGAACTGCCTGTTACTACTATTTCCAATGGACTAATCACCATACTCCTACCCATATATGTACTTTGTATCTGCGCTGACAGTTACCTCTCCTATAGCATCGTTTAAATGTTTAATAAGTAAAAAGGTAATGCACTTACAGCATATAAGATAAAAGACAGCATAAAAGTTCCGGCCGGTAACAGAACAAATTTCCTCACTAGCGGTGACGTCAGTACGCCTCCTCCCAACGTTTCGTCCAATCAGACTTGTTCACGGGGTGTGAACAGTGCCCTTTGCCTTGAATTTGCAAATGATGCTTCCTATGGTGTCTCTTGGTATGTTTAACATCTTTGCAATCTTCTTATAGCCATTGCCCTTCCTGTGAATAGTAATCACCTCTTCTCTTGTCTTCCTGGACCGTTCTTTTGACTTCACCATGTTTGTAACCACAGTCATTTTAAAGCTGTCTAATTGGTGCTTATTAGGCTTTATTGCTGCTCCCTGACATCCACAGGTGTTTTCAATACATGATTGAAAACACTTCAATTAACCTCTGTTCTTCAGAGTGGTAGTCTTTAAGGGGTTGAATAATTGTGTAAATGAAGAATTCACAAAATAAACATTTACTACTGTATTACAAAACCAATTGATGTCATTTTAGTTGCATATGGTTCTTTAAGAAGTCCTTGTAGGATTTCATTCTGAATACAATTACAAATGTACACTAAATTCCCTAAAACTCTTTACAGCATTGGGGGGTTGAATAATTTTGGACAAAACTGTATAAAGCGATGTCCTGTAGTCTAGCTCTAAGGCCCCATACACACGAGAGGATTTATCCGCGGATACGGTCCAGCGGACCGTATCCGCGGATAAATCCTCTCGAGGATTTGCGCGGATTTCCATGCGATGGAGTGTACTCACCATCGAATCGAAATCCGCGCTGAAATCCTCTGGCGATGACGTGTCGCGCCGTCGCCGCGATTATGACGCGGCGACGTGCGCGACGCTGTCATATAAGGAATTCCATGCATGCGTCGAATCATTACGACGCATGCGGGGGATCCCTTCGGACGGATGGATCCGGTGAGTCTGTACAGACCAACGGATCCATCCGTTGGGATGGATTCCAGCGGATAGATTTGATAGCATGTCATCAAATATTTATCCGCTGGAAATCCATCCCAGGGGATAAATATCCGCGGAAACAGATCCGCTGGAGTGTACACACCATAGGATCTATCCGCTGAAACCCATTCGCTGGGATTTTTCAGCGGATGGATTCTATCGTGTGTATGGGGCCTTAGGCTGCATTCACACCTGAGCGTAGCGTCCTTGAGCATTTTTTCTGGCGTTTTTCCGCACATTGTTATGCGTGATTTCGGAGTTTAATGCGTGACTTGCACTTTTGTATGCAGCATTTTTGGGCTTTGCCATTTTTTTTATTAGCCAATAGAAAAAACTAATATCTGTTACATCATTTGTTACTAGGTATTTCAGATTTTTTTGCTTTTCCATTAGCTTTTATTTCTTCTTTTATTATTATTATTCAATTATTATAATGTTTTTTCGTTAGGAGGGTAAGGAGTTTGAGTTCAGTTTAGGTTAGGGTTAGGATTAGGAATTTTTTAATTATTATTATTTTATTTATTTTTTATTCAATTTTATTTATTATTATAAAAATTATAATAGATGAATAAATACATGTAAAATAAATACACAAATAATTAAAAATCACAAACAAAAATTAAACAAATTCAATAAATTAATACTATGTAACAATAAATAAATAATTAACCCTTAACTTTAACTCTAACCCCTTAAAAAAAAGTAAATAATAATAAATAACTAAACACCCTAACACAGAAAAAAATATTATTATTAGTTTGAGTTTGTGTGTTTATTGTTATTATGTTGTTATTATTATTATTATAATAATTATTATTATTATTATTATTATTATTATTATTATTATTATTATTATTATTATTAATTTATTTAATATTTTTACCTATTATTTCTTAATGTGTTATTACATATTATTAATTTATTTTTCTTATTTATGATGATTTTTAGTTAATTGTGTATTTATTTTACATTTATTTTTTTATATATTGTTACTATTTTATTTTCGATTTTACGTGATTACATTTGCCTTAGGCTTGTAATCACACACCCTCTAAGAAATAAGTGCCACATCCTAGAATATACAGGGAGTGCAGAATTATTAGGCAAGTTGTATTTTTGAGGATTAATTTTATTATTGAACAACAACCATGTTCTCAATGAACCCAAAAAACTAATTAATATCAAAGCTGAATATTTTTGGAAGTAGTTTTTAGTTTGTTTTTAGTTTTAGCTATTTTAGTGGGATATCTGTGTGTGCAGGTGACTATTACTGTGCATAATTATTAGGCAACTTAACAAAAAACAAATATATACCCATTTCAATTATTTATTTTTACCAGTGAAACCAATATAACATCTCAACATTCACAAATATACATTTCTGACATTCAAAAACAAAACAAAAACAAATCAGTGACCAATACAGCCACCTTTCTTTGCAAGGACACTCAAAAGCCTGCCATCCATGGATTCTGTCAGTGTTTTGATCTGTTCACCATCAACATTGCGTGCAGCAGCAACCGCAGCCTCCCAGACACTGTTCAGAGAGGTGTACTGTTTTCCCTCCTTGTAAATCTCACATTTGATGATGGACCACAGGTTCTCAATGGGGTTCAGATCAGGTGAACAAGGAGGCCATGTCATTAGTTTTTCTTTTTTTATACCCTTTCTTGCCAGCCACGCTGTGGAGTACTTGGATGTGTGTGATGGAGCATTGTCCTGCATGAAAATCATGTTTTTCTTGAAGGATGCAGACTTCTTCGTGTACCACTGCTTGAAGAAGGTGTCTTCCAGAAACTGGCAGTAGGACTGGGAGTTGAGCTTGACTCCATCCTCAACCCGAAAAGGCCCCACAAGCTCATCTTTGATGATACCAGCCCAAACCAGTACTCCACCTCCACCTTGCTGGCGTCTGAGTCGGACTGGAGCTCTCTGCCCTTTACCAATCCAGCCACAGGCCCATCCATCTGGCCCATCAAGACTCACTCTCATTTCATCAGTCCATAAAACCTTAGAAAAATCAGTCTTGAGATATTTCTTGGCCCAGTCTTGACGTTTCAGCTTGTGTGTCTTGTTCAGTGGTGGTCGTCTTTCAGCCTTTCTTACCTTGGCCATGTCTTTGAGTATTGCACACCTTGTGCTTTTGGGCACTCCAGTGATGTTGCAGCTCTGAAATATGGCCAAACTGGTGGCAAGTGGCATCTGGGCAGCTGCACGCTTGACTTTTCTCAGTTCATGGGCAGTTATTTTGCGCCTTGGTTTTTCCACACGCTTCTTGCGACCCTGTTGACTATTTTGAATGAAACGCTTGATTGTTCGATGATCATGCTTCAGAAGCTTTGCCATTTTAAGTGTGCTGCATCCCTCTGCAAGATATCTCACTATTTTTGACTTTTCTGAGCCTGTCAAGTCCTTCTTTTGACCCATTTTGCCAAAGGAAAGGAAGTTGCCTAATAATTATGCACACCTGATATAGGGTGTTGATGTCATTAGACCACACCCCTTCTCATTACAGAGATGCACATCACCTAATATGCTTAATTGGTAGTAGGCTTTCGAGCCTATACAGCTTGGAGTAAGACAACATGCATAAAGAGGATGATGTGGTCAAAATACTCATTTGCCTAATAATTCTGCACTCCCTGTATGGGTTGGAGAAGAAAACATTATAATAATGTTTTTTTTTTTCAAAAAAGATGAATTATTGATTTCCCCCCTCCGACGTTTTGGACATTCAGCCCTGGTTCACACTGGGTACGATTTGGAACGATTTGAGATGCGATTTGACATGTCAAATCGCATTTCAAATCGGCGGCAATTGTCGGCAATGGCACTGTCCTAATCAGTGCGACGCCGCATCTGCGATTTCAAAAAGTAGTTCCTGTACTACTTTTTGCGATTTCGGGCCGCGATTTACATTAAATTGCGGCCGAAATCGCGGCAAATCGCGCATTTTACCGCGATTTTGAATTCGCAGCAGTGTGAACCTAGGCTCAAGCTAGAAAACGCTCAGGTGTGAATGGGGCATAAAGAACTGATCAGGGCTGACAACACTGCTACACATGGGAAAAAAAGGCACTGTGTTATCAGCTCAAACAGAGTCAGAAGCTTTTCGGCAATCCTAAGATTAATAGGTATAATAATTAATAGGGCTTAAAAAAAACATTTTTTGTACAAAGTTTAGATGAGTTTAGAGGAGTTTATCACTTTTTCTGCCAGAAAGCTCAAATCAGAAACGCATACCAGAAGGTTTTTTCTCCTGCCTCTAAACCTTGATCTCAAAATATGCCTGTAATTGTCCTAATGTGCATTGACACATAGGATACCATTGAGTTTCTTCTACAGGCAGAACACAAAACTCCAGTAGAAGCAGTGATTTTTAAGCCAGTGTGCATGAAGCCTAATAATGCCGCGTACACACGATCGGATTTTCCGCCGGAAAGACCTTGGTTGGTTTTTCCGACGGAATTCCACTCGAGCTTGGCTTGCATACACACGGTCACACAAAAGTTCTCTGAACTTTCAACGTCAAGAACGCAGTCATGTACAACACTATGTCGAGCCAAGAAAATGAAGTTCAATGCTTCCAAGCATGTGTCGAATTGTTTCCGAGCATGCGTCAGAATTTTTCGCATCGGAATTGCTACAGACGATTGGATAGGAATTTTTTCTATCGGAAAATTTAAGAACCAGCTCTCAATCTTTTATTGGTGGAAATTGCGACGGAAAAAGTCTGATGGAGCATACACACGGTCGGAATTCCCGTTCAAAAGCTCACATCGGACTTTTGCTATGTAAATTTCCGATCTGTGTACGGGGCGTTATTCTGTACTTGACAAAACATAAGGAAGTGTGCATATCATGCAGAGATGTACTGATTTCTTTTTAATTGTAGATATATAAAAAACAATAGACAAGTGGGTGACTAAAGCGCTAGCCAACAGTGAAAATTAAAAGTGACCAGTGAAAAACAAAATGCTGCTCAAATCTAAAATGTGCTAACAACAAATAAAGGTCTGAATAAAGAATGATGAGCGCAAACTGAAAATCTAAAAGTGAATATAAAGACAGTCCATAGGGGACTGATAACAATCAATAAAGATATGCAGTGAATTCAAAATTAGTGAAATAACCCAAAACTGATAATAAATCCAAAAATAAAAGTCCAAATATATAAATCAAAGTTTGGATAAATCAATCTAGTGTGCCAGTGATAAACAAAACTTCTGCACTTCGGGCATCAATGTGGACAATCTTGATAACTCTTTGCTTAGCCTGGGCTCGCAGTGCGCTTACCTCCAGACACTAGGTCATGCGTGTCAACGAAATCCTCCCAAAACTGGAACAGAATCCAAACAGTGGGTAACACGTGTTGCACGGAATCTTCCCAGTGCTGAGATAGAATCGAGGGGCGTTCTCTGTATCCAATACCAGTATAGGTCCAGGCGCAGCGAAGTCGACTCCACAGGATAGCCACAAGGTGTATCAGGAGCAAATGTAGAAATAAAAAGCTCTCATGGTGAAGTATGCAAGCACTTTAAAATTTAATAAAGGTAAAAATGTGCTTACATTGAAAAAACGAATAAAACGCCAAACAGCGGCACTTCCGGTGGACGGTCAGGGTGTCACGTCACTTCCGGTCACATCTAACCTTATGCATTACGTCACGACACGTGACTTCATCGGAGGTTACTGAGTGACTAATGGATACTGCCTTATATTGATACAAACAGGAAATGGTCCAGCAGCCATTTTAGATTACAAAATGGCATTTGAACAGAGCTAGGCTGCGGCCATTTTAGAGAAGGGCAAAGATAAGGGAAAAAATATTTATTTATTTGAACTGGTGACGTAACGGAATTACGGACCAGACCATGTCACGCTAAAAACAACGGACATATTGAATATGCACAACTCAAAATGCCAAAAATTAATTATATTCAATTAAATGTAAAACCCACATTAAAACTTGTCAAAATAAAATATGTATATAAATGACAAGATAACAGACTAAGGACACCAATATTGAATAGATAAACGTTTCATAACAATTAACCAATGGGGTCCTAAACATTATCCAATTATTAATTGATGGTAGTCTGTAAATTTTAATAACCTTTCAAGATAAAATTTAAAATATTAAAATGTAAAATACATAAAATCTTGAATTGTGAATGAGGTACTGGACTAGACTGGAGTGAGTGATACCCCTTGCGTTTACAAGTGAATCCCCCTCCAATGAATAGATCACATCATTGCATTCTAAACCAGAAATTTAAAAAAACTAAAAATTGCTTAAAAAACAGTTGACGTCGAACTCAACATTTAACCCATTAGGCACTAAAGTATTTAAAGAGTGAATCCACTGAGATTCTTTCTGACTTATTGTCCTAACCAAATGGGCTCCTCTCCATGGCTTGTTGAATTTATCTATCCCCCAAAACATTAGTTGTTTAGGATCTTTATTATGTTTCTCCGCAAAATGCCTACTAACGTTGTGCTTCGGGAAGCCATTTTCTATATTAACAACATGCTCCTTTATTCGAACCATTAATGCTCTCTTCGTTCTTCCTACATATTGCAAGTTGCAGGAGCACTGGAGAACATATACCACCCCTTCAGTATGGCAACTAATGAAGTCATTAATGATATGACATTCATTTGTATGGGTGGAGATGAACTCAGTCCTTTTCTTTTGAGGACCTTTAGAATGTTTACAGGCATAACAATATTTACAGGGAACAAAGCCCTTCATATTAAAGAACGTATAACCACTCTTAGGTGGAGGGTCAACCACATTTTTCACCAAAATGTCTTTTATGGTTGGGGCTCTTTTATACACAATATTAGGTTTTTCTGGCAATATGGATTTTAAATGCCTGTCTTCTTTCAAAATATGCCAATGTCTTTTGATCAATTTTTCCACATCTTTATGCTGAATATTGTAATCCAAAATAATGGCAGGGGCCATCATATCCCGCTGTTTCTTAATATTTCCCTGTAGCATCGTATTTCGATCTAGACCCGCAACTGATTGAATTTGTTCATCAATAAAGTTATCTGAGTATCCTTTGTTTTTAAATCTTGCACCTATGAACTCTGCCTGAGTCAAAAAATCCGTATTGTTTGTGCAATTCCGTTTAATACGAACCAGCTGTCCCTTAGGAATATTTAGCAACCATGATTTATGATGACAGCTATTCAGTGACAAATAACTATTAGAATCAACACTTTTAAAGTGTGTTTTGGTAATCAATTTGTTGGTTGATATAGTAATATCTAGATCCAAAAAATTTACTGATTTGTCACTAATATTGAACACCAAATTAATGTTTTGATCATTAATATTTAATTCTGCACAGAAATTCTCAAATGTTTCCTTGGTACCTTTCCACACCATGAGCACATCATCGATGTATCTTTTGTAGAATACTAATTGAGTGGGGGTATTGGAATAAATGGCACTCTCCTCCCACTGTGCCATGAAGGCATTAGCCACCGAGGGTGCAAATTTTGCGCCCATGGCGATGCCGGTTCTTTGGTTATAGTACGATTGATTGTACCAGAAATAATTAGATTTCAGACAGAATTCCAAGCATTTAATGAGAAATTTCCGTTGCTTGCAAATGAGCATAGTATAATTTCTCAAAAGCCACTTCGTAGCACTACAAGCTTGGTGATGTTTTACTATTGTATATAAAGAGGATACATCTGCCGTGGCGATCCAGGTTTGTCCCTCCACAACAGGTACCTCTTCTAATAGCTGCAAAACATGTTTAGTATCTCTTAGATATGCTTTGGTTTGCTGAATAGCTGGTTGCAAAAATTGGTCAAGGTATTGACCCATCCTGGCTGTGAGTGAGTCAACACCATTGACGATGGGTCTGCCTGGTGGGTTGACCTTATCTTTATGTATTTTCGGAATGATGTATATTATCGGTATTCTACAAACTTCCGGTAATAAAAATACGGATTCTTTTTTATTCAGGATATCACCTTTCACTCCCAAATGAATAAGTTGTTTCAATTGCTCCTTGTATTTGGAGGTGGGATTTCCTAATAATTTGGTGTAGGTCTCAGTATCTTCCAGTTGTCTCAGGAGTTCTGTATTGTATTGTTCTTTGGATAGAACCACAACTCCTCCTCCCTTATCGGCAGGTCTAATTACAATGTCTTTGCGTTTTTTCAGGGACTGCATTCCCTTTTTGAGATGTATGGGATCACTCGCTTTTTTCAGTTTTAGTCCATCAAGGTCCTGAAGGACTAATTTTTTGAAAACTTCAATATTTGGATTATTGCTGACCTGTGGATTAAACACAGAATTATTGCGGAGTGTACTATGTTGAATGGGATTTGTGGATGTCAATGTGGAAGATCCATATTTGATTGGATTACCTAAAAAATATTTTTTAATGTTCATTTTCCTGATATATTTTTGTATGCCTATAAAAGTTTCAAATTTATTAAGGTTATTTCACTAATTTTGAATTCACTGCATATCTTTATTGATTGTTATCAGTCCCCTATGGACTGTCTTTATATTCACTTTTAGATTTTCAGTTTGCGCTCATCATTCTTTATTCATATAAAAAACAATGCATGTTAAGTTTTCTGATAACATCTTCAGTCTTCTTTCTAGTCATCACACTCTCTTGTTATAGTTTTTGTCAGTAATACCAGAGCGCTAAATATTTTGCATAAAATTAATATTTTACATCATGAAAATAAGCAGTTTGTTAATGAATGAATAAGTTAATTGCTTAATGAGCATGAAATGAAATCCTAATCAATCTTTCATTTATGTTAGAGCAGAAATGACAAATGAGCCTCAAAGTGAATTTTGCAGCCTGACTTAAAATGCAAATGATTGCATATGTTCTGGATAGGCGACAAGATGGTACAGTTCCTTGAGAACATATGATAAACTTTCCGAGTCGTGCTTACCTCCTACACCAAATCTTGCTCTATAAATATTACTCTCATTTCCACGCATGCCACAATAATTTGAGTAGAAATGCAAAAACAAAACAAAAAACGACTGGACCCACATTTCGCCTATCGTTCTCACCGGCGATCACTGGTGTGAGTTATCGTGCAATTTGATGGTTCCAAATTGCATGACAAGTCGCACCCTAGTGTCGGCCAATGGAACCGGTCAAATCAGCATGACTCTGACTTTGCGGTGCGGCACCAATTTGAAAAAAGGTTCCTGCACTATTTTTAGCGATTTCAGGTGCGACTTGCATAGACATTTGTGAATGAAGTTACACAGATGTCAGACAAGTCACACCTGAAATTGCACTGACCTGCGGCTTTGAAATTGTGCTTCTTCAAGTGAAGTAGCATGATTTCGAAGTTGCATTCAGTGTGAACCAGGGGTTCATGAAACTAGGTAATGGAATATTTAACTGTTGGAGCAAGCGGTTCCCACTCATTAAATATACTTCCTTTTATATGGTGATGATTCTATTCATGTCCTCCAATTGTTCTCCGGTGTTGTCATGGGCTAGTACAGAGGTATTGAATAAGGAGACCAAACAACAATTTGATACAACATTTTTATTTAACTTTGGTAAAATTGGCCACGGTGTCATCCATAAAATGTGGGGGCGGGGTTACAAAAAATTTCTCAATAAATAAATTAAATTACAAAAGGCCAAATTGGCTAAACTTAAAACTTTAAAATCAAATTAATTGCTGTCCATCCAGCAAAAGCTGGACGACTACTCCCCCCATACGGACGACCCCATGACTTATTATGACAAAATGACAGGGAAGGGTGGGCGGGCGGGCGATGCTGCTCGTCAGGAGACGTGACTGAGCAAATCGCCTCAGCCTCTCCCTTATATAGGCTCGTCCAGCGCGGGCTTTACCTCACGCGAACGGACCTATCAGAGAAGGGGGCTGCCGCAGCTAACCAATCAGAGGCTGTTACTACCCCAGAGCGCGGCAGCCCACTTCTCCCTCTGCGCTATCCCATGCAGGCTCAGCATATTGCCGTAGCCTCACATGGGCTAGTACAGAGGTATTGAATAAGGAGACCAAACAACAATTTGATACAACATTTTTATTTAACTTTGGTAAAATTGGCCACGGTGTCATCCATAAAATGTGGGGGCGGGGTTACAAAAAATTTCTCAATAAATAAATTAAATTACAAAAGGCCAAATTGGCTAAACTTAAAACTTTAAAATCAAATTAATTGCTGTCCATCCAGCAAAAGCTGGACGACTACTCCCCACCGGCCGGGGCCAACCGCGAAGCTGTTGGCCGAGGCCCCCCCACCACCGTGGCTGATTCGATCATGGACTGGATACCCATATTAAAAATGTCCAGGCCAATGCCTGACAGATGAATTTGGTCAACCCGAAACAACCCAGGCAAAAAACCCTCTAACTCAGAATGACGAAAGGAAGAGCCACCAATTGAAGGCATAAAACTATGGATTGT
Organism: Rana temporaria; assembly: GCF_905171775.1. Lineage (NCBI taxonomy): Eukaryota > Metazoa > Chordata > Amphibia > Anura > Ranidae > Rana > Rana temporaria. The sequence continues at coordinate 338,392,536 of NC_053493.1, read as the reverse complement.
CCTATTTAGACGTCTGCGGATCCTATCCACGTAGAAAAGGGTGCCATGCGGCGACCATAACAGTCTGGGAACCATCTCAGAATATACTAACACTGAACCCGGGAACATTTGAGTTATGGAATAGAGATCCCTTTTCATCTCACATAACAAGTCCCATGTGTTGAATTTACCCAAGTCATTAGCCCCCGCGTGGATAACTATCACTTGGGGTTGAGGCCAGACAGAAGAAAAATAAACTAGGTGGTCTTTTAAATTGCGCCACCGCATACCTCTAACACCTGACCATAAAATTAAAAATAAATCAGGATCAAGCCCCAGGTTAGCAGAGTATGATCTGGATCCAGAGTGCTTGTAAGCCCAGAACACGTAGGAGTGACCTATGACCCAAGCGATATTCCTGGATAAATCTGAAAGAGAATCATAAAGTTAGAAGACTGGGACGAACATATAACTTATATCTATTGCTGCCCCACCTACCCACTTTTTTAACCTTACTCTCCGAAAAACCTATGGAATCAGCTGTGGTGGCAGCGCCAATTCGGAAAGAATGGGAAGAAAAATGGTACCCAGATAAATTCAAGCGCTTCAAACAGGAGGCCAGAACAGCTGAGAACTGGTACCTTGTTAATGAGGACAAGTCTTCATGAATAAAAAAGGAATCGTTACTCAATGGTCTGACCAAAAGATAATTACGAACATGAAACACAGGACAGATAGCCTCATTAGGAGAACTGGATAAAGAAAACCACTGGCCAACCTGAGAGGACTTGGATCTGGACAAAAACAGACGGATAGAACCGATGTCAAACTGAACATGAGAAAAACAGAGAAATGAAAAGGAGTTTCTGTTTGCTGCTGTAAACTCACCTAACCGAAGGGCTCCGAAGAATGCGATAGAAAAAGCAGCCTTGAAAAGAAAAGACTCGAAACTGGATGAGGAGACATCTTGAAGGATCCGAAGAAGATCGATCAAAATGGGGATAGATATGGGACGCCTATTATCTAAAGAGGGCCTAGACTTCTTGAGGCCCTTCAAAACCTGAGTGACCTGAAAGAAAGAAGTAAGAGCAGGAAGGCCTGCAAACTTAAGGAAAAAAGAAACTCCAGCCAATATTTTACCAATGGAAGCCGGGGACAGATTAGACTGAATGAGAAAGGACAAAAAAGACAAAGCCACGTAAGAAGATACAGCTAGTGGATCCAAACCCAATGGTTGACAGAAAGAGCACCATTTGTGCCATGAAAGCCTATAATCCCTCCAGGTGTTTTCTGCTACTGAAGCCTTGAGATTCCGGAATATTATTCCCAAATTAAGCCCCAGAGGAAGTCTGGGCAAGGGGTGCCATGTTGATCCGCTGATGGCGCCAACTCTCGGAATCTCTTGAACTGTGAACGAGATAAAGAATCTGCTATGTTATTTTCTTTACCTGCAATATGCTCAGCTCTCAACCATATATTACAGTTCATACAATGTAGTACAAGGAAACGTAATAACCTCAGAACGGGATCAGACTTAGAGGACAGAGTATTGATGGCAAAAAAGACACCTTTATTATCTGTATGAACTAAAATTCTACGATTCCTAAAGATGTCTTCCCACACAACCACCGACACTATCACTGGAAAGAGCTCTAACAGAACTAGATTTTGCAGAATCTCCTTCTGGAGCCAATCAGGGTGCCAGGACTGGGCGCACCAGCGCCCATCCAAGAAAGCCCCGAACCCAGCAGAGCCAGCTGCGTCAGTAAAGAACTCCAACTAAGAACTATTAATAAAGTCCATTTGCCAGGCCGAGGAACCATTAAACTCATTTAAAAAAGCATCCCAAATTCTTAGATCATCCTTGATGCTTTTTGAAATTCGGAAATGAGCGTAAGGGTTCACCATACCTTTTATGGCTAATGAGAACCTGCGCGAAAAGACCCTCGCCATAGGGATGACTCTGGCTGCAAAAGCAAAAAGACCCAGCAAAGACTGTGCCTCCTTTAAGCACACCTTCTTACTTACAAGAAAGGTTGCAATCATAGACTTCATTTTATGTATCTTCTGCTGTGGCAATCTGAACTCCATTCGTTCCGAGTCAACCGTGATCCCCAAAAATTCAATAACTGTAGTGGGAAAAACTGTCTTCTCCTGGGCCAGAGGCACGCCAAAGTCATGACAAATGTCAAAGAAAACCTGTAAAGATTCCATACACACTGATGACCCCGGGGGACCTAAAAACAAGAAGTCATCTAGATAATGTAGGATAAGGCCTTGAGGGATAATGACTGACACGACCCAATGTAAGAAGGAGGAAAAGGCCTCGAAATAAAAGCATGACAGTGAAAACCCCATTGGCATGCATTTATCGAAATAATATTGATTCAAAAATTGAAAACCCAAAGAATTGAAGCCTTGTGGATGCACGGGAAGAAGGCGGAAAGCCGACTTAATATCAGCCTTTGCTAGCACAGCCCCTTGCCCTGCTTGCCTCAAAAGACACAAAGCCTCATCAAATGAGGCATAGCAGACTGGAGCCTCCACAGAGGCAACTTCGTCATTGAGTGACGAATGCGGGGGGTAAGATAGGTGGTGGATCAATCTGAACGCACCCAGCTCTTTTTTGGGTACGATGCCCAATGGGGACAACCGGAAATTAGAGAATGGCGGGTCATTAAAGGGACCAGCAACCCTACCCTCAGACAATTCCTTGCCAATTTTCTCAAGAACTAAGTTAGAGTGCATGGACACCGATAGTAAATTTTTAACTGGTGCACACCCTGAACCAGTAAAGGATGGCACTAAGAAACCATTGGCAAAACCTTCAGTTAGCAGAGCCGCCATCCTGTGGTCTGGATAGCGCTCGAGCCATGGGCGCATTCTTGCCAGGCTCACCGGAGTCGGGGCCTTTCCCATGTGTGTCCTTGGGTCCTGAATGAGAGGAACTTGCGGCAGCTTTACGAAAACATCTGCTCGCCGCGTGAGTACCACCACAATAAGAACACTCATGTTTGTATCTACAATTTAATAAGAATTTACATTGACCCTCATTAAATGCAAAGCATACACCCTTCCTGACTGGACTCTGACCATTGGAAGCGGGGCGAGGGGTGAACTGGGGCCTTGGTGGCAGCATAAGGTTTAACCATAAACCCACGTCCTTAGCCCCCCAATGCAGCGATGGGTGCACAGCTAGTTTTTGACGGAAATTCTCGTCATAGGAGAACCATGCGGAGCCGCCAAAGTGGCGAAAGGCCTCCGCAATAATATCCAGGTGTTGGAATAAACCTGAGCACTTCCCCGGGAAGCGTTCTCCCATAACTGCTGCATAGATACAGAATGCTTGCAGCCAGTTTTGAAATGTCTTAGGAACCGCTCTCCTCCTGTCCTCCTCTGTTCTTTCGCTGGACTGTCTGTCAGACTTAGCCAAAAACTCCTTGGAAGCTGGCAGAAGTGATAATATATCGAGATATTCACCCCTCCAAATTTTTTCTTTGACTGATTTAGACAGATGAAAACCCAGCGGGGATAAACTGCAAGGGAGGGGTTCCTTAAAGGAAGACTCGCTGACCATAGCAGCAGAGGATCTGAGGGGTAAAGTATTATGAACAGAAGGACACCTCACACTCGATTTGACAGTAACATCTTTATCTAGCAGAGAGGGATGACCAGCCTCATGCCACACCACACCAATCTCCTCCATATCAATAGCATTATCGCTATTTCCAGCACCAGCCTCCTGTGCACTCTGACTTACTGTGCATGCCTGAGTACTCAGACTCTCACCTGGTTGCACATACATATTTACATTTTGTGAGGCAAAATCCGCACCATGACCATGTATCCCTTTGAACTGCTGCACAATGACAGATAAAGATTCAATCAGACTAGAAAATGCAGATAACTGGTTAACATTTCTGAAAACAACTTCAGGTAAAACATGCTCACCCAAGTCCCCAGGAGGGGGGGAAGAGGCAGCGCTGCTCCCTTGCTGGCAAGAAGCACCTCTTGTTGCAGCTCCCTCAGCTTGAGGAGCTAAATTATTAGTCTTACATTTCTTTTTCCTCCCAGGCTTCCTGGGGGCGCCCACGCTCGTCTCTGGTACTGCAGCTGGGCTGACGGATAAGACAGAGCCACTCTCCTCTGACAGGCAACGCTTCAGCCACTCCTCACCTCCCCTGCTCTCCGCCTTCTCTAGGAGTCTGCATAAGAGCTCCTCACGGCTGTCCTGCACAGCGCGCTTCATCCTGAGAGAGAGAGGGAGAGGCGGGCGATGCTGCTCGTCAGGAGACGTGACTGAGCAAATCGCCTCAGCCTCTCCCTTATATAGGCTCGTCCAGCGCGGGCTTTACCTCACGCGAACGGACCTATCAGAGAAGGGGGCTGCCGCAGCTAACCAATCAGAGGCTGTTACTACCCCAGAGCGCGGCAGCCCACTTCTCCCTCTGCGCTATCCCATGCAGGCTCAGCATATTGCCGTAGCCTCACATTCTGTCAAAGGTAGAGATAAACCAATGGGGGTTATTTACGAAAGGCAAATCCGCTTTGCACTACAAGTGCAAAGTGCACTTGAAATTGCACGGAAATTGCACTTGGAAGTGCAGTCGCTGTAAATCTGAGGGGTAGATCTGAAATGTAGTGCAAAGTGGATTTGCCCTTAGTAAATAACCACCGATGTGTCTGGGTTCAGTTTGCAGGTCTTTCCTCCAATCCATCTTAAAGTCTAAAAATTGCTAACTTACATATGAACCCCCACTCAAATCTATGGGGTGAAGATTGAAAGTCAGTACTTTTATTTTCCAAGGCTAATAGGAAAGGATTTGTCAAGCAAATGGCACGGAAAACTGGGCATATGTAAAAAAGCAAAAAAAAATAAAACATTTTAAGAATTCGGTAAAATAGGAAGACCCAACTATTTATACAACTTCAAGAATTAAATTGGGAAAATACAATTTCCCATGGATGACACAATGGGGTTGATTTACTAACGGCAAATAGACTTTGCACTTTGCAAAGTGCAGTTACACTCTTCAAGAGCAGTTGTTTCAGAGCTTGCTAAATGAACAGAAGCTCTGCTGACTTCCACCATCCAATCATGTGCAAGCAAAAATGCTGTTTTTTCTATTTTCCTTGCACGTGATTGGATATTCTTTGCAAATTGAAGCTTTACCTCATTTACTAAGCTCTGGAGCAATTGCTCTTGCAGAGTGCAACTGCACTTTGCAAAGTGCACAGTGTATTTGCCTTTATAAATCAACCCCAATGATTCCAGGAGATATGCATACCATAACAAGAACAACTAGACCAACACTTCATGAAAATAGTTGATGGAATCTTTGACGGTTGGAACAAGCAGTTCTCACTCATTAAAGCCACTTCCTTTAATAAGATGATAATGTTCTTTCCATGTCCCCTAAACGTTCTCTTGTGTTGTCAAGGGTGGGAATGAGCGAATGTGCCTAAGCTTGGTTTGCAGGGGAAAAAAAACTCTCATCGACAGCATCACAGACTCCATATTCTGACGTCACATAATTAGCATGTGTAATAGATTAATATGTAATTTTTTTTATTTATTTTTTATTCAGTATTTAGTATATTTTGTTTTTTTTTGTTTCAAAGATGTGTATTTCGTTTTTTTCTCACATCTCACTTTAACTTACCGTATTTATCGGGGTATTGCGCGCTCCGGCGTATAACGCGCACCCCTAATGTTGACCCTAAATTCCTGTAAAAAAATCATTTTATTACATTTTACTACTTACAGTTTTGGTGTCTTGCCCGGCGTCTATCGGCGGCCTCGTCCGGTCCGGCGTCCGTCTGCGGCCTCGGAGGTGTCCTCCCGGCTTCTCCCGCGCTGTCTCCGTGTCGAATCCCCGCTTCCCGCGCTCAGTTTGAACGCCTCCGCCGACATATACCGAGCGCAGTACACTTGGGTATATTCGGCCACGCTCGGCTTCTCACGCATAAACGTCACAGAGCGTGAGTACGAGCGAAGCTGAGCCTGGCCGAATGTACCCGAGTGTACTGCGCTCGGTATATGTCGGCGCAGGCATTCAAACTAAGAGCGGGTATCTGTGTATATCGTGCACCCACGATTTTCCCCTTATTTTAAGGGGAAAAACGTGCACGGTATACGCCGATAAATACGGTAGTTCAGAAAAAGTGCCAGATACAGAAAGTTGGAACAATCCATGTAATACAGCCATAGATGTGCGCAGCTTATTGCATTAGAGTGTGCACCCCAAAACTCAAGCACACATGACTTTCTCTGCAGTCTCAGCTGCACTGGACAGTGAATGAATGGGAAGTGCTCTGTGCTCTGTGCTGAACGGCTTCCTGTTCACTCACAAACTGAAGCATAGTAAACACTTTCTTGGTAAGTAAAACACTTTACTATGCTTCAGATATGAATGAGCACAGTGAATAAGTGTGTTCACTATGTTACATATACATAGTTACATAGTAGGTGAAGTCCATCAAGTCCAACCTATGTGTGTGATTATATGTCGGTATTACATTGTATATCCCTGTATGTTGGGATTATCTAATAGTTTTTTTAAACTATCGATGCTCCCTGCTGAGACCACCGCCTGTGGAAGGGAATTCCACATCCTTGCCGCTCTTACAGTAAATAACCCTCTAAGTAGTTTAAGGTTACATACCTCTTTGCTTTTAATCTTTTAATGAGTGGCCACATGTCTTGTTAAACTACCTTCTGCAAAAAAAGTGTTATCCCTATTGTGGGGTCACCAGTAGGGTATTTGTAAATTGAAATCATATACCCCCTCAAGCGTCTCTTCTCCAGAGAGAATAAGTTCAGTTGTCAGGACCTGGGGACCTTTTCTGTGTCTGGCGCTGATGCTTCTGGAACGCTGGACAGCTCCCTGCCTGATCTATTGGACAAATCCTATCTGATCCATTGGTAACTCTGCCTTGTGTCTTGATTGCTGTTGAACCTTGAACTCCTTGCTCCTCCCATGAACTTCCTATAAAAGCCTTGTCTCTGCACTTCCTCTTTGCCAGGTTATTGTGCCTTCTCAGCCAGTGCCTTGCTATTTGACATCCCTGCTGCCATCTGTATTTTGCTACCACTCGTGATCGACCCTTGGCTTGTTCCTTGACTGCTCTACTGCCTGATCCCAACCTGCAACTACTTGTTACCGACCTTTTGGCTTGCTTACTGACCACACTGCTGTTTTACCCTTATCTTCTCATCCACTACTGGACCCAGCTTGCTCACACCCTGGTGGGGCAAACCTGAGGACTGCGACCTGGTACTAGCATGCAGCTAAATCCATCTCCACCATCAGGAGCTCTAGTGAACACCAGCTAGTACTTAGACTCCAAACCTCAGGTGAGCCTGTGTCATCTGCCAGAAGTGACTGCCTGTATACCTGTCCCGCAACTGCTATAGCTACTGGTCTTCAAGCCTGATCGTGACATCAGTGCTCACAACCTTTCCTCATAACTAATACCCTCCAGACCCTTTATTAGCTTTGTTACCCTTCTTTGTACTCTCTCCATTTCCAGTACATCCTTCCTGAGTACTAATGCCCAGAACTGGACAACATATTCTAGGTGCGGCCGAACCAGAGTCTTGTAGAGTGGGAGAATTATCGTTTTATCTCTGGAGTTGATCCCCTTTTTAATGCATGCCAATATTCTGTTTGCTTTGTTAGTAGCAGCTTGGCATTGCATGCCATTGCTGAGCCTATCATCTACTAGGACCCCCAGATCCTTTTCCATCCTAGATTCCCCCAGAGGTTCTCTCCCACAGTGTATAGATTGCATTCATTATTTTGCCATCCAAATGCATTATTTAACATTTTTCATTTAGAAAAGTAAGGGGCCAGTATATGACATATTGACTAGCTCTTTCCCCTGCTCTCCATCCTGTGAAATCCCCTGCAGCAGCCAAGGGGAGAGGAGAGCAGGGAAGCCTGCAGCACTATGGGGGGCACAACACAGGGGGAAGCCTGGGCAGTAGGGGAAATCGGCACCACATAGAGTGATTAAGGTATGCCCAGGCACACCTAGCACACCCCCTGTGCACGCTTATGCATACAGCATATGTTTTAAACCTTTTCATTAGAGATGGCCTGCCGGTTCTGCCGGAGGTCTTTTCTCAGCGAAATTTGCTCGTTCGCGGTTACATGGATAAGAACTTTGACCTATGACACATCCATCAGGTGGTGCAGGACAGCCAATTGAGACATTTCAGCACATAGACATACCCCCTACCTTATAAATAGACCTGATCTGGCGGCCATCTTACATTCTGCTTTTTGTCAGTGTAGGGAGAGGGTGCTGCTTGGTGCAGGGGCAGGCTGTATTCAATGAGCTATCTAAAAGGTCCACAAAAGTCCTTTTAAGGACTGGTATATGTGTGCTACTTGCTGTGCAATATATAGGTGTCTAATACATTCATATACTTTTTGTCAGTGTAGGGAGAGGTTGGCGTTTCCAGCAGGGACAGGCTGTATTCAATCACATTGCTATCTAAAAGGTCCACAAAAGTCCTTTTAACCACTTCATTACTGGGCACTTAAACCCCCTTCGTGCCCAGACCAATTTTCAGCTTTCAGCGCTGACGCATTTTGAATGACAATTGCGCGGTCATACAACAGTGTACCCAAATTATATTTTTATCATTTTTTCCCACAAATAGAGCTTTATTTTGGTGGTATTTGATCATCTCTGCGATTTTTATTTTTTGCGCTATAAACAAAAAAAGACAGAAAATTTGGAAAAAAAACACAATATTTTTTACTTTTTGTTATAATAATATCCCATTTAACCACTTAAGCCCCGGACCAATATGCAGCCTAAAGACCCAAGGTGTTTTTACAGTTCGGGACTGCGTCGCTTTAACAGACAATTGCGCGGTCGTGCGACGTGGCTCCCAAACCAAATTGGCGTCCTTTTTTCCCCACAAATAGAGCTTTCTTTTGGTGGTATTTGATCACATCTGCGGTTTTTAGTTTTTGCGCTATAAAAAAAAATAGAGCGACAATTTTGAAAAAAAAGCAATATTTTTTACTTTTTGCTGTAATAAATATCCCCCAAAAACATATATAAAAACATTTTTTTTCCTCAGTTTAGGCCGATACGTATTCTTCTACCTATTTTTAGTAAAAAAAAACGCAATAAGCGTTTATCGATTGGTTTGCGCAAAATTTATAGTGTTTACAAAATAGGGGATAGTTTTATTGCATTTTTATTATTTTATTTTTTTTTACTACTAATGGCGGCGATCAGCAATTTTTTTCGTGACTGCGACATTATGGCGGACACTTCGGACAATTTTGACACATTTTTGGGACCATTGTCATTTTCACAGCAAAAAATGCATTTAAATTGCATTCTTTATTGTGAAAATGACAGTTGCAGTTTGGGAGTTAACCACAGGTGGCGCTGTAGGAGTTAGGGTGCACCTAGTATGTGTTTACAACTGTTTGGGGGTGTGGCTGTAGGAATGACGTCATCGATCGTGTCTTCCCTATAAAGGGAATGACGCGATCGATGCGCCGCCATAGTGAAGGACGGGGAAGCCGTGTTTACACACGGCTCTCCCCGTTCTTCAGCTCCGGGGAGCGATCGCGACGGAGCGGCTATAAACAAATAGCCGCGCCGTGGTCCCGGATCGCTCCCCGAGCGGACCCGACCTCCGCATGTAGCGGGGGGGGTCCCGATCGGACCCCCCACCCGCTAATAGGCGAGGACGTACGTGTACGCCCATGTGCCTGTACGTGCCATATTGTGGACTTATATGTACATGCGGGGGTCGGGAACTGGTTAAAAAAAAAAAAAAAAAAAAAAATTTCCTCGGTTTAGGCCGATATGTATTCTACAGATTTTTGTTAAAAAAAAATCGCAATAAGCGTATTTGATCGGTTAGTGCAAAAGTTATAGCACCTACAAAATAGGGGATAGATTTAAGATTTTTTTTTTTTTTTTACTAGTAATGGCGGTGATCTGCGATTTTTATTTTTTTGTCAGGCCTGCGATATTGCAACGGACATATCGGACACTTGACACAAATTTGGGACCATTCAAATTTATACAGCGATCAGTGCTATAAAAATGCACTAATTACTGTATAAATGTGACTGGCAGGGAAGGGGTTAACACTAGGGGGTGAGGAAGGGGTTAAATGTATTCCCTGGGTGTGTTCTAACTGTGTGGGGGAGGGGACTGACTGGGGGAGGTGACCGATGCTGTGTCCCTATGTACAAGACATAGACATCTCCCTGACAGGTCGTGGAGCTCTGTGTTTACACACAGAGCTCCACGTCCCTGCTGTCACCACCGATCGCGTGTACCCGGCAGACATCGCGGCCGCCAGGTACGCGCATCGGCTTCCGTAATGCACAGAAAAAGACGTCCAATGACGTCCACTCGGCACTTGAGAGCCGCGCTGTGGACGTCTTTTGTCTATAGCACGGATCTCAAGTGGTTAAGGACTGGTATAGGTCTGCTACTTGCTGTGCAGTATATACGTGCTTAATACATTCATATACTTTTTGTCAGTGTAGGGAGAGGTTGGCGTTTCCAGCAGGGACAGACTTTAGCGACACAAATCGCTACCTAACAGGTCCACAAAAGTCCTTTCAAGCACTGGTATAGGTGTGCTACTTGCTCTGCAGTACATAGGTGTGTAATACATTCATATACTTTTTGTCAGTGTAGGGACAGGTTGGCGTTTCCAGCAGGGACAGACTTTAGCGACACAAATCGCTACCTAACAGGTCCACAAAAGTCCTTTCAAGCACTGGTATAGGTGTGCTACTTGCTCTGCAGTATATAGGTGTAATATATAGGTGTAATATACACTTATAATATACTTTCGAATATAGAAAGCATATTATAGTGGATTTGTATTGTGCAACATTGTGACTGGCGGTGTATTTGGTTACTGCTGAATTTTTGCCTCTTTCCCTGTGTTACCTCTGCTACACTATTAAACTATTAAAAAAAAATCCTGAAAAAAAAGTTTCATAACTGGTGCGATAAACCAGTGCCCCCCCCCAAAAACGACAGATTTTGTTATATACCTTCTTCCACATATACTGCGCTTCTCTAGAGACTTTTGTTGTCACAGGGTCATTTTAAAAATGAAAGGCAGAGGAAGAGGCAGGCCCTTCCGCAGGGGAGGTAGGGCAGGAGCACCAGGTCGGAGCCAAAGTGGGAAGTGGCACAATGTTCGTTCGATTACGTCAAAGGACACACCAGACTTGGTTGAGTGGCTTGCCACCACCACCACCACCATATACCCTCCGCTTGAGTAACAGGAATTATTTTCCGATCCATCAGAAGAGATTTCAGATGAGCAGCCATTCTTGGCATTGGATCAGGAGGAGGAGGCAGCAACAGCTGGCACTCAGCAGTCTGATGACAGTACTCAGATCAGCCCAAGGAGGTTTGTGCCCGCTGTTGCTGCCTACTCCGAGATCTCTATTGTTAGTGATGGGGAAGGTGACCTCGATGATGACATGTCTACAGACGTCACATGGGTGCCCACAAGAGAAAAAGAGGAGGGGAGTTCAGAGGGAGAGATGGACCAGCATATAGGGAGGAGAAGCAGGCCGAACTTACATTGCACAGGAGGGACAAACCAGACTCCTAATGTATCAGGAGCGAGCCCTCAACCATGTACAGGAACATCTGGCGATCCCAGGACGCCGGCCCATGGCTCCGCAGTGTGGGCTTTTTTTAACGTGTCCGCTGCAGACAATAGTGTTGCCATCTGCAGCCTTTGCAGTCAACGCATAAGTCGCGGTAAGCCCAACACTCACCTAGGGACAACCACCTTAAAAGGGCACCTGGCCTCCCATCACTGAGCCCAGTGGGAGCAACGCCATCAGAACCCACAAAGCCACACTCCAGACTCTCACCGTCCAGCCTCTTCTCCTTCCCCTCTTTGCTCACAATTGTCCTCCACTCCACCTTCCATTATGCCTTCCTCACGTTTTTCTGCAAAAAGGCAGGCTTCCTTGGCCCAAATGTTCGATCGTAAAAAACGATGACGCCGGCTATATGTACTCTCAAAGTACCTGAGCTATATTGCCTCTCATACGCAATTAATACTTGTTACTACAAATACTATATGTACTCTTAAAGTACCTGAGCTATATTGCCTCTCATATGCAATTAATACTTGTTACTACTAATACTATATGTACTCTCAAAGTACCTGAGCTTTATTGCCTCTCATACACAATTAATACTTTTTACTACAAATACTATATGTACTCTTAAAGTACCTGAGCTTTATTGTCTCTCATATGCAATTAATACTTGTTACTGCTAATACTATATGTACTCTTAACCACCTGAGGCCCGCGCTATAGCCGAATGACGGCTACAGCGCGGACCTGAAAATCCAACAGGACGTCAATTGACGTCCGCCCCTTTCCTCGTTCCCTGCACGCGCTCCCAAGCACGCAGCAGGGAAACTCTGTGCTGGCCGTGTCCCTTGGACACAGCCAATCACAGATCGCCGTTAACGGCCAATCGGAGTGGCCGTTCGGTAGGCGATCTGTGCGGCCAATGAGAGATGATCTCATATGTAAACATATGAGATCATTTCTCATTGCCGGCTCTCACAGAGACAGCGTCCTGTCAGGGAGAGAGGAGACCGATCTGTGTCTCTTGTACATAGGGACACAGATCGGTCACCTCCCCCAGTCACCCCCCTTCCCCCACAGTTAGAACACTATGCAAGGGTACACATTTCACCCCTTCCTCACCCCCTAGTGTTAACCCCTTCAATGCCAGTCACATTTATACAGTAATTAGTGCATATTTATAGCACTGATCGCAGTATAAATGTAAATGGTGCCAAAAATGTGTCAAAAGTGTCCGATGTACCGCCATAATGTCGCAGTCCCAATAAAAATCGCAGATCGCCGCCATTACTAGTAAAAAAATAATAATAATAAAAAATAATAATTCTGTCCCCTATTTTGTAGGCACTATAATTTTCGCTTATTTCGATTTTTTTTATTTTTTTTAACCAAAAATATGTAGAAGAATACGTATCGGCCTAGACTGAATTTTTTTTTTTTTTTTTTTAAATTGGGCTATTTATTATAGCAACAAGTAAAAAATATTGTATTTTTTTTCAAAATTTTCATACTTTTTTGTTTATAGCGCAAAAAATAAAAACCGCAAAGGTGATCAAATACCACCAAAAGAAAGCTCTACTTGTGGGGAAAAAATTTGTTTGGGGGCCACGTCGCACGACCGCGCAATTGTCAGTTAAAGCGACGCAGTGCCGGAAGCTGAAATTTCACCTGGGCAGGAGGGGGGTATATGTGCCCAGTAATCAAGTGGTTAAAGTACCTGAGCTATATTGCCTCTCATATGCAATTAATACTTGTTACTACTAATACTATATATACTCTCAAAGTACCTGAGCTATATTGCCTCTCATACCTTTCTATTAGTTGCCAGTACAACTTGTGTATTAAACGTGTATCCTCAAAGTACCTGAGCTACACTATCTCTCGTATGCAATTAATACTTGTTACTACAAGTACAATTTACTACGTGCTTGACAGAAGTATAAAAAACTTATAGGCCTTGTCCTAATTGTTGAACATGTTCGTTCTAACTTTTCTATGCTGGGGGTTAATGCTATTTCATAGCATCTCCCCTAGTGGCCTAAATACATCTCTACATGCTAAGGTTGATATGATGTAGAGAACCCCCAAACTTCTGTTGCTAGGAATGACGCCTGGGGTCCCTTACTGATAATCACCTGCATGTAGTGGTGTATTGGGATATTGACCTTGAACAAATTTTAAACGCTAAGCCTTGGTCGCATGTTGTAATGCGTCCATGCTTAGTAGCTCAACACCTTTCTTTATGTGACACAGAGATGATGTATAGATCCCCCAAACTCCTGTTGCGAGGAGTGACGCCTGGGGCCTAATACTGAGTTGTCGCATAGAGAATCGCATTGAATTCCTTGCTAACCGCAGTTGTTGTTCACTCCATTTACCAGTGCTGTTACAATGCCTAATGTACCACCAGCCACTTACTCCTGTATCCGGTGAATGCCTAATGTACCACCAGCCACAGAATACAAGGTTGTTTGCTGTCGGGTGAACGCCTGTGGGCTAATTTTTTGGGCCTGTAATGGCCCACACTTACTTCTGTATCTGGTGAATAGCTTAATGTACCTTCAGTCACAGAATACAACGTTTTTTGCTGCCAGGTGAACGCCTGACGGCTAATTTTTGGGGCTTGTGATGGCCGACACTTACTTATGTTTGCGGTTTTTCACTTAATACTTCTGGTAGGTCAGTGTCCATGTTGTGGGACTATTTGTGCACAACTAGTAAATATTTTGTGGCTGCAAATATGACCTGCAGGTTTTTAATATTCTCCTGCCATTAAAGTCAAATGGGGCCCACCGCGAACTTGCGGTTTGCGGACATTTGCGAAAGTTCGCGGTTAGCGTTCGCAAACCGTCCCGTCGGATGTTCGTCCATCACTACTTCATCTCTCATTTTTTATAAAAACTTTTGATGTTACCCCTTAAGGGGTCTTAAAAACAGTTGGTCTTTATTTTATTTTGTTACTCATTTAAAGGGAATTTACATGTGCATCTAAAATTTGTTTGCACACATGATGACTATGGTGCTTTGTTTCACTGAAGAACAAACCGCATTATCACCTTGTTAAAGGAAGTAGTGTAAAGATAATTGATCTGCAGGCAGGAGCAATAGATAATTAGACCCTTTGGTGGGGCTAACACAAAAATAACATTTTTTAGTTTGCCCATTACCTCCACCTTAGGGTATAAGCAGGCAATAACATTTCTATGTTATATGAGTTAAACATTGCATGCGACCATTAGGCTATTTTTATTAAAGGAGTAGAGAATGTTCTCTTAGTGAATAGGATTACCCTTTGAATATTCAATTGTGTGCAGATTTTTTTTTTTTGTAAAATATTTATTTTCGTTTTTCAAAGAAAAGAGGTATTGACAGTTGTACAATGCGGCATTATCAATCAGACAGAAAGCCAATACAAAATAATAACAGTAACCAGAGTAGGGGGTGACAATGAGGGAAGGGAGGGAGAAGGGATAGTGGGCCAAAGGGAGGGGGGAGGGAATAAGGGAGAGAAGGGACTCTAAGGGAAGGTGCCTCCGGTCCGCGCTCAGGCAAACATTAAACCGGGAGCAGTGGCCCGCCATAGAGCAGGGACAGGCGGACACACCACCCACCCAGGACATTCGATCCACGCGGGCGGGTCCTCCCCAAAATAACGGGGGAGGGGATGTGTCCCCATGTCTCCGCTCCCCGGCAGACAGCAAGGTGGCTCCCTTTGCTACATGCTAATTAGAACAGACCTGAGATAATGGGACTAGACAAATAGGTTGGGGGTTGCATCAATGGTCCCAATATTAAACAAATAACTATGCATTAGACATTAAGAAGGGGGAAGAGGGGTGAGGGATAGAGGAACAGAGTAAAAGTCAGGAGGAGGGACAGAGAGAATTGAGAGAAGAGAGGTGGAAGATAGAAGAAAGAAGGACCAGCACTCACCACTTTCGCCGACTGACAGGGCTCCCTTCATCCTGGAGCCTCAAGAGGCCGACTGACGATGCGCCCGGACAAGTTCCCCAAAGGAGGGGTCAGCCAACACCAGTAGCGCCTCATCCAAACTGGAGGAGAGCAAAGCCGTGTCATGTACGTGAGCCTTCCACTCTGCCCAGGTGGCCTCGAATTTTTCGCGGTTATCTCTGCAGGTGGCCAGCCTACCCTCCGCTTCCATGATCTCCCCCACCTTCCCCAACCAGTCTTGCTCACTGGGAATGTGTGAGCTTTTCCAATGAATCGGAATAAGTCGTTTAGCCGCATTGAGGAGGTGGGGGAGAGCGCTACGTTTATACCGTGACAGGGGAATGGGGGGGACGTGGAGCAGGAAATGTTGGGGTTGGGCCGGGACATCCATGCCCAAGCCCTCAGACACGTGTTTGGCAACCATGTCCCAGAACGGGCGAAGCACCGGGCACTCCCACCAAATATGGAGGAGAGAGCCCCTCTGTCCACACCCCCTCCAGCACCTATCAGATACATTAGGGAAGATTCTAGCTAGCGCGGCCGGCACCCTGTACCAACGCGTCAGTAACTTATAATTGTTTTCTTGGGTTTTGGCATCAACTGAACTCTTGTGGGTCAGGCGATATAAGTGGTAAAGTTGGTCATTAGTAAGGTCAATCTGTAGGTCCCTCTCCCATTCTCTAACAAAGTAAGGACGGGGATCTGGGGAAGCGCCCTCCAGCAGCCGGTATAAAACCGAGATCAATTGAGGCTCTGGGTCCTCCGATGCCCAAAGGCGCTCATACTCTGTCAGGCTAGCTCTAATCAGCGCTACCCTCTGGCACTTTGCTGTGAAGGTCTCAAGCTTTTTTTGGTATCTCCAAAAGTCAAAGGGAAAGCTACCATATCGGGCGCGTAAGGTGGCCAGCGGTGTTAAAATCCCGCTGTCCATAAATCTTGCGAGGCTAACTACCCCATCCCCAACCCACGTTTGCAGATTTTTTTTTAATGATATTTGCTCATTATATAATGATTAAAAGGAACGCCACCTTATCTAATTTCTACAGTAAGGGAACTTTCTCTCTTTAATTAAATTTACACTCATAAGTATAGTCTGCAATATTCATTTACCTTTATGATCCTGGTTCCATAGTTAGTCTCTAGACTGATAAATGGGCCTCTGTAAACCTTTGTTTCCCCAGCTTTCAGTCTCTGCTTGCTGGAATTGCCTTAAATCAATTATTGGTTAAAAAATATACCATTAAGTAATACTAATAGTCAAAACAAAAGGATTCGCCCCGGGACTTTAAATGAAGTGGGTAACGTTTCCGCCAGTAAAGATAACAGTAATTGTATAGTACGGTATATCATTTATTCAAGTAAAATTGTTTACATGCATAAGGTAAAATTGTTACATACATAGATAACACCAACAATTGCCAATTGAAACGATACATAAACAATAAATATTAGTACACAAGTATAATAGTGAACAGAGTACACGGGCATCGTACTACCCGACTAGCCTAGTTTCGCAAGATCCAGCTCGCTCTTCAGGGGTGCATACTAGCACGTTTTGACACACTTACCTGAAAAATGGATCCCTCCACTTGCGTGCTATCACTACTGACAGGGATTCTATCTTCACCTGGTCTTCCTTCTGGATTGGGGGGGGGGGGGGCTCTGGCCCTTTGAATGGTGACATCTCTCCTGTGTGCAAGAGTCACGGTTGTAGCGCAGCTTTCCCAATATACTGGATGCCTTCCATTGAGAACGCAATGCTCATGCACCGGTGATATAGAAACCTGCTACGTATAAATATCTCCTGAAAGGTGCATGTTTAGGAGATATTTACTGTAACTGCAGGTAAGCTTTATTATAGACCTACCTGTAGGTACAAGATAAAAAACCTAATACTGGAGTGAAGAAGTAAATAAGTAAATTTATTTGAAAATATTTATACACAGAGCCTGTTATATGTTAGTACCTCAAATTGTTCATTAATAAATAACACACATATAAAAAAAAAGCCAAAATTGTTCTATTTGTAGCTGTGCTAGTTTTATAATTGTTCCAGAGTATCATGAGAGGTATATTATGACACTAATATGATGATGAAAATGGAAATGATAGTAATGCTCCAAACACTGTTATATTAATGCCGCTCTAGCGTTCTTCCACTGTTATTGCAGCATGAAAATAAAGCAATCATTAGACGTATTACAGGGGGATATAAAAATAAAACGGCTGCTGTGTTATTAATTCTCTGTATCCTCTAAAATATTGATTGAAAGTACACAGGGATTACATTTCATTTCATGATTGCTTTTTGGAAACATAAATAAACTTAAAATTTCCTTACATTTCTGTCCAGTTTACTAAACAGATAAACATATTGCCATTCATTTTAACTGTCACTTACAGGACTGGATTTTCAGGAGGTGAATTCCCTTTGACCAAGTTGCCATGATATATGGGTAACTGTTGAACACAAATTATAAAGGCCATTCATTTCGTCTGACATCATGGTTCAAGCCAGGAATAATATATAGATTTACTGTCGGTACAAGGTTTTGTTTACCGCCTGGTTATATGATAAATTGAAACATGGGCAACATGCAACATTGTCTTATAAGTGAAAAGATCATGGTGGAAAAATGATATCTGTACACATTATTACTACAAAGTTTTTATTAAAAAAAAAGAAAAAAAAAGAAAAATGTAAATGCTGAAATAGAATTGTTTAGTGTATGATGATACAAGATACTGTAATTCTGCTTCAGTTGCTATAGATTACATCAATAAAAGCCATCAATGTAACCAAGAAGAAAACTAATATGAATAAAAATGATTAATTAGCTTAATAACAAATAAGAGTTTAACACTTCAGCAACGGGCACTTTTACCCCCTTCCTACCCGGGCCAATTTTCAGCTTTCCCCACTGCCAATTGGTGACAATTACGTGATCATGCAACACTGTACCTAAATGATATTTTTATAATTTTGTTCACTCAAATAGAGCTTTCTTTTTCTGGTATTTAATCATCACTGTTTTATTTCTTGCAAAATAAAAATACATTTTTTTTTCTTCCTTTCTGTTATACATTTTGCAAATAAATAATCTTTCTTTGTAAATTTAGGCCAAAATGCATTCTGCTACAGTATATTTCTTTGGTAAAAATTGCCCAAATCAGTGTATATTATATAGTATATAGGAAAGTTATAGATTCTACAAACTATGGGATATACAGTGTATTTGAAAATCAATCAATGATAATGTACTGATGGTACTGATGGTCTCATTTCTTGAGGCCTGAAACAAACACCCCCCAAATTACCCCTTTTTGGAAAGTAGACAGTCCAAGGTATTTAGTAGGAGGCATAGCACGTTTTTTAAAGTTGTAATTTATTTGTCACAGTTTTTTGAAAAACTAGGAAATGTACAAAATTGTTGTTTTTCAATTTTTTTTTTATTTTACATACTGTCAACAGTGCAGTAGTGTCATCATTTAACTGGTGTTGCATTAATTATGGCCACAGACTGGTGACAGTATGTAAAATATATATATATATTTTTCCCAATTTAAAAAAAAAAGTTTATGATTTTTTTTTTACATACTGTGACTAAGGCAGTACAGTGTTAACATGGTAACACTGTACTACTCTGGGGAGGTGATCAGGATTTCATTTTTCCTTGTTCTTTTTAAACATTATGATAAGCAGTCATTCATATCAGTGTGTAATGCTGTGATTGGTCAGAGCTAACCACATAGTACAGATGGGCTATGATTAGCCCTGTCTGTACCATGTGATCACTGTGACCAATCACAGCGAGCAACACAATGGTACACAATGAATGGCTATGAATAAGCTACGAATGGAGGTCATTAATTGTGTACAATTGGCATGTGATCTGCTGTGTTTGGTCACAATGATCCTGTGGTACCAGCAGTGTCCGGGTACACCGAACGGTCATTAACTTTGTCTATGTCTATGTATTTCAGTGGCTGTGCGAGAGCCAGAGGGGGCGGCGCTCCGGTGCCCTCTATGGACGAACCGCCACTGCACACACAGTACACACACACAGTATACACACACAGTATAGACACACAGTATACACACACAGTATACACACATAGACACACAATATACACACACAGTACACACACACACACACAGTATACACACACAATATACACACACAATATACACACACAGGGGCAGATCCACAAAGAAAGTACGCCGGCGTATCTATTGATACGCCGGCGTACTTTCAAAATTCCCGCGTCGTATCTTTGTTTTGAATCCTCAAAACAAGATACG
This sequence comes from Rana temporaria, assembly GCF_905171775.1. Taxonomy (NCBI): domain Eukaryota; kingdom Metazoa; phylum Chordata; class Amphibia; order Anura; family Ranidae; genus Rana; species Rana temporaria. Next base: position 338,372,673 of record NC_053493.1, on the reverse strand, counting down.
ACGGCATCTGGGTTAGATCCGACAGGCGTACGTCTTCGTACGCGTTCGGATCTTAGATGCAATTCTTCGGCGTCCGCTGGGTGGCGTTCCCGTCGTAATCCGCGTCAAGGAAATGCAAATGAGCTATTTCCGATGATCCACGAACGTACGAGCGGCCGCAGCATTCTTTTACGTCGTTTCCGTTCGGCTTTTTTCGGCGTATAGTTAAAGCTGCTATCTGGTGGCGTACACAATGTTAAGTATGGCCGTCGTTCCCGCGTCGAATTTTAAATTTTTTATTTCGTTTGCGTAAGTCGTCTGTGAATGGGGCTGGACGCCATTTACGTTAACGTCAAAACCAATGACGTCCTTGCGACGTCATTTGGAGCAATGCACCATGGGAGTTTTGACGGACGGGGCATGCGCAGTTCGTTCGGCGCGGGGACACGCTTCATTTAAATGAAACACGCCCCCTACTCGCCGCATTTGAATTCTGCGCCCTTACGCCGCGAGAGATACACTACGCCGCCGTAACTTACGGCGCAAATTCTTTCAGGATTCAAACCAAAGTCAGGTAAGTTACGGCGGCGTAGCGTATCTCGGATACGCTGCGCGGGTGCAGATCTTTGTGGATCTGCCCCACAGTATATACACATACACACACAATATACACACACAGTATACACACACAGTATACACACAGTATACAAACACAGTATATACACACACAGTATACACACACATACACACACAGTATACATACACACAGAATACACTTACAAACACACTGAAAAGGTACTGGAGAGGCGGGGCAGCTATAATCTTGGGATTTTTTTTAAAAACACAGATTTTTACATACTGTCCCTGGTTTTACTGAGGCTGGCAACCCTGATGGGGGCCCCCTAGTGGCATGGGGCCCCTGGGCAGTGCCCGAGTGGTCAGTCCGCCCCTGGGTTACAAACATAATGTAAAACTGTTCAAAAACCATTACAGTTTCCCTATAAGTTAGCAAAAAAAGTAACTTGACAGAGAAACATCAATGTATGTATAAGCTTACATATTGCACGGTGTTTACATACACCTGTCCAACAGAAAAAAAATTATGGAAATCATATTCAAATCTTGCCACAACAGCAGCTTGGCTGTACACTCCTGTACTGAATGCTAGAACAGCAGGCTGGCTTTTTTTTTTATTAGTAATATTAGTAAAATGACCGTCCCTTTGGATTTTTAGTCAGAATTATGTATGTTTGTAGCTTAATAGGTGGTCTGTGTAAAAACAAATCCACATTTTAAGCAATAATTAACTTATAGCAAATTTAAATACACTGAACATACTGAATGATCCACCCTTGTTTGTCTTGATTTATTTGTCAGCATTCGGGAGTGGATTTCTGTATATTGGTGAATTCACTTTGTATGACAATTCCTTTGTTTTAAATGAATTTTTTTTTTTTTTTTTTGTATATTGTGATTATCATGATTTATACCAAATAAACGTTTCTATTTTTATATACTTTTTGACAATTCCATCCTATTATTACAATCCGTACCATCCCAGGGGCTTTTTTCTCCTATAAATTTCCTTAAGGTGTATGGCCTTATCCAGTAGGGAAATATATATTTTTTGCCTGGATTTGGATCAAAACGGTCAAAACATAAAATTAAAGAAATATATAAATCTGTTCATTGGTACCATAAGAGTGTATTTACAGAACACGAAAATCTCATGACAAAAGAAGATGGCAAACAATTAGGCCCCTTTCACATGTCCGTTCCGCCTGTCCGTTCATTACAAGTCCGTTAACGGACTTGTAATGAATCCCTATGGGAATGCGTCCGTTAGCGGATGGAGCATCCGCTAGCGTCCGCATCCGTCGGGATCCGGTTTTCGGACGGAAGAAAACCCTATTTTTCTTCCGTCCGTTGGGCAGAGCGGAGCTCAGACAGGGCGGTCCCTGCACTGTGTGCGGGGACCGCCCTATCCGCCGAGAGCTCAGCGGGGATCCCCGCTGAGCCGACGGAGCGGAAAAAGAAACTGACAGGAAACTGACAGGACGTGTGAAAGGACCCTAAAGATGTGGGAAAGTAAGCTAACAAAGTTGTACAAGATGTAAAAGGAACACTGACAAGAGGTGAAAATAAAAGTGCAACACCCATAATACTCAGCTTAATGGTAGATGAAAGCCAGGAATGGAGTCCTAGTATGTAGGCCATGAATTTTCAATGCACTGTGGGCAAGGCTGTGTTCTTATTCACGTAAAAACAAAAAAGAAGAGAAAGAGCCGCTACCTAATTGTAACATTTATTAAAACATATTTATAAAATGAAAAACAATACATATGCACTTATATTTAAAAATTATTAAAAAAGGGTATCACTAAGTATCCAGCAGGTGGCAACCTACCAGGGAAGGCTAAAAACCTTAGGTTATGTGTTTTTCTTGATTTGTATTTTAAATGCTTTTATCTGGGTGATTTTTTTTTCCTGTTTCATAAAACTGGGTGTATATTTTTGAGGGTTCTTTTTAATGTTGGCTTTTGTACATTTGTACATTGTGTTTTTATATGCTTTTGTATGAATAAAGATTTATATTTACCTTTGGGCAATAGAGAAAGTAAAACCATAGTACACTGGCTCTAGGAAGATATAACAGGCACCTTCAGCTTGCACACAGCATAAACAATATTTCAGAGCCCCCCCAAAAAAAAGTGGAATGAAAAATATCATTGATTGCCTTTTACTAGGAGCACCTTCCATGCAAAAATTAACAACTAGACCTCTGTAAAAAAAATATGAACTTTAAATGTGTCCATGAAAGAGAACATATGATCATAAAATACATTTAAAAAGACATTTAGGCTTTTTATACAATCATGAATATGGTGAAAAACTAAGAAACAGGGGTGCGCATTCCCACACACCTAAAACCAATTGGAGAGCAAAATAACTTACACTATGGTTATAATTTAACTGGCCAATTACTGTGGTATGATGTCATGCATCCAAACCACTCGTTCTCAGTCAAAATATATACAACTACAATGTTGAGCAGTTCATAATTGTTACTGCTGCACAATATCAATATCTAACTGGCTACTTACTATGATGTGATACATATACCACTGAAGATGTTCATACAAAGCAAAGGAATAGCAATTTGACTGGCCAATTACTGTGGTATGGTATCATACATTCAAGCCACTCATTGGCCTCAGTCAAAAATATATCCACATCACTGTGACGTCATCATCCCTCGCCTGCCTCACTAACCGCGCTCCAAGCCTCGCTTTAAAGTCTGTTCCTCCACCGCAACTGGCTCCACTTCCACCAGCGTTGTAAGCTACACTTCCAGCAACACCGCGCCCCATCAGGACCAGGAATTGATCGATGGACCTGATGACCTTTCTCCCTTGTCTGGGAATTTACATGCTTATTTCAACCACCAAAATGTGAGTGGCCAATGTCTACTGTTTTTACTATTAAATTGTTTAACTACTACACCCAGAGGTGTCTCTCCTCTTGTGTTTTCTCCTGTAGAACTGTAACATGGTTTCTGTTCCCCTCTGATGGCAGCCCTAAGAGTGTAGTCCTCACCCCAGCTATATTATCCTTTCCCGGCCCCTGGACCCTTTATGCTATACTATCAGAGTTTGGACTGTCACCGCTTTCTGACTGTAAAATTTATGATGTACACCAAATTAACCTAATACTGACTTGATACCTGCTGTTCTGATCTTTTGCGCATTTTTACTTGTGTACTTCTCACAAACTTCAAATAGGACTTCTTATGGCTTTCTTTAAACAATGGCTTTCTTCTTGCCACTCTTCCATAAAGGCCAGATTTGTGGAGTGCACTACTAATAGTTGTCCTGTGAACAGATTCTACCCACCTGAGTTGTGGATCTCTGCAGCTCCTCCAGAGTTACCATGGGCCTCTTGGCTGCTTCTCTGATGAATGCTCTCCTTGCCCGACCTGTCAGTTTAGGTGGACGGCCATGTCTTGGTAGGTTTGCAGTTGTGCTATACTCATTTTCAGATGATAGATTGAACAGTGCTCTGTGAGATGTTCAAAGCTTAGGATATTTTCTTATAACCTAATCATGCTTTAAACTTCACCACAACTTTATCCCTGACCGGTCTGGTGTGTTCCTTGGCCTTTATGATGCTGTGTGTTGACTAAGGTTCTCTAACAAACCTCTGAGGGCTTCAAAGAACAAGTGTATTTATACTGAGAATATATATATTTAAAGGAAAATGGCTGCTATTTGTTTGGTCCTCCTCTATGTATAGCGTTATGGGTAAAATGGCCGCCATGCATTGTATCACGGTGATATCATTACATCCCGATGCATGTTAAGTCATTTTGTGCATGCGCTAATTCACGTACCAGCATTCGTGCATGTGCGAATATATATTCACAATTTATTGACAGAGAGAAATAATAACTTCCATTATAATAGTAGCCTATTAACCCACATAATCATGAATATGGATTAGCGCACAATTAAATTGATGCAGATTCACTGCTTCTTCAGGACTGGAGCATATGACAGGTCCTTCTAATTCATGCAGTTTAATTTGATGCAGATTCACTGCTTCTTCAGGACTGGGGCATATGATGGGTCCTTCTAATTCATCCAGTTTAATTCATGTATTCCACCAACATCATAGTATAAAGCATACAACTTAACTAAACATGTTGTCACGGACAGGGGTCAGGCTCAGAAACCAATAGCTATAGCAGTAGAGGAAGGGAAAGCTGACAAATTCAATGGGGAGTAATTAAAATCAGTTAGAAAACTAGATAGAAATAAATTAATCTGTGCCACAGAAGTGTAATAAATGAATTAAATTAAGCCGCAAATGATAAATGTGTAAAATAAACATGACTGCGTTAGAACACTACTAAAGTACTGAAACAGTATCTGTGCAGAATCAATCAATCAATAAATAAATCAAATTAATAAATCTATCCGTATTAAATAAATATATAATTGTGTAAAAAGAATATACCCATACTAAACAATAATAAAGTGTTGAAAAAGTGCCTGTGAAAAAAAATCAATAAATTAAACAATTCAATCTACTATAAATAAATATATTCTATATTAAAAAAAAAAATGTCGTCATCAGGAGCGGCTGCATTACGTCAAAACTTTCAGGGGGAGCCTTGAGTGACGTCACCCTGCACTAGCCAATGGTGGCTCGCAGCCTGTGTTTGTGGCTGGAGCCGGCGGTGCATGTTAACTACGCTGTCAATCCCCCTGTGTCAGAAATGACACATTGAAATGTAAGTGTATTTGCTAGATGTTTTAATAAATACTTGAATTGTTTTACACTATGCGGTTCTCTCCTTCTTTTCCCCATGTGAATAATGAACTGCTTGATATGGTAATGATTTAAAAGTACAGATGCTGCGTAAATTGAGGAGAGGAGCATTTATCTATTAGGCTAGATGACCCTTTTGTGGATGCATTCTGATTAAATCAACATCATATGGTGGACTTATTTTAAGCAATAACTTTGGCCATTGTTTTCAATAGATTTTATGGACTTTATGAATTATATGGGATTTTGATTATAGGATATATTTATTTTATGCAGACTGAATTATTTAGGTCAGTCAGCTGTAGCAGCTGCAGGGCACTAATGAGGAAAGCTGCTGGACATGTTCCTATTGGGAATATCTCACCAAAAATGAAATTTTTGTTGCAGGGGATGCCTAAAATCTGACTTCTATCTTAGGCAGACTTCTGGGAAAATTGGTGAGCCAATCACACAAGCTGAAAATGATGATTCTGGGGTGTGTTTAGTAAACATTCTGGCTAGGTAGCCATATTGCATTGAAAAGGAAACATAGTTTTTAATAACATTCAATTACAATATGACTTGTGTGGCAATTGTATGCACAATATTATTTTTTCTTTTCAAATCAGATGAAGGTTTGTCTATCTTACTTATAAAATGTTATAAAATGTTTTCATTCAGCAACTCATACATATCAGGCTGTTGTTATAACAGCTGTTTCCAGCAGTCTTTCACCACTCCGTTACACATTCTGTTTGATAAAGAATTTACAACATATGTTGCTGTTGATTGAATCCATTGCAAGGACTTCAGAATTACAGTTAACATTCTAGCAATGGAAACTGCTGGAAGAAAAATATATTGCCTAACATTTAGAACGGATATGAAACAGACTTAACAGACTATGATGTACTTACACTAGGCAGTTGTAAATACCACTAAAATCAAATACCATAAGGGTAGGTTTTTAAACTCAGGTTACAAATCCTAATATTTTTATAGTGTTAACTATGGCTGAGAGAATGTGTCTTGTTTTAGTTCTGAGGGGATATGTCCAATCCTACATGAAGTCTAAAGGCCCTCCCAAAAATGTCCAAAAACAAATGTTTATGTAGGTAAATCTTGATAATCAATTCTGAAACAAACAAAGGAAGAAGGCACACCAGCCTAGTGCATTACTGTATAACTTGTGTTTTAATTATTAAAAGTCCCTCTTCCTTTAGAGCACAGCTCTTCCTCAGCTCTGAGGAAGAAGACATGTCCCTCAAAATGCGTTAGAGGTATCCTACTCGATGAATTGTCATTAGGTGGTATTTGTTCATGACAAGCCTGTGTCTTTCTTGTTTTGTGAGTACATTTGACTTTTAATAATTAACAAACATGTTATACAATAATGCAGTAGGCTGGTGCACCTTCTTCATTTGTTGGTATCTTATTTGTGGTTACCCAAAAATCTAAAAAGGGAGCAAGGCCCAGGTGTATCATTTGATGGTTCCAGTCTGGGAATACATGTAGTGGCCTATTTGGAGGTTCAAGAAGCTAGAAGCATCCATCTTGGTCCCATGAGGCTGGCCAACTTGAAGAGCAGCATACCTGTATCACTGACTTTGTTTTCACTTTATTGATAGTCAATTCTGGGGATTTTCAAGGCTAATAGGAAGAGATTATCCAAAAAGGAATGGGGGACATATACCAATGCAAATACATTTTAAAAAAATAGCTTACAGCAGGAAGAAAGTTCAAATTTGTATGGGGCAACATGGGGGGAAAAAAAGTTTCAATTACTTATGAGAGTCCGGTATGTGATATGGTGGAACAGTACAATATTCAAAGACACAATAATCTGGCATCACACAATTTGGATGTGCTTTATTTTGCTGAGAAACCACTTTGGAAAACACCTCCTAGCATTTCTGGCCATCTTGAGTAGGGGCAGATGATTTCTGAAGCCTCATGAAGACTCCTTAGATGTATGACATCTTTTGCCTATGCCTAGAAATGGAAGTATCTGAAAAAAATTAAAACAAGTAAATATGATATAATTTTCTATCTTTTTACTAATACTAGTAGCATAAGGAGTACAAATAGTCAATGTTAAATGAGAGAGTTAAGTTGTCCTTTAAATACAGCAGAGGTAAAGGAATTGCTACTGCTAGGAAGAAAGGGCTTTTTAGGTAGTTTTGACTGTGGTACCTGATTTTTTAAAACTCTTTGCAATAACCTACTTGAATGGAGGAAGTAGCAACCACAGCAGCTATAAAAGCTATAGGAAAGTTTATTCTAGAAAAAATTACATAAAGCCCTACATTTTGTACAAATTGACTAATTGCAAACACAAGTTTCTAGTATAGTTTGTGAGCTCCTTTTTTTCAAAGTACCACACTGCATTGTCTATAAATTGAATTAACATTTAATAAAATGTCAAAACCCTTTAAAACCACCTCCACATTCCCTGAACCCCATGCAATCCCCACCACCCCAATTATTCCCCAAATATTGTAAATAAGGGCCTGGATTCAGATAGAATTGTCTATCTATGGGCGGGTGTAACGTATCGCAGATACGGTACGCCACTGTAAATTTGGGCGCAAGTTCCGTATTCAGAAACAACTTGCGCCCTTAGTTATGGCGGTGTAACATATGTGTGTCGGTGTAAGCCCGCCTAATTAAAATGTGGATGATGTGGGCGTGTTTTATGTATATTAACTGTGACCCTGCGTATTTTAAGTTTTTTACGAACGGCGCAAAAATCCCAGTGCACTTGCGTACAGCCCTATTCGCGAATGACTTACTCAAACGACGTAAAATTTTAAAAACTCGATGCGGGAACGACGTCCATACTTAACATTAGCTACGCCTCATATAGAAGGGGTAACTTTACGCCGGAAAAAGCCTTACGTAAACGACGTAAAAAAATGCGCCAGCCGGACGTACGTTTCTGAATCAGCGTATCTACCTAATTAGTATATTCATTGCGTAACTATACGGAAGCGCCTCCTAGCGGCCAGCGTAAATATGCAGCCTAAGATACGACGGTGTAAGATACTTACGCCGGTCGGATCTTAGGGAAATCTATGCGTAACGGATTCTCTGAATCAGTCGCATAGTTACGACCACGCACACTCAGAGATACGACGGCGTATCTGGAGATACGCCGTTGTATCTCCTTTCTGAATCCGGGCCATAGACTTTACTAATGTGTTGGTAGGAATTGGCTGGTATCAGAACAGTAAGCACTTGAATATGTAGCAAATTTAATAAGACAAAGCAAGTTTAATATAAGCGGGAGAGACTAGACTAGTTTTTATCCTAAAATAAATTAGATTTGATTGTATTATTTCAGACAATAGCCATGCATATTAAACAGTGACTAGACAGTATGTAAGTAGCTTGGTAAGTCTGAATTGTATGAGGGAAAGATGTGGCAGGTTTTATCCTCAATAAAAAATAGAGAGTATTATTTCAGAGACAATAGTCACAAATATTTGAACAGTGGCTGGTATTGGTCTTGGTTAGGGTGAAATTTGAGTAGGAGAGACCAGGTCAGCATTAACTTGAAATAAACTAGTGCATTATTTCAGAGACAATAGTCACACATAATATACAGTGCTGGCCAGTATGTAAACAACTTGGTAAGGCTGGAATGTAAAGGGGAAAGATGAGGCAGGTTTTCTCCTGAAAATAAAAACGAGTGTATTATTTTGGAGACAGTAGTCACAAATGTTAAACATTGTCTGGAAAGTATGTAAATAGTTTAATTGGGCTGCAATGTAAGAGGGAAAGACAAAGCACATTTTATTCTCAAATAAATGTATTAATTCAAAGACAAGAGCCACACATGTTATATCATAGGTGGACAGCATGTACCGTAAACAGCTTGGTTAGGCCTCACCCTCAACATAAGTGTGAAAGATTGAGCTAGTTGTATCTTTAAACTTTAGTGTGTACAGTCTAACACGCAATAACCACAACTTTTTGAGTGCCAGAGCACCAAATGTGCCACAATCTTGGAGACAAAATGCAGGATTTACTTTGAGGCAAACTTTAGAAATCTGTCAGCTAAAGGGCAGCTGCGGAAACATTATGTGGCACTTTTAGAGTGTCTCAACAGAATAGGCTGCAAACATTTTGAAACAAGACAGAATTTACTGTGCAGCAAGCATTTAAAATTTGCCAGATGCAGTCCAGTTGAGGAAACATTTTCTGAAACATATACAGTGCCAGAGCACTGTACAGAAAAAGACTGCAAACTTAAAGACACCGATCATAATTTACCTTGCAGAAAACATTACAAATTTAGCCAATGAGGCCCAGCTTTGGACACATTGCATGACATATTTACAGTGCCCACGCACTGGAATGGGCCACAAACTTGTAGATGCAATGCAGGATTTATCCTGAGGTTTTTTCGCAGCACCTTCTCCAGGTGGAACATTTTGTAGTTGATTTACTAAAGACACATAGACTATGCATCTGCACACTGTAAGAGCAGTTACTCCAGAGCTTAGTAAATGATCAGGAGCTCTGCTGACCACTATCATCCAATCACATGCAAGTAAAAATGTTTTTTTTTTACTTTGCTTGCATGTGATTGGGTATTTTTTGCAAAGTGAAGCTTCACCTCATTTACTAAGCTCTGGAGAAATTGCACTTGCAGTGTGCAACTTCTTTGTGTTCCCTCTGGGACAGTGGTAGAAGTATTGGGAATGCAAAAAGGTGGTGATCCATTAATGGTCGCTGTCTTTGATGCTTCAAATCTTGGGGTCTTGTGCAGGAATTTCAGCATGAAAACCCCCATTCACCACAAATTACCTAGAGAAGACTATGAACACTTGCTAGGACTGAGGACTACCATGCCCTAATGATCTCACCCAAACCAAATACAACTCCCAGTGTTTCTAAGGTGTGAAATGTCTTACTGGAAGACTGCTCCTTTCTTCCTCCTTCTGCCTTAGAGGATTTGCCCAGAGACAGTGGACAAGGGATCATGATGAGTATGAGACAGCAGTTAGTCCTCTGCTTCTTCCTGGTGCTGTGCCTCTAATGCCTGGTCTATGACATCACATAGTGTATGCTCTAAGGCGAGCACAAGAGGAATTATGTTCCTAATCTCAACCTTGTCACAGCTCACTATTCTGGGCACCTTTCTGAAAATTGACAAGATCCTGCATAAGTCCTGAATCATGAGCCTGAAATGTATTGATGGCATTCTGCTTCTGGTGCAGCGTGCCAATCTTGGTTTCCTGTGCATGGGGGTGTAACATACCAGGGGAACACTTGTATGGTATGATTGCCTAAAGTGGTTTCACATTCTTCTGGCCTGATGCAGGACCTCCTGAAAGCCAAGGCATTTAACTAGGAACCACTGCACCACCAGGCTGAGGGTAGCCAGAAGGTCGGTGCTCTTGTCACCAATGACATTACCCAAAACAAGCTACCTTCCAGCCTAGCCCTGGAGAGCTGCCAAGATCCCTGGCCCAGTGTAGATGCTTTCCCCTAGACAGATAACCTGCAAAACAGCATAGTAACACTTTGTCTGGGCCATTGTGCAGGTACTGGGGGTGAACTGGTGGTTCCCAGGACTTAGAGGACGAGACCATTAAGGAGACAGAGTAGAGATGACTTAATTGTCACCAAAACCAAGGTATAGGACACAAGGGGTGGTACTACCATCTTCAGTGGTGTTTATCATCCGTCTTCCTTCCCAGTGGCCAGCAAATTTACCTAGTATGCCATCAGGGATATGTACTGTCCCTGTCCATGCTTGCTGTGCCCATGGTCATGGGGGCCCCACTGCTGACAGTGTGGTCCAGTGACATCAAAAGATTATCTTCAATATTAAACAATTGCAGACTTCAGTAGGGGACACTCCATACCACAAACAGGTGGCCAACCACAAACCAAACTCTCAAAAGGGAATAACAGGGCCAAATGTTTGCTTGCAGTAGCACAGTGGTGCATTTTTGATTTGGTATCAGACATGGCCTTGTGGGTGGAGAAGAGTTAAGCCATCACACTTGTCATACCTGTATCCCCTATGGGGTACTCCTGGAGCAGGATTTGAACCTGGCCCACAGCCTAGGATATTGTAAGGTGGTCAAGCTGCAAAACAAACAATTGTTGCTGTGGGGATGTTTTTAGCAACCACAAAAAGGCATTTAGTACCCTGAAGATCATAGTCTGGCAATGCAGATCCCAGCAGAGTGGAGATGCTGCTCAATATCTACACAGACATGAAAAGCAAAAGGAAAATACACTCATGTGAACTCCACTCCTTATAGTGGAAGGATACAATTTTAGCCTAAATATGGATACCTTCTAGATCATAGTATCGAACAGGACCAGCCCAGTGATTCCAGACACCACACAGTCCCAGAGGGAGTTACTAGAGACATCCTTATCAGTGCAGGCATTGCCACAGCATATCTGTTCAGTGTCTTCAAAGACAAGACTAGGCAAAGCTACTGGCATGGCTCTGGGCCTGGAGGGAGGCACTGCAGTAAATCCTCAGGTATATGTCACATAGGTAGGCCCTCTGCTTACAAGAAGACACCTTTACAAGAAGACACCTTTAAAGTTGCTGCAGTGAGATTCTCAGTACTATATGAACTAATCTGCACTTATTGGCTGACTGGGGAGACTTCCAGGATTTAGCACCAGGCCTAAAATCTGTCCTCAGATGTTTTTACTAAAGAAAGGATAAAGGAAAAAGTACACTAAGCAAAACTTAGAAGGAAAGTAGTGGAGGGGTTATGGCTCCTAAGAACTGGCCTGAGTTTATTTTATTTATTATCCAATGTCCTGTAGACAGCACTATAACTCATGGTACATACATATGTACTGTTAACTACTGTTAACTAAGGTAGTGGCCACAAGACAATGAATTGAAGTAGACATAAAGCCGATCAGTAAAATCTCAAATAAGCTCTAACATATTTCAAGTGTAGTTTTTAATATTTTAAATTTGCAGCGTTCATTAAAATAATATGCGTTAATGCTGCCATAAAAATACATCTTCAAGCCTTTCCAGAGCTCTCTTCCTATTCCCCTTTTTGTGCTCTTGCAATGTCAGCCTTACAAATAGTCTTCTAATAAAGACTACAAGTGGCTGTTTCAATGCACATTACACATTCATGATGCATTGTTGTTATTAGTGTTGAGTTAAGGTTGGTTTGGCATTATCCAAATATTGCCACATTAGGTCAACCATGTCACCAGCATCCCTGTCCCTTTGACGTGTGCGGCTGAAAAATCCCCTGGCTGCAACTGATTTGGCTGACGGCCTGCTGTCATGCGCAAGCTTCCTGAGGGTTCTAAACCTTAGCCCATCACTAATTGTTATCAGTCATGCAACCATTTCTGGAGTACATACCTGTTAACAAGAAGAACTGAGATGCATCAAATGGGGGAAAAAGTGGTGAAAATTACTTTACTTAAAAAAAAAAGACAAAAACAAAAAAGTAACAATTGTTTAAGATACACATTGCTTTAGTAAATTAAATGTCATTTAGCAAGGGTTTCAATGTACTTTAAGGACCGTAGATTATGCAGGGGCTGATATCAGAGAGAGGAATAGCTGTCCTTGAAGCCAATATCAGACCTGAAGTGAAAAAATATGTAATTCACTGGTAAAGCCCCCCCATCCAGTGGCTGGCCAAATGCAATATCTTAAGCAGCTGGACCACGCTCTAAAGCCCTGTACACACGATCGGTCCATTTGATGAAAACGGTCTGATGGACCGTTTTCATTGGTTAACCGATGAAGCTGACTGATGGTCAGTCGTGCCTACACACCATCGGTTAAAAAAACTATCGTGTCAGAACGCAGTGACGTAAAACACAACGACGTGCTGAAAAAACCCGAAGTTCAATGCTTCCAAGCATGGGTCGACTTGATTCTGAGCATGTGTGGATTTTTAACCTTTAAATTTAAAACAAGATTGCTTTTTTTTAACCTATGGATAAATAACCGATGGGGCCCACACGTGATCGGTTTGGTCCGATGAAAACGGTCCATCAGACCGTACTCATCGGTTTGACCGATCGTGTGTACGCGGCATAAAAGTTGAGATTTACATACCAGAGTGTGTAGAAAGTTCAGGTGTCCTGGACTGCAAAGGCAACATGTCATATAATATGGAACCCCTCTTTAAAAGTGCAGCTTTTTGCAAATCTTAAAACTCAAATAGCTCTGCAAATATTATGCAAATTTTTTGTTCTGTTTTTAAACAGTGGCCAAATAAATTTGAAATACAGGCATGCTTAATTTCCAGGATGTTTGCCAATAATAAACAGCTGTTTGTAGGAGTTAGGATTCAGAGAGGCACCTCATACACCAAGTCAGCCTCCCGCATTACCACACACAGTGACTAAATTGCAACCTCTTAACTTCCTAGGATGACAGACAGAACTGAGCAGCTAAACATGCAGCATTATATTTTAATGTGCTGGAATCAGTTCACTGAGCAATGTTAAACTACAGTAACTTTCCACTACTCTCATATAAATAATATATCCTAGGACTCAGGTCATTATATTTAAGTCACAGATAAAACATAAGTAATATTTAATTTAGCAATTTACATAGCATTACATTGTGCTATTAGGGCATGCCATCTGTAAGAAATTATCATCAACAGTGCAATGATTTTAAAATTTCAGTAATTATTTAATGAAGGCAACAAAAAGTACAGTTAGTCCAGGGATGTACGCACTGGTTGTAAAAAGCGTGCTAAAGATATCACCTGGAATTCAGGAATAGATGGCAAGTAGGCATGGAAATTAAAGGTACAAGAGGACCCATTGGTGCAATTATGAATGGAGCATCATCTTGTTCCTGTTAGATATTTAATATGCGGTGATATAGCAGGAAGGTCATGTGTCCTGATTTTCTCCTGAAAAAGTACAGACAAATCAAAGTAAAACTTTACAAAGTCAGGATGTTTGTAATACTGGGGGCAAAACTACACTCTCCTTTAGACATGTGCATTAGTTTTCATCCGCATGCATTTTCACACGAATTTCAGGTATTTTCGTTATCGTTTTAACAAACGAAAACGAACGCACAGTATACGAAAACCGAAAGATCCAACATAAACAAATGCTTTATTTTCATTTCCGTTGGTTGAATCTGCCTAACCTTAACTCTATTAGTCCAAGATTATTCTACATAGAGAGAAAAGATTTGACATTATAGAGAGAAAAGATTTGACATTATAGAGAGAAAAGATCGCTGCTGGAATTGGGTGGGGGAAGTAAAATAAAAATAATGATGATGATGAATGTTATTGGCTGATTGTAACCAAAGAGGAGGAGCAGTAAAATAGCTAGAACTAACTTGACAATTCAACATGAACGACGAAGATTCGACAAAGCATTGAAAAACATACAAACGTCGAATCTGTCATTGAAGGCTTATGGTGTCTGTTGATAGTTCTAAGAAGATTCGACGGAACAGCTAAACTGTATGATGCTGCAATCATACATTTCCGGTCAAATGCTCGACCCAAAGGCTATAGAAAAATTCTAATGTTGGTTGACTAGTAATAATAATTAATAAATATAATTATTACTAGTCATACAACATTAGAATTCTACTATACCTTGTAGGCAGAACATTCGACCAGAAAATTGTATTTACAGCGTCGTACAGTTTCGCTGCTCCGTCGAATCTTCTTTGAACATTCGACAGACACCATAAGCCTTCAATGACAGATTCAACCTTAATTAGTTTGGATTTTCAGACAAATGCAATTTCCAACGAAAAACTAAATAAATAAAAACGAATTTTGGGAGTAACTAAATAAATGTATTTTTCGGACGAAAACAAAATTCCGAAACAAAATATTTTAGTGTGCACATGTCTACTCCTCTTCAATTCAGGTCTATCCTATGCCTACTAAAGCCTTACCGAAGTGAGAAATCTTACTGTTTAGATGACATGGCAGCATATACCTTTGTGTTAGTCATCCAACAAGAGGTGACAGTTTGGTAAATACAATATAAAAGAGTTGTGCCCATGTTAGCAAGGAAATGCAAGCCAGTAAAGAGGAAAGCCAAACAGCTAAACACTAATTTTTGACCTTTTTTTTTTTTCCTTCAAAAGGATTTGTAAATTTCTTCAGTTAATCTTTTTGAAGGGGTTATGAAAAATGGCGCCAAACATGATATTGTGCTAAACCTTTTTTAATTTTTAACAAAAAAAATGCATAATTTCTTTTAGGTACAATTTCACAGTTTTTGAAGGAACTTGGTAGGGAGGTTGTTCCAAACATCTTGGAGAACTAACAACAGATCTTCTGTGGATGCACTATAAGCTGCCTCATATCCTTCTGTATCTTTATGTATTCCCAGACAGACTCGACGATGTAAAAATCAGGGCTTTCTGGGGGGCCAGACCATCGCATTCATGAATAATTGTCCTTCTTTAGGATAAAAATAGTTTTTAATGACATTGGCTGTATGTTTGGGGCCATTGTCCCGCTGCAGAATAAATGAGCAGTCAATCACACAATCACACCATTCCATGATGATATAGCATTATGGAAAAGTATCTGCCTGTATTTCTAAGCATTGAGGACACCACTGATCCTGCAGTAATGCAGCCCCAAACTTGCAAACAACCTTTACCATGCTTCACTGTTGTTTGAAGACCCTCATTATTGGATGGCTCTTCAGTACTTCAGCGAACAAACTCCCCCCTGCTACAGCCAAATATTTCAAATTGTGCTGCCATTTTTCTGCATCCCAGTTCTTATGTTTTGTGCATAGTTGAGTCGCTTAGTCTTAATTACACATCAGAGGTATGGCTGTTTGGCCACAGTTTTTCCACTGCTGGTCAGACTTCTGTAGACAGTAGATTGTTGTACCTGGGTCCCACTGGCTTCTGCCAGTTCTGTGGGGATGGCACTGCTGGACATTTTCTGATACTGGAGGGAAGTAAGCATGATGTGTTTTTCACCTGCTGCATTACATTTCCTTGGCCGACCACTGCATCTATGGTCCTCATTGTTGCTTTTTTCTTTGTGCTTCTTCAAAAGAGCTTGAACAGCACATCTTGAAACCCCAGTCTGCTTTGAAATCTTTGTCTGGGATAGACGCTGATGCAGTATAACTAACTTGTGTCTTGCTCATTCTTCCAAATCCTCATCGTTTTAGCAGAGTTTGACTGTTTCCCACCCAGTTTGACGCCATTCTGATGGCTTCTCCTCGGGGGGAATGGAGAAATAGCATTCCTCTTAAAAAACTCTCTTAAAAAACTCTCGAGTTAATCTGTCCTCAAATTAACCATTCAAAAAAATTATCTATAAATTACATTTTTCATGATTTCTCCATCCTCTGCTTACCCGATTCTATAAAGACATTTGCACACACAGGTCCATTACAATATAATGTTGATGTAATATATGTCCTTTATTAAGGACACAATAGATTCAATCTATTATTACTTTCTGGAAAACTTATTTTACTAACATTATATAATATTATGTATATCATTTTTGATGGATGATTTTGTATGGACTCTGTATAATGTTTTTCATCTTATTGTGTAAGTGCTATATCCCCCTGTTTCTCTTTTTAAAATATGTACTGTTAACACCCAATTGCTTACTATATGCCTTCTCTCTCTTTGTTTTTACAGCGGTCCGACATCCATCCATCTGGTATTGGTGCAGGCACTCCGGTAGGTTGGCTGTTTGACCTTCTCTCCCTCGCTCCCAGGTTAGCCAACCTGTGGCGGCATTGTGCGAAGGCTTGTTCCTCTGGCAGACATGCATGGTCCTCCGGTGAAGCTGTGTGTGTCAGCGGGCAGTGTGGGCGTAGCAGTGTTTCGGCGCACGCCATTCCTGCACGTGCAGTGTGGAGGTGGCTGCTTGCGCATGGCTCGGGGGGCCTTTGGGAATTGACACTTTTTTTTTTCCTCCCCGTCCTCTTTAGCTGGATCAGCTGGTCTGACTCCAGCTGATTGTGAGGGGAGTGACATTTATACAGCCAGGTCGCTCTCTCCGGCATCCACGTCAGTTCACTGCTGGATGCTGGAGTGAACGATCACAAAATCCAACAGGTAAGAATCTTGGCCATCTTATAGTTGATTTGCACCACGATTACCTAGATGTTTATCCAAGGTATAGCACATTTAATAGACAGTATATAGCCTATTTATATCCTGCACATACTTTATATGCACCTTAGGACCACATAGACTTTTGTGTTCATGTATAGTCCTTAATAAAGTTTTTTAAAGTATTTTATTGTCAGCAAGCAGACATTTCATAACCATGAAAAGTAAGAAACTAATAATATGAAAAACAAAAAACACAAAATAAGATAAATGCATATATAGAACCATAAGATTGGTCGAAAATCTCACTCAATGCTTGCACAATATTCTAATTTGAGATAAAATTTAAAAAAAACTTAAACTTTATTATTTTTTGTAGCTGTGATACAACATCATACATTTATGTTTTTGTTCACATTTACAGGGTCCTTTCCCCTTTTTTGACCCCAGTGGGTCCTCTGGCTCGACCATCCCGGGGTGTGTGTTGAGGGGGAGCTGGGTTAACATCTTGGTTTGATCTGTCACTAGCACCCTCCCGGAGGCACGTTACCCCTGTCAGATTCCTGGTTTAACAAATTGAGAGTATAGCTGGCCTTCATATGTTTTTAAATCAGAACATATTGAAAGATTCTTTCATCTGAGTACATGTAAGTGAATTCCCATGAATCCTGTCTGACTCTATGCAGAACTCTTGAACATTTCTGGAATGCCATACAGTCATATATTTACTTACTTTTCTTTAATATTCTATTCTAGAACATAAAGTATTCTTGCTTGTACACACCCCCGAAGAAGGAGATATATACATACTGAGAAACGCATTGGTTACAATAATTTCAAATTATAGTTTATAATCTGTACTATCATGATGTCACGATGACAATTTTGTAAATGTGTTCAAATATGTTAAGTGTTTTTTTTATATATGTTTTTTTCTATTCAATAAATGTAAAATTGTACATACTACTTTCTGAAGAATCTGTGCCTTAAAAGTCCACCATAAGGGGATTTTTGTTTTTCCTCTACTAATACTGGATGTGGCACGCAAAAATGCTTATCATTGCTGACTCACCAATTGACTTTTTGCAAGTGTACAAAGTGTGCAAGTTTAAGAACTGATGCTGCTTTGAAGCCAAAGGGTAGTCACACCAAATATTAATTTGATTTCGATTTTTTTTATTTTATTTGTTCACTTTGAATTTTGGAAATTGATACAAATAATTAATTAACGTACATTATTGATACAAATAATTAATTCAAGTATATTCTATATATAAAGCTTCTACATATATATATATATATATATATATATATATATATATATATATATATATAGTCATGGCTGAAATTGTTGGCACCCCAGAAATGTTTCCAGAAAATCAAGTATATCTCACAGAAAAGTATTGTAGTAATACATGTTTTGCTATGCACATGTTTATTCCCTTTGTGTGCATAGGAATAAAACAAGGGAGGAAAAAAAGCAAATTGGACATAATGTCACACAAAACTCCAAAAATGGGCTGGTCAAAATTCTTGGCACCCTTAAATTAATATTTGGTTGCACACCCTTTGGAAAAAATAACTGAAATCAGTCACTTCCTATAACCATCAATAAGCTTCTTACACCTCTCACCCGGAATTTTGGACCACTCTTCCTTTGCAAACTGCTCCAGGTCTCTCTTATTGGAAGAGCGCATTTTCCCAACAGCAATTTTAAGATCTCTCCACAGGTGTTCAATGGGATTTAGATCTGGACTCATTGCTGGCCACTTTAGAACTCTCCAGCACTTTGTTGCCATCCATTTCTGGGTGCTTTTTGATGTATGTTTGGGGTCATCGTCCTGCTGAAAGACCCAAGATCTCAACCGTAATCCCAGCTTTCTGATACTGGGCTCTACAGTGCGACCCCAAATCCTTTGGTAATCCTTAGATTTCATGATGCCTTGCACACAATTCAAGGCACCCAGTGCCAGAGGCAGCAAAACATCATTGAACTTCCACCATATGTCACTGTAGGTACTAGGGGGCAGATTCACAGAGTAAGTACGCCGGTGTATCTACTGATACGCCGGCGTACTTTCAAATTTCCCGCGTCGTATCTTTAGTTTGAATCCTCAAACCAAGATACGACGGCATTTGGGTAAGATCCGACAAGCGTACGGCTTTGTACACCTTCGGATCTTAGATGCAATACTTCGGCGCCCGCTGGGGGGAGTTCGCGTCGTCTTCAGCGTCGGGTATGCAAATGAGCTTTTTTACGACGATCCACGAACGTACGCGAGGTCGTCGCATTCTCTTACATCGTCTCTAGTCAGCTTTTTCCGGGGTATAGTTAAAGCTGCTATTTTGCGGCGTATAGATAGACTTGCCATGTTAAAGTATGGCCGTCGTTCCCGCGTCGAAATTAGATTTTTTTTTGCGTAAGTCGTCCGTGAATAGGGATGGACGTAAGTCACGTCGAAGTTCTAAAAATGACGTCGTTGCAGGGCCACAAAAGATATATATCCAAATTACCAGGGGGGCCACATTAAACTGGAACGGGGGCTGCAAATGGCCCCCGGGCCGGACTTTGGACATGCCTGGTTTACATGGTTCTGCATTCTTTGTAAAGCACTGTGGAATATGTTGGCTCAGTATAAGTGAATACATGAATGGATAGTTGTGGATACGTGAGCCTACTGCCATAAGCAGAGAGCGATAAGCAGAGAACAGTTCAGTGAAGATCAAAGGAATAACAGAAGAAGGAGATGACATGAACAGTCATATAACTAAAAACTGACAGAACAGCAGGGGAGAAGAAAGTGAAGAAGGTGGATTATATAATACATAACATTCTTTTAGAACTTTATCACAAAGAGTGAAACTGGTGCAATACTGGTTTGTTTATCCAGGAAAATTAGCTGGCAAACTCTTTGATCGATAAAGGAAATGGTACTAATTTCCAGCATCACTCTAAGGGACCAACTCAAACATCAACCACATGGGCTATGGAAATATATACCGGACGTGTTGTTTATTTGGCTGTGGGCTGAATACGATTTTAAAATTTCAGCTATGAAGGGCTCTGACTATAAAGTGAAACACAAAGCAAAAGTCATTATCTGAGAATCTAAATTTCATACCTTTAGAACATTGTACAATATTGTCATATCTCAAATATATATAAAAAAGTATATCGGTATACTTTTACCAAAAATCACAGCGACAGTAGGTATACATAAGTTTGAATTTATTTTTCTTGACCTCCTTCTTGCTTCCTTTCTAACTATTTGAACAAAGAAGATGCAGAAAAATACTGATGAGACTATACCTGTGCCAGCATTATACCTGAAACCAGCATTCTGTAAGCATATTCAGCCAATGGCTGGAGTGCTGATCATTGTATTCTGATATTTTTTTGGGGAGGAAGTCACCCCTAATACAATACAATAGCTCAGCGAAAGATATCTCTGCATCACACCATTTGTGTTTATGCGGGGATCTAGCAACATTTTTTGGACTCTACCTACTTGTTGAATAATAAAAAAAAAAACTGAACGTGTAAACCCTGCTTTAGTCCTAGAGTCCAGGCTCTATGGAAAGCTCAATAACAGCAAGAAAGGGAGCACATAGTAGTTTATTTTTGATGTTTTCCAACAATAAAACAATGGGTCACTGGTTATACATGTACAATTTTTTTACTACTTGTTGAACCAAAAAAAACTGAACGTGTAAAACATGCCTCAGGCCCCATACACACCATAGAATCTATCCGCAGATAAATCCCATCAAATGGGTTTCTGCGGATAGATCCTATGGTGTGTACACTCCGTCGGATATTTATCCGCAGATAAATCTCCCCTGGGATGGATTTCCAGCAGATGGATATTTGCTGACATGCTCAACAAATCCATCTGCTGGAATCCATTCCAACGGATGGATCCGCTCGTCTGTACAGACTTACCGGATCCATCCGTCCAAAGGGATTCCCCGCACGCGTCGTAATGATTTGACGCATGCGTGGAATTCCTTATATGACAGCGTCGCGCCCGTCGCCGCGTCATAATAGCGGCGACGGCGCGACACGTCATCGGCAGAGGATTTCAGCGCGGATTTCAATGCGATGGTGTGTACACGCCATCGCATAGAAATCTTCTGAAATCCTCGAGAGGATTTATCCGCGGATACGGTCCGCTGGACCGTATCTGCGGATAAATCCTCTCGTGTGTATGGGGCCTCAGTCGTAGAGTCCAGGCTCTATGGAAAGCTCATATATTACAGTAGCTGCGTTTAAACATGTTTTTGATGAAAACCCATTTTGAACCATAAGGTGTTTCTTATATTTGCATGGAGTTTAAATTGAATGTCATAATCGTTTAGATCCTTTCTTAAAGCAGAACTATGTTTACTATTATTCCTGCCAATGGATTTGTCAAACATCTACTTTCTGGTGTAGTAATACTGATTCGAAGGTCATCTCCCTACTCGCTGGAAAAGAGGTGGTAAAAGAAAAACAGTTAAGCTGGTCATAGATGGGTAGAATTTTGAATAACAATTCTTGGGAAAATAATGTTTTAAAAAAGTTTGTTCATTTCTAATTATTAGTGGGTCAAATTGATGTTCGTTTTTGATTGCAGTGACAAGAAAATTTGAAGGAGCAGGTTGGAATTTTTTTTTTGAATGAACAAATTTCTAACAGTAAATACAAAGTGGGCTGCGCTCTTGAAGTGACATGCTAGCCAAAGAGGCAAACATAAACCAAAAATATATGAATAACAAATGTGAATGAAAAGTCCCAAACATTGAAATATGTAACTTATATAAAGTCCTCTAATAGTCATTGAAAACTTTAAGGATTCCTCCAAACAGAGAACAGATCAGGCAGCCAAAAGTTCAGTGAAAATCTTGTGACTTTTTCTAAAACACAGTGGGCCAGATTCTCGTAGACTGGCTTATCTTTCCGGCGGCGTAACGTATCTGATTTACGTTACGCCGCCACAACTTACACGGGCAAGAGCTGTATTCTCAAAGCACTTGCTCGGCGGCGTAGCGTAAATCGGCTGGCGTAAGCCCGCCTAATTCAAATGTGGAAGGGGGGGCGTGTTTTATGTTAAACTACTGTGAATCTACGTGATTGACGTTTTTCACGAACGGCGCATGCGCCGTCCGTGGAAATCTCCCAGTGTGCATTGCTCCTAATACGCCGCAAGGACGTATTGGTTTTGACGTGGACGTAAATTACGTCCAGCCCCATTCACGGACGAGTTACGCAAACTACGTAACTTTTTCAAATTTCGACGCGGAACGACGGCCATATTTAACATTGGCTGCGCCTCATATAGTAGGGGCAACTATACGCCGGGAAAAGTCTAACGTAAACATCGTAACTTTACTGCGTCGGCCGCGTGTACATTCGGGAATTTGCGTATCTAGCTAATTTGCATACTCAAGGCGGAATTTGACAGAAGCGACACCTATCGGTCAAAAAAATAAATGCAGTTTAGATACGTCGGCGTAAGAGACTTATGCCTGTCGGATCTAATGGATATCTATGCGTAACTGATTCTAAGAATCAGTCGCATAGATACGACGGCTCAACACAGAGATACGACTGCGTATCTGAAGATACGCCATCGTATCTCGGTTGAGAATCTGGCCAGTGAATCCGCCACCACACAGAGTGCACGCTTACCAGCTGCACAAGTTTTGACCGTTTCCTCCAAAGACTACAGATATCCAATCTGGTCACATGACGCAGTAAGCCGTTTGGTCGAGAAGGTGGTTGGAGGTACAGCTTGTGGACCCACACACGGTACAAGAGGCGATGAGGCAATGTCAACTCAGAAAAAAATATGCAGGGAAAATCGCCATAAGTAAAACCAGATTGTTGTTTATTCAAAATGAAAAACAGTATCGCTTACAAAGCGTGAATGCAACTCATTAAAAAAACATGAGGCCGGCCGCCCGCCCGCCCGGCAACAATACAAGCGCCCATACAAACAGGACATAAACAGCGCGGTGAGATCAGCTAACAGTGTATGTGGTTTTCCTTTGGTAAAGTCCAGTCATTCCAAAGTCAAATGTTAAAGGCAAACAAAATCATTTGAATGACAAACAAATGTTCTGAGAGCCTTCGTATACATTTTCCTAATCTTTTTCCTAAGAATTTTTCTTTGAAATTCTATCTATATATGGCCAACTTTAGATTATGTTGAAATGTCACAATTTTCGTAGAATGAATTGGAGTCAATGGATAAGATGAAATCGGGGGTGTATTTAAATCCAAAAAACAAAAATGTTATATATTGCAGCTTACCAGTCCTAAGATGTGATGGTAGTTTTCTTTTTCATTTATTTTTTTCTTTATTTGTATGTGGTGATCCTGCCAGTAACTTATTTCCTGTCCTGAGGTAACAATGCTCACTTACTGTAATATATCCATTGGAGAGCCAATGGTAATTCACGCCAAATCAATTTTGCTGAAATCATTCAACTCATTCATATTGGCAATGCAAATTTATGAGAAGGTCGTTGATGGGTTGGAAAAAAAGATAACTGAATTGCTTAACCAGGCCGATGACTTTCGTAATCAAGCACTACATGTATTGCCCATCTGCGCAGTGTAGATAATTTATGTAAATCACAAGATTGGCTGTACAAAATTAGAAATCTTTTGGCAGTTAAATCAATAAACATGTGAGTTTAATTTGTGTATTTAGCGGGTTTGCCCAGAGTTTCACACAAAAAGATTTGTCTACTTCCTCTGGCGACATGTATCACTGATGATTCAGCGAAGGCAGAGCTTGTACTGAACTGAAAGAAGATGGAAAGAGGAAAGTGATCTACCTGTGTATGTTTCTTTTATTTGGGGTATGCCTGAGGCAATAAAATTGTTCTATAACGTTTGGGGTTTTACCAGAAAATGCCTGTGACATGATGCTAAAAAATAAGCTACAAAGACATGTCATTTCAGTTCCTTCTGCATCTTACAATCAACATGTTATGTAAGACCACCAGTGCTTTTAATCTGACTGTAGCTGTCATTTAACATTAAACACAGAAACCAATATATTGTTATGCATGAGTATGGACTAACAATCCTTTAACCCACCTTTGGTGTAGCTAAAAAAAACTTGTAACTGCCTTAAAACTGCCTTATCTAAATGAACCTTGTATTAATAAAATAGCAAAAAATTATCTGTTTTTGCCTAAACAATACTTAAAGTATAACTTAGGCTTCATGTACACGGGACATTGTTCAACCTCTCCTGAACGATTTAACTTGACAGCTAGAAACCAGTGTCTAAAAACTGCTGTTTAACCGCGTTTGCGGTTTGCAGTTTGCTAAAAGCATTTGGAAAAAAATATATATTTTTTTTGTTAAAATGAAAAACGTCTTAAACCACTTAAGACCCGGACCATTATGCAGGTAAAGGACCTGGCCCCTTTTTGCGATTTGGCACTGCATCGATTTAACTGACAGCCACGGCTATGTGACTTCTGAAGGTAATTGGTTGCACCAGAGCTTTTTATGGGCTTCAAACATATATACGCACATGCCAATTTTCATTTTCTTTATTTCTGAAAAATAGTTTTATGTATGAATGTTTCTAATTTTACTTCTCCAACTTAGACTATTGTGTTCTGATCCATCCCATATAATTCAGATTAAAAAAAACATTGAACTAAAGGCTGTAATGTAATACTTTTGCAAGGCACTGTATATCTAACTTCTATAGTCAGGCAGAAGTTAGAATTTTATAAAGGACCACATATATGAGTTTTTGGTGAAAAAACAATATAGTAAGCAGGGACGGTACAAGGCAGGGGCGGAGAGGGCGAGTGCCCTGGGCGCTACCATTTTGTATAGGAGGGGGGCGCAGTTCTGACACACAGGCAGCCGCAGTACACTTGTGTCTGTGTGTCATCATAGACTAGTCAGCGCGGGCAGTGGCAGTGGCACTGTACATATTGTGTGCCTCCTGCATCTAGGACCGTCACCTCCTGGCTCCCTTTTCTGTTTGTTTACTCCCCCTATGGAGGAGTAAGTTGGTCCATTCCATTCCGCGTGACGTCATGGCCGGAGACGCAGGGAGCTGTGTCGGCGCTGCTGAGCTTGCAACTGCAAGGACTAGTCACGAGGTGCCACGAGGAGCCTGCCTGCCTACAGTCACAGTGCCTAGAAACCAGCAGTGTGCTACTGCAAAGAAGAAGACTACTGAGTCTGAACTTGTCTGAACTAAAAGGTAAGCAGAACAGAACATGTTAGAGAAAATAATTATGGCTGTATTGGGGGGGGGGGCAATTGTGGCTGACTGAGTTGACCAGCACAAAAAAATGTTTTTGAGTCATGCTTGCCTAGTTGCCTTTTCTGACTAGCGGAAAAAAAAACATCAATTGCAGCCTCACTATGCCACCAAACGCAGCCACTGTGCCATCACATGCAGCCACTGTGCCAACACACGCAGCCACTGTGCCATCAATTGTTGCCGCTGTGCCCATCAAACGCAGCCACTGTGCCATCAATTGTCGCCACTGTGCCCATCACATGCAGCCACTGTGCCATCACATGCAGCCACTGTGCCATCAAACACAGCCACTGTGCCATCAATTTTCGCCACTGTGCCCATAAAACGCAGCCACTGTGCCATCAATTGTGGCCACTGTGCCCATCACACGCAGCCACTGTGCCCATCACACGCAGCCACTGTGCCAATCAAACGCAGCCACTGTGCCCATCACACACAGCCACAAAGCCTATCAAACGCAGCCACTGTGCCAACACACACAGCCACTGTAACCATCAATTGTTGCCAGTTTGCCCCATCAATTGCCACCAGTGTGCCCATCAATTGCCGCCAGTGTGCTGCCAGTTTGCCCCATCAATTGCCACCAGATTCTTTCTTAAAAACCGGGGGGTGGGGGCGCACTTTGCCATCTTCGCCCTGGGCACCAAATGGCCTTGTCCCAGCACTGATAGTAAGCAAAGATTTACAAAAGACCTAAGATGTCACACAAATGTGTATAGTGAGATGAATTCCTTGCAAGATGTCTCCAACTTACAAACAGACCTTAATGCACTATTTGAATGAGCAACTATGCATTAAACAAGGTTTAATTTTGATAAATGTAAAGTTATGCACTTCGGCGAAATAAAAACATGCATACATCATACATTCTAGAGGGAGTACAACTGGAAATTCAATAATCAAGCAGGATCTGAAAGTCCGGGCAAATCAAATTTTATTAAAAGCATACAATGTCAATCTGCAGTTTCTAATGCATGCAAAATATTTTTTATATTAAATCAGGTATGGATTCCAGAGTGGGATAGATTTAATCTTTCCACTGTACAAGGCCTCATAGAATATGCAGTTCAGTTTTAGGCTTCGGTTCACAAAAAGGATGTTGGGAAACTAGAGCACAGAAAAGGGCAACCAAACTCATAAAAGGCATAGGGGAACTCAGCTATGAGGAAAATACAGCTGTAATGAATTTATTCCTTCTTGAAAAGAGGAATTTAAAGTGCTATTAAAGACTTTCTTTTAACAAACATATCATACACACCTGCTCTGTGCAGTGGTTTTGCACAGAGCAGCCTCCTTTCAAGTCCCTCGTCGGCTCTCCTAGCCCTTCCCTCCTGCCAAGTGTCCCCAGAGCAAGAATCTTGCAATAGGGGTACCCAAGCAGCCTCATTCCCGAGCTGTGGCTCTGCGTGTCCATTCAGACACAGAGCCGTGGCTTGACCCTGCCCCCTCTCTCTCCTGATTGGCTCAGTGGCTGTGATTGAGTCCCCACAGAGTAGAGGCTATAGTGCACATCGATGGATAGAGATGGGGCTCAGGTGAGTATTAGAGGGGCTGGGGGTGGAAGGGCTGCTGCACATAGAATGCATGAAGGTAAAAAACCTTGAACATTTAAAACCCTTTTAAAGTAGTTGTACAACCTGTACAACCACTTTTAACTATAGGTAAGCCTATATTAAGGCTTACCTGTAGGTGCTAGGTGCTAGGAGATATTTACAATAAAGCCATGCGCCAATGTCTGCGGCGCATGCGCCGATATCTACAGCTCATGCACACTTTAGAAAGGGCAGATCATGCTGTTTCTAAAGGGTTCATGTCATGACTGGCAGCTCTCGTGACGGCACACAACTCCAAACAGTCAATGAGCCTGAGTTTGCGGCCCCAGGAGGAAGAAGTGTGAAGATGAATGCATGCTGCTAGTGGGGACAGCGGTGAAATCGCATGCTTTGGTTTCAGGTAAGTGACACATAATGGGCTACTATGCGATGCCCATTATGCTTAAACCTTTGCAGGGAAATAAAGAGGAAGTAAAACCCATCAGGGTTTTCTTCCTCTTTAAGGGGGGATATAATCAACATGTATGAATAAATAAATGTTCCATATAGTGATTTTTAAAGCAGAGGAGTCACAGCCAGCTTTCCACAGTAAACATGCAGGCGCCACGGATCTGAAAACTGGTATAGAACTGGCTCAGGTGCGGATAATGCTGGATTTCTGGACGGGTAAGTGTCCCTTTCTTAAAGTCAGCAGCTACAGTGCTGAGTGAAGAACCGCTTTAAGGTCATTGCAAAGAGCAAGGCAGAATTATTTGTGTCTGGAGGAAATTAGGCTTAATCTCCACATACAGAGAGGCTTCTTTACAGTGAGAGCTGTGAAAATGTGGTGTAGCACTACCCCCGAAGGAGCTGCTGGTTTAGATTTGGGCCTGCCATTACCTTACTGTTCACCACGCTTGTTCTAGGGGTCCTTCTTGAAGAGTTACAAATGTCCAAACCAACACTTTGTTTTCTTTTTCATCAAGGGTTTTAATAAATGGGTTCCGATAGAGGGGTGAAGGGGTAGGGAAGATTCAGGTACCTTGCTTTGCGGATCACGGGTATGATCTTGGATCCAGAGCACAAAAAATGTTTCCACACTGGATTCAGCAACCACCGAATAGGCCTCTCTCACTGACCTAGCAGCCAACTTGATGAGTGCCGTTGAGTCGCTACACAGTCCTCTGCCACAGGATCATGTAACCACACACACACTTTGCAAAGTTCAAAAGAAATTACACAGATCACGGTGCCAGGATCTTTCAGCCAAACCGGCCGCACGGTGAGGTAAATTGACCAGGGAGCATCCTCCAATTGGATCCCTCCCCAATTGTTTGGCCTCTTCTAGTAGACAAATAAACACAGGACCACCCCTGGACCAGTAGGCCCCAGAAACTTCTGGGCCTACTCTCAGCAGCAAGGCCTCGGGCCAGAAGGCCCCGAAACCAGAAGGCTGTTAGCATATCCCTAAGGCCAGGAGGGCCATCAGGTCAGGATTGGAAGACCCTGCCAGAACCGTGTCTGTCCCTTAAGTACCCCTCCCCAGAATGCACAGCGGTCGGGACCACGTCACTGGGCTGCTTCTGGGCAAGAGGCACCCAATATACCCAGCAGATTGCAGTTCCAACCTTGACTCCTGGTGACATCGACACTCACAGTCAGGTGGAAGATGTGCAATGCAGCCGAGCTGTAACAGAGACCCATAATTTGGCATAAAATTCTGAGCTAAACTACAGCTCAGATAACTAAATTTACAAATAGCACCTACTCAACAGGAGCAGGGCGCTACAGTGGCATTGGCTACCTCAAGAACTGGCTCTAGCCAACTTGGTTAACTAAAGCTGGATGCATTCCTAAATGCATCTAACTGGATATTACCATGTATAAGTAAAAACACCAGAGATCTTTGAACTAGGGAATATTTGATTATCTTAGGGATTAAGAAAGGATTTTTTCCCCTGTTGGAGCAAATTGGACCATGCTTCATATGTGTGTTTTCTTGCCTTCTTCTGGATCAAATGTGGGTATAGGGTTCTGTTGTATATGTTCTATTAATTGAGTTTAGTTGAACTTGATGGTGTTTTTTTTCAACTTGACACAATACTAAAATACTATCCCATTCTGGACAAAATGACAGAGCGTTTTTAAAGGGTTCACCCACCACCCATAAAATTGTGCCTTGGTGCATCCAAAAGCAATCTATGCACACACTCAGTAAAAACAATTGAGCTTTTGCACAATCTGAAATTGCCTGACAACTGACTGTGTATGACAACTGCTTGCTTGTATATATAATGATCTTATAAAATTAATTATGCAAAAATTTAACAAAGCATGAAGTACAATATTGATATTTGCTGAGCTCAGCTTTGAATGTTATAAACATCTGTCTTATCAACCTCAACCGCCTTACAAACTAAGGCGGTTGATCAAACATACAGCATAGATCAGTAGTTTGCCTAATCACTATGGAATTATTGTTATCTTGGCAGCATGTTCACGCTGTTTCTAAGTGGTTACATGAGACTGCATATAGCAAATTCTTATAACTATGGTGGTAGGAATCCCATCTATACACTCTAGTGGGCATATTGAGAATAGCAAATTTAAAAGAGATTATTCCTCTGCTTATGTTACCTACTGAAATGCAGCATATTTTTTTTGTTTAAAGTATATGTTTATTAAATGTTTTACAGAAAGAAAATAGAAAGTTTGCATTTTTTGGAAAAAAGAGCATTGCAAAAGAAACAATAGCGCACAAAGCAGAACATTAAATCCAATGAACGGAATATATATGAACATATCAATACTTAAAACAACTAGAAAATTAGAAAACTAAAAATTCATTAAAAATATACACCAGGGGTTCCAGATCAGTGAAAAGGAGATATGGAAATATTTGAGTTTGTTGTCAGGCAGTGTCGTCAAAGACCAGGAGCAATCAAGATGGGGGGGGGGGGGGAATCCATACTCAGATTGGTCCCAAGAAACCCATATCTTGTTGAACAGGGCCACGGCATCGCCCACCAGAGCAGTCATATATTCCATTCTCAGAATCTCTGAGATATTGTGTAGGAGTTGGGATTGAGTAGGGGGCATAGAGGATAACCAATGTACCGAGATAGTTCCCTTAGTTGCTAATAAAATATATGAGGCCAGTTTATTTTGAGTTTTTCTTATATCAGAGAAGGGAAGACCCAAAGACAATGGAGTTTATTTACTAAAGGCAAATCCACTTTTCACTACAAGTGCAAAGTGCACTTGAAAATGCACTGAAAGTGCACTTGGAAGTGCAGTCACTGTAGATCCGAGGGGGACATGCAAGGAAAATAAAAAAACAGCATTTTAGCTTGCACATGATTGGATGATAAAATCAGAAGAGCTTCCCCTCATTTCAGATCTTCTGCTCAGATGTACAGCCACTGCACTTCCAAGTGCACTTTCAGTGCAATTTCAAGCACACTTTGCAAATAAGCCGTTTCGTAAATAACCCCCAATGTATCGGGTCCAGCAAAAGTGTTACTTCTAGCAACCGCTGTAGAAGAGATATTACCATTTCCCAGAAAGGGGTTGTAAGTTCACAGGACCAAAAAATTTGATAATGAGTACCCATGAATTTGTTGCACCTCCATCACAAAGGGGACAATGAAGGATCTTGTCGGTGCAACACTTCAGGTATACCAAAACATCTGAATTTTTAAATGTTCTGTCTCTCTCTGCGCCACGCATCTAGAAACTTTAGAAGAGGAAGACCAGATCCCAACAGGAAAGGAAGATAGAGAGTTGGAGAATGGATGACCATTTACGCATGTACATATGTGAATCTTCGTTAAGAGAAGGAACTTAATGGAGGATTTTATATATGGATGATATTAAGGTTAATTGGTGTGGGCCCTGAGCACATATATATTCAAAAGTAGTGGGTTTAGGCAGTGTCAGGGATGGGGAAGATAGAGAAAAAAATAATGTTTAATTTGGAGATAGGAGAATAACATCACTACGTTGATCTCTGGACTCCTGTTTTTCTTGCTTGTTCTGAGTACCCATCCTGGTTACCAAACTCTGGCTATGTTTTGACTATTTTTTTTCTGTTTATACCATTTTAATAAATAGTGTGATTTTTACTGCACTTCTGTCTCAGTCTGATTCATGGTTCCTGACACAAGCATGGTGTGAGAGTGTCATGGTCTGGGGCTGCATGAGTGCTGCTGGCACTGGGGGGCTACAGTTCATTGAGGGAACCATGTATGCCAACATGTACTGTGACATACTGAAGCAGAGCATGATCCCCTAACTTCAGAGACTGGCCGCAGGGAAGTTTTCCAACATGATAACGACGCCAAACACACCTCCAAGACGACTACTGCCTTGTTAAAGAAGCTGAGGATAAAGGTGATGGACTGGCCAAGCATGTCTCCAGACCTAAATCCTATTGAGCATCTGTGGGGCACCCTCAAATTGAAGGTGGAGGAGTGCAAGGTCTCTAACATCCACCAGTGGAAGAGGATTCCAGTGGCAACCTGTGAAGCTCTGGTGAACTCCATGCCCAAGAGGGTTAAGGCAGTGCTGGAAAATAATGGTGGCCACACAAAATATTGACACTTTGGGCCCAGTTTGGACATTTTCAGTTTGGGTGTACTCACTTTTGTTGACTGCGGTTTAGACATTAGTGTGTTGAGTTATTTTGAGGGGACAGCAAATTTACACTGTTATACAAGCTGTAAACTCACTACTTTACATAGTACCAAAGTTGTCACATGAAAAGATATAATAAAATATTTACAAAAATGTGAGGGGTGTACTCTCTTTTGTGAGATACTGTACCTTAGAAAGTGTTGCATCATTGACAGCTGTCTGCAAGGGCCCATATATTCTGGTTCACTTGTTACCAAATGCCTGCTCTACAAGCTCTACACTTATCGCTGCCTCCTCACCCAGAGCTGGCCTACTGCACAAGCACTGCAGCCTTTCAGGTGCACCTGTGTGGCCTAGAAAGACTGACCTTTTCCAGCAGAAGTAATTCCCAACCCAGGATTAGTGAATGGTGGATGTCCACATATGCTTTGTCCTCTTCATTACCAACTAGAGACACTGCATGCAGACACCTTGTTTCAACAACCTCTAAAGGAGATACAAATACTACTGCTACATAGATCTCAGCAGCAAATCACTGAATATAGCCAAAACTAGAAAGGATTGCTATTACTCCTTACTGCAGTTATCTGAACACTGCTGAAGTTATAACTCATCATCATAAAATTTTGGCCCTACTAAGCTAGCGATGACATCAGTTCAGTCCCATATAACCTTGGGAGTTTGAACTAAAAATATATCTCCATAACTGATGCATTTGTTTTACAGTGTTAAATATCAGTGCAAGTTTACCAGTGTTCCATTGAAATGGAGGAAGTTGACCCATCTTAAGGCATCTTCCCCTTACGCCTGTGTCAACACAAGGTCATTCTGCTCAAAGACTTTATTACCTTCACTTACATTCATATCTAAGCTTGTTGAAGTAATTTTAGCACTGTTGCTATGTATTGCATTTAAGGCTGTGTTATGGTGATATTAGTATCAGATTGGTTTGACTTTCAAGTGGTAATTATCTCAAAGGTAAATTGTTTTGTAGAATTGTGTTGCTTTACAACCCACCTCCAGAATCGACTACGCAAATTCCCTCTACCTAGGACTACCCAAATACCAGATGTCTTGTCTACAAGTTGTCCAGAACACTGCAGCCAGACTGGTAAAACCATGGGAACCAATCTCCCCGGTCTTGAGGTCCCACCACTGGCTAGCCATAAAGGATCGGGTGACATTCAAGACCCTCTGCCTCACCCACAAATGCACACAAGGAATTGCGCCGCAATACTTATGCGAGAAAATAAAACACTACTCTCCAAATCGGGCCCTACGATCAATTAATCAGAACCTCCTCCACATCCCCAAGTCCCGCTACAAATCTAAAGGAGAACGAAGATTTGCAGTCCAAGGACCACGGCTATGGAACGCTCTACCTACAGACATTCGGATTGATTGATTGATTGATTTTTGAGCTTAATTAGGCGCCAAATGCCCACTGTGAAGTGAGCGTCTAAGCTGGAAGTGAACCATCAGGCCTTCAGTAAAAAAACTTAAGACACATCTATTCTGAAGCGTGGCTGGACGATGACATTGGATACAGCGCCTTGAGGTGATTTTGTTCGCATTTGTAGCGATATACAAGTTACTCACTCACTCACCTATTTATTGAATATAGCAGAGTTATATAACAACTTAACCTGTATCTTTCTTTATGTTTACGTGTGGAGGTATTCAAATTACTAATACAATGTCTAAATCTAGCATGTCATAGGGGTTGAGAGGTCAGAGTCCTAGCTGGGGAAAAACCTCAACTAGTAGACCCCATGGGGGTAGAGCTACATGAGCATGGTGAATACATGGGCACTGTGCTACATTAGGTCATTTCAAAGCTTATTTGTTAATGATAAACCTATAAGTGGATATAACATGACTTTCCTGTCTAAGGCTGGATTCACACCTATGCAGTTTTGGTGCGTTTTGCATTTTGCAGATTTGCGCTACAGAAGATGTTCCATAGGAGGGGCTGGGCATGACCCAGCTGTCTTGGTCCACGTTGGAACCAATGACAGTATACATGGAAGGTGGAGGCTCCTTAAGAATCAATTTAAAGAACTAGGCTGCAAGATGAAGGGAAGGACCTCCAAGGTGATATTCTCTGAAATATTGCCTGTGCCATGCGCAACACAGGAAAGGCAGGGGGAGATTAGAGAGCTGAATGCATGGCTAAAGACCTGGTGTAGGAAGGAGGGATTTGGGTTTCTAGAGCACTGGGCTGACTTTTCATTGGGGTGCAACCTATATGCTAAAGACGGTTTGCACTTGAATGGAAGGGGGTCTGCTGTGCTGGGGGAGAGGTTTATGGGAATGCTGGAGGAGTATTTAAACTAGGATTGAGGGGGAGGGTGAATTAGAATTACATCGAGCAGACAGGTCAGTTAGTGGTCAGACATTAATGGAGAGTGGAATGGGGATAGATGGGGGAAGGGTTATGGCAGGTGACAAGAAAGTTCCCATGTTGCAAACAGCCATTGGAAATAATAGTGCCATTTGTACTACTATAAATTATATGAAAAACACCAGAGAAAAATGTAACAATACATTTAAGTGTTTGTTCACCAATGCCAGAAGTCTGCCAAGCAAAACAGGTGAGCTGGAAGCTCTGGTGCATGAGGAGAGCTATGATGTAATCGGTATTGCTGAAACTTGGCTTCAATCCTCAAATGACTGGGCTATTAATATTCCTGGCTATGCTCTCTTTCGGAAAGACAGGGTAAAAAGGAAAGGTGGAGGGGTCTGTCTCTATGTGAGAAGTGACCTCAAAGCAAGCGTGAAAGAGAACCTGGTTGATGGAGAGTGTGATGAGGCTGAAGCATTATGGGTGGAACTGCATACAGATGTGCGTAGTTCAAAATTAATCATTGGAGTTTGTTATAAACCACCCAATGTTAATGAGGAGGTGGAGACTCAGCTCCTTGCACAGATGGAAAGGGCTGCAAGGTCTGGGACGGTGATAATAATGGGGGATTTTAACTACCCAGAAATTGACTGGATTAATGGCACTTCTGGGACAGTTAAAGGACAAAAAATTAAAAACCTATTGCAGGACAATTTTATGGTGCAGTTTATTGAGGCCCCAACTAGGAATGATGCCCTGTTGGACCTGATAATCTCAAACCATGCAGAGCTTATTACTAATGTTCAGATAAAGGAACACCTGGGTAGCAGTGATCATAACATGATTTCATTTAATGTTAACTATAAGCAAGAAATACATACAGGAAATATTAAAACACTACATTTTAAGAGAGCAAATTTTCCAAGGATGATGGCTGCTCTCCAGGACTTGGACTGGGAGGGACTATTGGCACAGCTAAACACAGAACAGAAATGGGAATTCTTCAAAAAGACTGTGTGGAACCTCACTGCAAAGTATGTTCCCATGGGCAATAAGTTTAAAAGGCTAAAAATAAAACCTATGTGGCTCACGGTCAAAGTTAAAAAAGCTATAAACAATAAGAAAGTAGCTTTTAAAAAATATAAAAATGAAGGAACACTAGTGTTGTTTAAATGTTACAAAGAATATAACAGGATATGCAAAAAGGAAATCAAGGATGCAAAAATTCAAAACGAACGACAGATTGCAAAAGATAGTAGGACAAACCCCAAAAAATTCTTTAAATATATTAATAGTAAAAAGGTGAAGTCTGAGCATGTAGGCCCCTTACAAAATAATCTAGAGTGGGTGACTGGGGACAAAGAGAAGGCAAATTTATTAAATGTTTTCTTCAGCTCTGTGTATACAATGGAGCATGGGGGAGCTCATGTCCAAAATGGGGGTCGGAGTGACACAGCCTCAAATCCACAATGGCTCAAAAGTGATATGGTCCAGAAATATTTAGACAGAATAAAGGTGGATAAAGCACCTGGACCTGATGGCATCCATCCACGGATCCTAGGTGAGTTGAGCTCTGTCATTTCAAAGCCACTGTATCTAATATTTAGGGACTCATTAAAGACAGGAATAGTACCACTGGATTGGCGCAGGGCCAATGTGGTGCCCATATTTAAAAAGGGAACAAAGTCTTTACCAAGTAACTATAGACCTGTTAGTTTAACTTCTATAGCTGGGAAGATACTGGAACGTTTAATAAAAGACCACATGGATGAGTTCTTGCTGGAAAAAACTATTTAAGCAGCAGACAACATGGATTCATGAAAGACAGAAGTTGTCAGACAAACCTGATTTCCTTTTATGAAGAGGTAAGTAAAACCCTGGACAGAGGCGTGGCTGTGGACGTGATATATTTGGATTTTGCAAAAGCGTTCAATACAGTTCCGCACACACAGCTCATGTGTAAGGTAAGGTCTACAGGATTGGATATATCAGTTTGTAAATGGATAGAAAACTGGCTGAAAGACAGAATTCAGAGAGTCGTGCTTAATGATTCTTACTCTGAATGGTCCAATGTTATCAGTGGTGTACCCCAAGGTTCAGTGCTGGGACCCTTACTTTTCAATATATTTATAAATGATATTGGGTCTGAGATCAAAAGTAACATTTCTGTCTTTGCAGATGACACCAAGCTATGCAGTGGAATAACGTCCTTGCAGGATGTCTCCAATTTACAAGCCGACCTCAATGCTCTGTCTAATTGGGCGACTAAGTGGCAGATGAGGTTTAATGTAGATAAATGTAAAGTTATGCACTTGGGGGCTAAGAATATGCATGCATCATACATACTAGGGGGAGTACAACTGGGGGGATCTGTAGTGGAGAAGGATCTGGGGGTTTTAGTTGATCATAAGCTCAATAATGGCATGCAATGTCAAGCTGCGGTTTCCAAAGCGAGCAAAGTCCTTTCTTGTATTAACAGAGGTATGGACTCCAGAGACAGAGATATAATTTTGCCCCTGTACAAATCATTAGTAAGACCTCATCTGGAATATGCAGTTCAGTTTTGGGCCCCAGTTCTCAAAAAGGACATCGGAGAACTGGAGAAAGTGCAGAGAAGGGCAACCAAACTGATAAGAGGCATGGAGGAGCTCAGCTATGAGGAAAGATTAGAGGAACTGAATTTATTCACTCTTGAGAAGAGGAGAATAAGGGGGGATATGATCAACATGTACAAATATATAAGAGGTCCATACAGTGAACTTGGTGTTGAGTTATTCACTTTACGGTCAACACTGAGGACAAGGGGGCACTCTTTACGTCTAGAGGAAAAGAGATTTCACCTCCAAATACGGAAAGGTTTTTTCACAGTAAGAGCTGTGAAAATGTGGAACAGACTCCCTCCAGAGGTGGTTCTGGCCAGCTCAGTAGATGGTTTTAAGAAAGGCCTGGATTCTTTCCTAAATGTACAGAAGATTTGTAGGTAAAGTTGATCCAGGGTAAATCCGATTGCCTCTCGGGGGATCAGGAAGGAATTTTTTTCCCCTGCTGTAGCAAATTGGATTATGCTCTGCTGGATTTTTTTGCCTTCCTCTGGATCAACTGTGGGTATTGAGTTGGGTGTATAGGATTTTACTGTGTTTTTTATTTTGTTTTTTTATTTTTTGTGGTTGAACTGGATGGACTTGTGTCTTTTTTCAACCTGACTAACTATGTAACTATGTAACTATGTTAAATGGACTGTAGTGCAAATCTGAAAAATGCAAAAAGCACTAAAACTGCATAGGTGTAAATCAGGCCTAAATGGGGTCCCATGGAATGTCAGATATTTCTGTATTTCTTTTCATTATCCCTATACATTTTCCCACAAGTGACCAGGTGTTTAATGCAGATTCTTCATTATTAGTATAATTTAACTTGGTGCATATAAGACTAAATCATGTTTTTCAAGCCACTTACACTAACATTGAGTCCAGTCATATGGCTTGAGCTACTGAAATAGATAACCATACTCTTGTATGTGTATGCCCAACACACACACACACACACACACACACACACACACACACACACCTTTGATTTACATTTAAATAAAAAAATACATACTGAACATAATTTAATCTAAAATGGCTGCGGATTACTTGTATGCCTATATGTACTGAGGAGATTAAGAACTGTACCTGAACATTAATCAGACAGAGTTTATCTCAATGGTACTAAACAATTTCACATTAAACAGAAAAGAGAGATGATTTTCATTAACTTAGTGGAATGGAAAGAAAGGAAAAAACCAGATGAAGGGAAAAGAGGATTTAACATGAACAATACAGCAGCTTTAAGATTAAACTTTTAGATAAAGCGTTAGCAGGCAAGACCAAAAAGCTATTGTGATTTATCCTTTCTAGTCCCTTCAAGACTTAAACTGTCTGAATTATTTAAACTGTAGCTAAGATCAAATGTACGAGTAAGGCGGGTTTTCAGCACATTTCATTTAAAGTAAAAAGGAGGAGAGCTATATCACAAAAGAGGAAAAGTTTAAATGGAAAAGGTGTCCATTGATTAACAGATTACTGTACAGCTGTGATTCCTTGGAGAACTATTGTTAAAATAAAACAAAAAGGACAGTGATTTGTATAGTCATTTTCACTGCAAAATTTTGGTTGTGGTGTGGATGATAGTGGAGACAAAAGGGTAAACAATGATAGGCTGAAGAATTGTCTAAAGACAAATGAGGCAGATACATTTTGCCATTGGTGCTTTGGATTGCAGTGGTCAGTAAAGATATACGGTGATTTACTACTGACCTTATGTTAAAGGCTACATGCCTTAACCTAAATCCCTTTCAAAGCCTCTAAAGTGTAGCCACAGACATGACATGGTATGTTGAAGATCTAAATGCTTTTTTAACCACTTGACCACCGGGCACTAAAACCCTCTTCCTAACCAGACCAATTTTTAGCTTTCAGCGCTCTCATAAGTTGAATGACAATTACTCAGTCATGCAACACTGTACCCATATGAAATTGTTGTCCTTTTTTTCATGCAAATAGAGCTTTCTTTTGGTGGTATTTAACCACTTAAGACCCGGACCTTTAGGCAGGTAAAGGACCCGGCCAGTTTTTCGGCACTGCGTCGCTTTAACAGACAATTGCACGGTCGTGCGACGTGGCTCCCAAACAAAATTGGTGTCCTTTTTTCCCCACAAATAGAGCTTTCTTTTCGTGGTATTTGATCACCTCTGCGGTTTTTATTTTTTGTGCTATAAACAAAAATAGAGCAACAATTTTGAAAAAAAAACAATATTTTTTACTTTTTGCTATAATAAATATCCCCCAAAAATATAAAAAAAAAAAATGTCCTCAGTTTAGGCCGATACGTATTCTTCTACCTATTTTTGGTAAAAAAATTGCAATAAGCATTTATCGATTGGTTTGCGCAAAATTTATAGCGTTTACAAAATAGGGGATAGTTTTATTGCATTTTTATTAAATATTATTTTTTTTACTACTCTTGACTGCGACATTATGGCGGACACATCTGACAATTTTGACACATTTTTGGGACCATTGTCATTTTCACAGCAAAAAATACATTAAAAATGCATTGTTTACTGTGAAAATGACAATTGCAGTTTGGGAGTTAACCACTAGGGGGCGCTGAAGGGGATAAGTGTGACCTCATCTGTGTTTCTAACTGTAGGGGTCGGGGCTGGACGTGTGACGTCATTGATCGTGTTTCCCTATAACAGGGAACACACGATCAATGACAGCGCCACAAGGAAGAACGGGAAGTTGTGTTTACACACAGCTCTCCCTGTCCTTCAGCTCCGGGGACCGATCGCGGGACTCCAGCGGCGATCGGGTCCGCGGGTCCTGCGCCTGCGGTCACGGAGCTTCGGACCGGGTCGCGGGCGTACAGGTACGTGCTTGTGCCCAGCCGTGCCATTCTGCCGACGTATATCTGCAGGAGGCGGTCCTTAAGTGGTTAATCACCTCTGGGTTTTTTTTTTTTTTGCGCTATAGATGAAAAAAGACTGAAAATTCAGTAAAAAATAAATATTTTTCTTTGTTTTTGTTATCAAATTTTGCAAATTCGTAATTTTTTTTCATACATTTCTGGCCAAAATTTATACTGCTAAATATCTTTGGTAAAAATAACCCAAATGGGTGTATATTATTTGGTATTTTTGTCCACAAGTCCAGTAATGTGTCGTTGTTGTACTTTAGAATATGTCATCCTTGCAAGCAGTCTAAAGTACTCAAAGCATTGAGTACCCTAAAAGCAACGCTGTATCCTGGCCTAGGCCAACAAGGCCCTGGCCTAGGGCAGCACTTTGCAGGAGGGCAGCAGTAAATAAGTCCCCGCCGGCTTGCGGTACACTGTTAGGCAAATTCGTTTTGTGCTTCCAATATCCGGGTGGCTGGTATTCCAGAGCTGTGGTGGGGGACTCTTCTAATTTTGACTGTTCTATCACCCTGGATCACAAACCTTCCTCACTGTGCTATATGTTTTCTGCTGCACCATTTTCAAGGTTATATTTTCTTAGTCCTCTCCATAAAATTACCAGAAATTTGTGCTTAAAGTAGAACTATAGGCAACACTTTTTTTTTTCATTTTGGATAGAGTAAGGGAGGGTTATAGCCCCTGTTAGTTTATTTTTTACTGTCCCTGTCCCATTGTGGAGCTTTCACTTCACTTCCTGCCCCATAGACAAACAGGAAGTGAGAGGAAAACTATGCCAATTAAGGGAATTCATTGTCCCCCCAGGCCCTCAGAACAAGTGTCCCCACTTGAAAATTTCAGGGAGGGTCTTAAACAACAAGGGGTGTGGCCTTGACAGGAAGGGCTAAGTCATATTTAAATTAGGGGGTGCACGAATTTAGTCAGGCCTAGGGCATCACAAAACCTAAATACACTACTGCCTAAAAGTATAGTATTGTATTGGGTAGTGTAGTCTGGAAAATGTTACTTTCAGTTTTGACAAATATGGTTCATAAAGAAATGGACACTAAACATTTATATTTTAGTTTCAGTACTTTTTCATTTTTTCATTTTTTTCCTGTTTTATTTTCTTATCTTTTATAGTGCCAACATATTATGCAGCACTTACAGAACATATATGTCAGTCACAATAGTCACCTTTCTCTGATGGAGCTCATATTCTTATGTTTATGCACACTCATACACACGCTAGAGACAATAAGAGGAAATGTAATAACCTACCAATATATTTTTGGATTTTGAGGAAAACCCACACAGACATAGGGAGAACATACAAACCCAATACTGATAGTGCCCTGGATGTGTTTTAACCACTTAACCCCCGGAACATATTGCTGGTCAAAGATCAGAGCACTTTTTGCGATTCGGCACTGCGTCGCTTTAACTGACAATTGCGTGGTCGTGCGACGTGGCTCCCAAATAAAATTGACGTCCTTTTTTCCCCACAAATAGAGCTTTCTTTTGGTGGTATTTGCTCACCTCTGCGGTTTTTAGTTTTTGCGCTATAAACAAAAATAGAGCAACAATTTTGAAAAAAATGAATATTTTTTACTTTTTGCGATAATAAATATCCCCCAATAATATATCTAAAAAAAACCATTTTTTTTCCTCAGTTTAGGCCGATACGTATTCTTCTACATATTTTTCGTAAAAAAAATCGCAATAGGCGTTTATTGATTGGTTTGCGCAAAAGTTATAGCGTTTACAAAATAGGGGGTATTTTTATGGCATTTTTATTAATATTTTTTTTTTACTAGTAATGGCGGCGATCAGCGATTTTTTTCGGTACTGCAACATTATGGTGGACACTTCGGACACTTTTGACACATTTTTGGGACCATTGTCATTTTTATAGCGATCAGTGATATAAAAATGCATTGGATTACTATAAAAATGCCACTGGCAGCAAACACTAGGGGGGGGGGAAGGGGTTAAGTATGTTCCCTGGGTGTGTTCTAACTGTAGGGGGGTGGACTGACATGGGGAAATGACTGATCTTCTGTTCATACATTGACGGTCAGGCATTTCTCCCCTGACAGGACCGGGAGCTGTGTGTTTTTACACACACAGCTCCCGGTCCTCACTCTGTAATGAGCGATCGCGTGTGCCCGGCGGCGATCGCGCCCACCGTGCACACGCACGGGAGTCAGGAAGAGCAGGGGGTGCGTGCCCCTAGTGGCCTGCGCGCGAGCCGACGTATAGCTACGGGCTTTCGCGCAGGGAAGCCGACCTGCCGCCATGAAACGACGGCGGCTGGTCGGCAACCAGTTAAAGTGTTTGTTACCCCAACAGTTCATATTTCTGATATGTTCCTGCTGTACCATGTACTTGTATGAGAAAGTATCTTGTTCTATTTGTATTGCTTTGTTTGTGTGAAATCTCTGGTGTTCCTGCCAGTCCCTATACTTTCCTATTAAAAACTGACCACACTAAGCAGGACAGCACATTATGGTCAGTTCTCTAACGGTGCTGGGAACTCAAGGCTGCTCTCCTCCAATGATCAGAGTTGTCCTGACATGCCTCCCCTGCACAGCCTTTTACTGTGAAGCTCCTCCCCCAGCTCTTATGCAGCTGAGAACAGAGGGAATGTGATCACCTATAAAAAAAAGCGGAAAAGGGTATTTATAATGTTTTTTTTTTTTATTTCTATTTTAATCTGAATGGGTTGTTTTCCTTGTTTTACAAAGTGATTTTCAATCACTTTAAGTCAAGGATAGAGAGCTGCAAGCCACCATGCTACAAGACATTTATGTTCAGGTTACAGCAGCTAACCAGTATTTGTCTGTTACAGCCCTACAGTACGTACTGTATTAATAACTGCAGAATGTTTTGTACTTCTGAGAAGAACACATATGGATCTGCTTTACTGAAACATTGATCTTCATTATAGATCTAATCTAAGCCTAACAGCTACAGCAGAGATTACGGTGGGTAATGCTTCTAAGTGTCTGCAAGACTGGATACTGAGATCACACTTTAAATATATAAGGGGTACCAAATGAAATGCAGAGAATTTTAAATACTTTAGGTGGCAATGTATTTGTGCCAGACATGTTCTTTGTCCATAAATAGAGCAGTAAATTACCATTTATAAATGCGATTTGAACATAACAATAGGATTAACCAACAGGCTAGTGTTACATAGATAATTATGAGAGCTATTTGGCCTCTGTATCCATGACCTTCAGTTCTTCCTGAGTTCTATTTATTG
Organism: Rana temporaria; assembly: GCF_905171775.1. Taxonomy (NCBI): domain Eukaryota; kingdom Metazoa; phylum Chordata; class Amphibia; order Anura; family Ranidae; genus Rana; species Rana temporaria. The sequence goes on along the minus strand of NC_053493.1, from coordinate 338,329,814 downwards.
ATTGTGAAACATTATTTATGTCACTTTGAGAAGATTTCATATTAAGGCTTCATGCACACTGGACGTTATAATAAAAAATATACCCTGAACGCCAGTAGTGCTGGCTGGAAAACGCAGCATAAAAAACATGTTTAGCCGCGATTTGCACATTTAGCTGTATTAGCGTTTAGAAGCATTTTTTTTAAAAACAAACAATTCTCTCTGCTATATTTCACTTCCAAATAACCCACAATGCATTACTGAATAGTTTGTCAGTGCCATTATGAGAGCAGAGAGAGCAATTGTAGTTTTCAGGAGCTATCTTTTTTTCCTGGCTGTGTCCATTATGGATCTGTCATCCAGAAAATTGATGAGTCTGATGATTTTGTTACTGAAGGTGAGGAGACAGAGACAGCTGGAAAAGAGGAGCAACCGTCATCGCTTCTGGACCCATCCGTTGATATCTCAGTGATACTTTGTGAACATTAACATGGAGCTGCGTAATTATCCGTATAAATTCTTTAACCTTACGCGCATGTCTATTACTTCCTTTGATGACCTTCTGGACAGGCTCAGACTACGACTTACCAGAATGGACACCCATATGAGGATGAACAAGTCAGCTGAGGAATGTCTGCTTGTGACACTTAGGTAGGTTATTATGATAATATTTCAATAAGCCTATTTAAAAAAATGTGTATAAATCTCTCTCTAATAAAAAAAGGGAGAGAGAAAAAATGGTGGACTGCTGCAACTCATGCAACCGAGACAATGGCCAATAACCAATCTCAAATACAAAAAAAGTGTGCTGTCCCTTTAAATTTATAAATGAAGAAATAATGCCACGTACACACGATTGGAATTTCCGATGGGATAAAATCCGATGGAATTTTCCATCGGAATTCCGATAAAGCTGACTTCCATCAGTCTTGCGAGACTAAATTCCAACCGTCCAAAACGCGGTGACGTACAACACTACGATGAGCCGAGAAAAATTAAGTTCAATGCTTCCGAGCATGCATCGACTTGATTCTGAGCATGCGTGGGTTTTTTCTCCGTCGGAGTTACACACAGACGATATGAATTTCCGATCGTTTTTCTTTCCATCGGAAAAAAATAAAACATGTTCTATTTCTAAACACCGACGACTTTTTTCATCGGAAATTCCGATCGTGTGTACGCGGCAAAAGTGCGATAAAACAGATCAGTCCTAAAAATCACTAATATTTAGAATCATAAATTAAGAGCAAAATAAGCAAGCAATGTGAAAAATAAGCAACTTGTGAAAATTGCACACACTCGTGGAATGACGCTAAACTTCGGTACCTAAAAATCCTCATAGACAACTCTTAATTTTTTTTTACTGGTTACATGTTTTGAGTTACAGAGGAGGTCTAGAATTATTGCTCTCGCTCTAACGTTCGCGGTAACACCTCACATGTGTGGTTTGAACACCATTTTCATATGTGGGCGGGTATGCATTCACTTCTGCATGCGAGCACACGGGGACAGGGGCACTTTAAAATATATATTTTTTATTATTGTTAATTTTACTTAATTGTTTAACATTTTGACACTTTAAAACAAATATATATCATTTTGATCACTTTTATTCCTATTACAAGGAATGTAAACATCCCTTGTAATAGGAATATGGCATGACAGGACCTCTTTACAGTGAGATATGGGGTCAATGAGACCCCACATCTCACCTCTAGGCTCGGAAGGCTAAAAAAAAACAAAAAAAAACGCTTCACAGCCGAAGCGGCTCCATTTTTTGAATGCAGAAGCCGGGCGTGACATCATAACATCGCGCCCGGCCTCCGACGGTCATAGAGACTTCAGCGACCATCTGGTTCGCTGGAAATCTCTATGTTCACCATCCGGGGCCGGCGGATCCTGTCACCGACTCACCGATCGCACAGGAGAATCAGTAGAAGCACTGGGGAGGGGGGATGTCCCCTTTCGCTGCCCGTAGGAATGATAAATCGGCGGAACAGCCGCTATGATCATTCCTATGGTGTAGGGAATCGCCGTCTGAAAATGCCAATATCTGAATGATGCCTGTAGCTGTAGGCATTATTCAGATATAGTGCTTGGTTAGATGGTGTGAAGGGCAGGGGAGAGAAGAGTACCATAAGAGTACTCCATAAGAGTAATGTTATTACATAGGGGTTAATTAAGCCCTTTGTGATAGCAATAAAGTAAAAAAAAAGTAAAAAAAAAAAAAAAATTATAATTAAATATATTAAAATTAAATAAAAATTCCTGAAAAACGTCCCGTAGCCCACACTAACGCAAACCCAGGGTGTTCACGAGTATTTAAACCTCTGTCTCACCACACATGTGACATATCGCCGCAAACATCAGAGTGAGAACAATAATTCAAGCACAAGAGCTACTAGCTAACTCTAAGCTGATGCGCTGTAAAGGCTTTTAAAGCGTCACCTATGGGGATTTTTGGGCATCATCGTTTTTTGGCGATATTGCGGGCGCACTCAATTTTTTCAATTTTAAGACATGGAATATTTGGTATCTATTTATTTGATGCAACCTCATCTTTTATATTTTAACCAAAAATGGGTATTATATGGTGTCATTTTACACTAAAAATCATTTTATTAAATGTTTGGGTTTAATAAATAGTTGCACAAATATCTTTCCTTCTGGAGGGCCTCTGCTTTCAGAAAATATATAATGGCCTGGGGGTTTAATTCATTTTATCAATTTTATTGCCAAAAATTAAGATTTTTACATGTTTGTAAAAAATTGCTCTGGAGCCGAACTAGTTAACCACTTAAGCCCCAGACCATTTTGCTGGTCAAAGACCAGGTCACTTTTTGCGATTCGTGCGATGTGGCTCCCAAACAAAATTGATGACCTTTTTTCCCCACATAGAGCTTTCTTTTGGTGGTATTTGTTTACCTCTGCGGTTTTTATTTTTTGCGCTATAAACAAAAATAGAGCAACAATTTTGAAAAAAAATAAATTCTATATTTTTTACATTTTGCTATAAAAAATATCCCCAAAAATATATAAAAAAAATGTTTTCCTTAGTTTAGGCCGATACATATTCTTCTACATATTTTTGGTTAAAAAGTCGCAATAAGCATTTATTAAATGGTTTGTGCAAAGGGTATAGCGTCTACAAAATAGGGGATAGTTTTATGGCATTTTTATTAATATTTTATTTTACTAGTAATGGCAGCGATCAGCGTTTTTTATCGTGACTGCGACATTATGGCGGACACATCGGACACTTTTGACACATTTTTGGGACCATTGTCATTTTTACAGCGATCAGTGCTATAAAAATGCACTGATTACTGTAAAAATGACACTGGCCGTGAATGGGTTAACCACTAGGTGGCGCTGTAGGGGTTTAGTGTGCCCTAGTGAGTGCTTCTTACTCTACGGGGGATGGGCTGTGTGTGACAAGGCAGCACAGTGGTGCACCATCTGCCTGGAGTTTGCATGTTCTCCCTGTGCCTGCGTGGGTTTCCTCTGGGTGCTCCGGTTTCCTCCTACACTCCAAAGACATGCTGGTAGGTAAATTGGATCTTGTCCAAATTGGCCCAGTATATATATGTATATCTGTGTGTATGACTGTGTGTCCCAAGTGTGTCATGATCCTATGGGGTAAAATGACCACACCAGCCAAGCTGACTCTGGCTAGAAAAAGCGCCCAGAGGCGATTTAGTTCGCATGAGATGCGCTATACAAGCCATTCATTCATTCAGTGATCACCGCTTCCGATTACAGGAAGCTGTGATCACGGTCGTTGTCACTAGGCAGAGTGGGGAGATGCTTGTTTACATCAGCATCTCCCTGTTCTTCCTCACCATTAGACGATCGCCGTGATCGAGTCCACGGGACCAGCAGTCAGGCTCACGGATCTCGCGGCAGGCGCACGCGTCCACAATGCCGCTTCCTCAAAGGGGATGTACAGGTAAGTCGTTTTGCCCAGGAGTGGCATTCAGTCGACGTATAAGTGCGTGCGGCAGTCGGCAAGTGGTTAAAGTGACTATACAATTTGCTCAAAAACAGTTCACTTATTTAGAAGGTGATATAATTTTTAATTAGTCTTGAACACTTTTTAAAGAGACAACATTTTTAAGCAATACAAATGGGTTTCTTTCTTGATGTTGGGAGCAGGGCCCATGTTCTCAGCAGGAATATCGAGCACCTCTGCTGGTGACAAGTGACATCAAATGTCTGTATGACAGCTTTCTCACTCCTTGAGCAGGCCCTATAGAGGCCTATTAATTGAAACTGTTGTTGTACATGTAGTGACATGTTTCCTGGTTTCATTTTTTTTCTTTTAAAAAATATGAAATGTGGTGATATACTGTATGTAAAAATAGGCAATATGGACAGTAAGGGCTAGATTCAGATAGAATGGTCTATCTATCCGCCCGGCGTAACGTATGTCAGATACGTTACGCCGCCGTAATTTAGGGCGCAAGTTCTGTATTCAGAAACAACTTGCGCCCTTAGTTACGGCGGCATAACGTATCTGTGTCGGCGTAAGCCCGCCTAATTCAAATGTGGATGATGTGGGCGTGTTTTATGTATATTAACTGTGACCCTGCGTATTTGACGTTTTTTACGAACGGCGCATGCGCCATTCGTGAAAAAATCCCAGTGCGCATGCTCGAAATTCCGCCGCAAATCGTCATTGCTTTCAGCGTGAACGTAAATTACGTCCAGCCCTATTCGCGAACGACTTACGCAAACGACGTAAAATTTTCAAAACTCGACGCGGGAACGACGGCCATACTTACCATAGGATACGCCTCATATAGCAGGGGTAACTATACGCCGAAAAAAGCCTGACGTAAAAAAATGCTCCGGCCGGACGTACGTTTCTGAATCGGCGTATCTAGCTCATTTGCATATTCCTTGCGTAAATATACGGAAGCGCCACCTAGCGGCCAGTGTAAATATGCAGCCTAAGATACGACGGTGTAAGACACTTACGTTGGTCGGATCTTAGGGAAATCTATGAGTAACTGATTCTATGAATCGGACGCATAGATACGACCCCGCAACTCAGAGATACGACTGCGTATTTGGAGATACGCCGTTGTATCTTCTCTGTGAATCTACCCCTAAATGTCCATAATGTGATTGAGGCGATTCATGTTGGATCTTGAATTACTGCACTCCCTTAACTAATTTCCCACCATTATTATCAATAAATTGATTTGATAGATATTTTTAGTGTCCTTGATTTACACAGTCTGGGTTGAATAGTATTCTGTCTGAATAAATTATGCAGTGAAGTCAACCTGGGAGAACATTTTTGATTAGAAAATGACCTGCATTTGAGCAAAAAACTGAGTATGTCTATATTTTTAAGTACCATGCACATAAGGGAAACAGTAAAAAATGCTATTGAATAGCTATAGGAAGTTGTACAATACAGTTGAGAACAGGTACCATTTACAGAATGCATAACAAGTGCTGCTACAGCTTCAGGAGGGTGTGGGACTCGGCCTTGCCTTCTACGGAGGAACTCTCTCACACCTTTTGTGTGCTGGACAAGTAGGGCTGGAAGGGAGCAGATAGTTGGCCAATCAGAGGGGAAGGAATGTTTATATACAATTTTTAAGGGTGATCACTGATGCCGATAATAACACCGCAACAAACAATGACATCATGCGGTCAGGCCACTTGCACCATGGAAATGCATAATAGAATACAGCGCCATTACTCATTTGTTTGCCTACCCCTGCACACCATGTAGCTAAGGTAGTGAACCACTGTTCTAGAGGCTCATAATATGAACATTCTGCAGATCAGACATGTAACTTTTATTAAAACATTTTATGATAATGCTTGCTAATAAATTGAGTGGGAAGATATAGAAAGACAGCCACTCTGGCATGTCTGCCACTACAGGCGATATGCTGATTTCAGTAACTTGGAGGAAAACTCAGTAACTGGATGATTGCTGGCAGAGGAAAGCAACAATGCAGCACCGGGAAGCTTCATGCTCAATGACATTTACATATCTTTCAGCATTTAACTGGGAGCTACAAAAAAAGAAAAGCTACAGTAGATAATTTAAGTTCAGATTTATTGTGCATTTAGCTACAGAGTCGGCTGTACATGTAAGAACTATGGGCCAGATTCACAAAAGAGATACGACGGCGTATCTCCTGATACGCCGTCGTATCTCTGTGATCCGCCCGTCATAACTATGCGGCTGATTCATAGAATCAGTTACGCATAGATAGCCCTAAGATCCGACAGGTGTAATTGACTTACACGTCAGATCTTAGGATGCGATTCCATTGCGGTCGGTGTAGAATATGCAAATGACTAGTTACGGCGATCCACGAGGATACGCGCGTTCGTCGCAATCTCTTACGTCGTCGCTAGTCGGTTTTTCCCGTTGCAAACTTAGGCCTGCTTTTTCATGGCTTATCTTTAGAACAGCCATGTTAAAGTATGGCCATCGTTCCCGCGTCGAATTTCAATTTTTTTTTTTTTTGCGTAAGACGTCCGGGAATACGAAACGATGTAACGCACGTCGCAGTTCAAAAAAAAACATTGGGGCGCCGTAATTTCGCGCAAAGCACGTCGGGAAATTTTCACACGGAGCATGCGCAGAATGTTAGGCGCGGGAACGCGCCTAATTTAAATGGTGCCCGCCCCATTTGAATTAGGCGGGCTTGCGCCGAGCGGATTTACATTACACCGCCGCAAGTTTACAGGTAAGAGCTTTGTGAATCAGGCACTTACGCTGTAAACTTGCGGCGGTGTAACGTAAATGGGATACGTTACGCCGCCGTTGCGCAACGTAAATGTACCTGAATCTGGCCCTATATTACTGACAAAATAAGAAAATCAAATCACTGACAAGAATCGACAGAAACAGCGGCTGCTTTTTCTCCAGTGTGAATGCCAGAGGGCGTTCACACTGGAGCGGTGCGCTGGCAGGATGGAAAAAAAGTCCTACTAGCAGCAACTTTGGAGGGGTGAATCAGCGATGTGTATACCGCTCCTCCACCTCTCCTTCCCATTAAAATCAATGGGACACCGCGGCTATACCGCTGGCAATGCGCCTCTGGGCAAGCTATTTTTCAAAAAAGGAGTTTGGGGACTGGCAGAAGTGAAATGCGGCAATACAAAAAAACTAGGAAGACAGTCCTTATTATTGAGCTTTAAAGGCAACATAAAAAAAACAATCCTTTAAATTACAGACTTGGTGAATGCTGTGTATGGTGTTATGAAACAGTATACATTTTACAGACAGCCTCAGCAACAGCATACTCTGGCAGCACATACTGTATTTATTGGCGTATAACACTCACTTGTTTACCCTGAAAATAGAGGGTAAACTGTGCCTGCATGTTACACACTGTTAGGTAGATTCAGGTACATTGGAATAACTTTAGGGCGGCGTAGCCTAGCCTGTTTAGGCTACACCGCCGTAAATTAGCTAGGCTAGTAGTGATTTTCAATCTACTTACCTGCTAATCTACGGCGGCGTAGCCTCAAACGAGCGGGCGTAAGGGCGCCTAATTCAAATGACTTGGAGGGGGGCGTGTATCATGGTAATGAGGCTTGACGTTTTTTACACTGCGCATGCGCCGGGCGCCTACATTTCCCAGGGCGCATTGCGGCTAAGTACGCCGTACGGGCCTATTGATTTCGACGTGGACGTAAATGACGTAAATCCCAATTCACGGACGACTTACGCAAACGACGTAAAAAATTCGAACCTTGCGGCGGGAACGGCGACCATACTTTAACATTGTTATTCCACCTCATAGGTGGAATAACTTTAGGCCGCCTAAGGCCTTACGGAAACAATGTAATTTGACTGCGGCGGGCTGGCGTACGTTCGGGAATTGGCGTACAAGCTCATTTACATCATCTACGCCGGCCGCAATGGAAGCGCCACCTAGCGGCCATCCGAAAAATTGCAAGCTAAGATAGAACGGCGCAAGCCGTCCTATCTTAGCTTTGTTTAAGCGTATCTCTGTTTGAACATACGATTAAACATACGGCGGCGTAGATTCGGAGTTAGGTTGGCTTATCTACTGATAAGCCGGCCTAACTCTTTGTGAATCTACCTAAGGGTTTTTTTTCCCCTGAAACTTCCCTCTAAAGCCCCATACACACTATCAGTTTCCCTGCAGGTTTTTCTCTTCAGATTTACCAAAACCATCTAATATGAGGTCAAACCTCAAGAGTTTCAATTTGTATGCAATTAGGCAGGCCCTTGCACTACATGGTTTTGGTAAACCCGAAGAGAAAAACCTGCAATAACAATGATAGTGTGTATGGGGCTTTAAAGTTAGGGTGCGTTTAATATGCCGATAAATACGGTAATTAGCTGTGGTATTATTTATTGCACGGCTACAATTATTTTTTTTTATCTTAATTTCTCTTTATTATTTTCCAAAAAATAGACATAAATACAGACTTATATGTTTACATATCGGTAGTATAAATTGTCTAGTTCAATTACATTGATATATATAAACAAACATATATTGTTTAAATTCATTAATTTAACACATCCCCTCCCTCTTTTCTCCCCCCTCCCACCCCCCCTGTTAATATTATAGAAAAATAAGAGCAGGTATCTTCGTCTGAGTTATCTTTTGATTAGTTGATAGGGAGGAAGTAAAAAAAAAAAGAGAGAAAAGAGAAAAAAAAAGGTCAAGTCCAAGAGTCCATAGAGAAGGAATCCAGCCCATCAAAAGCCAAAGAGAGTAGAGGTAGCTTGATTTCTCCTTGTCGTTAGAGAGCTTTAACAACATCTGAGATGAGGGGGTTTACGAACCCCATATAGAGGCTATCTCTCCAAGGGAACTCCCATTTCTATCAGCCAAGGCCCCCACACTCTTCTAAATCTATTATAGTTTCCTTGTTTAAGAAAGGCCACCCTCTCGCACCAAATCAGGGCATTGATTGTTTCAACCCAGTTCTCAATTGATGGAGGAGCGTGGGCTTGCCATCTCTGTGCTATTAGCTTCCGAGCTTGGAAAATGCACCTAAGCACACTTTCCAAAGCTCCTGCGGGGATTCTATGATCTTCCATATCTCCTAGCAGGCAAGTTCTAGCCTCCGGCTCTAAAGAAGTCTTAAAGATTTTATTGATCCTGTTTATCACTTCTGTCCAATATCTAAAAAGCTTGGGGCATCTCCAGAACATGTGCATAAGATCCCCTGTTGCCTTGCACTTGGGGCATTCGTCACTTTGATTCCAGCCTAGTACAAACATTTTTTTTTTTGTTGGCTTACAAACAGCAGCTGCACCACTTTACAGTATCTCACGAAAGTGAGTACACCTCTCACATTTTTATAAATATTTTATTATATCTTTTCATGTGACAACACTGAAGAAATTACACTTTGCTACAATGTAAAGTAGTGAGTGTACAGCTTGTATAAGAGCCAGTTCACACAGGGGCGACTCGTCAGGTGACTTAGTCACCTGACAAGTCGTGCTCTGCTCTGTACTATGGAACCATTCTAATAGGAGCGACTCAAGTCGCTCTGACTTAGAAAAGGTTCCTGTACTACATTGGGGTGACTTCAGGGTGACTTGCATTGACTTCAATACAGAAGTAATTTTGCAAGTCTCCTCTGAAGTCGTGGGCAGATCGCCTTGCCGAGTCGCTCGGCAAGTCGTGCTGCCCCAGTGTGAACCGGCACTTACAGTGTAAATTTGCTGTCCCCCTCAAAATATCTCAAAACATACACATTAATGTCTAAATAGCTGGCAACAAAAGTGAGTACACCCCTAAGTGAAAATATCCAAACTGGGCCCAAATTGTCAATGTTTTGTGTGGACATCATTATTTCCCAGCACTGCCTTAATCCACTTGGGCATGGAGTTCACCAGAGCTTTACAGCTTGCCACAAGCTGGTGGATGTTAGAGACCTTGCACTTCTCCACCTTCCCTTTGAGGATGCCCCACATATGCTCAATAAGGTTTAGGTCTGGAGACATGCTTGGCCAGTCCATCACCTTTACCTTTAGCTTCTTTCTTCAGTATGTCACAGTACATGTTGGCATTCATGGTTTCCTCAATGAACTGTAGCTCCCCAGTGCCGGCAGCACTCATGCAGCCAAAGACCATGACACTCCCACCACCATGCTTGACTGTAGGTAAGACACACTTGCCTTTGTACTCCTCACCTGGTTCCTGCCACACACGCTTGACACCATCTGAACCAAATAAGTTTATCTTGGTGTCATCAGACCACTGGACATAGTTCCAGTAATCCATGTCCTTAGCCCGCTTGTCTTCAGCAAACTGTTTGTGGGCTTTCTTGTGCATAATCGTTAAAATAGGCTTCCTTCTGGGACGACAGCCATGCAGACCAGTTTGATGCAGTGTACGGCATATGGTCTGAGCACTGACAGGCTGACCCCCCACCCCTTCAACCTCTGCAGCAATACTGGCAGCACTCATACGTCTATTTCCCAAAGACAACCCCTGGATATGATGCTGAGCACGTGCACTCAACTTCTTTGGTCGACCATGGCAAGGTCTGTTCTGAGTGAAACCTCTCCTGTTAAACAGCTGTATGGTCTTGGCCACCGTGCTACAGCTCAGTTTCAGGGTCTTGGTAATCTTCTTATAGCCTAGGCCAGGGATATGCAATTAGCAGACCTCCAGCTGTTGCAAAACTACAAGTCCCATCATGCCTCTGACTCTAGGTGTCATGCTTGTGGCTGTCAGAGTCTAGCTATGCCTCATGGGAATCGTAGTTCTGCAACAGCTGGAGGTCCGCTAATTGCATATCCCTGTCCTAGACCATCTTTATGTATAGCAACAATAATTTTTTTCAGATCCTCAGAGAGTTCTTTTCCATGAGGTGCCACGTTGAACCTCCAGTGACCACACCTGCTCCCCATTCACACCTAAGACCTTGTAACAATAACGAGTCACATGACACAGGGGAGGAAAATGGCTAATTGGGCCCAATTTGGACATTTTCACTAAGGCCCCTTTCACACTGAGGATTTTTTCAGGCGGTTTAGTACTAAAAATAGCGCCTAAATACCGCCTGAAAAACTCCTGCCCAGCCTCCTCAATGTGAAAGCCTGAGGGCTTTCACACTGAGGCGATGCGCTGGCAGGAGAGAAAAAAATCTCCGGCAAGCAGCATCTTTGAAGCGGTGAGAGGAGCGGTATTTATACCACTCCTTCACCGCTCCTTCCCATTTAGAACAATGGGAAATCACGGTAATACCGCCCGCGATGCGCCTCTGCAGAGGCGCATTGTGGGCGGTATTAACCCTTTATCGGCCGCTAGCCGGGGTTAATACCGTAATGCTAGCGGTCGAATCCTGTGGCAATTCCAACGGTATAGTGCCGCTATTTTTAGCGGCGCTATACTGCCACCGAGCCTCCTGCCCCAGTGTGAAAGGGGCCTTAAGCAATCCTGTTCTGCAAATGGCCAATATCATGCTCTCATTAGGAAGTACAAAACCACAAACTACTGTGTAAACCTGGACAGTCTTAACAAACATGAAAAGACTAAAATGTTCTAATTTCGTTTGTTTTTTTTCAAGAAGCAAGAGACTGCAGATGGGAAAGCAGTGTAAAAGTGGTCAGCAACAGGACAGTTTTAATTAGAGTTAATAGGTCTAACAAGTGTATACCTAACTTTATTTTTACCATGGGGGCAGAGAGGTGCAGGGAAAGTGAGTTACATAACACATTAACCACCTGCCGACTGCGCTATAGCCAAACGATGGCTACAGCGTGGCCTGTCAGTTCTGGGAGGGAGGATGTCATATGACGTCCTCTCATGATCATTCTGTGACACTCCTCCGGCGGCTTTTTAATACGTAATCAGCTGTGTGCAATCACAGCTGATCACAATTTAAACAGAAGAAGGTTATCGGCATTCCTGTCTTCATGCTGACAGCATGAGAACGGGAGAGGAGAGCCGATAACCGCTTCTGTAAAAGTAACATGTTCACTGATAATCAGGGCACTGGTTATCAGTGTCCTGATTATCAGTGCAGTCCCAACAATGACCACCAGTGTTGCCAATCTGTGCCCACCAGTGCTGCCAATCAGTGCCCAGCAGTGCTGCCAATCAGTGCCCATCAGTGCCTCCTCATCAGTGTCAACTATCAGTACAGCCTACCAGTAGCCATCAGTGCCTCCTATCAGTGCCCGTCAGTGCTGCCTATCAGTGCAGTCTCATCAGTGCCTCCTCATCAGTGCCCACCAGTGCCACCTCATCAGTGCAACCTATCAGTGCCCATTAATGCCCATCAGTGCTGCTTCATCAGTGTCCATCAGTGCAGCCTATAAGTGCCCATCAGTGCAGCCTTATCAGCGCACATCAGTAAAGAAGAAAAATTCGCTGTTTGCAAAATTTTAGAACAAGTGGTGATTAAATACCACCAAAAGCTCTATTTGTGTTGAAAAAAAATATAAAAATGTTGTTTGGGTAAAGTGTTGCATGCCTACACTCATGCCTGTCATTCAAAATGTGACAGCACTGAAAGGTGAAAATTAGCCTGGGTAGGGAGGGGGTAAAAGTGCCCAGTGGTTAAAATGTAAGAAACAACATACTACTTTAAAGACAATATTGTACATGCGTACCACCCAAACATACACAAATGTAGTGTGTAGTAAAACAAAAATGTCCTACATTTTTGACCTCTGCAGGAAAAAGACAACAGGTGACATTTATCAAGCAATTTAGCACTCAATTTATGCACAAATTATTTTATTTGCACATGCAATTTCTGATTTCTGAGACAGATTTGCACAGGTCTGCAACATAATTAGTGCTGGAGATGAGAAAGATTTTTATGAAGATGAGGTAGATTTTCTCTCAAAACACATGCACAATTATAAAGTGATCGGGACAGGTTTTATTATGTTGCAGTGTTACATAGTTACATAGTTACATAGTTACATAGTTAGTCAGGTTGAAAAAAGACACAAGTCCATCCAGTTCAACCACAAAAAAACAAAATAAAAAACACAGTAAAATCCTATACACCCAACTCCATACCCACAGTTGATCCAGAGGAAGGCAAAAAACCCCAGTGTTAATTGAAAGCAGACAGAACATAGAGAGGAATTAATGCCTGAAGCCTCATTATTATAATAAATCTAACAATCTGTCCCTGTATAACATTGTCTAATACCTGTCTAACATTACCTTTCTGTGTGACAGAATTGATAAATGTACCCCAATATACAGTATTTTGTTGTAAATGGATGCAGTAGTACTTACTGATTAAAGAATGTTATAATTCAGTATTTATTAAAACTGTGACCAAATGCAAGCATAATTTATTCTTAAAAAAATATATATAAAAAGGATTTAGGTACACAAAGTAGTAGCTGCTTGCTCTGGGGGCACTCATCTGTGGTCACTCCCGAGCCACTGCTCTGCGTGTCCATTCAGACACAGTGCCACATCTCGTCTCTGCCCTCTCTCTCTTCTCATCATTGGTTCCCTGCCTGTGATTGACAGCAAACAATGCGAAGGGAGAGTCCCCGGAGAGCTGAGGCTCTCATGCACATCGCTGGATCAAGATGGGGATCAGGTAAGTATTAAGGGGTGATAACAGAAAACAAAACTCCTGCGCACGAGTTCATTACCAGACAGACTGAATTTCGTGATGGTGCATGTCACGTGGCTAGGGGTAGGGGTATCCTAACAGTAAACGAGAAAGAGAAAGAGAGGGCACACCAGCCTAGTGCATTATCCTTATGTAGCAAACCCAGAGGGAGCTGCTTTTGCCTTTCAACCCCAATGAACTGCCCAAGCCCCTCTGGCACACCTAGCAATGTGATTAATGGAATAACTCAGCAGGAATACACAACACAGTTCTTCTTGTAGTTTACTTGAAGAAAAGTAAAATTCAGGTTAACATTAGTCAGCCAGGACCTGTGTAAGTACCCAGGACTTGGTTGAAACAGTTTAAAAAAAACAGTCAGGAACACTATGCAAACAACGAAAGCAATAGGTAACAATATGTACAGATTAAATAGACTCCCCAATAACTTGTGGTGTGTGTGAGATGCTGTGGCTAAAGGGGAACCCCAGGCTGGCCTACGATACCTCTAGTACACACCCAGTGAAATTATCTCAATACCCGTGGTGTGTCCCCTTTAAGAGTAACCACGGTAATGTCCTGGAGGCAAAGATTTGCGTTTTATTATCTTCACCGGCAATGTAGGAGCTCTGTGGACAATATTTGGATGTGGTATTCTATGAAAAGCACTAAAGGTTCCTGGGCAAAGCCCCCTCACTAAATCCCGTACACAGTCAGCGGTCCTCCCCTGAGCGATCGATTGATCTTAGATGCAGTTGTGTCGCAGTGGCATTCAGTCCTTGAGCAGTGGCAGGGTGTCCTTTAGCATGGACAGTCTGTTCCTTTGGGCTGGAGCTGCATGAACAATCTGTTCCTCTGGACTAGAGTTGCAGGCTGTGTGTCCCTGGGTAGGCCGCAATTCCACACACACGAAGGCCCGGATTCACAAAGCACTTGCGCCGACGTATCTCGAGATACGCCACGTAAGTGCAAATATGCGCCATCGTATCTGTGCGCCGTGCCCACAAAACTAGATACGCCTGAAAATAGGCTTCATCCGACCAACGTAACTTGCCTACGCCGGCGTATCGTGGGTGCATATTTACGCTGGACGCATGTGGCGCTCCCATTGATTTTCTATGCACATATGCAAATGAGGGAGATACGCCGATTCACGAATGTACTTGCGCCCGGCGCATAATATACGCGGTTTGCGTAAGTCGTACGTCCGGCGTAAAGTTATTCCCCATATATGAGGCGCAACCCATGCAAAGGTATGGACCAGGGAACATAAGCCGTCATATTTTACGTCGTTTACGTATTTTACGTTGGACGTGAATATGACTAGGCGTAGGTTACGTTCACGCCGTAGGCAGTGATCCGGCATATCAAAAGGTAGTTGTTCCGACGTGATTGTGAGCATGCACACTGGGATGCGTCCACGGGACGGCGCATGCGCCGTTCATTATACGTATCTGTCTGAGACTCAGCCCAGCATTTGCATGGGGTCACGCCTCATTTGCATGGCTCACGCCCACTTCCACATACGCCGGCTTACGCCTTAGAAACCCAGTGCAGATTTGTGAGCAAGTGCTTTGTGAATTCGGTGCTTGCCTCTCTGCGCTGCGTCGGCGTAACGTAAAACAGATACGCTACGGCGGCATAAATATGCGCCGATGTCTGTGAATCCGGGCCATAGAGTGCAGGAGATGCTCTCCTGATGGGGTGCAGGCAAAAAAAAGTCTTTGGCCTAGTTCCTCTGGCTTTTTATCTCCTCCCCCACAGTCCTTTGCTGCGGCCTGATGATTGGCTCCGGCTCTTCCAATAGGGAGTTTACAGACAACTTCCAATAGGGAGTTTACAAACAAGCAGTTCTGGGTGCCTGTGTGAAGAGAGAAGAGGGGGGGGGGTTTAAAAAGCCCACGCTGCTGCAACAGACAGCTTTGCCATCATAGATTAGATCAGTCAGGAGAAGTACCTGCTACACTTACAACAGATTTTATTAAAAAAGATAAAATGAAACTACTCACAAACAAAGGTGAAAAGCGCACAATGTACACAGTTTCCACAGGTAGCAGCAGTAAGTAGGAACCAAAACACTCCAGATGGTCATAGAGGGAATGATGAGGGTCACTGCCGGCTGACGTGTTTCGAAGTACAACCTTCTTCCTCAGAGCCCAGCAGTCTGTCTTAGTATTAAGGGGTGCTAGGGGGGCTGCTGCACACAGAAGTTTTTTTTTTACATAGAATGCATGAAGGTAAAAAACCTTGAGCCTTTAGAACCACTTTAAACCAATAAACACAAGAATATGTTTTAAAATACAGACTGATGAGATCAATTTAATAAATAGATGTCACAGCCAATTTGATCAGCAATGATGAATATTAATTGTGTATGATTTGCATCTTTAGTTTCAACCTGCTTTCCAAAAGAAACAGTGTACATGTGAGCACAGATGTATAAAAGGTTAAATAGTATAGGTAGAAGAGAAACAGGGCTTCCCACTGGGAAGATTAGTGAAAAATTGGATCCCTGCAAGGAATAAATTGGCTATTAATGAATTATTATTGAATGTAATCATTCGCCATATGCCAGTTTAACTCACAAACCTTAGCACAGCATTGTAAGTCACATTTGGGGTTTTTCTGATGATTTCCTGATTATCCATTCAAACTGCTGATGCTGCTTCATGTTTAAGATAATTATAACCAGATGTCAGCAAATGTGTATCGCTCTGCATCAATTAACAATATTTTAATTTATAAAGTAATTTACAGGAGGAAAAGGAACCATTGTGGAATTATCTGTTTGAATTTGTTTTCTTAAAGTAAAAATTATGATTTTTGTGCATACTCTATGTACCAAACAGTTTACTTACTTTTAAGATACTTTGTTTTCTTGTCTGCTCTGGTTGGTCCCTAAGCTCTTTTTTAGCTGGTCCAACATCCACACATAGGCCCGGATTCACAAAGAACTTGCGCCAACGTATCTCCAGATACGCCACGTAAGTGCAAATATGCGCCGTCGTATCTATGCGCCGGGCCCACAAACTAAGATACGCCTAAAAACAGGCTTCATTCGACCGATGTAACTTGCCTACGCCGGCGTAGAGTGGGCGCATATTTACGCTGGACGCATTTGGCGCTCCCATTGATTTTCTATTCACATATGCAAATGAGGGAGATACGGCGATTCACAAACGTACGTGCGCCCGACGCAGTGCGCGTAAAGTCATACGTCCGGCGTAAAGTTATGCCCCATAAAGGAGGTGTAACTCAGCAGCATCCATGCAAAGGGCTGCACCAGGGAACACAAGCCAACGTATTTTACGTAGTTTACGTAGGACGTGAATATGACTAGGCGTAGGTTACAATCACGCCGTAGGTAGTGATCCGACGTATCTTAGGTAGTTGTTCCGACGTGATTCTGAGCATGCGCACGGGGATGCGTCCACGGGACGAGTTGGATTCTTTCACTTCAATACATGCCTGTAGGTATGCATGGGGGAACTTAGTGTAATTGGAAACAGAAGGCAACCTCAAAGACCCATAGCACAGAAACAGAACCATAGACAGCATTCAAACATGCAGGAAAGCATTTAAAAAGGTACTAGGATTTCATTGCCCATCTACCCAGAAGGTGACTCAGACAGCAATAAAAATCTCACAGGCTATACCCTTACTACTTTACTGAAACAAAAAATCATGGTGTTAGATGCACTTTAATGCTGGATCAGTACTGTGTGGGGTGCATTTTATAACTAACAAACTGTAGATATACAGTATTTAGCTATCTTTTACAGACTTCCACTGAGCGCATGTAAAGTTGACTGTCAACATCCAATATACAGAAACCAGATTTAACTACTATATATTTGTGAAGTTACATTGACATCTAGTGAGCAATTTGTAAAATAGCATCAGAGAACACAAACCCAGCAAGAAAGAAATAACAGCTGTAGTTCTGTTAGCATAAATAGTCATATCTATTATTATTATTTTTAGAAATATTTCTCTTAGGCGTTCATATCTAATTACATGCAGCA
Source organism: Rana temporaria (assembly GCF_905171775.1). Classification (NCBI taxonomy): domain Eukaryota; kingdom Metazoa; phylum Chordata; class Amphibia; order Anura; family Ranidae; genus Rana; species Rana temporaria. Next base: position 338,312,244 of record NC_053493.1, on the reverse strand, counting down.
AATTCACTTAATGGATATGTGGCCACACATAATAATGAGACCAATTTCTATTTGGGATCATCTGCTTGAAGTTTGCATGTTCTTTTTGTGTTTGGCTTTTTTGGGGGGATGGGGTGTGTGTGTGTGTGGGAGGGGGGGGGGGGGGGTTCTGTGTGGGGTTGATGTTTCCTTCTAAGACATGAAATCATACTGTTATGCTAATTGGCTTGAATGGTTCTGATTGCATGTTTCCAAAATCAATCATTTGTTTTGATTTAAAGCCCAACTCCAGTAAACTTAAATTATCAACTACCCTTACAACAACTATCCAGTGGTCTGAGGTCCTGACATCATAGAGACCAATGCAGGGCCTTGCACTGGATACGATAACACAGAAGGACAGTTCATCACCAGAGTGTGGGGTATGACAGGGTTTCAGATGATCAATACTGGGGGGTCATCCTCTTTGACCCTTCAAGCTAGCACTAGTGCGCAGTCCACTGCACTGCTAGAGCGGGTAATTCTGCCTCCTTGTCCAAAAAAGGTGATCAGTAGATGTATTTCACACAAACATGCTTACTCATCTCAGTAAGCACGTCTGTGTGAAATGCGTCCACTGAGCACCTTTTTTGGATTGATGTTTGCCATGTTGGCTTGATTTAATGGACTTTCAATAAATTCTTTTGATTTTACTTCCAGGTGTGCCACCATCCTTCTTTGTTTCCATTGGATTTCCCTGGCTGTGGACCAGGCAGGCACCCAGATCTCTTCAGCGGCTCACCAGATCCTCACATTAAGTGGTGTGTTCCCAGCTCTTTTTCTCATACTCCTGTCATAGCACCAGCATCCTGTTGGTTGGATGTTGGTTCTGAGGTGGAGGAAGGGACTAACATGAGCCAACAGAGAGGGGAGAGCACTGATAAATAACAAATTGTCAGTCATGTTCCCCCAGCCGCAGCATAATGCCAAGTTGCCTCCAGTTATAATGAAGATGGGGAGGATGCTGATGATGAGGTCACTGATGCAACTTGGATGCTGGATAGAGCAGAGGAGGAAAATGAGGGGGAGAAGCAATCCCAATGAGGCAGGATGTCCTCCAAAGGCAGGCATCATGGAAGAGTAAAGAGCAGCTACCCTATGCCTTCCGACTGTGGAGCTGTTATCTCCCGGCCCTCTTCACAGAGCTCAGCTGTGTGAGCCTTTTTCAGCACATGAGTAGCCAATCGTACTGTTGCAATTTTAAATTTTGCCACAAGCAGAAGAAGCGTGGCAAAAAAGCCAGCCATCTGGGTAACACGTGCTTGACAACGCATTTAACCTCGCACCACTCATCCCATTGGCAAGAGCACCCAAAGGCCAGACACAAGGGACTAAATTATTTTCCTCCTCACTCCTCACCTTTCATGTGTAACCCCGCTATATCTCATGACCTCTCAGCAGCCTCCACAGATAGGGATGACGGTATAGCAGAAGGTCCTTGCAACATGTCTGCCAGCAGCACACCACCAGTTGTAGAGTATAGCAGGCAAATGTCTTTGCCCCAGCTGCTGCAGAGAAAAAAAATACACTCCCTGCCACCCACATGCCCAGAGTTTAAATTCCAGATGGTCAAAATTGCTGGCTTTACAACTCCTGCCTTTAGTCTGGTGGATTTTGCCACCTTCCGTGAATTTGCAGAATGTGCTGTACCACAATGACGGTTTTCCAGTTGCTATTTCTTTTCACGTAAGACCATTCCAGCACTGTAAAATCACATGGAAGACAATGTTTTGGCATCATTGGGCAAGGCAGTCAGCCCCACGGTCCACTTTACTGCTGACTCATGGTTCAGCAAGCATGGTCAATGATGGTATATTTTGTTCACAGCACACTGGGTAAATCTGCTTGCAATTAGGAAGGATGCATGACAAGGCTCAGTGCTGGAGCCTGTTTTGCCACCACGTCTCCATACAACTGGTGGTGATGATGTGAGATTTGTCATCTCCACCCCTTCTCCTCCTCCTCCATGCCCTCCTCTGCTGGATTGTCATATGAACCACCAGTACCCCCAAGTGTTCAAGGGGCCATTCAACGAGTCAGGCTAAAAGATGTCATGCAGGGCTTCAGCTTTTCTGCCTAGGGAACAAGAGCCACACCGGAGCAGAGATTTTTTCAGCTCTGCCAGGGCAGGCCCAAAGGTGGTGCACACCATGGATGCTTGAGCCAGGAATGGTGGTGTGCGATAATGGGACTAACCTTCTGTCTGCCCTTCGACAGGGAAAGTTGATACATGTGCCATGTCCTTAATTTGGTCAGCAGCATTTATTAAACAGGTTTGCAAGATTTCCTAAAGCAGGCCAGAAGAGTCTGTAGTCATTTTAGGTGGTCAGTTTGGCTGAAATTCAGCGGGAATTCCATCTGCCCATAAACTGCCTGATTTGTGGCATTACCATCAGGTTGAACTCTGTCAACGAGTACCTGTGTGAGTTTGGCACAAGGACAGGCTCATGGCACCTCTGCTTTTATCCCCATGCAAATGGCTGCTGATAAAGGATGCATGCACTGTACTGTCACCATTTGAGAAGGTGACAAGGTTGGTGAGCAGTGACACTGAATGCATCAGTGGCACAATCCCTCTTGTGTTTCCTGCTGGAGCAGGCATTATGGACAGGGCACTAGAGGCAGAGCAGTGGGAGGAAGAGGAGGACTTCCTTTCATCTCAAGGCCATGTTTATACAGACACCATTCTTGCAATGCCACAGAACACACAAGAGGAGGGGGAGGAGGAAGATTATGGCTGTTTTGGAGGCATTGAGGCAGAGGAAGATATACATCAAACCTTAAGAGATAGGCCGCGGAGACCACCGTTATCGTTTACAGGACCACTCACTGAAAAGATGGATATCTCGGTTGTGGCAGCAGCTGCTGCCGTTACCGAGATATCCATCTTTAAAAACTGGAGGTATATATAAATGAGCGAGTCCTTAAAGCGGGGGTTCACCCTTAGAGGGCACTTTTCCCCCTTAGATTCCTGCTCGTTATTACTAGGGAATCGGCTATTTATTTAAAATATGTGCAGTACTTACCCGTTTACGAGACGCATCCTCTCCGTCGCTTCCGGGTATGGGCTTCGGGAATGGGCGTTCCTTCTTGATTGACAGGTTTCCGAGAGGCTTCCGACGGTCGCATCCATCGCGTCACGATTTTCCGAAAGAAGCCGAACGTCGGTGCGCAGGCGCAGTATAGAGCCGCACCGACGTTCGGCTTCTTTCGGCTACGAGTGACGCGATGGATGCGACCGTCGGAAGCCTCTCGGAAGAATGTCAATCAAGAAGGAACGCCCGCTCCCGAAGACCCATACCCGGAAGCGACGGAAGAAGATGCAGCTCGAAAACGGGTAAGTACTGCTCATATTTTAATATAAATAGCCGATTCCCCTAGACCGAACGAGCAGGAAGCTAAGGGGAGATTTTTTTTTTTTTTTAAATGGGTGAACTCCCGCTTTAAGTGGTTAAACATCACATTATTAATATTTTTTATTTTTTTTTTAAACTTATATAGCGCAGCACATGCGAACTAAATCGCCTCTGGGCGCTCGTTGTTCCTGTCTCTCTTGATATCAAAAGAGATGAGTTTTGATCTTTCTTCTGAAGGTCAGGTGGTTTTCCTCCAACCGAATGCTGGTTGGTAAAGCATTCCATAGTCTGGGACCTTGGAGCGCAAATCTTCTTTCTCCTTTGGACTTGAATTTGGCTTTGGGTATCTGAAGCAGATTTTGGTTGGTGGATCGCAGAATGCGATTGGCGTAGTGACGTTTTATCTTGTCGCAAAGATATTGCGGAGCCTTTCCATGGATGCACTTATGTGTCAGACAGAGTGCTTTAAAAGCAATTCTGTCCTTTACTGGCAACCAGTGAAGGGTTCTCAGCGAAGGTGAGATTGATTCCCATGTTTTTTTCCCAGTCACAAGTCTGGCGGCCGTATTTTGTACGACTTGCAGGCGAGCGATTTGGTACTTTGGGAGTCCGAGGTAAAGGGCATTTGCATAGTCCAATCTGGAGTTCACAATTGTTCCCACCACGACTGCTATGTCCTCTTTGGGGATACATGGAATAAGTCTGCGTAGTAGGCGCAGCAGATGGTGGGATCCGCTGACTACTGACCCTATTTGTGCGTCCATTGTCATGTAGGTGTCGAAGATGACCCCGAGACTTTTGACTTTGGAGCTAGGGGTGATTATTTGGCCCAGAATGGGCGGGGGGGGGGGGTCCAGGTTGTTGTCCGTTGACTCTTACGGCTGGCGTGTAATATTATTATTATACAAGCTTTATATAGCGCCAACAGTTTGCGCAGCGCTTTACATTATACAATGAGTAATCATGTTAGGTTACTAAGACCCAGGACAAGTCTTTCTGAAGGTTTGCCCATCTAGACAGTTAGTTGGGGCGGACTATGTCCCTTTTTTTTTAGATCCTGGGAGATAGAGAATGTAACAGAACATTGGATCTTAGATGTGATCACACATATTTATATAGATTGCTTCCCAGAGATTTTTTATGAAAACCCAATTACCAATTTGTCCAGAAAATAAACACATATTGGATCAGTGCATTCAGTTTACTGCTGAGAGCAGATGCAATTTCCCCTGTCCCTTCTTTTTCGGTTCCAGAAATAAACTGCAAGTTCTGGCCTTTCCTTGACTTGAAACAGCTTTATAAAGTGGAAGCACTTTTGAGTGAAATCCTTAGAGACAATTATCTCTACATGTGCTAGTGGCAAATTTCTATTAGAAAAACAACAACAACAAAAACAGCTGAGGCTTGATGTCAAACAGGAATATTGGTTACATTGGTTCAAATGCCTCCTGTTTATGTTGTCAACATCCCCTTGAACATTCTTGATTTTGAAGATTTTGACTTCAGTTATAGGAATTCTATGTCTCCACCATATAAAAATCTACCATTATGTTTAAATTATTTGGATATTGTAAGGGGCCGTACACACGACCGAGTTTCTCGGCAGAATTCAGCGAGAAACTCGGTCAGAGCCGGATTCTACCGAGAAACTCGGTCATGTGTACACTTTTGGCCCGATGGAGCCGCCGAGGAACTCGTCGAGAAAATAGAGAACATGTTCTCTATTTTCTCGTTGTTCTATGGGAGAACTCGGCCCACCGAGCTCCCTCGGCGGCTCCAGGACTGAACCACGCCGAGGGAACTCGATGTGTGTTTGGCACGTCGAGTTCCTCGGCCGTGTGTTACGGGGCTAAGATGTCCCAGACAAGCTTCTGGTTGGTTTGTGGCTTGTCAACAGGAAAAAGAGTCAGCTGACCCCAACACAATATTTGAAGCTGTGATCTCGACATTCTAGTTTGCAAAAGATTTCGGCCACCATGAAAGATCAAAGACCTAGTCGCTTACTACTTAGAAGGCAATCTGTACACCCAAGATTGAAGCCAGGGACTTTCTAGCTTTGGTGAGGATTCTTCTATGATTATTGTATTTCCATGGGCACACTGGCACCTCAGGAGATAAGTATTTTTTCTAAGGCAGTGGGACAAGAAGTCTAGTTCTTAACTCAGTTTTCTTCCTTCATGGGTCCATCAGGATAGTCATTGATGGAGATGGTAAAAAATTTGGTGGTGAGCAAATACCTCCATCCTGGCAAACTGATCTTGCTTACCACAGAGGCAAGCCAGCTAGGATGTGATCTAGTATGCATATCATACTAGCTCATTATGTAATGCTCACCTGAGATCGAATCCCCTGTTGCAGTGCCTAACACAGCACTGGAGACATGTTGTCCCGGGGTTACTTCTGGGTATCGCGGCTCCGGTGCTGTGATTGGCCGGAACCACGATGACGTCACTCCCGCGCATGCACGCAGGAGTCGGCAGTCATGGCATGACCTCCTTTAGAAATGGCACAATTTACGTTTCTAGAGTGCGCCTGTGCCGTTGTCTACGGCGCATTCGCCGTAGACTTTGGTGCACGTCTTAGGAGGTTTTGGAGATATTTCCAGCACCTACAGGTAAGCCTTAATCTAGGCTTACCTGTAGGTAAAAGTGGTTGTACAGGGTGTACAACCACTTTAAGCATTCATTGTAGTGCCTGCTCTCTTTCGCCCTCCGTGTTGGCTAACTGATTATGTCCCGTAGTATGCTGACATGAAGTGGCCAGAAATACAGAAAATTGTTTTCAAAGACTTACCATAATTTTCTATTCTTTAATTTTATATTGTATACTTATGTCAGTAGGTTCCCACCTTCTGGTTTCCTATTGTGAGCTCAGAGTTGCTCTGTGCTCTTTTTATAGGCTAGTTATGGGTGGTCCTATGGGATCAGGGGAGGAGGAGCTGACCCATAGTATTCTGACATAAAGATTGACAAGAAAAGGAAAATCACAGTAAGCATTTAATAACAATTCTCCATGATAAAAACTGAAAACTACTTACCGACTTTTCAACCCCTGAAATTCTTCTTAAAAGTCGGGGGTCGTCTTATACGCCAGTAACCTAACATGCAGACCGCGGCCGTCCATTTTTCAAAAGCGCGCCCTCCTTCCTTCTGCTGTTCCGTGATAGGCGGAACACTCAGCTTTCCAGCAGAGCCTCTGTTCAGTGTTTCCGCCTATCACGTATGCCCTCTCGTCCTCGGCTCGGACGAGAGGGCATCCATGATAGGCGGAACACTGAACACAGTGTCTCCCGTGGGAAGCTGAGTGTTCCGCCTATCACGGACAGCACAAGAAGGAGGCCGCAGCTTTTGAAAAATGGACGGCAGCGGTCTAACAGATTCTGCATTGTCAGGGATAAGGTAAGGGGATCGTCGAGACATGCAATGGCACAGTGAGGTATGCAGTTGACACAGTGAGGCCATGTATTGGTGCACAGTGAGGAATGTAATGGAGGCACAGTGAGGCATGTAATCCGGAGGCACAGTGAGGCATGGTAATGGTGGCACAGCGAGGCTTGTAATGGTGGCACAGTGAGGCATTAATGATGGCATAGTGAGGCATGTAAGGTGGCACAGTGAGGTATGTAGTGGGTGGCCAGTCTGGCATTGTAAATGGTGCACAGTCTGGCATGTATTAGTTGGCACAGTCTGAGCATTGTATTGGTTGGCACAGTCCTGGCATGTAATGGTGGCAACAGTGAGGCATGTAATGGTGGGCACAGTAGTAGGCATGTAATGATGTGGCACAGTCTGGCATGTAATAGAGGCACAGTCCTGCCGGTAATGGCACAGTGAGGCATTGTAATGGCACAGTGAGGTGAGGCGAGGCATGACTAGTAGGAAGGGGGGTCGTCTTATAAGGTGAGTATATCCCAAATACCAAACATTTCTAGCTGGAAATTAGGGGGTCGTCTTATACGCCTAGTCGACTTATGCCGCGTACACACGGGCCAAACATGTATGAATGAAACCGGTCCGCCGGACCCGTTTGTCACCGTACATCGTCCTTGCCCGGGATTTCTTTACGATGGCTGTACTAACCATAGTACAGAAATCCGCGCGGTAAACAATACGTTGGGGCGTGTCCGCTCCGCGGACGTGGGCCGGGCCTGCCAGGTTAAATGCTTCCACGCATGTGTCGAAGTCATTCGACGCATGCGAGGGATGGCGGGCGCTCGGACATGTACGGTAAGGTCTGTACAGACGACCGAACATGTCCGAGTGGGCAGGATCCAGCGGGCTGTTTTAAAACAAGTCAGGAATATTTGCCCGCTGGGAAAAGGCCCGGCGGGCAAATGTTTGCTGGAATCCTGCACGCTCTGGCCTACACACGACCGAACATGTCTGCTGAAACTGGTCCGCGGACCAGTTTCAGCAGACATTTTCGGTCGACTGTACGGGGCCTTATACGGCCTCGGCAAATACAGTATTTATTTAGTAAAATTCCACAGCTATGAAATATATTAGTTATTGAATTAGAGTTCTACTTCAGAGGGACAGACGTGAAATAGTGACTTTCAAAAGTTTCATGCTTGTCCATTTACAGTATCTCCTTCTAAGAGTGGACTTCTCAGAAATTCCACAAGGTGGCGCTTTATTCATCTGCTTCAGCTAGGTACTTTGGGAAGAAGCTCATGGAATATAACTGGAAATATACTTCCCAATAAGCTACTATTAGGTTAAACTGTTAAAAGGACTCTTTAATGGATAAGCAGACAATGTTTTAAAAATGAGGAGGTGTGAAATCAGTAAATTATAACCAATTAACATTGTACTGTATCTCTTTGCAGCTAATATGCAATCCAGATCCTCAGCCAAGAGCCTGACGCAATTTGTATTTTTGCCAACCCCCCTCTAATTAACCATCCTGACTGAGAGCTCTGTGCTAATACTACTGTGACTTAAAAGTATATTTTAATCCCTCACAAAACCCTAGAATTGAATATATAGCTGCTCTTTATTTGTAAACCAACATATCATATTTTTTCAGTCAGTTGGCTCCAGCTTGGTGTCTGGTTTTATTCTATAGTCTCTTCTCCACACACGTCTGACTTCTCCCATGACCCCCATCCTGGCGGCACTCCCACTCATGCCTCTCCTCCAGACTCCCTCAAAGACTGCAGATGTGATATAAGATAAAAGATGGTCAGAGGTTGCGGACATGATACAAGAGATGGTTAGAGGCTGCGGACATGATACAGGAGGTGTCAGAGGCTGCGGGCATGATACAGGAAATGGTTAGAGACTGAGGACATCATACTAAAGATGGTAAGAGAATGCAGACATAATATAAGAGATGGTCAGAGACTGCAGACATGGTACAAGAGATGGTCAGAGACTACGGACTTGATACAAGAGATGGTCAGAGACTGCGGCCTTGATACAAGAAATTGGCAGAGATACAAGAGATCAATGCAGCCTCACCAGTGCCCAATAAATGCAGCCTCATCAGTGCCTATCAAATGCAGCCTCACTGTGCCCATCAAATGCAGCCTCACCGTGCCTATCAATGCATCTCACTGTGCCCATCATTGCATTCTCACTGTGCCCATTAATGCAGCCTCACTGTGTCCATCATTGTAACCACAATGCAACTTTACAGTGCCCATGAATGCAGCCTCAATGTGCCCATGAATGCAGCCTCACTGTGCCCATGAATGCAGCCTCACTGCCCATCAATGCAGCCTGACTGTGCCCATCAATGCAGCATGACTGTGCCCATCAATGCAGCCTCACTGTGTCCATCAATGCAGCCTCACTGCCCATGAATTCACCCTTACTGTGCCCATGAATGCAGCCTCACTGTGCCCATGAATGCAGCCACACTGCCCAAGATTGCAGCCTCACTGTGCCTATCAATGCAGCCTCACTGTGCCCATGAATGCAGCCTCACTGCCCATTAATGAAGCCTTACTGTGCCCATGAATACAGTCTCACTGCCCATGAATGCAGCCTCACTGTGCCCATCCATACAGACTCACCATTGTCTGGATCACACACACATCGGGCATTTCCCGCTGTGTGTGACACATAAGAGGAGAAGGAGAGAGGGAGGGGACACTGCAGCCACAGCTCAAAGCGGCCCCAGGGCAGTTGGCCTACCAGGAAATGTCCCAATATTCAATTGTATTAATACCTGAAGTGCAATATAAAAAAAATGAAAAGTTCCTTTAAATATAATTCCTGGGGGGTACTCTTAACCTGCCTGTGATGTGGCACATCTGTACAATGTATACAACCTACTACAACAAAACTGACATCAAGAAAAAAAATGCTGTTTAAGCTGTCAGCCAACAGCAGCTTCAATTATTTAATTCTACTGGTCAGGGGCAAAGCTTTGCCAATTAGCACTGTCAGAGCCCTGATTGGACAAAGTGATGATTACTTTCTCAGATCAAGGATCAGTGCTCATAGTTCCACCCCACACTATAAAAGGTAATTTACAACAGAAATATCTTGTAGTGTGTTGGTGTGGAGATAGATAGATCTTGTAGCAGTTGGTAGTGTTGGTTGAACAGTTTGGCCCGAGCTTGAGTTTGAGCCTAACATTTGCCTGTTTAACCATTTGCCAAATATCCAAATTTGTAAGGTGTTCACTGGGTGTTCGCCCCACCAAACACCCTGCAATGCAATGCACTGCACAGTGTAAGTTGCTTGTTAAGGAGCAGGGACAGGAAGCCGGCTTCCCCACTGACAGCTGAATAATAATAAAAAAATATTTTAAGTCTGGTATGGATTTTAAGGGAAACCCCATGGCAAAAAAAAAAAAACCAGAGTGGGACCTCCCCCCAAATCCATTACAGACCCTTATCCAGGCATGCAGCCCAGCAGGTCAGGAAATGGGAGGGGGGGGGGGGGTGAGCGAGCACTGTTGCAATTTGCATTTTCTGCCGCAAGCAGATCAAGCATGGAAAAAACACCAGCCAGTTGGACACCACATGCTTGACAAAGTATTTAACAACCTACCACTCAGCCCCTTGGCATGCTCAGCCCCTTGGCAAGAGCACCTGAAAGCCACACACAAGGGAATCAATTCTTCTCCTCCTCACTCCTCACCTTTGATGTCTCCCTCTGCTATATCTCATGACCACTCAGCAGCCTCCACTGACAGGGATGATGGTATAGCAAAGGGTGTCAAAGGTCCTTGCAACATGTCTACCAGCAGCACATCACCAGCTGTAGATTAAAGCAGACAAATTTCTCTTCCCCAGCTGCTGCAGCAAAAACAATATATACTTCCTGCCACCCACACGCCCAGAGTCTAAATTCCAGATTGTACAAATTGCTGGCTTTACAACTCCTGCCTTTCCATTTGGTGAATTCTGCCCCCTTTCATTAATTTGTAAAATGTGCTGTACCACGATGGCACATTCCCAGTCACTATTTCTTTGCACACAAGGCCATTCCAGATTTTTACCACCATGTGGAAGGCAATGTTTTTGCAATCGTTGGGCAAGACAGTCACCCACAAAGTCCACCTTACTGCTGACGCATAGCCCAGCAAACATGGTCATGGAAGATATATTTTGTTCACAGCACACTGGGTAACTCTGCATGCAACTAGGAAGGATGCAGGACAGGGCTCAGTGCTGGAGCTTGTTTTGCCGCCATGTCTCCATACAGCTGATGGTGATGATGTGAGATTTGTCAGTTCCACACCCTCCTCCTCCTTCTCCATGCCCTCCTCTGCTGGATTGTCCTATGAACCAGCAGTACCCCCTAAGCATTCAAGGGGCCATTCAATGAGTGAGGCTAAAAGATGCCATGCAGTGGTTCAGATGTTCTGTCTAGGGGACAAGCGCTATGGGCAGAGAAGAGATTCTTTCAGATTTTCAGGTGCAGGCCTATAGGTGGTTTACGCCATAGAAGCTTGAGCCAGAAATGGTGGTGTGCGATAATGGCACTGTCCGCCCTTCAACAGGGAAAGTTGCCACATTTAGGAGCAGAGTGTCAGAAAAGCTTTGCACAGAGCAGGTAAGTAGAACACATTTATTATTTTAATAAAAAAACTAAAGGTTAAATGTTACTTTAAAACAAAAAATCATTCCCCCCCCGCCCTCTGGTGCCACATTTGAGGGGGGGGGGGGGGAGAGAGGATACCTGTCTTTGGCAGGGGTGGGCAGAACTGCTTTAATTGCACTTTTTGAAGACAGCCTGGTTGGGGGTTTTGTGTGTACGTTTGTGGTATATAACAAAGTGTTGAATCTCCATTGTCTGTAGCTAAAAGGTGTGTGCATACAGTAGTACCCTTTATACAAGGAATCTTCCAAAAATTTCCATACTTTTTTTAGTTCTTTTTATTAGAATTTCATAAACAAATTACATCACTTTTCTACATAAAGGTGAAGAGTGCTTCCGCGCCACCAAATGTAAGATAAAGATAAACAATCAAATAAATGCTGCTTAATCTGAATAAGTAAATAAATAATTATATACCTCAAGTGGATGTATAAAAAGTGATCAGCGCATAAATAGGTAAATCAATAATGCATAAATAAATATTCCAAAGTGAAAATTCACTTAGTGGTAAAATGCCCAAAATATTGTGCAAAGTGGTAAAATACCAAAACAATTTGTGCAATACTGTGCAATATATGCATAGGACAAATAGTAAACAAAAAAGTCCCAAAGTGGATGATAAAGTGTCCTTGTGTAAACAGATATCCAAACAAATATGTCTTCACAGTCTTCTTATGTAGCTCTTCTATAAGTTGTGCTCACAGAGCGCTTACCTTATGGCAGGTGTATAACAGCTTGTGCGGATTTAAAAATTCCAGGGATGGTTCCTCTGCGTTGGTCTCCAGCTGTTGTCTGTCACTGTGGGTGTAGATGGTTTCACATGATCTCTCCTCCAACAAATGGCCCCACTCCCCTTTGGTTCTCTGGTTGGGGACCTCAGAACCAATCCCTTTATATCGAAATTCAGGATGATGGTACATTTTTAATTGTTTATTAATTTCAACCTCAGAGGCTCCTTTTCTGCATCTCTCCTCGATGTTAGCCCAAGTGTAAAGCAGAGAGACATCCCATAGTGAAGTATATCATTGAATTTTATTAAATAAAAACATAGAAACTTACATAAAGGATTGTTAAGCAATGTAAAACAACGATTCAGCGTTCAGTTCTTCTAGTGATTCCTGGTGCATCAGGCCCTTACTAGTTACGCCCCATCACGTGCTTCATCACCCCCCTGACGTCAATACTTTGTAGAGCCATCTTTTGCTGCTATCACAGCTCCAAGTCGCTTTGGATAAGTCTCTATGAGCTTGCCACATCTTACCACTAGGATTTTTGCACATTCCTCCTTGCAAAACTCGCAAAAGTTGTAACAGTCAAAAGGCTAACAGAAAGTTGTAACAACAGGCAAAAGTTAAGTCCAACTGCCTGCTTGTTCTAGTATTGAAAACAAAAGTTTAAGCCTCAGGGCAAGGGCAGGGCAATAGGAGATTACTGGGCCCCCGGGCAATAGGAGATTATGGGGCCCCCAGGCAATAGATTATGGGGCCACACAGTATACACATACACACACACGCACACATACAGTATACACACACAGTATACACACACACAGAATACACATACAGACACACAGTACACACACAAAATATACATATACACACAGTATACATATAAATATACACACAGTACACACACAGTATACACATACATAATATTTCAGGGACAGATGTAAAAAAACACAGATTTTTACATACTGTCCCTGGTTTTACTGAGGCTGGCAACCCTGATGGGGCCCCCTAGTGTCATGGGGCCCTCGGGCAGTGCCCGAGAGCCCGAATGGTCGGTCCACCCCTTCCTCAGGGCACTCAACAATGAATAGTTGCAGTAGTTTACCACTCTACTATACTACCCCCCCCCCCCAAAAAAAAAAGTCCTGTCTAAATATCTCTTCATCACACAATTGACCTAACTAGCCTAACCACTAGGTTACAAAGTCTGGTGGTTGTAAAGGGTTTGACATTTAAAGGACCCTGTGTGGAGCCATATACCAGGTGATCACCACAAATATGGTGTCTGGAGTCCATGTGGGGAGACATGTTTCTCTCAACAGAGGACTGTGTCTATGCTTATCCCTGATTACTGATTGGGTGCTGCAGAGGTCCAGGCATTATTTTTGGATAGCATGACAAATTTTTCTGGGATTTTCAAAGTTGTATGGGACAAGAATTCTCAAACCGAGTGCACAATATTTGTCAAGAATTTCACTTTTGCCAGAACACAAATAGCAACACTAATATTTTTTTCCAGAAATATTTAAAAAACTATCTATTTCCTTTTAACACGTGAGAAACTATGCCTTTCAGACAGCAGACGTCTGCCTCCAGTTATTGCTGGACTAATTCCAGGTATAGAACACCTAAATATATTTTGATAGTCTTATACAAAGATGCTTCATTGTGTTAACATTGACAAGCATTTGTTACTGGGAAATGTAACGTCCTTCTCAAGCCTTTAGTTTTTTTCTTCCCAGAGCGATAAACAGGCAATTTTTAAGGCATATTGGCATGTTAAATGTCTTCAAGGAATATCATTTACCCAATTTTAATGATAAATGCAGAAACTGGATTTGTCCTGAACCCTGCTGGAGAGAGTGGCAAGGACAGAGAAAGACTTTTACATAATTTTCGGCTAAATAGACAAAGTTGCTGTCTAGAGTTGGGTGAACGGTTCCAGCCGAGCAAAAGTTGGGCCTAAACATCGCCTGTTCACCCGATCAGTGAACACCCGAATTTGCGGTGCACTTGGTGTGATGTTCGCCTGCTAAGTGCCCAACGATGCCCTGCGTGCTGCACAGTGCATTCTAGGGCCCTAATTGAATTAAGCAATGCACCTAAATGCTGATGAGGTGAAAAGATTGCCCAATCAGGGCACAGAGAACAGTTGGAGCCATGATGGGGCAATGTCATGATGCCCAATCATGGCTCAGTGCTCATAATCCAACCCCACACTATAAAAGGTTCCTTCCACAGGAACCTTTTTCAGTTTGTTGGTTGGAGTGGAGATAGAGCAGGGGTACAGTTTGTTAATAGCGAGTTAGTGTGTTTATTGTGACTCTAAATGTAGAGTGTTAGTGTAGTGTTAGTGTACTATGAGTATAGTGTCAGTATAGTGTGAGTATAGTGTAGTGTCACTGTAGTGTGTTAGTGTGGTTCAGTGTTTAACACAGCATTACATAACACTTAGTGCTGTATACCCCTTTTCTAACTGCAACGCTGTTGTTCCCCCTTTTTGTTTTATTATTTTCGTTATGGTTGTTATTTCAGTGGCAGTCCTCAATTTAAAGTGTACCAAACATCCTTTTTCATTGAATAAACTGCATCCAATGACACATTTCCAGTATCTGTTATTGGGTAATAAGCCCCCCATCATGTCTGGAAGGCCAACAAGGAGAGGCAAACATTCTCTTGCCACTATGAGGGGGCCAGTAACGTCTGTGTCCACAGGCAAAGGTGTACATGGTCCATTCTCGGGCTGGGCACATTTTACTCTGTTTAGTGATGTTACCATGCTATCCAGCCACAGCATGCAGAGGAAGTCCTCATCCTCTATCACCCAAGTTGACACTAGTTTTCAGTCCACAGCAGCTGCCAGAGGGACCTATTCTGCCTTGTCCACAGCTACTCCTGCCATATACAGATTGAGAAGCCCATACGATCTATATTCATGGGATTTTTATCAAACCTGGGGCAAGTCAACAAATTAACAATTAAATTAATGGAAGCTCTGCTAGCAGAGATACATAAAATACGTAAAAAGCTAAGAAAACACATTGACTACACTCCTTTGCCTACACAAAGCCAAAACCATACTTATTAAGGGCAAATGTATATATTATGAACATGGCAACAAAAGGCAGCAGGACTAGAGTTAGAACACTTAGTTTCCAACAAGAACAGGAATTCCCAATGAACAAGGCCTTAGGATTTTTCCTGCAATTGGCAAATTACATTTTTTGGGACTATTACGCCCACCTCACAAGGATTCAACTACACCTATGCCTAGAACACACGGCTAACAGCTGGCTTCTGTTGGATGAGCATGCTGAAAAACCAGCAGCCTACTGGCTCTTGAACAGCGCTCTCAACTGATAACTGAGAGTACTGACTGAGGTGTTCTGGTGGGGGGCTGTCCCCCTGTCAGAACACAACAGCACAGAAGGGGAGATCGCTGTACAAGAATCAGATTGTTAGTATAGCGGCTCTGACCAGAGCTTTCAGGTTTTTGCTTACACAAGCAAGGACCATAAAGCCATGGTGGAGCGAGATTGGGGTTGGAGAAACTTGACTGGACTGCACAGAGGACCCCTTTGGGATGAATTAGAGTGGAGACTGCCAGCTAGGCCGTCTCGTCCGCATCAGTGGACATCATAGGACCTATGTGTTATGCTCTTTACATGCAGGCTTGATGTAAATGCATTTCAGATTTGTTTAATAAAGAAGTTATACAGTATTGCACTAGGGGTCTTGCCTTTACTATCTCCACATTTAAAACCGATGGGCAAGAAAGCTAAAGGAAAGAAGAACATTATATCGGCTGTGGATCTGAGGTCTTGCTGTTTCAGACCCTGGGTGCTGTGAATGCTGGCTACCCCCTAGATGGGAGAGCTCTCTAGTGACTGAGGTACAAGAGCACAAGTGGAGGTACCAGTATCAAGCACCAACTTTAATATATTGGAGCACCTTTAAAGAGCACCTGTCACTTTATCAGTTATTGATGAACTTACTAATTGGGCATCCTTGAAGTTCTGATTTTATGATACATGGATTTGGAGCACCTTTAAATAGCACCAGTCACTTTATCAGCCACAGAAGGACTTATTTTTTTTGTTATATCGGATTTTATGTATATACAGTACTCATATTTTGGCATACACATTTTTTACCATATGAATTGCTGATTCTGGAGCTTATGAATTTTACTGCATATGAATTGGTTCATTTATGGTTTAACCGCTTGCTCACCGCCCTATAGACGATATACGTCTACAAGGCGGTAACTTAACTCTCGGAGGACGTCCATGGACGTCCTCCCAGAATTGTGCGCCCCATGGGGCGCGCACATGGGAATGTCCGTGACCGCCGGATCACGGGTCACGGTAAATCGCCGCTGATATCGGCGGTTTACCACTTGATCGCTCCGTCCAAGCGATCACTTGTAAACAAACCGGCGTCATGTGATGACGCCGGTTCCTCCCACCCCTCTCTGTACCGAACGGTACAGTGTGAGAGGAGAGGGGAGAGAGCGGATGCAGCACGAGTGCTGTGGGCTGGATCTGTGACAAATGCAGTCACAGATCCAGCCAGCCATCCATCCCTGCTCAGCCATCCCTGCCCCAAACTAATACTACTCTACTGTGCAATACTCTGCAATACCCCACAGTACTCTGCAATACCCCACACTACTCTGCAATACCCCACACTACTCTGAAATACCCCACAATACCCTGCAATACCCCACACTACTCTGCAACGTCACCTATGGGGATTTTTAAGTAGCGAAGTTTGGCGCCATTCCACTTGCGTGTGCAATTTTGAAGGGTGACATGTTGGGTATCTATTTACTCGGCGTAACTTCATCTTTCACATTATGCAAAAGGATGAAGAAAAAAATACTAAATTTGCTAAATTTTATAACAGAAACAAAGAAAAATAAAAATTTTTTACAGAATTTTCAGTCTTTTTTCTCTTATAGCGCAAAAAATAAAAAAAAACAACGATGATTAAATACCACCAAAAGAAAGCTCTATTTGTGTGAAAAAAAGGACGAAAATTTCATTTGGGTACAATGTTGTATGACTAAGTAATTGACATTCAAATTGTGAGATCACCGAAAGCTGAAAATTGGTCTGGTTATTAAGTGGGTTTACGTGCCTGGTGGTCAAGTGGTTAAAGCACCTGTCACTTTTAAATTTTAATGTTTATCCTAGATACCAATTTGCACATGGCTATTTAATAATATATGTATACATTGTACACAATCTGTAACACGATCATATAGGAACGCTCTGATTATTTGCTTACACACATTTCCAATATATATTTTAATTATCCTCACAAGCAGCACCACGCCCACTACACATTCCTTTTTTCTATAAAATACCCCTTGCAGGGGTTGTTTTCAGTAGAGGCAGCAGCTTTTTCATATTTATTCAGATACCACACACACATTGCACGGAACCAGCGTCAGAATTGTCTCGTCCATATCAGTGCCCAACCATACTAATGCGCTTCTGGAAGAATGGTCAAACATTCCCATAGTTCACACATTCCTAAACATTGTGGACAGCCTTCCCAGAGGAGTTGAAGCTGGTATAGCTGCAAAGGGTGGGCCAACTCCATATTGAACCCCATGGACTAAGACTGGGGTGCCATTAAAGTTCATGGGCGTGTAAAGGCAGGTGTCCCAATACTTTTGGTAATATAGTGTATTTCCAGCTATTACTAGCAGTATTAGTCTGTATGTCAAGCTATTTGGTATTCTACCTTCAGAGTAATGATGACTTGTGGCTCCGTATTTCAATAAACAACGAATGCCTTTCATAAGACTCTAAACAGGATGTTCCATGACATAAAAGGAAGTAAAAAAATAGACAAATCACTTGAAATAACAATGGATGCATCAGGTTTCTTGTTTACTTACAGCTAAAATTAAAACGAAAGTCTTTCTACTTGCAGTGCAGATTGCAGGTATAACATATTCCATTAACACTTTTATTTTAAATGCTCTTTAATAATGTATTTACAACTGTTGTGAAAATAAGTAAAAATATATTCAAATTCATAGTAGGAACAAAAAGTTTTTGAAGTTTTTTGAATAAACTGCAATTTTAGTTGATATAGGTTATGATTGTTTTGCAATATTCGGTTTCTTTTAGAATAGCTGGTACTGTACAACAAAGTAGTCTGATGCATGTGATATGTGATAACCTTTTTTCTGAGTGGACATTCATTAGCTAACCCTTTATGTTCTTTTTACCTTTTAGCTATGTATGCTTTTGTAAGTGTCTGTTGTAAATATTTTGTATACCTACTGCATTTTTACATTTGCTAAAACATTTACTTTGCTACAATAATTAACTCTGTTATGCACATCAGTTATAATATCTGCATATAACTACTGGACCCCTAAATATGTTTAAACATTTAAGTTATTGCAATAATTATATATAGATTTTATTACAATCAGAAATTCCTTTATATATGTGAAAGTGGAGGATAAAAGTACATTTATTTGATACATTCAAACATTTGTATCATTATTAAAAAATGTGTGTTTTAACATTTTGGGTAAGAAAGATAATTTTTCAAACAAACTTGAAAATGTAGTAATAAAAAGGAGGCAGTTTTCTTTGGCGGAAACCTGTAGTGAGAAAATATAGAGGCTGACCACACCTTGTGAAAATACTAGTTCCCTGGATGCATGAGTAACAGGTGAAAAAATAATTTGGGAGTTGGAATCTCTTTTGTGAGGCACTTAACTGTCTCAGATGTTTGGAGACCTGGAGGAATAACATGCATTATAATACTACGCTTTACATGACTTCTCTCTAATTTGAGAGTCATGCCTATCTGTTAAGCATCTCTGTGTGATCTTGGTGAAGAAGACACTCGTGATGTGGGATGCACATAGGGAGCATGAGATTGAAACACTGAGCACTTTTTAAGGACTTTTATTACACTTATTTTTTATGCTGATTTGTATTAATGCACTATTATTTTTTCGTAAAGTGCAGCACATTCGTTGTATATAATGGTTGAGGCACCCAGAGGGTGCCAGAGTATTCCTTCCTGGGCATGATAATTTAACCACAGCCACTTTTTAGCCACACCCACTTATTGCCACACCACAGGTCGCTGTCCCCCTGAAGTGTACCTCATTCTCAACTTTAAACTTTGGAAGATATGTATACATGTAATTTATTTATCAACTTCCTAAAGGGGTTGTTAATGTAAAAACAATCCCTAAATAGCTTCCTTTACCTTAGTGCAGTCCTCCTTCACTTACCTCATCCTTCGATTTTGCTTTTAAATGTCCTTAAATGTCCTTAAATGGCATTTGGCAGTTGAACGACATGTTGATGCCCTGCGTTGGGCCCTGCGTTGGAGCGTCGCCCAAGATAGATTGGGGAGAATCTTGATGTAAGCACCGTCAAATTACACCTCCCCAGTCTCTCAGGCCTTGCATAATATCATTTCCCTCTGGGGGTAGTGGTGTAGGCAGCAAACTACATTTCGGGGCCTTTAGGGGTCTGTAGATTTTGGGTGTAGGGCTGTATGGACTCTGTCTAGTTCCACGTTGGTCTGTGGGGAGTCCAAAACCTGCTGCAAGATGGCACTCACGTAGCTGCTATGTCTTCCATGCCTGTAGCCTCCGGGATGCCCCGCAGCCGCACCTTGTTCCTGCGGCTTCTGTCCTCGAAATCCTCTAAGTCGAGCTGGAGGTCCACCGCTGTGTCCGCCTGGGATATATGGGATTGTTCCAGGGCCTCCACCCGTTATTCTAGGAATGAAAACGATTTTTTGCCCATATCGATTCTGTCCGTGAGCAAGTGGACTTCTGCTCTAACCGCCTGGATGTCGCGTCGGTGGGCCTCTACTACTCTGAAAATCAGGGTCCCAATGTCCTGCTTGGTGGGCAAGGCCTGCAGGAGCGCCCGAATGTCACCCTTGTGTCGGTCCCCCTCCCTCTGGGTGGAGGGGATGGTGACATCCGACATGTCCAGGCGGAAGATCGCATGGGTCGCTGGCAGGGAGTTTTTTACAGAGGCATCGTTCAGAGGCTGCCAGACTCAGATACAGTTCCAAGCATAGTGACTAAAGTTACTCCAGAGAACGACTGGTGTTTTTCACTAAGGAATGTTCTGAAGAAACCCAATCCAGCAGCACATCCTTGTCAGGAACATCTAAGGTTTGATATCTTGAAGGCACAACTAGACCCAGTGGGGTTGCTCCTTGAGATGAGCTGTTAATTCACCAGTTGTGGAGGCGGTGTCACTTATCACTGAAACGTTTTTGGGAGAAGCACTATAAGAAGCAATAAAATCTTCTGTAGCTACCATTAATTAACCAGTTCCGGACCAGCCGCCACAGTTATACTGCAGTGTTTGCAGAGTCAGGCCTGATCTCTGCAATCACTAACAGTTTTTTTGTTAGTGTTTGAATCAGTCGCTGACAGTCAGGAGCTTTTTTTCCTGTGAGTCTCACTACTGTACCACTAAATTTAGAGACCAAAATGCCAAATCAAAGGTAGTGAAGTGAAGAGGACTACACATTTCTAAGCATTACTGATATTGAAGAGGAAGTCACCTATCTGTCAGATTCAGGCTCAGAATACAAACCAGTAGACAGCAGCAGCTCCCTGACAAATGTCTCTGACGACAGTGTAGTTATCCCTGCCAAGGTCAGGCGTACCTGACCCCATTTTTCTGCTGTCGTCCAGGTGCAAGAACCGCAGAGCTCTCGTATGGAGCAGAGAGCCAGTACTAGTGCCGCTCATCCTTCTGGTGAACTGGCAAGCACCAGTGGCCTAGTAAATCCTGGTCGTGTATCCAGCACTGCAGTGTCACTTGGTGATGTGGCGAGTCCCATAAGTGCAGTTCAAGCTGGCGAGGTGGCTAGTGCATGTAGTGCCCCGCTGCCACCAAGAAGAAGACAAACACAGGCCCGTCAAGCCCATAGTGCCCTTCCTATGGGCTTGACGAATCACTTCTGCAGCACCCATACTTCCCCCATGTATTTTCCAACCAGGAATTCAGGTGGAAACAGTTGATTTTATGACACTTGATTTTTATTCGCTGTTTTTCACTTTCACTTTTTCATTTTGGGGTGTAATTCCACATATGTCCATGACATGTTTAAGCAATATATCATTTAGTGACAACTTTGTGCAAAAAACTTTGTGTAATTTTCCCAAAACTGGTGGCAAAATATTAAATATTGCATGGACTCAACATGCCTCTCTGCAAATAGCTTGGGGTGTCTATTTTCCAAAATGGGGTCATTTGGGGGGGGGGGGTTTGTGCTATCTGGGCATTTTATGGACTTCCAAAGTGTGATAGGTAGTAAGGAGTGAAATCAAAAATTTACGCCCTTAGAAATCCTGAAGGCGGTGCTTGGTTTTCAGGGCCCCGTACGCGGCTAGGCTCCTAAAAAGTCCCACACATGGGTTATCCCTGTACCAAAGACACGTGGCTGAATACATTTTGGCCTAAATGTAGGCCCAATTTAGTTTATTGGATTTTTCTTAAAACAAAAAGTAGAAAATATAATTTTTTTAAAACGTTTTGGTCTTTTTCTGTTTATATTGCAAAAAAATCTCAGAGGCAATCAAATATCATCAAAAGAAATCTCTATTTGTGGGAAAAAAAGGACACAAATGTTGTTTGGGTACAAAATTGCATGACCGCACAATTACCAGTTAAAGAAGCGCAGTGCCAAATTGTAAAAAGTGCTCTGGTCATTCAGCAGCCTAATCTTCCGGGGCTGAAGTGGTTAACCATCTTGCTAAAAATGAGTTAAGAAGCTATAAAACTACAAATTTTCAAGCCCTTAAAAGGCCTTTTTTATGAGATTTGGTTTTACTTCACTTTAGTTTTATTTATATATATATATATATATATATATATATATATATATATATATATATATATATATATATATATATATATATATATATATATATATATATATATCATAAATATGTCACGTGTATGTACATTGGAATTGTTTATATGATTTATTTTGAAATAAGCGCACCATTCTTCAATTATATAGTCACTGTACTGCAAGATCACTTTTAAATGGTGCAGATGTTCTGGTTGTTTCAAACACGTTGTATCTAGCACACATAGCAGCGCTTTAGTAATTCTCATACTATAGTATGAAATCTATGGTTTTTATGTCAGGAGTGAAGTAGACCTCTAGGTCTTCCTGACCTACATCAACCACTTAAGCCCCGGACCATTTTGTTGCTAAATGCCCAGGCCAGGTTATGCGATTCGGCACTGCGTCGCTTTAACAGACAATTGCGCAGTCGTCCGACGTGGCTCCCAAACAAAATTGGTGTCCTTTTTTCCCCACAAATAGAGCTTTCTTTTGGTGGTACTTTATCACCTCTGCAGTTTTTATTTTTTGTGCTATAAACAAAAATATAGCGACAATTTTGAAAAAAATGCAATATTTTTTACTTTTTGCTATAATAAATATCCCCCAAAAACATATATTTAAAAAAAAATTTCCTCAGTTTAAGCCGATACGTATTCTTCTACCTATTTTTGGTAAAAAAAATCGCAATAAGCGTTTATCGATTGGTTTGCGCAAAATTTATAGCGTTTACAAAATAGGGGATAGTTTTATTGCATTTTTATTAATTAATTTTTTTTTACTACTAATGGCGGCGATCAGCGATTTTTTTCGTGACTGCGACATTATGGCGGACACTTCAGACAATTTTGACACATTTTTGGGACCATTGTAATTTTCACAGCAAAAAATGCATTTAAATTGCATTGTTTATTGTGAAAATGACAGTTGCAGTTTGGGAGTTAACCACAGGGGGCGCTAAAGGAGTTAGGGTTCACCTAGTGTGTGTTTACAACTGTAGGGGGGTGTGGCTGTAGGACTGACATCATCGATTGAGTCTCCCTATAAAAGGGATCACTCGATCGATGCAGCCGCCACAGTGAAGTACGGGGAAGCCATGTTTACATACGGCTCTCCCCGTTCTTCAGCTCCAGGGAGTGATCGCGAGGGGGCGGCTAGAAACTAATAGCCGCGCCCTCGTCCCGGATCGCTCCCCGCGGGTTACTGACCGCCGCATGTACCGGGGGGTCCCGATCGGACCCCCGACCCGCGGAAAGGCGGGGACGTACATGTACGCCCATATGCCTGTACGTGCCATTCTGTGGACGTACATGTACATGCGGCGGTCGGCAACCGGTTAAAAAAAAAAACATTTCTTTGCACACCACATTACAGTAGCAAAGAGGATTCTTTCTTTAACCACAGTCCAACAAAAAGCCTGTGCTATCTTTGAGTTAAAACAAAGAAAATACATCCGCAAGTGTGTTAATGTAGAAAAAGGCTGATATGACTATGTTTATATTATCAGAAGTCTTAAATATATTACAAAGCACTAGACATGTGCACACTGAAATATTTTGTTTCGGAATTTCATCTTCGTCTGAAAAATAAATTTATTTAGTTACTCCAGAAATTAGTTTTTATTTATTTTGTTTTTCGTTAAAAAATGCATTCATCCGAAAATCCGAATTAATTAAGGTAGAATCTGTCATTGAAGACGTACATTTTCCTTTTAATGTTCCGCCTACAAGCTATCTAGTAGAACTCTAGTGTTGTATGATTGACTAGTAATAATTTTATTTATTAATTATTATTACTAGTCAATCAACATTAGAATTTTTCTTTAGCCTATGGGCGGATGCATTTGACCGGAAATGTATGATTGCGGCATCGTACAGTTTAGGTGCTTGTCGAATCTTCTTAGAACTTTCGACAGACACCATAAGCCTTCAATGACAGATTCGACTTATGTTTTTCGCTGCTTTGTTGAATCTTCGTCGTTCATGTTGAGTAGCAATAGAAAGTGAAAGTAAGTTGGCTGTACGTGTGTACTTAGTGAAGCGCTACCCCCGAAGGAGCCGCTGGTTGATTTTGGGATCTGCCTACCAAGTTACCCTGGCGTTGTCTAGGGGTGTAGTTGTGAGAACAGCGGTAGTGAGCGAAGGTCCAGACAGCCAATAAAGGGTTTTTCAATGCTTTATTGTCCAGGCCAAACATGGCCAACATCAACATAAATTGGGAAGGTCGAGGTTGATGAAGGAAAGAAAAGAGAACCTTGCGGTATCAGGCCTGGATATCAAATGGAGCAGTCAGTACTGCACTGTATAGTACCAATTTTGTAACTCGTCGCCACTCTACTTGGAGTGGGTAAAGTGCCCCCGGACAGACCCCTATGATAGGCCTGGCAGTCGGAGCGTCACTCTGAATTAGCTGGGAGGAACAGGTCTCTCTCACGGACCCGGCTCTAGGGCCTCTGCCACAGGCCAATTTCAATAAAGGACTTAGGTGGATAAAGAGAGCGAATCCTCCCAGTAGACTTTTCCTATATAGGCCCCCGGATGACAGCAATCATACCTGTCAGTGGTCCGGACACCCGATTCCAGATTGGGATTTTATCAACAGGTCCAGGAACCCAGTGAAGCACTGGGGTCCCCTTTTACCTCCGGATGAGGTTCGAGGCAGTTTGCAGCTTTGGCCAGGTGGGCCGCGCCGGCGGGGTCCATGGATGCACGTACCCTGAAGGTGGATACCGCACCTGGAACGGGGACCCTGCAAAAGTTTCTTAACACATAACCCCTGTCACAGATATACTCTCCCCCAGCATGCCCCGCAAGGGAAAACACCTCCAATTGGCTGCTGGGGAAAACTCACTCCGCCAGAACACCTCTGGCGCCAACTGCCGGCCAGGGGTGGTATTGCACCCCTGGACCACAGACTGACCCAGTGGACATTTTTGGAATAACAGAAGTCCCAAAATTTAAACAAACCATGAATGGGAGCAAGGTAACTCTCCCATTCCCCATTAACTTTAGCGTAGTGCCCATACTGAAAGTAAGGGGGCGCTACATTAGTTCTAGCTATTTTACTGCTCCTCCTCTTTGGTTACAATCAGCCAATAACATTCATCATCATCATTATTTTTATTTTACTTCGGCCACCCAATTCCAGCAGTGATCTTTTCTCTCTATGTCAAATCTTTTCTCTCTATAATGTCGAATCTTTTCTCTCTATGTAGAATAATCTTGGACAAATAGAGTTAGGCCTTGTACACACGATCAGTCCAAACTGATGAAAACGGACTGAAGTTCAGTTTCATCAGTCCAAACCTACCGTGTGTATGCCCCATCGGACTTTTGTCCTTCAGACCAAAGTTTTAGAACTTGTTTAAAATCGGACTGATGGACGCCTGACCGATCGGTCAAAACCGATGGTTAGTACGCAAAAGCATCGGTTCAAAACCCGCGCATGCTCACAATCAAGTCGACGCATGGTTGGAAGCATTGAACTTCGTTTTTTTTAGCACGTCGTTGTGTTTTACGTCACCGCGATGGACTCGATCGGTTTTTGAACTGATGGTGTGTACGCACATCAGACCATCAGTCTGCTTCATCGGTGAACCGATGAAACTGAACTTCAGTCCGTTTTCATTAGTTTGGACTGATGCGTGTGTACAAGGCCTCAAGGTTAGGCACATTCGCCACAGGTTCAATAGACACAGATTGTTATTGTCAGCTTTCATGTCGAATCTCCTATTTAGATCAAACTGTTTCTAGCAACGAAAATGAAAATAAAGCATTTGTTTATGTCGGATCTTTCGGTTTTCGGATTCTGTGCTTTTGCTATCGTTTATTAAAACGATAAACAAAATACCTGAAATTTGGACGAAAATGCATTCGGATGAAAACGAATGCACCTGGTCTACAAAGCACAGACTTTTATATACCATGGGTCTAATGTAATGCTTAACTGATTATGGGCTATAAAAATGTTTTGAGTTACTGGCATTCCTTAAAGGGATCACTAAAGGAAAAAAAATGTGTTGCTGAAATTACTGTGTACAGGGTATAGAGACATAATAGTTAACTGATTCCTTTAAAAAACAATTACAAATAGATAAAAGCAATCATATAAGGTGCCTCCTAGATGCTAAAACGAAAGTGAAACTAGTTTAGTCTTTGCATGTTATTTTATGCCTCTGTGCTGGACAGTGCCATAGAGAGTCATGGCTAGAAACAACGAAACTAAAGTCTCCCATGACTTTTTTCATAAGGAGCCAGACAACCAGGAAAGTGTCCACAACAGAGCAGAATTACAGCAACATCAGGAGCAAAAACGAGCAATGAGGGACATGAAACCAGGACTGCAGTAAGTATAAGGAAGCTATTTAGCTAAAAAAAAAAAAAATTCCTTTAGTGACCCTTTAAGTAAGGAATGTGATGGCATAATTTATTGCTGTTTTAGAAAGAGCAGGGAAGGGGTGGAATTAACCTGTTTAACCTGTTTTAAACCTGTGAACCTGTACTATACAGTGCAGTACTGACTGCTCCTTTTGATATCCAGGCCTGATACCGCAAGGTTCTCTTTTCTTTCCTTCATCACCTCGACCTCTCCCAATTTTTGTGTGTGTGTGTGGTCCTTGCTGAGAAGATTCTCGCTCTCCTCTTTGTCCCGGTGACCACAATCACCTAATTGAGGAGTGAGAGGCATTTAGATTTGTCACTACAACAAAGGGTAAGGTTAAAGTGATTGTAAAGTCTTGTTTTTTTTTCTATTAAAATAACAAAACATGTAATACTTACCTGCCCTGTGTAAAGGTTTTGCACAGGGCAGGCCGGATCCTCCTCTTCTCGGGTTCCTGGCTGGAGCTCCTGGCCCCTTTCTTTCTGTTAACGTGCCCCCACAGCAAGCAGCTTGGCTATGGGGGCACTGGGATAAAGGTTTTGCACAGGGGCAGGCCGGATCCTCCTCTTCTCGGGTCCCTGGCTGGAGCTCCTGGCCCCTCTCTCCTGTTAAGTGCCCCCACAGCAAGCAGCTTGCTATGGGGGGCACTGGAGCCAAGCTGCAGTTTCGTGTTTCCATTCAGCCCAGAGCTGCGGTTCGGCCCAACCCCCTCTCTCGCCTTAATGGCTAACTTGATTTGCTGGATAGAGAGGGGGCTCAGGTAAGTATGGGGGGGGGGCTGCTGTACACAAAAGGCGTTTGATCTTAATGGATAGAATGCATTAAGATAAAAAACCTACCACTTTAAATTTTCCAATAGGACAACCTATTCCAGTGACAACTGTGCAAAAGGCAATAACGTTCACAAATTTTGTCTTACTTCCTTTTGCGTCTGCAAGTTGGATCTTCTTAGGCCTCGTACACACGGACCGGGAACATGTCTCACTGTCCACTGAAACTGGGTCCGCCGACCAGGTTTCAGCGGACAGATCCGACCGTGTGTACAGGCTAGGCGGACAGATTTCCAGCGGACAAATGTTTCTTAGCATAAATTTAACAAAATAATATATTAGTGAAAATAAAAATCACAGGGCCAAATGTAGGTGTATGTATACATTGTTGTCGGTGTAGTGTCTTTTACATTCTGGTCAGTGAATGCAACCTTACATTTGTGGGTCTAGGGGAGAGGTAGCTCCTTAACTTGGTGGGGGGTGGATTGTATGAGAAATCTTCATTATAAGTCATAACTCATAATGCATTATTCTTACTCATATACTTCCTGGTATAATAAAAAACCCTACAAGGACAAAGGCATATTGAGCTAGTATGCATAGCATACTTGCTCATTATAAGTTACTTACCTGGGATCAAAGCGCCCTGCAGCGGTCCTCATTCCCCCCTCCGGCGGTGACATCTCTCCCGGGGGCTACTTCCGGTATCACGGGCTCCGGCGCTGTGATTGGCCGGAGGACAGCACATGGACTGAAGCAACGACACATATGTGCCATTGCTTCAGTTTGCCCCGGTGCACATGTGCCGATGACATTGGCACATGCAGGGGGACAGGGGATATGTCCTAAATCATGCAGGTTTAGGAGATATTCTTGGTAGCTACAGGTAAGCCTTAAAGGGGTTGTAAAGGTAAAAAATGTTTTTTCCTACATAGCTTCCTTTACCTTAGTGCAGTCCTCCCTCACTTACCTCATCCTTCGATTTTGCTTTTAAATGTCCCTATTTCTTCTGAGAAATCCTCACTTCCTGTTCTTCTGTCTGTAACTCCACACAGTAATGCAAGGCTTTCTCCCTGGTGTGGAGTGTCGTGCTCGCCCCCTCCCTTGGACAACAGGAGAGTCAGGACACCCACTAACACATAGCTCCTTTCTCTATCTGCAATGTAGAGAGTGTCCTGACTCTCCTATTGTACAAGCGAAGGGGCGAGCACGACACACCACACCAGGGAGAAAGCCTCGCATTACTGTGTGGAGTTACAGACAGAATAACAGGAAGTGAGGATTTCTCAGAAGAAATAAGGACATTTAAAAGCAAAATCAAAAGAATGAGGTAAGTGAAGGAGGACTGCACTTTTACCTTTACAACCCCCTCTAATATAGGCTTACCTGTAGCTTTATAACTTCTGACAAGCTCTCTGACATAGGGAGATAAAGCTGGAGCAGCTGGAAATTTGTGTCAGGAGGTAACAGATAAGCAGAGAACTTGTCTATTCACAGCTCTGCATGTTTCTTCATTCCTCTGCATGTGTGGGGGGGTGCCTTTCCTCAATCAGCTCTCTGCACAGTGTAATCCCAGACTCCCCTCCACTGCTGAAACAGGAAGAAAAACAGAAACACAATGTGCACTTTCTAAATAGTCTAGACAGCATATATACATGTAAAATGTAGTAGGAGAGATTTGTTTCATCCCTGTGCATCATCTGAGGCTGTTCACTTCACTGGGTATATGTGAGGGTTTACATCCACTTTAAACCACTTAAGGACCACCTCCTGCACATATACGTCGGCAGAATGGCACAGATGGGTACATGCACGTACAGGTACCCATCGCCGCTGGAGTCCCGCGATCGGTTCCCCCGGAGCTGAAGAACAGGGACAGCTGTGTGTAAACACAGCTTCCCCGTTCTTCACTGTGGCGGCGGTCATCGATCGTGTGATCCCTTTTATAGGGGACACAATCGATGATGTCAAACCTACAGCCACACCCCCCTACAGTTGTAGAACACACTCAGGGAACATATAACCCCATCAGTGCCCCCTGTGGTTAACTCCCAAACTGCAATTGTCATTTTCACAATAAACAATGCATTTTAAATGCATTTTTTTGGTTGTGAAAATGACAATGGCCCCAAAAATGTGTCAAATTGTCCGAAGTGGTCCGCCATAATGTCGCAGTCACGAAAAAAATTGCTGATCGCCGCCATTAGTAGTAAAAAAACATTTTTTTTTTATAAAAATGCATAAAACTATCCCCTATTTTGTAAACGCTATAATTTTGCGCAAACCAAACGATAAAACTTTTTTTTATACCAAAAAATATGTAGAAGAATACGTATCGCCTTAACTGAGGAAAACATTTTTTTATATATATATTTGGGGGATATTTATTATAGCAAAAAGTAAAAAATATTGTTTTTTTTTCAAAATTGTCGCTCTATTTTTGTTTATAGCGCAAAAAATAAAAAACGCAGAGGTGATCAAATACACCAAAATAAATCTCTATTTGTGGGGAAAAAAAGACGCCAATTTTGTTTGGGAGCCACGTCGCACGACCGCGCAATTTTCAGTTAAAGCAACGCAGTGGCCGAATCGCAAAAAGGGGGCAAGGTCCTTAGCTGCATTTTGGTCTGGGTCTTAAGTGGTTAAGCTTCGGAATAGATGACTTTCTACTTTCATACAGCAGGTTACTTATATCCGTTTGGCAGCAAAATGACTATGAGACGATTGCAAGGTGTAATCTTGTGCCTAGTCCTTTTGAAGCTGTTGAAAATCTACTTGCCATTAGAAAAGATAAAATTGCTATATTTAAGAATGTCTGAAGAACTTGGGTGGCCTGGTTTGGAGCTGGAAATCTGCAAAAGGGCAGATGGCCCATAAATTTCTTCCTCTGTTGAAAATAATCTCTACATATATTGTACTATATTATTCCTAAATACTTTCTTTGTACCAGCTCTTGTATTGTTTTCAATAAATGTATTTCTATAAAGAAAAAAAAAAACAAGTTTATATTTCTTCATATGTAAGTTATTTTTAGATCTTCTTGAAATCACATGATTTATGTCATAATCTGTCCCACTAACAGATAAAAGCGAATTATTATAAAACAATTAAGATCTTGTCTGGTTTCAGGGATTTCACTGCACAGGCACTGAAGGAGACATTTACTGACTCTTAGGCAAATAGGCACCTCACTTTTATTTATTATATGAAAGTTAGCGCAGTAGTAATATTTTGAGTTAAAGCTTTACCTTCTTTTTAAAGTTTATTTATGTAAAGTATTATTTCAATTTCTTTGTCTCGGCAGCTGGATTTTAAACCTTTCAAAGAAACATGGCCACTCTAAATTATTCAAATAACCTCTACACTTTAATTCTCAGATTGCATTAGGAACAGAGACGATTTGGGTCAGTCACACAAGGATACTTCCTCCATTACAATATCTCAACTACCATTGTGGTTTCAATAATGGAAATACGTTTAATGGAAGAAATAAAAGAGCTTACAGTTTCACACCACTCCTTGTCCATCTGCCTCAGGTCCAAATTACTTTTCAAAAATTGTTGTTTAGATATTGTGTACTTACAGAAAGTATTCTGAATACTGCTTACTATGAGTGTTCTCAGATTGTCCCAATGTACAGTAGGTTTTCAATTACTGACTATAGATATGAATAATTTAAAGCAGCATATGACAAAGTTAAAGTCAGAAGTTATATATTAGTAAACCTGAAAAATAATAACCAAAAATGTAAAATGCTAACCAAATTCACCACTGTCAGAACAAAGCAAGCATTTCCAGGTGGCCTGTATGTCAGGACCATTTAAAATGTAAGAAACCCTGGGTGCCTAAATGCTTGGTTTTTCAATACAGATGCCTTCCTGGGTTGATGGATCAAAAGTCTGGGCGTACCCTGTCCAGCATCCAAAGACTTGCTATTAACAAGTCATGATGCTCATTCACAATAGGCCAAATAACGAGATTTAGATACATAGATAGGCACTTCAACACAGGCATTTTGTACCATTCCACAATTCCAGTCCACCTCAGGGTGGTTACACTGAACATTCCCTGTAATGTAACGAAACCTAACTGTGTGCTACAGCCCTGATTACTTAAGTATTTTACAATTAGCACCCCCCTGGTCTACTTGGAGCAAAAAGGGAACCTCCAGAGGCAGGTAGCAGGCTTACATTCACCCCAGAGCGGAGTTCATGGCTTTAATGGGAAATGAGAACAGAATTTGGGCACCAGTCACGTTTTTCAATGCTTTAATGGAGAACTTGAAAGTAGTAATAGGGATAGAGGGTTAGGGAGGTTTCAGATACCTTTTTTGCAGATCACTTACAGACTCCTAAAACTCAAAGGCAAAACAGGCTTTCTTTTAGAAGATCTTGGATACCTTGATAGGCCTCTCACATTTCTGGATTTTCTGGAAAAGCCTCACTCACAGACTTAGCAGCCAGTAGCACTCTTGGACAAGTCTCTCTAACAGACTTGGCAGCCAGGAGCCTTTTACTTTGATTTAGATTGGTAGAATAGGATTCAGCTTCACAGTGTCAGAACCTTTAGGCCATCCGGCAACACTGTAAGAGAAGGCTTAGATATAGATGCGTCCTCCAAATGAGTCACCAGGCCCGCTTTGGAGACCAGCCTTCATCCTGGCTCTCTCTAGCAAGGGTCCTCCCCTGGATTTTCTCAGCTTGGCTCGGGTTCTTCCAGACAGGCAAGACAGCCTAAGGACCTAGCTCAGGATTAGTAGGCCCAGGAGAGGTTTCTGGGTCTATTTGCAGAGCGGTGCAGAAACATAGTCCTCAGGCCAGGAGGGCCACAAGGTCAAGACTGACTGAAAGCACATGGCATCTGTCCCATATTGCACAATGGCCAGGAACCTCCTACTGGGCTGTTTCGGTAGGAAGAATATTCATTAAAGCTCAACCTAGTTGTAATTCTCACACTGTCGTGTGGTACCTTGACACCTAGTGGCAACAGCGAGAAATGCACAACTCAGTTAAGTTTAGAACAGAGACCAAATATAAAATCAAATCTGAGCTGTTTACAGCTCAGCCAAAAACGTAATTTACACTATAGCTCCATTTTTAGGAACAGGGGGCTACATACATTCCTGGTTTAGTTTTTGCCCACAATCCACTCAAAACCGGCTGTAAGTAATAAAATCTATGCTAGGTTTTTATTGCTGTGTCAACACTGGGATCATGGAAGAAGAACATGTGTTGTAAAGTAGGTGTACACCCTGGGACACATATTTGACCCTCGGACAGCCGCTTGATACTACCTCTATAGGCTCAAATTTTGATGTCCAGCACAGGAACCAGTATATTGGGGACTTGCTATGTGCGGGATGGTATCTTATCCTGTCGTTTGTGAGAAGGTTATTGTCCCAGTTGGCTGCAGGGTCACTCTTTTTTAGTACAGGATGATGTGTAACTACACCTGTGACGCCTAATTCAAGTTTGAAATACGTTTTGTTTTGACCTCAAAAGTCACTGCAAGATTCTTCAAAATTGAGGACAAGGTCCTGGTCGGTTGTGTTATACCGCCTGGCTATACGTGCCTGTGGATGTATCCATCGAGAGACCATCTGTTATTTAACCACTTGTTCCTGTTACATACTATTCCACAAAATCCTTGTCATCGTCCTGAAGAAGCCCCGCGGCGAATCGTGCGTTGGCGCTTCTAAGGATTTTGTATACAGTGGTCATTTTTTGTATTTGTATTTATAACTATGTGCTTTTTTGTATTATATTGATGATATTAAAACTTTTATTTTATACATACTTCCTTGGCCTTAAAGTCCGACCATCAATCTTACCTGTAGTTATTGTTCTTCTTCCACTATATATAACGGATGCGCCCATGTGAGTGGCTATCCCTTTGTATCCTAACCTTCCCCTCCCTTTTTCTTTCCCTCTTTCTTTCTTTGGCCCTCCCTTCTTTTCCCTCTCTATTCCCAATCCTTTCTCATTTAACACTGAATCATTTCATTTGGTCACTTTCTGTTCTTTGGACAGGGTTCAATTGAATGTGATAGGAATTCTCCTGCGTGTGACAGAGACGAATATACCGTGCAAAACAAAACACGGTAAGTCGGTAATAGGTAAAAAGTCATTGCAATTTGTTGCCTTTTTTGAGCATAGCTGCGAGAGTTACTCTTAATTATATTTTCTGTAAATAACATTTGTAATAAGTGTAAACTGGAAGCAATGTAAGAAGGCCCTGGAAGAATGACTCAATTAAAACTATTAAATCTATTCTGTTTTTGTTTTTTTTCAGAAATAGCTCACACATCTGCTGGACTATAAACTAACTCACTTATGAAATGTTAGATAATTTGGCAACATATCAATAATCACTTTCAGGAAGTAAATATGTCACTATAAAAGAAAACATTGGAGATGAATTAGATACATATTTGGTACAGCGCTGGACAGTGATTATTATGCAAAAATTAAGACTATTATTCATGGAAAAGTCACTAAAAGCATTTTTTCTTTTTAGGCCCCTTTTACACAGGGTGCTGTTCCGCCGCAGTTAAAGGCATGTTTTCTTTTTTTTGAAATTCAGAGAATCCTGGCACAGCGTTCACTTGCAGTTGTACATTGCGATTAGCTGCGTTTACGTGCGGCTGCGTTTAGCTGCATTGAAACATTCTTGCCATTTCTGATGTACTTCCTGTTGTTGTTCTTTCCTTGTTGCCGCTGCTATCTGCAGGTGAAATCGTACACTGTGATTACCTGCAGTTATGTGCAGATAGCTGAAATAAATCGGTCCTGGACGCAGTCAAATACATTTTTTCTAACAGCACCAAACCCCATGTTACCGTTGCTAAACGCAGTGTGTGAATGGGGACATAGGAAAGCATTGTCTGAGTTTAGCTGCTGTAGATAACTTGATCTATCCGCAGCTAAAATCTGAATTCTATCTGCCCGTGTGAAAGGGGCTTTGGAATGGTTTATTTATAAAAAATAATACAAAAAAAAAAAGTTCATAAGTACAAAGCACTGTTTTCAACTAAAATGATGGCATAAACTAATTATAATGCAGTTTATAAATGCAACCATAAATATTTTGAGCTTGATTTTAAAGTGGTTGTAAACCCATACAGACCACTTTAACCTTCAGGTATACCTAGATTAAGGCTTACCTGTAGGTGCAACAAATATCTCCTAAACCTACAGAGTTTAGGAGATATTTTCTGAAAAGACTGCACCGATGTCTACGGCGCATGCGCGCCTTAGACAACAGCACAGGCCCACTGAGCGTGCCCGTTAGTGAAGGCGATCGTGCTGTCACTGTCGGCTCCCACGCGCATGTGCGGGATTGACGTCATCGCCGCCTTCGGCCATCACAGCGCCAGAAGCCGCGATTCTCTGGAAAGTAACTCGGGTATCAATGGTGGCGGGCGGAGGTGAGGAACGAGAGTCGCTTCGGGGGGCTTCGATCTCAGGTAAGTAATTCATAATAAGCTAGTATGCTATGCATACTAGCTCATTATGCCTTTCTTTTGCAGGGGATGTGCTTCAGAGGGTTTACTTCCTGTTTAAATCCACGTTTTGCATAGAATGCATTAAGGTGAAAAAACCTCGAGGGTTTACACCCCCTTTAAGATTGTGTAAAAAAAATTATAATAATGTCATTGTTGGTGCCGCTGGGACCTTACAGATGGCAGAGCTATACATATTTTTTTACTTATTTTATACTTTTTTTGTCCATACACTGATTGAAATTCAGCCAGGTGGGAATTCCAATTGAAACTCTGTCTCACTCACTAAAAAATGTAATTGATGTTGGCAGAAGGTGCCTAAAGCTTGACTTGTACAGTATGTTAGTGCTGAGCTCTTCATCCAAGCGTGAAATTAAATTATCCAGGGATGCCATATTACATATAACGTCACAGAAAATTACCTTGCTACAGTTTGAAAAGGAAAGATAATTTTTAATAACAATAAATTACAATATGGCCTGTTTGGCAATTGTAATATAATATGCCCCTTGGACAGTGTTCAGGCCTTACATTAGGTCTGTCAGGCACCAGCAATGCATGGTGGGAAGAAGCCTGTTTTTTCTTGTTCAAATATTTTATTGAAAAAAAGAACAACGGATATAACATAAACTGTACATAGTTTAGGTAAACCATGGGAACAAGGATACACAATGTTACAGAAAGACAACAAAAAATGCTTCTCAGATGCAAAAGTGCCAGATGACTATAATGCATAATAAAGTTATTACAGACAAGATCAGTTCTTTCAACCCAGTTACACCATAATGTTGAACACTGGGAAAGGGGGGGGGGGTACAGGGTTATAGCAGGGGTCCCTAAAGCTGAGTGGCTTCTGGAGGTACAGGAAGCAAGTAATAGTGAGACTCGGCTATCTCAAGGTACTAGGATATCTCCACTAACCTAATGGGAACCTAGTCTTGTGTAGAGTTGAGTGGACACCTGGATGTTCAGGTTCGGGAACCCAAACCCGAACTCCGAACCCCATTGAAGTCAATGGGACACAGACTTTTAGTATAAAAAAATGCGCGGAGGTCCCCCACAAATTCAATAACCAGACCCTTTAGGTCTGGTATGGATATTAAGGGGAACCCCGCCGTCAATTAAAAAAAAAATGACGTGGGGTTCCCCCCTAAATATCCATAACCAGACCCTTCAGGTCTGGTGTGGATTTTAAGGGGAACTCCACCCCAAATTAAAAAAAAAAAATGTCACGGAGTTCCCCCTAAAATCCACACCAGACCCCTTATCCGAGCACGTTGACCTGACCGGCTGCAGATAAGAGGGGGGGACAGAGTGCGGCCCCCCCTCTCCTGAACCACACCAGGCCACATGGCCTCAACATTGGGAGGGTGCTTTGGGGTGCCCCCCAAAGCACCCTGTCCCCATGTTGATGGGGGACAAGGGTCTCATCCCCACAACCCTTGCCCGGTGGTTGTGGGGGTATGCGGGCAGGGGGGCTTATCAGAATCTGGAAGACCCCTTTAACAAAGGGGACCCCCAGATCCTGATCCCCCCCTGTGTGAAATGGTAATGGGGTACACTGTACCCCTACCATTTCACGAAGGAAGTATAAATAGTAGTTTTCAGAAAAAAAACACACACACCGTAGGACAAATTACTTTATTAATTAAACCAAATAAAAATCCAGCGGTGAAAATAGACGATTGGTGCTGCTCGCTGCTCCATCGTTGTCTCTATGCAGCGACGGGTGATCTCTCCAGCGATGGGTGATGTGTCCAGCGATGAGAACATCCATCCATTCAGAGCACAGCTCAGCGAATGACGCCGATGCTTTGACGTTTCTTTTATAGGGGAGGCGGCCACGCGTCACGTGACCCCGTCCCCCTCTGACGCACACTCTGCTACGTCACTGGGACAGCCCAGAAAATCGATGCAATACTAGAAATCCTGAAATTCAGTTTTGAAGTATTTATTGCATGGTGTAGTGTTCAGATGAGGTCCCCAGTATATTTCATGATAAATCTTCCTCATCTACTCAATATGACACACTCTGGAGGCATTCTACAGTATCATGGCTTCACTAACTACCCTTTTCTCAGGTATGTCATCGGTTCTCCCTGACACTTCTAGTCTCTTGATTATATCAGCTTTGCTACAGAATGGAAAATGATACTTTCTACTGCACACTTCTGCCGATATACAATGGACCCAAGCTTAGTGTGTGTACAAATGCAAACAGCAACATTAGGTTTCCCAGACTATATAATTCCTATTTGTTTGTATTGTACGGCATGTTAGTTTTGTTCTGTACACTGAAATTATTGTCTGACTATGCCCCTTCTACATACAGAACTCATGCCAGAATGACTGTGGCCAATAATATGATTTATTATATAATCACAAGTAATACTGACTTAATACTGAAACATTTTTAGCAGGGATCAGTTATATATTTGGTGAAAGCCATAGTATTTTTTTTTGTCTCACACGTGTGATAAGTACTTACACTGATGAAGTGTTGAATATCTTCAGAGTTCTTTTTTTTTTTTTTTTTTATAAGCCAATGGTTTCTTAAAAAGGTTTTAAAGGCAGAAGGTTTTTTTTATCTTAAAGGGGATGGAAACCTGATTCATGAAATTTGAGCTGGACATACTGTATATCTGTAGTGTCTTCATATCTCTCTTTAAAGCACTAAGTCCCGTGGCTTTCTCCTGGCCCGTTCTTCAGTTATCATCCTGATAACTCCTAACAAGTTCTCCATCAACTACGATAAAACCAGGCTGAATTCTGTGTCTGGGAGGGTACTATAAATACAGTAGATTAGCAGAGAGGTAATCTATTTACAAAACAGCTCTGAGAGTCTCTGGCTATGTGGAGTGGAGGGAGTGTGCCTTTTCTCCTATCAGCTGTTTTGGCTGTGTGCCCAGACTTCACACTCAGTGCTGAACAGGAAGAGAAAATCTCCAAACATGATGTGAACTTTCTAAAGAATATATAAAGCTGAAGACAGCAGATATACATGTAAAACTTATGTAGAGAGATTTGTTTCATCTCTGTGTATCATCCGAGGCTGTTCACTTCACTGGGTATATGTGACGGTTAATAACTACTTTAATGCATTCAATGCATTAAGATAAAATAACCTTCTGTACAGCTGCCCCCCCCTCAGCTCCTCTAATACTTTTCTGAGCCCTCTCTCGATCCGGGGGTGTTGTACGAGAGACTCGGCTGGCTTGGTCTCTCTCTCCTGGTTGGCTGAGACCTCAGCGGTGCACTATTAGCTCCCACTGCTGTCATTCAAAGTCACTGAGCCAATAAGGGGAAAGAGGGGGCAGGAACGGGCCACGGCTCCATGTCTGAATGGACACACAGAGCTGCAGCTCGGCTCGGGTGCCCTCATAGCAAGCTCCTTGCTGTAGGGGCACTCGACAGGGGGAGGGGCTAGAAGCACCAAAGAGGGACTCGAGGACAGGAGGATCTGGGCTGTTCTGTGCAAAACCACTGCACAGAGGAGGGAAGTATAACATGTTTATTATTTTCAAATGAAAACAACTGAGACTTTAGTATCACTTTTTTTAAATCCAACAAAAGTTTTATTTAGTTTGCAGAGGTACAAGGCATACAAAATCCCCTCGACATGTCGGGGACAGATATAAAGTGGAAAACAAAAATACAGATATAAAACGACAACTTTAGTATCACTTTAACTTTGTATTTAAAGCTGAACTTCAGACACAAAAACCTACAATTTTAATATATCTTTCAGTATCCACTAAATCCACTTTGTGTGCACCAACTGACTTTATTAACCATGACATTACCTTGTAAAAGTAGCAGTGGCATCATCACTGTGCTGTAAATAGCAGACAGCAGAGCTGTAGGAGGGAGCTAGCAGGTCCACCTACTACAGGCTGCCTGCGGAAACCTACAAGAGGGGGCGGAGCTAAGGCTAGTCACCCTGCATAAAGAGAGATAACAGCAGCGACCAGTCTTTGTTACAGTAAACTCCTGCACAGAGGAAACGAACATGGGTTACTGCCAATTATAGAAAAAATACACAAAGGATACCTCATGTAAGAATACTTTTTCTTCTTGTATTTAGACAATATTTAGGCCGGAGTTCTGCTTTAACGTATAGTGATTACCCCATTTTACAGTAGAAACAGTGGGTAGCAATATGGAGGGTGGCATTTATGTCTAGGATCCTTAACCACTTAGTTCCACACTGTCTAGGAAAAAAATACAGTAATTGCTTGCTAGATCTTATAGAATGATATGATAAGAAAAGTAGAGAGGACTTGTTACTAACTCATCTTAAACAATTACCAAAGCTAGAATAATTAAGGAAGATTGATATACTGAGGCTGGTTTATAGAAACATAGAAACATAGAAAATTGACGGCAGAAAAAAGACAGTAGTCCATCGAGTTTTTTTTTTTGTTAACTTTATTGTCTGAATATAGATCTATGTTTGTCCCAAGCATGTTTGAAGCCATTTACTGTTGACTTCCTTACTACCTCTGCTGGAAGTTTATTCCAAGCATCAACTACCCTTTCAGTAAAATAATACTTTCGAAGATTCGTTTTAAACTTTCCTCCAGTTTAAGGGCATGTCCTTGTGTTTTTGATTTTGGTTTCATATTGAAAAAACTGCCCTCCTGAACCTTTTTCACCCCCTTGATGTATTTGAAGGTTCCAACCATGTTTTCCTTTCCCTTCTTTCTTCCAGACTGTACATATTAAGTTCCTGAAGTCGACTATGTTTTATCCCCCAAACCTCTGGACTCGTTCTATTTTATCAATATCTTTCTGTATGTGAGGTCTCCAGAACTAGACACGGTATTCTAAATGAGGTCTCACTAAAGATCTATATAGAGGAATCAGAACCTGTTCTATTGGCTATTCCAACTGCCTGGTCACACTGTTTGCTCATTTTGCAATTACTTGAAATAAGTACCCCTAAATCTAAAGGAGTTGAGAATATGCACACAGTAAATGGTGTACATTTTCGCTTCAGTAATCCAATTATGTGAAAAACATTTTCTTGGTATTGAACAAACACTACGGGCTATGTTGCTCACTCAGGGAATTTGGGCCACTGGCCAGTCA
The DNA here is from genome assembly GCF_905171775.1 of Rana temporaria. Classification (NCBI taxonomy): domain Eukaryota; kingdom Metazoa; phylum Chordata; class Amphibia; order Anura; family Ranidae; genus Rana; species Rana temporaria. The sequence continues at coordinate 338,272,470 of NC_053493.1, read as the reverse complement.
GTGCTTTGTATCGCTGTAGTGCTACCCCAAAGGAGCTGGTTATTTTGGGTTCTCTGTTCTGCACCTCGACTGCTAGAACAACCTAACCCCCTCTCGAACCTGGTTGAAAAAAAGTAACTGCAAGCACATATAAGGACACAAGTATAGATACCATTAACCTGGCTGTGGGTTACTACCAGAAAATAGACATAAGAGCATTTAGTTGTAGATGAACTCAATATATTGATATGGGTCAGTTGGTGGGTTGAACATACAGTAAATGAGCACACAGGTAAATTTGGACACAATCTGTTAGACAGAGTAATAGCTATGCCAAAGTACAGTGGAACCTCGGATTACAAGCATAATCTGTTCCAGAAGAATGCTCGTAATCCAAAGTACTTACATATCAAAGCCAGTTTCCCCATTAAAGTCAATGAAAACTAAAATAATAAGTTCCGCATTGACTTCAATAGCATGCAATACCGCATGTGGCCAGAGGTGGGGGGTGCCGGAGAGCCTCGGTAACACATGTAAAGGCCAAAGGACAGCTCGGCTGACCTCTGAAAACATTGGAAAGGCTCGGGAACGGAGTATATCCGAGTCTTTCCTAGCATTTCTGAGTGGCTCCGAACGGCTTTGGTGCCCCCCACCTCAGGCCAAACGCGGTACTGCACACTGTGGCTTGAATCCTACTCGTTTTGTAGTACATGTTTGTAAGCAGGTGAATGTCAAATGTTTATCTTTTATTAAAAACGTTTTTTTTTTTTTTTTTTTTTTACTGGTGAGGTGGTGCTCCCTGGGAGGTTGAGGGTTAACTCTGCTGGCCAGGTTTTCTTGGACTTTGTGGGGAAGTACCGCCCTATGGTGGGGCAAACACATAAAAAATGAGGCAACTACTACTTGAAAGCACCTCAGTTAGTACGATGACCTAAGGTTAGGTTCCAGGTCTCCTCATCAAAGGAACAAGCATGCTGTTAAGGATGTGATCCACCCTCTGTGGGAACCCAATCAGGAATACGGACTCATGCTTTCATTCAGGGACTCTAATGCACTGTTCTCGCCTATTCAGGCTTTGACTAGCTCATTGGCAGGGACATCAGTAGAATAACCAAGGGGCATTTAAAGTGGAGGTTCACCCGAAAAGTTAATTTTTAACATTAGATTGATGCTCATTTTGTCAAGGGGAATCGGGTAGTTTTTTTTTAAATCGAAGCAGTACTTACCGTTTTAGAGAGCGATCTTCTCCGCCGCTTCCAGGTATGGGCTGCGGGACTGGGCATTCCTAATTGATTGACAGGCTTCCGACGGTCTCATACATCGCGTCACAATTTTTCGAAAGTAGCCGAACGTCGGTGCGCAGGCGCCGTATAGAGCCGCACCGACGTTCGGCTTCTTTCGGCTACTCGTGACGCGATGTATGCGGCCTGTCGGAAGCCTGTCAATCAAATAGGAACGCCCAGTCCCGAAGACCATACCCGGAAGCGGCGGAGAAGATCACTCTCTAAAACGGTAAGTACTGCTTCGATTTTAAAAAAACTACCCGATTCCCCTTGACAAAATGAGCATCAATCTAATGTTAAAAAAAAAATTCGGGTGAACTCCCGCTTTGGATTATGTACAAGAATGTGTAATGAACACATGTTTATTGAACTGTTCAATTGTTATGTGTAAACAAGTTCAGTTGACTTGCGGAGCGACTTTGCCATGTAACATCCTGGCGACATGAGTACTACTTTGATAGTAGTATGGAAAAGAAGTGAATAGAAGTCGAAAATAAGTCACCTTGAAGTAGTACAGGAACCTTTTCTGAAGTTGGAGCAAATTCGGTAGTGCTAATTAAGACAGCTCTCATTGACTAACATGGGATTTCACATGTCATGCGACTTGGGAACTGACCCCAAGTCACCTGACATGTGAAATCCAATGCTAGTCAGTTAATTGGTGGCAGTGTGAACTGAGCCTAAAAGATCTTTGCTTAAATATATATATATGCTTGGCTTGAAGTTACATCAGGATACATTTAAAGGGGTGCATGCATATCGTATCTCAAAACAGGGTTCACTTGGGGACACAACTAGATAGAGAAGGGATTGATTGGGGCCTCCATAGACTGTCAAAAGTCAGTAGCAGAAGTGAAGGGGAATGACATAACAGACAGAAATCACACTACAGTAGGTACTTTGGGTTGAGGCAAATACACACTATAGAAAATAATTATTTGGTCATTTTTATTTTCAGGAGTTTACAAACACTTTAAAGTGGAGGTTCACCCGCAAAAAAAAATTAAGATTAGATTCATGCTCATTTTGTCTAGGGGAATCGGCTAGTTTTTTTAAAAACGAAGCAGTACTTACCGTTTTAGAGAGCGATCTTCTCCGCCGCTTCCGGGTATGGGCTGCGGGACTGGGCGTTCCTTCTTGATTGACAGGCTTCCGACAGGCTTCTGACGGTCGCATCTATCGCGTCACGATTTTCCGAAAGTAGCCAAACATCGGTGCGCAGGCGCCGTATAGAGCCGCACCGACGTTCGGCTTCTTTCGGCTACTCGTGACGCGATAGATGCGACCGTCGTAAGCCTGGCGGAAGCCTGTCAATCAAGAAGGAACACCCAGACCCGGAAGTGGCGGAGAAGATCGCTCTCTAAAACGGTAAGTACTTTTTCGTTTTTAAAAAAACTAGCCAATTCCCCTAGACAAAATGAGCATGAATCTAATCTTAAAAAAAATGTTGCGGGTGAACTTTTAAGTACTTCTGTCAGATGCTTTTGGATGTCTTTGCAGTTTCTTACCCTGTTGGTTTTAGGCACAAATAACTTTTTCTTTTTGAATAGAGTAAGTCAGGGTTATAACCTCTGTCAGTCTATTTTTTTGCCATCTGTGTCCTATTGGAGAGCTGTCCCGTCACTTCCTGTCCTATAGCCAAAACAAGAAGTTACAGAAAATCACTGCAAATTAGAAGAATTTCATGGGGACCTCCAGGTCACCAGAACTAGTATCCCCATTGTTCGGATTCCCCTCTATTACTTTTCTGGGGACAACCCAACATTTTGGAATTTTCTTTTACTTTCACTTTCTCCACTCTATCCAAAATTAAAATTTTGCGTTTAGTTATACTTTTAGTTCAGATAATTAATAATGACATCATGGATGTATTGATCTTTGGTTGTAAAACAAAACTTTGCATTGCCATTTGTTTATTCCACATTGATAAATACACTGCATTGATTAATTAACACAAATTAGTGGTTGCATTTCCATTTTTGTCAAAGTTTAGCATGGCTCATAATCTTTCAAATACAAGCAATTCCTTTAATATTTGCATACATTCTACTGCGAATGCAAAACAAATGTAATTTTATGAGATGATTTATTTCAAGTTTAATGTATTAGGCAAATAAAACTGTTGTTCACGTTTCCCGATTCACGCAGCCTTTATTCATACGTACATATTACTGTCTTGTTGTATATATCCTTTTACACCTTTGTGAAAGCTATGTACTTCTCTTTTAAAAACATTTTTTTACAGATATAAAATACAAATTTTTTTTATTAAAATAAAAACTTTACCCTTTGCATATAGTGCCTTCCTATAAGCATACTTTTTTTTCTAAACATGCAGATTGATTTTGTGGTACATACACATAGATTATTTCAATAAAGAGGTTGAAGCAACTGAAAAAAAAATACTAATAACATTGAAAGCAAATTACATGAATCTATTACTTTTGATACAGCAATGCCAAATAATGTGAAAGCTTACTTTGTTTGGTTCTTGAGAGCAGCATCACCTACACTTTGCTTTGCCTTGTGGATACTAAAAGGTATGCTTTAGTCTCCAGAACTGTTACTGCTGTTACCATGCTTGATGTTTTTATTTATTTTATGCCATGGATAGTTCACCAGTAAGGGTGGGAAATGGAACGAGAGCAAAAAATATTCCAAGAGTTGTCCTGGGAAATGACGGTGACTCCGCTCACCGTGTAAATGAAATGCCACCATTAGGTGGACTAACCCTTTCATTTCATAAGGCACATTAACCACTTTATTACTGGGCACTTAAACCCCCTTCGTGCCCAGACCAATTTTCAGACGTATTTTGAATGACCATTGCGCGGTCATACAACACTGTACCCAAATTATATTGTTATCATTTTTTTCCCACACATAGAGCTTTCTTTTGGTGGTATTTGATCACCTCTGCGATTTTTATTTTTTGCGCTATAAACATAAAAAAACTGAACATTTGGAAAAAAAAACACAATATTTTTTACTTTTTGTTATAATAATATCCCAATTTTTTTTAAAAAATAAAAATTTCCCTCGGTTTAGGCCGATACGTATTCTTCTACATATTTTTGTTTAAAAAAATCGCAATAAGCGTATATTGATTGGTTTGCGCAAAAGTTATAGCGCCTACAAAATTGGGGAATAGATTTATGATTTTTTTTTTTTTTTTTTTACTTGTAATGGCGGCGATTTGCGATTTTTTTGTCAGACCTGCGATATTGCGGCGGACGTATCGGACACTTTTGACACAATTTTAGGACCATTCACATTTATACAGCGATCAGTGCTATAAAAATGCACTAATTACTGTATAAATGTGACTGGCAGGGAAGGGGTTAACACTAGGGGGTGAGGAAGGGGTTAAATGTATTCCCTCATTGTGTTCTTACTGTGTGGGGGGAGGGGACTGACTGGGGGAGGTGACTGATGCTGTGTCCCTATGTAAAGGGACACAGATCGGTCTCCTCTCTCCCTGACAGCACGTGGAGCTCTGTGTTTACACACAGAGCTCCACGTCCCTGCTGTGTCACCGACGATCGCGGGTGTCTGGCGGACATCGCGCCCGCCAGGCACTCGCATCGGCTCCCGAGCGATGCGCCGGGCTCATTGTTTCCCCGCTGCGCGCCCCCAGTGGCGCGCACAGGGAACAACAACAACAGGACGTCCAGGGACGTCCACCCGGCACTTCAGAGCCACGCTGTGGACGTCTTTTGTCCATAGCGTGGATCCCAAGTGGTTAAAAAACGAAGGCATGTTTGTTGCTGTTGGCAAAATCTTCTCTTAATTTTTTTGTAGGTCTAAAAGTAAATAATAATAGTTGGGTTAATACAAGAACTTTTAACCCCTCCCTGATTTTCTATTAATTTTTGTTTTATTTTTATATATAGTATCTTTGGAATGCACAGAAGTCTATTTTAACCACTTAAGGACCGTCGGCAGAGTGGCACGGCTGGGCATAAGCACGTACAGGTACGTCGCCTTTAAGAGCCCAGCTGTGTGTCGCGTGTGCCGCCAGCGGCCTACTTGCGACCCGGTCCTGAGCTCCGTGACCGCGCCCGTGGGGCTCGCGGACCCGATCGCCACCGGTGTCCCGCCATCGGGTCACAGAGCTGAAGAATGGGGAGAGGCAACTGTAAACAAACCTTTTCCCGTTCTTCCTAGTGAGCGTGTGACTGATCGTCTGTTCCCTGTCATAGGGAACGACAATGAGTGACGTCACACGCCAAGCCACGCCCCCAGACAGTAAGAATCACTCCCTTAGGGCACACTTAACCCCTTCAGCTGCCCTACAGGTTAACCCCTTCACTGCCAGTGTCATTTTCACAGTAATCAGTGTATTTTTATAACACTGTTCGCTGTAAAAATGACAATGGTCTCAAAATGGTGTCAAAAATGTGTCCGCCATAATGTCGCAGTCACGATAAAAATTGCTGATCGCTGCCATTACTAGTAAAAAAAAAAATATTAATAAAAATGCCATAAAACTATCCTCTATTTTGTAGACGCTATAACTTTTGCGCAAACCAATCAATAAACGATTATTGCGATTTTTTTTTTACCAAAAATATGTAGAATAATACGTATCAGCCTAAACTGAGAAAAAAAAAATCTTTTTATATATTTTTTGGGGATATTTATTTTTGTTTATAGCGCAAAAAATAAAAGCCGCATAGGTGCTCAAATACCACCAAAAGAAAGCTCTATTTGTGTGAAAAAAGGATGCCAATTTTGTTTGGGAGCCACGTCGCACGACCGCGCAATTGTCAGTTAAAGCGACGCAGTGCCGAATCGCAAAAAGGTGCCTGGTCCTTTAGCAACAAAATGGTCCGGGGGTTTGGCGGTTAAATTGATTGGTTTGCCAACAACTTAGGCCGGTCATCAACGAGTCAAAAACCGAACGTTCTGTTGATCGAAAAATGAAAATTGAGCATATAATTTTGCCATCATTTGTTTGGTTTTTCTAAACAAAATCCAGCACTTTCGACTGCGGCACGAAAATTGTGCATCGCAGCTGGCACCCTGAAGATGGAAAAAATCAACGACCAAGAATTTTCCTTGGGTTTTCGACTCGTCTATAGCCGGCTTTAGTATAAAGCAACTAGAATTCTTTTTTTAATTAAATTGCAAAAATTATATTTAACACAATTTTTGAAATTAATCTAAAAGTGATTTTGCAAAGTCACTCTAGATAGAAAAGGATTCCTGTGATCTAAATAAGTGGACGCATCCTGCATCTGCTACCTCAGCTTTAGGCCTGTGACAGGGATAAGTATGAAGTACAGAAAAATATTTACACATTGAACAAGCTAAAGCTCATAAATATTTAATCAGCTGGAGGAAATAAATTTAGCTACTGGGAGTACCGGTAATTGTTATTTAGTTACCAAAAGATGTTACAAGGTTTGGCCTGTCTAAACAAAAGGAAAATGTAAGCTTTGTGCTAGATCAATCCATAGTAAACTCAGTCAGTTCCAAATTGCACTTTGTTAGTACATTAGCTAATCTGAATAGGAAATCCCATATCTGCTATGATCACTCCTTAAAGACCTCACCAAATGTATCAAGACTGGAAGATGTCATACAGCATTGCATACTTGTGAGCTGTCCGTGTTCCTAGCCATGGCTTCATATTTAAATGCCACGTTTCCTGTATAAATTAGAATAATCTAAGCAATAGTAGCAATTGAGAATGTGTATACATTTCCAGGAGCTGCAGTTTATTGGGGCTGGTTTACTCCTCAGTGCCTAGTTCCCAGTCCCCTATTATTTTTCTCTAGATAAATATAGATAGATATGTTTAGAGCTACATAAGCATTTAGGTCTCTTTAGTGGTGAGAGATTGTAAACTGTTTGCTGGCAATCAGCCCATTAGCAGCACATTGATGCAAATAAAGTTAGCAATGTGTTTAAAAATATTGTAAACCCTCACATGTACCCAGTGAAGTGACTGGCCTCAGGTAATACACAGAGATTAAACAAATCCTCCTAGATAAATTGTACCTGGCTATCTGCAGTCATCTCCTCTCTACAGATGTTCAAAGTCCAGAATTTATAAAGCTTGCCTGAGATATCAGAAAACAGGGGGCAAGAGCTGAAGTTACACTCTGCAGAGCTCAGTGAGGAGAGTTCTGAGAGTTGATTGGAGGTAAGGAACACCCCTCCCCCTTCACACAGCACACAGGAACAGAGCTGAGGCTGTCAATCAGCTGGAGATCCCTCCCCTGTCACCTGTTTTTGTTGTTCTCTGAGCTTAGTAAATACGATGAAGTCATTATTGGGTAATCACAACAGACACAGATTTACCTGTTATGCTATCATTCACATTGCAAACTGAGCACTGCTTTGTCCAGGAGCACTCTGAGCCCATAGAAGTTATGCAATGCTGGGACAAGCTCATCATGCCAAACTGCTCCCCCCAAGATCTATGAGCATTATGTGTCAGCAACCCCCCCTCCCAAATAGTGAGAACCACTAATACCCCTAAGCATACATTCCCCCTCCTCCCAGTCCAAATCCACCCCCTGCTGAAATCCCCCCTCTCAGCACAAATCTTTGCCCTACCCATCCTCCAAATGCTCCAGGATTTGTACCCCACCCAAAACAAAATATCACCCCTCCTAGCACAAATCCTATACTCCTCAAATTGTCCCTCCGAGTACACATCTTCCCCCCTCCAAATCTCCTCCTAGTACAAATTACCCACAATCATCCCCACTAGCACTACAAATTTCTCCCCCCCCAAAAAAATTCCCCTCTACCATATCACCTATTCTAGCACAACCCCCCCCCCCCCAAATCCCCCCTCCTAGAACAAATCCACTTCCCCCAGCTCCCCTCCCAACACATTTCCCCCCAAGGCTGGGTTTCCACTAGCTGCGGCCGCAGCTCGAATCAGGAGTCCAATGCGTCCCTGTTCTCTGTTTCAGGGGTGAATCAGGTCCGAATTTGTGCCTGAATCCGGATCTAAAATGGAGCCAAAGACGAACAGGACTCTTTTTCTGTCTGGACCATGGCCACCTCGAGCCTGTCATAGTCTCCTGTTATGCGAATTGGATGTGGAGAAAACCGCAACCAATTCGCATAAGTGTGAACCCAACCTAAATCAGAACTCCTAGCACAATCCCCACATTTCCCCTCCTAGAACTATTTGTATCCCCTGTTGCCCCCCAAACTGCCCTCCAAGCACAAATTCCCTCCCCCCAATTTCCTTGCGGTGCCCCCCATCTCACATGATACCACATACCCAGGGCAGCCCTCCCTCCTACCAAACCCCTTGTCCCGGACTTGAAGGTATGTCAGTGACAACTTGAGTTCACAGGAAGTGGGTTGGATGACGATGATGGGTAAAGATAAATAGGCTGCATACTCAGATACTGAGAAAACAAGCTGCTGAAAGTGATTAAAACTAATAGCCGGATTCAGGTAGAGCGGCACTTCTTTAGGTCGGCGTAGCGCATCCCATTTGCACTACACCGACGTAAGATAGTGAGGCAAGTACTGTATTCACAAAGCACTTGCCTCCTAAGTTACGTCGGCGTAGCGCAAATGGCCCGGCGTAATCCCGCCTAATTCAAAATAGGCAGGTAGGGGGCGTGTTGTATGGTAATGAATCGTGACCCCATGTAGATCGTACGACGCATGCACACGCATGCTCAGAATCATGTCGCAAATACTCCTTGCTTTCGACGTAACCTACGCCCAGCCCCATTCATGTACGCTTACGTAAAATACGACGGCTGTTCCATCGTCTATACCTTGCATGGGCTGCGCCATCTTTTTGGTGGTTTATCTTTACGCCGGAAAACCGCCTTACGTAAACAGCGTATCGGGCGCAAGTACGTTTGTGAATCGGCGTATCTAGGTCATTTGCATATTCTAGGCGTAAATCAACGTACACGCTCCTAGCGGCCAGCGTAAATATGCAGCTAAGATACGACGGCGTAGGAGACTTACGCCGGTCGTATCTTAGCAACAGAGAAGCGTATCTCAGACTGAGAATACGCTTAAAGATACGACGGCGCGGATTCGGACTTACGACGGTGTATCTACTGATACGCCGTCGTAAGTCTTTGAGAATCCGGCTATTTGAGTTTACTTGCTCTTTAAGTCTAATCTAAGCACCTGTTTAATGCCCTTTAATGTTATACCACACAAATGATCCTCCTGTATCTCCTTATAAGCAGCACAGGAATCCATGCATCTTTGTTTTCATAATCTGGGTAGTCTATTGAGTTTACTTAGTAAAATGCAATACGCCAAGTTATGTATGTATGTATGCATGTATTAGTTTATTTATATTGCTCATTTGTGCTTCACGGGTGCCTTTTCCCACAGTGCTTTACAGAGAGCTGCCACCACTCCCCAAAAGAGCTTGCAGCCTTATTGTCTCACGCATTTATACATTCGGTTGATTTAAGACAGGAGTGGAAACCATTTACCCTTGTAAAGTGAATATTGGTAAATAAGGTGAATCTGTGTACACTTTGAATACCCAATAATGTTCAAAATAAGTTTAAAAGCTTTTGCTAACACTTAATTATATATGGTCATGTGGCAATATTAGGTCAATGATGTCATGAGCATTCCTGTCCCTTTGTGTATATGCAGCTTCAGGGAGAGGAATTCCTTTGCTGCAGCTGATTGGGCCAGTGGGGATGAGATCATGTCACAGCTTCCCATGGGTTCTGCCGAACTGGATTTGAACAGGGTTTGAACTGAACCTAACTCATGCTTAATTGAAACAAAACACTTCACCTTATTTGCAAAGCTCAGCTTAGTAAATCAATCCTACCGTTTAGAGCTGATGTCAACCTATCAGTAGAGAAAATTATAGAACCTTGAGAAAACTCATCATACAAACTCAATTTAGAATAGCATCCTTTTTGGGAATCAAACCCACAACCCTGGAGTTACAAAGACCTTATACTAATTACTTAAAGTGATTCTAAATGCACACTGTTTAACCACTTAAGCCCCGGACCAAAATGCAGCTAAAGGCCCAGGCCAGGTTTTGCGATTCGGCACTGCGTAGCCTGTGACTGACAGCTGTATATCGATTAGGAGAAAGGTACTTAAATGTTTTATTGGTTTTTTTTTTAAATAGTTACAGTGCCATTATCCATATACAGAAAGAGAAGGGACAATGTAAATTAACCACTTAAGGACCGCCCACTGTATATATACGTCCACAGAATGGCACGGCTGGGTAGATGGACGTACCAGATCGTCCTGTACATCTACCCAGCCGTGGGTTTGTTTATAGCGCAAAAAATAAAAACCGCAGAGGTGATCAAATACCACCAAAAGAAAGCTCTATTTGTGGGGAAAAAAGGACGTCAATTTTGTTTGGGAGCCACGTCGCAAATAATGCTCAGCATAAAAATCTCACTGAAAACTGAGCATGTGCAGAGCTACCAAAACTGCTCTGCAAAATCCCTAGCTGAAGGGGGAGATAGAGGGCTGTAGGATCAACTGCAGACTACAGAATATGAACTCTATAGTGAATGAATGAATATGAACAGTATGTAATATAGCATTTGTTGATAGTTTTTTTTAAAGTGGGATGTGGGTTTAGTAGGGATGAGCCGAACACCCCCTGGTTCGGTTTGCACCAAAACATGCAAACAGGCAAAAAATGTGTTCGAACACGCGAACACCGTTAAAGTCTATGTGACACGAACATGAAAAATCAAAAGTGCTCATTTTAAAGGTTAATATGCAAGTTATTGTCATAAAAAGTGTTTTGGGACCCGGGTCCTGCCCCAGGGGACATGTATCAATGCAAAAAAGATTTTAATAACGCAGTGATTTTAATAATGCTTAAAGTGAAACAATAAAAGTGAAATATTCCTTTAAATTTCGTACCTGGGGGTGTCTATAGTTTGCCTGTAAAGTAGCACATGTTTCCCGTGTTTAGAACTGTCCCTGTACAAAATGTAATTTCTAGGAAAAAAAGTCATTTAAAACTACTCACAGCTATTCATGAATTGTTGGGTCCCAGCAATACAGATCAAAGTTATTGAAACAAAATGGCAGGGGTCCCCCCCAGTCCATTACCAGGCCCTTTGGGTCTGGTATGAATATTAACCACTTAAGGACCTTGCCTGTTTTTCAGATTTGGCGTTTACAAGATTAAAACATTTTTTTTGCTAGAAAATTACTTAAAACCCCCAAACATTATATATATTTTTTCTAACACCCTAGAGAATAAAATGGCGGTCATTGCAATACTTTTTGTCACACCGTATTTGCACAGCGGTCTTACAAGTGCACTTTTTTTGGAAAGAATTCACTTTTTTTAATTAAAAAATAAGACAACAGTACAGTTAGCCCAATTTTGTTATATATTGTGAAAGATAATGTTACACCGAGTAAAATGATACCCAATATGTCACGCTTCAAAATTGCGCCCGCTTGTGGAATGGCGTCAAACATTTACCCTTAAAAATCTCTATAGGCGACGTTTAAAAAATTCTATAGGTTGCATCTTTTGAGCTACAGAGGAGGTATAGGGCTAGAATTATTGCTCTTGCGCTAACGATCGCGGTGATACCTCACATGTGTGGTTTGAACACAGTTTTCATATGCAGGCGCTACTCACGTATGCGTTCGCTTCAGCGCGCAAGCTCGTCGGGACGGGGCGCTTCAAAAAAAATGTTTTTGTTTTCTAATTTATTTTTATTTATTTTATTAATTTTTACACAAACAAAATAAAAAAATGGATCACTTTTATTCCTATTACAAGGAATGTAAACATCCCTTGTAATAGAAAAAAGCATGACAGGTCCTCTTAAATATGAGATCTGGGGTCAAAAAGACCTCAGGTCTCATATTTAGACTTAAATGCAAAAAAAAAAAAAGTGTCATTTGAAAAAATGACAACAAGAAAATATTGCTTTAAGAAGCATGGGCGGAAGTGACGTTTTGATGTCACTTTCGCCCTGCTATGCTATGGGGATGGGTGGGGGCCATCTTGCCCTCACTCGTATCCCAGCTGAGCAGGGGACAGGACCCGATCACCTCCGCTGCTGCCGACGGCTCCGGTAAGCGGAGGGCGCGGGAGAGCGGCGGGAGGGGGGCCCTCTCCGGCCGCTGATAATGGTGATCTCGCAGTGAATCCCCCACGGAGACCACCGTTATCGTTTACAGGACCGCTCAAAGAAAAGATGGATATCTCGGTTGTGGCAGCAGCTGCTGCCGTTACCGAGATATCCATCTTTAAAAACAGGACGTATATATACATGAGCGGGTCCTTAAGTGGTTAAGGGGAACCGCGAACCAAAAAAAAAAGTGTGGGGGTCCCCCCAAATTTCATTACCAGGCCCTTCAGGTATGGTATGGATATTAAGAGGAACCTCGCACAATTTTTTTTTTTTAAATGGCGTGGGGTCCCCCCAAAAAATCCATACCAGACCCTTCAGGATGTTAGTGACACAAACAGCAACATTCTTTCATTGGCTTGAATTCTTTCATCCATAATTGTGAAAAATTATGAAAAAATAAATTAGTACACTTGCACCATGTGCACTGCCTTACTAAATAAGCCTACACGTGTCTCTGTCCATCTGTGGTAAACACCAGCACCATAATGTTACAATGAATAAGAAGTAATGCCAGGTCAGCATAATTCTGGGTGTAATGGAAAAAATACGGATAGGGTACAGACATGAAAGATCCCTTTGCAAAGGGGGAGGTCTTCGACAGGGCCATGTAATGTTATGTATTAAAGTGAAAAACCATTTTAAAGCCTCATTAACACTGTCTGGTACTGTATCTGACCTGTTCCATGAAAGAGTAAAACACTGTTCAACCACACATAGAGAAAAAAGTTATAGCACAGCTGTTGCTTTCAATAAAGTGAACTGATAACTTTTACAAGTGTTAATATAACTGACCTTTTTGCAAAATCGGCTTTTACTTTGAGAATTGAAATATGATCATCATAAGAAGTGCAGGGCCTTGGCAGCGGTCAGCATGTTTATTGGTTGTCAACTTAAGCTTGGAAAGATCCCAATGAAATGTGTTATTGATAGTCTCAATCATATTATAGCCCAATAGCAGCTTTTTGTTTAATTCTGTTTCTTTTGTAGACAGGCACAGTAAGATAGCCTATCTTCGGTTAAAGTAGACATCAGTCATTTTAAAGTTATATAGATGTTATTTTACAGCCATGACTGACAACCTTTTCAGGCAGCAGTGGCAATAGCTGTATCTAATTAGAATGATTTTCAAAAAGGTAAATTGACTGTTCACCTTGCAAGGGAAATTGCTCTTTGAAAGGGAATTTGCCTCAGAGCTTAGTGAATGAGCTGCAACTCTGGTGACTTCTATCATCCAATCATGTGCAAGCAAAGATGCTGTTTTATTTTTACCGTATTTATCGGCGTATACCGCGCACAATTTTGCCCTGAAAATCAGGGCAAAATCGTGGGTGCGCGATATACGCCGATACTCGCTTTCCCGCCACGAGTTTGAATACTGCGCCGGCATATACCGAGCGCAGTACACTCGGGTATCTACGGGCAGTCTCGGCGCCTCTCGCACTGACGTCCTGAGCGTACAGGACGTCAGCGCGACAGTTGCCGAGCCTGCCCGAAGATACCCGAGTGTACTGTGCTCGGTATATGCCGGCGCAGTATTCAAACTTATGGCGGGAAACGAGCGGGGAGGACACGAGGACGCCGCGAGGACGCCGCAGAAGGATGCCGGACCCGCGAAGAGGACACCCGAAGCCGCAGAAGGAACGCTGGACCCGACAAAGCCGCCGATGGACGCCGCGCAAGACACCAAAACTGTAAGTACAAAAAAAACAAAAAAACTTTTTTTCCACAGGTTAGGGGGCCACTTTAGGGGTGCGCGGTATACGCAGGAGCGCGTTATACCGCGATAAATACAGTAATTATTATTTTTATTATCACCACATTCATTAAGCTAAGGGAAAATTACATTGCAGTGTGAATAGCCTATTTGTATTTATTAAATTAACCTCAATGTCTTAGACTTCTGTCCTTCATACAATCTATAGCACAAGTGTTACAAAGAATAAAAAGAATATGTAAAAAGGGGATTAAGGCCACAAAAATTCAAAATAAGCAATAGATTGCAAAAGATAGTAAAACCAAACTCCCTAAATTCTTCAAATATATTGATAGTAAAAAGGTCAGAGTGGGTGACTGGGGACAAAGAGAAGATAAATGTATTAAATGCTTTCTTCAGCTCTGTGTATACAAAGAAGCCTGGGGGGTGGGGGGGCTCATATCTATAATGGGGATGGTATCGACACAGCCCCAAGTGATCCACAATGGCTCAAAATTGATATGGTTCAAAAGTATTTTGACAGAATAAAGGTAAATAAAGCACCTGGACCAGATGGCATCCACCCACAAAAACCCACCTTAGAGAGTTGCGGTGGAGTAACATCCTTACATGATGTCTCCAACTTACAAGCCAACCTCAATGCACTGTTTAATTGGGTAACTAGGTGGCAAGGTTTAATGTTGATAAATGTACAGTTATGCACTTGGGGGCTAAGAATATGCGTGCATCATACATACTAGGGGGAGTACAACTGGGGGAATCAATAGTGGAGAAGGATCTGGGTGTTCTGATAGATCATTAGCTTAATAATAGCATGCAATGCCAAGCTGCAATTTCCAAAGCGAGCAAAGTCCTTTCTTGTATTAAGAGAGGTATAGACACCAGAGAGAGAGAGATATCACTGGCTGCCAGTAAAAGACAGAATTGCATTTAAAGCACTCTGCCTGACACATAAGTGCATCCATGGGAAGGCTCCGCAATATCTTTGCGACAAGATAGAACCTCACAATTCGAATCGCGTTCTGCGATCCACCGACCAAAATCTGGTCAGGGTACCAAAAACCAAATACAAGTCCAAAGGAGAAAGAAGGTTTGCTTTTCAGGGTCCTAGACTATGGAACGCTTTACCAACCAGCATTCGGTTGGAGGAAAACCACCTGACTTTCAGAAGACAGATCAAAACTCTGCTCTTTTGATGTCATGAGACACGAACAACTAGCGCCCAGAAGCGATTCAGTTCGCATGCGCCGCGCTTTATAAGTTTTTCATTCATTCATTCATTCATATCATGTTGCCCCTGTACAAATCATTAGTAAGAACTCATCTGGAATATGCAGCTCAGTTTTGGGCATCAGTTCACAAAAAGGATATCGGGGAACTGGAGAAAGTGCAGAGAAGAGCAACCAAACTGATAAGAGGCATGGAGGAGCTCAGCTATGAGGAAAGATTAGAGGAACTGAATTTATTCTCTCTGGAGAATAGAAGATTAAGGGGGATAAGATACATTTGAATAACAGGCACACCAGTTTATTTAAATCCAAGATCCATGACCCAGCGGGAGATCATCACTGTGTGTTAACCATCAGACACTGATGAGGCTGCATTGCTGGGCACTAGTAAGGCTGCATTGATGGGCACTGGTAAGGCTGCATTGCTGGACACTGGTAAGGCTGCATTTAGGGGCACTGGTATGGCTGCATTTAGGGGCACTGGTAAGGCCGCAATGATAGGCACTGGTAAGGCTGCATTGCTGGCCACTGGTGAGGCTGCATTGCTGGGCACTGGTAAGGCTGCATTGCTGGCCACTGGTGAAGCTGCATTGCTGAGCACTGGTAAGGCTGCATTGCTGGCCACTGGTAAGGCTGCATTGCTGAGCACTGGTAAGGGATCCTGGGAGAGTTCCAACGCTTTTTTCCCAGGACTATGGCTGACAAGTAACAGACGGGGAAATGTTCGGAGACAACATACTATAGAACGTCAGCATTGTTTATAGTTGTACTGCATGCATTATGCAGGCTGCAACCCTCTCTTCCTGCTGTCGAATCACACGCCCAATTTTTTTTCTGTAGCAGGACAATGACCCCGAACATACAGCCAATATCATTAAAGCGGTTCTCTACCCTAAAGTGGAGTCCCGCTGATCGGAACCCTCCCCCCCTCCGGTGTCACATTTGACACCTTTCAGGGGGGAGGGGGGTGCAGATACCTGTCTAAAGACAGGTATTTGCACCCACTTTCGGCCACACGCTACGGGCAAAAGACAGGTTTTTCTGACTTCCCGTCTCGCCCGTTGTGTGCTGGGAACACTCGGCTCCCAGCACACAGCGTGTGAGCCAATCGGCGGGCGCAGCACAACTCGCGCATGCGCCGTAGGGAACCGGGCAGTGAAGCCGCAGCGCTTCACTTCCTGGTTCCCTCAGCGTGGATGGCGGGGGGAGCAGCAGAGAGACGAGCGATCGCTCGTGCTCTGCTGCGATCAGCGCTGGACTCCAGGACAGGTAAGTGTCCTAATATTAAAAGTCAGCAGCTGCAGTATTTGTAGCTGCTGGCTTTTAATATTTTTTCCCCATCGCACATCCGCTTTAAGAACCATCTTCAGCGTAAAAAAGAACTAGGAGTCCTGGGAGTGATGGTTTTACCCCCACAGAACCCTGATCTCAAAATCATCATGTCTGTCTGGGCTTACATGAAGAGACAGAAGAAAATGAGGCAGCCTACATCCACAGAAGATCTGTGGTTAGTTCTCCAAGATGTTTGGAACAACCTATCTGTCGAGTTCCTTCAAAAACTGTGTGCAAGTGGACCTAGAAGAATTGATGCTGATTTGAAGGCAAAGGGTGGTCACATCAAATATTGATTTGATTTGAATTTCTCTTTGGTTCATTTACTTTCCATTTTGTTAATCGATGAAAATAAACGATTAACACTTCTATTTCTGTAAGCATTCTTCATTTTAAGCATTTTTTTCACACCTGTGTAAAATGTTTTCACAGTACTGTATATATAAATCTTTTTTGTTAACGTGATTGAAGCCTAACCTTATTTAATAGGCTAAGTGAACATTCACTTTATGAAGTGAACATTTGCTCAAAATCCTTTAATAGATCAACCCCATAATATAGTAAATGTATACATTTCTAGCCTTTCCATTTTAAGAAGTGTGCTAATTATCACGGTGAGATGTTTATTTTCATGGTTTTATGGTTGATGTCACTGTTTTTCATTTCCCATGTGCAATCTTTATTGCACCCATAAACCTTTTATAGCTCACCACACGTATTCAAATTTGATTATTAGATCTACCAATGCTATTTAGAGCAAGGGCCAGTCTGACTGGATATAGATTGAATAGATAGTTTAGGTTGGTGATGGTGTAGAAATTGTAGAGTCAAATTGTACAATATTTGGTAACCAGTAAAAAGTGATACTTAAAGCGGCAGTAAATCCCACTTGGTCAATTTTATCTGCAGGTAAGCCTATAATAAAGCTTCCCTGTAGGTAAAATGAATATCTCCTAAAGGTGCAGCATTTAGGATATATTCACCCTGGATGCAGCCAGTTATGTCACCGGCGCATGCTCTCTGAAGGTCCGGCATACCTTGCCTTGAGCCAGGGCTCATCCTGCATGCATGGGAGTGATGCCATTGCGGCTCCAGCCAGTCACATAGCCAAACTTGGAAGGAAGAACCCAGGGGAACATGTCAGCTCTGGAGAGATTAGTTCCAAAGGTGTGTATTTCATAATGTGCTAGTATGCGATGCATACTAGCATATTATGCCATTGCCTTGCCAGTGTTTTTTTTTTCACAAGGCACACAGCTGCAGTTTACAACCACTTCAAAGTGGTTGTAAGAGATCCCCTTGTAAAATAACCCATTCAGTTTGAAATAGAAATGAAAGGTAAAACATTTGTGTATAGCTTAAAAAAAAACACATTATAAATACCTTGTTTTCCCTTTTTTTTAATTGATCGCATTCCCTCTGTTCTCAGCTGCATAAGAGCTGGGGGGAGGAGAAGCAGCAGGTCAATGAGCTTCCTAGAGAATTGCTGTGCAGGAGGGGCATGTCTGGACCAGTCTGATCATTGGAGGAGAGCATCAGCACAGCTAGAGAACTAACCATGGTGTGTTCTCCTGCTTAGTGTGGTCAGTTTTTAATAGGAAAGCAGAAGGACTGTCAGGAACACCAGGGATTTCAAACACAGAAAGCAATACAAAGAGAACAGGATACTTTCTCATACAAGTGCATGGTACAGCAGGCATATATCAGGAACATGAAATGTTAGGGTAACAAACACTTCAACACCTTCCTTCCCCCACCTCCCAGGACTTTTAGATGCCAGGAGGCAGAGGTGGGTATTCAGATCTTGTAACCGTGATTGTCTGTCACATGATCGGAAAGCTCCCGATCGCAAGTATGCATCAGGAGCTTTCTGGTCCCAGCCGGTGACTGTGCTTGAAGTGCGCAGGGCATGTGCTCTCAGCACAGTTTTGTGTTTACATAGAGCCGCATATATGTGTACAGACAGTAGGAAGAGGTTAATTATTGCATTCATATATGAGAGTTTACATAACCAATTTAATTTACCCCAATAACCAAAATGTATAGGTATCAGAGCAGTAATGTTGGGTTAAACTGAGGCAATATTATATATGTTAAAGCGTAACTAAACTCTCCTATATTTTACAGCTAAGGAAGCTGCCATCTTAGCCTCTGTTTGATCTGCAGTTGCCAGGGTGCTGCACTGTTATACAGTGATACTGTGATGCATTAGTTAGCTGTGCTCTGTTTTATTTTTCAATACATTTTATTGTCCGCTGAAACATGGTATTCCTACTCAATTATGCTCCTCATCAGCATGTTCAATCCCCAGTTGGAGTTTAAGGCTCTTTTCACATCTAGGCGTCCCCAATAGCAGACTCGTGGTAAAATAGTTCAAAACGTTTTGCGGGTCGCCTGTCGCCCCCAAAATAAATTATGGAACTTCTTTTGGGCAACAGACGACCCATGATTCTGTTTGTGTGTGATTTTACCGTGATTCGTCTGGCAAAAATTGTGGCAGAAACGCGCCACGATCTGGGGTGCCTAGATGTGAACAGAGCCGTATGGGTGAAGCATGCAATGAAAGTAAAGTGTTTACATTTTTTCAAATATTAGGAATTTGGTCCCTTAGACCTAAAATAAAGCCATACTGTGTGACAGCATATGTTTACTGCATTGTTTGTTTTTGCTTCAAAACCAATCAAATGATCCGTCAGTACATATGAACTCATTGAACAATCAGGAAACCTTCTTTTTAGAGAAATCATCACCAAATTACCGGCAAGGAAACAATATTATTCAATGAGATATGTGCTTCACTAAAGATCAAATACATTTGTTTGTGCTTCACTTAAAATAAAATACATTCCCGGGTGTGGAGTTTTTTTGGGTGTGTTCACACGCCATAGGCTTTTCAAAAAAAATAAATAAAAAAAAATAAAATACATTCATTTACATTTCTAAATGTTGATGTAAAGGAAATTGGATTTCTTTAATCAGTACATTTTTAAACAAATTATATTAAAAGCAAAAAAACATTCTTAATGTAATTACGAATCTCTCTACATTTATCTTACCGAATCATTCTGAGTAAAGTTCTTTTTAACCAGGTTTATTACAAGTGTAAATATGCATTATGGTGCCTGTAATGAAATTTATTTCTCTGGAGACACAGTGTCTTAAACTAATATTATACACCCACCCAGAGCTGGAAATAAAACTGACACCACAATAAAAGCATGAAAGATAATGCTAAATTGAGAATGTATAACTTAAGTTTTATATAAAACTATTCATTTGGATACCTTGAAAGCAATGCAAGCACTAGATACTTGTTTATATTAAGCTACACAACAAATAATTTATTTTCTTTATCTTCCATCCAGAGACACAGGAATATAGTGATGATTGAACATTTTGGTTATACTGCTGTCTTCAGGGGGTTGGGACACTAGCAAACAAGATTTTTTGTTTTTGTTTGCTAGTGTCCCAACACTTTGTCCCAGTGTCATCTCTAGGGGGTGAATAACCCAAGCTGGGACAAAGAGCACAATAAAATGTAACAGGGTTGATAATCCCTTATCACTTTACCTAAAACATCCTATTGCTAAATGTTTTTTTTTCTACTCTCCATACTCTCTTTAATCATATTTCCACGATATAAATATAAGCAAGAAACACTTTTAGTAGCAGTTTTCAGATTTCTTATTATTGTCAACCAGGGAACCAATTAGGGAAAAGGACAATTAGAAAACCCTTATGCCGCGTACACACGACCGTTTTTCGGGTTGTAAAAAATTAAGTTTTTTTTTTATGTCATTAAAAACGATCGTGTGTGGGCTCCAGAGCATTTTTGGGGTTCTGAAAAACGGGCAAAAAAATTATTCGAACATGTCCTAATTTTTAACGACGTTTTTAACGTTGTCGTTTTTCAGGTTTTAAAAAATGGCCTTGTGTGGGCTTTAACGACGTGAACAATCCATGCATGCTCAGAAGCAAGTTATAACACGGGAGCGCTTGTTCTGGTAAAACTACCATTCGTAATGGAGTAAGCACATTCATCACGCTGTAACAGACAAAAAAAAGCGCAAATCGTCTTGTACTAACACGAAATCAGCCCAAAGGGTGGCGTCATCCGAATGGAACTTCCCCTTTATAGTGCAGTCGTACGTGTTGCACGTCACCGCGCTTTGCTAGAGCATTTTTTTCATGATCGTGTGTAGGCAAGGCTGTTTTAATAATCGGGTTGAAAAAAACATATTTTTTTCTAGAGCCTGAAAAACTGCATTTTTTAGAACCCGAAAAACGGTCGTGTGTATGCAGCATTAGAAACATTTAGACTCTCCTATGCATTATAGCAGTGAATGGCAAGTACTTGTTTGTGAGAGAGGGATCTGATAAAGAAAAACGAATATGGGTGTGCCACATGCCAATGAATAGTCAATACAAAAAGGGGAAGGACCCCTAGGGTGGGACTTTTAGGGCACTGCCACAGAAAGTGAAAAAATAAGTATAGCTATAACAAAACATTTTTTATTCAAAAGACAAATAAATATAACATGTAAATTTGGATACAATAAAAAAATGTCAATGAGAAATACATTTTCCTGAACTAGACACGTTTCGGAAAGATCCTTTTCTTCATCAGGGTTCTTACAGAAAAAAGTTATGTCTGGAGAATTACAAAATGCAACATGATTAGTAATTTATATAAGTACAACCAATCTTTCAAGGCATACATTTCCACACATATGGTTACTTACATTGTATTAATTGACCAAGACATACAGGTATCCACAAGTTAAAATTGAGAATTAGGCAACTGATTGGTCGACTATAGATATCTAAGATGGTTTAGGGATATATTGTAAGGGGACAAGGTCCCAGGTGGCATTGAAAATACTGTGTCCTGAGCTCAGGCACAGCGCATGTGTGTGTACTGGCGTCCAGAATTGAAAACCTGGGAATAAAGGCGTATCGATGAAAAGGGGCAACATAAATAATTATACTCTCATACATGAGTATAAAACTGTGACTTGGTAAAAAACCTACCTAAGCGTGGAAATGCTATTGTGTACCGGCAAGTGGGCTGGTGAAGGTGTATGACATAGAGGGTACTATTGATCGTCTCAACACAGAGATGACTGTAGTATGCGCATGGCCGGAAAGGGGTGTCACAGGGATGGTGTATGGAAAAAACAAAGGAAAAAGAAAATGCCTGAGATTATTCATAAACATCCAAAAATTGGAGTATGGGTACAAATCTTGTAACCAATACAAAAGAGACTTCCCGCACCAATATGGACACCGCTGCTCATTCTGGGACAAACCACCACCCCTAGCATCAAAGTCAAAAGTCTCTGAGTCATTATTGACACCCACATGACAATGGATGCACAAATAGGGTCAGTAGTCAGCGGATCCCACCATCTGCTGCGTCTGCTACGTAGACTCATTCCCTTTATCCCGAAAGAAGACATAGCAGTCGTGGTGGGTACAATTA
This sequence comes from Rana temporaria, assembly GCF_905171775.1. NCBI lineage: Eukaryota > Metazoa > Chordata > Amphibia > Anura > Ranidae > Rana > Rana temporaria. The sequence continues at coordinate 338,250,343 of NC_053493.1, read as the reverse complement.
TCAACTCCAGACTCGACTATGCCAATGCCCTCTACCTCGGACTCCCAAAATACCAAATCACTCGTCTGCAAGTCGTTCAAAATACTCGACTCGTGACTGGGAAAAAAACATGGGAATCAATCTTACCTTTACTGAGATCCCTTCATTGGTTGCCAGTAAAAGACAGAATTACCTTTAAGGCACTCTGTCTAATACATAAGTGTATTCAAGGAAATGCCCCCCAATATCTATGCGGAAAAATAAAATGTCACAACCCCAATCGTGTTCTGCGATCCACCAACCAAAATCTACTTCAGATACCCAAAGCCAGATACAAGTCCAAAGGAGAACGAAGATTTGGAATCCAAGGACCTAGACTATGGAACGCTCTACCAACCAACATCCGGTTGGAGGTGAATCACCTGGCCTTCGGAAAAAAACTCAAAACCCATATTTTCTGAGGGCAAAAGTACAGTAGGGAAAGGATACTAAGCGCCCAGAGGCGATTCAGTTTGCATGTGTTGCGCTATATAAGTTTCTCACTCACTCACTCACTCACTCACTCAAAAGGTAAAAATAATATCCAAATAATCTCACTTACTTTTGGAACATATTTCAGCACACACCTCTCCGGACCGGACTTGTTTATGAGATTCTGAAGTAAAACTAATCAAAGCATGAGTGATAGAAAGATTAAAAAATTGCCAGTATTTTGGCTTTTTCAATTACTGTATATATTTGAGTATAAGCCGACCCGAATATAAGCCGAGGCACCTAATTTTACCACAAAAAACTGGGAAAACTTATTGACTCGTATAAGCCTAGGGTGTCCATCTGCATGCCTCACTGTGCCTCACTTTGGCTCTCTGTGTCCATGTGCATGCCTCACTGGGTCCATGCCTCACTGTGTCCATGAGTCACGGTGCCTCACTTTGCCTCACTGTGTCCATGCCTCACTGTGTCCATGCCTCACTATGCCCATGCCTCACTGTGTCCATGACTAGAATGACGTTTAACATCAGAGTCTATGGAAGGGGTTCCAGGCTTTGAAAAATCAGTGCTCGCCAGCCGTAGGTCCCACAGACAACAAAATTTGCACACATGTAGAGAAATAGGGCTACATATGTGCCAAGTTCCGGGTCCAGGGGACCTATGACCGGCTGGTACCGGGTCCCCAAAGTCACCAGAGAAATTACCGTTTAACATGGGAGTCTATGGAAGGGGAGCCCGGCTTTGAAAAATCGGTGTTCCCCGGCCGCAGGTCCCCCGGACAACAAACTTTGCACACTTGTAGAGGAAGAGTGGGGCTACATGTGTGCCCGGCCGGTACCGGGTCCCCAAAGTCCATGAGATCAGACGCAAAAAGGTGACTCGAGTATAAGCCGAGGGGGGGCATTTTCAGCACAAAAAAAGTGCTGAAAAACTCGGCTTATACTCGAGTATATATGGTATGTTTTTTTGTGACATTTCTGGTATAGCATTACATTTTTTTTTAAGCCTCATTTATCCAGGGATTTTATTTGTAAAGCACAGTAAATGTTTGCTGGACATTCATCTGTTTATATTTTACAGCATCTGTCTATCATCTTCAAATGGTTCACTATAAGTGTAATGTGATTGCTAATGGGTGAATCTTCGTTGGGTTGTAAATGCGTGAGGTGATTCCTGTTAGCAATTGGTATCTCTGTATTATGTTGTATGTTGATGGCTAAATCCTTTTTGAAAATCATAGGTGAATAGGGCAAATCCTTTTGAAAAAGTTGAATGCTGTAAAATACTATTGGATGAAAGACCAGCAAACATTGAGGGGCCTTTCACACGGACGGATAGAATGGTGCTTTTAGCTGCGGATTTTCTAGTTTTCTACCGCAGCTAAAAGCATACAATGCTTTCATATGGCCCCATTCACACACAACGTTTAGCTGCGATTTTGTTGCATGCGGTTTGGTGCGAATAGAAAAAATAGAATTGAATGCGACCAGGTGCGATTTAGCGCAGCTATATGCACTTAACCGCAGGTAATCACAGTCTTTTGTGTCAACTGCGGATAGCAGCATGAGAAAAAAAAAAGAACAACAGGAAGCACATCATAATCAAAAAAAATAAATAGGGTTGCTATGGAAATGACTACCACAGCTAAACGCGGCCGCATGTAACCGCACGTAATCACAATGTACAAATGCAGCTAATCGCAGTGCCCAGAGCCTTGAATTTCACTGAAAATGTACATGCTTTTAATTGCGGCAAAACTGCCGTCCGTCTGAAAGGTACCTAACTGCATGAATAACACAGCAAATCTTTTATACATAGAGCCAACAAGTTTATTTTATTTAGTGCCAGAATATGGTTAAAACACTGCTTTAATCATATACAATTTTAGAGTGTAAGCTCTTCAGAACAGGGCCCTCTTAATCCTCTTGTATTTTATTGTATTATAACCAGCCCTCAAAAAGTCCACTCGCCTGCTCGCATTTTGCGAGTGGATTTTGAGGGCTGGCAAGGAAGGGCTGCCTGGTAGTCAGGGGGGCAAGCCTATGTCAAATGGGAGTCCTTCTCCCAGCGATCACGGAGGGGAGAGAGAGAGCCGCCCAGGTGTTCAAAACGCAGCGGGGGGGGGAACACAGTAATAACAGCTTTCATTTCAATAGCCTTGTTCCCTGTCGCTCGCTGTCAAGTACAGCCCATCCCCTGGTCCCGGGACTTTGATTGACAGATCGCCCGTCACTGGAATTGGACGGGTGATCTGTCTATCAAATTTCCCCGGTCAGGGGGCGGGGCTGTATATGACGTTGCGCAGCGGGAACACGGCTATTGAAATGAAAGCTGTTATCACTGTGTTCCCCCCGCTGCGCTCTGAACACCTGGGCGGCTCTCCTGTTCCTCTCCTCAGCTGCACAGGTAGGCTGTAAGGTGGACACAAGGTTCCATGGTGGGCACTGGGCACACGGCTGCATGGTGGACACAAGACTGCATTACTGGGCACACGGCTGCATGGTGGACACAAGACTGCATTGGTGGGCACTGGGCACATGGCTGCATGGTGGACACAAGACTGCATTGGTGGGCACATGGCTGCATGGTGGGCACGCAGCTGCATTGGTGGGCACACGGCTACATGGTGGGCACATGGTTGCATGGTGGGCACACGGTTGCATGGTGGGCACACAGCTGCATTGGTAGGCACACGGCTGCATTGGTGGGCACACGGCTGCATTGGTGGACACCAGACTGCATTGGTGGGCACTGGACACATGGCTGCATGGTGGACACAAGACTGCATTGGTGGGCACATGGCTGCATTGGTGGACACCAGACTGCATTGGTGGGCACTGGGCACATGGCTGCATGGTAGACACAATACTGCATTGGTGGGCACACGGCTGCATGGTGGGCACAAGGCTGCATGGTGGACACAAGGCTGCATTGGTGGACACAAGTCTGCATTGGTGGGCACTGGGCACACGGCTGCATGGTGGACACAAGACTGCATTTGTGGGCACTGGGCAAACAGCTGCATGGTGGACACAAGACTGCATCGGTGGGCACGAGGCTGCATGGTGGACACAAGATTGCATTGGTGGGCACTGGGCACACAGCTGCATGGTGGACACAAGACTGCATTGGTGGGCACAAGGCTTCATGGTGGCCACTGGGCACACAGCTGCATTGGCAAGCACACGGCTACATTGGTGGGCACAAGGCTGCATTGGTGGGCACAAGGATGCATTGGTGGGCACAAGGCTGCATTGGTGGGCACACAACTGCATTGGTGGGCACACGGCTGCATGGTGGGCAAACGGCTGCATTGGTGGACACAAGGCTGCATTTGTGGGCAAAAGGCTGCATTGGTGGGCACTAGGCACAAGGCTGCATTGGTGGGCACAAGGCTGCATTGGTGGGCACAAGGCTGCATGGTGGACACACGCAGCCTGCATTGGTGGGCATGGATACAGTTGTTGTTAATATTTATTTTAATAACTTAATTCTACATAATACATTTGAGTGTCATTTTATGAGAGTGTGTTTAGGGGCGGAATTAGGGGCGGGTGGGCTGTGTGGGACAACTGGTGGCGAGTAACCCTTGAGGCCTGGCTAGTAGCTCAGGGCTTGAAATTTTGAGCCCTGTTATAACTGTATCGTCTCCCATTTTATATTGTAAAGCGCTGCGTAAACTGTTGGCGCAATATAAATCCTGTATAATAATAATGTTAAGGAAACATTCTCATGGTCACAACTATACACTTCTGCAAGGAGATGCTAATAACTTAATAACAAAAATAAAAAATAAAAAAGAGACAGACTGCTGCACACCCTGAAGAGTTAACTACAAGTTTATTGGAATAATATCAAAAGAACACACATGTATAAGATATTAAAACCAGTCCCCTAAAAGTAGGTGGACATACCCAGATAATTCCCTATGGACACCCCCCCAACAAGACGGCATATACTTGTAACTAGAAAAAGACCACACACAACACACAGACACCCCCCCTAAACATGAATAAGCCCAATTGCTAATTGAGTATATCCCTAATAGTTCCCACACAGGACAGTGGTTTCCTGTAATAACAGTTAATAGATTACCACTGTCTATGTGAGGGGACGCAGCTCAGAGGGATACCTAGAGAGGGACATGAAAAAATCACTTGAATGTGGTAGGAGTGTTGATACCACTCTACTAAGACTAGTGACAGACAGAGTAATCAATGGAAAAAAACAGGGGGACCGTGAGTCTAATGAATACCTAAATAGTCCTCTCATGGAGATCACCGTATTGAAACATGTATAACTTCCATATGGATCTGGTTTCATTGATTTAAAAGTTATTTAGGAGACATTGAAGAAAAGGCAGAGGCACTGTAGCTGTTGTTTTCTTCACAATCTAATTCACCTGAGATGCACTTTGTAAGAATGCAACAATGTTGCCACTGATAGATAATAAAATAGATTCCCGTAAAGTGTGGGTATAGTCCATTGAGTTGTTCAGACAGGCATGTCCATAAAGTGGTTCCTAATGTTGCTTAGCAGCTTGTACTCCATAGGATTTTAATCAACAGGTTTGGATAGGCAAATAGTGATTAGACAAATAGACGCGATTGCTCGTTACAAAGCGAGGACCGGGAGCTGTGTGTGTAAACACACAGCTCCCGGTCCTGTTAGGGAGAGAAATGCTGATCTTCTGTTCATACAATGTATGAACAGAATATCAGTCATTTCCCCATGTCAGTCCACCCCCCCTACAGTTAGAACACACCCAGGGAACATACTTAACCCCTCCCCCGCCCCCTAGTGTTAACCCCTTATTTTTTATAAGGGGTTAACACTTATAGTAATCCAATGCATTTTTATAGCACTGATCGCTATAAAAATGCCAATGGTCCCAAAAATGTGTCAAAAGTGTCCGAAGTGTCCGCCATAATGTCATATTTAGTCATATTTAGACTAAAATGCTAAAAAATAAAAAATGTGTAATTTGAAAAAATGACAACCAGAAAATATTGCTTTAAGAAGCATGGGCGGAAGTGATGTTTTGACGTCACTTCCGCCCTGCTATGCTATAGGGATGGGTGGGGGCCATCTTGCCCTCACTCTTATCCCAGTCGAGCAGATCCCAGATCCTGGCCCCCCATTTGAATGGGTATCGAGTACATTGTACCCCCACTCATTCACCAAAAAAAGTGTCATTCATGAGTACCCAGTTATTGTGCCAGGAGTGACTCCATATAAGCAATATCCATCTTTTTTACCCACTCCACAAGGGTCGGAACACTGGATGTTCACTAATGGCAAGGTATAACCAGCCCGATGGCAGTCAAACAGGGGCATAGGAGGCCCTGTTTAATACGCTTATAGGAACCAGAGAGGATAGAAAGAAGAACTGCCTGTGGAGTATTAGGAATCATTGAGTCCGTGACAACTGTATAGATATGTAGGATTATGCCGCGTACACACGATCATTTTTCGGCTTGTAATAAACAACGTTTTTCAGCATCTAAAAAAAACTTTGTTTTTTCCAACTTCATCATTAAAACAACGTTTCCCACACACGATTGTTTAAAAAAAATGCTCTAGCAAAGTGCGGTGACGTACAACACGTACTACGGCACTATAAAGGGGAAGTTCCATGCGGATGACGCCACCCTTGGGGCTGCTTTAGCTGATTTTGTGTTAGGCCTCGTACACATGACCGAACATGTCTGCTGAAACTGGTCCGCAGACCAGTTTCAGCAGACATGTTCGGTCGTCTGTACGTCCGACCGGACAATTTTCCGGCGGATCGGACAGGTTTCCAGTGGACAAATGTTTCTTAGCATGCTAAGAAACATGTCCGCTGGAAGCCTGTCCGTCAGACATGTTCGGTCGTCTGTACGACTCACCGGACATGTCCGCTCGGCCGAAAGCCCTCGCATGCGTCGAAGTGATTCGACGCATGCGTGGAAGCATTGACCTTTCAGGGTCGCGCACGTCGCCGCGGCCACGTCACCACATTTTGGATTTGATTTTGGTTTGATGGTGTGTACAACCATCAGATCAAAATCCGGCAGCAGACATGTCCGATGAAAACGGTCCGGCGGACCGTTTTCATCGGACAGTCCGTCCGTGTGTACGAGGCCTTAGTAAAAGACGATTTGCGATTTTCTGTCTGTTACAGCGTGATGAATGTGCTTACTCCATTACGAATGGTAGTTTTACCAGAACGAGCGCTCCCGCCTCATAACTTGCTTCTGAGCCTACGTGGGTTTTTCACGTCGTTTTAGCCCACACACGATCATTTTTTACAACTCGAAAAACAACATTGTTTAACCACTTCTCTACTTTGGGTGTTTTTCAGATTTGGTGTTTACAAGACTAAAACAGTTTTTTGTTGCTAGAAAATTACTTAAAACCCACAAACATTATATATTTATTTTTTTCTAACACCCTAGAGAATAAAATGGCGATCATTGCAATACTTTTTGTCACACCATATTTGCGCAGCGGTCCTACAAGCTCACTTTTTTTGGAAAAAAATCACTTTTTTTAATTAAAAAATAAGACAGCAATAAATTTGGCCCAATTTTTTTATATATTGTGAAAGATAATGTTACGCCGAGTAAAATGGTACCCAACATGTCACGCTTACAAATTGCGCCCGCTCGTGGCATGGCGTAAAAATTTTACCCTTAAAAATCTCGATAGGCGACGTTTAAAAAATTCTATAGGTTGCATTTTTTGAGTTACAGAGTAGGTCTAGGGCTATAATTATTGCTCTTGCTCTAACGATCGCGGCAATACCTCACTTGTGTCGTTTGAACATCGTTTTCATATGCGGGCGCTACTCGCGTATGCGTTCGCTTCTGCGCATGAGCTCGTCGGGACGGGGCGCTTTAAATTTTTTTTTTTTTTTTTCTTATTTATTTTTATTTATTTTATTCTTTTTTACACTGGAAAAAAAAATGATCACTTTTATTCCTATTACAAGGAATGTAAACATCCCTTGTAATAGAAAAAAAGCATGACAGGTCCTCTTAAATATAAGATCTGGGGTCAAAAAGACCTCAGATCTCATATTTAGACTAAAATGCAAAAAAAAATAAAAAAAATTGAAACTGTAATTTTTTCAAATGACAATTTTTTTTTTTTTTCAAATGACAAAAAAAAAATGTTTCTTTAAGAGGCTGGGCGGGACTGACGTTTTGACGTCACTTCCGCCCAGCACAGCTATGGGGACAGGCGAAGGAGATTTTTCCTTCAGTCTCGTCCCCAGTCACCAGACGAACGGTCCCGATCGCCTCCGCCGGGGGCCCTCTCCCGCCGCCGATAACGGCGATCTTGCGGCGAATTCGCCGCGGAGACCGTCGTTATCGTTAACAGAACCGCTGACACTAAAGATTGATACCTCGGTTGTGGCAGCAGCTGCTGCCGTTACCGAGATATCAATCTTTAAAGTTAGGCCGTATAAAGATGTACGGCGGTTTAGAAGTGGTTAAAACGTTGTTAAAAAATGCAGCATGTTCAATTTTTTTTTGTCGTTTTTTCAGAAGCCGAAAAATGATGTGAAGCCCACACACGATAATTTTAAATGACATTTTTAAAAAACTTCGTTTTTTACAAGCCGAAAAATTATCGTGTGTACGCGGCATTAGATCTCAGAATGAAATATATAATTATTCAGCTGCAGTAAATGCATTGGAGTCATTGGGAAACTAAAATTAGGGCAATTCTTTGTGATGTTAGGGTACGGGGGGGGGGGGGGTCAGAGAAGTTTCTTTAGTGATCAAGGCCTTGTTGGTAAACAAGGCAATGTGAGTGACAAATGTATGTCACTCAGTGATGGGGAGTAACTAGGCTTTTTTTTATAAAGCTGTAAAGTCTTTTGTAACCTAATTTTGTCTTGCAGTGTCACATGGTGAAGTTGGGGGCTAATTTAATAGAAAAAAAAATGGTCATTTTGTGGCAAACATAAGTTTGCTGATTTCACCCTCTCATTTCTACAAGCCACGTACCTATTTGCCAATCACCCACTTACAACAATACATACTTGGGTAAACATGTTGGTTTTCAATGCCTCAATGATTATTGCAATCCTATAAATAGATATTATTTCTCTAGTTCTAAGTGCCTACTTTCAATTACTATATCTTCAACAACAAACACTTTTGTAACTAATAAACCACCTCTTCAAATAGATTAGGAAAAAAAATAGGACCTAAAATACACAAAATGTTGCATTTATAGACCATTATCTTGCATTCTAACAAATAATACATCAAATATTCCTCTTAAGTATCTCTAACACAAACCATCCACACTATAATCCATTAAAAGTAATTTTAACGAGGGCCTGTACTTTAAAAAGAACATTGAAAAGTCATAATGGAAATGCATCATTTTCTCCCAAGACTTGTAAGTGCCTCCCTTTTTATACACCTCCTCCTATCTTGTTTGTAAAACAGGCATCTCAAACACAGAGGAAAAATATTGACATGAATGATTCACACTGTGACACCATCAATGACTCGGACTGATGGACAGTGCAGCCCTATAAAAGAGGACGATCTGTGCAAGAGGAAGCATTTTATGCTTGGAATTGTATTTCTAAAAACAGCCGGAGAACAGGATAAAATCCACAGACTGCTGCAACTGTAAGTTTTCTCTTCCTAGAGGGGTTACTTGTGCTTAGCCATAGAACATTTGTACTTTTATAGAAATATGTGCAGCTTTTATTATGATCAATGGTAATTGAACTAATACTAGCAATAATATTGCATATATTGAATAATAATAGTTACTGTTATTTTTGTGGTGACATCTTTGATGGTGATGATAGTTAAAATTGTAACTAACCGCGTGAACTGTAAGTACTAACTACCTCTAACACAATAATATATCTTAAATACATAATAATTATTCTATTGTGTTAGAGGCAGATAGTGCTTACAGTACTGCATTTTTTAAATTACAATTTATAGTAAGGTGTGCACAATACTGGCAGGTGCTGGCAGCTTAGAAGACAGGAAATATACAGAAGTTATTTGAAAATTAAATTTTAGAATATTGTAGTATACATACAAAATAAATAATATAATATTTTTTATTATAATATAATTTGTAATGACATGTAATTTACTACTTAAATGCAATATGAATAACAGAGTCAATTAATTTCTCAAACAATAATGTCCTATACAAAGTTTTCTTCAGTAAATCTAATTTAAATTAAATAATTTGTTCACATTTTTCATATTTTCCAAAACTAGTGCCAGATTCAGTGTGAAAAGTTGTTAAAATTACCTAATCGACTGTTTGTTTGTTTTTTACTATAACAGCTGTATTTAAGTTTGAACAAAAAAGAGTTTGATAGAACTTTCTCTACATAAACAAAATTCAGAAAGGACTTACGCCGACGTATCTTCTGATACGCTGCGTAAGTCCACGTATGCGCCGTCGTATCTATGCGCCTGATTCAGGAAACAAGATACGCCTGAATTTTGGCTTGATCCGACCGACGTAAGTCTCCTACGCCGTCCTATCTTGGGCGCATATTTACGCTGCCCGCAAGGGGCGCTTCCATTGATTTACGGGTCGAATATGTAAATGACCGAGATATGCTGATTCACGAACGTACTTGCGCCCGTCGCTGTAATCTACGCCGTTTACGTAAGGCGTACGTCCGACGTAAAGTTAAGCCTCATAAAGCAGGGGTAAGTCATGTTAGGGTATGTACGTCGGAACAGCTGTCGTATTTTACGTCGTTTACGTAAGTCGTACGTGAATGGGGCTGGGCGTAGGTTACGTCACGTCATAGGCAGTGATTCGACGTATCTTATGGAGTATTTTAGACGTGATTCTGAGCATGCGCACTGGGATGCGTCCACGGTACGGTGCATGCGCCATTCGTTCGGACCATCATTTGCATGGGGTCACGTTTCATTTTAATAGATCACGCCCACAACCTTCCTACTTTGAATTAGGCAGGCTTACGTCGGCCAATTTACGTTACACCGGCGCAAGTTTAGGAGCGAGTGCTTTGTGAATACTGCTCTTGCCTCTCAGAGTTACGTCGGCGTAGCGCATATGAGATGCGCTACGCCGGCACAAAGATGTGCCGAGCTACCTGAATCTGGCCCAATGAGTTCATTTTGTAGAGGGCTCAGCTCGGTACAATTGAATGACTTCTTACTGAACATCAATGTAAACGCATTTCTAATTTCTACATATATGTAGTGCAAAGAATACAAATGAATACCATTAATACTGTTAGAAAATATTGAAACATTGTTTTCTATATGGGTGACAAGTGACATCTGAAAAGCTAAATCGAAATGAAAGATGAATGTAAGTTAAATACATTTATTTTTTTAAAGTCTTCCAAAGTTCATGACAATAAAATAAACACATTTTTTCCACTTGTAAATGTGCCCAACTTTGATGAAAATATTTTCTGTTTTACCTGTGTCTTTATACTGCGCTGCCCCACAACTGCTGAGATCAGGCTTGCAGTGGGCGTATCTGCCCTGTAAACAGCTGGGTTTATAAATGAAGAAGCAAGTTCATATAAGTATCATAAATATAGTGAGATGCATTTGTAGTCCAAATAAATAAAATATATAAAATAACTCTTACCCAACTGACCAATTGAGGTCTTATAATTCTACTGCATTAAAGGGTCACTAAAGGAGTGCCCCCGATCCATGTCTTCTGGGGTCCCTCGGCAGCTGTCTCTGGTCCTCCCCGCAATTAGGCACCACAGTCATGCGAGAGCTTGCATGGTGGTCACTAATTGTGGGCGCGCTCCCGTGATACAGCGAGCGGCCATAGCCGCTCACTGTATCACTCGGCCCCACCCCCTCGGCGCGCCGCGTCACTGTATGTGGTTGACAGCAGCGCCAGCCAATGGTTGCGCTGCTCTCAATCCATCCGCCCTAGCCAATCAGCGGCCAGGCTGAGCGGCGAAGAGGATATCGCGCCCGCGCGGGACTTTTAAGGGGTCAGGTAAGTATAACGGGCCTCGGGGGGGGGGGGGGGGGTGGCAGCATCAGATGTTTTTTCACCTTAATGCATAGATTGCATTAAGGTGAAAAAACATTTTCCCTTACAACTTCTTTAACTTACATAACTTTAGCTCAAGAAAATAACTCCCATGTATTTGTTGCAACTAGGAACTTAGATGTTTGTCTTCAATTGTCCTCTAACGGTAGAGGTACCTAACATATTTCTGTTTGACCACATTATAGCATCCCATTTTGTCAAACAACAGCTGGACTATAGCTGAGTGCTCTAAGCACCACATACCTTACTCCAGATTGCCTCACATGCTCCATGTTCTCAGCAACCTCCTCCATTCTTCATCCTCATCAATTAGAAAATATAGTAAGAGCCATAAAAGTTGATTTGTTAAAGGCAAATAGGATGTTCACTTTGCAAGGGATTTTTTTTCTTTACATAGTGAATAAGGTTAAACTCTGCTGACTTCAATCATCATCCCTTCAATTTATTTTTTTTTTTTAGCCCAGACTTTTTCAAATTTAAATTGTCTGTTTTCCAAGATGTTAGTAAGATTCTCATTAAGCATTAACGGTTACCTTTAGTGGGTTTTCATGTTCAAATAGACATATTAAAGGCAATAAGATGTATTTAGCCTAAGATATAAAGAAACAATAGTCCAATAAAGAAAACCTATGAACCTTTTTTTTTCAAAAATATTTTATTGAGTACAAAGGTGTAATATACATTACAGGGAATACATTAAATACATTGAAAATAGAGAAGCTCAAATATTCTTATTCCAATATGTAAATATACAAAGTAAATATTTGTGGACAAAGTATGGTATACTATTTAGTCACTAATGACATTAAGATTATTAAGTTTAGAGGTTTTATGTAATTATTAGTAACTACTGACATATATACTGTCCTCTGTGAAGCAACGAGTTATTAACAATACAAAGGGAGTTTTAAAATCATAATAGTAAAATAGCAAATAACAGAGAAGAACGAAAAAAGAAATTAATAACGATAACTATAAGAACATAGGGCCAAATCCACAGCCCCGCAGCGCAACGTAACTTAAGTGATTTAAGTTACACTGCCGCAAATTTCTTAAGTTAGGTATCGATCCACAACACACTTACCTGGAAATTTGCGGCGGTGTAACTCAAATCCGTCCGGCGCAAGGCGTGCCGAATCTAATGGGGCGAGTCCCATTTAAATTAGGCGCGCTCCCGCGCCGGACGTACTGCGCATGCTCCATCGGGTTACTTACCCGACGTGAATTGCGCTAACTGACGTCGCTCCGACGTCATTTGCTTAGACGGTAACGTAAATGGCGTCCAGCGCCATTCACGGACGTCTTACGCAAACGACGTAGAGTTTGAATTTTCGACGCGGGAACGACGGCCATACTTAATAGGGCTTAGTCAAATAGGACTCAGCCCTATTTTTACACGGTGTAACTCGACGTAAACGACGTAGCATTAGAACGACGGGCACGTTCGTGGATCGCCGTAAGTGTTCATTTGCATATTCTAGGCCGGCCGCAATGGCCTCGCCACCTAGCGGCCGGCCTAGCATTGCATCCTTAAGATCCGACAGTGTAATTCAATTACACATGTCGGATCTTCTGTCTATCTCTTGGAAACTGATTCTGTGGATCAGTTCCAAAGATAGAAACAGGGATACGACGGCGTATCAGTAGATACGCCGGCGTATCCCTTTTGTGGATTACCCCCATAAATTGGAGAAAAAAGAGAGTACTGGAACCATAAGGGGGGTCTGCGTGGTCGAGCCAAGAGCCACCGCTCCAATCCAAGAGATGTTGAACAATGGCATTTATAACACACTAATTCAGCTACCATGGCAGTAGTACTCTATTGTCCAAGGTTGGCATAATATAACCTATGAACCTTTTTAACCAAGAATGTATCTTAATATCATAAGATACAATACTTCAAGGAGGATTGTTTCCCTTCTGGTACTTTTTCCCCTTGGACATGCTTCTCTGCTGAGAATTAAATATGCTAATGAAAGGAAGGAATCCAATGGGAGACCTTCTAATTTTTAGACATATGATGTCCGGTACCACATCCTTACAAAATGTATTCATACAAAAAAACCTAACTATAGAAAAGAGGACTTTAACCACTTAAGACCCGGATCATTATGCAGATAAAGGACCTGGCCCCTTTTTGCGATTCTGCACTGCGTCGTTTTAACTGACAATTGCGCGGTCATCCTACAAATAGAGCTTTCTTTTGGTGGTATTTAATCACCTCTGCGGTTTTAATTTTTTGCGCTATAAACAAAAATTCAATATTTTTTACTTTTTGCTATAATAAATATCCCCCAAAAATATATATATAAACATTTTTTTTCCCTCAGTTTAGGCCGATAAGTATTCTTCTACATATTTTTGTTAAAAAAAAGGCAAAAAAATTTTATTGATTGGTTTTCGCAAAAGTTAGAGCATTTACAAAATAGGGGATAGCTTTATGGCATTTTTATAAAAAAAAAAATTCTAGTAATGGCGGCGATCAGAGATTTTTGTCGTGACTGCGACATTATGGCGGACACATCGGACACTTTTGACACTATTTTGGGACCATTGTTATTTTTACAGCGAACAGTGCTATACAAATGCACTGGTTACTGTAAAAATGACACTGGCATTGAAAGGGTTAACCAGGAAAGGGCGCTGTAGGGGTTAAGTGTGCCCTAAGGGAATGTTCTTACTGTTGGGGGGCGTGGCTATGCATGTGACATCACTGATCGTCGTTCCCTAACACAGGGAACAGACGATCAGTGACAGCCACACTAGGAAGCACGGGGAGAGGTTTGTTTACACTTACCTCTCCCCATTCTTCCTCTCTGTGACCCGATCGTGGGACACCGGTGGCGGTCGGGTCCGCTGTTCCCGTGGGGACGGTCACTGAAAAGAGGACCGGGTCGCGAGCACGCCGGCGGCGGCGCGCTGGGCTCATGTACGCCCTTGTGCCCAGCCGTGCCATTTTGTCGACGTATATCGTCGTGCGGCGGTCCTCAAGTGGTTAAAGGTACCACATGCTTGTATAAAAAAATCAATATTTTATTCTACCAATATTAAAAACATATATGATGTTTTAAAAAGATAACACAATTACATTTAACCAATACAAGTACATAAGACACTCATATGTCTTCACTCATCATTCCTTTCAGACTTGGGCGATGAAATGCTTGCTGTGATTTTGACACATTTCACAGGTCCATGCCCGCTTCATTAGGAAGATAGCAACAGTCAAGCTCTATAATAGTAAACAATATAGTCATAAAGACAACAGTATAATAAGAAATATCCAATACAGTTTTTTTTTTTTTTCCTTGTTAGAGAGCAAATAATATTAACTGCCTGTACTTTGCATGCAAAACAATCATAGACAAAATCATATACACAACCACCAATTATAGGCTTTCTGGAACAGATAGGTCAGCTCCTCCAAAGTTAGTCCATTCCAAATCACCATAGGGAAATAAGACGGAACCTCTCTATAAGACTAATTGTGTATCATATATAGTATATATCGGCTGAAAGTAAAGAAGGAAAAATAATAGTATGGCTCAGTAGAAATAAAGGGGTATATCTATTTGTCAAAAAGGACAGTGATCTATTATCTCTATATTCTAAGCATCTACAGCAGCATGTCAAAAATGTTCCCAAATTGTCATAATAATATCATCGGGAGCTTATATTTTCCAAACTACACCCCTAGTCCTCAATTTGAGAAAATTGCCCCTATAGACCTGAAGGGCCTCGATGGTCACAGCCCCCCAGTGGAGTTAAATCCATAGTTATACCAGTTAAATCAGAGGTCAATATCATAAAAGTCATAAACAGGCTAGAAGAATTATAATATACCTGGGTTCCCCCTATCTAGAAGAAGACAAAGCCCCAACTAGAAACTCTAGATGGGGGAACTCAGGTATATATAATTCTTGCTAGCCTGTTTATGACCTTTGATTTAACTGGTATAATCATATAATCATATAATCTTGTGATCAAAAACAAGTCTGCTGTGTGCTTTCCACTCCCTCTTTTCACTCTTGGGGGGAAAAAAAAATTATAGACAGACTCCATTCTTGTCCTTTTATTTTCTGTCCATACCTTTTTTTTTTATATAGGAGTGTCTCTATTCTTGCTTTAGGAAAGGGTTCAAGTGCAGTTCTATTTAAAGTTTATATATTTTTTCATTAATAGTAAACTTCTTGTTATAGGTTCTCCTCTCCCTGCAGTCAAGGGTTTATGACCTGCAGTCCCTGGAGTCCTATTGTGCCTTTATCAGCTCACCAGACTAGTTGCCTAGATGTTCCTATCTATACAGGCTTCCTCTCAAATGTCAGGCATGCTAGGCTTGAGTGTTTTCTACAGTTTCTAGTTAATTTATTTGCTATTGGACACATTTTCACATTTTCTACTGTTCACCACATTGTTGCTTCTTACTATGTCTTTTTCTTTTGCTTTTGCAGATGTTGCATTGTTCCCATCTGTATTCTGGTGGACTGTTATTTGAGGGTCCCTTCCAGACTGGCAGAGTTTGCCAGCGGATCCACCTGCGCAGCCGGGGACCTCTCCGCTGATCCCCGCTGGGAAGGTGGATGACAGGTTGACAGGTTAGTGTCTGATCAGCCCACTTTCCTCTATGGATGGTTGGGTGGAAACAGACTTTTTTAGCGGATAGGATTGGATCGGATGTTGGCATTATTAATGGACCATGTCCGTTGACATCCACTGCTCCATAGAAGACAATGGATGATCTGATTGGGTCCACCTAAAAATTTGACAGGCAGACCCAATTGTTCCACCCATGTGAAAGGAGCCCGTTTCATTACACTGTTGAATTCTATAGTTCCTAACGTACAGTTTTTCTCCTTGCAGTGATTTTTTTCTGTAACACCTATGTGTGTCTCAGTACCCTCTCCACCCAGCCTTTTATTACTGTATAGTTGTTGATCTATTCAGCAATTTTTATAGTATCATATACACATTGTTTAGGTTTTCCAGTTGCTAGTGCCTCAGTTGACCTGCTTTTAAATGTCCCAATAGTCTAAAATTATCTACAATTCCTGTATCCCTTAATGGACAATAATATGATTTTTGTACTTAGCGTAAATTCTTTTTTTTTTTTAAGTTCATTGAGAGACATGTGTTCTGCTCCTCTGTGTTGTTTGTCTTGTATACTTCTTACTCAGAAAACTGAGGCATGACAGTTGGAGATGGGATTATACAGGGAGCTAGCTTAATGTTTCTTGCTTGCTAGCAGTGGTTGCTGGTGCTCCATTTTTTGGGTGGGAACCAAACAAATTACCCACCACCACCCCCATCCAGTTCATCCATCAGTCAAACCCTCCAGCCCCATCGCTCGGTTAATCGTCAAACCACCCCCCCCCCCCCCCCCCCCCCCCCTGTCGCTCTCCCGTCAGCCCACCAGCCATGCACTTACCCCATCTAGGTCGCAGGTAGCTTTGGTGGCTTCCCCCTGTTTCTCTTCCTCAGCAGCTTTGCCCTGCATCTCCTCCTTGGCTGTCAATACAGTCGCTTCTCCTCTTGGCCAATCGGGTCTTAAGACTTGCCTTCTGATTGGCTGGGTGAAAAAGCAGGAAGACAATAGCGAATATAAGCCCACCCTTTTTTTAAGCCAATTAGAGCCTCCGGCACATCCAGGTGCATAGATTAGGGGGGCGCCCCTAATAGAGTGGCCACCACTGCTTGCTAGTGTCTCAGTCTTCTGTAGGGCGCAGTATAACCCGGTTGTCAATGATTTTCTACAATTCCTGGGTTCCTGGACATGTCCTGGAAAGATTTCTCTTCTTCTCATCCCCCAGCAGCTCAGAGAGGCCAAATTCTGATAAAGAAGTATCTGAGAAAGTGATATTCAGCCAAGTGATAGGCATTCCGCTGTCTCAACTGTTGTGTGGACAGGAGCCTAATAGCATACAACTTCACCAGAGAACCCAGCTATAGTACTGTGGGGAGAACCCCCCACAAATGCTACCAAATTGCTGTATTTCCAGTGAGGTGGCTCTGTCTTTTGGCCTGGAATCTCTCCAGTTGTTCACTTGTTTTACAAGAGCTACCCTGGACTTCACTGATAGGGATGCTGTTCACGAGAAATCGTAGCCATTTGTGTTCTGAACTGTTTTACTGAACTCATATTTCTCAGCTAGACTCTGTCAGTCAAGAGTTTTATAGAGAATATGCTTGCAGCCATGTTAACCTGATTGAGCTTGCTGTTAAGAGTCTATGTGTGTGCAGATTTCATAATCTGTATTGTATTATTCTGCAGTGTGTGCTTGCTCTTTGCCATTTTTTACCCTGTTGCAGTTGCTTTTTGTTGTGATCTTTTGGCCAGTTAACAATCCTGTTACAGAAGATATTATCCCCCTGAAGATTCTTAGACTATCAATGGGCCCTTTTCCCATGGGAAGTGCCTTTACCACAAGTGTGAGTCTTGTTGGTCCCCCTTGACAAGATATTTATTGAAATTATTTTGGATTAAATTCCATCCCAAAGTCAGTGTCCAATATGTGTAAATTACAATAAAATGTAAGTGGCCTTGCACTAGGTGTCTTATGCCCTGTACACACGATTGGTTTTCCTGTTGGAAAAAGTCTGATGAGAGCTTTTGGTCGGGAATCCCAACCGTGTGTATGCTCCATCAGACTTTTTCCAACAGAAAAAACTGCTGGAAAAAGATAGAGAGCAAGATCGGAATTTCCATTTAAGTGTACAAATCCCAACACGCAAAATTCCTACGCATGTTCGTAAACAATTTGACGCATGCTCAGAAGCATTGAACTTCATTTTCTTGGCTCATCGTAGTCTTTTACGTCACCGCGTTATTGGCAGTCAAAAGGTCACCGTACTTTTGTGTGACCGTGTGTATGCAAGGCAGGCTTGAGAGAAATTCCATCAGAAAAACCATCCAACTTTTTTCTGACAGGAAAGCCGATCGTTTGTACGGGGCATAACAAGTATAATAAAAATGATCTTATTGAACCACAAACAAACATGTGTTTGTACGGATCCCATGAGGATCCTTACCTTTATCATCCACTTGCTCAGCGGGGATCGCTCCATTGATCCCCACTAAGCCGGCAGATGACAGGGCACCCTGTCAGATGTCCGCTCTCCTCTATGGAGGGATTGGATGAACACGGACCGTCTGTCTATGTTCATCCGATCCATAGACGGATGGAAAAATAGGATTTTCCTCCATCTGCAGAAACGGACCATAGTGGGGACCGATGAGATCAGATGTCAGCAGATGTTCATCCGCTGACATCCGCGATCCCTTAGGGATACATGTATGTCTGTATTTCATCCAAAAACGCTGGTGTTAAAGGGCCCTAACTTCAGCTTGTTCACTTAAAGGGGTTGTAAAGGTACCATTTTTTTCCTAAATAGCTTCCTTTACCTTAGTGCAGTCCTCCTTCACTTACCTCATCCTTCGATTTTGCTTTTAAATGTCCTTATTTATTCTGAGAAATCCTCACTTCCTGTTCTTCTGTCTGTAACTCCACACAGTAATGAGAGGCTTTCTCCCTGGTGTGGAGTGTCATGCTTGCCCCCTCACTTGAACTACAGGAGAGTCACGACGCTCTCTACATTGCAGATAGAGAAAGGAGCTGTGTGTTAGTGAGCGTCCTGACTCTCCTGTAGTCCAAGGGAGGGGGCGAGCACGACACTCCACACCAGGGAGAAAGCCTTGCATTACTTTGTGGAGTTACAGACAGA
Organism: Rana temporaria; assembly: GCF_905171775.1. Classification (NCBI taxonomy): domain Eukaryota; kingdom Metazoa; phylum Chordata; class Amphibia; order Anura; family Ranidae; genus Rana; species Rana temporaria. The sequence continues at coordinate 338,231,110 of NC_053493.1, read as the reverse complement.
AGAACAGGAAGTGAGGATTTCTCAGAAGAAATAAGGACATTTAAAAGCAAAATCGAAGGATAAGGTAAGTGAAGGAAGACTGCACTAAGGTAAAGGAAGCTATTTAGGAAAAAAAATTACCTTTACAGCCCCTTTAAGCTTTAAGCAGGTTGATTTCTGTGCAGAACTGCACCATATTTTACACTCTACAGTCGTTTGCAAAAGTGTGACTAGCATTGCTGTAGAGATATAGAAACAATGTTTGCCTAATATTCTTTTTTATGTTTAAAGTTTTTTATTTAATTACAGTCTTTGTGGTTCAAAATTCCAAAGCTATGTATTTATTACACTTTACTAGCAAAAAAAGATAGTTCAGCCTCTGCTATACTCCCATCATCTATGTGAGTATTTTATAGAATCGTCTTACTTTCTTTCCTTCAACCATGGCAGGCTGGTTGTACTGTAGTCTATCAATGAATGACTTCAGTACAACCAGCCTGACCATAAACGGATCAAAATTTGGTCAGTTCCTGCTGAGCTATTCAAATGTCGTTCTGTCTATTGCTGCCCTTACCGTGTACAATTGTGATGTTGTATTACATAAGACTATGAAAGAAGACCAGCAGAAATGTGGGTTGGATGGGAAATGATAGCATGTAAGCAGCTAAAACCTTAACACACACATTTCATCATGCAATATATATGCATATAAGCCACAAAAACAGCCTTCTCTATGTTCAAGTGGAAACCGCAATCCATTTAACAAGAATGTATGCTTTACTAGACCTGTTAAGAGTTTGCATTCCCTGGGCTAACATCCAGGTACTTATGTGAACCGGTAAAAGGCATAATTTCATTGTTCAAAGAGATTTCTCATTGCTTTTGTGCATTATTTTCTGTAAATTGGGCCCACAGGTTTTTAAAACTGGAGAGTGCAAAATCTGGTGCAGTGCAGCATAAAAACCTTTAAAAAAGCATTCAGTTTTTTTTTTCCAAAGCTTAAATGAACAAGCTGAAGTTAGACTTAATCTGACTGGCTACCATGCAGAGAGTCCCCAGATTTTGCACTCTCCTGTTTTAGTGAATCAACCCCATAGAGTCCACAAATAGGGGTTGATTTACTAAAACTGGAGAGTACACAATCTGATGCAGCTGTACATAGAAACCAATCAGCTTCTAACTTCAGCTTGTTCAATTAAAGTGGAGGTTCCCCCTAAAAAAAAATTCTAACAATACATTCGGAAGACTGGTTACACTGCGGTTAGGCTGTTTTTTTTTTTTTTTCGTACATACCTTGATCTCGCCGTTTCATCCCTCGGCTTCCGGGTATGATTCTTGCTGGACCTAGTTGATTGACGTTCCTCTGACCGGCGCATACTGCACATCACGACTTTCCGACAGAAGCCGAACGTCATTGCGCAGGCGCCGTATAGAGTCGGCTCTATACGGCGCCTGCGCAGCGACGTTCGGCTTCTTTCGGAAAGTCGTGACGTCAAATATGCGTCGGTCGAAGGAACGTCAATCAACTAGGAACGCCCAGACCCGAAAGAATCATACCCGGAAGCCGAGGGATGAAACAGCAAGATCGAGGTATGTACAAAAAAAAACAGCCTAACCGCAGTGTAACCAGTCTTCCGAATGTATTGTTAGAATTTTTTTTTAGGGGGAACCTCCACTTTAAGCTTTAACAATAAAACTCAGAAGTTGAATAGCTACCATGCACCGCTCCGCCAGATTTTGCACTCTCCAGTTTTAAGAAAACAAACCCATAGTCCCGTATTTCAATATAAGTCCTTTTAGACATCTTATTGGCAAAGTGACACATTTTTACTCGATCTGATAATTTATATATGTACACAGAGACACTGTATTAATATTGTAGGAACAAAAGGTGATGATTTAATAAATGTCATCACTGTTATACATTTGAAGATGCCAACAGGAATTACACGTGTAACAATAGAACTACATTTTACACTGCTCTTTCTCACGGTATTATTTAACAAATTACACTGATAACACTATTTTGTGGTCAAAAGTATTAGGCAGTAAAATGAAAGACCAATACAATGGTTTTGTATTTTGACATTACAAAGTAAACAATGGCAGTAATGCTATTGAGGTTCCGATTTCCAGTTATGTATCCTTTTGTTTTTCATCTGTTATCATTTAGGCTTAGGCTGGCCATAGATGGATTTTGTATTCTTCTTTCTGTTCAGCTAGCATGAAGGACCAGCAAGGGACCAGGTAGCATGCAGAGAAGGACAGATGCCTAACCAGATGCAAGATCAGATGAGCCAGGTCAGCAACAAACGGTCACATACATACATGAACGGCAGGCAGAGAATGGTCAAGATACAAGCCAAAGTCAGCAATGTAGAATCAGGCAGATGAGCAAGAGGCAGAGCAAATCCATAGACAGGCCAAGGTCAGGGTAGGTAGCGTTCAAGCACGGTCAGGGCAAGCTGGGTCAATAACAGAAGTTCACACAGGAACAGATACAGGGACACAGGTAATAGCTGTAGATCAGACAGCACTGGCTAATATAACTGTTTCAGTTTAAATAGTCCAATTGGCACCAACATTAGTGACAGACTATGGACAAATAGCACAGAGAAATGGGCACCCACACATCTGCATCTGCACTCCTGTGTAAGTCTTGAGGCTTCATCTGTACTATGGCTATTGCCTTCCTGACACAGCGGTTGCAACCTCTGCTTAAGAAAAAATGTCCAACAAGCCTGCTCGACAGTAGACGATCATTAGATTGGGAGTGACACATGGAACAAAGTTTGGCCAGTCTGCTGAACCAGCTGAATTTTGATACAGCTAACCTTACTGTAATAATAATTTTATCTTTTTTTATGTGCCACATTAGAGTTGATTTGCTAAAACTGGCGCAACTGTGCATGGTAGCCTATCAGCTTCTATCTTCAGCTTGTTCAATTTGACTTTGACAACAGTTTTAGGGTATAAAATGTATGTAACATTAAATTATAAAATAGCATATACTGTACCTAATAAGCTTTTGATTTTAACAACTGTTTTGGATAGAGGGAATAGTTAAATCTCTGTCAAGAGTTTAGTCTTGTCTTTGACCCCACTGTAGAGATTTTACTACATTTACTATCTCTGAACACTAATACAAGAAATAAGGAAGCAGTTGTCATAGAACAAGAACAGACATCAAAGAAACATAATCCAGAGTTCTAACCCTTCTTCACTCCACTAAAAATGTGTCCTTACAGGTAGTGTTACTCAAATGTCTCTGTTCATTTATGTTATTCATATATTTTTTTAATTTTCACATCTCCACTAATATATATACGGCGGCAGGTCGGCTCAGCTGCGCAAAATCACGTAGGTATACGTCATTTTGCATTCCAGCCATTAGGGGCGCGTCAAGGGGGAGAAACGACTGTTAGTCTGTTCATACAATGTATGAACAGCAATCTGTCATTTCCCCTAGTCAGTCCCACTCCCCCCTTCAGTTAGAAAACACCTAGGGAACATAATTAATCCCTTCCTCGCCCCCTAGTGTTAACCCCTTCCCTGCCAGTGGCATTTTTACAGTAAAAGTGTCCGAAGTGTCCGCCATAAGGTCGCAATACCGATAAAATCGCTGATCGCTACCATTACTAGTAAAAATAAAAAAATATTAATAAAAATGCCATAAAACTATCCCCTATTTTGTAGACGCTATAACTTTTGTGCAAACTAATCAATAAACGCTTATTGCGATTTGTTTTTCCGAAAAATATGTAGAAGAATACGTAACGGCCTAAACTGAGGAAAACATTTTTTTTTTTAGATATTTTTGGGGGATATTTATTATAGGAAAAAGTAAAAAATATTCATTTTTTTTCAAAATTGTTGCTCTATTTCTGTTTATAGCGCAACAAATAAAAACCGCAGAGGTGATCAAATACCACCAAAAGAAAGCTCTATTTGTGGGGAAAAAAAGAACGCCAATTTTGTTTGGGAGCCACGTCGAACGACCGCGTAATTGTCAGTTAAAGCGACGCAGTGCCGAATCGAAAAAAGTGGCCCAGTTATTGACCAGCAAAATGGTCCAGGGCTGAAGTGGTTAATAGCACATATTACTTTATATCTATTATTTATATAGTTATAGCCTTATGTCTATCACTGCCAACTGCCAACAGTTATAATAAGGAATCTCAAAAATATTCCGATTGCACACCTTCCGGCAAAATGGCCAAGTAGTAAAAGGGTGCTGAAACGATCACCGGCTGGGAACCGGAAAGCAAATCATATATATATATACTCGCCTGGTGTGCTGGCGAGTATATATATATATAATAAGGAGACTGTCTATCTTTTTGTAATCCTAAAAAGGATTTGCTGCATTAGGATATAACCTACTTATTTTTTAAGGATTATATTTAACAAGTAGGAAGCTGTAGCATGCTAATATTGATGGTTATTAGAAAGCAACATCAAGCATACAGCTAATTACAGCATCTTTTCAAAATAACAAATCTACAAAGTGGCTGTTCTACGTTCTAAGTATTTCTTGTTTGTTTCTGATAAAATCACCTCTGCTGTACCATGTGATGGAACACTGAGAGAAAGTAGAAAGTATGATTTTCTTAGGGCCACAACACTACAACATGATGAAAAATTCACATTAGTATTACTAGTAGTCAAACAACATTAGAATTCTTCTATAGCCTATGGGCGGAGCATTTGACCATAAATGTCCTTTAGCGGCGATCGTATGTTTTTAGCTGCTTCGTCGAATCTTCATGTCGAATGGTATTATACATATTTTTGATTGTATCGAATGATACGATGATTGTTTATGTTCACGTCGAACGGTCTACCCACTCATTCCAGCAGCGACCACTAACAGCTCTTTCACTATTGTCTCTATAATGTCAAATCTTTTCTCTCTATGTCGAATAATCTTGAACTTATAGAGTTAGGTTAGGCACATTCTACCGCAGGTTCGATAGACACTATTCGATAGATCACTATTGTCAACGCCATGTCGAATCTTCTATCTATATCGAACTGTTGTCGCAACGATACAAAAATATAATAGATACGAAAATAAAGCATTTTTTTATTTTGGATCTTTCAGATTTCGGATTCTGCGCATTCGATATTGTTTTGTTAAAACGAACACGAAAATCCCAGAAAGTCAGACGGAAATGCATTTGGACAATAACGAATGCGCATGTCTATTAAATATTAAAGCTAGGCCTTTTCCTGTGAGAGAAGTAACACTTGGAGCCAATAAGGTGTACCCCAGTGCCCATTTGCTGACAGGAAGGGCAAACAAAGTTAGTAGACAGTGAAGGATAAGCAGCAGACTGATGGGCTCATCTCTCTACTCACTCTGCTTGCTCTTTCTGTCAGCAAATGGGCACCGGGATACACCATTCAGGGCCGGTGCTACCACTAGGCAAACTAGGCAGCCGCCTAGGGCGTACTGCTGCCTAGGGAGCCCGGCCACTGGTGTTCTTATTCTCATCTCTCTGCAGCAAGCAACTAAGTCTCAACTTGCTCAATTCGCACATAGTGTCAGAGGCGCAGCGGTGGCAGAGGTCTGTGTCCTGACTCCAAAATGTATGGAAGCAAGCAAACATTCATTGATGGGCGCTGGCAGGCTGCATTTGATGGGAGCTGATAGACTGCATTAATGGGTGCTGGTAGGCTAAATTTGATGGGCGCTGGTAGGCTGCATTTGATTGGTGCTTCATAAAAAATGTGGGGTATACATGGGCAGGGCAAAGGGGGTGAAGTAAAAGGGGCGGCAAAACGAGGTGTCGCCTAGGGTGTCAAAAATCCTTGTACCAGCCCTGACCTTATTGGCTCCAAGTGCTACTTTTCTCCCAGTCTAAGCTCTGCTCTATAGATTATTTACACTAAATCAAATTCAGGTACCTACAGCAATTGATTTTAATACAGTGGAACCTCGGATTACAAGCATAATCCGTTCCTGGAGAATGCTTGTAATCCAAAGTACTCGCATATCAAAGCGAGTTTCCCCATTGAAGTCAATGGAAATGAAAATAATATGTTCTGCATTGACTTCAATGACACGCAATCACGCATTCGGCCTGAGGCGGAGGGTTCCTAGAAAACGTCCGAAAAGGCCCAAGGACACTTCGGCTGACCTTGGCAAACCTCAGAAAGACTTCTTTCCTGAGATTTGCCAAGGTCAGCCAAGCTGTCCTCTGGCCTTTCTATGCATTTCCAGACGGCGCCGATCGGCTGCGATTGGTGACGTTCAGCTCAGGCGCCCCCCACCTCAGATCAAACGCGGTACTGCACACCGCTTTTGCATGAATCGTGCTCATTTCGCGAGACAACACTCCCAAACCGAGTTACGATTTTTAAAATCACAGTGCTTATATTGGGAAACGCTCGTTAACCACGTTACTCGCAATCCGAGATTCCACTGTACTTATAAAACTTTTATATGTACAGTATTACTGTAATACAGCCAAGCCGCATTCATAAATATGCTCATCTTTTTTTTGTGCTACAGCACGGGTTAATCTACCCTGTGATGGCAGCATGCGGAGGAGCCGGACCACTGCTCTCACACACAATGCAGTGATACAGGTCTCCAGGAACCCAACACATCCTCTATCCAGTGATCCAATCAGCAGTGCTCACACTTCCTTTACAGTGCTGATGATTGGAGCATTGGTCAGGGGGTGTGTTGGACTCTTGGAAGCTCAGACTGCTGCACTTTGTGTTGAGCTTCTACCGATGATCTAGCAAACTGTTAGCACAGGAAAAAAGAACATAGTTATTGCTGAATGCTGATAATTCAGCCTGACTGCATTACATTAATACATACTAGCTTTTTAATAGGGCTTTAATGATGTTTTAATGGTTTTTCCCATAAACAAATAACAGCATGATTTATTTTTATCTGCCTGGAGTAAAAACCTTACTAAACACAGAAAACGTTGGTGGCTAATAGAACAGGTTATTAATGTTGTTTATTTTCTCTAATAAGGAAATAAATGATGAGTAATGGTAAGTAATCATTTCGTGCCTTACCGTATAACAGGAATGTAAACTGAATATAGTGTGGGCAGGATTCCCGGTCATGTGTCACGTGTTTGTTTTTCTAGTTGGCTATTTGTGTATACAGTATATAAATCTTATTACAGAGAAACTTTCCTGTTATCAGTACTCTGAAACTGGGAGTGTTTACCTTACTCAGGATAAGCAAATAAGTCTAAATACAAGAGCGAAAAGTATTCTTACTTGAGTCTTGGTTTGTTTTCTGTGTATTTCTTCCAGATCAGTGCAGTAATCCAGTGTGATACTTTACTGCATAGGAGCTTCCTGTAATAAAGACCGCTCATTGCTGCTCTCTCTACTTGTGCAGGGTGACTGGTCTTATATCCACCCCCCTTTAGCCTGGAGTGGGTGGGGCCTTCTGGGTTCCTCCCACAGCTGTTCTCTCTGTACAGGCAATGATGATGTCACTGCTTCTTTTACAATGTAATATCTCGGTTCTCAAATTCGGTGCATTTAACCACTTAAGCCCCGGACCATTTTGTAGCTTAAGGACAGGCCACTTATTGCGATTTGGCACTTTAACTGACAATTGCAAGGTCGTGCGACGTGGTTCCAAAAACAAAATTGACGTCCTTTTTTTCCCACAAATAGAGCATTCTTTTGGTGGTATTTGATCACCTCTGCGGTTTTTATTTTTTGCGCTATAAACAAAAATAGAGCGTTAATTTAGAAAAAAAATCTATATTTTTAACTTTTTGCGATAATAAATATCCCCAAAAAGATATAAAAAAACATTTTTTCCCTCAGTTTAGGCCGATACGTATTGTTCTACATTCTTCTACATATATAAAAAAATCGCAATAAGCGTTTATTGATCAGTTTGCTCAAAAGTTATAGCGTCTACAAAATAGGGGATAGTTTTATAGCATTTTCATTAATATTTTTTTTTACTAGTAATGGCGGCGATCTGAAATTTTAATCGTGACTGCAACATTATGGGGGACACATCGGACACTTTTGACACATTTTTGGGACCATTGTCATTTTTACAGCGATCAGTGCTATAAAAATGCACTGTTTACTGTGAAAATGACACTGGCAGTGAAGGGGTTAACCACTAGGTGGCGCTGTAGGGGTTAAGCATTCCCTAAGGCGCGATTCTTACTGTATGGGGGCGTGGCTTGCTGTGACAGTGTCACTAGGCAGAACGGGGAGATTTTTTTTTCTATTGAAAAGCCTGTGGCGTGCAAAACACAACCCAAAAACTCCACCCGGTGCAGGGAAAAATGTGCACACACATAAAGAGTGACATCACAAAAAACTGCGACGGGTGCAAACGTCAGTGGTCCTCCGAAAAGGACCCGTCTCTGATCCCCCGGGGCGTTAGGCTCCTGACAGGGAAAAGAGTAAACTGTGGTCCAAGCAGCCGAAGCCACAAGGACCCATCTTGGCCCAAGCAGCCGAAGCCACAAGGACCCAACATCCTCAGAGGGACTGCCGAAACAGAACCCTCCTCGGTGAGGCTCCCCCGAAGGGAGACCCCATGAGAGCCGGTGAACCTAACCAGAAGGCCGAGTCCACCAACTCCCAAGACTTTCAGAGACCGGCCCGAGGACCAGCACCCTACTCGCCACACATAAAGTGCAAGCACCAACAAAAAGAGTGACAAACAAAACAACACACGGGGAAAAATAATAAAAGAAAGTGGGGAAAAGGAAGATGGGAAGGTGAGGAAAGTGACCAATGTGAAACACATTGGCCGGCCCTCCGGCCAGGAAACAAAAATTCCACTGGTCCTAGCCAAAAGGCCCGGCCCAAGCGGCAGGTGTGAAAAGTGTGTTGTGGAGATCAGTGACCTGAAGGTGCCACACGATGAGTGCCCCTCAAACACTCGTGCAATGTATGGCACCCCTGGACTGCCACTCCAGGGGCACAATCTCCACGGGCTTTTCAACGGTCCCTAGCCCCCGGTCCGGACCGGCAGCACCCTTCCCAGCCAGGAAGGTGGGAGAAGAGGTTGGGGAGAGCCTACTGACGCAGACTCCACCCACAACCCCTAACTCTCCCACCTAATCACATTCTGGAAGTACTACCCGCTCCATCCCGGTTAAAGGAGAAGCAAGGGTTCCCTCCAGAACAACTGACTGGGGCAGTTACCACCAAATCCAGGCCAACGGCCAGGGACCCGGCCTCTTGGCTTCGACCTCATGCCTCTCTGTCCAAATCAGAAGGCTTCCACCTCCACACCAACAGGCTTAGCGTCCGCCGACTGCCATCCCTTTCCCCCTGCCACAGGGTACCGGGGACAGTCAGCTTAGCACCACCTATTGGCAACTGATAAGAACAGATACTACACTTGATCTTAGCCAAAAGGCCGAGAAGCGGCAGAACGGGGAGATGTTGTGTTTACACTAACATCTCCCTGTTCTATCTCTTCGTGAAAGGATCACGTGTATGCCCGCGGCGATCGAGTCTGTGGGACCCACAGGCGCCCTCATGGAGATCGCGAGCACCCACAACAACGGCTTCTTAAAGGGGACGTATAGGTACATCCTTTTGCCTGCCCGTGCCATGCTGCAGACATATATCTGCATGCGGCTGGTGGCAAGCGGTTAAACTAGATATATCTATTCTTATTTTTATTAATTAATTTTATTTTTTATTGTTACCTCCCCTTGCTTTTATTATGACCACATCTAATCTATGCATTCATTTTGGTCCAGGGAATTTCACTACTATGTACCACATTATTCTCTTATTTTTCCTGACCATGTATTTATTAATGTTCTTTTACTAGATTTGTTTTTGTTTTTCTGCTACAGTGAATATTGATATTATCTGTATGTTCAAATGTAAATTATTAAATTATTTCTATTAAATAAATAATAATGATAAAAAAATAAAAAAAAGACTTGCTAATAGGTCCACTTTAACAGTAGTTCCAGCAATCCGTTATGAGAGATTCCCTGTCCAATTAAACAGTGGTTGAACAATAAAAACATAAATATAAAAAATAATATAAAAAATAAAGTAGACTGCCGAATGAATTATGAACAACTATGTGTGTGTACCCAGTTCTACAGTTACTCTCTATCCGATCATTCAGACAATTGCCCATCCTGTTGAAGTTACAGCAGTAACTGGAGAAAAAATGACCAATACTATAGACTTTAACCACTTAAAGCGGAGGTTCACCCTAAAACAATTATATACCATTACATCCAGCATACATCTACAGTAAGCTGTTTTTTTTTTTCTTTTGCCGTACATACCGTTTTATTGTTATTTTCAACCTGGCTTCTGGGTTCTGGCTCCCGCGGGAGTGGGCGTTCCTATTCAGAGGTTAGATGATTGACGTCTGGTGAAAAACTTCCTCTGGCGCATAAGGCGCGTCACAAGTTTTCCGTAACTAGCCGACCTGCGAGTCGTCTCTATAAGGCGCTATACGGTGCCTGCGCCCGCCATGTAGAGCTGACTGCGCAGGCGCCATATAGAGACGACTTGCAGGTCGGCTAGTTACGGAAAACTGGTGACGCGCCTTATGTGCTAGGGGAAGTTTTTCACCAGACGTCAATCATCTAACCTCTGAATAGGAACGCCCACTCCCGCGGGAGCCAGAAACCCGGAAGCCGGGGGGAAAATAACAATAAAACGGTATGTACGGCAAAAAAAAAAAAAACAGCATACTGTAGATGTCGGAAGTATGCTGGATGTAATGGTATATAGATGTTTTTTAGGGTGAACCTCCGCTTTAAGGACAAAGCCTCTTTTGACACTTGTTGTTTACAAGTTAAAATAATTTTTTTTTTGCTAGAAAATTACTTGGAACCTCCAAACATTATATATATTTTTTTCTAACACCCTTGAGAATAAAATGGCAGTCGTTGCAATACTTTCTGTCACACCGTATTTGCGCAGCGGTCTTACAAGCACACTTTTTTTGAAAAAAATACACTTTTTTGAGTTAAAAAATAAGACAACAGTAAAGTTAGCCCAATTTTTTTTTATATTGTGAAAGATAAGGTTACGCCAAGTAAATTGATATCCAACATGCCACGCTTGAAAATTGTGCCCGCTCATGGAATGGCGACAAACTTTTACCCTTAAAAATCTCCATAGGCGATGTTTAAAAATGTCTACAGGTTAACTGTTTTGAGCTACAGAGAAGGTCTATAGCTAAAATTATTGCTCTAGCTCTAATTATCGCAGTGATACCTCACATGTGTGGTTTTAACACCGTTTTCATATGCGGCGCTACTCACGTATGCGTTCGCTTCTGCGAGGGAGCTCCTCGGGACGGGCGCTTTAAAAAAAATCGTATTTATTTTACTTTAAATGTTTTATTTTAACACTGTCTTTAAAAAAAAAATTGGTCACTTTTATTTCTATTACTAGGAATGCAAAAATAGGAAAAAGAATGACAGGACCTCTTAAATATGAGATCTGGGGTTAAAAAGACCTCAGATCTCATATTTACACTAAAATGCAATAAAAAAAAGTCACTTAAAAAAAAAAGAAATCCTCCTTTAAGAGCTATGGGAGGTAGTGACGTTTGATGTCGCTTCCAACCTTCCATGCTATGGAGCCAAGCGGGGGCCATCTTCCCCTCACTTGGCTGCCAGGCATCCACGGGAAAGGATCGTCTCCGCCACTACCAGCGTGTCCGGTAAGCAACGGAGACGGTGCCTCTCCCGCTGCTGATAAAAGTGATCTTGCGTTGAATCGGCCGCAGAGACTACTTTTATCTTAAAGAGAAGTGCATGACATTCCCGAAAATATTGCCATTACCCTGGTATTTAGCGTCAAAGTACCGACGTACGAGTACGTTGTTTTGCATGAAGTGGTTTTAAAGTTGTTGTCAAGTTTTCCATATACTCAGTGAAGTGACTGTCCTCGGATGATACACAGAGATGAAGCAAATAGTCCTACATAAGTTGTACATAAGTTGTCTCTACACCCACTCAAAGTCCAGAAGTTTAAAGCATGTCTGAGAGTTCAGAAAAAAAGGGGGCAGAGAGCTGGTTACTCTCTGCAGAGCTCAGTGAGGAGAGTTCTGAAAGCTCATTGGAATGAACGGACACACCCCCTCCACACAGCTCAGAGGAACAGAGTTGAGGCTGTCAATCAGCTGGAGGTCCCTCCCTGTCACCATTTTTCTCTTGGTGTCAGGAAAACTTGTCAGAAGTGATTCATCCTGATAGCAGAGGAATGAAGCGAGAGACAGAAATGGCACTTATTGTTCTTAATTGAGACACACCAGGGACATGCGGTGAGGTCAGTGGCTGGTGAGGCACTGGCTAGTATCAGAGCCAGATACACACAGGTTACATACGCCACAAACGTTACAGTGAGAAAAATAATTTTAGCACTAGACCTCTATAACTCTAAACATGTAACCTGTAAAAAAATGTAAAGCGTTGTCCATGGAGCTTCTTAAGTACTGAAGTTTGGTGCCATTCAACAAGTGTGTGCAATTTTAAAGCATGACATGTTAGGTATCTATTTACTCAGCATAACATCGTCTTTCACATTATACAGAAAAATCGGGCTAACTTTTTTTCTAGTTTTTATTCATGAAACAATTTCTTTCCAAAAAACGCATTTGAAAAATTGCTGTGCAAATATTGTGTAATAAAGTTGCAACGACCGCCATTTTATTCCCTAGGGTGTCTGCTAAAAAAAATATATATAATGTTTGGGGGTTATGAGTAATTTTCTAGCAAAAATTTTGATTTTTACATGTAAGAGAGAAGTGTCAGAATCGGCCTGGGTGGCAAGGAGGTTAAAGGGTTTGTAAAGGATTTTTTTTTTATCTTAATAGCTTCCTTTACCTTAATGCAGTGCTGTTTTCATGTCCTCATTGTTAGTTTTTGCTCTCAAGTTGCTGTAATTCTTCTCTGATCTCCACACTTCCTAGTTGTCTGTTTCTTGATAACCACAGTACTGGGAGCTTTCTCTCTGTGGTCACTAATCAAGGAGGTGTGATTACTGTGTGTCTAAAACCCCACAGCACCAATCAGTTTCGTTTTCCAAACCATCACTGCCCTGTATTGGCTCTGTGGCTCTGTACATCACAGAAGCAGGAAACAACATGCAAAAACGAAACTAGAAACTGCAGGTACATTATATGATTGATTTTTATCTATTTTTAATCATTTTTAAAAGTAATCAGTTAACTATTATGTCTCTATACCCTGTAAACAGTCATTTCAGCAAAAAAAACTATTTCCTTTACAACTCCTTGAATTACCATAAGTAAGTAATATACAGATAATTATTATATATTATTTTTAGGGTAATTTGCTATATTTTCAAAATCTGTACTCAAGCAGGTGGCTTAATGAACAAATTACTGAAGTTTGAAGTTATAACTTCCAACCAGTAATTTCACAGTAAATAGATAAATAATGAATTATTATCTTATAACATATAGCATAATAAGATTTGATTTAGCTTGTACCTTTTAAGCAGCAGCAAATTCTCATTCTCTCTCTTAACTGTGTGAGAAAAACATGGAATTATGGGTACATTTTATACCCATAAGCTCATGTTTTATCCTCTTATAGTTAAGAGGATTGGGCTGGAAGGGAGCATTTTTCTTTTAGACATGTGCCCCCTTCTATGACACTGCAGTGAGAGGACAGCCTCTACTGCAGAATTTTTGTTGGACAGCTGGTACTTTACCATTGGTCCAAAATTGGTCCACACGGCACGCTCCCAGCACAGACACTGGGGTCTCACCGAGACTTCCAGGCCCCATATTAATGATCGGGACTCAGATCACCCAGATTGCTGTGGTAGCCTCTAATTGGCTACCACAGTGATTAGTCACTGTGAAACCCACCCCTGTATTTTTTTTTTTCTTTCTGTGAATTGAGAGGAAAGATACAATGTATATTTCTCTTTTCTTGCAGAAAGAAAAAAAATGTGTTTGTAAAACAATTTTAAATAAATAAATAATTAAAAATGAAATAAAAAATGACTAGACCAAGGTTTGATCTAGGTCAGTGCCAGAGTCATGCTGCGTACACACAACTGTTATTCATGTCATTGAAAAAAACAACGTTTTTCTCAACGTGATTCCTCTCAAGCCTGCCTTGCATACACATGATCGTGAAAAACAATGCTCGAGCAAAGCGCGGTGACGTACAACACGTACGACGGAACTATAAAAGGGAAGTTCCATTCGAATGGCGCCACCCTTTGGGCTACTTATGCTAATTTCCCTGTTTTATAACTTGCTTCTGAGAATGCATGTTTTTTTCCCCCTCGTTAAAGAGTACACACGACCGTTTTTCACGACGTGAAAAACGACGACGTGAAAAACAACGAGAAAAAATAGAGCAGGTTCTACATTTTTAACGGGCATTTCTCTCGTTGAGAAAAATGCTCTGGAGCTTGCACACGACCGTTTTTCACGACCAATTAAAAAAATTGCATTTTTCTTATCATGAAAAATGGGCGTGTGTACGCGCCATTAGTGTTTGGATCAAGTAAAGGTCAAGTGTCAAGGTCAAAGGCCAGCATCAGTAAACTTTGGGCAGAATTTTTTTCTTTAAATTAGCATCCGTGTCAGTTAGGCCCCTTTCACACGTGCGGACCGTATGTCCGCTTTTTCATCCATCCATTTGCAGATGAAAAAGGGACATACATTGTTCCCTATGTGATTGCGGGTGTCAGCGGATGAACATCCGCTGACACCCGTGAAAGTTCGCCTCCGCAAACATCCGATTTTGCAGACGGCAGAAAATCCTATTTTTTCTTTGTCTGCAGAGCTGATCGGATGAACACGGACATACGGTCCGTGTTCATCCGATCCCCCATTGGGGAGAGCGGAGAAAAGACAGGGCGGTCCCTGCACAGTGTGCGGAGACCGCCCTGTCATCCGCCGGCTCAGCAGGGATATACAGAGCGATCCCCGCTGAGCTTACGGACATACGGAGGCGGATCATTACTGATCCGCCCCGTGTGAAAGGAGCCTTAGTGTCAGTGTGTTTTAAGTAGGACATAAAAAAAATAGAAGAAAAAGCAAAATGCGCACTATTGCTTGTAGTACAGATAAAAACAAAAAATAGCATACACATATGGGGTATCACTGCCATCATCAGGAGCAGGAGAATTTATTTTGGGTTGTTCTTTGGTGAAGTAACAAGAAATATACAGCAAAAAAAAAAAAAAAATGTTTTACTATTTTGGGGCTTTTTTTCTTTGTTTAAAATAAATAAATAAATCAGACGATATCCATTACCATTTGCCACCAAATTAAAGCTCAATTTGTCCTGAAAAAAAACCAAGGTATAATCCACCCGGAAGCACAAAGTAGTTGATGTACGGATTTACTAGCAAATTGTGCTTAGTCATTTAGATGTGTTTTACCCTTAGGCACAAAGGGGTTAAACCCAAAGTACTAGTCACCTGTATTGCCTTTACAGTGGCGTAGCGTGGGTTGTCAGCGCTCGGGGCAAGGCAAGAAGTTTGCGCCCCCTAACCTGGGACTCTCCGAGTTCCTACAATAGTACTGACCAGCCTGATTCCTATACTGATCACTACACTAACCTCTACACGGACCTACATGATTCCTAAACTGACCATTACACTTACCTACCTGTCCACTGCACTGACCTACCCGATTCCTACACTGACCACTACACTTCACACTGCACCACACACCACACTGTCCGCCAGGGCTGGTGCAAGAATCTTTGACACCCTAGGCGATATCTAATTTTGCTGCGACCCGACTCCACTTTACTCTGCCCCTGCAACACATGTGACCTATCTGACCCCCTGACACACCTACCTGACACATGCACTGATCCACCTAAATCCTAATTCCTGCACAACTCACATTACACTGACCCACCTGACTGACTATTACACTGACTGACACCTACACTGACTTAACTGACACCTACACTGACCTAACTGACACCTACACTGACCTAACTGACACCTACACTGACATAACTGACACCTACACTGACCTAACTGACACCTACACTGACTGACTTGACACCTACACTGACTGACCTGACACCTACACTGACCTAACTGACACCTACACTGACTGACCTGACACCTACACTGACATAACTGACACCTACACTGACCTAACTGACACCTACACTGACTGACTTGACACCTACACTGACTGACCTGACACCTACACTGACCTAACTGACACCTACACTGACTGACCTGACACCTACACTGACTGACCTGACACCTACACTGACCGACCTGACACCCACACTGACCGACCTGACACCTACACTGACTGACCTGAAACCTACACTGACCTAACTGACACCTACACTGACTGACTTGACACTTACACTGACCTAACTGACACCTACACTGACCTAACTGACACCTACACTAACTGACCTGACACCTACATTGACTATTCCACTGACTGACACCTACACTGACCTGACACCTACGCTGATCTAACTGACACCTACGCTGACCTAACTGACACCTACACTGACCTAACTGACACCTACATTGACTATTCCACTGACTGACACAGACACAGGCTCGTCAAGCAGCTGCCGTCAAGAGTGAAGCCTCGTACACACGACCGAGGAACTCGACGGGCGAAACACATCGTTTTCCTCGTCGAGTTCCTTGTTAGGCTGTCGAGGAACTCGACAAGGCAAGTTTCTCCATTCCCGTCAAGGAAATAGAGAACATGCTTTCTTTTTGGCTCGTCGAGTTTCTCGACAGTTTCCTCGACGAAAATGTACACACGACCGGTTTCCTTGGCAAAAAAATATCTCCCAGCAAGTTTCTTGCTGGTTTTTGCCGAGAAACTCGGTCGTGTGTACGAGGCCTGAGCCACTCACTGACTGAAGAGACGGCTGGTCAGGAGAGGGCTGTGGGACGCCTACATCACTTGTCCCAGGGAGAGCTCTAATGGAGCCAACTCATAGGGGACAATGTAGTTGTCAGGATAACATGTTTCGGAGGGCGTGGCCTCCTTCCTCAGATTCACCCCCTGTTATTCAGAGAGCCCCTTTGTTAAAGCATTCTTTAGCATTCTCATTAAAAGATTCTGTGATCAGTGTGTTATCACTTTGGACAGGACAATTTTAGCGCAAATACTATTTCTGTTTCATCGTCAGAGAAGTTTCTAGGCATGCTTACATATCCGGAAGTTCAGTCCCATATTTTAGGAGGAATTTAAGATGTACTGTATATATTTTAGGACACTTGTTAGGCACAATTAGGCTTCATGCACACAGGCAGAAACAATTTGGGCTCTTAGGCAGGTCTGGCATTTTGTTTTATGCCTCTAAACACAGTTTTTGGTTAGTCTATGTGGCCATGCACACAAGGTGTGTAGATTAGTATTTTAGGAGCAGCATTTAGAGGCAAAAAAATGCACCAAAGCTGTGTTGAGGGAAGAGTTTATGAGCATAATTTACACTTAAACACATAACACATAACACATAAATCCACATGTATGTACATTTATACACGAATATTCTGGCTAGTAGAATGGTTGAGCCCCTAGCGCTCAAGCAGGGCTCTATGGGACAGTGCAAAGGGCTCCTGTTCTGACTTCTCTCCCTTCTGTTCCTACAGGTTGCCCTGGGAGAGGGCAGAAGGTTGGAGTGCATAGCAACATCACCCTTATTGGGTAATTTGGGTAGGCTAGTGTGCACAGAGGGTATAAGAGTGGCAGTTTTCCTGCTCTAGCAGCCTCCCGAGGAGAGTCTGCTGGAGGACGGAACGCCAAGGCTGCTCCCACCCACCCTTCTATCTTTCAATATGTTTGTTGTGGTGTTTGTTAGCGGTGTTTGTCATCCAGTTCAGTTCTGGATGGACTATATGTAATACGATTAGTAAATAGAATGAGTTATAATCGTTATGTAACTTTAAAGTTAAAATCTATTGCTGAGGTTTTATAGATTATTATAATTTACTTTGGAGGCAGTGACCATTATAGTCAATGAAATGAAGGTTGTGTTTGTCTCTTCATTTCAGGTTTTATCTTTAGTCCTTTTTACTGTCCCATGCATTTACGCCTAAATGTGTACATAAAATTAGAGGCATTTTTGCAGTGAAGTTCTGGTAGAAAATCCTGCATATTTGAAGCATAAATGCATAGACCGGTATACATAAGGCCTTTGCATATTCTCTATATCTTGAGTTCTGGTCCACTATAAATCGAAAGCAGCAAAATTAATAGTTTACTACTGATAGTTATTCAGCAATGGCAGGACACATTTAAAAAAGATCATTGCTGCTCTGCTTCACACTTCACTTATCTCAGCATGGCGACACTGTAAGAACAGCATTGAGTGCCTCACAGCAGCACACAGCTTGTCTGTACTTGCTTCACAAGCAGCTTTGCTGACTGGCTCCTTCTCAGTTCTTCTTCATTCTCTACTTCTTGCCATCAAAGGGGAGAAAAGTGCAGTGGGTGTTTCTCCAACGTCACCGCCCATTACATTATCATACGTTATGTACATTAGCTGTTATTACAAACAGAAAGCACATGGCTGAGATTGCAGCATTCTGTGATTTCCTGCTGGCTGCCTCCTCAGGTCCCAGGAGTTGGAGGTCAAGTCCTGGAATACGAAGGAATGTATAAATTAATTGGTGTTAGTCCCAGGGAGAGTTTTGGACGCGTGTCACACTTCTGAGTCTTTCTGTCACCTTACAGGAAGAAGAAAAGAGCTTTGTCCAGTCTGGACTTAACTGTACAACATGAAGAAATCAATCAGGCGAATGTTTTCTACTGCTGTAGAGAAGGACAATGACACCCCGTATGAGGGGGTCATCCTACGCACTGATAGCTGCACCTCAATACAAGCAGATCCTCAGCACATATTTAAGGTATGTAGGACACGTGTATGTGTTTATACTGCTCTGGGGTGGATCAAGGAATGGCAGCGTTGTAGTAGTGGATTAACAGAGTAATCTGGCAATATTTGCACACGTGTGTAAATGATTTTGGGATGACTGTGTAGCTGCAAAATGCATGAATATAAAAGCTGAAACATAGATTGTAGCTTGAAAGAGCAGAAGTATTGAGCTGCCCATACCACATACCCCTAACTGCACCCGATTTCGAGGGACTGTCCTTGATTTGGAACAAAGTCCCTCTGTCCCTCTGTCCTGCTCAGTTGTCCCTCATTTTGGTCTGAACTTTAGTGTTGAATGTAAAATGCACTTTTTATATTTCAAAAAGTGTTTCCCAGTGCTAAACCTCTCATCCAAATTCTAAATTGCTGCATTTGTAAATTTCCAAAGCCAATATAAAGAAATAGCAGTGGTAGAAAAAAAGCACTTGTGGGTTTAACTAATGTTTTTTTTTTTATAATTCTTCTTTAAGGGTGTGTGTCATATTCCTACATACTTTTGCTAATAGATGTCCCTCGTTCTCATCTCAAAAAGTTGGGAGGTATGCATACAACTAATTTTCACCGCTATACAATCAACTAGCATCTTACCAATAAAACTTTCCTCAGAGTTCAACAGTTAGGATTGTTTTAAAGTATTGCGATAAAGAGTAGGTGCTAGAAAGCCTTAAAGTATAGCTAAATAAACTACATTTTTAGTTTTGGATAGTACTATCTGTACCTCCATTTGGGGGGTCACCCACTCTATTTCTTCTTTTTGTTCTCTTCAAGAGTGAAAGTGAAAAACAATTCCAAATTTTGTGTTGTCACCAGAACAGGAATGGAGAATAAATCTTCCAATGGGGATCCAGTTCTGATGACCCTGGTGACAGCCAAGGATTGTGTCACTATGGAGGAATTTCCTTTCATTTGCAGTTTTGGCTTTGGGACAGGAAGTGAAGGGAAATTTCCAAAATGGGTGCAGATGACAAAAAACTGACAAGAGTTATAACCCTCCCTTACTAAAATGCAAAACGATATTTGCCTATAATGCTACTCTTTTGTAATCATTTTTGCTAATAAAAACTCTATAATTGATTAAATATTTTTGAAAGTTTAAATGAGTGTGGTAACAATAAAAAAACGCTGGCAGAATAGGGACATTCAAGTACTTACATTATTAAAAAATGATAAATGATCTTTAAAACCAGCTCTCATTGACCTATATAGCTGCAGGCAGTGTGGAGAAATGCATACTTAAATAAAGTTGTCCATGTAGCTCCCTCCACAGCTCATCTCTCCCTGCTCCCCCTTTCTCTGAGTACCTGCTCTATGTTTACACTGGAGATTAGAAAGCTGGAAGGCTCTTTGGAAGAGGTAGCAGGATGAGATGCTGGAATAAGGACTGGGGAAAATGATGGGGATGAATTGCTTCACAGTGCCTGCAATCGGTGATGATCATATAGCCTGCATTTAAAAACTCTTTGTGAAACTTAACTGGATGATGACAGTTTTACTACCTTTTTATAAATTTGACAAGCAAATTTACTATAGCTTTAAATACCATAATTTACACTAGCATCAAAGGCCATCCGAACCCTTAAATTGATTGTAAAGTCAGAATGTTTTGCATTCTATGCATTAAGAAAAAAAGCCTTCTGTGTGCAGCAGCCCCCCTAATATTTACTTGAAGCCATCTTGATCCAGCAATGTTGCAGGAGTGTCTGAGCTACCTGGGACTCTCCCTCCTAATTGGCTGAGATAGCAGCGCGGTGCCATTGGCTCCAACTGCTGTCAATCAAAGTCAGTAAGCCAATGAGGAGAGAGAGGGGGCAGGGCTGAACCGCGGCTCCGTGTCTGAATGGACACACAGAGCAGCGGCTGGGCTCGGGTGCCCCCATAGAAAGCTGCTTGCTGTGGGGGCACTCAGCAGGGGAGAGGGGCCAGGAGCGTCGCAGAGGAGGATCTGGGCTGCTCTGTGTAAAATCACTGCACAGGGAGACTTTTGAATGCACAGGGACTTTAGTATCACTTTAAGACCTATTACTGTAATTCAGCTAGGCTGAATATGCAATACAAATCTGTCCTTTTTTTTACACTGTTTTTCACAACTTTGCACTGCAGCAAGGGTTAAAACCACCTGCACTGCAGTATTCTGGAATGTCAGACTGCTACTCTCTAATACTAAGCAGTGGCCCATCTCCTTTCTGGTCTGCCACCCCCCCCCCCTTCCTTCTCAAACAGTGCCCCAATCTACAGCACTTTTGGTCCCTGAGTAGTGCTGCTGATTGGTGCACTGTTTGGGGGCAGGAAAGCCAGCCCATAGAGTACTGCAGTACAGGGTATTTTAACCCATGCAGCAACACGTAGTTGTGTAAAAAACATTAAAAGAAGTACAGCTTTATTACTGTATTTACAGCTTCAATGTATTACATTAATACATCTTGAGGGTTCAGTTGGGCTTTAAACTGGCCATACACCTGACACTGACAATTTATTATAATGATTAACATTTCTATTCAAGTTTGTGTTGAAATCACTAAGCAATCAAAAAGGTAAAGGGGTGTTATTACAGTTAGTGCATTTGGACACACATTCTGACCTCTGGTATCACACTACAGAAGTGCTTATTTGATATCACGTCTGCATTTGGCATCGTCTTGCTGCTTCCAGTTTTCAGAGACTTTTGAATGCGTTCCAGTATGAATCACAACAAACGTGTTTTGTTCTTGCTGTTACTGTGCAGGCTGACAAGCCTAACTTTAGGAAAAGAGAAGTCTTTTTTGCATGAGATCTCTAAATAAAACTGAGACCTCTGAGAAATTCCTTGATATTGGGGGTTCCCTCTGTGTTTTGCTGCATATTTCCATGTGATAGATAAGATAGGCTTATTATAAAACAAAGTGTAGAGCATTGGATATGCTAAAAGTGTACCAAATCAATTTTAGTGGTCTAATCAGTGAAACTTTTGATTGGTTGCTACTGGTGAATACATTTTAAACACCCCAAAAATGACCGCTGTTCTGCCTTACAAATCTTATATATGTTTCTTAACAAACAGCAACATGATAGATTTTAGTTTATTGGAAAAGATTAGCAAAATATCTGTGCTAATAGTTTGCTATGGCTAAAGATAGGCATAGATGTGAGATGACCAAAATTGGCCAGATGGAGTAAAAGTCTCAAGGCTTTAGGCCTCAGCTGACACCCCTGGACTACAAATCTCAAGGGAAAAAAATAGTTTGTACATTATCTTATTTGAGTGTTGTTGGCTGCCCCAAGAAAACTGGGCACTGGAGGTGTATGGCATCACTCCCTCTTCTCTCTTCCATTCACACAAATATGTATGCTTAGGCAATGTGAACATACATATTTATGTGATGGACACCCCACAGATATAACTAATAAAAACACACTACCAGCACTAAGGAATATTGGTTAAACACAGAGTTAGAAATCCTTCTCATTCCCTAATCAGGTTTTTGTGGTGTCATATCATAGTTAAGTTCATGGCCTTGCAGCTCTTCTCAGGTCTGGGAAATTGTAAAACTGTAGTAAAATCACTAAGAGAGACAGTGCACCAGCATTTCAGGCATATAACTATCCATCACATACTATGGACAGGACCTTGTTACATCTCCATTGTTGAATTGATCAATGGATGGTTACATTCCTCTTATGTAATATGTTTGTTTGGTACAGAGCCAGTGCAATTTCTCTCTTTGCGATTTTTTTTACCCCCAGTAGATCGGGTCTAAATATAAATACAGACACATTTTTGGTTATTCAGTGATTTGGATGTATGTGAATCGCCAAATTAAATAGTAACGAATTTCGCTGAAAACCTTCTAATTTCGTTATGTATATTTTCGTTTTCTAGCGAATTCCAATTTTTTGGAACGATTCAAATTTGGATTGGTTGAAAAATTATAGACCGATTCCAATTCTGTGTGAAGAATAGCTGGTTATTAAGGAGCAGGCTGGGAAGCCTCATCAGCTGAAATGTAAACAAACAATTCAGAAAAGAAACAGTGTGGGGTCCCACAATCCATACTAGGCACTTCAGGTCTGATATGGATTTTAAAGGGACCCACTCCAAAAACATTTTTTAATTTAAATCATTTTTAACCAAGTTGGAATTGCAAAAACAAATCTATTTAAAGTGGATGTAAACATTTTTTTTTTATGTCACAATGTAGAGAATAATGCCGGGTACACACGAGAGGATTTATCCGCGGAAACGGTCCTCCGGACCGTATCCGCGGATAAAGACTCTGGCGGATTTTGATCTCCTGGTTGTACTAACCAGGAGATCAAAATCCCCGCGGAATTCCATCCGCGGTGACATGTCGCGCCGTCGCCGCGATGATGACGCGGCGACGTGCGCGACGCTGTCATATAAGGATATCCACGCATGCGTCAAATCATTACGACGCATGCGAGGGATGGGTTCGGACGGATCGATCCGGTGAGTCTGTACAGACCACCGGATCGATCCGCTGGAGCCGATTCCAGCGGATAGATTTCTTAGCATGCTAAGAAATTTTTATCTGCTGGAAATCGGTCGGCCCAAAATATATCCGCGGATAAATATCCGCTGGATCGTACACACCAGCGGATCTATCCGCTGAAACCGATCCGCGGATCAATTTCAGCGGATCGATCCTCTCGTGTGTACGGGGCCTAAGATTTCCTATCACCTGTGTCCAGTCTTGCCACACAGGGTTAATCCAGCTCTGAGCAATTCTCTTTTATTGTTCAGTGAAAATTAACAGACTTCCAGGTAAAAAACCTTTCTAAATAAAAAGTCCTTTCCGTCCCCTTGCTTCGAGTGACAGGGTTTTTACATATCTCGTGCACTAGCTTGGACACATGCACATTCCTGGATGTTTATCATAATATGGGGGGTGATCCACAGTTCATTGTGAGAGGTAATGTATGTCACTCAATGCAAGGGGACGGAAAGGACTTTTAATTTAGACAGGTTTTTATCTGGAAGTCTGTTAATTTTCACTGAACAATAAAAGAGGATTGCTCAGAGCTGGATTAACTCTGTGTGGCAAGACTGGGCACAGATTATAGGAAATCATATTCTCTACATTGTGACATAAAAAATTTTTTTTTGAGTTTTCATCCACTTTTCAGCACATTGCTCAGCACCATACTGAACAGGTTTATTGTGTTCATAACAGAGCTAATTGCAATACCACACTCAATAAGTGATCCATGAACAGAGTTTGAGGGGGTGTTCAGCCAATCCTCTGACATCTGTATATCACCAGATATTTTCAAAACTGATTTAAAAAGACAGTTGAGTTTGCATGTAATTGTTATATCTATATTCTAAGGTCATGGTAATGACAATACTCATTTGAAAAGCAAATAAAGATTGCATTTAATGGCAGATTTTGACTAACAAGTTGCAAATTTCAAACAGTAAGGGTGACACTGCAATTACAGATCTATCTTTCAATGTATAGAGCAGCCTTTCTCAACCTTTTTACAATGTAGGAACCCTTGAAAAAAAAATTAGGTCTCCGGGAACTCCTGCAAACATTTTTTATAATGCTACACTGGCATGATCAATAGGATGAGTGTGACATTCTTGGGTATTTGGCTCCCAGGGAGGGTAATCATTTAAAAAAAAACATATTTTACACAACAAAATGTATTTGAACAATACACTTATAATAAATAATAACAAAAAAAAGATAGTCAGGCAAAGTTGTGGTGCCCTCTACCCAGGGCAGGACTTAGGGTGGTGGGGGCCCCTGGGCTTGAGTGTTGAAGGGGCCCCCTGGTGCCGAGAATTGGGGGGGATCGAAGTTGTTGAGCGGGGGGGGCGAATTGAAGTTGTTGAGCGGGGGGGAGCGCATTAAAGTTGTTGAGCGGGGGGGGATTTTGCAGTTGTTGAGGGGGGGAGTGCCTCTCTCACCTGTGCCAACAGCCGGGGCCACAGACTGTCATTAGCCCGGCTCTCGGCTATCTTCCCTTCAGCAGCCACAGTCCTCCACACACCACTCCGGTTCCTCCTGCTTCCATGCTGCCTCCTCTTGCAGTGCGGGAAAATTAACCCTTTTGCGGGACTGCGGGAAGAAGCTGTCTGTGCGGGAAAGTCTGTGCGTGTTGGGAGGTATGCGCAGGGCCGCCATCAGGAATTTTGGGGCCCCTTGCACAGCTTAAGGCATGGGCCCCCTGAAGCAGAGAACCGGGGGGGGGGGGGGTGCTGCCGCCTGAAATTGAGAAGCGTGGGGGCTGCCGCAAATTGAGAAGCGGGGGGGGCCTTTACAAAAAAAAGAAGAAATAAAGAAGAAGACAAATATATATAAATATATGTAGCCATCCGGGGCCCTGGGGACCTCTGGGCCTTTTAATAAAAAGAAAAAATAAACCTCTGGGCCCTTTAATAATAAAAAAAAAAAACATTTATAAAAAATACATAAAAAAAGGGAGGTTGCCAAACCCGGGGGCCCTGGGGGCCTTTTAATAAAAAATAAATAAACAAAAATAAAAAAATAAACATTTATAAAAAAAATAAAAAAGGGGGGGTTGCCACATGGGGCCCTGGGGACCTCTGAGCCCTTTAATAAAAAAAAAAATATATATATATATATATATATAAAAAAAAAATTAATTTTTTTTATAAAAAAATAAAAAAGGTGGATTGCCATCCGGGGGCCCTGGAGACCCCTGGGCCCTTTAATAATAATAATAAAAAAAAAATATATATATATATATATATATATATATATATATATATATATATATATATATATATTATATATATAAAAATAAAAAATATATAAAAAAAACATTTTTTTACAAAAAATAAATAAAAAAAAGGGGGGTTGCCATCCGGGGCCCTGGAGACCCCTGGGCCCTTTAATAATAATAATAAAATATATATATATATATATATATATATATATATATATATATATATATATATATATATATAATATTATATATATATAAAAATAAAAAATATATAAAAAAAAACATTTTTTTACAAAAAATAAATAAAAAAAGGGGGGGTTGCCGTCCGGGGCCCTGGGGGCCTCCGGGCCCCTGGGGACCTCCGGACCCCTAAAAAAAAAAAAAAAAAAAAAAAAAATTTTTATTTTTTTTTTTAAAGGGGCCCCCTATTGGGTGGGGCCCCTGGGCTTGAGCCCAGTCAAGGCCAATGGTAAGTCCGGCCCTGCCTCTACCATAAGCACGCTTTTATTAGATACTGTATATTTTATCATGCTTAATACTAATTGGCAGTGGGTTAACTGTCATTGTTATTTTTATGCAGCTTGTTAAGGAGGGTCATGTGTGTCGTGTGCGGAGTTTTATACTGAAGAATCCTTCTTGCCTGATGGCCAGAGATGATATCGAGGCCACTCCACTACATTATGCTGCAAAACATGGACACTTGGAAATTGTGTTCATGATAGTCAATGAGGGTACCGATGAAGGTAAAATATCACTCCGGGTGGTAAAAGTGAGAAAGTAACGTGTGTGATATACATAACATAATACAAAATTGCTGGCCTCTGGTGTCAGTTGATACTTGAAAAAATTAAATTACCAACCCTAAAATCTTTGTAAGAAAACACTGGCTTGTCAAAATTACTTGCAGAATCACCTTGTGGAAAACATCTTCCCTTGGTTATTAAATGACACAGGATACAGTTCTTATGTATTTCACACTTACAAGTGCTTTCTTAAAGCGGAAGTAAACCCATCCATTAACAGTTTCAAAAAACGGTTACATTTCTGGCACATGCCAGAAATGTAACCCTCCCATTGGTTGTTCTCTCAACCAAACTGTCAAACCAACCAATGGCTGCTATCATAACTGATCACATGTGCAGCATTATGGCAATTGTAAATTAAACAGAGGCCAAGATGGCAGCTTCCTTGTCTGAACACGATAGGAAGGTTTACTTCCACTTAAATTTTTTTTTGAAAAAGCAGTGGTGTGTATGAAATGCACCTGTGCGATTTAATAAACTAAGGAGATGTTTTCTACAATCCAATTGTGCAGGGATTCCATCTAATTTTCTGAGAAAATATTTTATTTGTGATTTGTTTTAGTGTTTGTGCAGTGAATCCTTCTTGATCTTGGTAATTATCTGCTAGAGAGATGAACTGGACCAGCACCCAACCATAGCAGAATTTTTGTGAAAGTTCTACCTAGAGCAGTTTGTGACTACAGGCTGCCAAGCTTGTGATCATGGACACTTCAGTCCTCAACACAGATGATTAGCTCCCCAAGGAGTCTACACTGATGGCTGCAGAAAATACAACTTTTCTAAACATCACCGTGGCCACAGCAGTATTGCAACCACTTATAACACTTTGAAGCCCTTTGTCAGTTCACAGTGAGTGTGAAAAAAATATTTACTTGACGGGACCTTGCTGATTTTGGGGCCCATTTCCACATGCTCCTTAAATGTGATTTGTGGCCTCTTTAATAATATGGGCTTACAGGATGGCAACTGATAGGGTCAAATTTGAGCTTAACAGAAACATTTAAATTTGCAAACAACACCAGCTACCTATCTCCGGGGCTGCTGTTTGCATTATATTATCACTTTTAGTTGTTCAGACTTGTGTCAGGTGGATGCTAATACCCTAAAACACCACCACATACTTATACGTAGAATATATGCCAAGTTATTATAGCAATAGAAATCCCTTTATTTAACAATGGCAAATCTATTGATTAAAGAACAACTAAAACGGTAAATAAGAGAACAGGAGAGAGCGGGACTTTATATGAGGCATGTGCAGGGAAGGATTACAATTGATTGGGGGAAAATAATATACCCGGAATACGTTAAAAACTTTATATTTTAATACTTTCACATAATGCATCGTACATGACTATATTGCATTATTAAAGAAATTGGTAAACATGCACAATTCACAGATTAAGTTAAGAAAAAAGGTTATACAAGCAGTGATCCGAATACAAAAAAGGTACAATAAAATATAATGCAGTAAACTACGCGTTTCCCAATTTTTTTTTGCTCATCAGGAGAAAGCAAGCAAGCATGCATTGTATTTCTGTAATGACATAAACACATTTTAGGTTGATCCAGGGCATCTAACATCTAACATTTATGAGACTCTGAACAAGTCAAGGTCCCAGATGGTACTCACCAGGTAACTAAATGTTGCCGACATGGAGGTGAAGCCCTGACAGGCCCCCATGGACTAGGACAGCCCCTACCGGGGACTGTGGCAGGATACTGTAGGGAAAACGGCCCCTAAAAAAGGACACATCCAGGTTGCACAGGCATCAAGCAAGGAATGATGTATGGACAGGAGTCCGTGAGTGGTGGTAACTGTGAATTTTTTTTCTAAATAAGACAATCAATCATTTAATGAGGGGTGGAAGCATGTGCTTTTTGGGACTTGACTGTTTACAATATATGTTTATATTTATTATTTATTACTGTATTTTTGTTGTCCCTTCTTGTTTTGTGTTAGTAATATGCTTATTATGTTATTTTGTACAACCATCCATTCCGGCCTTCCATATCCGTTTTTTTTCCAGGTCTTTCTTCATTTCTGCACAGGTCCCATTACTGTTGTCCTTGGCTTTGGATGTTGTTCACCTCCGGCCCCCTGCGGGGTTTGCTTCAATCCGGGGGCTGCAACACGCACTGCCTACACTCCCCGACCTACACTGCCTTTATGCACGGACGTGTGGGCGGGCACTGCGTGTCGACGCCATGCCCTCCATTGCCTTACACAGAGCTTGTTCCCCGTACGGCGTCTTGGTATGACATCTACGAGGGATGATGGGAGTGAACCTGGCCCCAAACTACCAGGCGGCTCTTCCGCATTTTTCCCCTCCCCCTCGCGTGCGTGACATTGGTGGGATTCTTGGACGGTGGCCCCTATGTAAGGGCGCTACCTATGTTTGTTGCAGGCATTTGGCTCTCTACAAATCACAGATTCACATGCAATACATTCTGATCTTACAGGTAATTTCCCTCACACCCATTACCCATTCCCCTTGGCTTAATTTCATAGCCTTAGTTTAATGTCTCTTTTCGTTAACACACGCAACTTCCTTTTCCTTTTTCAGTCTTATTTAGAAAAAAAATTCATAGTTAGCACCACTCACTGACTCCTGTCCATACATAATTCCTTGCTTGATGCCTGTGCAACCTGGATGCGTCCTTTTATGGGGGCCGTTTGCCCTAGAGTATCCTGCCACAGTCCCCGGTAGGGGCTGTCCTAGCCCATGGGGGCCTGTCAGGGCTTCACCTCCATGTCCGCAACATTTGGTTACCTGGTGAATATCATCTGGGACGTTGACTTGTTCATGGTCTCTAGAATGTTAGATGCCCTGCATCAACCTGAAATGTGTTTATGTTGTTACAGAAATACAATGCATGCTTGCTCCTGATGAGCGACCAAAGTCGCGAAACGTGTAGAGCTACCTACCTTAAGTTTCAATATGTTTTACTGCAGTATATTTTATTGTACCTTTTTTGTATTTGGGTGACTGCTTGTATAACCTTTTTTCTTAACTTAATCTGTGAATTGTGCATGTTTACGAACTTCTTCAATAATGCAATATAGTCATGTACGATGCATTATGTGAAAGTATTAAAATATAAAATTTTTAATGTATTCCAGGTATATTATTTTCCCCCAATCAATTGTAATCCTTCCCTGCACATGCCTCATATAAGGTCCCGCTCTCTCCTGTTCTCTTTTTTACCATTCAATTATTAGGGATGGAGGTAATTGACCTATTACCTCATATAAAGTCCCAACGTACTCCCCGCCCCCCCCATTTCAAATATTTAGGAGATGTTTGTCAGAAATTCACTTCCTGTGAGCTGCATTGAAAACTAAACAAAATCTTTTGTTCTGTAAACTACTAATCTCATAACCCTCTATGTAAATGTGTAATGAAATTGAACAAAGGTAGATGTGTTTGAAAACCAACAGAGTTGACAACCATGGCTCCTTTTCATAAACAGTGCAGGAGTGAGCATAGCCAACTTAGTACAGGAGATGTTTTAATTGCAGGATCACCAAGGAAAATATGATTTAAGATTTAAAGTAAGAGTTTTATTTAATATACAGTATCTCACAAAAATTAGTATAACCCTCACATTTTTGTAAATATTTTATTATATCTTTTCATGTGACAATATGTAAAGTAGTGCTTGTATAACAGTGTAAGTTTGCTGTCCTCTCAAAATGTGCTGTCCCCTCAAAAAATCTTAATGTCTATACCACTGACAACACAAGTGAGTACACCTCTGAAGCCCTGTACACACGATTGGTTTGTCCGATGAAAACAGACCAATGGACTGTTTTCATCAGACAAACCGATCGTGTGTGGGCCCCATCGGTTTGTTTTCCATCGGTGAAAAAAAATAGAACATGTTTTAAATTTTTCCTATGGATAAAAAAACGATAGAAAAAAACGATCGTCTGTGTGGAAGTCCATCGGTCAAAAATACATGCATGCTCAGAACAAGTCGACGCATGCTCGGAAGCATTAAACTTCATTTTTCTCAGCACGTCGTAGTGTTTTACGTCACCGCGTTTTGGCACAGTCAGATTTTTGTGTAGGCAAGACTGATGAAAGTCAGCTTCATCGGATATACGATGAAAAAATCCATCGGATTAGATTCCATCAGATATCCGATCGTGTGTACAAGTGAAAATGTCCAAATTGGGCCCAATTAGCAATTTTCACTCCCCGGTGTCATGTGACTCGTTAGTGTTACATGGTCTCAGGTGTGAATGGGGAACAGCTGTGTTAAATTTGGTGTTATCGCTCTCTCTCTCTCATACTGGTCACTGGAAGTTCAACATGGCAACTCATGGCAAAGAACTCTCTGAGGATCTGAAAAAATGAATTATTGTTCTACATAAAAATGTCTTAGGCTATAAGAAGATTGCCAAGACCCTGAAACTGAGCTGCAGCACGATGGCCTAGACCAGGGATATGCAATTAGCGGACCTCCAGCTGTTGCAAAACTACAAGTCCCATCATGCCTCTGTCTCTGGGTGTCATGCTTGTGGCTGTCAGTCTTGCTATGCCTCATGGAACTTGTAGTTCTGCAACAGCTGGAGGTCCGCTAATTGCATATCCCTGGCCTAGACCATGCAGTAGTTTAACAGGTAGGCTCCACTCAGAACAGGCCTTACTATGAATGAATGAATGAATGAAAAACTTATAAAGCGCGGCGCATGCGAACTGAATCGCTTCTGAATCGCTTCTTTGGTCCACTATGGTGGACCAAAGAAGTTGAGTGCACATGCTCAGCGTCATATTCAGAGGTTGTCTTTTGGAAATAGACGTATGAGTGTTGCCAGCATTGCTGCAGAGGTTGAAGGGGTGGGGGGTCAGCCTGTCAGTGCTCAAACCATACGCTGCATACTGCATCAAAATTGGTCTGCGTGGCTGTCATCCCAGAATAAAGCCTCTTCTAAAGATGATGCAAGAAAGCCCACAGTTTACTGAAGAAAAGCAGACTAAGGACATGGGATTCATCCTATGGTCAGATGAAATGAAGATAAACTTATTTGGTTCAGATGCTATAAAGCTTGCGTGGCTTGCAACCAGGTGAGGAGTACAAAAACAAGTGTGTCTTGCCTACAGTCAAGCATGGTGGTGGGAGTGTCATGGTCTGTGATGTCATCATGGAGGAGTGGAAGAGGACTCCAGTGGCAACCTGTGAAGCTCTGGTGAACTCCAAGCTCAAGAGGGTTAAGGCAGTGTTGGAAAATAATGGTGGCCACAAAAAATGTTGACACTTTGGACCCAATTTGGACATTTTCACTTTTGTTGACAACGGTTTAGACATTAATGGCTTTACGTTGAGTTATTTTGAGGGGACAGCAATTTTACATACAAGCTGTACACTCACTACTTTACATTGTAGCAAAGTGTAATTTCTTCAGTGTTGTCACATGAAAAGATATAATAAAATATTTACACAAATGTGGGGGGTGTACTCACTTTTGTGAGATACTGTATTGCAATGCTAGGATTTGAATGGAATGTAAGGTACTTTCCAGCAAACATTGAAATCTGCTATTTAAATAGATTCAACATGGATACAGACTGCTTGCACTGTTTGTATATTTGTCTTTGCTGCATTGATTAATTCTACCCCATGCTGCAATACCAATGGCTATTAGTGACCTGTAACTTTCTGTTTTGGATTGATCAGTCTAGAGAACCTGCTGCAATTTTTCTGCATTCCAGTTCCTATGTGTTTATGCATAGTTAAGTCGCTTAGCCTTGTTTCCACATTGGAGGTATGACTTCTTGGCCACAATTCTTCCATCAAGACAATTTCTGTCCAGACTTCTCCACACATTAGATGGGTGTACCTGGGTGGGTCCTACTGGTTTCCATGAGATCTGTGCTGATGGCACTGCTGGACATCTTCTGATGTTGAAGTAAATTTAGCATGATGTGTCCTTTATCTGCTGTATTAAGTTTCCTTGGCCGAACCACTGCATCAGCAGCGTTGCCTGTTTCTCTGTGTCGCTTCAGTAGCTGTTTCTGTTTCAGTTTCAACCTACATATCAAATTGATGATTATTAACACCTGCTTGGTATAATTGGTTAATCTACACCTGACTCTAATCCTACAAAATCCCCAACATAGTGCAAGTGTGCAAGGTGTGCAAGTGTAAAGCCCCGTACACACTATCAGGCTTTTGCCCGGCCAAACTCACATCGGAATTCTGACGGAATTCCATCGGAGTAAAAAAGAACATGTTCTCTATCTAAACTCTGATGGATTTCAACTGAATTACTCCGATGGGGCATACACACGGTTGGAATTTCCGATCGTGTGTGCGGGGCTTAAGAATTGATGCTGGTTCAATGCCAAAGGGTAGTCTCACAAAATATTGAATTGTGTAAGATTTTTCTTCTGTTCATCACTCACTTTGCATTTTGTAAACTGATAAAATTAAATAAGTTAAAATATATATTTTTGAAAGCATTCTTACTTTGCATCAGTTCTTCACACCTGCCTAAAATGTTTTAACAATAGTGCACTACTATTCTTTTGGCAAATAATACTTTCTAAGATAAGTTTTTAACTTTCCTCCTGCTAGTTGGAGGTCATGTTCTTAAACCTTAGATAGATAGAGGAACCTGCAACTGTAAATATGAACAAAGGGCCCCCAAAAGAATGTATGAAAAGCTCTATGCACTCACTTTGGCTAATGTATTAAATTACTACAAGCCTTAGTATACTTAAAGGAGCATGGTCACACAAGTGAAACAAATACAAATAATGCTAGCTTGTAAATTCTGAAACTATTCTAAAATCATAAAGTCTGTTCACTTTACTTAAATGTTAATTGTTTCTAATCTAATGCTGCAATAATCCAGCATCTAAGTCAATAGGAGAGTCCATCCTGAAGACTGTGCTATGTAACTCTTTATGTAAGTGTTCCTCCCACTGCTTCCTGTATCATCAGTTACATTCAGTCCTTAAGAAATGTTCCAGTCCAATTAATATCTATGAGAAAATATTTAGCACATATATTCATTTTAAAATAAGGCTTTTTGAAAGTGAGAGGCGAAGCAAAACTTGCAGTGGGTGTATTTTTAAAAGCTCTGTTGCATCAAAAGCATGCTTTCTTAGATCACTCTCACTATTAGGAACAAGAGGGACTGGGCTTTGCGCAGTACAGTTATCCATGGTTAGGTTGGCTTTAAGATACATGCAGGCCCCATATTTTGTAGTGGACACAGCTGCAAACATTAAAGGCCCGTACAAATGATATTCCGACAACAATTGTGTGATGGATGTGTTTTGTCAGATAATCTGACCGTTTGTACGCTCCATCGGACAATTATTGTCGGAATTTTCGACAACAAATGTTGGATAGCATGCTTTCAATTTGTCCGACAACAAATGTGTTCCATTGGATTATCCGATCATCTGTACACAAGTCCGTCGGACTAAAATCCAAAGTACAAATATGCATGCTCCGAACCAGTGCTAACCATCAGACAACATTAGCAGAAGTTGCCCAAAGGGTGGCGCTAAAGAGCTGAAAAACAACGTAGTTTTGTGTATGTTGGCTGAAAAAGTTCTGCTGTCTGTATGCAACACAAGTTCCTGGCCAACGCCCTTCAAACAAAAATCCATGGATCCAGTATATTTACAGGATCGGAATAAGGTGGTTTTGGGAGACTGGGTTGATGGTGAGCATAGGAATTTGCAATGCAGACAGCTCTGGAACAAGTTAAATGCAAGGATGCACATTGCAGAAAGGATCTGCTTTCTTTATTTGAATGACAGATTTTCATGTTCAGCTGGAGTATGTCTTTGAATTTTTTTATTGGAGTGAAAGGCTTCTGATGTATTATGACACCATGGGAACCAATATTATTAAAATGTTTTTTTTTTATGCAGCATACAAATTCTTCACAAATAAAGTTTATATTTACCACCAGGCATTGTTATATACCAGCAATAATATATGTACTATTTTTTTTTTTTTTGCAGCTCTTAATGCTCTGGATAGTAGAGGAGGTACACCACTCCACTGGGCTATAGTTAAAAACCAGGTGGGCAGTGTCAGAATTCTCTTAAGCAGAGGAGCTAACCCAAACTTGCTCAACTTTTATAGACTGGCTCCAATTCATATGGCCATTCAATTGCATCATAACTCTATAGTGGAGGTAAGAAATACCGCAAGACTGCGAACAAGAAGCAATTTGTATGTTTAGTATCTGACAATTCATCCTGCTGCATATACAATAGGATGTTATAACTTTTCTTAGAATAAGCAGTATTTGCATGGTATAAACCAAAGACCTGTATCTTCAATATATGCGGGCCAAAAGTAATGCAAAAGTGGGCCTAACTTTGTTATTAACTTACACAGGTCCTTCAAATTTCACATGCTGGTAAAGTAACTCCTCTATAGTAACTTGTCTTCTTCTTTTGCATTGCAGGTAAATACGGTAATACGGTAATCTATTCCAAGTTGAAGCAAAGTGAGTTCTTAACAGAGAAGTGCAGGCTGTTTAACATCCAGGCTACATCCAGGCTACAAAATGTTTACGTACTGTAGATGACACCACTGACAAGAGTAATGTCCTATCATTGGCGACTCTTGTCAATGATGTTATCTGTGTAAACATTCTGTAGCCTTCTGTGGATTTAGAACAGCTCACACTCCTCTTTTGTCAAGAACTTAATGAATCATTTCATAACTGATGCCCACTTGCATTACTTTTGGTACAGCCATCAACATTATCAAGCAATGTTGAATCCCAATGTGTGTGTGTGCACTACTAAAAATCCAAAAGTCATATATGAATGCACTTCAAATCAGAACCCCACTCATCAAAAAGAAAAATCTAATTTGTACAAAGAAGGTAAAACAACATTTAAAAGAGAGTAGAGTGAAAATAAAACTAAGTGCATAACACCCTTCCACCCTAAAGGAATGGCACGACTTACCCATAGAGAGTATTTTATTACAAGGTGGTCAGAACGCTTCTTTGTAGCAAGTGTTTTTTTACTCCTGGGTCTTACAATGTCATCTTGTTATCCCCTGTACACTGGCATCTTTTTTCTCAATAAAATTGTTTCTGGGTATAAAAAAAAGGCATCTTGTTCCAACAGGTGATTTGGGAGTACAGTACGAGTAACGCGGTTAACGAGCGTTTTAAAAGATGAGCAACTTTTTAAAAAAATCCTTACTCGGTTTGCAAATGTTGTCTCGCAAAACAAGCAGGATTCAAGCCTTAAACATTACCCAGAGGGATCATGCAGTGGTATAGAAGGGCACTTTCAGTTTGGCTGTTTATTAAGAAATTTTCAGACAAATATAGGAATAAAATAAAATAAAGTTAAAATAGAGATAA
Organism: Rana temporaria; assembly: GCF_905171775.1. NCBI lineage: Eukaryota > Metazoa > Chordata > Amphibia > Anura > Ranidae > Rana > Rana temporaria. Next base: position 338,195,390 of record NC_053493.1, on the reverse strand, counting down.
TAAAGGAGACAGGGTAAAGGCTGAAAGAATAGAGTAAGGAAGAGAAAGAGGGGGTGAAATGCCATGAGATGCCAGGGGAGCTCCACTCGATCATTAGTCAGCTTATTATGCAACAGATGCCAAGTGTTAGGCCTCGTACACACGACCGTACGAGGCCTAACAATAAGAAACTTGGTGGCAGAGCTTTTTTGCTGAGGAAAACAGTCGTGTGTATGTTTTTCATCGAGAAAACTGGAACTCGATGAGAAAAAAAGAGAACAAGTTGTTTTTTTCCTCGTCGGGAGTCTCAATTTTCCTCGTCGTGTTCCTCGTCGGGCTGGTTTTCGACGAGAAACACATGTCGGGAGGCAATGTTGATTTTTGGTGGAGTAAGCTTGTTTTAGCTTTAACATTGCTTCTGTTGATTCTCTTTCTAATATGTATATACCAATTGGTAGACATGGGATCAGAACCATTTAATTTTTGGACACTCCCACCAAATTTGCAGAACAGTTACCAATAGTTGACATTCCCTTAAGCAGCAGTCAGAGGTTGTCTGTTTAAACTCCACCAAGGGTTGAGGAATAATGTACCATCTCATTAATAGATTATAGTTAGATTGAATTACGTTAATAGAGCAATGCACAGTAGCATGCCAAATATGTTTCCAGTCCTCCAGGTCCAAGGTTTCCCTTATATAAATTTCCAACTTTGGGACGTACTTGTGCGGTCATTAAGCTTGACCCTCCAGGACAAAAGTATAGACTGTTGTAATGATGCTGTTAGCCACAGGGGTGTATAAACATTTTTTTTCAAAGAGGACTTAATTTTTGTGTTACAACATTTTTTATCTCATTTTTAAACCCCACTTTATTCAATAAGCTTAATGAACATGTATTACCGCCTAAGTAAATCACCTGCACTGCGTGTACTTTAGCTAAAGTCTAAATCAGACTCTATGGTTAGGTTAGTGCATAGCATACTCTACACACTACGGCCCAGATTCACAAACGAGATACGACGGCGTATCTCCAGATACGCCATCGTATCTCTGCGTTGCGCCGTCGTATCTATGCGACTGATTCTTAGAATCAGTTACGCATAGATATCCATTAGATCCGACAGGCGTAAGTCTCTTACGCCGTCGGATCTAAACTGCATTTTTTTTGACCGCTAGGTGGCGCTTCCGTCGAAGTCCGCGTTGAGTATGCAAATTAGCTAGATACGCGCGGCCGATGCAGTAAAGTTACGACGTTTACGTTAGGCTTTTCTCAGCGTATCGTTGCCCCTGCTATATGAGGCGCAGCCAATGTTATGTATGGCCGTCATTCCCGAAAATTTGAAAAAGTTACGTTGTTTGCGTAAGTCGTCCGTGAATGGGGCTCAACGTCATTTACGTTCACTTCGAAACCAATGACGTCCTTGCGGCATACTTTGGAGCAATGCACACTGGGAAATTCCACGGACGGCGCATGCGCCGTTCCGCAAAAACGTCAATCACGTTGGGTCACAGTAGTTTAACATAAAACACGCCCCCCCCTTCCACATTTGAATTAGGCGGGCTTACGCCGGCCGATTTACGCTACGCCGCCGCAACTTACGGAGCAAGTGCTTTGAGAATACAGCACTTGTCCGTGTAAGTTGCGGTGGCGTAACGTAAATCAGATACGTTATGCCTGCACAATTTTACGCGGATGTACGTGAATCTGCCCCTACGTTCTTAGCACTTTGCAAATGCTCAAATGTATCTGTGCACAACACTGGATTGTTCTCCTTTTAAAATTGACTAGGAATTAAGTTCAGGAGTCTGGTAAATGGAATAGAACATAATACAATTATCAAGACAGTAAAAATGGGGCTTTAGTTGGACAAATAACGGAAGTTTATTTTTTCCTTGTAATTCACATCTGGTGTTTTAATGTTCAATTGAAGCATCCTTCCCTTGTCTAATGCATTTAGTAGCTAATAGCAGGGACTATGCTTTGTAATCATAAGTATTCCACCAGGCACTATATTACTCTGCTATATGTCAGATGGATTACTGTTACACCCATTAGTGAACTTATAGCCCATAATAACTTGAAGAGAACCAGTCATTATAGAATATTTGTAATAACCTGAAGATCCACTCTTGCTATAACACTTCTATTGCCCTTTAACAGCAGAAGAGTCAGACTGTTGCACCATCTCTTGTCTCAAGTATCTTAGCTTAGTACTGATAACAGATACAAAAACAAATCTGGTATATAGCAGAAGATTGTGTGACATAAACCAAATTTGATATTTGACACTACTGATGTGGTTAAACCAACATTTTTTTTAAATCCAAGATTCAAAAATTTTGCAGACTCATTTTCAAATTGCATTGATTTGCCAAATTTCAATTGTGACTTGTGGCCCATTTGAGAGTTGATAAAACAGCTATGTTGTGTATATATAATATACATAATAATACTAACAGATCCAAAATTGTTATACATTAAAAACATTATTGTTTTATTGTTATTATATGTACTGTATATTGCATTATTTGCATGTTTTGCTGTATTTTTTTTCCTAGGAATTACTGAATCATAGCACTACAGATATTAATCTGGAAGGTGACCTTGGGAACTCACCAATTATGACTGCTTGCTATAAGGACAATGCAGAGGCCCTTATAATGCTGGTAAGTGTATACGGCACATAACAGCCTACTGTACATGTGTCTGTCACTGGAATACTGATCCCTAAGCACAGGATATAATACTACGTGACAGTGTTTCTTTCAGGTGCAAAAATGCAATTAAATTGAATTGCAGACACTTTAAAGCAGTAATAAACTCTAAAACCCTTTTTTTTTTAAATATGTCCTTGCAGTGTTATGCCCTATGCACCGCACACTAGCACATCAGGGTAGACTTACCTTTAAAATGGAGCCCTCCAGCACTGAGGTGTCACTGCTACCGCTACTGCTACCATTGTTCCTTCTAATGGCCTTCTAATGGCTAGGGATGAGCTTTGAGTACTAGTCGACTCAAACATTCCCTGGTCGCCTGTTCGACGAACAGCAAACAATTTGGGTTGTTCGCTGCAAATTCGAAATACCCTGTAAAAGTCTATGGGAGAAATCTAAAGTGATTTTAATAATGCTTAAAGTGAAACAAATAAAGTGAAATATTCCTTTCAATTTCGTACCTAGGGGGGTGTATAGTATGCCTGTGAAGTAGCGCTTGTTTCCCGTGCTTAGAACTGTCCCTGCACAAAGTGTCATTGTGAAAAGTCATTCATAAAAAAAAATTAAAAATGCGTGGGGGTCCCCCCAATATCAATTACTAGGCCCTTCAGGTCTATTATGGATATTAAGGGAAACCCTGTGTCAAATAAAAAAAAAATTATGTGGGGTTCACCCCAAATATCCATTTCAGACCCTTCAGGAACCCCACCCCAAATAAAAAAAATGGTGTGGAGTTCCCCCCCCCCTAAATCCACACCACACCCTTTATCCGAGCACACAACCTGGCAGGCTGCAGGAAAAGAGGGGGGACGAGAGAGCGCCCCCCCTGAACCGTTCCAGGCCACATGCCCTCAACATTGGAAGGATGCTTTGGGGGTTTGTGACCCCTCATAGCACCATGTCCCCATGTTGATGGGGACAAGGGCCTCATCCCCACAACCCTTGCCCAGTGGTTGTGGGGGTCTGCGGGCAAGGGGCTTATCGGAATTTGGAAGACCCCTTTAACAAAGGGGACCCCCAGATCCCGGCCCCCCCTATGTGAATTGGTAATGGGGTACATTGTACCTCTACCATTTCACAAAGAAAGTGTAAATAATTGTAAAAAAAAAAAACAGACACCGTTGGGAAAGTCCTTTATTAAAAAAAATATTAATAATTCCAGCGGTGGTAATCCACTATCCTGTGACGGGTGATCTCCTCTCCAGGGGTCCAGCGATGAGAAGATCTCCTCTTCATCCAGGTCCAGGTCAACATGGTACGGTTCAGGAGGGGGGTGCTCTCTCGTCCCCCCTTCTTTTCCTGCGGCCTGCCAGGTTGCGTGCTCGGATAAAGGGTCTGGTGTGGATTTTTGGGCTGAACTCCACAACATTTTTTTTTAAATTTGACGTGGTGTTTACCTTAATATCCATACCAGACCTTAAGGGCCCGGTAATTGAATTTGGGGGGACCCCCACCCTTTTTTTTCATAAATGACTTTTCTCTGTTTTGCTGGGAGCCGACAATTCATTATAGCCGCAAGTGATTTTAGATGACTTTGTTTCCTTCAGAAATTACACTTTGTGCAGGGACAGTTCTAAGAACGGGAAACACTTCACTGCACTTCACAGGCATACTATACACCCCCCCAAAGGTACAACATTTAAAGAAATATTTCACTTTTATTGTTTCACTTTAGCATTATTAAAATCACTGCTCCCGAAAAAAATTATGTTTTTAAAACTTTTTTTTGCATTGATACATGTCCCCTGGGGTAGGACCCAGGTCCCCAAATACTTTTTAGGACAATAACTTGCATATTAGCCTTTAAAATTAGCACATTCGAGTCCAATAGACTTTAACAGGGTTCTAAAGTTCACACAAACATTTGGTCTGTTCGCAGGTTCTGGTGCGAACCGAACGGGGGGTTTTCTGCTTATCCCTACTAATGGCCAAGCAGCAATGTCATTACTCCTACGCATGGGCACAGCACAGCACAGTGTGCCCTGAATGCAGAGCACACTGCATTTCCTAAATGGTGCAAGTTTAGGAGGCGTGTACCATACCTACAGGTAAGACTTACAGGAGAAGTACAGCAGTCATTTGACTGCACATCTCCTATGGATCACAGGAGTGCAGTCCATTCTGCACCCCTGTGACCTACTGTAGGTTGACGTCACAGAGCTGGTCCAGGCTGTGGAAAATATCATGACCATATGGTCAGAATCCAGGGCCGTCACCTGGCCCAGCCTCTCAGCAGACCGCTGAGAGCCTGAGCCAGCTGCTCCTGCCCTCTCCACAGCCCAGTGCTCCAGTGAGCACAGGGAGGGGGGGCAGAGCAGAGAGCAGTGACAGTCACCAGTTCTCGGCTCAGGCAGCCCTGAGAACTGAGTGATCAGCGGTGATTGATCGCTCGGTTCTCGGCCTTAGAGCCGGCGGGGAACAGATGCAGCATTGGATCGATGCTGCATCCACCTAGGTAAGTACTGTATGATACCAAAAAAATTAACTATTTCCCATACTTCTCTTTTAAATAGGCTTACCTGTGGAACAACATAAAACAAAAGAGTACACTACACTTTAAACATAAAGCTGAACTCTATAGCTGTAACTGTAAAGAGATAAGAAAAACATTGTCTCCATTTACCTGAAATTTCGGCAGAAATCAGAAAATTAAAATAGGTTTTAAGGGTATAAGGGACAGTGAGGGTTACATAAATATATACTGTATATTTTCCATTGAAAGTGGAAACATACATGGTATTAAAATATCACAAATTAGATAATATTGATGATTTGCTTTGGCTTCACATTTTTCTCCTTTACACAACATTCCCAACATGGCAAATGGTATTATTCAATAACGAGTTCTTATTCATAAAGGAAGAGAATGCTGTATTGATAGCAAGTGTGTTTATTAACTAACTATACCATAAAGTAAGTGCCAAAATAAATGTCATACTTTGTAATGCTTACTTCTCCATATTTTTGCTATTGTATTAGATTTTTAGATTTTTAGAATTGCCACTAGGGAGGGAGCTACAAACGTACTTCTTCAAAGGTAATCAAACTAAATTTAACTAATTTCAAAACTGTTAGAAGAGAAAAATGGAGTCTGACACGTCTAATCACTATATCTGAAATTGCTGGTTGTTCTAACTTACTTCACCTGGTTGCATGCCTTTTCCAGGCTTCCTCTATCTACATACAGTGTATAAATATACATACAAATCACACCGGTATTCGCATTAATAACATTATTTACTCTACAATCATCTATTTTGTGCATCTAAACAAAATCATTTGAAAGACTATATACTGTCTTCCTCAAAATGCTAATTCATAAGTGCAGGGAAACATAGCAACTATTATTAATAATGCATTATGATTGCTTGTTGTGAGTTACAGTATGTAAGAATCAGCGCCTAAGAATAGCAACTTTTAACTGAGCAAGGATGTACATATCTTAAAGTGTATGTAAACCTTAAACAATGAACATAGAAAGTGCTGTGTTAAAAACACGTCCCTCCTAAGCTGTAGAGATGAGGAGAGGGGGAACAATTCTGTAGTTTGGCAAAACACAATTGTGGAATGTTGGCGCTATTTCTTGTGATTTAAGAACAGAAAAGACCTTGGTATGTCAGCACAATAGAAAATTAGGAGCTGAATGCACTTCTATCAGGATCTACCGTTTTTTTTTTCCTGTACTTGCAGAGTCTTTTGTGATGTGATAGAATGTTGAGAAATGTGCATTACTGCAAAGATGTATTTATGTTTTTTTCCCTGACACACACAGGATTATAAAATTAAACAAATAGGAAAAAATAGGAAATAGTTGGACACTGTGGTTATTTTCATTCCATTTTATTGTAGAAAATCACCATAATATCAAAAATAGCAACAATTACAAACTGAGGGGTAGATTCAGGTAAGAGATACGACGGCGTATCTCCAGATACGCCGTCGTATCTCTGAGTGTGCGGCGTCGTATCTATGCGCCTGATTCATAGAATCAGTTACGTATAGATTTGACTAAGATCCGACCGGCGTAAGTCTCTTACGCCGTCGTATCTTAGTTGCAATTTTACGCTGGCCGATAGGTGGCGCTTCCGTATATTTACGTGTCGAATATGCAAATTAGGTAGATACGCCGATTCAGAAACGTACGTTTGCCCGGCGCATTTTTTTTATGTCGTTTACGTTAGGCTTTTTCCGGCGTATAGTTACCCCTGCTATATGAGGCGTATCCTATGTTAAGTATGGACGTCGTTCCCACGTCAAGTTTTGAAAATTTGACATAGTTTGCGTAAGTCGTTCGCGAATAGGGCTGGACGTAATTTACCTTCACGTCGAAAGCAATGACAATTTGCGGCGGAATTTCGAGCATACGCACTGGGATTTTTTCTTTTTTTTTTTTTAAATCCAGTACTTTTTTTTTATTGTTTTCCATCCGTATACATGACAGGGAATATAAATTCATATTTTACACACAGTGCATTTTATGTGCATACAAAAAGATCTATAACAAACACTAAAAATCTCCATCCATCCCAACCCTCCCCTCCCTCCCCCTCCCTATCTTACATTTAAAGTGCATACACGTTTTAAATCCTATTCTTGTCCTTAAATTAAGTTGTTCTTTACTAGTCTATACATAGTTAGAGTGAGCGGCCTATTTTCACTAACCAGTGCTCCCATATTACATTAAATTTTTTAAGGTTGCCGCGTCTAATCCATGTTCCCCTCTCTTTCCCTATTGTGCTGTTCATTACATTGAGCCATTCTGCTACTGTAGGTGGATTTTGTGCTTGCCATTTTAGTGCTATTAGTTTCCTCGCCTGGAACAGACTTCTTGTGGCTGCTACTAGTACATCCCTCTGCCCCATTCTTTCCTCAATGCATCCTAATAGGCAAACCCTGGCTTCAAGTTCCAGAGTAATTCCAAAAGTTGCATTTATAATGTCCAAAATCTTAACCCAATATCTATGCAATCTTGGGCATTTCCACATCATGTGGATGAGGTCCCCTGTGTTTTGACATCTGGGACATTTATCATCTGGCTTCCATCCGAATCTGAATAATTTCTTGGGAGTATAATAAACCCTGTGGAAAGGGAATAGATGGGAGACCCGTTGTGACGGGGCTAGTGAAACCACTGTCCCTAATTCCAGTATCCTGTCCCACTGCTCATTCGTTATTGGGCCAATATCCTCTTCCCACCTCTGTTTGTTCCTGCAAAGCCTCTCATTTCCTCCCAACTGATCCCTGATTCGTTCGTACATATCTGAGATAAGACCTTTCAAGACCCCTGTCTTGATTAGTCTTTGAAAATGCGTTAACTTTTGCCATCTTACCGGCTGTAACTTGAATTGGGCTTGTAGTGCATGTCTAACCTGCAAATAGGTAAAGAACATGGAATTTGGAATACCATATTCCCTACTTAGCTCTGAGAAGGGTTTTAATGTGCAACCTGTGTACAGTTGTGCCACTCTGGTTATCCCACGTTTATCCCATTCTTTTAGTTTCCCCATGGCCAAAATGTCTTTTAAATTCTTATTTTCCCATAATGGAGAGTATTCTGTTAATCCTTGATAGCCCAAAGCTACTTTTCCTGCTTGCCACACTCTTACCATCATTTTTACTGTTGGGCTTTTTACCAAGAACGAGTTGGCCTCTAAGGCCTCTATTACAGAACTATGTGGGGACCCTCTTAGCATCATTTTCCCGCTTGCATTTCCTCCCCCTCTGTACCACAGCCCCCCAAATGCTGCAACTGTGCCGCCAAGAAATAACTGTGGGGGTGCGGAACCGCTAACCCTCCCCTATTTGTTGGTAATTGCAGCGTTTGGAGACTGATCCTTGCTTTTCCCTTTTTCCAAATTAAGGTCCTAAAGAGGGTTTCTATCTTCTTAAACCATTGTCAATCCATACTGGGGAGTTGTGAAGTATATAAAGCAACTGTGGCAACCAAATCATTTTAATGAGGTTGCTACGGCCGGCAACCGACAGTGGCAAATGTCCCCATATTTCCGCTTTGCGTTTAAATTTGACCAGAAGTGGTGCTAGATTGTTATTTATAAATTGTTCTGGGTTACGTGTTACCACAATTCCCAAGTACTCCATCTTCTCCCCAATTTTTAATTGAGGGATTCCTATCCCATCAATATTGCTTACCAGGTCTACGGGTAAGAGTGTTGATTTTTCCCAGTTTATTACCAGGCCCGAGAATCGTCCAAACGCTTCTACTGTTTGAACTGCAGTTTTGAGGGAGGTTGTAGAGTTGCCCAAGAAAAGGAGGATATCGTCCGCATAAAGCGCGACTTTCTCCTCCTCTACTCCTCTCTGGAACCCCTGTATTTCCTGCCTAGCTCTAATTGCAGTCGCCAAGGGCTCAATTGCCAGGGCGAAAAGGAGGGGGGACAGTGGACATCCCTGTCTCGTTCCCCTTTCCAATTCAAACGACTGTGAAACTTCATTGTTTATTTTTATTTTGGCCCTTGGGGAATTATACAATAGCTTTATCCATTTGATAAAAGATGGGCCAAACCCAAACTTCTCCAGAGCGTACCAGAGATAGTCCCACTCCAGACTATCAAAGGCCTTAGTGGCGTCCAATGCTAGGATAGATCTATCTCCAGTGTTCTCTGCCGGGGTCTGTAGGTTTAAGTACAGCCTTCTTATATTTATGCTCGTGGACCGATTTGGAATAAATCCAGATTGATCTGGGTGTATTAATTTCTGAATATATTTATTTATTCTCGTTGCCAATACCTTGGCTAAGATTTTTACATCTGAGCAAAGCAAAGATATCGGTCTATAAGATGATGTGTCTAGTTGATCCTTTCCTTCCTTTTGGAGCACTATAATAATTGCTTCTAGCATTGAGGGAGGTAACCTTCCTCCTACTATCGCCCAGTTTAGTGTTTTTAGTAGTTCCGGGAGCAGCACCTCACCATATTGCTTGTAAATCTCCGCTGGCAGGCCATCTGGCCCTGGGGACTTTTGATTAGAAAGTGCTTTAACTGCCTGCTGTAGTTCCACTAATGTAATTGGAGATTCCATAGCATTCCTTTCCTCCTCTGATAGAACTAGGATTCCTATTTCTCTAAAGAATTCTTCCATTTGTACTTTGACTTCCCCCTTTTTTGACCTATATAGATCTTTATAATATACTGCAAATGTGTCCACTATTTCAGATGTTACGGATGATATCCCACCTCCTACCGTCCTAACTGCAGGCACATTAGAGGGCGCCATATTCGTTTTCGCTAGGAGGGCCAAAGTATGACCCACACTTTCCCCCTCCGAAAAAGCGCTCTGCTCCTGAAATAGGCGCTTATTTTCAACTTTCTTGTTAATCACCAACTTATATTCCTATTGCTTCTCCAACCATAGCCGTTGTTTAGTCGGCGTTGGATTTTCCACATATTGCTTTTCTGCCTCTAGAACCTCTCCCCTGATTTTCTCCTCCCATTCCCTAGAGTTCCTCTTGATCTTAGCTACCTGCTGGATCAATATACCCCTAAGGAACGCCTTTAGGGCATCCCACACCACTCCCTCTGGTGCCGTCCCTGTGTTGAAATCCAGGAATTCCCTTAATTTGATACTAATTTCTACTGGCTTCCCTATCACTTCTAGCCAGAAGGGACTAATTTTCCAATTGCTTGGAGGACATTTTTCCCCTGTACTCAGTGATAGCACCAGAGGGGAGTGATCAGATACCCCTCTTGGATAATAGGATATTTTACTGACTGCTTGTAAACTTGCACAGTTACCCAGGGCCATATCTATTCTTGACAGTGTAGAGTATGTACTTGAAAAACAGGAATACTGCCGCAGGTCTGGATGTTTCACCCTCCAAATGTCCCACCACCCAACCTCCTCCAAAAATTGACTTAAATGCCCTTCTCCTGGCCCTGGGCTCCGAGTCCCCGGTGGGAACCTATCCATCGTTCTATTTAGTACGTTGTTTAAATCCACTAACCACTAATATTGGAATATTTATCTTATTTACCACAAATTCTGTTAACTTATTAACTTATATAGAACCTCCATCTTGAAGGGGGGGGGTATATAAATATTGGCCAAAACATACGGTGCATTCTCTATCAAACAGTGCAGAAAGACATAGCGGCCTAGTTCATCTATCCTTGACTCTATACATGTAAATGATACGCCTGTTTTTACCATTTTGCTCACTCCTCTAGAATAAGAGGAGTGAACAGAATGGTACTGGCTTTGATATTTTTTTTTATTGACCAATTTTACCTTTGTTTCTTTAGTCAAATGGGTTTCTTGAATGCATATCACCTCCACCCCATACCCCTCCAAGGTAGTAAAAATTGCGGCTTTTTTCACTGGGTCCCCCATCCCCCAGACATTCCAGGAACCTATGTTAATCATTTTAGGTCTCATACCCGGCTTCATTGATAAGGTCTACACGAATGTAAAGCTTCCCGATGGGAGCTTCAGTTTCCCAACCTATCAGAGGAACTATGCGAGTAAAACCATAGATGCATTTTGACATTGTAGCCGGAGAGAGAGCATGTCGAGCAAAAAAAAAAAACCCCCGCTAAGGAGCAAAAAAGCAAAGACAGGAGTATATACTATTTTGAATATACCTAGAAAAGAAAAACATTTAAATGTGCATTCAAGTACTTTTCCTTCCCTTGTGCTTAATAAATGATACGTGATGCTCGTGATACTCGTGTTCTGATACAACTTTACCCCACCCTCCCCCCCCTCCCTACCCCCCCCTTGCCTAACTAGGCCTACCCTTGGGGCTGTGCTTGTGACCTCTCTCACCCATCCTTCCCTTACATTCCCCTTACCATCCATATCTACTGTGGTCTCACAAAGTCCCTTCTCTGACCCCCACCCCCAAAAAAAACACATAAACACAAAAAAAAGAAAAAAGAAGGGAGAGAAATGAAAAAAGGAAAAAAGGGGGGGAGGGACAGAGGGAAATTCCCTCCCATCCTCCCCCCCACCCCCTGAATTCCCATCCATGTCTATCCATATCCTGAATTATACCTTTTAATTACCTATTTTACTCTTAGCAAAATATGTGTTTCCTATATCATACTTCCCTAGTGTTTCAATAATGACCTCAATAGTGACCTCAATAGTGACCTCCCATTTCTCCCACCCCCCCCCCCAAAAAAAAGAAAGAAATTATTAAGAAATTGATTTTTTCACGAACGGCGCATGTGCCGGTTGTAAAATACGTCAAATACGTGGGGTCACAGTAAATTTAATTAAAACACGCCCACACCATCCACATTTGAATTACGCGGGCTTACGCCGGACCACATACGTTACACCGCCGTAACATAGGGCGCAAGTTCTTTCTAAATACAGAACTTGCGCCCTAAATTACGGCCGCGTAACGTATCTGAGAAATACGTTACACCGGGCGGAGAGATACACCATTGTATCTGAATCCGGCCCTTAGTGTATATCTTCCAAAGTAATTTAAAAAAAGACAACGTTGTCATTAAAAAGGGTTAGCAGTGCGCATACATCCATTTAACCAAACACACAACCAACTCAGGGAACTGGGATTAATTAAAGTATTGGTTACTAAGAACTACTCATACTAACATCCCACTCCTTAGTGTAGTCACAGATTATAACTAGCCCACAAGGGAATGTATAACTGTTGGTTGGGTAAAAAATGGATTTGTTTTGTAGCAGGTAGGTATTGCATGGGCCGCCCTATATTTTTTCCCAAATACTGCAGTCCATGATTGGTTAGGATCCTTTGAAGCTGAGGGCTTATCATTCATCTACATAAGGCATAAGTAGTTGATTTACACAGGTTTTAGTGTCCAGTGGAAAAAAAGGCGGGGATCACCTTCTTAGGCAAACTTGAACAAGTTGTGCACAAGTTTTTGGCAGGTATGAAAAAATACTGTAAAGTAATAATGCTTTAAAAAATATATATTTTATTGTTTATGTTTATCAATTTACAAAATGTAAAGTTAGCAAACAGAAGGAAATCAAATATTTGGTGTGACTACCCTTAACACCAGCATAAGCTCTTACAGTTTTTACACTAGCACAAAGTCAGGGATTTTGTAGGGTGAGGCCCCGTACACACGACCGAGTTTCTCGGGAGAATTCAGCCAGAAACTCGATCGGAGCCGTATTCTGCCGAGAAACCCGGTCGTGTGTACACTTTTGGCAGAGGAAACCGACGAGGAACTCGTCGAGCCAAATAGAGAACATGTTCTCTATTTCCTCGTTAGTCAATGGGGAAACTTGGCTCGCCGAGATCCTCGGCGGCTTCACAAGGAACTCGACGAGCAAAACGATGTGTTTTTTTGCCCGTCGAGTTTCTCGGACGTGTGTACGGGGCCTTAGAGTCAGGGATATGATTAATAAATGTAGGTTGAAACACAGTCATTAACTGAAACAGAAACAGCTGTGTAGGAGGCTTAAACCTGGTTGTGGAACAGCCAAAATCTGCTAAATTGAAGTTGTCAAAGGTCACAAACCATGGCAAGACTGAGCACAGCAACAAGACACAGGGTAGTTATATTGCATCAGCAAGTTCTCTCCCAGGCAAATATTTCAAAGCAGACTGGGGGTTTCATCATATGAAACTCAAGCTCTTATGAAGAAGCACAAAGAAACAGGTTGAGGACCATAGACACGACTGGCCACGGAATCTTAATGCATCAGATAAATGACACATGCTTACTTCACTTTGACTTCAGAGGACGTCCAGCAGTGCCATCAGCACAGAACTGACGGAAACCAGTTGGACCCTGGTACACTAATCTACTGTCTGAGAAGTCTGGCCAGAAGTGGTCTTAATGGAAGAATTGCACCCAAAAAGCCATGCCTCTGATATAAAAACAAGGCCTTGTGACTCAACTATGCCTGAAAATGTAGAAATTGGGGTAGCACAGATGCTCTGGACTGATGAGTCAAAATTTGAAAAATTTGGCTGTAGCAGGAGGCAGTTTGTTTGCCGAAAGTCCGATTAGTGGTACAATAATGAGTATCTGCAGGCAACAGTGAAGGTGGAGGTTCCTTGGAAGTTTGGGGCTGCATTTCTGAAAATGGAGTTGGAGAGCTGGTCAGGATCAATGGTGACCTCAATGCTGTGAAATACAGGCAGATACTTATCCATCATGCCATACCATCAAGGAGGCGAGACAGGCCCCACATTTATTCTTCAGAATGACAACAACCCAAGCATACAGCCAATGTCATTAAGAACTATTTTCAGTGTAAAGAGGAACCAGGAGTCCTGGAAGTGATGGTTTGGCCTCCACAGAACCCTAATCTTAAAACCATAGAGTGTGTCTGGGATTACATGAAGAGACAGAAAGGTTTGTGGCAGCCTACATCCACAGAAGATGTGTGGTTACTTCTCCAGGATGTTTGGAACAACATACCTTCTGAGTTCCTTCAAAAACTGTGTGCAAGTGTACCTAGAAGGATTCATGCTGTTTTGAGGGCAAAAGGGTTCCCACCAAATATTGATTTGATTTGCATTTCTCTTCTCTTCATTTACTTTCCATTTTGTTAATTGATAAAAAATGAACTATTAACAGTTCTATTCCTGAAAGCATTCCCAATTTACATCACTTGTTCACACCTATGCAAAAAGATGGAGTCAGCAAGTCAGCAACACTGTAATCTGTATTTATTGACTACATAAGAGTGAAAATAAAAAAAGAAACTGATGCGTTTAGTCGAGAACCTTAGTCATAGCACCTCTTAGTGCTTGTGGAGCCTTACTGCCTCTCTTTGACTTTTTCACACCTGCCTAAAACTTTTCTGCAGTAGTATATATATATTTTATATATAAATATATATATATATATATATATATATATATATATATATATATATATATATATATATATATATATATATATATATATATATATATATAACAGAAGAGGTATACAGTACAAAACTCCAAATTCCCTTAGTGTTGATAATTAGAGGCTGTTTAAGGATAGGTGCATATTGCAAAGAAAGGAAACCGGGTAGTAAGAAAGAACCCGAATGAGCTTCAGATATTAATGGAAGGGGTGTACAGGCACATTTACCATAGCTTTCATTGTTACTTCCTAGCCTGTAATTCCTGTCAAGCAGATATCAAGTGCTTTACTATATACACTTATTGGGCACATGAAGTAATAAGACAAGCCTGCCAGCAAAAGATTCCTCAATGGCTTCATGTCAAACGGCTTATGTGCTACAGAGACATGTGCACCACAGTTCACAGGAACTAGTGTTAGCCTTGGAAGGGTCTTAGAGCTATAACAACACATGAGAAACTCTTTAATGGCATCCAAAGACCTCTCGTGTATGTGTCAAGCACTGCAGCAGAGAGAAATTCATATGAAAATGCTAGTTGCATGGCTATTGTAATGACCTACCGGCATTACTACTAGTCAGTGACCCAACAAATTTGAATATCAGGAAATTCAATTAAAAGTCATAAGACCTCATTTTCATACTTTTTGGAGATCAGTGAAATAGAAGCTGGCAGCCAAAGGTATTGCCCACAGGACAGGTTTATGTAAAAAATCTGATGCAGATGCCAAATGATAATGGGTAGTGGAAAAACATTGGAACAATGTGGAGTACTGGGAGGGGAAACTTATAGGACATGGGAATAAGGTGCAAAAATCAGGGTGGCTGGTTGCTGCCCCAACATTGTTTTGTGTTCTTCTATAAAGCTGGAGTAGGGTCTGGGTAGGTAGGGTCTGGGTAGGCATTTTATCTTGAAGCATGACACAAGCTCTGGGAAAGAGAACCTGTGCTGAGATTTAAACTGGCAGAAATGCCAGGTATAGCTGGATTCTGTAGGTATAAAAATGTAAATAGGTAGTTAATTTAGTTCACAAATCATATTGTGCTATGTACTGTATTGGGATAAGATAAATTAGAATTTTAATTTCCATCAGAAATCAGGAGATTAAAATGATTTTTGAGGGTGCAATTGGCTCCTGAGATTTACAGAACCTATTTTTAATTGTCCTAGACCAGATTGTGTGCCAAAAAATACTCCATATTAGCCTTGGCATTTTATAATTTTTATTTAATTTAAAACACAAAGCTAAATAAACTGCACTACCATAAATGCATATACAATTTCACAGAAATCAATCTGTTCATTTCTAATACTGACAAAAATACATAAAATGTGATGATGTTTCTTAATTAATGGGGTTGGAGGAGGTACGATATTTTTACTTCTTTTTAACAAAACTGTGCTTTTCCCATTAATTTGCCCATTACTTTAATCCTCCCCATCCCCGACATATATACTTACATCTACTCTTATGCCGCATACACACGACCATTTTTAGTGGTCTAGAAAAAAACTACGTTTTTTTCAACCCGATTCTTGTCAAGCCTGCCTTGCCTACACACGATCATGAAAAAAAATACTTGAATAAAGCGCGGTGACATACAACACGTACAACGGCACTATAAAGGGGAAATTCCATTCGGATGGCGCCACCCTTGGGGCTGCTTTTGCTGATTTTGTGTTAGTAAAAGTTTGGTGAGAGACGATTCGTGCTTTTCAGTCTGTTACAGCGTGATGAATTTGCTATCTCCATTATGAACGCCAGTTTTACCAGAACAAGCGCTCCCGTCTCATAAATTGCTTCTGCGCATGCACGTTTTTTTCCCGTCGTTAAAGTGTACACACGACCATTTTTCACGACGTGAAAAACGACAACATGAAAAACGACGCAAAAAAATAGAGCATGTTCTAAATTTTTAATGCCCATTTTTCACGTCATGAAAAATGCTCTGGAGTCCACACACGATTGTTTTTAATGACATAAAAAAAAAAATCATTTTTCACGTCATGAAAAACAGTTGTGTGTACACGGCATTATCCTTCCCTGCTCCTTTAAGTGCCAGAATCTAAAAGAAATACCTGGTACTTCCATGAATGGTGGAGCATGTGACTGAGCGATATGTAGAATTAGAGTAACTCGCGCCAATATAAATTATTTTTAAAAAAGTGAAGATAAAAATAAATATAAAATAAACAAAATCGCTGCTACCCAAGAATAATCAAGTGATTATACAGTGCAAAAATATGGGTGGATGGGTGCGCTGATAAATCAATAATAATGCATGTGCAAATATAAATCAATATACATAATCAAATATAAATTGATATGCAGATAAAATACTAAACACCTATCAGTTGTGATCTTGGTTAAAAAAATCAAATATAAATGCTAAAACACCTATTAGCAGTATGTGATCTAGTAGAAAAGTCTATAATAAAATTGCTGATATCTGTAGTGCTCAGATGTGAATAGTGCCAAAATATATAAAGAAAGTCCAAAAATAGGCGTAAGTGGTTGGAGATATTATTCTCTTAATCAGTCCTTAGTTGGAGAAAGACATGTTTGCAATCAAGCTGTTGGTCCACCTTCACCGTATAATTGGCTTACACCCAAAGTGAATATATGAATTGGCTCCTTACCAGAAGAAAATGCCCCCTATTTTGGTATCAAAAAGGAGGACATTTAAGGCTTGTCACAGGATCACCTGTAGTGGCAAATGCGTCCTGGCAGCAGTGATAGTTGCAATCATTGGATATCCAATATGAACATGAAAAATAAGATGTGGCCAAACATAGTGTAACTTTGTTTTAATAAATGTAAAAATATAAACAGAGGGAGCCAAGTGGCCGCTTACTTTAAAAGGTGCCTCAAACCCGGCACTGAGGCTCAGTAGCATAGGGTCAGACAACAAGATCCTGGGTGCTTGGATGCTCAGCTCGTGTCCCGAGCGTGCGTTCCACGTCCGCGATGAACGGAGCCAGCAGAGCAGGATACAGGAAGTGACAGGTACGATTGCGTGGTTGGATGCCGCCCCGACGTACGTTTCGTTGTTAACGTCCTCAGGAGGCGTGTCCAACCACGCTGAAAAGGTTTATTTATTTGTCCGTCAATCACTGTGGGCGGGGAGTGACTATTACCAGCCTCAGTAGCGGATTGGATGCTACAATGACACGTTCGACGGCAATACCGTCACGCCCCTTACATTGAAAAAGGTTCATTAAATACAGTGTAATCATCATGGTGACTGCGTTAATAGCAAATCTAGCATCAAACGAAAATGTGACAAACTAAGGCCTCGTACACACGGCCGAGGAACTCGACGTGCCAAACACATCGAGTTCCTCGGCCAGTTCAGCCCTGAAGCCGCCGAGGAGCTCGGCGGGGCGAGAGCTCCCATAGAACAACGAGGAAATAGAGAACATGTTCTCTATTTCCTCGCCGAGCTCCTCGTCGGCTTCCTCGGCCGAAAGTGTACACACGGCCGGGTTTCTCGGCAGAATTCAGCCAGAAACTCGGTCGGAAGCTGAATTCTGCCGAGGACGGGGCCTCAGACAACTAGTCTTAGTTTGTCACATTTTAGTTTGATGCTAAAAACCTTTTCAGTATCTATGGAGCTATTCACATCTGAGCACTACAGATATCAGCAATTTTATTATAGACTTTTATACTAGATCACATACTGCTAATAGGTGTTTTAGCATTTATATTTGATTTTTTTACTGAGCGATATGACAGAGCTGGACCTATTATTGCTGTCAAATGGGAAAACTTATGTAAACTATGACTTCAACCACTTAGAGCTTACACGTGGCTTTGCTTTTACTCCCTGGAGCTGATAAATGATTTCTGTCTGAAATCCCATGAGTGCGTTATTATTATTTTTGTCTTGCAGTTCAATCATGGAGCAAAGCTGTGCAAAAGAAATAAAATTGGTTGTTATCCTATACACATGACTGCATTTGCTGGCTCTTTAAAATGTATGGACCTGGTACTAAAAAAAGGTATGTCAGCGCTGTTATTCATCAGAACAGGGAAATTGGTAAATTGGGCAAAATTGTATTTATTTACTTATTCCTTTTTACTGCGCAGGGGAAGAATTTGGGTATAGTATTGAAGATCACATCAATTTCACAGACAATGAGAAAAGCAGCCCGCTCCATGTGGCAGTTCAAAATGGACGCTTGGAAATTGTAAAAGCCTGCATTGAATATGGAGCAAAGATCGATCTCAAACAAGTAGTTGCTATTTTACCAGATTGTCACTCACAAAGCACTGAAAGATAGCTGTAACATAGTATATGTGTATTTTAAAGTCAATCTATCTATCCTGACTAAAATAGGGATCATATATTTTTATAAAGACAAATGGGCTATTTATTCACTGGACACTGCAATATTACTCCACACTGCATCTGCATTTTTATGTCCTATTAATAAAATGTGGGCTGTGGCGTGGAGCCTACATTGTCCCACAGCATTCTCTCTGCTTAATGCTACTTTGACAGGTCATTTGACCTTGCAGCTTTTTTTTCCTTGCTCATTCATTTGAATAGCATAGTGCATATTTGTAAGGCACACCTCTGTATGCTCCTGATTTTTAAAGAGGGTGCTGTGTCATCTCTGTATTACAACCGCCTCCTTTTTGGGGACTTTGGATCTCCTTCGTGTGGTGTAAACTAGCAGCCACTCCCTCCTTAGAAAACCAGATTGGTATGGAAGTGTGCTGAAGCACAGAGAGGTTGATACAGGCCATTCCCAGTTACCTCAAACAGACGTTGCTGATTTGAAATAAAATTGGTGTGGCGCTTATTAGATTACTAACTTTAAATAAATAAATTAATAGATTATTAGCTAATGTGTGTAGGGGATTTTTTACATTAATCTATAGTGCCATATATACATGTGCCACCTATCTCATCATAATGTGCACTGTGCATTAATATATATATATATATCTATATCGATATATATATATATATATATATATATATATATATATATATATATATATATATATATATATATATATATATATATACACATATATACACATTATCTATATCTATAGACATAGATATATAAACAATATAGAGTCCTTAAAGTATTAAAAGCCTCTGTGCAAATAAGTCTAATTTTTATAAAGTGCTGTCAGTTTTTATGGCCACTTTAACACTTTTCAAACCTCTATTGAATAAGGCAATTTGACCTTCTAAATGGGAATAATTAGCTTTAAATAAAATCCTACTTTAAAAGCTAATTATTTAAAACTTTACAATATAACAGTCTCCATTTTTCATATAACTATAACTTTTCTGTTTCTCTTACTTTCTGTCGCAGAACGATAATGCCACAGCTCTTCATTTTGCTTCTACTCAAGGAGCAACTGAAATTGTCAAGTTCATGCTCTCATCCTACACTGGGGATAATAATATTGTTGATTTGCCAGATGGAAATAATGAAACACCACTACATAAGTAAGAAATTTATTTTTATCTAAAGAAAACATCCCATGTATTCTTTTAGCCACTTCTTCATGACCCAAGTTTACTAATTAACAACAATCTATATATAATTGTTTAGGTTTGTGGTTATCTGGGGTTATTTAAAAAAAATACTAATGCCATTTGGATAGTCTTGATATTCATTGCCTAAAAAACAGCGTTTATAAATCAGTAGAACAACAGCATGATTGATCACAGTATGATAATTAGGAGAATTATTTCTGATTTTTCAAATTTTTGCAATTGATGAAAGATCACCTAAAGCTACATTTTGATGCACAAGACTACAAATAAGTCCTTGGCAACAGTAGTGGCCATGTATTCCACTGTTAAATAAGCCTAAACATGCTCTTTTGTCACAATTCTTAGTTTGTTCATCTAAAACTATTATTTTTGGTAGGTGGTGGTGCAATGTATCCGTGTAACATAGCCTCAGTTTGTTAAATCCCTTATGAGCTCTGGTGAGGAGATCTCTGTTCTAAAAAGATACCCAACCTGGCCTAAAAAGTGCCTAAGGTAACATGCTGGTGAAGGCATCATTTTGTGTCTGCAAGTACCTGTTTTTATTTTCAAATTGAATCCTGTGTCCTTGTGGATACTTTGAACCCTAGGCCCAAGCCCCCTGTACACATTGATTTTACTGTTCTTTAGGTTCAGATTAAGCACTGCCCATTTCTGCAATAGTCCCTGTATTTTGCAATAAACTATGACTGTCAAATGCCAAAGTCTCTGCTGCACACTTCTGTCATTTGATAGCTGACAGTAATGGGCAGTGCTTTTTCTTAACTGAGAAATAAGTCATGTCCTTGGCATGCAGCTTGGCTTCACATGGGCACAGGAGTCAGTGGTTTTACATGAGCAAATGAGTCAATTTGAAGATTAAAATTGGTACTTGTGTCCTTTTTTCAACCAGAGTAACTATGTAACTATATATATAACTTGCAGGCAATGCTGTTGTTACATCTGACACTTTTTAGGCCATGTCAGGTTCACATACCCTGGTCTAAAGCACAAATTAGAAAACCCAAATGTGAGGGGGGTGTGTGTAGGTTGGGGCACTGAAAACTCCAAGGCAGGCCAGAGAGCCGAGAATTATGGTAATCTCAGCAGTTGAACTCCCAAGAATTATCCAATGTGTGGCCATGAAACTCCATCTATTTTTAAGATATCTTTTATTGTGGTCTAGCGCAGGGATCTCCAAACTACGGCCTTCCATCTGCTGAGGAACTACACGTCCCATGAGGCATTGTTAAACTTTGACATTCACAGACATGACTAGGCATGACTGGAATTGTAATTCCTGAACAACTTGAGGGCCATAGTTTGGAGACCCCTGGTCTAGCACTAAAACTATCTACAGACTACAACATATACATTGTTCCATATTAAAAAAAAAAACATTTACAGTCATGTGCATATGTGTTAGTATACTTGAAAGCAGAGATAAGATCATTGGATAGAAGGTTGGTTGCATGAATGACAAACCATTCTAGACAATCACTTCTTCCTGATTTCTATCAGAAATATACATAAGTTCTTATAAAATCTATAAATATTTTATATTACAATTTGCATTAAAATGTGTCTGTTGCAGAGTATATAGATCATGATAAATGTCAAAGCTGAGAATGATAAACAGTATAATGAATAAAACATAATACAGTGAGAATTTCTTTTGAACAAGAATAAACTGCATTTAGGAATTTCATTTGGTTACACAAAGTAATATAAGCAAGTAGACATTATTGTTCGTTGTGAAGCTTCTGTGACAGTGTATTTTATAACACTAAACTAACAATGAAACATTACAAAGCCTTAAAAATTTGATAAGGTATCAGTAGCCTTAATTTAGCAATATACTAATAAAAAGCAGAATTAAAATTATAGAAGGTAATAAATTTTATGGTTGAATGCCTCATAAACTGCATCTCCTGCCTGTCCATCTGTTGCTTTTTAGTAATTTACTGTGACTGTGTGTGTGGAAATATCAGCTCACAGCATCTAATAGCTCTTGGAATACATTGTCAAAAAAAAAAGCGTTATACTTTGGATTTGTTAAACCATTTGAATTGTGGAAATCATCCTCTAAGTTTATTAGGAAGATTAAAAATGTAACCATGAATACCAGGCAGATTAAAAAACAATACAACTGAAAGCAGTTGTTGTTTCTGCAAAAAATAATTAAATGTATTTTGACATACAACTAACATAACTATCGTAATCTAACTTGACATATTGATGCCTTAACTCCTGCCATCACTTAAGCTGGCCATACGGAACAATAGAAATTCAGCCTATTCAGAAGGGAATTTTGATCCATGTATGGACACTGTGGTTATACAAAGTTCTATGTACTGATCACCTTCTGTACAAGTCTTGTCAGATTTCCTCTGCTCAATCAGCACTGCAATCTTTAGCCTGCAACACTGATCTGTGTATTCGTACAGTAGGGAGGTCTCCCTGCTGTCAGAATACAATACACTCAGCAGGGAGGGTTCCACCATCCACCTGGAGCCTGTGAATGGAGTAATCAAGTTTGTTTTTTTTTTTCACTCAACCTGCTGGTTGAATGAGAAAAACTGACTCATCTTTGAGCTACTTTGCACAGCAACAAACAGGTCGAGATTAACTAAAACTGGAGCACTCAGAACCTGGTGCAGTTGTGCATGGTAGCCAATCGGCTTCTAACTTGAGCTTTTTCAATTAAGCTTTGGCAATAAAACCTGAAAGCTGATTGTTTTTTCCGCAAAGCTGTGCCAGATTTTGCACTCTCCAGTTTTAATAAATAACCCTCACAGACTTGGAGAGGAAGCAACTGCACATGGAGTTAATCGGGTTTTGCTACAAGCACATGTGCAGATAAAGAACATGCTGAAAAAAAGAAAATTGAGCAGAGGGGATCCTTTATCAATGTGTTGCTGTCCAAACAGTAGGCTGCAAGTGGAGAGTTGACTTGACACTGCTCACAAAAGAATACAGTGTGAATATAATAGACTTGCATTTTTTAATAAACAAATTCTACATTCTGTAGATGGATCCATGCATGCTGCAGCAATGTTGAACTGATGTGACTACAGCACAATGTGTTAGCAAACTATGCATTGAAATAACTTCATGTAGTCTGACTCAGGTGACAATGCTGCAGTTAAAATGAGTCAGCATTGTGATTCTTGCAAAGAGTCTGTGGATACAACATTAGGGTCTATTCACACGTACTAATGTGAATTACCATACTTGTTGCATGTACAGCAGTGTAATCCAGCCTAAAAGTTTGAATTTAGATATAATTTACATCTAACAGAGAAAGTAGCAGTCCTGCTTGGCAGAGAAACACAAATGTGACTGGACAGGATAAGAATTTTTTTTGGCAAATAAGACAGCTCACATACGTATATTTCAACTGTTTAATATCTGCATGCCTGGATATCAGTGTAAAGTACCTTTGGATTTGTAATGCAAATTAGAATGCATTTATAAATTTGCATTTTAAATTTCCCTGTGAAATTTTAGCTATGTCCAAGTCCAATAAATCTTAATTGTTTTCAAGTAAACTTGAACTTTAATATTTCATCTTTGCCAGTTCTCCAAACAATATGGTATCATTTGTGTTGCATGCCCTTATCGCTTTTATTGCTTTTTCCCAATATTTACTTTGCTTTTGTTTTTCCAATAGATCGTGTTTGTTTGACCACGCTGACCTGGCAGATTATTTAATATCTATGGTAAATATTTCATGAATTATGTAAATCAAAAACAGTTTTGAAGGCAGTTTTGGATAGAGTTAGAACAATTTAATGTATCTGTTGTAATCATTGGTTTTAAATGCTGTTTGGATCTTCATTGAGGATTTTTTGTTGGATTTAATGCTGTCTGTGTCTCCATAGAGGAGTTACATCTTATTTTTCAAGGGACATAGACAGCAATAATATTCTGACAGAAGCTCTAAACCTATTGGCCCTGTCCCCAATGTGGAGAGGGTTCCACCTTCTCTGCTCCATCTGACACCTGCCACACAAACAGAAAGTTCGAAAAAAAACTCCCACATAAGGACACAGACAGATATTAAAATTTGATAGAGGTCCTAACTTTACCCACTTTATCTAAATGCAAAAAATGTGATTGATTTGGGCTTTAAAAATTAGAGTTATGAAAATGTATTACCACAGTATATACGATCAATACAGATATGAGGTACTCTGCATGGTACTGTGTATTTTAATACTGCAGATCTGGTCAAGTGTAGTTGAGTCATTATTGGTTACATACATAAATCATATGACAGCTATGCCACACTATAGGGTTGATTTACAAAAACTGGAGTGTGCAAAATCTGCACAGGAACCGATTAGTTTCCAGCTTTTTTGCGTGAAGGTAAAAGTCCAGTAAAGAGTCGGATAGCAATCCAGCGATGTGCACGAAAGCCGCTGCTCTCTCGGGTCGCTGCCTCGTCATTGGCTGAGAAACATGCTGTCTTTAGTGCTGTCAGAATTCATTAGTCTTCGTCAAGCCTTGCTTGATGCAATATGCTTTGGCTGTATTTAATGCCTTTAATCATTAAATGTTTTGAAAAGGCTTTCAAGTGAGTTAAAGGGACCTCTTTAAGAGGTTGGCAGCCTAGCACCAGAATAGGGAGTACTTGTATTCTATCTCAACAATGGATCTGCTTCTTTGAAGAAAAAATAACTTTATGGTAGATCCGTCATAATCAACCTTTATTTTTAGAGGTTCAACGCTATCACTCACACATCAGGTAGACATTAATGTCCAAGGCATCCAATGTCATCTCTTTCCTTGACATGTAACATACCGTCCTAAAAATATAACTTGTTTTTCTGTGCTTCTTCCTGTGTAAATTTAATGTTTTTGCGCATTGGTGTTGATTTACTTAAACTGGAGTGTGCAAAATCTGGTGCAGCTCTGCATTCAGTTTTTTTTCTCAAAGCCTAATTGAACAAGCTGAAGTTAAAGGCTGATTGGCTACCAAGTACAGCTGCACCAGATTTTCCACTCTTCATTCCTAGTAACCGAAGCCCTATGTGTTCAATAGAGGTGTCAGGATCTGGGTCTGTACCTGTGACCTCTGCTGTGTCTGGCAACATTTCTGAGATGCCAGACAACTCCGTGGATAATTCCTTCAACTATCTTGCCTTGAACCTTGTTTCTCTTGGTCCTCCCATGAACTTCCTATTTTATCCATGCCTTTGCACTTCCTGTTTGCCAAACTATTGTGCTCTCTCCAGCCAATATCTCACTCTTGTCACTCTTGCTGCTGTCCATATCTCTGCTACCACTTGTTCTTTAACCACGCTTCTGCTTAATCCCAAACTACAACCACTTGTTAATGACCTTTAGCTTGTTTACTGACTATGCTTCTTCTCTATCTGTACCTGCTATATGTGCTTCTGGACCCTAGCTTTCTCTCCCCCTGGTGAGCCATAAGCAGGTTGATCTGCAGATGCACATATCTGTAGCTGGTTGGTTGGACCCTCTCCACCACTATAGCTACTGGTCTCTGAGCCTGACACCTGACTGGGACAAGAAGCCTATATTTCTGATGTTGTAATCTTGACCCATGTATCCTCCACATACCTGAACCAATGATTTGGTGTTATGCCCCTGAAAGAATTCAAGGCTCTCTTCTTCTATGTACAGGTTAGCTACAATAATTTTTACAGTATCAATAGCCTCTGCAGTAGTAAAACAAGTGGCAAGAGATTTGACACTTATGGAACTATTGTCTCTTTTGGGTTAATGTCTGCTACTGCCTATATGGATCTAAATCCTGTGTTCTATTCCTGACATTAATTAGAGATGAAGAAGTAGCTTGGATAAGCTACAAAATGTTCTCAACATTACATAAAAAAATCCAGTTGAACTATTTCTAGCTATACCATACTGGATAAATAATTACCTTCACAGGCAAGATGTCACAAAGAGGCCACCAAACTGCAGTGTGGATCGCCGGTTGACACACCTGGAAGCAGCATTAGTGATGAAAACTGGCAGCAGATATAGAGGAATGTAGGAGAGCTTCGTAAAAGTGTTTTTTTTTTTTTAAACAGTGAGGTGGTGGGATAGGAGGAATTTCAGATTTTCCCAGTGACAGATAAATTCAAAATTAATTCATTTTAGGATGCATGAATACATACAATTACACCAGATCTTTCATTATGTACTCAATTATCTTCACAATTAGCCAACTGCAGAGAATCTCCTAACATAATAAAATAACACAAATAGACTACATTGACTGTGACTTTAAAAGACATTAGATAAGCTCATACAGTACAAAGTATCTGAATCAGTATTGACACACCTGGAAGCAGCATTAGTGATGAAAACTGGCAGCAGATATAGAGGAATGTAGGAGAGCTTCGTAAAAGTGTTTTTTTTTTTTTTTTTAAACAGTGAGGTGGTGGGATAGGAGGAATTTCAGATTTTCCCAGTGATAGATAAATTCACTCACTTTCATGCTAATTTTACCAGAGCTATTTTGGGCCATAAGGATGCCCTCTGATGGCAGTACCCCAAGGTTATTTTTAGATGAACAACCAGGATGTATAAATGCATCTATACTACAGCATCAAATAGAAATAAAATTGAATATAGTTGAAATGTGTTTCTTTATTTTGTAAAGCTGAATAAAATATAATATTTAAAAATCAAAATGTTCAATTAACACATAGAAAATGAAATTAGTTTCAGGGCAGAAAGTTATCTAGAATAATGATTCATCCAAACAGGAGGGAAGAATAAATCATTAAAGAATACAGTACATTGAAATAAAATTGCATTTTACTTATTAGATAGAGGACAAAATGAAATCATTTTAGGATGCATGAATACATACAATTACACCAGATCTTTCATTATGTACTCAATTATCTTCACAATTAGCCAACTGCAGAGAGTCTCCTAACATAATAAAATAACACAAATAGACTACATTGACTGTGACTTTAAAAGACATTAGATAAGCTCATAAAGTACAAAGTATCTAAATCAGTATAAGAATGAGCAAATAATTCAACTGAAGTACTATGTAAAGGCAAAAAAAAAAAAAAAATTGAAAAATCATGTAAACTGAGATAATGATTAATAAATACAAATGAGATATGTTCAATTTAGTCTTTTATCAACCTTTAATAACGTTTTTTGCAAAAGATAATAAACATTACATACAGAATTTGTTAATTGAGGCAGCTATGCCCGGAAGTGGGAGCAAATACCTGGATTACACAGGTATCTGCTCCCTCCTCCCCCCCTGAAAGGGGCCAAATGTGACGCTGGAGGGGGGGAGGAGTTCGAAAAACCGAAGTTCAATTTTGGGTGGAACTCCGCTTTAAGTGCCACAGAGCTTAGTTTGTTTCAGTCATCCAACCATTTGCAAGCAAAAATCCTGACTTTTTTAATGTCCCTTTAGTGTTTGGTATTAGCATTTGGCATAAATTGCTGATAGCAGGGCTGTAGGTGAAACTAACTTTGATAAAGAGTTTTACAAGAATGCCACATTTGACAGCTGTTTTCAATACAAATCCCAGAATCACTCACAGAGATGGGTGACTTTTCATATTTTCCCTGCTGATGTAACCCACCACTGCTTTTGGTAACGGTCTTCTGTGTTATGTAATTAAAACAACAATAAAGACAAAGGGGTTGATTTACTGAAGGCAAATATACTGTTCACTGTAAGTTGCTCTTGATCTTAGTAAATGAGGGGAAGCTTCTCTGATTTCCATCATCAAACCATGTACAAGCAAAAATATTTTATTTACTTTTTAAGTTAAAGCGGGGGTTCACCCAAAAAACATTTTTTAACATTACATTCAGGCGAGTTGACATAATGACATTAGGCTGTTTTTTTTTAAATCCTTGCCGTACATTCCGTTTTATCTACATTTTCACGGCGGCTTCCGGGTATGTAATCTGCGGGACTGGGCGTTCCTAATTGATTGACATGCTTACAGCGCGTCACGAGTTGCCGAAAGAAGCCAAACGTCGGGGAGCAGGCGCCGTATAGAGCCGACTTGCAGTCCGGCTTCTTTTGGCAACTCGTTATGTGCTGTATGCGCCGGTCGGAAAGCATGTCAATCAATTAGGAATGCCCAGTCCCTCAGATTACATACCCGGAAGCCGCTGTGAAAATGTAGATAAAACAGCATGTACGGCAAGGATTTAAAAAAAACAGCCTAATGTCATTATGTCAACTCGCCTGAATGTAATGTTAAAACATTTTTTTGGGGTGAACCCCCACTTTAAGCTTTACCTCATTTAATAAGCTCTGGAGCAACTTCACTTGCAGTTTACAGTATATTTGCCTTTAGTAAATGAACCTCAATGATTTAAGCAACATGATTAGGATTGGGCTGTGAATACATTTCCCAGTGAAAAGCTTTATTTTTTAAAAAAATTGATATTTGCACTGCAAATTTTTTCTTATAATTTGACATACAATAATCGTTCAACATGAGCTATCCTGGCTGATGCATTTTTTTTGAAAGACGACTCTGTACTATATGTGTTTTTGGAAGCTTTTGTTAAGTTTTAGCTGATAGTGATAGCCTCTTTAGGAATCGATTGCAAAACCGCTGTCACATATTTTAGGATTACCGGCACATCCTCCAAAACGTGCGCTTTTCATCACTCTCTTCGAGCGGGGAAACAGAAAGAAGTCTGCAGGTGCCAGATCAGTGGAGTATGGTGGATGATTGAGAGCCAAGAATTGGCACATCCCACAGTGCCCAGGTGTGTTATCATGATGGATCCGGGTCACACACGGTTATGAAATATCCATGGGTTTCCATCCGTTTTGCTTTCTGTTTGTCTGTCAGCTTGTGCGACACAAACCGGGAACAGATATTCCACTTACCTAAATCTTCCAGGAAGATGGTGCATACCGTGTCCCTGCCACATTTGTCGCACTTGCTCGATCATGTCTGAGATTCTGCCCATGGTCAACTCGAACATGGCTCATCCTCAGTTTGAACCAGCCGCAAACAAATTTTCTGCTCACCGCTTCGGGCCAGTTCACTTGTCCCGTACACTTGGCAAATAAGGGTAATTATAGCTTAGTGTATTTAATTTCTCCTATCAAGATTTGGACCCTTGCCTGTAGAAATTGCTTGGTGTGTCTCCTCTTTTAATACAGGTATAATTTACCTTTTGAGCCTCAGAATATGACAGGCTCAGGAAAATAGTGCCCTCGCTTTCACTCTGGTGATTTTGGCACAGGCTCTAATGTTTTATATATCCCAAAGCACAGAACTGTTTTTTTTTTTTCAACAAGTACGTTTGTGGTTCAGTGTGTAGCTATTAGCCCATTAGTAATTACAGTTTTATATCCTTTCCATAGACAGACTGGAGACTAATTATTGCCTGTTTTATTTTAGCATTGCTCCATTATGTACTCACCTTCTTCTCCTATTTACAGGGAGCAAATATTGACAGTATCGATAACGATTTTCGTACACCTCTGCTGCTGGCCACTTCATGCTCTGCTTGGAAAACTGTGAATTTACTTCTTGAAAAAGGTACAGGGTTTGTCATGAACACTTAATCCAATTATGTTATTATGCCAAACTAGGCATGTGCAATTTTTTAAGTTACGAATACGTTTTCCATCAATTTTCATTATTTTAGTTGATTCGTTAACATACGAATGAACGAACGGTTTAGCGCAATTAATAACGAATAACGATATTTTCAAAATAACGAATATGAAAAACAACGAAGATACGAAAGATGAAAGAAACGAAAACATAGAAACAATGAAAATACCGAACCCAAAAAAAAAAATAATTATGAAAAACAAAATGAACGAAAATGCAAACTTACTAATATTCGAAGACCGAAAAGAAAACAACCGAAATGCCGAACAAAGAATAAAAAACGAAAATCAAAACTAATGAAAAATAAATTACGAATCTTCGGAAAACGGAAATGAAAACAACGAAAATACAAAATAATGTAAATTAGCTTTCGTTAGTACTGAAATATTTCTGGACATTGACCAATAACCACTGAGCGCTGTCCCTTTCCTCTGAAGAGGTTTGTTCCTTCCCCCAATGAGCTTCTTTCTCATTACCTCCTGGCTCCTTGTGTCTTTTTCTGTGTTAGACTGCAGTGCATCTAATTTCTAAATTTGTATTTGTAATATCTGACATATTTTAGTTTTCTTCTACGTCAGACTTCATTCTAGACAGGGTGTGTGTGCTAACTAAGACAGTCAAGTCAATCACAGTAAAGTACGAATTACAAAATTACGACGTGTAGTGTGTCGAATAAACGTAAAATTTATTCTAACAGAATTACGAATGCAATAAAATCTACAAAAGTAAGTTTTTACAATCAAAGGAAATTAGACACGAAAATACGAATGATCATAAAGCAACGAAAATATATTTCTTACGAAAATACGAATGCGGCATGATGGAAAATATAATGTAAATACGAATAGCAAAACAACGAAAATTAAACTAACGTAAAAACGAAGAAACAAATAAAATCATTTTAAAAATACGAACGCGGCAGAATACAAAATATAATGAAAATACGAATCTGGATTCAACGAAAAATAAACTAACAAAAAAAAACGGAAACGGAAAAAAAGAGTGTTACGAAAATACTAAAGAGTACGAATATGATAACTACGAATCACGATAAACGAACAGAAACTAAACAGAAATAAACGAAAAATTTTGCTGTGCACATGTCTATGCCAAACCTTACATTTTAATGATCAAATTAAAAGTAATATTTGTTACACCTGTAAATCTCAAAATATAAACATTGATTCAAATATATAAATCACTCTCTTACATCTGTTTATCAGGAATCTAAAATATTTTTATGAAAGTCACCTTGTAAACCTCCTTTTCATTTTCTGGTAATGGCTTTACCTGGTTAACTTTCAAAGGTATATGTTTGTTATATTGCCAGTAGGGATGGGCCAAACGACCCCATGTCTGGTTCGCACCAGCACTTTCAAACATTGTGAAAGTTCGGAACCAAATAACAAACCCCATTGAGGTCTACATGGCCTGAATGTGAAAAATCAAAATTGCCCATTTTGAAGGCTTATATGCAGGTAATTTGGCATACAATGGTTATGGGGGTCCAGGTACTTCGCTGGTGAACATGTATAAATGAAAAAAAGTGAAAATATAAAAATTTAAATCTCCTTTTAACATAGTACCTGTGGGGGGGGGGGTGCCCTTAGTCCACCTGTAAAGTGACACATCTGTACTCTTGATGAAAGCAAGAATTGGCCTTGCTGTCACAAATTGCAATAATATGCACCTGTCAAACAGGTGGGGGAAAATTGGTCTTTGGGTGTTAATTGTGTTAATTGTGCCCATGAAACGTACACCAAATACATTCTTACTGATGAAATCAACACCCACAACACCAGGCAGTCCTAGTCCTCCAAAAAAAACACTTAATCGGCAACATCGGCACCAGGGGCTTCATAGCTGCTGGTAATCCAGGACTGTGAACATACGCGTTCTATGATCAATAACAAAACCTCCAGCAGCACTGAATGCCCATTCAGAAAGCACGCTGGATGCAGGGCAGACCAGCAGCTCAATAGCATACTGGCCAAGTTCTGGCCAGTGGTCTATTCTCATGATCCAGTAAACCAACAGATCATAGACTGGAAAGCCTTTTATCTCACCCCTAGATAATCTTAAGTGAAGTGAACTCCTGCGCTGTCTAGAGTGAGGGGACAAGTGAAAAGTGGGGATACTGCTGCAAATAAAAAAGAGGTCTACCTCGATAGACAAAAAGTGATAATTGTAACAAGTGAAATATTTGCGCTGTAAAGTGTTATACAAATTAATGTGTGTGTACATATAACCACATACATATACAAGTACAAAAAATGGGTGGGGAAAGTCCAAAAAAGGGGGAGTGACACTAATATACCAGTAAACAATAATGTTGAATAGTCATTAATCGAGGGCACAGTGCTGAAGAGGTCCAGGTACAACAAAATCCAACCATGTAGGGGTGCAGTTCATCAATACTTTATCCAATCAATAACGTTGTGAAGTGAAAAATGTTGAAAAACACAACAATAAAAATAAAATATAAAAATAGAAATAAAAATAAATATAAAAATAAAAATAGGAATAAGGGTCAAAGTATTTCAGAAGAAGGAGGCCTTGTATCCAAAAAGGGTGAAAGATAGAGAGTGAGCCGTAACCAAGATCTCATATATGCACCTCTAGTGATCCCAGCAGCTCACCTCTAATCTGGCAAGCTGGATTAAATCAGCCTGATCCTGATGGGTGTGGTCCGTTGTTGAATATCACATACGGCTCTCCATACAGTGTATTACATGAAAAAGTAAAAGGAGTAGAAACCAGATGGTGTGATAACGTCACAGAGAGGGATAGCAATGTCTTCTGATTTAAACCAGTGGAGATGCACACACATGTGGGTGAAAAAACTGGGGCTCTTATCCACGAACGCCGAGCTCGTCAGTCCCTCCTTCCTCTCCCTTACTGATTCTCCAGGGTTAGGAGTCCCGTGTCCCCAATGGTTCACGAGTCGGCTCTTGGTATGTATGAGGATCTCGGTGGTGTATGTGGGGTAAGAGAGAAGGACAAGCCTGATCTTCCACCATGTGATGCAGACGCTCCTTATGGGATGTGGAATATGATAACCCTGGGCGGCGAGGACTCTCTTGATCAACAGAAGCCTCAAAACTATGTTTTCCATGACACTGTAACCTACCAGGGTTGAAAAAAGCGTTTGATAAACTCCTCTTTAAGGTTTCCTGAAGAGATTTCATCTTGTGCACTCTCTGTGGGGATGGGATGATACTTTCCCCTTATAACGGTGATAGTGATCCCTTTCCTTTATTACACGTATTCTTGGGTCCTTTCGCAGGCTTTGAAACATGAGGGAACCCATGCACAGAAAATTTGCGGAGGCATTAGAAGCAGACTCCTTGGGGTCAATTAGGATTACAGTATGTGGAACTGCCTCCTCCCAGCCATGTACAACTCCCAAGGCTTCTGGGGATGGAAAACCATAATGTTTGACGTATTTCTTCCTCTGCTTCAATGCCTCAGAACTTGCCAGAATCCTCCTCCTCTCTCTCCTTTTGTGTGTTCTGTGGCATAGGTGTCTGCATAAAGTGGGCCTTGAGAGAAAAGGAAATCCTCCTCTTCGTCCCACTGCTCTGCCTCGAGTGCCCTGTCCATAATGCCGTGCAGAGTCTGTTCCAGCAAGAACACAACAGGGATTGTTTCACTGATGCATGCATTGTCACATTTACCATCCTTTGTGGCTTCCTCAAATGGTGACAGTACAGAGCATGCATCCTTTAGGAGCAGTCATTGGCCTGAGCCTGTCATTGTGCCATACTCACACAGGTACTCGTTGACAGCCCTCTGGTACATATACAGCTGCCACAGCATTGCGAAAGTCGAGTTCAATCTGGTGGGCATGTCACAAATCAGGTGGATAACGGGCAAGTTGAATTTACCCTGAATTTCCTAGCACTGGCTGTATTTGACTGCCTAAAATGGCTACAGACTCTTCTGGCCTGCTTTAGTAGATCTTCCAGCCCCATTTAGGAAATGCTGCACCACCAAATTGAGGACATGTACCAGGCATGGCACATGTGTCAACTTTCCCTGTCTAAGGGCAGACAGGAGGTTTGTGCCATTATCACACACACCACCATTCCTGGCTCCAGCTGGCATGGCGTGAAGCCGTGAACCACCTCTGAGGCTGTTCCTGCAGAGCTGCAAGAATCTCTGCTCCGATGTGGTTTCTGTCCCTTAGACACACCAGCTGGAGCACTGCATGGCATCTTTTAGCCTGTGATATTGTCATATTGAATAGCCCTTTGAATACTTATGGGGTACTTGAGGTTCATAGGACAATTCAGCAGAGGAGGGCATGAAGGAGGAGGAGGAGGGGGTAGAGCTGACAAATCTGCCATCATCACCAGCTGTATGGAAATGTGGGGACACAACAAGCTGTAGCACTGAGCCCTGTCCTGCATCTTTCCGAGTTGCAAACAGAGTTACTCAGTGTGCTATGAACCAAATATATTATTCCTGCCCCTGCTTGTTGGACTACATGTCAGCAGTAACGTGGACTTTGCGGCTGACTGCCTTGCCCAACAACATTGCCTTCCAGGTGATGGCAACGAAATAACGTCTGGGAACCTGCTATTGGGGTACAGTACATTCTGAAAATTCACACAAGGGGACAGGCAGAAGTAGAGCCAACAGCTTTGACAAGCTTGCATTTAGATGCTTGGCGTGTGGGTGGCAGGGGCTGTATTTTTTTCCCACTGCAGCAGATGGGGCAGAGACATTTTCTGGCTATAGTCTACAGCTGGTGGAGTGCTGCTGGCAGATGTGCTGCAAGGACCTGGGACACTCTGCTCTATACCATCATCCCTGTCAGTGGAGACTACTGAGAGTTCATGAGGTATAGCAGGGATAGACTGGGGTGAGTAAGGAGGAGGGACAGATTTGTGCCCCTTTTTGTGGCTTTTAGGTGCTCTTGCCAAGGGGCTGAGTGGTGGGAAGTATATGCCTTGTCAAGCATGTAGTACCCAAATGGTTGGTGTTTTTGCCACATTGATGTGCTTGAGACAAAGTTTGCAAATAGCAAACAGTGCGATCGGCTGCACATGTACTAAAAAAGGCTCAGACAGCTGAGCTGTGGGCAGTGGGACGGGAGATAACAGCTCCACAATGTGATGGAATACGATGGCTGCTCTCTACTTTTCCATGATGGCTGCCTCGTTGGCGTTGTGCCTCACCCTCACTTTCCTCCTCTGCTCTATCCAGCACCCAAATTGAGTCAGTGACCTCAACATCCTTATCATCTCCTCCATCCTCATTTCCACTGGAGACAACTTGGCAATATGCTACGGCTGGGGAAACATGAATGCCAATTTGTGTACCAGTGTTCTTCCCTCTCTGTAGGCTCATGTTCCTGCTTTCCTCAACCTCAGAACCAACATCTTTATTGAGTAATGGCTGTGCATCGTCAAGGAGCAAGTGGCTGGCGCTGTGTTAAAAAAACTCTACTTACTCCTCCATGCCTGATGCTGGTGCTATGGCAGAAATAGCTGTAGACAAGGAGGCAGGTTTTGTCACTCTGGCAGCTGCAGGGGACTGCGCACTAGTCTCTGCTTGGGTGACAGAGTATGAAGAGGATGAGGACGATTTAGTACGGCAGTCCACCAACTTCTCTGCATGCTGTGGCTGGATAGCACGGGCAACATCACTAAGCGAAGAAAATGTTTTTTCACTTTGCTGCATTAAAATCAAAAACAATATAACTTTTTTGTTTCAACCGATTTTGAAAATATATCAATGTTTCAAATCGAAAAAAAAACTGTAGATTCAAAGAAAAAAAAAACGAATACGCATTCCGAATACGAATTTAACAAATCAACTAAATTGAACTAAACAAAATAACAAGATTAACGGATCAAAATTAAACGAAACAAAACCAATATTTTTCGTCATGCACATTTCTAATGCACATAACTATATGGCGTAAAACAAATAGAAGAATAGCACTCACATTGCCAACATCCGTAAATAATGTGGTAAAGAAAAAGCAAAAAATAGAGGTATGAACCCTAATCGGACTTTTAGCGGCACAGTAAACAATAGAGATGTAAAAAATATATAAATGTTTAATAGAAAACGAAAACCACATATATAACATAGGATACAAGGACAATACACAAATTTAATATCATACACATGAGTACATATAAATGATGAGAGCCCGAATGCATCAACGTTTTTCGCAAATTCAGGAAAACAGTAATTGTAGAGGCAAGAAAGGGATCTCACTCTTACAAATTAGTTTCTTGGTTAGCATGTGGCCAAACCAGACATCCAATAGAGGAGAAAGCGAGCCACTCAAAGAAGGTGCAATACTGGGCGAAGCAAAAATGGGGAGACCAACTGTAATTTCCAAATAGTCGGTGTATATGACTACAAAAGTCACAAATGGAGAAAATTGATATAAGAAGAATGTCTTCCTTTTCAGCCAACAAGCCGAAATATAGGATGTCAAAGTGATCATTCAAAATATCAATAGACTGGGATCCATAGCTCAAGAGGGATATAAAATGCGGATCCCCCAAGTAGTGACTATTATTAGACTGGGCAGGTTCAAGTTATTCCCCAGGGGAGAGCACAAAAAGAGGGCTCTACATGAGTAGAGCCCTCTTTTTGTGCTCTCCCCTGGGGATTACCTTGAACCTGTCATGTTCGGGCCGAACCATTTGCCCATTCCTAATTGCCAGTCATTTATTTTGTTTTATTTATTATGCTTATGGCTCACTTTACTTCTTACTTTTCTATTTACTTTCCTGAGAAATTAATCTTTATCCAGTTTAATCTATTTCCCTGTTTATTACACCACTTCAGCCCAGAAGGTTTTACCCCCTTAATGACCAAGCCATTTTTCCTGCAATACGGCACTGCGTTACTTTAACTGACAATTACGTGGTCGTGTGACGCTGTACCCAAATAATTTTTTTCACAAATAGAGCTTTCTATTGATGGTATTTGACCACCTCTGCGGTTTTTATCTTTTGCGCTATAAACAAAAAAAGACAGATAATTTTGAAAATATATATATATATTTTACTTTGTGCTATAATACATAGCCCACATATTTTTTTTAATCTAATTTCTTTATCAATTTAGGAAAATATGTATTCTTCTATATATTTTTGGTAAAATGATTGATTTGCACAAAAGTTATAGCGTCTATAAACTATAGGATAGATTTACTAGTAATGGTGGCGATCAGTGATTTTTAGCGGGACTGCGACATTGCAGTGGACAAACCTGACACTAAGTGACACTTTTTGGGGGCCAGTGACACCAATACAGTGATCAGTGCTAAATAAAATGCACTGCTACTGTATAAATGACACTGGCAGGGAAGGGGTTAACATCAGAGGCGATCAAAGGGTTAAAGGGTCACTAAAGGATTTTTTTTTTAGCTTTACCTTACTGCAGTCCTGGTTTCATGTCCTTATTGTTTGTTTTTGCTCTGATGTTGCTGTAAACCTTCTCTGTTCTGAACAGTCTGTTTCCTGATGAAAAAAGTCATGGGAGCTTTCTCTCTGTGGTCACTAATTTAGGAGGTGTGATTACTGTTAGGTAGATTCAGTCAGAGTTAGGCCGACTTATCAGTAGATAAGTTGACCTAACTCAGAATCTACGCCGACTTATGTTTAAGCGTATGCTCAAACAGAGATACGCTTAAACATATCTAAGATACGACGGCTTGCGCCGTCCTATCTTAGGTTGCAATATTTTGGATGGCCGCTAGGTGGCACTTCCATTGCGGCCAACGTAGAATATGTAAATGAGTTTATACGCCGATTCACGAACGTACGCCCGGCCGCCGCAGCCGTTTACGCCGTTTCCATAGCGCATTACAGGCCTAAAGTTATTCCATCTATTAGGTGGAATAACAATGTTAAAGTATGGCCGCCGTTCCCGCCGTGAGATTCGAATTTTTAACGTTGTTTGCGTAAGTCGTCCGCGAATCGGGATTTACGTAGTTTACGTTCACGTCAAAATCAATAGGCCCGTGCGGCGTACGTAACCGCAATGCACACTGGGAAATGTAGTCGCCCGGCGCATGCGCAGTGAAAAAAAAACGTCAAAAACGTGAGGTCAAGCCTCATTACCATCAAACACGCCCCCCTCTAAGTCATTTGAATTCCGCGCTCTTACGCCCGCCCACTTTAGGCTACGTCACCGTATATTAGCAGGCAAGTATATTGAGAATTATTACTAGCCTAGCTAATTTACGGCGGCGTAGCCTAAACAGGCTAAGCTACGCCGCCGTAACTTTGCACTATTGTACCTGAATCTACCTATGTGTGTCTAAAACCCCTCAACACCAATCAGTTTCGTTTTACAAACCATCACTGCCCTGTATTGGCTCTTTGTTTCTGTTCATCACAGAAGCATGAAACAGCATGCAAAAACGAAACTGAAACTGAAGGAACATTATATGATTGATTTTTATCTATTTTTAATCATTTTTAAAAGGAATCAGTTAACTATTATGTCTCTATACCCTGTAAACAGTCATTTCAGCAAAATTCCTGCTTTCAAGGAACAGAATATCTCTGTGTAATTCCCTGTCAGAATGGGGATCTGCCTTGTTTACATAGGCAGATCACCATTCTACCTCTCTGTGGAGTGGTCGCGGGTGGCTGGCGAACATCCGGTCCACCGGACCCACTGATTGGCTCCCCCTCTATGCAGAGGGCACATGCCCACAGTATCCATTGCATGAAATTACGTATGGGTACGTTGTTTTGTGCAATAGAGCCACCCTGACGCAGTATATATGCAGTCTTTAAGTGGTTAATATATACTGTGAACGTTAGATACATATGAATTTGTGCTGCATTAAACTACCTGTGTACCTACAGTATGTATAATTCTTCTTCATATTAATAACCCATAGTCTCTGCTCACCAACTGAAATTTGCCTGCAGAATGTTGGAAAATATGATTTATTCAGTCTCATTTCCTGTTTTTGTTATTAACAATTATTAGGTAGTAGAGATACCATTGGTATTGGGGTAGCAGATATGTGGGTATGCTGCAAGGGAAATTGGACCTTGCAGAGGAATTCACTTTAGAGCTTAGTAAATGTGGTGAAGCTCAATCATAAGCCAGGAAAATAAAAAAGCAGCATTTCTGCTTGCACATGATTGGATGATGGTAGTCAGCAGAATTTCACCTAATTCACTAAGCTCTGGAGCAAATTCTTTGGCAAAGTACAAGTTCCCTTGCAAAGTGAACAGTAAATCAACCCCAGGCCATGTGTGTTTTATTCATATACTAGAGTAACTTGTTTACCAGGAGTTGCTGCAATTTGTACAAGATCGCTGCTCTTAGCTTCACCACATTGAATAAACCTGATCAAAAAGCACAGACTATCTCTGCCCTCCTGGATGTTTCTTAAAATCTGGTAAAGGATACTGTAGCTAGACACCAACATTTTACAGGACTTTGTATACATTTTAATACTAGCCATTGCACCAACATGGCCTTCACAACATTAATTGATTACAAAGATGTAAACATAACAACACAATCTAGTGCTGTTTGTGTGGGTCAATACAATAGTATATTATATTTCAGTAAGTGTCAGCCATCTACACACTCAGCAATGGCTAGAGACAAGCCATGCAATGTAAGGTGGGGGAAGTGAAGAGGAAAGGAAGTGTGATTACAAGTGTTTACAGATTATATTTAGAAACTATTTTTGGGCTGGTATATATTCAATTCAATATCTGGCAAGTAGAATTCCAAATGATGTTTACAAAGAGAATTTGATCTCGTCAAAGGCTCCTGCCTTCTTCCTGCTCTGCCGTCTGACATTTCTTAGTTAATGAAGGGATGACCCCATCCCCTTGTGACGTCATCGACCCAGCATGATCTGATTGATGTTAGCTGGCGGAACCTTTAACGAGACCAAAGGTATTTTTTTCCTCCTTTTTTGGGTCCAGCAGTGCGGCAGGCGTCATGATTGACAATTGATTAAACCAGGGGGCTTTTTTTTTTTTTTAAATAAAGGAATTGCCCAAAAACCATGTTGTGTATCTCATACTCATTCACACAGGTTCTGAGGGTTCCCTTGTTAAAAGGGTCTTCCAGATTCCTATAAGCCCCCCACCCACAGACCCTCACAACCATCAGCCAGGGTTGTGGGGAAGAGGCCCTTGTCCCCATCAATAAGGTGCTTTGGGGCACCTTTATTAAAGAAATGTCAGATGGCAGAGCAGGCAGATGACAGGAGACTTTGACAAGACCAGAGATTTTTTTCTATTTTTGGGTGCGACAGACATTGTGATTGACAATGTATCTACAACGGTGGACTTTTTTTGGGGGGGGCACCTGCCCCACAGCACCCCTCCCATGTTAAGGGCAATTGGCCTGATTTTGTTCAGAAGGTGGGCGCACTCACTTGCCCCCCCATTTTCTGGTCTGCCGGGCTGCATGCTCGGATAAGGGTCTTGTATAGATTTTGGGGGAGGGACCACATAATTTTTTTTTTTTGCCATAGGCTTCCCCTTAAAATCCATACCAGACGCGAAGGGCCTGGTATGGATTGTGGGGGGCCCCACACAGTTTTTTTTTGAGATTTTCATTGCCGGCATTCTTTTGTTTACATCTCAGCTGTCAGTGGGGAAGCCCGCTGACAGCTGATGAGTCATCAGTTGTTAAGAATGCGTCGGCCGGCTTCCTGGCCTGCTCCATAACAATCAGCTATTCTTTACACAGAATTTTAATAATTTTTAGACCGATGCAAATTTGAATTGTTCAGAAAATATGGAATTCATTCGAAAATGAATATACGAAACAAAATTAAAACGAATTTCAATGAAATTCGGTACTATTTAATTTGGAGATTCGGACTGAAACGAATTGCACATGTATGCATATTTGGAAAAAACAAAAGCCTGTTTTTTATGAAAAATTTACAGATTACTGTTATGATTATGCTTTCACTAAGCTTTCAATACATATGTTTCTTACAATACTGTTCACAAGCTACAGTAGATACATTGGAAGTCAAAAGGTGATCCTGTCAACAGCATATGGCACTCTTCACGACTCACTTATCCATTTACCTGTCTGAGAAATGACTCTGTCAACATGATTCAGTCATGTTAGATTACTTCTCCCCATTCATTGTTCTGAACAATGATCTGGAAGTACATTTTTGACTGATAATATAATGCTGTCTTTACTATTTGATTTATGACATTTTCAGTTCCTTTCTATTATGAATAAGGACAATGCAGCTTTATTTTATTGTCATAGTAAGTCAGGTTAATGTAACTAGTTCATTCTGATTTAGGATTCGGAAGCTACTGTTTATATAAAATGCAGTTTATATAAGTACACTGGATTTATACAGTATATATATACTAATAGCTCTCATTTGTCATTTTAAACACGTGTCAGATCATAATCCTAACTCACTGGTATGCCAGTTTATGAAGCTGTGGTCTGAAAGCTTCACTGGCGATCTGAGTCAGAATTCACACTCCTGGATTCACCATCTCAGAGGTGGTGAAGCGGGGAGTGAAGAGAGAATCTCGGGAGTTCTGAGGAGGAAGGAGGAAGATTTTTAACTTCCTTCTACCTCGTTCTGACCCCCCAACACTGTAAACATGTCCCCCTGTAATATTTATGTGTATACATATATATATATACATAAATATATATAATGTGTACATGTATATATATATATATATATAAAATGTGTGTGTATACATATACAGTATATATTATGAAGGGGGACTTGTTATTTTAATTACATTACCCACGCCGTCTGTTAGTGTACTGAGCGGTGATAATTTATCACTGCTCAATAAACTGACATCTCGGTTTTTCTGTGAATTTCTGGTACTGAAATCTCGTAAAGTCTCACGAGATTCCAGTATCAGGGGCCGTTCTCCACTGTTTGAACAGTTGGTAGATCACTTCACTCCTCCAAGGGTGAAGCGATCTACACTGCTTCATAAACAGGCACACAGAGGAGAAAAATCTCCTCCGTGATTTCCCGAGAACGAAGCAGTGAATAGATTTCACTGCTTCATAAAAGGACACCTTTGTATGTATAAGTAGGTTGCAATTAGATTGGGGGTGGCTCAGGTTGGATGTGTATATATGTGATCTAGGATTCTCTTATCCTATTATAACATAGTAAAGAAGTATCACAGCTAGCAGGCAAGTTAGAAAAACTCATTTTGTTTTGACAATTCAATAAAATGAACAGTATTTCCTCAAATGTTCTAGATTTGTACTACACAGTGTAATGCATCTCCTGCGATACACTAGTTTATAAAGATATAATTAGTCAACTTGAAGTTCTATGCTCTCTATAAATGCAACCAGCCCACACATACAAATATGGTCATACAAATCCTTTTTCCTAGCAGCTGCATAAGTTACTGTAAAGCAGTGGTCTCCAAATTGTGGCACATGAACTGGATGTGAACTTATGCGTGCCTCTATCCAGCCTTTGGGTCACTGTTTCTCCCATTGATACGAGATGCTACAGTGGGGGGTTATTTACAAAAGGCGAATCCACTTTGCACTACAAGTACACTGCAAGTGCACTTGAAATTGCACTGAAAGTGCACTTGGTAGTGCAGTCGCTGTAGATCTGAGGGGAAGACATGAAATGAGGGGAAGCTCTGCTGATTTTATCATCCAATCATGTGCAAGCTAAAATGCTTTTTTTTATTTTCCTTGCATGCCCCCTCGTATCTACAGCGACTGCACTTCCAAGTGCACTTATAGTGCAAAGTGGATTTGCCTTTCGTAAATAACCCAGTGCTTTGAAAAAGTATTCATATCCCTTGAAATTGAATCCCTAAACTGACACAGGCTGCACAAGGAGGTCATTAATCAGAGAAGCAGCCAAGAGGCCCATGGTAACTCTGGAGGAGCTGCAGAAATCCACAACTCAGGTGGGAGAATCTGTTCACAGGACAACTATTAGTCATGCACTCTACAAATCTGGCCTTGGAAGATTGGCTAGAAGAAAGACATTATTTAACCATTTAACAACCGGCCCATAGCTGAATGATGGCTACAGGGCGGTTCGATAACTCTGGAAGGGTGTACATTGACGTCCTCCCAGAATCGCACTCCCGTGCGCCCCCAGGGGCGCGCACACAGGAGCATCCGTGACCGATGGGTCCTCTGGACCCGGCGCATCACGGATCACTGTAAATGGTCACTGACATTGGCGTGGCGATCATGTGGTATCACCATACTCAGGAGAAGTAGGCAAATCTATTTTGGGGTGTAATTTTTTCTATGTACATGCTATGTGTTAGAAATATTGTATGAATGGACAACTTTGTGTAAAAAAATGTGTTTTAATTTTCTTTCCACATTTTCCAAAAACTTTAAAATAAAAATAACATGTTCAAAATACTCATTATGCCTCATAGATTATACGTTGGGGTGTTTTCTTTCCAAAATAGGGTAATTTTTGGGGCATTTCTATTGTCCTGTTGCTCCAGGACCTTCAAAAATGTAAGAGGTAATCAGGAAATTAGATGTGTAATTTATGCTCCAGAACACCTGAAGGTACTCCCTGCATGTTGGGCCTCTGTATGTGGCCACGCTGTGTAAATGTGGTATTGCCATACTTGGGAGTAATAGCAGAATGTATTTTAGGGTGTAATTTGTGGTATGTATATGCCGTGTGTGAGAAATAACCTGCTAATATGACCATTTTGTGGGGGGAAAAAAATTGATTTTGCAAAGAATTGTGGGAAAAAATTACAACTTCAAAAAACTCACCATGCCTCTTACTAAATACCTTGGAATGTCTACTTTCCAAAAAGGGGTAATTTGGGGGGGTATTTGTACCTTCCTGGCATGTTGGGGTCTCAAGAAATAGGATAGGACGTCAGTACTTCAGGTGTGATACATTTTCAGAGATTGGCACCATAGCTTGTGGACTCTATAACTTTCACAAAGACCAAATAATATACACTGCGTTGGGTTATTTTTACCAAAGATATGTAGCATTATAAATTTTGACGAAAATTTATGAAGAAAAATTACTAATTTGCAAAATGTTATAACAGAAACTAAACTAAACTTTTATTACATAATTTTCTGTCTTTTTTCTTTAATAGCGCAATTTTTTTTAAACATCTAGAGGTGAATAAATACCTCCAAAAGAAAGCTCTATTTGTGGGGAAAAAGAGGACAAAAATGTCATATGAGTAATTGTCATTCAAATTGTGAGAGCACTGAAAGCTGAAAATGTGTCTAGTTAGGAAGAGGGTTTAAGTGCCCAGTGGTCAAGTGGTTAAAGAAAGCCATAAGAAGTCCCGTTTGCAGTTTGCGAGAAGCCATGTGGGAGATACAGCAAATCTAGATGTGGAAGAAGGTGCTCTGGTCAGATGACACCAAAATTTTACTTTTTGACCTAACAGCAAAACGCTATGTGTGG
This sequence comes from Rana temporaria, assembly GCF_905171775.1. Classification (NCBI taxonomy): domain Eukaryota; kingdom Metazoa; phylum Chordata; class Amphibia; order Anura; family Ranidae; genus Rana; species Rana temporaria. Next base: position 338,151,349 of record NC_053493.1, on the reverse strand, counting down.
CGGAAAACTAACACTGCACATCCACACAGTGAAGCATGATAGTGGCAGCATCATGTTGTGGGAATGATTTTCTTCAGCAGGGATGGGGAAGCTGGTAAGAGTTGATGGGAAGATGGATGGCGCCAAATACAGGGCAATCTTAGAAGAAAACCTGTTAGAGTTTGCAAAATACTTGAGACTGGGCCAGAGGTTCACCTTCCAGCAGAAAAATGACCCTAAACATACAGCCAGAGCAACAATGGAGTGGTTTAGATAAAAGATAGACATGTGCGGTTCGTTTTGTTCCTAATCAATATTCAGACAAATTTTTTGTTATTTGGAGTTTTGGATATATCCGAATACCCAAATTACAATACAAACAAACTTTACCGAATGCTCCAAATAACTAAAAAAAATTTGTCTAAATTTCAGAAATTTGGACTGAAATTCAAATCAAATTTTTCAACAAACTCCAGTCGAATTCTAACTGTACCCATATTGCTGGAATCAAAGACTGTGGGGGCTATGTACGAAAGGTAAATCCAGTTTGCACTATAAGTGCACTGCAAGTGCAGTCGCTGAAGATCTGAGGGGAAGATCTGAAATAAGGGGGAAGCTCTGCTTATTTTATCATCCAATCATGTGCATGCTAAAATGCTGTTTTTTATTTTCCTTGCATGTCCCCCTTAGATCTACAGCAACTGAACGTCCAAGTGCACTTTATGTGCACTTGTAGTGCAAAGTGGATTTGCCTTTTGTAAATAACCCCCTGTGTGTGTTATTAGAGTACTATTTTGAAATAATGCTGTTTTAGTTAAGCCAAAGGGGATTTAACCTGCCTGGCGGTATTCCCGAGTCTGACTCGGGGTTAGATTTTCCTGCTGCGAGCGGTAACCCCGAGTCAGACTCGGGCTTGCCTCGCTGAATCCACAGGCTTGGTTTACTTACCTTGTCCCTAGATCCAGCGATGCCACCGCGCTGTGTGAGCGAGCGGGACCTCGCTCGATTCACACAGTGCCTCCGTGTGACGCCGATCTTCGTTCCCTGCGACGTTACGACGCACGGGGACGGAGAACGGCGCCAAATTAAAAAAAGTAAACAAACACTTTACATACAGTATACTGTAATCTTATAGATTACAGTACTGTATGTAAAAAAAACACACCCCCCTTGTCCCTAGTGGTCTGTCCTGTGTCATGCATGTCATTTTATATAATAAAAACGTTTCTTTCTCCCTGCAAACTGTAGATCGTCCATAGCAACCAAAAGTGTCCCTTTATGTCAAAAATAGTTTTAGATCAGCTAAAAAACAGCGATAATAAATTATAATCACTTGCAGAATTGTGCGATAGCGATTTGTGGGGAAATTCGTCATAAAAAAAAAAAAATAATGACAGCAACAATTCTGCAACTGAGCAAATTTCAGTGATTTTGATTTGTTTACATTATTGAATAATTTGTATTTTGATTATATTATTATTTGTTATAATTATTTATAATTATTTATTATATTATAATTTATAATTTTGTTTTTAAAAAAATGTCATACCCGGGATGCCTATTAGAATCTTGTTTGGTCAGATTTAAGTGAGTTATTTCTAAAAATTACAGACCTACAATATAAAACGCCAAATTTCCTTGCAAATAATGGTACCGCTTTCAGCATGTTTTTTCTGAAAGAATAATACCGCCAGGGAGGTTAAAGTGTCATTGTAAATATTTGATGAAGATTTTTCTTTTGTTTGTTCACTTTGCCACATTCGAATCTAAAAAATAAATCTAATTTCGATTTGACCGATTCAAAATTTATTGATTTGGGTCTTTTTACTGGAAAATTCAAACATATGTTTCTCTGTCAATCAATTTTAATCTGTCACTGACTATTTTAGTCACAAAAATTCTGTATACCAAACCAAATAATTTTTCATGGTTTGGTATATATCACTAGGTATCTCCTTTCAGAATGATGTCTCTCAATGAAACTTCAGATGTAATCGTTCAGAGGGAAAGAGCAGAGGAGTCACTGTTGTGACATATTTACTTGTGTTTGTGTATAAATGTCAGCTGACACAATTGAGCTCTGTAAACAGTAGAATTTTTTTACAGCTTGAAGAAACCTAAAAACATGTGAAGCCTCGTACACATGACCGAGGAACTCGACGGGCGAAACACATCGTTTTCCTCGTCGAGTTCCTTGTTAGGCTGTCAAGGATCTCGGCGAGCCAAATTTCTCCATTGCCGTCGAGGAAAAAGAAGACATGCTCTCTTTTTGGCTTGACAAGATCCTCAACAGTTTCCTCGTCGAAAGTGTACACACGACCGGTTTCCTCGGTTTCCTGCTGGTTTTTGCCGAGAAACTCGGTCGTGTGTACGAGGCCTAAGAAGGAACCTAAATCCCCACCTACTGACTTAAAGTGGTTGTAAACCCCCATTAATGAAATCTGACCTGGGCAAATATCTGTAGTGTTTACTTATCTCTCTCCAAAGCGTTGAGTCCCGTGTCTTTCTGCTTCTCCGTTCCTCTGTTATGAGCATGATAACTTCTGACAAGCTCTCCGACGCATGAGATAAAAGCAGCTGAAAATCTGTGTCGGGAGGGCGCTTAGAGGTAGAAAAGCAGAGAGCTGGTCTATTCAGACTGTGGCTTCGTTTCTCTGCCTATGTGGAGTGGGGGTGTGTGTCTTTCCTCCAGTCAGCTCTCACACAGTCCACACCCCCCTCCTCACAATGCTGGAAGGAGAAACAAGATTTCTAACATGATATGCACGTTTTAAAGAATGTAGAAAGGGAAAGACAACAGATATACATGTAAAACTTTTGTAGAGAGATTTGTGTAACACGCCGCTATTCACTTCACCTAGTATAGAAGAGGGTATACATCCACTTTAAATGGAGGATAAAGAATATTAACTACTTGCCGACCAGCTGCCGCAGTTTTACGGCGGCAGGTCGGCTTCCCTGCGCGAGAGCCCGTAGCTATACGTCGCCTCGCGAAGCGATTTGTAATTTCCCATGTCAGTCCCACCCCCCTTCAGTTAGAACACACCCAGGGAACATGATTAACCCCTTGCTTGCCCCCTCGTGTTAACCCCTTCACTGCCAGTGTCATTTTTATAGTAATCAATGCATTTTTATAGTACTGATCGCTATAAAAATGCCAATGGTCTCAAAAATGTGTCAAAAGTGTCCGCCATAATGTCACAGTACCGATAAAAAACGCTGATCGCCGCCATTACTAGTAAAAAAAAAATATTAATAAAAATGCCATAAAACTATCCCCTATTTTGTAAACGCTATAACTTTTGCGCAAGCCAATCAATAAACGCTTATTGAGATTTTTTTGTAATGAAAAATATGTAGAAGAATACGTATCGGCCTAAACTGAGGAAAAAAATATATTTTTTTATATATTTTTGGGGGATATTTATTATAGCAAAAAGTAAAAAATATAAATATTTTTCAAAATTGTCGCTCTATTTTTGATTATAGCGCAAAAACTAAAAAACGCAGAGGTGATCAAATACCACCAAAAGAAAGCTCTATTTGTGGGAAAAAAAGGATGCCAATTTTGTTTGGGAGCCGTGCGATTGTCAGTTAAAGCGACGCAGTGCCGAATCGCAAAAAGTGGCCCGGTCATTGACCAGCAATATGGTCCAGGACTAATTTTATGTTTAGCTGGCTAAATTTTTTTTTTTTAATTCTGACCAATGTGTACATTCCCTTTAATAATTACATGCTCTAGAATGTAGTGATGAGAATAGTTGTCATATCTGTTTTTTTTTTGTTTTTTTTTTATCTGCCAAAAGTCTTGAAAATCGGAGTTACAATTACACTCTGTGAATTGTACATTACTCTGTTCACATGTATTTGGGGTGAATAAAATAATCAGTAATTTTGCTGATTGAGAAGATTCAGAGTTTGATTGGCTTTTGACTAGTAGGAAATAAATAATGTAAATAACTGTCATCTCTAAAGACGTCGTGGTCCATCAAAATGTAAGGTGTATGGAAGGAAAACAAGAAATCTACAAATATGGTAACATTATTGCCTTTTGCATCTTTGGTTGTAGGAGCAAATGTACAGCTAGCAGATAACTATGGACGAAATTTTCTTCACCTGATAGTTTTACAGCCTGGAGGTTTAAAAAACATTACAGCTGAAGTTCTAAAGGTATGTCACATTGTATATGTTTACACAAATGGTAATTATATATGTAATATATTTTTATATATGTTTATATATACGTTTGTGTGTATGTGCCCCACTAGAGAGAAGACATCAAGTTACTTGTTAGAGATGAAGATGTAGACGGCTGTACACCTCTGCATTACGCCTGTCGTCACGGAGTTCCAAATTCTGTGAACAACCTAATGGGACTTAACGGGTCTCTTTATTCTAAGAGCAAGGATAAAAGATCAGCTTTGCATTTTGCTGCTTGGTAAGATCCCCATATAGTATACTAAACAATAACAGTCAAATGTCAGGTAACATGTACAAATAGTGAACCTAACTACTAGTAAGATGTCCTGAAATCTAACATCTTACACTAACACACTCAAATCCCAATAACCTTCTATCTAAAATAACGTTTTAATATCAAAGTGAATGTTATCCTAAGCTTTCTTTTTGAAAGAAATATGCGAACATGCCAAAATGGTCATGCAGATGCAGATGAACTATTAAACATTGAAAGGCCCACAAACCGTGTGTTCATAGCTTAATAATAATAATAATGATAATAATAATACAATTAACACGTAATAACACATAAGAAAACAAATATTGCTTTGCTGTTTGATATCTATTAGCTTTCATTAATAGGCATATTATTAAAGTTTTTTTCCTTTTGCCTGTATTAACAGAAACATTTTCAGAATACTTGTAGACATGGTCACCTTACCCAGCCAGTCAGGGGAATCACCAGATTTGAGATGGGTTAACTCTTCCCTGTCTTAACAGACTGCTGACTTGGCAAGCCCATGTGAAAGTATTTTTCATGCATTGGGGATACATTTTCAGAGATGACTGCTATAGATCAGAGATAAGTCAGGTGATCACGCAGGCCTGCCCACTGTGAGCGATTCTGAGGAAGGGCGGTGATATAGTTGGATTTTACCATTGCTATAATAATATTAAAATTGGGGCTGATATGCTGATTGCATGTCTTTAACCACCTCAAGACCCGACTGGATCACCTCCTTCCTGCCAAAGCCATTTTTCAGATGTCACACTTTGCATGACAATTACTCAGTCATTCAACACTTTGCCCAAATTATATTTTATATTTTTTTTTAGACAGATAAAGCTTTATTTTAGTGGTATTAAATCAACATTGGGTCTTCTATTTTTTGCTATATAAATGAACAAAGCCCAGAAAAAAAAAACAGTTGTTAGTTGTTCTTAGTTTCTGTTACAAAATGTTGCAAATAAATAATCATTCTCAGAAATTTAGGACAAAATGTATTCTTCTACATCTCTTTGATAAATATAACCCAAATCTGTGTGTATTGTTTAGTCTTTATGAAGGTTATGGAGTCTACAATGTATTGTATATTTGAAAATTGATCAGTCCTGAATTACAGTCTAATTTCTTGAGGCATTGAATACATTTTTTTCCCACAAAGTTGACATTTTAACAAGTTATTTCTCCCACACAGCATAGACATACTCGCAGTAATATCCCAAATCATATTCTGCTACACCTTATGAGTATGAGGATACCACATACATATGTGAGACTTTTTCACAGTTTAGATAAGGCCCAAAATACAAGGAGCAGCCTCAGACGTTCTAGAGGCATAAATTACATCAGCATCATACAATCTAATTCCTCACTACCGATCACATTTTTGGATGCCCTGTAGCACCAAGACAGTAGAAACACAAAGATATTTCTAACACCCATCATAGACATACTTAGAATTACACCCCAAAACACATTTTGCTACTTCTTCCAAGTATGGAGATACCACATGCATGAGACTTTTTCACAGCCTAGCCACACAGAAGAGCCCCAAATCCTACAGAGAACCTTCAGGTATTTTAGAGGCACAAATTTCCTGAGTACATATAACATTTTCAGAAGTCCTGGAAAATCAGGACAGTGGAAACACCCACAAAAAAAATCTAAGTATTTTCTAAAAGGCATGGTGAATATTTTGAAGGCTTAATTTTTTTGCTGCATTTTTTTGGAAAATATCTAAAAGAAAATGTATTTATTTTTTGACACTAAGTTGACAATTTAAAAAGATATTTCCCAAACACTTTTTTTTTTTTTTGTGTCTTGTATCATGTTTATCACACAAATCAACCTATTGTATCAAAGTATAATATAGGAAATATAGTTTAGTGTAGTTCCACTTGTAGCAATCCCAGTCCCTTTAAACCAAACAAATCTAGCCTACTGGTACATGACTTGCACCAGGAATGCCATGTTCACTGGCATAGAAGTACAGGAGCCTGAAGAAATGAAGAACAAAAGAGTTCCTGTGGTTCCAGGAGAACAGCTGTCCATAGGGGATGGCTGGGACTAGTGTCTCCTAGGAACATAGTCAGCGGGATGTGCAGATGGGGGTCAGTTCAGGCAGAGACAAGGGATCAGTTCAGGCAGCATGCAGAAACAATGTCAATAAACAGGCCAGGGTTAGTACAGGCATCAGGCAGATGCAACATTGTACTGGTGTGGCAGTGATCAGGAATACTGTTGTTGGCTGCACTGGTCTGGTGACAGTGGGGACTAGTGTGGCAGCAATCAAAAACACTGTTGCTGAATTACACTGGTCTGCAGTGGTGAAGCTAGACATTCTCTCACCCAGGGCAAAGACTTTGTTTGGTGCCCCCTTCCCCTGAAGAGGATGGTGTCAATAGGGCAGAGGTTGGTGTCAGTAGGGCAGTCGATCGCGTCCGTCGTTTATTTTTTATTTTTTTTTATTCGTTTTTACAACATAATTTTTTATAATTTTTCAGGAGCCCTGTTGGGAGCTTTGGTGAAATATCAGGGGTCTAAAAAGACAACCAGGTATGGTATATACATAGTTTCATTGGTCCGAACTGGAACAATGTAACAATGTATAATATAGACTATACATGGAATTTTTTTAATTGCCCAGGGATGCACAGTACTGTAGCCATCCTCATGGCTTGGATTCTGTGACATGGGTCAGGAGAAAGCTGCTGCAGGACAGCTGTTTAAATAAATGGGACTGTCCATATAAATCTGGGACACTTGGAAACTATGGGGTTAGCTTTTCTCAGCTCTGAAATTTACAGTCTAAGGCCCCTTTCACACAAAGGGTTAAATCACATCTGTTTGTCAGTTTTTCAGGGGGGCCTGATCGAACCCTCCATTCACCCCTATGAGCAGGCGGTTTTAAACGAACTTGGGTCCTTTTATGCCTACAATCCAATTTGTTTCGCTCCGTCTAGGTGGATGAAGGGCAGTCAGGTGTAAACAGAAAGCTGGTCCATTGGCTCCCCGCTGCCCATAGAGCGGACATAAACTGAGCGGACATCTGCCCGCTCTGCTCTGATCTGCAGGAGATCAGTGGACAGATCCCCAGCTGAACAAAGCAGCACCCTAAGTGGAAGGGGCCTGTCAAGACAGGTGACAAGCAGCAGGATGAGATGCTGCTGTGGTGTTGGTGATTGCAACAGGGAACCTGGGGCAACTGAAGCAATATCTTCTAATCACTCTTATATAGTTACATCTGCTTGAAGACACAAGTCCAAAAAAAATTAGGGCTATTTATTACAGCAAAAAGTACAAAATAGTGTTTTTTTTCAAAATTGACGCTCTGTGTTTGTTTATAGCGATATAGATGATCAAATAGCACCAAAAGAAAGCACTATTTGTGGGGAAAAAAAGGCCTTCCATTTTGTTTGGGTACAACGTTGCATTTCCGTGCAATTGTCAGTTAAAGCGACGCAGTGCCGTATCGCAAAAAATGGTCTGGTCAGTGAGCAGCCAATTTTTCAGGGGCTGAAGTGGTTAAAACAATTTGCTGAGCTGGCCAGAACCAGATCTTGAGAGAGTCTATTCCACATGTTCACAGCTCTTACTGGGAAGAAATCTTTCTGTGTTTGGAGATTAGATGTCTTTTCCTCCAGCTGCAGAAAATGACTTATTGTACTATGTGATGACCTTAAAGTGAATAACTCCAAGTTCACTATATGGATCACTTATGTATTTATACATGTTGATCATACCCCCCCCCCCCAAACTTCTCTGCCCAAGACTGAATAATATTCAGTTCTTCTAATCTTTCCTCCTAGCTGAGCTCCTCCATCATTCTTATCAGTTTAATTGCTCGTTTCTGCACTTTCTCCAGTTCCCCGATATCCTTTTCATGAACTGGTGTTCAAAACCAAACTGCATATTCCAGATGAGGTCTTACTAATGATTTGTACAGGGGCAAAATTATGTCTATCTGCAGTTCATACCTTTTTTAATACAATAAATTATTTTGCTCGCTTTGGAAACCAAAGCTTGGCATAGCATGCTATTATTACGTTTATGATCTACCAAAACACCCAGATGCTTCTCCACCATTGATTCCCCCAGTTGTATCCCCCTCCTGGTATGTAAGATGCATGCATATTCTTAGCCCCCAAGCGCATAACTTTACATTTATCAACATTAAATCTCATTTGCCACATTGTCGCCCATTTAAACATTCTAGTCTGTCCATGGGTCCCTTATTTTATGACAAATGGCACATAATTAGAAAGAATGTCATTTTTTTGTAGACATCAATTTTCAGGTTTAAATATATCTATTTAAAATTAAAAAACGCAGTTTGCTTTGCACTTCAAGTTTAAATTTTCACCTTGCATTCATCAAACTAATCAAATACACATTCATATGTATTTTTACTGCTACGGTTTAAAGTAAATTTCCATTATGTCCTGTTAGATTTTAATACATGATCTAATTGTAATTAAGTACTCAGATATTTTTCATTAATTCAGCTACGGCCGTTATAACACCTGTGACAGACTTCTGAGATTTGTGCATGATGCTCGACTTCTCAATGAAGCAGATGAAAAGGGAATGACGCCTCTGCATTTGGCAGCAGAAAATGGCCATGACAGAATAATTTTTCTTCTGCTGAAGAGGGGAGCTCTCATGTTAAGGTAATAAAATAAGTCAATCAATGGGAAACGTAGTATGCTTGCAAAGAACAATAATGTGCATAGCAAACATAGCAAAAAATATTTCTGGATCAATGGGGCACTTTTAGCACGTCTGTAAAGAACATGAATGAACCTTAGCAACCAATTGGTTAAACTCTTGTATTTTTTTTAAAACTCAATAGTACTAGATAGGCAGAAAGACAAATGTTTGTCTGGCAAAATAACACACATGTTCAACAGCTCAAGTGTGTGTTTAGCTGTCTGCTTTAAAGCTGATCAATTTATATAGACCTTTTTTTATTGTGACTTTTCACTGATCTGCTGGTAGGAGGCTAAAGCAAAGTAATATCTTAAAATATTAGTTTTGTTAAAAAAATTACATTGTAGTCTGTACACAAATGTTTGCAAACAGCAAATATAATATACATTTCAGATGCATAAGCAAGTTAGTAAATCAAGCCCACTTTATTTTTATTATGCATCCAGACACACACAGCTGCTACCCCTCCCTAGCCCTGATATTGGCCAATGTCTTGGCCGGGGCTGGGAGTGTGATCCACAATTTGAAAACACTGATAATCTAGATCATCTAAAACAAGGTGTCTGTGTGTGAGCACTTTAATTAAAGATGTTTGTTATAATAGGCATTAAAATGTTGACCATATCTCCGAACTATCCCTCAGTTGGAGGGACTGCCTTTATTTTTGAATTAATGTAAATACTAATCATAACACAGATCTTCAATTAAGTCAAAGCGTTTTTTTTTTTTTATTATTGAAGAAAGGATGTGAGACTTCAGCTGCTTCTGATATCTCTCTCTCTCTCTCTCTCTCTCTCTCTCTCTCTCTCCTGCTCTTTCTTCTGCCCAGGGGTCTGGATACTGGACTGTTGCAAGGCTCTAGAATATTTATGACCTATCTTCTCACCTTCTGGGCCACCCCCACCCAGGAATTGGAGGAAATTCCATAAATATTCAGGCCTAATCTCTGCTCCTCCGCCTTCTAAGTTCTAGAACTCTCCTGAGTTCCAGAAGCCAGGTGGAGGGAATGGAGACCTCCTTTTGCAGAGAAGCTAAAACTACATTTGCCTACTCTGTAAACCTGAGTATGTTATCCACTTGAAATACAGTTGAGCTTGTAAGCTTCTCTTCAGTCTGCAGTAATATCTCAAACAGTGATATAAGACATGCCCAGTTAAAGTGGACTTTGCATTAAAATCTCAAGGTTTTCTTATTTAGCATGCTCCCACCTCTCACTAAAACAATGCATTAAACTAAAAATTAGATAATATACTTATTTTTCCCCTGGCTCCTGCCCACAGTGGCAGGGCAAAGGTGACATCACCATCCTTCTGGCAAGATTGAGTAGCCTAGACCTCATGGGACAGAAGATACTGCACTGTTTTGCATAGCATTTTCACACGTTTTGGGCTACTCAGCATTTCCAGGGATCTTGTTGGCAGGATAGGGACACCATCCCCATAGTACAGGAGCTGGAGGAAAGGTTAGTATTACGGTTGCACCGATACTAGTATCGGTATTGGTGCTTATACCTAGCATTTGCACGAATATCGGTACTTGTGCAAATGCTCCAATGCTTAATCTGATACCTTTTGTATCAGACCAGGCATCCTCAGCATAGCACTGGGGGCAGGCAACCTCACAGGTGATCTATGTGGCGGCGGGGGCAGTTACAAACACCAATCTCCCTGTATAGCTTTTCTGACTGCCGCTTTTACTCCTCAGCTACTTTACTGAAAGGCTATACAGGGGGATTGGTGCTTGTAATTGCCCCCGCCGCCACACCAATCATCCACAACTGTCCCATGTGTGCTTCTCCGGCTCCCCCTTTCCTGCTCTGGCTTCCGGTGTCCTCCCTCTCTCTGGAGTCCCCCTCCCTCTCTCCATGTCCTCCTCCGGTCCCCGTCCTTCTCGGGTTCCTCCTCCGGGTACACCTCTGTTCTCCCCAACTTCTCCTCTGCCCCCCCCCCAGATCTGTCAGGTTGGAGTGCAGATGAACGAGATGATAAATTTGTCACCGTACCGGCTTTATTTTCCAAATGCACAGTCATCACTGCCTCTGTCCACTCCATTCAAAACTGAGCATTGTAAACTTCAGTTTATGAATGAACAGGAGCCTCCTGTTCATTCATCTTCAATGCAGCTGAGGCTGCTGAGAAAGGGATTGGGGAATTTCTCTCTTACCAAAGCCCCCCCCCCAACAGGACTAATAAAAAAAAAATAAAAAAAAAAGAGACAGAATATTAAATAATTAAAGGCTAATTTGGAAAAATACTAAAAAATTCAAATAAAAACACTGACACTGTCCACTCCACCCTCCTCGCCCACCCCCCAAAAAAGAATCCATTGTAATAAAATAATAACAAAAAAATAAAAAATAGCAAAAAATAAAATTGTAAAAAATAAATAAAAACTACTAACACCGTCCATGTCTCATCAGTGCCCATAAATCCCACCTATCAGTGTCCATCAGTTCTACATATTAGTGCCACTGTCACATAACATTGAAAAAAAGTATTGGTAATCAATATCGGTGAGTACTTGAAAAAAAGTATTGGTACTTGTACTCTGTCTTTAAAAAGTGGTATCTGTGCAACCCTAGTAGTAATATTATTTAAACTTTTCCATTATTTTTTTTTGTAGTTTAAAGTGGTTGTAGGGGCAGAAGGTTTGTTATCTTAATGCATTTTATGCATTGGGATGATAAACCGTCTGTGTGTAGCAGCCTCCCTCAGCCCCCAGTTAGCCAATCAGGAGAGAGAGGGGGTGGGGCTGAACTACGGCTCCATGTCTAAATGGATACACGGAGCTGCAGCTTGGCTCGGGTTCCCCCATAGCAAGCTGTTTGCTGTGGGAGCACTCGACAGGAGGGATGGGCTAGGAGAGCCAAGAGGGGCCCGAGAAGAGGAAGATCTGGGCTGCTCTGTGCAAAACCATTTCACAGAGCAGGTAACATGTTTGCTATTTTTAAAGAAAAAAAAAAACACAAGACTTTAGTATCACTTTAATGCAGCGTTTAACCAATAGGGTAGGGGGCCTGCACTAAATAAGCAGAACTCACTTGGAGTGCAAGATACACTTTCAATTCTGAATGACAGCTTCTGTTTTGGAAAATAGGTTTTCAAGTTATTTTAAAAAAAAGCCCAGTTGTTTATGATACACAGTGCTTCGGAAAAATTAATGGAATTTTATTAACGTTTACATCAACTTTATCATAGAATATTTTATATTTATTATTCTGATGTCTTCTTTGTGGCTCAGCGACTATCGTGGATGGGCAGCTCTGCACTATGCAGCACATGGAGGCTACACACGAACCATCAAGACAATTTTGGATACATCTCATTCTCTCATTGATAAACCAGACAAAGAAAAGGTAAAAAAAGCATTGCAATGATAGCCAATGGTGTATTTTGTGCTGCCCTAGGCTAGACTAAGATCCCCCCCCCCCATCTAAATTTGTTCCACCCCAGCCGCGGTATACTGTGCTTATCTCAGGGTCTGATGGGGAAGCTGCAGCCATTCACAGTGAACAGCTGCAGCTTCCTCATCAGATCCTGAGACATGATATGTCCAAGTGCCATATACAGAATTACTGCGCATGATCTGATGTTCACGATGATACCTCACATGTGTGGGATGGGGATGTTTGCTAGTTGCTTGCGTTTGGGACTGACATGTGCCTTTGAGGACAGAGGCACTTTAACTTTTTTTTTTCATTGCTAATTTATTTATCTTATTTTTTACACTGTTGCTTTATTTTTATTTTTGTTGTCACTTTTTTTGCTGCCACAAGGAATATAAACATCCTTGTGACAGCAATAGACATGTGACAGGTACTCTTTATGTAGACTTCTGGGGTCTATAAGACCCCAAATCTCTCCTCTACACTTAAAAGCATTCAAAACACCAAGATCTGTGTTTTTGAATGCTTTAGATTTTTTAAAACTGGTGCCATTAGTTTCCTAGTGAACCGGAAGTCATTGCCGGTTCACTGTTATGAACAGACGATCAAAGCCGATCCCGACTTTGCTTGGCTGTCTGGCCAGCCAGCGGACGCAGCGGCTCAGGTCTCCCGGGGCAGGGGGGGGGATTTTAATAATGCTTAAAGTGAAACAATGAAAATGAAATATTCCTTTAAATATCGTTACTGGGTGGTTGCCTTGGTCTGCCTGTGTGATGTGTTTTACAGTGCCACAGCAAAATTACGTTTCTAAAGGACAAAATGTCATTTAAAATTGCTTGCGGCTGTAATGTATTGCCGGCTCCCAGCAATATAGATAAATATCAAGGAAAAAATCTGCGTAGGTCCCCCCTCCCCAGTCCATGATTTTAACCTCAGCTGCAGGCATCACCCCTGTACCATTTTTTAGAACGGGCGTTCTGCGCTTTAGGGATAACAACTGATACGTCCTCCTGCTGCCTTCCGTCGCTCTTCCCGGGCCTCCTGTCCCACAGGGAGACCCGATCCATGATTCGGGGTCTTTTAGAACCCTGATCCCTCCATAAAGAGTACCTATTACTGTTACAAGGGATGTTTAAATTCCTTGTGACAGCAATAAAAGAAATCAGAATATTTTTTTTTTAAAGTGACAATGTAAAAAAAAAAGATAATAATAATAATAATAATTTTAGCAGAAGACTTCCTTTGTAACTCTAACCTGGTAACCATATTTTTTTTTAAAGTAGCCTATGGAGACTTTTAGGTACGGTAATCTGTCGCCATTCAACGAGTGTGCGCAATTTTAAAGCATGACATGTTGGGTATCTATTTACTCGGCGGTAACATCATCTTTCACATTATACAAAAAAATTGGGCTAACTTTACTGTTTAGTTTTTTTTTTTATTCATGAAAGTTCAGTTTTTCCCCAAAAACTCAGTTTGAAAGACTGCTGCGCAAATACTGTGTGACATAAAATATTGCATTGTTTACCATTTTATTATCTAGGGTCTCTGCTAAAAAAAATTATATATTGTTTGTGGGTTCTACATAATTTTCTAGCCAAAAATATGGATTTTAACTTGGCCCTACCATGGGACCGAGGCAAAAATTCAGGAATGGACTGGGTCGGGATGGTGCTTCAGTGTTTCACTTCACTGCTTCTGTTGCCGGTGACTTGTCCTCAATGTTCCCCTAACGGGGAAGTTCCTTCACTGACTGCGCAGGCGCAAACTTCCAGACGGAAATCTCCGAACCTCGCCCGGCATCCAGGCTCATTCTTTAACATCCCCGTGGATTGGAGGATGTTAAAAAAAGAGCCAGGAGGCCGAGCAAACGGAGCGAGCCGTCCGTGCGAAGCGAGGATGTGAGGCCGACTGGCCACTTACCTCGAAATCTACGTTGCCCTGGATGCCGGCCAAGGTTCGGAGATTTCCGTCAGCAAGTTTGCTCCTGCGCAGTCCTTGTAGGAACTTTCCCGTTAGCTGGAACCGTCTCAGTACATCAGATTGCCCATGCGCTGGAACTTCCAAGATAGCTGGAACAAGCACGGCAGATCACCGGCCCTCCCACCACCTGTAAGACAGAGCTGATAGGCTCTGCCGCTGCAAGAGGTGTCTGAAAGGTCACAGTGGTGGGCGGAGACTGCCGCTTCATCCTCCTGAATGTCTCTGGTGTCAGTGTGTGGGAAGCAGGTGACATCCGACTTGGTGCAGCTGCCCTAGAAGAGGGGGTTAGAACACTGCTCTGTTCAGCTGTGAATGAGCCAGCTTGTGACACACACCGCTTCACCCGCCCCTCTCTCCCTGCCTGTGCGTTACATCGATGAAGAGCAAGAGAGTGCGTGAAGATTAAACAAGCAGCCGACAGCCACAATAAAGCCCCTTCTGCACCATTCAAGTGAGTGAGCTGAGCACTGTCACTGACCAGACCCGGACCCCTCTCTCTGCCCCTCCCCTCTCTCTATCCCTGTCCCCCTCTCTTTCTGCCCCCTCTCTCCCTGTCCCCCTCTCTGTCTCACTATCCCCCCTCTCTCTCCCCCTTCTCCTCTCTTTCTCCCTGTCCCCCTCTCTTTCTCCCTGTCCCCCCTCTCTCTCCCGCTGTCCTCGCTCTCTGCCCCCCTCTCTCCCTGTCCCCCTCCCCTCTTTCCCAGCCCCCCTCTCTCTCTCTATGTCCCCTCTCTCTCTCTCCCTGTCCCCCTCTCTCCCTGTCCCCCTCTCTCTCTCCCTGTCCCCCCTCTCTCTCTCCCTGTCCCCCTCCCCTCTCTCTCTCCCTGCCCCCCGCTCTCTGCCCCCTCCCCTCTATCTGCCTCTCTCTCCCTGCCCCCTCCCCTCTCTCTCTCCCTGCCCTCTCTCTCCCTGCCAAGCAGCCGACAGCCACATTGAAGCCCCTTCTGGACCATTCAAGTGAGTAAGCTGAGCACTGTCACTGACCAGACCCGGACCCCTCTCTCTGCCCCTCCCCCTATTCCTGTCCCCCTCTCTCTTCCCCCTCCCCTCTCTCTCTCCCTGTCCCCCCTCTCTCTCTCTCCCTATCCCCTCTCTCTCTCTCTCTCCCTATCCCCCCTCTCTCTCTCCCTGTCCCCCTCTCTCTCTCTCCCTGCCCCCCTCTCTCTCCCTGTCCCCCCTCTCTCTCTCTCCCTGCCCCCCTCCTCTCTCTCTCTCTCTCCCTGCCCCCCTCCTCTCTCTCTCTCCCTGCCCCCTCCCCTCTCTCTCTTCCTGCCCCCCGCTCTCTGCCCCTCCCCTCTATGTGCCTCTCTCTCTCCCTGTCCCCCTCCCCTCTCTCTCTCTCCCTGCCCCCTCTCTCCCTGCCAAGCAGCCGACAGCCACATTAAAGCCCCTTCTGGACCATTCAAGTTAGTAAGCTGAGCACTGTCACTGACCAGACCCGGACCCCTCTCTCTGCCCCTCCCCCTATTCCTGTCCCACTCTCTGCCCCCTCCCCTCTCTCTCCCTGTCCCCCTCTCTCTTCCCCCTTCCCTCTCTCTCCCTATCCCTCTCTCTCTCCCTATCCCCCCTCTCTCTGCCCCCTCTCTTTCCCTGCCCCCTCTCTCTATCACTGTCCCCTGCCCCCTCTCTCTCTTCCTGCCCCCCTTTCTCTCTCCCTGTCCCCCTCTCTCCCTGTCCCCCTCTCTCCCTGTCCCCCTCCCCTCTCTCTCTCTCCCTGTCCCCCTATCTCTGCCCCCTCCCCTCTATCTGTCTCTCTCTCCCTGTCCCCCTCCCCTCTCTCTCTCCCTGCCCCCTCTCTTCCTGCCAATGAGCCGACAGCCACATTAAAGCCCCTTCTGGACCATTCAAGTGAGTAAGCTGAGCACTGACCAGACCCAGACTCCTCTCTCTGCCTCTCCCCCTATTCCTGTCCCCCTCTCTCTGCCCCTCCCCTCTCTCTCTCCCTGTCTCCCTCTCTCTCTTCCCCCTCCCCTTTCTCTCTCTCCCTATCCTCCTTTCTCTACCTACCCCCCTCTCTCTCCCTATCCACCTCTCTCTCTCTCCCTGTCCTCCCTCTCTCTGCCCCCTCTCTTTCCCTGCCCCCCTCTCTCTCTCCCTGTTCCCCTCTCTCACTGCCCCCTGCCCCTCTCTCTCTCTCTCTCTGTCCCCTCTCTCTCTTCCTGCCCCCATTGCTCTCTCCCTGTCCCCCTCCCCCTCTCTCCCTGTACCCCTAACCTCTCTCCCCTCTCCCTTCCCTCTCTCTCTCTCCCCTGTCCCCCTCTCTATGCCCCTCCCTCTCTCTCCCTGTCCCCCTCTCTCCCTACCCTCTCTCTTCCTGCCCCCTCTCTTTGGCAGCAGATGACATGGCATGTGACATGCTGCATTTGGTGGCAGGCGGCGGTGGCAAATGACATGCTGCATCTGGTAACAGGCAATGATTCCCACTGATTCTGCATTCTGGTGAGTTGAACTATTTCATTATATATTACAATGTAGTAATAGAAATAATGTGATTTGATCATCCTGACACTATATTAAGCATGGTGTCAGGATGTTTTCATTGCCAGCACCAGCCATTCACCCGACAAATCACCCCCACCGATGAATTCCTCGTCAACCCTGAGACTATATTCCCCCCTGGTCCTTGGCAAAATTGTCCCTGAATGGCAGTCTGGAAATGTGGTCACCCTACCGGGGGGGCAAGGTGTCAGTTTTCCCCTGGGTCGCTCTGATGCCCCAAACAAAGGCCCCACCGCTTCCCTCAGATCCATCTCAAACTCAATAAGTATCCGTATTGCGCAATTGCGTATAGTTTTCTAAACCGTTTTTGTGCATGTTTGCAAAATTAAAGTGGGCCGGTCTGGGTGAAGTCGAGGGCCACATTTTTGTCCCAGTTCAGCCCTGGAACAATCCAAAATTTTAGGTTTTTGTTCGCTTTCACTTTCGGTGGTAACGGTAAATATGATAAATAGAGAGGGTGAATCTCCCTAAGGGGACAAACAGCAATGCAAACAAGGTTGCAACCTGTCCAGGATTCACACGAACAGTCTGGGTTTTGAATCATGTGCCCGTGTTTCAGACTGCCTGAAACCCGAGCACATTATTAAGCATTGACTGTGGCTCCCCGGCAGGGTTTCTGGCTGCAATTGTAAGCCGAGAGTGTCTGTTACACTCTCTCCGACACTGTCCAGACCCAGCACTGACAGTTGTCTCACCTGCACAGCCTAAAGAGGAGAGGGAGCTGATCTGCTCCTCCTCCTCCTCTTCTCCTGTGTCTGCCCCTTCTGGGAAATTTAAAGCCCAGCAGCCACAGCTACATCCTGAATAAAAGATGCCAAAGTCTGAACTTCCATCATGGGGTGAGTGAGCTCACCATTCATCCCTTGTCTGTGACTGAAGTCCCCCCCTTCCCTCCCTTCTCTCTCCTTCCTCTGATTTAGTACACTAATGTAAGGGGGACGCAGATGCAAGGGGTGCTTTGCAGGCTCTGATATAAAGGGGGCTTTAGGAAGCAGAGACACCCTTAAAACGAGAGTCCACAGCATCCCCCTTATATCAGAGCTCCCCTAAATCAGGGGTCTGTGCTGATAGTTTATCAGCGCAGCCCCCCCTCAGGTCCCACCCAGGACCACCAGTATGCCACCCAGGACCACCAGGGATGGGCATCCACACTGGACCACCAGGTATGCCCCCTAGACCACCATGGAATGCCAATCTGTGCCAAGTCAGCTTCCAATCAATGCCCATGCAGCTTCCAACCACTGCCCACCCAAGATCCCTGCCAGTGCCGCCAGGGATACCTATTAGTGCTGCATATCAGTGCCGCATGTCAGTGCCCATTAGTTCCCATCAGTGCCATGTATCAATGCCCATCAGTGCCCAGCAGTGCCACCTATCAGTGCCACACATAGGTACCCACATTGCAGCCTTTCAGTGTCCATCAGTGTCACCTTTCAGAACCAATCAGTGCCCACCAGTGCCAACCATGAGTGCCCATCAGTGCTGCCTATCAATGCCCATAAGTGCTGCATATCAGTGCCACCCATCAGTGCCGCCTACCAGTGCCCATCAGTGCCGCATATCAGTGCCCATTGTCAATGCCCATCAGTGCCACCTCATTGGCATCGCATCATGGATGGCGCCTTATCAGTGCCCATCAGTGCTGCCTTATCAGTGCCCATCAGTGAAGGAGAAAACTTTCTTATTTACAAAATTATATAACATAAAAAAACGAAAAAATATAGCAAAAAATAAAAACCCCAGAGGTGATCAAATACCATCAAAAGCAAGCTCTATTTGTGGGAACAAAATGACAACAATTCAGTTTGGGTACAGCGCAGCATGACCGCACAATTGTCATTTAAACAGCGACAGTGCAGAAAGTTGAAAATTGGCTTGGGAAGGAAGGGGCATAAGTGCCTGGTGTGGAAGTGGTTAAAGGTTTCAATCATTTCTCCCCCTTTTCCTTCTTTCCTCCAGCGTGTACATATTACATTTCTGAAGTCTCTCCTGATATGTTTTATTCTCCAAACCTTTCCCTAATTTTTTTTACCTGTCTAAGTGAGGTCTCCAAACCCGGACACAGTACAGTAAAACCTTGAATTGTGAGCATAATTTGTTCCAGAAACATGCTTGTAATCAAAGCACTTGTATATCAAAAAAAATTCCCCATAAGAAATAATGGAAACTCAAATGATTCGTTCCACAATCATTTACTCATAAGTCCTTCAGTTTATAGTCCATATAAAAAGATTATAGCAATGTGATAGGTTGTGTAACCATAAAATGTTCATCCACAAAATGCAATGTCTCCACAAGGGGATTAGAAGCAAAATAGGTTGCTAAATGTTGTATCTTCGTTAAATGTAACCATATTGCTACACTTAGAGGCGTCTCTCTTCTCTTTTATTATCTAGTTGTGACATGACGCTACTTGTATATCAAGACATTACTTGTATATCAAGTCAAATTTTATTGAAAAATGTTGATTGTCTTGCAAAACGCTCTCAAACCAAGTTACTCTCAAACCAAGGTTTTACTGTATTCGAAATGAGGTCTCACTAAAGATTCTTATAGGGGAATCAGAACCTCCTTCCTCCTGCTGATGATGAGGAGCCACCCCCTCTCGTTCCTGCACCGCCATTGAAAACAATACATAGATTCATGCATTGCATGAATCTATGTATTGTCGCCGCTGCCGCTACCGCCCACTAATCAGATGGCCGGCCCCCTGGCGAGGGCCGGCCATCTGAAAAACGGCAGCTGGTTGGCTGTGGAAGTGTCTATTAGATCCAGCGGGGGAACGTGGAGGAGGAGGATTCGAGGATGGCTGACCGAGAAAGGTAAGTGCCAGGCGGGGGAGGGGGGGTGTCAATCTGGCGGCATTTTAGGGGCAAACTGGCGACAATTGATGGGCACAGTGGCGACAATGGCATGGCACATTGGCTGCGTTTGGCATGGCACAGTGGCAACAATTGATGGGCACAGTGGCGACAATGGCATGGCACAGTGGCTGCGTTTGGCATGGCACAGTGGCGACAATTGATGGGCACAGTGGCGACAATGGCATGGCACAGTGGCGACAATTAATGGGCACAGTGGCAACAATGGCATGGCACAGTGGCTGCGTTTGGCATGGCACAGTGGCAACAATTGATGGGCACAGTGGCGACAATGGCATGGCACAGTGGCTGTGTTTGGCATGGCACAGTGGTGACAATTGATGGCACAGTGGCTGCGTTTGGCATGGCACAGTGGCGAAAATTTATGGGCACAGTGGTGACAATTGATGGCATGGCACAGTGGCGACAATTGATAGGCACACTGGCGACAATTGATGGCACAGTGGCGACAATGGCATGGCACAGTGGCTGTGTTTGGCATGGCACAGTGGTGACAATTGATGGCACAGTGGCTGCGTTTGGCATGGCACAGTGGCGAAAATTTATGGGCACAGTGGTGACAATTGATGGCATGGCACAGTGGCGACAATTGATAGGCACACTGGCGACAATTGATGGCACAGTGGCTGTGTTTGATGGCATGGCACAGTGGCGACAATTGATGGGCACAGTGGCTGCGTTTGATGGCATGGCACAATGGCGACAATTTTATGGCACAGTGGCGACAATTTTATGGCACAGTGGCTGCACCCCCAATGTTGTACTCTCTCAAGGGATTATTTTTCTCTAAGTGCAATATTTTACATTTAGAAACATTGAACTGCAGTTTCCACTGCTTCACCAATTCTTCAGCAATGCCAAATCATGTTCCATGTTACAGACACCTCCATGGATATCAACCCTATTACACACCTTTGTGTCATCAGCAAAAAGACATACTTTGCCCAACAAACCTTTAGTTATATCACTTACATACCCTATTTACAACCATGGTCTGGTATCTATCCTTTAGCCAACTGCATATCCACTGAACCACCCAAGGGTAAAGTCCTGGCTTGTACAACATTTGTATTAGATCATTATGTGGAACTGTATCAAATGCCATTGGTAATGTAGTCAAAACATTGAATCAGATTAGTCTGACATAATAATTGCCCTCAGTAAATCCATGTTGCTTTGGGTCCAGCAAGTTGTGTATTTTTTAAGTGATCAACCCATTAATTTGACTACAATTTATGTTAAAATCACTGGCCTTTAAGTGCCATCTTCTACCTTGCTGCCCTTCTTGTGGATAGGTACAGTATTAGCTGTCCGCCAGTCATGGGGAACTTCCCCTTTTAGAAGAGATTGATTACAACTATACCTCAAAGTTCTCTTAGAAGACTGGACAGACGTAATTGTTTAAATGGCTTGCTACATCCAGGTATCCCTCAACGTAAGTTGATAAGATGATCATAATAAAAGATGACACCTGGCTATAATCATGTAATTGGAAAACCAGACTGCATGTTATACGTGAATGTTTAATAAGCCCAGCCTAAAATCCAACGATTACGTGCAAATGATTGTTTATTGCAGTCAGATTAGTGAATTAATTGTTGCTATGGTTTACTGCACATCGTTAATGTACCACCTTTTTGCAGAAGCCAGAACGAGGGAGAATAGGTTACTAACATTATGCATTCTTGATTTTAGAACACGGCACTTCACCTGGCTGCTAAAGAAGGACACGCCAAAGCAGTTGCCCTATTGCTTGAAAGTGGGGCAGCCATCACTTTAAATACAAACGATGCATCCTTCATTCATGAGGCTATACGTGGCGGGAGGAAGGATGTTGTATACGCTACAATCCAGACTGAAAGGTAAGGAAAAAAGGAAACAATGTTGTATTTGGAAACAGTGGTAAATAGTCCACTGTCACAATATTAACACAATGTATGAGACATAACCCTTTCTTTATATAATTAAAAATACACCACACAACTACTGTAACTGATATAAATAGCTAGAACAAATTGATAAACTGATATAAATAGATAGAATACAACTAAGACTGATATAAATCTGTGGACAGTAAGGATGTTAAATTATTTTGACCAATGAGGGAGGTGTCCCCCTTTCAGAAAGTCTTATTTAACGTACAGTGAAGAAAACTCAAGCAAAATTTGCTTCAAACATCTAGTCTGGTGAAGAAAGTCCTATTTTTTTTAAATTCCCCTGCACGTGATTCCATGTTTGAAACGATTGCAAATGCAGTGCAATCTGGCGTTTACTCAACCAGTGAACCTGCCTTTAGAACCACTTAAACGCAAAGTGCCGAAGCAGCGCCAGAAACTGCCGGGAGATGGTAGGTGGGGGAGGGGGAATGTCTTTCCAGATTTTAGATTTAGCCCAGTGACAGCCTGCCAGAACAGGTAAAATCTGTGACAGCAGCTTCACTGCTCTGATTGAGGAGACTATATCTGTATTATACATTACTGCCCCCTATACTGTGCCCTCCTGCCCTCCTTACTGTGTCCTCTTGCCTCCTTGTACTGCAACCTCCTGCCCCCCCATAATATGTCCTCTTACCCCCATACTTTGCTCTAGTGTCCCCTGTACTGTTCCCTACTTCCCCCAATACTGTGTCCTCCTGACCCCTGTACTGTATGCTGCTTCCCCCCTTCACTGTGCCCTTTTTGCCTCTTGTATTATGCACTACTGTACCCCATACTGTGCCCTCCTTCCCCTCCTGTGCTGCTGCATCCTCCTGCCCCCCCCCTGTACTGTGCCCTCCTGCCCCTCCTGTACCAGGACCTCCTATTCCCCTGGCATGTATTCCTATTGCTTAAAATCAATTTGGCAGGGGAGGAAGGGAGGAGGTATTAAAGCTGAACTTCCCCTTTTTGGCAGGGTAAGGGTTGTCATTAAAACAGAGTAACATAGACAACAATAAAATCATTGTTTTTTTTTTATCTTTCTGACAGAAGAAGCAAAGGCCTGACAGATGGGTAGATTCACACACAATGGCCTAAAATTAGGACGGCCTAGCCTAGTCTTTTTAGGCTACACCACCGTAAATTATTTAGGCCATTAGTGATTCTCAAACCACTTACCTGTTAATTTTCGGCGGCGTATCCTAAAACGAGCGGGCGTAAGCGCGCCTAATTCAAATGACTTGTTTGGGGGCGTGTACTATGGAAATGAGGCTTGACCTCACGTTTTTTGATGTTTTTGCGTACTGCGCATGCGCCGGGCGACTACATTTCCCAGGGCACATTGCGGCTAAGTACGCCGTACGGCCCTATTGATTTCGACGCGGACGTAAATGACGCAACTCCCGATTCGCGGACGACTTACGCAAACGACGCTAAAAATTTGAACGTCGCGGCGGGAACGGCGGCCATACTTAACAATAGTTAGTCCACTAGAGCATAGCTCTAAATTTAGGCAGCCTATCCCTTACGGAAACGACGTAACTCGACGGTGTAGGCCCGGCGTACGCTCGTAAATCGTCGGGAATCGGCGTATCCCCTCATTTACATAATCTACGCCGGCCGCAATGGAAGCGCCATCTAGCGGCCACAGAAACATTGCAAGCTAAGATAGAACGGCGCAAGCCAGCCTATCTTAGCTTTGTTTAAGTGTATCTCTGTTAGAGAATACACTTAAACAAATGCCAGCGTAGATTCAGAGTTAGGTCGACTTATCTGCAGATAAGCCGGCCTAACTCTTTGTGAATCGAGTCTCTAACTCTTACCCACTTAACCTAAAATGAAATTAAGTTTTGGCAGAAGTTGGGCTTTAAATTAAAAGATAAGGCTAATACTAACTGTTATAAAAAAAAATCCTGCCCCTCCTACTACCTATCTTGCATACCCTTTATAAAAAAAGATCTGTGTCCTTACCAATTTCTAATCTGCTTCCGTCACGTGATCCTTCAGCTCTCGCTCTTCTGTGTCAGTCAGTGGCTGCTGCAGGGGAGAGAGCACAGACAATGGCTGGGCCATGGGAGCCTATGGAAGATATTATGGCTTAATTTAATTCACAGCTGTTGTCAATAATTCCTTTACCCAAGGGAGCTGGGACTGGTGAATCACATGGATTAAGAATAGTTGGTATTAGACTTTATTACCAGTTTAAGTGTTAAGGGCTCATGGTTAGGTCACATGTAACATTTACAGGTACAAAAGTGTTAGGGTGTTGTTTTGTGTAGGAGATACTTTATTATTGAAGCACTGGAGAGATATGGATAGTATACTAGCTCTTTGTTGCTGGAGCTTTGTGTCAAAAACTACCAGTGATAGACTCTCAGCACCAAGAATAAATGTACTGAACTTTGGTGATTGAAGGAGACCAGAATATTAAGAAGTAAGATCCCCAACACCCTGTGACCTTTCACCAGAAGGTGTACCGGTAAGGGGTCTAAAGGGCTATATATGCAAAGAGTAATTGAAGAGACCTTTACAAATTTGATATTTTAGTTAGAATTGAATTGTTCCTATCACTGAGTTCACTAAACTAAACTGAAGTCTATAATATGCAATACCATATTATCTTTCATTTTCCTCTTATGAAGATCTCTACTTTCATTCATTATATTACAGGTGGGAGGAGGCACTTGTAACATTTTCGGATACTTCTAACTACAAGTGCCCTATACTTGAAATGGTTTATCACCTCCCAGAAAGCTTAAAAGTAAGTATTGTTTGTATTTTAGTTTTGAAAAATGTTATACATATTGTTTGGCAGTAGCAATAATCTCTCTGTATAACGCCCCCTGGTGAGTTATCCCTATAGCTTTACAATTTAGCATGCTTGTGCTCCCTGCTGATTGGAGAGCTCTATCTTTGACTCACCAGGACTCGGTATGCCAGACCTCTGCAGGGAGACAACTGCTTCCACCTAGAGAAAAAAAGTCCTTCTCTATAGCATGCTGGCAAGAACAGACTTTTCTGCTAAATCCGGATATACGCTAACAGTTTTTTTTGTGCAACCCAGTAGGTTGCGCGAAAAAAAACTGACAGCTCTGGTCGGAGCTGCTGTACTAGCTTTGCAAGGTTAGTTCAGCGATCTTCCCCACTGTTGTGTTCTGGGCAGAACACTCCAATCTACGCTCTCTGCCATTGGCTGAGGGCACTGATCGGGAGTCGGTCGGATGCTGGTTTTCCAGTGTGCACGTCCGACAGAGCCAGCCGAACGGGCGTCTTCTGTTGGGCAGGCCGACATACACATGGGCCGAATGTCGGACATTTTTTTCTTGAACCGCCCGTTGTCTCCCGACATTCGGCCCATGTGTACAGGGCTTTAGGCTGTGGCTGCTTTCTAACACAAACCAAACTATGCGACTTTGTATAATTTATATAATTGATTGCACCTGAAATATATTTAGGTGATTTAAACTAAAAGTTCAGTTGGATATTGAGCTATTTTCACTGCATAGTGAAATGCATATGTGGAAGGACATGAGATTTTCAGAGATGTTTGTATTGTGTTAGACATAACAGACAAATGCAAGTTTATAACCTCTGAAGTGTTGCTTGTAGGGTTCAAATGCAGTTGAGGGTCAGACAGCCTCGGACTAGAAGGATAATCCTGTCCCAAAGTAAACAACATTTCTGTGAGAAATATCACAGCTCTAGGCTGATGGCATTAATGGTCTGCAGAATTACTGTATTAAAATGATCCTCCATAGTTTGGCCAAAAGTATGAAATAATACCTGTATATTATTGTACTGTATACAGTATATCCTTCCATCCTATGGAACTCTCTGCCTGTGTCTGTCCAACTATTTCCTACTTGGTCCACTTGTAGACGATCCCCGAAGAAAACCTTTATCTTCAGAAAAGCCTATTCTGCCCCCACCTACCAAGTGTACTTTTATTTTCTCCAGCAGCTCATCTCCCACAGCGATTACTATATTTATTGGCGTTTAACACTCACCTTTTTACCCTGAAAATAGAGGGTAAACTGTACCTGCGTGTTATACGCAGGGGGCTGTGGAAAGTTTTTTTTCCTGAAACTTTCTGTAAGGGCTTACCTTGAGTGGAGTCCATTTTGCAGATTTGTATGCTCACCCTTGCAAGTACACACAGCCCACGGTAATAAGGTAAGACACTACCTGGGCTGTGAGTCTGTGCACGGGGGCTAGATAGGGATTTGCCAAGGATAGTCAAAGTATAGCCGTGGTCCAGGATTCCGGAATTCAGAGTAAACGATAAACGTAGCCAGGGTCAGAAGTCGGGGTCAGTCTTGTAGCTGAAACAAACGCAGGAACCTTTGGCAAAGACAGGACAATCACAGAACAATGAACTGACACATCCCTCATAGTGAGGCAATGCTTTATACCCTGGTTGATTGGGTAACCTGCCTCAGCTGGACCAGGATAGACAGGTGCAGATTGCAGGGAGATCCAGAGACAGGCAATCAGCACATAGTTCAGAACCAGGCTTCGATGGACAGCAAGCAGAATACCAACTGAGGAGTGGCTCAGAGGCAAAGACCTGGAGCAGTAACGGAGAGGTCCTGGGTTCAATTACACCCAGAGCCACTTGGGGTGTGACCACGCCTCGCTGTCTGTTTGGCACGGTAGTGACCGTGACACTTTCCTCTTAAAGTTAGGGTGCGTGTTATACGCCTGTGCGTGTTATACACCGATAAAATACGGTATCTTTTTTCTCCCTCCTACATTGTAAGCTCTAACGAGTGGGGCCATACGATTCCTTCTGTATTGAATTGTATTGTAACTGTACTGTCTGCCCTCATGTTGTAAAGCGATGCGCAAACTGTTGGCGCTATATAAATCCTGTATAATAATAATAATGTAATCTATTCATTTTTTTACCTTTCAGTTTCTCTTAGACAGATGTATGACAGAATCACCTGGGGACAAGAAGAGTCCAAATTACTTTGTAAGTTACATGATACTGCATACTGTATATGACACCATACCATATCCCTTCATAGGTATAATAATATTTAAATGTGATTCTTTATTTTTCATTAGATTGAATACAACTTCAGATATCTACAATGTCCCCTGCAATTCAAGAAGGCAAGCGAGAGGACAAAAAGCGTTCAATATGAGCCTCTGACCACCTTAAATGTAAGATGATATGTTGATGCATTATAATAGCAAATTACTTATATTTACATTGCAGGGTCTGAGCATGAAATCTGGATGTATAAAACTACTAGGAAAAGATTGCTCAGTACAGGAAAGAGGGCTAGACACCAATCAGATGTACACCGAACAGCCATTATTTTATGATCAGTGACAAATTAAGTAGAAACATTGATTATTTTATTACAATGGCATCTGAAAGTTGGTGGGATATATTAGGCAACAAGTAAAAATGGTGTCCCTGAAGTGAATGGGTTGAAAACAGAGAAAATAGACACTGCAGTTTGTTGTGTATAGGATTGCACAACCACAGACAGGTCAGGGAGCCAATGCTGATCCTTGTCTACAGCCAAAAGTGCTTACAATGGGCACACGAGCATCAGAACTGGACCACAGAGCAATGGAAGAAGGTGGCCTGGTCTAATGAATCATGTTTTCTATAAAATTTCGTGGATGGCTGGGTGCATGTTCGGCACTAACCTGGGGAAGATATGGCACCAGGATGCACTATAGGAAGAAGGCAAGTCAACAGACAAAGTGTAATGCTTTAGGCAATGTTCTGCTGGTAAACATTGGGTCCCGCTATTTATGTGGATGTTACATAACACCATCTACCTAAACATAGTTGCTGACCAAGTACACCCCATTCATTGAAATGGTATTCCCTATTAAGGATGAGGCCGATGTTCGAGTCGATTGTAAGTTTGACTCAAACATTGGGTGTTCGCCGAATTTAGAAAATTCTGGGGCGTTCACAGGAAATTCGAGCACCCGCAGAATGCCCCATAATGAATGGCCAGACCATCAATGTACTGCGAGATCACAGTGCATTGACGGCTGCTGATTGGCCAAAGAATACACCTGACCTGCATGCTTTGGCCAATCACAGCGCGCTCTGCTGTAAGAGCCATGATTGACCTTTGGCTAATCATGGCTCAGGGGGCTGAGTCCACGCCCCACACTATGTTAGGCTGCAGCCGTACATAGCTTTATGATCATGAGCAGCAAAATGACATTTGTAAAGGAAAAAATGTAATTTAATACTGCTCACGGCTGTAATGTATTGTCGGGTCCCAGCAATATACATAAAAAATCATTGAAAAAAAGGGCATGGGTCCCCCCCCAGTCCATTACCAAGCCCTTTGGGTCTGGTATAAATATTTAGGGGAACCCCGAACCAAAATAAAAAAAATGCATGGGGGTCCCCCCAAAATGTATACCAGGCCCTTCAGGTCTGGTATGGATATTAAGGGGAATCCTGTGCCAAAATAAAAAAAAATGGCATGGGGCTCTCTTCCCAAAATCCATACCAGGCCATTCAGGTCCCCAAAACACCCTCCCCATGTGGCCTGGTAAGGTTCAGGAGGGGGGGCACTCACTCACCCCCCCCTTTTCCTGCTGCCTGCCAGGTTGCATGCTCAAATAAGGGTCTAGTATCGATTTTGGCGGGGGCACCACGTCATTTTTTCTTAAAATTTTGGCGCAGGTTTCCCCTTACTTTCCATACCAGACCTGAAGGGCCTGGTATGGATTTTGGGGGGACCCCTATGCAATTTTCTTTTTTTTATTTTGGTGCGGGTTCCCCTTAATATTCATACCAGACACAAAGGGCCTGGTAATGGACTGGGGGGAACCCATGCCATTTTTTTCAATGATTTTTTATGTATATTGCCAGGACTCCACAATATTTTAGAGCCGCAAGCAGTTTTAAATAAAGAAAATTCATTTAGAAATGTAATTTTGCTGTGGTACTGTTCTAAACATGGGAAATATGCGTTTCTTTACAGGCAGACTAAGGACACCCCCCAGGTACGATATTTAAAGGAATATTTCATTTTTATTGTTTAACTTTAAGCATTATTAAAATCACTGCTCCTGAAAAAACTGTAGTTTTTAAAACTTTTTTTTTGCATTGATACATGTCCCCTGGGGCAGGACCCGGGTCCCTAAACACTTTTTATTAAAATAGCTTGCATATAAGCTTTTAAAATTAGAACTTTAGATTTTTCATGTTCGTGTCCCATAGACTTTAACAGTGTTTGCGTGTTCACAAGTTCTAGCGTGAACCGACCGGGGGGGGGGGGGGGGCTGTTCGGCTCATCCCTATTCCCTAATGGCAATGGCCTCTTTTAGCAGAATAATAAACCCTACAAGTCCGGTCAATGGAGGCCCCACCTCACAACTTACAGGACTTAAAAAATCTGTTACTAATGGTTTGGTTCCAGATACCACAGCATACTGTACCTTCAGGGGTCTAGTGAAGTCCATGCCTCAATGGGTCAGGGCTGTTTTGACGACAAAAGGGGAAGCAACGCAATATGTGGTGGGTGGTCATAATGTTATGGCTGATTGGTGTATAATCCAAGTGTTATAAGTACTGCACAAGCTGTCTCTATTCCTTTAATACATTAGGTCCATTAAATGTAGTAAGAATTTATTTCTTAGATGAATTACAATCATGCCATGGGAGTATATTATCTGATATGCACACATCCTCTTACGAAAACCTGTCTTAAGGGAAATGTGCAGGCTGCAATTCCTGGCCTCCTCTAGTTTCCCGTCTCCTATCCTGATTCTTTTATCTCAGCACCTTATAAGATGTAAGTAAAGGCAGCCTTTTTATTTCTCTTATTACAGGATGACATTAATGCATTGTTTCCATGCATTGGCAAAAATCATCTGTGCAATAAAAGTATACTAATAAAAAAAGCCCAAAGCTCTCAGAAAGTGAATACCATAAGTCTAGAATAAAACAGTGAAAACACATATAGAATTGGTTGCTATTGGTAAAAGCTTTTTATATAATATGTTTGAATATAAGTAGAATTCTATCTCTCTCTCTCGTCCTTTGTTTTATACCTATGCCATTCTCAGACCTTCTGTGCTAGGGTGACTAGGTTTGTTCTCCATGCCCTCTTTGTGTATGTGAACATAGCCATCCTTTCTGGCTCACCTTTGAGATGTAGTACACATCTAACTACAGATTTATTCAGCTCTATGGAAATTGTAGTACACAAAGAGCAAAGATATAGGGAGCGTGCACAGGGACAAAAAAGAAGCCTGAAAACAATGGTAAGAGACTTGTTAGACAAACAATTGAAGGCACATAGGCTGAGTTTAATGTGACTTTAAAGACAAACAGTTGTGAAAGAAAGCATGATAGAGTGATAGTGATCTATGGTTAACACTAGCTTTTGCATAAGGTAACTTAATTATTAGAGGCCTGGTGAATTTTTAGGGTGAAAACTGCTTGTAGATGGATAAAAGAGATGAAAATATACTTGGATTCGCTGAAAACAAACCATGATCATATCTTACAAAAGACCTGTAGGTCAAAACACAAAATGAATTAATAAAGAGGCAGCATGTCTACATTTGCATTATGTGCTTTTCTATCAAGATGTAATGTTCAGTATCTATTCCTGGCCTACAATAATCTCAAAAGGATCCCTGTTGCCCATATATGTGGCACCGTGAATGCTATTAGCCATTACAAGCTGTGCAATCTGATCCAACAATGGACACAGAATCAATACAGGTACTGGAAACCAACGTTCACAGCAGTTCCTTCTATAGACACATAATATATGAGCAAGCAGGGGATTTTTGCATGGGAGGGTCTTTAAACAGAACTCTGCATTGCATTTTTGAATGTTAGTACCCATAAAAAACAACTGTTTATGCAGTTAGTGATATTGTGAAACTCATAGATATGTTTATGTAGACATGTGCATTCGTTTTCGTCCGAATGCATTTTCGTCCGCAATTCAGGTATTTTCCTTATCGTTTTAACAAACGATAACGAAAGCGCAGAAAATGAAAACCTAGAGATTCGTAATAAAAAAAGATTTATTTTCGTTTTTGTTGCGAATAACAATAATTCGATATAGAAGGAGATTCGACATGACGCTGACTGAATATAAATCTGTCTATCGAACCTGATATTCTACTACACACATACAGTACTTTTCGACATTATAGAGCAAAGATTCGACATTATAGAGAAAAGAAAAGATTCGACATTATAGAGAAAAGATTCGACATAGAGAAAAGATTCGACATTATAGACAAAAGATTTGACATTATAGAATAGATTCGACATTACAGAGAATAGATTTCGACATTTTAGAGAAAATAGATTTGACATTATAAAGAAAAGATTAGACATTATAGAGAATAGATTAGACATTATAGAGAGAATATATTCGACATCCACATTATAGAGAGATTATAGATTCAAGTAGTCATACAACATTAGAATTCTTGTAGGCGGAATATTCGATCGGAAATGTACGGTTCGGCGTAAAATTTCGATGTCCTGTCGAATATTCTTTAACCATTCTACAGAAACCAAGTATATCTGGATTTTCGGATGAAAGCTATTCCCAACGAAAAACGAAATAAAAACGATTTTCGGGAGTAACTAAATAAATTTATTTTTATGACGAAAACAAAATTACGAAACTAAATATTTCAGTTTATTTACCTACTGATCAATTACTTACTTTTATGATTTAGCTACCGTATATACTCCGGTATACAATGAGTTTTTCAGCCCTTTTTTTATACCCCCCTCGGCTTATACTCAGCGTCCATTTTTTTTTAAAGTCACGGCTTCCTCCTGGCGTTCCGTTCCATGATAGGCATTTGACACTGTGTTCCGCCTATCACGGAGGTCCTCTCATCCTCGGACAGTTTCCCAGCAGACACTGTGTTCAGTGTTCCGCCAATCACGGACATCCTCTTGTCCGAGGATGAAAGAATGTCCGTGATTGGCGGAACACTGAACACAGTGTCTGCTGGGAAACTGAGTCCGAGGATGAGAATACCTCCATGATAGGCGGAACACAGTGTCAAATGCCTATCACGGAACGGAACGCCAGGAGGAAGCCGCGACTTTTAAAAAATTAACGCCTGTCAAGAATTCAGGTACTCGGGCACAGTGAGGTTGCAAATGGGCATAGTGAGACTGCAATGGGCACAGTGAGGTATGGCACACTGAGGAATGGCACAGTGAGGTTGCAATGGGCACAGTGAGGTATGGCACAGTGAGACTGCAATGGGCACAGTGGGGTTGCAATGGGCACAGTGAGGTTGCAATGGGGCACAGTGAGGCGTGCAAATGGGCATTGTTGACCCTCTTTTCTGCTTACAGTAGATGCTGCAATTCCTACCCTATGCTTATCCTGGAGTCAATAAGTTTTCCCATTTTTTTGTGGTAAAATTAGGTCCTCGGCTTATACGCGGGTCGGCTTATACTCGAGTATATACGGTACCTATTCAATTATTTATCTTTCATTAGTTGCATTGATTTATTAGTTACGTGGTTCTTATGTTCTAATCTGTGTACTGTGTTGTACAGTTGCAGTTAGTTTAGATCTAAATATTATAATATCTTGCAGAATTTTTTTTTTATTTCTATTGCGTGTATTCTATAGTGTTTCAGTTGAATATAAAGCCTCGTACACACGGTACGATTGTTGGCCAACCAAGCATCTGATTTTTGTCAAAAGGACATGTGCCACAGTTGTCATGATACAAACGTAGTGACGTACTATGAGGAATTTTAGCTCTTGAACGGCACCCTTTGGGCCCCTTCTTCTAATTTCGTGTTTTGTGAACATTGATTCCGAGGAATGCGTGTTTTTACTTTCGACTTTTGTGTGACAGATTTGTGTACTGACCATACAAAAATCTGATGTGCAGCCAATGTTCACCGAAAACGTACTAGCCTGCCATCCAACATTTGTTGGCCGAAAATTGGACAACAATTGTCAAAAGGAGCGTACAATTGGTAAGATTTTAAGACAACCGTCTGTCAACTTTGTTTCTCATAGAATGAGAGTCCTTCAGGTGCCTTTTGGCAAACTCCAGACAGGCTGTCATGTGCCCTTTACTATGGAGTGTCTTCTGTCTGGTCACTCTACCATACAGGCTTTATTGGCAGCGTGCTGCAGAGATGGTTGTTCTCCTGGAAGTTTCTCCTCTCTCCACATAGAAATGCTGGAGCTCTGTCAGAGTTACCATCGAGTTCTTGGTCACTAAGGCCCTTCTTCCCCGATCACTCAGTTTGGCCAGGCGGCCCGCTCTAGGAAGAGTTCTAGTGGTTCCAAACTTCTTCCATTTATGGATGATGGAGGCCACTGTGCTCATTGAGACCTTCAATGCTGCAAACATGTTTCTGTACCCTTCCTCAGATTTGTGCCTCAATACAATCCTGTCTAGGAGGTCTGCAGACAATTCCTTGGACTTTGCGGCTTGGTTTGTGCTCTGACATGCACTGTTAAATTATAGACAGGTGTCTGCCTTTCCAGATCATGTCCAATCAACTGAATTTACTACAGGTGGACTCCAATCAAGTTGTATAAACATCTCAAGGATGATCAGTGGAAACCGGATGCACCTGAGCTCAATTTTGAGTGTCACGGTAAAGACTTGTATACATGTGATTTTTCCGCTTCTTATTTTTAATGAATTGGCAAAGATTGAAAACAAACTTCATTCACATTGTCATTATGGGGTATTGTTTGTAGAATTTTGAGGAAAATTATAAATGTAATCTATTTTGGAATAAGGCTGTAACATAACAAAATGTGGATACTTTCTGGATGCACTGTAAAAGCTGACAATCGTACAAACTGCCCAAAATAGCAAAGATATAACAGGTATCCCAAGGGAACCCCATCTATTCTTCCACTTTTCATGCTGTTTTTTTTTTTTACAGGCCATGGTGCAACACAACCGTGTTGAACTCCTTTCACACCCAGTTTGTAAAGAATATTTAACTATGAAATGGTAAGTATAATACGGGTACATTAATAATTTTTTTATTAAACCAAAATATATAAAAGACGGAGCAAATGGTGCAAACAAAACAGTGTACAATCATCAGAGCAGGGAGCTAAATAAAATAAAGTAAAATATAATGCATTTATTAAATAATATTACAATTATGTATACAAAGAGCTAAAACAATATTAATAATAAAAATAATAATATGGGGCCAGATTCAGATAGAACTTACGCCAACGTATCTGTTGATACGCCGCGTAAGTTCTAGGATGTGCCATAGTATCTATGCGCCGTATTCTTGAAACCAGATACGCCTAAATTCTGGCTCCATCCGACCAACGTAAGTCTCCTACGCCGTCGTATCTTGGGCGCATATTTACGCTGGCCGCTAGGGGCGCTTCCGTTGATTTA
This sequence comes from Rana temporaria, assembly GCF_905171775.1. Lineage (NCBI taxonomy): Eukaryota > Metazoa > Chordata > Amphibia > Anura > Ranidae > Rana > Rana temporaria. The sequence goes on along the minus strand of NC_053493.1, from coordinate 338,117,143 downwards.
CGCGTCGAATATGTAAATAAGCTAGATACACCGATTCACGAACGTACTTACGCCCGTTGCAGTAATCTACGCCGTTTACGTAAGGCGTACGTCCGGCATATAGTTATCCCTCATAAAGCAGGGGTAAGTCATGTTATGGTATGGACGTCGGAACAGCCATCGGATTTTACGTTGTTTACGTAAGTCGTATGTGAATGGGGCTGGGCGTAAGTTACGTTCATGTCAAAAGCATTGAGCCGACGTAACATAGGGAGTATATGCGACGTGATTCTAAGCATGCGCGCGCATGCGCCGTTCGTTCGGGAATTCATTTACATGGGGTCACGGCTAATTTTAATACAACACGCCCACTACCTTCCTAATTTGAATTAGGCGGGCTTACGCCGGCCCATTTACGATACGCCGACGTAACTTAGGGAGCAAGTGCTTTGTGAATACTGCTCTTGCCTCTCTATGTTACGTTGGCATAGCACATCTCTCGCCAAGCTACCTGAATCTGGCCCATGGTGTCCAAGTTGTGTGAGAGTGATGGATTTGTATACTGGCTGGTCAAATAGAGACAGATGACAGGGTAACTGATCTGTGTATGATACACATACATCCTAGAACAGGGACCTCTAAACTGCACCCTCTGGGCCGAATGTGGCCGTTTGCTTGCCTTTATCCGGCCCTTGGGGAAACTATTCCTTCCACTGATACGAGGCATTTTCCTTCCACTGATACTTAAATGGGGCACTATTCCTACCACTGACACCAACAATGAGGTACTATTCCTCCCACTGACGCTAGAGATGGGGAACTAATTCTTCCACTGACACCACACTGACACCAGTGATGGGACACCATTCCTCCCACTGACACCAATGATGAAAATGTTTTACTCCCACTGACCACCAAACCTATTGCATTGTTTACTCCAGTCGATGCCACTCAATTTTCTACTCCCACTGGCCACAGTCCGGCCACCATAAAGTTTGAAGGGCAGTAAACTGGCCCTTTGTTTCAAAAGTTTGGAGACCCCTGTCTTAGAACATAAGCATTACTGGACAGACACCAGGTTTTACATGATTACATTATAAATCATAGCAGATGCTGACCCTGGATGATACCTGAAATAGCCTGAGTCCTCAGAGAAGGAAGCAATATGAGGTTATCTTTGAAATGAGTACTGTGTTCTTTTTAAAAAGTAAAATTTTAATGTTACATATTACAGGTACATATTAACTAAAGCAGAACTTTAGTCCTGCTGGGTTCAGGCTTCACGCTTCCTCTCTGGTGTCGTTATTCTCACACATGGTCAGATGTCCTACAAGAGCCCGTCGGCACATCTGTGCTGTGCAGGAGATCTTTCACGCAAGCACAAAGATAGGGAAGGTTTCGGACTTCCCTGGTAGTAGTCTTTGTGCATGCGTGGGAAACCCCTTGTGCGTGCAAATGGCCAGGGAACCTGACACATGCATAGAACTAACTTGGGAACACATCTGTGCACGTGCAAGGGAAGGCAGGGATTTTTTACCTAGGCGAGAACTGAGGAAGTGCTGGTTTGAAAAGGAAAAAAAAAAATAAAATTCTCAGGGAGGGATGGGGAGGAGGCAGGGCAGTCATAGCATGTCTTTTAATGTGAGGGTCCACTTTAACATGCATGTACTGATGCAAGGTTTACTTTAAAGTATATCTTAAGTCAAACTTTTTTTTCTTGGGGGAGTTGGGAATGTTTAAAGTCTTTGCCAGGTTTGTTTTTTTCTTTGTCCCTTTAAGGAGATTTTCCTTTGCTTTCTGTCTCTAAACCTGGCCTTATAATGGATCTGAATTTGTCTGGTTCTGCAGGAACTGGCTTAATTTTTATCCATGCATGGCTGTTCCTGTTCATGAGAAGTCAATATTTTGATTGATTTTCCATGAACGGGCTTGTTGGGAAATCTCCACTCATTCTGCGCACACAGCCAATAGGCTGCAGTGCAGACCAGTGTGTTCGGACTGCGGGAGTATATTAAGACACAGCGGGAAGAATTTTCCCATCCACCTCAAATGTGTGGAAGGGGAAACCAGCTCTGTTTTTTTGTTCATTCAGCTGGCTGTAGTAATATATTGCCAGCTTTAGTCACAACAGGAAATGAGAGGAAATCTTTCTTCTCACTTGAACAGATGTCCCCACGGAAGATTTCCCCTCACCTATTGTTTTTTTGAAAACTGTAAAAATGTTGCCTGCAGCATCACTTTCTGTCTCAATGACAATGGTCAACAGGACAAACAGAGATTGTGAATACTGCCAGCAGGGACGCAGACAACAGTATAAACCTGAAAAAGTTTAGTTAACTGATTGTCTCTTGTACACACAATCAGAATTTCCTATGGGATAAAATCTGATGGAATTTTCCGTAGGAATTCCGTTCAAGCTGTCTTGCGTACACACTGTCAGACCACATTCTGACTGTCCAAAACGCTGTGACGTAAAACACTACGACGTTTCTGAGCATGTGTGGTTTTTTTTCTCCATCGGAGCTCCGTACAGATGATCAGAATTTCCGATCAGAAAAAAATAAAACATGTTCAATTTCTAAACTCTTATGCCCTTTACACACGATATGTTCGTCTGATGAAAACGGTCTGATGGATTTTTCCATCAGTTATCCGATGAAGCTGACTGATGATCAGTCGTGCCTACACACCATCAGTTAAAAAAACGATCGTGTCAGAACACGGTGACGTAAAACACAACGACGTGCTGAAAAAAATGAAGTTCAATGCTTCCAAGCATGCGTCGACTTGATTCTGAGCATGCGTGGATTTTTAACCGAGGGATGTACCCAGAGACGATCGTTTTTTTCTATAGGTTTTTTATCCATCAGATAATTTTAAACAAGTTCCTATTTTTTTAACCTATGGATAAAAAAACGATGGAGCACACACGATCGTGTGTACGCAGCATTACGGATGGGCCCACACACGGTCGGAATATCCAATGAAAAAATTCCGTCAGACTTTTTTCATCAGAAATTCTGATTGTGTGTACAAGGCATTATTAGTGTGTTTGCAAATCATCAGATGGACTCTGCAAGCTCAGGATGGATAATTAATTTGCCCTCACTGGATCCTATTAGCACATGCCTAGCAGTTCTAGTCAATTTGTGTTATAACTTAGCTCATTATTTTTTATCTTTTTGTATTTTAGGAGGGCTTATGGATTTAAGGCACATCTAATTAACCTTTCAATCTACTCACTGGGACTTATTCCCCTCACTCTGCTGATAATGAGCGCTATGGTACCTGGGAGCCCTTCAAATAATTCAACTTCAATCTCAAGTTCAAATTCAGAACAAGAACCATTACAACTCAAGGTATTTTATGGCTTCAAACCAACAATGTAAATATAATGAGATGCTTAGCTATTGTCTTACACTATATCGTTTATAACACCTGCATTGGACTTGAATTATTTTCAAATATAAATGAATTTTCTCTACATAGCAATACTCATGGTATGGAAGGTAACCTAACACTAGACATTAAAGTTGAAATGACTTTATAATAGGAATAACAAAATATTTTCTTTCTTGGAATTTATAAAAAGAAAAGACATGGAAGCCCACTTCCTGGCCTGCCGGACTACATGCTTGAATAAGGGTCCTGTATGGATTTTGGGGAGGGCCCCACGCTGTTTTTTTATTTATTTTGGTATTGGGTTCCCCTTAAAATATTTAAATTTTCACATTTAATTTCAATTATTTCTTTTTTTTTTTATCAAATAAGTTTTTTTTTTTTAACTGAAAACAGCTAATAACAGATATAGATATGTCAGTGGCAGTCATCCATAGATTGCAACCTGTATATATATTATAAGGAAAATAATGCATTTGTATACTCGAGCACATATACTGTATATACACATTTCAGATTTTCATGTACAAAATGTACCTCATGAAACCATTTTACATATACACAGCCTCCAATGTATTTTTCAACACATTTGTCTTGACCTAATCTTTTCTGCCTGCACACTGCAAAAGCCACAACTGAACAAGTCCAGGAGTGTCCAGCCACAATGCCCATAACCTCTCAAACTTTCCTGAGCATCCCCTGTGTTGGTATATGTATTTTTCAAAGATAAGGGTATGGCCCATATTTATTACCCACATTGGGTATGAAGGAGGATCAGGCGATTTCCACATTAGGAGAAGTATTTTGCGGGCTTGAAAGAGAGGGCGGTTAATCGCCACTCTCAAGACTCTTTACCATGTGATTAGCCTTGTCCAATCGCGGCTGATCACGATGTAAACAGGAAGAGCCGTTAATCAGCTTTTCCTCACTGGCAGACGCGAGTGGAACTCCCACCCAAGATCCACTCCCCCACCTAAAAAAAAAAAATGATACGCTCATATGAATAATTTCGAAACCGCATGTTTTTTCTAAATCCGGCGATAACTCGCGGCAGACCTCCGCAATGTCTCCTGGGAATAATGACAAAAGCTCCCAGGAGACATTGCGGCATCGAGGAAGTGACGGAATACCCGCACACTACCCGATGAATCCATATACAGGAAGCGGCCAGTAACATAAAGGATTACTAAAATTCACCTGCCCCTGACAGTGACTCGAGCTGGGCATCGCCGCTTAGTAAAGGATTGGCTCGGGCGGCTCGGCTGCTCTCGGCTGCTCTAGTCCTGCAAAGGGAACTGCGTTCCTGCTGTGAAACAAGTGCAGGAACTCCGTTCCCACGCGTTCCCGCAGGACTTGAGCCCTGCTATCAGTGCCCACCAGTGCCACCTATGAGTGCCCATCAGTGCCGCCTATAAATGCCCGTCAGTGCTGCATATCAGTGTCACCTATCAGTGCCCATCAGTGCAGCTTATCAGTGAAGGAGAAAACTTACTTATTTACAAAATTTTATAACAAAAATAAAGAAAAACATATTTTTTCCAAATATTCTGTCTTTTTTTGTTTAGCAAAAAATAAAGCAGAGGTGATCAAATACCACCAAAAGGAAGCTCTATTTGTGGGAACAAAAGTATAAAAATTTAGTTTGGGTACAGTGTAGCATGACCATGCAATTGTCATTTAAAAAGTGACAGCGCTGAAAGCTGAAAATTGGCTTGGGCAGGAAGGTGCGAAAGTGCCCTGTATTGAAGTGGTTAAGGAGCAAGTTACCACTGCCTGTAGCACTAGGGTTGCCACCTCATCCCTTTAAAACTGGAAACATATTATTACACAGGTTCTGTGGCTGATAAGGGTGGTAATTAAAGCGGGATTCCGGGCATAAATTTATTTTTATTTTTTTGCAAGCTAAAATTAATCACAATAAATAGTCCATAAAACATATTAATAACTCCCCAATCGTTCCAGAAATCATTGCAAAATCTTGCCTTATATCCTCCAGCTCATGTTGTGGCCGTATCCATCATATGTGTGGGCATGTGAAGCCCAGTTCTTTTTTCTTCCTGGTTTGCAGGGAGAGGTGCGTGCTGGGCGATTTTTAGGCACAGTAATGCCCAGAGACTCCTGGGAAATTAGTGTCATCATCATTAAGACAGGAAGTTGAACCACTTAGGACTAGGAACTAGGCAGATTACGAAATCCAGATAGAAGTGAGTAAAACATTTTTTTTTACATTAAAGGCAAGCTGTTAATAGAAAGTTCATTTTTAGGGTGGAACTCCACTTTAAACTCACTTGGTGTCTTATCTGCATTAAATTAGCCTCAGAACCTATGTGTTCGGGTTTAAAGGGATGAGGTGGCAACCCTATGTAGCACATCTCCCCACTTTTCACCAGACAGTGATCCCATGTTCCCCTCCAATCTCTCTCGAGCCTTGGTAGGGTAGCCATCCAAATAGTCATTCAATAACATATTGTAACACTGAGAAACTAGACCCTTAGCATGCTCTACTGAGGTAATTAGTGTAAAGATAGGGGTTGGCGATAAGGTCCAAGGAGACTCGTCACCCTGAGCCCAAACTGCATGCTACAATTGAATATAATAGAAATGCATATAAGGGGGCAGACGGAATTCCCCTGAAGAATTGAAAACGGGAGAAGGCTTTAAAATTTAATTTTAAAAACAAACACTGCCCTGTATTGGCTCTGTGTCTCTGTCCTTTACAGAAGCATGAAACTAGATGAAAAGCGAAACTGAAACTGCAGGCACATTACAGGGAGTGCAGAATTATTAGGCAAGTTGTATTTTTGAGGATTCATTTTATTATTGAACAACAACTATGTTCTCAATGAACCCAAAAAACTCATTAATATCAAAGCTGAATATTTTTGGAAGTAGTTTTTAGTTTGTTTTTAGTTTTAGCTATTTTAGGGGGATATCTGTGTGTGCAGGTGACTATTACTGTGCATAATTATTAGGCAACTTAACAAAAAAAATATATACCCATTTCAATTATTTATTTTTACCAGTGAAACCAATATAACATCTCAACATTCACAAATATACATTTCTGACATTCAAAAACAAAACAAAAACAAATCAGTGACCAATATAGCCACCTTTCTTTGCAAGGACACTCAAAAGCCTGCCATCCATGGATTCTGTCAGTGTTTTGATCTGTTCACCATCAACATTGCGTGCAGCAGCAACCGCAGCCTCCCAGACACTGTTCAGAGAGGTGTACGGTTTTCCCTCCTTGTAAATCTCACATTTGATGATGGACCACAGGTTCTCAATGGGGTTCAGATCAGGTGAACAAGGAGGCCATGTCATTAGTTTTTCTTCTTTTATACCCTTTATTGCCAGCCACGCTGTGGAGTACTTGGACGTGTGTGATGGAGCATTGTCCTGCATGAAAATCATGTTTTTCTTGAAGGATGCAGACTTCTTCCTGTACCACTGCTTGAAGAAGGTCTCTTCCATAATCTGGCAGTAGGACTGGGAGTTGAGCTTGACTCCATCCTCAATCCGAAAAGGCCCCACAAGCTCATCTTTGATGATACCAGCCCAAACCAGTACTCCACCTCCACCTTGCTGGCGTCTGAGTCGGACTGGAGCTCTCTGCCCTTTACCAATCCAGCCACGGGCTCTTCCATCTGGCCCATCAAGACTCACTCTCATTTCATCAGTCCATAAAACCTTAGAAAAATCAGTCTTGAGATATTTCTTGGCCCAGTCTTGACGTTTCAGCTTGTGTGTCTTGTTCAGTGGTGGTCGTCTTTCAGCCTTTCTTACCTTGGCCATGTCTCTGAGTATTGCACACCTTGTGCTTTTGGGCACTCCAGTGATGTTGCAGCTCTGAAATATGGCCAAACTGGTGGCAAGTGGCATCTTGGCAGCTGCACGCTTGACTTTTCTCAGTTCATGGGCAGTTATTTTGCGCCTTGGTTTTTCCACACGCTTCTTGCGACCCTGTTGACTATTTTGAATGAAACTCTTGATTGTTCGATGATCACGCTTCAGAAGCTTTGCAATTTTAAGAGTGCTGCATCCCTCTGCAAGATATCTCACTATTTTTGACTTTTCTGAGCCTGTCAAGTCCTTCTTTTGACCCATTTTGCCAAAGGAAAGGAAGTTGACTAATAATTCTGCACACCTGATATAGGGTGTTGATGTCATTAGACCACACACCTTCTCATTACAGAGATGTACATTACCTAATATGCTTAATTGGTAGTAGGCTTTCGAGCCTATACAGCTTGGAGTAAGACAACATGCATAAAGAGGATGATGTGGTCAAAATACTCATTTGCCTAATAATTCTGCACTCCCTGTATATGAGGAATCAGTTAACTTTTATGTCTCTATACCCTGTAAACAGTCATTTCAGCAAAAAAAAAAAAAAAAAATTCCTTTACAACTCCTTTAAATTGACACGACTAATCTGTGTACCACATATAATATTTATATTGCATGCAGATCTGAGCCCCCCATGTGAATGAGTATGGGGTACCCCTAGCTATTCACCAAAAACGTGTTAAAAAGTAATAAAAACCCACACACAAATTTTGACAATTCCTTTATAAAAAAAGAAAAAACAGTGGGCCATATTCTGAGTAAAGTTACGATGGAGTAACTCAGGATACTCCATCGTAACTCCCTTTTTTGACCCGTGTATCTATGCTCCTGATTCTCAGAATCAGTTTTGCATAGATACACTTAAGATCCGCCATCTGTAAGTCACTTACACTGGCGGATCTTAAATGCAATGACGCCGGCCGCCGCTAGATGGCATTTAAGTGAAGGAGTCATTTGCGTATGCAAATGATCCTTCTACGCCGATTCACGAACGAGTTCGCGTCGCGTAACCGTCGCTAACGTCGTTTGCGTAAGCGGAAACTTACCCCTGCTATATGAGGGGTAAGTTTCCGCAAGTCTCGCGTAGGCCATGTTACGGATGGCGTCGGGTCCCCGTCGTGTTTTTTCGTCGGATACGTCGTTTACGTAAGTCGTTCTTGAATACGACTTTACGTCAATGACGCACACGTCGGCGTCATTGACGTTTTCCGCCGAGAACTGGAGCATGCGCACTGGGCTTTTTGCAGCCCGGCGCATGCCCAGTTCTTTTGTATCGGGGGCGCGCTTCATTTGAATAGAAGCCGCCCCCTTGGAGATCCGCCAGGCTACGCCGGGACACTTACACTCCGCTGTCCCAACTTATGGAGCAAGTGGTTGGGGAATACAACACCTGCTCCAGTAAGTTGGGACAGCGGAGTGTAAGTGCCCTAAGCGAAGCTGGCGGAGATTTACTCAGAATATGGCCCAGTGTCCCCAATGTAAATCCATCGTCAATTATGCCACCCGCTGCCCCCGTAAAATAGAAAAAATTAAAACGCTCCTTCCGCCATAAAGGCTGGCTGCCTAATGCAGGTTAAGCTGTTTAACAGTTCTTATATAGATAAAGGGCGGGGTTACCTGGCTATGTCGAAAAAATAGGGTTATACCGCGCTAGAGATAAGAACATGCGTGTACAGCTGCAACAAAAACCATCAAATATCTCTATGGTGCAAACAGAATTATATAAACATAAGTTGCACTGAAAAACACAAATGGTAAGTGACATATGTAGTAAAAGAAAATTAATAAATGATAAAACACACATTTAAGTCCATATATCAAAAAGGGAAAAATTATATGTGAAAAAAAGTGATTGTGAGGATGATGATGGTAAGTCCGTTGAGGTAGTAAGTTCCAAATTCTATCCACCTTCACCAGGAAAGTGAAGAAGAGGAGAAGGGAGGGAAGTTCTCAAACTGAAGAAAAATCTCACTCTGGATGTGGGAACCCTTACCCGAACTGGTGGACCCCCTAAAGAGCAAGGTCATGAACACCAGCAGATTTAGTCCTCTGCAGGGACTAGTAGGTCTCCCATGTCACCGAAATCCTCCTGTATAGCCAGGAATCCTCTGCGATACTCGATGAGGAAACAAACAGAAACTTCAATCTGGGGATGCGCACTCTGACCAAAAGCCACGAGTGCAAAAGGGATAAGGAACTCCAATAGTGTAGCATTGTTTAAAAAATAGCCTTTAATGCTTAAAAAAGAGCAAGCGGTAACAATCGCGTAATGCATATAAAACAGCCAGCAAGCTTAAAACTATTAAAATACCGTGTCACATGGAGCGTAATGATGTTTTGTCATACGTGATGTCTTCCTGAGGCCTGGCTATGTCACCTGGTGTCACCTCCCCTTATGACATCAGGACCGGTGCATGCTGAGTTAGTGATGTTAGAAGGGGGCGGTGCCACCTGGTGACGTAGCCAGGTGGCCCCACCCCTTTCCTTTATAAGAATTGTTAAATGGCTTATCCTGCCTTTTGGGTGCGACGGGCGGCTTAATTAACAGTGGATTTACATCGGAGGACACTGTATCTTTTATATTTTTTAATAACGGATTTGTCAAAAACTGTGTGTGTGTGTGTTTTTATTACTTTTTGACACTTTTTTGGTGAATGGGTATACTCATTCACATGGGGGAGCGGGATATGGGGGCCCCTGTTAAAGTGGCTTCCAGATTTAGAAAAGCCCCCTGCCTGTAGACCCCCACAACCACTGGCCACGGTTGTGGGGAAGAGGCCCTTGTCCCCATTAACATGGGGACAAGGTGCTTTAGAGTGGGGGGGCACCAACATGGGGAAAAGATGCTTTAAGGTGGAGGGGCACCCTAAAGCACTTGGGTGGGGGGGCATGTTGAGGGGTATTATTGACCTGGCATTATTCAGGAGTGGGGTGGGGGACTCGCTTGTCCCCCTCTTTTCTGAGCTGCCAGGCTGCATGCTCGGATAAGGGACTGGTACGGACTTTTTTTGGGGGGGGCCCACTCCGTTTTAAAAAAAAATGTTGGCGTTTTTTTTGTTTTGTTTTTTTCAATAGCTGGGTGCTGGCAATTGCAACCGCAATTTTAAAGTCATTTTAAATGTAATTTGACTTTAGACATTTCATTTTGCTGCAGCATGTTTTATATATGCTACAGATGACCCCCTTTACAGGCAGACTAAGGAGACCCCCAGGCACTATACTTAAAGGAATTTTTTGTTTTTATTTTTTAAGCATCATTAAAATCACTGCTAGTAAAAGAAAATGATAGTTTACAAAATATTGCATTAAAACATGTCTCCCAGGACAGTACATGACCCCAGTATACCCCTTTTCGGCCAATTACTTGCATATAAGCCTTCAAAATGGGCACCTTTGATTCTTCCTGTTTGGCCCCCTTAGACTCCAATGGGGTTCACCGTTCGGGTTAGAACTTTTCCCTTGTTCAGGATTTCTGCCGCGAACCGAACAGGGGGATGTTCGGCCCATCTCTATCAAGTATCCAAGGTTATTTAGTAAGCAAGTTACAAAAATATATATTTTGGCATTTTCCTCCTAACAGACTGCTCAAACATATGTCATTATATAATGGATAACCAGCCTATTATCCATTATATATGTCATATTTACTAAGTCTGCAACCATGATACTGTATCATCAGCATTTTAGCAATTCTGTTATGTATTAATACTTATTTATTTATAAAAAAATTGAGTAGGAAAGGGTTCAGTTTGTGTCTCTTTATTTCTTTTTTTTCTTGCTTTTTGTTACTGGGAAGATTTACCTGCACTTTATTGATACATGGGGAAACCCTAGTGAAATAAGGGATTTCCATGTATTATTGAATTCCACAAGATTTTTGACATTGCTTATCTTTGTAGAAGTTGTGTTATGAGTTGTAATTGCTACTTTCTATGCGCTTTTTTTTTTTTTTTTTTTGCAGGATTCATACTTCACACGTATTTGCATGAGTATTGTATTGTTTATGAGCATTTTTGGGATGTTAAAGGAGATTATACAGATGGGCCAACAGGTAAGTAATTATGTTAGAAGCAGAAGATGTAATGAAAGACACATTTTTTGTATGTTTTAAGCCTCGTACACACGATCGGATTTTCCAACGGGAATTGGCAGATGACAGCCTGTTGTCGAAAAATCTGACCGTTCGTATGCTCCGAGCATGCGTGTTTATACTTTGGAAAATCCGACAACATACATGACGACATCATTGTAGCTGCTGCACTCGGCCAGCTCAAAAACTGCTCATGTGCGGTTCTGAGCTGGCAGCCCTTGTAGAGCATATTAGAGCAGCCCAGGGGGCAAATGCATGCCTGCCCCACAGCCCAGCACGCCCCTGGTCATCACCCAATTTCCATTGGGAAATCCGATCGTGTGTACGAGGCTTAAGGCTTCATGTACACTGCTGCTGATAAACAGACATTTAGGAGCAGTTGGGCACTTTTTTCAGCTGCCCCTGAACTCTCCTCTATGTTATCTTATCAGTACATGTACACAGGGTCGTTTATAGTCATTTCTATGCAGAAGCATTTTTTGGAAAGCAAAAAAAATGCATACAGGACAGTTGTTTAGAGGCATTTGAAATGCCAAATGCCAGCAACAGCTTGTAAACGTGTTAACTTGCATTTAACCATGTTTCGTTTACTGGTGTTTTTAATGAAGATACATTTTTGACTATTTGAATAAAAAAAAAAATGCTTCTAAACGCAAAAATTTCAGTACAAATACAAAAAGAAAGAAAAAGAAGACATTAAGGCCTCAAGACATGTTCTTGAATAACAAAAATACAGTATTCGCCACAGTACGGAGTGTATGATGACTACAAAATATGAATCAAATTAGTTAGGAAAGTATAAATTCTATGATTATTCAGGCCAGGAGAAGAATAAAAAGGAAATCTTCCATTAAGTAAGCAAGGGGTCTCAAACTGGCGGCCCTCCAGCTGTTGCTAAACTACAAGTCCCATGAGACATTGCAAGGCTGACAGTTACAAGCATGACTCCCACAGGCAGAGGCATTATGGGACTTGTAGTTTTGCAAAAGCTGGAGGGCTGACAGTTTGAGACCCCTGGGGTAAGCTCTTCTTTAGTCCATTGAGAGAATTGGAAACAATGGTATCGGGGGAACAGTCAGCAGAACAATAGAAAAAAAATTGAATGATATATTTAACAGACCAAAGGGAGAGGTTTATATACACTTTAACTACCCTGAAATTTGTTCTGGATGTTGTAGGGATCTACTGTAGAAATCAGGTGCATATGGTATGAAAAATTCTGGTTTAAAATGATTATTGCTTAAACCCTCCCCAAATTTGTGACCTTCTCATTATTTTATGGCAGGGATTGTGGTAGAGTCTGTAGGAGGTGAATAAGTCCCCTTTCACACTGAGGCGCGTTGCAGGCGCTATAACGCTAAAAATAGCGCCTGCAAAGAGCCCTGGAAGAGCTGCTGCTGTCTCTCCAGTGTGAAAGCCCCGCGGGCTTTCACACTGGAGCGGTGCGCTAGCAAGACGGTAAAAAAGTCCTGCTAGCAGCATCTTCGGAGTGTAAAAGAGCGGTGTGTATACCGCTCCTCCACCGCTCCTGCCCACCGCTGCAGCGGCACTTTGCTGTGTTTTTAACCCTTTCTTGGCTGCTAGAGGGGGGGTAAAATGCCCCGCTAGCGGCCGAATAGCGCTGCAAAATTTACGGTAAAGCGCCACTAAAAATAGCGGTGCTTTACCGCCAACGCACCCACCGCCCCAGTGTGAAAGGGGCCTAAAGATATAGTCTTTCAGATGTTTGGAGTTTCATGGGGCATGCACAATATAGCATAAAATCTGTGTATAATAAATAAATACAAACTGAGGTTATATTTGTCCTTATGATTTAGAAACTCGGCTATCTACTGGACAGCAGTAATGCTGTAGACTGGACAATACATATTTCAAGCATAGTGTTTGTATCATCTATATGTACGATGTCTACCGATGTAGAATTCTGGCAATGGCAAGCTGGAGCGGTTGCAGTATTTGCATCTTGGGTCAACTTTCTGATTTATCTGCAGAGGTAAAATACATTTGAACAGCATGCATTATAATTCCTTTGAGATTTACAGTATACTGTGCTATGGAATCAATCCAATGATATAGCTTAGCTTGTGCTCCAAAAATTAATGTCCCAATTCATCAAGTTCCTATTTATATGGGAAGTATAAGTTGAAGGATCTATGACTCACACATAGACATTACAAACTTTCCTGGATCTAGTTAGGTTTGACGACAAACATACTGTTTTTATAGGTACCTTTTATTAATGTTCCTAAAGTATAACTAAAGGCAAAACTTTTTTGTTTTGTTTGTTTTTTTAAGTTTTGGATAGAGTGGAGAGGGATTAGAATGCTCTGTTTTTATTGCTGTCTGTGCCCCCATTTAGGTGACTTAAGCCCTGTACACACGATCGGTTTGTCCGATGAACACAGACCGATGGACAGTTCTTATCGGACAAACCGATAGTGTGTGGGCCCCATCGGTTTGTTTTCCATCGGTGAAAAAAAATAGAACATGTTTTACATTTTTTTTATGGATTAAAAACCATCTGTGTGGAAGTCTATCGGTCAAAAATCCACGCATGCTCAGAAGCATTGAACTTCATTTTTTTTTCAGCACGTTGTAGTGTTTTACGTCACCGCGTTGGACACGGTCGGATTTTTGACTGATGGTGTGTAGGCAAGACTGATGAAAGTCAGCTTCATCGGATATCCGACAAAAAAATCCATCGGACTAGATTCCATCAGATATCCGATCATGTGTACGAGGCTTTACCCTCTCTATTTGTCCTCTTTACCATTATCATCGCAAATTTTGGGTTGTCCCCAGAAAAGTAATAGCGTAGAAATTTCCAATGGAAACACTAGTTCTGGTGACCTGGGGGTCCCCAAGGAATTCCCTTAATTTGCAGGAATTTCCTATCCCTTCCTGTTTTGGCTATGGGACAGGAAGTGAAGGGAAATCTCTGCAATGGGACACATATAGCGAAATAAAAAAAAACTCACAGGGGTTATAACCCTCCCTTGCTCTATCCAAAATGAAAAAAAGGTTTGGTATGAAGTTCTACTTTAAGGCATTTATCTCCGCCATCACTTTGACAGTAGAGCTTGCGATAGTTGTAACACTTGCATGCATGTTCAATAAATGGCTTAAGGAACAAGACTAATTTCAGTAACCCAAAGCAATCAAACAGAATTTACTTTGCTAAAGACAAATGTGTATCAGCTGCATTCTGACTGATTGATGTGGGTGCCTTTATTTATTTCTTGTATTTGTAAAATTATATTATTGCAGTAGGGGCACATCATTTGTGGTTATCTTGCTATAAGCTTTATTAGCATTCTGTTACTATACTGATTGGATCTGCACTAGAAGTGGCACAAGATAAAAGTTTTCCCTTGGATAGTAAAAATGATCTCTCTCTCCTTATCTGCTGTTTAGAGTGGGATTTAAAGAGGAGCTTCAGTCTATAAAGCTCTGACTTTTAATATAAGGACACTTAGCTGTCCAGGGATCCCATGATTTCGGCACCCCGAGACAAATTTTCAATCGGCTTATGATGCAGGTGCCAGCATTGTAAGTAAGGGAAACCGGCAGAGTGAAGCCTACTGCGCATTCACGAGTCATGCTGCGATTTCTGATTGTTCGCCCTGTCTTCTGGGACCAGTGTGTGTCCCAGAAGGCAGCATGGAAGGAGCAGGGGCCAGAAATGTCATAGATCGGTGATCTTACCTGAAAGTGGGAGGGGGTACCTGTCAAAGTCCGTTACCCACTCTCTCCTCTCCCTCAAAAAGTGCCAAATGTGGCAGAGGAGGGGGGAGGGTGCGAACAAGTGGAGCTCCCCCTTTTGGGTGGAGCTCTACTTTAAGGAGTAGAAACAGACAAACAATTATCATATTTCCCTTTGTCAGCCCCCTGCCATTTGTATATAATGACAGTATTGGAGAAAAACCTCTAATTCTCTTAGCAAATATAGCTGTAAAGTGACAGCAAGAGGTGATATGAACCATTTCATCCCCTTAAAGCGGAGGTCGGCCAAATATATATTTTTTAAAGTCAGCAGCCAAAAATACTACTACTGCTGACTTTTAAAACATGGACACTTACCTGTCCAGCGCGCCCGCTATGACGGCACCCAAGGCCGACCCGTGCCTCGATCCTCGGATGCTGCCGCCGCCATCTTCACGAAGGGAATCAGGAAATGAAGCCTTGCGGCTTCACTTCCCGGTTCCCTAGTGCGCATGCGCGAGTCGCGCTGCGCAATCAAAATGGTCTTCTGTCTCCCATAAGACAGCGGGGGACGACGGGATGTGACGTAGACCCCCGCAGATTCTGCGGCTGTCTATGCCCGGAAGTAGGTGCAAATACCTGTATTATACAGGTATTTTCACCCCTTCCTCCCTGAAAGGTGCCAAATGTGACACCGGAGGTGGGGAGGGTTCCGAAAAGCGGAGGTTTCATTTTTGTGTGAACCTCCACTTTAAATATTAGATAAAATATATGGAAGTGTGGAATAATGGGGCGCCATAAAGCTCAGGTAGCCAGCAGACATACTTTGGCTACATTATGGTGACAGATAAGGCTAAGAAGTTACCTGTGCAATAACTGTACGTAACAGTGTGTACCTATTTTATTCACTTCAGGTTTGAAACATGTGGAATCTATATTGTGATGTTTTGGGAGATTCTGAGAACATTAATACGAATTGTTGTCCTCTTCTTTTTCTTGATCTTGGCATTTGGACTGAGTTTCTTTGTACTCCTCTACCCCCAGGTTTGTAAGATTTTGAATGTATAAATATGTGTGTACGTTTGCTGTGGTTTAACCCTTTCGCTGCCAGGCCCTGTGCTCCCCTTTGTACACTCAGATGGCCAGACCATTTTTGCACTTTTTTCTTTTCTTTTTCACTTATAGCTTTCAGAATTTGTGAAAGACCCCCAACCCACCCCAACTATATATTTTCTAAAAAGCACATGATCAGTAGAATGAAATGAAGGTGCTACTGATTTTTTAGACCCAGCGGTATTTGCGCAAATGTTTATCAAAGCAATATATTTGCAAAAAATACACTAAAACCATTATTAGCCCATAAAAACACAGCAACATTTACAAAATTACTACTAAATATAAAAGCTTAACCTGTTTTGAGTTAATAAATAACAAATATTTTTAATATTTAAATTGCGCATTTTTGCGAAATGGTGAAAATTGAACAGACGCAAAAGTGTAAATATCCAAAATTGTGAAAAACCCCCAAAACCATATATTTTCGGAAAGCAATTTTTTAGTTTATTTGCGCAAATGTATATCTAACCAATATATTGGCAAAATTCCTACTAAATCCTTATTGAATATAAAAGCTTAACCTGTATGGAGTTAATAAATAACAAAAAGTTTTCATTTTTACATTGCGCCTTTTTGCAAAATGCTGAAAATCGAACGTACACAAAAATGTAAATATCCCAATTTCTGAAAAAATCGGAAGCTTTTAATTTTTCCTTTACAGCTTTCAGAATTTGTGAAAGACCCCCAAAACCATATATTTTCTGAAAGCATATGACCTCTAGAATAAAAGTGTGTGCCACTGACTTTTTAGAGCCTGCAGTATTTGCGCAAATGTTTATCAAACCAATATATTCGCCAAAAATACACTAAAACCATTATTAGCAGATACAAATACAGCCATATTTACAAAATTCCTGATAAATCCGTACTAAATATAAAAGCTTAAAGGGGTTGTAAAGGTTTGTCTTTTATTTTCTAAATTGGTTCCCTTAAGCTAGTGCATTGTTGGTTCACTTATCTTTTCCTTCAATTTCCCTTCTAAATGTTTTTTTTCTTTGTCTGAATTTCTCACTTCCTGTTCCTCCTCAGTAAGCTTTCCACCATCATCCGAGAGGTGGAAAGTCGTTTAGAACAGCTTACTGAACACCTTACTGAGGAGGAACAGGAAGTGAGAAATTCAGACAAAGAAAACAAAGAAAAAAAACATTTAGAAGGGAAATGGAAGAAAAAGGTAAGTGAACCAACAATGCACTAGCTTAAAGTAACCTATTTAGAAAATAAACAAACCTTTACAACCCCTTTAACCTGTATGGAGGTAACAAATAACAAATATTTGTACATTTTAAATTGCGCCTTTTTGCAAAAAGACCCCTCAAACTAGACATTTTCTAAAAGCACATGACCTGTAGAATAAAAAAAGTGCTAGAGATTTTTTGGGCCCCCGCAATAATTGCGCAAATGTTCATCATGTCGCTATTTTCACAAAAAATGCACTAAAATCATTCATATTGCACATAAACACAACGTAACTTACAAAATTCCTGCAAAATTAGTACTAAAGCATCGTTCACATGTGGCATACTAAAGTGTACGCCCATGGAGGGCCATGTTTACCCCCACAGGGATGCACAGGTGTTCCGTGCATCCCCATACAGGCAGTCCTATTTATGTCAATTGGGATGCAACGACTGCACAGGCATAGCTGCTGTTCCCAATCTGACATCCGTGTGGGTGTGGGTACATGACCCCGAACACAGGCAGTGTAAGCTCAGGGACATGCATGCGGATGTAAAATTGGATGTAAAATTGGGAGCAACGGCTCTGTTGGTGCAGGTGCTACATCCCAAATGACATCAATGGGACGGCCTGCACAGAGATGCATGGAACATTATCTGACCGCCTCAGAGTACAGCGGGCTGTGTCCATGTCTGCTCTGCATCAGCGGAGCGGACACGGACCTGTCATCCACCTGCTCAGCGGGGATAGCCTGCTGAGCAGGTGGATCTGCTTGACAGAGTCCACTCCATGTCCAGGACGGTCCATTAGGGGCGCAGGGGTGCCACAACCCTGAAGGATGCCGGATATTTTTTTCAAGCCACGTGATTAGAGCCTGAGCCTCTAATTGGCTTGAAAAAGGTTGGGCTCAGGGCGCAGAGCATTGCACCCCGAACCCACCCATTAATATTCCCTATCGTCTCCTGGCTTCTCCTCCTGGACCAATCAGAATTTATCGGCTTGGCCCGGGAGGAGAAGCTGAGGTATCCGTGGAAGGTTGAGTGCGGGGGGGGCGTCACCATGGAGGGATTAGTGCGGGCGGACCTGGGGGGTCTTACTGTGTTTGTGTTTTTTTTTTAATTATAATTATTTTTGTCTTTTTTTTGGGGGGGGGGGGCTTTGGTGAGATATCAGAGGTCTAAACAGACCCCCATATCTCTTTTTTTGAGACAGAGAAAGGGACTGAAGATGGTCCTTTTCTCTGTATCACTTTACTTAAATGAATGCATGCAATCTGTATAGAGATTCCATTCATTAACTGACAGTCTGATACATAGTAACACTCACGGTTACTATTATCAGATGTCAGAGGGCATATAGGAGCGATCATAGTGATCGCTGCATGCGCCCAGGGTGCTACACTGAGGGGGGTGGTAAATACATGAGGGGGGCTGAGTGATGGGGGACACATCTGGATCCCCCCAAGACCCAAGCAGCACCTGAATCCAGCGGGAGCGGCAGAGGAGGGATGCCGGCTTATGATGGTGGCTGTGGGAGATTGAAGGGGATAGGAAAGGAGTGTGGGGGGAGTAGTTTCAGGTAACATTTAGCGGCGGAGGTGGAGAGGACAGGGAAGCTGCATGGATGGGGGGGGGGTGGTCACATTAAGGGGTTAATAACTCTGATCAGCGGGTTGTAATCTGCTGTTTAGAGTTATAGAATTGTTCAGCAGAGTCTGCTGAAAAATTCTGATATAAGCTTATGGTCATTGAAGTGCCCATTAGCTTATAGGAGAGGGAGAATAGAGGTCTGCACGCCGTACTGACCTGGCCACCTGCAGGCCCTTTTGTAGGTCCGTATGGTGTACGGACTTGGCAGTGAAAGGGTTAATATTATACTTAGGGATCTTCTTGTCATGAATTATGATAATAGTGCTGTTTTAGGTGGTACCCTTTATAGTGGAATACGGCTACTAATGTTGCCTAAAGCCTGATTGACATCTATGCATTTTTAGTGCATTTTGCAGATTTGCACTACAGAACGTGTTCCATAGGAAACCATGTTAAATGTTCTGTAGTGCAAATCTGCAAAAAGCACTAAAACTGCATAGGTGTGAATCCAGCCTAAAGGTTAGGTTCACCTTTTCGGGCAGAATTGTACTTTTCTTAATAAATAGAAGTCTTTTGTAATGTAATTTCTGCTCCAGCCATCCCAATGTTCTTATTCTTCACTAACCTAATCCACAAAAGGTTTGAAATGTCATGTTTCTCTGAGTTTTATCAAATTCTCTCTGCTTGCATCACTTCCTGTAGGTCGCTCCCATCATTCTATGATAGGGCATGTATTACCAGTCTAGCCCACACCTCCCTCATTACTATACAGCCACCTACTTCTTCCCTTCCCTTTCTACCGCTCTGAAAACTGCTGATCCCTCTGCTATGCTTCTGTCCCACTGAACCAAAAAGGGTGCTGGCTGTGCACAGGTGCATTAGATAGAGAAAATTCCTGGACTGCCGCACTCCTTGAAACAATGTCTTTATTCAGCAAAAAAAAATCAAAAACACAAAACAACCAAAACCAGTGAAGTCAAAAAGTAGAGGTGGATAAAAGAAAAAGGGTGGCTGACATGTTTCACATCTTTCGATGCTTAATCGTAGCTAGTGAGCAGTGACAAAAAACTGTTTAAATAGAGGAGGGGAAGAAGGTGAGTGGGGCGTTTCACCAATTAACCCGCAGGTGATCATTATTCAAAAGTCAAAAGAACACTTTAAAACCCTTGATGTGTCACACATGGGGTACGATCGTATGTGAAATAGAAAACATATATATATAAGACAGGAAAGAACCCCATGTGTGAAAACACATATGTGTCATAACCAATATAGTGAAAATAAACATTTTTAAAAGGTGTTTATATACTGTGACATAGAATGTTGCGAAATAAACATAAATAAAAAATTGGTGCAATCGACTCATGTTAATAGTCTAAATGATCATTAGTAGATATCAAGTATAGAGCTTATTAAAATTGCAACATTTAATATATGTAAGTAAAACACAAAATAGAAAGTATAAAAATATGGTGTTTGATTAAAAATAATATATGTGATTATGATACTATGTGCTATACCCTGTCATTCTGGTTTGAGTGCCATTTTAAGGCATTTATATATCTCATAGTACTTTACAAAAAAAGTTTTTGATATTGTATTTGTTCCAAGAGACTTTTTGAGATATGATCAACAAACCAGAAATAACACGTGGTTTGCATCAAGGGCAGAACTCTTTTTCGGCTTCTTCCATTAATAATTTATATTACAGTAGGTTATGAAAACGGCACAAAAGCATGTGCAAAAAATAATAATAATAACAATAACAAATGGGAGGACAAAGAATTGCTTCGGCATTCCCAAAGTTTCAAAAAGTGTCACACTATTGGGATAGTAAATTCTGACCTATAATGGAGGCTATATATGAGAAGAACCTGTAGCCTAAAAATCTCCTGCATAGCCAATCCCTGTGTGGAAAAATGCACTACCCATATTGTAATGATATATTCCGGATGACCGGAGGGAAATATCACCAGGGAAATCCAGACAAAAGGTGTATTGAGTTGTGTGGAAATGCTAAATTCATCTAATAAAAGTGGGACACGTCCCACTCAAAATTTAGCTCCAAAGCGCGTCTGGAATTGAGAATAAAAATCCATCTAACTTCTTGTCTGCACAGTATATTGAATTTGTCCCCGCCCCTGGCTGGTTTTATGATTCTTTCTAATCCCTGTATAACTAGACTGGAGGTGTCCTTTTGGTGAAAGTTGTTTCAGTGTCGTGCGACATTGGTGGCATGATCCTTATCAATGTCGTATAAGTGATCATAGAGGCGATCTCTAAGTCTTCTGGTTGTCCTACCCACATACTGTATAGAGCAAAGTTTGAATGTGATCACGTATACAACATATCGTGTATTGCAATTAATGAAAGAATGTAGCTAGTGCGATTTCCCTGTAGACATGGAGATGACAGTATCCCCTTTTTGAATAAAAGAACAGTATGTGCAGCCATGACTTCCACGTCTAAACGTTCCATTGAAGGATAACCAATTAGTGGAAGTTGACCGGCTACTGAAGAGACTTGGAGATAATAAACTACTAAGGGATGGAGCCTTTCTAGATACAGTGCGGACACCTCCCTTGAGGATTTCACAATAGATGGGATCGTTGGACAGGATTGGAAGATATTTAGTGATGATCTTTTTTACTTTATGGAACTCACTGCTGTACGGAGTGGAAAAAGTAGAAATTAAATTAGAACTATGATCTTTTGAATTTTTTGTGCGACCCTGTCCGTTGGGAGCGATGGGTTTATCTGAGAGCAATTTTTTCCTGGGCACTTCTTTAGCTATTGATAGGCCTCTATTTATTATGGCTCTAAGCTATATGAACGATAATCAGCTCAATTTAAATTTCACTGGTATCTTACATGAAAAATCCATAGAATTTTTGGATGTCACTTTGATGGGCGATAACAATGCAGTGATCTCCAACCTCTATAGGAAACCTAGTGCTGGGAACACCCTCCTACGGGCAGATTCCAGCCATCCGGGACACACCATTAACAGCATCCCGGTTGGTCAATTCTTATGATTGAAGAGGCTCTGTAGCAAAGAATCAGATATTGATCAGGAAGCCATTCACATGTCTAACAGATTTAAGGAGAGAGGTTACTCGAGAGCCATAATAAATAGAGGCCAATCAATAGCTAAAGAAGTGCCCAGGAAAAAATTGCTCTCAGATAAACCCATCGCTCCCAACGGACAGGGTCGCACAAAAAATTCCAAAGATCATAGTTCTAATTTCATTCCTACTTTTTCCACTCCATACAGCAGTGAGTTCCATAAAGTAAAAAAGATCATCACTAAATATCTTCCAATCCTGTCCAACGATCCCATCTATTGTGAAATCCTCAAGGGAGGTGTCCGAACTGTATCTAGAAAGGCTAGATTTTACCGCGATTTTGCCGCGATTTCGGCCGCAATTTAATGTAAATCGCAGGAACTACTTTTTGAAATCGCAGATGCGGCGTCGCACTGATTAGGACAGTGCCATTGCCGACAATTGCCGCCGATTTGAGATGCGATTTGATATGTCAAAGTGCATCTCAAATCGTTCCAAATCGTACCCAGTGTGAACCAGGGCTCAATGGAACATTTAGATGTGGAAGTCATGGCTGCACATACTGTTCTTTTATTCAGAAGGGGGATACTGTCATCTCCATGTCTACAGCGAAATCGCACAAGCTACATTCTTTCATTAATTGCAATACACGATATGTTGTATACATGATCACATGCAAACTTTGCTCTATACAGTATGTGGGTAGGACAACCAGAAGACTTAGAGATCGCCTCTATGATCACTTATACGACATTGATAAGGATCATGCCACCAATGTCGCACGACACTGGAACTTTCACCAAAAGGACACCTCCAGTCTAGTTATCCAGGGATTAGAAAGAATCATAAAACCAGCCAGGGGCGGGGACAAATTCAATATACTGTGCAGACAAGAAGTTAGATGGATTTTTATTCTCAATTCCAGACGCCCTTTGGGGCTAAATTTTGAGTGGGACGTGTCCCACTTTTATTAGATGCATTTAGCATTTCCACACAATTCAATACACCTTTTGTCTGGATTTCCCTGGTGATATTTCCCTCCGGTCATCCTGAATTTATCATTACAATATGGGTAGTGCATTTTTCCACACAGGGATTGGCCATGCAGGAGATTTTTAGGCTACAGGTTCTTCTCATATATATGAAAAGAAAAAATGTTATTGCGCTGATCTAGCTCTCCAAAGAAAGTACTCTCTGGAGATGTGTTATATACTGTGAACTATTTTAGTGCACAAACAACCATATATATGTTTGTGCACTAAAATAGTTCACAGTGTATAACACATCTCCAGAGAGTACTTTCTTTGGAGAGCTAGATCAGCGCAATAACATTTTTTCTTTTCATGCACACCTAATCCCTCTATTGAGGGTTTATACAGTATTGCAGCAGATCACGCACAGTCTCTTTTGCGCCGGTGACACTTAAAATACCTCTTCTCATATATAGCCTCCATTATAGGTCAGAATTTATTATCCCAATAGTGAGACACTTTTTGAAACTTTGGGAATGCCAAAGCAATTCTTTGTCCTCCCATTTGTTATTATTAATATTTTTTGCACATGCTGTTGTGCCGTTTTCATAACCTAATATAAATTATTAATGAAAGATAGACGACAGTGGAGCCGAAAAAGAGTTCTGCCCTTGATGCATACCACGTGTCATTTCTGGTTTGTTGATCATATCTCAAAAAGTCTCTTGGAACAAATACAATATCAATAACCTTTTTTGTAAAGTACTATGAGATATATAAATGCCTTAAAATGGCACTCAAACCAGAATGACAGGGTATAGCACATAGTATCATAATCACATATATACTATTTTTAATCAAACACCATATTTTTATACGTTCTATTTTGTGTTTTACTTACATATATTAAATGTTGCAATTTTAATAAGCTCTATACTTGATATCTACTAATGGTCATTTAGACTATTAACACGAGTCGATTGCACCAATTTTTTATTTATGTTTATTTCACAACATTCTATGTCACAGTATATAAACACCTTTTAAAAATGTTTATTTTCACTATATTGGTTATGACACATATGTGTTTTCACACATGGGGTTCCTTTCTGTCGTATATATATGTTTTCTATTTCACATACGATAGTACCCCATGTGTGACACATCAAGGGTTTTAAAGTGTTCTTTTGACTTTTGATTAATGATCACCTGCAGGTTGATTGGTGAAACGTCCCACTCACCTTCTTCCCCTCCTCTATTTAAACAGTTTTTTGTCACTGCTCACTAGCTACGATTAAGCATTGAAAAATGTGAAACATGTCAGCCACCCTTTTCCTTTTGTCCACCTCTCCTTTTTGACTTCACTGTTTTTGGTTGTTTTGTGTTTTTGAATTTTTTTTGCTGAATAAAGACATTGTTTCAAGGAGTGAGGCAGTCCAGGAATTTTCTCTAATACTTCTTCCGTTAGGTGGCCATACACATTACAATTTGATTGCTCACACTCCATTAGATCTACCATAAGCTATGTAGTTCCTGATTTGATACAATTTGATAGATTGTAAGGTGAGACATACTGTTCTATAGTTCTAGTAAATCTAAATAGTAAGGAAATTGTACAGAGATTGTACAATCAGATTGCATACTGTATGACCATCTTTATACAAGTAAATAGTAGGGAGTGGATGGAGACACTCATTTGTTATGCCCCGCTCACATCTTCACATTGCAGGAACTCACATTCCTGCATGTGTTTTTTTGGAGCGTTTATGCTTGTTACGCACTTTTGTTTATAATGGAGTGTGGTGCGTTTTTTTTTACTTTTTTTACTTTGCTTTTGGTGCGCTTGCAGCAAGTTTCTGAAATGCAAGGCAAAGCATTCATTTTCAGCGCGGTTTGTCATGCATTCAGAAATGCACAAATGTGAATGGAGCCTCATTGTTCTTGTGTAAACACAACAATTTCACTTTCAGACCCCATTCACACCTAGAATAGTGTGCATGTTTTTTTGATTGTTTTTCCTGTGACACACATAAAGCAGCCCATTTCAATGGGCTGTCCTACACATGCCAAAATAACTCATGAGACATTTGGGCGTGTTGCAAAATTCACTTTTTTTTTTACTGTGCGTTACCCGTTATTTCATGGGGCAAAATGTGTGTTTTCTTCTGTGTTTGATGGGCTGTTAACAATTAATGCCACTGAAAGCACAACTACAGTACTTAATTTTAGGTGTATAAAGGTGGCTATATACTATGTACAGATTGTACAATCAGATTATAATCTCCTTTAGATTTACCAAAACTATGGACTAGGAGGACCCACCTATCTATCTATTCACTCTGTATCCAATCAGGCAGGCCCTAGTACTACATCAGGGGTACCCAACCTGCAAGTCGCATATGGCCTCAGAGAGTTTAGCATGCAGACATAGAAAACATAGCATCTGCAGCAACCTACATTGACAAGCCAGACAAATGCATGCATAGAGGGATGCCAGGGATGCTGTGCAAACATAGTTGATGAGTGAAGGGTGTGTGCTAATTAGGACAGCTGGTAAACTCCTTCCTGTGTCTTACTGGTTTCTCCGTCCCAAATCTACATACCAGGAAGTAATGAAGCTTTCTAAAAAAATAAAGCAGTGTCTAAGTTAAGGCCTTGTTCTCAAAATCAAAGAAAGCTTTTATTTTTCTGCAACAGGTATACATTAATGGTATATTGGTACTAGACATGTGCACTGAAATATTTTGTTTCGGAATTTTATTTTCGTCCGAAAAATACATTTATTTAGTTGTTCTCAAAATGTGTTTATATTTATACATTTCCGGTCTAATGCTCCGCCCACAAGCTATAGTAGAACTCTAATGTTGTATGACTAGTAATAATTATATTTATTAATTATTATTACTAGTCAACCAACATTAGAATTCTTCTATAGCCTATGGGCGGAGCATTTCACCATAAATGTCTACTCGCGGCGATCGTATGTTTTTAGCTGCTTCGTGTCTCTGTAATGTTGAATCTTTTCTCTCTATGTCGAATAATCTTTTTTTTTTTTTTTTTTTTTTTTAAAGGTACGTTTTTATTTATTTTCAGTACACAACAGACAACAAACACATATATTGAGCGAACATCGCCCATTCCATTACAAAGATCTGGTAGACATTTTATACATATATAGCAATCCAAAAATCCTATGTCAATTTGTCCAATTAGGACCATTCAGTATGCTAGGGCTTCAGTCAGATTTCAAGGAGCCGGTGGTATGGTGCTCTCAGAGTTAACCCAAGAGCCCCAAACCTTTAAGAATTTTTGTTGGGCACCACCTAGCCTCATACGTCAGCTTGTATAGCGGTATAGCATGGTTAATGGTAGTGATTCAAAAGGCTATGGTGGGCAAGGATTGAGACTTCCAATGGAAGGTTATCGATTTCTTAGCATAAAACAATACTGTCTGCAAAAAGGTTTGCACATTCTAAGGCCTCGTACACACGAAGAGACATGTCCGATGAAAACGGTCCGCGGACCGTTTTCATCGGACATGTCTGCTGGGAGAATTGGGTCTGATGTGTGTACACACCATCAGACCAAATTCCCCGCGGACAGAAAACACGGTGACGTGGCGGCGACGATGACGCGGCGACGTGCGCGAACCCGGAAGTTCAATGCTTCCACGCATGCTTCGAATAACTTTGACGCGTGCACGGGATTTCGGGCCAGCGGACATGTCCGATGAGTCGTACTGACCATCGGACATGTCCCACGGACAGCTTTCCAGCGGACATGTTTCTTAGCATGCTAAGAAACTTTTGTCCGCTGGAAACCTGGCCGCTAGGCCGGAAAATTGCACCTCAGGGGATTGCAGATATTGGGTATCTGTGTTAGGGAGCTAATGAAGGCTGTGACCTCCGACCAGAACTTTCTAATCGGAGCACAGTCCCACATCAAGTGAAAGAATGTGCCATCAGCCATGCCGCATCGGGAGAATAGTGCAGAGGGTAATCTATTTAACTTGTACAGTAAGCATGGTGTAAAGTAGGATCTGTATAGCAATTTAGTCTGTATCACCTTGTCACGGGAAGAAATGACCGAGGGAACCTGAAGGGGAAGAACCTCCAGCCAGATGTCCTCCGTCAGTTCAGGGATGTCAGCTCTCCAGCTATTGGCCACACTGCTGAGCCTATGAGTTGTGGAGTGTAAAGGGGACCCATAGTATGTAGAGACGAATTTGGCGCGAGAGGAGTCAGTCAGTAATCGTTCCAGCGGAGAAAGTTGAACAGTTATATTACGGATGTAGAATAATCTTGGACTAATAGAGTTAAGGTTAGGCACATTCAACCGCAGGTTCGATAGACACAGATCGCTATTGTCATCGTCATGTCGAATCTTCTACCTATATCGAACTGTTGACGCAACGAAAATAAAGCATTTTTTATGTTGGATTTCGGATTCTGCGCGTTAGTTATCATTTGTTAAAATGAACGCAAAAATCACAGAAATTCGGACAAAAATGCATTCGGATGAAAACGAATGCACATGTCTAATTGGTACACAGGAGAGCTGGAATTTAGAAAATAAAAAGGTGAATTTAGCCATAAAGCAGGTGCTTTCCCCTCATCGCTGGTGTAGTTGGTGGTATACTTATTTTCAAAATTAGTCTGATGCCGCGTACAGATGAAAAAAAACGACGTTTTAAATCATGAAATCAAACAACGTTTTTGAAACTTCATTTTCAAAAACGACGTTGCCTACACACCATCGTTTTTTCAAAATGCTCTAGCAAAGCGCGGTTACGTTCACCACTCTTTTCCATTGAAGCTAGCTTCATAACTTGCTTCTGAGCATGCGCGGGTTTAAAAACGTTGTTTTAAACTTCATTTTGCCCACACACTATCATTTAAATTGACACAAAAAACGACGTTTTGAAAAACGACACAAAAAATTCAAGCATGGTCGTTTTTTTGAAGACATAAAACAACGTTTTGCCCACACATGATCATTTTAAATGACGTTTTTTAAAACGTTGGTTTTTTTTCATCACAAAAAACGACCGTCTGTACGCGGCATGAGTCTTGGGAAGGCCAGTATGTTTTTAGGACTCTGACAGCTATGAGAGTGGCAATTTGCACAGAGCTTTGTGACAAATGCTGCAGAACTAGGAAAAGTTTATCAAATCTGCTAATAATGGATGGTATAAATATGGATAGAAGTAAATGATGTAAACTTTCTGAATTGTTGTATTGTTTCTTGACGTCCCTTTCATTTCCTTGTTTTCCTGAGTTCCTGTTTATATTTTTTATGTCAAAACCTAAAACTCAAAACAATACAACTATTTTTTTTCCTATTACAATACAAGACTTCATGGGTTAACTCTGTTTTCTCTTTTTTAGACACCATTCAGCAATCCTTTATTAGCCCTGATGCAGACGTTTACCATGATGCTTGGAGATATTAACTATCACGATGGGTTCCTTGTCCCGTTCCTTGAAAACCAGATAGAAAATCCAGTTTTCACCTTCCTCCATCTGATTGTTTTCACATTGTTAATTCCGATCCTATTGATGAACCTGCTTGTAAGTGACTTGAGATAGTAATTCCATAAGTGAGAATGTGAAAGCTAAAAAAATAACCCCTGCACAATTGGCAATCCTAATTACAATATTTGTATATACGCTGTTGCTTGCACTGACATGTTTCCACACCCTTAATGAGCATTTATCAATAAAGTGCAGTGCAATTTCACTGTGCATAAATGTACAATCACCTTATAGTAATACATATTCCAAATTTAGTGAAAAATATTCAAAATAAACAATATGAGAAAACACGTGCTGTAGATTATACACTTTTCAAAAATAGTATGAATAGATATTTTAAAAGATAATCCCTCCTTGCAATCTTCTGGGACACGTCACAGGTCCTAGAAGATTGCCCAGGCCAATCACATTGCGCTGTGCGGCTCGCACTCGAGCGCCCACAGTAACAATGCCAGCGCAGGGGAGAGGAGCGGGGCTTCGTGCGGCCGCATCGCTAGACCGTGGGACAGGTGAGTGCCTGATTCAGAAAAGTCAGCAGCTACACTTTTTGTAGCTGCTGACTTTTAAATGGGTTGAACTGCGCTTTAAAGGGGTTGTAAAGGTTTATTTTCTAAATAGGTTCCTTTAAGCTAGTGCATTGTTGGTTCACTTACCTTTTCCTTCGATTTCCCTTCTAATTTTTTTGTTTTCTTTGTCTGAATTTCTCACTTCCTGTTCCTCCTCAGTAAGCTGTTCAGTAAGCTGTTCTGGCTGACTAACCACCGCTCAGTTGATGGTGGCAAGTTTACTGAGGAGAAACAGGAAGTAAGAAATTCAGACAAAGAGAAACATTTAGAAGGGAAATTGAAGGAAAATGTAAGTGAACCAACCATGCACTAGCTTAACCACTTCAGCCCCGGACCATTTTGCTGGTCAATGACCGGGCCACTTTTTGCGATTCGGCACTGCGTCGCTTTAACTGACAATTGTGCGGTCATGCGACGTGGCTCCCAAACAAAATGGCATCCTTTTTTTCCCCACAAATAGAGCTTTCTTTTGGTGGTATTTGATCACCTCTGCAGTTTTTATTTTTTGCACTATAAACAAAAATAGAGCGACAATTTTGAAAAAAGATGAATATTTTTTACTTTTTGCTATAATAAATATCCCCCAAAAATATCTAAAAAATATATATTTTTCCTCAGTTTAGGCCGATACGTATTCTTCTACATATTTTTCGTTAAAAAAAAACGCAATAAGCGTTTATTGATTGGTTTGCGCAAAAGTTATAGCTTCTACAATATAGGGGATAGTTTTATGGCATTTTTATTAATATTTTTTTTTACTAGTAATGGCGGCGATCTGCGATTTTTATCGGTACTGCGACCTTATGGCGGACACTTTTGACATATTTTTGGGACCATTGGCATTTTATAGCGATCAGTGCTATAAAAATGCATTGGTTACTGTAAAAATTTCACTGGCAGGGAAGGGGTTAACACTAGGGGCGATCAAAGGGTTAATTATGTTCCCTCATTGTGTTATAACTGAAGGGGGGTGGGACTGACTAGGGGAAATGACAGAGTGCTGTTCATACATTGTATGAACATGCGATCAGTCATTTCTCCCCCTGAAAGTTCTCGCTCTGTAACGAGTGATCGCGAGTGCCCGCCGGGCACTTGCATCGGCACCAGGGGCGAGCAGGGGGCGAACGCGCACCCCTAGTTGCCGTAATGCAAAATCACGTTATATTACGTGATTTTGCGCAGCCGAGCCGACCTGCCTCCGTAAAACTACGGTGGGCGGTCGGCAAGCGGTTAAAGGAACCTATTTAGAAAATAAAAAAACAAACCTTTACAACCCCTTTATACTAATCTTTGGGCTACTTTTCCTGCAAGAGTAAAGGGCATTTAGAGGAGAAAATCAAGCCCCCAGTGTGCATGAGGCCTAAAAAGTGTTATTGTACTGTAATAAATTACACTATCAAATTTTTGGGAAAGAAAAGTAAAATAACATGGAGCTACCCATTAATGGAAATAAGGAAAGAGATTACATTGATCGTATCTAGCATATTTTAAAATCATTGTATTGAAAATGTAAACAGAATCATAAGAGCCGGTTCACACTGGGGCGGCACGACTTCGGGGGCGACTCGGCAAGGCGTCCTGAAGACGACTTCAGAGGCGACTTGCAAAATGACTTCTGTATAGAAGTCAATGCAAGTCACCCCGAGTCGCCCCCAAAGTCGTACAAGAACCTTTTTCTAAGTCGGAGCGACTTGAGTCGCTCCTATTAGAACGGTTCTATTGAATAGGATGGGACGCAACTTGTCAGGCGGCTGAGTCGCCTGCCGAGTCGCTCCAGTGTGAACCGGCTCTAAGTCACTCGTTAAACCAACTACATTCCAAAATAATTGATTGTTTTTTTACGCAAATGCACAATTTCTTCAATGTTGTTTTCATGTACACTACAGATTGGTCTGGCTGTTGGTGATATTGCAGAAGTACAAAGAAATGCAGCACTTAAAAGGATTGCAATGCAGGTAAACGCCTTTTTTTTTAATGTTCTGGTATTCTTTGCAAAGTGAAATGTCGCCACATTCCCTAAGCTCTCAAATTCTCTTGCCAAGTGCAACTTCTCTTGCAAAGTGAACAACCTTTAGTATATCGCACACTTATATCTTTAGCAAAACACATGATTCATTTTAGTTGTAAAAGAGTACCCCTTTTCTTTACTTGAATAACATGATTGTTTCTCTCAAGCTTCTCTTGTGACTAAAAGCCAAAGCAGCCTTGGTCATATGGTCTCTGGCTACTACTTTGGGTCTTTCCTATTGCAGACATTTTGGAGTTTAAGTGATACCCTTTGTTGACTAATGTAAGTTATTAAAGATGCAAGCTTTTGGGATAACTTAGATCCCATCTTCAGTCTTTATATCGTTCTGAAAAATGGTTCCTAAACCAACATATTTCTACGCAAGGTTTTAAGTAAGAACAATGGCATAAACGGCAATGACCGTGCTGTTATTGCTTGCTAAGGATGTGGCGGGTGGAGGCATCTACTGCCATTTATTGTGATTGATGAGGATCTACATCACTGGCCAATGTGATTGCAGATGAAAGTCTTTTTATTTGCTGTTTACTTTTTGTATAATAATACTTTATGCTATACTTTAACATTTTGTTATACTTAAAGAGGCCTTTCAGATTCTGATAAGCCCCCAACCCACAGAACCCCACATCCCTGACCAAGTGGTTGAGGCACTTGTCCTCATAAACATGGGGACAAGGTGCTTTGACAGGGGGATTCCCCTAAGCAAGGTACCCCCCATGTTGACGCATGTGGCCTCCCATCTTCCCTGGTCAGCATGGCTGCATGCTCAGATTAAGGTTCTGGTATGGATTTTTGAGGGTTACCCCATGCATTTTGTTTGCATGAGGTTCTCCCTTAAAATCCGTACCGGATCCCAAGGAAATTTTTTAGCATTTTTTTTTTTAACAAGAAACAGAGCTTGCACGCATATGGCACCCTCTATGTATATATACAGTATAGTAAAATTACAAAATATACATAGTAGGAAAGTTAATACACATTAATAATTTTTACATTAAACTGATTACTTTAATATATACCATATGTCTAAATCTATATTCCCTTTGTGGCATTTTAACATGCATGATTTTGAATTTATCATAGTATTTTGGATTTATTTATATAGGTGAGCCTGCACACAAATCTAGAGAAAAAGCTGCCATACTGGTTTCTGAAGAGGGTGGATGAAATGAATTGCATTGTGTATCCCAATCTTCCAAGAATCTGGGGACATGCTGTGCGTTCAGTAAGTAGTCCAGTGTTCAGTTTTTTTTTTCCCAATAAATCCAAGTTTATTAAAATGTAGAAAAATGGTGTACAGACAATTATATCAATGGGTCAACATTCCCCATACAGTCAATAGCAAAAACAGTTGCTTGTATTCATAGCGACTACATTCCCTTCCGCAGATGTACCCCCTGGCATAAGTAAACTGAAGCAAGCACGTCCCCGATCATGTATAACATAAACCGAAACATTTTGATCGACAGTACCATTCATTAGGTCCCATATGACCCCAACCCTGTTAACCCCCCTCTGGCTCTCTTCGAGGGTCTGCCCCTCTACTCTCAGACAGTACACGTTTCTCCATCTTCCAGCCACCTGTCCCATACATTGGAAAATTTTTGTGGTCTTCCTCTATGCTTATAAATCATTTTCCTGTATGGGAGAATAGCATTCACCTCCCTCTTCCAGTCCCTTAGTGTCGGTGCCACAGGTTGCATCCATACTTTCGCTACTGCCTTTCTAGCTATAAATAACGTTTCACACAGAAATATTGCTTGATATTTTTCTATATCTACATCGGGCAGCAGTCCCAGCAAACACAACTTTGGGTCCATGCCCACTGGGGTTCCCATATTGTCATGGAGGAATTGTGTCACCTGCAACCAGTAAGCCTGTATATCCGAGCAGTGCCATAACATGTGATAAAACGAGCCCTCTTCAGCTGCACACATAGGACACACAGGGCTCCTCGTGGTTTGAAATTTAGCCATTCTCTGCGGTGTAATGTATGCCTGGTGTATTATATACAGTTGGGTTAACCTGTCTGATAGCTTGGGGGATGCAGCCTTAACCCCCTCCAGTATTTCATCCCACTCAGTGCTATCTATGGGGCCCAGCTCCCTCTCCCATTTTTGTTTGGCTACCTGCGCTATCCTGCTGGTCCTGCGCCTCCTGATAACATAGTAACAATTGGACGTGAGTTTAGCCGACTCCTTCCCGAATATCACATCCAGCACTTGTGGGGCGCTCACCTCTATACCTTCCATGCCCATCTGGGCTCTGAGGGCATGCCTGAGCTGCAAATATCTGAAGTGGAGCTGTGGTGGGAGGGAGAACTCCTCCCTTAGTCTGTTGTATGGCTTCGGGCCCGTTGCTGACATGACCTGAGACAAGTATAATATCCCGTACGATGCCCATATGCCGGGATCGGGCACCGTATCTAGCTCCGGCAGGGCATTATTTTTCCATAGCGGGGTGTGGGAGTGTATGTGGCTCCTGCCTTGTTTTTTAAGGCCAACGTCCCACACTTTTTGGTGGTGTGACAGCATGTCCGCCCCGAATCTAGGGGTCTTGCATCCTCCCAGCCCTCTCCTAAAGATTGCCTGCACTGGGGTGTGGAAAGGGCTATCCGGCTTATTACAGACTAGCGATCTATACCTCTGCGATTCAGACGTATTAAAATAGTAGAAGTGAGACAGTTGTGATGCTATATAATAATCTTGTATGTCCGGAAGAGAGCACCCCCCCTCCATATTTGGGTTTTGGAGTATACGCCATGCCAGCTTGTGCCTACCTGAGCCCCATACAAATGAGTTTAAAATAGCCTCAAACTGTTTGAAAATCTTCAGGGGTATGTAGAGGGGAGCATGCCATACCATATATAAAATTTTAGGCAATAGGATCATTTTAATTAGGTTTATTCTGCCCATCACTCCCAGGGGTAGCTTCGCCCACGCCTGCGTTCTAGATTTAATCACTGCAAATAGAGGTTCCACATTCAGAGGGACATAGTCTCTAAGGTTCCTCGTGACCCGCACCCCTAAATACTTAACATCTGCCACCCTCTGCAATGGTAATGCATGTGACACTGCTGGGGGGGGGAACTGATCCAGTGGAAGGATTTTGGACTTCTCCCAATTAATCCGCAGGCCGGAGTATTTTCCCACCTCCTCTATAATATTTAAGGCTGCTCTCAATGAGGGGCCCTGATCCTCCAGGTACAGTATCGTGTCGTCTGCATATAAGCCAATCTTTTCCCATGTGTTTCCCTTCCTGAGGCCCACTACCTCTGAGTTCATTCTAATGGCTATTGCCAACGGCTCGGCCGCCAATGCATATAACAATGGCGACAGGAGTCCAGTGTTCAGTTTAGCTTTTCTAACATTAGGTAAAGTACAAGCTAACAATGGTTGCATGTTGGAGTATTAACCATTTCATCTTTCATACTGTATATATACTCCCCCTTATGGACCAAAGCAGTATTTGCATTTCTGCTATGGGCCTGTTTTATCAGTGGTAGTGTTGTCGTTACTTAATCTCCCTGGCGGTATGATTATGTCAGATTTTTGATGCTGAAAGCAGTACAATTGTTTTGCATGGAAATTTGGCGTTTTATATTGTAGGCCTGTAATTCTTAGAAATAACTCACTTAAATCTGTCCAAACAAGAGTCTAGTAGACAATTAGACATCCCGGGTATGATAACGTTTGAAACACAAAATCATAAATTATAATAAAATAAATAACTATAAATAATTTTCAAAAATTAATATTATAATAATGATACAATTTATTCAATAATGTAATGAACTCAAAAACACTGAAATTTGCTCAGTTGCAGAATTGTCGCTGTCGTCACTTTGAGTGTCTGATGACGAAATTCCCCACAAATCACTATCGCTCAATTCTGCAAGTGTTCTAACTGTTTTCTAGCTGGTCTAAAACCACTTTTGACGTAAAGGGACACTGTTTGGTTGCTATGGACAATCTCCAGTTTCCAGGCAGAAAGAACAGTATTTATAATATAAAAGTGCATGTAGGACACTGGACAAACCACTAGGGACAATAGAAAGGTGAAATAATTTGATACAGTAATGTAATCTGTAAGATTACAGTGTACTGTATGTGTAATGTGTTATAAGGGAAAAACTTGCACGCTACTATGTTCTAATTTGTAGAATGTATGCGAAATGTGTTTTGCACTTTTTGAATTTCCCACTGGGCTCCATCCCCGTGCGTCACTCGCAGGGAACGGAGCCCGGCATACAGTACATCAGGCGTAAAACACAGCAGCCGCACACAGCGGGGAGACATCGCAGGATCCAGGGGACAAGATAAGCTACCGTATTTATCTTGGTATAGCGCGCACCGGCGTATAGCGCGCACCCAGTTCTAGGAGGGAAATTTCCTGAAAAAAAAATTACTTACAGTTTAAATGTCCCTCTTCGGTGTCTTGCCCGGCGTCCATTGGCGGCCTTGTCCGGCATCCGTCTTTGGCCTTCGTGGTGTCCTCCCTGCTTCTCCCACGCTGTCTCCGAGCGCCGCCGCCGACATATACCGAGCGTAGTACACTCGGGTACACTCGGCTAGGCTCGGCCCCTCTCGCAGGGTGTGACCGCGAGCCTAGCCGAGCGTGGCCGAGCCTAGCTGAGTGTACCCGAGTGTACTGCGCTCGGTATATGTCGGCGGCGGCGCTCAGAGACAGGGGATCGGCGTATAACGCGCACCCACGATTTCCCCCTGTTTTTAAGGGGAAAAAAGTGCGCGTTATACGCTGATAAATACGGTACTTTCCCTGAATATTGTGATGCAGCCCCGAGTGTGGCTCGGGGTTACCGCTCTTGGTATGGAAAATTCACCCTGAGCCACACTCGGGAATAAGGAATAAGAAGGTTAAGACTGGCCATACATGTTCAAGTTCCTTGTACAATTCTCCTTAAGATTTACCAAAAAACATATAATATGACGTCAAAACTAAACAACTTTCAATTGTATCTAATTAGGGCAGGCCCTACATAGTTTAAGGTAAATCTAAAGGCAAATTGCTCAGTCTCGTCTGCCGACATCGCAGGCACCCTGGACAGGTAAGTGTCCATTTATTAAAAGTCAGCAGCTGCAGTATTTGTAGCTGCTGGCTTTTAATATTTTTTTTTTTTTTTTTTTTAAGGTGGACCTCCGCTTTAAACAGAATAAAGAATAGTTTGCCTCTCTGTTCATATTGCTAAAAGAGGAACTGCAGTCTGCTCACATAATTTGTAATAAAAACATCTTTGCCATTCTGAAGTTTCCCTCCAACCATTTTGCACATTATTTTATATATACTATGACTGTGTACTTGCCAAATATGGTGCATACATCTCCCTCCACTGAGTCTGGCTGCAACCATTTTAACTGTAGGAAGCTGAAGCTGCTGCCTGTTCACTTTCTGGATTTACACAGACACACAAAGGCACACCTTCAGCTCTGCAGCTCTAATTGGCCCTCTTACGACTCATCCCCTTTCACAAGATTGAAATAGAGCTGTGCATGATGTCATAAGCCTAGGCTTTTTACCAGACAAGAAACAAATGTTTTACTATCCAAAGTTAAAACCACAGGGGCAGAACATTTAATAGATGGAAAGATGAAAAAATAACTGAAGTTTCGCTTTAATAGCAACCGTTTGATTTTTTTAATTTTCCTGATGATTTCAGTAGAATAATGCTGCGTACACATGATCAAATTTCCCGATGGAAAAGAATGTGGGCCCCATCAGACTTTTTTCCATCGGAGTAAAAAAATAGAACATGTTTTAAATTCTTCAGATGGCAAAAAATCAGATATGAAATTCCGATCGTCTGTGTGGAATTCTGTCGGAGAAAAATCCACGCATGCTCAGAATCAAGTCGACGCATGCTCGGAAGCATTGAACTTCCTTTTTCTCGGCTCGTCGTAGTGTGTTAGGTCACCGCGTTGTGGACGCTCGGAATTTAGTCTGACAGTGTGTATGCAAGACAGCTTGAACATAATTCCAATGAAAAAATCCATCGTATTTTAGGCCATCGGATACTCTGATCGCATTACACTTGGTTTTAGCTAAAGTGGAACTCTGCGCTCTCAATCAGCATTGACTATTTTTAATCCTTACCCTGCATTAGTAAGTAGATAGGAATGTATATCATATTACTTGTTTTAAGCTTATTTTTATTTCTTTTTCTTTTTAGTTAGTTGGTTTCCAAGCCTAGGCAAATGATCTCGTACATCCCAGTAGACTTTAGCGGGGGAAGATAGGCTTTCTCAGCTAAGCATGCAGCTAATCCCAGCTAACATGCAGCTCCTGTCTGCATGTCTGAGCTAAAGGCAGATAGATTCCAGGAAGTAAATGCTACATGAATCATCTGTGCTTACTCAATATGGTCATGGCCAGAAAAACTAAGGAGTGTTTTTTTAAAGCTGATTTCTTTATGCAAAATAAAGCATGGACACATGGATGGGGGAGTTTGCTTTGAATATTAAAAATGTATTAAAATAGTGTTTTTGGTTTGTGGTGCTCAGATGCAGTGTAGTCCCGATTTAAACATTAGCACTAGACTAGCCCCCCCTCACCAGGGTTGCCAACTGTCAGTAAATGTACAAACAATTTGTAAAATTCGTAATTTTTGCATCTGTCCATAAATGTCCATTACGGACGTACAGACTAGACGTCCATAATGGACATTTATGGACAGATGAAAAAATTACGGATTTTACAAACTGTTGGTAAATTTACTGAAAGTTGGCAACCCTGCCCCTCACATGATTCTACACTGACTTCTGAGCTACTGTACTTGGGCTTTGACAATTCACTTATACATATGAATGTTGAGTTAGTTTAATAAATTGCCATGGAAACATTGTTGAGTTTTGACCCCATAAGATACTTTGATTGCGGAGACAATAAAGCTACTTTTTGTAAAGAAGTGCAGAATGGTGACCTTTTTGAAATATCGTGTCTAAAATACTATTGTACAACCTTGGAAAAATTGGGAGAGGACAGAGGGAAGAGGGTAATCTGTAAATGTATGTGTGTATGCAAAAAAATATTTAAACAAATAAAAATTGATTTTAAAAAAATACATTAGTACTTCACGCTACAGTATTGCAT
The DNA here is from genome assembly GCF_905171775.1 of Rana temporaria. NCBI lineage: Eukaryota > Metazoa > Chordata > Amphibia > Anura > Ranidae > Rana > Rana temporaria. Next base: position 338,078,971 of record NC_053493.1, on the reverse strand, counting down.
CACATCAATCTGGTTATGTTGACTAAAAATACCAACTTTCCAACTTAATAACTTTAAAACTTAATAGTGAAATTGTTTGAATATATAGCAGTGTGTAAATATACAGAATATAAATGACAATTTTTCTTTCTTCATCAGACTTTGTTTAAGCATTTCCTTGAGTGTGATGGCTTTAAAGTTGAAGCTCCTATCAATGATGCAACGATGGAACTCGAGCTGTGGAAACAAAAAAACAGGTTAGCATATGCAACAGTTTATAAAGAACAATCATAGGGATGTGTGCCGAAACCTTGGCAACTGCAATTGTAGATCACTAAGCACAGGGCAAAAAATGAATACAGTTTATGGGATGTGTTATTACTATGTTTTGTTAATTATATGTCCTGTATTGTTTTAAGTTGTTCATTCTTTATTCCAAAGGCTCCATTATAGAATAATGCACCCTGTGTCTTATATGTCAAAATTCAGTACTAAGCCCCTTCCTCTTGTAATAAGATCCACCCCTTCACACTCCAGCTGTAATGGATCCTGTAGACCAGGAGTCTGCAAACTTTCCAAACAATAGACTTTAGGGGGGCCAGACTGTGGCCAATGGAAGTAGAAAATGTCATTGGTGAGATTACAAATGTCCCCAAACACGTAGGTCAATATGAGAAGGTCACTGGGAGGAATAGTGCCCCAATGATGGTGTCACTGGGAGGAATAGTGCCCGTCCTTGGTGTCACTGGGAGGAATAGTGTCCCATCATTGGTGTCAGTAGGAGGGATAGTGCCCCATCATTGGTATTATTGGGAGGAATAGCACCCCATCATTGGTATCAGTGGGAGGAATATTGGCCCATTGTTGGTGTCACTGGGAGGAATAGTGCAGCCTCTTTGGTGTCAATGGAGGAATATGTGTAGAAAAATGTAGCGCTAACAATGAAACAATTAGTGATAAACAACTGTAAAAGATAACGTGCAACACCACGTGAATTAATGGTATATTAAAGTCCATATATTAATGACTGAATCGGTGAATCCTTCTCAAATGAATGGAAAACGCACACATAATCCAATGCTTAAAAAATGTGAAGAGTCCACCACCACTTATGACAAGGGGCTTATTGGATCGATTGGACCCAGACAGGCATATACCTACTAGGCCAATCAAACTTTGTTAAAGATGATACGCTGAAGAGGGTACACCATACACGTCATGCGATTCGGTATCAATGAAGAAAACCTCAGGCAAATGGTATGAAAATGGTTTTCAGCAAGCAGCGACGTTCACACGGAGGGTATATCAGTAATCTAACCGATAAGTATAAAAAAGAAAAAGCAGGGCGCACATAGCATAATTCCGTAAAAAAAAAAAACAATATTTATTTTAAAAGAGAGTAACTCACATTTTGCAATGTTCAATCGAGCTCATAAAAAAAGGGTAGCAGGAACAACAGCAGTTCATCCCAACATGTTTCGTTACAAAAAGAACATCAATGGAGGAATAGTTTCTTATGTCTGTGGAGGAATAGAGCGCCATCATTTCTGTCTTTGGGAGGAATACTGCCCCAAGGGCCAGATAAATGCAAACAAAGGGCAGAATCAGGCCCGCAGGCCACAGTTTGGAGACCGGTGCTGTAGACAATGGGGTTGATTTACTAACACTGGAGAGTGCACTGGTGCAACTCTGCATAGAAACCAATCAGCTTCAATTTTTTTGTGTCAAAGCTTAACCTTCCTGGCGGTATGATTATGTCAGATTTTTTAAAGCGGTACATTTTTTGCATGTAAATTTGGCGTTTTATATTGCAGGCCCGTAATTCTTAGGAACAACTCACTTAAATCTGTCCAAACAACAGACATCACGGGTATGATAAAGTTTAAAACACAAAATCATAAATTATAATATAATAAACAAATATAAATAATAAAATAACAAATACATTTATTCAATAAATTGTACAGTATTCAATAAGCAAATCAAAAACACTGAAATTTGTCCAAACAAGGGTGCAATATTACTAGTCACTTCATATTGGTTTACTGCACAAAGACCGACGTCACAATCAGGACAAGGGAACCTGGTTTCCTTTCGTATTTTCTTTCCACTGTCATCTCTCTTTGGGTAAAAAAACACGCACATCCTTTTGGTGCTAACTTTTTCTCAGTTGGTGGCATGTAGTCCATGAAGTGATGACTAGTGTTGCTCACGAATATTCTTATTGCGAATATTCGGCTTGAATATGGCATATTCGAGTATTCGCGAATATATCGAATTTCGCGGCCAATATTCGCTATTCCGAATATTCGCATTTTTTCAATTTTATTTTTAAAACAGATCACATCCTAGTGATCTCCATCGACGTCTAAAAGCATTGCTGGTATGATTAGAGACACTGGGCCGAGTAGCTGAAGCGATCATTTTATATTGCCGAATATTCGCAATGCGAATATTCGGCAATAGGAATATTGCGCGATTATTTTCTCCGCCCTTCTTTTGCATCAGAGTTCTCCTACCACAGTTGTTAAAATTTCGCTATCATTTTCGCATCCGCATTAGCGCAATTTCGCAATATTGTTTTCCGAATATTCTTATTTTTTAAATTTTATTTTTAAAACAGATCACATCCTAGTGATCTCTATCGACGTCTAAAAGCATTGCTGGTATGATTAGAGACACTGGGCCGAGTAGCTGAAGCGATCATTTTATATTGCCGAATATTCGCAATGCGAATATTCGGCAATAGGAATATTGCGTGATTATTTTCTCCGCCCTTCTTTTGCATCAGAGCCAATCATAGTTCTCCTACCACAGTTGTCGAAATTCCGCAATAATTTTCGCATTTGCGAAAATTCGATAATATATCACGAATATTCGATTTCAGCATGAGCCAATCAGAGTTCTCCTACCGCACTTGTCTAAATTTCGCAATTATTTTCGCATTCGCAATAGCGAAATTTCGCAAAAATTTCATTTGGATAAAATATCACGAATATTCGATTTTAGCGAATATTTCTCGAATATTCGGCTATATATTCGTGATATATCGCGATATCGAATATGGCGTATTCCGCTCAACACTAGTGATGACCAGTCAGGCATTCCAGGTTGACAACGCCAGCAGCACGACATCCAGCTCTATTCACAGCCATTGGTGTTTGGTGGTTCACAAAGATCAGTTTGGCAACTTTCAAAATAAGGTCAGATTGAATCACTGGATTGTGACTCTTTTTGAGCAGAATGTAGGCATTCCACAAGCATTGCTCAAGAAGATGCCTGTAGATCTTCTTTGTAGTACATTTTTTTCTGTTTCCTCATCACTGGATAAAATGTAATTTCTTGGTCGGCTCTGTCAACACCTCCCATCGTGTTATTGTAGTATATGACTACTTGTGGCTTCATGATTTCTTTCCCACCTTTTGTGCATACCATAACAGTGGAGGTATTATGGACTATACTCATTAGGCACACATCTTTCTTGTCACGCCATCGCAGTGCCATCATTTTGCCTTTCTGCCAGGCAACCGTTTCTCCAGTCTTCAGCTTCTTATTGCCAAACATTGGCGGCATGTTGCACCGGTTAGCCCAGCGGTTTAATAGGCATCTGTTTTGTTCTGCAGAAGAAACTCATCAAGTTCAGGAGATGTGTAAAAGTTGTCGGTTGTTACGCAATAGTCCTGATTTAACAATGGCTTAATTAGTGAAAGAACAGAAGATGTTGCCATTCCATAGTTGCTGTATTTTGGGTGGGATTTTGTTCCTTTCCCAGTGTTTAGGACTCAATCCCAAATGTAGCCAGTTGACGATTCTCAAAACATGAAGGATTTTACGCCAAATCGCACTTTCTTAGATGTCATGTATTGTATCCAGCTGAGCCATTAGACTTTCATCTATGCTAATGTCTCATTCTGGCACATAGCTCAGTTGGAAAAAAATTTAATCATTTGAGATACTTACCAAATTTTCTTGAGTTTTGGCACAGGATGTTTTACCAAATTCTTTGTTGTTTTTGAAGTGTATTTCATTATCAGGGAAAATCTGTACTCTGACATGACCGTACCAAAGAACGGAGTGGCAAGTAATTTGTTAGCTGTCCAGTACCACTTCTGCAGGGGTTTCTCCACCACTCCCTAAAGTATTATTAGGCCCAGAAATGTCCAAATGTCATCTTTAGTCACTGTTTCACACTTTCTACTTTTTTTAAACTTTTGATGCGTAGGAGCTTCTTGCTCTTGGTATAGGTTTTTCTCCATAACTATTTTTCCAATAACCTCATCGGTCAGAAATAGTTGTAGGTTGCCAGGGGATTGTCATATTCAACTTCCACTTTCATACCAGGTACTCCAGTAAATGGGAATCTTGGGGGCACTGCGTGATCCATACCACAGTCAATAGAGCACCAAGTTCTCACATCACTGAGCTCAGTCACAGTATCGGCACTTTCCGTGTCTGATGACGAATTTCCCACGAATAACTATTGCTCAATTCTGCAAGTGATTCTAATTTGCTATCGCTGTTTTCTAGCAGATCTAAACTGCTTTTGATGTCGTTCTCAAGTTTCCAGGTGGAAAGACTGTCAGAAAGAACAGTAAAACTGCAGTCAGGGCAATGGACAGAGCAGTGGGGACAAACTGAGGTGAAATGATTTGATACATTGTAATGTTATTGGATTACAATACTGTATGTGTTGTGTTTTATACTTTTTGAAATTGACGCCAGGTTTCACCCCATGCGACACAACACTCGCTGGGAACAGAGCCCGGAACACAGAGCATCGGGCGGAGGATCCGGCCACCGGACACATCGGGAGTACATCGCGGGATCCTGGGGACAAGGTAAGTAACCTCTTCCTGGATCCTGCGTTGTAATCCTGAGAGTGGCTCGGGGGGACCAGCTAATGGTACTGAAATGTAACCCTGAGCCACACTCGGGAATACCGCCAAGGAGTTTAATTGAATAAACTGTTGATTGGCTACCATACACAGCTCCACCAGATTTTGCAAAATCAACTCCATTTTGTCTAGTTATTACTAATGACAACATTTTTTATTTATTTTTTGGTTTGGAACAAGGCCTTTTATTGCTTTCAGTGGCCATATTAGGGAGATAAATCCTCTCTAATTGTTCTATTTACCATTATCACCTGAAGTCAAAGTAAAAGTGAAAGAAAAGGCCACATTATGTCACAAGAACAGAAATAAAGGAGAAATCGTCCAGCAGGGATACTATTTCTGGTGAGCCTGGTGACAACTAGAGATTCCTTGGCTTTGGGTGGATTTCCTCTTCCAGTTTTGACTATGGCACAGAGGTTATAACCCTTACCCTATCTATCCAAAAAAAAAAAATACCTTTAGTTCTACTCTAAGGCCTCGTACACACGGCCGAGGAACTCGACGTGCCAAACACATCGAGTTCCTCGGCCAGTTCAGCCCTGAAGCCGCAGAGGAGCTCGGCGGGAGGAGAGCTCCCATAGAACAACGAGGAAATAGAGAACATGTTCTCTATTTCCTCGTCGAGCTCTTCGTCGGCTTCCTCGGCCGAAAGTGTACACACTTGTACTTGTGGCTTCATGATTTCTTTCCCACCTTTTGTGCATACCATAACAGTGGAGGTATTATGGACTATACTCATTAGGCACACATCTTTCTTGTCACGCCATCGCAGTGCCATCATTTTGCCTTTCTGCCAGGCAACCGTTTCTCCAGTCTTCAGCTTCTTATTGCCAAACATTGGCGGCATGTTGCACCGGTTAGCCCAGCGGTTTAATAGGCATCTGTTTTGTTCTGCAGAAGAAACTCATCAAGTTCAGGAGATGTGTAAAAGTTGTCGGTTGTTACGCAATAGTCCTGATTTAACAATGGCTTAATTAGTGAAAGAACAGAAGATGTTGCCATTCCATAGTTGCTGTATTTTGGGTGGGATTTTGTTCCTTTCCCAGTGTTTAGGACTCAATCCCAAATGTAGCCAGTTGACGATTCTCAAAACATGAAGGATTTTACGCCAAATCGCACTTTCTTAGATGTCATGTATTGTATCCAGCTGAGCCATTAGACTTTCATCTATGCTAATGTCTCATTCTGGCACATAGCTCAGTTGGAAAAAAATTTAATCATTTGAGATACTTACCAAATTTTCTTGAGTTTTGGCACAGGATGTTTTACCAAATTCTTTGTTGTTTTTGAAGTGTATTTCATTATCAGGGAAAATCTGTACTCTGACATGACCGTACCAAAGAACGGAGTGGCAAGTAATTTGTTAGCTGTCCAGTACCACTTCTGCAGGGGTTTCTCCACCACTCCCTAAAGTATTATTAGGCCCAGAAATGTCCAAATGTCATCTTTAGTCACTGTTTCACACTTTCTACTTTTTTTAAACTTTTGATGCGTAGGAGCTTCTTGCTCTTGGTATAGGTTTTTCTCCATAACTATTTTTCCAATAACCTCATCGGTCAGAAATAGTTGTAGGTTGCCAGGGGATTGTCATATTCAACTTCCACTTTCATACCAGGTACTCCAGTAAATGGGAATCTTGGGGGCACTGCGTGATCCATACCACAGTCAATAGAGCACCAAGTTCTCACATCACTGAGCTCAGTCACAGTATCGGCACTTTCCGTGTCTGATGACGAATTTCCCACGAATAACTATTGCTCAATTCTGCAAGTGATTCTAATTTGCTATCGCTGTTTTCTAGCAGATCTAAACTGCTTTTGATGTCGTTCTCAAGTTTCCAGGTGGAAAGACTGTCAGAAAGAACAGTAAAACTGCAGTCAGGGCAATGGACAGAGCAGTGGGGACAAACTGAGGTGAAATGATTTGATACATTGTAATGTTATTGGATTACAATACTGTATGTGTTGTGTTTTATACTTTTTGAAATTGACGCCAGGTTTCACCCCATGCGACACAACACTCGCTGGGAACAGAGCCCGGAACACAGAGCATCGGGCGGAGGATCCGGCCACCGGACACATCGGGAGTACATCGCGGGATCCTGGGGACAAGGTAAGTAACCTCTTCCTGGATCCTGCGTTGTAATCCTGAGAGTGGCTCGGGGGGACCAGCTAATGGTACTGAAATGTAACCCTGAGCCACACTCGGGAATACCGCCAAGGAGTTTAATTGAATAAACTGTTGATTGGCTACCATACACAGCTCCACCAGATTTTGCAAAATCAACTCCATTTTGTCTAGTTATTACTAATGACAACATTTTTTATTTATTTTTTGGTTTGGAACAAGGCCTTTTATTGCTTTCAGTGGCCATATTAGGGAGATAAATCCTCTCTAATTGTTCTATTTACCATTATCACCTGAAGTCAAAGTAAAAGTGAAAGAAAAGGCCACATTATGTCACAAGAACAGAAATAAAGGAGAAATCGTCCAGCAGGGATACTATTTCTGGTGAGCCTGGTGACAACTAGAGATTCCTTGGCTTTGGGTGGATTTCCTCTTCTAGTTTTGACTATGGCACAGAGGTTATAACCCTTACCCTATCTATCCAAAAAAAAAAAATACCTTTAGTTCTACTCTAAGGCCTCGTACACACGGCCGAGGAACTCGACGTGCCAAACACATCGAGTTCCTCGGCCAGTTCAGCCCTGAAGCCGCAGAGGAGCTCGGCGGGAGGAGAGCTCCCATAGAACAACGAGGAAATAGAGAACATGTTCTCTATTTCCTCGTCGAGCTCTTCGTCGGCTTCCTCGGCCGAAAGTGTACACACGACCAGTTTCCTCGGCAGAATTCAGCCAGAAACTCGGTCGGAAGCTGAATTCTGCCGAGGAAACTGGTCGTGTGTACGGGGCCTCACAGTGCTCTAATCCTGATTATGTACCACAGTACTGTTTCCCCATTATATATATATATATATATATATATATATATATATATATAAATATATATATATATATATATATACACACACATAGGTAGATTCACGTAGATTGGCCCAACTTTAGGGCGGCCTAGCCTAGCCTTTTTAGGCTACACCGCCGTAAATTATTTAGGCTAGTAGTGATTCACAATCTACTTACCTGCTAATCTACGACGGTGTAGCCTAAAACGAGCGGGCGTAAGGGCGCCTAATTCAAATGACTTGGAGGGGGCGTGTTGTATGGAAAGGAGGCTTGACCTCACGTTTTTTGACGTTTTTTGACACTGCACATGCGCCGGGCGACTACATTTCCCAGTGCGCATTGCGGCTAAGTAGGCCGTACGGGCCTATTGATTTTGGCACGGACGTAAACGACGTAACTCCCGATTCGCGGACGACTTACGCAAACAACGTAAAAAATTCGAAACTCGTGACGGGAACGGTGGCCATACTTTAACATTGTTATTCCACCTCATAGGTGGAATAACTTTAGGCCGCCTAAGGCCTTACAGAAACGACGTTAATCGACTGCGGCGGGCTCGCGTTCGTTCGGGAATCGGCGTACTAGCTCATTTACATAATCTAGGCCGACCGCAATGGAAGCGCCACCTAGCGGTCAGCCAAAACATTGCAATCTAAGATAGGACGGCGCAAGCCGTCCTATCTTAGATATGTTTAAGTGTATCTCTGTTAGAGAATACACTTAAACATAGGTCGGCTTAGATTCAGAGTTAGGTCGGCTTATCTGTAGATAAGCCAGCCTAACTCTTTGTGAATCTACTTAACAGTATATATACGTAGCATGAAGCAAAAGGGTGAAAATGAGATTGTCACTTCTATGTCACTGCTCTTAAAAATTGTTGAGCTGCAGCTTCCACAGGGGTTCTTGATGTTTGCTCAGTAGATCTTTCTAATGGAACTGAGGTTAGATTTTAGCAGGAAGTGTTCCAGTGGTCTTTTCTTTATTTAAGGGGAACCAAGGAGGAGTTTATCTGCAGGACCACTTTCCATTATGTGTAAGTATGCACAGTATACTTGCATATAATGGCAAACCTACTACAGAGTTTGCTTTCCCCTAGTTATACCAGCTCCACACACTCTGTTGTTGCTCCACAGCCACATGTGCCATCTTCTCCTCTTCTTCTTCTGCACTAGGGATGAGCTTAGTGGTCTATTTAGAACATTGGGCATAGACAAATGTGATCGCTTCAGACTGCCACAATATGCACCGGCTGCATCCTTACCAATCACTGACATCACCCGGCCCATTCACTTACTTGGCCAGGTAAGCAAATGGGGGAATGGAACCTTACATCACTGGCCATATTTGGCAATGAAGTCATCACAATTACTGCCCCTTCCTTTATATGTTTTTTTTCTGCGGGTTGGCGGGGAGGGGCATCTTTGATGATGCATTTCAAACTTTTGACGTTTTTTTATTTTTATTTCTGCGTTACATCTTTTTTTTTTGTGAATGAGTAAGGGTACTATGTACACCCTACTCATTCATGTGGGGAGTGGTATCTGGGGGTACCAAAAAACTCTGCCTACTAAAAAAAAAAAATCTCTGTCTCCTTTCTGGATTTAACTTATTATTGCAAGAGTGGTATATTGTTGTATTGCATAACTATATCAAAGAAAATGTTTGGATTATTTAAAGCTTTAAAATCTGCTTACTCTTTAATCCATATCTCACATGCACCAATGTACCATTAATTGATCTAAACGCCATAGCTAAATGTATGTGCAACTATGCTTTCACAGGTTGAAGGATCTATCCTCAGTTATGCAGAAGCAGCATGAACTGATCAAGCTGATCATTCAGAAAATGGAGATTGTGTCAGAGGCAGAAGATGAAGACAATCAGGATCAATTACAGCATAACAAACCAAGGCAACAGAAGATGCCTGAAGGCAAAGAAAGCAAGTGGGATTGTGTGATGAAAGCTGTGAAGTGCAAAAACGCAAATTAGGGAAAAAAGTGATGCTGTCTCTGTGCATGATAAGAGGTCAATCGTATTTAGTCACAACTTGTTGTAGATCTAGTTGCATTTTACCTTTTTTGATGATAACTACATTTATTTGTAAGTAGGACAAGGACCAGTTGAACATGTACAGTATGTTTTGCTTCCTGATACTTTTGAGCCTCCATTACAAATAATGGCAACCTTTTCCACTCCAACCTTGTTACACCTAATGCCGCGTACACACGATCGGGCTTTTGCCCAGCCAAATCAGACTTTTTCCATCGGAAATCCGATCGCGTGCATTAGGATGAGGTTCAGGCTCACTGCTACCACAGGTTGAAGAGGAATCCCTAGGATTTGCAATTTTTACAAATTGCACACATTTGGCTATAAACCTTTCAGGTTTGCCACAAAAAATAAGTAACACCTATAATACAATCATCTTTTTCCTAGTCACAAGATCCAGTAGATTGAAGGGATGGATAACCCATATTGCCAGTGTGTGTAACTTGGCCCTGTTAGGGAGAGGTTACAATTCTGTGTATCAATAGATAATTATTTTAGGCCGCGTACACACGATTGGTCCATCCGATGAGAATGGTCTGATGGACCGTTTTCATCGGTCCAAAACGATCGTGTGTGGGCCCCATCGGTTAGTTAACCTTCGGTCAAAAAAATAGGAACTTGCTTTAAAATTGAACCGATGGACGCCTAACCGATAGGTCAAAACCGATTGTTAGTATGCAAAAGCATCGGTTAAAAACCAGCGCATGCTCAGAATCAAGTCGACGCATGCTTGGAGGCATTGAACCTCGTTTTTTTCAGCACGTCATTGTGTTTTACGTCACCACGTTGTGACACGATCGGTTAATTAACCAATGGTGTGTAGGCGCGACGGACCATCAGTCAGCTTCATCGGTTAACCGATGAGAACGGTCCTTCGGACCGTTCTCATCGGATGGACTGATCGTGTACGAGGCCTTACTTTTATATATTTTTTTATTTTGTCATTGGCACAGGTCCCCCATAGCAGTATTCAGCTTCCCATGTCATTTCTTTCACAAATCACCAGAATTTAACAACAAGATTTGCACACCTCCCTTTGCAAACTTTTACAAGCTTTACAAATCAGTTCTTAAACTCAACTAATCTCTAGTTACATCGCTACTATTGTATATTGCTATGGATATGTAACAGAACATCTAAACAGCAGTTTGAAGTCCAAGCAAGGTCTGTTTAACACACGCTTTACATGAAAATATAGCAGCAAAATCTTGTGTAGATCTTATTATTGTAAAATAATATAATGTTTAAGAATAGGTACATTTTTTGCTCAGTGTCATAAAATTAGGATAGAACAATAGAATCAAAAGCATTTAGACAAAAGCACTAGTTCAGAAAAAGGTGTCTTGCTATGGATTAACTATCTGCTAAGGAGGAACTTTATCTTTTCACGCACTCATAAACAGTAATATATATATTTTTATTTAAAATTCTCAACCAATTTAAGTCTACATATGAAGACTATAAAATGTAAGCATACAACTGGTTAGTATTGCTCATGCCCCTTTTGCTCGATTTTTATCTACTTCCCATCTACTATTGCTTTCACTTGACTGGTTAAACTGCACTTCAGGGCTCAGCTCTGTTTTTGATGTTAAAAAATGTATGGCTTAAATTTACATTGTGACATTGTAATTCTTGCTTGGCTTAAAAATCAAGTCCTTAGTAGAATCTTACTTATACCTGACTTAAGAAAGGGGCCACCTTAGTTGGCATTGTTAACTTGCGTTGAATATTTGTTGTAACTTATTAGTCTGAGCCTACTTGCAGTAGGTAATGGTCTACAGAGATATACACATAATAACATAAAGCATAAAGTCACAGAAGAAATTAGCTAAATTACTTATAGTGTGTTGTATTTATTTATTTTTGTTTTTCTTTCCTGTCCCATTTGCATGTAAACTTGAAAAGCTTTTGCCATTCACTTTTTATTAAGAAATATCTACACTGTATTATCACCCAGTTATCATTACAGTGCCATTATGAAAGGAAATGTAGTTCTTCGGTACACTGAAGGGAAGAGCTCTTTCCTTAGCAAACGTGCTGTAGATTAACTCAAACGTTATTGTAAATTAATTTTGTACAATTGGGTAGGAGTTGGGAATTATTAAATACCCATGGTAGAAAAGACAAGACCATTAAAGGGGAGGTTCACCCTAAAAACGACTTTCTAGTATTACATTGGCCCCCCACATTACAATACAATTATGCCTATTATGTTTTTTTGTATGCTGTACATACCTTAGGAACAGCTAATTCACCCGTGGCTTCCGGGTTGCGAGTCCCGCGGGAGTGGGCGTTCCTAACATGCTGGTGATGACAAAAAACGAGCTCCCCCCGTCGCTTAAGCTGCGTCACGATTGGCGAAAGGAGCCGAAAGGCGAGTCGGCGCTATACTGCGCCTGCGCACCGCCGTTCGGCTCCTTTCGGCAATCGTGACGCAGCTTACGCGACGGGGTGGGAGCTCGTTTTTGGTCATCACGTCAATCACCAGCATGATAGGAACGCCCACTCCCGCGGGACTCGCAACCCGGAAGCCACGGGTGAATTAGCTGTTCCTAAGGTATGTACAGCATACAAAAAAACATAATAGGCATAATTGTATTGTAATATGGGGGGCCAATGTAATACTAGAAAGTCGTTTTTAGGGTGAACCTCCCCTTTAAGCGGCTTAGAAAATAACTTCCAGTGTGGGTAAAGCAGCTGGGCATGCAGAGTCAAAGTGGATTCTGAGAAAGTCCATAAGGACTAAAGTGAGAGCTCCTTTTATCTGGACTATATTTTGTCACAATGCCATGTGCTAGAGTAGGTACCCCATTTGTCAACACTGTTCCACAGCCGAATACATGTGCTCTACACAAACACAAGTGGCTACAAGTACTGCTTACACATTAGAGGCAAGGACGAGTGCCAAAGCATTGGTGATGGACATGGAGCATTAACAGATAGCTGTACAAAGAATAGATAGTGCATTTTAGAGCAAATAGCCAGGCTCACTGGGAGACAGAACACAGGCTGGAGCTGTGTCACATTCACAAATGGTCATATGCATCAGCAGAGATACAATTAGGATCACCTTTTATTGTTATTTACCTGTAGGGGATGCAAGAATCATGCTAGCATAACGCCTGCAAAGAATACTGGAGGTGCAGGTGTACAGAGGTGGCAGATTCTTGTTATTTTGAATAGAGAAGGGTCTTTCTCTCTTGCAGTTATGAGCAAGCTAATCTTAGCTTGATGTCTGTGATGGAGTATAGAGGGGCTGCACCCAACTCTGGACCATCGGAGGATCCGCCAGTCCTCCACTGGACCAGTTTAAAGCGGTAGTTCCGCGGGAAAACGTTTTTTTTTAAAGACGTTTTTGTAAAGCTGATGGTACAACGAAAATTGTACTCACCAGTCTCCTAGTCGCAGCCGCCACCAGGACGATTTCCCCCAAAAGAAGATTTTATAAAATATGATGATGGACATTGCCATCTTAACTGCTGGCACCGTGAATCCCTCCTGTATTATCTTCCGGGATGCGGGTCTCCTGAGAATACCAGGAGACGCGCCGTGTTTGAAATCTCGCGATATCTCGCGGGTCACGTGACTAGTCACAGCGGGGAGTGTCCTTTTCAGGACGCTGCCGGCTGTTGTCCTAGCAACTATGCAGTGTGACGGCGAGCCGCGCCGTCAACACTGCATAGTTGCTAGGACAACGGCCAGCAGCGTCCTGAAAAGGACACTCCACGCTGTGACTAGCCAGACTAGTCACGTGACCCGCGGGATTTCAAACACAGCGCGTCTCCTGGGATTCTCAGGACTCGCTCCCAGGAGACATAGCGCTGATCGGGGATTTTTCGAAACCACGCCCACTCCCGCGGGGAAATGTGAGTGACAGCTCACAAAAGGCCCTCATTCCAAGGTAAGGAGGCCTATTAAAAAAATAAAAAAAACGGATAGATACAGTACAATGGCTGCTGGTTTTAACAAGAAAAACTTGACAATTAGGGTGAACCACCGCTTTAAGCTGCTGCACTGTGGGTACACTGGCCTTAGGGCATAGATAAGGTTGGACTCCTTGAACCCCTCCTCCTGTATCTATGTCCAATCTTAATGTTTGTTAATGAAACCATCATACGCTGTATAGCATTATCTCAACAACATTAATCGCATACAGTATTTTGAGGGTACAGCAAATTTTACACTGTTATACAAGCTGTACACTCACTACTTTACATTGTAGCAAAGTGTAATGTCTTCAGTGTTGTCACATGAATAGATATTTACAACAATGTGAGGGGTATACACACCTTTCTGAGATACCGTAACTTAATATGTATTTTGTATTTTAATTGTATTTTGTGTTGTTTGTTTATTAAAGGATTGCATCATTGTGTAAGACATAACATTATGTTTTGTTTTCATGTTTTCTTTTTTTTTTGCAGTGACTATAATAAATGACTTGCATTATCTGTATTTATATCCAAGGCATTAGCATTAGGCAGGTGCAATAATTTATTGTTTATAAGAAAGTGTTGTGAAAAAATATAAATACAAATAAAAAGTATGTTTTTTTGGTTTATTTTCTTCAGTGGTTCTTCTATTTGTTCAGTCCTCTACTCAGTCAAACCTTGTGAATATGGCGGCAGCAGTCTAATATATCTATTTTTTAAGCTAGGTCTGAAATTCAGAATGCGTAGGTGTGAATAGATCCTATGGCCCAGATTCACAACCGAGATACGACGGCGTATCTCCAGATACGCCGTCGTATCTCTGCGTTGCGCCGTCGTATCTATGCGACTGATTCTTAGAATCAGTTACGCATAGATATCCATTAGATCCGACAGGCGTAAGTCTCTTACGCCGTCGGATCTAAACTGCATTTTTTTGACCGCTAGGTGGCGCTTCCGTCGAATTCCGCGTTGAGTATGCAAATTAGCTAGATACGCGAATTCCCGAACGTACACGCGGCCAACGCAGTAAAGTTACAACGTTTACGTTAGGCTTTTCCCGGCGTAAAGTTGCCCCTGCTATATGAGGCACAGACAATGTTATATATGGCTGTCGTTCCCGCGTCGAAATTTGAAAAAGTTACGTCATTTGCGTAAGTCGTCCGTGAATGGGGCTGGACGTCATTTACGTTCACGTCGAAACCAATGACGTCCTTGCAACGTCATTTGGAGCAATGCACACTGGGATATTTTACGGACGGCGCATGCGCAGTTCGTTCGGCGCGGGGGCGCGCTTGATTTAAATGATACACGCCCCTACCTGCCGAATTTGAATTCCGCCGGGTGATTTACGCTACGCCGCCGCAACTTACGGAGCAAGTGCTTTGAGAATACAGCACTTGCCCGTGTAAGTTGCGGAGGCTTAACGTAAATCAGATGCGTTACGCCCGCACAATTTTGCGCGGCTGTACGTGAATCTTCCCCTATGAGTCTTAATTCACAGAATGCAGGGGACAGGAGTGTATAATGCATATTAGGAGTCATGAGTAGGGATGAGCTTCGAGTTCGAGTCGAACTCATGTTCGACTCGAACATTGCCTGTTCGCCTGTTCGGCGAACAACGAACAATTAGGGGTGTTCGCGGCAAATTCGAAAAGCCACGGAACACCCTGTTAAAGTCTATGGGAGAAATATAAAGTGTTGATTTTAAAGGCTAATATGCAATTTATTGTCCTAAAAAGTGTTTGGGGACCTGGGTCCTGTCCCAGGAAACATGTATCAATGCAAAAATTAAAAAAAAAAAACGGTTGTTTTTTCAGGAGCAGTGAATTTAATAATGCTAAAAGTGAAACAATAAAAGTGTAATATTACTTTAAATTTCATACCTAGGGGGGATGTAAAGTCAGCATGTGAAAAAGCGCATGTTTCCCGGACATAGAACTGTCCCTGCACAAAGTGTCATTTCTGAAAGAAAAAAAGCCATTTAAAACCGAGGACAAGGACCTCATCCCCACAACCCTTGCCCGGTGGTTGTGGGGGTCTGCGGGCGGGGGTCTTATCAGAATCTGGAAGACCCCTTTAACAAAGGGGACCCCCAGATCCTGGCCCCCCCCTATGTGAATTGGTAATGGGGTACACAGTACCTCTACCATTTCACGAAGGAAGTGTAAATAGTTAAAAAAAAAAAAACACACAGACACCATAGAAAAAAATCCTTTATTAATAAAAAATAAATAAAAAATCCAGCGATGTGAATCCACTGTCTCCTATCCAGCGATGGATGATCTCTCCAGCGACAGATGATCAGCGGTCCGGTCCAGCGATGCAGAAGATCCATCCGTCCAGAGCGCAGCAGGGGAGCTCCACGTCACTGGGAAAGCCCTGTCTTTCAGGGTCTTTCCCAGTGACGTACGAGGGTGCGTCAGAGGGGGTGGGGTCACGTGACGGGTGGCCGCTTCCCCTATATAAGTAATGTCACAGCTCCAGCGCGTCATTCCGCTGGGCTGTGTCCAGCGGAGATTGGAGCTCCCCTGCTGCGCTCTGGACGGATGGATCTTCTGCATGATCAGCGGTCCGGTCCAGCGATGCAGAAGATCCATCCGTCCAGAGCAGCCCAGCGGAATGACATGCTGGAGCTGTGACATTACTTATATAGGGGAAGCTGCCATCCGTCACGTGACCCCGCCACCTCTGACGCACCCTCGTACGTCACTGGGAAAGACCCTGAAAGACAGGGCTTTCCCAGTGACGTACGAGGGTGCGTCAGAGGGGGCGGGGTCACGTGACGGGTGGCCGCTTTCCCTATATAAGTAATGTCACAGCTCCAGCGCGACTATTTACACTTCCTTAGTGAAATGGTAGAGGTACAGTGTACCACATTACCAATTCACATAGGGGGGGACAGGATCTGGGGGTCCCCTTTGTTAAAGGGGTCTTCCAGATTCTGATAAGCCCCCCGCCCGCAGACCCCCACAACCACCGGGCAAGGGTTGTGGGGATGAGGTCCTTGTCCCCATCAACATGGGGACATCCTCCCCATGTTGAGGGCATGTGGCCTGGTGCGGTTCAGGAGAGGGGTCGAACTCTGTCCCCCCCTCTGTCCCCCCCTCTTTTCTACGGCCGGCCAGGTTAATGTGCTCGGATAAGGGTCTGGTGTGGATTTTTAGGGGGACTCCACGCCATTTTTTTTTTATGTGGGGTGGAGTTCCCCTTAAAATCCACACCAGACCTGAAGGGCCCCCGCAAGCAATAATCTCCCCCATGTTACCCTTTCATCCAAAAAAAAACACGTCCTCTCCTGCAAAAAAACATTTAGCACTAGTCTTTATTCTCACCCTTCACCCCCCACCAGCAAAAATAAACCCCCAGCCAGAACAATCCCCCCCCCCCAAAAAAAATCTTATTCCCCCTTCCACACCACAAGTACCCCTCCACCATCCCCAAAATCCTCAGACCCAACACAATCCCCCTTCTTCACCATCCCAGCACTTAACCCCACCCCCTCCTTTTACAAACAATTTTCTACTACCAGCACAATTCCTCCTCCACCCCAATACCTCCATGGCCGCCAACAGGGGGTGCCACAAGGCCTCCTGCAGGGGTCCCAGCACACAGGGGGACCCGGACAGCAGCGGGATTGGAGCTGCCGTGGAGGATAATTACAGAGGAGACAAAATAGGAGGTCAGAGCAGTAGACAGTCTGTGAAGTCCTCTTCCAGCGTTCTCCCGATCCACGCTGCTGTGATCACTGAATCGCTGAATTGTGATCACTGTCAGCCTCTGATGATGGAGGCATGGTTAAGCCTTCGGAATGCTCTGATTGGTCACTAGTGTTGAGCGGAATACGCCATATTCGATTTTGCGATATATCACGAATATATAGCCGAATATTCGAGAAATATTTCCTAAAATCGAATATTCGTGATATTTTATCGAAATTAAATGTTTGCGAAATTTCGCTATTGCGAATGCGAAAATAATTGCGAAATTTCGACAACTGCGGTAGGAGCACTCTGGCTCATTCTGAAATCGAATATTCGTGATATTTTATCGAAATTTCGCAAAATGCGAATGCGAAATTGATTGCGGAATTTCGACAACTGCTGTAGGAGCACTCTGATTGGCTCATTCAGAAATCGAATATTCCTGATATTTTATCGAAATTTCGCAAATGCGAATGCGAAAATAATAGCGAAATTTTAACAACTGTGGTAGGAGAACTCTGATGCAAAAGAAGGGCGGAGAAAATAATCGCGCAATATTCCTATTGCCGAATATTCGCATTGCGAATATTCTGCAATATAAAATGATCGCTTCAGCTACTCGGCCCAGTGTCTCTAATCATACCAGCAATGCTTTTAGACGTCGATGGAGATCACTAGGATGTGATCTGTTTTAAAAATAAAATTGAAAAAATGCGAATATTCGGAATAGCGAATATTGGCCGCGAAATTCGATATATTCGCGAATACTCGAATATGCCATATTCGAGCCGAATATTCGCAATACGAATATTCGTGAGCAACACTATTGGTCACAGCATCTCAGGCAATCTGCCAGTTCACTGGAGTTTCCCCGCAGTGCTCTGTATCCTTATACCGGCTTCCTCCAGCATTTCAGTGATCACAGTAGAGCAGCGTGGATCGGAAGAATGCTGACAGCAAACTTCACAGACTGACATGCATGCCTTCCTGCTCTGACTTATGTGAGTAGATTCTTTTTAATCATTTCATTTATTAAAAACGACCGCACCATCGGCTACCTGGTGCCTTTCTCTCCCTTCTCTTTTGTCTCCTCTGTAATTGCCCCCTGCCCCGTGCGCTCTGATCCCCCTGCTGTTCGGGTCTCCCTGTGTGCTTGGGCCCCTACAGAGGCATCTTGGTACCCCCTGTCGGCGGCACTGGTGTCCGGGTCTCAGGCAGAGGGAAACCCAGGCACATCATTCAAAACCCAGGTGACAACCCTTGTCAAAACCCATCACTAAAAGCTTGTATTTACAGTAACATGCTAATGTATTTTTAAAAAAAATAATTATTTTAACGTCTGCAGCTTAATGTATACATGAAGCCCAAACAGTTTGATTTAGAGTAGCAGAGGGTTAACACTGTGGCTGATCAGGACAGTTAACATCCTTGCTCTTCCACTTTCTGTTATGGGATGACAGCTAATTGTCTCCTAACTTTACTTTTACATTGCCAACCTGTTACATGCACCCCTGATGGAGATGTGACCGCAATGGCAAACATTAAGCCATTATCAGGAGACCAGTCTAAAGCAATGTTGTGTAGCCAGAGATGAAGTGACTGCATGTAGATGAAAAATGATTAAAAGAGGCTGTAGTTGAGATGAGGTTTGGGTTCTCTGCAACAATGGATTTGAGACAAACCCTGCATAGTTCCAGGGAATTTATGCAAAGTTTTTTTTAAGGTTTATGACAAGTCTTCCTGAGGCCAAGAGAAAAATGGTGACAGGGGCGGTACTTCCAGCAGATTGACAAGCTCAGCTCTGTTAATATGAGTTTTGTGAAGGGGGTGTGTCTCTTGCATCCAATCAGCTCTCAGAGCTCTCCTTACTGAGCTCTGCAAAGTGTAACTTAAAAATGAAGCACTTTGAATGTATGTGGAGAGGAGAAGACTGCAGATAGATAGATACAACGTATGTAGGAGGATTTGTTTCATCTCTGTGTATCACCTGAGGATAGTCCCGTCACCGCGTATATGGAAGGGTTTACAGCCACTTTAAGTTCAATAGCCCAGCACTGCAAACTGGACAGCAGACCCAGCCACTTAGGAATTTGTTAAAGTAGTACTAAAGTTTTGTTTTTTTGTTTCAAAATTACAAACATGCAGCCCTGATTCTCCTCTTCTGAGGACCCTCTTTAGCGCTCCTGGCCCCTCCCTCCTGCCATGTACCCACGCAGCAAGCAGCTTCCTATGGGGGCACCCAATCTGAGCCACAGCTCTGTGTGTCCATTTAGACACAGAGCCATGGGTCAGCCCCATCCCATCTCTCTTCTGATTGGCTAACTGACTTTGATAGCAGCGGGAGCCAATGTGTCTCAGCCAATAAGGAGGGAGAGTCCTGGACAGCCAAGGCACTCGTGTACATCACTGGATAGAGATGGGGCTCCGGTACATTGCTTTGTGTGTCCATTCAGATGTGGAGCTGCAGCCTGGCCCTGCCCACTCTCTCTCCTCATTGGCTCACTGACTTTGATTGACAGTGACAGGAGCCAATGGCACTTTGCTGCTGTCTCAGCCAATGAGGAGGGAAAGTCCCAGACAGCCGAATATCTCGTGCAACATTGTTGCATTGGAGGGAGCTCAGGTAAGTATTAGGGGGGCTCAGGGGGGCTTCTGCACACAGAACGCTTTTTATCTTAATGCATAGAATGAATTATGATAAAACACCTTCTGTTTTTACAACCACTTTAAGCATCCAGACTCAAAGAAGACAAAGAGCCATGTTATCATCTCCCTCACCTTGAATATCAACAAATCAGATCACTAGATTAATAAAAAACTGCTGTCACTTGTGACCACATTCTCTGCAGATACAGATTGACCATGTTATCATTATTTTGAGACCATTCCCTTTGATGTAATGAATAAATTTGTATGTGTTTTGATCAGTACACCTGCAATTCAGGCTCTAGTTGGCTTTTTTGGAACACTGTCAGTTACCTCATGTTGCTTTGAAAACTCGCAGCAAAGTGCTAGATGACAGCTCTCTTTTATGGCTGACACACTGATAACTGGTAATCAACCTAATATTACTTCCCTTTGCAGCTGTGTTCATAATTGAAATTCAGTTAAAGTGCATCTAGAGCCAAAATGTTTTCTTATAGAAAGAAAAATAAATAGAAAGTTAAGAGTTTTGCTATATGTAGATGTTTTTTTACATTTGCCTGCCTGGCCAATCCTGACATGTCTCTCCTGCATGTAAAAATCATAATTTGTTTGCTATAAAATTACACAGAATCCCAAAACATTATATATGTTTTTTAGCAGAGGCTCTAGAAAATAAAATGGCGGTAGTTGCAACTTTTTTATCTTGCACAGTATTTCCGCAGCAATATTTCAAACACGTTTGTTTTTTCATGCATAAAAAAAAAAGTAAAGTTAGCCCAATTTTTTTGTATCATGTGAAATATGATATTACGCTGAGTTAAATAGATACCGAAACATGTCATGCTTCAAAATTGCACCCGCTTGTGGAATGGTGCTAAACGTTGGTACTTAAAAATCCCTATAGGCGACGCTTTACATTTTTTTACAGGTTACATGTTTTGAATTACAGAAAAGGGTCTAGGGCTAGAATTGTTGCTCTCAATCTAACGTTCGCGGCAATACCTCACATGTGTGGTTTGAATGGTGTTTACATATGTGGGCACAACTTATGTATGCGTTCACTTCTGTGAGCGAGCACGCAGGATCAGGGGCGCTTTAATTTTTCTTTAACCACTTCAGCCCTGGAATAGATTTGGCTTCTCAATGACCAGGCCATTTTTTGTGATATGGCACTGCGTCGCTTTAACTGACAATTGCGTGGCCGTGTGACGATGTACCCAAACAAAATTGACGTCCTTTTTTTTACACAAATAGAGCTTTCTTTCAGTGGTATTTGATCACCTATGTAGTTTGTATTTTTTGCGCCATAAACAAAAGAAGAGAGTCAATATCGAAAAAAACACAATATCTTTTACTCTTTGCTACAATAAATATCCCACATTTTTTCCCCCAAATTTTTTTTTCCAGTTAGGCCAATATGTATTCATCTACATATTTTTGGTAAAAAAAAATCACAATAAGCATATGTTGATTTGCACAAAAGTTATAGCATCTACACGATAAAAAGAGCCATTTGATCAAGCTACCCATTTCACCACCAGATTCAACACAGAGCACAAAAAAATGGAGCACATCCGGAAAAAGCATCGGAAAATATTACTTGAAGATCCTCACCTCATTTTCTTCCAGAACAACCACAAATTAAATACAAAAAGCTCCCAATCTAAAAAAACAAAATAGCCCCCCCCCCCCTGTAAACTAAAACTAAAAGTAATCTCCCCACCTTTGCCTTATCCCTATCATAGGCATGTACAGGTGTAAAAAACCTCTATGCAAAACCTGTGATTTTTTATAAAACATGGTAAAAAAGAGTTTACCACAAAAGGAAAATCCTATAAATTTGAAATTTTTTACAATTGCTCCTCCGACCATGTAGTTTATTGCCAAAGCTCTCTGTGAAATTGACTGTATGTAGGACGAACCATCCGCCCATTAACCCACTGAGCGGTATCCCCGAGTCTGGCTCTGGGTGGAATTTCAGAACCAAAAGCGGTAACTCCAAGCCCGACTCGGGATCGCTCGCAGTATCCACAGGCACAGGTTACTTACCTTGTCCCTGGATCCTGCGATGCCTCCCCGCTGTGTGATCGAGCTGTGTCCTCCTTGCTCGATTCACAGTGCCTGTGTGCCACCGAGCTCCGTTCCCTGCGACGTTATGACGCACGGGGCGGAGATCGGCACCAAATTCAAAAAAGTAAATACTCACAATACATACAGTATACTGTAATCTCATAGATTACAGTACTGTATGAAATAAATACACATCCCCTTTGTCCCTAGTGGTCTGTCCAGTGTCCTACATGCACTTTTGTATAATAAAAACTGTTCTTTCTGCTTGGAAACTGGACATTGTCCATAGCAACCAAAAAGTGTCCCTTTACATCAAAAGTGGTTTTAGACCAGCTAGAAAACAGCGATAATAAATTAGAATCACTTGCAGAATCATACCCGGGATGTCTACTAGACTCTTCTTTGGACAGATTTAGGTGAGTTATTCCTTAGGCCCCATACACACGAGAGGATCCATCCGCTGGAATTGATCCGCGGACCGGCTCCAGCGGATAGATCCCCTGGTGTGTACGATCCAGCGGATCTGTTTCCGCGGATTTTTATCCCCTGGGATGGATTTCCAGCGAATAAAAATTTGAAGACATGCTTTCAAATCTATCCGCTTGAATCCATCCCAACGGATTGATCCGCTGGTCTGTACAGACTCACCGGATCAATCCGTCCGAATCAATCCCCCGCATGCGTCGTAATGATTCGACGCATGCGTGGAATTCCTTATATGACAGCGTCGCGCATGTCGCCGCGTCATCATAGCGGCGACAGCGTGACACGTCATCGCGATGGGATTTCGGCGTGGATTTTGATCCGATGGTGAGTACACTCCATCGGATCAAAATCCTCGAGAGGATTTATCCGCGGAAACGGTCCGGTGGACCGTATCCGCGGATAAATCCTCTCGTGTGTATGGGACCTAAGAATTACAGGCCTACAATAAAAAACGCCAAATTTTCATGCAAAATAATGGTACCGCTTTCAGCACCTAAAATCTGACATAATCATACCGCCAGGGAGAACAACGCAGATAGATAGAAGGAGGAAAAGACAAACATAGTGTGCATCGCCATTTGGCCAAATATCATCAGCAATCATCTGCAGGTCTAAAAGTGTGCATGGTAGAACAGATCCCTAAGAATCTTTTGGAAACCAAGCGATTCCACAGGCTCTGTGAGTGCAAAACTTTTTGGACTTATTCTTTAGAGACTTTATCACCTGGTGGTTTAAATGAAGCAATGGAGGTATCTACTATTTTGTAATATTCACATTTTTTTCTCATTCCTTTTCTTTACAGAATACATTTTGACCCGATGTTGATGAATTAGGTGGACAAGATATTGAAGGGGGTGGGATCTCCCTATCACAGTAAGTAACCACAATAAATATCTTGGTACCTTAGTGTGAGTTGTCTTCTGATTCACAGATTTAGTAGCTACTATGAAATGTGGGATATGTGCCCTTTGCAGCATAATAAGAGAAATCATATAAGCCACTTCATGTTTTTTGTTTTTAAATAGACTATTGAGTCTTGCAGATATACTAATTTAGCTATGTATGAAAATGGTATGATAAATATTTTTCCTTTTTATATCTACATTTTATTCTCAACAAACTATGAATGACGTGTATAGTACTGGGTGAAACTCCTGCGCTGTAGTGGATGGAGGGGTGGCAGAGGGGAGGGAGAGGGATAAAACTAAGAATGGGGAACTGCAGCAGACAAACAAGAGTCTTTCCAATGAAGGACAAAGAATAAATGCAATGGTGGAAGGAGTCTGCGCTGTGGTTACACTAGTGACAAAAATGGACCAGGAAACGGTGATAGTGGAGGAAGGGAAGTGTGTGATGGAATCAAGAAAATAAACGTGTACAAATGCAGCAAAAATATTTTACACAGAGGTGAAACTAATCCTGATTGGACCAAGTGATAAATCACAAAAGAGGAAATGGGTGAGTGTAACGGACACAGGCATGCTGCCGAGACAGTTATAATCTTCATGCAGGGGGACTACAAGGAACTGCATGGCTTGTCACAAGTGGAGGTACCACATTGTATTCTGAGCTCAAAGGGTTAATTGGACAAGTCTCTTTCATTGCTGGAATGCTAATGTTCCCTTCACATACCTAATGAACCCTCTTTTGTGTGCAGGTAAACAGCCCCCTGTGAGGTGTATGCTGATGGGGATTATGTGTGAGTGATAATTGTTTTAAAGGTTAATTGAATTCTATGTGCCTGGCCAGGAAATGTTAAGTGGGGTGAGGTGCCGAAGCGTCTAGAAACTGGCCAAGTGATTAATTCAAGGAGATGTCATTGTTTCAGGGGGTCTGTGTTGAAGCCCCCTACTGGGAAAAGGGGAGGGCGGAAACTGTCATTGTTCTTGTAACAGTTGTAACCAGATATAAGCAGGTGAAATATGCCAAATAAAGTCAGTCTGCTTGACCCTCCAAACGTAGCACGTCTCGTTTCTTGGAAGGGCGTTCGATGGGATATACCGGCGGTACCTGCATATCGCAGCTTGCCAGGGAAAAGGACGTCTCCAACGGCCGATACCCCTCACTACCAGTGGGTAGCCGTTACATTGGTTGGCAGTAGTGGGATGGTCCTTTTATCCAAAGAGCAAGTTCTGAATGGAGTCGCAGTACGCCAGGCTGAAAAGATCCACACTGAAAGATCTATTGGAGATTCGTGGTAGGAGCGCCAGCAACAGACCACGGAGGGAGCTGATAGCTGACCTGCTGGAGCTGGACGAAATGGATGAATCCATGGAAGGAACGGAGCCCCTTGCACCGGTCAGCAAAGAAGATGTAATTACTGGGATTGTACAGCGGAGATTATCCTTGTATCCAGAAACGTCCGTGGAACTTATCAACCAGCTGTTCCGGGAAGCAAGGGAAGAAATACAAACGAAGAGGGGACAAGAACTGGAACTGGTAAGAGCGAGACAGCCCATTACACATGCAGTTCCTACCCCCCCACCTGCTGCTACAGGAAAGAAAATACCGTTCACTGCATTCAAAGCTTTTGTAGAAAGTGAGGAGGAAATCGATGGATATTTGGCGGACTTTGAGAGGCAGTGCTCACTACACCAGGTACCACCAGACCAATGGGAAAAGGGGAGGGCAGAAACTGTCATTGTTCTTGTAACAGTTGTAACCAGATATAAGCAGGTGAAATATGCCAAATATATGCCAAAAATATGCCAAATAAAGTCAGTCTGCTTGACCCTCCAAACGTAGCACGTCTCGTTTCTTGGAAGGGCGTTCGATGGGATATACCGGCGGTACCTGCATATCGCAGCTTGCCAGGGAAAAGGACGTCTCCAACGGCCGATACCCCTCACTACCAGTGGGTAGCCGTTACAGTGAGTGAAGGAGTGATCTACCTCATGTGTACTCAAATACATACAGTGAAATAGGTGAAAAACCAAAACAGTAGAATTCACAGTGAGGTGAGGAAATGACTAATGAAAACAGCAAACGAAAAAATGCCAGAGTCCAGTCAATGGAGGGGTGCAACTCAATCCTCAAATCATGCAACCTACACCCTAGAGTGAAGTGACCAGCTTACCTCCTAGATATTACTCACACGTAAGGTAAATAGCTGATACTTCTGGTTGGTTGGATGTCCTCTTTAACAGATCGCAGTATTGGACCATACATGTGGAGAAAGAGTGAATGTATATTGTGGGTAGACCTCCTGTCACTTCAAGGGCAGAACAACGAGAACTCTCTAAGATACAGTGTATAGGTGTACACTTACACAACTCACACTGTATTAAAAGAAGAAATGCCTGTCTCCACGAACGCCGCGCTCGTATCCCGATCCTCTCGTTGTCAGCGCTCAGCACTCAGCTCCTCAGAGGTCCATAGAAGCGGCCGCTCATGGTTGAGAAGGGGAGCAGAGAGGGGAGAGGAGAAGGAGGGAGGGCGTGTAGCGTGAGACGGCACAGCACAACAAAGACTTTAATAGCCGGTAAAAAATAAAAACTTACAGTAAGTGGGTAAAATACGGTCGCATCTCCTACGAGCACCGCACTCGTCTGCCGTCTGTTAGGATGTTGCTCCCGGTCAGTACTCTTAGTGTTCCCGACGCGTGTTCGTCACATCACCCGATGAAGTCACGTGATGTGACGAACACGCGTCGGGAACACTAAGAGTACTGACCGGGAGCAACATCCTAACAGACGGCAGACGAGTGCGGTGCTCGTAGGAGATGCGACCGTATTTTACCCACTTACTGTAAGTTTTTATTTTTTACCGGCTATTAAAGTCTTTGTTGTGCTGTGCCGTCTCACGCTACACGCCCTCCCTCCTTCTCCTCTCCCCTCTCTGCTCCCCTTCTCAACCATGAGCGGCCGCTTCTATGGACCTCTGAGGAGCTGAGTGCTGAGCGCTGACAACGAGAGGATCGGGATACGAGCGCGGCGTTCGTGGAGACAGGCATTTCTTCTTTTAATACAGTGTGAGTTGTGTAAGTGTACACCTATACACTGTATCTTAGAGAGTTCTCGTTGTTCTGCCCTTGAAGTGACAGGAGGTCTACCCACAATATACATTCACTCTTTCTCCACATGTATGGTCCAATACTGCGATCTGTTAAAGAGGACATCCAACCAACCAGAAGTATCAGCTATTTACCTTACGTGTGAGTAATATCTAGGAGGTAAGCTGGTCACTTCACTCTAGGGTGTAGGTTGCATGATTTGAGGATTGAGTTGCACCCCTCCATTGACTGGACTCTGGCATTTTTTCGTTTGCTGTTTTCATTAGTCATTTCCTCACCTCACTGTGAATTCTACTGTTTTGGTTTTTCACCTATTTCACTGTATGTATTTGAGTACACATGAGGTAGATCACTCCTTCACTCACCCATTTCCTCTTTTGTGATTTATCACTTGGTCCAATCAGGATTAGTTTCACCTCTGTGTAAAATATTTTTGCTGCATTTGTACACGTTTATTTTCTTGATTCCATCACACACTTCCCTTCCTCCACTATCACCGTTTCCTGGTCCATTTTTGTCACTAGTGTAACCACAGCGCAGACTCCTTCCACCTTTGAAACTATGAATGACGTTTATGAACAATTCTAATTCCCTCCAATAGATGGCAACATCCAACCTTGATATGTTGGTTGTAGCAATTTTCTGTTTACCCCAATAGATGGCAGCACTAACGTAATATAAATATTGAGCATTCAGGTTGTCTGTAATAACTTGAGAAAGGAGCGCACACTCCTCCCACCACCGAGGTGCGCTTGCTCAGAAACGCATCAGGAACATACCAGTGATGTTATCCCAACCAACACTGCAGTCCAGGAATCGTTCCACCCCCACATTCTCCGCTCTCCTCTGCACACCACATCTTGCTGGCAATGAGAGCTTTTAGAGCGGCCGGGACAGCTCCTTCTGCAGAACAGTGTCATAAATACATCACCAGATAGACAACTAGAAAGATGTGCCTGCTAATGCAGTTTAAAATGTGAGTTTTTATTATTGGGCATTACAGTATATTTTATAGTCTATACTCAGAGGCGCCTGCATTTATTTTTTATTTTTTTTATCCTAAGCCTGGTTTAACTGTGGTTCCTCCCTTCTGTCAATAAGTGGCATTGTTGCCTTTGCCATTAGTATGGTGATCTGCAGTGAGTTATAATTATGGATATCTCTTTCAGACAATCAGGAGGAGTGCTATGTCGCTGAGCATGCTAGGAAAGAGTATATATTTGGAGGAAGTCAGGTCCGGGTGGATGTGTGAGGAACAACTGTGTTGGATGAGGCCTGGAATATAAGGTCTGGCCATGTGCCCAAAGCTCTACCAGAGAGAGCCTGTTTGTTGCCTGGAAGCATAAGGAAAGTGATGGAGTTCTGAGGTGAAGTACCAGAGGTTGCCGGGGACTGTGGAGAGGCTGGGAAAGCATCAAGGTGGACTCATCAAAGGGAAACCCTGCACAGTGTTGTGAGTTTATGGTTACTATGAGAGACAGGTGTGTGTTGCTATGTAGAAAGGAAACTTTGGGTGCAGGCCTTAAAGAGGGGGTTCACCCGGAAAAAGATTTTTAACATTAGATTGAGGCTAATTACAGGAAGCATAATCGGGTGTTTTTTTTTAAATCAATGTAGTACTTACCGTTTTAGAGAGAGATGTTCTCCGTTGCTTCCGGGTATGGTATTCGGGACTAGGCGTTCCTATTTGATTGACAGCCTTCCGACGGTCGCATACAGCGCGTCACGAGTTGCCGAACGTCGGTGCGGCTCTATACGGCGCCTGCGCACCGACGTTCGGCTACTTTCGGAAACTCGTGACGCGCTGTATGCGATGGTCGGAAGGCTGTCAATCAAATAGGAATGCCCAGTCCCGCAGCCCATACCCAGAAGCCACGGAGAACTCTCTATCTCTAAAACGGTAAGTACTGCATTGATTTAAAAAAAAACACCCGATTCTGCTTCCCGTAATTAGCCTCAATCTAATGTTAAAAATTGAGGTGAACCTCCACTTTAAGGCCCTTGTTCTGAATTTCTGTCTACCTGGCTGTTTTGTTTTTGGAGTCTGCTGATTTGTCTGCCTACTTTCTTAAGGTGTCTTGTGCCCTAACCCTCTCTCTCTACATTTTCTCTCAATAAGCTTACTTTTGTTCATTCCTAAAAGTGACTGGCGCCCAGCTTTTCAGCAACCATGCATACCCACCATGCCTAAGAACCAGCACCCTGAGGTGAAATGTCAGCCCTCTCTGATGCCAGGGTTCAGAGGGTAATACCACTACTAAAGTAATGACTTTGCAACTTCTCCAGCAGCCGGGTGAACACTCTTTTTAGTTCACCTATCTGCTGAATTGCAAGTGCTGAAAGTTTACTCAAAGTAAGCAGTGAAGCTGGAGAAGGAAGATGACATGCAAAGACCTAGCAGTTTTCAAAGAATTCAACAATCCACACTTTAAAGTGTATGGAAAGGCAGAACTTTTTTTTAATGTTGGATGAAAAAGCTTAGGGTTAGGCCTTCTGTCATGATCTTATTGTCATGTTGTTATTGCAAAAAAAGTTTTGACTATATAGTACATACACTTTAAGGTTGCATGTTATAGATCATACAACCTAGGTGAGTAACCATAATAAGGACAATATTTAGATGTTTCAGAATAAATAGCTATATTTAAGTTTGCTGCAAATATGCAGCTAAAACAAACCAAGATTTTAGAAATATAAATGCTGTCAGACTATTTGTTAAGTGGCCAAATCTGTAGCAAGCATAAAAAGGAGTTAAGATTTCTTAGACCTTCAGGGCTGCAAGCTGGTTGTATGCTGTTGACAGATAGTAAAGCCAGAGTCAAGCCTAGTACACACGTCCAAGGAACTCGACGTCGAGTTCCTTGTGAAGCCACCGAGGATCTCGGCGAGCCAAATTTTCCCATTCACGTCAAGGAAATAGAGAACATGCTCTCTTTTTGGCCCGACGAGATCCTCAACGGTTTCCTCATCGAAAAGTGTACACACGACTGGTTTCCTCGGCAAAAAAAAAAAAACCCAGCAAGCTTCTTGCTGGTTTTTGCCGAGAAACTCGGTCGTGTGTACGAGGCCTGAGGGTGACAACCTCAGAGCCAGCGTATTTTAAAAACAAATCAGTGATAGCTCTGTTCTCAAAGTTCACTTTTAGTAATTATCACTAGGTGGCAGCATTAGACACTTTGTTTGCAGTTTCTGTAAAGCAGTAAATCTCAAGTCACAAACTCTGCTGTATAATTTGTGCCAAAAAAACAATCTTTACTGATCAGGGTGATCTTTAAAATAACATTTCTGATTTTTTTTTTTTAAATGCATTTTCCCTTTTAGTTTCTTCACTAAGAAAAGCGGTAATTATTTCACAATAATCCTTCAATTTAAAAAATAAACATAAGTAATACTAGATTATGCTCTCTTGATTTTTCTTTATGAATAGATTTTTCTTCTGTTGACATCCTTGCATTGAAATTTTGAAGGACTTCTCTTTTGTGATTTTAAACCATTCCCATTCTCTATTTGGAACTGACACCCATATCCTACTCTGGGGACTATTCAACTATCCCTTAAACTTTGACATTAACTTGGGTTTCAAGTTTTTTCTGTATTATAATTTAATCACTTTTTTGGGTTTATTACACATGTTTTTACATTTTTTGTATGGGACTTATTTTTCATATGCTCATCTGTAGAATTATTTTTTACTTTCACTGTGATATAATTTATAGCCCTGCACACTTGTTTTTCCACATAGAAAAATTAGATCTGGGCTCCTATTCTTCATTCTGTTCCTGCGCTTAGTAAGTCTCTGTTCTAGAACAAGCATAAATGTATTAGATGCTCTAAAACATAATATGCAAGTTTTTTCCAAAATCAGTGACTAAGCAAGTTATAAAAGAAGGATGGAAATTACAACTCTGAAGCATACAGCCTCAAAAACAAGTCATCTACGGTAACTCCCATATTTTGAATATGACAGATTACTTTTGAAGCTGAACTCTGGGCAGATATTGAAACACAAACTAAAGCAATTCTTTAATAATTATTTGCATTTTTTTATAATATTTGCACAGAACAAATTGGTTACATCTATTCGTAATTTGCATGTCAATGTTAAATGAGTAAAAGCATATGATAGTAAAATTCGGAAGTATCCCAATAGCATTGTGTCTACAATGAGACAGCGTTAGCAGGCATTACAAACATGACATCATGTTTAACCACTTCCATACCAGGCCTATTTTGGCACTTCTCTCCTACATGCATAAATCATAATTTTTTTGTTAGAAAATTACTCAGAACCCCCAAACACTATATATGTTTTTTTAGCAGACAACACGAAGGGTGGCCATATGTGCTGACCAAATTATTAGAGGAAGTGGTATCTGTTTTTATTTTGGAGAAAACTTTAATGTGATGGGCAATATTAAAGCAATTGGCGTGATTAACCAGAAGAGATTCAATGAAATTGTGGCTGTTTCCCACACAGATCTAGAAGAGTTATCATTATGGGGTCATGATCAGACCAGGTCTCCGAAAATATGCAGGTAGTTACTAACTAAGGGAACAGAGCTAAGGACAAAATTATGTAATGGATGTAGCATTTTTTTTTTTAACACAAAGTTGTCCATTTATACAATATTTCTAAAACATAGCATGTACATACCAAAAATGACACCCCAAAATAGATGTGCCTACTCCTCCTGAGTACGGCGATACCACATGTGTGAGACTTCCACCGCCTGGCCACATACAGAGGCTGAGTACACCCGAGCATGGCAGAGTATGGCAGAGTATAGCTGAGTATGACTGAGTATGGCAGAGTATGGCTGAGCATGGCCGGGTATGGCTGAGCTTGGCCAGGTATGGCTGAGTATGGCTGGGTATCACCGAGTATAGCTGGGTATCGCAGAGTATGGCTGGGTATCGCAGAGTATGGCTGGATATCGCAGAGTATGGCTGGGTATTGCAGAGTATGGCAGGGTATGGCAGGGTGGTGCAGAGTATGGCAGAGTATGGCAGAGTATGGCAGAGAATGGCAGGGTATTGCAGGGTATTGCAGAGTATGGCAGGGTATGGCAGAGTATGGCAGGGTATGGCAGAGTATTGCAGGGTATTGCAGAGTATTGCAGGGTATTGCAGAGTATTGCAGGGTATTGCAGAGTATGGCAGGGTATTGCAGAGTATGGCAGGGTATTGCAGAGTATTGCAGGGTATTCCAGAGTATTGCAGGATATTGCAGAGTGTAGCAGGGTATTGCAGGGTATGGCAGGGTATTGCAGAGTGTTGCAGGGTATGGCAGGGTATTGCAGGGTATTGCAGAGTGTTGCAGGGGGTTGCAGAGTGTTACCGGGTATTGCAGAGTTTGGCAGGGTATTGCAGAGTGTTGCAGGGATGGCTGATGAGGGATGGATGGGATCTCCCCCCCTCTCCTACTGTGCCGATTGGTACAGAGAGGGAAGAGAGGAACCTGCAATATGACATGACGCCGGTTTGTTTACAAGTGATCGCTCCGTCATTTGACGGAGCGATCACAAGGAAAATGGCCGCTATCACCGGCAATTTACCGTGATCCGTGATGTGCCGGGTCTTCTGGACACTCCCGTGTGCGCACCCCATGGGGCGCGCGGGAACGCGATTCTTGGAGGACGTCCATGGACATCCTCCTAGAGTTAACAAACCGCCTTGTAGATGTCTTTTGTCTATGAGCGGGTCGTTAAGTGGTTAAACAGCTATGAAGGGAGTGAGGTAAGCCTGTGTAGAATTAAAGGGGTTGTAAAGGTTTTTTTTTTTTTTCTAAATAGGTTCCTTTAGGCTAGTGCATTGCTGGTTCACTTACCTTTTCCTTCAAATTCCCTTTTAAATGTTTTTTTCTTTGTCTGAATTTCTCACTTCCTGATCCTCCTCAGTAAGCTTGCCACCATCATCCGAGTGGTGGTTAGTCAGCCATGACAGCTTACTGAGGAGGAACAGGAAATGAGAAATTCAGACAAAGAAAACAAAGAAAAAAAATATTTAGAAGGGAAATTAAAGGAAAAGTTAAGTGATCCAACAATGCAATAGCTTAAAGGAACTTATTTAGAAAATAAAAAACAAACCTTTACAACCCCTTTGATAGAAAGCTGTTTTATTTTTTCAAAAGAAGTACATTAACCCCTTAACGCCCACCGCACGACTATTTACGTCCGCAAAATGGCACGGACAGGCAGAAGGGCGTATATATACGTCCTTGCCTTCTAGCGGGTGGGGGGTCCCCCCACCGCGGCGGGCGGATTCCCGCGGGGAGCGATCCGGGACAACGGCGCGGCTATTCGTTTATAGCCGCTCCGTCGCGATCGCTCCCCGGAGCTGAAGAACGGGGAGAGCCGTGTGTAGACATGGCTTCCCCGTGCTTCACTGTGGCGGCGTATCGATCGAGTGATCCTTTTTATAGGGAGACTCGATTGATGATGTCAGTCCTACAGCCACACCCCCCTACAGTTGTAAACACACACTAGGAGAACCTTAACTCCTACAGCGCCCGTCTCTCTGACTGATCTCTAACCAGCACCGGAACACACTACACAAGGCCGACCTGCAGGCGGCCTTTTATAGTGTGGGGCATGTACTAAACCCCCTGAGCCATAATTGGCCAAAGCCACCCTGGCTTTGGCCAATTACGGCTCTCTGTACTGACGGCGCTGTGATTGGCCAAGCATGCGGGTCATAGTGCATGCTTGGCCAATCATCAGCGCGCAATGCCGCAGTTAATTATGGGCCGTGGCGCGTCACTCGAATTTGGCGTGAATGATCCGTTTTGTTCGTATTCCGACGAACGATCGAACTTACGATGTTCGACTCGAACATACGTTCGACTCGAACACGAAGCTCATCCCTAGTCACAGGCAGCATATAGGGGTTGGGGTCGGGGACAGACAACAAAGACCTATTGTGTAGGTCAAACCCTGCTATACAATCCACTCTAACTGGAGAAATACATTCTGGGAGAAGTATGATATTTATTAGTCTGACTGTAAAACTTTTCTACGACTTTATAGTAGCAATTCTTAGTCAAGCAACAAGGAAGAGATTAGGGGAAGACATTGTACATCATAGCAAGTTGAACTCTTGTCCAAACAAGTTCTGCTTTCTTAACCTCAAGTTTGAGTTCTGCATGTTAACCATTCTTTCCCGCAGACTATTCTGCAACAACATAATACGTTATCATTGTATTATTCCACAATTGTGGGAAATTTTCTGTGGGATAATATCTTAATAAAAAAAATAAAGTGAAAAAAGTGACTTTATAGTAACCTTGTGAAATAGAATGAAGATGTTAAAGTTACACCAGGATGTGGGGTTATTAAATGAAAGTATAACTATTGCCTCATATTAAAAAAATATGTTCTGCGGCAATGATACGTGCATCTGCATTTACAGTTTTCTCGTACAGTCTCTCTGCTAAGTCCCACAAGCAGTTATTGATTCTGTCATTAATTTTGATGGAATGCACCTTCCTGTAATGGTGTGGCAACAATGCTACACTGCTTCCTAATTCAGATCAAAGTTCCCATCCTCATGTAAGCTGTGTCTGCTTGCACTAAAGTTGGATGAGAAGATGTTAGAGGAGGTGTGGCTACAAGTATTTTTACTTCTAATTTACAAGCCTGTATCCTGTCAGTCAGTCTCTGGCCACACTAATCCTGCCAATGCTTTCTGGACTGGAGGCACTGCCTCTGTTACTGGAACCTTCCCACTGTGAGCTTCAGTGTCTGGGAGGGAGGACATGTGAGGTATACATGAAAAAGTATTTCGCTCATTCATGAACAGTAAAGACTAGTACATCACAGTAATTAGATTTGGTTCTTGTTTAGACTGTCAAACAGCCTTTACATGTACTGTGAAATCAATTAAAAGAACAACTGCAGGACAAGATTTAGTAATATGTAAAATATAACAGTGTCTATCTACCTGTGCTTCAGATAATAAAGTGTTCTCCCCTAGAAGGAGCTGATTTTGAATCTTCAGTTCTAGTACTCGTACAATATGAAAATAACTTTCTAATGCACATCATTTTTTTTTTTATATTGACTATAGATCTATTTTAAAACTATGAAAATATATAGCTATTCCATGCAAACTGTCACTCTAATTTTTATAGAATTGTTTCTCATATACAACAAAACCACATCGCAACACAAAACATTTCCATCAAATACCCCAGTTTAACAAAAACAAAAAACAAAAATAAATCTAAATATTTTCGCACACCAGATATTTAAGTCATCAGTCAAATCCCTCCATAACTTCAGAACCATTGATCCCTCTTCAGCTTGACAGAATTATCAGTATTATAAACCTGACCTTTTATTCCATTTAAATGATTACGTTTTAACAGTATTAATTTACATTTGCAGTTCTCCTCAACAGATCTCATTATCATTTTTCCTCTTTATCATTAATATGTTCAATTGACTGCTCAGACAGATCAGAGCCTAGCCACCAATACCAGATTTTTGGGGCATCTCCTGTGTTTATATGTCAACTCCTCAAGTCTTAAATTAAGATTAATTGCTTTAATCCATTGATCTATTATTGGCGAGTAGTTTGATATCCATTTTTGTAATATAAGTTTACGAGCCATATACATAGTTCTTAGCCACATAACATGCATTTCAGCTGGGAGAGTATCCTCAGGTACAATCCCAAACAATTCTATCTTTGGATCAAAATGAACCTGTGTGAAACACAAGGAATTCAAAGTGTCAAATACAACTTCCCAGTAACGATTAAGTTTGGGACAACGCCACAACATATGTTTGAGTGTACCTACATCAGTAGTACATCTTGGACAATTTAATGTAGCTGCCTTGCTCCAAGAGTGCAACTTCAAAGGAGTATAATGAGCTCTATGAATAATAAACAGCTGTGTCAAACACTGTGAGGAGGATAGGGATACACCAAATAAGTTCTTCAGAGCTTGCTCCCACTCCTCATCACTGAGTTGGGTGTCTCCAGATCTCTACGCCACCGTCTAGAGCTACTAGTTTTCTCTTGTAGAGAAGAATATATGTTCCCAATAAGTCCCTGTTTAGGTTGTCTGAAGCCCTGTACACGAACCGATCGTGTGTGGGCCCCATCAGACCATTTTTATCAGACGAACCAATTGTGTGTATGTGGCATTAGGCCCGGTTTACACTGATGCAAGTTCATAACGAATGTGATGCGTCAAAAACATTCTAAATTTGCATGTCATCCATAAAGTCATTGTTTTCAATGACAGTCATTCACATACATGCGTTATGATACCTCTACAAATGCAATGTGATAAGAAAAAGGGTCTTGTGTGAGTTTACAGCGTTGCGTTGCGAATTAAATGTCTACATAGTGTCATGGTCTTACCTCTCTCCTGTCTCCTTCGTTTGACATGTGCTGGCGGCCATCTTGGTTTCTAGGTCTCTTGTAGCCTCCCACCCTGCGGCTCCTCCTTCCCACTGGGAGGAGCTGGATGCCTGGCTCACATATTTAGGAGGTCTGTGGCTTCAGTTCCTTGCTTGGTCCTCCTGTGTTCACATGCTTCTAGACTGCTGCTGCTTCTGGTTCCGATCCTGGCTTCGTCTGACTTCCCTGCTGGTTCCTGATCCTGGCTTCGTCTGACTACCCTGCTGGTTCCTGATCCTGGCTTCGTCTGACTACCCTTCTGGTTCCTGATCTCTGGCTTCGCAAGACTCTGCTTCGGTTTTCACCATCCGTTTGGACTTTTGATTTACAGCTTGATTTTCAATAAAGCATTCTTATTTTCACTTATCTCTTGTTGTACGTCTGGTTCATGGTTCCGTGACATTAGGACCAAGCCATGAATTTTGACGGTACAGAGCCATCCTCGCTACCCACGCTGGTTGCCAGACTTGATCAGCTGGAGTCCCTGTTGGGTCAGTTCGCCGTGGCGTTGCAAACCCTGCTTGAACGCACGGCTCATGTCGCTCCCGTTGCCGATGGGTCGGTTGTCGCTCCTGGGTCCGCTCCTACTGCCGCTCCGGTTGTTGCGCCAGAGTCTACCCCGACACCTGCTGTTGCGCCTGCGGTGTTTCGGGGTATGACCGGTTCTGCCCCCCTTCGACAGCGATTTGGGGGAGAGCCAACTCAGTGCCGAGGTTTCCTTAACCAAGTGGGCATTTATTTCGAGTTGCTGCCACATGCCTTTCCCACTGAGAGATCAAAGGTGGGCTTCTTGATCTCGCTGCTCTCGGACAAGGCCTTGGCCTGGGCCAGCCCTTTATGGGAGAACAACAGTCCGGTGGTTGCCGAGTTTTCCGGTTTTGTTGCTTCTCTTCGGAAGGTATTCGATGTGCCGGCTCGCGCCGCCTCTGCTGCGAAGCTCCTTATGTCCGTCAGACAGGGTTCACGATCCGTAGCCGAATACGCCATTGAGTTTCGTACCCTGGCAGCAGAGGTAGGTTGGAATAATGAGGCTCTGGTCGCTGCTTTCTCTCATGGTCTCTCGGATGCCTTGAAGGATGAGGTTGCAGCTAAGGACCTACCAGTGGAGCTCGAGGCTCTTATTTCTTTCCTGATTTTGATTGACACCAGACTCAGGGAGAGACCTTCCTTTAAGGAGCGCCTGCGGAGGCCTCCTAACAGTTTGGCGCCTACGTTTGCTGTCCCACCCGTGCCTCCCTCTCCTCCCACGCCTCCTGGCGTTGACTTGTCTGGGGGTGAACCCATGCAGCTGGGGTTTGCTCGCCTGTCCGAGGGGGAGAGGGTACTCCGGAGACGCGAGGGCCGATGCATGTACTGTGGTCTCGGTGGGCATTTTCGGTTGGCATGTCCGAACCGTCCGGGAAACGCTCGCACCTGAGATCCTGTCGGGGGCAGATCTTGGGTGGAGTCTCCTCGTCCCCGGTTTCCCGTGTTGATAAACCACTGATCACTGTTGTCCTCTCCTGGGCCGGGGGCTCGGTGACGACCCAGGCGTTGGTGGACTCTGGTGCTGGTGGTTTTTTCATTGATAGTGAGTTCGCTGCCGCCAATTCCATTCCTCTGCAGGCTCGAGGTTCCCCGCTGGCTCTAGAGGCGATAGACGGCAGACCCCTCCAGCCGTCACACGTGACTCATGAGACCCTTCCAGTGGGGATAGCCATTGGTGTCGCTCACAGAGAGTCAGTCTGCTTCCAAGTTATTTAGTCTCCACACTACTCGGTGGTCTTGGGGTACCCCTGGCTCCAGAAGCATAATCCGACTTTCGACTGGAGATCGGCCGAGATCCTCTCATGGTCACCACAGTGTGGGGCTAAGTGCATCCATGGGCCTGTCAAGTTGCTGTGTACTTCCTCGGACTCTCTGTTGCCTCCTGAGTACGAGGAGTACCGGGATGTATTCGATAAGGTACGCGCAGTTGCCCTACCTCCGCACCGCTCATATGATTGTGCCATAGAGTTACAACCTGGTGCCGTTCCTCCTCGCGGCAGGGTCTATCCACTGTCGGTTGCGGAGAATGAGGCCATGGAGGAGTACGTGATGGAGGCGCTGTCCCGTGGTCACATTCGCAAATCCTCGTCCCCAGCAGGGGCTGGATTTTTCTTTGTGAAAAAGAAGGGCGGTGAGTTGAGGCCTTGCATCGATTACAGGGGTCTCAATCGCATCACGATCAAGAACGCTTACCCGATACCCTTGATTTCCGAGCTGTTCGATCGCCTGAAAGGGGCCACGGTCTTTACCAAACTCGACCTGAGGGCGGCATATAACCTGGTAAGGATCAAGGCGGGCGATGAGTGGAAGACCGCGTTTAACACCAGGACCGGTCATTATGAATCCTTGGTTATGCCCTTTGGGTTGTGCAATGCGCCCGCAGTCTTTCAGGAATTCATCAACGATGTTTTCCGTGACCTGTTGCAGCAGTGTGTGGTGGTCTATTTGGATGAC
The DNA here is from genome assembly GCF_905171775.1 of Rana temporaria. Classification (NCBI taxonomy): domain Eukaryota; kingdom Metazoa; phylum Chordata; class Amphibia; order Anura; family Ranidae; genus Rana; species Rana temporaria. Next base: position 338,040,346 of record NC_053493.1, on the reverse strand, counting down.
ATCTTGGTATATTCTGAATCCTTGGAGGCTCACATTCTGGATGTCAAACGAGTGTTGCAACGGTTACGAGAGAACAAGCTGTTCGGTAAGCTTGAGAAATGCGAATTTCACCGATCCCAGGTAACCTTCCTAGGTTACATCATTTCCGCTGAGGGGTTCTCCATGGATCCTGAGAAGGTTTCGGCTGTCTTACAGTGGCCCCAGCCCAGTGGTCTTCGTTCCCTGCAGCGCTTTTTGGGCTTCGCCAATTATTATCGGAAGTTCATCAGGGACTTTTCCATGCTGGCCAAGCCTCTCACGGATCTGACCAGGAAGGGCAGTAATTCCCAGGTCTGGCCGCTCGAGGCCATCCGAGCTTTTGAGGCCCTAAAGTCCGCCTTTGTGTCGGCTCCGATTCTGTCGCATCCCAACCCTGGGTTGCCCTTTGTCCTCGAGGTGGACGCGTCTGAGACGGGAGTAGGCGCTCTTCTGTCTCAGCGTAGAACACCAGAGGGTCCTCTGCTTCCTTGTGGGTTTTACTCCCGGAAACTGTCTCCCGCGGAATGCAACTATCAGATTGGTGACAGGGAGTTATTGGCCATCGTGCAGGCCCTTAAAGAATGGAGGCACTTGCTCGAGGGCTCGGTGGTTCCGGTTCTCATCCTGACGGACCACAAGAATCTGACCTACCTTTCTGAGGCCAAGAGATTGACACCACGTCAGGCCAGATGGGCTCTGTTCTTGTCACGTTTTAATTACGTGGTCTCCTACCTACCCGGTTCCAAGAACATCAGAGCGGATGCCTTATCACGGCAGTACTCCGAGCTGTCCAGGGAGGAATCGATTCCGACTTCGGTCATACCTCCGAATCAGATCCTGGCCGCCATTCGCACCAGCCTGACCTCTCCCCTGGGTGAGCAGATTTTGGCGGCTCAATCTGGTGCTCCCTCTGGGAGACCCAACGGCAGATGTTTTGTGCCTGAGGAGTTGCGCACTCGGTTGTTGCGAACCTACCATAACTCCAAGACCGCGGGGCATCCTGGAAAGAATCAGCTGTCCTGGGCTGTTTCACGTCTGTTCTGGTGGCCTTCCCTACGTTCCGACATCGCCGCATATGTAGCGGCATGCTCCGTCTGTGCCCAGAGTAAGTCCCCTCGGCACCTTCCGTTGGGCCTTCTGCAACCCATAGCCACCGGGGAGCGCCCATGGTCACACCTGGGGATGGATTTCATCGTGGACCTCCCTGCATCCCGAGGCCATACGGTCATTCTCATGATTGTGGATCGGTTTTCCAAAATGTGCCACTGTGTTCCTCTCAAGAAGTTACCCTCTGCACAAGAGTTGGCCACGATTTTTGCCAGGGAGGTCTTCCGGTTGCACGGTTTGCCCAAGGAGATTGTGTCGGATCGGGGGAGTCAGTTTGTGTCCAGGTTCTGGCGCGCCTTTTGCTCCCAGTTGGGGATTCATCTCTCCTTCTCCTCGGCCTACCACCCTCAGTCCAATGGGGCCGCAGAACGATCCAATCAGGCCTTGGAGCAATTCCTTCGTTGCTACGTCTCCGATCACCAAGACAACTGGGTTGACCTCCTGCCTTGGGCTGAGTTTGCCAGGAACACGGCTGTGAACTCTTCCTCTGGGACGTCTCCCTTCATGGCCAATTATGGGTTCCAACCTGCCGTGTTACCGGAGGCATTCTCTCCCCAGGATATTCCGGCTGTGGAGGATCACCTTTCCGTCCTACGTGCTTCTTGGGTACAGATCCAGAAGTCCCTTGAGGTCTCTGCGCAACGCCAGAAACTCCAGGCTGATCGCAGACGAGCGCCTGCTCCTTCCTACCAGGTCGGAGACCGTGTATGGTTGTCCACCCGCAACCTCAACCTTCGAGTGCCCACTCCCAAGCTGGCTCCTCGCTTTGTTGGTCCCTTCCGAGTGCTTCGCAGGGTAAACCCGGTAGCCTATGCCCTTGCGCTTCCACCTGGCATGCGGATCTCCAACGTGTTTCATGTCTCCCTGTTGAAGCCACTGGTATGCAATCGCTTCACTTCCTCGGTTCCTCGGCCTCGTCCGGTCCAAGTGGGCAATCAGGAGTAGTATGAGGTGAGCAATATCCTGGACTCACGCCTGGTCCGCGGTCGGGTGCAGTTTTTGGTCCACTGGCGTGGTTATGGTCCAGAGGAGCGTTCCTGGGTTCCCTCCGCAGATGTCCATGCTCCTGCCTTGCTCCGAGCCTTCCACGCACGCTTCCCTCAGAAACCGTTTTTTGCACCGCGGAGGAGGGGCCCTTGAGGGGGAGGTACTGTCATGGTCTTACCTCTCTCCTGTCTCCTTCGTTTGACATGTGCTGGCGGCCATCTTGGTTTCTAGGTCTCTTGTAGCCTCCCACCCTGCGGCTCCTCCTTCCCACTGGGAGGAGCTGGATGCCTGGCTCACATATTTAGGAGGTCTGTGGCTTCAGTTCCTTGCTTGGTCCTCCTGTGTTCACATGCTTCTAGACTGCTGCTGCTTCTGGTTCCGATCCTGGCTTCGTCTGACTTCCCTGCTGGTTCCTGATCCTGGCTTCGTCTGACTACCCTGCTGGTTCCTGATCCTGGCTTCGTCTGACTACCCTTCTGGTTCCTGATCTCTGGCTTCGCAAGACTCTGCTTCGGTTTTCACCATCCGTTTGGACTTTTGATTTACAGCTTGATTTTCAATAAAGCATTCTTATTTTCACTTATCTCTTGTTGTACGTCTGGTTCATGGTTCCGTGACACATAGACATCAATGTAAATTGTTCTGGAATCGCAGTGATGGTTTACATATGTGTGAATTCCACCACACTTCTCTCCACAAAAAACAGGAAGTACACAGGAAGTTAACACCTTTTTTTTACATTATGATTCCATTGGCTAGAACATCAATCGTAGCTATGTCCAACTCTTGAAACTTGCGGTGAAATCTCTGTAAATTTTTTGGTAAATTTGTACCTCACACAGGACAAAAAACGGTACAAATTCACAGTGCAGCAGTGTGAACCGAGCCTCAAACTGAGTAGTATAAATCTGTTCATTTTGTAAGTCATATAAAATGATCAGCTGTAGAGGAACTTGACTCTGACAATCTATTTTATGGAGGACGAGTGTATGTCACTGAGTAACAGAATCCTCTTTGCAGGTGCATCATTTATAGTGCAAACAATCTGGATATCCATGTTATACATGGATAGACAGAATCATCTGTTCATTAGTCGTGCTGTCAAGCAGTGGGCACTTTCCAACTCCTGGATGTGTGCCTTTTTACATTTCTGATTCAAACTGCTATTGGCAGACGATAGGGTGTTATAGAAATCTTACATATGCATGCAGAGCTTGCAGAAATACATACGTTGAGCATTGTGTTGTGTGTATGATAAGTCTTATATTACAGATACTTTGGTATTTGCTGAAAATGTATTAAAGCATATACTTTTATTACAATAGTATTGAACATTTATGTTGCAGGTTGTCTAAAAGCCAGGAACCCATACGTCATTTGTAAGGTACTGTATGTGGTGACATTGACATTACTTCTGCCTTAGGAGGGGGGCATTGGCATTATCTCTGCCCTGAAAGGGAGAGGTGGAGATACTATCAATACATCTGTCCTTAAAGGGGGTGGTGGGGGCACTGGTGTTACATCTGCCTTGGAAGTGGTGGGGTGGCACTGGCATTACCTCTGCCTTGGGAGGGGAAGGTGGAGAAAATTGAATGACGCCAGCTTTGGGTGGGAGAGCTGGGGGGACTAGCATTACCTTTGTCTTGGAAGAGGAGGCACTGACATTCCTTCAGCCACATCTACATCCAACAATCTTTTTTGATGACAATTTGAGAAGCACTGATCAGTGCTACCTTTCTCTGTCAAGCATGGTACTTATATCAATCTATCTGTCTAGATAGATACTGTGCATACATACAGTATATATATATATATATATATATATATATATATATATATATATATATATTATATATATACATATATATATATATATATATATATATATATATATATATATATATATATATATATATATATATAAATAGCAAATGTACAATAACTGTCTGCAAAAAAACATATAGTGCTGTTATTATGTGCAAAAAATATTATTATGCAAACCACTATAACACTCATATGTTAAGAAAGTCCACTCCTCACGACTGAAATGTTTCCTTACTGTAAACACCCACCCCAAATGTATAAGAGCTGGTTCACACGGATGTGTTCCTGCATGCACACTGTTAAACACATTTTTGGCACGTTCTGGTGCATTTTTGATGCATTCTTAATGCATTTTCGCATTCATTCCAGATACTTTTTTTCTTCTTTTTTTCCATTTTTTTTTTTTTGCACTGTACTGCAGTCCCATGTGTTTTTGATTCGTTTTTTTTTTTTTTTCACATTCCAGTACAGTGCAGTGCAAATAAAAGCAGCATGTTCTACTTTTTTCTCTCTAAAACTGGAAAGCCCTGGAACTGACCGCATTGGTGTGAACTATGCCATTGGAAACCATATAACCTACTTTCCATGCGTTTTAGGCCTCGTACACACGACCGAACATGTCCGCTGACCAGTTCCAGCAGACATGTTCGGTCGACAGGTTTCCAGCGGACATTTGTCCAGCCGACCGTTTTCCGGCGGACAAATGTTTCTTAGCATGCTAAGAAATATGTCCGCTGGAAGCCTGTCCGTCGGACATGTTCGGTCGTCTGCAGGGCAGCCATCAGGAATTATGGGGCCCCTTACACAGCTTCATCAGGCATGGGCCCCCTGGAGAGCAGAGAACCGGGGGGGGGGGCCGGATGACAACCCCCCTTTTTTCATATTTTTTTATAAAAAAAATCTTTTTTTTATATATTTATTATTTTTTTTATGCATATAAAAAATAAAAAAATATATTAAAAAATATGAAAAAAAGGGGGGTTGTCATCCGGGCCCCTGGGGACCTCCGGACCTCTAAAAAAAATAAAAAAAAAATTGGCCCTTTAATAAAAAACAAAATAAAAATATATTTAAAAAAATAGATATTTTTTTATAAAAAATAAATACAAAAAGGGGGGGTTACCATCCGGGCCCCTTACAGGTGTACTGCCTGTACCCCCCTGATGGCGGCCCTGGTCGTCTGTACAGACTCACCGTACATGTCCGATCGGCCGCCATCCCTCGCATGCGTCGAAGTGATTCGATGCATGCGTGGAAGCATTGAACTTCCAGGGCCGCGAACGTCGCCGCATCGTCGTCGCGGCGATGGCGCGGACACGTCACCGCGTATCGTGTACGATGGTGTGTACAACCATCAGACAGAAATCTCCGGGGCGGACATGTCAGCTGAAAACGGTCCGGCGGACCGTTTTCAGCAGACAGTCCGTCCGTCTGTACGAGGCCTCAGATGCAGAAAACTCACTGGACTGCATGTGTTGTGAACTGGCTCTAAAAACACATTGTAAAATTACTGTCCTGAAATATTTTCTACATTTGCTATATATTTTAAAGGCAAAAAGTACTAAAATACTAAAAAAAATTAAGAAAATACGGCTTTTGCTTTTGTGTTATAATGTGCTAATTGTATTTTTCAAATTGTCTCATTTATTTTGATGTCAAACAATGTTTCTAATGTAAAGCATGGCAAAAATTTTGTCAAATGGAACAAAGTTTTTTTTTAATTGCTCATGCATATTTTTAAATGATTTTTAAATGATTGAAAAAAAAATAAAGAAAAATTTGAAAAAAGGCAAGGAAAGCATGAAGATGACAGAGTAAACTAGGGGTAATTATTGGTGCAAAGCTGTTACCCCTTTAAAGCGTTTGTTAACCCAAAAAATAAAAATATATGTAGCGCTACCCCCTCAGGAGCCGCTGGTTGATTTGGGATCAGTGTATTAAGTTACCTCTAATCGTTGTCTAGGGGTAATGGTAGTGAGTAGAGCAGTAAACGAATGTCCAATCAGCGAATAAGGTTTTCTGGATGCTTTATTTCTCGGCCCAACACGGCCAACATCAACATGAGGTAGACAGAAAAGGTTGATGAAGTAAGGGAACTTTGCGGTATCAGGCTTGGATGAAAAGAAAGCAATCCTGCTTTCAGCAACAGTAGTACAGTTCGTCGCCACTCCAGCCGGAGTGGGGGAAGTGCCTCCGGACAGACCCCCGCCACAGGCCTGGCAGCCGAAATGCCACTTTAAAGTTGCTGGGAGGAACAGGCCTCTGCCACAGGCCTGGCTCTAGTGGGGCCTCTGCCACAGGCCTAAAACTTGGATGAGCTAAATGGTTGAGCTTATCCTCCCAGTAAATTGTGCTAGGGTCACCGGTTGACAGTGGAAGTGTACCTGTCAATACTCCGGTCACCAAATCCCCAATGGTTCGTTCAAGCCCTTTTGGATAACCTGCCTCCGGGTTCTCCTAAAGCCGATCCCCCGCCGAACGGCACACAACCTGGGATCTCCTCAATAGAAGGGGGACCCAGTAATGTCACTGGGGCCCCTTAGTTGCATCAGTTGCTCCAGGCCAGGAGGGCCCAGAGTCAGGAACTCTGCCCCAGGCCAGGTAGGCCATAGTGGTGGGGCCCGCAATATGCGTGCACCCCAAAGGTGGGTGCCGCACCTGGAACCAGGAACCCGCAAAGAACCAAGAACAATGGCTTCCGCCACAGAAATACTCCTCCCCAGCATGCCCCGCGAGGGAAAACTCCTCTAATTGGCTGCTCAGAAGAAGCGGCTCAGCCTGGACCTCTCTGGCACCACCTGCCACCCAGGGATGGTACCGCATCCCTAGAACGCAGTCTGACCCACAGAACAATTCAGATTTGGCGACAGCCAAATTTGACATAATTCGGAATGAGAGCAACTTATCTCTCTCATCCCCCCACGAACTTTAGCGTAGTGCCTTTACTGAAAGTAAGGGGGTGCTACATATAGATTCTGGTCCCTTAAAGCAGATTACACAGCACAGCGCTTGTCAGTAGCTTTCATTCATAAATGAATGCAGATCAGGACTGGGCCGTCACACTGCAGATTACACAGAGGATCAACTCCTCTGTATAATCGGGAGATTACTGTTACAGCTATTCTCTATATTCTATTTATCAAAAGCTCCTGATACAGACCAGGCAGTTGTAAAACTGACAGCAGAGCACAATTGAATACATAGGTAGACTTTTTCCTGTGTTATCTGCAGGACGTGTCAGATCGACAGCAGAGTCCTAAAAAAGGGGTGGGGGTGTGGTCTAAATATGGGGAAGCAGGAAAAACTACAGCACTAGATGTTGGTATGGTGCACAGGCAGGGCAGCCATCACAAATTTTGGGGCCCTTACACAGCTTTAGGCAGGCCCCCCCTGGAGCAGAGAACCGGGGGGGGGGGCCTCCTCTCTCCTGCCGCGATCTGATAAGTAACGAAAGTGTCATCTCTTCTCTTCTCTCTCCTGCTGCGAGATGATAAGCGGGACGGGGGTTGGTGCTGCCGAAAAAAAAGTCAAGTCTTCTCTTTTCTCTCCTGCTGCAAGTTGCTAAAATCAGACGTAAAAAAAATAATAAAAAAAAAGGGGGGCGGGCCCCTGCCACGAGTTTCTAAGGGTGGGTGGTCAAACGAAAAAAAAAAAACGGGGGCTGGCCGGGCCCCTGGGGACCATCGGGCCCCTTACAGGTGTAATGCCTGTACCCCCCTGATGTCGGTCCTGTTCCCAGGGCAGGTGCCGCTGCCGCTTCTGACTCCTCTAAGCCCTGATAAAATGCACTTAAGATAGAAGGTCAACACAATACTTTTGAAATCACTTGCTGTTGCCACATTTACCATTTGAACCCCTAGTATGTCCAAAAATTCTGTGACATCATTGCCTCTGACCACAGAGTAGAAGCTCCAGTTATAGCGTAAAAGATATTTCTGTGTAGAAGAGACAAGGCTACATTGTAACAATACAAGCTCTGGTAGGGGGCTATAAATGTTAGGGTATGGTTCTGATCTAAACAGAGGAAGACACTAAGGGCCAGATCCACGTAGAACGGCGTAATTTTAAGCAGGCGTAGCGTATCGTAGTTACGCTACGCCGCCGCTACTTTGAGAGGCAAGTGCTGTATTCACAAAGCACTAAAGTTACGGTGGCGTAGCGTAAATGTGTCGGCGTAAGGGCGCGGAATTCAAATGACAAAGATGTGGGCGTGATTCATGTTAATTCAACTTGACCCCACGTAAATGAAGTTTTTTATTAACGGCGCATGCGCCGTCCATGGGGGTATGCCAGTGCGCATGCTCGAAATCACATTGCAAATAGTCAATGCTTTCGACGTGAACGTAATTTACGCAAAGCCCTATTCGCGAACGTTTTACGCAAACGACGTACACGACGGAAAATTTGACGCTGGCCCGACATCCATACTTAACATTGCGTACGCCTCATAGACCCAGGGGTAACGTTACGCCGAAAAAAACTTTACGTAAACGACATAAAAAAATGCGCCGGCCGGACGTACGTTCTGAGAATCGGCGTATCTAGCTAATTTGCATACTCTACGCGGAAATCAACGGAAGTGCCACCCAACGGCCAGCGTAAATATGCACCTAAGATCCGACGGTGTACTAAGACGTACGTCAGTCGGATCTAGCCCCCATTCAGTCGTATCTTGTTTTGTGGATACAAAACAAAGATACGACGGGGCATCCTAGAAGTTACGCAGCGTATTAATAGATACGCCAACGTAACTTCTTTGTGGATCTGGCCCTTGAACATTAAAGAACAAATCCAGGTGAATATGATATACTATACTATGATTTGGATAAATTAAAACTTTAAAAGACAACCTAGGGCAAGCAGGGGCTGTACTAAAAGTAATGCAAAAGTTGGCATAGCTTTTTTATTAACTTACATAGAACATTCAAATTTCATTGCAGGTAAATAATGGATTCCAAGCAGAAGCAATGTGCTGTCATTGTGTTCTTGACAAAGAAGGGGTGTAGGGTGTCCAACACTGAGGGTCTCCCATTGTCTAGTTGGTCTTCAAAGATGGTTTAGCCTTCTTTAAACTTCATCCATCACAATGCTTTTGTAAATGTGTAGATTCTGTAATTATTCTGTAGCCTTCTGTGGATGTCGAATAGTCTGCACTCCTACTTCCATTGGCCCTGTCCATTGGCCCCTCAATGCGGTAAAGTCGGCCTGTACCTTTAGCAGAGAAACAGCCTCAAAGCATAATGTTTCCACATCCATGCTTGACTGTAGGGATGGTGTTCTTTGGGTCATAGTCAGCATTTTTTTCCTCCAAACACGATGAGTCCCCTTCCTCAAGAAGGCACGTGTACAGTCATGCCAATAAACATCTAAATCGGGAGTCAGCAGCCTGTAGATCGTAATCTACCAGTAGATCGCAGACAGGTTACTGGTAGATCATGGTCTGGGCTTGCTGACCCACCATCCCAGAGCACCAATGACTGCTGACTCCCCCTGGCTTGGGATGCTTTCAAAGAATTTATGCTGGGAAAATATATTTCAGCTATCAAGGCAGTTCACAAAGACCAAAATCTAACCTATCAATGACTTCAGGAGGAGAGAACATGTAAACACACTCATGTTTATGGGCCCTCCTAGTTTGAGTTATTAGATGCCAGGCACCATCTTTGTTTGCATATTACCAGTCTTGCTCAAATCTATAGGGTAAAACGTGCTGAGTCTCTATTCGAGCAAGATGATAAAAATCATAAACATTTGGCTCTTGTAGTAGAGTATCAATGAGCACAAACCAATACCCCATGTATGAAGACTGGGCAAGGCTCCCTTACTACAGACCTGATTTCTATACTCAAGACCTTTGTACAGTATTACAGTCGGTTGTAATCACCTGTCCCCTTCATCACCACCATCACAGTCAGGAGGCTTTGGTTGCTCTTCTTCTCACTTGGGGGTTGGAGAACACCAGATGGATAGTACAGGGTATGGTTTTGCTAATTAGAATAGTTACACCCCTCATAAATGAGGTGCTCTCTGAATCCATGGGTGGTGCATAGCCAGTACCCTATTACAATAAAAATAGATTTCCTACAGGAAAACCACATGTGGTATACGATTTTTCCGGTATTGGAACACTAGTGCTTGTTTGAACTTATTGTTTGAGCCCCTGACATTACAAAAACATAACCTGTTACTCGTCATGACAGAATGATATAAATGGAAGGAACAGCTGCAAAATTGGTGATCCTCTATATACCACAGTGACAAATTAGATTTAAAATTACCATACATGTCTACCCATTGAACTAGGGGCTCATCTGTACAAGAATCCATGCATCTGTCAACATCCAGCCCTTGGAGAACCTATAGAACAGGAAAGAAATGGGACACAGATTTAAACACAACTATGAAGGCCATTGCCAGTAGGAGTGTAAACATGGAAATCCAGAGACTTGAGCCTTTCCACTTGAAAAGCAAGGTACATTAACCCCACATCGAAGCAAGTGGAGGGATTTAACGAAGACTTTAGACCCAGGTTCAAAGCAGTGATCAGAAGAAGAACATTTAACTTGTAAGACAACATAGCAAAAAGAGGAGGAATCTTCCATGCTTATAGAGTATCGCACCACTAGCTTGTTTTAAAAAAAAAAAACAGACACTGTGTAGTACGATTTGTCATAGCCGAGGGACTGGCAGTGATTGTGAGCACTGCCTTTATAACTACTTTTTTTAAAGTTTGTAAACAAAAAAGAAGAAGAGGGTTACTATAGCGGAAAAGTTACTCCACCCAATGCATGAAATTTGAACAACCTGCGGTAAGTAAATTAATAAAAAAAAGTTATGCCCACGTTTGCATTCCATTCAGTTCAGCCCTTGTAGAACTGGTTTTCCATATACTGGGGCCCTCTGCACAGAAGATGCCTGCTACCCACAAAAGATGCTGAACCATACATAAACCACTACACATGTTTGCTTTAAAATCACAGAGAATATTTTTATGTCTTGCAGCTTATATATATTATATTACTAAAGACTATCCAGGAATCATAAAAACAAATAACAGTGATTCACTGACATTCGCAGTATCGTGTGTTTTTTTTTTTTTTCTTTTTCATTTAGAATCCTATCTATTGAGTGAAGAAGACATTATAATTATTACACCTGTTAACTTACTCCTGTCACAAAAACTATAACAATAAATCTGTAACATATATTTTCAGGAGACTGGGGTTCTCACTGGTTAGTTGTTACGGCTATTTCCTGTATGTCAGCAAGCCGCTACTTAACCTTTCAGCTAGACATAGATACAAAGAGCATGACATCTTTCACATAGAAGTATGTCTTTAGCAAAAGGATCTCCAGTTACACATGGGCAATGTGTTAATGGGGTTAACTTTTATATTGTGAGTCTGTATTAATGATTATGGCATTAGTCATATTATTTCATTAAATATACCCAGGTTTTAATACATAATATAAATCTAAGTTGTAATCAGGGATATGTACCAGTATTTTTGTATTTTTAATCTGAAGACAACATTGAGCCTGGCTTTACCCTCTATGTAGGTTAGTTGGTGCCAGAGAAGTTTTCTCAATAGCTGATGCTCGATTCACATATTGATCTGCACACATGCAATTTTTGGGTGGTTGTAGCATAAGTTATGGGATATGTTTATTGTGTCCATGCTCCATTAGCATTAGCTCTGCAGCTTAAAGTCTTCATTAGAAGTGTACTGTATGTGACAGGATGACAAAACAGGGCAATTGGGAAACAGGAGGGGGATTGACACCCCATATTAGGAAGTGTCTGAGCAAGGGCTTTTGTTGCAGGATTACCATTTATTGTTTTAATGAAACTGCAAATGTAAAAGGACTGAACATGACTTTTATGGTTACATTAATGAGAAGACCTAATTTCGTGAAGCTGCATACTGTAAACGCTTGAGGATGGGTTAAACAGGTTAATAATTTTCACTCAACTTAAAATCCTGTAAGCATGTATTAATACAACTTATACCTTACAGCCCCATATAAAGTAGGAGCCTCTGGGTAAGGTATGTAAATACAAATATTGGAAGTACCATCATCCTGGGATCATATAAGATATTTTAGGTCTGAGGTCCCCGAACCAGAGAACCAAGGGGGGAGGAATGGGCCAATTAGGACTATCGCGGTACAGATAAAGAAAGGAACAAGTAAGGGTACTTGTTCCTTTCTTTATCTGTACCGCGATAGTCCTAATTGGCCCATTCCTCCCCCCTTGGTTCTCTGGTTCGGGGACCTCAGACCTAAAATATCTTACAGCCCCATAGAAGTATATGTGGCAGAGAGGGGTGGAATCAGTTGCATCAGAGCAAAGAAAATAAAAGGATACATGCACTTAAATTGTTTTAATATATAATCATGACAGCTAGGGGAAAAAAACTGTGGTGCCCCCTTCCCTTGGTGCCCTAAGTGCGTGATTATTTTGCTTAACAGCTAATCCAGCCTTGACTGAGGCTATGATTCAGACTGACTCTGCAAGTCTGCAATTTGTTCCATGTACAATAAAGGAGGTACGTATAGAAGTTGGGAAGAAAGCCTAGAGGAGTTGGAGAAAATTACTTTATAAAAAGGTGCCATTGTGCTTTAAAGCTAAACACCAGCCCAAATTTGTAATTGTTTTTGCTGTCTATGTTTGCATGTGAGAGTTTTGAGAGTTCTGTTTATATCAGTATAGGCAGGTTGAAATGTATAGGTGTAGCAGCTGGCCCAGGCTGGGGAAGGGGTTAAATGTTTTTGGTACAGTTCCCAGGCTTTTTCTTTTGGCGAGCCCATCTGTGATATAAATATGGGGATAGACAAGATCAGGGTGCACAGGTGTAGTGACTGAGGTTTGAGAATGTAACAAGGATACCTATGAGCGCAGTGGGGCGCTGAAGTTCCTGGGAGTCAAAGACAACATCGAAGTCATGGACAATACCTATATGGACTCTTACCTCCTGGAGCTATGCCTGGGTCACTTCACTATTTTAGTTAGGTTCAGGGACAGGACATTATTCCTCTTGCATTGCCATGCGACTTTGCAACAGTAATAGTTGAATTAACTGTTCTAAGGTTGGTCTAAAGTTATTCAAGAAGTGCATGCTGGTTCTGGCGTATTCCAAAGAACCTGAATTGGTAATTGCACTATGGGGTATTAAGTAACAACACTAATGCAGAAGGTTAACTCACCAAAACAAGAAGAGGAGTGTAGTTTCTATGGGTAACTAAGAAATGGAACAAGCTTTTTTTTTTATGTCCCAATGTAGAGTATAATGCCGCGTACACACCATCACTTTATGTGATGAAAAAAAATGACGTTTTTAAAAACGTCACTTTAATTCACTGTGTGTGGGGGAAAACGTCGTTTTATGTCTTGTAAAAAACGACCAAAAAAAATTGAAGCATGCTTCAATTTTATGTGTCGTTTTTCAAAAGTGCACTTTTTACTTCACAGAAATTGACCGTGTGTAGCAAAAAACGTCGTTTTATAAGACGTTTTTTCATCCACGCATGCCCAGAAGCTACTTATGAAGCAAGCTTCAATGGTAAAACATGGTGGAAGGTAACCTCACTTTGCAAGATCATTGTGAGAAAAACGATGGTGTGTAGGCAACTTCGTCTTTGAAAATTGAAGTTTCAAAAACTTCATTTTTTACTTCACAGAAAGTGTCGTTTTTTTTCATCACATAAAGTGATGGTGTGTACGCGGCATAAGATTTCCTATCATCTGTGCCCAGTCTTGCCACACAGAGTTAATCCAGCTCTGAGCAATCCTCTTTTATTGTTCAGTGAAAATTAACAGACTTCCAGATAAAAACCTGTCTAAATACAAAGGGCCAGATTCACAAAAGAGATACGACGGCGTATCTCCTGATACACCGTCGTATCTCTGAGATATGATTGTCGTATCTATGCGCCTGATTCATAGAATCAGGTTACGCATAGATAGCCCTAAGATCCGACAGGTGTAAGTGACTTACACCGTCGGATCTTAGGCTGCAATTCTAGGCCGGCCGCTAGGTGGCGATTCCATTGCGGTCGGCGTAGAATATGCAAATGACTAGTTACGCCGATTCACGAACGTCCGCTTTGCCCGTTCTCTGTAAATTTATGTCGTTTCTGTAGAGATACATAAAACTAAAGCTGCCCTCTAGGTGGTCTAGCCAATGTTAAGTATGGGCGTCGTTCCTGCGTCGAAATTTGAAATTTCACGTCGACTTACGCAAACGTCGTTTGCGTAAGTCGTCCGTGAATAGTGCTGGACCCCATTTACGTTAACGTCAAAACCAATGACGTCCTTGCGACGTCATTTAGCGCAATGCACGTCGGGTAATTTTAGGGACAGAGCATGCGCAGTACGTTCGGCGCGGGAACGCGCCTACTTTAAATGGTCCCCGCCCCATTTGAATTAGGCGGGCTTGCGCCGGGCGGATTTACGCTACGCCGCCGCAAGTTTACAGGCAAGTGCTTTGTGAATCAAGCACTTACGCTGTAAACTTGCGGCGGTGTAACGTAAATGGGATACGTTACGCCGCCGCAGCGTAACACATTTCTATGTGAATCTGGCCCAAAGTCCTTTCCTCTCTCCTTGCTTTGAGTGACAGGTTATTTACATATCTAGCTTGGACATATTTATCATATGTTATGTTATGTTTATCATAATATGAGGTGATCCATAGTTCAGTGTATATTACCAGGATGGGTTATGTGGGGGAAGGGTGGATTTCTCACTTTTTATACTGTGAATCACCTCATATTATGATAAACATAACATAACATATGATAAACATGTCCAAGCTAGATATGTAAATAACCTGTCACTCAAAGCAAGGAGAGAGGAAAGGACTTTGTATTTAGACAGGGTTTTATCTGGAATTCTGTTAATTTTCACTGAACAATAAAAGAGGATTGCTCAGAGCTGGATTAACTCTGTGTGGCAAGACTGGGCACAGATGATAGGAAATCTAATACTCTACGTTGTGACATCAAACACATTTTTTTGGGGGGGTTTACATCCACTTTAAGTGTCATACTTGGTAAAGGTGACAGGTCCTCCAGTAGTGAGAGGGTCGATGTTCTAGTACAGTGTACAGTAAGACATAACAAGAAGCAAGGGGAAAGGGGAAGATGGACAGCAGTAAACATAATTTTCTTGGAGAGTGGTGAAGAATTAGCACTTCTATCAGTTTTTTTTATTTACCTCACTTAAAAGAGAAGTATGTTTTTTTTTTCCAGGTTTACACTTACCTTGGTGGATGCAGCATCAATCCAATGCTGCATCTGTCCCTTGGCGCTTCTACACTGATAACTGAGCGATTGAACATCGCCAATGGCTCGGTTCTCACAGCTCCCCGAGCAGAGAGCTGTAGACTATAAGTCACAGCTCTCTGCTCTGCTTCCTCCTCGCTCATTGGAGAGCTGAGCTGTGGAGGGGCCGGAGCGCCCATCTCAGGGTTTCAGCGGCTCGCTAAGAGGCTGAGCCGGGTGTCAGTCCAGGCACCTGGTGGATCCAGACTGCCCTTGTCGGGATTACATGATGCCTGGACTGAAATCCGTGACATCAGCAGAGAGTGGACTTCAAACCGCTCTCTGCTGAAAACGGGTCACAGGAGTGCAAAATGAACTGCACTTTTGTGATCCATAGGAGAAGTACAGCCAAACAAGCTTTTCTTCCTCTGTTTTCACCTTTAAAGGGGTTGTAAAGGTTCGTGTTTTATTTTCTAAATTGGTTCCTTTAAGCTAGTGCATTGTTGGTTCACTTACCTTTTCCTTCGATTTCCCTTCTAAATATGTTTTTTCTTTGTTTGAATTTCTCACTTCCTGTTTCTCCTCAGTAAGCTTTCCACCATCATCCGAGCGGTGGAAAGTCATTTAGAACAGCTTACTGACCACCTTACTGAGGAGGAACAGGAAGTGAGAAATTCAGACAAAGAAAACAAAGAAAAAAAACATTTACAAGGGAAATCGAAGGAAAAGGTAAGTGAACCAACAATGCACTAGCTTAAAGGAACCTATTTAGAAAATAAAAAACAAACCTTTACAACCCCTTTAATTTCTGCCCAGGTGATAGGTGTCAGTCAAATCAGGAAGTAACTCCTCGCCTCCCATTCAAAAAAGAAAAGTATTGGCTTAAAATTTTATTTTTCTCTGATTATTATAAATAGTTCTATTGTATTAAGTAAGGTAAGCAAAACATGTGTCTGTTTAGTCTTAAATTTCTTAAAAATTAGGTTTATACAAAAAATAATTTCATAGTATTTTTAAGGCATTTCATGGCTGTGATTCATAAAACGAAAATCAGATTTTTGTTTTCCTCAACTCCCTCAAGCCTAATTGTGTCTACACCAACATATCTGACCCATGAGTCACTGATGCCTATCTAGATACAAAGGAAGGGGAAAAACAGACATAAATATGTCCTAAGCAGGAACAAAGATTGTCTCTGGACAGCCGCACACTGAACAAATTGTAGCCTTTATTGAAAAAAGGACAGCACTACAAGTCACAGCAAATTAAAATGAAATAAAACCCAACCACTGACGTGTTTCACACCAACACTAGTGCTTAGTCATAGCTACAATTTGTTCAGTGTGCAGCTGTCCAGAGACAATCTTTGTTCCTGCTTTGCTAAGTGCATTGCCTGCACCTGAGTTGTCTGCAACGGTGGATGTTCGTCTGGGTTCCCACCTGGAGCGGCTATTCCCTTTCCCATAAATATGTCCTACATGGGAAGACAAAGTTCTTCCTTAACCCTAAATATGGCAGATGGTGGTTTTCACCCATGATCCATCAACTTTTGTCATCTCCTTTTCCTTAAGCAATAATTTACTTGCATAAGGCTTTAGGTAGAAGGCTGTGACAGTAAGGAAACCATAATGGCTACCCCCTCACCTTAGGAACAAACAGCTTCCCCAACAACTTCTAAGGTTGAGTTCACACTGGAGTCCAGTGCATCTCCATTCACCGATTCAGGTACGATTTCAGCCCAAATATTTGGCTAAATTTGGACCTGAATTGGACCAAAAGACGCTCAGGGCTCTTGTGCAATTCGCACTGGAGCTGCTCCATAGAGAACCGGTCACAGTAACGAGTGCTAGCAAATGCAGCATGTAAGAAAGAAGGAAAAGCAATGATCGCGGGTGACGTCCAACGTGGCTCCTCCGTGTCTTCCTGCCCCACGCTGATGAAGTCCCGCCCACGCACATAACACGTATGGGGGGATGAGCCACGTCTGACGTCACCTGCGATCACCGCTGTTCCTTCTTTCTTAAATTGGTTGTGAATGTCACCGGCGCAAAAGAAAATAAATAAATAAATGTGAACCGTGATCTGCTGCAGTACTGTGTGCCCTTAGTGGGGGTCAATAGTGCATAAGGAAGAAAAGTGTTACTGCGCTGATCTAATTATCCAGAGGTATTTAGTCTCTGGGAATATGGACATGAGTGAAATATCAGGGCCACAATGTACCCAATCTTAAATGTGAATAACCTGAATACAAACAATATATATATAAAAAAATATAAGAAATATATGAGTCATACAAATGTGACACAGTGATTTCAAACTTGAATCATATATCTAGATAAGTATGTCAGCATACAATCCCTATGCCACAGTGCTTCTATGAGAAAAATGGCTGTTGTTGCTGCTACTGACCAACCAAATAGTGAAAACAATACGAAAGATATTACAAAAAACAATGTATATATATATATGTGTATAAAAACACAATATGCAGTATGCCAACTGCACCGTGAGTTGTCCCATAACCGATATTGGAACAAAATAAATATCAAAAAAGTGAAATAATTATCAAACAACCATACAAATGTGCATATGCTGACATACTGATCTAGATATATGATTCAAGTTTGAAATCACTGTGTCACATTTGTATGACTCATATATTTCTTATATTTTTTATATATATATTGTTTGTATTCAGGTTATTCACATTTAAGATTGGGTACATTGTGGCCCTGATATTTCACTCATGTCCATATTCCCAGAGACTAAATACCTCTGGATAATTAGATCAGCGCAGTAACACTTTTCTTCCTTATGCACTATTGACCCCCACTAAGGGCACACAGTACTGCAGCAGATCACGGTTCACATTTATTTATTTATTTTCTTTTGCGCCGGTGACATTCACAACCAATTGTTTTCTCCTAAATTACCACACGGGCAGCATAAATGGAGGTCTTCTCATTCCTGGCCAGTAGAAGGTTAGAAATGGGAGACCCATTTGAAAATACAGATGACACCACCACAGTCAATCTGGAACAAGGGTTCAAACAGTTAAAAAACTTTATGGACAAACAAATAAGGGTATGGTGGGACATTACAACCTTGGAAAAATACAAACAAGCTCACATAACACCACGTAGGTTAAGGTGGGATCTAGGACCCAATGATGGGCTAACAGAGGAGGGCCTAACACAAGCTTGGTATAACTTTTTTAATGGATGTGAAAACAAACTATTGGACATTATTATTGATAGAAGAAAGATAAAGCTAAAGAAAATTGAAACAACCATTAACGGCCTTAAAGAGAACATGACCCCACATAGTAGCACTGATGACTACAGCACCAGAGCTAAAAAATTGCAAGATTTCCTGGCTAAATTGGATAATGAAGTCAAAAACAAAAAGGTTAAAAAATACCAACGAGATAAGAAAGATTATGCAGCAGGGAAAATGTATAGCTGGCAAGAGAATGATATAATACCCAATTCGAATAATACATCCCTTAATGACGAAATGGAAACAAACGAAACGCAGGGTACAAGCACCTCCCAGGGGAAAATTGAAACTACTAGTGTGGAAAAGAAAGCAGCCACTCTGGCTGTTAAAAGTATTGCACATAAATCCACCCCAAATAAAAACCAACAAGGGGGACCACCTCCACCACCACCACCCCAACAACACTCCTACCCCCCTTATACTGGCCAATACTCCAGGCCCTGGAGGGGAGGCCAAAGGGGTAGAGGGAGAGGATACTATGGCCAAAACTATGGGCTACCCCAATGGCAGGGGGAATGGAGGGACTGGGGGGAGTCTTTCAGACCACCTATGCCGGTTTTTCAGACCGGCAGAGGGGGGTGGAATCACAACCCCCAAGAAGGAGAGGGTGCAGAGGGGGAAGCAAAAAGAAAAAGGGTGGGTTAGGTGAAGGGATCTTCAACCTAACTAACATTGAATTCTCCCAGGAGGAACTACTGGTATTAGACAAGGGCATCAAGTTTGCGCCAAGCAGGGCCTTTAACAGTTTTGAAACTTTTATAGATTTGCAAAAATTTATAAGAAAATTAAACCTAAAAAAATTCTTCGAGGGGAAAGGGGAGAATGCCCATAAGGCAAGTACCCCTGAATACACACACAGTCAACTAAAAAACAAATCCACTTTCAATCCCAAAATCAGTTCCAACCACCATATAGAAGTATTCAAAAAGATGGTGGAAAAGGAAATAAAAAATATCAAACCAAAGAAAAACATCAAACAAGATAGAATATGGCAAGGGATAAGAAAACTAGAAAAACATAAAAATATAGTGGTGAGGCCGGCAGATAAGGGGGGAGAGCTGGTCATCCTGACCAAACAAGATTATGCGAGTGAACTAAACAGGTTAGTTGATGACACCACCACTTATCAACTATTAAAAAAGAACCCCAATAAAGAACTAAAAAATAAACTGAGAGATTTTCTAAACAAAGGGATCGCGGATCACATTTTGAACAAAAAAGAGGGAAGATACATACTACCTAAAGATCCCAGAATACCAGTGATCTATCAGGTACCAAAAGTACATAAAAATAAATCGAAACCTCCCGGCCGCCCAATAATAAGCGGCATAAACTCCGTTCATTCAAGACTGGGAGAGTACTTAGATGTATTCCTACAGCCATTGGCAGCAAAAGGTGAATCATTTATTAAAGATAGTAAAGACGTTATAAACGCACTGAAACAGGTCCCTGTAGATGACTCCACACTATTAATAACCATAGATGTGGAGTCTCTATATACGAATATAAAACAAGCAGATGCACTGGCAGCAGTGGCATGGGCCCTAAAAAAACACTCGGAACTCAAATTAAAACAAAGAAGATTCATACTTGAAGGTCTGCGGATGGCCATGAAGAACAATTTCTTCTGGCACAACCATAAGTACTATAGCCAAATAAAGGGGGTTGGCATGGGGAATAAGTACGCCCCAAGTGTCGCCAACATTTTCCTGAATAAGTAAAGTAAAGTAAAATGCTGGCCACCTGTTTGTATTCAGGTTATTCACATTTAAGATTGGGTACATTGTGGCCCTGATATTTCACTCATGTCCATATTCCCAGAGACTAAATACCTCTGGATAATTAGATCAGCGCAGTAACACTTTTCTTCCTTCTTTCTTAAATGCTGCATTTGCTAGCACTCGTTACTGAGTGCTTTTTATGTGAGTAGTCATTCTTATGCTTTTACCTTAATTAAACTTTGGATTCAGAGAGCACTAGATCGTCTCTTTTTTGTTTATTTATGTATGGTGGAGTGCAAGTTCAGGATACCTCTCCATGACTTCATTGATGTTTGCTGTATCATAAGCTGCTTATCCGAGGATTACCATTAGGTTTTTTATTGTGGGATTATATGTTTAAATTCCTTTCAAGTTTCCTCTGGTTTTCCATTAAACCTTTCAAGTTGCTTCTTCTTCTGCATTTTCTTTGTCTTTTAGGGGAGAGAAAAGCTAACAAAATAACTATGGGAGGGACATGTTACATGGCTTCCATTGACAATCATGTCAGTCTCACCAGAAAGAGTGGAGAAGGAGCCTCATACCAGGAAGGTCTTCCATTTCACTAGTAAGACAAATAGTCCACTTCCAAACTGATGCCACAATCTGATATGTCTGCGGGGAGGTCCAGCATGGTGTGACGGCAGTAAACACTAATGTCACATAAACAGGAGCAGCTGACTGTGTCCAGGGGAAAAAGCTCTGTGGTGAGCGTAAAAGGAGGGGGGCGTCACTTAAGACAAGCCAGAATTGAGGTGTTGGAGACGGAACCAGCCATGCTCCATATTGGCCACAGCTGGTTCCTTCTCCTACACCTCTGTTCCGGCTTGTTTTTGGTGACGCTCCCCTCCTTTGACGCTCACCACAGAGCTTTTTCCCCTGGACACAGTCAGTTGCTTGGCACTATTCACATCGCCAGTGTCAGTGACACCATCTTCCCTTGCCGGTGGGTCTGGCTCAACACACCACACACTGCAGTGGTATGTCCTTGTGGCTTCCCATGGTCGGTGTCCCTTGATTGGCTGTCCCGGTCAGTTATAGTGATCCATAAGTGCCTGAGCCAGCCTTGTGGTAACATTGTCATTCAAATTTGTACTGTTTTAATCTTTGGAATAAATCGCCAGGAAACTTTTTGAGTATCCATGTGGTTCATTACAGCCATTACCCATCATTTCCAGCTTAGTTCCTGAGCGCTGTCAACTCTTTTTGTCTTTAAAAAGAAAAGGAATGCAGCCACTGCATCTTATGATTGGTAATGCAATGTAAGACATTTTTGATTTTGGGTTTAATGGGAAGGCCGGCCGTAGGCGGGCCTGAATTTGTAGGAGGAGTCGGGGGGTTCATAAACCCGCCCTCCTTTCTCCTTCCCCACGGCCGGACCTTCTCGTTTGTTGACGTGCACGTCGGCGTGACGTCATCAGCAGGGGACACATCGGCTCCACGCGGCGGAGAGGCGGCTCGTTCGGCCTCATGGATCCTCGGCTTCACTGCTCCCCGGCTCCTCGGCATTTCGGCGCCCACGGCCCATCGACTTCAACGGCAGCCTCACAGGGTGGTTCCTTTCTCCTCGCTCGGCCGCTACTTGCAGGTATCGAGGGGAGGGGCTTTTGTCTGGCAGCACTGGGCACGTCAATCTGACGCCAGCATCGGAAGGGGGGGGGGTTACCATGGTTACAGCGGTATGGCAGGTGAGGAGACCTTGGGGTGGGGGGGGGGGATCCTGTGGCGCTCCGGCCCTGGCTGCATGGAGGTGAGGGGACCTCGGGTGGGAGGGGGGGGGGGGTTTTGAGGCTCTCTGCTTAGTTGGTGAGGAGACCTGGGGGGGGGGCGCTGCTGTACTCAGGCAGTGTTTAGTTACGGCAGAGACTTGTCAATGTCATGTTTTTCATTCCCTGCATAGGTTATTTTCTGTCAATGTACTCCAGGTGTTAAATTCATGTCATACATATGTCCCAGTTAGGAGATATCTCTGATCCTCCGCATCCCTCCAAGCAGCAGCTGGGAAAGTGTTTTGCTGGGACAGTACCCGATAGGGTGTCACTCTGAGGTCCTGGTCTCCCTGGGGTGAACCACTCCAGGCGTACGAAGTACCTTTTTCAGGTAAGCCAGCCAAGCGCATGCGTTCGTACGCTTTTGTTACGCCAGTCGTGGCTCAGTCTCCATTGTCGTTTTGTTATCTCTCGCAGCTTTTTCTGTCTTGTTGATACGTGTCTATCGTTTTCCTTCATGGCTTTCGTTTGTTTTCTCTTTTTCTTTTTCTCTGTTCCAGGACTGTTTTCGTGCAGTCTCGTTTTCACGTAAAGTACAGGGTTTCGTGGCAAAACTGTTGCAGTGAGTGTCAGGCATTTCGTTTCGTTTTTTGTTTCGCAAATTGTTCTCACGCAGGGTGAGGGTTCCACGTCACTGTCACAGGTATCACCAGCAGAAGGTGGGGTGAGTTTCCACAGGTTGGGGGGGGGGGTGGAGTCGCACGGACCTTTTTCTGCAAAAAAGGGGGGGTAGGGGTCATGGTTCCACCAGGGAGTCTTTTTTTCCACAACGGTGGGCCGGTACGGTTTGAGATGCTCGTTCCTAAATGACTTGGTCGGTGGCAAGTTCTCCTCAACCGGCTGGTATGGGTCACTTTCTCCGTTTTATGCTTCACGTGGCACTTCGTTAAACACTCGTTGTTCCTGGTTCGTCCAGGGGGGACTGTCGCATTTCAGTCCTTTACGTCTTTTGTTACAGGTACCAGACGCAAGGTTCCTGTTAGGTGCAGGACTTCCGGTAAAGGTAAGCCGGGTTCCAGGAACCTAACCCGATCTGTCCCCGGGCATCAAGGGTTTGCCAGCCACTGAGGGGCACCTAAATCGTTTAGGTTGTGACAGGTTGAGTTGTTTCGTTTTTAATTGACTTGAGCAGTGGCAAGTCTACTCACCTGTTCGGATCCTTGTTCATCACCCATATAGTTACTCAGCAGCTCTTAAAGCGTTGGGACCTGTCTCGTTTCAAGGTCCTAGGAGGGGGGGCCTGAGTGGTTCGTTTTTAATTTGTCTGCGTCGGCAGATGGCTCGGCCTTTCCGGTGGGGGGGGGGGGTTTAGGTTTGTTCCGATCCGGGCTAGGTGGGTTCAAGAGTGGGGGGGGGGGGATTAGGCGGTGTTTTTTTCCTTTTTTGGTCTGTGAGAGGCTCTATCACGGTGTTTTGTTTTCCATCAATTTTTCAGGGCATGTCGCAAGCGGCGGATATCGAGGAGTTCGTCTCGGGTTCCCCTGCTTCAGCTAGGGGGTCGGCGAGGGGATCAGATCGGAGCGCCACACCTACCTTGAGAGCTTGGACCGTGCCAAGATTGATTGCGGAGTTACGGCGCAGGGGAATTTCCCACCCGGCTTCAGCTCGCAAAGCTGAGCTGTTCAGACTTTTGTTCCCCTCCCCGGCCAGTACAGACAGTGCGGAACAGGTCACTCTGCGGGCCATGGCCGCATCCCTGACGCAAATCCATTCCACCCTCAACTCCCTAGCGGGCTCTTTTCAGGACCTGAGGGCCAGGGTAGAAGTGCTGGAGGCCAGCCCAGTTCCTGCCCCTGTGGTCCCGGCTGTTCCGGAAGTCTTGGTAGTCCCCGAGGCTCCCATGATTCCTGGGCCCCCGCTATCAGGTACTAGTCCCGGTGTCCCTTCTGTCACCCCTGCGCATTTTATCCCGACAGGCATCAGGAAGGACATCCTTGATGGGAAGGACGTCAACCTGGCGTCCTTGTTGATAGCCACCCATGACTTGGCTGACAACAAGTCCTACGCCTGTGGGGACGTTTCGGTGATCATCAAAGCCAGGGATCATAGACTGAACCGGAAGCTTTCCATCCCCGAGTTCGTGCTAGCGTTCAGCTTGTTTAGGGATGTGGTCTGCTCTGCGAACCCCCTCAGAAGAGAAGAGTTGCACCACTATCTCTACGCTGTCGTAGAGTTGGGTCACAAATTCGGAGGCTCGGCGTTCTATGACTACCACCGTTCATTTTCCGCCAAAGCAGCCGCTTTGTGGGCCCAGCACCAGGTGGTGGCAGTTTGGAGCCGTGTGGATACGGAACTGTTCTGTCGCCATTTTGCGGGGTTAAGGTCACCAGTTTGCGCTACCTGCCAGTCATCTTCCCACACGGCTTATTGGTGCCCCAACTCGGAAGCTTCGGCCCTTCCAGGCACTTCCAGAGCCTTCCCCGGGTCACTCCCAGCACCAGCACAGGCACCCACTGTGGACAAGTTGGGCCGGCCTATTCAGTATTTGGGGAAATCCCCTATTTGCAACAACTTTAACCACGGGGTTTGCAACTACGGTCAGTGCCGGTTGCTACACATCTGTTCAGGATGTTTCAGGGCCCATCCGAAATCTACCTGTTCTCTGAGGTTGTCAAAAAATAGCTGACTAAGCCACATCAACGTTGGGTTGCTGCAGGACTGGCTGTCCTCCCACCCATCCACAGAGCTAGGCCCCTTTTTGGTGAAGGGTTTTACTCAGGGCTTTCACACCGGGTTCATTACCTTACCACTGCAGACCTTCGAATGTCCCAATCTCAGGTCATGTTGCGGGGACTTGAGGGCGGTGGACACCTTGCTACAGTCCGAACTGGACAAAGGTTTTGTCATTGGCCCTTTCGCTGTATCTCCTTTCCAGGCTTGGAGGGTCAACCCGTTGGGTCTGGTCAAGGGGAAATTCTCAAATAAACAAAGATTAATTTATGACTTGTCCGCCCCTCATTGCTCCGCTGTTCCCAGCCTCAATTCTTTAATTCCATCAGAGGAGTTTTCCCTCAAGTATGCGTCAATAGATCAGGCCATCCAGCGAGTCATCGAGGTAGGGCCAGGCGCCTGGCTGTCCAAGGCAGATATAGCGGACGCCTTCAAACTCCTCCCGATCACGCCGTCACTTTGGCAGTGGCACGGAATCAAGTGGAGAGAGTTGTATTATTTTGCCACTAGACTCACCTTCGGGTCCAAAAGTAGTCCTTGGCTTTTTGATGTGTTTGCCCAAGCGCTTGAATGGATCCTGGTACACAAGGAGCGATGTCAGGCGGTCATCCATTACCTGGATGACTTCCTCCTCATCGAGAGTCCCCAGCGCACCCCTTTGGATTTGCAGAAACTAGTGGCTGTTTTTTCTGCGCTAAACGTGCCCCTGGCTACCAAAAAACTTGAGGGCCCAGCGTGGACTCTCACCTTTTTGGGGGTCATCTTGGACACTAAAGCCATGCAAGCCAGGCTCCCGGCTGACAAACTCGCCAGGATCAGGGAATGTATTCATACCTTCTCGATCTCTCAGGTTTGTACCAGGGTGGAGTTGTTGTCTCTTCTGGGCATGTTAAACTTCGCCATGCGCGTCATCCCACAGGGTAGATCTTTCATTTCCAGGTTGTTAGCCTTGCTGCCGTCAGCACCAGATTCAGACTCACGGGTCAAACTAGACGCAGCCGCGTTGGCTGACCTCCGCATGTGGGACGATTTCCTCCGACATTGGAATGGGGTCGCCATGTTTATTCCTGGGGAGTCTTGCTCCTCTCCCCAGGTAGGAACTGACGCGGCGGCCACGGTGGGTTACGCTGCTATTTTTGGCACTCATTGGTTGGCAGGTCCTTGGCCGGAGGAGGTTTTGGCCATTCCGGGGTTCACGGAATCATCTGCCTTGTTTGAGATCTACCCCATAGTAGCTGCAGCCTGGGTGTGGGGCGGTTCGTGGGCAGGGCAGACAGTGGTGTTCTCCACGGACAACCAGGCGGCCGTAGAGATCATCACCAAGGGTAGGTCCCGGTCCTTGGTCATTATGTCCTTGGTACGCAGGTTAATTTGGTTGTCCCTGCGTCACAAGTTCCATTTCCTGTGCAGGTTCATCAGTGGGGCGGAGAATGGCGCGGCTGATGCCCTTTCTCGGCTCAATCTCCCTTCTTTTTTCCTACAGGTCCCGCAGGCCGATGCACAGGCCACACCATCCCCGCGGGCTTCCCTGCTGATGCTGGACTAGACACCCTCTTGCGCGAAGCGGCAGATTTAGTTGGGGCGTCTCTGGCAAGCAACACCAGGAAGGCTTACGCCACGGCCTGGAAGGCCTTCCTGGTCTTTCAGTCTTTGCACCCCTGTGGCAACAGCATCGATGTCAGTTTCTTGTTGGCATTTGTCACTCACTGCCACACTCGGCTGAGGTTGTCTCATGGCACCATCAGGACATACCTCGCCGGGGTGCAGCACCACCTGTCCCTGCAGGATCCCAATCGTACTTCTCCTTTTTCAGCCCACATCATCAAGGCTGCGTTAAGGGGTGTACATGTCCGGGTTGCTGGATGGGCTACCGTTCGGGAGGTTCCTCAGTGGGGTACTCAAAGCGGCCATTTACTTAGCCTTTTTTGGGTTCCTCAGGCCAGGCGAATTTTGCCGTTCCGGTCCTGGTTCCCGGGTCCTCACGATCGGTCAGTTGGCCAGACATCCACACTGTTATAATTTGCTTATGACAGCCTGCAAGACCCAGCAGGTGGGGGCTGGCACCAACGTGACGTACTTCGAGACTGGTGGGTCGTGGTGTCCTGTGATGGTGCTAGATCAGCTCAGGATGTTGATTGGCAACAAACCCATGGACAGTTCCTTGCTCCCTTTCCCGGTGGCTCCTCTCACGACGGCCCAGTTCACCAGCCATTGCCGCACGTTGTGGGCTAGGTTGGGGTTGAACCCAGCAAACTGGTCGGGTCATTCATTCAGGATTGGGGCAGCCTCGGCAGCATCCCGTCAAGGAATCCCGGCCCACATCATCAGGAAGTTGGGGAGGTGGAATTCGGGTTGCTATGCCAGATATATTCCAGATCCGCAGGTTGAGATGGCTCGGGCCTTTATGCACCTTACTGATTAGGTTGTCTTTTCATTTGCATTAAACTTTTTCATCGTGTACCCCTGTGTCCTTTGCTTTTTTGGCCCCTTTTAGGCATACTGACCACGTGACCATTCGGCACACTCTCAGGTCTTGTTCAGGTTATCTTTCCATATTCGCATCCTCAGTCCATGTGGAGACTCCAAGTACAAATGGGAAGGCCGGCCGTAGGCGGGCCTGAATTTGTAGGAGGAGTCGGGGGGTTCATAAACCCGCCCTCCTTTCTCCTTCCCCACGGCCGGACCTTCTCGTTTGTCCCCACCCTCCCATTCCCCCTTTTTATTTCATTTCATTCATGCATTTCATACTTGGGTATGCCCCCTTTTAGGCATACTGACCACGTGACCATTCGGCACACTCTCAGGTCTTGTTCAGGTTATCTTTCCATATTCGCATCCTCAGTCCATGTGGAGACTCCAAGTACAAATAACGTTTTAAGAACAGCAGTCACTTCACAAATCTGTTGCCTGTGTGTGTTCTGTTTCCATAAGTATTCTGACTTCCCCCTAGAGGTGAGTGGTAACACTACTAGTAGTAATTTCTCAAACTAACTGCCCTCCTGTGTCCACTCCTGACTTTTCTTTGGATCTGCGCTGTAGAACACCAATGGATTCTGAGTTAGCATATCATTTTACCTTTATATATATATTTTTTTTAGGATTAGACTTTCAGCCTTGTATTTACAATGTATACACTCTATCCATTAGAAATGTTGGCATAATGTAAAGCACTGCACAAACTATTGGCGCTATATGACACCTGTATAACATTATTAATAATAATAATTGCTGTGTGTTAGATGTCAGTTTAAATTGATTAAGATCCAAGTATATAATTTGGCAACAGCTTTTCATCAACCTCTACCAAGTAAAATTTGAACTTGCACTGAGGTCAAATGTGTCTGCGCTCACCTCCCTCCAGAAAGTACTTCCTGTTTGCAGTATCTAACACTCCTCGGTCAGTGTCTCCAAGGGGTAGTTATGAGCTCATAGTTCACGGTATCATAGCAGGAACAGAGCAGGGATTTTATACGGATCAACATTAAAAAAAGATGCAGGCGTATTGATTTTCTGCTATGCTGCTCCTGGGAGCCATTGTTAGCAGTGATGTGTTTAGATACCGATTGTATTTCTGTTTTCTCACCTATCGTGACTGAAATGCAGTTATATGAATAAATGTTTTACAATGTTATGTACTTTACTCCAAACCAGATTTCAAAGAACTTTAGCTTGTAACAAATGTACGCAGTACAGTCAGTGTAGGCACATGCTATCTACTATTGGGGAAGTAGCCCTTAGTGGGAAAACGCAAGCTATTATGCGTAATTGTCCCAAATGATTCTAGTCCCTTTCACTACTCACTACAGCTTGCAAAGGGCTCCTATGCAGAAGTAGATTTGGGCACTTTAAAGTGTTTGTAAACCCTTACATCACAATTTTTGCTACAGGTAAGCCTATAATAAGGCTTACCTGTAGCTACCCTGGATATCTCCTAAACCTGAATGGTTTAGGAGATATCCCCTGTCCCCTGCATGTCCCGATGTAATCAGCACCCACGCACTGAAGCACACTGAAGCAATGGCACGTATATGTGCGGTTGCTTCAGTGAATGTGCCATTACAGTGCCGGAGACGCGATACCCGGAAGTGCTCTTCATTAAAGACATACTGTATGTAAAGGCTTTATTCAGTCACATGAGAAACCCCTACGATAAAGTGTTCTTCAGCATGATTAATCCTAATATCCAGAATTTCACTGTATACTTCATTATAAATAATTTTTACCTGACTATCATCACTTCTTAATTTATCATAATTAGATGCATAGTTTTCAGTCCACAACATTAATCCCAGCACTATTAATTTTGATTGTAAAGGCAAACTCCACCTTTAACAACATGTTACATGTTACAACCATATTTAGGGTGTAACATGTAACATGCTACTGAGCTCCAAACGTGACAACGGGTGGGGGTTCCTCTCTGTCTCTTTTAAAATCAGTGCAGCTGTAAGAGGCTTCACCTGCACAGCCACATCATGTATTTACAGAGATCTGTGAATGAATAAACTACAAGTCCCATCTGGCACAATAGCAGACAGACTTCCAGTTATCACTTGTAGTCCATCGACACTTCTTCAAGCTATCTAACGTAAAGCTATCTCTGATACAGGCTGAGAGATGGAGGAAAAGAGTGCAAGAACCTGATATTGCACCCACAATCCCTTGATCAATTAATATGAAAAAATATGTGCATGTATTTTTTTTTAAAGGTGAACTTAACCTTTAATGCATAGATGGTGTATTCTACTATCTCCAGTCCATATAGGGTAACTATTAAGCTGGCCATAGATGGATCGAAATTTAGCTGGTTCAGCATCCATGGCTGTTCCTGTCTGAAAGGAACAGGACTGTTGGTATATTTTCACGCAATCAGCACTTGCAGCCAATCAGCTGCCCGCCTTGATCAGTGTATTCTGGCAGTGGAGAAGTCAGGCTTCCAATACAATACCGCAGTAGGGGGGTTCCCCCATCCAACCTGAATGTGTGTATAGGTGAATCTGTTCTTTTTTTAATCAGCTGGCTAACTGATCAAAAAGAAAGATCCATCTATGGCCAGCTTTAGACAGGGCTGTCTTAGGCAGGGCTGCAGTGTGCTATGTCCAGCTTAAATAAAGTTGGATGTGATCTGATGTCATCTGGGTGAGACTTCTTGCTTTCCTATTGATTTTCAAGAGTATGGTTAGGCTCCCTTTGGTCTGCACCAGGAATTCTAGAGGCAAGGCATTTTTGCACAGGATTGGAGTAGTAACATCTCTCTATTGTGAGTGCCCCTGTACTCATGTTCAGTGTTACCGGAGTACCTGCTCCAATGTCATTGTCTTTTTCCAGGATGATGTCTGGCCAAGACTATAGTCATACTGTAAGGCGAAGATAAACTCAACCTGTGTTAGATATGAAGTACAGGACACGGCCAGTGCTGGAAGGTGTCAGTAATGCATTCTGGCAAAAAAAAATGTTTGCTTAAAATTGATTAAAAAGACTGTACATGCCCTTTAAGTGCTACAATATAATTCACTAATGAGTGCAAAGCATTTCTTTAAATTTCTTTAAAGCAGTATTAAACCACCAGAAAAATAAAAAACAATGGCCCCCCCTGCAGGTTTAAGTTATAATGTACTAGTATGCACCACATGCTAGCATATTATGACAGACTTACATGTACGCAGAGCTTTTCAGCGCTGCCACCCTTACCCTGCCTTCCTTCAGGTTTTGTGGGCTCTATCTGTATGAATGGCCAGGGCCGTGATAATGTCACTCTCGTGCATGCGTGCGGGGGCCCTCGGCTCCAGCATGGAGCTCTGAAGGTCCAGCAAGGTATGCCATCCCTTCAGAGCGCATGTGCTGATGATGCCACTGGCTGCATGTAGTGTGAATATCTCCTAAACAGTGCAATCTTAGGAGATATTCACTGTGCCTAAATGCAAACCTTACTATAGGCTTATCTGTAGGTACAAATTCAAACGTGGAGTTTATTTCCACTTTAACCACTTCAGCCCCAGGAGGATTTTACCCCCTTAAAGAGGAAGTAAACCCTCTTGTAAAAAAAAAAAAAAAAAGACAACCTGCAAGACAAAGGCATAATGAACTAATATGCATAGCATACTAGCTCATTATGAAGTACTTACCTAAGATCGAAGACCCCGCAGCTGCCCTAGTTCGCCTCCTCCGATGACTCCATGATACCCGATGTGACTTCCGGGTATAGCTGCTCCAGCACTGTGACTGGCCGGATCAGAGATGATGCCATTAGTAGTGGCACGCTTTTTGCTATAATACATATTCCACAAAGAAATAAAAAAAAATATGAAAAAAAAAATGTCTTCCTCAGTTTAGGCCGATATATATTCTTCTATATTTTTGGTAAAAAAAACGCAATAAGTGTATATTGATTGGTTTGCGCAAAAGTTATAGCATCTACAAAATAGGGAATAGATTTATGGCATTTTTTTTGCTAGTAATCGCAGACTTTTGCGGCGGACAAATCGGACACTTTTGACACATTTTTGGGACCATTGACAGTTATACAGAAATCAGTGCTATAAATCCACTGATTACTGTGTAAATGTCACTGACAGGGAATGGGTCAACACTAGGGGGTGATCAAGGGGTTAAATGTGTTCCCTCGTAAGTGTTTCTTACTGTATGGGGATGTGACTAGAGGAGAAGCCAGATCGCTGCTCCTAGCTAGTAGGAACAAACAATCTGTTTCTCCTCTCCTGACAGAATGGGGATGTGTGTGTTTACATACACACATCCCCGTTCTGGCTCATTTCCCCCGCCGGCCACGCATATCGGGTACCCCGCCTCCAGCGGTGTACGCATCCACTATAGCTGTTTAAAGGGCCGATGTGATTAATAACCCCCAACTTACAACACATAACAGGGAAAGTGCAGAACTTAAAGCGGAGTTCCACCCAAATTTGGAACTTCCGCTTATCCCACTCCTCACCCCCTTACATGCCACATTTGGCATGTAATTTTTTTTGGGGGGGAGTGGGGGCTTCAGGAGGAGTGGGACTTCCTGTCCCACTTCCTCCTTCCGGGCAGACGATTAAGCCTAATCGCCTAGGCGATTAAGCTTAATCACCTACAGGAAGGGGCTGCTGTAGGTGATCGCCCAGGACACGTGACAGGTCCTCGGCGATCGCCTGTCCAATCAGACGGCGCCTCGCCGCGCCGCTCGCGCATGCGCAGTGCCGCTCGCGCATGCGCAGTGGGTGCCCGGCTGTGAAGCCGAAAGCTGTTACGGCCGGGTGCCCACACTGAGCATGAAGACGCCGGCCGGCGAGGGGGGCGAGGAGCGGAGCCCCGTCCGTTGCGTCGCTGGAGCCGTGGAGCAGGTAAGTGTCGGTTTATTAAAAGCCAGCAGCTACACTTTTTGTAGCTGCTGACTTTTTATAAACGTACAAAATGGGTGGAAAACCCCTTTAAGTCTCACATCTGCCTTTAGAGGATCATTAATTCCTTCTGTTTCCTGCCCAGGTAATTTATAATAAGCTAAAAATGAGAAAACATGGCTGCATCCAGTATACATAAATACCTGGGCCTTTTAACCACTGAGGACTGTGTGTAAGCTCAACAAATTGCTGGTGTTCACAAGAAGGTAAAGTTGTCTTCTCCTTGTTTCTGGTGTCAGCAAGGATCCCTGATTGAAATATTGTCTTAAAAGTACCCCCCCCCCCCCCCCCCCCCCCCCCCCCCCCGCAAACTTTATTTCTACACATGTTACTATTCTGAATTTCGAGACAGCTGTGTGAATTAATGAACTGATGTGTGAATCAGGTTTGGCCTGGTGCCCCATTTAAAAGTCATTTCAGTGACCTCATAAAAACAGCAAATAATTCCTTCACTACGCTTATAAAATAGATGCATAGTATGCTATAGGAACTCCAAAATTCTGGATAATACATTCTGAAGGAAAAGTGAAATCTTAAGTAAGGGACTGAAAACTTCCCATGAAAAGGACACTAAAGCAGCACAGGCAACTATAAACTTTAATTGATATTTCACAGTAAAAACAATTTTGTTCTCCCGGGAGTGTAGAATATCATTTCTGCACCTGCAATCTAAGTCCATTCTTATAGGATTTCAGCTATTAAAAAAAAAAAAAAGTTTCACCCGTCAGTTTGCACTGCAATAGTGTAAATCCATTTAGGGAAATCTTTACATTTTTATATGTAGCTTTTCAAAGAGTAACACGTACAATGTTTGCAACTGAATAGCTATACTAGCAAAATTCCAACAACAAGTTTTCCATGGTTAAAATGTATTATCAGATATTCAGATTTGTTTTCAAGATGTGCCATTTTAGCTAGCCATTAGCAAAATAATATGTAACCCGTGTTTTATTCCAAGGTGAACGCTCCATTTATTTACATTTCTTCCGATGTACTCTGAAACCATTTACATTTGTCCCTTGGCAGTGTACTGTAGCTTGAAATCTAATCGGTAGAGAAAATACATTTTAGATATAATTGGACTGTGCCTGATCAGGAAGGGTTTTTTTAACCCAATGAAGGACAAATTGGTGACATCCTTGGTTTAGATTTTGCTTTGACTTCTTCTGGAGCATGACCTGGGTAAGGCTGAGAGGGTTGAGTGATTCTGAACATTAGAAACAAACACATTAAACATTAAAAAGTACACTATGACACAAATTATTTCCATTGGAGTGTATGCCGCGGTTCACACTGGAGCAACTTGTCATGCAATTTGACAGGTCCAATCGCATGACAAGTCGCACCCTACTGTCGGCAATTATATTGTTCAAATCAGTGCAACGCCGCCTTTGTGGTGCCGCATAGATTTGAAAAAGTAGTTCCTGCACTACTTTTGGTGATTTAAAATGCGACTTGGATACACAGCTGTGCATGAAGCCGCACAAATGTCTTCCAAGTTGTACCTGAAGTCGCACTGACATGCAGCTTTAAGATCTTACGATTTCAGATGGAGTTGCTTGATTTCAAAGCCACATTCAATGTGAACAAGGGCTTATGGCCACACCCTTTATTAAATACCAAGACAATAACAATAACATAATTTAGATGCCAATTCTTCAGAAACATACCAAAATTCTAACGCAAATGTAGCACCCTCTAGTGTGCTACACTGTTATGCCGCATACACACGATCGGTCAATCCGATGAGAACGGTCTGATGGACCGTTTTCATCGGACCAAACCGATCGTGTGTGGGCCCCATCGGTTATTTATCCATCGGTTAAAAAATGTGAAACTTATTTTAAAATTAACCGATGGATACCTAACCGATAGAAAAAAAACAATCGTTTGTAGTCACGTCCATCGGTTAAGTAATTACTTCCTTCATGAACACTGCATAAAACATATTAGTGACCATTTAGGTTAAACCACCTGTCCAAACATTACCAACCATCTTACTTTTTTTTGTCACCATTAAGGACCCACCGATGCTGTAACAAAAAAACATACCCCACAAGCTCCCATTTTCTTCCCATATTTCAATTCCCAGACAGTATGCACTTCTAATCAAAATTAATAGCACCTCAATGAACTAAGGCAATGCACATGCATTGCATCACATGGCACAAGCATGTGCATTGCATTTCAAAATTTGTAGGACCTCCAAGTGTTGGGGAGTTTTGGTGTGTAGACAGCCTATTCATTTCAATTGGTTGCCTTACAAGGGGTTGTAAATGTAGCAAGGGCCCCGACCCTAGAGGCCTAATGGTGACCTCCAGAGTCAGGGAGAGCTGGCATTCTTCTGTGTAGAGTGGGTTACGAGGCATGGTGGGTGCAATGTAAGGTAGATTAATGATTAATGGGCGCCAGACACTTCTTGAATCCAAATAGATTTATTTTCTCTTAATTAGAACTGTGGGAGAGAGGGTTAGGGCCAGGACACCCTTCAGTAGTTGCAATGTTAATTAGCAGACTCTGATACTTCAATAGGTAGACAGCTGTGCAGAGAAAGGCACCCAGCCGGACACCACATCTGTATGTGTAGACACGCTGTCTCCTATGACAACATTCTTGAACAGTTTCTAACAAAGGTTGCAATGAACTCTTTTACTTCCTCCACAATCTCCTTTTTAGATCTTCACTCAACTGAGCTCCTAGTCTACCACCTAGACCAGCTGATCCACTGCCACTGGATTTCCTAAGCTCTTCCAATGTTCTCACTGAGTATCTCCCTCAAGGGTCACCCCCGTGTCCCTGCTGGGTCCCTAGCTTGGCACTCACAGATACTTGTCAAGCATCACCCCACTGGCCTGCTCGTTCCCTGGCTTGGCATACAAGACTGCTCTGCAAGCGCCACCTCCGCTGGCTGGGTCCCTGCCTTGACACCTGCTGAAGTTTCCCAATTCTTCACAATCCCCAGGTGGTGAGAATACTGCACTGATACTTGCTTCAGCTACTCACTATGGTCCCTGGTAATAAGGTGGATGGTCCCTTAGTGGTGACAGCTTCCCCTCTACCTCCGACCACGATAGATTCTCCAGCCGGCAGAACAGCCACTTTTGGTTGTACTGGAAGCTGCAATCCCAACCCTACACTTCTCTCTTGCCTCTGGGATAGGCCTCAAGCTCTGGCCTAGCAACCCGAAGCAATACAACACACGTCCACCCAGACAGCAATCCAGGTGGCACAGAACCACAATCACCTGACCTCACCCAAATAAATAGGCGCTCCCAGCAGGCCAAGGAACCCAAGAAGATCCCTGCCCATTGGTACCCCATCTATTCCTAATCTGTCCTTGCAGTGCCCTTGTCCTATCTAATGCCACCAGATACCCGCCACCATCTAGTGACAGAAGTGCAGAAGTGCCATTGGCTCCTGCTGCTGTCAATCGATTCCAGTGACACGGGAGCCTGGGTAAGGAGCCGAGTCGTAATGTCTGTCAATTAATTTTTGGTAACTGTTACTGCGAGCAGCCTTCCATAAAAATGTAATTTATCTCCCTATTGTAATGGTATGGCAATATGCTTTCCCCCTAAAATATCTCCGCAATGCAAACCGGTATTATTTGCGTAGTGCTTGGTTGCTACTAGTAACTAACATCCACCATATCACCCTGCTGCCAGACCTTCATCTATCACCTCAGAGACAATGAACAGTCATTTGCGTTGTTTTGTTTTTGTTTATTGGGGGATATAACTTGGTTGGGGGAAAGGGGAATATGAGATGCCCATAGAACATGTTGCTTTGCCATCATGTTTAGTGAACATTGGTAACTTGGTTAAGCCTTGAAGAACTGATGTACTCAAACAGTTACAGTCTCTTCCCCTGCATAACACCATGCAGTCTATTGCTCCTCCTCCTCTGCATTAACTCCTGCCGACTGTTGCTCCCAGGACTTCTCTCCTCCTGCACAAAACTTCCACTGTAAAACTATTAGATCCCATCTCATCATCTTCATTATAACAAAAAGGAATCACTCTGAATAATCCCAACTTGCTGGCTGTAATGTGGTGCTGTTACTAGGCCAGAGTTCTGCAGTACCTCTCCC
This sequence comes from Rana temporaria, assembly GCF_905171775.1. Taxonomy (NCBI): domain Eukaryota; kingdom Metazoa; phylum Chordata; class Amphibia; order Anura; family Ranidae; genus Rana; species Rana temporaria. The sequence continues at coordinate 338,004,183 of NC_053493.1, read as the reverse complement.
TGGCGGCCTAGTAATTAAGTAGCACATGCTGGTTGGTGGACTACTGCTACCAGCTATTCCGGCCTGCAAATCCTGCGCCCACAGGCCGCAGCAACTTGACACACTACCCTCAGTCTCTCCTCTGGCCTCGCACCCAGCTCCCCTGGCATGCCTCATCCAAAAATCCACTGTGATCCACTCAACGACCTTTTCCTGCCCCAAGTCCATGATGGATAACTTTAACTGGACGTACGTTCCGACATCTTCTCCAGCTCCTCTGTTCCAGGAACTCCTCATCTATGACCGTGTAAAGATGAGGACTTCATCCATGACCATGTAAGGATGAAGCTCCCTCCCTGCGATTGGCGCACCCCCCACTCCAGGTGGGTATGGCCTCCTGCTACTGCCTAGTACTCCATTCTCCACTTCTCATGGCCGACAACTCCACCCCAGTGGCATGTGACATCAGCTTATATGGGACGTCTGCCCCCTGCCCATACCAAATGGGGATTGGTCAGGGCTCCTTACATTAGCTGCCTGCCATTCCAGTCCCAGGCCCTGCCCCTCTTCCAGAACAATCTCCCTGGAAGCAGGGGAGGCGCCTTAGAACTAGAGAACAGGTGGTCACACCCACTGCTACACTAACCACTCCCTGCCCCCAGATCAAAACAAGCAGGCCTAGCCTGATCGCATAGGCCTGCCTAAATGTGCCTTTGCTGACATTTTCCCTAGCAAAAAATCCTATGCTAGCACCTACCTACGGTAGAGGGTGCTCCATTTGTATTCAGATTACCTAAAGCCTTGTGCACACTATACGTTTTTTTTTCCATTCAACCAAGTGGGCTGAACAAGAAGGTATTTCACCTTAATGCATGCCTTCAAGACAAGAATTAGTGTCTTTATTTTAGCTATATAACTGTAAATTTGTCCTGTGAAATTGCATGTACATTTGTTCTGGGGGGTATGGGACAAATGTTATTAGGCTATTTTCTCTCATTCAAGTAGCGTGAATGAGGAAAATTGATTGGGGGGAGAGGATGCAGGAGCTGGAACATGTTACAGGTTAAGGGTGGAACACATAACACATTCCAATAGGTGAACTTAGCCTTTACCAATAGGTCAACTTAAATAAATCCACTAAATTACCATACCTATACTGAGCGTGTGTTGTTGGTGTGCTTGGCCTCTGTTCTAGCAAGGGAGACCTGGGCATATTCTCAGGTGTCCCTCCTGGTGGTGAGAGCTACATATACTGTATAAATAAACACAAAAGCCTCATTCCGGCAAAACTAGCGATGAGTAGGGATGAGCCCGATGTTCGAGTCGAACGTAAGTCTATGGGACACGAACATTAAAAAAATCTAAAGTTCTCATTTTAAAGGCTTATATGCAAGGTATTGTCATAAAAAGTGTTTGGGGACCCGGGTCCTGCCCCAGGGGACATGTATCAATGCAAAAAGTTTTAAAAATGTCAGTTTTTTCTGAAGCAGTGATTTTAATAATGCTTAAAGAAAACAATAAAAATTAAGACTATAAATGAAGACTAAAAATGACACTATAGTGTGCCTGTAAAGTGGCGCATTTTTCCCGTGTTTAGAACAGTCCCGCAACAAAATGAAATTTCTAAAGGAAAAAAGTAATTTAAAATATTATTGCCAAGACCCAAAATGAATTGTTGGGTCCTGGCAATATAGATAAAACTCATTGAAAAAAATGGCATGGGTCCCCCCCCCCCCCAGTCCATTACCAGGCCCTTTGGGTCTGGTATGAATACCAGAGGAATCCTGACAGTAATGTAGCACACTCTGGCTAGTGTGTTAGATGCTAAAGTAGATACATTTAGCATGACTCATCTGACAGCTTTTCTGGTGCCTCCCCCTATTTTCTGGCACCTAGAAGAAGGTTCTAGATGTAGTGGGTGGAAACTAGGAGGGGCTGTCATGCATATTTATGAGGACCCTGACCAATCCCCAGCAAATGGTCTAGCAGGGGGCAGCTTGCCTCATAAATAGACATGAGCCATGCCAGCAAGGGCAGTCGGGTGGAAGATGGAGATGGAGTACTGAGGAGGTGGTCAGGGGTCCTCGAGGGGGCACCCCCTAGTCTGGGGGGTGACCTTGGGTCTGGGGCTCGCTTGCTGGAACGATCCCCCGCAACACACGGAAGGTGCACTTCCTGAAGACACAGGAGCTAGGAGAGAGGACAGCAGAAGCAGGTCAACACGTCTGAGAGATCTCCTGAGGCCCCGTACACACGTCCGAGAAACGCGACGGGCAAAACACATCGTTTTGCTCGTCGAGTTCATTGTGAAGCCGCCGAGGATCTCGGCGAGCCAAGTTTCCCCGTTGACTAACGAGGAAATAGAGAACATGTTCTCTATTTGGCCCGACGAGATCCTTGTCGGTTTCCTCGGCCGAAAGTGTACACACGGCCGGGTTTCTCGGCAGAATACAGCTCCGATCGAGTTTCTGGCTGAATTCTGCCGAGAAACTCGGTCGTGTGTACGGGGCCTTAGAGTCAGCTAAATGGGCTGGTGAGTGTTCAGGTTGGGAGGACTGTGGAGAGAGTGTTAGCCTGGTGAACTGTGGAGAAGTTAGCCAGGGGGGCTAGTGAAAGGGGCGACTGCAGCCAAGTGGGTTGACAGTGCCTGAAGAGGTGGTGCTGGGATTAGTAGCCAAAGGGATGTGTGCTGGACTTTAGGCTACATATTTAAGAGGCTTCAGGTTCCTGCCTATAGGCTTTTGCTTCAATCTGACTTGTCAGATCTTCTAACAGTGTGCCAGTGGAATTCTGCATGCAAGCGAGTGCTGGAGGAAGCAGGGGACCATATACCAGTATATAGACTGTATATAGGAAGAGTTTTCCCTGGAGTTGTTCTGAAGTCAAATGGGCATCCCATCATTTTCCAATCCCTCAATAAAACAGAAAAACAAACAAAGTGCCAGACTGTTCTCTGATTCTGGAAAATTTGGTGGGCCTTGCTGTGCAGTGTGGTGGATCCCAGTTACTAACGGCCCTTAAGGGGGTGCACTATAGAAACATTAGCTGACCTATTATCAGCTATATAAGGGAAGAGGTGGGGCTAGTGGTTGCATCACTGACCAAATATGCCCATTGCCATATTTGGTGAATGTCTGTGGCCCTCCAGCTGTTTGTGGATATATCATGCAACTGCCTAGCTTTGGACTGAGCCAGGAGTTCATCCCTAGCCATAACATATCATTTAATTTTGTATATATTGGGAAAGCATTTGATGCTCTGTCAAGTTTGTATTGCTTTTAGTGTCCCTATTGAAAAACTTTTATACTACATACTTAAAACTTTAGGTGCTGATGGATTATGTGTCTTGATCACAATATGCTTCCATCCTTGGTGATCAGTGGTAACATTTTTGGACAAGTAAATTGTCAGTCACTGGTTCCTTGGGTCTTCCTTGATGTGTTTGGGCTATGTTTACTTCTGGGCTGCTCATTTACTGTAAGCCTTTAGTGTAAAGGTTGCTCTTGCCAGAGGAGTTCATTTGGCAGCCTACCAATGTTCATTCTCCAAACATTCCATAGCAGTCTACATTTTTGCATTTGTTTTTCAAGTAAATATCAGTGATTGCAACTTGTCCAATTGTCTCGTTCCAATGGTGATCACAAAGAGACACTCAAAACATGTTTTATGTATCACATTTGGAAGATATCAAGCTTATCCGTGTAATTCTGAACAGTTTCGATGTGAAGGAGAATTGGCAGGATCAGTCAGTGTTTGAAGAGGTGACTTTGGATCTTGGTAGAGATGTTAGCTTTTTTTCAAAGGCACCATTTGAGGGAGACAAACGCTACTGTTGACTAGTCAATCCTGCTGTGGACTCCTGCACTGATAGTCCCAGGTATTTAAATTATTGGACCTAGTTCTTGGAATTATTAGACACATTTGGATTCCATTGAGGTGAACTCAATGCATGTGATCCTTCCATGGTCATCGCTTTGGTTTTAGGCCTTAAAGTGTAACTACAGGCAAAAGAGCAAGGGAGAGTTGTAACTTCCATAGTTTTCTGTGGTTTTTTTTGCCACCTGTGTCCCATTGTTTTTCCTTCACTTTATGTTCCATAGCCAGAACAGGATGTGAGAGGAAATCCCTCGAAAGTGAAGGAATCCCAGGGTGTCACCAAGGTCACCAGAACTCCCCACTGTTCTGATGTCAAACCAAAATTTTAGACTTTCTTTTACTTTTTCTTTTGGCGATAATAGAAACAGAACAAATAGAGAGAGTGAATCTCCCTAACAATCTCCCTAACAAAGGCACCAAACAGTAATAAAAATGGGCAGTTGTTCTAATCCTGATCCACTCTTTCCAAAACGAAAAAAGAAAACGTTTTGCCTTAAGCTGCACTTTAGGATTGAGCGATATAGGCAGTGTTATAAAGGATGTCCTGGGCTCTGCAACTGTATCAGAAAATATGGCACTGTTGTCGGCAAACATCAAGTCAGTCAGGAAGCTGATAATATCATACTGGAGCCTACTGCTGTCCTTGAATGCTTTCAACGTAATGACGTTGATCACGGTATTGAAGAGCAGGAGTGAAGCGACATTTCTCAGACAGACTCCAGTTTGTATAAAAAATTCTGGTTGCTGGTTGGATGGGAAATTATTTTTCTAGAAAATGCAGTTGCTGGTTGCTAAGTATTCATGGACTGATTTCTGAAGTTCTTTTTTAAGGTAGTCTGAAAGGCATATGTAATAGAGGAGGTTTTTTTTATTTTTTATTGTTGCATGTGTTAGACTCTTGATTGTTAAAATTAAAGCATGTTGTGTTGGTACAAGGACTAGTGCTATATATACAGAAAGTATGCTCAATTGTTATTCAGCCATACCCCTTTAAAACTCTCCCACTGTTAGCACAATTTGGGCAGACCCATCATTTGATGCAGCATGCTGCATGCATCACTTTGCTGCTCTCCCCTGGGAATAGTAGGATGAGTATTTGCAAATGTTCTCTGACAAAAAAAACTGTATATGTCAATAAATAGAATAAAATATCTAATTTAAAGCGGACCTTTGGATAGTAAAACATTTTTTTTTCTGCTAGCAATTACCGTATATACTCGAGTATAAGCCAACCCAAGTATAAGCTGAGGTACCTAATTTTACCCCAAAAAAATGGGAAAACGTATTGACTGGAGTATAAGCCTAGGGTGAGAATGCAGCAGCTACTGTAAGCGGAAAAGAGGGTCAACAATGCCCGTTTGCACGCCTCACTGTGCCGATTTGCACGCCTCACTGTGCCCATTGCAACCTCACTGTGCCCAACCTCACTGTGCCCATTGTAACCTCACTATGCCCATTGCAACCTCAGTGTGCCCATTGCCACCTCACTGTGCCTATCCTCACTGTGCCCATTGCAGCCTCCATGTGCCCGAGTCAGTGTACCTGAAATTCCTGACAGTCCATTCATTGTTTAAAAGTTGCGGTCTCCTCCTGGTCCCGTTCCATGATAGGCGTTTCCCAGCAGCCTATCACGGACGTCTTCTCATCTTTGGACTCAGTTTCCCAGCAGACACTGTGTTCAGTGTTCCGCCAATCACGGACATCTTTTTATCCTCAGACAAGAGAACGTCCGTGATAGGCAGAACACTGAACACAGTGTCTGCTGGGAAACGCCTATCACGTAATGGACCAGAGGGAAGCTGCGACTTTTAAACAATAGATGCTCGCAGCCCTTCGGGTACACTGACTCGAGTATAAGCTGAGGGGTGTATTTTCAGCCCTAAAAAAGGGCAGAAAAACTTGGCTTATACTCGAGTATATAGGGTCTCTTATACAGCCCACTTCCTGTTTCTTGTCTGGTAAAAAGCCTAGGCTTATGACATCATGCACAGATCTCTCTTTTGCATTTTCAGACTGGATATGTGATAGGATAGTTTTGCCTTTAGTTGTACTTTAATGCAGCGAGCACACGACCGTTATTCATGTCATGCAAAAAAACAATGCTTTTCTCGACGTGATTTGTCATGATTCCTCTCAAGCCTGCCTTGCATACACACGTTTGTGAAAAAAAATGCTTGAGCAAAGCGAGGTGACGTACAACAGGTACGACGGCACTATAAAGGGGAAGTTACATTCGAACGGCGCCACCCTTTGGGCTGCTTTTGCTAATTTCCCCGTCTCATTACTTGCTTCTGAGCATGCATGTTTTTTTCCCCCTCGTTAAAGCGTTCACACAACCGTTTTTCACGACGTAAAAAAGAACAACGTAAAAAACTACGAGAAAAAATAGAGCGGGTTCTAAAAAAATTTGCCCATTTTTCTCATCGAGAAAAATGCTCTGGGGCATACGCAGACCGTTTTTCACGACCAATTTAAAAAATTGCATTTTTCTTGTCATGAAAAACGGTTGTGTGTACGCGGCATAAGTCCCGCTGTGGGCTGACAACACACAGCATTTTTGTGAATTGATGTTTTCAGTCCTCCCAGTATCCAACCACTTAACGACTAATCGTTCTAGGGGGCTCTCTCTTTGACATAATACATGGAGTGTGTAAAGGACAGCTTTGAATTTCTGAAAAATCAACAGTTGTGTTGAATTTATCAAACAGATATAATAAAATGCTTCCAACAGTATATTTAACAGACTAAGGGGGGTATTTACGAAAGGCAAATTCATTTTGCACTACAAGTACACTGCAAGTGCACTTGAAAGTGCAATCGCTGTAGATCTGAATATTTGAAATGAGGGGAAGCTCTGCTGATTTTATCATCCAATCACGTGCAAGCTAAAATGCTGTTTTTTTTATTCCCCTTGCATGTCCCCCTCAGATCTATAGCGACTGAACTTCCAGTGCACTTGTAGTGCAAAGTGGATTTGCCTTTCGTAGATAACCCTCTAAAAGCGAGTAAATAAGACAAGTTAATTTCTAGGGTTTACATATATACTTTAATAGGCTCCAGAGCAGTCCAACTGGTCATTATTGCTAAATTCTGTCCCCGCAAAGTTTGTGAACTTTGCAACATCGTTTTTGGTACTTACACTTATGCCCCGTACACAAGATCCGAAAATCGGACGTTCTGGTATCGTACCAGGAACATTTTCATGCTTGTCCGATCGAATGATATCGGCTCTCGAAAGCTCTGTACTAACGATCCGATTATCGTACAATTCTTCCTCGGACGACAGTTTTCGTACGATATTCAGATCATGCATACAGGCCATTAGAACCAAACTACGAGCAGTGAGACAGTGGGGTTGATTTACTAAAACAGTGCAAAATCTGGAAGATCTGCATAGAAACCAATCCTCTTCCAGTTGTTTTTTTGCCAAAGCTTAAAGTAATTTAAAGCTTCGTTTTTTTTTTTTTTAAATAACAAACATGTCATGCTTACCTCCACTGTGCAGTTATTTTTTCACAGAGTGGCCCCAGACACCGTCTTCTGGGGTCCCTTGGCGGCTCTCACGGCTCCTCCCTGCATCGTATAACCACCCTAGGAGAAAGAAAAACAATAACTACAGGTAGATATTGATGGTCGGACTTTGAGGCCAAGGAAGTATGTTAAAAATAAATTTTAATATCATCAATATAATACACAAAAGCACATAATAAAAAATACAAATATAACAATTGACCACTGTATACAAAATCCTTAGAAGTCGCCGACGCACGTTTCGCCGTGGGGCTTCTTCAGGACGATAACAAGGATTTCGTGGAGTAGTGTATAACAGAGAACAAAAGGTTATATACACAGTGTATCTTAGCTATACACCCTGGGACACACATCCGATTCTTAGATAGCCGCTTGATACTACCTTTATAGGCTGAAAATTTGATGGCCAGCATAGGAACCAGTACAGTGGGGACCTGCTTGTTGTGAATGGTATCCAATCCTGTCGTTTGTGAGAAGGTTGTTGTCCCAGTAAGCTGCAGGGTCACTCATCTTAGTACAGATGATGCGTAATTATACCGGTGACGTCTAACTCAAGTTTTAATCTTGTTTTGAACTCAAAGCCACTACAAGATCCTTTCAAAATCCTACGACAAGTTTTCTTGTCGATTTTGCTACATCGCCTGCTATACGCACCCTATGGATGCATCCATCGAGAGACCATCTGATATATAACCATTTGTTCTCTGTTATACACTACTCCACGAAATCCTTGTTATCGTCCTGAAGAAGCCCCACAGCAAAACGTGCGTCGGCGACTTCTAAGGATTTTGTATACAGTGGTCAATTGTTATATTTGTATTTTTTATTATGTGCTTTTGTGTATTATATTGATGATATTAAAATTTATTTTTAACATACTTCCTTGGCCTCAAAGTCCGACCATCAATATCTACCTGTAGTTATTGTTCTTCTTCCACTATATATACGGATGTGGCCCATGTGAGTGCTATTCCCTTGTATTCCAACTTCCCCTTTCCATTCCTTTCTTCCCTTTCTTCCCTAGCCTCCTTTTCTTCTCCCTTTCTATTCCCACCCTCCTTTTTTTATTTAACACCCTAGGAGAAACACTCTCCCGGGGGTTACCTTGTGGACGCGCTCCCGAGTCCATCATTCCGCGTCCTTATATGCCGAATGTAGGACAAGGCCCTGCCCCTCAACACCCGCATCATTGGATTTGATTGACAGCAGCGGGAGCCAATGGCTGCGCTGTTATCAATATATCCAATCAAGAGCCGAGAACCCTGGGCAGAGGGACAGTGTGTCTCTACCGTGGGAAATTCCAGGGCTCAGTAAAACTGGGGGGCAGGATGCATTAAGTTGAAAAAACACAAGGGCTTACAACCCCTTTAAAGAGGTTGTAACCCCCCTCCTCCAAAAAAAAAACCCTGCAGAACAAAGGCACAATGAGCTAGTATTCTTTGCATATTAACTCATTATGAAATTCTTACCTTAGAACGATGCCCTGGTGTGCCGCCCGCACTTCGCTCCCACGATCGGCATCTTTCACCGGAGTTACTTTTGGGTTTGCGGGCTCTGGTGCTGTCATTGGCAGGAGCCGTGATGACGTCACTCCGCACTTGCACGCGGGAGCCACCGGTCACGTCACGAGCCCTGAAAAAACTGCACCAGTGGGCTGTTTCTTCAGTGCGCATGCCCAGATGACGTAGACAGCAGCGTATATAGTGAATATCTCCTAAACTGTGCAAGTTTAGGAGAAATTTACAGTACCTACAGGTAAGCCTTACTATAGGCTTATCTGTAGGTACAATTGGTGTAACAAAGTTTACAACCATTTTAATTGAACAATCTCAAGTTAGAAGCTGATTGGCTATCATTCACAGCTGCACCATATTTTGCACTCTCCAGTTTTAGTAAATCAATCCCAGTTTGTCATGAACTCTAGATGTTCTAATGCTGAGAGGTCAAATTGTCTCTGATACAGCCTGTTTGCCCCCAGCCTTGGTGTGCTATGACATCTGATATTATTAGTGTGACACTAAGGCTAGCCAATCAGCTGGGGTAAGAGGGTGGCACCAAAGAGTTTTACTACGGGGGACACGGAATAGAAATCTTGAGTCCCACAAACTTTACCAGTGATTTCTGTCATCCAAAATGTAACATCTGCATGGTTATTTTCCCAGAAATAAATATTGCAATAAATATGGTATTAATATTTTAAAAGCTTCCATGGAACACAGATAAATAAGGTATTTGAGAATTAACCAAAAACCCTTCTGGGAATGTGAAGTAAGGACATGACAACATATAACTTTTGTTAAAATTAGCTTTTTTAAATTAGTAATTGCAGGTTTGCTTGCTTCCTCCTGCATTTCACATCTGTGATTTCTTTTACATCAGACTTGAATTCCTTTGTTTGTGAAAAATTTAGATCCAATGAGCTCTTGTTCATGGAGATTGGGGAAAATAAAGGACACATGTTTCTGAAGTGATTTTACTCTTACTGAGAAAAGAATGTTTAGAAGTGTTCATAATCAATCATTGATGCTTCTTTACAGGAGACTGGGGCAGAATGCATTCCATTATAGATAATAACAAGCAGAGCACTTGTGTGACGGTTTTAGAATGATATGTCAGATTTTCTGCTCAGCTTCCTCTGTCCAACATGAAATGGTAAAAATGTACTGTTTTAAGGTCTGTGGGAGAAATCTTCCCAACAAGGACCCAGCAATTGAAGTAGAGTGCAGAAGGGTTAGCAGAATGTGTCCTGTATGGCCTCTAGGACAGGAATTGAAGGATATTCTCCCAAATAGATGCCCACATAGGGGTAAAAAAAAAAAAAAAAACTGACAGAACCTTTGAACTTTGCCAGCTAGACGCCCCTTCCTGCCCAGGCCAATTTTTAGCTTTTAGCACTGTTGCTGTTTAAATGACAATTGTGTGTTCATGCTACACTGTACCCAGGGATGTCTTAATGAGAGGGCACACATGGGCACTGCCCAGGGGCCCCAGCTGCATAGGGGGCCCCTGCACTTTCCCCAAAGCAGCTAGTCCTTGAGCCCACACTGCCCCAAAATTGGGGGCCCCATGGTGGCACTGAGAGTGATAGATACACAGGGTAGGCAAGCTGGTAGCGGTGCAGAGGGGCCATAGTGCTGGGGAGGCATTAATCTAGCAGATATATTATATGCACAGGACAGCTTTGTTACTTTATGTATGTAGTATTTTTCCCACTGTTTCCTTGCTGACTGTACCCAAATAATAGAATAGAGCTTTCTTTTGGTGGTATTTGATCACCTCTGGGGTTTTTATTTTTTGCTAATCAAATAAAAAAAGACCAACAATTTTGAAAAAAACACCTTTTTTTTGTTTCTTTTGTAGCGCCCCCTTACTTTCAGTATGGGCACTACGCTAAAGTTAGTGGGGAATGGTTATTTTGCTCCCATTCACAATTTGCTAAATTGTGGGCTGCTGTCATTCCTGAACTGTCCTGTAGGTCTGTCTGCGCTCCAGGGGTGTCAGTTCCACCCCTGGGCGACAGGTGGCGCTAGAGGGGTTCTGGCAGAGCCACTTTTCCCCAGCAGCCAATTAGAGGAGTTTTCCCTCGCAGGGCATGCTGGGGAAGGGTATATCTGTGGCGGACGCCATCTTTATTGGTTCTTTGCGGGTTCCAGGTGCGGCACCCACCTTTAGGGTTTGCGCATCCAACGGACCCCGCGATGGCCTTCCAGGCCGGGGTCGCATTCTACGCAGAGATCCATGTTGCTGAAAGGGGCCCCAGTGACTTACTGGGTCCCCCACTTTACTGAGAGGATCCCAGGCTGGGTGCCATTCGGTGGGGGGGTCGGCTTGAGGAGAACCCGGAGGCAGGTTGTCCAACAGGGCTTGAACGAACCATCGGGGATCTGGTGACCTGAATGTTGACAGGTACACTTTTGCTGTCATCCGGTGACCGTTACTTAATCTACTGGGAGGATTCGCTGAATCCGTCCATTTAGCTCATTCAAATAATAGGCCTGTGGCAGAGGCCCTAGAGCCAGGTATGTGGCAGAGGCCTGTTCCTCCATGCAATCTAAAGTGACACTTTGGCTGCCAGGCTTGTGGCAGAAGTCTGTCCGGAGGCACTTCACCCACTCTGGCTAGAGTGGCGACGAACTGTATCTACTACTACTGTGCTACTGAGAGCAGGATTGCTCTTGTCCATATCCAGGCCTGATACTGCAAGTTCTCTATCGCTTCATCAACCTTTCCTTCCTACTCCATGTTGATGTTGGATATGTTGGGCCGGGAAATAAAGCATTTGAAAACCTTTATTTATTGACTGGACATTCACTCACTATTCTACTCTACTCCACTCATCAATTGCACCCCTAGACAACACTGAGGTAACTTAATACGCAGATCCCAAAACAAACCAGCGTCTCCTTCGGGGGTAGCGCTACACTGTTATAAAATTTTGTAAATATGTACGATTTCTCCTTCACTGACGGGCACTGATAAGGCGGTACTTATGGGCACTGATGAGGTGGCACCAATGAGGTAGCACTGATGAGGTGGCACTGATGGGCACTGGTGATGGGCACTGATATGCGACACTGATAGGCACTAATAGGCAGCACTGATATGCAGCACTAATGGGCGAAACTGATGGGCACTGATAGGCTGCACTGATGGGTACTTATGGATGGCTCTAATGGGCACCGATACGCAGCACTGATAGGGGGAACTGATGGGCATGGTTGGGCACTGATAGGTGACACTGATGGGTGGCACTGATGGACACTGATATATGGCACTGATGGGCATCACTAATAAGGAGGTGCTGGCAGGCATTAGTGATGGACACTGATTGGCACCATTTGTGGGCACTGATTGGCACAATTTGTGAGCACAGATTGGCATCCCTGGTAGCCATGGGTGGCATACCTGGTGGTCATCAGTGGTCGTCATCCCTGGTGGTCCTGGTGGCATCCCTGGTGGTCCTGGGTGGGCTTCCTCGGGGGGCTGCGCTGATAATCAATCAGCGCAGACACCCTCTGTCAGGAGAGCAGCTGATCGGCTTTCCTCTACTCGCATGAGCCAGACACGAGTGAGGAAAAGCCGATACACGGCTCTTCCTGTTTACATCGTGAGACTCTTTACCTGGATCGGAGTTGCGGTCTGTCAGACTGACACGCCGCAACAACGTTTGCACGCTGCTCGCCCCCGCGGTTGTGCAGCGTCTTGTTATACTGATCACATCATATGGCATCCGGTCAGGATAACAGAACCGATTTGCCGATGTCATATTGCTATATGGCGGGCGGCAAGTGGTTAACCACCTCCCGTCTGCGCTATAGCCAAAAGACAGCTACTGTGCGGACTCACACCCCCGGGGGGCGTCCATAGACATCCTTACAAGAAAACGCATCGGGAGGAATCTGTGATCTCTGTGTCCTTTGGACACAGCCGGACGCATGGATGGGGGGGCGGTGCTTGTCACATAAAACGACAAAAAGAGATACAAGAAGTGGGAAGGATCAAGGCCCAGGTCACATTTACAGGGAAAGTCAAGACTTATGATATCTATGATATTTATGGCCCAGATTCTCAAAGCACTTACGCCGACGTATCTTTATATACGCCGAGGAGCGTGCAAACGTTGTTGCGGCGTGTCAGTCTGACAGACCGCAACTCCGATCCGGGTGAAGAGTCTCACAATGTAAACAGGAAGAGCCGTGTATCGGCTTTTCCTCACTCATGTCTGGCACATACGCCGCATAAGTGCACAGATGCGCCGTCGTATCTATGCGCCTGATTCCTAATGCTAGATAGCCTGAAATGTGGCTCCATCCGACCGACGTACGTTTCATGGATCATTAAAATTAGGCGCGTTCCCACGCCAAACGTACTGCGCATGCTCCGTCCCTAAAATTTCCCCACGTGCATTGCGCTAAATGACGTCGCAAGGACGTCATTGGTTTCGACGTTAACGTAAATGGCGTCCAGCGCCATTCACGGACGACTTACGCAAACTACGTAAATTTTTAAATTTCAACGCGGGAACGACGGCCATACTTAACATTGACTGCGCCTCATATACCCAGGGGCAACTTTACGCATCGCAAATCTAACGTAAACGTCGTAACTTCACTGCGTCGACCGCGCGTACGTTCGGGAATTCGCGTATTTTGCTAATTTGCATACTCGATCGGGAAAACGACGGAGGCCACACCTAGCGACGAAAAAAAAATTGCATTTAAGATCCGACAGCGTAAGAGCCTTACGCCTGTCGGATCTAATAGTTATCTATGCGTAACTGATTCTAAGAATCAGTCGCATAGATGCGACGGCCCAGATTAGGACTTACGACGGCGCACATGGCGTTGCGCCGTCGTAAGCCCTTTCAGAATCTGGGCCACAATTACTGCTTTATATATAGACACACAAATGATGAGCGTGGTTACGTTCTTGTTCCATCCGTTGCTTGTTGTACATTACTTGTGATGAATTCAGTTCTCCTGCACCTGCAGTAATGGACACAAACAAGTACCAGCCTCTCACAATAATCCCTGGACATTAACTTTATCTGAGGTCAGCATCTGTCAGAGAGCTCTAAAGCATCAGTATTAGAAGGAAAATCTCTTCACTGTCCCCAGAGGAAATAAATCCAGTAATGGTCAAATGCTACAGTATCGTATGACATTTAACTATTCGCAAACACGGCAACCCCAAACTTTAATCAGAAGTGGGAGAAAAACAGAATTCTCCAAGAGTCATGACAGATGATTGTTCAATAGCCAGTGATCCTGTGTTGACAGACAAGAAAGCTCTGCTTTTTTTAAGTCCCATAAGCAAGCTGTGCTTTGTGTGGTCACTGCAGACTCTAACGGTTTTATTTTTCTCTTTGATTAAAGAGTCCATGTCACCAGAGCATGCATTTTAACAAAAATCTGGGCCAGCATAGATGGCAATTAGACACTCCCAGGCATAGGTGTGCACAGCTTATTGCTTTAGGATGTGCACCCCGAAGCTCAAACACGTATGTGTGTGTGCATTTGTACATATCCGGACGGTGTTAGTAGAGCAGTGGACGGTGTCATTAGGGCAGAGATTGGTGTCAGTAGTTTTAATTTTTACTATTTTATTATTTACATTTTTTTTTTTTTTACTATTTCTTTAGGAGCACCATTAGCGGGCTTTGGTGAAATATCTGTGCCACCCAGGAGGATTAGGGTGTGCCCAGGCACCCCCGACACACCCTGTGCGCAAACCTGTGCTCCCAGGCTGTGCAATGCAAGGCAGGAGGTGGCTATGCTAAGGAATTGACTCTTTCTGGAGTAGTCGTATTTCCAGCAAGTTCAAAGGCACATTGCAAGTGCATAAGTTATAGGTTGGACTTGATGGACTTGTGTCTTTTTTCTAACTCACCTACTATGTAACTATAAGCAAATAATCCATGGAAAGGAAAAGCACATAAAGTAAGCATTTAAAATATTACATGTTTCTGTGCTTGTGTCTACATTTTTTTGTTGGTGATGGGATCTCTTTTAGGCCCGGTACACACGTCCGAGAAACTAGACGGGCAAAACACATCGTTTTGCTCGTCGAGTTCCTTGTGAAGCCGCCGAGGATCTCGGCGAGCCAAGTTTCCCCATTGACTAACGAGGAAATAGAGAACATGTTCTCTATTTGGCTCGACGAGATCCTCGTCGGTTTCCTTGGCCGAAAGTGTACACACGACCAGATTTCTCAGCAGAATACGGCTCCGATCGAGTCTCTGGCTGAATTCTGCCGAGAAACTCGGTCGTGTGTACGGGGCCTAAGTCTGTCATGATTTAAAGGGACATATAAAAAAAAAAAAAAACTAAATTCTCCTTGTTTAAAAATTTCTGTTGCAGGAGCATACACCAGGTAGTGGTACCCCCGTAGGGGCTGCTGAAAGTTGTGGTCCACCTGTCACCCTGCCCAGCCCAGCATTCACCTCTCAATCACCTTGGAGACAATGAACAGTTCATGGGCTTGTTTTTGTTATTTTTATTGAGGGGTTTGAAATTGGATAGGGATCGGAATATATGGGATGCCCAGTAAAACTAGGGTTGCCACCTGTCCAGGATTCACCCGGACAGTCCAGGGTTTGAATCACGTATTCAGGTTTCAGTCCGCCTGAAACCCGGACACATTATTTAGACAGGGCTGTGGCTCCCTGAGAAACCAAGATAAATGCATAAAAATCTGTTGCTATCCGGGAGCTGAAAGCGACTGTCCAGGGGCAGGTTCGGCATCACTGGAGTGCAGGGCGATGATGTCAGCAAGAGCAATTTGGTCACATGCACTGTTCGCCCTGGCGCACTATGTGTGCTGCATTACTACTATCCCTGGGCCACCCAAAGTTGTCCCAGGTTTTTTCTAATACTATAGTGTATATTACGAGAAAGAAAAATTGCCCCGCACCGCTAAAGTGTTCAGGTTTGGCTTGAAGCAAATGTGGCAACCTTAAGTAGAACAAACAATTGGTTGATTGTATCAATCAGTTGGGACAACTAAATACATTTACAGCTCCAGTCTCCTCAAGCATAACACTTGCTTGCGGACTGTTTCTCTCTCTTTCTCTCTCTCTCTCTCTCTCTCTCTCCTGCTCAACACTTCACTTCCAGGTACAGCTTGCACATGGTTAGGCCCAACACTGACTCAGTCAGGCCCAGGAAATTGCCATTTTCAGGCAGGGACCGCGGGTTCCGTTTAGTGTAGCAAAAGTAGAATAGGAAGTCTTTTAGTGCTAGCTGACCTATAGTGGACTACTGCTTCCAGCAATTCCTATTCAGGCCCTGCCAGCCCTCCTGGCTGCAGCTGCCTGACTCCACTGCCTGTGACATTGCAATCCTCACTAGCTCCACACCCAGCTCTAACTGTTTCCTCTCAGTCCTCTCTGGCATGCCTCTCCAGCCCTCCTATAGCACATGTCACTCACCAGCCCTCCCGGCTGCACACAGGTGGTCCCCTCCTGTACTAGACCCTGCTGTACTCTCTGTCTCCTCTATGTGACTCCTGTTCAGATCCTTCATGCTTTCTTGAAGAGGTCCGTCCTGCACCTGAGTCCCCAGGCCCTGGGTCACCCCCTAGAATGGGAAGACACCATCAAGGGCCCAACAGCCTAGTACTCCATCCTCAGTTCTTCCATCCGACAACCCCCCCCCCCCCAGCTGGGCTGACTCCAGGTATTTCAAGGAGACACCCAGACAGCTCCACCTATCTTCCCCACCTTCCTTCTAGAATCCTCTAGAAGCAAGAGGGAGGTGACAGAAAAGTGATATTATCTGTGAGTCACCAGCCTACTCTGAGCCACTCCCAGCCCACACAGGTCAGCTAGACCTGCCTAAATTTTCCTGCACTCACCAAAAATCTCTCCTTTAGAACCTACCTAGGTAGAGGGTGCTACACATCATATTGTCAAAGTATTAGGAGGCATGTCTTTACACGCACATGAACTTTAATGGCATCCCAGTCTTAGTCCATAAGGTTCCATGTTGAGTTTGTCCACCCTTTGCAGCTATAACAGCTTTAACTCCTCTGGGAAGGTTGTCCACAAGGTTTAGGAGTGTGTCTATGGGAATGTTTGACCATTCTTCCAGCAGCGCATTTGTTAGGTAATGCACTGATGTTGGACAAGAAGGCCTGGCTCACAGTCTCCGCTCTAATTCATCCCAAAGGTGTTCTATCGAGTTGAGGTCAGGACTCTGTGAAGGCCATTCAAGTTCCTTCACACCAAACTCGCTCATCCATGTCTTTATTGAGCTTATTATGTGAATTGCCACCAAAACAGGAACCAAGGAAATTTTTTCTAGTAGGGGTACTTGTTCTAGTGACAGCTGTCTTAGATGTAATGCACACAGCCATACAGGGGCTGTGCAACCTACAGAGCCCGCTTAATCACTTTACCAGAATCTGCTGTTGCTTAGTTTGGTGTGTATTGCTAGATATATTTTTTTTTGGAAGAGTGCATGTGATCAGCACAGAGCCAATCAGCACTGTCCAGACAGAGCGTCAGGGGTCCTGCAGTCTCATAGGACAGTCAGAGGAGAATTAAAACTCCTCCTACAAGCTTTAGCCAGTGCTCTGCTGGCCACAAGACTGCTCTAACTGCAAATGAGAAAAGGTATTTAGCAGTTTATATTTACTAAAATAATTGCATTTCCATGTTCCTGGGTTTAGTAACACTTTGAGTGCCGGGGTTGTGAAAAGCACCTATATTGACTTATACTCAGAATGCACACTATCTGCATTTGGAGCATACATCCTTGGTCTGCTTTACACAATAACTGCATACAACTGCATCTTCTAAATCACCTCAATAGGCATCTATACACAGCAGCAGGGGGTCCTGAGACTCAACCCTTAAAGATACATTATTGAAAATTAAGAATAGTCTTGAAGTTTTTTTTTTCAGATGTTACCATACATCATCTATCTACCCAACTCCCTTTTGTCTTTATCCTAACACTTTAAATGAACTTTAATATTAATCATAATAATGATACATTATAATATCAAATCTAAATTATAGGTATAGGTATGATTTGTACTCTGACACTTCAGTTCTACAGTTTTGGATTCTGAAGATGTGCTATGCACTTGTCAATGTTTACTGTGCCATATCCTGGTCTTCTTGATATTGAAGGTCCAAAAACTCTTTTATAAGATATTATTAAGCATCAGTGGCGGCCCGTCCATTAAGGGTGCACGGGCGCCACCCCCTCTATTACGCCATCCCATATATTTATCATAGCTAGATTCATGCATAGCCGTGTCTGGTAACTTTTAGGACACCGTGCGCCTGAATTACAGTGGCGGGGGGTGTTTTTTTTAAGCACCTGATTAGAGCCATAAGCTCCAATAGGCTTCAGAATAGAGTGGACTCGGAGCACAGAGCATTGCGCTTGGAGCCCACCCAGGTGTGTTAGAAAAGCAAATTAATATTTGCTTTTCTAACACTGAACCGCCTCTCCGCCAATCAGAAAGCGCAAGTCTAATACCCATCAGCAAAAATTTTGAGCACCAGCCACCACTGTTTAAGTGGAGTTTCATCTGCAAAAAAAAATGAAAAGTCAGCAGCTGCAAATACTGCAGCTGCTGACTTTTAATATGAGGACATTGTCCAGGGTGCTCGCAATGTCCTCACCCAAACCGTCCCCTAGCTCCGGGTGGAGGCGCCAGCATCTTTAGTATTGGAAACAGGAAGTGAAGCCTTGCGGCTTCACAGCCTGTTTCCTATTGCACATGCGCAAGTCGCAGACCCATGTGTCTCCCAGAAGACCACAGGGGGAAGGAGGAGGGGCCGGACATGGCATAGTTTGCCACAGAATCTGTGACGCTCTTTCGATGGAAGTAGGAGAAAATACCTGGATCTGCTCCCCCTGAAAGGTGCCAAATGTGACACTGGATGGGTGGGTGGGGTTCAACCGGATCAGCAGAAGTTCTATTTCTGGGTGGAACGCCACTTTAAGCATTGTATAGAGTAATTTAGTGGATTCTAATAATTACATTTTATGAAGATGATATCAATTAGTTGGCAGGATGTGCCCAACACAAACATTTACTAAACACATGGGACCAACTCATCAAAAATATCCTCAGAAGACCAAAATTATATCACAAATTTTCTGAAAGTTTTTTTTTTAAAACCTATACAACAAGAATATGCAAATATGTTAAATGTTAACCCACGGAGAACAGCAAAAACCCTCGTTAGAGGTACACAAACACCTCCTTTGAAAGTCTAGATACAGATCCTAAGGGCAAAAAGTGCTTATTCTTAACTCTCCCTCTCGCTCTCTATATATAGATCTCTCCCTCTATATATAGATCTCTCTCTCTCTCTCTCTCTCTCTCTCTCTCTCTCTATATATATATATATATATATATATATATATATAGATAGATAGATAGATAGATAGATAGATAGATAGATAGATAGATCTCTCTCTCTATAGGTATCTCTCTAGATCTCTCTCTCTATATATATATATATATATATATATATATATATATATATATCTCCCTCTCTCTATAGCTCTCTCTCTCTCTCTCTCTATATATATATATATATATATATATATATATGTATATATATATATACTGTAGATCTCTTTCTCTCTCTCTCTCTCTCTCTCTCTCTCTATAGATCTCTCTCTCTCTCTCATATATATATATATATATATATATATATATATATATATATATATATATATTTGTATGTACAGACGCTCTTATGCCCCGCACACACAATCAGAATTTCTGATGGAAAAAGTAAGATGGACTTTTTCCATTGGAAATTCCGACCGTGTGTAGCCCCATCTGAGTTTTTCCATGGGATATTCAGAGGAATTCAATTATAAGTTTAGATAGAGAAAAGAGGACTTTGGACCACTGAGAGAGAGATATCTTAGATATATATATATATATATATATATATATATATATATATATATATATATATACATATATAGAGAGAGAGAGAGAGAGAGAGAGAGAGAAATAGAAAGAGGAAGATATATATATATATATATATATATATATATATATATATATATATATATATAGAGAGAGAGAGAGAGAGAGAGAGAGAGAGAGATCAATATATAGAGAGAAAGATATATATATATATATATATATATATATATATATATATATATATATATATATGTATAGATGAGATAGATTAGATTGTTTAAAAGAAACACAAGTGCATTTATGTTTGTTTTATAAATGTTTTACATTTATTTACATGGTCACCAGTCTGAGTTTTTCCATGGGATATTCCGAGGAATATTTTCTAGGCCAACACGGCCAACATCAACATCAATTGGGAAGGGCAACGTTGATGAATAGAGAGAGAGGAAGAACCTTGCAGTATCAGGCCTGGATATTAAATAGAGAAGTCAGTACTGCTTTGCGTAGTACCAATTTGTAACTCGTCGCCACTCCAACTGAGTGGGTAAAGTGCCCCCGGACAGACCCTTTTTTACAGGCCTGGCAGCCGAGACGTCACTTAGGATCTCTGGGAGGAACAGGCCTCCCCCACAGACCCGGCCCAGGCCTCTGCCACAGGCCAACCACAATAACTGAGCCAGATAGATAGATGGAGCGAATCCTCCCAGTAGATTTCTGTATTGGTCACCAGATCACAGCAAACATACCTGTCAGTACTCTGGTCACCGGATCCCCAATTGGTTTGTTCAGGCTCTGTTCGACAACCTGCCTCAGGGTCCTCCTCAAACCGACTCCCCAATCGAACGGCACCCAGCCTGGGATCCTTTCAATATAACCGGGAACCCAGCCAAAATTGACTGGGGTCCCCTTGTACCTCCGGATGAGGTTCCAAGCGGTCTGCAACTATGGCCAGGTGGGCCACGCCAGCGGAGTCCATGGATGTGCGCACCCCGAAGGTCGATGCCGCACCTAGAACGGGGACCCCGCAAAAAATTTAGAACACATGACACCTGTCACATATATACTCCTCTTCAGCACGCCCCATGAGGGAAAACTCCTCGGATTGGCTGCTGTAGAAACTTACTCTGCCAGAACCCCTCTGGCGCCAACTGCTGGCCAGGGATGACATTGCATCCCTGGATCACAAACTGACCCAGTGGACATTTCTGGAATGACAGAAGTCCCACAATTTGAACAAATAGTGAATGGGAGCAAGGTAACTCTCCCATTCCCCACTAACTTTAGCGTAGTGCCCATACTGAAAGTAAGGGGGCGCTACATATATATATATATATATATATATATATATATATATATATATATATATATATATATATATAGATGAATAGATAGATTAGATTGTTTAAAAGAAACACAAGTGCATTTATGTTTGTTTTAGAAATGTTTTACATTTATTTACATGGTCACCAGTCTGAGTGTTGCTTTTCATCTCTTATTTAATTAAGCCTAAGGTATTATGTATTCCCTAGCTAAAACACAGAACTTGAGGAACATAGATTTGTTGACAGCTCATTTGTGAATGGCAAAGCTGTGGAGTGAGATCAATGGATTGCCAACTAGACACTGCCTTGATGCTGAGGCTTGTTCAATTATTGTGCCGAGGGAAACATTGTTTTGACACATTTTTCCTGCAGTGTAACCAATCTACAAGTGTTTGTGCTAGTAGAACAGAAAGTTTTATATAATTATAAAAATAAATATATGTTGCAAGTGTGCAACTATAAAAAAGGGATATATGTATGTACACGCATCTGCCACAATGTATGCATCATGATTTCCTTGTGGTGACCACACTGCGGTCTGTACTGATGCCATTGTTCTGCATTGTCTGGAGCTCAGGGCCATTTTTATAAATGCTATGCAAGGTCTTTATGTCATGTCTATATAATACAAATGATTTTATATATATATATATATGTGTGTGTGTGTGTGTGTGTGTGTGTGTGTGTGTGTGTGTGTCAGCAGGCTTTTATTTTCTTATCAAAACCACAGTCACTTTAATAAGGAAGAAAATTTGATTAGCATGCAAGTATGCATAAATGTGAATGTCAGGCCCCGAATAAAAAGACAGAGTTTCTCGGCAGAATTCACCGAGAAACTCGGTCAAAACCCGGATTCTGCCGAGAAACTCTGTCGTCTGTACAGTTTTGGCTCGATGGAGCCGCCGAGGAACTCGACGAGAAAATAGAGAACATGTTCTCTATTTTCTCGTTGTTCTATGGGAGAAGGCGGCCCGCCGAGCTCCTCGGCGGCTTCATCCCAAAACTCGACGAGGAACTCGACGTGCCAAGCACGTCGAGTTCCTCTGTCGTGTATACGAGGCCTCACATCAAAAAACTGTTGAAGAGCTCTTCAATATTTGTACACTTGCGCAAAGAATAGAGTGGCACCACCTGACAGCAGAGGAGCTATTGTGGAGGAGACGTGGTTGTATTTTGTAGTCTGATGGGTATGGATGGTGAAAGTATGGGATTCATTAGGCTGGTCTGATCAAGTTTCTGGATAAATTTGATAAAAGCTCTGGGTGACCACCTATGACTTACAGGTCATACAGTTGGATAAGCTTCTCAGTTCATTATGTGTAGGAGTTTCTGCCCACTGTAGGGTGGAGTGTATTGGAAGATTGAATAAAGATTCTGATATAATATATATATACAGGTGAAAATTAAAAAATTTGAATATCGTGCAAAAGTTCATTTATTTCACTAATGCAACTTAAGGTGAAACTATTATATGAGATAGACTCATTACATGCAAAGCAAGATAGTTCAAGCCATAATTTGTCATAATTGTGAGGATTATGGCTTACAGTTCATGAAAAACCCCAAATACACAATCTCAGAAAATTTAAATATTGTGAAAAGATCCCACTCTAATCAGCTAATTAAGCCATAACACCTGCAAAGGGTTCCTGAGCCTTTAAATGGTCTCTCAGTCTGGTTCAGTAGGAATCACAATCATGGGAAAGACTGCTGACCTGACAGTTGTGCAGAAAACCATCACCGACACCCTCCATAAGAAGGGAAAGCCTCAAAAGGTAATTGCAAAAGAAGTTGGATGTTCCCAAAGTGCTGTATCAAAGCGCATTATTATTTATTAGAAAGTTATGTGGAAGGGAAAAGTGTGGAAGAAAAAGTTGCACAAGCAGCACGGATGACATCAGCCTGGAGAGGATTGTCAGGAAAAGGCCATTCAAAAGTGTTGGGGACTTTCACAAGGAGTGGACTGAGGCTGGAGTCAGTGCATCAAGAGCCACCACACACAGACGGATCCTGGACATGGGCTTCAAATGTCCTATTCCTCTTGTCAAGCCACTCCTGAGCATTAAACAAAGTCAGAAGCGTCTTTCCTGGGCTAAAGAAAAACAGACCTGGTCTGTTGCTCAGTGGTCCAAAGTCCTCTTTTCTGATGAGCATCTCATTTGGAAACCAAGGACCCAGAGTATAGAGGAAGAATGGAGAGGCACACACTGCAAGATGCTTGAAGTCCAGTGTGACCATGTCCATGTCATCTGCTGGTGTTGGTCCACTGTGCTCCATTAAGTCCAGGGTCAACGCAGCCGTCTACCAGGAGATTTTGGAGTACTTCATGCTTCCTTCCGCAGATAAGCTCTATGGTGATGCTGACTTCATTTTCCAGCAGGACTTGGCAGCTGCCCACACTGCCAGAAGCACCAAAACCTGATTGAATGACCGTGGTATTACTGTGCTTGATTCGCCAGCAAACTCGCCTGACCTGAACCCCATAGAGAATCTATGGGGCATTGCCAAGAGAAAGATGAGAGACATGAGGCTGAACAATTCAGAAGAGCTGAAGGCCGCTATTGAAGCATCCTGGTCTTCCATAACACCCCAGCAGTGCCATAGGCTGATAGCTTCCATTGAGGCAGTGATTGCTGCAAAAGGGGCCCAAACCAAGTACTGAGTACATATGCATGCTTATACTTTTCAGAGGTCCGATATTGTTCTATGTACAATCCTTGTTTTATTGATTGCATGTAATATTCTAATATTCTGAAATTGTGGATTGGGGGTTTTCATGATCTGTAAGCCATAATCATCACAATTATGACAAATCACGGCTTGAACTATCTTGCTTTGCATGTAAGGAGTCTATCTCATATATTAGTTTCACCTTTTAAGTTATATTAGTGAAATAAATGAACTTTTGCATAACATTCTAATTTTTCGAGTTTCACCTGTACAGTATCTCACAAAAGTGAGTACACCCTACACATTTTTATAAATACTTTATTATATCTTTCATGTGACAACACTGAAGAAATTACACTTTGCTACAATGTAAAGTAGTGAGTGTACAGCTTGTTTAACAATGTAAATGTGTTAAAAATAACTCAACACACAGCCATTAATGTCTACACCTCTAAGTAAAAATGTTCAAATTAAATTGGGCCCAATTAGCCATGTTTCCTCCCCAGTGTTACAAGGTCTCAGGTATATTAAATTTGGTGTTATCGCTCTCACTCTCTCATACTGGTGGTCACTGGAAGTTCAACATGGCACCTCATGGCAAAGAACTCCGAGGATCTAAAAAAAAGAATTGTTGCTCTACATATAGATGGCCTAGGCTATAAAAAGATTGCCAAGACCCTGAAACTGAGCTGCAGACGGTGGCCAAGACCATACAGTGGTTTAACAGGATAGGTTCCACACAGAACAGGCCTCGCCATGGTCGACCAAAGTAGTTCAGTGCATGTGCTTAGCGTCATATAAAGAGGTTGTCTTTGGAAAATAGACGTATATGTGCTGCCAGCATTACTGCAGAGGTTGAAGGGGTGGGGCGTCAACCTGTCAGTGCTTGGACAATACACCGCACACTGCATCAAATTGGTCTGCATGGCTGTCGTCCCAGAAGGAAGTCTCTTCTAAAGATGATGCACAAGAAAGTCCGCAAACATTTTGCTAAAGACACCATGATAAACTTATTTGGTTCAGATGGTGTCAAGTGTGTGTGACGGCAACCAGGTGAGTAGTACAAAGACAAGTTTGTCTTGCCTACAGTCAAGCATGGTGGTGGGAGTGTCTGGGGCTGCATGACTGCACTGGGGAGCTACAGTTTATTGAGGGAACCATGAATGCCAACATGTACTGTGACATACTGAAGCAAAGTATGATCCGCTCTTCTCAGAGACTGGGCCGTAGGGCAGTATTCCAACATGATAACGACCCCAAACACACGTCCAAGACAACCACTGTCTTACGAACGAAGCAGAGGGTAAGGGTAATGGACTGGCCAAGTATGTCTCCAGACCTAAATCCTATTGAGCATCTGTGGGGCATCCTCAAACAGAAGAAGGTGGAGGGGCACAAGGTCTCTATTATCCACCAGCTCTGTAATGTCGTCATGAAGGAGTGGAAGAGGACTCCAGTATCAATCTGGGAAACTCTGGTGAAATCCATGCCCAAGATAGTTAAAGCGGTTGTAAACCGCATAAACTTTTTTTTTTTTTCCCCCAAACCTGCAATGCAAAAGGCATAATAGGCTAGTATGCACCGCATACTAGCCTATTATGAAATACTTACCTCGGAACGAGGTGTGTACCACTTACCTGGTCCACGCCGAGCAGGATGTCATCTTGCTCCGGCGTGTCTTCCGGGTATCGCCGCTCCAGCGCTGTGATTGGCTGGAGCGGCGATGACGTCACTCCCGCGCGTGCGCGCGGGAGATTTAAAAGCGGCAGGGTCCGGCGGATGCCGGTCCTTCAGCCGTGGATTCCCCCCTGCGCATGCGCCGCCCGCATTGCGGGGGGAATATCTCCTAAACCGTGCAGGTTTAGGAGATATTCTCCTTACCTACAGGTAAGCCTTATTATAGGCTTACCTGTAGGTAAAAGTCCAAATAGTGGGTTTACAACCACTTTAACCTCCCTGGCGGTATGGTTATTTCAGAAAAAAGGTGCTGAAAGCGGTACCATTATTTGCAAGGAAATTTGGCGTTTTATACTGTAGGCCTGTAATTCTTAGGAGTAACTTACTTTCCGGGTATGATTTTTTTTTTAAAACAAAACTATAAATTATAATATAATAAATAATTATAAATAATTATAACAAATAAAAATATAATTATAATAAAAATGATTCAATAATGTAATCAACTCAAAATCACTGAAATTTGCTCAGTTGCAGAATTGTCGCTGTCATTACTTTTATTTTTTTATGACGAATTTCCCCACAAATCGCTATCGCTATCGCACAATTCTGCAAGTGATTATAATTTATTATCGCTGTTTTCTAGCTGCTCTAAAACCATTTTTGACATAAAGGGACACTTTTGGTTGCTATGGACAATCTACAGTTTGCAGGCAGAAAGAACAGTTTTTATTATATAAAAGTACATGTAGGACACTGGGCAGACCACTAGGGACAAGGGGTGTGTGTATTTTTTACATACAGTATAATATTACAATATTCTGTATGTAAGGTGTTTGTTTACCTTTTTGAATTTGGCGCCGTTCTCTGCCCCGTGCGTTGTAAAGTCGCAGGGAACGGAGACCGGCGGCACACATAGGCACTGTGTGAATCGAGCGAGGTCCCGCTCGCTCACACTGCGCGGTGGCATCGCTGGATCCAGGAACAAGGTAAGTAAACCAAGCCTGTGGATTCTGCGAGGCGAGCCTGAGTCTGACTCGGGGTTACCGATCGCAGCAGAAAAATTTAACCCTGAGTCAGACTCGGAAATACTACCAGGGGGGTTAAAGCAGTGCTGGAAAATAATGATGGCCACATAAAATATTAAGTATATGGGCCCAATTTAACTGAACATGAGCAGTCCTGAACAGAAAAGTAGGCAAATATTGTCTAGATATGCAAAGTTAGTAACGACATATCCCCCACATATAGACTAAAAGCTGTAATTAACCACTTAACCCCCGGACCAAAATGCAGGTAAAGGACCCGGCCAGTTTTTGCGATTCGGCACTGCGTCGCTTTAACTGACAATTGCGCGGTCGTGCGACGTGGCTCCCAAACAAAATTGGCGTCCTTTTTTTCCCACAAATAGAGCTTTCTTTTGGTTTTTGATCACCTCTGCCGTTTTTATTTTTTGCGCTATAAATAAACATTGAGCGACAATTTTGAAAAAAATGCAATATTTTTTTCTTCTTGCTATAATAAGTATCCCCAAAAATATATAAAAAAAACAATTTTTTCCTCAGTTAAGGCCGATGCATATTCTTCTACCTACTTTTGGTAAAAAAAATCCAAATAAGCGTTTATCGATTGGTTTGCGCAAAATTTGTAGTGTTTAATAAAATAGGGGATAGTTTTATTGCATTTTTATTAAAAAAAATGTTTTTACTACTAATGGCGGAAATCATTGATTTTTTTCATGACTGCGACAATTTTGACACATTTTTGGAACAATTGTCATTTTCACAGCAAAAAAATGCTATAAAAATGCATTGTTTACTGTGAAAATGACAATTGCAGTTTGGGAGTTAACCACTAGGGGGCGCTGAAGGGGTTAAGTGTGACCTCATATGTGTTTCTAACTGTAGGGGGGCGGGGCTGGACATGTGACATCATTGATTGTGTTCCCTATATCAGGGAACACACGATCATTGACAGCGCCACAGTGAAGAACGGGGAAGCTGTGTTTACACACACACATACAAACATATATATATATTGTGATATTGGGGGTTGTTAGCTCTTGTGGTAGATGCATTTTTGTGTAGTGAGTCGACACCAAACAGGCATGTATCGTTAAGGGCCTGGTTTATTCAATGAGAAAAACAAAACAAAAGTCCACTCAGGAATCCCACGCAGGGGTTTAAACGATGATCAGAAATAACTGAAAATACTAGCCCACCTGGCCACTCTTCAACAGCACTGCTGCCATAGGTGCTGGTCCCTTAAACCAGCAGCTCCTCCAGACCCCCAGTCTTGGGTGCACACGGCTTTGAAGCCCTTCAACACCCTCAGTGTCTGTCCGCACACAGCGTCTGTCTCAACTCAGAGACACCAGCAGCCACTGCTCCAATTCCACCTTCCTCTCCTTCTGCTCTCCCCAGCCCTTCATTATATGAGCTGTGTGCACCTGGGCACACAGCTTGCAGGCTGTCTCTAAAACCCGGACACAGGGTTGGAGATCCCGTCCCACCCATATCTCTGATGAAAAAAATCCATCAGACCGTTTTCATCGGATGAACCGATCGTGTGTACAGGGCATTAGAGTCTGCACAAGTCTTGAGACTGGGGCGGAGGTTTACCTTCAAGCAGGACAATGACCCTAAACATACAGCCAGAGCTACAATGGAATTGTTTAGATCAAAGCATATTCATGCGTTAGAATGGCCCAGTCAAAGTACAGACCTAAATCTAATTGGGAATCTGTGGCAAGACTTAAAAATTGCTGTTAATAGATGCTCTACATCCAATTTGTTTTGTTTGCTGTCATTGTGAACAGAAAACAGATCAGTACGACTATTGTGTGATATGAGCATGACGTATAGCTGTTATGTTTAATTTGGCAAATATGGCTATGTATGGCTGTACATGTATAACTACAAATTATTAAAAAATATATATATTTTTAAAACATTAACACACACTGATAACATTTACAAGCTGGACTCTATTTTAAGAGAATCTGTTTGAATACAAATATTTGAGCTTTTATTAAAAGGAAAAGGAATGGCCGCTCTCCAACAATTCCAAGCCTAAACAAATTACATCCACAAAGTGTACAAGAATCCACCCATTTCCCCCAAACTGGCTAAATGGTACAGAGGAAGGAGGAGGTAAGTGTAGAATGTTAATACATAATCATGTTTGTGAATTATTACATAGTTACATAGTTATTCAGGCTAAAAAAACAAAGTCCATCTAGTTCAACCTCCATATACACAGTCATTTACTCACATTTGATCCAGAGGAAGGGAAAAAAAACAAAACAACAATAAACCATGATCCAATTAACTCCAGCTTGATCCCCCAGGAGGCAAGCTGATATCTGGGCTAACTACCCCTGGTGTTATTACTTATAAATGTTTGTATCCAGTTAGTTTTTGTGCATTCGGGAATGCATGCGGCTACAATTTTTTAACGGTTGAGCTGTCCAGAACTGGTTCTTAAGGAAGTCTATTTCACATTTTCACATTTCATATGGAGAAGAAGCATTAAATCTATTCCAACAGACATAAAGGCCCGGATTCATAAAGACTTACACCGACGTATCTATATATACGCCGCTTAAGTCCACGGATGCGTCGTCGTATCTATGCGCCATATTCACAGTACAAGATACGCCTGCATTTTGGCTTCCTACGACCGACGTAAGTCTCCTACACTGTCGTATCTTGGGTGCATATTTACGCTGGCCGCTAGGGGCGCTTCCATTGATTTTACGCGTTGAATATGCAAATTACCTAGATACGCCGATTCACGAACGTACTTGCGCCCGTCGTAGTAAGCTACGCCGTTTACGTAAGGCGTACGTCCGGCATAAAGATAAACCACCAAATAGCTGGTCTAAGTCGTGTAGGGTATGGATGTCGGAACTGCCGTTGGATTTTACGTTGTTTGCGTAAGTCGTACGTGAATGGGGCTGGCGTAGGTTATGTTCACGTCTTATGAATTGAGCCGGCGTATCTTAGGGAGTAAATTCAACGTGATTCTGAGCATGCGCGTGCATGCGCCGTTCGTTTTGCGCTTAATTTACGTGGGGTCACGATTCATTTTAATACAACACGCCCACTACCTGCCTACTTTAAATTAGGTGGGCTTACGCCGGCCCATTTACGCTGCACCGCCATAACTTAGGGAGCAAGTGCTTTGTGAATACTGGTCTTGCCTCTCTATGTTACGTCGGCGTAGCGCATATGAGCTGCGCTACGCCCGCTCAAATATACGCCGCTCTACCTGAATCCGGGCTAAAAGTGTTCCCCCATGTCTAACTCGAATAACTAACTTGAATAACTTAACATCAATTCACTATTCGGACCACTTATATACTATATTTAAACATGGTGATCATGTCACTCCTTAATCTCCCCTTCTCAAGAGAGAATAGGAATAAGAGTTCAGCTAATCATTCCTCATAGATAAGCTCCTTAATGCCTCTTATCAGTTTGGTTTTTCTTCTCTGCACTTTCTCCAGTTCCCTGATAGCCTTTTTGTGAATAGGTGAATTGTTAGACAATATACCCCACCTCCTTCTTCATCTTTACCAATAATCTAATTTGGGTGTCCTCTCAGCAGGGAATACAGGGTAGACCCTTGGCAGGGAGATCTATTGTGAACTATATGGATTTAATTTGTCTACGTATGGAAGTGTTTGGGGTGTGGCTGTTTTTTTTTAGTTTGCCGTATTCCTCAAAGGGCAAGAACAAGCTCTCATGGGAAAGGCACCTGACAGGGAGAGGGGGCCAGCAAGACTTTGGGAGCTGTATCATGTATTTTCTGATGGAGTTGCCATTGATGACGTGCTTTTGTCAAGGAGCTTAATCTCATGAGATCTGCAATCTCCTGCTTTCCCAGGATTCAACAGGAGGGCTAAATGATTCCTCCAGTGCCTAGGCAAAAGTCAGAGTCCAAGCTAATATTGTTTCCCTGTTTTTGATTATGTTTTGTGTTGTTTTTTTTACCCTTAGGAATTTTTTGGTTGCCAAGTATAAAGAGATACTATATAGCTTCTACAGTAGTTACTGCAGACTGAAAAGTTTACTTTAAAGGTAAATCATTATGATAGCCTAAAACACAATGAAGAAAGTTAATTGTAAGTAAAAAGCCTGCATAAAGGTCATGGGAGAATCTCCTTTATTTATACATTCTCATGAAAAGTTTTCAGCTGTTGTGCAAGTCCCCTGAGTGGGCACAGAACCCCGTTAATGCAAATGTTGTTATGGGAATTGGAGCACTTGACACAGTGACAGAAGTGACCACAGAAATATTTGAGATGTTAAGGTTATCACATAGAAAGCCATTGACAAACACGTTGAATTGCCATGAACTCTCTGGTATTTAAATTTATTCCAGCCAGGCTTGTACAATGCTATGCAAGCAGAACTATTGCATGAAACAAGATCTGGAGGTTCTTGGCAAAATCCTTCTGTTATAACTGGTTTCACTAAAGGAAAGAGCTTCCCATTAAACCTTTGGATTTAGGCATAGCATAAACAACTTATATGTACAAGGAACAGACAAATGTGGACCACCATTGTTCTGGTAGGTGGGTTGAACCATTTTACATAGCCAGCTTAGATATCTGCTTGACAGGGTAGGCATGTTCGTACATTATAACATACCGCTTACAAGGCAGCAATGTGGCTTGACAAGCCCAGAATTATATACATGCGTGCCTGGTAAAGGAAAGGGATATTGTGTCCCACAATGATCCCATCTTTTTTTTATTATTATTATTACACAGAATTTAAATAGTCTCAACAGTTTACGCAGCACTTTACAGCATACGTGCAATGCTATGTACGCAGAAATATTGTATTAAACAAGATCTGGAGATTCTTGGCAAAATCCCTCTCTGTTATACCTGGTTTACTAAAGGAAATTGCTGCCCAATAAACCTTTTAATTTAGGCATAGCATGAACAATGTACAGTTGTGCTCATAAGTTACATACTCTGGCAGAATTTATGATTTCTTGGCCATGTTTCAAAGAATATGAATGATAACACAAAAACATGTATTTTACTCATGGTTAGTGTGCTGAAGCCATTTATTATCAATCAACTGTATTTACTCTTTTTAAATCATAATGGCAACAGAAACTACCCAAATGACCCTGATCAAAAGTTTACATACCCTGATGATTTTGGCCTGATAACATGCACACAAGTTGTCACAAAGGGGTTTGAATGGCTATTAAAGGGAACCATCCTGGCCTGTGAACCTTTTTCTTGTAATTAGTGTGTGTATAAAAGGTCAATGAGTTTCTGAACTCCTGACAGACCCTTGAATCTTTCATCCAGAGCTGCACTGATCTTTCTGGATTCTGAGTCATGGGGAAAGCAAAATAATTTTCAAAGGATCTGCCGGAAAAGGTAGTTGAACTGTATAAAACAGGAAAGGGATATAAAAAGATATCCAAGGAATTGAGAATGCCAATCAGCAGTGTTCAAATTATAATCAAGAAGTGGTAAATGAGGCCAACTAAAATTTTAGCCACAACTGCCAGGAAAATTGTTCGGGATGCAAAAAAAACCCACAAATAACTTCAGGTGAAATACAGGAATCTCTGAAAACATGTGGTGTGGTTTTTTCAGGATGCACAATAAGGAGGCACTTGAAGAAATATGGGCTGCATGGTCGAGTCACCGGGAGAAAGCCATTACTACACAAATGCCACAAAGTATCCCTCTTACAATATGCCAAACAGCACAGAGACAAACCAAATGGCACAAAGTAATTTGGAGTGATGAGACTAAAATTGAGCTTTTTGTATCAGTAATCAAATATGAAAAAAATTAAAACAAGACAAAAATACATAGATATTTGTCATGGCTTCAAGAGTAAATACCCACCTCCACCAGTCCTGGTCAATGGGCGCAAAACAGGGAGAACCCACCAACCTAACCAGAGAAATTGGCGGCCTTATATATCTCCCACTGGCTCAGCATCTGATGTCACCAAGCGAGTGTGGACGAGATATGCCCATTATGCACGCGCCAACAGGTGATGCTTCGCCTGCCTGCAGAATCCAGAATTCCAGGTGGCAGGGCGGGATGGATTGATCATGTGACGCAATCCGCGTCATCCACTAGGAGGGAAGTGCAGGCGGCGTCACCCAAGGGAGGAAATAGACAAAGGAGTCCACCAATAGTACACATGCCACTAGGGTCCTAGGCTGGAGTAAGGCGGAGCCGAGAGCATGGCAGATATAGCTGTGGATAAATTGTGGGATTGGACTGGGGACAAAAATGGGCATCAAAAAAGAAGATGCCCTGGGCGTCCATGCGGCCATGCACCTGTCCCACCACCCACCAACCCGGACAGAGATAGGGGATGCCAGATGCGCCCGCTGATCAGGAGGAGGGGGGAGAGGAAAAGGGGAATGGATTGCACAACACAAACTGGTGAACCTGCCAGTAGGCGTGCAGAAAATACCCAGACCCCATGACAAATGCATTACATAACACAAATATTTAATTTATAGTTGATATGGAGATACAGAATAAATCCAATGGTTTCAAAGATAACACTAAAACAGTTTTGTATTTTATTAGTGCTAGAGCTGTGTGAATACTGGTGGTCCTAAATAATCCCCCGAGGAAGCCAATGCTGGCGAAACATGTTGGGATATAACATCTACTTCTGACAATCTGTGCCCCTGTGGGACACTAGCAACCAGTAAAAAAAGCAAATTGCTTATGCTCTATTAATTAGTTTTACTGAATCTCGTCTTCCTTCTATGTAATAATAAAGATTTATAAATGTTATCTTATATGTATTTTTCTTTATTCATGCACCGTTATAATCCCATCCTCATATTTCCATTTAAGCTAATCATAGGCTTTTCTTATACCAATGTGTGTGCTAAAGTCTACCTTCCTGGATAAAATTAAAATAGATTATGATGGTAGACCCAAGCATTATATTGTGCATAGGCTGTACAAGGTTTGCTAGGACTGAAAGTCACTGATAGATTTGATGGTAACTATAGATTAACTGGCTTTGTCTGATTAGGTTGCAAATTAATTTGCATACATATTCCTGGTAAAAAATCTTTTGAGCTATCTCACCAACAGGGCAGCCATCACAAATTTTGGGACCCCTTACACAGCTTTAGGCAGGGCCCCCCTGGAGCAGAGAACCGGGGAGGCCCTCCTCTCTCCTGCCACAAGATGATAAGTGGGATGGGGGGGGGTTGGTGCTGACGAACAAAACAAAGTCAAGTTAAGTGTTCTCTTCTCTCTCCTGCCGCGAGTTGCTAAAGTCAGACAAAAAAAACGGGGGCGGGCCCCTGCCGCGAGTTGCTAAAGGTCAGACGAAAACAATAAATACAATTAAAAAAAAAACGGGGACGGGCCCCTGCTGCGAGTTTCTAAAGGTGGGGGGGGGTCAGACGAAAAAAAGATAAATAAACAATAAAAAAATTAAACAAAAAAAACAGGGAGGTGGCCGGGCCCTTGGGGACCATCAGGCCCCTTACAGGTGTAATGCTTGTACCCCCCTGATGACGGCCCTGTTCACCAATCTTGCACTCCTATTTATTAGTACAGGAATGTACATATCATCGACAACTTAGGCAGCACTTATAAATTCACATCAGTTCCTGCCCTCAAAGAGCTTACAGTCTAGGATCCCTACCACACATGCATACATATACATATTGTACAAAGATCCAGCCCTGTAAGGCTGGATTCACACCTATGCAGTTTTAGTGCGTTTTGCAGATTGGCACTACAGTCCATTTAAAATGGTTTCCTATGGAACACGTTCTGTACTGCAAATCTGCAAAATGCAAAAAGCACTAAAAATGCGTAGGTGTGAATCCAGCCTAATACCCTGTACTCTCTTTGTTCTACTAACTCTGTGACTAGAGGTAATACAATCCAAGACCTTAGAACAGTGGTTCTCAACCTTCTAGTGCCGTGACCCCTTGATAAAATTTCCCAAGTCGTGGGGACCCCTAACAGTAGTTGGGATGAGTGGCAATGCTGGGGAGAGTTCTGATCGGCCAACTTAGGTGCTCTTGATCAAGGTCATCTGCTGATCTGAGAACTGTAGTGGGGAGTTTTAATGGCAACTCTAATCACAGGCAGTGTTACTCTCTGTGTCTCCAGCTTTGTGGTGTGTCGTAGCGGTAACACCTATGCCAAAATCTGGAGGTGGGGTCTCTTCCAGCCCCTCCCACTTCACATTCCTCACCCATCAGCTGATCTCTAGTCTCTGCCCCAAACCCATGTTGTGAACTAAATGGACAGCTGTGAAAAGGCTGAGTTGGCGGCCGCGGGCTCCAAGAACAGCCCAGCTGGGCGGCCACGAAAAGGCTGGAAGAGTGGTGCGGGCTTCAGTAACATCCCAGGATTCGGTGACCCCTGGCAAATCATCATTCGACCACCAAGGGGGTCCCGACCCCCAGGTTGAGAACCACTGCCTTAGAACAAAAGGTTACACCCAAAAGATTATTTAGAAAATTTGAATGTTAGTGCAAATATTAAAAATTACCATTGGCAGTACTCAATTTGGGGATATTTCCCTTTATTTTTTGCCTGACAAACACAAATGAAAGTGAGTGGAGATCTCTCAAAAAGGTAAATGTCTTCTTATCACCAGAACATTCCCCCTCTATTCTTCTGGTGGCAACTCAACATGTTGATTTTCTCTCACTTCAAGTCCAGTGCCAGTGACCATCGTGATAAACAAAGAGCGTAAAATGAGACAGCAACAAAAAATAACAACTGGAATTTTAACCATACTTTACTCAGCCAAAACAAAAATAAAAGAAAACAGGTTTGGTTTAAGGCTGGATTCACACCTATGCATTTTTTGTGCGTTTTGCATTTTGCAGATTTGCCCTAAAGTCCATTTAACATGGTTTCCTATGGAACATGTTCTGTAGTACAAATCTTCAAAATGCAAAAAGCACTAAGAATGCATAGGTGAGAATCCAGCCTAATGCCCAGTACACACCATCAGTTTATGTGATGAAAAAAAATGACGTTTTTAAAAACGTCACTTTAATTGACCGTGTGTGGGGGAAAACGTTGTTTTATGTCTTCTAAAAAACGACCAAAAAAAAAAAAAGCATGCTTCAATTTTATGTGTCGTTTTTCAAAACGTCAACTTTTACTTCACAGAAATTGACCGTGTGTAGTAAAAAACATCGTTTAAAACAACGTTTTTTCACCCGCGCATGCCCAGAAGCTACTTATGAAGCAAGCTTCAATGGAAAAAGTGGTGAGAACGTAACCTCGCTTTGCTAGAACATTGTGAGAAAAACGATGGTGTGTAGGCAACTTCGTCTTTGAAAATTGAAGTTTCAAAAACGTCATTTTTTACTTCACAGAAAATTTCGTTTTTTTTTCATCACATAAAGTGATGGTGTGTACGCGGCATTAGACATACTTTGGTTATGTTATGTTGTGCTTAGTTATTTCAGTATGGATGTAACATATGAAAAATGTGACGAAATACATTATAAACATATTTATTTTTAGGATATGTAGCTGTGACTACTGGTACGAAAGTAACATTTACAAAAACAGTTAAAAAGCAAAAGGTCAATTTCCTAAACTGGGGTAATTAAGTAACAGATGCTATAATATACTTCAGCAGATGACAAGTTCAAGGATGTCCCTGTTTTACTGTTAGGCCCCTGAAGCCACATGACCATAGGGTTCCATGTGAAACATTGGAGAGCATAAGGATTAATAAATGTATGAGAATGTGCTGCTGGATTAGAATGCATTCTTGCAAAATGAGAGGAGAGAAATTTGAGAATTATAAAAAAAAAAAAAATAACAAATGCTGCATTGTTAATTTTTCCAGTTCCTTAAATGAAACACTGAGCAAAGAAAACATGTACTAAAAAATATGTAATCTACCGCTGCTGACCTCTCATTTTGAAAATTAGTTGGCTGCATGTCTTTTCCTGATCAGTGACCTAAAGGGTCAGTAAATGCAAACAAATCCTCAAAAATGTTTTTCTGTCATTCTTTCTAATAGTATGCTTTCTAACTGTGCTTCATTCATTACCATATTCTTTGCTAGTAAATATCTGGTTGGTCTTGCCTTTTACCTGGGCTTCCGTATTCTGAGTGGCAACACTATTGCATCTGTTCTTTTGACTTTTGCCACCCTCATTGCGCATGATCTGCTTTTTCCCTTTTTGAATCTAAATATGTGGTTGTATTTGTGGCTTATATACAGGAAAAGGTTATTTTCCCAAATCCATGTCTAGAACTCTTCAGTCCTTTCAACTAACAGATGCATGACGATCACATAATGCTGGTGCCAAGAATTTTACCTTTTATTCTCATCCCCATAATTCTTTTGCCAGGCTGGACTATGTCTTTTGCACTCCCATTATGCTAGCCAACTCCACGCACTCAGACATAATGGTATGTCCGTGGTCTGACCACAACATTGTAACCCTGACTACCTCCTTCATTGGCCTGTCGGACACCCCTTACTCTAGGCGTCTGAATGATTCCCTGCTTGCTGACCCTATCACAAGACAGGGGTTCTCCGCAGCCATCCAGGAGTACTTTGCATTAAATGCCACTCCATATATATCTCCTAGTATGCTATGGATGGCTCACAAGGCCGTTATAAGAGGCCGTCTTATTAGCATAGCCTCCAGAAAAAATAGGGAACGTTGGCAACAAATTTACAAGCTGACAAAAGAATTGGATAATTTGTATAAGTTGCAGACAGGGAGTCCGACATTGGCCAATGCACAGCTAGTGGCACAAAAAAAAAGGCTCGAACTAGACACCCT
This sequence comes from Rana temporaria, assembly GCF_905171775.1. Classification (NCBI taxonomy): domain Eukaryota; kingdom Metazoa; phylum Chordata; class Amphibia; order Anura; family Ranidae; genus Rana; species Rana temporaria. The sequence goes on along the minus strand of NC_053493.1, from coordinate 337,966,909 downwards.
CTTATTATAAAAACTGAGAAAGCCCTTCGCTGGTCCAAAGCTAAATTTCTTCTACGTAGCAATTCGGCTTCCTCTATGTTTGCCCGTAAATTAAATCAGACCATACATCTACCTCACCTGTACAAACTCCGTAACACCTCCGGTCATATGGTTTCTCACCCTAAGGAGGTCTTAACGTTTTTTGCACAATTCCATTCTAATTTGCTCTCCCACCTGCCTTCCTTCCCAGCGCAAACAACTCATGACTGGCTATCCTCCCTGCCATTACCCTCCCTAACATCCACTCAGATAGAGAATCTGAATGCACCATTTATGGAGGAGGAGCTGCAAAAAGTTATCAAATCCCTGAAACGATCAGTCGCCCCTTGCCCCGACGGGTTCACTGCTAGCTATTATAAGCATTATGCCCCCATCTTAACCCCACGACTAAACACCATTTAACAAAATCCTCAAGGGAGAACACTTTCCTGATGATCTCACCCTGGCAAATATGTCCTTGTTACCAAAGCCCCTGAAGGATCACACACTCCCACAGAATTACAGACCGATTTCCTTCATTAATAATGACCTTAAAATTTTCAGTCGTGCCCTGGCTGATAGATTGGCTAACATTATTGAAACGTTGACCTCCGCGGATCAATCGGGCTTCATCCCAAATAGGCTTATCACAGATAATATCCGCTTGGCCCTGAATGTCCTTCAAAATGCTAATCCACACAACAATCAGGTCCTCCTTTTAAGCCTTAACCTTAATAAGGCCTTCGATAGTGTCCTTTGGCCTTATTTGTTTTCTATCCTACAACAGATGGGTTTCAGAGATGAATTTCTTTGTGGGGTGCAGGCTCTCTATCACCAACCCAAAACGAGAATTAAGTTACCAGTTTCCACCTCGGACTTCTTAACACTGGGCAGGGGTACCCACCAGGGATGTTCCTAATCCCCCTTATTATTTGCCCTAGCTTTAGAACCCCTTTTAATAGCCATTAAATTACATCCAGATATTGCTGGTTATCCCTTAGAATCCCCCCAATCTAAACTCTGTATGTATGCGGATGATGTAATGATCTTTCTGACCCAGCCCCAAACCTCCCTTCCTAATTTGCTCACTGTTTTGGATAAATTTGCCTCGATTTCTGGACTTAGGGTGAACATGACTAAATCTACAGCTCTTCCCATAAATATACCCTCTGCCCAGTGTGAAGCTCTCCGTGGATCTTTCCCATTCCAATGGTCAAAGGTTAAGATCCCTTATCTTGGCGTCATTATCACTCCACAATACTCGTCTATCTTTGCTGCCAATTATTTACCTTGTGTGTCCCGGTTGCGGAGCCTACTTAGAACTTGGAGCTCGTATCGTATTTCATTCTTGGGTAGTGTGATGGCGGTCAAAATGACCTTTTTACCGAAGCTTTTGTTTTTGTTTCGTTCCCTCCCTGTCAATATACCTAAAGCATTTATTGACAAGCTTCAACAGGATGTTAACAGATTTATTTGGCAGAATAAACACCCCAGATCCCACTTCGGGAATATCTCCATTTCATGCAAATTAGACATTTTTATATTTCCCATGGTGGTTTAACCCCTTCCTCCCCCTATACCGCCTACGAACGGATATGCCAAGAAACCCCTAGAGCTAAGGGTCGCATCTCGACCCTTTATAAGACTTCTTTGGATTCCGGTTTTGCGGAAGATCCTCTTTACAGACTAAAGTGGGAAACTGACTGTAATGTACATTTCACACCAGATGAATGGGATGCCATGTTGGCAAACCTTCGGAAGGCCACTAAATCACTAGCGGTTAGAGAAACAGCATATAAGGTAATGACCAGATGCTATTACACTCCATCCAGACTCCAGGTGATGTTCCCAGGAGCGTCTGGATTATGCTTTAGGGGCTGTCAGATGCAGGGCACATTCAGACAAATATTTTGGGATTGTGGGCTCATCGCCCCTGTTTGGAAAAAGATGACTGCTGTTGCCTCTGCGATATCTGGGACTTCTTTGGAACTCACGATCCCAATGTGTTTACTTGGAGCGGAGATCCCTGGGATCCTTCGCAGGGAGGAATGTCTTATACATACTATCTGTATAGCTACTCTCTGGGCCATTGCTCTTCACTGGAAGTCCCCTGTTATACCTCTAACCTCCATTTATGATAGAATTGATATGGTGATGATTATGGAGAGGATATTGTATACTCTGCAGGATAGAATGCATTTATTTGATATTAGATGGGAACCGTGGAAGACACATAAGCACGTTTTGTTAGAATGAAGCTAAAGTCTATATGATATTGTTATGCCATGACAAACAAGAGCTTATGTATTTCTTATTCAGGTCTTTTTCTGTATGCTTTGGATTTATTTTTTATTTTTTTTATTTGTCTGTGTCTCATTTATTTTTATATTATGCTTTGGATGTCTTTTCTCGTGATGTACACTTTTACATATTTATTTGATGTTTTTCTGTATAATTTCTATTTTTTTGCTTTGCCTTTTTGATACTACAATAAAAACATTTGTAAAAAAAAAAAAAAAAAATACAGAAAAAGGTTATAACGGGTTTGTATAGACTTTAAATGATACCAAAGCCAGAGACAGCAAGACAACTGACATTTTTGAAAGTAGTAAAATGGCAGCACAATATGGCAACAACATGGTACAATAATTTGTAAAAAAAAAGTAGATACAGGGGAAATTAAGGAGTCCAATTCTCCACTCAGAGGCCAGAGAATCCATGACATAGCCGCTCAAACTGGTCCAAGGGAGCAATGGGGATCCTCCAGTGGAAACTCAGGGGAAAGCCCCAGAATCATTCGGTCCCCCGCTACACTCCTTTACAGGCAACACGCAAACATCAGCTTGCTTCCAGGCAGGGCCGCAATCACACATTTTACACAGCTTTAGGTAGGGCCCCCCTGCAGCAGAGAACTGGGGGAAGGGGCCCTCCTCTCTCCTGCCGCAAGATGATAAGCGGGGGGTTTGTGGTAACAAAAGTGTCATCTCAACTGCCGCGAGATGATAAGCGGGACGGGACAGGGGGGTTGTTGTTGCTGACAAACAAAACAAAGTCAATTCAAGTCTTCTGCTCTCTCTCCTAAAGTCAGACGGAAAAAAAATGGGGGACGTGCCCCTGCCATGAGTTGCTAAAGGGGGGGCAGACAAAAAAAAAAACAGGGGGCCCAGCGGTCCCCTGGGGACTATCGGACCCCCTACAGGTGTAATGCCTGTACCCCCCTGATGGGGGCCCTGCCTCCAGGTTATAGTGAAAAAGTAGCCAGGATCTGTTCTCAACAATAACAGACCATACACACATTGTCATGACTGCATTCTTTGAATGCTTGGCATCCCTGCTTAACTTTGAAATCATCTGTGAAACAGGCCATATACAGGCCAACAAGGAGCATATTACGTCTTAAACTGGCTGCACAAAGAACAAACTAGTCATAGGTTTTTCTTATATCGATATGTGTGCTAGAGTCTACCTTCCTGGATATATTTAAAATAGATTATGTAGGTAGACCCTTGCACTGTATTGTGTATAGACTGTACAATCAGATTATAACATATGTGCTTAGTTTAAATGTCTTCTAAGCTTCCGGAAAATTGACCCATATAACAATAGCAGGCCATCTTTACTGTGTCTCTCCTGAAGCATATGACATATTGTGAATGTGACACAGCTCTAGTTATTGTTCTGTCTCCCAGTGAACCTGACAAACTTTACATGCACTATCTGTTCCTTGTACAGCTGTGTTGCTATTGCCACATTTTCATTTCCAGTGTTCTGGCTTTCTTCCTTGGCTCTCATGTGTGTGTGCAGTCCCTTTAGCCACTTGTGTTCTGTGTAGAGTAGATGTTTACAACAGTAGAACAGTGTTGAAAAGTGGGGTGCTTACTCACATGACATTACACCCATGGCATGGTGACAATACATAGTCCAGGTAAAAGGAACTCCCACCATAGCTCCTATATACTTCCCCACAGTCCCTCTGGACCCTGCATGCTCAACTGCTTTGCTTACAATGGAAGTTTATTGCTTTGTCATTGCTTAGCGATCTTGTTTCTTCTAACATGGTTATCTAATACACCCCCAAGCCTGCCCAGTTGTGAAAAATTAAGAAATCTAGTCTATCTAGCAAGCAGTAGAGTGTAGAGTTCTTAACCTACAGTCAGGGCTTTTTTTCAGGGGGAACTTGGGGGAACTCCACCACCTCTGGCTCAGACCTTTTGGTGCCTGCTCACCACCAGGGGTCAAGTCCTGGGGGAAAAAGTGTGGGAACTCCCACCCAAGATCCACTCCCCCACCAAAAAAAAAATATTATACGCTCATATGCATAATTACTAAACCGCATGTTTTTTATTTTTTTAAGCAAGTTCTTTCTAAATCCCGCGATAACTCGCGGCAGACCTCGGCAATGTCTCCTGGGAACAATGAAAAAGGCTCCCAGGAGACATTGCGGCATCAAGGAAGTGACGGAATACCCGCACACTACCCGATGAATACATATACAGGAAGCGGCCAGTAACATAAAGGATTACTAAGGTTCGCCTGCCCCGGACAGTGACTCGAACTGGGCATCGCCGCTTAGTGAAGGATTGGCTCGGGCGGCTCGGCTGCTCTTGGCTGCTCTAGTCCTGCAAACGGAACTGCGTTCCTGCTGTGAAAAAAGTGCAGGGACTCCGTTCCCACGCGTTCCTGCAGGACTTGAGCCCTGCTCACCACAATCACTTGTAAACACAGAAGTCTTGTTTCTGTGTTTACAAGTGACAGCTTTGTAACCCCCTGAACTCTGCACTCTGTATGTAATGCAATTCTAGTATTTAATGCCCCTTTAAGACCCTTCTACTGTTTGTGAAATCTGAACAGGTCGTGGTTGAGTTCCTGCACCTATTTTCTGAGAAAAAAAGCTCTGCCTACAGTACAGTGCACGGAGTGAAACAGTAGGGCTTCATGTACATCGGCAGCTCCTAAATTTGAGTTTAGAAGCTTGTGGCGTTTTGTTGCCAAAGCTCCTAAACTCAACTCCATAAAAACCTATGGGGTTAATATACTAGACTATGTACTTTGCAAAGTGCAGTTGCCCTCTGCACATACATTTGCTTCAGATCTCAGTATACGAGCAGAAGCTCTGCTGACTTCCATAATCCAATCATGTGCAAGTAGAAATGCTGTTTTTTTTTTTTCTTACATGTGATCGGGTATTCTTTGCAAAGTGAAGTTTTATTTCTTTTACTAAGCACTTGAGCAATTGCAGTTTGCAAAGTGTACAGTCTATTTGCTTTTAGTAAATCAAAACCAATGTGTACACCTCCCTCTCCTGAACACAGAAGAATTGCTTTCAGGATAGAAACATTTTGACCACCAGCCATGGGAAAACACAAATCGCAGAAGATCGCATTTTTGCTTTGGTTTGCGTTTCCCCGCGGTCGTGGTCAGGGTAGGCTGTGCTGTATATTGCTGTGCATTCCCTATTCTTTGTAGATGTGGTCCAGGTTCCTTTATTTGGAAAAAAAAAAGCCTTTACTTGGTGGCTACTTCATATTTTCACCATTTGGTTTATACCAAGTTTATACTATTAAAAATAAATAAATTGGTATGGATCCAAGTAAAGCTACAGTTCAGGAAAGATATTGTTGGTATATATATATATATATATTTTCAAACCTTGTGATGTCTGCTAGGTAAATGAATGTATAAACTGACGTAACATTTCAGTTTTATTTGTTTTTTACTTTAAACCTTACAGGAGTGTCATTTTAAATATTATAAATACATGGGATTGTACTCCCCATTAACAACCATCATCCCATAAGAACATACCTAAAATATAAAATAAAACACACAACAAGGATTGTGGAAAAGTTTAGGCCACTGCCTCTTTATTGGGTTTAAAGAAAATGTAATTATGAAATGAACTTTAACCTTTAATACCAAACAGAATCGCTGTTAACCATTAACAGACGAACATGCTTAGTCAATAAGACTTAAAGGGGAGTTCCAGCCTTTTAGTGTTTATTAAAAGTCAGCAGCTACTTTTAATAAATGACTATTTGCCAGGGGTCACCAAATCCTGGGCTGTTCCTGATGCCTGCGCTGCTCTCCCAGCCTTTTCACAGCCACCCAGCAGGGCTGTTCCTAAAGCCCACAGCCACCCATTCAGTTCACGGCATGGCTGGGGGGCAGAGACTAGAGGTCAGCTGACTGGTGAGAAATGTGAAGTGGGAAAGGCTGGAGGAGACCCTATCTCCTGATTTCGACATAGGTGTCACTGCTACGAGACACCACAAAGTCGAAGACACAGTGAGCAACACTACCTGTGATTATAGTTGCCATTATAAGTCCCCACTACAAGTCTCAGATAAGCAGTTGGCCTTGATCAAAAACACCTAAGTTGGCCGATCAGAAATCCCCCCCCCCAGCACTGCCAATCATTCCAACTCTGCCCAGCACTGCCACTGATCCCCCCCCCACCAGAACTGCCACTAGTCCCATCCCCCCTCCCCCCACCAATAGAGAAAAAATAGAGAATACATGGAAGTGAGAGGAAAAGAGAGAGTGAAACAAAGAAAAGGAGAGAGAGAATAAGAGAATGAACAAAAAAGATGGCTAGAGAGAGGGAGGGGGGGGGGGGGAAACAAAACAAAAAATTGGGATAGTGAGAGATAAAAGGGAAAGAAAGGAGAACAAAGAGAAACAGTGGCACATCCTAAAATGTACCAGAAGGGGTTTTACAGTTTTTCTCTATTGGTTTGGCTCATTTCTTGAAACAGAAATTACATTCTCAAAACTCTAAGATCATTTGGCAAAACAGTCTTACAGTTTAGCACAACACTATAACTCATGTGCAAAAGCTCATATCTCTCCCAAAACTGTTCACTCTTGCTTCAAAACCGTATTCATTTCCCATATAAAGAGTCAGTGCCCTCAAAATGGCAAATATTTTTCTCAATTGCTTTGGCTCATTTCTTGATACAGACTGGACGTTCTCAGCTCTCTTGGTACTTTTTCCAAAATAACCTGGATGGTTCGGCACAACACCATGGTTCACCTTCAAAAATTCATATCTTTCCCAAAACAGTTCACTCATGTGTCAAAACTAAATTTCTTTCTCATTCAAATAGTCAGTGCCCCCAAAATGCTTCATCCCTTTGGCATTGTGTAAGCACTGCAAGTCAAAATGTTTAGATGTTTTGTCTCTATGGCAGAGGACCATTGAAATATCCCTCATGTCCACCTTTCAGTCTTAGCCCAGTCCTTCATTGACAATGGTTACTGTACAGTTTTTGTCTAGCTAACTGAATACAATTGTGTATAAAACTGAAAAAAAATAAAAAAAATTGGGGAAGGGTCGCCTCCAAGGTTTGACATCACACATTGCACTCATACTGCCAAGGAAAAATTACTTTACAGTATTGTAACCATTATCATTCACACACAAAGTACCCTATTTATCGGCGTATACCGTGCACTATTTTGCCCTAAAAATCAGTGCAAAATCGTGGGTGCGCGGTATACGCCGATACCCGCTTTCCCGCCACAAGTTTGAATACTGCGCCGGCATATACCGAGCGCAGTACACTCGTGTATCTTTGGGCAGTCTCGGCGGCTCTCGCGCTGACGTTCTGAGCGTACAGGACGTCAGCGCGAGAGTTGCCGAGCCTGCCCGACGATACACGAGTGTACTGCGCTCGGTATATGTCGGCGCAGTATTCAAACTCGGCGCAGGAAACGAGCGGGGAGGGCGCGAGGACGCCACAGAAGGACGCCGGACCCGACGAAGAGGACACCCGAAGCCGCAGAAGGACACCGGACCTGACGAAGAGGACACCCGAAGCCGCAGACGGACGCCGGACCCGATGGGGCCGCCGATGGACACCGCGCAAGACACCAAAACTGTAAGTAAAAAAAAAAGATTCGGGCAACTTTAGGGGTGCGCGGTATACGCGGGAGCGCGTTATACCGCGATAAATACGGTAATTTCCATACTTCAGAGTAAAAAGAAAATGTATACAGCATAATATATACGGAAATATAAATGCACAAACATGAAACAAGGAAAATTACATGTAGCCTACAATGCTGTAAATAAAGCTGGAGTTTTACAACTACTGTAACATCTCTTCACTGGTCGCTGTCTTCACCCTCCCTCTCCTGTCCACCGTCCTCACCCTCCCTCTCCTGGGCACCGTCCTCACCCTCCCTCTCCTGGGCACCGTCCTCACCCTCCCTCTCCTGTCCACCGTCCTCACCCTCCTGCCCATCCACACGCTACTGTCTGTCTGGCCACAGATTTTCGTCAACATCACAGCGTATATTCTCCCTTGCGATGCAACGAGGGAAGAAACAGCGTGCATGTTGCAACCATCCCCTACACTGATCTCCTGTAATATCCTCACAGGCAGCGTCCATTGTATGGATAAGGGACCTCTGATCTTGAGGCCGATGCTCATACACTCTCCACCTCCAAGTGGAGAAAAACTCCTCAATAGTATTGAGGAAAGGAGAGTAAGGTGGTAGGAACACCATATCCATCCTTGGATGAGCAGTGAACCAGGCCCTGATAAGCGGGCCATGGTGAAAATTCACATTGCCCCATACAATTATATTTTGTGGTAGGTGAGGCCCTATGAGACCTCTCTCATTTTCAGGGATCAAATCCAAATGAAGGTGGTCCAAGAAGATGAGGAGCTTCTGTGTATTGTATGGGCCAAGACTGGGGATGTGAGTGGCCACACCATTCTCAGAAATGGCAGCACACATAGTTATATTGCCCCCTCGCTGTCCTGGGACATCCACCGTGTCCCGATGGCCAATAAAATTACAGCCACGTCTTTGGCCCTTGGCCAGGTTGAAGCCAGCCTCATCCACATACACGGGTATGTGAGAGGTCTCGTTTCCTTCCAGTGCCATTATTCTCTACAATAGAGTAAAAAAAGAAAACATCAAATCAGTCATACAGAAGAGTCATACACTAGAGTTACAGACAGCTACATAGGAATGTTCTATGTTCCACAAGTTCAATATACTACTGGCCAGTATTCCAGTGGTTCCAAACCTGGGGTACATGTTCTTCTCAGAATTGGGGACCCAGTCGAATACTGGGGCCCCCGCCACAGCTTTAAATTTTCAGGGCCAACATGGTACACCTGGTAGGCCATCTCGCCCGGGGGCCGTGATGTGTGGTCACCCTAAAGGTGGGTGCCACCTCAGGAAAAGAACCCCGCCTCAATGGCGTCTGCTCCAGAAGTATCCCCCAGCATGCCCAGCGAGACAAACTCCCTCCCGATTGGCTGCTGGCAAGAGGCACCCCAGCCTGGACTCCACTGTCGCCCCGGGGTGGTATGACACCCCAGCAACCACAGAATGGACCCGCAGCACAGCCCAGCTGAAACAGAGACCCTTTGTAAAATTGCAATCAGAATCAGTCAACTACACTCTGATTATCCCTTAACTTTTACAGTAATAGCACCGCTACTTGGAAGTACACAGGCGCTACATCTACAATATTTTTCTTGTCATTGTTAGTATCATACGTAACATCCCACTGAGGTAAGATACTGTTATACTGTAGGCCTATCACACACACTAAATGAATATGTAAATGAATAAACATATTTGTTGCTCTATGCACAGTGTCCTGTCCTATACATTATATAATTCCATCATTGATTGTGAGGCCATGGCTGATGACATGGTCTATAATTGTGGCCCGAATTTTATCAGGGACAGCATGGTGTCTTCGTGCTCCTCGGCCTCTTCCCCCTATTCCATCACCACGTACCCTTACTCCTCCTCCTCTTCTTCCTCGAGCAGACAGTTGCCATTGTTCATTTACTTGGCCAGGTGACTCCATGTTCAGAAAGTGTACTGATCCTGCATGGTCAAGCTCTATATATACATGTTTGGCAGCATTCACAGTTACGGACAGCACCTGTCAGGTACAGTAACTAAACATACTGTTTGATTGGTCATCTGAGACCAACTCCAACTCCTCCTTCGTAAGTTCTAGTTGCACCTGACTGTCAATTGCTGTAATCATTTTATCAAATGTTCCAAGAGATTCATATATGGTATTCATGGTATTATGTTCCTGAATCATTTTGACAATTGAACAGACTATTGTGCATGTGATGACTTAAACAATGAAATGACGCTGACACGTTTTGGAGAGAACGACCATAAGACTGAAGAAATGACAATCAGTTTAGATCAACAAGATTTATTCAATTGGAAATTGTGCTAAATGTAGGCTACTTGTACTAAATCATTTGAAAAATGTACTGAGACAGTGAGACATGTACTGAGACATTTGCAATTTGATGAAATGAATGAGAAATGCCATTCAGTTGTGAACAATTGCGAAGTGGTTTGGAGATTTGTCCATGTTGTTTTGAGAATGTCATTTCTGTTTCAAGAAATGAGCCAAAACAATGGAGAAAAACTGTAATATTGTACGAGTGGAAGTGGAAGTGGCAAATTACTTGTCTTGGGTGCCGACAACCCATGCTACGAATTTTTGTTTACTGTTAGGGGTCCCCACAACTTGGTAAATTTTATCAAGGGGTCACGGCACTAGTAAGGTTGAGAACCACTGGCCTAAAGGGAGGGGCCATCTAAGGCGAGAAGAGAAGACGCTGAGGCAGTCCCTGTGCGGAAGGAGGAAGTGGGACAAGAAGTCACACTCCTGTGGATTTTTATTTAGTCCAGTATAGAATGAACTGGAAAAGTAAAAATTACGCATTGTGACTGAAGCAGTGAGACTAAAATGTAGGCCGGAGCTCTATGGTAGAGCTCACTTCTTCAAGAGACAGACACAAATCGCAGAAGGCTTTTATGTGGACTTAAAAGGGTTGTAAAGGTTTGTTTTTTATTTTCTAAATAGGTTACTTTAAGCTAGTGCATTGCTGGTTCACTTACCTTTTCCTTCAATTTCCCTTCTAAAAATGTTTTTTCTTTGTTTTCTTTGAATTTCTCACTTCCTGTTCCTCCTCAGTAAGGTGTTCAGTAAGCTGTTCTAAATGACTTCCCACCGCTCGGAAGATGGTGGAAAGCTTACTGAGGAGAAACAGGAAGTGAGGAATTCAAACAAAGAAAAAAAACATTTAGAAGGGAAATCGAAGGAAAAGGTAAGTGAACCAACAATGCACGAGCTTAAAGGAACCTATTTAGAAAATAAAAGATGAGTCTTTACAATCCCTTTAACTTTAAGGCAGGGTTCACACTAGTGCGACACAACACTCTTCCTACTTTGAATCCGGCTTTGCCCTGCGACTTGAAGCAGACATATGTCCGACTTTCAATGAACGGGGATCCGACTTGGATCCCTGCCAATGCCAGGCACTGTGTTTGATACGAATCTTGAGGGGGAACTCCACGACAAATTTTAAATAAAAAAATGGCAGGGGTTCCCCGTCCAAGAGCATACTAGGCAGTGTTGCCAACCGTCCGTATTTTTACGGACAATTCGTAAAAACTGACACTTTTTCCACCCATTCGTAAATGTCAGTGGTTGCGGGAATTTGCCAGTAAAAATAGCCGAGATTGGTTTGGCTTGGAACTGCACATGGAGTTTGGAGGCAGGGGGTGATTGGAGGCAGGGGCGATGGTGGCTGCGGTGGCACAGCAGAGGGGGATGGAGGCAGGGAGCAATGGAGGCAGGGGGAGATTGGAGGCAGGGGGTGTTAGTGGCAGGGGGTGATTGGAGACACGGGATGTTGGTGGCAACGCAGAGGGGGATGGTGGCACCTCAGAGGGTGGGGTGGGAGACAGGGGTTGTTGGTGGCACCGCAGAGGGGGATGGAGGCAGGGAACGATGGAGGCAGGGGGTGATTGGAGGCAGGGGGCCTGGGGGAGATTGGAGGCAGGGGGAGATTGGGGGCAGAGGGAGATTGGAGGCAGGGGGAGACTGTGGCGCCGCAGAGGGGGGTGAAGGCAGGGGGTGTTGGTGGCAGAGGGGGATGGAGGCAGAGGGTGATGTCACTAAATATTTGCCCTTATTATATCGAAAATAACAAAAATATGTTTTTTTACCTTAATATCTACCTTAAAGCACATTGCTATTTGCCTAGCGTACTTGTTTGTAGCCTAAATACTGAAATTTGCACCTAAAAATTAAATTTAGTAACTTTTGTGAAATGCCAGTAAAAACGTGGTTGCGCCAGTAAATTTCGGGTGTCGTGCCAGTAAATTTCAATCTGGTAGGTTGGTGTAACGGTCACCACCATTTACGATTTCCCTTCCATCAACCACGACAGCTTATCTGACACTCCACAATCTAGCAGACACGATCCATTTCATTTCCCAGAATAACGAGACAAGCTCCGTTCTCTGAGTCAAAATGTATGAACACTTTTAATGGTAACTCTCAGGCCGAGTACTCACGACCAAACATGTTCGCTCGAAATGTCCGACGGGCTGTTTCCGGCGTACAAGGCTGTTTTTTCATTTGGCCCGCTGGCTTGTACACACCAGCGGACGATATTTCCCTGCGGACCTGAACGCGTGCACGTAATCCACGTTTGACGTCACTATAAAGGGAAAGGCCAAAGTCAATGGCGACGCCCTCTGTTCCGCTTTTGCTAGTTACGGCTTTGCTCGTGTTAGTGAAGGTTTGGTTAGAGCTGATTCGCGCTTCTCGGTCTCCAGGCTTTAGCAGGTAGTATTTTCTCGTTCAGTGCGTGTGCTTGTGGGTACGTAGTTGGCATTCGGGTACAGGCGTGCAGTTCGTTCTGCTTAGCAGATTCGTACTGTGCGTTCGTATCTGTGTGTCGTGCGTTCTTTGCAGGTACCGCTGGATTTGATTGTGCTTTCTGTTGGAGTGTGTTCTTGACTGACCAGCCGGCCGGTTTGAAGCCATGATGGAGCAGCAGCGTCAATTTTCGCGAGTTGGTGCTGTTTATGGGATGGCTGCTGCATATGTTCATTATTCCAGTACTTTGGCCAGAAACAGGGGGCGGAGGCGTTTCTGGACCAAGAATTGGTTGCGCCAGCGTGACCAGTTCTCTCATATGCCTCTGCTTAGGGAACTCCAGGAGAATAATCCTAATGACTATAGGAATTTTCTCCGCATGACGGACCCCGTATTCAACAGTCTGCTGGAACTTCTGTCCCCCTATATCACGAGGCAGGACACTGTGATGCGCCAAGCCATCACGGCCGAGCAGAGGCTTATTGCCACGTTGCGGTACCTGGCGACTGGGAGGAGCCTGCAGGACCTCAAGTTCTCGACAGGCATCTCTCCGCAGGCGCTTGGGGTCATCATACCGGACACGTGTGCTGCCATCATTAAAGTTATGCACGAGGAGTATATGAAGGTAAGTTTCCTCATTTTAACCTCACAATGTGTCTTTAATAATGTGGCAAACTAACTTTTTATTTTATTTCCCAGATATGCTGTGTGTTTAACTAATGTTCCCTTTTCTCCCTATGCATGTTGATATCAGCTTTTACATGTTCTTTTTATTTTGGCCTACCTGCATATTTGGATCTTACCCAATATTAACCTGTCCAGCATGCTATCTTCGGGCCAACCCCCACCATGCCACTTTTTTTTTTTTTTTTTTTTTCTAAAAACAGTTTAAACACCCCCCACCCCCCCTTCAAAGTGTTTTTGTCCCCATCAGAGGGCTGTGGAGTCTCTTATTAATTAAGTGGGCCTATCTATTTGTGCCCCGAAATTCTCCCTTCATAATTTGCAAATGCTATTTTAAAAATGTAAAGTTGCACAAGGATGCTTGTAGGATTATGTTTGCAATGTTTATGTGCCAAAGTACTAAATCTCTTTTTTTGTTTGTCCCCACAGCTACCCTCCACACCACAGGAATGGCAGTCTGTGGCTTCCCAATTTGCCGAGCGGTGGGATTTTCCTAACTGCGGTGGAGCAATAGATGGGAAACACGTCCGCATTGTGCCCCCACCCCACTCGGGGTCCTTCTATTATAACTACAAGGGTTATCATAGTATTGTGTTGATGGCGGTGGTGTCGGCACAGTATGAGTTTCTATATGTGGACGTGGGGAAGAACGGCCGGATGTCAGATGGGGGAGTGTTCGCACGGACTGATTTCTATGATCGTCTCCAAACTGGTGGTCTGGCATGTGGAAGGACTTCCGTTTGTGTTCCTAGCGGACGAGGCTTTCGGCCTTGGACCTCACCTAATGCGGCCTTTTCCCCAGAGGACCCTCACCTCAGAGAGGAGTGTGTTCAATTTTCGGTTGTCCAGGGCTCGGAGGGTAGTCGAGAATGCCTTTGGGATCCTCAGCAACCGGTTCCGCCTGTTCCTGACATCGATACATTTGGCGGAATATAAATTGAACACCATTATATTTGCCTGCTGCATTTTGCACAATTTTCTACGCAGGCACTCCCAGACGTACCTAGCCTCCATGGGCTCTGAGGCAGGACTACCCTCAGAGAACATTCCTGGCCTGGACACTGGTCGCGCTGGCTTGGCCCCCCAATCTGCTCGTGAGGTACGCGACAAATATGTTGAGTACTTCATGGGTCGGGGGGCCATTGCTATGCCAGATCATATTTCTTTCTAATTCGGCCCCCAAAGAAAGGAATATTCTCACAACTAATAAATAATTAGACCATTGGACTTTATACAGTTGTTTGTCATTACTGCTTTTTCTCTATTTTTCTGTCTTCCAGGTTATCTCCAAAAATAGTGCACTTCTAGTGCCAGATTTACTTACTCAGATGTATTAACTAACCACATTTGCACATTATTCACTCATCTACAAACTGGGTATTCAGTCTAGAAATAAGAAGCCACTCATTTTTCTGCTTTTGATGTCACATTTTTTGTTTTTTATTTTAGTCATTTTTTAACAAGAAATGTGTATTTTTAGGCAGAAAACATTTCCTGCAAATTTTTGCAACAAAATATTGGCTTTTAATTTTTTATTTTTTTGTCTTTATTGACAGTGATTAGCAATAATAATGATCGAAACACAATGTAAGAATAATTTCACTGAAACTATACGCAATAATTTTTGGGCTTGTCTCCTATATATCTATCTCTAGAGATATAAATATATATATATATATATATATATATATATATATATATATATATATATATATATATATATATATATATATATACACACTTCTAAACAGAATTTTTTTAGACTTTGGTTAAAAATTTAAGTTCTTATTTAGTTTGGTTTCCAATAACCCAGACTAATTTATGTAGAAATTTTTTGGGTTATTTTTTATTTTATAATTTTTTTTGGGGTATTTGTTTCGAAGACATTTATTTACATTTAGAAATGTTTGTGTATTGTTTTTATACAAAACATTTTTTGGCTTTGTATTTGTTTGTGTCTAATTTTTTAAACAAGATTTTAACACAACACAAATTTGTTTTTTTTTTTTACAAAAATTAGTTAACTTCTTTCTTTAGGTGAGATTTCTTGTTCGTTTTGTGATCTGAAACTGGAAACATTTACAAACCAAAAAAGATCAACACCAAACTAAAATTTAAAAAAAGAACAGCAGTCAGTCATATGGATGGTGTGCTTTCACACTGGAACACGCCAAAATTTGTAAATGCACACATTCAGTGAAAACTCGCCAAATGTCATTGGTTAAACAGAGAAATGGCCACATGTGCTATCTGACATCATGGGTGATCAATGTCTGTGTTTTGTGGGAGCAAACCCTTCCTCTCAACTACTTGAGGATCGAGGAGGGGTTTGTACCCACAAAGCACAGACAATAGATAGTCTGTGATGGCAGATAGCACATATTGGCACACTGTGTGTGCATTTAGAAATTTTGGCGTATTATAAAGTACAAAAATTAAAAAGGGTTTTGTGGGCGGGGGATGGGCGGGGGATGGGCTTCTGTGGTTCAGTCTTTGACACGGCCCATCATGTCAATGATATTTTTGTAATTTTGTTCGATGACTAGCATCCTTTGTCGCATGTTCTCCATTTCCGTGCTACACTCTGAAATGACATTTCGCACATTCTGCTCCATGACTAGCATCCTTTCCCGCATAATGTCCATTTCCGTGCTGCACTCCATTAGTTGCTGTACAATTATAGAAGCACTTGCACGTGAAAAATGTGCTACACCATCTTCATCCCCTAAAAAGAAACAAATTGGCATTCAAAATATGTAAATAATTTCCAGCCTATCTGCATATGTTTGGCCCTATTAATATAGGGGTGACACTGACCTGATGGCCTGATAATTTCCACATCCCCAATTTCTTCATCTTCTATCACTCCTCCTTCTTCCACCACCTCCCCATCATCTTCTATCACTCCTCCTTCTTCCACCACCTCCCCATCATCTTCGACTCCTCCTTCATCCATCAATCCACCTTCTTTCAATTCGCCAAATTGTTCTTCCGCCACTTGCCCTTCATCTGCTATAAATTCTAAGTCCAAAATTACTTCTTCCTCCTCTCTTCCTTCCTCCTTTCTTCCTTCCTCTTCTCCTTCCACATCCTCTTCTCCTTCCACATCCTCTTCTCCTTCCACATCCTCTTCTCCTTCCACATCCTCCTCTCTTCCTTCCCCAGCCTCCTCCTGCTCAACATGTGGAGGTGTTTGATTTTGCGGGTGTCTGGCCCTCTCTGCCTCCTCCAATTGCTGGCGTCTTCTTTCCCCTATAAGAAATAATAAAAAACAAAAGGTATACTCATCAGCACACAGATATTGGATATCATAAATCGCACACATTGCATAGACGATACATTTATGATGATTTTTGGTTGTTTATTCTTTCAGAAATCCTCCATTTTTGGCGTAGTTCTAGGCCAAGCTCTGATCCTGCCCCTTTTTTGCAAAGAAGTGACACACATGGATGTCCCCCCAAAACATTAATTCTCGTCGACCCTCCAAATAAATATACTTTGATTTTTGAGACACAGGTGCTTTGCATTTCAAGATGTTAAAACATCATCTTTATTTGCATTTTGGAGAATGAATCTTGTTTGCCTGTCACATTCACTCAATTTAATTTCTGTGATTTTGCTATTCAACAATGTTGGAAAACCAAGTTTGGGGCCAGTCAGCCATGTCCAGGTGTGTTGTTCCTGGAGTAACGTCACATTTTTGCAAAACAATGTCATATTACGCGTGTTTACTATTTCACAAAATTTGGTAAGGGTTGTTATTTGACATAAACACAATACAGTATCTACACGTGTTCAAAAGTACAAGCAGGCCAAGGAGGCAGATGTGAAAAAATACATGTCAACACATTATTGCAGACATTCCCCCCCCCCTTAAATAATATGGACTTACTTTTACGCAGAATTTTGAGTATCTTCTTCATGTGATGTGGCTCCCTCAATTTTAAATCGGACCAACGCTTCCGTAGTTGCTCCTTTGACCTGGTGACACCAAACATTCTCCTCATTCTCCTTGCCACCTTGTCCATTATGTGTGACTTTCTACGGTTCGGTGTTTTGTAGGGCCCACATTCACCATCATAATCCTTCCTCCTCATGATGTAAACCAACTCCACCATTTCTTCGAACGCCATATTAGTGGCTTTATATCTTTTAGGCCTGGATCGGGACGGTCCTGCCTCTGTCCCTTCACTTGCGCCATGAGAGCTCCGTGCCCGCTCGTGTGACATCGCCATCTTTCCTTCCCACAGAGATTAGGGGCGTGGAAACGAGGAAATGTCCCGTCAGGGGCGGAGATGAGGGCGGGGATTCTTGCATATGCGGAGTGTCGCGAATGCCAACAACGTATTGACGTAGGTTACGCGGAGAATATTCGCGCGATTCCAGAACCTACACAGTTAACGCCATATTTACTTTTTCAATTGATTAGGGGCATGGCAAAGGTGACGAGGGCGGCGTTTCATACATACGCGGAGTGGATAAAAGGCGCTTGACGTGATTACGTAGGTTACGTGTTAATTCAGCGAGCGTAACAAACGAGGATTTTGAGAGAGGCAGGTAAGAAATTTTAACATGGGATCAGCAGCGGGCTCTAAAATGTAGAGCCATGGGATGGGGGTTTGGTCTGTTGGTTGCACAGTTTTATTAAGCTATTATGTCTCTTGGATACCAGAATGTGATTTTCGTACCCAAATGCTTTTGTAGACATCACAAAATAGAGAGGTCAAAAATGCTGTGACTCATTATCAATTATGTAGGGTGTATTCAGATCAGGCCAAGTATTGTTCTGTGTTGGTTGGACAGAGGTCATTAGGAAGTTTCTTTCATGTAATCAATGCTGAGGGGCAGGATATCTACACATGCAATAGTGCCTTGATGAATGCTGTCATTTGTAATAATTGTGTATGGTTGTAGATTTCTATTATTTCCTGCAATGTAACCAAAGGGGCGGCATGTATAAAAAAAATGTTAGCTAAAACCAACCAATGGGGCAGAGCTGGCCAGCATTTTCTAAACAAGAGACACTGTGTTTGTATTTCTATATAGGTACTACTTTTTAAACAACATATTCTATCAATGTAAATGCTGAGGCTTTTTTTAATTGTGTTTTTGGTTTCTTTTTATTTTTTCAATCTAGAATAAAAAAGAGTAAATCATAATTTCCCAATGGATCTCCTGCAGACCCAAGAGATTATCCAGCACTTGCTGGATAAATTTAGGGAAATGCCCATCCTGTGGGATTCAAAGCAGCCCACCTACCACAATAAGGACGTACGAGCGGCAGCACTTGAACAGCTAGCAGCATACATGAGGACATGGGTGCCAGAATCTAGTGCCAACATGGTGAAGGATAAACTTGCCAACCTCAGGGGCACATATAGGAGAGCGTACAAAGCTCACCAAAAGCAGCTAAGATCTGGAGCAGCAGCAAGACCACCAAAGGAACCCAAGCTGTGGTATTACAACCAGATGTCATTTTTGCGGGATCAACTGGAAGGCAGGCCATCAATGTCAAGTCTGAATCCCAACCTTTCCTCCACGCTACCTCCCAGCGGGACTTCCCCAGATCACCACAGCCCTGCAGAGTCAGATGAAGAGGGCCTGGCTGACAGAGAGGCAGATCTGCGCCTCTACGATGATGAGGTATAGTAGTTTCATAACTATTTATGTAATAATCTTAATTATTGTTTGATTCTTGACTTGATATTGGTTAATAAAATACAAGCTGGGAAGTAAAAATCTAAAATCGTGGGCAAACAAATAGGTGTCAGGGATGACAACTGCAGGGGTCAGAGGGTGAGTCTGTTTTCAAGTTTAAATTCAAGGCAAAAAATAAGATTCAAGCATGAAAATGTGAGTGAGTATATTCCTAAATATATTACAACATGTCCCTTTTTTTTACACAGGAAGAAGAGACCAGCCAGGAGGTGGCAGATCCTCTCCTCACTGTCAGCCAGGATGAAGGGGTCAGTGGCAGCCAGGAGGAGGCCGGGCCCAGTGGCGTTCATCAGCTCCCCA
Organism: Rana temporaria; assembly: GCF_905171775.1. NCBI lineage: Eukaryota > Metazoa > Chordata > Amphibia > Anura > Ranidae > Rana > Rana temporaria. Next base: position 337,947,516 of record NC_053493.1, on the reverse strand, counting down.
GGACAAGCACCACCAGCCAGGCTCCTCCCCTTTATATTAGGCCACCAGGCCGTAAGAAGAAATTGGGGGCAGTGGAGGAAGCCAGCCTCAAAATGATTCAGGAGGCGAGTGCCATCATGAGGGCCCCCCTCAACCCCACTGAGGCCTACAGTGCCTCCGTGGCACATGATCTCAATAAAGGCACGGAGGAGCAGAGGCAATTGGCCAAGGGCATCATCAACCAGGCCCTTTGGTGGATGCAGAGGGAGCTGCTGACCCCAGACACTGGGCTATGTGACCCGGCCCGGCTTGCTGAACATCATACTCCTGCTGCCACATCATCCCCACCTGCAAGGGCCCAGGGAAGACCCGCTGTAAGGCAGCCTGGAAGGAAGGTTGCAAGGAAGAGGAGACGTTGATGCCCTGCCTTCCATTTGATCCCCCACAAATGGCATCTTGTTTGGACTACCACAGCTTGGGTTCCTTTGGTTATGTGCTGCTGCTTCAGATTTTATTTTGTGTGCTTCCTGAGGTTGGCTAGTTTATCCTTCACCATGTTTGAAATGCAAGTTTGCATGTATTTTGCTAGCTGTTCAAGTGCTGCCATTCTGTTTTTGATCCTTTTTATAATTTGCTCAAATAAAAGCCTTTTTGTTGATTTGAAAAACATGCCTATTGTTTGTAATACTGTGGGTATTATTTTAGGCATCAAACATTACAAACAAATAAAATGTTTAATCTAAAATATTCACTAACTCATGGGGGGGGGGGGCATTTGGTGTGCCAACATGGTAGACAATTTAAACAACCTTCAAAATAATCCAGTTAAATATACAAACAAAAGCAAAATCAAAACTATTTCCTATTAAAATATTCTAAATGGTGACATAACTATAAACACCTAAATAAAGTGGGAAAGATAACCATTAAACATTAAAAGCAAAAAATTGAAAATGTGGAGGACCACTAAAAATATGATACGTCGGGCCAATAAAAGTTTGCAAAAATCTTACTACATCACAGCTAACAAATGTCACTTTTCAGTATGGAACAACTCAGTTGAAATAACATGAGCTAAATAACTGATTAGTTATAGCAAGAGAAGAATGAATAAAACGACGGCATCAAGCGTTGTTTATTGTGTGGTTTGCTTCAGTGTTCTATTGCTAGAATTAATCTTTCTATTGACGAATGTGCCATATCCCAAACAAACGTGAGTTTTACCTGAACGAGCGCTCCCGTGGCCTCATTTAGTCTGAGCATGCGCGGGGTTTTTGTACGTTGGTTTTGTGTACTCACCACCAAACATGTCCGTTCGGACAGGATTTGAGCGGACGGTTTTAAAACAAGTTTGGAAATAAATGTCTGCTGAAAAACGGCCCGGCGGGCAAATGTACGGTGAAATTCTGTACGCTCGTAACTACACACGACCAAACATGTCTGCTGAAACTGGTCCGCGGGCCAGTTTCAGCAAACATGTTTGGTCGTGAGTATGGGGCCTTTGTCTTATATACAGTACAACATGTTACAGTAATCAAAGGAACAAAGAACTCTCCACCCACACATCACTTCAATACACACTCTCTTAGACAATGACATCCCGTTGAGCTAATTATTCCCCAGACATTCCGTCTATGTCAGACGTTTTGGGCACCGATTTAACATGACCTAATTACTACAGCTGAGAAGTCACATTCCACACATAAAACAGTATTAGATATTACTTAATGAAAGGTCTTTCAGGAGCCAGGCTGTCTACCAAGCTCAAATCCACAGACTCAATTACCATCTCAACAGCCTGTGCTACACAGAGGAATGAGTCATTATTGACCGGTAGAGTCAGCATATTAGTTCTTTGCCGACATTAAGGAATGTATTGTGGATTACTGTCCATGCTAAAACAATCCAACATGTGCCCCTTATTTCCTGGCTCAATACATGAATTAACAGTAATGTCCCATCTCATGCAATTTCTAATTAATATTTCTCAGTCACCCTATGCCCAAAAGGGACACAGGATGACCTTAGACCCAAGAGTTATTAGTGACGCTGGCACAGGAGTACCCCTCATCTTTCAAAGGTCTCTGGGTGTCACGGGTCATTCCGTTACAGTTGGCAACACTGATACCAGGTCATTGGGTCTGAACCGTACCAGGCAGCATTCCCTCAACATGGGGGGTGGGTGCTTTGGGGCAGGGGGGCACCCTGTCCCCATGTTGATGAGGACAAGGCCTCTTCCCAACAACCCTGGCCGTCGGTTGTCGGGTCTGCGGGCGGGGGGGCTAATCGGAATCTGGGAGCCCACTTTAATAAGGGGGCCCCCAGATCCCGGCCCCCGACCCTATGTGAATGAGTATGGGGTACATCGTACATCATACATCGTACCTCGACCTATTCACCTGGAGGAAAAGTGTCAAGAAAAAAAACACGCTACACAGGTTTTTAAAGTCATTTATTAGGCAGCTCTGGGGGTCTTCTTCCGACTTCGAGGGTCTTCTTCTGACTTTAGTTTTTGCTATAATAAATATCCCCAATTTTATCTTGTAAAAACAAATTTCTTCATCAGTTTAGGCCGATATGTATTCTTCTACATATTTTTGGTAAAAAAAATTGCTATAAGCGTATATTGATTTCTTTGCACAAAAGTTATAGCGTCTACAAAATAGGCGATAGATTTATGGCATTTTTATTATTTATTTATTTTTTACTAGTAATGGTGGCACTCAGCGATTTGTATTGGGACTGCAACAATGCGATCAGATCGGACACTTTTGACACATTTTTGGGACCAACGACATTTATACAGCAAACAGTGCTATACAAATGCACGGATTACTGTGTAAATGCCACTGGCAGGGAAGGGGTTAACACTAGGGGGCGATCAAGGGGTTAACTGTGTTCCCCCGTGTGTGTTCTAACTGTAGGGGGATGTGACTGACTAGAGGAGAAGCCAGATCATTGTTCCTAGCTAGTAGGAACAAATGATCTGTCTCTCCTCTCCTGACAGAATGGGCATTTGTGAACAAATGTTCGTTCTGTCTCTCATGGCCGGCCACACGCATCAGCTCCACAGTCATGCAGCAGGCGCGCGCGGGTGCATTCAGATAAAAAAATATATATTTTTGCAGAAGCCCCCAGCCCCCCTAATACTTACCTCAGCCCATCTCGATCCAGCAATGTTGCACGAGAGACTCGACTGTTCGGGACTCTCCCTCCTCATTGGCTGAGACAGCAGTGAAGCATCGGCTCCCACTGCTGTCAATCAAAGTCAGTGAACCAATTAGGTTGCGGCTTCATGTCTGAATGGACACAGGGAGCTGGGGCTCGGCATGGGTGCCCCTATAGCCAAGGTGTTTGCTGTGGGGGAACTCGGCAGGAGGGAGGGACCAGGAGCGCCAGCAAGGGACTTGAGAAGAGGAGGATTAGGGCTGCTTTGTGGAAAACCACTACACAGAGCAGGTAAGTATGACATGTTTGTTATTTTTAACCCCAAAAAAACGAAGCTTTAGGCCTCGTACACACGATAGGTTAAACAGAGGACAACGGTCTGATGGACCGTTTTCATCAGTCAAAACCGATCGTGTGTGGGCCCCATAGGTTATTTAACCATCGGTTAAAAAAAAGCCAACTTGCTTTAAATTTAACCGATGGATTCCTAACCGATAGGTCAAAACCGATCGTTAGTAGGCACAACCATCGGTCAAAAGTCCATGCTCAGAATCAAGTCGACGCATGCTTGGAAGCATTGAACTTCGGTTTTTTCAGCACGTCGTTGTGTTTTACGTCACCGCGTTCTGACACGATCGTTTTTTTAACCGATGGTGTGTAGGCGCGACGGACCATCAGTCAGCTTCATTGGTTAACCGATGAAAACAGTCCATCAAACCGTTCTCATCGGATGGACTGATCGTGTGTACACGGCTTCAGTGTCACTTTAATATAGAGGGAGGGACTACCCTAATAGTTTTCAGAAGATACTTAGCACCCACAATTTATTAAACATGATGCTTTGCCATGCATGGTCAAACAATGGGTTTGCAATAAAGGGGAAATATAGTTTGTTGGTATTGGTTACTTTACATAGCACATCATTTTGATGAAACGTTAACATTTGAAAATAATTGCTTCCCTTTTAATTCCAATAACTACTCTTACATTTTGCAATTAATTGGACTGGAAGAATGTAAACTATTATTCAAATAAAGCAAAGCTCTCTTCTCTCACAATGCACCTGTGTGTACAGCATTGTGTTCGCTACACAAAGCATGATTCTGCTTAGATACCAGGTCTCTTATAAAACAATGACACATTTATATGTCCCTATAACATTCATAAAAATTGAGCAAAGAGGTTTAATTGCAGTCATAAAATGAAAATAGTCTGAATCTAAAGTCAGATACAAATCTTCTTCTAGGGAAAGACTCCCAATCTACTGAGACATATCAAGAGAGAGAGAATCAGCTTAATATGTACAGTCTGGAGGAAAGAAAGAAAAGGGTGGGGCATGACTGAAAACTTTAAATACTTTAAGTCACTTCAGTAAATAATAAGTGGATTGCGCTAACCTCTAAAAAATATGAATGAATAAGCAAATTTATGTAAACCAATTTCTTACTGCCGTGAAATATTATATAATATTGTGAAAAACCCTAGAGGGTGTTTCTCCTAACCCTTTCTCCTTTCTCCTAACCTCCTAACCAATAAAATATGTGAATTAATTGGTTATTATCCCAAATATCTACTTATGTGTACTTCTTATGGAAAGATATAAGGTGAAATGTGTAAACAAACAAATAAATAATTAAATATTCCAATGTGCCTATGTATTAGGTGTACCGTGCTCCTATCCCCCACATTATAATAGTGATTAATTTATCAAAAGTGCAAGTGCAAGCTGAGAAAAAAATGTTAAACAAATCTCAATAAATAGCAGGTGTCGACATTGATATATAATATGATAAGTCACTCAACTTATTCCAATGAGTCCATAAACCAATAAAGTGCAGCTGCAAAAAAAATGTGAATTTTGTGAATTAAAGTGCATGAATTTTCACCGCTTCCGTGATTACACCACCACCTTATGCAATGGCCACTCACCAGATACAACTCTATGCGCCTTTGGTTCATTAATTTGGATAACCACTCCTATTCAATCGGTCAGACTGCAGTTTTCTCAAGCAGGTAATGCTACGTATTTGGCTTCTCTTACTCTATCAATACTCATAGAAAATGGATAGCCATCATAGTGTAGTAAATCTATACTCTTTTATTAAAATTATCAAAGATAAAAGACTATTGCACTCACATTTATTTATTGTTTTGGCATTTCACTCGAGGGTGACATGCATTTCTGATTGCAGCAAACTAGATTGGTGATTTAGCATTTATAGTTTTTTTGCGCCGGTAACACCTACTCTCCACACAAGTTTTAACCACTTCAGCCCTGGAAGGATTTACCCCCTTCCTCGCCAGAGCACTTTTTGCGATTCGGCACTGCATCGCTTTAACTGACAATTGTGCGGTCGTGCGACGTGGTACCCAAACAAAATGATAAATGGTTTTACAAATAGATATGTGCTTTGCATTGATTTTGCATTCAGCCCCCTGAGTCAATACATTGTAGAACCCCTTTTGCTGCAATTACAGCTGCAAGTCTTTTTGGGGAAGTCTCTCCCAGCTTTGCACATCTAGAGAGTGACATTTTTGCACATTCTTCTTTGCAAAATAGCTCCAGCTCTGTCAGATTGGACAGAGAGCGTCTTTGAATTTTCAAGTCTTGCTACAGATTCTTAATTGGATTTAGGTCTGGACTGTGACTGGGCCATTCTAACACATGAATATGCTTTGATCTAAACCATTCCATTGTAGTTCTGGCTGTAGGTTTAGGGTTGGTGTTCTGCTAAGATTGCCCTGGATTTAGTTCCATCCATCTTCCCATCAACTCTGACCACCTTCCCTGTCCCTGCTGAAGAAAAGCATTCCCACAACATGATTCTGCCACCACCACGTTTCACGGTTGGGATGATGTGTTCAGGGTGATGTGCAGTGCTAATTTTCTGCTTTCGGAAAAAAAGTAAAATTTTGGTCTCATCTGACCAAAGCACCTTCTTCCACATGTTTGCTGTGTCCCCCACATGGCTTCTTGCAAACTGGAAACTGGACTTCTTGGCCCAGATTCTCAACCGAGATACGACGGCGTATCTCCAGATACGCCGTCGTATCTCTGCGTTGAGCCGTCGTATCTATGCGACTGATTCTTAGAATCAGTTACACATAGATATCCATTAGATCCGACAGGCGTAAGTCTCTTACGCCGTCGGATCTAAACTGCATTTTTTTTTGGACCGCTAGGTGTCGCTTCCGTCGAATTCCGCGTTGAGTATGCAAATTAGCTAGATACGCGCATTCCCAAACATACGCGCGGCCGACGCAGTAAAGTTACGACGTTTACGTTAGGCTGGGGGAGGGAGTCTATTGTTGATAGCTGCCAGAGAGTCTATTAATGCTAGCTGTGCGGAGATCTGTTGAAGCTGCCGGGAGTCTATTGTTGCTGGGGGGGGGATTTTGTTGTGGGTGGTACATTGTTAGGGGGATCTATTGTTGCTGGCTGAAGGGGAAACCAAATTCCATACAAATTACTTATCACAACAATATGATACTTGGTTCTGTATTGTCTAAAAGGGGCGGTACTGGGAGGTGGGTAGGTGATGGGAACCAAGGGACGTTGCTCGGAGGTGGGTAGGGGCGGAGAAAACAAGTGACTCGGAAAAGGGGAGTTACTGCACCTATTGTCTGAGAAAAAAAGCCCTGCATAGGAGAAAATAATAAAGTTCAACAATTCTGAATCGTGCTGGGTCCAATTGCAAGCAATAATGGAGAGTTCCTCACTCTTACCTTATGCTTTCCCCTTTTTCCCCTTCTTGCCCCCCCCCCTTTTTTCACTTCTTCTAAACTTGGTGAGAGGAGGTAGTAGAATTATCAAGGATCTAAGATGGCCATGTTTTTAGTCAGGCCCTTCACATTTTTCGGCTCTGATCTTTGTTAGCTCAGATATGTTTCTTAGACATAGGGGCCAAAGGTTCGATAGTTTTGTATTCTTTAGGTTATTATTGCAGTGGGGTCTTGTGGACATCAGACCCTAATCTCAATTTATGATAAACCAATAAGGTAAGGGACGTTAACATTGTTTATCAATGCTCATTTACATGACTAGGCAATGTATATGACACTTTTCTCTTAACCACTTGCCGTCGCCGCACCGTCAAAATACGTCCACAAGGTGGCTCTCCTAGGCGAGAGCACGTAATATGACGTCCTGCCTAAAAGCCGCCACTAGGGGCGCACGCGCGCCCCCCGCTCGCCCCCGACACCCGTGCGTGTGCCCGGCGGGCGCGATCGCCGCCGGGCACACGCGATCGCTCGGTACAGAGCGGGGAACGGGAGCTGTGTGTGTAAACACACAGCTCTCGTTCCTGTCAGCAGGGGAAATGCTGATTTTCTGTTCATACACTGTATGAACAGAAGATCAGTGTTTCCCCTAGTGAGGCCACCCCCCCCCACAGTAAGAACACACCCAGGCATACTTAACCCCTTCCCCGCCCCCTAGTGTTAACCCCTTCACTGCCAGTGGCATTTTTATAGTAATCTAATGCATTTTTATAGCACTGATCGCTATAAAAATGCCAATGGTCCCAAAAATGTGTCAAAAATGTCCGAAGTGTCCGCCATAATGTCGCAATACCGAAAAAAAATCGCTGATCGCCGCCATTACTAGTAAAAAAAAATATTAATAAAAATGCCATAAAAATACCCCCTATTTTGTAAACGCTATAACTTTTGCGCAAACCAATCAATAAACGCTTATTGCGATTTTTTTTTACGAAAAATATGTAGAAGAATACGTATCGGCCTAAACTGAGGAAAAAAAATGTTTTTTTATATATTTTTGGGGGATATTTATTATAGCAAAAAGTAAAAAATATTAATTTTTTTCAAAATTGTCGTTCTATTTTTGTTTATAGCGCAAAAAATAAAAAACGCAGAGGTGATCAAATACCACCAAAAGAAAGCTCTATTTGTGGGAAAAAAAGGACGCCAATTTTGTTTGGGAGCCACGTCGCACAACCGCGCAATTGTCTGTTAAAGCGACGCAGTCCCGAATCGCAAAAAGTACTCTGGTCTTTGGGCAGCAATATGGTCCGGGGGGTAAGTGGTTAAGCTTGTTCTATATCTTTTTGAAAAAATTCAATAAAAGTTCTAAAATTCTGAAAACAGATATAAATATGTCTGCATATTATTTTCAGTAATCCATAATACATAGTAACTATTAATCATGTCTGTGAATACTAATATTCATAAACCGCATTTTGTAGCAATAGTAACAGGAACTGTATGAATATGTGTTTTACTCACAAAGTTGCAATTGTTTCTGTAACATTGCAGACAAATGTAAGGAGCTGATAAGAGCCGGAGAACGGAGCGCTGTTGTGCAATGTATTGGCTCATCTTTCCAGAAACACAGGTGGGAGTGCTGATCTACTTGTTGTGACTGCAGCTGTTCTCGGAGATGATGGGAAAAATTCTGTTCTATACAAGGGATTAGAGGAGTATAATGTAATTGTGTTAGCCAAAACATGCATCAGATGGGGGGAAAAAAGGCTTTCTGGGAAAGCAACACCTCTATATAACAAACACTCAGCTTTAAAGATTTTTTTTTTAAATGTCAACATACATTTCCTGCTACAAATAACAATATATAAAAATACTATTTAGTATGTTTCTTGAAGATGATGACAGAGTACTTGTATTGAAAATTGATTTTCACAATAAATTAGATCAGAGTAGTCAAAATAATATCTGAGTAATGTAATTGGAGATGATCCACCTAAGAACAATTATGATGTCACTTCCTTTTGCAGCTGAAGAATACAAAAATTCAACAGGCATTCACCAAAGACGGTCTCTTAATGTGGGAGTTACAATTGAAAATTAAACTCCTTCTGTCCAAAATATTTGGGTTTATTCAATAATAGGAATTAATTTGGCAGTGCATTACCAATGTTTGGTTTAGTGCAGCCAGGAAGATGGTTACTACTAGTTATAAAAAACTTTAAGAAAAACATATTTTATTTTATTTTGGTCGACAACTGTAAAACCTTTGTTAGAGGGAATAAAACCTGGTAGATGTTCTAACCCCTCCCTGTTTTACCAAAAACTAAAATAAATTTGGTTTAAAGTGGTAATGAACTGGCTATCTCCACTTGTACCAACAGGTAAGCTTACAATCAGGCTTACCTATAGGTACAATGAATATCTCCTAAAAGTGCACCATTTAGGAGATATTCACATTGGGAGTAGCTGATGATGTCACCCGTGCATGCACTGTGAGGGCACACAGCATGCTGTAGAATGCAGAGCTATGTGCCACGGCCATGGCACCTGTGCGGAAGTGATGTCACTGCAGCCCTGGCCATGCAAATGGCTGAGCCCACGAACCCAGAAGGTTAGATAAACATGAACGTGACAGCTGCAGGAGGGCTTAGTTTCAAAGGTAAGTACCGTATTTTCCGGCGTATAAGACAACTTTCTGGATGCAAAAAAATGCATCCATAGTCGGGGGTCGTCTTATACGCCGGTGACAGTCTCAGTGCTGCGAGCGTCAATGATTTAAAAGCCGCTCCTGCTCCTCAGAGTGTAATGTGATAGGCGGAACACAAATCTTCCCAGCAGCGCCTCTGTTCTGTGTTCCGCCTATCACGGACGTCTTCTCATCTCGTTCACCGTAGTGTTGTACGTCACCGCGTTCTTGGCGGTCGGAATTTGGTGTGACAGTGTATATGCAAGACAGCTTGAACGGAAATCCGTCTGAAAAATCAGTCGGAGTTTATCCCAACGGAAATTCCGATCGTGTGTACAAGGCATAACTCTAATCTTACTTTAATATTCAAATAATAATTTTAGTTCCTAAAGTCACTCTTAAACCTGCCCCTCCTATGGTTTGGTACTTCCTATTTCCCATCCTTCTGACAGACAGTCAATGACAGTGGGGTTTAAGAGGGTGCTGGTCTAACAATGACTTTAAGAAATGAAGTCATTATTTGCATATTAGAGCTCCTCAGACATTAGGACTCGCAAAGGAATGTAAAGGTTTACATATGAATTTTAAGCTTCCCATTAGCCTGATAAAGTGGTCCCTTTATGATCTGAAATGTCATTATCTCTACATTTTTGGACTATTTAAAGATCCAAGATGTGCTGGTGACTTGTTCTTTTATGTTCGCCTGATGCTAACCAACAGTTGCTGCGTAAAAGATCAAGTCTTGATGGTGTTCAACAGGGATATAATATTTGATTAGCATATCCAGTATGCAGGCACCTCTAGGCATGTGAACACAGGACACAGGATTACTGGAAATATAATTATTGCTCTTGCGCAACTTTACTGAATTAGTTCAATAAGTTTACTAAAGTATAAATGACAAATTTAAGTAAATCCATTCAGAATATTTTAGGATTTGGATAAAACTCACTGGGCTTTTTAATAAAATTGATAGAAAATGATCACAAATTATCAAGTTAAATGACAAATATATCTGATTGCTTACCATTGGAAACACAATTACAATTACAAGTATTGCTAATGTTTTGATTAGAGTTGTTTTTTAGACTCTTAAAGCACACCTTCAGTAATTTGTTCAACTTTCCATCTATTAAATCTTCTGCCCTTGTTGTTTTAACTTTGGATAATAAAACATTTCCTGTTTCTTGTCTGGTAAAAAGCCTAGGCTGCCGTGAGAGTTTGCCAGGAAGGGAGAAGGGGCGTGAGTCATAAGAGGGCCAATGAGAGCTGAAGAGCTGGAGGTGTGCCTCTGTGTGTCTGTCTAAATCCAGAAAGTAAAGCTGCCCACAGTTAAGATGGTTGCAGCCAGACTCAGTGGAGGGAAATTTCTGCAGAAGATTTGGCAAGTACAGATTGTAGTATGAAATAATACGCAAAGTGGTTGGAGGGAAACTTCAGAATGGCAAAGATGTTTTTATTACAAATTATGTGAGCAGACTGCAGTTCTTCTTCAAAGTAAAAAAAATAAATAATCAATAACATTTTGCCAAGAAAACTGAAGAGTAAACTGTATAAAAAACATGAAAAAAAATCAACATCATACCTGTATGATGTATGTATAAAGAATGTGGTTCTTGTCCTATAGAAACAATTTAAAGTGATTGGGAATCTCTTCGAAGTGAGGGAAATCCCATCTAGCAGGGCAGCTAGATGAGCTACTGAGGTAGGCATAATTCAACATATACTAACCCCCGGATATTGATTTTCTCTCTAGATTCTCTTCAGCTTACATATTACTCATAAGGTCGCACGAATGAAATAAATAAATGCCAAAACCCCAAACGCTGCTTACCACTTCAAGTCCGCAATGAGTATATATCTGTTGTGGCTTTGAAGTGGTTTACAGGAATTATGGCAGAAGATTTTAGCCATAACCTAGGTATCTTTTTCTTCAGCAGGCGGCTGGCTTGTTCATGAAAGCATTCCAAGCAGCTCATGAGGCGCTGGAACGCTTTGAGAATCGGTGGGAGGGGATGTCCCCCCTCCCACCACTCTCCAGTGTCTCTCAGGCTTACAGTTTCCGCTGCCTCACCTGAAAAACAATCTTAGGTGGGGCTGGCTGATCCCAGGGGTGATCAAAGACCAGATCTCCTCTATGGCCTTGGAGGTCAATTCTGGTCCAGGCTGGAAGTAACCACTTGCCTACCGCTGTATAGTGAAATGACGGCGGTAGGCACCCTCCCTCCCTCCCTCCGGATGCACGTCATATGACGTCCTTGTTTTCCCAGCATTCTACCGCGCGTGATGCCGGAGGCGCGCGGCAGGTGCTCGCCGCATTACTGTGCACTCGATGCGTGTGCCTGGCGGCCGTGATGGCCACAAGGCACCCGCGATTGCTCATCACAGGGCAGGGACGTGGATCTTTGTGTGTAAACACACAGAGCCATGTCCTGTCAGGGGAGGGAAGAACTGATCATATGTTTCTTGTATATAGGAACAACAATCGGTTTCCTCCTCTCATTAGTCCCTTCCCCTACAGTTAGAATCACTCCCTAGGACACACAATTAACCCCTTGATCGCCACCTAGTGTTAACCGCTTCCCTGCCAGTCACATTTATACAGTAATCAATGCATTTTATAGCACTGATCGCTGTATAATTGTGAATGGCCCCAAAATAGTGTCAAAAGTGTCCGATATGTCTGCCACAATGTCACAGTCACGATAAAAATCGCTAATCGCTGCCATTAGTAGTAAAAAAAATAATAATAATAAAAATGACATAAATCTTTCCCTATTTTGTAGACGCTATAAGTTTTGCGCAAACCAATAAATATACGCTTATTGCATTTTTTTTATCAAAAATATGAAGAAGAATACGTACCGGCCCCAAACTTTTTTTTAAATGGGATAATTATTATAGCAAAAAGTACAAAATATTGTGTATTTTTCAAAATTGTCACTCTTTTTTTGTTTAAAGCACCAAAAATTTGGTGATCGAATACCACCAAAAGAAAGCTCTATTTGTGGGGGGAAACAATTATCAAAATTTATTTGGGTACAATGTCGCACGACCGCACAATTCTCATTCATAGTGTGACATCGCTGAAAGCTGAAAATTGGCCTGGGCAGGAAGGGGGTGAAAAGGCCCAGTATGGAAGTGGTTAAAGGTAAAGGAGAGATTTGGGGTCTGTTTAACCCTAGATCTCTCCATAAAGATTACCTGTCATCCTTATTTCTATTAAAAGGGATGTTTACATTCCTTGTAATTAGGAATGAGCCGAACACCCCCCAGTTCGGTTTGCACCAGAACATGTGAACAGGCAAAAAATTTGTTCGAAACAGGCCAGGCTTTCCCAGTGACGTGGATTGGTGACCCCGCCCCCTCTGATGCAGCGGAAACCACCCATCCACGTCAATGGGAAAGCCCAACGTTTCCCCTTGCGTCAGAGGGGGGCAGGGTCACATGGCAGGTGGTGCTTTGGACCCCAAAGCATCCTCCCCATGTTGAGGGGATGTGGCCTGGTACGGTTCAGGAGGGGGGTGCTCTCTCGCCCCCCCCTCTTTTCCTGCGGCCTGCCAGGTTGCATGCTCAGATAAAGGGTCTGGTATGGATTTTTTTGGGGAACCCCACGTAATTTTTTTTAATAATGCGGGGTTCCCCTTAATATCTATACCATACCTGAAGGGCCTGATATGGAATTTGGGGGGGGGGCATTCATTTAAAGGGGTTGTAAAGGAAAAAAAAATTCTCCCTAAATAGCTTCCTTTACCTTAGTGCAGTCCTCCTTCACCTACCTCATCCTTCCATTTTGCTTTTAAATGTCCTTATTTCTTCTGACAAATGCTCACTTCCTGTTCTTCTGTCTATAACTACACACAGTAATGCAAGGTTTTCTCCCTGGTGTGGAGAAAGCCTCTTGAGGGGGGAGGGGGCGAGCAGGAGTGTCAGGACGCCCACTAACACACAGCTCATTTCTCTATCTGCAAAGTAGAGAGTGTCCTGACTTGCCTGCTCGCCCCCTCCCCCCTCAAGAGGCTTTCTCCACACCAGGGAGAAAGCCTTGCATTACGGTGTGTAGTTACAGACAGAAGAACAGGAAGTGAGGATTTCTCAGAAGAAATAAGGACATTTAAAAGAAAAATCGAAGGATGAGGTAAGTGAAGGAGGACTGGACTAAGGTAAAGGAAGCTATTTAGGGAAAAAAATGTTTCCTTTACAACCCCTTTAAAACTACTCCCACTATTAATGAATTGTCGGGTCCCGGCAATACAGATAAAAGTCATTGAAAAAATGTCAGGGGTTCCCCTTAATATTCATACCAGATCCAAATTACTTTTCTCTGTATTGCGGGGACCAACAATTCATGAATAGCCGCTAGTTGTTTTAAATGACTTTTTTTCCTTCAGAAATGACACTTTGTGCAGGGACAATTCTAAGCACGAGAAACATGCGCTACTTTACATGCATACTTTAGACACACCTCACGTACGAAATTTAAAGGAATATTTCACTTTAATTGTTTCACTTTACGCATTATTAAAATCACTGCTCCCGAAAAAACGGGTGCCATCCAAGCCATATCCAGTGTATTCATTGTGACAGTTTCCTTGGTGCCCTCCCCAGCTAGGAATTTTTTTGAGAACCATGGTAAGCATAATTTGTCTTCCTTTACACTTGCTCTTTTTGTCTGTTTGCCGTTTAGAGAAAAGTGCTGCGTTAAGTGTGCTGGATTCAATTCTTCTGCGGTTCCTAAAGCCATAGGATTTATCCTAAAGATTTGGGCCACACTGTACTTTCCATCAATGTAGTTTGTCTCAGCCCAGGCTGTACCCATTGTGCCAAATTGACAATTTACAAAATATTGGCATTTGACAAAATACGGAAAGGTGGACATGAGATCACAAAAACAGGACTGAAGGTTGGCATATTTTGCCTAATCTGATATAAATCTTGACCTCTACTGTGCGAAGATGGTGAACACAATATAGTTAGGGCTTGTCTTCCCTTGTGTGTCTTCTCTGTGCAAGTATATTTATGTGCATGTAAATAGATTTGTGCTAAGGAAGAAATAAATGGAACATGTTTGTGACTGTAATTGATTAATAAAAAATCAGTGAAAAAAAAATCCTGAAAATTTACTACTAAATTAAACAATTTGACTAATGTGAAACTTTCCTGTGATAAATACATTTTATCCTTACAAAAAAACCACGTCCACTTTCCTCCTTTAAAACCCCTATCGAACCCTAAGACTCTTAAAAAATAGTTTATGACAAACAACACCTAGAACAGATTGGAAGAAAATAATTCATGAACCGCAAGGAAGGTTTTGGTCAGTAGAGTCGGGAGGGGGGGCTAAGAGCGGCTGGGGCCCCAAGGGGGCCCCCAAAAAGCCCCAGGTCTTGGGCATTCACAATTGTATTGTTAGCTTTGAGTCAGAGCAGGCCCTATGCAAAGAGTCAGTCTCACTCATCGCAGCCAGCGGGGATCGATCCGACTCTGAGCGTGGCCAGTGAGTGACATAACAGGTCCCACCTCCTGGACCCTGCAGCGCCAATGATGGATGTCACACTGGTCCAATTCCAGGGCCACGGGACGTGTGATGTCCATCATAGGCTAAGCCGAGGCCAAGAGGCGTGAATGACACCGCAAGGAAAAAACAAGATGCGCTACACATAATATAAAAATACCCAAAACCGAATAAAATTAATTGTCCGTGAGTAATGTGAAGAGTTTAAATGAACAACAAAATATCAAAAAAAGTCCTTGGTAAAAGCAAAACGTCCTTTCACCAGTGAATAAGAAAAGAAAAATCCATGTTGATAAGTGACAATCCAATAAGAAGAGACCTCCACCAAACGAGTAATGAATCTGCTTATCAGATTCCCGGTGGTCTCTTAGTTAAAAGAAGACCCCAGGTAGCATGAAGATTTAAACTCTGGAGAGTAAAGGCCTGTATGGACAATCCGGATGTCGATCTCTGTTACGCTCCCGTGTTGGAGGATACGATGACCATACCACATAAAAAACATAGGGGGCCACAATAGTGTAAATCCGTAAAAAATTGATTTATTAAAAAGTCAAGACAAAAACACACTTACAGATTAGCAGTGTTTGAAAGGCTTGTCAAGTTGAAGCTCCGGCCGGAAGCAGACCAGACAACCCATCAATGGTGTGGAAAAATGCAGTCAACGGGGGGTGATACCGATGTGGATGCACGTTCCGCCCGACCTGGTTCTGCCCGACCTGGTTTCGCGACAAATCGCTTCCTCTGGGGCACGGGTGGAGCCGTGCCCCAGAGGAAGCGATTTGACGCGAAACCAGGTCGGGCGGAACGTGCATCCACATCGGTATCACCCCCCGTTGACTGCATTTTTCCACACCATTGATGGGTTGTCTGGTCTGCTTCCGGCCGGAGCTTCAACTTGACAAGCCTTTCAAACACTGCTAATCTGTAAGTGTGTTTTTGTCTTGACTTTTTAATAAATCAATTTTTTACGGATTTACACTATTGTGGCCCCCTATGTTTTTTATGTGGTATGGTCATCGTATCCTCCAACACGGGAGCGTAACAGAGATCGACATCCGGATTGTCCATACAGGCCTTTACTCTCCAGAGTTTAAATCTTCATGCTACCTGGGGTCTTCTTTTAACTAAGAGACCACCGGGAATCTGGTAAGCAGATTCATTACTCGTTTGGTGGAGGTCTCTTCTTATTGGATTGTCACTTATCAACATGGATTTTTCTTTTCTTATTCACTGGTGAAAGGACGTTTTGCTTTTATCAAGGACTTTTTTTGATATTTTGTTGTTCATTTAAACTCTTCACATTACTCACGGACAATAAATTTTATTCGGTTTTGGGTATTTTTATATTATGTGTAGCGCATCTTGTTTTTTCCTTATGTTTTCACTGTTTCTATATATCCAGTAAGGTGCAGCTTCACTTTATCACATTTGATTATCACATAGTAGTATTCATTTTTCTACCACCCAATATATTAGCGCAGTTGCTTTCCCATTTTTTTCACTCGTGAATGACACCGCGGCATGCCGAGCACCATGAAATTCGTTGGCCCGCTGGCTCTGTGTAAATGGGTAAACTACAGGTAAGGCTAAGCTACAGAGGGTCAAGAGGTCATCTGAAGTCTGCCATGGAGAAGTTAGGTAGCTCAGTGCAGGTGTCAGGTAGGTCAGTGCAGGTGTCAGGTAGATCAGTGTGGGTGTCAGGTAGGTCAGTGCATGTGTCAGGTAGGTCAGTGCAGGTGTCAGGTAGATCAGTTCAGGTGTCAGGTAGGTCAGTGCAGGTGTCAGGTAGGTCAGTGCAGGTATCAGGCAGGTCAGTGCATGTGTCAGGTAGGTCAGTGCATGTGTCAGGGGGGTTAGTGTAAGAGACTCAAGGTCTGCACTGTGCTGGGGATATAGCAGTGCTGCAGCTGTAAACTAGAGACCCAGCCTCGCTCGCTCATCCATCCGGCTTGCTCACTGGGGATACTGACCGGGGGACATTCCCTCCCACACACACACACGTAAGGAAAATTAGGCAGCCGCAAGGCACCAAGGAACCTAATTAGAGAGCCACCTCTGCCGGTAGGTCAGTTTAGTGGTCAGCATTGATGGGCACTGGAGAGCCAGGCAGCAACCAGCAGGTGAGCCTATCCCCCTGCCTAGCGCCACTCCCCACTCTGTCGGTACTGGGCTTGGACTTTGGGCTGAAGCCCCTGGTCTTTTTCCCACCTAGCAACGCCCCTGGTTTTGGCAAAGAACGCAGTAATTGTGGCTACAATTATGATAACTGGTAGTAGAGCTGCTTGTATTCTTGGTGATCAGCCGGTTAATGCTCAGATACCAAGCAAGACCAAGGATACTACAACTAGTCGCTGAAGTTTGTTCAGCACAAATCGGTCCATTTCTTTGGTTAAGCTGTATAATGCCAGAAAATAACAAACAGCTATAAATGGTTGTAGTGACAAATGGTACAGGTAAAAGTGATAACCTTACTTGATATAATAATTGCAGGTACGCTGAAAAGTTTTTCCACTGGTTAGACCAGTAATGGAAAGTTCCCTTCAACAGGGTGTGGCCACATGAAAACAAGCATTCTGAAAGATTTGAGTTGCATATCTGTTTACTTCCAACCTCAGAGGTAGTGAGCTCTGGTTGTTCTTGAGTAATTTGAAGATGGGAGGATGTCTAATGACTTTCAGTAAGACAACTACACTTCTATGGCCAATCTACATCTCCTTCATTATCAGCATAAGACTATGTAATACATTCATAGAAAGATGTTGTAAATATCTGTGACTTCAAGCAAAGCAGGATGGATACCCCCTGCCACTTAGAAGTGACTCCCTCCAGTTTTAAAATCATGAAATATAAAGTAGAAGAATGCGAACCAACTTTCTCAGGCAGATGGTTTTCAGATATAAAGTTGCTGTTCAACATGATATGATAAGCAAACATGATGAATTAGGATATGGTCAAGTGCAATTTAATGCAAGCCATTTTATCCATAAAATACAGTGGATTTCCCAGCTCTTTGCTTACCTTAATCATTTCAATATGGCTACATGTTTCCCAGCCTGTAGATGTCTTTTACATCTGCAAACAGGAACATTAACCTCATGTAAAATTTGACACTAACATGTTTAGTACATCCACACTTGTTTTCATATTCATATCTTTCACATTTTCATTTATCCCATGCTTATAATGCATTGAAATGAACATGAAATATCTTTCTCTTTCCAAAAAGCAGGAAGATTTAAAGTATGGTTCCAAATAGTTTGACAGTTTGATGATTTAGCCCTGCAGAAGGTTTATTTAGTTTGTCAAGGATAGATAGGGGGTTATTTACCAGACTGCTTAATGTGGACTCTACAGATGCACTTGTTCTATAAGTAAATTGCATGCGGATTGCGCAAGCAGAAGACAGGTGGAATGTACAACATTTAAATTGGAAATAAATTATTTACTTATTATTTTACTTATTATTTATTTATATCCTGGTCCTCCTCCGATCCTCCCCTTGTCCCGGAGCGGAGGAAGGAGACAGTATGAATGTATATTTACTGACTCCTTCTTTTTCTGAATGCACAGAGTCAGTGATCATTGACTCTGTCCATTTATAACTGTGTTTACAATGTTTCAGTTTATGAATGAATAAGAGCCTCTGTCTCTTGTACATTAATCTTCAGTGCAGCTGAGGCTGCACAGAAAGGGAATGGGGAAGGAATCTGTGTCCTCGGTCCCTTTCCTTTTCCTTAAAAGGGAGATGTCAGGGGTCTGTTTTGACCCCTGATATCTCACCAAAGCCATCCCCAACAGGGCTGATAAAAAAAAAACAAGTGAAAAAAAAAGAAAAGAAAGAATTGTAATAAATAAATATTTAAAGGTTAAATTGTAAGTGCATCAGCAGATTAATAATGAATCACACCCAGCCTTTAGGAATGAGCATACAGTTAGTCTGGTTAAACAAACAGCTATTTCTTCACATCAATACAAGGTAGGAATCTACTATAATGTTTAATAAAATTCTGCAATGTACATTGATCACCCCAAGGGGATGTTTTTCTTCTCAACTCTTAAAATATTCCAGTCTGTTTATTTCAGGATTGTACACCTGTATACCCTGACAATTATCTTCTTTTATTTGCTCCATTTTGGTCTGTGAAAATACTATTTGAAGTGGTTGTAAACCTCTGACATGAAAAAATGAGGAAAGCATATCCTTCTATAATGTGCTTTATATCTGCTGCCTCTTTCCTCTGCTATTTGCATGAGTCATTTCTGATGGGTTGGGTTGACTCCAAGGGATAAAGAGGGACAGGGGAGAGGATCTCCAGAACACAGTCTGTGATTGGCAGCCTTGGTTGTACATGTTTCCCTGCTCTGGCGTGGTGGCCAGGCACTATAGAATTGTGTATAAGTAGGCCTGCTTGCCTTATGGGAAAGGGGGCTACTATAGGTGAAGAATACCGTAGCCAGCTATAGTATCTGACCACCTGTATTTGTTAAGCATGACAAACAGTTACAACTTACATAGGAGGATTTGTTTAATCTCTGTGTATCACCTGAGGCTTGTCACTTCAGTGGATATATGTAAAGCTGAGTATGTATGTATCAAAAGTCAGCTAGTTCAGAAGGAACAGGCCAAATTTCAGTCAATGTGTACCCCTTTCTGTTCAACAGAAGCAGGTCTTGCTGGAAAACAAGCATTTGATCAGTATATGCAGCCAATAGCTACATCGCTGATTTGTGTATTCTGATGGGGGGGGGGGGGGGTCAGCAGTCAGAATACAAAGACACAGTGTGGGAGATCCCTGCATCCACATTTCTTTCATGGATGCAGGAATCTGCTTTTCTCTATGTGTATTCCCAACTTTAGAGTTTCCAACCACTTTAAAGCATTTTGTTATATTTGATTGATAAGTCCAAAAAAATATGTTGATATTGTCAGAACTTATGCCGCGTACACACTATCACTCTATGTGATGAAAAAAAACGACGTTTTTAAAAACGTCACTTTAAATCACTGTGTGTGGGGGAAAACGTCGTTTTATGTCTTCTGAAAAACGACAAAAAAAAATTGAAGCATGCTTCAATTTTATGTGTCGTTTTTCAAAACGTCGTTTTTTATTTCACAGAAATTGACCGTGTGTAGCAAAAAACGTAGTTTAAAATGACGTTTTTACACCCGCGCATGCCCAGAAGCTAGTTATGAAGCGAGCTTCAATGGAAAAACGTGGTGAACGTAACCTCGCTTTGCTAGAACATTGTGAGAAAAACGATGGTGTGTAGGCAACTTCGTCTTTGAAAATTGAACTTTCAAAAACATTGTTTTTTACTTCACAGAAAATGTCGTTTTTTTTCATCACATAAAGTGATGGTGTGTATGCGGCATTAAGGGCTGCCTTGTGTCCTGTGCAACCTTCCTGCATTATTCCAAGACATCCTCACAGTTTTTAACAGTGACAACAGAACATCTATTGTCTATGTTAATCTATATTATAGATATAGCACCCTGGTGTTTAGGCAAGGTTGCTATTAAATTTCATTTGGAAGGTAGTAGTTATCCTAGTTAATTGTTAGAAGATCCACTGATTTGTCTCTAACTCTGGAATGGCTGCACCTTTTCTCTGTCACTAGGTGGCGCTGTAGCTGGTGATACTAGAATGACAGGGGCTTAGCAAGGTTAGATCATGAATGGATGGGATGTCTCAGCCAATTGGTAGGGGTCTCTTGGGTCCCTTGGCCTACTGGCAGAGCCTATTTATTTGGGTGGAATCAGGTGATCAATGTTCTGTGCCACCTGGACGGCTGTCTGAATGGATGTGTGTTATGTCACCTGGGTTGCTAGGCCGGAAGCCTGAGGCCTATCCTGGGGACACCTGGCTACTAGTTTGCATGAGGCTTATCCAGGAGCAGGAGAAGCAGGGTTGGAGTCCAACCGAGGATAAACCAGTTGTGGTTGGAGGTAAATAGGAAGTTGTTGCCACGAAGGGACCACCACGCCCATTTTAACCACTCCTGCATGAAAATCACATACTTGTATATCATTTCATGCACAGGGTCTGGGGCGCTCCGCCAGCGACCCACTCCCGCTGTGATTGGACACAGAAGGAACCAATCAGTGGGTCTGGTGGACGCGATGTCTGCTGGGACTTGCCGATTGTTGACAGAAGAGGCAGAACAGTGATCTTCCTATGTAAACAAGGCAGACCGCCGTTCTGTCAGAGAGGAAGATCTCTGTTTTCGTCCAGTTTAGCCATCCCCCACACAATTAGAAAGCACTCCCTAGGAGCACACATAACCCTTTGATCGCCCCTGATGTTAACCCCTTACCTGCCAGTGACATTAGTACAACAAGAGTGCATTGTTTTAGCACTGATCACTGTATTAGTATCACTGCTCCCCAAAAAGTGTGACTTAGTGTCTGATTTGTCTGCCACAATGTTGCAGTCCTGTTACATGTTTTTATTGTGTATGTTTTATAGCAGAAATTAAAAAATATTTTCTCTTTGCTTGGTGAACCATTCCCTCTTGACTCTGGACATTGGCTAAATGCTGCAACATGTTTCCTTTTGAGATGTAAACTGTTTGATTTCTAATGATCAGAACTGCAATGAACGGATGATAATGCTGAAGTCACAAAAAGTCTGCAATTATTTTCTTTCCCAATGCTGAGGCCATCATGTAAACTAATCTTTTAAATCTCTTTCATTTATCACATTGAAAACAAATATAAAGAGGGGCGTGGCCTAGCGCGACGTGAATGGACGCTTGAGGCCGGAGCTCCGGAGAACCAGGGACACTAGCGGCACATAGCAGCCTATCCTCACCCCTTCTGACCAGCTCAAACAGCGGATCTGAGGCAGTTACCTTGCCGCCATGAAGGGGAAATGCCAGACGGACCGTAAACCCCAGCAGTTGACGGACTTTTTCTTGCCGTCATACCCCCACTCAGAATCAGCCTGTGATTGATATGGTGTTGAAAGACATTCTCATCTCACTTAGGAGCACTCTACAGTCTGATATGGCGGCCTGTATGCACCGCTTAGCTGGGGAAATCCAGGATGTAGGGAGCAGGGTGAACCATATACTGTAGAAACAAAGATGGAGGAATACGCTACAACCATAAATGATTTAGTGGATGCTAACGATGATAGAGAAGCTGACACAGAATGGATCAAGGCAAAGTTAGCAGACATGGAAGACAGGTCCAGAAGGAACAACCTGAAAATAAGGGGGATCCCTGAATCTATACTGCAATCTGACCTTACCCTCTATGCTGCCACTATGTTTAAAGACCTTGTTCCAGATCTCATCGATCTGGATGTCACAATTGACAGAATTCACCGTTTGCCAAAGCCCTCTCATTTATCTGACCAAGTGCCGAGAGATGTACTGCTCCGATTACACTTTTTCCATATTAAGGAAAAATTGATGACAACCATGAGAAAACAGGAACAGATTCCTGTGCAATGTCAAAATCTGCAATTCTTGGCGGATCTGTCTCAGTACACCTTACAAAAGAGGAAGAACTTGAACCAAGATAATGCGTAATCATAATATTATCTATCGATGGGGGTACCCGACGAAACTGTCTATCACTAAAGATAACCGCAACTACACAGTGACGTCCTTAGAGAAGGGCCTTGACCTCCTCAGGGAATGGGGGTCTTTCCTGACACGGACGATGGTCAAGTAATGGCTAGCACGCCACATCGGGTGGAGCAGGAATGGAAGCATGTTACCGCCAAAAATGCTAAGACACATGTGTGAACTGACGAGGATGGTCCCTTTTTGTTTTTTGTTTTTTCTACTCAGGTCCCTGAGTATGATGCTGACCTAACACTATTGAACTTATTCCCCCTGTACAAGTTGCAGCCGTTTGCTGTCACCGGAGGGCCCGTGCCCTTCATGTGTGTTACCACAGTTACGTTATGATTGTTTTTTACTTTTGTCTTCTCTTTTTCTTTTTTTTTCATCTTATGGCTTGCTGCAAACTTTTGTTTTTGTTTTGTTTCTACTATACCATATTTGGATGCAGCCGACTTGCGAGAACCTGATCTACTTTCTGGACTCTCTGCCTACTCCACAAGACGCTACGCCTCCTACGGAGGCTCCTGTTCGGGAGACCGAGGCCCGATCTGCTGACTGTGAGTATCTCACCAACGTTCTTGCCTTGAAGTTCTGTTTTAAATTCACTACTACTAATGCACCACTGAGACTGTTTGTGGAAAATTTATGGAAGCTTTGCTTCCTCTAACGTGCGCACACTTTATTTTTTTGTTATGCCTCTTAATTTTTTGTCTATAAATGTTAAAGGGCTTAACCACCCCGTCAAGCGGAAATCCTTATGGAAGGAGGCTCTATCGCATAACAGCAATGTTCTCTGCGCCCAGGAGACACATTTTAGTGCCAAGGCACCGCCAAGATGTTCTCACAAAAGCTATCCCCATGTGTTTATGGCTAATGCCGATTCCAAGACTAAAGGTATATTAATTGCGATTCGGGACTCAGTGGCATTTACTCTACACACTGCCATTACCGATCCAATGGGCAGATACCTTATTTTGACATGTGACCTGGATTCAGTTACTTATACTATTGTTAATGTATACTCCCCAAACAAACATCAGGTCCGCTTCTTTAACAAGCTGATGAAAAAAGTATCTGAACACCGGCGGGGCCTATTAGTGCTCTGTGGAGATTTCAATATTACACCT
The DNA here is from genome assembly GCF_905171775.1 of Rana temporaria. NCBI lineage: Eukaryota > Metazoa > Chordata > Amphibia > Anura > Ranidae > Rana > Rana temporaria. The sequence goes on along the minus strand of NC_053493.1, from coordinate 337,923,743 downwards.
GACCCGACAGTTGATTCTACGTCCACAGCCAGCCGTTACCACCAAGCTTTGCTCCTGTCTCTCCACAAACAGAATGTCTTTGATGCCTGGCGCTGTTTACATTTATTTTATTTATTTATTACTATTTATTTGGGAAGCGCGCATATACCACCGGTCGGTGGTGCCAAAGCGCTTTGTGACAAAATAGCCCGGATGTTCTGGCGAGGGGAGCATAATTAAAAGAGAAGGGAGAAGAAAAAAAAAGAAATCAGCTAAGAAAAATTGGCCTAGGATTGAAATGCTTGGCAGAATAGCCAGGTCTTCAGCTTCTTCCTGAACGCATAAAGGCTTCGGGAGATGCGAATGTTAAGCGGGATTTGGTTCCAGAGAGTCGCCCCCACGGAGCCAATCCGTTTTCCTCCTATAGAAATTAGCCTGTCAGTATTGCCAATGAGTAGAGCTTTGTCGGCTGAGCGAAGACAGCGTCTCGGTATATAGTGTGGAGTCAGATCTGATAGGAACTGTGGGCCCAGCTGGTGGTAGCCCCTGTAGATCAGACAGAGGATTTTAAAATTGACCCGTTTTGTAACAGGGAGCCAGTGAAGTTCTTTGAGCACAGGGCTGATATGGTCTTGCTTTTGGAGATTGTAGATAAGCCTGGCTGCTTGATTCTGCACCAGCTGCAGTTTCTTAGACCATTTCATTGGAATGCCTAGTAGGACTCCATTTGAAAAGTCAAGGCGAGAAATAATTAGTGCCTGGACTAAGTCTTTCCTCTGGTCTTGGGTCAGGAGATGTTTTGCCTTACGGATAAGTCGTAGAAAATGGGAGGCTCTCGACACCGATTGTCTAACCTGGGGAATCATACTTAGTTTTTCGTCCAGGATAACCCCCAGGACCGTCACCTTATCTTTCGGATTAGGTGTCAAGCCCAACTCAGTGGGCCAATTTTGAAGAAAGTCAGTCTTGCCTTTTCCAACTATCATGACCTCCGTTTTGTTACCATTGAGGCACAGTTTGTTGATGGTCATCCAGTGGTAAATGTCGCGCAGACAATTGGCCAATCTTAAGGGCATGTCAGGGTAAGTTAGATCATCGGCTACCAACTGGACGTCGTCCGCGTACAAATGGAACCAGAGGCCATGTTTAGCAATAATGTCGGGTAAAGGCCTAAGATAAATGTTGAAGAGAATGGGGGACAGGGCTGATCCCTGAGGGACCCCATTCTCCACTGTGGTAATCGGGGATAGAAAAGAGCCCATCTTAACTTGGTGGGTGCGAGCTGTTAAAAAATCACGGAACCAAGCAAGGGCGGTATCTCCCAGCCCGAAAGAGGACTCGAGTCTGGAAAGCAGGATGGAGTGATCCACGGTGTCAAAGGCTGCAGACAGGTCGAGCAGCACCAGGGCTGCCGACCCACCCGCATCCACCACGTTAAGGAGCTTCTCTTGAGTGGACAAAGCTACCAGCTCAGTTCCCCTCCCAGGGCGGAAGCCCGACTGTAGATCATGGAAGAGCAGGCCATCCTCACAATGAGTTTGAAGCTGGAGAAGAGCCACTCTTTCGATAACTCTAGCTAAAAAATGAGAAGCTGAAATGGGTCGGAAGTTGTTAGTGTCGGTCGAGTCCAAGCCGGCTTTTTTTAGAAGTGGAGTCAGAAAGCCGTGTTTTAGAGTTGTTGGAACAATCCCATGTTGGAGTGAACGGTTGACTAGGTAGCGTAAATCATCAATAATGGTGTGTAAGTTCTCCTGGATGAGCCAAGCAGGGCAGACTTCTCCGGGGTAGTAAGTAGTTTTTAATTTCAAAATCAAGGCTTCCAGGTCGTGGGTCTTTACCAATTCGAAACTAAAAAGTTTTTTTGGGCAGTGATTCGTGTTAAGAGGGGCTTGAGTGGGGAGGCCTGAAGAGTTGTTGGCACATTGCGAGAGGAGTCTTGATACTTTGCTCGAGAATCCCAACGAGATGTTGTTACATAGCTCTTGGGATGGCACAATGTGTGGCTGGAATCTTTTAGGGGCACAAAGTTCCTTCATAACTTTGAACAATTCAGATTGCTTGTTGCTTGCGTTCCTAATCTGTGTCTGAAGGAACGTTCGTTTTGCTGAACGAATAATTTTAGCATAGCTTTTACTAACAATTTTATATGCTGCAAGATCTTTGGTAGATCTGGTTTTAAAGGGTCACTAAAGGAAATTATTTTTTTTGCTGAAATGACTGTTTACAGGGCATAGAGACATAATAGTTAACTGATTCCTTTTAAAAATGATTAAAAATAGATAAAAAAACAATCATATAATGTGCCTGCAGTGTAGTTTCGTTTTTGCTGTTGTTTCCTGGTTCTCTGATGTACAGAGAGCCACTAGAGGGCAGTCAGCCAATAGAGAGCAGTGATACTTTGTCTAAAACTCCTCAGCACCAATCCAGTTTAGTTTTACTCACACCTCCTTGATTAGTGACCACCGTGAGAAATCTCCCAGTACTGTGGTCATCAGGAAACAGGCAACCAGGAAGTGTCCAGAACAGAGAGGATTTACAGCAACATGAATGCAAAAACGAACAATGAGGACATGAAACCAGGACTGCAGCAAGGTAAAGGAAGCTATTTAGCTAAAAAAAAAAAATCCTTTAGTGACCCTTTAAGCCATTTTCTTTCTTGACGACGGCAGATGGTTTTATTGAGATGGAGAGAGTCGTTATACCAGGGTCTAGATTTTGTAAGTCTAGGTCTGTTTTTATGGATAGTCAGAGGAGCTAGGATGTTAAGTGTAGTAGTTAGTTTTTGTTCGAATAGTGAAATGCGGATGAGAAGGACTTTTCTTTGCCTCACCGTGTATATACCCGCATTGACCTTTTTCTAGTTAATCAACAGGTTCTGCTCAAGACTAGATCAGTCGTTATCAACGACATAACGTGGTCTGACCACGCATCTATTGTTTTAACCATTGCAGACTCTGCTCCTACCCACAGTAGCTATGTGTGGAGACTTAATACTTTCTTGTTACAACAAAAAGTAGTGAGAGATAAGCTCGGATCACATCTCACAATTTTTTTCTGTGATAATAGGGACTCCGTACAGAGTCCTTTTGTGCTTTGGAACGGCCACAAGGCGTACATGAGGGGTATATGCATACAAGAGGGGGCGAGACTCAAGAAACAGAGGCAGCAGCAAGTAACTGATTTGATAGACCAAATTTTCACATTAGAATCCTTAAACAAACAAGCAACATCCCCAACTACTTCTACTCAGCTAACTAAACTCAGATATGATCTTAGGATACTCCTTGAAAATTTTGAGAAAGCTACCAAAAAACGTAGAATGAATTATTATACCTCGGGAAACAAGGCGGGGAAATTATTAGCGCAAACCCTTAGGGGGCATAGATATAAACTTAAAATCCCTTATGTGATCCATCCTAAATCAAACCAAAAAGAATATCACCCCCAGAAAATTGCTAACGCTTTTAATTGTTACTATAAGACTTTATACAACCTGAAAGATGACCCGTCTGTCGTACAACCTACATCCGAAGGCATTGACCAATTTTTGGGGATGTTGTCTTTGCCCAAATTGACACCAGACCAACTCCAGTCTTTAAACTCACCGTTCACTGAGGCAGAAATTCTGGCGGTGATTGGTTCGCCTTCCGCAAACAAATCACCAGGCTCTGATGGCTTTAGTGGAGAGTATTATAAATCATTTAAACATGAGTTGTCCCCATTTCTACTGCTGGTGTTCCAGTCAGCTGCTGCCTCTGCCTCTTTTCTGCCGGAGCTGTTAGAAGCTATGATTGTTGCTTTGCCTAAGCCAGGGAAAGAACCTACCTCACCCTCAAATTTCCATCCGATTTCTTTATTGAATATCGATTTCAAGATTTACGCCAAACTAATAGCTCTGCGTATGGTGGATATTCTACCGATGCTTATCCATCCAGACCAAACAGGTTTTACAAAACATAGACAAACCTCAGACGCTACTTGTCGAATGATCAATATCATTCACTTGGCTCGGGTGCAGCGGAGGCCTTCTCTGCTTCTATCGTTGGATGCGGAGAAGGCCTTCGATCGAATCCATTGGCAATATCTGGCCAAAGTATTGGAATCCTTTGGATTCTCTGATGGCATCCTGTCAGCAATATTGGCCTTATACTCCAAACCCTCGGCCAAGGGTTACATGTCAGGAGTTCTACCAATGGTACAAGGCAAGGATGTCCCCTGTCCCCTTTAATATTTAATTTATTGATGGAACCTTTTGCCACTTACGTTAGGTCGCACCTTAATATACAGGGCTTCCAAGTGGGAAGTCATACGCACTCGATAAGTCTCTTCGCGGACGATATCATTTTAATTTTGGCGGAGGTGGGTTCTTCCCTGGCAGCGACGCATGATGCATTGCAATTGTTTAATACTGTTTTATATTATAAAGTTAACAATAGCAAATCGTTTATTCTGGGTCTTGGAATTGATGCGACAGACTGAAATAAGACTTATTGACTCCTTCTTTGACAGCCTTTTCAAGTTTACTTTTTAAGAAAATCCTTGGAATATTTAGAAAACATGGAATATCAGTGCACAAACTCTTATGCTGCGTACACACTTTTTTTTTAAATTGGTAATTAAAAACGATCGTGTGTAGGCTCTAGAGCATTTTTCTCTAAGTTTTTCACGTCATGAAAAATGGTCGTGTGTAGGCTTTAATGATGGGGAAAAAACGTGCATGCTCATAAGCAAGTTATGAGTAGGAAAATGTGCATAATCAAGCCCAAAGGGTGCCATCGTACGTGTTGTACGTCACCACGCTTTGCTCGAGCATTTTTTTTTTCACGATCGTGTGTATGCAAGACAGGCTTGACAAGAATCAAGTTGAGAAAAATGTTGTTTTTTTCCATGACATTAAAAACGGTTGTGTGTACGCAGCATTATTGAATAGGCGAATTTAGTGAAACCTCAGTAATTTTTACATGCATGTCTTTTTTTATATTTTCCTCAAATGACCCTTCTTCTCTTGAAAATCTCCTATGAAAGAAAAAAAAAAACCTACCTTGCATATTTTACTTTTGAGGTAGATGTTTTTCTTTTGTAGCAACTTGGCAGCATAAAATGCTCTACTTTGCATGGTAAAATGGCTTAATACTTTGTCCATGCATTTTTAATTAAACTACATTAACGTAATAAATTCCAGAACACATCCATTGGAATAATACTGAATACTTATAGCTCTGCTGCAATGTTTATGATTTTCTCCTCTTCAGTCGTACATATTAGCTTTTTTTGTGTCTTTTTCTTCCTGGAAATTCAGTAAATTATCCTAACAGAGAGAATATCAAAATGACTGTGAACACTGTCTAAGGTTGCTAAAAGACATATTGTGATGATCTGGCTATCCAGCCAACAAATGGTTATTATTTAAAACAATAGATGCATAAAAATACATAATTTATATGCATGTAGATGGCAATTTTTTTTTTTTGACTTTTTTACCCTCATAACAGTAGACAAGTGTCTGCCACAGTTGCCCACCCCCTCCCCCCCAAGTGCCAAGCCAGGACCCAGCAGGACAGAAGTGGTGACACTTGGGGTGCCACAGGTGCCAAGCCAGGGGCCCAGCAGGATATCGGGGGTGATGCATGGGGAGTATACAGCTTGTTAGCTGTGGATGAGCTCAGGTGATTCAGTGGCTATTGGATCTGAAAGTCTAGTGAGAGCCTGGGTGCTCAGTTTGTGCCAATCTAGAGTAGGAGGCTGTAGTGTAAGAGAATAATTATTCTGTTGTTAATAGTTGAAGTACAACCACCGTTAGTGACTGTTAAAAGATAAGTAGCCATAGGAGAAAGCGATCCTACTTATACAGAAGTGGTGTCCGGCTGGAGGCATTCCACTGTATACCTGTCTACCTATAGAAGTCTCAGAGTCTGCCAATTATCATTGCATCTGCGTAAGGGTGTCCTGTACTACTTTGGCACGATTCCAGTATGATTTTGGTCCCATAGAATGTGCAAACCAAGTAGCATCAATGTAGGATACAAGTTACATTCAAGTTGCACTACATAAGCTCACCTAAAGTCAGATCAAAATCAGATCTCAGCAGTGTGAACCTAGAAAAAAGCAAACCTGGTACTTTGTCCTGAATAGGCAAATCTTTTGTTTACCTAAAAAACAGTCACCTGACAATTAAAGGAAAAATAGCAGTGTCTGCAGGAGTCCACCTTGTGTAAGCACTGGTGTTGGACAGTGTTGAAGCTTTCACGGGTGGATGCTGTCACCCCCCCCCTGAAAGTCTCTAGTGATTGGTTCAAGCACCATCACATGGGAGAGCAAGGCCTCCGATTGAGCACTGCAGGTAGGCAGGTATTAAGTATACCATGCTGGGTGGGCTATTAGGAGGCACTGTTGCTTTGTCACTGGATGAGCAAAGAGACATTGGGCCAGATTCTCATACATTAACGTTGCTCCTGGGCAGCGTAATGTATGTGCTGTACGCTACACCGCCGCAGGTTTACAGGTTTACATCCTGATTCTCAGAACACTTACCTGTAAACTTGCGGCGGTGTATCGTTAATTCGCTCGGCGCAAGCCCGCCCAATTCAAATGGGGCGGGCACCATTTAAATTAGGCGCGCTCCCGCGCCGAGCGTACTGCGCATGCTTCGTCGGGTAAATTACCCGACGTGCATTGCGCTAAACGACGTCTCCCCGATGTCATTTGCTTAGACGTTTACGTAAATGGCTTACAGCGCCATTCACGGACGTCTTACGCAAATGACGTATTTTTTTTAAACATCGACGCGGGAACGACGGCGTTAGTTAACATTGGTTGCCCCTGCTAATAGCGTACGCTACGGAAACAACGTAAATTCTCAGCGTCGGACGTGCGTAGGTTTGGAAATCTCGCGTACTTACCTCATTTGCATAGACGACGGGGAAAACGACGATGCGACACCTAGTGGCGGGAAAAAAAATTACTTTTAAGATCTGACAGCGTAACAGCCTTACGCATGTCAGATCTAATGGGTATCTATGCGCAACTGATTCTAAGAATCAGTCGCATAGATACCCGGGGCCAGATGAGGAGTTACGACGGCGCTAATGGTGTTGCGCCGTCGTAACGCCTTTGAGAATCTGGCCCATTGTTTCTTTAATATTGTCCAAATAAAATTAAAATATGGCTAATGAATAACCCTGCTGAACTAGACAGCTTCATATAATACAATTTTCAAAGCGCAGCTTTCCAAATTCTCTGCTTCATACTTGCGTTTTGCACTTCTAATGAACATTGCTACACTGACTCACTCCTTTTTATTAGCCCACCTAAGAACCATTTCTACAACAAGCATGTTTTCTATAGATACAAGTTTAAGTTAAATAAGCTAATTAATAATAATTACAAGCTAAACTAAAGAATAATTTTACAAGTTGTTTTATATCGATTAAGTCAGGGGTGTCCAAACTTTTTTCAAAGAGGGCCAGATTTGATGAAATGAACATGCGTAAGGGCCGACCATTTTGCCTGACATTCTTTGAACCATTAAAATTTGGTCTAAGTGTGTTCGTCCGAGCAACTAATACACTGCCCAACACAAATTATCTTGCCTTTGTGGCTGTGTGTGGTGAAGAGATGAGCGTGGGCGTGTTATTTGGATATACCATATTTATCTGCGTATAACACACACCTTCACTTTAGGATGGAAGTTTCAGGAAAAAAAATGTAAATAAAAAACTGTGAAGCTAAATAAGGTTCATTGCCCATCAATGCAGCCTAATCAGTGCCCATCTGCAGCCTTGCCATTGCCATGAATGCAGCCTCTCCATTGCCATGAATGCAGCCTGATCGTTGTCCATCTGCAGCCTCAGAGGGGGGGGGTAAGCACCAACAGATTACATACAGGAGAATCTCCTGTTTACACAGCAGCCTCTTTAATACAATTTCTCCGGCCTCCTATGATAGACAGAAGAGTCATCCAATGGCAGCCCAGGAGACGGGACTTCCTATTACAGATGTCACTGAGTAAACAGGAGATTCTCCTGCATGTAATTTGACAGCACTCGTTCCCCCTCTCCCTGTCCCCTCCGAGGCAATGGCGATAAATACAGTATATATCCAAATTACCAGGGGGGCCACATTAAACTGGAATGGGGGCTGCAATTGGCCCCTAGGCCGGACTTTGGACATGCCTGGATTAAGTAAAGGGTAATGCAAGTCTAAATTTGTTTAATTTCTGACTTCTCTATGGTCATTAACCCCCTTGGCGGTATTCCCGAGTCTGGCACAGGGTAAGATTTCAATACCAAAATCGGTAACCCAGAGCCAGACTCGGGGCCACCTCGCAGCATCCACAGGCACAAGTTACTTACCTTGTCCCTGGATCCTGCGATGCATCCTTGCTGTGTGAGTGAGCGGCATCCTCGCTCGATTCACACAGTGCCTGTGTGCCACTGATCTCCGTTCCCTGCGACGTTATAATGCACGGGGCGGAGAACGGCGCCAAATTCAAAAAAGTAAATAAACACATTACATACAGTATACTGCAATCTTACAGATTACAGTACTGCAGGGCTCAAAATGTCAAGTCCTGAGCTACTAGCCAGGCCTCAAGAGTTACTCGCCACCAGTTGCCCCACCTAATTCATACACTGCCCTGCGCCTAATTGCACCCGTAAACACGCCCACGAATGACAATGTTTTATGCAGAATCAAGTTACAAAATTAAATATTACCAACAACAACTTTAACAAAATGGGACAGGGCACTGGGGGCAGACCAGAGGGACAGGGCACTGGGGGCAGACCAGAGGGACAGGGCACTGGGGGCAGACCAGAGGGACAGGGCACTGGGGGCAGACCAGAGGGACAGGGCACTAGAACCGGGTCTCTTCCCCATTCTCTTGCTGTCTCCTCTGCAACTCCCATCCATCCTCTCTCTCTCTCCCATTCATATCATCATCGGGAGCCTGTGTGTGCGGCTCCACGCTTGCATGTCCCCACTTCCCCCTTTTATTCAGGCTGGCAGAGAGGAGAGGAGCTGCAGCACAGAGGGGGGGGGGGGGTACAATCCATCGCTGAGATCCACACAACTGCACAGCCATTGACACCATAGCACAGCGCACAGCACACATTGAGACCAGTCTGTTCACAGTGCTCAGGCTAAACTGTTGGACACTTACATAGACCACAAGGAGATGAAAACTGCACAAACTAGAAGGCTGCCGCTCTCATATCAGGGCAACTTTCAGTGAGCACTGCACCGGAGTGGTAATTTTTGCAATCCTCCACCTCACTCATTACTTTCTGCTCTCCAGCTACATTGGTCGGGGCCCAGGAGAGGGGGGCAGGCTCAGAGAGGTCATACTGTTGGGTCCCATGGCTTAATGAGAATTGTAAGTAGAGCACCTGTGTACTGCTCTGCCGGCGCGCGGCTCACAAGACTACTTTTCCCGAGCATGCACCTTTCCTCTTCGGCCGCCAATCTCATCGGGACTCTAAGTGTAGGCACAGATTGGAGGGAGATTGGTCATGCAGCCCTGTCATCACTCGACCCCAGCTTAAATCCACTCGCCAAATGCTAGTAGGCAAGTGGAAATTTTGAGGGCTGCAGTACTGTATGTAAAAAATACACACCCCCTTTGTGGTGGTCTGCCCAGTGTTCTGCATGTACTTTTATAAAATAAAAACTGTTCTTTCTGCCTGCAAACTGTAGATTATCCATAACAACCAAAAGTGTCCCTTTATGTCAAAAGTAATTTTAGAGCAGCTAGAAAACAGCGATAATAAATTAAAATCATTTGCAGAATTGAGCGATAGCGATTTGTGGGGAAATTCGTCATAAAAAAATAAAAGTAATGACAGCGACAATTCTGCAACTGAGCAAATTTCTGTGTTTTTGATTTGATTACATTATTGAATAATTTTTATTATAATTACATTATTATTTGTTATAATTATTTATAGTTATTTATTATATTTATAATTTATGATTTTGTGTTTCAAACTTTATCATACCCGAGATATCTACTAGACTCTTGTTTGGACAGATTTAAGTGAGTTATTCCTAAGAATTGCAGGCCTACAATGTAAAACGCAAAATTTCCATGCAAAATAATTGCACCGCTTTAGGTACAAAATTCCAGACATAATCATACCGCCAGGGAGGTTAATTCACCAATCATTAAAAAAATATACACCACATAGTTAAAGCACATTATTATCTTTTAAATTAGTTTAGAAAACAGTTGTTGGAGTCACTGTTATTAAAAGGAAAGTGGCTGGTGTCATTATATCATTGTTAGCATTATACATTGATATGCACTCCTAGAGAAACACATTTTTTGAGAATGAAGACATTTAAGTGTATTTACAGATTTAACTTGGCAAATATTTTGCATCCCTTTTATATTTTGCTTTAAATAAATTACTTGCTTTTTTTCACATCTGGCTGGCTGCATCACCTACATATCAATTACACGCAAGCTTTGTTCTGCCACCAGGAGGAATTTTGTGAAAGTTTTTAAGGTTGTCTGCTGGGAATAAAAGACATGAAGTCAAGGACACACAAAATGAGCTATTTTTGTGAACAGTACTAATTACTTGGCAACGATTTCTCACTTTGAAAGAATTAGATCCTAATGTGTCTTGAATCCTGTTACTAAAAACGTATAATACAAATTGGAGGTCTGTATTTTTAAAAACAGCTTGCAACAAATTATTTTTACATAAAGGAAAACTTCACTTTTGTTGGAAAAGCGGTTATAACTTGGACTTTGTCTTTTTCGCAACAAGACTAATTATGTAACAACGGGGTTTGATTTACTAAAGTGCATTTTTGCAAGTGCAGTTGCTCACTATTAAATGATGGAGAGCTCTGCTGATTTCCATCATTCAATCATGTGCAAGCAAAAATGTTGTTTTTTAATTTTATTTTCCTTGCATGTGATTGGGTGTTCTTTGTAAAAAGTGCACAGTCTATTTGCCTTTAGTAAATCAACCCCTATTTAACTATATAACATACATATTGGCTATGTAGACTATTTTGTAATTTAAAGCCCATATCTGGTTAAAAAAAGTGAGGTTACTATTCTTAAATCTAGGCAAATTCCCCTGTCCCCAGTCATCCACCTCCACTCCTAGAATTATGCCCATCTGAATTCTATGTTTTGCTATTTATACTTAAGTTTTTTCCAGCTGTCTCTAGGCCAGTCATGTCACACATGGGGTCCTCTTCCCCTTCCCCCTCTTCTACTGGGCAGCCCTTAACAGAGAACACAGTGGCACTGACTTGATGGCATCAGAAGCACTCTCTGTATTGTTAAACTGTGAATTTAGGATGCCATGGTGACATCCTTCTTAGGTGATGGGTCCCGGATGTCTTGCACATATAGAATGTCTTGCTGCTTGAATGATGCTGGGTGTCATTCAAAACAGAACCAAAGAAATTCCCAGCTCAACTTACCGTCCAGCCTGCAAACCAACTGAATTGTCCTGTCTAAAAGTATGTGTTGAAAACAGGGGTTTAGTCTGAACACATTTCCAAATGCAAGCATGAGCTACAGAGCCCCATCAAGGCACCCCAATATGCTCTGTAGTCCTAACTCAAAATTTTGAGAGCCTATAGTAGAAGCACATGCATTATAATGGATAGGCAGAGGGCAGGTGAGCCTGGAAGGAGCCTATCCCTCCTTAACCCCCTCAGCGGTATTCCCGAGTCTGGCTTTCAGAACCAAAAGCGGTAACCCCGAGCCAGACTCGGGATCGCCTCGCAGTGTCAACAGGCAGGGAATTACTTACCTTGTCCCTGGATCCTGCAATGCATCCCCTCTGTGTGATCGAGCTGTCTCCTCGCTCGATTCACACAGTACCTGTGTGCCTCCGAGCTCCGTTCCCTGCGACGTTACGACGCACAGGGGCGGAAATCTGCGCCAAATTTAAAAAAGTAAATACACACAATACATAAAGTATACTGTAATCTTATAGATTACAGTACTGTATGAAAGAAATACACACCCCCACTTTGTCCCTAGTGGTCTGCCCAGTGTCCTACATGCAGTTTTATATAATAAAAACTGTTCTTTCTGCCTGCAAACTGTAGATTGTCCATAGCAACCAAAAAGTGTCCCTTTACATCAAAAGTGGTTTTAGAGCAGCTAGAAAACAGTGGCCCAGATTCAAGAAGCAATTGCGCCCGTGTAACCATAGGTTACACGGCGCAATTGCTTACTTGCTCCGGTGTAACGAGTGCTCCTGATTCAGGAACCTCGTTACACCGACTGCAGCCTAAAATCTGCGCGGCATAAGGCTCTTATGCCTCGCAGATTTTAGGCTGCATTCTTGCGTGTGCCGCTAGGGGGCGCTCCCATTGTGATCAACGTGTAGTATGCAAATTGCATACTACCAACTGATTCACAAACTTGTGCGGGCCCCGCGCAAGCCAGGTACGGAGTTTCCGTACGGCAACTTTAGCGCAAGGCTGCCCCTTCTAATAGTAGGGGCAGCCAATGCTAAAGTATAGCCGCCGCTCCCGCGACGTGAAATTTGAATTTCACGTCGTTTGCGTAAGTGATTCGTGAATGGCGCTAGGCGCCATTCACGTTTACTTTGAAGCAAATGACGTCCTTGCGACGTCATTTGCCGCAATGCACGTCGGGAAAGTTTCCCGACGGAGCATGCGCTGTACGCTCGGCGCGGGAGCGCGCCTAATTTAAATGGTTCCCGCCCACGGCGGGATCATTTACATTGCGCGCGCTTACGCCGGGCAATTTTGCCGGCGCGCCCTCGCAATTTATGGAGCTACTGCTCTGTGAATCGAGGGCAGCGCAAAATATTTGCGGGGGCGCAGGGCAAAATCGTTATAAAAGTAATGACAGCTACAATTCTGCAACTGAGCAAATTTCTGTGTTTTTGATTTGATTACATTATTGAATATTTTTTATTATAATTGCATTATTATTTGTTATAATTATTTATAGTTATTTATTATATTATAATTTATGATTTTGTTTTTCAAACTTTATCATACCCGAGTAGTCTACTAGACTTTGGTTTGGACAGATTTAAGTGAGTTATTCCTAAGAATTACAGGCCTACAATGTAAAATGCCAAATTTCCATGCAAAATAATGGTACCGCTTTCAGCACCAAAAATCTGACATAATCATATCGCCAGGGAGGTTAAAGGCACAGGGGCCCACTGGACACCCAGCATATAGCACCATGGCAGAAAAGATGTCCAGTACGTCCCCTCACCAATATTTCAACACTACAAACAAATGACAACTGCCCTCACCTATAACTGGCCTTTGCAGCAAGGAGCACATGGGAGGGCAACACATGAAAAACATTGGGTGTCATTCAGTCAAAAAAACTGAAAATATATAGTGGCGAAATATAATTACTGCGGGGGCAGTGCAAAGAAGTTCTACTAGATCTAAGTCAAGTATTCAAGCAGCATTTCGATTTTGGATATGTGTGATGAGATGAGGCTCAGAAAATGTAGCTTTACTCTTCGGAAAAGCAATGAATTTGCATTGGAGAAAAGAAGGGGCATCAATAAAAAAATATATAGTTGGGCACTGTAACTGCGTGTATTATTTTTTCCTAAACCTTCACTTTTTAGGATTAGAAAAACAAGAAACAGAACAAGACTTTGCATATGGTAAGGACAGCCTTACAAGCATGATTGGACACTAATTTATAAAACAGAGGCAGAAAATATACCATGTGCACCTTTTGCTTGATTTAATGGTTTTGCACTTAGATGGAGTTTTAACACCAATGATGTTTTGACATTTTGTTCCCATTTCATGAGCTCTTAATCTTTTAATGTTTTCGGAACACAAGATCAAAAGGGAGTTAAGTGCACAATCCCCCCACCTCCTCTAAACTCATTACAAGATGTTTCATAAATCACAAAAATATGTGTTTTCTAACAGCTTACTGTTAACACCAACATAACAAATCAAATTCAGCCTGGACATTAGAAAATCTGCAAAATTATTTTCTTTTCCTGTTCTTCAAACTAAAAGTGAGTTTGAAGCAATATAGAGTATGCCACTGTGGGGGTGATTTACCAAAGGCAAATAGACTGTGCACTTTGCAAATGGCAGTTGCACTCTGCAAGTTCAGTTGCTCCAGAACTTAGGCTTAGTAAATGGGCAGAAGCTCTGTTGACTTCCATCATCCAATCATGTGCAAGCAAAAATGCTGTTTTTGATTTTCCTTGCATGTGATTTGGTATTCTTTGCAAAGTGAATCTTTACCCTATTTACTAAGCTCTGGAGCAATTGCACTTTGCAAAGTGCACAGCCTATTTGCCTTTAGTAAATCCACCCATATATACCATGCAAGTATGTTTCTTCAAAACTATAAACAACAAATAAAAATCACAATAGCTGACAACAAATGAGGATTTTGTACTTCTACTTTCACTTCTAGACAGCATATTTTATATTTAAGTTTCTTATCCATTTCATTTACAACCTCTACATAATTATAGTATTTAGAGTGATCCTGTCCCAGAATTAATAATATGGTAAACACCCTGTGCTGCCAATATTAAATAAAAAGTGCAACAAGCTGCCACATTATAAATAAAACTGGTGCAGCGCTCCAACAGAATACATAAACAGTGCTAAATAACTTACCGTAGGTGGTTAACCACTTCCCGCCCGCTCAATAGTCAATTGTCGTCCGGGAAGTGGTTCTGAAATCCTGACTGGACGTCTATTGACATCCTGCAGGATTACATGCCGGCGCGCGCCCATGGGGGCACGCAGTACGGCGATCTGTGATGCGGGGTGTCAGTCTGACACCCCGCATCTCTGATCTCAGTAAAAAGCCAGCGGAGGCTCTTTACCACATGATCAGCCGTGTCCAATCACGGCTGATCACGATGTAAACAGGAAGAGCCATTGATCGGCTCTTCCTCACTCGCGTCTGATAGACGCGAGTAGAGGAGAGCCGATCGGCGGCTCTCCTGACAGGGGGGGTTTGCACTGATTGTTTATCAGCGCAGCCCCCCCCTTGGATGCCCACACTGGACCACCAGGGAGTGCTCCCCGTGCTCAATAGAGATAAATAGGCAAAAAAAAAATGGGCACTGACTGGAAACATGGGCACTGACTGAAATGATGCCCAGCAATGCCATAAGTACCACCTCTCAGTGTCTATCAGTGCCACCCATTGGTGTCCATCAGTGCCACCTCTCAGTGTCCATCTATGCCTAGTGCCCACCTATCAGTGCCCATCTGTGCCACCCATAAGTACCCATCAGTGCCACCCATAAGTACCGCTCATGAGTGCCCATCAGTGCCGCCAAAGAGTGCCCATCAGTGCCGCCTATGAGTGCCCATCAGTGCCACCTATGAGTGACCATCAGTGTAGCATACCAGCGACGCCTATCAGTTGCCATCAGTGCCGCCTATCAGTGCCACCTCATCGGTGCCCATCAGTGCCGCCATATCAGTGCCCATTAGTGCTGCCATATCAGTGCCCGTAATTGAAGAAGAAAACTTACTTATTTACAAAAACAATAACAGAAAAAATAAAAACTTAATTTTTTTCAAAAATGTCGGTCATTTTTTTAGTTGTTGCGCAAAAAATAAAAATCGCAGAGGTGATCAAATAACACAAAAAGAAAGCTCTATTTGTGGGAACAAAATGATAAAAATGTCATTTGGGTACAGTGTAGCATGACCGCGCAATTGTCATTCAAATTGCAACAGTGCTGAAAGCTGAAAATTGGCTTGGGCAGGAAGGTGCGTAAGTGCCTGGTATGGAAGTGGTTAAAAACAACAATGATATCCAACCTAAATTATATAGTGAAAAAGTACATAGTGAAAAAGCATCAAATACTGTAGGTCCAAATAAATAATATCCCCCACAGTGACCACACACGGTCCTTCAGTTTGTGAAATTACTCTTCTCTATCTCACCTCCACCAACAAGTGCTCTGATGAATAAACCATCTCCTTCACAGTTGGACCCCCTATATCATAAGGTCAAAAGTGCATATAGATAAAGTATCCTTTGCACCAGCATATATACACAGTCCTGCCGGCCTTCATCCCCACAGAATAGTTATATTCTCAAAAACACAAAAAGGGATCCATAGTGCTCTCCATTTAATGCTGGAAAGGTACCCTCCAAATAATGAGGGCTTGTGTCAATGCTGGGGACTTCAGGCTTCCTGTTCTTCTTTTTCCTGGCCAGCCAAACTGAATGCCGAAATAAGAGTCTGGTATGGGTTTTTTTTTGCGTGGCTTGCACCTCAAAATCTATAACAATTCTACACATTCTTCACAACAGGCTGATAAAAAACTTCTGGTGGCTGAGAAAGATGCAGGACATGTCACAGCAATGCAGCTGTTGGCACCCACACATGTCTTGTCTGATTGTGACAGTGAAGTCACTTGTATCCCCTTCTCCTCACTAGCTTCATTGACACTGGCCTCATCCTCAACTTTGCCTTATATAGCATATGTAATATCTCAAGCTTAATGCTGCCATGCCCTGTTGCAACTCATATACCTGGAGGACAGGATCTACACTGGGGCAGAACTGCTGGTATCTCTCCATGCCCATGCAAAGAGGTCGCTGACCCCATGCCATCTTCAGTTAGGTAAGATCCTTTGTGACAAAAGTACTAATGCGCTGACCACCTTTGGCCTAGAAAATTACATATGTACCTTGCCTGGCACATGTCCTTATCCTGGTGGTACAGCAGTTTATCATGAACCACTAGCCACTTTAAAATTATCAGCCAGGGTTTGTCTGGCAAAAATGCAGTGCCAACAGAAGATGTCTGCCATTCACTTCAATTGGGACATTTCCATGTATTAAATCTCAATATTAGCCATGCCACTAAGGCTGCTTTGGCAGCAGCACACCATGATTGAGTACATATGCAATTATAGTATGAGGACTGGGAGCTGTGGTTCTTTTACTGCATCAATGGTTCTTCATTTAGGACATGTTCAAGCATTTTGATACTTGGATTAGGGTTTGGTGTGGATTTTATAACAAAAAAAAACCCTTATAATCCATGACAGATTCTTATGGATTTTTAAGGGGGACAAAACCTAACAAAAAAAATAAAATAAAAAAGGAGTGAGATCCTCCCTAAATCCATACCAGACCTTACACAGGTATGCAGTCTAGCTAGCCATGAAAGGGACAAGTAGCCCCTTCCCTCCTGAACCAGATCAGGACACATGCCCTCAACATTGGGATGGTAGTTTGCCAGGGGGTCCCACTGGAAAGGCACCTTGTTCACATGTTGATGAGGACAAGGGTTATGTAGGGTTAAACTTAACGGTTCTGGAAGCCCCCTTTAAGATAAGGGTGAACAAAGATATCCAACCCCCCTGTCACCCTTAAACACACAGATACCACAACAGCGGTATTTTATTAAAAACTGCCTTGTACTATTATTGTAGGGATAGAAAACATATAGCACAGTCACCTGACAACAATAATGTAGGAGTGGTGAGGCTCTTGACTTTCCTTCATCTGAACACTGGATGCTGGAAGAAAGAGACGACATTCCAATAGACCTATTAATATGGAGTATTAAGGGCAAAGTGTGGGGCACAGAGCCAGGGGGAGACAAAATAGTGAAATGATGCAAGCTGAATGGCTCACTACTATATTTGAAAATACCCACTGAAGGATATGTAGAAAAATCGCTGCTCAACCCTATCCAGTCTATGTGGTTAACATTTATAAGTTAGCCTCAGCCTTGCAACACTGCACATGCCACGTCCTCTGACAGGTTACACCCCACCCAACGGGCCTTAGTCATAGAGGTAAAGTGTAAGAAAGCTAGACCATTAACCTCCCTGGCGGTATGATTATTTCAGATTTTAGGTGCTGAAAGCGGTACCATTATCTGCAAGGAAATTTGGCGTTTTATACTGTAGGCCTGTAATTCTTAGGAATAACTCTCTTAAATCTGACCAAACAAGAGTCTAGTAGGCATCCCAGGTATGACATTTTTTTAAAAACAAAATTATAAATTATAATATAATAAATAATTATAAATAATTATAACAAATAATAATATAATTCTAATAAAAATTATTCAATAATGTAATCAACTTAAAATCACTGAAATTTGCTCAGTTGCAGAATTGTCGCTGTCATTACTTTTATTTTTTATGACGATTTTCCCCACAAATCGCTATCGCACAATTCTGAAAGTGATTATAATTTATTATCGCTGTTTTCTACCTGCTCTAAAACCATTTTTGACATAAAGGGACACTTTTGGTTGCTATGGACAATCTACAGTTTGCAGGCAGAAAGAACAGTTTTTATTATACAAAAGAACATGTAGGGCACTGGGCAGACCACTAGGGACAAGGGGTGTGTGTGTTTTTTACATACAGTACTGTAATCTATAAGATTACAGTATACTGTATGTAATGTGTTTGTTTACTATTTTGAATTTGGCACTGTTCTCTGCTCCTGTGCGCCGTAACGTCACAGGGAACGGAGATCGGCGGCAAATGGGGACACTGTGTGAATCGAGAGAGGACCCGCTCGCTCACACAGCGGAGAGGCGTCGCTGGATCCAGGGACAAGGTAAGTAAACCATGCCTGTGGATGCTGTGAGGCGAGCCTGAGTTTGACTCTGGATTACCGATCGCAGCACAAAAATGTAACCCCGAGTCAGACTCGGGAATACCGCCAGGAGGGTTAAGCTAAATAATATTTAGCAATCTTGGGGACCTACAGAGTTTTTAGATTTTTGTTGATTCTGGGTCTATCATTCACTGAGATGTACATACTGTACATGGTTTCTCTTGTTTATTGCAAGATGTAACTTGCCTCATCTTTCCCTCTTATGTTATGGTGAAACCAAGCTGCTTACAGTGGGCATAGAAACGAATCACCCCCCTTTACAATAATCAACTTTAGTCTGTCGGGATATGTCTCGAATACCTTTGCACATCTAGACTTTGCAATATTTGCCCACTCTTCTTTGCAGAGCTGCTCAAGTTCAGTTAAATTTGATGGTGACTGTTTGTGGACTGCTGTCTTCAAGTCAATCCACAGATTTTCAATGGGGTTTAAGTCTGGGCTCTGAGTAGGCCATGCAAGGACATTCACCTTTTTCTCTGTTTGGCCACTGTTTGGCTATTTTTATTGGGTCATTGTCATGTTGGAAGGTAAATCTTCTTTCCATTGACAATTTTGTGACAGAGGGCAGCAAGTTTTCCCCGTCCATTTTTCCGTCCAGTGCTCCAGTCCCTGATGCAGAGAAAAAGCCCCATAACAGGATATTACCACCTCCATGCTTTACTCTAGGAATGGTGTTATTTGGATGGTGACCTGTATCAGCTTTCTGACAGACATATTGTTTGGTGTTGAGGTCAAATAATTACAGGTGGAAAGGTTTTATCGGCAAAGCTTCATTGAACAAGCTAAAGTTAAAGGCTGATTGGCTAGCATAGATACATAGTTAGTCCGGTTGAAAAGAGACAAGTCCATCTAGTTCAAAAGCTCAATCCAATGCCCACAGTTTATCCAGAGGAAGGTGAAAAACCCCAGCAAAGCATGATCCAATTTGCTTACAGCAGGGGAAAAAAATCCTTCCTGATCCCCCAAGAAGCGATTGGATATTCCCTGACACACAGAGCTTCACCAGATTCTGCCTGCTCCAGTTTTAGTAAATTTCCTCCAGAATTTTTTGTTGTAGCATATGGCTTGTCAAGAGATATTTCCCAATATTTCCTCCCTCAACAGAAAATGAAGATAACTATTTTTCAATTAAGACATATCCTATTCCTACAGCATTTTATCAAATATGGGAAAAAAAATAGGGAACATTTTATTTCAGGTAAATCTACCTTTGAACAGCCATTATATGGACAATCATAAAACAAATCATATAATCTAACTGTAGTGCCTGTGTACTTTTCAGTACAGGTGTTAATTTAGTGGGGGATGAGAGAGTTACCTTGCTCTCATCCGTATTGATCTGCTAAATTGGGTTTCTTTCAGCCCTGCACTGTCCTGTGGTGTCAGAGTTGTTCCAAGGATATCTTTCCATCTTTGGATGACAGGTGGCGCCAGAGGGGTCCAGGCAGAGCGCCTTTTCTCCAGAAGCCAATAAGAGGAGTGTTTCCCTCGCGGGGCATGCTGGGGGGAGGGTACTTCTGTGACAGACGCCATTTGGCGAGGTTCTTCGCCCGTTCCTGGTTCCAGGTGCGGCACCCACCTTTAGGGTGTGCGCACATCACGGGCCCCGGCGATATGGCCTACCAGGCCAAGGCGCACGTGCTACGCGGAGTTCCAGACTCTGGGTCCATATGGACCGGAGCAACTGATGCTGCAAAGGGCCGAGTCACCTGGAGGGAAAAGACAAGAGGATGTTAGTCGTGCATGTGCCCCTCGTGATGTCTGCATCATGGGGTCGGACAGTCATGCCTGACTCCCATGTCACTCACCAACCAGCCAGCTGTCCCTGTACACGTTCTGTTCGAATTCTGTTGGGATGTTGCTTTGATGGTATATGTAGCTGTCGTGGCTGGCCCCGGGGTGTTTGGCACAGACGTGCCATATGAGGCATTGGGCATTGGCTATCACCTGTACGTTGATGGAATGCCACTGCTTACGATTGCGGTATATGTGCTCTGTGGCACGGGGGGGCCGTAGTGCCACATGTGTGCAATCAATGTCCCCCACGGTGCGTGGGAATCCGGCAATTCTCCGGGGGTAGCGCTACATAACAATGAATTTGTACCCTCATTCACTTGCTTTATGTTACTAGAGGATAATAGATGAAAAAAACGGCTGCATATATCAGCCTTTTAACCTGCCTGGCGGTATTCCCAAGTCTGACTCGGGGTTAGATTTTCATGCTGCGAGCGGTAACCCCGAGTCAGACTCGGGCTCGCCTCGCTGGATGCACAGGGAGTGTTTACTTACCTTGTCCCTGGATCCAGCGATGCCACTGCGCTGTGTGAGCGAGCGGGACCTCGCTCGATTCACACAGCGTCCTCCTGTGCCGCCGATCTCCGTTCCCTGCGACGTTACGACACACGGGAGCGGAGAACGGCGCCAAATTCAAAAAAGTAAACAAACACATTACATACAGTATACTGTAATCTTATAGATTACAGTACTGTATGTAAAAAAAACACACCCCCCTTGTCCCTAGTGGTCTGCCCTGTGCCCTACATGTACTTTTATAAAATAAAAACGTTTCTTTCTCCCTGCAAACTGTAGATTGTCCATAGCAACCAAAAGTGTCCCTTTATGTCAAAAATGGTTTTAGAGGAGCTAGAAAACAGCCATAATAAATTATAATCACTTGCAGAATTGTGCGATAGCGATTTGTGGGGAAATTCGTCATAAAAAAAATAATGACAGCGACAATTCTGCAACTGAGCAAATATCAGTGATTTTGATTTGATTACATTATTGAATAATTTTTATTATAATTATATTATTATTTGTTATAATTATTTATAATTATTTATTATATTATAATTTATAATTTTGTTTTTAAAAAAATGTCATACCCGGGATGCCTATTAGAATCTTGTTTGGTCAGATTTAAGTGAGTTATTTCTAAGAATTACAGACCTGCAATATAAAACGCCAAATTTCCTTGCAAATAATGGTACCGCTTTCAGCATGTTTTTTCTGAAAGAATCATACCGCCAGGGAGGTTAAAGATACCATAAAATGAACTATTTTTAGGCTTACAGGTATTTCACAGAATTGAAAAAATACAAAATTGCCTTTTAATTACATTCTCTGACATCAATGTGTTCTTCTACTATCAACTGCTAGTTTGCAAAGGTTGGAATATATACAAAAGTAAGCATCATCTTTTATCAAACCATATGGAAAAAAATGTTAAACTTTCCTCTGAATAAACAAAGTAAATTAATTTAGTTTGAACCGTAAGTTACTAACTACTAAACGTTTTACATTTATTTTCTGAGCATTGTCAGAGTCATTCTAAGTTCAAGCTATCCAGTTGCAGGACAACTTCATCTGTAAATTTCAACACCCTAGATACCTCCGTCAGCATTTAGAAGTTCATATTGGAAATGCATCTCTTCCTATTAATCTCTGCTCCACTGGTATGCAGTGCTACAAGGGAAATTGCTGCAATTAATTGGCTGAAAGAATGGAATGATCACACAGAAGCAAAAACCAGATTATAGCCCAGAAAAAAAAAAACGCGTGCCTCAAGTGTTAGCTCTGTCTGAGGTCATTTTTAGAAAAACAGTGGGAACCAATTCCCAAGCCCCAGCTTCCTTGCACCTGTTGCGGAGATCAGATAAAATAGTAAAGTAATTGTATGCAGATACGGTTCCACTGGAAATATTCATTTTTACCATGCTTATTTTACAACATATTAGGAATGACTGGACTTACATTCATAGGCTACTAGACTGTCAAGATTTTCACATTTAGATATTATGTAATGTCATCACCAAAGGCACTCAATGCTATTCTGCTGGTATATGTAATTTTTACTTGGGGACCGAACACTGTTCAGCTGTTAACTCTTATACCATGATACAGACACTTTGTAAAAACATTCTTTCTCATGCAACAATTTGTGAGAAGAACAGAGTCAGAAAATATTCACACAGATGAGTCAATACAAATTCTGACCAAGGGAGATCTACCAAGCTGGGTGCAGGGAAAGACAATACCAACAAAATGCAATTTGCAAAGAGCTAAGTCAAATTCAGTAGTTTTTTTTAGGTATCACTTTGTTAGTCTAATGAGAGTGAAAAAACACAATTTCAGCCTATTTTTGTTAAACCCCTTTATGACAGCATTACAGACTATATATTGTCCAAAGTATTGGGATGCCTGCCTTTACATGCACATGAACTTTAATGGCATCCAAAGTAACTAAGCTTCAACTATTCTGGGAAGGCTGTCCACAAAGTTTAGGAGTGTGTCTGTGGTAATGTTTGATCATTCTTTCAGAAGTGCATTTGTGAGGTCAGGCACTGATGTTGGACACAAAGCAAGGTCCATATGAGCGAGTTTGGGGTGAAGGCATTTGACTGACCTGCACAGAGTCCTGATTCCAAAACCGATATAACACCTTTGGGATTAATTAAAGTGGAGACTGCGAGCCAGGCCTTCTTGTCCTTTGCATTATGCCTTTACCTTGCAGGTCAAAAACAAATATTGTCCAGCAGTTTTCAAAAACTTTAACTAGTTGCAGACTTTGGGCAATACTACACATGGTCAAAAAACTTCACTGTACACAGGACATGTGTAGCATGTACAGTCTCTCTGCCCTGCTCCTGATACCCCCTCATGTATTCCGTAATCATTGGCTGTGATTACTCAAAGTACAGTACAGTATACTCAGAGAAGAAAGTGGTAAGTATAAATGTAGCGCTAGTGGTAATGTGAAAAACTCAAAATCAACTGAGTGATGCCCCAGTTGAAGTCCCCTCGGACGAAACACGTAGGGCTTGGTACACCTACTCTCCATATTGCTTTTATCCATTTTATTCGATTTTGTGATCACTTTTATGTCATTTTTTGTTTGGATTTTATTACAATAAACCCCAGATTATTTTTGAACTGCACCATTGGGAGCCCTGTTTTCTTTTTCCTTGCATGTCCTGCTGGATTAAGTTTTTTTGGAGTTCCATCTTTGTTCCTTACTTTGTGGACGTTGGTTCTTTTTTATTTTTTAACACCTGCCGGAAGGAAAATAGCTATCATGGTTCTCCTGGTCCATTCCTGTCATTTGGATTTCCATCTACCCAGTGAGAGGTTTCCAGCGAATGATTGCTGGGTTCTAGTGAGGTCAAGCCAGTGGCTCTTCTGAATCGCCAGACCAGTCAAGCTGTTTAGTTTGGGAGCTTTCATGCCTGTACGATCTACTGTCGCTGACGGTTAGATCCACTATATCCGGTAAGGGTATTCCATTTATTTTATCTACTTCTTAGAGCGGGAAGGAATGTTGGTTCCATGATGATTTCATATTAATGGACACTGTTTCACATTACTTATATATTCACTTCTATGGATTTTTTGTTCAATTTGTTTTATTTGTTTCAGTCACTCAGTTGATTTTGAGTTTTTCACATTACCACTAGCGCTACATTTATACTTACCACTTTATTCAATTTTGTCACATTGCTATGTAGCAGCTCACTTTGTTCAGATAAGCACAGTATTTTTCTCTTTTTTTATACTCAGAGAAGAAGTTGGTAACTTTAGCTGTTAAAAAAGTTTGTAAACACTGCTCCAGACCGCGATTATACAAAGATACAAAATGAACATATTGTTACATTTGTATCTTTCTGTTCATTCATCGGCAGATCAAACACATGAACTTATATCTGCAAACAATGTCAGTTAAACCAACCTGCAAAGTGCACATTCTTTTTGCTTTTAGTAAATAAACCCCTATGGCTCTGTTGCCCTTGGTTTCTCCTGGGGGGCACCCAACAAAGAGGATGGACCTGGAGCGCCGGCAGGGACCCAAGAAGAAGAGTATCTAGCTGCTCTGTGCAAAAGTATTGCACAGAGCAAGTAAGTATGGATACTGTATGTTTGTTATTTTAATAATAATTAAAAACAAGGTTTAGAACTGCTTCAATTGAACAAGCAGAAGATAGATGCTGATTGGCTACGATGCACAGCTGCAGCAGATTTTGTACATTCCTGTTTTAGTAAATAAATCCCACTGTGTATTAGCACTCTAGGTACTTTGAATTAGAGAAGTCTGAATAATGAAACATAATTGCTAACTCTTAGCTATATTTCTGTATTTTGCACCTTATTCTGGCATTTACAATGAGGCTGAAAGGTAGGCCTAAAGCGGAACTCCACCTAAAAAGGAAAAGTTCCGCTTTAAGTCCTCCTCCCCTCAATCCCTGCCACATTTGGCATGTAATTTTTTGGGGGGAGTGGGTATCTAGTTTTGACAGGTCCCCTCTCCCACTTCCAAATTGTCCTCTCCCCCTTCCTCCCTGCAGTCTTCTGGGATACACCACAAGTCCCAGAAGACTGTGGACTATTAACAAAGCACAGCGTGGTTCACGCATGTGCAGTGTGTAGTAAAGCCAAAAGCATAGCTGGCTGCTGACATTTAGGACAGCAGGGAATCTGAAGGCTAGTGAAAAAATAGCCCAGGTGAGGATGGCGCTGGATCTCTGGATAGGTAAGTGTCCCGTTATTAAAGTTAACTATAGGATATGGAGTTTTTGACTATTCATTATTTTTTCCAGATTGTGCCTCTTCTTTAGGTTCTTTACCTATAAATAATGTGTTTTTTGAAATGCAGGTTGCAATAAAGAACTTCACAAGGACTCTGGATTCAAACATTTGGAAGGAATGAGATGTAATGCTGTGTGGCTAGTGGTGTGACATTCTTTTGCATACAGTTTCCTTTCCTCCCAGTGTCCCCAAACATTGCATACAAAAGTACCTGTCACAAGCGAAGTCACTCAGCATGCTCAAATATGAGAAAATATGAGAAACATCCCTGGGACCAGAAGCAAAATACAAGTATACTGCGAGGAGATTGATTTGTTTAGCAGCTGCAACAGTAAGTTACAGCGTTATGCTTTGCAGCCTTAAAGCAGAGTTCCACTCAAAAGTGAAACTTCTACTTATGCGTCTCCTCCCTCCCTCCGGTGCCACGTCTGGCACCTTTCAGGGGGGAGGGGGGGAACAGTTACCTGTTTATGACAGGTACCATTTCCCACTTCCAGGAGACTGGGCCGTGGCGCGGTCTTGTGGAAGTTCAGCCCCCTCCTCCTTTTTCCTGTGCTGCCGGACAAATTAGAATGTGCAGCGCGCTTCACACATGCGCAGTAGGGAACTGGCTGTGAAGCCCCCAACATCGGGGGCTCCCTGGACAGTTAAGTGTCCATATATTAAAAGTCAGCAGCTGCAGTATTTGTAGCTGCTGACTTTTAATTTATTGTGGGGGGGGGGGCTGGACCTCCTCTTTAAGCTGGCCATACACTAGTACATTTTTAAATGAACGTTCATTAGAATATATTTATATGAAAATTCTCATTTGTACATTCGATGATTTGACAAATGTTGTTGAAATGTACTTAAAAAAAGCTTGCTAACATTTGATTTTGGAATAAATCTACTATCCCGAACAAAGACTACATTCACCGTTAGAATTCAGTGAGCCTTGGTTCACACTGATTCGATGCAAGAAATGCACACGATTCAGTGCATTTTCCTGCATTGCACACCACTGCTTGGTAATCGCAGGTTCACACCAGTGTGAACCTAGGCTCAAGAAAAAAATTCCATCCTACCCCTTTGAATTTTCTCATCACTGCGGTCAAAAACCAAAGGATTTGACTCCAATAACCATTAGAAAATTGAACAAAAATTCTAAAGCCTCATACACACGACCGGTTTTCCTGCCAGGAAAACTGCCAAGAGAGCTTTTGGCCGGGAAAACCGGCCGTGTGTATGCTTCCTCGCATTTTTCCCCGACAGGAACCTGCTCTCTATTTTCCCGCCGGGATTCCCAGGCGGTTTTAAACCCGGCAGTTTTCCTATGGGGAAACAATGCGAGTGAGCATACACACGGCCGGGATTCCCAGTCAAAGCTCTCCCCGCAGTTTTCCAGATGGGAAACCCAGCCTTGTGTACAGTTTTTCCGTCGGGATTCCCGGTGGACTTTATACCGCTGGGAATCCCGGTCGTGTGTACAGGGCTTGAAAGTAAAAATTTGGAGAACATCATGTGATGACGAAACATGTCAAGCAGAACTCTGTGTATGTCACTTCTGGTTTCCCTCTTCTCTTTTCTTGTTTTGAATTAAATGTTTATTGTGATACTGGAACCATCGAATCATGGATCCATATACCTACAAGAAAAGGACATCAGACCATTGCCATGTGTGGCTGACCGTCATTCTGTGGGGTCAACACCCTCTGGTGAGTGCCGATTTTATTAGAGCATGTGCTGATATGGCGTCACAAGAGAGCACTATCCCGTTGTTTAAGCACAAGCACTTTTCATACAGCCACAAGGATGGACTTTTATTATGAGGATTCACAATATATGGAACTAAGCACTTTATGTACCATATTTATTGGCGTATAACATGCACTCCCCTCCCCCCGAATATAGAGGGAAAAAGATGTGTGCGTGTTATATGCTGATATTGGGCTTCCTCGGAGGGGAAGGGCGAGTGCCACCAGATTACACAAAGGGATCTCCTGTTTACTCTGCACTCACAGTCACACACAGTCACACCTACTGGACAAGTGTCTATCATATGAGCTGGTCCAGGAGGCAGGACTGTGTGTGACTGCGAGCGCTGAGTAAACAGGAGATCCCTCTGTGTAATCCGGGAATGGCAAGTCTGTATTAATGGCCAATTGTGAGGGTGGAGATGCCCACTGATCAGGCTGCAATGATGGGCAATGTCAAAGCTGCAGATGGGCACTGATCAGGCTGCGTTAATGGGCAATGGTGAGGCTGCAGATGGGCACTGATCAGGCTGAAATGATGGGCAATGGCAAGGCTGCAGAGGGGCACTGATCAGGTTGCAATATTGGGCAATGGCGAGGCTACAGATGGGCACTGATCAGGCTGCAATGGCGAGGTTGCAGATGGGCACTGGTCAGGCTGCAATGATGGGCAATGTCTAGGCTGCAGATGGACACTGATCAGGCTGCAATGATGAGGCTGCAGATAGGCACTGATCAGGCTGCAATGATGGGCAATGTCGAGACTGCAGATGGGCACTGATCAGGGTGCAATGATGAGACTGCAGATGGGCACTGATAAGGCTCTAATGATGGGCAATGGCGAGGCTACAGATGGGCACTGATCAGGCTGCAATGATGAGGCTGCAGATGGGCACTGATCAGGATGCAATGATGGGCAATGTCGAGGCTGCAGATGGGCACTGATCAGGCTGCAATGGTGAGGCTGCAGATGGGCACTGATCAGGCTGCAATGACGGGCAATGGCGAGGCTGCAGAGGGGCACTGATCAGGTTGCATTATTGGGCAATGGCGAGGCTACAGATGGGCACTGATCAGGCTGCAATGGTGAGGCTGCAGATGGGCACTGATTAGGCTGCAATGATGTGCAATGTTGAGGCTGCAGATGGGCACTGATCAGGCTGCATTAAAGGGCAATGGTGAGGCTGCAGATGGGCAATGATTAGGCTGCATTAATGAGCAATAGCGAGGCTGCAGATGGGCACTGATCAGGCTGCATTAATGGACCCTTAATTTGCTTTAAAGTTCCTTATTTAAAATGTAAGTTTTTTTCCTGAAACTTAGCTCTTAAAATTAATGTGCATGTTATATGCCTGTACGTGTTATACGCTGATAAATGCGGTACATATTCTATGGAGCACCATATATATATATATGTATACTTGCATGATATTATGATTTAATTTCACTACCTAATTTTAATTGATTTTGCAAGCGCTGTTTGGTGCATTAATTACATTGTGCCAGTTTGTGATTGAATATAATTTGTTTTTGACGTACAGCGGCTGCACTTTAGCACACATATTGGTGTGAGTGTTTAATATTATTAAATATTATTAAATATTATTTATTAGTAAAAAATGTCTGAGACTTTCGAACCACTTTCAGGAAAAAAAAACAATAAAAATATGTCAAAATTAGCTTAACCCACAAAGATCAATATACAGCAGCGTGATCTTCCAAAAGCAAACAAGGCACATTACTTTACTGACAATTGTCCAACACAGCTAATGCACTAATGTGTAAAATGAATTAAAATTCAATTCATCTAACAGCATGACCATTACAAAATCTCCTCTGGGAACCTCTGGGAACTAGACAAAAAGACACTGTAACACAGCAAAGATCCAAGCTGTGCAGGCACCTGCACTGAGAGTGTCAGAGGAATTAACGTGGTTTAAAATATCATCTCTGCCCAGACTCTGCACACAGATGTCTAGAGGTACCAAATGTGAAGGGTTAATCACAACATTGTACCAGCGTGGAAAAGAGTGAAGTTCCCCCACCACCTCCTTATGTCACTCCTACAAAGACCCCCTCCCTCACTCCCCCCACTATATAGATGCCTTGCTGAAATGTCTCAAGATTCACAGAAATCCAGAGTGCAGGACAGGATCTGCTGTGCATAGCCTAGGGTATCATAACCATTATGTGCAGGTGAGGTCACTGCTTGTGGTCCTATGAGAGATCATTGCACATAATGTCCACAGGATCTCTGAGTGACCATGAGGACCTCCTGGAGCTGAGAGTGCTGGAACTTCAGTATTCCAAATCCAAGAGGACGGGATGCAGTGATCTGCTGCTGGACCACTCTACAGACAACTCTGAAGAAGATGGAGCTGCAGATACCTCCACTGATAAAAAAAAGAGGACCTGTCGCAGTCAGCAGATTCCAGACAAGAAGTCAGCACCCAGGTCATCCAAAGATTGCAAGCAATCCCAGAGAAATGCAGCCAATGCCAGGGAAAGAGCCCGCATGAGAGTGCTGAGCAAAGCTTTTTCCAGGCTAAAGACCAGCTTGCCCTGGGTACCCCCTGACACCAAACTCTCCAAGCTGGACACCCTGAGACTGGCCTCCAGCTACATTGGACACCTCAGGCAGCTGCTGCAGGAAGACAGATATGACAATAGCTATGTGCACCCTGTCAACCTGGTAAGAATGAAGCTTCCATACAGTCAGCATCAGTCGGCTTCACGAGCTGCCACATGGTAATGGACAATGCTGTGTGTTTATATGCATGATATCACTGTGATCTCTGTGCAGGAGGATAAACTCTAGTGCTGATTATACCTGTACAATGTATTATTTCCTGCAGCAGAACAGCCGTATGTGCCTACCTGATTGTATTAGATTTAATATGTTGCTTGAAATGTAAATTTACACACAATGATATAGAAGAATAGATAAATGTGCCTAAAAAAAGTAAAGAAAAAAATTGGACACAAATACATTTTTTCTTTCTTTCGCATATATATATGTACAAATGAAAAAGAGAGGGATATAGATAGATAGATAGATAGATAGATAGATAGATAGATAGATAGATAGATAGATAGATAGATAGATAGATAGATAGATAGATAGATAGATAGATAGATAGATAGATAGATAGATAGATAGATAGATAGATAGATAGATAGATAGATAGATAGATAGATAGATAGATAGATAGATAGATAGAGTAGATAGATATACATATATATATTATTATTTTTATAATTATTATTTTTTATTATTTTTATGTATTATTAGTTTATTAGTTTTATTATCTGTGGTATCTTTTTAAACCATAACCATAGTAAATGACACATTTGGCAAGTAAGAACTAAATTGCATCCTCACAAAGGAGTAAAACACAAAAACATGACGTGAAAATTTTTGCTTTTATTTAATATTATCTTTTTATTTACAAAATCAATCAATAAAGGCAGACATGCACTGCAAGTCATTTATTCACATTAACCAATTTATTATTAATTACCTTTTTAAAGTGGAGGTTCACCCGAAAAATGTTTTTTTTTACATTAGAGCCAGCATAGTAAGGACATTTCATTTCGGCATGTTCTTTTTTTTTTTCTCTGCACTTACCTTTATATCCTGATTTTGTCCAAGGCTTCCGCGTTCTGATGTCTCCGGGACTGGGCGTTCCTATCCCAGCCTCAGGGTTCCGATGACTGCGGGACTGGGCGTTCTTATCCTTCCGTTCGATGATTGACGGCTTGTGAAACAGGTGACCTGTCGCACAATGCGCGTCACCAGATTTCTGGAAATTGCCGAGCTGCGAGTCGGCACTATACGGCGCCTGCGCCCGCCGTGTAGGCGCCATATAGTGCCAATGCGCAGCTCGTCTATTTCCCGACATCTGGTGACGCGCGTTGTGCGACAGGTCACCTGTTTCACAAGCCGTCAATCATCGAACGGAAGGATAGGAACGCCCAGTCCCGCAGTCATCGGAACCCGGAAGCCCTGGACAACATCAGGATATAAAGGTATGTACGGAGAAAAATAAAAAATGACCTGCCGAAATGTAATGTCCTTACTATGCTGGCTCTGATAGATGTAATTAAAAAAAAAAAATTGGGGGTGGTCCCCCGCTTTAAGTACAAAATCAATCAATAAAGGCAGATATGCACTGCAAGTCATTTATTCACATTAACCGATTTATGATTAATTACCTTTTTAAGTACAAAATCAATCAATAAAGGCAGACATGCACTGCAAGTTATTTATTCACACAAACAGACTTATTATTAATAATAAAAAAAAACAATGTGCAAAAATGCAGTGTTCTGTAGCAACCAATCAGGTATAAGCTCTGATTTATTATTTATTTTTTACTTTAAAAACTCTTGAAAAAAACACTGTGCAAAATGCAGTATTCTATAGAAAACAATCAGGTATCATCTCAGATTTTTTATTTTATTTTTTAAAACATTAAAAAACTTTTGAATGTTGGTAGCTATCTGTTACTGCTGTTTGCACCCAATGATTACCTGATTTTATGGTCTTATACATTACCTTCCTAAGGTATATATTTAAGAAAGTTGTTCAACAGTCATCTGATGCAGTCATATTTTTTTATTACAGACGTGGCCATTTGTGATGCCAGGAAGATTGGAATGTGATGCCAAAGAACCTATACTATCCACTAGATTATTGGGGGCCACAGCTTAGGATACCATATGTGCTGCAATATGTGTATTGCTTCAAGATATTACTGACTTATGACAACAAAGGTGCCCAGGACCATCACTGGACTTTTTAACTTCTAATATTCCACTAAAATGCACTTCCTTATAAGCAATTTTTATTTTTTTTTATTAAACTGGATTTGATTATAATTGCACTCCATTCAAGTGCCTTAACACATAACCACTGTAATGAATGAAGTATTAGTATTGTTTTTCCAAGCAGTGTGATAGCCATGACAAAGATAGTAGATTTATAATATATTTTTTAGGGGTTGTCTAAATATGTATTACTTTAAGTATGATGTCTGTGATGTCCTACAGCATTTTATCTTTGAGTTGTTCTTTAACCAGAACAATGCAGAGACATTTGTACAGCATAGGAAATGTTATATTTTGTAATAAATCAAATGATCGTAAAGTGCCGGATATAAAATTCTGGTGAAACAAATACATTGTGCCAAGGACTGTTTACTGACATGTCGGTATATCTGAAAAAGGGATAATCGTTTTAAAACTGGAGCTTTAATTTAGCTTAATTTTTAAGAAGTAGTACTTTTTTAAGTGTGCTTATTATAACTCAACAGCATTGGATTAGCAGCTGCCTATGTTATTGCGTAAAACACAGAGGACTTTCAATTTTCTTTGTGAAGGAAATAAATAAAAGAGCTTTACTAGCTAGGCTGTTTTTTTTTTTTTTTGTAAGGCAGTTTAAAGTGTAAAAGAAATTTAACAAATACCTATAGTAACTTATTTTTGACAATGCAAATTTAATTTGATTGGGTACTGTGATTAAATGCATTTGTATTTAGCTACTGCGCTTTCCATTGTCTTAGTGAATTAAAAACAGGCATATTTATAAAGTAATGAATGTGACATTCTTCAAACATTAACTGCAGGTGAATCTACCTGGTGCATGTGTTTTTATATCACATAATAATTCATGTTTGGTGAAGGTCCATTCACTACTTTATAAATATGCATCTTAAAACATGTTTATTTAAAACTTTTTTATTTTTATTTTGGATAGAGTGACAAAGGATTAGAACCCGCTGTGTGTCACCATTTTTCTCTCACTTCCTGTCTGGTGACACCATTGCCAAAATGACCAAAATCTCTGTAACAGAAACACAGATATTACTAAATCCTGCCTGGGGTTGTAATCTGTTCTGACTAAAAAAATAATAAAAAAAAATGTCAAGACATTCATGTTAATATTATTCATAGAGACACTGCAGAGGGAAGGGGTGCACTAAATGCAGCAATCCTAAGCAACCAATCAGATTTTACATGACTCTGTTTAACCACTTCAGCCCCGGAAGGATTTACCCACTTCCTGACCAAGCTCTTTTTTTGCGATTCAGCACTGCGTCGTTTAAACAATTGCACGGTCGTACAACGCTGTTTCCAAACAAAATTTACATATTTTTTCCCCCCACAAATAGAGCTTACTTTAGGTGGTATTTGATCTTCTCTGCGGTTTTTATTTTTTGCACTATAAACAATTTTTTTTTTAAAAAAAAGCAATATTTTTTAACTTTTTGCTATAATAAATATCCCCAAAAAATATATAAAAAACAAAATAATTCCTCTGTTTAGGCCGATATATATTCTTCTACACATTTTTGTTAAAAAAATTGCAATAAGCATATATTGATTGGTTTGCGCAAAAGTAGTTTGTACAAAATAGGGGATAGATTTATGGCATTTTTATTATGATTTTTTTTTTTTGAGTGGTCAGTGCTATAAAAATGCACTGATTCTGTATAAATGACACTGGCAGGGAAGGGGTTAACACTAGGGGGTGATAAATGAGTTAACTGTGTGTTCCCTCACTGTGTTCTAACTGTGTGGGGATGGGACTAACTAGGAGAGATGACAGATCGCTGTTTCTACTTTGTAGAAACACACAATCTGTCTGCTCTCCTCTGACAGCACAGGGATTTGTGTGTTTACACACACAAATCCCCATGCTGGCTCTCAAGCACGCGATTGCGCGTCCTCTGGTGGCTCTTAAAGGGCTGACAAATGGGTAAGTGATTTTGCGCACCTGTGCCACTTTGCTGGCGTATATCAGCGTGACCTGGTCAGCAAGTGGTTAATTTAGTTAAGAGAGAATTCTTGAATTTCTGATTGGTTCCTGATTGCTTTTTCAGCCATCTTACTAAATAAAACCGCTTTGTTTTTATAGTGTTCTTTCTGTTTACAGCTCTTTTTGTATATTGAGAATATAATCCATACTGTATGTTAATCATTTAACTGATTTTGAAATATTGTTTTTTTTAAAAAGTATTATTTTTACCATTTGTTGGTCAAGCAGTATTACAACTCACTGTACAATAAATCAATACTTTATTTTTCTATAAACGTTTATAAAACAGATGATTTTTTTTCTCTCTATTTCTTGTGGTTTCACTTCTGATATTAAAATGGTTATTTGTTCACATCTTAAGCATTGTCTACATTGGAGTGACAGAGAAAGAATCTGAAATGAAAATATTTTTTTGGAAACGCCAGATATGATTAGCACTGGAATTCAAATAACGATTAGAAAGCAGTGATGTAATGACAGATTCTAGTGAATGTTGTGTTAGTGATAAACCTGCTTGTTTCTCCTCATTTGCTGTACAGTCTTTAAGTTTCTTTCCAAAGATAAGATAGCGGAATGTGTCTTCACAGTATTGCAGATTTTTCCTGTTCCTACACTCTAGATTAAAGGTTTCAACTTCTGTTCCCAATGAGTGCTCAGAACATATGTGCAAGCCAACTACAATTCATACTTGTACGGTACAAAGTCAATAAAAATGGGTGATATATACAAGGTATGAAATAGAAACGACACACATATGAGGAGTGAAGAGCGCTGCGCACCCCGATATAAGTTTTTCCCCGGGTGGGGTTTACAAGTTATTACCCAACAACAAATCAGCAATTATCTTTTATTGTCATTGTGGGGTTGATTTATTAAAGCTAGACAGTGCAAAATCCTGTGCAGTTCTGCAGAGAAACCAATCAGCTTCCATTTTTTTTTGTCAAGCTTAAAGTGGAGGTTCACCCTAAAAACAAGTATATACCATTCAATCCAGCATACTGCCGACATGTACAGTATGCTGTTTTATTTTTTTTTTCCGGTCTACATACCGCTGTATAGGTATTTCTTCCCCCGGCTTCCGGGTAGTGAATCCCGCTGGACTGGGCGTTCCTATTCGAGACTAAGTGATTGACGTATGACAAAAGCTTGCCCCCCCGGCGCAAAAGGCGCGTCACCAGTTTCCGAAAAAAGCCGAACGCCGGTGCGCAGGCGCCGTATAGCGCCGATTTGCAGTTCGGCTTCTTTCGGAAACTGGTGACGCGCATTATGCGCCGGGGGGCAAGCTTTTGTCATAAGTCAATCACTTAGTCTTGAAAAGGAATGCCCAGTCCCGCGGGATTCACTACCCGGTAGCCGGGGGAAGAAATACCTATACTACGGTATGTAAACCGAAAAAGAAAAAAAAAACAGCATACTGTACATGTCGGCAGTACGCTGGATTGAATGGTATATACTTGTTTTAGGGTGAACCCCCGCTTTAACCACTTGCCGACTGCGCTATAGACAAAAGTCGAGCTATCCTGGGAGGACGTCCAGAATCTTGCTCCCGCACGCCCCCTTGGGCGCGCTCCCGGAATAATCCATGACCCCGGCGCATCTCGAATCGCGGTATAAATTGCCGCTGATGACGGAGCGATCACTTGTAAACAAACCAGTGTCATGTGATGACGCCGGTTCCTCCCTCCCCTCTCTGTACCAATTGGTACAGTGTGAGAGGAGAGGGGGAGAGAGCAGATGGCAGCAACACTGTGGGCTGGATCTGTGACAATTGCAGTCACAGATCCAGCCATCCATCCATCTCTGCCCAATACTCTGCAATACCCTGTAATACCCTGTGCAATACTCTGCAATACCTTGTGCAATACTATGCAATACCCTGTAATACCCTGTGCAATACTCTGCAATACCCTGTGCAATACTCTGAAATACCCTGTGCAATACTATGCAATACCCTGTAATACCCTGTGCAATACTCTGCAATACCCTGTAATACCCTGTGCAATACTCTGCAATACCCTGTACAATACTCTGCAATACCCTGTGCAATACTCTGCAATACCCTGTGCAATAATCTGCAATACCCTGTGCAATACTCTGCAATACCCTGTAATACCCTGTGCAATACTCTGCAATACCCTTTAATACCCTGTGCAATACTCTGCAATACCCTGTGCAATACTCCGCAATACCCTGCAATACTCTGCAATACTTCAATACTCCGCAATACCCTGCAATACTCCGATACTCTGCGATACTCTACAATACTCTGCAATACTCCACAATACTCCAATACTCTGCAATACTCCGCAATACTCCAATACCCTGCAATACTCCGCAATACCCTGCAATACTCTGATAATCTGCAATACTCTGCAATACTCTACAATATTCTGCTATACTTCACAATACTCTCCAATACCCTGCAATACTCCAATACCCTGCAATACTCCGCAATATGTCCCCCCTCCCGCCACCCTCCGGTGCTTTTACCAACTCACCGCTACGATCGAAGCCAGGATCTTTTTTTTTTTCATTTCAGGCTTCCCAGCCTAGAGGTGAGATGTGGGGTCTTATTGACCCCATATCTCACTGTAAAGAGGACCTGTCATGCCATTTTCCTATTACAAGGGATGTTTACATTCCTTATAATAGGAATAAAAGTGATCAAAAAATGTATTTTTTGGGAAAAAAGTGTCAAACTAAAATAAATAAAGTAAAATGAACAATACATTATTATTATTTTTTTTTTTTAAATGCCCCTGTCCCCGTGTGCTTGCATGCAGAAGCGAACGCTTGCATAATTCCCCCCGACATATGAAAACGGTGTTCAAGCTACACATGTGAGGTATCGCTGCGAACGTTAGAATGAGAGCAATAATTTTGGCCCTAGACCTCCTCTGTAACTAAAAACATGTAACCAATAAAAAAAAATTAAAGCGTCGCCTATGGGGATTTTTAAGTAGCGAAGTTTGGCGCCATTCCACGAGCGTATGCAATTTTGAAGGGTGACATGTTAGGTATCTATTTACTCTATTTACTCTGTGTAACTTCATCTTTCACATTATGCAAAAACATTGTGCTAACTTTACTGTTTTGTTTTTTTTTAATCACAAAACAGTTTTTTTTTTAAACATGTTCGAAAAATTGCTGCGCAAATACCGTGCGAGATCAAAAGTTGTAATGACCGCCATTGTATTCTCTAGGGTCTCTGCTAAAAAATTTAATTTTCTAGCAAATAAATGATGATTTTTACATGTAGGAGAGAAATGTCAGGATTGGCCTGGGTGCTCCAGAACGCCTGAAGGTGCTCCCTGCATGTTGGGCCTCTGTATGTGGCCACGCTGTGTAAAAGTCTCACACATGTGGTATCGCCATACTCAGGAGTAATAGCAGAATGTGTTTTTGGGTGTAATTTGCGGTATGCATATGCTGTGTGGGAGAAATAACCTGCTAATATAAAAATATGTGTGAAAAAAAAAAAGACAAAAAAATCTAGATTTTGCAAAGAATTGTGGGGAAAAAATGACAACTTCAAAAAACTCACCATGCCTCTTTCTAAATACCTTAGAATGAATGTCTTCTTTCCAAAAAGGGGTAATTTGGGGGGTATTTGTACTTTTCTGGCATGTTAGGGTCTCAAGAAATGAGTACTTCAGGTGTGATACATTTTCAGATATTGGCACCATAGCTTGTGGACTCTATAACTTTCACAAAGACCAAATAATATGCACCAATTTATACTTATTTTTACCAAAGATATGTAGCAGTATAAATTTTGGCTAAAATTTCAGAAGAAAAATGACAAATTTTCTGAATTTTATAACAGAAACGAGAAAAATTCATTGTCTTTTTTCTTTTATAGCGCAAAAAATAAAAAACCCAACAGTGATTAAATACCACCAAAAGAAAGCTCTATTTGTGTGAAAAAAAAGGACAAAAATTTCATATGGGTACAGTGTTGTATGACTGAGTAATTGTCATTCAAATTGTGAGAGCACCGAAAGCTGAAAATTGGTCTGGTTAGGAAGGGGGTTTAAGTGCCCAGTGATCAAGAGGTTAAAGGGGTTGTAACCCCACATGGTTTTTCACCTTAATGCATCCTATGCATCAAGGTGAAAAAACTTCTGTCACTGACCAACCCCCCCGTTTTACTCACCGGAGCCTGTTTTCTCCTAAGCCAGAGACATGCACACCCTCTCTGGCCAGGGTCTTGGCTTTTGATTGGATTGATTGAAAGAAGCACATCCATTGGCTACCGCTGCTGTCAATCAAATCCAATGATGCGGGCACCGGGGCAGGACTGAGTCCGGCATTCTGTGTCTATGAATGCAAATTCTGGCCTCGGGAGCGCACCCACGTGGTAACCCCCTAGGTAAAGCGCTTGTCCTACTGGGTTTCTCGAATGTGGGAGGAGCTGGGACCCCAGAAGACAAGGAGCGGGACCACTCTGTGGAAAATGAACTGCACAGTGGAGGTAAGTATGATATGTTTGTTATTTTAAAAAAAACAAGGGTTTACAACCCCTTTGGTTGAACAAGCTGAAGTTAGAAGGTGATTGGCTACCATCCACAGCTGCACAAGAATTTGCGCTCTGCAGTTTTAGTAAATCAACCCCAAAGAGTATTTACACGTTTGAAGCCAATTTGGAATAACACCTATTTTATATTTGTTACATGTATTCATTCACATAGCATAACTCAAAATAAATAAATAAATAAATTATAATTGCATCTTACCTTTTTTAGGTGTTCTGTTTTGATCTGGAGCTTGGATATGGGCTAGTAAGCAGGTATGGATACGGGAGATAATCCCCTTCTTACACTCAGCATTAAAAATAGAGGGAAAGAAGTCAGAGTTGTCAAGACGCATGACAGAGCATCTACCTTGACTTCTCATGGCGTGCCGCATTTGTAAATACATAAAATAGCGATTTGGTAATAGGGGGAACTCCACCCTCAACTGAGGAAAGGACTTCATTACCGTACCATCAAACAACTGTGACATGTACTTGATCCCAGCAGTTTTCCAGGTGGAATGATCTAATAATTTCTCCAGTTCAGGGTGGGATTTATTACCCCAAATGGGTATACAGTCCAGGAAGCCCTTAATGACCAGGCTCTTCTTTAACTCCTTCCAGAGTCTCCAGAGCACCTGGAGGAGCCCCCGGGAGGCCACTCACAGACAGCGCTGGAAGAGGGCACTGGTCTAAAAAGTGTGCCAATTCCATTAAAGTGGGAGAGACCTTAGAGGTGTGCATATCTTTAAAATAGTCTCCCTTGTGCTCCATGAAATGTTTTGCAATGCAGATCATATTGTAAAACATTATTTCCCGGCTGAGCTATCTGGGGACACTGAGAGCTTGATCCCCTTTTTAATGCATGCCAATATTCTGTTTGCTTTGTTAGCAGCAGCTTGCTATTGCATGCCATTGCTGAGCCTGTCATCTACTATGACCCCCAGGTACTTTTCCATCCTAGACTCCCCCAGAGGTCCCCCCCCCCCCCATGTATAAATTGCATTTATATTTTTGCCCCTCAAATGCATTATTTTACATTTTTCTACATTAGACCTCATTTGCCATGTAGTTGCCCATCCCATTCATTTGTTCAGATTTTTTTGCAAGGTTTCCACATCCTGCGGATACGTTATTGCCCTGCTCTCTGCACAGACTATGTACAGCACAATTATGATGTCAATGCTAATTATAAGGTAATATCTGAGTTATTTCATGCACAAAAACATTGATTTATAGTGATATTACAGTCTTATTTTTTGTATAAAAATAACCAACATGTTATACTTACCTGCTCTGTGCAGTGGCTTTGTACAGAGCAGCCCGGATCCTCCTCTTCTCTGGTCCCTCGTCAGCACTCCTTGCCCTCCCCCTTCCTGACCAGTGCCC
Source organism: Rana temporaria (assembly GCF_905171775.1). Taxonomy (NCBI): domain Eukaryota; kingdom Metazoa; phylum Chordata; class Amphibia; order Anura; family Ranidae; genus Rana; species Rana temporaria. Next base: position 337,884,102 of record NC_053493.1, on the reverse strand, counting down.
CCACAGCAAGCAGCTTGCTGTGGGGGCGCTCAAGCCAAGCCGAGCTGCTGCTCTGTGTATTCAAACATGGAGCCATGGCTTGGCCTTGCCCCCTCTCTCCTTATTGGCTCACTGACTTTGATTGACAGCAGCAGGAGCCAATGGCACCCACTGCTGTCTCAGGAGAGAAAGTTCCAGCCGAGGCTCTCGTGCAACATTACTGGATTGAGGTGGGGCTCAGGTAAGTATTAGGGGAGGGGGGGCTGCTGCACACTGAAGGTTTTTTTATTTTATTGCATAGAATGCATTAAGATAAAAAACCTTCTGACTTTAGAACCACTTTAAATCCTTAGTGGTTATTGAGGAGTACATTTAAAATAAGATTCAGAATTCAGAGGCATAAAGGAAGCCAGGCCAGGGTCAGCATCACATGGGCAGGAACAGTGCCAAATTGATAAACAAGGCAAAGTTAGGTAACAAGCCAGAAGTCAGGTAACAGGATCAAGATCAGATAAAGTCATAGGCACACACAGAAGAATCAACAAGTAGTGTCTGGCCACAAGTCTCAGGGTTATCTTGAGCTCTGCAATGCCTTAAATAGGCCACTGGACGCCATAGGTAATACTGGCTTGCACATTAATGCTAATGTGTATCAGCACATGTGCACAGATTTGTGCACAGCCCTGATTTTGTGCACAGATCTGTGGGCCTTTCATGCAGATGCTCAGATCTTTTGGCATGATTACGTACTTGGCTTTCCTGACATACTATGAATACAAGTTGCCTGGATGTTTCTGGCTTTTTGATTCAATTACCTAGAACAAGAATGCTGATTAGGAAGTCAGAGTGGGGTCATAACTCCTGATCTTCATACTTTTTCCAGGTCAGTGAATTAGGAAGCCAGTGCCGTAGCTGCTATAGCAGCCTCTGAAATGTACATTCTACAGGTTTCTTTTAAACAGATATTTGAGGTTTGGGAGTAAACAGGTTTCTTAATGTCGGTGCACACCTGTCTAAGATGCATTTTAGAATGTTTTAAATGCATATAAAATGTGTTTGGTATATTTTTACTAAGCATTTGTAGCGCTCCCTTACTTTCAGTATGGGCACTACGGTAAAGTTAGTGGGGAATGGGAGAGTTATTTTGCTCCCATTCACAATTTGTTAAATTTGGGCCGCTGTCATTCCTGAACTGTCCTGTAGGTCAGTCTGCGCTCCAGGGGTGTTGTTTCCACCCCTGGGTGACAGGTGGCGCTAGAGGGGTTCTGGCAGAGCCGCTTTTCCCCAGCAGCCAATTAAAGGAGTTTTCCCTCGCGGAGCATGCTGGGGAGGAGTATATCTGTGGCAGACGCCATTTTTCTGGGTCCTTCGCGGCTTCCAGGTTCCAGGTGCGGCACCCACCTTTAGGGTGTGCGCATCCAACGGACCCCGGCGATGGCCTACCAGGCCGGGGTCACATTCTACGCGGAATTCCATGTTCCTGAGAGGGGCCCCAGTGACTTACTGGGTCCCCAGTTCTATTGAAAGGATCCCAGGCTGGGTGTCGTTCTATTGGGGGGTCGGCTTCAGGAGAACCTGGAGGCAGGTTGTCCAACAGGGCTTGAACGAACCTATCGGGGATCTGGTGACCGGAATGCTGACAGGTACACTTTGCTGTCATCCGGTGACCTCTGCTAAAACCTACCGGGAGGATTCGCTCCATTCGTCCATTTAGCTCATTCAAAGTAATAGGCCTGTGGCAGAGGCCCTAGAGCAGTTGTTCTCAAACTGGGGGTCGGGACCCCCTTGGGGGTCAAAGGATGATTTGCCAGGGGTCACCAGATCCTGGGATGTTACCGAAGCCCGCACCACTCTCTTTCCCAGCCTTTTTGCGGCTGCCCACTCACCGTTTTTGCAGCTGCCCATTCAGTTCACGGCATGGCTGGGGGGCAGTGACTAGAGGTTAGCTGACTGGTGAGGAATGTGAAGTGGGAGGGAAAAGAGAAGACACTATCTCCTGATTTCGACATAGGTGTCACTGCTACGAGACACCACAAAGTCGGAGACACAGTGAAGCCTGAGACAGTGAGTAACACTAACTGTGATTATAGTTGCCATTAAAAGTCCCCACTACAGTACTCAGATCAGCAGATGACCATGATCAGAAGCACCTAAGTTGGCCAATCAGAACTCCCCGCAGCACTGCCACTCATCCCAAACCCCCCCCCCCACCCCCCACCAGCACTGCCATTCATCCCAAACCCCCTCGCCAGCACTGCTGCTCATCCCATACCCCCCACCTACCCACCAAGAAGTAAGATAAGGAAATCAAATAGAGAATACATGAAAGGGAGAGGAAAAGAGGGGGAGGAACAAATAAAAAGGGAGAGAAAGAGCAAGAAAGACAGCTAGAGAGGGATGGGGGTAACAAAACAAGAAATTAGGATAGAGAGAGATAAAAGGAAATTAAAGGAGAACAAAGAGAGTGGTACAGCCTAAAATGTACCATAAGGGTTTTAATACTGTACGAGTGGAAGGGTCTCGGGAAGCGCTAAATGTTTGTGGGTTAGGGGTGCAAACTACTTGTCTTGCCTTGGGTGCTGACAACCAACACTACGAAAATAATTTTACTGTTAGGCCCCGTACACACGGTCGGACCGAACCGATGAGAATGAACCGAAGTTCAGTTTCATCGGACCAAACCGACCGTGTGTATAGGCCATCGGTCTGTTTTCCTTCGGTCCAAAATTTAAAAACATGCTTCAAAACCGAACCGATGGACCGCTGCCCGATCGGACCAAACCGATGGTTAGTACAGAAAAGCATTGGTTCAAAACCCACGCATTCTCAGAATCAAGTCGACGCATGCTTAGAAGCATTGAATTTCATTTTATTCAGCACGTCGTGTGTTTGACGTCACCGTGTTCTGACCCGATCGGTTTTTGGAACAATGGTGTGTACGCATCATCAGACCATCAGGCCACTTCAGCGGTGAACCGGTGAAAACGGTCCGTCGGACCATTCTCATCGGTTTTGTCTGACCATGTGTACGGGGCCTTAGGGGTCTCAACAACTTGGGAAATTTTATCAAGGGGTCAAGGCACTAGTAAGGTTGAGAACCACTGCCCTAGAGCCAGGTCTGTGAGAGAGACCTGTTCCTCCCAGCAATCTAAAGTGAAACTTTGACTGCCAGGCTCGTGGCAGGAGTCTGTCTGGGGGCACTTCACCCACTCTGGCTAGAGTGGCGACGAACTGCAATTGATACTACTGAGAGCAGGATTGCTCGGTTCATATGCAGGCCTGATACTGCAAAGTTCTCTCTCTCTTGCTTCATCAACCTTTCTTTCCCACTTGATGTTGATGTTGGCCGTGTTGGATTCGCTCAATACTCTGTTCTCCAACTGCACCCCTAGACAACACCAAGGTAACTTAATACGCCGATCCCAACAACAAATCAGCGGCTCCTGCGGGGGTAGCACTACACATTTTTTTGTGAATAAAAAAAACGCTTTCAAATTGACCTCAGTTGATCCTAAATGCTCCTGAACTAGACCTATACTGTTTTATTTGGGGACTTAATTTACTAAATACACCCACTGGACCTTTACACACCATAGATATTTTTAAGGCCAGGCAAGGGAATTTCACTCTTCCTGTCTGTCCAGGGTGTAGAAATCTTACCACCAATGGCCCCATGTAAACTGATGGAACCAAATACTTTTTTTAACACTGCTCATTTATTTCATTATACATATAGTGCCCTCTAGTGTGTGCTGCTAGTAGTGAGAGTAGGTAAACTGTACTCTGGCTCATGTTACATGGTGAGTCTGTAATTGGGACAGGGTTAGAGGAGTTCAGAGTTAGATGACTTATCCTGGCAGCTCTCTGGTGCCCCCCCCCCCCTGTTTCTAGAAAATTGAAGAATACTGTAGAATATAGTGGGAGGAGGTAAGAAGGGGCTGCCTTAAATATTTATGGGCCCTCAGCCAATCCTCAGGAGTGGACCTGGCAGGGGACTGGGAAACCCATAAATAGACATGGGCCATGCCAGCCAGGGAGTCGGGGGAAGATGGAGGAACAGTGCGGAGGAGAGGCTGTCGGGGCCCTTGAGGAAACCCTATCGGGCTGGAGCTTGGGAGCCTGGCCTGGAATGATCCCACCACAGGTGGCAGTTGGAGGGATTCAAGCTGGAGAGGCAGTAGAGAGAGCAAGGAGAGAGAGTGAGTAGATCAGCACAATGCAGGGACAGACAATGGGATAGACTGCTGTCTGCGGCAGTGCTCTCTTGAAGACATCGGTGTGTCAAGTCTTCATCTATCCTCGCCCTGAGGAATCTCCATGTGTGCATGTCAGTCGGGCAGGACTGGTGCAGAGATTCAGTCAGGAGGACTGGGAAGAGAAACAGCCAAGTCATATTTCTAGGGAAACAAAAAAACAGGATTTCTTGATAGCACATGGGTATTAAAATGGAACAGAGCTTCACCTTATTCAATTCACTTTTCAAATGGGATATACACTTGTCAACAGTCTTCACTCATTTAGTAAACTAACCACAATGGATATGCTAGGCGTAAAGCATGTTCATTCTCAAAGTGAAAATTGACTTTGTAAATGTAGCGGCCTGCTCCTGTTGAACAGGTGCTGCTGTAAATTTAGAGGGGGCTTGAGTCATTATTTGGCTCAGACAAGTGTAATTGTGGGCAATTTAGGCTCTGTTCCGGCCATGGCTGTGCTGGGAGTAACCACCATTGTTCGTCCGGGGGTGTTGTTACCATACCAGGCCAAGGGTGGCAGCAGCTGTGTCAGGGTGTATTAAGTATTCCCCCTCGGCAGCGAATCAGTGGTAGTGACCGTTCCGCTGTGCATGATGGAGAGGGGTACTTAAGGAACAGACGCCATTGGCAGGGGGTTGTTCCCACGCGCCTCATTGCCCGCCTGGCCTGGGGTGCGTGTCCTGAATCCTGACTTCGGGACCACGTTGGTCTGGGGTCGAAGCTTTGCCTGGTAGGCCCAGTAGCTAGACTGGGCCTACATTTGCCAAGGTGATCCTGTGCTGTCTGTCCTGCGGGAGGAAGCCACTTGATGAAGGAAGCCAGGGGAGGACCTATCCGGGAGAGGACCATGCAAGAGGCTGGTATCTAGGGAGAAGGCCTGGAAACTTAATCGAAGAATGCACCATACACTGAGAGACTTGATGGTAGTCGCCTGTCAGTTTCAAAGTTCTAGCAAAGTTAAGCTGGAGAGATCCGGTGCTGAATCCCGTGTCAGGGGATTCTGGACCGAAAGTGTCTCCTTTTAAATGAAGGTCTGTGGCAGAGACTGTACTTTATTCCGTGCGCCATTCCGGCTGCTAGGCCAGTGAGAGGGACCTAACTGGGTGAGCATTACCCACTCTGGCTAGAGTGACAACGAAAGGAACTGTGTATGCTGGAAGCAGGAGTGTTTCCTGTTTGAGATTATACACCTGAACCTACCTACCTACCTACCCTTCCACCCCTTTAACTTTTTTTCTATCAAGTTCTACAAATAAATTACAGAAAAGGAAGTGCATTGTGTGGACATTGGAATTTGTCAGACTCTCTTTTATTACCCTGGACAGCGAGAGGGGGTAGTGCTACACAAAGATTAGCCAATCATACTCACACGCGTTAGATTGGGCACAGCTGATCACATGGTAAAAGGCCACTGTGATTGGCCCTTTACCTTGATCTGTGATCAGCTGTATACGAAAGAACAACAGAGCCATTTTATTTTCTAATTGGAAACGTCATTTGTAATAAGGGTGCTTGCATCCTCACCTTCTCACTAAAATAAAGAATTATGGGCCAGATTCACAAAAAATTGCGGCTGTGTAACGTAAGCCGTTTACGTTACACCGCCGCAAGTTTTCAGTGTAAGTGCCCGATCCTCAAAGCACTTACCTGGAAACTTGCGGCGGTGTAACGTAAAGTCGTCCGGCGCAAGCCCGCCCCATTCAAATGGGGCGGGCACCATTTAAATTAGACGCGCTCCCGCGCCGGACGTACTGCGCATGCTCTGTCTTGAAATTCCCGCCGTGCTTTGCGTGCAGTGACGTCATTTTTTCAAACGGCGACGTGCTTAGCGTCCATTCGTATTCCCGAACGTCTTACGCCAAAACAAAAAAAAATTGAAATTCGACCCGGGAACGACGGCCATACTTTAACATGGCTCGACTAAAGTTAAGCCATGTTAAAGCAGGTGTAAATTTGCGACGGGAAAAAATTACTAGCGACGACGTAACGACGGGAAAAAACTTTGTGGATCGCCGTTAATCCTCATTTGCATACCCGAAGCTGGAATACGACGCAAACTCCCCCCAGCGGCGCCCGAGGTATTGCATCCTAAGATCCGACAGTGTAAGTTAATTATACCTGCCGGATCTTAGGGCTATCTATGCGGAAATGATTCTATGAATCAGCCGCATAGATAGGACAGGAGATACGACGGTGTATCAGGAGATACGCCGTTGTATCTCCTCTGTGAATCTGGCCCTATATTGCTTTTGATAGTTATCACACTAACATTATTCTTCTGTTCGATTAAATAGGATTTCTGATGCAAGCCTTTATAATAAAAAATAAAAAAAAGGAATGTCGTTTTTTTTTTTATGTCTTTTAGATTTATAGAGCAGTTGGGTATAAAAAAAAAAAAATTCAAATATTTTTTTTTGTTTCTATGTAAAGTATGTAATGGTATTTGTATAGAGGATCAGACAAATTTTCTTCTTAACAAAGTTGTCTATAATTTGTTCTACTAATTGTAAATACGTCTTTCTTTGGGTGGCTGGTATTTTATATAAACAGTAATAAAGAGAAAGAGCCATTGCACTGAGCCACTGTGAGGTCCTTCTAGCAGCTGGTCTATAAATCTCTATATAAATGTAATCATAAAAAAAAAAAAATACTGTAGAGAAACTTGAAAGATAGCATATCAAATATTACATTAAAGTGAACATTAAGATGCAAGGGCCACTTATTACATTAGCACCCCCTTCCCCTGTCAGAAACCAGGAAACAACTGAAGAAATTTAAAAAACAAAAGTATAAAGTTGATACAGTAAAACCTTGGTTTGCGAGCATAATTAGTTCCAGAAACATGCTTGTAATACAAAGCATTTTTTTACAGGGTATAAAAGAGTAGAGAGGCATCTCTAAGTTGCTAAATGTTGTACCTTCATTACATGTAACCATATTGCTACACTTAGAGGCTCCTCTCTTCTCTTTTATACTCAGTTGTGACATGACACTACTCGTATATCAAGACATTACTTGTATATCAAGGCAAAATTTATTTAAACTTGCAAAACGCTCTCAAACCAAGTTATTCTCAAACCAAGGTTTTACTGTAGTTTACTTCCACTTTAATGCAGTGATTAGTGGGGGGCTAATAAGTGGATCTTGCCTTTTAGGACAAGACTTCTTTAGACATATATTACAATATAAACTCAAAATATGGCCTCATTGATAACGCAACTTTTAAAAAAGGTGAGAGGTATGAACATTATATAGGTCTCCTAATTGTTCAGTAAACCTAAAATGAACTTTATTCTCTTTATTTATTACAGGTATTTATATTGTCATGTCAATTTACATGGTGCTCTACGTGTATTGTAAAATCCCATTGGTCCCTGCCTTACAATCTATGTAATCAATTACATAAATGCACACACTGGAGCAAATTTAAACAGGCACCAATTAGCCCATCAACATGTCTTTGCAGTGCATAATCTACAAATAACCTTTAAAAGATGTATGAGAGGTACTAGGAAGCAATAAAACAGACCACAGCCCGCCCAAAAAAAAGGATTTAGAATGCCTGGTCTACATTACACTTTTTGTTTCTAAAATAACACTGTCAGCAACTGTTTTAGTAAACTGAAAATAAAATGACAAGAGTGACATCTTGTGGCAATTTATACTAATGCGTATCTTACACAAAGTTTCCAACTTGTAATTATGAAGTAATATTCAACTATTACACAGTACTGACATCTAGTGGAAATTGTTATTGTTGCATTTGAAAGTAAAGTTAATGATCTATCTATTATTATATTATTATACAGGTTTTATATAGCGCCAACAGTTTGCGCAGCACTTAACAAAATAAAGGCAGACGTTACAGTTACATTACAATTTGGTACAAGAGGAATCAGAGGGCCCTGCTAATTAGAGCTTACAATCTAAGAAGGGAGAGTCAATTAATACAAAAGGTAATAGCTGTGGGGGATGAGCTGATGGGGGAAGTAAAACAGTGGGCCAGATTCAGAAAGATCAGCGGATCTTTCTGCTGGCGTAATGTAACTCATTTACGTTACGCCGCCACAAGTTTTTCAGGTAAGTGCTGTATTCACAAAGCACTTGCCTGTAAAGTTGCGGCGGCGTAGTGTAAATCCACCCGGCGGAATTCAAATTTGGCGGGTAGGGGGCGTGTATCATTTAAATGATGCGCGTCCCCGCGCCGAACGAACTGCGCACGCCCTGGCCGCGACTGAATCCCAGTGCGCATGCTCCAAATGACGTTGGCAACTCGTCATGCTTTCGTCGTGAACATAAATTACGTCCAGCCGTATTTGCGAACGACTTACGCAAACAACGTAAAAAAATCAAAACTCGGCAAGGGAACGACGGCCATACTTAACATAGGATACGCCGCACATACCCCTCATATAGCAGGGGTAACTATACACCGGAAAAAGCCGAACGCAAATGATGTAAAAAAAAAACGTCGGGCGGTCGTTCGTTTCTGAATCGGCGTAACTCCTCATTTGCATATTCCTTGCGTAATAATACGGAAGCGCCATCTAGCGGCCAGCCTGGAATTGCAGCCTAAGATCCGACGGTGTAAGTCACTTACACCTGTCGGATCTTAGGGATATCTTCTATGAATCAGGCGCATAGATACAACGGCTGGACTCAGAGATACGCCGGCGTATCAGGAGATACGTCGGCGTATCTCTTTTCTGAATTCGGCCCAGTGTTTCTTAGAAGCCGGATAGGCTTCCTTAACCACTTCCATACCGTGCCTATTTTGGCACTTCTCTCCTACATGCATAAATCATATTTTTTTTGTTAGAAAATTACTCAGGAATGGTTTGTGACAGGTACTCTTTATGGAGAGATGCAGGGTCAATAAGACCCCACATCTCCCCTCCAGGCTGGAAAGCATTAGATTGTGAAAAAAAAAATTCACCGATCTAATGCTTTCAGCCGCGATTGCGGCTGTGTTTACATTCCAGGACCCGGGCGTGACGTCATAACATCGCGCCCGGGCCTCTGACGATCATAGAGATGACTGGTGACCATCTGGTCACCACTCTACTCTATGGTTTCCATCGGACGCCGGCGGATCGTTTCTCCGGGTCTCCGATGGAGAGCCCGGAGAAGCACCGGATGGCGGCGGGAGGGGGGGCGTCCCCTCCCGCCGCCTATAAGAATGATCAAGCGGCGGAACTGCCGCTATGATCAATCTTATGGTGCAGGGATTCGCCGGCTGAAGAGATGGATATCTGAATGATGCCTGTGGCTGCAGGCATCTTTCAGATATCCCCACTGAAAGTCCAGGACGTCATATGACGTCCTTGGGCTGGAAGTGGTTAAATAGAAGAGTTTTCAGGGATCGTCTAAATATGAATAGATTAGGGGACAGTCGGACAGATTGGTGTAAGGAGTTTCAAAGGATAGGAGAAGCTCTGGAGAAATCCTGGAGGCGAGCATGGTAGGAGGTGGCAAGGGAGCTAGAGAGCAGGAGGTCTTGGGAGGACCGAAGAGAGCAGCTTGGTTGGTATTTTGGTATCTATCTATCTATCTATCTATCTATCTATCTATCTATCTATCTATCTATCTATCTACTGCATTAGTTAGCGGCTATCAGCTACAACTAAATGTGTTAAGTATGCAAGGTCAATAATTTAGGACACACATTAGGATTCGGAAAAAGCATGACCTCAGCAATTTTGTCCTTTAAATAACTGCTGGTGTCAGATGTGGAAGTAGTTAGAAACTGCTGATGTCCTATAGCTTTTAAGTACTACAGTCTCCATAGTTTACTGAAAATAATGGTAATAAAGAAAACATGCAGTAGTTGACGAGGGAACAATTAAATATTTGTTTGTCTACTGTTTCCATGATATTTAATTTTCCATTTCAGTACTGACCTTCTACTTGCCTGGTTACCCTCACCTCTTTGTCTCTCAATCTAGCATGTACCATCCATTTTTGATAACTCTATTTACATGCCAATAGCATTAGAGCTGGGAAATCTCTATAATGTCCTTTAGAGTGCCACATTCATGTTATACCTTATGATGACATGGTTCCTGATTTTGTATTATGTAGCCTTTTGTTCCACTTGCTTGATATGATGCATCTCTATTGACTGAATTTTATTTCTGATCCATCTGGGAAGTGTCCTTTTTTACAGCTGCAGGTGAATGATGGGACAAAAGCAGAATAATATACAGGTGCATCTCAAAAAATTAGAATATCATAAAAAAAAAAAAATTATGTCAGTAATTTAATAAAAAAATTGAAACTCATATATTATATAGCGAGTGATATATTTTAAGCGTTTCTTTCTTTTAATTTTGATAGTTAGGGCTTACAGTTAGTGAAAACCCCAAATTCAGTATCTCAGAAAATAAGTATATTACATACAGTAAGACCAATACAAAAACAAAAAAAGGATTTTGAAAACAGAAATATTGGCTTACTGAAAAGTATAGGTGCAAACAGGTCCAAAAAATGCAGCAATGGTCACTAAATGATAAGCATTGGTAAGTCCATGCATCAAATGGTTGGCTTGAGAGTAGACACTATCACCACGGAACAGATATCAAACTGGCGACACCCGGTGAGAGGTAGAGGTAAGTGCCTACTTATCAGACCACCATGACCCTTCGTTTGAAAAAAGGATCAGGTGGAGCTTTAGTACAGTTGGGGGCCTAAGGTCTGTACTGGTACTTGGATGGGACTGGCCAGGAATGGACTCCAACAGAAGAAATTACCATGAATAAAATGAAGAAAAATGGGCCATAGTGAAGTTCTGCGATTTATTGTAAAACAGATTAAAAACAAAAGCCAAATGGCCGCTTACTTGTGCAAGTGCCGAGACCTTGGCACTAAGGAATCAAGCGTGTTACAGCTAGATGTGACGTGGAGCACCAGCTGCACTATATAAATCACAATTTCCTATGCAATTCATGTGCGCTTAAGAGTGTTGTAATTTTTTTGTTTCAATAGATTTTTATTGGTATTTCAATTTTACATAAATAAGTAAGTACATCATGCAAGTAGTACTAGTAATGAATAACAACATCGTATGACACAAGAAAAAATGGAATGCACCAAATATAGAACTTTACGTAAGAGCATCTTCTTATTATTAATTGTGAATATATAAATAGTAAGTCAGTAAATAAGCATAGTAGATTATAACTATCTACAAAATCTGCAATATTTAAAATATTTATCTAAAATTAAGAAGAGAAGAAAGAAAAAATAAAAATCTCACTGAAGAAATTCCTATACATTCGTGTAATTGAATGACACAGATCTGGACAAGCGTGACTCCAGGAATAAGAAAACCCCAGGCATTGAATTACAAAGTGGGTATTCAATCCCTGTGGTCAAACCATGTTTTCCAAGGGGCCCATGCACTATCATGTTTGCATAAAGCATTTTGGGATATAGCCAACAATCGTTCATATGACATGTGGAGATTCGTAAGATCTATAGCCTCGACTACGGAAGGTGGACACGAATCCTTCCACCTCCTGGTAATTGAAAGCCTAGCAGCAAGAAGCAAATGAATGATAGAACAGCGTAGGGTGGGCTGAAAGATTTCTATCCCTAGTGACAATAAAGCCAATGCTGGATTAGGGTGTATTGTCGTGTCAGTCATGCACGCAATAATACCAAATATGTTTCCCCAGTAATCCTTCAATTTAGGGCAATCCCATAAAATATGGAGTAGATCTCCCTTCTTTCCACACAATCTCCAGCATCTATCGGATTGCTGATTCCCAAATTTGGATAAGACGCTGGGCGTATAGTACCATCTCAGACTAATCTTGACAGATAACTCCCATAACGAAGCGCATTTGGAGGTAGATTGATTCAATTTACAAGCAATACTCCACTGATCGCATGTGTATGAATGATCTAGGTCCTCCTCCCATTGTAAGTGGGAGGAGAATTTCACAAACTCTTTTTTTCCCTGAAGAATATTATAAAATAATGTGATTCCTTTTTTCTGTAAAGTCTGGGATGTCAAAAAAGACCATGCATACGTGTATATGTAAAGATTGTTAGAATCCAAATTTTTTAAATAGCGTAACATCTTATTATGGTGAACGCGGCACTTTAGGGGCAATTTATATTCAGATTCAATTGTATCGAAAGATTTAACATTGTCTCCGCAATACAGATCTTGGATAAGCGTGATGCCGTGTGAGCTCCATGTATCTAAAGTGGTCTGATCCATAACCAACCGTAATACTTGAAAGGGTATATTTATTTTAATCCTAGGAACAGAGCTCCCTGTAACTTTCAAGAATTTAATCCAAGTCAAGATTGAAACTTTCATAGTCGGTGGAAGATGCGAAGGAATTTTAAGCCCTATTTGTGCTCCAAAAAGCCAAAGATTGGTTGGTTTATGAGTGCAATAAGACGCTTCAATCGATCCCCAAGTCGTGGACGGGGAAGATTGAAACCACTCTTTCAATTGCGTTAGCCCCGAGCTATGGAAGTAATCTTGAAAATCAATGTAACTTACACCCCCCTTCATTCTATGCTTTATCAATTTATGGTGTGCGCATCTTGATTTTTTACCTTTCCATACAAAGTTGGATAGAAGTGATTGGAGAGATTTAAAAAAGCTTATAGGTAATGGGATGGTTATACAACAAAATAAATATAGGACTTGAGGTAGATGGACCATTTTGAACGCCGAAAGCCTACCCCACCAAGATAGTTCATGTTTACTTAAGTTAAGGAGATCCGATTGTAATTTCTTTTTGAGGGGCACATGGTTATGCATAAAGAGAGATTTAGTATTTTTGGTTAGATGAATACCCAAATACGGGGTCTCAGAATCCTCCCAGGAGTAGGGAAACTGATGTTGTAAAAGAGAACCAGTCGCGGCATCTATGCCTATGTCGAGTATGGATGACTTAGATGTATTCACTTTGTAATAAGAAACCCTACTAAACCAGAATAATAATTTCTGCACTTCAGTCAGGGAGGCGAATGGGCAAGTTAGCATCAATATTACATTGTCAGCAAACAGGCTGATCTTGTGAGAGTGTGGGCCTATAGTTACCCCGTAAATTTCGGAATTGGATCTTACGTGTTCGGCTAAAGGTTCCATCATCAAATTAAAAATTAAGGGAGATAAAGGACATCCCTGTCTAGTGCCATTGGATATAGGAAAGGATGGAGACAGTATGTTGGAAGCCAAAACCCGTGCATTAGGTCTAGAATAAAGGGCTAGTATGGATTGTAATATAAGGCCTTCAAAACCAAACTTTTGAAGAGTCATAGTCATATAGTTCCAATTGATCCTGTCAAACGCCTTCTCTGCATCCAGGGATAGGAGCAGAGAAGGCGTTCCCGTGACATTCACATTATGAATAACATTAATTAGTCGCCTGGTCGCATCGGAAGCTTGACGGCCCTTGGTGAATCCAGTCTGATCAATATGAATCAAGTTTGGAAGAATATCGACTAGTCTATTTGATATAGTTTTGGCAAATATCTTAACATCTATATTAAGCAGGGAAATAGGACGGAAATTCGAGGGAGATATCGGGTCTTTACCAGGTTTGGGAAGAGTTATGATTAGCGCAGACAACATTTCCTCCGGAAAGGAGGAAGCAGAGGCAGAGTGATTAAATACATCCTTCATATGTGGGATTAGCAATTTTTTAAATAATTTAACATATTCACCAGTGAAGCCATCTGGACCTGGCGCTTTGGCTCCAGGCAGGGAATCAATGGTGTGCGACAACTCCAGAGCGTTAAAGGGAGCATTTAGAAATTCAAGATCGACTGTAGATAATTTGGGCAAGCTTATTCGAGCAAGGAACGATTGAATATCATCGGAGGAGGGTTGGTGTATAGTATCACTTCTATTAAGATTATAAAGATTGCTGTAATATGAACTAAATTCATTCGCTATTTTCTGAGGATGTATTATTTTGATCTTAGTGGCAGGGTCGATCAGATATGGAATTTTAGTTTTAGTCCTATAACCTTTGATACGATTGGCCATCATTTTACCTGCTTTATTACTAGTGGCGTAGGAGTTCGCTTTTAATCTTCTAAGTTTAAAGTCATAAGATTCCATTAGCATAGATCTTAAATCATGCCTTAACGTGAAAATTTCAGACCGTAGGGTAGGCGAGGGATCATCTCTATTCATCGCATCTAGAGTATTTAGTCGTGAGGTTATAGCATCAATTTTTTTATTGCGCTTCTTCTTAGCTTGCGATCCAAGTTGTATAAAAAGACCCCTTACAAAGGATTTATGTGCGTTCCATAATACCGCCGGGTCGGACACCGTCCCCACATTATCCGAAAAAAACTCTTCAATTTTCCTATTCATATATTTTATGTTATCGGGTTGTTGCAGAAGATAATTATTCATGCGCCAAATGTAAGATCCCCGATAGGAGTTAGCGTTTTTTATCTTGACGCTGACAGGGGCGTGATCCGACCAGGTAATATCATGGATACGTGTTTCAAGTATATTTTGGAGCAACCACCTGTCAGTGACAAACAGGTCCAATCTGGAATATGTATTGTGTCGGGGAGAATGGAATGTAAAATCCCTCTCTGCCGCATGAAAACATCTCCACACGTCATATAAATCGTTTTCTGTAAAAAATTTGGATAGCGGAGAAGCAAATCTCTTTGTACCTGAGGAAGAATCGATGTCTACATCAGGGACTAAATTAAAGTCACCACAAATCATAAGGTGACCCTTTTGCAATTCTCTTATTTTCCTCAATACCTTTTTATGAAATTGCATCTGCCTGACATTTGGTGCATATACATTCACAATAGTGTAAGTTATATCATCAAGTGTGCATACCAATATAACATATCTACCACCTGGATCAATGTAGGATTGTAACAAATTAAAAGCCAAAGTGTCCCGAATTGCAATTAAGACTCCCCTCTGTTTACATACAAATTCAGCTTTAAAAATATGAGGGAAGTTCTTGTGTTTGCATTGCGGGGCCTTATCTACAACAAAGTGGGTCTCCTGAACACAAAGAACGTCGTACCCCCCAGATAGAGTAGTTTTCCAAAGAGATGACCTCTTAGCTGGGTGGTTCAAGCCATTTGCATTGATAGAGAGTATATTAATGGACATAGTGTCAAGATGCAAGATACAGATAATAGAGTACTTACTTGTTAATAAGATCTGTGGTGGTAGAACAAAAAGGGGAAACCAGACGAGACAGAAGGCTGACACAAAAACAGACGCGACTTACTTTGCTGAGGACAGACGATTACTCGATGAAGACTAAAATAAAATAAAACAAAATGAATAAAATGAACAAAATGAACAAAGTGAATAAAAGTGGATGTCAAAAAAAAAAAGAAATCAAAACAAAATGATTAAAACAAGTTTGACAAAACAAACACTATGGGTAAAATAAACAAACAAATAAATCAACAAAAAAATGGGTAAATATGTACCCAACAGAACTAATTAATAACTCGGTATATAACTATTGAGAAAAATTCTCAACAGAGTTTATACAAGTCGGGAATAATCCATCCGACCAATAGAGGGGAAAAGTTTAAAGTCAGTGAAAAGACAAAAAAAAGGAAGCGCAACAGACACCGGGGGGTGTATGTAGACATTGCAATACGAGAAAAAGGGTAAAATGAGAAAAAACAAAAGGAACATGGTGTCTTTGTATTAGTTTCACTTCTCTTTGGGGGGAAAGTATCCACCGTGTTTATTGTTATTCATCCTTGGATCTCCTTTGAATGCGTGATCCGCTGTAGACATCGCAGGGGTTATTCCCCATGCATGCAGAAGTTTCATGCCGTCGTGATGATTGGACACCATATTGGTTATTTCATCTTTAGTAATCAGTAAAGTAGCTGGATGTTTCCATTTATAAGACAGTTTATGCTCTTGTAGACACTTTGTGACAAACCTCAATTGTCTCCTCAGAGCCAATGTATGTTGCGACAGGTCAGCATATAATTGAATGTTTTTATACGGTTCCGGCAATATCTTTAAGATCCTGGCTTTAGTGAGCAATTTTTCCTTGGTAGGGAAGAAATGGACAGCCATTAGTATATCTCTGGGAATTGAGGCATCTAATTGCCTAGGCTTAGGAATGCGGTGGATACGGTCTATCATGAGTTTAATCGGAGGTATATCTGGCAATAAATTAGCAATCAAATCCGTAGCATATCTGTTTAAATCGATTGGCATAATGGACTCTGGGACACCTCTTATTTTTACGTTGCAGCGTCTCGATCGGTCCTCCAGGTCTGCCAGCTTAGACTTAATCCAGTAGTTCTCCTCCGCTTGTTCCTTACAAGTTGTAACCAGATCATGGACAGTCTCGGATTGATCCTTCACTTTATGTTCCACATTGAGAACCCTGTCACCCAGACCTTTTACCTCCAGAGAGAAATTATTCACCAAGGTGGATAAATGTGACATAAGAGAAGATTGAAGGGAGACAAGCATAGCTTTCATTGTGGTGTCCATTACAGGCAGACCAGTTGTGGGATAGTCAAATATTGATGACGCAGTTCCAGGCCCTGACACAAACTGACTGACAGCTGCCATATTAGATTGCTGAGTATGCAATCCGTCATCAACCTTCCTTCTAGATTTTGCAGGGCTTTGTGAAGAAGGGCTATGTAAAGGAGAGGCGGGTGTACGGTCTCCACTCACCTCAGAAAGCAGACAGCTGGGGGCATCGTCAGGCAAGTCAGTGTATGGCTGCGGTTGTAAAGCAGCTGCGTCACCTCCGCCTTCCTGCGATCTCTCTCCCGCCTGGTCCGGCGCTTCAAAGAAGCTAGTCAGCTTCTTATTATGTTTTTGTTCCTTCCGTTTGTTCCGCTGTGTCGGGTCCATCGCAGTACACACGATCGTACCTTTAGTTTTTTCGATCGCCGTATCGAAAGGGATCGTTTTGCCGTGAATCCCCGGGTACCTGTCAGAGCCTCTCACTTAAGCGGCCATCTCGGTCGCGCGCAAGCCACGCCCCTCCAAGAGTGTTGTAATTTGAGCCCATTTATTTTAAATGAGTTCAAATTGAACCGCACCACACCAAAAATATGCATGCACCTTTTTTGAAGCCACACTGCAACCGGATTGCATGGCTGTTACTGTATGTACCATGCGATCTGGTGTGATACGTTGCAAGCAAAAGCACAGCGCTCTCCAGGAGGTGTGTTAAAGGGTTTGTAAAGGTTTGTTTTTTATTTTCTAAATAGGTTTCTTTAAGCTAGTGCATGGTTGGTTAACTTACCTTTTCCTTCGATTTCCCTTCTAAATGTCTTTTTTTGTCTGAATTTCTCACTTCCTGTTTCTCCTCAGTAAGCTTGCCCCCATCATCCGACCCGTTCTGGCTGGGGGTTAGTCAGCCAGAACAGCTTACTGAGGAGGAACAGGAAATGAGAAATTCAGACAAAGAAAACAAAGAAAAAAACATTTAGAAGGGAAATCGAAGGAAAAGGTAAGTGAACAATGCACTAGCTTAAAGGAACATATTTAGAAAATAAAAAACAAACCTTTACAACCCCTTAAATCGCCAGGTCATTGGGTGAAAACAGGGGGAAAAAAAGCCTAAAAAAAGAAAATTAATGCAGCCACCATATCTAATATTTGGTAAGCTGCAATATAATTACACTTTTGATTTTGGGTTTAATACTGCTTTAACCCCCCTGACCCTTGCTTAGCTGGTCCTGTAGATTGCTTTATTATAGCCTCTGAGTCTTTGGAGGATCTTTCTTTGTGAGAGTGGAAGGAGCACCCTGTGTGTGTAACACCTGTGATACGAGACTGTAACCTCTGGGGAAGATGGCTGTGAGTTGATTTGTGAGACATTGAAGTGCTCTGGACTTGTGGGACCACTGTATGGGGAGTCTTGAGAAGGAGGAAAGTGTTCAGCACTGTGGACTTCTGTCGGTAACTGCTATTTGCACTGAACAGTGCTTGTGACCTTTAGGCCTTGTACTCACGACCGGATCTGTGCGCTGAAAACTGTCTGCCGGACAGTTTCCGGCGTACAAGGCTGATTTTTGTTTGGTTCCGCTGGCTTGTACACACCAGCGGACCAATTTACCGTCGTACCGGAACGCGTGCACGTAAACCACGTACGACGTCACTATAAAGGGGAAGACCAAACTTAATGGCGCCGCCCTCTGTTCCTCTTTTGCTAGTTACGGGTTTGCTCGTGTTAATGAAGGTTTGGTTAGAGCTGATTCGCGCTTCTCGGTCTCCAGGCTTTGACAGCGTGTATTCACGGGTTCAGTGCGTGTGCTTGCGGTAACGTAGTTGTCATTCGGCTATAGGCTAGCAGGTTGTTTCTGCTTTTGCAGTTGCATCCTGTGCGCTCGTATCTGTTTGTCACGCGTTCGTCGCAGGTAGTGCTGGATTTGCGAGTGCTTTCTGTTTGAGTGTGTTCTTGACTGACCAGCCGGCCGGTTTGAAGCCATGATGGAGCAGCAGCGTCAATTTTCGCGAGTTGGTGCTGTTTATGGGATGGCTGCTGGATATGTTCATTATTCCAGTACTTTGGCCAGAAACAGGGGGCGGAGGCGTTTCTGGACCAAGAATTGGTTGCGCCAGCGTGACCAGTTCTCACATATGCCTCTGCTTAGGGAAATCCAGGAGAATAATCCTAATGACTTTAGGAATTTTCTCCGCATGACGGACCCCGTATTCAACAGTCTGCTGGATCTTCTGTCCCCCTATATCACGAGGCAGGACACTGTGATGCGCCAAGCCATCACGGCCGAGCAGAGGCTTACTGCCACGTTGCGGTACCTGGCGACTGGGAGGAGCCTGCAGGACCTCAAGTTCTCGACAGGCATCTCTCCGCAGGCGCTTGGGGTCATCATACCGGACACGTGTGCTGCCATCATCAAAGTTCTGCATGAGGAGTATATTAAGGTAAGTTTCCTGGCTGTAATAATGTGGCCAACTAACTTTATTTTTAATTTCCCAGATATGCTGTGTGTTTAACTTACGTTCCCTTTTCTCCCTATGCATGTTGATATAAGCTTTAACATGTTTTATTCTTGGCCTACCTTCATATTTGTCCCTTACCCAATATTAACCTGTCCAGCATGCTATCCTAGGGACAAACCCACCTTGCCATTTTTTCAAACATGACTTTTTGTTTTTTGTGTCCCCCCCCCCCTTAAAACTTTTTTAGTCCCCATCAGAGGGCTGTGGAGTCTCTTAATTAAGTGGCCCTATATATTTCATTACCCAAATTCTCCCTGCACATTTTTCAAATGCAATTTTAAGACTGTGAAGTTTCACAAGGATGCTTGTAGGATTATGTTTGCTATGTTTATGTGCCAAAGTACTAAATTTCTTTTTTTGTTTGTCCCCACAGCTACCCTCCACACCACAGGAATGGCAGTCTGTGGCTTCCCAATTTGCCCAGCGGTGGGATTTTCCAAACTGCGGTGGAGCAATAGATGGGAAACACGTCCGCATTGTGCCCCCACCCCACTCGGGGTCCTACTATTATAATTACAAGGGTTATCATAGTATTGTGTTGATGGCGGTGGTGTCGGCACAGTATGAGTTTCTATATGTGGACGTGGGGAAGAATGGCCGGATGTCTGATGGGGGAGTGTTCGCACGGACTGATTTCTATGATCGTCTCCAAGCTGGTGGTCTGGCATTGCCACCAGATGAAGAGAATGTGGAAGGACTTCCGTTTGTGTTCCTAGCGGACGAGGCTTTCGGGCTTGGTCCTCACCTCATGCGGCCTTTTCCCCAGAGGACCCTCACCTCAGAGAGGAGTGTGTTTAATTTTCGGTTGGCCAGGGCTCGGAGGGTAGTCGAGAATGCCTTTGGGATACTCACCAACCGGTTCCGCCTGTTCAGGACATCGATACATCTGGCGGAATATAAATTGGACACCGTTGTATTTGCCTGCTGCATTTTGCACAACTTTTTACGCAGGCACTCCCAGACGTACCTACCCGACATCGGTTCTGAGGCAAGACTACCCTCAGATCCCCTTCCCGGGCTGGACACTGGTCGCGCTGGCTTGGCCCCCCAATCAGCTCGTTAGGTACGCGACAAATATGTTGAGTACTTCATGGGTCGGGGGGCCATTGCTATGCCAGATCATATTTCTTTCTAATTCGGCCCCCAAAGAAAGGAATATTCTCACAACTAATAAATAATTAGACCATTGGACTTTATACAGTTGTTTGTCATTAATGCTTTTTCTCTTTTTATCTGTCTTCCTGGTTCTCTAACTAACTTCTGCAATTTTAGTGCATAATTGATTTCTCCACTTTTAGTAAATAACCACATTTGCACAGTATTCACTCATCTACAAACAGGGTATTGAGTCTAGAAATAAGAAGCAACTCCATTTTAAAATTTTGAGGTCAAGTGTTTTAATTTTTGCTTGTTCATGACCACAAAAATTATTTTATATTGTTTTCATTACTCCCTGCTTTTGTACTTAGGAGTCTACAATATTTTTTGGACTTTGTGTATATTTTTTTCAGGTAATTAAACAAAAAATATTATCAAGAATATACATTTTTGAACAAGTTCACAGTTTTGTTTATCAAATATAGTTCGATTTATTGTTTACATATATATATATATATATATAGAATATTTTTGGTGGGGTGTTTCCCGCCTTTGTATTTTTTGTTCTCGGCATATTTTTTCGGCCCAAAGACCTATATTTCTTATTTGTTAAATTTTTTTCACGAAAATCCAAAACATTTCGTAAAAATATTTATACATTTTGAAATCTGAAAATTCGATTTTTAGATTGTTTTCCAAATATATAATACATTTTTTATTTTTTTATTTTTTTTAGTTGTATATTTTTTTTCCATTTTTGTGTGTGTTTTTAAAAACGAATATTTGTTGGGGAGATTTAGGAGTCAAATCTCGACTTCACTAAATTAAGTGATTATAGAGATTTATAATTCTATATATATATATATTTCCTTTTTTTGGGTGTTTATTCTTTATGGTCTAAACTTTATAGTATCCAAAAATTTACAAAATGGACAAACAAAAGAACTTAAAACTTATAAAAATATAAGAATTCACAACAGCAGTCAGTCATGGTGTGCTTTCACACTGGAACACGCCAAAATTTGAAGATACACACATTCCGTGCAAACTCGCCAAATGTCATTGGTTCAACAGACAAATGGCCACATGTGCTATCTGACATCATGGGTGATCAATGTCTGTGTTTTGTGGGAGCAAACCCTTCCTCTCAACTACTTGAGGATGGAGGAGGGGGTTGGACCCACAAAGCACAGACACTAGATATTCTGTGATGGCAGATAGCACATGTTGGCACACTGTGTGTGTATCTTCAAATTTTGGCGTATTCATTATTAAAACAGTAAAAATGGTTGTGGGGGCGGGGGATGGGCGGGGGGTGTTTCAGTCTTTGACACGGCCCATCATGTCAAAAATATTTTTAAAATTTGCTTCGATGACCATCATTCTTTGCCGCATATTGTCCATTTCCGTGCTGCATTCCAAAAGGACATTTGTTACATTCTGTTCCATGACAACCATCCTTTCACGCATATTGTGCATTTCAGTGCTGCACTCCATTACCTGTTGAATAATTATAGCAGCACTTGCACGTGAAAATATTGCCACACCATCCTCCTCCCCTAAAAAAAAATAAAAGGGGCATTCAAAAATTTTAGATTTGATGAGGCCTATCTACATATGTTTTTAAAAATCAAGCTAGGGTGACACTGACCTGATGGGCTTCTCCTTTCCACCTCTTCGACATCTTCTATCACTCCTCCTTCTTCCACCACCTCCCCATCATCTTCTATCACTCCTCCTTCTTCCACCACTTCCCCATCATCTTCGACTCCTCCTTCATCCATCAATCCACCTTCTTTCAATTTGCCAAATTGTTCTTCCGCCACTTGCCCTTCATCTGCTAGAAATTCTAAGTCCAAAATTACTTCTTCCTCCTCTCTTCCTTCCTCCTTTCTTCCTTCCTCCTCTCCTTCCACATTCTCTTCTCCTTCAACATCCTCTTCTCCTTCCACATTCTCTTCTCCTTCCACATCCTCTTCTCCTTCCACATCCTCTTCTCCCTCCACATCCTCCTCCTCCTCCACATGGCGAGATGGAAGATTTTGGCCTTGTCTGGCCCTCTCTGCCTCCTCCAAATGCTGGCGACTTCTTTCCCCTTAAATAACAACAAAAAAAATGTATACTCATCAGCACACAGATATTGGAGAGCAGAAATCGCACACATTGCTTAGAAGAGGCTTTCATTTATTTACTTTTATCTTTCACCAAACCTACATTTTTGAATGACTTCTATGGCAAGCTCTGATCCTGCCCCTTTTTAGCAAAGTGACACACATGGATGTCCCCCCTAAACTGTATTTCTGGGAGACCCTACCAAAACCCAAATTTGATTTGGGGAGACACAGGTGCTCTGCATTGCAGATGTGAAAACATCTGCTTTATTACCACTGTTTTTAGAATGAATCCTGTTTGCCTTTCCCATTCTCCTAATTCTATTTTTTATAACTAGCTTTTACACAATGTTTACAAACAAAGTTTTTGGCCAGTGAGCCATGTCCAGGTGTGTTGTTCCTGGAATAACCGAGCCTTTCTGAGAAACTAGGTGATGTTACGTGGTTTACTAACAACACTATTTGTAAATATGTACCGTATTTATCTGTGTATAACGCGCACTTTTTTCCTCTGAAATCAGAGGGTAAAACATGCCTGCGCGTTATACGCCAATATCATGTTCTACCAGCAGGGGGCGAGGATCGGGACATGGCCATGGAACAGCGCTCTCTGCATAGTCTAAAGTTAAAAAAAAAAAAGTTACTTGCCAGCCCCTTGTACACTGCTCTTCCTCTGTCAGCCTCATTTTAAAACGAAGCTTGTAAATGTATATATAGCTCCGTTTTTTCAGGCTGCTCTCCTCCTCTGAGTGTAGCTTTGATTGGAGGAGAGCAGTCACATGCCCATCAGGGGAGAGAAGTCATGTGACCAGATCAGTGGAAAAAAAACGGAGCTATTAAGGTAAATGGAAGCTTCGTTTTTGCAATAAGAGACACAGGATTAACAGTGTGGTAGGGGCTGACAGTGATTTATTTTATTTTATTTAACTATGGAGAATGCTGGCAGCACTGTCCCAGGAGACTGGGGGTCTCCTGGGAGTGCAGGGGGGCTGTGTACTGAATGGGGGGATTGTATAATGGATGGGGGCTGTATACTGGGGAGGGGGGATGTATAATGTATGGGGGGGGATGTATAATAGAGGGGGGGCTGTATAATGGAGGGGGGGCTGTATACTGGATGGGGGGGATGTATCATGAATGGGGGGGATGTATAATGGATGGCGGGGCTGTATAATGGATGGGGGGATGTGTACTGGATGGGTGAGGCTTGTACTGTAAAGGGTGCTGAGAAAACATTTTTTCCTTAAACTCCCCTCTTAAAATTGGGGTGCGTGTTATACGCCGGTGCGTGTTATACGCCGATAAATACGGTAGGTATTTATGTCATAAAAAATAAATGACAACATGTATTTAAAATTACAAGCAGGCCAAGGAGGCAGATGGTGAAATATACATGGCAACACATTCTTGCAGACTATCAACCCCCCCCCCAACCCCAAAATATATTTACTTACTTTTACGCAGAATTTTAAGTATCTTCTTCATCTGATGTGGCTCCCTCAATTTTAAGTCTGACCAGCGTTTCCTCAGCTGTTCCTTGGACCTGGTGATCCCAAACATCCTCTGCATTCTCCTCGCCACCTTGTCCATAATATGTGCCTTTCGGCGGTTAGGGGTCTTGTATGGCCCTAATTCACCATCATAGTCCTTCCTCCGCATGATGGAAACTAACTCCACCATTTCCTGGAACCGCATATTAGTGGCTTTGTATCTTCTTTGCCTAGATCGGGACGTCCCTGCCTCTGTCCCTTCACTTGTGGCATGAGAGCATCGTGCCCGCTCGTGTGACATCGCCATCTTTCCTTTCCCACAGAGATTATGGGCGGGGAAAAGAGGAATTGTTACGCCATGGGCGGAGACGAGGGCGGCTTTTAATACATACGCGGAGTGTAGAGAATGCAAACAACGTGTTTACGTAGGTTACGCGGAGAATCTTCGAGCGCATCCAGAACATACACAGTTAACGCCATATTTCCTAAACACATTGATTAGGGGCCTAGCAAAGGTGACGAGGGCGGGGTTTAATAAATACGCGGAGTGTTTAAAAGGTGCACGCCGTGATTACGCATCTTACGCGGTAATTAGGCGAGCGTGAGAAACGAGGAGCGAGAGACAGGAAGGTAAGGAAATTAAAAATGGGATCAGCAGAGGCCTAGAAAATGTAGACCCATGGGATGGGGGTTTGGGCTGTTGGTTGCACCCTTTTTAAGCTATTCTGTCTATGGGGTACCACAATGTTATTTTGGTGTCCAAATGCTTTTGGACACCTCACAAAATAGAGATGTGAACAATGCTGTACCTCATTGACAAGTTTTTGAATGGTGTATTCAGATCAGGCAAAGTATTGTTCAAGTGTTGGTTGTACAGAGGTCATTAGGAAGTGTCTTTTATGTCATCCATTGTCAGGGGCATGAGATCTACACATGAAAGAGTGCCTAGATGAATACTGTCATTTGTAATCATTGTTTATTTTTCTATATTAAAAATAGTTACTGCAATGTTAACAATGGCTCTGCATCTAGCAAATCAATGTTTGGTACAACCAATGTGGCCGAGCTGCCAATCATTGTTTAAACAAGAGAGACTGTGTTTGTAATTAGATATAGGTAATAAATTTGAAGACACATATTATATCAAGGTCAACGCTGATCCTTTTTAATACCTATTTTTCTTTGGTTTATGTTTTGCGAATCTAGACTCAAAAAGAAATATCAAAATTCACAACGGGAAATGGACCTCCTACAAACTAAGGAAGCTATAGAGGCGTTACTAGAGAAATTTCAGGACACGCCCATCCTGTGGAATTCAAAACACTCTTTATATTGTAATAAAGATGTACGAGCGGCAGCACTAGAGGAGCTAGCAAACTATATGCAAACATGGGTGCCAGGATGCACTGCCAACATGGTGAAGGATAAACTTGCCAACCTGAGAAGCACATACAGAAGAGCATACAAAGCTAATAAAAGCAAAAAATCGGGAGCAGCAGCAACACAAGCAAAGGAACCCAAACTGTGGTATTACAAACAGATGGCTTTTTTGCGGGATGAAATGGAGGGCAGGAAAACGATGTCTAGTCTTGCTTCCAACCTTTCCTCCACGCTACCTTCCAGCGGACATTCCCCAGATGATCACAGCCCTGCAGAGTCGGAGGAAGAGGGCCTGGCTGACAGAGATGCAGATCTGCCACCCTTCGATGAGGAGGTATAGTAGTTTCCTCTATATTTCTGACCTAAATAATTATTGGTGGATTAATGATTTGATATTGTAAAAGAAAAGCCAAGCTGGGAAAAAGCACAAAAAAAGGTGTACAGACAAATAGGTGTCAGGGATGACAACTGCAGGGGTCAGAAGTAGAGTCTATTCAAGTAATAATGAACAGAAAATACTAAACGAAAAACATGAAAATGAGTGTGGTTTTATTTAGCGAAATTGTAAAAAATGTCCTTTTTTTTGCACACAGGAAGAAGAGATCAGCCAGGAGGTGGCAGATCCTCACGTGTCTGTCAGCCAGGAGGAGGCCGGGGTCAGTGGCAGCCAGGAGGAGGCCGGGGTCAGTGGCATCCAGGAGGAGGCTGGGCCCAGTGGCCTGCAGCAGGTCCCCCCGGCCAGGAGAAGCACCACCAGCCAGTCTTCTCCCCCCCAGGTGAGGCCATCAGGCCGAAGGAGGCAGTTGAGGCCTGTGGAGGAGGCAAGCCTCCGCATGATACAGGAGGCAAGCGCCATCATGAGGGCCCCCCTCAACCCCACAGAGGCCTTCAGTGCCTCCTTGGCACACGATTTGAATGAAGGGGAGGAGGACCAGAGAAGACTGGCAAAGGCCCTGATGAACCAGGTCCTTTGGTGGATGCAGAAGGGCCTGCTGACCCCAGACACTGGGCTATGTGACCCGGCCCGGCTTGCGGAACACCATCCTCCTGCTGCCACATCGACCCCACCTGCAAGAGCCCGTGTAAGATCCGCTGGAAGGCTGCCTGGAGGGAAGGCTGGAAAGAGGAGGAAACGTTGATTCTCTGCCTTCCATTTCCTTCCACATAAAGGACATATTGTTTGGACTACCACAGTTTGGGTTCCTTTGTTTCTGTGCTGCTGCTTCATATTTTTGGGTTTGCCTCCTGAGGCTTGGTAGTTTATCCTTCACCATGTTGGAAATGCAAGTTTGCATATAGTTTGCTATCTATTCTAGTGCTGCCGTTCTTTTTTTTTTTTGTGATGACATTTGCCAAAATAAAAGGCTTTTTGCTTTCATTTGAAAACATGTCTATTGTTTGTTATACTGTGGGGATTATTAGGCAGCAAACCTTTAATAAATATACAATGGGTCATTTACAAAGGACACACTCCTTGGGGGGGGGGGGGACATTTGGTGTGCCAACATGGTTCAATATTCTCAAATGAAACCCCAAAAAAATTATAAATTATATAAAAAAAAAATAAACATGTAAAAAAAAATTGAAGAAAATGGTGACATAACTAGAAACACCAAAAAAAAATAAAAAGATGCACATTCCTTTACAAAAATGACAAAAAAAAAAAATGGAGGACCACCAACAAAAACACACGTCTGGCCTAGAAAACCTTTTTAAAGGATTACATCACAAGCAAGAAATGTGACATTTCAGTATGGGACAACTCAATTGAAATTGCATCAGCAAGAGAACGGGGTTATTCTAGCAAGAGAAGAATTAATAAAACGAGGCAAGAAACTGTGGTTTGGTGCGCCTTTTTAAGACATTGTTCTCTTGCTAGAATAAAAGGTTTCTAATGTTGAATGTGCCATATACCAAACAAACGCGAGTTTTACCTGAACGAGCGCTCCCGTCTCCTCATTTGGACTGAGCATGCGCGGGGTTTTTGTACGCTGCTTTTGTGTACAGACGACCGAACATGTCTGACGGACACGATTCCAGCAGACTGTTTTAAAGCAAGACCAGGAAACAGTTGTTCGTTGGGAAACGGTCTGGCCGACGAATGTTTGCTGGAATCCTGTCCGTTACTGCCTACACACGAATAAAGTGATTGATGAGCGCAAAATTAGTGGTATAATAAAATAAAATAACAGTGAAACGTCCAATTAGAGAAAATAACTCTAATAAAATATGATCTCCAGAGTGATGCAAAAGTGTATAACAAATAGTGCCAGGTAAGCACAATGGATCTGAAAAATCCAATGTGTAAAATGATACTAATAATGAAAAAATAATAAAAAATCTATAATATAAAAAAATGTAAAAAACCAATTGTGACAACAGTTCATATGTGACAGTTCATGAAACACAGGAGTGGATGAAAATTCCAAACAGTGACTGTGTATCCGAGCAGAGTGATGAAAAGGATCCACATAAGCAGCTGAGCTCACAATGTGCTTACCTCACACACATGCAATGACAGCATGGTATCTCCACAGATGAAATCTGACACGAGAAACGAATCCTCCTCACCTCTCCTGTAGTAACAACGACTGGGGGTCTGTGGATGGTAGGGACGGCGTCCTTCTGGCTATGTCTGCAACTCCGGTCTTCACCAAAATGGAGGCTCCGTGTGCAAGTGCGCTTAGGATGACCCAAAATAAACGGAAAGAATCTCCAATGGTGAAGTATTGTAAAAACCGATTTATTATCGTCCACAGAGTAAAATAAATAACAGGAGGTTCAGCTAGACAGAGCCTGAACCAAACGAACAGCGAGAACGGCTGTGTGATCGGGTAGGTGCGTCACTTCCGGTCACGTCTTTCGATGCCTTACGCGTTGCGTCACGTCACGTGACTTCATCAGAGGCTAGTGATTGGCTGAGCTATCTACACCTTTATGCAGCTCAGCCGGAAATGCAATTGCGGCCATTTTGGACCCTAGTTACCATCAAAACACATCGCGGCCATACTACTGATGGGTACAGCAGATGGAAACATGTGGGCATTGATGGCAGAAGTATACTGTATCGAAAAATGTACAAAAACCGTGTTGTGAGAGACCATGAGGGCCTAACATGGTCTAAACTCAACACAAAAAATAAAAATAAATGTCATATAATGCAAAATTCTATATGGGTATAATACAACCTGGCAAAAATCATTTAAAAAGAGGATAAATATCCAGAATGGATAAAATTTATCATTTAAGGATTAAAATACATTGCAGTACCGTCTAATCAGACAGAATCAATATATTATCCATTTATTATAAAAACAATATAATAAAATATTTAAAATAGTTATATTTAAGTTTAAAACTTTAAAATATAAAAAGAGATGGTAGTGAACAGGGTCACCCTTCTTAATGGTGATACATCATGATATTTCATTTATGGGGGAAAAATCAGCTTGCAATGTCTGGTATATGTATGGATAAAGCGAAAAAAGGGGAAAAAAGAGTCTAGCAAGAAAAACTAGACCAAAGTGACGCCTCATTCCCTTTATCACAACCTCATTAATACAATAATAAAGTTTCAATTAAAAATTGCTTAAAAAACAATTAACATCAAAATCCACATTAAGGCCATCCGGCACCAATGTGTGGAGGGTATGTATCCATTGAGACTCTTTCTGACTGATGGTCCTAACCAGATGGGCTCCCCTCCATGGCTTTTTGAATTTGTCAATGGCCCAAAAGGATAAATGACGTGGATCTTTGTTATGGACTTCAGCAAAGTGTCTGCTGACACTATGCTTATCGAAACCTTTTAGGATGTTCTTAATGTGTTCCTTAATACGGACCATTAATGGTCTTTTGGTTCTACCTACGTATTGGAGCTTACAAGTACATTGTAGTACATAAACCACACCCTCAGTGTGGCAACTAATAAAATCCTTGATGGGGTACCACGTATTGGTATAGGTCCCCAAAAACTCTGTTCTTTTGAGTTGTGGGCCTTTTGCGTGTAAACAGGCAAAACAGTACTTACATGGAACAAACCCTTTTGTATTAAAAAATGTGTAGCCACTCTTTGGGGGAGGGTCTACTACATTTTTAACCAACAGATCTCTAATTGTGGGTGCTCTTTTATACACAATATTCGGCCTAATTGGTAAAATGCTTTTTAGATGTTTATCTGTTGTTAAAACATGCCAGTGTTTTCTCAACACTTTCTCCACATCCTTGTGTTGGATATTATAGTCCAAGATAATGGCTGGTGCTTCTGCTTTTTGTTTGATTTTTACATTTCCTTGTAACATCGAATTCCTGTCAAGATCCGCCACAGTTTGTATTTGTTGTTGTATGAATTGATCAGAGTATCCCTTCTTTTTAAACCGTTCTCCAATAAATTCAGCCTGAGTACGAAAATCTATCTCCTTTGTGCAATTGCGTTTGATCCGAACTAGCTGCCCTTTTGGGATATTCAGTAACCAAGATCTATAGTGGCAACTCTTTAATGATAGGTAGCTATTCGTGTCTACACTTTTAAAGTTGGTCTTGGTAATCAATCTCTCTTTCGAGATCGTGATATCCAAATCAAGGAAATTGATAGATTTATCACTCATATTTACCACTAATTTAATGTTTTTATCATTTGTGTTGAGGTTTGAGAGAAAATCTTCCAGAGTGTCCTTAGTGCCATTCCAAATAATCAATACATCATCAATGTATCTTTTGTACATGATGAGTTGTGGTGGCGTGTTGGAATAGACCACACCTTCCTCCCACTCGGCCATGAATGCATTAGCCACAGATGGTGCAAATTTAGCGCCCATGGCTATACCCGTCTTTTGATTATAATAGGTCTGGTTATACCAGAAATAATTGGATTTTAAGCAGAACTCTAAACACTTGATTAAGAACTTACGCTGCTTACATGGAAGAATGGTGTAATTTCTCAGAAGCCATTTAGTGGCACTACAGGCTTGATGGTGTTTCACGATTGTGTACAAGGATGACACGTCTGCAGAGGCTATGATTGTACTGCCTTCTGTGACAGGTACTTCCTCTAATAGCTGCAAGACATGCTTAGTGTCCCTTAGATACGATTTAGTTTGCTGGACAGCTGGCTGCAAAAAATAATCAAGATATTGACCCATCCGGGCCGTAAGGGAATCAATCCCGTTAACAATCGGTCTACCGGGGGGATTAATCTTATCCTTGTGTAATTTGGGGATAGTGTAGATGACAGGAATTCTACAGGTTTCTGGTAGCAGAAAAGTCGCTTCTTTTTTATTGAGAATGTCCCTTTTGAGTCCTAAACGAATCAACTGTTTTAGTTGTGTTTTATAATGCACTATGGGGTTTCCGGGTAGTTTAGTGTATGTCTCTTCATCCATTAATTGGCCAAGAAGCTGTTCATGGTATTGTTCTTTGGACTGTACTACTACCCCTCCCCCTTTATCAGCCGGGCGGATAACAATGTCCTTACGCTTTTTTAGACTTTGTATCCCTCTTTTTAAATGTGGAGGGTCTGAGACATTTTTCAATTTAAGCTGATCCAGATCTTGTAGCACTAATTTTTTGAACACCTCTATATGTTGGTTATTGCCTACTTGAGGATTAAACACAGAATTGTTACGTAAAGTACTGTGTTGTATGGCATTTCTTACTGGGGATGTGGAGGATAAACCTTTTATTGGGTTTCCAATGAAGTATTTTTTTAATATTAATCTTTCTAATATATTTTTGGATGTTAATATATGTATCGAACTTGTTTAAGTTTTTTATTGGTGCATGTTTAAGGCCCACATCCAATACTGCTAGTTCATCTGCAGTCAGAGTTTTACCACTTATGTTGAAGACCCCCTCTCCTTTTCCAATCTCTTTCTTTTGGGATCTCTTTCCCGCTCTACATCCCCGTTTTCTTCTTCTGGTGTGCGGGTGGCTACACATTTTTTAATACAAAAGGGTTTGTTCCATGTAAGTACTGTTTTGCCTGTTTACACGCAAAAGGCCCACAACTCAAAAGAACAGAGTTTTTGGGGACCTATACCAATACGTGGTACCCCATCAAGGATTTTATTAGTTGCCACACTGAGGGTGTGGTTTATGTACTACAATGTACTTGTAAGCTCCAATACGTAGGTAGAACCAAAAGACCATTAATGGTCCGTATTAAGGAACACATTAAGAACATCCTAAAAGGTTTCGATAAGCATAGTGTCAGCAGACACTTTGCTGAAGTCCATAACAAAGATCCACGTCATTTATCCTTTTGGGCCATTGACAAATTCAAAAAGCCATGGAGGGGAGCCCATCTGGTTAGGACCATCAGTCAGAAAGAGTCTCAATGGATACATACCCTCCACACATTGGTGCCGGATGGCCTTAATGTGGATTTTGATGTTAATTGTTTTTTAAGCAATTTTTAATTGAAACTTTATTATTGTATTAATGAGGTTGTGATAAAGGGAATGAGGCGTCACTTTGGTCTAGTTTTTCTTGCTAGACTCTTTTTTCCCCTTTTTTCGCTTTATCCATACATATACCAGACATTGCAAGCTGATTTTTCCCCCATAAATGAAATATCATGATGTATCACCATTAAGAAGGGTGACCCTGTTCACTACCATCTCTTTTTATATTTTAAAGTTTTAAACTTAAATATAACTATTTTAAATATTTTATTATATTGTTTTTATAATAAATGGATAATATATTGATTCTGTCTGATTAGACGGTACTGCAATGTATTTTAATCCTTAAATGATACATTTTATCCATTCTGGATATTTATCCTCTTTTTAAATGATTTTTGCCAGGTTGTATTATACCCATATAGAATTTTGCATTATATGACATTTATTTTTATTTTTTGTGTTGAGTTTAGACCATGTTAGGCCCTCATGGTCTCTCACAACACGGTTTTTGTACATTTTTCGATACAGTATACTTCTGCCATCAATGCCCACATGTTTCCATCTGCTGTACCCATCAGTAGTATGGCCGCGATGTGTTTTGATGGTAACCAGGGTCCAAAATGGCCGCAATTGCATTTCCGGCTGAGCTGCATAAAGGTGTAGATAGCTCAGCCAATCACTAGCCTCTGATGAAGTCACGTGACGTGACGCAACGCGTAAGGCATCGAAAGACGTGACCGGAAGTGACGCACCTACCCGATCACACAGCCGTTCTCGCTGTTCGTTTGGTTCAGGCTCTGTCTAGCTGAACCTCCTGTTATTTATTTTACTCTGTGGACGATAATAAATCGGTTTTTACAATACTTCACCATTGGAGATTCTTTCCGTTTATTTTGGGTCATCCTAAGCGCACTTGCACACGGAGCCTCCATTTTGGTGAAGACCGGAGTTGCAGACATAGCCAGAAGGACGCCGTCCCTACCATCCACAGACCCCCAGTCGTTGTTACTACAGGAGAGGTGAGGAGGATTCGTTTCTCGTGTCAGATTTCATCTGTGGAGATACCATGCTGTCATTGCATGTGTGTGAGGTAAGCACATTGTGAGCTCAGCTGCTTATGTGGATCCTTTTCATCACTCTGCTCGGATACACAGTCACTGTTTGGAATTTTCATCCACTCCTGTGTTTCATGAACTGTCACATATGAACTGTTGTCACAATTGGTTTTTTACATTTTTTTATATTATAGATTTTTTATTATTTTTTCATTATTAGTATCATTTTGCACATTGGATTTTTCAGATCCATTGTGCTTACCTGGCACTATTTGTTATACACTTTTGCATCACTTTGGAGATCATATTTTATTAGAGTTATTTTCTCTAATTGGACGTTTCACTGTTATTTTATTTTATTATATCACTAATTTTGCGCTCATCAATCACTTTATTCATATTATTCATTTGTTGTTATTGCAATTTTAGATTTGAGCAGCATTAAGTTTATTATATCATTCTAAGTACTTCATTTTCCACCCTGCACTTTTGGGCACTGCTAGCGCTTTAGTTTCCCCTTTCATACTGCCTACACACGATCGAACATGTCCGCTGAAACTGGTCCACGGACCAGTTTCAGCAGACATGTTTGGTCGTGAGTACGGGGCCTAAGAATTGTGTCGGGGTGTTGTTATGCAACAAAAGCATTAAAAAGCCTTTTAGACTGGATATTCCTTTACTCTGTGTAACAGGCCTTTAGGCTGGAATGTGATGATGCAGGCTTCTGGCCAAGAAGTGTGGCACAATATGGCGGAGTATCTTCAAACAACTACAAATCCTACAGTCCATATCCCATCTCTGGAGCAAGCAGGAGAGGGTGGTTATGGTCCAATATACAGAGGTACCATGGAGAACATAGCTATCCTCTAACAGTAAGTCAGATCACAGCAGCAGTAAAAAGGAATTTGAATATACAGTATATTGTCAACATTGCCCAGTGTCTTTTGCTAAACTACACAGCCACTGCCACTCTCAGATCTCTTCAACATAAATTATTCTGTATTCCAAGATAACAACTAGGAGGGTTTCAAAATAACACAGGAACTGTGCAGATGAGATAGAACAGCTCTAAATTTCGGACAAAATCAACAGGTTGATAGGCCTATAGATGACAGCAACCCAGCCAGATGAAGCTTGCTGATGTTCTCCCTAAGATGCATAACTCACCACTCTTTCTGTCCACTGGCCTTGTAAAATTAATAGCAATACGCAAGCATAATATTTTGAATAGTTCTTAAAATCTATATGTAATATATATATTTTACTGCGTGTTTCTATAAAACATTTTTTTATCATATAATTGAATTGTAATTCTTTGAATTTTTTTTTACAATGAAAACCAGACACACAAGGTACCTGGTTCAAAATAATTAAAATCCATTGGCAACTTTTAAAGTGTAATAAATTAATGTTGACATAACTCTTTTGCCAACCAGACCAATTTTTTTATTGGATTTTCACATGCAGAATTAGAATATATTATGGACTTGAAACATGCAAAAGGCACCTCAAAGTACATATTTTCTTAAAACAGAAGACATTCAATTATTAGATGGTATTATTTATTTTGTACATCATCTTGTGTAAATGTTGGAATGCTTCCATTAATTGTAGTGCACATAAAAAACGATTGTCACAATGTCCATTAAATAAAAAAAGGTGAGATTGTTTTAACTTAATAGATTACATACATTCAAAATAGATTCACAAGAAAACTTAAAAAAAAAAACATACCTTAACTTGTAACCAGGAGACATATTAAAAAGCTTTATAGTTCAGTGTCTGTGTGGGTTTCCTCCTGCACTCCAAAGACATGATTGTAGGTTAACAGGCCCAAGTATGTGTATGTATGAATGTGAGTTAAGCCTCCTACACACGATAGGTTAACCAGAGGACAACGCTCTGACGGACCATTTCATCGGTCAAAACCGATCGTGTGTGGGCCCCATAGGTTATTTAACCTTCGGTTAAAAAAAAAAACTTGCTTTAAAATTTGACCGATGGATTGCTAACCGATAGGTCAAAACCGATCGTTAGTATGCAAAACTATCGGTCAGAATCAAGTCTACGCATGCTTGGAAACATTGAACTTAATTTTTTTCAGCACATCGTCGTGTTTTACGTCACCGTGTTCTGACACGATCGGTTATTTAACCTATGGTGTGTAGGTGTGACGGACCATCAGTCAGCTTCATCGGTTAACCTAAGACAATAGTCCTTCAGACAGTTGTCCTCTGGTTAACCTATCGTGTGTACGAGGCTTTAGGGACCCTAGAGTGTAAGCTTCTTAAAGGGCATGGACTAATGAGAATGTATAATTTATATGTAAAGCGCTGCGTAAATGGAACACATTATATAAGTACCTGTAAATAAAATGCTACAAGAAATGTGCATTTTTGTTTTATACATAGATTTGACCTTGCTTCTAAAAGCGCAAATCACATTGAGTTGCTTATCAATTTACATACAAACCAGACAACTTAAAGTAAGCCAAAGTAGCTAGAATGTAAACATCTTTAGATGTTTTATTTACTGTAATTTGTCAAAAAGCTAAATTTCCTCATATCATAACCAGCTTGTGGGTTCACAAAAAACACATACTATCATGTTAACATTTTTCATTAGTTTAATTGCAATATAATAAAAATTATGATATTGGCTCCTCAGAAAGTATGCTTTGAATTTGTATATGCCAAGGTCATCATGTTCTGTAATGGTGACCAACAAAGGCAGATGCAGCACAAAGATTAATATGAAATCCAACAATAACAGAAGAGGTCATTGTGTGCTGTTTACATGAACATAGAAAGCCTTGTTGTCCTTATATGGAAAAGCACATATTTATATTCCAGAGAATTTAAAGAGCTACTCCACCTTTCACACAAATTTATACTACAAGACATGGCAGAGAAATAGCATGAACAGAACCCAAGCTAGGCCAGGTATGTTCTTTGCTGGTTTTTTGAATTATCGACATATACATTATAATCAAATACAAGAATAACTTCTATAGATATGACTGTGCTATGTGATCACCTGCATCTCTTATTGTAACTAAAGAAGATGGGAAGGGAGAGAAAGGCACCAGGCAACCACTTGGTGTAGAACAGTTTATTATGAACAAGTAAAAAATTCCCATAAAAGGTTCAAATTACAAAGGTGTCAGGTGTACAGTTGAGTGTAACCCGGAGAGTGCTCAAAACAACAGCCCATGTCCGGGCTTGTAATCAGGGCCGATGCTACCACTAGGTGAACTAGGTAGCCGCCTAGGGTGCACTGCCACCTAGGGCACAGCCATGAGCAGTGCCACGGGCAGTGCCACATTCCTCTCCTGTCACCTCCTCAACCCTGGTGGATGTTACCTCGAGAGCCGCCATACAAACTCTGCTGCCAGGTGGAACCATGGAGGTACTAAGCCAATTTGCAGGACTGAGCAGGGACGGACAGACCAGGTACTCCAGCCATGTGCTGCTTGTTGTGTTCGACCAGGCATCTTAGGTCAGTTCAATGAGGGAGCAACACACATCACAGGGGGGTATAGTCTATTAAGGGCAGTGTGAACAAGAAGGGGGCAGTTTGTGTGGGAAGGGGGTGTAGGGTTAAAGGAGGGCAGTGTATACAGGAAGGGTGGTGTAGGGTTAAAGGGGGCAGTGTACACAGGAAGGGGTGTGTGGGGTAAAAGGGGGGCAGCATGTTCTGAAATGGGAGTGTAGGGTTAAAGGGTGGAAGTGTATGCAGGAAGGGGGTGTAAGGTTAAAGGGGGTAGTGTGTATAGGAAGGGGGTATAGGGCTAAAGAAGGCCAGTGTGTGCAGGAAGGGGGTGTAGCATTAAAGGGGGTTGTGTGTGCAGAAAGTGGGTGCCGTTTGTACAGGAAGGGGAGTGTAAGGTTAATTGGGGCCACTGTATACATGAAGGGGGGTGTAGGATTAAAGAGGTGGCATTATGTGGAGGAAGGGGGCAATGTGTACAGTTTTGTTCCTGCCTAGAGTGCAAAATAGTCTAGCACCGGCCCTGTTTGTAATCCACGCCACTGCAGTGGCTCGAATTGAAGAATGTCAGGATGCTGGGGAGGGAGCTGTCAAGAGCCAAAGAACGACCTGTCATACCTTGTAGAGGTAAAACCAATTAGAACATGCTTCCTCAGCCAGCCAGCTAACTAAGTTTTTCTTGGTTTTGTTCCCCTGCCTACTGAGAACCTCTATTTGTAACTAAGGTGAGTGCAGTGGGTCAGTCCAAATTTTTTTTGCTTACAGAGATCTATAGACTCCAGCCTTGCCCGATTATTTTGACAGCTCTAGACCAGTCACAAGAAGCTATCTCCTTAGCTCAACCTAAATAGATTTAGGTGAACAGTTTGAGCCAAGCAAAAGTTTGGCCTGAACATCGCCTGTTCCCCTGTTCGAAGATCACCTGAAATTGCAGGACACTCTGCAGGATGTTTGCCTGCCAAGCACCCCACATTGCACTGTGTGCTGCACAGTGCATTCTAGGGTCCTAATTGGGTGAAGCAATGCACCTGACCGCTGGTCAGGGGCAAGGTTTTTCCTAGTCAGGGCACAGAGCACAGTCAGAGCCATAATTGGATAAAGTTATGATGACTTTGTCCAATCATGGCTCAGTGCTCATAGTGCTACCCCACACTATATGAAAATCATTGAAAACTGGTAAATGTGAATGTATAAAACACACAACAATGTATACAAAGTTAGCAATGTATGTGTGCATCAATAGTGTATCTGATAAGTGATAAAGTCCTTTTGAAAAAACAAGTATATAAATATCACATGATACAACATAAGCGGTTAATCGCACTAGCATAAAAAGAGACACAAATCGGATTGTGAATCAGCCGTGAATATAATAAAGTCCATATAAATCAAAAATCAATCAAGTGAATGAGTGAATTAAATTAAATAAGTGACTTCTTCAGTGTGCAGTATTCCCATCACCGAAAGCAATGCAGGCTTACCAGAGCACGTAGACTTAAGATGACATATGCCACCTAAAGTGAAAGAAGGCTTATAATGACTAATGTCATAAACGATCAATTGCAGAATCACAACTTAATCGATCATCGTATCCTCTACTGGGTAGATAGATGGAAGGAGGTGGAATCTGTACTGGAAATGGAATCCCCAGGCTGGTTTTCTCACAAGTTATCGGAAGTATAAAGAGATAAAAGAAAAAGTGGCCACATAGCGTAATCTCGTCTTGAGAAAGTTTAAAAGATTTATTACAGCTATCACACTTACATTTAGCTGAGATGAAATGCGCTTGTATACAAGTGGGGCGGCAGTGGAGTCACGCGTTTTGTGACACACCACTTCGTCTTGTTCCTTTGCTTTTTTCAAATAAGCCGTGTTAGCAGCTACTACTCATTTTTGGCAGCGCACGGTATCCACATTTTTTCTACCCCACACTATAAAAGATTCATTCCCACAGGAACCTTTTGCAGCGTGTTGGAGTCAGTGACATCACGTCCATTAGGGGCGCATGGGCGTTACACCTCCATCCATGCATCTGGCCCCCTAATCTACATGCAGGGCACTGGACGGATGGATTCCAATGGGGGGGGGGGTGTGACAATAGCAAATGAAGACACCAACATGCAAAAAAATCTCTAAATCTTGTTTGCCGAGTGCACTAAATTGTGCACTAAATTGTGGCCTCATCATACAGACTGTCTCCCCAAGCCATTGTTTACAAAATAAAGAAACCTGCAGGGAATTTAAATGTCATTGTTGTTTACTTTATATTAGTCAGTTTTGCTGCAGCAGGTTATATACATGGTACAGATGCCCACTTTACAGGCAGATTAAGGGGACACCCTAGGGACAATATTTAAAGGATTTTTTTATTGTTTCACTTTAATCTTTATTAAAATCACTGCTCCTTTAAAAACGATCTTTTAAAAAAAATGTTTTGCATTGATAAATGTCCCCCAGGGAAAAACCTGGGTCCTCGTACCCTTTTTTATTGCCAATAACTTGCATATAAGCCTTCAAATGGGGCACTTTTGATTTTTTTAAGTGCGGGTCCCATAGACTTTAATTGGGCTTTTTCAGGTTTGGGTCTAAACGTTTGCGATGTTCAAGAGTTCTGGCGTGAACCAAACTGGGGGAGGGGGGTGTTTGGCCCAACTCTAATCTTAAAGTTGTTCTAAGGATAAAGGGCTAGATTCAGGTAGCACTGCGTAACATTGTGCGGGCGTAACGTATCTCCGATACGTTATGCCGCCATAAATTAGGGCGCAAGTTCCGTATTCAGAAAGAACTTGCGCCCTAAGTTACGGCGGCGTAACGTATGTGCTCCGGCGTAAGCCCGCCTAATTCAAATTTGGATGATGTGGGCGTGTTTTATTCAAATTTAGTGTGACCCACTTTTTTGAAGTTTTTTACGAATGGCGCATGCGCCGTTTGTAAAAAAATCCCAGTGCGCATGCTCGAAATACCGCCGCGAATCGTCAGTGCTTTAGACGCGAACGTAACTTACGTACAGCCCTATTCGGGAACGACTTACGCAAACAACGTAAACATTTCAAAATTCGACACGGAAACGACGTCCATACTTAACATTGCGTACGCCTCATATAGCAGGAGTAACCTTACGCCGGAAAAATGCGCCGGGCGTACGTACGTTTGTGAATCGGCGTATCTACCTAATTAGCATATTCCTCGCCTAAATCGACGGAAGTGCCACCTAGCGGCCAGCGTAAAATTGCAACTAAGATACGACGGCGTAAGAGATTTACGCCGGTCGGATCTTAGTCAAATCAATGCGTAACTGATTCTAAGAATCAGGCGCATAGATACGACGCAGGAACTCAGAGATACGACGGCGTATCTGGAGATACGCCGTCGTATCTCGTACCTGAATCTAGCCCATAATGTTTTTTTTTTTTACCTTAATGCATTATCTGCATTAAGGTAGAAAACCTTCTGAGTGCAGCCCCCCCCCATACTTACCTGAGGCTGATTGATTTAGACCCAGTGTTGTGCATGAGAGCAGTGACTCTCTCAGCTCTCTCCCTCCTCACTGGCTCAGACAAAGCAGTAGGAGCCATTATCTCCCATTGCTGTCAATCACAGCCAGTTAGGATGTGGTGGGGGCTGGGCCGAGCTGGGCTCTGTGTGTCAATGGACAGACAGAGGTGGCTCGACGGGGAACCCGCATGAGTGACCTCATAGCAAGGAGCTTGCTATGGTGGGCACTCGGTGGGGGGAAAAGCCAAGATCCCTGGAGGGGACCTGAGAAGAGGAGGATTGAGGCAGCTCTGTGCAAAACCATTGCATGGAGCAGGTAAGTATAATATGTTTGTTAGTTACAAAAATAAATCAAGGTTTACAATCACTTTAAACATCGACTGAAGGTTTTTATGCAGTACTAACAATAGCAGAATATAACATGGCATTTAATATATTTTTTAAAATTAATATATAACTGGATTCACTTCTGTTTTGTTATATTTGCCTGGAGTTTAGATTTAAAGGGTCACTAAAGGAAAACATTTTTTTTGCTGAAATGACTGTTTATTGGGTATAGAGACATAAAAGTTAACTGATTCCTTTTAAAAATGATTAAAAATTGAATTTAATCTATCATATAATGTGCCTCTAGTTTCACTTTTGATTTTAAAGGTACATACATGAAGTTCCGGGTGAGAGTTGAGTCGGGAAGACTCACAGAACAAAAACAAACAAATCCAGGGCAGTGTTTTGTTTTTAAAATGAATCTGATTGGTTCTGAGGAGTTTTAGACACACAGTAATGACAGCTTAGACCACCGTGAAAATCTCCCAGTATGATGGTTATAAGGAAACAGGCAACCAGGAAGTGTGGAGATCACAGCAGAATTACAGCAACTTCAAAGCAAAAACGAACAATGAGGACATGAAACCAGGACTGCAGTAAGGTAAAGGAAGCTATTTAGCTAAAAAAAAAAAATTCCTTTAGTGACCCTTTAAGTCTATGGACACTTTCCCATGCTTTTCCTTTCAAAATATTAAATAACTGGAAAACATTTCTTAAATACATTGTATAATTGTAAGGATGTTTCAGCTTTAGCCACTTGAAATCCTAACCATAACATCATTAGCTACTGGTACATTTGTATTATTTGTTTTATTCTGCCAAATATGTTGATTGTTTCCTGTTATAAGCACTCAACATTTCCCCATCTGCAATACTCTGCAGACTTGTAACTATTTTAGACATGACTGGTTTCTTAATATAACACCAACTTTTGTATCTAGCAGAGAGCTACATTATTTTCATAACATGGTTTACATTGATTCTGGAACTGACAGCATGTTTGTATCTGACGACAGACTTTTTGATAAAATTAAACCTTTAGTTATGTACATGATAGATTGGCTTGGTTCATCCAAAACTTTTAGAATAACTGCAAACCATGTGAACAAATAAGATGGATGCCTAATTTTTACACCTTTTTTTAGACATGCTGTGGATCTCACTCTGTGGGGCGGACTTACTAACACAGAGATTGCTTTCTTCCCTTAAGGTGAAACTGTTTTACATTAGCAAGATTTAAAAAATGCCACATGCCTATCAGTTTCAACCAAAATTTGTACAAGTAAAAAAAAAAATAGTAAGATAAAATTACATTACAGCATTGCCAATCATTTCAATATGTGCAAGCAAAAATCCTGCTTTTTTGTTACCTTGCACTCAATTGGTCATCTTAAGCCCCGTACACGCGATCAGAGGTTCCGATGGCCTAAAATCCAATGGAATTTTTAGTTGGAATTCCGTTCAAGCTGTCTTGCATACACACTGTCAGACCAAATTCCGATCGTCCAAAACACGGTGACGTAAAACACTACGACGAGCCGAGAAAATTTAAGTTCAATGGGGCCAAATCCACAAAAGAGATACGCAGGCGGAACTGCTGTTCAGCCTGCGTATCTCTGTGCCTATCTTTGGAAACGATCCTCAAAAGGATTTTTCCAAAGTTAGGCAGAAGATCTGACATCTGTAAGACACTTACACTGTCAGATCTTAAGATGCAGTACCGCATCCGCCGCTGGGGGCATTTCGAGTCGAAATGCCGCCTAGCGTATGCAAATGATGCTTAAGCAGATCCACAAAGCTTTTAAGCTTTGTGTTTTCTGCGTAAGTTACGATTTGCACGTGTAAAATTAGGGCTGGTTTTACAATGTGTAAAGTTAGTACACCATGTAAAACCAGACCTTTTTTTCGATCGCCGCGATTTTTTTTTAAATTTGAATTTTTTTTCCCGGCGCGTAACTTTTTTTTCACCCGTCGCAACTTTATTGTCCCGTCGCAATCCACAAAGCCCGGCGTAAATTACGTTTGCGCGCTGCACGTCGGGAAAAATGACGTCACACGCATGCGCAGTACGTCCGGCGCGGGAGCGCGCCTAATTTAAATGGGAA
Organism: Rana temporaria; assembly: GCF_905171775.1. Classification (NCBI taxonomy): domain Eukaryota; kingdom Metazoa; phylum Chordata; class Amphibia; order Anura; family Ranidae; genus Rana; species Rana temporaria. Next base: position 337,841,936 of record NC_053493.1, on the reverse strand, counting down.
TCGCCCATTTAAACTAGGAACGCCTTACGATGGACGGAGTTAAGTTGCGCTGCCGCAATTTTCCGGGTAAGTGCTTTGAGGATCGGTACTTAACTTCGGAAAATTGCGGCAGTGTAACTTAACTCTGAAAAGTTAAGTTAGGCTGCATGTCTGTGGATTTGGCCCAATGCTTCTGAGCATGCATCGACTTGGTTCTGAGCATGCGTGGGTTTTTTCTCTGTCGGAGTTGCACACAAATGATAGGAATTTCCTGTCCTTTTTTTTTCCTTCGGAAAAAAATAAAACATGTTTTATTTCTAAACACCGACAGAGAAAAGTCAGATGGGGCCCACACACGATCAGAATTTCCGATGAAAAAAGTCCATCAGACTTTTTTCATCGGAAATTCTGATCGTGTGTACGCGGCATAAGGCAGTGAATCCCAGTAGGCCATGTTTGCAGGTTTTCCTTTATCTTGCACAGGTGCTTTAAATCTGAGTCAATGGCTTGGTATTTTGGACAGCTATTTTATCTAAAGCCCCATACACACTATCAGTTTTACTGCAGGTTTTCTCTTTGGGTTTACCAAAACCATGTAGTGCAAGGGCCTGCCTGATCGCATACAAATTGAAATTCTTGAGGTTTGACTTCATACTAGATGGTTTTGGTAAACCTGAAGAGAAAACCTGCAGGAAAACTGTTAGGCCCAGATTCACAAAGACTTACAACGGTCGCCGGAGCTGAAGAACGGGGAGAGGTGTGTGTAAACATACCTTCCCTGTTCTTCACTGTGGCAGTGTCATTGATTGTCTGTTCCCTGATATAGGGAAAGACGATCAATGATGTCACACGTTCAGCCCTGCCCCCCTACAGTTAGAAACACATATGAGGTCACACTTAACCCCTACAGTGCCCCCTAGTGGTTAACTCCTAAACTGCAATTGTCATTTTCACAGTAAACAATAGCAATTTTTGCTGTGAAAATGACAATGGTCCCAAAAATTTGTCAAAATTGTCCGATGTGTCCGCCATAATGTCGCAGTCATGAAAAAAATCCCTGATTACCGCAATTAGTAGTAAAAAAAAAATTAATAAAAAAGCAACAAAACTATCCTCTATTTTATAAACGCTATACATTTTGCGCAAACCAATCGATAAACGCTTATTGCGATTTTTTTTACCAAAAATATGTAGAAGAATGCATATTGGCCTAAACTGAGGAAAAAAAAATTATATATATTTTTGGGGGATATTTATTATAGCAAAAAGTAAAAAATATTGCATTTTTTTCAAAATTGTCGCTCTATTTTTGTTTATAGCGCAAAAAAAAAAAAACGCAGAGGTGATCAAATACGACCAAAAGGAAGCTCTATTTGTGGGGAAAAAAGGACGCCAATTTTGTTTGGGAGCCACGTCGCACGACCGTACAATTGTCAGTTAAAGCAACGCAGTGCCGAATCGCAAAAAGGGGCAAGGTCCTTAACCTGCATAATGGTTCGGGTCTTAAGTGGTTAAGGTAGAAAACATCCTGCTGTGTCAAGGCCTGAAAGGGTTAAGGATACTGTACAGAGAAATTCTCTCTGTGCCAACACATATTCTAGTATACTATACCTTTAACTGATTTATGTCCCAAATAGAATTTTTAGTTTTCATTAAAGTTTTAATCTTTTAAAGAAATTTCTTTTTTAACAGACAAATCAAAGTTCTGTTAGGAGAAATACATTTTACTCAACTTAATCAGAATAAAATAGATTTAATCACTTGCCGACCATCTAACAACGATATATGTAGACAGAATGGCACGGCTGCACAAAGCAACGTACCTGTAGGTGCACGCGCCCACCGCCCCCCTCATGCTCCGGGACCGTGCCCGCGGGACTCGCGGGCCTGATGTCCGCGGGTGTCCCACGATCGTGTCACGGAGCTGCAGAACGGGGAGATGTAAATAAGGCATTTCCCTGTTCTGCCTAGTGACAGGACAGTGACTGCTCCCTGTCATCAGGAGCAGTGATCACTGTCGTGTCACTTGTATCCCAGCCCCCTCACAGTTGGAATCACTCCCTAGGACAGACTTAACCCCTTCATTGCCCCCTAGTGTTTAACCCCTTTACTGCCATTTACATAGCAATCAGTGCATTTTTAAAGCACTGATCTCTGTATAAATGTTAATGGTCCCAAAACAGCGTCAAAAGTGTCCGATGTGTCCGCCATAATGTCGCATTTATGATAAAAATCGCTGATCGCCGCCATTACTAATAAAAAAAAATATAATAAAACTGCCATAAAACTATCCCGCTATAACTTTTGCGCAAACCAATCAAAATACGCTCATTGCGAAATATACGCTTTATTTTTTTTACCAAATATATGTAGAATAATAGATATCGGCCTAAACTGTGGAAAAAAAATGTTTTTAGATATTTTTTGAGGGTATTTTAATAAACGCTTTTTTCAAAATTGTCATTCTTTTTTTGTTTATAGCGCAAAAAAATTAAAACCGCAGAGGTGATCAAATACCACCAAACGAAAGCTCTATTTGTGGGAAAAAAAGGACGTCAATTTTGTTTGGGTGCAACGTCGCACGAACGCACAATTGTCAGTTAAAGCGACGCACTGCCGAATCGCAAAAAGTGCTCTGGTCAGGAAGGGGGTAAATTTTTCCAGGGCAGAAGTGGTTAAACTGTGTAGTACTGGGATGTAATGTGGGCTGAAGATGACAGGGGATGCTGTTTGTCCCATTCAGCCCCCCCGCTCACTGAGCATTATTGAAGTTGTTGATTAACCTTCACAACACCGCAGCATCATCCCCAATTCTCCTCCCCTTCACATGGTCTTAATTTGTAGAGATGAGACATGACTGGACCTGAGAGGGCATATCTTCATTGTATACTATTCTGGTTTCCTCATAATTCATGTGAATAATATAGTTCTTATTGAAAATATGTTGTTTCTCCATGTTGAGAATTGTTGTACCTTGATATGCAACACATGTACACTATTTACTGTTAATGTACCTGTTGATTTCTACACCTTTACTGAAAATTAGAATAATGACTATTCGAAGAGAAAATAGAATTAAATTATTAAGGGTTGAAATGATAAATAACACTACCTTGAAAAAAAAAAATCAAGAAACCCAAAAAGTACAATAAAATTAATAAATAAATGTAAAAAAATAAAAATCAAGGGGTATTAGGATCTTGTAGAAACAAAAAATGCATCAAATCAAATAACTAAAGGCACAGGCACGTAGATAATTATCATTATGTGTCTTTTTCCCAATATGGTAAATAAAACTACCTTGAAAAAAAATCAAGAAATCAAAAAAGTACATTCAAATTAATAAATACATGTAAAAAAATAAAAATCAAGGGGTATTAGGACCTTGCAGAAAAAAAGCATCCAAGCAAATAACTAAATGCACAGGCACAGATAATTATCCTTCTGTGTCCTTTTCCCAATAACAGCCCTATTTTCCTGGCTAGCAACAAGTGTACTATATTCTGTTCTCAGGATCAATAGAGGTTGGTCCCAGAGGCATTTAATAATTCACTAAATCTGGGATTTCCATTAGTGGCTCAGCAAGACTGAACATTTTAGGTATCAGTTCCATATACGTATTAAAACGTTGTCATTGTGACAAATTCATCCCTCAGTTAAATCACAAAAAGTATAATAAACTAACCACAAGGTTATGCTATATATTCATCTACAAGAAATTCCACACTTGCTATTATTTTAGTGCTGTTTTGTTTACATTTATATATTAGTCTAGCAGAGGGGAAAAAAAGAACAGCTGGAAGTAAATTTGTCAAAGTGAAACCAAATAACCATGATTTAACATTTAAAGTGAGTATAAAGCCTAAGTAAATGAAGATTGTTTTGTTGAAGCATGGTGTATTATAAACAAATTCCAGCTTTCTTTTTAGTAAAATTCTTGTTTTTACCTATTTTTATCCTGTGTTGTATCATATTGTTGTAGATCTCCAAAAACTTCTTGGCAGCCACTTCCTGTCTACTATGTGCATGTTTTCTAGCAATGGTTGCATGACATTTCTCACGTGGATTTTCTGATGGTGATAACAGTTCACAATGGGGGTTATTTACGAAAGGCAAATCCACTTTGCACTACAAGTGCAAAGTGCACTTGAAATTTCACTGAAAGTGCTCTAGGAAGTGCAGTCCCTGTAAATCTGAGGGGTAGATCTGAAATGAGGGGAAGCTCTACTAATTTTATTATCCAATCATGTGCAAGCTAAAATGCTGTTTTTCATTTTCCTTGCATTTCCCCCTCAGATCTACAGTGACTGAACTTTCAAGTGCACTTTCAGTGCAATTTCAAGTGCACTTTGCACTTGTAGTGCAAGGCGGATTTGCCTTTTTTAAATAACCCCCAATGTCTGCATAATATGTTTTAAATTGACCACTTTTGATCTCCATCACTTGTGCCCAGTACAATGAATTCTTCAAATTCCAACTGTCAATGTTGCCCTACAACAGAGGAAAACTCAACTCAGCTACAAACAGTAAATAACAGAGATATGAAACAGTAAATACCTGCACACGTCACTCTCATAAGACATTTTACACTTCTCCAGTTTGTTTTTTCCTTGATAACTTTGTCATAATCCTAAGGCGCCTTTCACACGGGCGGCTGTTTTGCCGCAGATAAAGGCAGGAATATTTTATGTGAAAATCAAGACTCCAGGCACAGAGATCAGCTGCATTTGCACACCGCGATTACATGCGTTTTCGTGCTTTTACGTGCGGTTGCATTTAACGGCGGTTAGGAAAGTATAGTCACTCCCACGGCTTTTGTCCCTTGTCCCTTGATCTACCCATGATGCATTTCGGTCCTCTGCATGCAAACCTGTGTCTTTGTTCTTTGCCTCAGTGTGGACAAGGGCTATTATGGCCTCATGTGAGAGATCTCTTGCCGCCATCGCCATGCTGCCCTCTCCTCTTTCCTCTATCCCTCTAATCAACTTCCTGTGTCATTCCCAGGTATACCTAGCAACTATGACGTGCTTCCTGTTATTTTTTTTCCCCACATTCACGCTGCTATCCGCAGCTGACAAAAATCACCACGATTACCTGCAGTTATTCGCGGATAGCTGCGCAAAGCCGTTCCTGGACGCAGTGAAATCAATTTTTTCTATCTGCACCAAACTGCATGTAACGAAACCGCAGCTAAACTTAGTGTGTGAATGGGGCCATAGGAAAGCATTGTGTGCTTTCAGCTGCGGTAGAAAATGAGAAAATCCGCAGCTAAAAGCACCATTCTATCCACCCATGTGAAAGAGGCCTAAAGCAGTTTTAAACCCAAAAGCAAACATTTATTATATTGCAGTTTACCAATTCTTAGATTAGATGGATGCATATGGATGGATGGGGATGAAGGAGACAATTAGGACGGATTAGGGTTAACTAAGAGTTAATAAGTGTAAAGAAGAAATACATTTTTTTTAAACGTTTGTATGTTTACTAATGTTGCTTTTTTCTGAGGTCATCCCTTCGATCCACATATGAATGAAATAGTAAATACAATGTAACAATACATTATCACACTGTATTGCTCAATGACACTTGCAAACTATCTGCAGGTGTTATTTTACATTTTGACAACCATTCCTGCTGGTGATACACAGCAAGTCCTGACTTTAATATAAAACACGGACCAACATACTATATATTTTGATCAATGTTTATTATGACACCTTATCACATATTTACACATGGCAGTCCCTGGTTTGCAAAAAAAATAAAAATAGGGACTGTAATTTTGTTCTTACCCACTTAAAGGGTAAATAGCTTCCTTTACCTTTGCAGTCCTCCTTCACTTATCTCATCCTTCCATTTTGCTTTTAAATGTCCTTATTTCTTCTGAGAAATCCTCACTTCCTGTTCTTCTGTCTGTAACAGAGTTATCTGGGGGTCCCCTTTGTTAAAGGGGTCTTCCAGATTGCGATAAGCCCCCCACCCGCAGACCCCCACAACCACCAGGCAAGGATTGTGGGGATGAGGCCCTTGTCCCCATCAACATGGGGACATGGTGCTTTGACCCCCAAAGCATGGATTTTTATGGATTTTTGGGGGGAACTCCACGCCATTTTTTTTAACATTTGGGGTGGAGTTTCCCTTAAAATCCATACCAGACCTAAAGGGCCTGGTAATTGAATTTGGGGGGACCCCCCACACATTTTTTTTTATCAATGACTTTCAATGGCTTTTCTCTGTATTGCTGGGAGCCGACAATTCATTATAGCCGCGAGTTGTTTTTAAATGACTTTTTTTCCTTCAGAAATTACACTTTGTGCGGTTCTAAGCACGGGAAACAAGCGCTGCTTTACAGGCATACTATACACACCCCCTAGGTACGAAATTTAAAGGAATATTTCTCTTTCATTGTTTAAGCATTATTAAAATCACTGCTCCCAAAAAAACTGCAGTTTTTAAAACTTTTTTTTTGCATTGATACATGTCTCCTGGGGCAGGACCCGGGTCCCCAAACACTTTTTATGACAATGACTTGCATATAAGCCTTTAAAATTAGCACTTTAGATTTTTCATCTTCGAGTCCCATAGACTTTAACGGTGTTCGGATGTTCGAACAAATTTATTGCCTGCTCGCATGTTCTGATGCAAACCGAACTGGGGGGTGTTCGGCTCATTCCTAATATATATATATATATATATATTTATAAATACATATATATATATATATATATATATATATATATATACATATATATATATATATATATATATATATATATATATATATATATATATATATATATATATATATATATATATATATATATATACATACACATATATATATATATATATATATATATATATATATATATATATATATATATATATATATATATATATATATATATATATATATTATCTTTTACTGCCTTTCAAATGTGCACATCATACTTGGCCAACCAAGACAGAGTTTCGACATCCTTTATATCAGAAGAGTCAGGTTTCCCATATGGATAAGCTATTTCTGAGAGCTTCAACCACATCATATACATTAATCTGCATGTTGGATATTATGATATTTTGAAAGTCAGCATTAATCTGTTGTAGAGATGGCCAGTATTGATAACTAACCGCTAATATGAAGCAGAATGCTGGCACAGCCAATTTCTTTAAAGTTGTATTAATTCCTGATTTATATACCCCATCAGAGGACATTTTAAGAATATTTTTCATCTAAAAATATATGTGACTGTATCCAGACTTTTCAATCAAAATTATATTTTAGGAAATGATTGCCAAGAAGATAGGTGAGTGGTTATCATAGCCCAAATCCCCACTTCCATAATGAATTTAGTTCTAAAGAAAGCATGCCATGAAATAATACTGTGCTCTTAGCATTAAAAGCAGATCTTTCATGTAACTATAAAAAAATATATAGAATCATTTTTGGCATGTACTATAGCCGAACTACTGAAAATCACACTTGATGTAACTTAACTTTTTTGACAACTACTTCCCATCTTTGTTACTGAAGTTGCATATACTGTTCATTCCTGCCTTGACTACTAGGCCTCTACCATGCAAAATTCTTGCTGACATCCCAGTAATACCGGTACAACATACATGGGTTAATAGGGTTTAATCTAGTTAATCTAATGATCCTGCTAGTAACACACCAACTGTTCTAGAGAGGGACAATGTTCACTTGCTGCACTGTATCTATGGAGGACCGTGTTGTCACCTTAAGCTACTCTCCTATACAGTATATGTTATAGTAATGCAAATATAAGGCAACTTTATTCAGTGGCTGCTGCATTTTATAAATAGGAGAAATAATTGAAACAAATCACTCACAGGACATGTTGCAATCTGTGAAAACAATACAAAAATGTTTTACTCCTACACAAAAGCCTTGTTCACATGGGGCATTTTAATCCATGCCCCATGCAGGGCCATGTTTAATAGTACGGGGATGCACAGGTGTTGCGTGCATCCCAGTGGCGGCAGTCCCAGACCTGTAATTGGGATGCAGCCTCTGTAAGGCCACTGCTCCCAATGTGACACATGTAGAGGTGTGAATATTTGTCCCTAAACGCACCCGTAAACATGGCCCTGAATATAACATGGCCAGAAATGCTGGGGGTGTTTTTCAAAGTGATTTAAAAAAAAACAAAGCATGGAGACATAAATGGATCTTCTAGGCATGTCTCCTAACCATGCATGCATTGATTGGTGCCTTTTAATTTAAATCTGTTTATTTTTTCTATAAGCCTGAAATATCTGCAGCACAGTGGCTAAGTGGTTACCACTTCTGCAAAGCAGCACTAGGGCCATTGATTCAAATCCCAACCACAGCACTATCTGCCTGGAGTTTAATTTTCTCCCTGTGCCTGCGTGGGTTTCCTCCTACACTCCAAAGACATGCAAGCAGAGGCGGCTCTAGGCTTAGTGAGGCCTTAGGCAAAACTTGACATGGAGCCCCACTCACACCCATCATGTGAAAAATAATTCAAGAACAAGAGCCTCTTCCCCACAACCCTGGACGGTGGTTGTGGGGGTCTGTGGGCAGGGGGCTTATTGGAATCTGGAAACCAGCTTTAACAAGGTGGCCCCCAGATAATGCTTTTTAATAACTAAGGGGCGGGGTGATGTCACCTGGTGAACCCGTCCCCTTGTGACATCATTGACTGAGGGCATGCTGGGTCATTGACGTCACAAGTGGTGGTGTCACCGATAGTCACTGGTTGTTAGGGACGCTGGTGGTCCCTCTCCTAAATCAGGGCTCTTAACACTGCCTGAGCACAGCAGCAGCAGCGTTAAGGTTCCCTGTCTCTCAAAACTGGGATAATGCATTGGGTAAGTTAGACGTGAGGCCGTGAGGCTCCTGTGAGTGTGAGGCCTTAGGCGACTGCCTAATTTGCTTAATTAAAGAGCCACCTCTGCATGCAGGTAGGTTTATTGGCTCCTGTCTAAACTGGTCCTAGTATATGGGTGTGAGTTCCAGACTTTATATTGTAAGCTCCTTGAGGGCAGGGACTGATGTGAATGTACAATATAAATGTAAAGTGCTTTGTAAATTGACTGCGCTATATAAGTACCTGTAATAATAACAAATCTTGTGCCAAAGGTCTTTGACCAATTGTTTGATAACGTGTTACAAATGGTGGTGTCATTTTGTGCATTAGGCTAAAAATGAGGGCATGTTTTCGTGGATGTGGATACAAGTGGACATGGTCAGTATGGTGTCCTTCATTTTGAAAATCTGATTTAAAATACTAACTACACTCTAAAAATATACAAGATGACCCACCTTGAAAAAAGCCTGTTCCTAGACAATTTATCCAGCAAATACTGCTGGGAAAAAAAACTGTATGCACGTATAGTATCTTCTGTATGAAGCTGAACAGTCTTTCCTTGAATATGCAATACAGTCTACCACCCTTTGTCCTTAATCAGATGAACAGGTAAATGAAGATATGGCAGTACGTATGACAGCAATGTTATATGGTCACTGTAACACAGGAAACATGCTTGTGAAGACCATGTGGCACTTACAGTCTATCAGTCAGCAAATCTCAGTCCTTTTAGCAGACAGAAAAAACAAATAGAATCCACCCAAACTTCTCTGCACTGCCCTCTACTGTAGGCACTGAACAAACAGAAATGGGTCTGAAGATTAAACAGGATATCCTCTGATGTCTCTCTCAGCTACCTTTTCCCAGACTGTGTTGCAGTACAGTCCACCCTCTAATGTCACACACTCTGCAGGCTTCCAAATGCGTCTCTCATTTACATACCTCCCAACATTTTGAGATGGGAATGAGGGACACCTATTAGCAAACGTATGTAGACATAGGACACACCCCCTGCCAAACACCCCTTAAAGGATAATTAACCAAGAAAAAGGTTAATTAAATCTAAAAGGGATTTTTTTTATCACTGCTATTCCTTTATATTGGTATTTAAAATTTTACAAATGCAGTCATTTAAAAATTTGGCTGAAAGGTTTTGCACTGGGAAACTCTTTTTGAAAGATAAAAAGTGCATTTTATATACAACTATATAGAACAGACCAAAATGAGGGACAAATGAGGGGGAAAGAAGGACAGAGGGACATTGCTTCAAATCAGGGACAGTCCCTCGAAATCAGGGTCAGTTGGGAGCTATGCATTTATATAGCTAATCCATAGAGATAAATTGCAATGGCCTCTTTGGCATAGCCAGAAATCCATTGCACTTGGAAGTGCAGTCGTTGTAGATCCGAGGGGGACATACAAGGAAAATAAAAAACAGCATTTTAGCTTGCACATGATTGGATGATAAAATCAGCAGAGCTTCCCCTCATTTTAGATATTCCCCTCAGATTTACAGCGACTGCACTTCCAAGTGCACTTTCAGTGCAATTTTAAGTGCACTTTGCACTTGTAGTTTGCACTTGTAGTGCAAAGTGGATTTGCCTTTTGTAAATAACCCCCAAAATGTCAGTTTTGCAAAGTTAAACAGTTCTGCAGAACACCTACACAACAGGTAGCAAAATAAAGGTTTCTGAGGTGGCTGCAATAATTCGTAATGGTTAAGATATTTAACAACCAAATTGGCCCAGTGGGGAGTAAGTTTCCTAAAACAGTTTTTTTCCCACAGTAATATAGAATAAATGTAATTATGCCAACTAACAGTGCAATTTAGCTGCACAGCATCACTTTGAAATATTTTATTTTATAGATGTTAATATTAGTGATAAGCTTTTCACCTGGTATATTAATTGTAATGTTCTTGTGCCAAGTAGATTTCATCTTTAACAAATCAGTTACAGAACTTTTTGCATCATCACTGTTCTCTGCACTGTTTTACTGAATAAAAAATAAAACAAATAAACAAGTATGATTAGGTTCTATAACCATTATGTATCATTGCGTAAATGTATCACATTCAATCTATGGTTATTATAGACTGAATGATGTGTATCCATTGAGGTAGTTAAGAATGGAGGCTGAGCAAAAAGGGGTCAGCGAACCTACATGGTGTAGCCTGCATACCTGACCTCATTAAGGAAAAGGTTAAAAAGTAAAATACAAATGACTGGGGCAAAGGCAGTGACAAGCCTGCACTGTGGAGTAAAAAGAGACAACATAATTTTCATGTTTTTAGTATCCGTCATTGAGGTTTATTTGTAATATGTTTTATAACATCTCAGTTGTTTATTAGGTTTAACTTGACTTTTTAACTAGCTTAAATGCAAATGTTTAAGCCACATGCCAAATTCATGGAATAAAATCTGATTTCAATTACAAAAGTTAAGCATAATGTCTAGATTTTTTTTTTCTTAGAATTTAAATGCAGATATCTGAAATGCATTAGTTGATTCCAATTTTTATCCTGAGTTCCCTTCTCTTTTTTTTGTATACCTCCTATATTTTAAGGGTAGACTTTATGTATCATGCATTTTGTCTTTATTGCAGCATTTAATTTTATATTGTCTTTAGGTCATGATACTGATATTGTTAAAAGACCTTTAAGGTAAAGTTGAATAGGTCATTTTAGAGCAGCAGCTTCATCAATATACTCAGCTCATATTATTGATGCACTGACTTCATAGGTAGCTGTCATTCCTGTCTTTGTGATCTATCTGTCTGAATTCAAATAGCCCAGAGCTAAGGAGCTGTGCAGGTGTGCTTGAAGAACAGACTTTCAAAGAGAGTCATCAGGATCATCCCGATGATTTATAATTTTACAAACAAATGGCACTGATCACATTGTTCAATTTTCTGATGTTATCACACTCTTCTGTACTGCAGTGCTGGCATACTGCAAAAAGGAAAATTTTAGCAACTGTGAATTTTATAGGCAGTTTTTTTTTCTATTGGCAATTTGGCAAATGCAATCAGTGAGGTCTGATTACAGGATACCACCAATGTGTTCTCTCAGGTGATTCTGGTGCTAAACAGAAGCCACTAGACATGTGCAATTTGTGCATGTTTTCCGTCAATTTTCGTTATTTTGGTTGATTCGTTAACATACGGATGAACGAACGGTTTAGCGCAATTAATAACGAATAACGATATTTTCAAAATAACGAATATGGAAAACAACGAAGATACGAAAGAAGAAAGAAACGAAAACATAGAAACAACGAAAATACCGAACCCAAAAAAAAAAATATTATTACGAAAAACAAAATGAACGAAAATGCAAACTTACTAATATTCGAAGACCGAAAAGAAAACAACCGAAATGCCAAACAAAGAATAAAAAACGAAAATCAAAACTAACGAAAAATAAATTACGAATCTTCGGAAAACGGAAATGAAAACAACGAAAATACAAAATAATGTAAATTAGCTTTCGTTAGTACTGAAATATTTCTGGACATTGACCAATAGCCACTGAGCGCTGTCCCTTTCCTCTGAAGAGGTTTGTTCCTTCCCCCAATGAGCTTCTTTCTCAATACCTCCTGGCTCCTTGTGTCTTTTTCTGTGTTAGACTGCAGTGCATCTAATTTCTAGATTTGTATTTGTAATATCTGACATATTTTAGTTTTCTTCTACGTCAGACTTCATTCTAGACAGGGTGTGCTAACTAAGACAGTCAAGTCAATCACAGTAAAGTACGAATTACAAAATTACGACGAGTAGTGTGTCGAATAAACGTAAAATGTATTCTAACAGAATTACGAATTCAATAAACTCTACAAAAGTAAGTTTTTACAACCAAAGGAAATTAGACACGAAAATACGAATGATCATAAAGCAACGAAGATATATTTCTTACGAAAATACAAACGCGGCATGATGGAAAATATAATATAAATACGAATAGCAAAACAACGAAAATTAAACCAACGTAAAAACGAAGGAACGAATAAAATCATTTTAAAAATACGAACGCGGCAGAATACAAAGTATAACGAAAATACTAATCTCGATTCAATAAAAAATAAACTAACAGAAAAAAACGGAAATGGAAAAAAAGTTTTACGAATATACTAAAAAGTACGAATACGATAACTAACGTCTTACGAAATTACGACTCGTTACGAATCACGATAAACGAACAGAAACGAAACAGAAATAAACGAAAATGTTTGCTGTGCACATGTCTAGAAGCCACTACCCTATCTAATCATTTGCAGTGAAAACCACTCCTTCCTACAGAGCCATTTATATGGTAGAATTCCCATTAACTTTTAATTGGTTGCTACTTCCTGAGTCAGAGGGGATGCTTGGGATTATGGGAGACAGTGTCAATAATTAAAGCATACATGGAAGCAACATTTCAGTGTCAGGAACCATGAATAAGACCTGCGACAGAAAATGCAGTAGTAAAAATCACACCTTTTAATATAATTGTAAAAATGGTACAAAACAGTAAACTTAGTCAAAACATAGCCAGGGATCGGAAGCCACAGCAGATAGTCAGACAAGCCAGTAAATCAGGAAACCAGAGATCAGCGTGGTCGGAGGCAGAAGAACAGGATCAGGAACCAGAAGGGACATCAGCCGGGCAAAGTCTATAACAGGAACACAGCAGAAAATCTCCAGATATGTTTGACTAATGCCAAGGCATGAAAAGAATGAACAAGGCAGTTTAAATAACCAGAAGGGGCTGGCTGGAGGCTGGACAGATTAGCAGGAAATGATCACTAGGTGAGCCACTGTGGAACGATGAGTACTGACAATTATCCAACAGCTGAGCAGCCTGAGAACAGAGAAGTGAGCTGCTGAGAGCCCAGCCCTGACATTCAGTAAATTTGTTAGGTGCGGATGTAAAATTATCAGCGATCATCTCCTAGATGTTTTGTCCACAACTGTATTCTATCTTGGGATCATGCATTTTCTGTAGTATCCTGTGCTAAGTCAGGAGCCCCAAAGTAATTCCCTTAAATGTGAATAAGGTAAGTCACTGATGGTGACAGCACAAAATCATACTCAGTTACCTGACACCAGGACATTTTTTAAGCTGGAACTTGGTGGAACTCAGTTCCACCGCATTTGGCTCAGGTCTTCTGCTCCCTTCTCACCGCTATCGGTTGTAAACACATATTCGGCTTCGGTGTTTACAAGTAACAGCGCGTCTCCCAACGATCTGTTCCCCCAAGCAGCTCCCACCGAGTGCAGGATGGGTACAAGGAAGATGCAGGTGCCCAGGGTGCAGTGCAGATGCCTACACCCCTACTGGTTGATCTCCCTGCAAGGGAGCGAGCCAGAGTCACCAACAGTGTGTGAGAGGTACTAGAGCCAGCTGGTTGCTTCAGCTTAATACAGCAACAAAAGTACAACACGTGGAAGATGGTGGTGCTTTTAATGAGGGGAAAATATGGGGCATTGAAGGGGGGTTGCATGTAGAGGTCAGAGCTGAGAGAGGGATGAAAGTGAGATGTGGAAGAAGGCTGAACTCGGTAATCTGCCTGCAGAGCACCCCTAAACTCTACACCGTTCATAGCGCACAACCAAACTCTGCACTCTGTGTGTAAACTCCCCCCGCCAACTCTGCACTCGGTACCTAAAGGGGCACTAAATACCAGGAGTGTATTAAGATCCTCCCACTGTTAGTAAAATTTGACCACACCCACTATTTGGTGCAGTTTGGAGGGTGTGTGGGGGTTTGGGAAGTCGTGGTCGAGTTCCTGCACCTATTTTCTGAGAAAAAAAGCCCTGCCTGACACTCATAATGGGGCTAGAAGGAGTACACTAAATGAGGGATGTAACAGGACTAGAGAGAGTAAGCTATACAAAAATTGCAGCCACCTCAATTTATAACTGTAAGTAAGGTACACATGGAAGCAGTGGTGTCACTAGGGTTGGTGTCACCTGGTGCAGTAAAACATGGTGTCAACCCCCCCTTTAATAATTAAATCATCTCCCTCCTAGCCTGCCACAGTGCTCTGACCTTCCGCTGTGGAGTGACAGCAGGACAGAGCAGTAGACACTGGGCAGGCTAGCTTTGGGCCATCAGTGCATGGTCACGGTGCACACCCGAAATCTGTGCACGGATGGGGGTAACACCATTGTGGTAAGATATCAGGGTAGATGGGGGTCCCTGTCTACAGGGGAGATGGGGGTCTCTGTCCTTAGGGGAGATGGTGGTGGGGTATGGGATGGTGTACGGGGCGATGGGGTTGTCTCACTCACTGTGACTGTGGTGCAGAGTCAGGTTGATGTAGTGTGGTACTAGATCCACAGCATGGTCTGGCTGTGCCCACTGCGGCTTGCAGCTCTGCAGACGATCAGCATGGGTGGCCGCATCTTCACAATGCCCCCACATTTATTATTTTATATCATGATAACTAAAGTGGACTTGTCATGGCTCTATACATGTATTGGAGTATAAAGAGGAGAGGTGACATCTATTTATGAATCAAATGTGGTTATATATCTCTAAGGTTATCTTGTACTATTGAACAAAATACACTCACCAGCCACTTTACATGGCAGAAACTCAATGCATCTTGGCATCTAGATGAGGTAAAGACGAATTGCTATAGTTCAAACCGGGAAAGAAAAGGAAATCTAAGTGACTTTGAACATGACATGGTTGTTGGTGCCAGACAGGCTGGCCTTAGTATTTAGAAAACTGCTGATCTACTAAGATTTTCATGCACAAACATCTCAAGGGTTTACAGAGAATGGTCCAAAAAAATTAAATATCCAGTGAGCGGCAGTTGTGTGGGAAAAATGCACTGTTGAGGTCAGAGGAGAATGGGCAGACTGGTTTAAGATGATAGAAAGGCAACAGTAACTTAAATAACCATGTGTTACAACCAAGGTATGCAGAATACCATCTCTGAAGGCACAACACATTAAACCTTGAGGGAGATGGGTAACAGCAGCAGGAGACCACACAGGGTGTCACTCCTGTCAGCTAAGAACAGAAAATTGAGGCTAATTTCACACAGGCTCACCAAATTTGGACAATAGAAGATTGGAAAAACAGTGCCTGGTCTGATGAGTCTCAATTTCAGCTGCAACATTCAGATGGTAGGCTCTGAATTTGCCATAAACAACGTGAAAGCATGGATCCATCCTTCCTTGTATAAATGGTTCAGGCTGGTTGTGTAATGGTGTGGGGGATATTTTCTTGGCATACTTTAGGGCCCCTTAGTACCAATTGAGCATTTTTAAAATGCCACGCACTACCTGAGTATTGTTGCTGGCCATGTCCATCCCTTTATGACAACAGTGTACCCATCTTCTGATGACTACTTCCAGCAGGATAATGCACCATGTCACTAAGCTCAAATCATCTCAAACTGGTTTCTTGAACATTCTTAAACAATGAGTTCACTGTACTCCAATGGCCTCCACAGTCACCAGATCTCAATTCAATAAAGCACATTTGGGATTCGCATCATGGATGTGCAGAAACTGTGTGATGCTATAATGTCAATATGTTCCAAAATCTCCCAGGAATGTTTTCAACACACTGTTAAATCTGTTTTAGAAAGTAGGTTGGCAGATGATGGACTTTATAGGCATAACACATATATGTATTTTAAAAAATAATTATATTTATTACAAAAAGGATACAGAACAAATAACATTATAATTCATTGGCTATTCATAAATGTGCCTTGAAGCAGGAATAACACACCACCTAACTATCATATATAGTATACTTAGAATAGGGGACCAATAGGTCACTTTCCAATGGCCAATGCACTGGCAGAAAAATAAGCTGCAGCTCAGCTCGACATGTTGCACGCATTCACAAGACGCTTCTTCAGGCGCTTATGGCGTATTTGTTTTAAAATCAAAGGGTAGAAAAATAGATGGAGAACAAAGGCGACTGTGGTCCCCTATTCTAAGTGTACTATATATGATAATTAGGTTGTGTGTTATTCCTGTTTCAAGGCACATTTATGAATAGCCAATGAATTTTAATGTTATTTGTTTTGTATGCTTTTTGTAATAAATATACATTTTTTTACAAATCTATTTCCATGTTATGCCTATAAAGTTCATCATCTGCTAACTTTCTTTCTAAAAATCCAATTTATCGGGACGTGGCAATTTCTATACCTTTTTTTTTTTTGTATCCACAGTACCACTCTGTGATGATATGATCTTCACTTGTTAACTCTACGCCACAAGATTTTAGGGGGTCCAATCTCATACTAGGAAGGTGTACCTAGTAAAGTGGCTGGTCAATGCATGTATATTGTATTGTTTTTAAATTAAACTTGAAGTAGCAGGGACAGTTTAAGATCATCTTTTAGGTATGAAAATTGTATTATTGCAGCCTATTTATTTATATATTAAAAGGGTTTCATATGGTAAGTGTTATGCTCATGTTGTAATGAATGAGTATGGTAAATAGATAGTAGATACATTTGTCATATTTGTTGAAATCTGTTGAAAGCTGAATTTATTTCAATGAGGCTGGCAGGTGGAAGTAAATTGCAGCAGTCTAGAGTTGCTTTCATAAATCCCTTAACCACTCTGTTGAACTTGAAAGCCTTTTCGGCATTGGTAGAGAGGAGCAGAGTGGGAATGTTCTTATGATGTCTGCAATGTATCACATTATGGGCCCGAATGGTGTTGTCCTTGGCCTCTCTATTCAGAACAAAGCCAACCAGGTCATTATGTATGAGCTGACTAATGAAGGGAAATAATCTATCGGCCAAGATTCCTATAAAAATTTCAAGCCAGTATTAAGTAGTGAAATTGGCAGATAGCTAGAGCATTATTTAGTGTCTTTCCCTTCTTTAGGGAGAACTATAATCATGGCTCTGTTAGCAGGGGAGGGTTGGCTGTCAAGAATAGCGTTAAATGCTGGGACAAAGGGTTGTGCAAGTAGATGAAAGAAGGATCTGTAGTATGCTATCCAAAACCTAGGCCAGGCACCGTATGTGGTCCTTAAGAGCAATATCAAATTCTTTGGGTGATAAGGGTTCCTCTAAAATTGGACATATTTCAGAAGAAAGACTGGGCATCCCAATATCTGTCAAGTACTGATTAATTTTCTCAAGTTCCTTGTCTTGGGTTAAAGCGAGACTGAAGGGGGGGAATTGTATAATGCATGATAATAGTCTCTGAAACATTTGGCTATGTATTGCAAGCTGTATACAAGTTTTCCTCTACCATAGTCGATGCAGGGGATGGGTGATTTCAGTTTTGCAGTCTTGGCTGGCTTGTTTCCTCATTCATGGATAAACATCTGACCTTGGCTTACTGGACCTTCAGTTTATAAGAAAAAGGATAGTTGGGTCTGTCACAAAGAAGTTGCAAGTCAGTGAGGGTCGAGAATGTGAGAGATTTTGTATGAAGCTGTTCCAATAACACCATCTGTCTATCACATTATCTGTGTGAGCAGTTTATCTATGTCCTTCTTTCAAAATGTTTTTAGCACTAGAGCCTAGGGAAAAAAGGACACCTCGAATGTAGTACTTATGTGCCCTCCCATAATACAAGCAGGGGTGTTTCTGGCTGGTTATTAGGCTCCAAAAATTAGGAGATTTTTAAGGCGAATGCAATTCTGACTTCCTTATCCTGTAACAATGACTCATTAAGTTTCCATTCCACAGCTGAGGATTCAGAGAACCGTTTTTGCATTGCAACAGGGGCATGATCAGACATGGTACATGGTAGAATGGAGGCAGAGCAAGCCCTAATAAGGTCTATTGTCAAAGCATGAAATAAACAATCCACAAATAAGAATGATGGGCAGCATAAACAAATGTGTATTCTTTGTTGTTGTTGGGGAAAAAGTGCCAAAAGTCTACCAAGCACTCCATATGAAGAAGTTTCTTATACTAAAATAAAAAAGGCGTATGATGCCTTACGCAAGACATCCAAAAGTGGATACATTGCTACATTCAGCTCACCACCCACTATCAACATGTTGGCTAATTCCTCCAGGAGGGATTCCATAAAGGGCAGCTGGTTGTTATTTGGGGCATATATGTTGCCTAGAGTGACCAATGTTCCCCGCAAAGTTCCTTTAAAAACAGGAAATGCCCTTGCATATCCGCAAGTATATCTTTGAACAACCAGTTGGTCTGTCTTCAGATGATGGTACTCACACCCCTGGATTTCACAGGTGATGAAATGCTATGGTATGTAAATGGATATCGTTGATTAGTGAGTTTCTGTACCTTTCCTTCTTGCATGTGAGTTTCCTATAACAAGGCTGTATGAGCTTTTTCACACCACAAATCAACACTCTCAATCTTTATTCAGGGATAATTAGCCCCTTAACATTTCAGGTAAGTAGTTTTGAAGGCAATTTAGAAATCATGTATTGAGTTGGAGTCTGAGTATTGGTCGCCATGTGGCGAGGGTACGAGGTAGCAAAGACTGAAGAATAACAACCATTGGGACCCACCAGAAATGACAGTAAAATTCAAGCATCCATAAAGTGCCTCCAGCAAAGACAGATGTTTTCCACATCAATTAAAGGAAATATTTTTTTAGTAGGCACAGTATGCAGTCTTTTACTTGTTTTCATTTGGATGTTGCTGAGGCTGAGAACTAGCCTAGATCTGTACCTAAGTTTCACTAAGCTGGCTTTATCTGGAGCAACTATTATATCATATACATGCATTTGATATACTATTCTATATGATTCCATTGGCTAAACTATACATGCCTTAAATTGGCAATTTTTGTAACACAAATACACAAATATCAATACCAAAAAGCATACTGTATATGGTGCATCTATGGACTGCTGCAAAAAGTTATGTATTCTGATATTGTTCAGGACTGGGAAGGTAAGATTGTTTGTGGGCTTCCTTGATGGATGTGTGTGGCTCTTAAAAATTGTCTCAATCACCCCCTGTGCAATATGGGTGGTAGGTACTACTGCTTATGTCAGTCAGATTTGGCTATCACTAAAGTTAGTTCTCTTACAAGTTCACACTGCATGTGGGTTTGAAATCATGCAAGTTCAGCTGAACTCACATGATTTCAAACGGGTATTTCAGTCCGACTTTGGGGGCGATTTGAGAAACACCTCTACAGGTTCATGCACAGTAAAGTCGGTTTTGCACTGATTTGGATGGTGCAGTTGCCGGCAATAGGCTCTGATTTGACATGCGATTTGAACTTGTTCCAAACCACAGTTCACTGTACATAAACCAATGGAATCATATACAGGTCATTCTCAAAAAATTAGCATATTGTGATAAAGTTCATTATTTTCTGTAATGTACTGATAAACATTAGACTTTCATATATTTTAGATTCATTACACACAACTGAAGTAGTTCAAGCCTTTTTATTGTTTTAATATTGATGATTTTGTCATACAGCTCATGAAAACCCCAAATTCCTATCTCAAAAAATTAGCATATCATGAAAAGGTTCTCTAAACGAGCTCTTAACCTAATCATCTGAATCAACTAATTAACTCTAAACACCTGCAAAAGATTCCTGAGGTTTTTAAAAACTCCCAGCCTGGTTCATTACTCCAAACCGCAATCATGGGTAAGACTGCCGACCTGACTGCTGTCCAGAAGGCCATCATTGACACCCTCAAGCAAGAGGGTAAGACACAGAAAGAAATTTCTGAACGAATAGGCTGTTCCCAGAGTGCTGTATCAAGGCACCTCAGTGGGAAGTCTGTGGGAAGGAAAAAGTGTGGCAGAAAACGCTGCACAACGAGAAGAGGTGACCGGACCCTGAGGAAGATTGTGGAGAAGGACCGATTACAGACCTTGGGGGACCTCCAGTGGAGTCTGGAGTAGAAACATCCAGAGCCACCGTGTACAGGCGTGTGCAGGAAATGGGCTACAGGTGCCGCATTCCCCAGGTCAAGCCACTTTTGAACCAGAAACAGCGGCAGAAGCGCCTGACCTGGGCTACAGAGAAGCAACACTGGACTGTTGCTCAGTGGTCCAAAGTACTTTTTTCGGATGAAAGCAAATTTTGCATGTCATTCGGTAATCAAGGTGCCAGAGTCTGGAGGAAGACTGGGGAGAGGGAAATGCCAAAATGCCTGAAGTCCAGTGTCAAGTACCCACAGTCAGTGATGGTCTGGGGTGCCATGTCAGTTGCTGGTGTTGGTCCACTGTGTTTTATCAAGGGCAGGGTGAATGCAGCTAGCTATCAGGAGATTTTGGAGCACTTCATGCTTCCATCTGCTGAAAAGCTTTATGGAGATGAAGATTTCATTTTTCAGCACGACCTGGCACCTGCTCACAGTGCCAAAACCACTGGTAAATGGTTTACTGACCATGGTATTACTGTGCTCAATTGGCCTGCCAACTCTCCTGACCTGAACCCCATAGAGAATTTGTGGGATATTGGGAAGAGAAAGTTGAGAGATGCAAGACCCAACACTCTGGATGAGCTTAAGGCCGCTACCGAAGCATCCTGGGCCTTCATAACACCTCAGTAGTGCCACAGGCTGATTGCCTCCATGCCACGCTGCATTGAAGCAGTCATTTCTGCAAAAAGATTCCCGACCAAGTATTGAGTGCATAACTGAACATAATTATTTGAAGGTTGACTTTTTTTTTAATAAAAACACTTTTCTTTTATTGGTCGGATGAAATATGCTAATTTTTGGAGATAGGAATTTTGGGTTTTCATGAGCTGTATGCCAAAATCATCAATATTAAAACAATAAAAAGGCTTGAACTACTTCAGTTGTGTGTAATGAATCTAAAATATATGAAAGTCTAATGTTTATCAGTACATTACAGAAAACAATGAACTTTATCACAATATGCAAATTTTTTGAGAATGACCTGTAATACCCATCTGTGATGGATATTATAATGTAAGTACCAAATAGGGTTTTTAGTCCTGGATTTATAAATCTTTGAAAGACAATTCCTCCAGCTTCAAATAGAAATTGATCACTTTATACTGCATATTACGTTGACTTTTATGTACCTGTAAAAAAAAAAATGAATGCAATTATTGAGTCAGGTAAAAATTTTTAAATAATTGTAAACTTTAAAATGGTTATGTGGTGCTGTTTCCCTTTTGCAATATAAAGCATTGAGCCCTATATGTCAGTTATAAAAAGGGGGTCTTGCATGGACCTTAAAGGCTGGTACACACTGGCCCAACATAGGCCTGTATCACCTGGTTTAAAAGAAATCGCCCGACGTTTAGCCAGTGTGTACAGCAGCCCATCTGACAGAAGCCGGTCTAATGTCTGGCTTCTATCGAATGGGCATGCTAGAAAACCAACATTCAATTGGCATCCGATCAGTACTGGCAGCCAATGGCCAGTGCTGACCGGTGTGTTCTGGCGGATGGGGGTGATAATTCCTCTGCAGAACATAATAGCTCAGCTGGGAGAACACTGTACTAACATCACATGGTTAGTACAGCAAGCTCCTTGCAAGCTCCTCTGTTTTTTTTTTCATTCAGCTTGCTGGGTTGAGCGAAAAAAACTGCCTGTGTGTACCAGGCATTAATTGGTATTCTAGTAGACAGGCTTCTATGCAATGACATTTTACCTACTTTAATTTTCCTTTTAACAATGTAATGAACCAAATAAAAAGTATTTTTTTTTTTAATTAGGGGAAAATAGATGGATGTTTTTCTACATACCGTGAAACATCAGACTGTTCTCTAGAAAATATTTTACATATTTTATTACGTAAATTTTTTTTACATAAAAAATATTAGTACAAACATTTTCATTATATAGCAACTGTGTTTCAGTCAGAACAAAGACAGGCATGGGATTATCATAAAAAACAATTAATTTACCATGAAGTTTCGCTAAGATTTTGTAATGTACTTTAGTAATCTTACACCACTCTCAGTAAAGCATACCACTAAAATTCTGAGAACTGCTGGTATTACCTTTTTGTAGATTTGTTATGTTTTCTTTAGGATCAACATCCTTTAACAACTAAGGCCATCTCAATATTATAAATCGGCAGAAGCAAACTTAAAAGCAAACATTCTTTTTTCAAGTTATTCATCTATTCTATATGTTATATTTTATTAATATGAAAACATGATTGTAAGTTCATGCTTTCTTTGGAAGATAATGTCACCATGTGCTGCTGGAGTTTGCATGTGCTCCCTTTGCTTACATGGGTTTCCTCCGGGTACTGTACTCCAGTTTCCTTCCACATTCCAAAGACATGCTAGGACAGTGATGGTGAACCTTGACACCCCAGATGTTTTGGAACTACATTTTCTGTGATGTTCAACTACACTGCATAGTGCATGAGCATCATGGGAAATGTAGTTCCAAAACATCTGGGGTGCCAAGGTTCGCCCTCACTGTGCTAGGAGGTAACTTGACCATAGTATGATGCTGAGCACATTCAAGATGACTGCCCCAACAGCTATATAAATATAAAATGAATTAAAAAGTTTTACTGGAGAAGTCTGTAAGCACGAGAGTGCCCCACCAGTGGGATAAGTCCATCAACTGTTTTTTAGATACAAATAAAAAAGACAGAATTTTTCGTGGGGGGCTCAGAACTCTGATTAAGGACTGTTTAATACTCAATAAAACCAGTCACTGACCTTGCCCAACCATTGTGCCACTCTCCTCCTTACAAATCCTGTATGGAGATGTAAGAAAGGTTGCCGTTAAAGATTATTTAGAAAAAAGTGAACGCTAATGTAAGAGCGGATTTTTATGTGAGTTAAAGTGATATTAAAGGCATTTCTTTTAATAACCAACATGACATACTTACCTGCCCTGTGCAGTGGCTTTGCACAGGGCAGCCCAGATCCTCCTCTTCTTGGGTCCCCCTCCCTCCTGCTGAGTGCCCTAAGAGCAAGCAGTGTCCAGGGGGCACCCAAGCAGAGCAGGCTCACTTCTGAGCTGCTGCTCTGCCTTTCCATTCACACACAGAGTCTTGACTTGACAACTCCCCCTCTCTCTCTTCATTGGCTCAATGGCTTTGGTTAACTATCTCAGCCAATGAGGAAGGAGCATCCCTGGAGAGCTAAGGCTCTCGTTCACATCGTTGGATCGCGATTGGGCTCAGGTAAGTATTAGGGGGGCTTGGGAGGGTGCTTCTGCACAGAGAAGGTTTTTTACCTTCATGCATAGAATGTATGAAGGTAAATAACCTTGAGCCTTTAGAACCACTTTAAATTGGCTTGGCTTGGCTTTATTATATTTTATATATACCTGTGCAATTGATATAAATAAATACCACACTATGGCCATACTTTACTGGCTTGTGTAGTGAGCTTTTTTGTCATAGTGTTTGGGTGGCTGGAAACTTCCCCCTGTCATCTTTGGGAGTTGAGTAAAAGCGGTACCTGGGATCCAGATCTGTGTCTTCAGAAAAGGCAGAGAGAAAGCTGGGAGCACCATGTTTGAGCTGTTTAAGCTTTTATCCCATACAGCCATAATCTCTGGTGAGTTATGCTTCACCTGTGGGGGATGAGCGGCACATTTTGGAGGATTGCTTTCGTTGTTTGGACACAGTAGCAGTTGCATCTTTATCACAAGCTCTTTATATGTTGTCCTTATAAATTTCATTATAATATTGGATAGATATTTGATTTATGTTTTAGGCACCGAATATTTATATTTTTTGGTGCTGCACAATATCTATTTGATATGCTTTTGAAGGTTGGATAAAATAAGGAACTATGTAATGTTGAGTTAGATATGCGGCAACATTTTCCACCTATTCTAGGATAAGTAATATTTCCAGGGACATGAGTCTAGAGCAGGGGTGGGCAATTATTTTTTCGATGGGGCCACATGAGAAACTAAAAATATTTTGGAGGGCCGGGCCAAAAGGCAAAACTCAATACTGCATAAAATCAATTGTATTTCTTTATAAAAAGCAGTAAATATCATTGTTGGACAACTGGTACGAGTACTTGTTATAGACATGGCACAGGAGGGGGACAGAGGCTGGGGACATGGCACAGGAGGGGGACAGAGGCTGGGGACATGGCACAGGAGGGGGACAGAGGCTGGGGACATGGCACAGGAGGGGGACAGAGGCTGGGGACATGACACAGGAGGGGGACAGAGGCTGGGGACATGACACAGGAGGGGGACAGAGGCTGGGTACATGACACAGGAGGGGGACAGAGGCTGGGGACATGACACAGGAGGGGGACAGAGGCTGGGGACATGACACAGGAGGGGGACAGACGCTGGGGACATGACACAGGAGGGGGACAGACACTGGGGACATGACACAGGAGGGGGACAGACGCTGGGGACATGACACAGGAGGGGGACAGACGCTGGGGACATGACACAGGAGGGGGACAGACGCTGGGGACATGACACAGGAGGGGGACAGACGCTGGGGACATGGCACAGGAGGGGGACAGACGCTGGGGACATGACACAGGAGGGGGACAGATGCTGGGGACATGACACAGGAGGGGGACAGAGGCTGGGGACATGGCACAGAGGCTGCAAATAAATCATATCACTTCTTCACATCATCAGTATGCTGTGTCTTCCTCCTGTGCCCCTTTCACCTCTCCACAGATCTGACCTGTGGAGAGGTGAAAGGGGCACAGGAGGAGGACACAGCAAACTGATGATGTCTAGGTAGGATAGCACTTCACACTGCTGCTGGACTGAGGAGGACTCACCAGACAAGGCCAGGGCAGTGGCACTGAGGGCAGGCAGCAGGCGTCGCGAGGAGTCCTACTCCAACGAAGAGAGTGGAGACCAGGGTCCACTCCAGGTCCGGGCACCAGTATGGCGGTTGGCCGACTGCTACAGTCAGTCAGTCGGGCAGGCAGAGCAGGCAGGCAGGCGCACTGGTCGGTCTCCGTCTGCCTTCACTCAGTCCACTCCGTCACAGTGGGGGTGCGTCTGCAGTGTGTCCACTACATCTGCTGCTGTGTGCTATCCCGCCGGTGCCGCTCTCCACAGAGTCCACACATTCTACGATGATCCTCAGTTTCCCCACGCTGCTCTTTTGAATAGGCTGGCAGCAGTGTTGTTAGCGCGAAAATGCGCTTTGATAATTGGCTGCGCGGCGGGTGGTGGTGGGCTGGGCGGTCAGAGAGGGCGAGGCTATGCATAATGTAGGAGGACTAGACGCTGCCTGCACTGCGGCTCACATTTGGATCTTTTTACGGGCACATTTCCCTTATTACGGACTTTTACGAACAGGGAAAAAGTGCCTTTTATTTACGTACTGTCCGTAATTCTACGGACGGTTGGCAACTAGGGTTGTCCCGATACCACTTTTTTAGGACTGAGTACAAGTACCGATACTTTTTTTTATGTACTCGCCGATACCGAATACCGATACTTTTTTTTAAATGTGTCCCCAAATGCAGCCATGTCCCCCGTATAACAGCCATGTCCCCCGTATAGCAGCCATGTCCCCCGTATAGCAGCCATGTCCCCCGTATAGCAGCCATGTCCCCCGTACAGCAGCCATGTCCCCCGTACAGCAGCCATGTCCCCCGTACAGCAGCCATGTCCCCAGTACAGCAGCCATGTCCCCCGTACAGCAGCCATGTCCCCCGTACAGCAGCCATGTCCCCAGTACAGCAGCCATGTCCCCAGTATAGCAGCCATGTCCCCAGTATAGCAGCCATGTCCCCAGTACAGCAGCAATGTCCCCAGTACAGCAGCCATGTCCCCCGTACAGCAGCCATTGTCCCCCTTACAGCAGCCATTGTCCCCCGTACAGCAGCCATTGTCCCCCGTACAGCAGCCATTGTCCCCCATACAGCAGCCATTGTCCCCCGTACAGCAGCCATTGTCCCCCGTACAGCAGCCCTTGTCCCCCGTACCTACTGTTATCACCGCGGCGGGGAACATTACAGACAGCGTTCGTTTGAACAGCTGTTTTCCCCGCTGCGCATAGACACTCCCCCTTGGACGGATCTGTCCAATCACGAGCAAGGGGGAGTGTCTATGTGACTCCCCCTTGCTCGCGATTGGACAGATCCGTCCAAGAGGGAGTGTCTATGCGCGGCGGGGAAAACAGCTGTTCAAACGAACGCTGTCTGTAATGTTCCCCGCCGCGGTGATTAATGTGGCAGCGGCGGCGGCGGCAGGGGGGGGGGGAGTATTCTATTTTAGTATCGGGGGTATTAGCGGGAGTACGAGTACTCCCGCTAATACTCGGTATCGGGACAACCCTATTGGCAACACTGCCCACGGGCCGGATTAAAAGGTCCGCCGGGCCGTATACGGCCCGCGGGCCGTAGTTTGCCCAGGTCTGGTCTAGAGCAAGGATGGTAATGTTTCAAAAAGTTACAATATGCTGCTGAGGATTGAGTGAAGTCACGGATCAACTGTAGGTATAACTGGGAATAACTATGGGTATATTGCTAACTATGTACTAGCTATATAAATATTATCAAACACTGAATCATAAACCTTATATTCATCTTAAATGTGAAGTTTCATTCATCCTCCTTCCCCTCACCCCCACCCCCCTTGTTATAGGATACTTTTTTCTTCTGGGTATGGTTACCTATTTCTTACAGGTACCCACTCTGATTTCCACTAGAGGAGTCCCACAAGACCCTTCAGAAAGCACAGTGTGCACGGCAAGTCTCAGTAATGCACAGTGGGGGGCTGGCTTTGAAATGCCAAAAAGGCCACAGTTGGCTTCCCACCAGGGTCGGCCCGACCATTAGGGGTGCAGTCATGCCGCCCCCTATCCATGCATCTGCCCCCGAATCTACATTAAGGGGGCTCTGGATGCATGGATTCCAGTGGGGGGGGGTTAAAGCATGTGATTAGAGCCAGAGGCTCTAATAGGCTTTAAAAAAAGGGTTGTGTGATAATAGCGAATGAATATTCCTCCCCGCCAATCAGGAAGCGGGTCATGAGACCCGTTTCCTGATTGGCCAAAACAACAAGCGATTATATTGGACCACAACAAGGAGAGAGAAGGAGGGAGGAGACGTGGAAGCTGCCGGAGGAAATGCAGTGGACAAAGCCACCACCCAGAGGGAAGCGCTCCCTGCAGGAGTAAGTGTGGGACTCGTCGACCAACCGATGGTTGTGTGCGGACCTGACGACTGACCCATGGGGGTGGGGGTTGCGGGTAACCTGACCAACCGGGGGGGGGCTGTGGGTGCATTGTTTGCCGCCCCCCCAAATATACCACCAGCCACCACTGCTTCCCACATCCAAGATGGTGGGACCAGAGACCTAAAACAAGTGAATAACTGGCCCGGCTGCTAAGTGTCTCTTTATTAAAAGTCAGCGCTAAAGTATTTGAAGGTTCCTCATCAACTGTTGACTCTCTGAGCTGCTGAGAAAGTACAATAAAGAAACATATTTTCCCTGGCAATATGCAGCAATCCAGGGAGATTGGGGAAAAGTTATTAAAGGGTCCTGGGCCTGCATCTGAACAAGGTGAGTAATTAAACACTACAAGTCAAAGCTTTATTCTCAGTGATGTCAAGCAAATCTTTGAAAATGCAATGCATAGTCTATACTTCCAGCTCAGCTGTGGAATAAAAGATTTTTGCAACCACTGTTTTATACAATGGAAGAGAAAGTAATTCAGCTGCTTCACCAGTTGAAACAAATGTATTCTGATTTTATTCCTATTCTCTCTTTTTAATTTATCATAATCAGGAATCACAAAGTTTGTATATTTGTTTGTCAGGTAAATATGAACATTAATTTTCACATGTGTTTCAATGTCTCCTTATCTGCTTTGTTGAAAAAATCTGTTTTAGCTCTAGTTGAACTTTACATACAGAAGTGAGTAATGCTGAATATTGAATGATCATTCATCCTATTTTCTTATCATGGCTTAAGGCTACGTTCACACAGCAGTTTAGCAGTGGCAAGGCGGTGGTCATCGACCGCCTCGCCCCGCCTTGCAACAGTTGTGAATGCTGCCTGAACACACTGTGTGCAAACAGCTGCAGCAAACTATCCATGGCTAAAATAGCATGTGAATGTAGCCTTAAGTCACGTACACATGATCGGATTTTCAGACGGGAATTGTGCGTTGACAGCCTGTCGGCAGAAAATCTGACCGTTTGAACGCTCCATCTGACAATTATTTGATTTTCCACATGCAAATGTTGGATGGTAGGCTTTAAAATTTTCCATGGACAGCGGTCTGTTGTCGGATTTTCCGAGCGTGTGTAAACAAGTCCGGCAGACAAAAGTCCAAAGTGCAAACATGCATGCTCGTAAGCAATGCTCACCAAACACAGCATTAGCAGAAGGTGCACAAAAGGTGGCGCCAAAGAGCTGAAAAACGATGTAGTACGTAACTACGTTTGTGTTTGTTGGCCGACATTTGTCCGCTGTTTGTATGCAAGACAAGTTTTTGGCCAACACCCTTCGTACAAATATACGAGGCTTTGTCTCCGGGAATATCCAATTGTGTGTACGATGCTTTAGGCTGGATTCACATCTATGCATTTTTTGTGCTTTTTGCATTTTTCTGATTTGCAATACAGTCCATTTACAATGGTTTCCTATGGAACACGTTCTGTAGTGCAAATCTGCAAAATGCAAAAAGCACTAAAAATGCATAGGTGTGAATCCAGCCTTAGAAAAGTTATTTACCTCTTTTCTGAGGTTTCAATGGAATACCTGTACATTCTAGTTAGAAAATCTATAGTGCTCTGGGGATCCTATGTGATGTATTAAATGTTTATTTGTAAAAAAACAAAAAAACATGGTAATCATGCAGTAGAACTTAAAAATAAATAATTTGACCAAATCCATTAAAGTTTCCTTTTTAAGGGCTAAGTTCACCTTTAGAAGAATGTTAAATGTTACACGCATATTTAGGGTGTAATATGTAAAATGCTCTTATTTACCCGCTTCCGGCCACCAGAGCCCCCCTCCTTGTGACAGCGGGTGGTGGTTCCTCTCCTCACCCTACAGTCACTTTTAAAACAGCATGGCAGTGTGGTGCTTTGCCCAGACATATGTGTCATTCATTTATAGCAATCTGTAAATGAATGAACTACAAGTCCTGTCTTCCACTGTGGCAGATGAACCCATAGTTTCAATAGACTTCAAGCATTCCGATCAGCATGCTCATCATCCATTCACACTGTCTACAGCTCTGTAACCGAAAGATCATACAGAGGCACAGGCAACAGAGCTTCAGGCAGTGTGTGCACAAGCCTGACACTGCACCTGTGATCTTTTGATCATGTGTGCAATGCTCTTCTGTGAAAAAAAAATATATGTACTTTTTTTCCATCAAAAAGACTTTAACAAGGATTCCCAGTGCCTAGCTGGCCCCATTTTAATACTCAGTTGCTCTTTGGGGAGGATGGTTGGTATAGGTGACCCACATCTGAGACCAGCTCCAATCAGAGCTAGTCCACTATGGTTAACCATCTCTTGGCATTACTTTTTTTGGAATTCAGAAATACTAACAAAACTAAAGCCTCAAATACACAATGAAAATATCAGACAAATTACTGTCTGTTTTTTTTTTTGCATGTCAAAGCTTCAAGGGGCGGTGTGAAGCATGTTGGGGTGTAGCCTGGTGGGAACCCAGGCTGAGGTTGTCTCTCTCATGCCACCATATGACTCATGGATGTGCAGCACCAGGAATATTT
This sequence comes from Rana temporaria, assembly GCF_905171775.1. Taxonomy (NCBI): domain Eukaryota; kingdom Metazoa; phylum Chordata; class Amphibia; order Anura; family Ranidae; genus Rana; species Rana temporaria. The sequence continues at coordinate 337,811,526 of NC_053493.1, read as the reverse complement.
CCTCTCTTTCTTCCCTTTTTCTTTGCATGCTAGTCTCATGAAGAGGTTACTAAAGTTACAAAACATCTCATACAACGGAATACAACTTTGGAAGTGATGTAATTTGTTGTATTGTATTGTAATGTATTGTAATGTATTCTTTAGTTTCTGAGCATGCGTGGTCTTGGTCTTCTGATTTTTTTGCGGACAAATACTGTACTGAAAATCGTTCGTTCTGGTATCATAGGAAAAAAAATCATGTTTGTCCCTTTGGATAATTTTACATGAACTGTCGTGATCAACTCTCGAAAGCTGGACACTAAAGATCAGATTTTTGTACGATCGATTTGAAAGCGTTATTTTTCGTCTGATTTTCTGACCATGTGATTGTGTACTAGGCATTAGATCTATGCTTTTATCAATGTCTGGAGCAACAACAGTTGCAGCTGCCCCATCTACCTGTACATACATAGTATTAAGATATAAATGTCTTGATTAACATTGCTATTTGCAACTGAAACATCAAGACAATGAAACCACTTTGAATAGACTGAAAAACAACAACAACAAAAACAAAAAACAAAGTCAAAAGCAGTTTTTCAAAAACACATAATTAAGAATACTTTTTCTCACTGAAATAGAATTTATTTTCAATTAATAAGAATGCTAATGTGAAGGAAAATACATCACAATTTTACAACGTTTTAAAGTCAAAGAAATGATCAAGAAAGTAGTGTTGAATGCTGGTATTTGTCTTTCTTTTGTCTGAAAAATCTTCCTTTCACTGTCAATGACATGAGTCATTAGGAATTACCTACAGGAAAAGACAGGCTTTTGACCTTTAAAGGACCACATAGATCAAAAGAAGCCCCATTTGTGTGCATGATATTATCTCTGGAAGCAGTCAGTAAGATGCTTTGTGATCAAACCACATGGAAATAGACAAATAACCAGTTTACTGACATCTGAGAGAAATAGCTGCTGATATTTGGAGGTGGGAATTGGACTTTTCTCAGGCTCAGGTTGGCTTTTCAAATTAAACACCCTATGTCAGACAAGTGACATCAAAGCAACAGCAATATATTGACAATATAAAGCTATATTCACACTTAAAGAAGATCCAAACCCAATCAATTAAAGCTCATATAAGCTTTAACATGTTTTAATTTTAAAATTGCATATTTAATTAAAGTAATACTTGGTGATACTTTAATGAAGGTCTCTGTACAGGCACCTTCTGTTATATGTTGACAACAGTCTACCAGCTGTGCTCCTGTGTAGTCACCCTGTGACACATGCCTCTAATGGAGACTACACATGGGAGTTCTGACAATGTGCAGGCATAGTCCACCATAGCCACTAATCGGAAGCTGGTTTAAAGCAATGATGTGAAGCTGACACTAAAGCTAATTAATGTAGACAGCAAATGGTTGTAGGAGGTTGGATGAGATCAGCAGCACCAAGACAAAAAAAAGAAGGAAAATAAGCAAAAACAAAGCTTTATAGAAAATAAAAACATGGTAACTGCAAACTGCATATCATTCAGTTAGATTATTTTAACAAAAATGTATTTGGTGTGTATGTGTTTTGCATGACCCTTATTGATTGTGGCTTTGCTTTTATTTAGAACGGAGAATCACTGGTTTACAATTATTGTATTTTTGTAGATGGTCAAATATTATTATTTTTTTTTCGAAATGTTGTAGTTTCTTTATTATCACTTGAACATAATGTAGCAGACCACCAGAAGCTTCATATAAAATATATTATCCAACCTAAGGTTGCACACACAGGAAAATATTACAGTTCTCCAGTGCCGTTGCACTTTATTAGGTGTAAGACTAGTCATATGCCAGAAGAAAGCTGACAGATCAAGCACTAAAACTTTTTCTATTTCTGCTACAATAAATAAGATAAGCCCTGTATGTTTGGCTTCATGCAGAGTTCTGTGTAGTTTGAACATTAGAAATATGAAAGCCACCTATGAATCTTAAAACAGTACAAAACCACTTGACTCTCAGATGGAAAAGACGCCCATCGAAAAACAATTATTAATTATATAGGGTTCTTTCACCGCAGAGTGGATATAACTCAAACCCACTCCTCAATTCCAATGATGATATTTCATTACCAGATCCCAGTAACTTGGCTGAACTAGGTTTCACCTCATCTCCATTGTTAACTGCTGCATTTGGAAGGGACCACCGCCACAATGGGTGACCTCCAACAAAAGCATTTCAAAATAACTCATTGGTAAGATTAATATCTTATCAAATTTAATATTGTTCCTTATAATTTTTCAACATTTGGATTATGTTTAATAACTAACTTGATCCTTTAACTAGATCAAAGTTAACAATGAATTCGAGCAAAGGGGGTTCAAATTGTCTGTAACTAATTTAAAATAAGGTACATACAGAAGAGAATAGTTTTAGCAACAATACAATACAATTACAATATATGCTTGTAAGTTTATTATTTTTTTATGATAATTACTGTACAAAAAAATCTAAACAGTGTACAACATGTGATTAAATCATATTTCATTGAATTTACTTGTCTAAGAGAGCATTATTTTGCAATTACTTATTTTGTACCATTTAGACCTTTCTTGAGCCATGTGATTGTACGTATAGCATTAGACAAAACATAATAATACATTTATATTTACATGCCTGTGTCAGGGACATAAAATGTAGATTCTACAGAGGAAATAGAACAAAATAAATAATAGCCATGTTACCTAATTATTGCAAAGCTGTTTACTTTATTTCTGTACAATGTTGCCTTTCACAGTCCCCAGTAGGCATAATAACCCATAACACATAATTCAGGTGCAGCTTATACTTTGGTAACCTAAAGACAGACCAGTGGCGGCCCATCTATATGGGGTGCAGGGGTGCCGCCCCCCTAATCCATGCGTCCGGTCCCCTAATCTACATGCAGGGCGCCGGACACATGGCTTCCAATAAGGTTTTTTTTTAAGCATGTGATTAGAGCCAGAGGCTCTAGTAGGCTTCAAAAAAGGTTGGGCTTGGGGTGAATATATCCCACCCAGTTGTGTGACAATATTGAATTAATATTCGCTACTGTCTTCCTGATTCTCCTCCCAGCCAATCAGGAAGCAGGAGGCGACCCGTCACTGGATTGTCCGAGAGGAGAAGCGACCCTATTGGCCACCACGGAGGGCAAGGGAGGACACACAGGGGAAGCCACCGTGAAGCACCAGGAGGTGGAGATGCAGATGGGGAAAGTGCGGGGCTGGTGACCAGTCGACTGGGGGGGTGCCTGTGAGACCAGTTGCCACTGAGACAGACAGATAAAACATAATGCAGGTAATGTATACTACTTACAAAGGTGATTTTTTTTCTACCCTGCCTTAAAAATGTATTTTCAATGAACTTACAATTGAGGGATTTTTTTTTTTTTTTTTGCAATGTTTCCCTTTAAGAAATGTTTAATGTGACTTTCACATTCTGCATGCTCGCTCTTCCATATTTTTGTTATTGCGTTATTAAGCATTTCAGTATTAGCCACCACAGGTATGATTCAATAGCAATTGCAAGCACCTATGCTTGCACCCATTCAGCATATGTACAGGTATTTATCATCATTTGAATCTTCATGTACATATGAGAATATGGCATCTCATGCACCAGCTGGTATACAGTATGAACTTCTAAACACGAACAAAAAGCTACGCATTCTCTTCCCATCACATATCATTAATATTTTTAATAATTGGGGTTTTGTACTATTTCTTTTTGTCTTTATAATACACACTTAAAGGGCACACTTAAAGTGAACCTGAACTCAAAAAGTAAAGATTTTTCTTGCAGAGAATATCTAAAAATGTTACGTATGCCTAAACAATACCCTAAAAGCTTTGCCTTTTGTCTGGAATTTCTTCTGAAAAATAGCAGTGTAACTTTTGAAGTGCGATGGTGCCTAGGCACTCATGACCTACAGCCTTAGGCCTCATGCACAGATATACATATTTATGCAGGATTTGTTTTGCTGGCAGAAACCTGGCAGCATAAAAGTGGTCCATAAAGCATTCCCTTTTAAAAGGACACACACATGTCTGATGAGTTGAAATGTGCTATTACTAAAGGCTGAGATCATTCTGAACCTGCAGCGCTGCTGCTACAAAGTAATCGACTTATGATGTATTACAGCCAAATACTGCCCCCAGTCACTGATCCCACCCTGCACCCTCCTTTCTTCATTCTCACACCTGTATTTTAAGAATTCCCTTTATACATACCTTTTTTCTGGGGACTTCTCGCAAGTACACGACATCATGAAGTCATTTTTCTCTTCTCCCCATGGCAATAGTGGACATCTTGACTACTGCCCAGAGCAATGCTAGCCTTATGATGTAGATTGGTTTCTGTTGGGGACAGCATTGGAAAAAGGTTGAGTATGACAGTAAAAGCTACAATTTTAGTTTTGAAACAGCTGGGCAAGTCATTAAATAAAAAATAAAAAAATTGGCTTCTTGAATGGATAACTATATGTATATGATACACATTTAAAGTATTATTGCCATTTTACACTACTAACTGACCCTTGGGGCAATGCATGTCTTCCTAACACTTATCTATTACAACTAAAACATTTTCACAAATGTTGTGATCTTTTTGAATGAGTCTGTGTCTTTTGTCACATACACACGATCGGAAAACTGTGGATTTTTTTCAGACGCCATTTTGGCTCAAACTTGTGTTGCATACACACAGTCACACAAATGTTGTCGGAAATTCTGACCGTCAATAACGCGGTGACGTACAAGACTACAATGAGCCGAGAAAAATGAAGTTCAATGATTCCGAGCATGCGTCAAATTGATTCAGAACATGCATGTCTTTTTGTGCGTCGAAATTGCATACAGACGATCAGAATTTCCGGCAGGAACTTTTTCCAGTTTGAGAACCAAAGTTCAATGGGGCCTACACATGGTCGGAATTTCCGACCGAAAGCTCACATCCAACTTTTCTTGTCGGAAATTCCGACCGTGTGTACGCCGCATTTGAAAGAATCCATAGTATCTTTAGTGATCCATATTGTGATCACTAAAGATGAACAAATGTTATAATTATGCCATATCCTTGGCAAATTTTTTTAATCAGTTTCTCAAAATGACGATTTGCAGCTTAGCAGTGCAAATTTTGAGAAGATTTCCAGTTGTTGTGCATCATTTTTGAACCTGCTTGGAATATTGAGTCAATCACTGGGTGGCAGACAAGAGCTAGCTATGTACGATTGAAATACAGACACTCACTAAATCACATATTTTAGCAATTTCCTCTGTCTTCTGTGAAATTATGCTAATATTTAAGATGAGTTTCCTCAAGTCTGGGACTTAAATTAAGTCTGTCTGTTCCACTTTTACGATAGAGTTGGAAATCACTTGCAGACAAGGAGCTGGTGAACAGAGGGATTTAAAGTGACAAAGCCACAGGGATGAAACTGATCTCTGAAGGGCTGAAAAACACGACATTCACTGCAAGGATGTTTATTGTTCTATTAGAAGATTAGTGAGGGGATTTATGGTGATGTAATACAAAAAGGTAATATTTACAATGTTAAAATAATGGATATGACAAGAGAAGATGAATTCTGGGGCAACAAAGACAGTCATTAGCTTTAGGATCAGTATGGAAGAGACATAGCTAAAATGAGACAAACACAAAATAAACAAGTTTAACACACACAACTATTTTTGTAACAAGAAAAAGTGGGACTACATGGACTACTATGCAAATTACAACTTAATCTAGAGATGTATTCATTAAAAACAAACAAACAACAAACAAACATTTAATGCATTTTACATAGCACTAGCCGAGGGGTAGGAAACACCGGCACTCCAGCTGTGGTGAAACTACAAATCCCATCATGCCATCATGAACAAATCTTTTGGCAAGTAAAACAGTTTAACTTTGAAGTGTAACCCCTTCTTGCCTAAGCCTTTTTCTAACACTTGTTGCTTGCAAGTTTAAATCAGTATTTTTTGCTAAAAAATTACTTAGAAACCCCAAACATTATACAGTATATATTTTTTAGCAGAGACCCTAGTAAATAAAATGTAATTTTTTTTTGGAAGAAATAAATTTTCATGAGTAAAAAAAAAATAACCAAATATTTTTCTATAATGTGAAAGATGATGTTACGCTGATAAAATAGATACCTAACATGTCATAGGCAACATTTTATACATTTCTACAGATTACCAGTTTAGAGTTAAAGAAAAGGTCTTGCACAATAATTATTGCTCTCTCTCTCTCTAACAATCACGGCAATACCTCACATGTGTGGTTAGAACACTGTTTACCTTTGTGAACGCGACTTACGTTTGCATTCGCTTTTGCGTGCGAGCATAGAGGAATGGGGCGCTTAATTTTTTTCTCTTATTTCTTTATTTATCTCTAAAAATAATTATCTGATCACTTTTATTGCTGTAAACATCCCCTGTGACAGTAATAGCCAGTGACAGGTACTCTTTATGAAGGGATCTGGGGTCTATAAGACCCCCAATCTCTCCTTTGCACTTAAAGGCATTCAAGATGCCAAGTTTGGCTGTTTTAAATACTGTCATTTTTTTTAAATCTGTCGCTTCAGTAAACCGGAAGTGATGTCATGACATTGCTTCCGGGTTACTAGATTTGAGACCCAATTCTGACTTTGTATAGATCTCCGGCCTGCCGGCAGATGCGCCGACTGGTCGCTCAGGCGGGAAAGCCTGGGTGAGCCTCAGAAGGCGGCAGGAGGGGGGGGCTCTAAAGAACACAAACCTCTTGAAGCCGAAGATCGCATATTTGCGTTATGTCGGGGTGAAGGGGTTAACCTAACTTTGAATACATTTAAAGTAATCCATATACTGTAACATCAATACAATAACACAGCTTATTTACTAATAGAGTAAGTTAAACTCTTGTCTTTCTTTTCTTCGAATACTCATGGTAATGATTACAAAAAAAAATATCTTCTAACCTATGTCTTTCCTAAAAACTCCAGGACTGGGTCAAAATTTTGTATATCTGCCTTTTCAGTGACCAAATGATAGATTATTCATATTATGACATCACAAGGACAGTATGTGCTCTATCCTAGGTAGGGGTAAGGGAAGGGTGTCCAACCTTTTGACCTTTCACATTGGAAGAAGAAGAATTGTCTTGGGCCGCACATAGTAATACACTAACAATAGGGATAGCTGATAAGCAGAAAAAGTTGGGCAGATTGCAACCGCAGCACTATTCTCCTTTCCCGTTTCCCCCAGTTAAAAAGTTGGCTTTCCTTGTTAGTACCATGAAGCTTGGGGCTGGTGTAAAGTCCCTTGCTTCTGGCACTTTTGTGAATTGTCAGTTCCCGAAGTACCCCACAGGTTTCCGCTCCACCTCAGGCAATTCTCTCTGCAGTTCTGTAATTTTCTGTAAAGTACAATGCAATATGTCTACCTGAATGCAGGAAGGCAAAGGAGAAATCACTGCTCCAGGTGAGCCAAGGAGATCCCAAAGCAGTTACCACTGCCGCATTGCCAATTGAATCATGTATGGGTCCATAGACTACAGTGTCATTCACGTCCCTGACCAAACAAGTTGCCACGTCTCAGGACCAAACTGGACATCTGCAACTCTTGGAGGAAAAGGCCCTGGCTGGGTATTAGCCATAAGTTTTCATCACTTGTGTAGCTGGTAAGCGTGCACTTTATATGGTGGTGGATTCACTGTGTGTATAACGCATCAATGTCTAGTTCAATTGATGTGGTAGAAATTCTCAATGAATTCTGAGCGTGCTCATCAGATATTTTAGTTCTAAGTTTGCTCTTCATGTGCTCCATCCTTGAAAATAATCACTCACAAATATAAGTGCTGGTAAAAACCGATGAAAAATATTGCAATTATGCAAATTATTAAGATATGCCTATTCACGAACGTACGCACGACCGTCGCATGTAAGATACGCCGTTTACGTGAGGCAATTTCAGGCGTAAAGATAAACCACCAAAAAGATGGAGCAGCCAATGTTAAGTATGGACGTCGGACAGCCGTCGAATTTCACGTCATTTGCATAAGCTATATCAGAATGGGGCTGGGCGTAGGTTACGTTCACGAAAGCAAGGAGTATTTGCGACGTGATACTGAGCATGCGCGCGCATGCGTCGTACGATCGGTGCTTAATTTACATGTATGTAATGAATCGTGAATTCATTACCATACAACACGCCCCCTACCTGCCTATTTTGAATTAGGCGGGGTTACACCGGGCCATTTGCGCTACGCCGACGTAACTTAGGAGGCAAGTGCTTTGTGAGTACAGTACTTGCCTCACTATGTTACGTCGGCGTAGTGCAAATGGGATGCGCTACGCCGACCTAAAGATAGGTGGCTGTACCTAAATCTAGCTATATATTTTTTCTGTACTCCTGCATATCTTTGTATATGTATATTGTAATAATATACTACGTTCTCATGGTATCATGTTTCTTATGCATTTTTGTGTCATGCGATTTGTGTCTCATGGTTTTTCTCATGCGACTACGTTTCTCATGCGACTACGTTTCTCATGCGACTACGTTTCTCATGCGACCACGTTTCTCATGCGACCACGTTTCTCATGCGACTACGTTCTCATGGTATCATGTTTTCTCATGCGATTTTGTCTTATGCGATTTGTGTCTCATGGTATTTCTCATGCGACCACGTGTCTCATGCGACCACGTGTCTCATGCGACCACATTTCTCATGCGACCACGTTTCTCATGCGACCACGTTTCTCTTGTGACCACGTTTTCATGCGACTACGTTCTCATGGTATCATGTTTTCTTATGCGTTTTTGTGTCTTATGCGACTTGTGTCTCATGGTATTTTCTCATGCGACTATGTTTCTCATGCGTCCACGTTTCTCATGCGTCCACGTTTCTCATGCGTCCACGTTTCTCATGCGTCTACGTTTCTCATGCGACTATGTTCTCATGCGACCACGTTTCTCATGGTATCATGTGTCTTATGCGATTTGTGTCTCATGGTATTTTCTCATGCGACTACGTTTCTCATGCGACTACGTTTCTCATGGTATGTTTCTCATGCGATTTTGTGTCTTATGCGATTTGTGTCTCATGGTATTTTCTCATGCGACATCGTTTCTCATGCGACATCGTTTCTTATGCGACTACGTTTCTCAAGCGACCACGTTTCTCATGCGACCACGTTTCTCATGCGACCACGTTTCTCTTGTGACCACGTTTTCATGCGACTACGTTCTCATGGTATCATATTTTCTTATGCGTTTTTGTGTCTTATGCGACTTGTGTCTCATGGTATTTTCTCATGCGACTATGTTTCTCATGCGTCCACGTTTCTCATGCGTCCACGTTTCTCATGCGTCCACGTTTCTCATGCGTCTACGTTTCTCATGCGACTACGTTCTCATGCGACCACGTTTCTCATGGTATCATGTGTCTTATGCGATTTGTGTCTCATGGTATTTTCTCATGCGACTACGTTTCTCATGCGACTACGTTTCTCATGGTATGTTTCTCATGCGATTTTGTGTCTTATGCGATTTGTGTCTCATGGTATTTTCTCATGCGACATCGTTTCTCATGCGACATCGTTTCTCATGCGACATCGTTTCTTATGCGACTACGTTTCTCAAGCGATCACAGTTTTTCATGCTTGCTACGCCCTCACATGATCATGGTTCTCATGGGTTACGTTTTTTAATGCGATTACGGTTCTCATGGTATTTTCTCATGCGATTATGTATCTCGTGGTAGTCCTCATACGGTTACGTTTCTCATGCGTTACGTTTCACATGGTATTTTCTCATGCAATTACGTTTCTCATGCTAGTCATGTCCTCGTGCGGTTATGTTCTTATGCGACTACGTTTTTCATGCCTGTCATGTCATGTGATTACGTTCTCATGCTAGTCATGTTCTCGAATGTTTGTTTCTCATGCTACCTCACGTTTCTCATGCAGGTTCCAGTTGTGTTAGTTTTCAGTTGGTAGTATTAGCATGTTCTTTTAGATTCATGGCGTTCCACCGCTGGGGGGGGTCACCCATCACGTCTATGGGTGCTTACGGATTGAGATGATCGTTTTTAATTGGCTTGTACGGTGGCAAGTCTCCTCATCCGTTTCTCATACGTTTCATGCATCTTGACATTTCATTTCTCACACAACGACCTGACACGTCTTCAGGTTCATCAGACCTGAGTGTACGTTTTTAATTTGCCTGCCGCCTCAGGTCGCTCGGCCTTCGCATTTCATGGGGTTTGTCACATTGTCAGTTCAGCTGCACCAGTCCTACACTTACCTACATTTTATTTTCATAGGCTGGGCATACATGTCACATTCATATCCTCACGTTAGTTCATGGCCACTCTCCACTGCTGGGTACCTGTCACGGTTAAGGGTACTGTCGGATTGAGATGTTTCGTTTCTAATTGGCTTGTGCAGTGGCAAGTCCCCTCATCCGCTTCTCACGGCTTTCATTACGTTTTCGTACTTCATGTTATCTTACTACTTGCATCACTTGCCTGACACGCCTTCAGGTTCATAGGCTTGAGTGGTACGTTTTTAATTGGCCTGGTTTGCCTCAGGTTGCTCAGCCTCGCTAGGTTCTTGACACTGACACGTTTTCAGTCTTGTGCTACGTATTCGTTCCTGCTCTACGTTACTGAGTGTGTCAATCACGGACACCCGCGTAGGTAGGGGTTAGGAAAGGTAGGGGTTTTCCTTTTCCCAAGGTAAGTTGGGGCTCGTTGGTCATGTTTGGTTTTAACGATGTTGTTCTTGTTTGCAGAATTCATGTCACGGGCAGAAAATCGAAGATTTTGCCGCCATCCGTCCTGCTCCGGTTACGGGTTTCCATACATGGTGGCAAGCCCTCCGTGAACCTCCCGATACGGCTTTCTCTTTTGTTACAGACGAAGCTTGATCTCAAGTCCTTTTCAATTCAGCCTGGTAGCTCTTGACTCGGCCTGGGATATCTTCCAGGCGTTTCTATCTCAGTATCCTGGGTTCTTTTCTCACAACATTCTGTACCTACTTGCGGTTTGGTTCTTTTGCCCCTTTTCAGCTCAAACAGGTTTGTCAAGCTGGTGCCCAGCACAGTCTGGGCCCAAGACTTTCGTGGATGTACTCAGAGATGGGCCACCCTTCTTTCCCTAGCAATTCCCTTCCAGCACAGGGCGTGACACACAGCCACTCCTTGCTGCTTAGCTAGGGTAGCACTTCTATATTCACACCGGGCCGTGCTTTAGTACAGGTGCAGTTTCTGCTGCTTTTCATCGAGGGGGTCTGTATTTTCGTTGTTGAGAAGTTAGATTGGCGGTAGTCAGCTTTCTTTTCCGGACATATCCCAGTTCCACATGTCTGTCTCAGGCATTCTTGCGTTGGGGGTTTGTGGTTACATACGGTTACTTTCATTTCAATCTCTTTGCTAGCTCATCCTACTGTTTATTTTTTGGCCCCTTTTAGGCATACCGACCAAGTGACCCCGGCACACCTCAGGTCAATTTCCCTGTTTCCCCTCAGACCTTTCCCTAGCATGATTACCTGAGACTCTGAGTACAAGTGTAAGGCTGACCGCAGGTCAGCCTGTATTTGTAGGAGGAGTCGGGAGGTATTTAATCCCACCCTCCTTCCTCCTTCTGGGCCGACAGCTTCTTGTGTCCCACCCACCCATCCCTTTTTTTCTTACTATTTCTTCTTTTACTTCTACTTCTACTTGGGTATGCCCCCTTTTAGGCATACCGACCACGTGACCCCGGCACACCTCAGGTCAATTTCCCTGTTTCCCCTCAGACCTTTCCCTAGCACGATTACCTGAGACTCTGAGTACAAATGTGATTTACCAGCCATGTAGATGATCTTTTAATGCCGGATTCCTTTTCTGGCATCTTCCCACAATTCAGTGGCTTTGGTCAACATAATGACTATTTCGCACTGTGGGTTTTTGGGACAAGGGTATATGATTGTACTTTAGACTTCACTGTCATGAGAAGTATTACGTATTAACATGTTGGGCAGAAAAATGCAGCAGCAAAATTGCTTTATGTAACAAATCAGGCAATGAATGAGCTGCAAAATGTTTTCAACATTACAGAACAAATTTAGTTGAATGTGACTAACTACTACTGGCTAATGAATTACCAGCTAATGAACAGATTGTTTTGCCTAACCAGGCTTATTGAATACAGGGTTTTAAGGGTTAAAACCCCATAGACGTTAGAAATAAAGGTTAGAAACCTTACCCCAATGTTTCCCTTGACAAAACTAGCTAGGGTATCACCCTGAGCTCTAAAGGTGCTAAAATAATTTCCTTCGCCCCAGAGTATGCTGCATTAGGAAAATGAAGCACATAATAAGGAAATACAGATTCCTGATCACATGGTTAAAATACATTTAGAGTAAATTTAAGTTGACTCCAATTAGCCAGTATAACATTGTGTACACTGCATCTTCATGTGTGATCAACAACTGGTTTGTCCTGATTGTGAAACAAAATCTTCTATTCTTGGTTGAACTGGATGGACTTGTGTCTTTTCAACCAGACTAACTATATAACTATGTAACTATTTTAAATACATACCTCTTTAACTCAAAGGCCCCTTTCACACAGATACCTCTGGCATGCGGAATCTGCTTGTTCAGCGGGGAATCGCTCCGCTAATCCCCACTGAGCAAGCGGATGATAGGTCCCTGTCCGTTCTGCTATGCAGTGACCGATCTCCTCTATGGGACACAGAGACACAGTTTCGATCTTCTCTATGGGGAAATCGGATGTAAACGGCTGCCTATCCATTTTCATCTGATGCCATCTGGTCTGATCCGCTGGAGAGATGAAAAATAGGACCACCAGCTGTCTGTTTTTGGCAGACAGGATCAGATTGGATTGTGATGGGGGTCAGTGGACATGTGTCCGCTGGCATTTCTCGCCCCATAGAGGACAATACAGGGTCCGATCAGGTCCACCTGAAAAACTGACAGGTGGACCTAATTAGCCAGCCCATGTGAAAGAGGCCTTTTGAGTTGTTCTCTTTAGTCAGTAATGTGTTAAAAAAGAATAAAATGATCCTGTAGTGGCCAATCAGGTTCCTTTGCTCTCTGGGTAAAGAAAACCAGGAATTATTTTATTTATATTGTGTAACATTTTCTCTTTTAGAGCCGGTTCACACTTAGGCGGCACGACTTTGGGGGTGACTCCGCAAGGCGTCCTGAAGACGACTTCAGAGGCGACCTGCAAAATGACCTCTGTAAAGAAGTCAATGCAGGTCGCCCTGAGCCGCCCCCGAAGTCGTACAAGAATCTTTTTCTAAGTCGGAGCTCCTATTAGGTTCCATTGCATAGAATGGGACGCGACTCGTCAGGTGGCTGAGCCGCCTGACGAGTCGCCCCAGTGTGAACCGGCTCTAAGACTTATTTGCTTTTCTCATTTTATAATTCTTTATTTGATTTTATCTATTAAATAAATAACAAAAAAGGCCTCCATAACTGGTCATGTACTCTCTATACATAGAGTGCAGCAGTGCTTCTCACCGCTAGCACTGATATAAGATAGTCAGGTCAGTCTGAGTTAGTTGTGAAAAGGCAAGAGGAGATCTGAGCTGTACTTTGTGAAGATATAGGCATCTGCCTTTCTGATGAACAGTACCACCCACTGTTGACTGTTGGCAATATTAAATACTAGCAAATATAGTTTACAAGAATAAAAACATCTTAAAATTTAAACACATTGTTTTCTTTTAAATGTAACCATATAAAATGTACTTAGAAATCCACATTTTTAACATAGATGTCCTTTATGGGTTTGAGCACCATAGATTTATTTTTATTTTTATGTCTACTATGACACAGGCAATGAGACCACCCACTATAAAAGAGTATAAATGTGTCTTCATTTCAGAGCCAAAACACTGATAACAATGCTGTGTCAGTAATCTGAAAAATGTATATGTTTTTTTTTTTACCTTGTAAAATCCTTTATGTAAAAATAGTCCATAGCAGAAATCGAGGCTAAAGCGATTCAAGGTTTACAATAAATTTTCGCAATTCAGTTACAGGGATTAGCTGACAACCAAGTATTTATTTTAAGAACTTGCCAAGTGTAGTTTATCCTCCTTTGAGGTATTCAAGATGCTTATAGTATGCACTGTTAGGCTTGTGTGTTTTCATTTTAAACAGAGACCGAATAGAGACAAAGTTATATAAGTAACTCTGTGGAAGCATAATTCCTTCTTGTCCTGCTTACACTTCTTAACTGTTCTTTCACTTGCATATTTATTGGGCATGACAATCTCAAGTACATTCAAAGTGGATAATGTTTTAATCTTCGCGTGTCTTTGATGCTAACATTTGAGTCTACCTGAACTGCAAGAAATTGCCGAAACAATACAGTTCTGTATTTAGAATATTAGAGATGTTTCAAAAAAAGTTTCAAGGTTATTTCTGTAAAGTTCACAGATATTCTTCATAAAATAACTTTGAAGACTTTTAATGTAGTTTTGACAACTATTCTATTTAAAGCAAACCATTTGTTATTATTAATTTTATTATAATTACATTATATTATTTACAATTTTTTAATTAATTGAATTTTAATACAATTATAAAAATAAACATTCTTACAGGAAAAGTTGCAAAATACATTTTAAATAGATAAGCATTTTACGAAGTACATTACTCCGAAAAGTAATGAGATTCTGTTACCTCACACTTATAAACCAGCAGAAAAGTATACAAATGGTACTTGTTTACAGTAAGTTGTTTGTTTAATGTCAAATGTTATTTGTACTATTTTATGTCCATTATTTTCAGTAACTGAATAAACTGTTTGTTTTTAAAAAATCTTAATGGAATGTAGTACTATAAGAGTAGTATTGTTATCAATAAACAGAGTGAAAATAATTGATGGCTAGTAGAAAGAAAGAATCAAAATTGCACTTACGAAGGAATATGTAATAAAACTATAAAAAATATTATTTTAAATGTTTCTTTTTTTACTACTTGGTGAGCTATCTGTAGTTGTTTTCTGCAGTATTTAGCATACTGTTTCTGGAAAAAGTATAATTGCACATTTGAAAGGAACATTTAAGTTTATTTACAAAGCTCAGTAAACATTTTCTTTGCAAAGAGAACAGTCTCTACATTATAGCATAATTATAATAATAGTAAGAGCAATAGTATTCATTTAGTTATGTTGTGTAATGTATTCGAAAATGTTTTCTGTGCATTTCATATGTCATAGACATATATTTTGAATAGTTCTCTATGTTCTTTTCATGAATAACCTATACAAAAATAATACAACCTGACAAAGTGACAAGTTCTCTTTACCTAAAGAATGGAGTTTATATTTAATTATGGGGGTCATTTCTTGTGCTCTCTCTCTCTCTCTCTCTCTCTCTCTCTCTCTCTCTCTATATATATATATATATATATATATATATATATATATATATATATATATATATATATAGTCATTTGTTACAGAACTCTTGGAGCACATATTACTTTTTTTGCCAATTCAGCCCAGAGCGGAGGATATGGATTTCCCAGTTTGGATGTTCACATAAATTAGAGTAGAACCACTCTTTATGCCTTGATGTGGCTTACTGGCTTCACATGGATTTGAGAATATATGCAACAAATACGGTAGTTTTTTATCTAGATGTCAGAAAAAGTTTATAGTTACGCTGTAGCTGGTTTATTCTTTTTAGATCCTTGGACAGGTTGATAGATATGGGGTCAAAAAAATAAACTGTACATATGTTTGACTGTGTTAAAGGTAAAGCACCAATACAAGCACCACTGTAAAGGGGAGTTATATTAGGTTAATTAGCTTTATGCTTTAGCTTTAAAAAAGGATTTGTCAATTTGGACTTCAAAATGCAATCAAAGTCGTTGGTGTTCAAATAGCATGTATATCCATATAACAGCCTTAAAAAGGAGAATATGACTAACTTTGACAAACTACACCAGCTAAAAAGAAAAGTGGTCGCAGTGGCCACTTAATAGGGTAGTTGATAAGGTGAATAATTAAATAAAAAATTGTGTCTTATGAGTATCCGTAACTGAGATTCATATTGCAAGAATTTATGTCTAGACTGACATTCAGAAACCACTATACCACACTGTATTTAAGGTTGGCAGACAAAGATAAAAATCTACTGTAAGGAACATAACATTTTGACCCCAGAAAAAATACATGGAATGGGAGAAAGTAATATAATACAACTGGTTACTTTTGGACAGGTTTATTACTGTCAACCTGATGTGAAATTGTAGTGCTTCGGGTAGCCATCTTGTGACAATCATTCAGTCTTATGTTTTCTCTGCATGGTTGTATAATTGCCAAGCAATATGAGTGCTTTAAACAGAACCAGGTGCTACCTGTAGTGTAAAATGTGTTACCTCATGATGCAAGACTCTAGAGACCTTGCCTTAGGATTGGCCACATTACCCTTTGACGAAAACACCAGAGCGCAGGAGATTTTGTATTACCTCATGATGTTGCCATATTCCAGGATGATAATGCTCCCATATGCATTGCTTAACCAATTTGTAACTTTTTTTGTTTTAACACCATAATAAAGCCAAACAACTATCACCAAATGAATGAAACATCATAAACATTTTTGAAGAGCAAAGTATAATGCCAATTCCACTTCTGTAATTCATCAAAGAGCTAAACTTTTTTTTTTTGAAGCATGATATTATAAATGGCAAGTACCCAGTAAACACATGTCAGGAGTCAGAAATTGTATAAGGGCCTTTGTGTGACATCTTTACTATTTAACTTCTAGCTGGTGATTCTGTAGCTACCAATCAAGACTACAAGATGGGGACTGAGGGAACAGATTCTCCAGGTGACCAGGGGATAAAATACTCACTGATTCACTCAGTACAAGATATAATCTGGGCTGAGAAGATTATTTGTTTCATTCGTTACCACTATCTTAATTTTTCTTCAATCTTTACTTTCTGCCCTTTATCTGGCCACATATTTACTTGATTTTCTGGAATAGGTGTCCTCGTATTGACATGGATTGACTATAATGTGAACATCCAACATGTTCTTATTGACAGTTGAGGTCATTTCCAAGGGAAAAATATTAGCTTCAGACAAGCTAACAGCCAGTTAGTAAAATGTGTTGAGACTCATGTCTAAACGCAATACAATATAGTGTGAAGTTGCTCCAATAATCAATATGGTCAGTGAATGAACCATTGGAAATTTAAACTACTGCAATACTTTTAAGGTAACAAACATTTAAAAAATGAAACATCAAGAATGCTGCGGCTTAATAAGAAATAATGAGTAATAACTTTATTAGATAGCTTGAACTACAACAAAAAAACAAAAACCATCATTTGAAACTCATATATGAGTAGTAGATTGATATTTTGGTTTCTTTATTATGTGTTATTACATACATATAAAACAGAACTTATGATGAAATAATTGAGATTGCGCAGCAGATAAAATATCATTCTATCTGTTTTACCAAACATTATCATTTGAACACCAGAACCCATGTCTTTACCAATAAGCTTATACAGCCATTGTATTTTTAATAGCAAGCATCATAACTCCTTTATCAATGATACATATGTTCAGTTGTTAGAGAACTCAGTGTATTACCCAGGCATAAAATTGTAACTTTCTCTGGAAATCACAAAAACATAAATTTTCTATAATGGTGAATTTCTCTCCTTTGAAGAAGCTCATAAAAGGGTGGATGCAACATCTGGAAGAATTAAATCACAGGCTGGTAGAATCCTCACTGGAAAACACATGTCAAACAAGAAAAAAAGTCTTGCGGGAAAAAAGTAGATTTTGCCTTTTGAATTAGAAAATTTAGCAGTCAAGATGAATGCTGGATTGAGACGAAAAGCTCCTTGGAGACGTATTGGAAAATGTTATGGGACATTTTTGGTTAAAAGGATACACTTACAAAACTACACCTTAAGGAAAAAAAGAATAAATGTATCATTGTTCTCAATATATAATAAAAATATTTTGAAAGTACAGAAGGTTTTTGTACAAACTGAAGTGCTGATGTGGTTATTGCTTGGCATGGTGACCATTAGGCAAATTGCTGAAAAAACATAAAAGAAATTATAACACATTTTGAAAATCCTGGGCCTCATCAAGGATTGAAGCTGTCCACCTCTGCATTACAAAATAAGCCCACTTAAAATCATTTGATTTAAGATCATTATATACAGTTTCATTAGATAAAATCGGAGGCTCCCATTGCTAAACCCTAAAGTATGCAGATAAGGACTTGTATTTCCCCTCATTTTCTGGCATACTTCTTCCAAATCAGAGTGAATTTCCACTTACCTTTTTGAATGTGTTAAAAATTCCTTTTTGAAAAAATACTTAATCAAGTAAAATTGAAAAAAAAATTCTGCTTGCATATCATTGGATGTCAGAGGTCAGCACAGTTTAAACTACTGCTGCGTACACACGATCAGTTCGTCTGATGAAAACGGTCTGATGGACGGTTTTCATCAGACTAACCTACCGTGTGTGGGCCCCATCGTTTATCCATCAGTCAAAAAACTAGGAACTTGTTTTAAAATTATCTGATGGATAAAAAACCTAAAGAAAAAAACGATCGTCTGTGGGTAGGTCCATCGGTTAAAAATCCATGTCAGAATCAAGTCGACGCATGCTTGGAAGCATTAAATTTAATTTTTTTCAGTACGTCGTTGTGTTTTACGTCACCGCGTTCTGACACGATCGTTTTTTTAACTGATGGTGTGTAGGCACGACTGATCATCAGTCAGCTTCATCTGATAACTGATGGAAAAATCCATCAGACTGTTTTCATCAGACGAACTGATCGTGTGTACAGGGCATAAGCTATAAGAAAATTCACTTTGCATATTACCATGCTTTTCTCCTTTAGTAAATTAACCACTGTGTCTCATTGTGTATTAAACTCAGCATCACAGCTAGACCTTTAGCATTTTCAGAAGGAACTCAGCCATGACAGCCCCTTTATTTCTCTTATGAAAGGATTCATTTGAAAATTTCATTTTGGGTGGACTGCAACAGAGTTAGATCAACTAGTGGCTTTTTAAGAGTCTCAAATGTCCTGACACGTCCTCCTATTCCTGTTTAACCACCTCTTTATATCTAGAGACCTTCCTCAGCTTTTCATGCATTACTTTTGTTATCTATACCATCCTGGGTTCTTGCATCATAGGAGAAGCCACAGGCCAAAGTTATTTTTTCACTTAGGCCTTGTACACACGGTCGGACAAAACCGATGAGAATGGATCGAGGTTCAGTTTCATCGGTCCAAACCGACCGTGTGTATAGCCCATCGGTCTGTTGTCCCTTGGTCCAAAATTTTAAAACATGCTTTAAAATCGAACCGATGGACCGCTGACCGATCGGGGCAAACTGATGGTTAGTACACAAAAGCATCGGTTCAAAACCTGCGCATGCTCAGAATCAAGTCGACGCATGCTTGGAAGCATTGAACTTCGTTTTTTCAGCACGTCGTGTGTTTTACGTCACCGCGTTTTGACACGACCGGTTTTTGAACTCATGGTGTGTACACACATCAGACCATCAGGCCACTTCAGCGGTGGACCGATGAAAACGGTCCGTCGGACCATTCTCATTGGATGAACCGGTCGTGTGTACAGGGCCTTAGAAGAAATCATAAACTTAAATTTTAAACTTAAAATTTCTTGAAAGCAAGGGAACAGTTTTTTCCAAAGCCATTGTAAGGTCTGGACACTGCCACTCTGCCAGAGTAAATAGCAGGCAAATGTAACTTCACCTTTAGCAGCCCCCTTCCATTAAGGGAAAGCAGGCCTACTGGTACAAGGTTACTCCCAAGATTTAATAAACCAAAGTCCTGTGAACAGAGGCGTCATTAGGGGTGGGCTGGGGAGGCTGGGGAGGCTGGAGCCCCGAATGGGTCGCTGAAAACCCCCGAGTCTCGGCCATGAAGTATTTATTAACTAGCCCGAGTGCCGCCGAACAGGGACCATTTTGTTGCTGAGCACCACTGAGTGACACAGCAGGTCCCACCTTCTGGAGCCTACAGCACCTATGATGGACGTCCCACTGGTCCAATCTGGGACCGCGGGATGTGTGACGTCCATCATAGGCGCCACAAGCTTAGAAGGCGGGAATTACAATGCCGCCCGGTGCGCCATGCGACATCTCCGCTCCCTGCTCGGTTTGGCGGCTCTCCGCAGCTCCTGAGCCTCCTCTGGCTGACTGGCTGCATATGTATGATGGGCACACAACAGCTGCCCACCGCGCCACGCCATATCACATCCCTGCTCCCTGCTCGGCGGCTCTCCTCTCCTCCTTGGATCCTAAGCCTCCCTGGCCGCATCACATTGGGCGTGTCGGTGCCTCACACCAGGGCTGTGGTAGGTCAGTGATTACCCCACACCACTCCACCGCGCCCACCCCCCCCCCGGTGCCAGCTTCGGGCTGAAGCCCCTGGTCTTTTTGCCACCTAGCAACGCCCCTGGAGGCTGTTTCTAGTGGACCCAATGTGGAAGAAAGTAGATGTAGCATGCGGCAATGGGAGGAACAAGATGTAAGCCCTTCAAGAGAAGTCAGGACTGGTGACTGGCAGCAGGTGTAATCTAGGAATGTATCAAAAGGTAGGGCAAGCAGCAGACAGTAAAAAAAACTAGTAGTAAATTAAGGATGAGCAGCAGACAGGAGAAATTTAGCTGTGTCGGCAATAAAAACAAACAGGCAAAGATACTGCACATTTGGTCAGCAGGATAACACTATTACAAGTGAGTACTGAGACATGGGTTGATGATGTTAAAATAAAACATCTTAAGTACCAGGGACCAATCCAGTAGCTGGGAGGCATGTGCTCAGCAAAATTTAGAAAATACAAGCAACAGCGAGCAATCAATGTGCAGAGCTGGTAGGCTGCCTCCCATTGCCTGGCAACGGGGATGTTAGCCAGTTTTGACATCACGCTATAAATTAATAACGTAGAACTAGAATATTTTTTAATTGTTTTGTTTAAACAATGTTTCATTGAATACATATGACATCCGTACCCAATAAACCAATAAACAAATCACAGAGTTATTCTAAAATGTGAGGCTGCACCTAATTGTGTAAATAAGATAAATAGTTCCATACAGTCACATACAAAACAAAAAATTTGCAGGTCCCTACTTACAAAAGGCACATAAGATTTTGAAATTAGATTGTGATTTATGCATGATGAATTTAAACACTTGACTGGGCACTTAAACCCACTTAATAAAATAAAAACTGAAAAGTTTTTTTCTGGAGTGCGGCTGTCCAAATCTTCTTCTTAATTTTGAAGATAATTGACTACTGCCCTAATTTAAGAATAAGATACTTTTAAAGGATTGTTGGACAGATAGATAGATGGACGATGGATAGATAGACAGATGGATAGATAGATAGATAGATAGATAGATAGATAGATAGATAGATAAATGACGGAGCGATCACATGTAAACAAACCGGCGTTCCTCCCTCCTCTCTCTGTACCGATCGGTACAGTGTGAGAGGAGAGAGCGGGTGGCAGCAGCACTGTGGACTGGATCTGTATTGCAGTCACAGATCCAGCCATCCCTGCAATACCCTGCAATACCCCTTGCGCAATACTCTGCAATACCCCCTGCGCAATACTCTGCAATACCCCCTGCGCAATACTCTGCAATACCCCACACAATACTCTGCAATACCCCCTGTGCAATACTCTGCAATACCCCCGCACAATACTCTGCAATACCCCCTGCGCAATACTCTGCAATACCCACGTTCAGCAGACTGGACTGGAACTAGGAACAGACAGGAACTGTTCAGCAGACTGGAGCAGACTGGATGGTCAGACAGGCCGGGTCGGTTATCAGGTGGTCGGTGAGGTACAGAGGTGCAGACAGAAGGGTAGTCAGAACAGGCCAAGGATCAGGTGCAGGCGGATGGCAGGAATAGTCACAGGTAAGCCAGGGTCTTTTACAGGTCAAGTCACAGATCAGGTTTCAGATACACAAACGCTGTAGAGCAGACAGCAGGGATGGTGTGTGAGAGGCCGGCTTAAATAACCCGCCTGGCTCCAACAGGGGTGTGCACACACACACGCATGCCCGGTTGCAGCCGTGATCGGGAACCGCAGAGTCTGAGGCGCCTGTTTCTGGCAGGATCATCATGACACCGCCCCTGAGTTTAACATATCCAGGTAGAATAGTCAAAACTGTGCAAGCACAAATAGTAATAAATGAACTGAGCAATGTTTGGTTCACAGGGTTTGGCAAATCAATTAGGTAGTTTGCAAACACTGTACAAATTGTTAAACCCCATTTAACCACTTCAGCCCCTGGACCATTTGTCGGCTTAAAGACCAGAGGTCTTTTTGCAATTCGGCACTGCGTCTCTTTAACTGACAATTGCGTGGTCGTGCGACGTGGGAACCGCGGCCGGGGCTCACGGACCTTGCGGTGGGTGCGTGCGTCCACAATGCCGTGATCTTAAAGGGGGCGTACAGGTACGTCCTTCTGTCTGTCCGAGCCATGCTGTTGACGTATATCGTTGTGCGCTGGTCGGCAGGCAGTTAAAGTGTTAGTTCACCTTTACAGAAAGTAGGTAAAGGTGAACTAACACTGGACCCCTTCCCCACCCACCCTGGTTTCTGCTGTCCTTAACTCCAGGGTTGCTATCAACACCCTCGCAGTCAGGGCAGTGTTATAGAGATTTGAAATTCCTGCTCTTCTCCCTCTTCTGCATGCAGAACAGGTACTTCCTGTCCCCTGATGAAGTCATGTGACATGACGCCACCAGTAGGGACAGGAAGTACCAGACCTCACACACTCTGAAGAGAGAGATATGAGCTCGCTGCTCGTTTTGTTTGGATATTTCTGACATTTTAAATGTGAGTTTTTTTATATGTTTTTATATTAAATACCTTTTGAAGCGGAGCTGTACTATGTGCCTTCTTCTCTCTTTGCCCATCTATACCTGCTGAGCATTTAGTGCCAGTATCCGTGGATGTTTAGGTAGAGGCCAAAGAGAGAGGATCAGCATACAATCAAGATCTCAGGCTGGGTCGCACGAACTCGCCGTTCGTAGGAGATAGGCCCACTGCTCACGGCGTGCATGTGCATGTGATTGATCGTTTTTTAGACCCTTGCTTCCAGTATTACGCCATATCTTTTTCTTGTTTCTTCCAATATGGTCATTTAATGTGGAGACTACATCTAGCCCTCATCCTGCTGGATCTTTGAGTACACCCTGAGTGGTATCCAGGCTATCCGTGCTATGGCCTTGAGGTGAGCATTCCATACCACTAGAGGTGTGCGCACCGAAGCTTGCTCTTCTCTGAAATATTGGATTTCCTGGTTTCTCATCACTTATTACTCACAGCTATCAAGGACTGCACCTTTAAATATATGCTTTTTGGATGCGAGATTTGTATTTGCACTTGATTTCACTGGATTTTTACCCTTTATTATGTGTCGGGATCACTTACCTTTGGTCTTTAGTACCAAGCTTGGACATTTATTTTGATAACTGTACTTCCATGTTTATTTTATTTCCTTATAAGGATTTTGCTGCATAGTGTTAACCTTTTCCAGATCACCCACCTTCACAGTTCAGATTGCACACTGCTTGTAGAGTTCACCCCGCCCATTTGGTGGGACTTATTTGATCACTGTTTAGTTTAGTTTATTTTTTTTTATTGTTTATTGTTTTTTGGTTGTTGTCCTATCCCTCCATACCCACACAGCGCAGTTATTATCACTCATTTCATAGAGACATAATAGTTAACTGATTTCTTTTAAAAATGATTAAGAATAGATGAAAACCAATCGTATAATGTGCCTGCAGTTTAGTTTCGTTTTTGCTGTTGTTTCCTGGTTCTCTGATGTACAGAGAGCCAATAGAGGGCAGTGATACTTTGTCTAAAACTCCTCAGCACCAATCCAGTTTTGTTTTACACACAGTAATCACACCTCATTGATTAGTCACCACAGTGAGAAATCTCCCAGTACTGTGGTTAACAGGAAACAGACAACCAGGAAGTGTCCAGAACAGAGAGGAATTACAGCAACATCAAAGCAAAAACTAACAATGAGGACATGAAACCAGGACTGCAGTAAGGTAAAGGAAGCTATTTAGCTAAAAAAAAAAATTCCTTTAGTGACCCTTTAAGCAAGCTACAGCACTGTCGAAATACCCAAAATATCACAACTTTCATAGCATGGAAATAGCAAAAGCTGGTTTTATTATTTTATCTGTTAATGAGCTTTTTATTTTACCTTGATATGTTTGACTCTGCTATAATATATTTTTTTGGAGTACAAGTGCTCTTTAAACAGTGGTAAATCATGGATGGGCTGCACAAGAGACATAAAGACTGAACAGGTAAGTAGTGGCACTAACTGCGTTTTCTTTCTGATTGGAGTTGTGATTTAATCTAAATTTGAGGCAACTACACAGCCTGAGGTCTGGCAAACGTTTAGTTAACACCCCTTTCCATAAAAAATAATTAAATCTACATGAAATAAGTAAAGCTAATATTGCTATGTGTGTTTTGCAGAATGTCTGGTTCACTTACAGAAGCTGGTAAAAGCTAATAGCTAGACGATAAACCAATGTGTAATAGTAACTACTCTATATATGGTTACTAATACAGCCAAATATACAGAGTCTTTATGAAAATATGAACTGTAATTTAATTTTTTTTTTTTTTTTTTTATGAAAATGATCCCAGCGTTGCATTCAGCACAATATTCCATTTGTTTGTTAAATTCAATCAAAGCTGTCTTCAACAAAGAACAGTTTTTTATTAAATTATTTGTGATCCTACAAAATTAATCCCAGCTGCACTAATCAGACAATCTTTTTTATCTCTTTTTTTTTTTTTTAATCATTGGGTTTTTGGAATACATGTACAGTCGTTCTGGTTTTGATACTTGACGTGGAGGTTGCAGCAGTGTTGGAAAACTTGATGGTGTTCCCTAAATATTCATTTTAAAGTATAGGTGCTGATTTGTTTTAAGGAGCTTTCTTTTTGTTTGCAGGTAAATATTGTATCATTATGTTTTAAACATAGTAGTTTTTACTGTGGCATATGTTAGATTGTTCTAAAAGTCTGCTGTGTGTTTTGCCTAAAATCCAATGATCGAAACGTGCAGGTCAGAGAAGGTAATGCTGAAGAGGAAAGGGCTTTATAATAAAATAACATAAAATAACATAAAATAACTGAGTACTAAGTTTTGTAGGTAAAGTTGATCCAGGGTAAATCTGATTGCCTCTCGGGGATCAGGAAGGAATTTTTTCCCCTGCTGTAGCAAATTGGATCATGCTCTGCTGGGGTTTTTTGCCTTCCTCTGGATCAACTGTGGGTATGGAGTTGGGTGTATGGGATTGTACTGTGTTTTTTATTTTGTTTGTTTATTTTTTGTGGTTGAACTGGATGGACTTGTGTCTTTTTTCAACCTGACTAACTATATAACTATATAACTATATAAATACAATATAGCAAATAAGACAATATTTATGTGATATGCTCGCAAATCAATTCTTGAATTGTAAACCATACCCTCCAGGTGAGGGCAGCATGCCTTGTGACCCAGACCAGCCTCCCCACAAGGGCCGATCCGGTTAAAACGCAGGAAAGACAGCCCCCCACAGGATCGTTTTTTTCTATCGTTTTTTTAACCATACGAAAATTTTAAAACAGGTTCTATTTTTTTTCACCGATGGGAAAAAACTGATGGGGCCCACACACGATCAGTTCGTCTGATGAAAACAATCTATCGGTCTGTTTTCATCAGGCGAACCGCTCGTGTGTACAGGGCATTAGAATAAGACACTTATTCTTCCTTGCCTGCTATTCAGCCATTTTGTTTAGCTGGTTAGTGGGCATCGAGGAGGTAGGGAGTTGGCTGTCATTTATCACTGTGTATTTACCCACATGTGTGACTCTATAGTCACATGGGCTGCTCAGATGTGATACAGGGGAAATGCTCAGCATAGAAACTCACTGAAACTGAGGATGTGCAGAGTTGCCACTAAAGCTGCAAAACTCCTAGCTGAATTGGGGACATGGACAGAAGGTGGGGAAAAAGAGCAGCAGGATCAACCAGGTTTTTGCAGAATACAAAAAATGGATCTCATAGTGACTGAGTGAGTATGAATAGTATGTAATATAGCATTTATTGATAGTTTTTTATGATGTGGGT
This sequence comes from Rana temporaria, assembly GCF_905171775.1. Classification (NCBI taxonomy): domain Eukaryota; kingdom Metazoa; phylum Chordata; class Amphibia; order Anura; family Ranidae; genus Rana; species Rana temporaria. Next base: position 337,785,306 of record NC_053493.1, on the reverse strand, counting down.
TTAGTGACACTTTAACAAGTATATTGAAGAATGAATTAATGAATACAGTGTCTCCTTAACGTGTGTCATACATATGCCTAGAGTTCAGCTGCTGAAGAGTAACTCCACTTTTGCTAAGAAAAAAAAACAATCCCATTGGTAATTAATGTACATTTTTAACCACTTGCCGACCAGCGCACGCACTTTTACCTCGGCAGAATGTCATGGACAGGAAAATGGGCGTACTACATCCCTTTAAATTTGCCGCCATGTGGGCGTGCGCCCCTGCAGGACAAGCAAACTTGATGTCCACCGCTGTCCCGCCATCGTGTCACAGAGCTGAAGAACAGGGAGATGCCAGTGTAAACACAGCATTTCCCCGTTCTGCCTAGTGAAAGGACACTGATCGTCTGCTTCCTCTCATCGAGAGCAGCGATCAATGTCGTGTCACAGTAAGCCCTTGGCTTTTTTTATAAAAATGCCATAAAACTATCCCCTATTTTGTAGACGCTATAACTTTTGCGCAAACCAATCAATAAACACTTATTGCTATTTTTTTTACCAAAAATCATGTAGAAGAATAAGTATCGCCCTAAAGCGAGAACATTTTTTTAAGATATATTTTTTGGGGATATTTATTATAACAAAAAGTAAAAAATATTGCTTTTCAAAATTGTCGCTCTATTTTTGTTTATAGAGCAAAAAATAAAAACCGCAGAGGCAATCAAATACCACTAAAAGAAGGCTCTATTTGAGGGAAAAAAAGGACGTAAATTTTGTTTGGGAGCCACTTCACTTGACCGCGCAATTGTCAGTTAAAGCGATGCAGTGCCAAACCGCAAAAAGTGGCCCTGGTCATTTGGCAACCAAATGGTCCGGGGCTGAAGTGGTTAACACAACATTGTATTTTTGTTGCTGTGAAGAAATAGCTCTTTGTTTCACCACATTGATTACATACTGATTCTGAATGGGAGTGACTGTTTTATTATAATCAGCTGATTTCTATGTTCTAATGATTAAAGATGCAGCATTTTCATCCCTTTAGAAGTATTTATTCTTTGGGGACTATATCATCAAAACTTAAGTTTCGTTACAGGGGGCACCTAAAATTTTACTTGTATCTAACTGCAGACTTTTGAGAAAATATGTGAGTTAAAGACACAAGCAGAAAATTACATTTTCTGTATACACAACAGTGTAATGAATGCCTCCAGGTTGCCATATTGTATATTGTAAATTTACAGAAAACTACAGCAGCTGAAAATTGAAAAGAAAAAGAACATTTTAATAAGATTACATTACAATATAGCGTGTGTAACAATTGTTCATGCTATATCATTTTTGTATTTGCTATATTTTTTTGAAAGTGGAGTTATGTCCCGTACACACGACCATCTTTAATGGTCTAGAAAAAACAACGTTTTTTTCAACCCGATTATTGTTAAACGGGCCTTGCCTACACACGATCGGGAAAAAAAATGCTCTAGCAAAGCGCTGTGACATACAACACGTACGACGGCACTATAAAGGGGAAGTTCCATTCGGATGTCGCCACCCTTGGGGCTGCTTTTGCTGATTTCGTGTTAGTAAAAGACGATTCGCGCTTTTCAGTCTGTTACAGGGTGATGAATGTGCTATCTCCATTAGGAACGCTAGTTTTACCAGAACGAGCGCTCCCATCTCATAACTTGCTTCTGAGTTTTTTTCACGTCGTTAAAGCCCACACACGACCATTTTTTACAACGTTAAAAACGACAACGTTACAAACGATGTGAAAATTTAGAGCATGTTCTAAATTTTTAATGGACATTTTTTACGTCGTGAAAAATGCTCTGGAGCCCACACACGATCGTTTTTAATGACATAAAAAAAAACGTAATTTTTTACAACCGAAAAAAACGGTCGTGTGTATGCGGCATTACACTTTAATTTCTTGCTTGATCAGCATGACAGGAAATGAGGTGAAATCTCCCCAACAGGGACACAGACAGCAATAAAATTCTAATGAATGTTATAACCAAAATCAAAAAATACTCTTTGGCTGGAGTTAGATTTAATGTTACCTACTAATATGTATTGTTGGAGCAGTGGGAGACTATTATTAAAACCCTGACAGAGGTTTGAGGTCTTTCCCACTCTAGCCTAGATAAAATTAAATGTTTTGGCTGCGTCTGGGCTTTTAATGCACATACAATTTTGGCGGATCAAACAACATTCAGGCTGTCTACAGGGCACCAGAGAAAGGTATACAATTCAAAAAAAATCCCAAGGCTATTTCAAGCTTTGCTAAGTGTAATTACTTGTAATCCTTCTTCATCCTAAAGTACACTTGTCTTTAACTTTACAAGTTAGGATGAATAAATCCCTGACATGTCACAGTATATTCCATCTATATAATTTGAAAATAGGACCTGTAACTTTCATCATCAAAAGGCAGTCCTTGAGTTTGGCTGTTTCCTTCCCTAGTGAATTGCAACCAGGACTGTTATAACACTGAAAATTTCTAGCAGTTCACACGAGAAAGACAATGGGGTGGGGGGTGATGGGAATGCTGTGTGAAAAGAACTTAGCAAATAAAGGATACTATCTGAACCTACACCAAGATGTACATGACTACATCACGCCGGCCCAGCATCTTAGTCTTAGGCCTCGTACACACGATCAGTCCAAACCGATGAAAACAGACTGAAGTTCAGTTTCATCGGTCCAAACCGACCGTGTGTACGCCCCATCGGTCTGTAGTCCTTCAGTCCAGAAACAGAGAACTTGCTTTAAAATTGGACCGATGGACGCCTGACCGATAGGTCAAAACCGATGGTTAGTACGTAAAAGCATCAGTTCCAAACCCGGGCATGCTCAGAATCAAGTCGACGCATGCTTGGAAGCATTGAACTTCATTTTTTTCAGCACGTCGTTGTGTTTTACGTCACCGCGTTGGACTCGATCGGTTTTTGAACTGATGGTGTGTAGGCACATCAGACCATCAGTCTGCTTCATAGGTGAACCGATGAAACTGAACTTCATTCCGTTTTCATCGGTTTGGACTGATCGTGTGTACAGGGCCTTAGAAGTAGATGCTAATGCTGGATGATGCCTAAATGTTCATATATTACTGAAATGTTATGTTGGTTGCAATGTGAAACTTATGACACCATAGGCGTGTGCACAGGGTGTGTGCTTAGGCACACCCTAATGACCCCATGTGAATTAGCATTATCGAGGGGTGGCACCAGGTGGGTGGTTGGGGGGTGCCAGTGGCCAGTGTAAAAGCCCCCATTATATTATGTTCAACTTTAGGAATACATTACACTTGTATTTAGGATGTAGCGTAATATGCTCCCAATCAACTGTCTCCCACCACCAGAGCCTCCTCCCTGTGACAGCAGGTGGCATTCATGTGTGTTTGAGCTTTGGGGTGCACACCCTAATGCTATAGACTGCGCACACCTATGTACGACACTTAATACATGTGAGTATGCTACTTTGTTTTATATGAGTTTTACTAAATATGCAGTTTTATGCCGTGAAGTGTATTCTTTCTCACTTCTACACATACTTTCTGGGAATGAAGGTTTACTGAAATCATCTTTGGGGCTAATTGATTGAGCGAATTTAGTGTAATTAGTGGATATTACACTGTTGAGAGTTTCCCCAACACAACATTTCAGTGATATAGTAGGGGCAGATCCACAGAGATCTGCACCCGCGCAGTATATCAGAGATACGCTACGCCACCGTACCTTACCTGGCTTTAAATCGAATCCATAAAGATTTTGCGCCGTAAGTTACCGCGGCGTAGTGTATCTCAAGCAACGTAGCGGCACGGAATTCAAATGCGGCGAGTAGGGGGCGTGTTTCATTTAAATGAAGCGCGTCCCGCGCCGAACGAACTGCGCATGCTCCGTTCCTAAATTTCCCGCCATGCATTGCACTAAATGACGTCGCAAGGACGTCATTGTTTTGACGTGGACGTAAATTACGTCCATCCCGATTCACGACTTACGCAAAACGAAAAAAAAAAATTCAAATTAAACGCGGGAACGACGGCCATACTTAACATAGCAGGTGTAACTATAGGCCACAAAATAGCAGCTTTAACTATACGCCGGAAAAAGCCAAACGGAAACTACGTAAAAGAATGCGACGGCCGCTCGTACGTTCGTGGATCGTCGGAAATAGCTAATTTGCATACTCAACGCGGAAAACGACGTGAACGCCACCCAGCGGACGCCGAAGAATTGCATCTTAGATCCGAAGGCGTACGAAGACGTACGCCTGTCGGATCTAACCCAGATGCCGTTGTATCTTGTTTTGAGGATTCAAAACAGAGATACGACGCGGGTAATTTGAAAGTACGCCGGCGTAGCAGTAGATACGCCGGCTTACTCGCTCTGTGGATCTGGCCCTTAATATTTAAATTTGTGTATCACGGGACTTCTTTTTGAATATTACAGTATACATTTACTGTGGTTTTTACCGCACTGGACACTTGACACATTGTTGAGTTAAGCCTCATACACACGATCGGACTTCAAACAAACTTTTCCATGGATTTTTGTCCGAAGGGAGTTGACGGGGCACACCCATAGCATACACACGGCAGGACTTTTCTGCAAACTTTCCCAAAACTTTCCCAACATCACGTGTTTTTTCTGCTCTTTTCTGCTCTTTACCGCCACCCTTTGGTCAACTTCTGCTATTGTTGGTTGATTTTAACATTGATTCTGGGCATGTGTGTTTGTACTTTGGACAAAAGTCAGATGGATTTCTGTACACACAGTCAAACTTTGCACCATCGGACTTTTGTTGCCAAAAAGTTTGTCCGTTTGCAGAGTGAACTTTTGTCTGATGAAAACAGAAAAAGTTTGTCCGATGGAGCGTACACACGGTTGGATTTTTTGGAAAACTTGCTCATTTTGAAGTTTGTTGGCAAAAAAGTCTGAGGCTTAATAGCTACACAAATAATTTGATGAATTTATTGCACTTCAGCACTTTTTTGTATTGTACTTTATGTATTGATTCATGTGGTTCATACTTGTTTTCATATTTATTATTTATGAGATGTTTGTTCAAATATGCTGATTTAATCATGTATAAAAATTATGAACGATCAAACTGAATTTTAGTTATTTATTTGATAATTTAATTGTGTAATTTTGAGTTACTTTTTTTCTGGCTAGGGCTGATATTCATTAAGCCTCGTACAGACGACCGGATCTATCCGCTGGGATTGATCCGCGGATCAGTTCCAGCAGATAGATACGGTCATGTGTACGTCCGAGCGGACATTTCCCGGCTGATAAAAATCCAGCCGACGGATTGCTAAGAAATCTATCCGCTGGAATCCATTCCAGCGGACTGATCCGGTCGTCTGTACAGACTCACCGGATCAGTCCGTCCGCTCCCCTCCCTCGCATGCGTCGTAATGATTCGACGCATGCGTGGAAGTATTTACCTTCCAGCGTCGCGCACGTCGCCGCGTCATCGTCGTGGCGATGGCGCGACACGTCACCGCGGATGTATTCCGCGTGGATTTCGATCTTATGGTGTGTACAGCCATCAGATCCAAATCCGCCAGAGGATTTATCCGCTGGACCGTTTCCAGCGGATATCCTCTCGTGTGTACGGGGCCTTACAGCTTCTGCTGCTACAATTCTAGGAGAACCTTTGTAGCACTTCTTGGCTGAATTTACTGCCCATGTTTTAATACTGGTGGCCTCAATGCATCCTGGCTGGCCTGGTGCTATCATTCAATGTAATTACTTGGTGGTTCAGCTGATGACAGCACCTTGTTTTTAAAGTTACAACCATATGTTTTGTGTGGTCACCACACCATAGATGATACTCTTTACATCATGCACCCCTGAAGAAAGAATTTGATTTCTGAAATGTGTCAGGTAACCCTATGTCAACAAATCCACCAGAGACCATAATATATGTTTACAAGGGATGTGAGGTAACAATGTACATCTCTGTTTGTAATCATGTGACATAGCCATATTTGGTTTAATTTTACATATTTTATTATGATTGTAGAAATAAAAATTGTACACCTGAAAAAAAAAAGTTCATAGTATCTTGAAATTTGCCTTTAAAGTGATTATAAAGGTTTTTTTTTTTTTTTTAAATAACAAACATGATATACTTACCTCCTCTGTGCAAGGGTTTTGCACAGAGCGGCCCTGATCCTCCATTTCTGGGGTCTCCCAGCAGTGAATCTGGCTCCTCCCCCACATAAAGTGCCCCTACAGCAGTGTTTCTCAATTCCAGTCCTCAGGCCCCCCCAACAGGTCAGGTTTTCAGGATTTCCCTCAGATGAAAAGGCTGTGGTGATTACTAAGGCAGTGAAACTGATCAAATCACCTGTGCAAAATAATGGAAATCCTGAAAACCTGACCTGTTGGGGGGGCCTGAGGACTGGAATTGAGAAACACTGCCCTACAGAGAGCTGCATTCCATGGGGGCACTCCTGTGGCGCGCTCCCGAGTCCTGCTGCTGCGTACATTGACACAGATAGTAGGACTTGGCCCTGCCCCCCCAACTCCTGTGTCAGTTTAACAAGACACATGGCAACTCATTAAAATTAGAATAAAAGAGGTTTAATCTTAACCACTTGCTTACTGGGCACATAAACCCCCTTCGTTGTTCCCAGGCGAAATTTCAGCTTCCGGCACTGCGTCGCTTTAACTGACATTTGCGAGGTCGTGCGACGTGGCTCCCAAACAAAATTGACGTCCCTTTTTCCCCACAAATAGAGCTTTATTTTGGTGGTATTTGATCACCTCTGCGGTTTTTATTTTTTGCACTATAAACAAAAAAAGAGCGACAATTTAAAAAAAATATATTTTTTTTTTACTTGTTGCTATAATAAATATCCCAATTTTTTTTAAAATTTTTTTTGACATTTTCTCAGTTAAGGCCGATACGTATTTTTCGACGTATTTTTGTAAAAAAAAAAAAAAAAATCGCAATGTCGCGCGCGGGTAATGCTATTAAATGACATCCAAAGACGTCCTGTTGGCACTTGAGAACCGCGCTGTTGACGTCTTTTGTCAATAGCGCGGGTCTCAAGTGGTTAAACTACGTAGAGGGTTCTTTACTGTAAGAGCGGCAAGATGTGGAATTCCCTTCCACAGGTGGTGGTCTCAGTGGGGGGCATCAATGGTTTCAAGAAACTATTAGATAAGCACTTGAACAACCACGACATACAGAGATATACAAGGTAACACTGACATATAATCACACACATAGGTTGGTGGGCTTATGTCTTTTTTCAACCTAACCTACTATGTAACTATGTAACCAAATGAAAAACACACACTGTTAGAATTTGCACATTGAAGAAAAAATTTCCATCCTGCTCCTTTGAATTTTTTATGTCACTGCAGTCAAAAATTAATGTTGATTTGATTGTACCAATGATTAGAAAAATGTCTTACAACATTCCTAGAATGAAAGATGTTAATAGAAATTCTAGGAGTGTATACCCAGCTTAAGTATGTTGGCGATGAGTAAAACTGAGTTGACTGAAGACAAGTTAGTTAAGACATAGGGGGTAAAAAAACAGGTAAGTGTGAATTCCTAAGGTCAAATGGTGCACAGTATTATTACTTATATGATGTTCCAAAAATAATTTAGTTATTTTAATTTAGGCACTTGAGACTAATGCCCAGATGTAATAGAGCATGTACAGAAAATTGCAGGATCATACTAAACTTGAACATAAGCCACAAATGTCATAGTTTCCTAGAAAGGCCAAATGCTATTGTCATCTTGACGAGAAAATTGAATAAAAATATTCTGGTATTGTTTTCAACTAAAAGAGAGTGGTGGATTTTTTTAAATAGCATATAAAAGCTTCCTGTGTTTTCATTTATAAAATAAAGAGAAATGGCTGCACAGAGCATCCAGTAATGGAAGAAGCAGATGTCTGTCCTGGTGTGGTAAAAATATTCTTGCTGTGAGACAATGACAGAACAGTACAGAAAATATGTTTGCTTTAAATGCTCTTTGAATGCAATTCTCACGGCTATCATCACTTTAAACAAGTTTGATTAGATATGTGGACATAGGTTCTTCAGTGAGGAGAATTCTTCCAAAAGTAATTATTATGACATCACTTAATGGCGCCAGAAGATACAACTGTCCCTCTCTTGAGGCAATTGAGTTAATGACAATCCTATAGTACAGTTCTATTAATAATAATTAAATATTTTTTTTGGACTGCTTTCATAGCATATTTTTAAATAACAGCTTTTTTGATCAATACATGCACTGACATTAAAGATTTATATGTAATATTGAATTATTTTGGTGTAAAATTCTTCTATGTTTATATTTTTCAAAAATATCACAGTGGCTTCTTTCCAAGTAGATAATATATATATATATATATATATATATATATATATATATATATATATATATATATATATATATATATATATATATATATCCCCCTACAGCTCCAATATAACTATACAGTATACCCTAGATAAAGCATTTTTTCTTTCATTTATTGGCCTATTAGCCACTTCCTTACTGGCCACTTAAACCCCCCTCCTGCCCAGACCAATTTTCAGCTTTCATGGCTGACGCACTTTTGAATGACATTGTACCCAAATGAAATTTCTATAATTTTTTTCCCACAAATAGAGCTTTCTTTTGGTGGTATTTGATCACCTCTGTGGTTTTTATTTTTTGCGCTATAAACAAAAAAAGACCGCCAATTAAAAAAAAAAACACAATATTTTTAAGTTTTTGCTATAATAAATATCCCAATTCTTTTTTTTTTTAAACAATTTTTTTTCTCAGTTTAGGCCGATATGTATTCTTCTATATATTTTTGGTAAAAAAAATCGCAATAAGCGTATAGTGATTGGTTTTCACAAAAGTTATAGAGCCTACAAAATAGATGATAGAATTATGAAATTTTTTTTGTAATTTTTTTTACTATTAATAGCGGCGATCAGTGATTTTTATTGGGACTGCGACATTATGGTGGACACATCGGACACTTTTGACACATTTTTGGGACCATTCACATTTATACAGCGATCAGTGCTACAAATATGCACTGATTACTGTATAAATGTGACTGGCAGGGAAGGGGTTAACATTGGGGGGCGAGAAAGGGGTCAAATGTTTTCCTTAGGAGTGATTCTTACTGTGGGGGGAGTGGACTGACTGGGGGAGGGGACCACCCGGTGTCCCTATGTACAAGGGACACAGCAGACTCTGGCTCTGTGACTGCCGATCGCGAGTACCTGGCGGACATCGTGACCGCCAGGCATGTGCATCGGCACCCGCGTGACACTGCGGGCACAGCTTTTCCATGATGCGTGCTCTCGACGGCAAGCAACACGGAAGAAAATAGCACGATGTCCAGGGACGTCCACCTGGCAGTTCAGGTCCTTTCGGTCATAGTGCGGATCTGAAGTGGTTAATTTGTCCCATTTACAATGACAGTAAAATTATGAGGCATGCCAAAGTTATTTACAAATGAAATAAAACCTTTTTTAGCATTTCGTGTTTTTCAAGTGCATCTAAACCCAAGAATAAACATATAATATATCACAACTTACCAGTCATTAGATGTAGTGGCTATATGAAGTCGTTTTCTTATTTCGGCTTTTTTTGTTGTCTTTTACCTGGTATATTGGCCAATAACACGCCTCCTGTTCTTAAGCTGACCAAACATTAGTCGTTTAACCATCGGGCTGATTGAAAGAAAAAGTTGACCCAATTCCTCGATACACACATTCGAGGTGGATGGAGGAATCCCTTCTGCTGTCTTTGTATTCTGACAGCGTGGGAAGACTTTCCCGCTGTCAGAATACACTGATTAGCGCTGCAGTCTATAAATAAAAATCGGACAGGGTGGTTGAAATCAATTGGTAGATCAACTTCTGCACAAACCACAGTGGATCGAAATTCAGCCAGTCCCTGCAGGACCGCAAAAAATCTGATTCACGTTCGGGCAGAGCTTTAGGGTAGCTACATTCACTCTTCCTCTGTATCTAAAAAGGAACAGCATAGCCACCCATGGATAGCAGCATTGTCAGCCTGCAGAGAGGACAGTGTTAAATGCATTGGTGTGCACAGTCTATTGCATTAGGGTGTGCACCCCAGGGCACCAACACACATATACACGTGTATATCAGCAAAGCAGAGATTGGTGTCAGTGGGGCAGTGGACGTTATCAGTAGTTTTTATTTAATTGTTTATTATTTGTTACCAAAATATTAAAAATAAACATTTCTTAAAAGCCCATTGAGTGCTTTGGTGAAATACCAAGGGTCTAACAGAGAGAAAAAGACTGAGCACAGAGCTTCCCCAGTCCTCTTCCCTGCAGCCTCAGCTGTTCTGGACAATGAACAAATGCAAAGTTCTCTGTGCTGAGTGGCTTCCTGTTCATTTACAAACTAAAGCGTAGTAAACATGGTTTACTATGCTTCAGTTAAGAATGAACACATTGGTGATCGGTACACATCACTCACTGTGTTCATTCATTCATCCATCCTGAAACATCCGACGCAGCAACGGGTGGGAGGGGAGAGGATAGGAAGCAGGGGAATCAGTACCATTCAGGGTGGTTAAGGGTGTGTCCAGGCACACCAGCACACCCTGTGCACACGCCTATGGTTAAATGGATGAGTAGATTTAGACTTAACAGGAATGACTAACAATTTAAAGTTTTAATCCAGCTAACACTTTTTAAACAGCTGTGTTTTTCTTTTGGGATAAAGGTGTTAGCTATATGAATAAAACCTGACCATTGTAAACACCTCTATCAGTGTGTACACATCCCTACCCACTTCCAGATCAAGACTTTCCTCTCACTTTTTGTTTACAATGTAACAATCAGTATTTTTTTCTTGAAAAATAACTTAGAACTTTCAAACATTATATATTTTTTTAGAGACCCTAGAGAATAAAATGGTGGTCATTGCAGTTTTTATGTCACATGGTACATGCGTAGCAGTTTTTCAAATGCAATATTTGGAGAATTTTTTATTTATTTTTTATTGCAAAAAACACAATGCATAATCAATTTTTTGGTAAAATGTAAAAGATAGTATACCGAGTACCGTATTTATCGGCATATAACACGCACAGGTGTATAACACGCACCCTAACTTTAAGAGGGAAGTTTCAGGAAAAAAACTTTCCACACCCCCTGCGTATAACATGCAGGCACAGTTTACCCTCTACTTTCAGGGTAAAAAAGTGAGTGTTATACGCCAATAAATACAGCAAATAGATAGCAAACATGTAACACTTTAAAATTGCGCATTCCTGTGAAACAGGGACAAAAGACGCACATTTTACTATCCATAAGCTATGCTTTAATATTCTTTACAGGTTAACACTTCAGATGTACAGAGGAGGTCTAGTAGATCTACTGTCATGATCTTATGTTTGCGGTTATGCATCACATGTGTGTGACGATCGCTGTTTGCGCACATGCATGCGGAACCGACATGCATGTTTGCCCTTGCACGCAAGCAAAGGAGGGCGGGGCCACTTTACTTTTTAACAATTTTTTTTTTCTTTGTTATTTAATTACATTTTTATTGCTGTCATGTAAAACATCCTTTTCGTAGCAATAGGCATGTGACATAGCAACCAAACAGTGTCCCTTTATGTCAAAAGTAGTTTTAGAGCAGCTAGAAAACAGCGATAATAAATTAGAACACTTGCAGAATTGTGCGATAGCAATTTGTGGGGACATTTGTCATCAGACACTGAAAGTAATGACAGTGACAATTCTGCAACTGAGCACATTTCAGTGTTTTTGATTTGATTACAATTTTGAATAATTTTTATTTGTATTATATTATTATTTGTTATAATTATTTATAGTTATTTATTATATTATAATTTATGATTTTGTGTTTCAAACTTTATCATTCCCGGGATGTCTACTAGACTCTTGTTTGGTCAGATTTAAGTGAGTCATTCCTAAGAATTACAGGCCTACAATATAAAACGCCAAATTTCCATGCAAATCATTGTATCGCTTTGAGCATCAACAATCTGACATAATCATACCGCCAGGGAGGTTAACCTCTAACTTGTTTACTAACGCCTAAATCCTGTATCCTCAAACCTAACACCTAAACTAGTTTTGAAAGGGAGGTCTTAAAATGTAACCTGTTTTAAATATATTAAAGTAGCACTAATTACTATTTAACAAAAGGCTATGTGAATAAAATTAATACAAATGGATCTCATATTAATAATAATGATAACGTGCATCACAACAGCGTATGGTTAATAATAATGGACTTTATATTATTAGCCATACACTGTTGTGATGCACATTATCATTATCATTAATATGAGATCCATTTGCACTAACTTTATTCACATAGCACTTTGTAAAACAGTAATTAGCGCAACTTCAATATATTTAAAACATTTTCTGGGTGCTGGATACACTACAGAAGTCAGCTGCTGTTTACACCCTCATTATAGCACTTTTTTATAAGAATTATATATATTTTTTTAACACTTTTGGTAGCGCATTGCTACTCTTGTTTACACATATTAACATGTAACCTAACCTTCTAACACTTAACTCTATTGTAGTGCATGCATGGATTAAAGGGGTTGTAAAGGAAACATATTTTTTTCATAATAAGCATCCTTTACCTGCAGACATTCCTCTTTTCACTTCCTCATTGTTTGTTTTTGCTCAGAAGTTGCTCTATTTCTTCTCTGTTCTGTTCACTTCCTGCTTGTCTGATTGTTACTCACCACAGTGAAGGGAGGCTTTACTGCGGTGGTTAGTGACGTGCTTGGCCCCTTCCTCGGAACTACATCTGTGCGGCAGGACGCTCTCTACGTGTTAGAGACTTCAAGGAGGTGTGAATTACTGGGCGTGCCGCAATTCATACTGGGAAATGTAGTTCTTACATGAATGAACGAGCGCCGCAAACCAGGAAGTGAATGAGAGAACAGAAACTAGAACGCTGGAGGTGATATAGATGAAGGAATTTAATAGGTATTTACTCGTTTTTTTAACATAATCATTACACTATTCTGTCTGTCTACCTTGCAGACATTAATTTTAGCCAAAAAAATGTTTTCCTTTACAACTCCTTTAAATAGCTCAGTTTTTGACATCCTATTTATAATTATTTGTTTTCTTGTGTATGTTAATAATCCTACTACTGTAAATCTCAGTCGATTTCAGAATGCTGCAGCATAAGTGAGCTCTGTATGTTATTGTTTATGGAAGCAGATAATATCAAAGCAAGCAGCTCATATGTTAAGCAAATAGAAAATATAGGGTCATTGAAAATGCTTCCCTAAGGATCCTTCAGAATGCCTAATGACTGCATGATCTACATGTTATCACTTTCTAAGCAGTATGGGCTTAAAGGGAAATAAATGAGATTTCCAAATGCTCTTGGTAAATACATTAAACTCCAAGCAGCAGTATTTTAACCATCTGACCTCTGTAACTAGTTGAACGCCATAAGAGACAGATTACGACATATTGTGAATAGCTGCATGTCCAGCCTTGTCTACTGTCTCGCCTCCTCAACATTTTACTACCTCGCTTGCCTGACTCAGTGTCTATATTTTCCCATGTGTTAAACCAATTTCAGTCACAAAGAAAAGCCTGCAGAGTTTGTAGGAGATTTTGTATTCAGAGTGTCACATGTAATGGTGTATACATTAAAGTGAAATCACTGAATTATTTTAACAACTGGAAATAAAACGCATGTTACTGCTTCCTGTCTTGAGGTATGAATTTTCCAGGATTGGACAACAATCAGAATTGTCCCACTGTGGGACAAGGACTGTAAGGTATGTTTCCTTAGCAAAACCTCCACAATGTAATTAAGGGAAGGGTATGTAGGTGCTGGGTTTGTAATTATTTATTATAAGTAAGTAAATCAAAAGTCTACATATTGCTAATACTATAACAAAACAAGCTGCAATACATAGCATACTAGCTCATTATGAATTACTTACCTTAAATCGAAGCCATCGCAGCCGTCCCCGTACCCCGCTCCGGCCGGCGACATCGCTCCCGAGGTTACTTCCGGGTATCGCGGGCTCTGGCACTGTGATTGGCCGGAGCCACGATGATGTCACTCCCGCGCATGTGCGCAGGAGCCGTCGGTAACAGCACACTCACTGAAGCAACGGCAGGTATATGTGCCGTTGCTTCAGTGTGCGTGTGTCGATGACGTCGGCACTAGATATGTGCATTCCCGTTCGTACGAATGTTATTTTCGTACGAAAATTTTCATTTTCGTACCCGCAGAATAATGTGTACATACGAAAAAATTAAAGCACCAAAATACGAAAACGACAGGATTGCGAATGAGCTGCATAACGAACAACCGCAAATACGAACGAACGATCCGACGAAAATAAGACAAAACGAAAGCAGCAAAAGAACGAAAAAGACTTGCATTCTGTATTTTGTTTGAATCCTTGTTCTGTTCGTATTTTGATTTACAGTCGTATGTTCATATGACATCTAACAAAAGATTTTCATTCTGTATTTTGTTTGAATCCTTTTCCTGTCTGTATGTTCATATGACATCTATAACAAAAGATTTGTATTCTGTATTCTGAATTCCTTTTTTCTGTTTGTAATTTGGTTTCAAAATACAGAATACAAATCTTTTGTTATAAGATGTAATTTTCGTTTTTTTGAATGGACAGTGAGTGTAGTTAGTTAGTGAAGCAGCTTCTCTTTTGTGCTGAGTAGTACAGTAAAGCCAAATAAACTTTTCTGTGGATTTTCGTCTGAAGGGAGATCAGTTGGCCAGACTTTTGAACCTGGAACCCAAAAATGGTTTTCTGATGGAGTTTAAAAACGAACGAACGTTGGGTAAAACGATCATTTTTATGTTTGTTGTGTATGGGGCTTAACAATAGTTAATATGGATGAGCCGTGTGTTGAAAGTGCCGCGAATCCCGCAATATATTTATGAAAGTACAAAACGACGAAAATTCACGAAAATTATTGTCTAACAAGTAACGAACATGAATTAAACAGAATAACGAACCATCCCGCATGTACGAAAATAAAACGGTAACCAAAATACGAAACGATCGGAATACGAAAAAATTGTGTCGTACGAAAAACGAACGGGAACGAACAGGAAAACGGGCGTCTTACGAAAAACGAACGGAAACGAACCTACGGAACGATACGAAACAGAACAAAAACAAACGAAACAATTTTCTGTGCACATGTCTAGTCGGCACATACAATACAGGTGATATCTCCTAAACCGTGCAGGTTTAGGAGATATCCAGTGTATCTACAGGTAAGCCTTATTATAGGCTTACCTGTACCAAAAATGGTTGTAAAGGGTTTAAAACCACTTTAAGTTTTTAAAGATGGAAGGTTTTGGGACCTTTCTCCTATTCTCTTTTCTATCCATTATAATAGCCACTTAATCTATAAGTCTAATTTATGAACCTAAAAGCCAAAAAAGTATTGTCCACAGGAAAGGTCATATGTTGCCTTAGATATCCACATGATGTGGCATCCACCTAGAGGCACGCAGTGCAAAAATAGCATTACCTATATGTTCTTTTGTTTTTTCAAGATCATTTTTTTAAATAAATACATTGACATAGAAATGTAAGCATTTATCACAAAAATAAAAATGACCATGTGTTATTGTTTATCCCAGTTTAGTATTGGTCATTAAAGTTTCTCAAATAAATTAAATTCTTACAGATACTCATTGCTCATGGCCAACCACTGACAGGTAGACCAATTAGTTGGGATCTTTGTAAAAATGTCCCCTTTTCCCTGAGATAAGAGCCAGATCATTCACATGGCAAAATGGGCAGGGGTCAAGGAGCCAAGGGATCATCAAGGTGCACATCTGCAACTTTCATTTGCCTGCAGTAAACCAGGGTGGTAGTGATATTGGTCAAAGCTGTACACCCACTTGAAACTCAACAAGGGAGAATGTACTTTAGTTCTTCTTTAATTCAACTCTGCCTAAGATGACCAACATTAACAGATGCTACCTGCAACATTCATCTCCTCTGCCTTCTTCTGTGCATTAACATAAACTTGATAGTCTGACAGAACTGACCCTACATGTTTACATGCTTTTTCAACCTCTAATGTCTATGAGCATGTAACAGACATAGTTATGAAAACTGTTACCATTATTTATTATAAGAAAAGTGTTGTCATTTTACCAGTTACATGCTTTATTCTGATGCAACAACCTGAATTCGGGTTTTCCAGAAGTTAATAAAATAAAAAATAAATAATTTAACTATTTCTTGTACTCTTCTTTCTTTCTTTTTTTTTTATTAATCTAAATAAGTAAATGCATTTATGTTTTAGAGAGGATAGGGAGTTGCAAGTATTTCATCTTAAATGTATGGTAAAAAAAAAAAAAAAAAAAAAAAACATTAAATCTAAGCTATAATCTGTAGCAACAGTTACCCTCAGTCTGTTGAATTCATGTAATAATTCCGTATGTGCCATCACGTACAAAATGTACCTTATAAATAATTGTGCATTAAATATTAGGACCATAATTGCAATGAGTCATAGTAGAATTGATTACCCTGGTATTTTTTTGCAACTGTTTCAAATTATGTAATTATGTTATTAATTTCAAAACATACATGTGGGAATAATATTACATTTAATTAGACCTGTCAGCCAATTTTCACTTATTTCCTATTTTCACATTGTAACCCGACCCGGTTAAATATCATGTCCCAGATAAAGGTGAAAGATCATTGTCAGGTTGATGTTATGTTACAGTACAGCACAAACCTCACAGGTAAAAGACTTGGTGAATAATTCATTGCAGGTCTATCTGGAGCCAGAATCACCCTTTAAACAGCAGAGCCACTGTTCTTTACATGGAAATTTAAGTTAAAATATTCATTTTTATAATGTGTTGTACTAAAATATCCTGTTTATGTACAATTAGATGCAATTTGAATAGTGATTAGAAATAATTCATTTTGTAATTTAATGGTCAAATTGTTTGCACTTGTGTGCAACAGATCAAAGCAGTATGCTAGCTGTGCAGTACAAATAAAAAAGTAGGTAACATAATATCAGCAAAAAGTCTTTACAGTTATAGTGCTTGCAAAATGTAATGAATATTGCAGCCTTGTGTCTGGACTTGCAATGAGGTTCAGGTTTGCTGCTGTGTTGGGTTTGCAGCAAATCTTGCTTGTTTGCTTTTTGCCATAACAGCAAAAGTGCGGGTTCCTTCGCCTGAGCGCTAAAAGCAAATCGACCACAGTTCATTGCATAAACTGTGAACTGTAAGCAGATGGCAGAGTAAGGCCAATACATGTACCTGGCCCATGTGTGTTGGAGTTGGAGTCCTTTCAAGGAGAGATAGCTGTGTTAGTGCTACTTTACTTCATACAGAGCTATATACAGTGTTATCTGTGTTCATTACAATGAATTGCAGTGTGGTGGGCTACAGAGAATGAAGTGACTCCCCACCCGCCTTCCCTTGTATTCACTGTGTTGTTCAGTGCTCCATCACTGTAAATTGCATTGCAGTTTGTTTCACCCATTGAGGGGTATTTACTAAAACTGACACATGTAACTGGAGCATGGGTAGCACAGTGGCTAAGTGGTTAGCACTTCCACCTAGCAGCACAAGGGTCAGCGTTTTGATCCCAACCACAGCACTACCTGCACAGAGTTTGCATGGTCTCCCTTTGCCTGCATGGGTTTCCTCTGGGTTCTCCTGTTTTCTTCCAAATTCTAAAGACATGCCGGTAGATTAATTGGCTCCTGTCTAAATCGGCCCAACTATGTATGAATGTAAATTAGGGATCCTTAGATTGTAATCTCCTTGAGGCCAACGACTGATGTGAATATATATATATATATATATATATATATATATATATATATATATATATATATATATATATATATAAAGAACTGTATACATTGACAGTGCTATATAAGTACCTGTAATAAATAAATAAAATCTGGTGCAGCTCTGCACAGAAGTCAATCAGCTTGCATTTTTTTTTTGTCAAATCTGAAGTTCCCTATTTGTTTTCTACTGTTTTGTACATTACAACTTATTTTGTGAGTGTTTATAGAACATATATGCTTGAATGTGTTCAAATAAAAGTTTCTTCTGATTAAAAAACAAAAAACATCAGCCTTCAAGGAGGATGACGTGGTGCACGTGAGGCACGCACGCCGAGGGAGGAGCAGCCCGCGCCACGGACCTGACCTGGTGGATGGACGATGCCGGAAGATCGGAGGATGTACCAGCTGAAGAGGCTACGACGCAGAGTGGGAGTCTGCTGAGCCGTTAGTCTGCCGATCGTCCGAACTGCTCTCCCCCGCTGCTCAATCGGGATCCCCCTCTCCTCCTCCCCCCCCCGCCCCCCGAAGGAGATAACGGTCCGAGCGGTATAGGGAGGAAGGAACGGGAGCTGCAGATCTTGGTGGGTGCTCCTGGCTTTTGGCCCCCCCGCGGATTCCGACGCCTCTCCCGGCTACCATAAACCTTGAACAGCACACAGGTAATATCCATGCTTGTTACATACACTGTATCGCGGAAGTAGCCTGTATAGGCAAATTGAGCAACCGGGTCAATCTGCAAACTGAGGGATCGGTAAGAACTGCTGTATACCATCACTGCCTATGTCTTCTTATTGCTCATGTTAGAATGCCATATGTGACAGCATGACATCAGAATAACACCCCAACAACTCAAGTATTTAGTTGACAACTTACTAACCAAGCTACAACTTCCCTCTACATAAAATCCTCCACCACATCAATGACTAGTTGATTACAGGTCACTTCGCTATAAATGCTGACGGTGCTCGTACAGGGAAGGGGGGTTTAGTTAGGTGAAGCATATCTTGGGATCCGCGGTCTGGCCCTGCCCAATGCTATTAGGTGCCGACTTATTCAAGTGGCATTAGTAACTCGAGATGCTTTGCGCCCTTCCCTGAGAAATTATAGTGTGACAGGGTCGGATTACTTGTGGGAAAGCTCGACTCCATGAGATATATTTTATCCACACTAGTCCACGGCATATAAACTTTTTAGCCCAGTGCGTGGGGTAACGTAATCTGATGGATGGACAATAAGGCGAGAACGCGGTGAGAGGAGAGAGAGTGTGACTCTGAGGCTGCTCTTATAAGCGCAAACCCTCGAAGAGTACTAAACTATCTGTACCCACTCATAAGCACATAAAAATTCTTGACATACTCCAACCATAGCAAGCTGATGCCCAAGCACCCCTCAGTACTCCCAGCCCGGGTGGATACCAACGTTAAAGGGGGCATTGTCGTTCCCTCAGGACGAGGTCAATGGGCAACGGGACTTAGCCTGCTAGGCTGTTCATAGCTGAGCGCACCACCTGGTGGTCACAAATTCTATGAGAGAGAGGATTGCATAAATAACCCAAGACGTGGCACTCTCTTAACTGCGTGCATTCTGGAGACTGGGTCCTAGAGCACCCTAGGTACCCCAGTAGTTACACTTAGAAGGCTCAGATCGATAGCACGCTTAAAACAGTAGGTGGGTGAGCTTCCCCATTGGTTACGGTCCAGCGACACGGGATGACCTTCTGTCCCCCTAGAACCCTAGCGTAAAACTCTTTGAAGTAGAAGCTTTCACTCCCCGGCTCCGTTTTCCCTCCTAAAAATAAAATAAAAACTATCATCAAAAAAAAAAAAAAGAAAGAGGGGAGAGGGTGATCATCTATCGTCCAAACTGGGGAAGCGCATTAGAGGGACAAAGAAATACAGCATGAATAAATCTACAAGGGGGGCCGCCCCGAAAATCCCAAAAGATAATCCCCCCACTAGTACGATCAGACACTACATGACCCCCGACGGGAGTTCTAAGACCCCAGGTCCGCTAAAAAAAGCAGAAAAAACCGGGACAACTAAAAAGGGAGTAGGGGGGGGCGGTTACCCCAATGGTGGACACATCAATAGAATATGAACATGAAGTCACTCAAATGGACGACCCCAGACCGGACACCCATATCCCCACAAAGGGGGAACTAGATGGGATGCTAAAGAGTTTGGAAAACGCGATAAGAGAAGAAATTAGTACATTAAGAAAAGATTTATTTCATATGTTGGAACGAGTAGAGGAAGTTGAAAAAAAAATGGAAAAACAGGATCTAGAATTAAACGAATTAAAAAACCAACACCAGTCCATGAAACAAAACCAGAGGTGGCTGCAATACCGCTTAGAGGACCAAGAGAACCGGAACAGAAGACAAAATCTAAGAATACGATCCATCAAGGAGGAGAAAGGTGAAGATTTGAGAAAAATCCTTAACGACCTGTTTCTCCCCCTCTTAGATAATGGCATGGAGGGCCCCCTCAAAATAGAACGGGTACATCGGGTAGGAAAGATGAGAGAGGGAGGAGGCAAATGGCCTAGGGATATTATCGTTAGGTTCAGATATTTCGAAGATAAGGATGAGATCTGGTCAAAACTGAGAAGAAAGCCCCCTCTATGCTACGACGGGACTGTGATCCAGATATTTACGGACCTAGCCTGGGAGACCCTGGCCAGAAGAAGGTACCTTAAACCCCTTCTAGAACAGATGCGCCAGCTCAATATTAAGTATCAATGGGGGTTCCCGGCATGTCTGATAGGCCACAAAGAGGGGGTCTCAGCGAAGTTGATATTTCCTGAGGACTTGGTAGGGTTTTGTCGCAAATTGGATATGCCCGTGCTGGAGATGCCTGACTGGGTTGAATAGTCAAATGACTTAGGCCCCTCCTCTAGGTGTTGAGAGGGGTCCGACTGGGGGCGATTGGGGGGGGCAGGGGGGGGGGGAGGGCGGGGGGGGATCGGGAGGAGGAGCAAGGAGGCCAGGTCCGCAACCCTACCCATATAAGATCAACCCCCAGAAGAATACTCTGAGGGGAATATGGGAGGGCGGGGCGTTGGGAGGCCCCACCTCATACATGAGAACCGACGGGTAGGGGAGATCGAGGATCCCTACGGTTCAGAGGCGATGTCTAGGCCTGGGTGGAGGGGGGAGGAGGGAGGCGGGTGGGGTGGGGGTTCAGGAAGGGGAGAAGGAGATGTGTGGGTTAGGAAGAGGAGAAGGATTCTCCATCTCCAAAACAGGGAGGGAATAGGGAAAATGGCTCCCGGAATCTCATGGAAAGTTCAGCAGGAAATGATCTAGTTATAGAAAATGACAGAAGTAAAATTTTTATCGTATAATGTAAAGGGATTAAATTCAGTTGTTAAAAGACTAAAGGTCCTTGCCGAGATTGAACAACTTAGAGCGGACGTTGTCTTTATTCAGGAATCCCATTTAACCATAGACGCAAATATCAAGCTTTTTTCCCCTGCATACCCCACTTGGTTTTACGGGGACTCCATCTCAAAACGCGCTAGGGGCGTGGCAATTGGGTTCACAAAGGGGTTCGGGTTCACCCTTGAGGCAAGGATGACAGACCCAGAAGGGAGATTTTTATTTCTTAGGGTAAGGATTGATAACATAGTCTATACCTTAGCAAATATTTACGCCCCAAATGTACACCAAACCCAATACTTAGGGAAAATTCTGGGGAAATTGAATGATTTCGCTGAGGGGTACATAATCCTGATGGGTGATTTGAATTTCGTCTTCGATCCGAAAGAAGATAGCACGTTCCGTGGGAAGGAGACAAGAAATGTGCATTTACAAAGAATTAAACGAAAGATTCACGACTGCCAACTAGTCGATCTCTGGCGGATTTTCCATCCAAACGAACATGATTACACGTTTTACTCTCCTCCCCACGGAACATACTCCAGAATTGACTACATCCTGGCGGATCATAGGCTGCTGGACTCTATTACGGAGACGGACATAGGTATTATGACAGTGTCAGATCACGCTCCAATCTCCATGAAAATTAAATTATCTATACAAAAGAGACAGCGGCCGTTGTGGCGCCTAGATGATAGCCTGATACGCGATGAAGGAGGGGCATGCAGGGTGGAGGCGGAATTAAAACAATTTTTTCTTATCAATGACACGGAAGGGATTTCTAGCGCAACCCTTTGGGAGACGCACAAAGCATACATCAGAGGAATTCTAATTGCGGAGGGCGTTAAAAAAAAAAAAGAGAGGAAAAGT
This sequence comes from Rana temporaria, assembly GCF_905171775.1. NCBI lineage: Eukaryota > Metazoa > Chordata > Amphibia > Anura > Ranidae > Rana > Rana temporaria. Next base: position 337,763,209 of record NC_053493.1, on the reverse strand, counting down.
AAAGCAAACAACCTGATTAAAGAAATAGAGTCCCTAGAATGCAAACACAAAGCGCAGGCATCAAAAGAGATTTATCATAATCTAATTATAAAAAGAGATGCCCTCAAGGATATCATGGAACAGGAAGCGAGAAATAAATTAAAATGTATCTCCAAAGAGAGATATCTTTGGGGTAATAAACCAAGCAAGCTCCTAGCTAAAATGGCTCAAAAAAAGAAAGCGAGAAATTATATTGAAAAAATTAAAAGTAAAGACGGGACCATGGTTAACGCAACCAGAGAAATTGCGGAAACATTTAAAAAATATTATGAGGAACTATACACATTAAAACATCCAGGGTGGCAGGCAGAGGAGAGGGAGGGAAAGACCCGAGATTTCCTTGACAGGGCAGGACTCCCTAGATTAGAGGAGATGGAAAGTTCCAATATGGACCGCCCCATAACTGAAGAAGAAATAAAAATAGCTCTAAATACCACCACGGGCGGAAAAAGCCCGGGGCCGGATGGGTTTTCTTCCCTGTATTATAAGAGGTATAGCAACATTTTGATACCGAGGATGTGCAAATATTTTAATGGGCTAGGGTCTGAATTTGAAACCAGCAGCGAAGCTATTGCGGCAGTGGTCGCAATAATTTTGAAAGAAGGGAAAGATAGTTCTCTCTGTTCGGGATACAGACCTATCTCTCTGTTAAATACAGATATTAAGCTTTTTGCCAAAATTCTTGCGGGGCGCCTGAAAGGGGTTATGCACGCCTTAGTACACCCCGACCAGGTAGGCTTTGTGCCCAACAGAGAGGGTAAAGACAACAGTCTAAGGGCAATTCTCCTGCTACAGACCATAAGGCAGAATGAGCCCCCAGGACTATTCCTGTCAGTAGATGCTGAAAAAGCTTTTGACAGGGTAGACTGGGGGCTCATGATGGAGACTCTTAATGCCATGGGAATAGGAAATAAGATGTCCCGTTGGATTAAAGCACTCTATCACCATCCCACTGCAAAAATAAAAATTAATGGTACACTATCTGACCCATTCGAGATGAAAAATGGGACAAGACAAGGCTGTCCCCTGTCCCCCCTCCTCTTCATTCTATCTTTAGAGCCGTTGCTGCCTACCATACGTAACGACCCTGACATTAACGGAGTTAGAGTAGAAGGGGAGGAACATAAATTATCGGCTTTTGCCGATGATATTTTGTTTTACCTAACCAATCCGGCCAATTCTATCCCAAAGCTCTCTAAAGTTATGCAACAATATGGCGCGATCTCAAATTTTAAAATCAATGTAACTAAATCTGAAATTCTGAATATTAATTTAAACAAAAAGGAGGTGTGTCGTGTCAAGGAGATCTGCGCATTCCCCTGGACCAAAGAATTAAAGTACCTAGGTATCAAACTGGCCAACACAGAGCAGAAGATGTATAAAATAAATTATGTTCCCTTACTAAATGAGATCAAGAGCGAATTAAAAAGAACGGTTAATAAACCTATATCATGGATCGGACGCATCAATATGCTGAAGATGGTTGTAGTCCCAAAAATTCTTTATAAATTTTTATTAGTCCCCATAGCTCTCCCTCAGCAATTTTTGAGAATCATTAACGCCTTGCTACTAAACTATGTCTGGAAAAATAAGAAACACAGAATATCCCTCTCCACCCTAAAACAGGGCAAGTCACTCGGCGGTCTGGCAGTTCCGGACATTAAAAGTTATTACAAGGCGGCGGTTTTAGCGCGCGCGGTAGAATGGGCACGGGATAGGTCTGATAAAAGGTGGGTGCAAATTGAGAAAGCACTAACAAGTAAATATTTGAAAAATATTATCTGGATCCCCGCACAACACAGAGCACTAGATCACAAAATACATGATTTAACACGGGACACTTTAAGAATGTGGGACAGGACATTGACACAATTAGAAGGGAAATTCAACTCCCCATTAATGAATCTAAAAGAAAACCCTTATTTTGCTCCAGGCGAAAATAAAATTGGAGGGAATTGGATTAAGGTAGACACTGTTCACTTAGGTGATATTATTAAAGATGGAGAGATAATGTCCTATGAAGATTTGAGATCCAAAACGGATCTTTGGAATTTGGATAGGTGGCATTATTCCCAGTTGCATCACTTTGTGCGGCACCTCCCCCGCCCATTACGGACGGAGGCGGAGCTCACTCCACTTGAGAAGATTTGCAAATCTAAAAATTCAAAGGGCACTATCACTAAATTATATGGGATATTGGTAAAGATAGGTTCACGGAGTGAAGCACCTTTCATAGATAAATGGGAAAGAGAGTTAGGAATCACAAGAGGGACAAATAGTTATAATAGGATTATGCACCTAACCCATTCATCTGCAATCGATATACGAACTGCCGAAACAAATTACAAGTGTATCTCAGGGTGGTATATCACCCCTGAGAAAGCAAACAAATTTAAAGCGGGTCAGACCGCAGAGTGCTGGCGGGGCTGCTCAGAAAGAGGCACAATGGCCCATCTTTGGTGGTTATGCCCAAAAATACAAACCTATTGGGACATAATTCTGAGTCAAATTAAAACTATCACGGGCGAAGATTTAAAGAAAGACCCCTGGGTGGTGCTCTTTCATTGCAGCCAAGAGGGGTTAAAAAAATACAAGCAGTCTTTACTTCCTCACCTCTTAAACGCTGCTAAGAAACTTATACCCAAAAAGTGGCAGGAGACGGAATGCCCACACGTATGGAATTGGATAGACGAAGTGGAGGAAACGTATAGGCTGGAAGAGTTAAAGGATAGTCACCTAGAGACGAATGGTGAACATAGGGAGAAATGGGGAAAATGGAGGGAGTACAAAAAAACATGGAGCTATGCAGAGAGAGTCAGGGTGCGACACTAACGAGTTGTATGTTAGTAGTTTTATAGTAGAAACTTTATCTATCCCTTCTATGGTCATTTTCTAGAGCGATTCATATGCTTATTATTTTCTGCTGAACGTTTGAGACTGTTCTTGTACTCTAGGGAAAAGTTTGGAGATTCCTGGGAGCCATGAGGGGGAGGGGGGGGGTGAAAACAATTCCTAAAGTTGGCTATATGGTAATGTGCCCCGTTCAGTCTAGCTGGGACGTAGAGGGCTAAGGAAGTGGGGCCAGGACCTCACGGCCGGCTGGGACGTGGAGGGCTAAGGAAGTGGGGCCAGGACCTCACGGCCCCAGCGGGCGGCTGTTACACATAATGTTTAGTATACTAATAATTTAAAGGTGGAATATATAAAAAAAAAAAAAATATGCATAGAATATATACCACACATGATGCAAACCACAAACCGAGACGTAAGAAGCTTCAAATCATGAGCCGGTCTCTAGAAATTGGTAAAAGCTGAAGTGGAAAGAAAAAAAAAAAAAAAAAAACAAAAAACAAAAAACAAAAACAAACTGAAGTTAGAAGATGATTGGCTACCATCCACATCTGCGCCAGATTCCGAGTGCTCCAGTTTTAATCTCCCCCTTTGTGTTCACAGTGAATAAACCCAACAGTCATTTTTACAGCAACTTTGTCTATGTCAGCAAAAACATCTGTTGCTGTTCAGCTGCTACTTATAACCCTTTTCTATTTTTTGGGCATGATGTATTAGTTTTGTTTTATTCTTTCATTGTGAGTAAGGAAGAAATAACATTACTAGGCATCAGGCCTAACATTTACCTGTTGGGCCTCCTCCAGGAGGTGGAGGGAGAAGGGGGTTGTTCTTGTGTCTCTCCTGACTCCCTCCCTTCCCCTATTTCCTTCTTTTCTCTCTTGTTTTCTTTTCTCCTTCACTTATTTTCTCTTTATCCTCTCAACTTCAGTTTTTCCATTCAGTTCATCTTTTCTTTTTGAGCTTTTTACAGCTGCGCCTTTAAATTAATAACCCCCCTTTTTCCCCCACTCCCCCCCTACTTTTTAAATAAATTTTAGTTATTTACTTGACTTGAATGTCTGGGGGTTTGCCCGGGGTTTGTCATCCCTACTGACTGAATCAAACCATTTCAGTTTTAACTTGCTTTGTGAGAGTGCTGTATTAAAGAAAAAATACATCCAACGCTCATTTGGCTGTACTTCTCCTGTGGATCACAAGAGTGCAGTTCGTTCTCAACTCCTGTGACCCATTTTCAGCAGACAGCAGGCTGAAACCCACTGTCTGCTGATGTCACAGAGCTGGTAAAGATCATAACAATGAAGTCGGACATGCCTGGACTGGAACCCGGCTCAGCCTCTCAGCGAGCCGCTTAGAGCCTGAGCGGGGCACTCCCACCCCCTCCACAGCCCAGTTCTCCATTGAGTGTGGGTGGGGAGGGAGGGAGCCCTGAAAACCAAATGATCGCGGTGTTTGATCGCTCAGTCCTCAGTGTTAGAGCCGACGGGGGCCAGATGCAGCACATAGGCAAGTTCTCTTTTAAATGTTTTTTATTGTACTTGTTTTATGGAAGTCTGGATGAAACAGTGTCAAACTGTATGTTATGTATCAATGTTGTTTTCTGTTTTGCGTTAATAAAAACGACGTGAAAGAAATAACAGAAGTTCATAAATCTATTAAAATGTTTAAATTCCAAAGCCTCCACAATTATGGTGGAATTTAACAGATTGAAATCCTTGTGATATGTTAGAAAGTTTGTTGAAACACTTTGCTCCTTAATAGCTAGTTGAAAATTTGACTGGTAATTGTTTATTCTTTGTCTAAAGTCCTATATATAGTCCTTCCTACATACTGCAAGCTGCTGGGACATGTTAAAACATACACTACTTATTGTGAAAAGCAGTTCAGGAATGATTTGAAGGGCCAGCTAATGCCCATGTTAATAAAGACAATACTAGTGGTCTTTGATCTGTGTGCTTGGCAGCTCAGCATATGGTGATCCCACACTTAAAGCATCTCACATTGAAGAGCTTCAATAGTGGTTGAACCTGAACTCAGTACATTCTTCAAAGATGAGGCTCTACGGAATATAATCATAGGTCTTGCACATAGGTCTTTATTGAGGATGGGGGTCCATGGTAAGTAGATGCCAATGTTTGAAGATGATATTCCTCATTTCTTTATTTTGTTTATAGAACTTTGTGATAAAAGTAGGATATTGTGGCTTATATATTTCTCTGAAATTTTTGAAGACATCCCCCTGTGTTTCTCGCGCTCTTAATTGCAGCCTGACACACTGCTACACTGATCTCGGAGGCTCTTTACCCCGGGATCAGCCGTGTCCAATCAGGGCTGATCACAATGTAAACAGGAAGAGCCGCTGATCAGCTTTTCCTCACTCGCATCTGACAGACGCGAGTAGAGGAGAGCCGATCGGCTGCTCTCCTGACAGGGGGGGTATGTGCTGATAGTTTATCAGCGCAGCTCCCCCTCGGATCACTGCACAGGACCACCAGCACACCGTCCAGGACCACCAGGGATTGGCATCCACACTGGACCACCAGGTATGCCCCCTAGACCACCAGGGAATGCCAAGGCAGCTGCCAATCAATGCCCAGGCAGCTGCCAAACAGTGCCACTCAAAATCCCTGCCAGTGCCACCAGGGATACGCATCAGTGCTGCATATCAGTGCCACATGTCAGTGCTCATTAGTGCCCATCAGTGCCATGTATCGATGCCCATCAGTGCCCAGCAGTGCTGCCTATCAGTGCCCATCAGTGCCGCCTATCAATACCACCCATAAGTACCCACCAATGCAGCCTTTCAGTGCCCATCAGTGTCACCTATCAGTGCCAATCAGTGCCCACCAGTGCCACCCATGAGTGCCCATTAGTGCAGCCTATCAATGCCCATCAGTGCTGCATATCAGTGCCACCCAACAGTGCTGCCTACCAGTGCCCATCAGTGCCCATCAGTGCCGCATATCAGTGCCCATCGTCAGTGCCCATCAGTGCCACCTCATTGGCGCCACCTCGTTGGTGCTGCCTTATCAGTGCCAGTCAGTGTCGCCTTATCAGTGCCCATCAGTGAAGGAGAAAACATACTTATTTACAAAATGTTTTTTTTTTTTTTTTTTTTACATTTTCTGTATTTCTTTATTTGTATAGCAAAAAAAAAAAAAAAACCCAGAGGCGATCAAATACCATCAAAAGAAAGCTCTATTTGTGGTTACAGAATTATAAAAATTCTGTTTGGGTACAGTGTAGCATGACCGTGCAATTGTCATTTAAACAGCGACAACACAGAAAGTTGAAAATTGGCTTGGGCAGGAAAGGGGCATACAGTGGGAATCGAAAGTTTGGGCACCCCAGGTAAAAAATTGTATTAATGTGCATAACGAAGCCAAGGAAATATGGAAAAATCTCCAAAAGGCATCAAATTACAGATTAGACATTCTTATAATATGTCCAAAAAAGTTAGGATCAGATTCAGGTACCTGCGGCGTAACGTATCCCGTTTACGTTACACCGCCGCAAGTTTTCAGCGTAAGTGCCTGATTCACAAAGCACTTGCCTGTAAACTTACGGTGGTGTAACATAAAGGCGTTCGGCGCAAGCCTGCCTAATTCAAATGGGGCGTGTACCATTTAAATTAGGCGCGCTGCCGCGCCAGACGTACTGCGCATGCTCCGTTTTATGCTGACGTAATTTTTTTGAACGGCGACGTGCGTAACGTACTTTTGTATTCCCGGACATCTTACGCAAAAAAAAAAAATTGAAATTCGACGCGGGAACGACGGCCATACTTTAACATGGCTCGTCTAATGTTATGCCATGTAAAAACAGGCTTAACTTTGCGACAGGAGAAAATGACTAGCGACGACGTAACGAATGCGAAAACCTTTGTGGATCGCCGTAAAAGCTCATTTGCATACCCGACGCAGGAAAATGATGCAAACTCCACCCAGCGGCGGCCAAAGTATTGCAGCCTAAGACCCGAAGGCGTACGAAGCTGTAAGCCTGTCGGATCTTAGCCAAAAGCCGTCGTATCTTGTTTGTGAATCACAAATTAAGATACGACGCGGCAAATTTAAAAATACGCCGGAGTATCAGTAGATACTCCGGCGTATCTCGTCTGTGAATCTGGCCCTTAGATTTTATTTCCATCATTTTCAAAATTACAGAAAACAAAAAAATGGCGTCTGCAAAAGTTTGGGCACCCTGCCAGTGTCATGGATTGTTCTCAATCATCGTCTGGGAAGACCAGGTGATGTCAATCTCAAAGGTTTTAAATGCCCAGACTCATCTGACCTTGCCCCAACAATCAGCACCATGGGTTCTTCTAAGCAGTTGTCTAGAAAACTGAAAATAGTTGACGCTCACAAAGCTGGAGAAAGCTATAAGAAGATGGCAAAGCGTTTTCAGATGTCAATATGCTCTGTTCGGAATGTAATTAAGAAATGGCAGTCATCAGGAACAGTGGAAGTTAAACCAAGATCTGGAAGACCAAGAAAAATATCAGACAGAACAGCTCGCAGGATTGTGAGAAAAGCAATTCAAAACCCACTTTTGACTGCACGAACCCTCCAGAAAGATCTGGCAGACACTGGAGTTGTGGTACACTACACTATTCCACTATAAAGAGATACTTGTACAAATATGGTCTTCATGGAAGAGTCATCAGAAGAAAACCTCTTCTACATCCTCACCACAAAAATCAGAGTTTGAACTTTGCAAATGAACATATAGACAAGCCTGATGCATTTTGGAAACAAGTTTTGTGGACTGATGAGGTTAAAATAGAACTTTTTGACCGGAATGAGCAAAGGTACGTTTGGAGAAGAAAGGGCACAGAATTTAATGAAAAGAACCAACTTTTAAGCATGGGGGTAGATCAATCATGCTTTGGGGTTGTATTGCAGCCAGTGGCACAGGGAACATTTCACGAGTAGAAGGAAAAATGGATTCAATAAAATTTCAGCAAATTTTGGATGGTAACTTGATGCCATCTGTGAAAAAGCTGAAGTTAAAGAGAGGATGGCTTCTACAAATGGATAATGATCCTAAACATACCTCAAAATCCACGGGGGATTACATCAAGAGGCGTAAACTGAAGGTTTTGCCATGGCCTTCACAATCTCCTGACCTCAACATAATTGAAAATCTGTGGATAGACCTTAAAAGAGCAGTGCGTGACAGACAGCCCAGAGATCTCAAAGAACTGGAAGACTTTTGTAAGGAAGAATGGGCAAAGATACCTCAAACAAGAATTGAAAGACTGGCTACAAAAAGCGTTTACAAGCTGTGATACTTTCCCAAACGTTTGCAGATGCCATTTTTTTGTTTTCTGTCATTTTGAAAGTGTAAATGATGGAAATAAAATCTAACTTTTTTTGACATATTATAAGAATGTCTAATCTGTAATTTGATGCCTTTTGGAGATTTTTCCATCTTTCCTTGGCTTCGTTATGCACATAAATACTAGCCTAGTTTGAATTAGGCGGGCTTACGCCGTATCGGATACACTACGCCACCATAACTTAGAGCGGAAGATGTTTCTGAATACGGGACCTGCTGCTCTAATTTACAGCGGCGTAGTGTATCTGAGATACGCTACACCCGCCTAAAGATAGGCGCTTTTTTGTGAATCTGGGCCCCACTCTCCTGAAATAGAGAATACTGAAAGAGCTGATTAATCAAAAATGTGGCTTAGTTGAGCAAGCTACAGGTTGATTGTTGATTTTAAGGCTATGATGTGTTTGATTATTACACGTACGCTGAGAATCCAGGAAATGAAAGACTCCTGCACACATTTAATACAGCAGGTATAGATTGCTTCATGTTCATGGTAATGTTAGTTACCCACATTTTTTTCTTTACAGTCAACAGAAACTGACAGGCAGCATTAAAATGTTAAGTTTCTATTAAAATATTAGACTGACCACTGTGATCACACTGATTTAGAATAATCATAGTGTTTTAATACTTACATGCACTGCCATTAAGGAATGCAGAAGGAATGTCATGATATCATAATAGTATGGAACCTTAGAAAATGTGAACAAAGCAGTATTTATAATATGCACTGCTATAAAGTTGCGAATAACAAAGAAAGACATACTCAATGCACTCATTTCTACCTATTCATTTTTGGAATAATAAAAGGTAAGTTATTGGTATGAAAAAGCATTACAACCCAAATGAACCAATAGCAAAAACAACCAAGCAGGTTAAGTGCCATCAAATACTGATCAAATAAAGTTGACTGACAAATTGACAATTGCATATCAGTATATATCCATGACACTGGTAACCCAAAGGACTAGACAACTGGATACTGAAACTAAGGCCCCTTACACACGTCCGAGAAACTCGACGAGTAAAACACATCGTTTTGCCCGTCGAGTTCCTTGTGAAGCCGCCGAGGTTCTCGGCGAGCCAAGTTTCCCCATTGACTAACGAGGAAATAGAGAACATGTTCTCTTTTTGGCTCGACGAGTTCCTCGTCGGTTTCCTCGGCCAAAAGTGTACACACGACCGGTTTCCTCGGCAGAATACGGCTCCCATCGAGTTTCTGGCTGAATTCTCGTGTGTACGGGGCCTAAGAGACAGTCCAATGCAGCAAGGAACTCGTTATACTGGTAAAAGACAAAAATGTTAAAAAAAAAATAAAAAAACAGCGCAAAAGAAGCCTCTGATTGTAGTAAGTAAAAAGCAATGAAATGTTATTATTTTTATTTTTTTTATTATCAATTTTTATTGAGATTTAAGATAACAGATACAAATTAAAACAATTATACACTCATATCCATTATTAGCCTGTACTTGATGTCTTTATTTACATATACATCTTAGTACAGGCATACCCCACTTTTAAGTACTCAATGGGGTTTATTTACTAACGCTGGAAAGCGCAAAATCAGGCACACTTCTGCATAGAAACCAATGAGCTTCTAACTCCAGCTTGTTCATTTAAGCCTGGTACTAAAATCTGGAAGCTCATTGGTTTCTGCGTAGAAGTGAGCCTGATTTTGCACTTTCCAGCTTTAGTAAATAAACCCAATTGTGTACTTAAAAGTGGGGTATGCCTGTATATTCTATTCCAAACTAAGTAAAAATAGAATAAAAAATTAAACAAAAAAAGAATAATAATGAATAAATAAAAAACAGGGGGGGGTGAGCACCTCACACGAGGAGCCCCTTGGTCTTCTATTCCTACCATTATCTCATAAAAGCATATATCATCTTAACCACTTTAATACAGGGTTTCTATACCACCTCCATAGCGGGCCTATTCTGGCATTTCTCTCCTACATGTACAAATCATCAATCTTTTGCTAGAAAATTACTCAGAACACCCAAAACATTAGTTTTTTTTTAGCAGACACCCTATTGAATAAAATGACGGTCATTGCAACTTTTTATCTTGCACGGCAAACACCTTTTTTTGGAAAAATGTTTAATTAATTAAAAAATAACAAAACAGTAAAGTTAGCCCAATTTTTTTGTAAGATATGAAAGATGAAGTCACGGCGAGTAAATAGATACCTAACATGTCACGCTTTAAAATTGCGCACACACATGGAATGGCGCCAAACTTCGGTACTTAAAAATCTCCATAGGCGTTGCTTTGAAAATGTTTACAGGTTACCAGTTTAGAGTTACAGAGGACATCTAGTGTTAGAATTGTTGCTTGCGCTCTAATGCACGCGGCGATACCTCACATATGTAGTTTGAATGGCATTTACATATGTGGGCTGGACTTACGTGTGCGTTCGCTTCTGAGCGCGAGCTACCGGGGATAAGAGCGTTTAAAAAAAAAATTATATTTATTTTTTTATTTGACTTATTATTATTTATTTTTTTGATCACTTTTATTCCTATTACAAGGAATGTAAACATCCCTTGTAATAGGAATGGTGTGTGACAGGTCCTCTTTATGGAGATATGCGGGGTCAGTAAGACCCCACATCTCTCCTCCAGGCTGGAAAGCATGAGATTACAAAAAAGAAATCACCGATCTCAAGCTTACTAGCCGCAATCGCGGCTTTGTCTACTTCCGGGTACCCGGGCGTGATGTCATAATGTCGCTCCCGGGCCTCCAACGGTCATAGAGATGACTGGTGACCTTTTGGTCACCGGAAATCTCTATGATCCTCCTGCGCCGCCGGCCGATTCATTCTCTGGGCCCCCTGGTGGCATGGGAGAGCCCGGAGAAGCATCGGATGGTGGCGGGAGGGGGGGGGGGTGTCCCCTCCCGCCGCCTATAAGAACGATCATGCGGTGGAACTGCCGCTATGATCGTTCTTATAGTGCACATAATCGCCGGTAGAAGAGAAGGATATCTGAATGATGCCTCTAGCTGCAGGCATCTTTCAGATATCCCCACTGAATGTCCAGGACGTCATATGACGTCCATCTAGGATGGGAGATCCCATCTGTGAACGTCATATGACTATGGCTGGGTATAGAAGTGGTTAATATAAAGTATAGGGATTAGTCTACCAAAAAAAGGGGTGGTAGGGGAGAAAAACGATTACACATTCCAAACTGAACAATCCACGTGCATCAAAAAAGAGTCACCCCTTACTTTATAGCAAGGAGTAATCTCTCCCCAAAACACCATGCTCAAACATATTCTAAAAATAAAACACAAAACTTAAAATAAAATGTTACCGATAACCAGAACCACCCACACCCTTTACCCAAACTTCCCCTATTTGATTAAATGTTTTTTAAACACACTCAAATATATTGCTGTAACAAGGCCCAGATGGGGGCCTTGAAAATGGCATGATGGGAATCACAAGATAACAGTTCAACATAAAGTGCAAATGTTTCCCTAACATCCCTAATCCCTAATTTTTAGGCTTGTAACTGCACCAGCATACATGCATAAAAAAGAGTTAATGAATGGTATATTTAGGAAGGACTGCAAGTTCCAGCAATCCTCCTACATTGCAGAAGGCTCCTGACACAGGTGGGTAGAGAACAGGAGCACTCTCCTACATCTTGCTGGCTGTGTCTTTCCTCCCATACAGACTGTGTGTGTCTGGGCAGAGCTCCCCCTCTATTTTATTTACAGCACAGGAGGAGAGAGGCAGAGGCAGAAAATATGGGAAACAGGCTAAAGGGGTTGTAAAGGTAAAAAAATAAAATCCCTAAATAGCTTCCTTTACCTTAGTGCAGTCCTCCTTCACTTACCTCATCCTTCCATTTTGCTTTTAAATGTCCTTATTTCTTCTGAGAAATCCTCACTTCCTGTTCTTCTGTCTGTAACTCCACACAGTAATGAGAGGCATTCTCCCTGGTGTGGAGTGTCGTGCTTGCCCCCTCCCTTGGACGCAGTAAAGTTACGCCGTTTACGTTAGGCTTTTCCCGGCGTATAGTTGCCCCTGCTATATGGTGGCATAAGTGCGGCGTAACAATGTTAAGTATGGCCGTCATTCCCGCGTCAAAATTTGTAAATTTTTCGTTGTTTGCGTAACTTGTCCGTGAATGGGGCTGGACGAAATTTACGTCCACGTCAAAACCAATACGTCCTTGCGGCGTATTAGGAGCAATGCACACTGGGAGATTTCCACGGACGGCGCATGCGCCGTTCGTGAAAAACGTCAATCACGTCGGGTCACAGTACATTTGGATAAAACACGCCCCCCTGTTCCAAATTTGAATTAGGTGGGCTTACGCCGGTTGATTTACGCTACGCCGCCGCAACTTACGGAGCAAGTGCTTTGAGAATACAGCACTTGCCCGTCTAAGTTGCGGTGGCGTAACGTTAATCGGATACGTTACGCCGCCGCAGAGATACGCAGAACTACGAGAATCTGGCCCCATATTCTTATATGTGGGCCCATAAACCTCCATGCTTGTGCACCTGTAGTTCACACTCTTTACATGCTTTGTTTTATGAATAAGATAACAGCAAGCAGGTCTAACTGTATGGGGCCAAATCATGCCCTTGGCTCCCTCTTTCCCTGTAGAAATCTCATAGGCTATGATGATGGTAGCACCAACACCAATAGATACATAAAAACTCCTAAAACATCTTGCACAAAAAAATTGCTTTCAAAATATTTATTGCTTGCTCTTTCTCATGTGAATGCCTATACCAAGCCATGGCTCATTTGAACCCCACTTGACTCCTTAGCTTTTCACACAAATAGCAGGTTTATAGCTACTGTAAATCTATTAAGCCACAATTTGCACATAATAAAATGGAACAGCAAGCAGTTAAACAAGAGCTCATTGCTAAGCTACGGAACGTTTACCAGGAAAAGACATTGAGACCGCTGGTGCTGCTGCTGTTGCTGCTGCTGTATTTGAAGAAATTCAATCATGCTGACTGAGAAAGCCTGGAGAGAGCTTGCTGTTCCTTTCTTCCATTCACAATTGCCCTGTAGACTATTTAATCATGTGTAGATGAAACAAAGGTAGTGCTGTGGACTGCAGGAAGTGAAGGCATGCACTTATCAAATGCTTCCTACATATGAAGCAGAAGCAGGGGCTCATCCCCTGCTCTCTCTTGAGCATCCATGCTGTCAAAGGTGGGTGCTGAGAGACAATTGACTTCTCCTGTTGTCAAAATAGAGGCGTTTTCTGAATACTTTATCACCGCAAAGCACATGCAGTCACTAGTTATCCTACTATGGCATAGCTGTGTCTGGTTTTGTCCAGACAGTTATATATATTAAGTTTGGGAGTGTATTGCCCACAGTGGAGTAAAGCTGCATTAATAATATTGAAAGAGCCTGAAAATCTAGACCAATGAAACCCCCAATAAGTCAAACCAAATGAAAATGTATATAATGTTTTCTTGCTCCTTAAATTTATTTTCCATGTGTGTATACTGTATGTGTGCATTTACTTAGCATAAATATATATATCATTGTGACTCCTTGTGCCAAGTCCTGTGAGTGTCTGCTATTTCTTCTAATGTGCTTTATATAAATATATATACATGACCCCCTTCTTTCTCTTTCCTTGTCTGCTATAATGATATGTGCCATTGATACACCCTGCAATAAAAGTGTATTTGCAAAATAAAGATTTTATATAAAAAGCATAACTAAACACAATTTATTTTTCAGATGGTACTCCATGGAAAAAAACGAGAAAAAAAAAGACATAGGCCAAACCCTAACTGAGAATGCAGCCTGGCTGGACAGAAAGGTAGTAGACAGCCTCAACATGGTGAGGGTGCTCTGTCAATGTGAAGTCCCCATGTTGATGACGACAAGGGACGTTTACCCAAAACCCTGCCCCAATGGTTGTGGGGGTCGGTGGATGGGTTCCCCTTTAAAAATAAGGGGAATCCAATTACATCCACCTTGTAAATTAGCAAGGGGTAAAAACACGCCCTACAGACACATCCATTTACAATGGAGACTTGCACTGAATGACAGCAGAATTGTAAACATGGCTATTGCCATATTTGGTCAGTAAGGTCAGCCACCATTCCCAATTGCTCTGTTTATATTTATTCATTAGCCAGGAACACCTAGCTGACAGTTCAATGGCCATGCAGGGACCCATTACTTGTTGGTAGAAAGCCAGCAGCTACCTAACAACCAGCCTGAGCAGAATAGAGTGAAGCCTCGTACACACGACTGAGAAACTCGACGGGCGAAACACATGCTTGTCGAGTTCCTTGTTAGGCTGTCGAGGATCTCGGCGAGCCAAATTTCTCCATTACCGTCGAGGAAAAAGAAGTCATGCTCTCTTTTTGGCTCAACGAGATCCTCGACCATTTCCTCGTCGAAAAGTGTACACACGACCAGTTTCCTCGGCAAAAAAACAAAACAGAAAGTTTCTTGCTGGTTTTTGCCGAGAAACTCGGTCATGTGTACGAGGCTTCAGGGAGGATCATTGCCCCTGTCAGTTTTATTTTTTGTCATATGCATCACATTGAGGAGAATGTGTGTCACTTCCTGTTCCATAGCCAAAACAGGAAGTGAGAGCAATCCCTAGGGGACCCCCAGTGTCTAAATTGGGAGATTTCCCCTCTATTACTTTTCTGGGGACAACTCCAATATTGGGATTTTCTTTTAATTTCACCTTCAATGAAAATGGAAAACAAGAATAATAGAGAGGTTGAATTTCCCTAAGGGTGGCACAGACTGCAATAACAACTGACAGGGGTTCTAATCCATTTCTGCTATGTCAAATACTAAAAAATAAGTTTTGCCTTTAGTTGTACTTTAATGGGGTAGTAATACTTCCCGCTGCACCTGGAGATTTGGCTTGATGTTTGGACAAACGCCCCATTTAGAAAAAGGTAATATTATTGCTCTGTCAGAAAAACTATTGACCAATCATAAATAATAGAATAAATATAACAAGTTGCAACGTCCTGTGAGATATACACAGCATGAATCAATTATTCAAAAATAAGTTGCACTAAACAATCAAATAATACATACAAATAGTGCAAATCAAATAAAGTCTATCCAGTGAAGTGACATCAAAAGTTACAATGTATCACAGTACACCAAGAAATGAGTGATGTTCAGAAAGATGACTTCCACCTCTTAAAGACTAGACGCTTACCGACTCCCTAGACTCCAGGTGAAATACATACTTTATGAACTTCCACCGCCTCAATTGGGCATGATCATATAGGAACCCCAAAAAGAAATAAAATCTTCCACAGCATAAAATCTTTGTGGTATTTATTGTAAAAGTTGTAGTATACTTACATATGGCAAGTAGTTATTGGCATAAAAAACAAGCCGGCCGGCTTGAACTTGAATCCTGTCTCTTCAGGGCCCTGGTGAGAGAGTTATCAATTGGGACAAACCCCACAAATCAGATCGATCACAAGACCGTTTTGTCTAATCGGTGGAGTCGTAGTCTCAAAGACTACGAGACTACGACTCCACCGATTAGACAAAACGGTCTTGTGATCGATCTGATTTGTGGGGTTTGTCCCAATTGTCTTGTATTTTTTGTATATTTTTTGTATTATTGTATTTTGTCAAATAAATATTTATATATTTTTTTACATTGTTGCATACTAGTGCCTTTAAAATCCCAAACATCTCCCCCCCTCCTCCCTTGATCTATGGTCAATCAACCAGGCCCCAAGCAGCCTTTGTTTGAGTTCACTGATCAAGATATACCAATTAGTTTCATTTATGTTATTATTTAAATTTGTATTAATATATATATAAAAAAAAAATCAATTACATTTTTTTTTTCATATTTCAATCCTACATCAAGTAAAATCAAATGTTCTTGATTGCTTCCACTAGAGGCCTCTATGCTTTTTTAAATAGGTGTCCCATGTCAAGCTTTTTGATCTCCTTCTGGTCTTTTTAGAGAGGTGTATGCTTATATCTAAACACCTTTATTACATTTTGCCCAAAGGTTAATAATCCAGACCTGAGTTGACTTGCTACAACCATCCAGCAATCAATTAAGGTTGGATCTAATTAGGGCACTTAGAAGGTGGTTTTATTACTACCGTCATTGTCGTCATATTATATAGAGCCATATTAAAGGGGTTGTAAAGGTAATTTTGTTTTCCTAAATAGCTTCCTTTACCTTAGTGCAGTCCTCCTTCACTTACCTCATCCTTCGATTTAGCGTTTAAATGTCCTTATTTCTTCTGAGAATTCCTCACTTCCTGTTCTCCTGTCTGTAACTCCACACAGTAATGCAAGGCTTTCTCCCTGGTGTGGAGTGTCATGCTCGCCCCCTCCCCTGGAATACAGGAGAGTCAGGTTGCCCACTAACACACAGATCCTTTGTCTATCTGCAATGTAGATAGGGTCCTGACTCTCCTGCTCGCCCCCTTCAAGGGAGGGGGCAAGCACGACACTCCACACCAGGGAGAAAGCCTTGCATTACTGTGTGTAGTTACAGACAGAAGAACAGGAAGTGAGGATTTCTCAGAAGAAATAAGGACATTTACAAGCAAAATGGAAGAATGGGGTAAGTGAAGGAGGACTGCACTAAGGTAAAGGAAGCTATTTAGGGGAAAAGATTTTTACCATTACAATCCCTTTAAGTTTGTGAAAAAAAATAATTCAATATGGTGTGGGGTTGTTGATTAGGGGTTGGGCTTGCCCCCTTAGTTCCAATGAAGGGAACTCTTAAGGTGTCAGCATACCCAGAAATTTTGGACAATTTCATGCTTCCAACTTTCTGGGAGCAGTTTGGGGATGGCCCCTTCTTGTTCCAACTGACTGTGCACCAGTGCACAAAGCAACATCCATAAAGAAATGGATGAGCAACTTTGGGGTGAAGAAACTTCAATGACCTGCACAGCTTCCTGACCTCAACCCAATAGAACACCTTTTGGATGATTTAGAGCAGGGACTGCGAGCCAGGCCTTCTCATCCACATCAGTGCCTGACCTCACAAATACACTTCTCGAAGAATGGTCAAACATTCCCATAGACACACTCCTAAACCTTGTGGACAGCCTTCCCAGAAGAGTTGAAGCTATTATAGCTGCAGAGGGTGGGCCAACCCAATATTGAACCCTACAGACTAAGACTGGAAAGCCATTAACCACTTGCTTACTGGGCACATAAACCCCCTTCGTTCCCAGGCGAAATTTCAGCTTACGGCACTGCGTCGCTTTAACTGACATTTGCGCGGTCGTGCGACGTGGCTCCCAAACAAAATTGACGTCCTTTTTTCTCCACAAATAGGGCTTTATTTTGGTGGTATTTGATCACCTCTGCAGTTTTTATTTTTTGCGCTATAAACAAAAAAAGAGCGACAATTTAAAAAAAAATATATATTTTTTACTTGTTGCAATAATAAATATCCCAATTTCTTTTTAAAAAAACTATTTTTTTCTCAGTTTAGGCCGATACGTATTTTTCTACGTATTTTTGTAAAAAAAAATAAAAAATCGCAATAAGCGACTGGTTTGCGCAAAAGTTATAGCGCCTACAATATAGGGGACAGAATTATGATTTTTTTTATTTTTATTTTTTTTACTAGTAATGGCGGCGATCTGCGATTTTTATTGGGACTGCGACGTTATGGCGGACACATCGGACACTTTTGACACAAATTTGGCGCCATTCACATTTATACAGTGAACAGTGCTATAAAAATGCACTAATTACTGTATAAATGTGACTGGCAGTGAAGGGGTTAACACTAGGGGGTGAGGAAGGGGTTAAATGTGTATCCTAGGTGTGTTCTAACTGTGTGGAGGGAGGGGGGTGACTGGGGGAGGTGACCGATGCTGTGTCTCTATGTACAAGAGACACAGATCGGTCTCCTCTCCTCTGACAGCACGTGGAGCTCTGTGTTTACACACAGAGCTCCACATCCCTGCTGTCTTACCGACGATCGCGTGTACCCGGCGGACATCGCGACCGCCAGGTACACGCATCGGCTCCCGAGCGATGCGCCGGGACAGTGTTTACCCGCTGCGCGCCCCCCAGTGGCGCGCGCGGGTAATGCTTTTAAATGACGTCCAAAGACGTCCTGTTGGCACTTGAGAGCCGCGCTGTTGACGTCTTTTGTCAATAGCGCGGGTCTCAAGTGGTTAAAGCTGTGCGTGTAAAGGCAGGTGTCCCAATACTTTTGTTAATATAGTATATATATATATATATATATATATATATATATATATATATATATATATATATATATATATATATATATATATAATGTGTGTATGTATATATCAGGAAGAAGTGTTTATTGTCTTATGATATCTTAGTTTATTAATGCTTTTGTTAACATTGATTGAAGGCATTTTTTATTTCCAAAACACTTACTGCTAGCTAATGTGCTCCAATTAAGTTCAATTCATTGAATCAACAGTTTTCAGTTACCTGTTCCTTCAGGTAGAACAGTGGCTGATATTGGTGCCCTTTCCCAGGCTTCTGCACGGAGACCTTTGCAGCCTGAAAACAGAAGAGACACCTGTTTTCTGAGCGCAGGGGGCTAGCACCTGAAATCCTAGGAATGGGCCAGCTATTGAAAAGCAGGCTCTCGATAAGGCAGTCACTGTGATAGGCGGCGGAAATTTGATAATGAAAGAAGATGCCAAATAGATTAATCTGGTGAGATTTGCCAAAACACAGAGTTTGCTGCAAGATTATCCACACTCGCAATAGGGAGCCCTTTGTTTTATGAAAGTTCCACTTATCATTGTAAGCTTTATCTCAATAAGAAACATAATGGTTTACTTGTTTACATGCAGAAGAGATATATTGAGAGCAGGACGGAGGAGCCGTGAACTCCCCTTTTTTTAGTTGAAATATTTCCAGCATGCAAGTTATTAGTCCGGGGAGAACAAGCTCTTGGACACATAGAACATTTAAATATGCCTGTCTTGCTGCGGCCAATAATAATGTTATTTCATCCAGTGAGAAAAAAATTTACTTCCTGTAAAAATACTTTTGGATAAAAATGACCAGTACTTTGGTCATGTTCCCGATTTGATATCTGGGCATATGCTTACTTTTTTTGCATCCTTTTTGCTAAGTGTTGTGTTTACTCAACTATTTCTTACAAAGGGGAAATGCTATAGACTTATTTGAATTTCTTGGCTCTAATAAATATTTTATGTTTGTGTCTTTACATTTGCAGGCTTTATGCATAGAGAATTTATGCTTTTTTTTGTTTGCATACACATGTGAATATCATCAGCTTAAAGAGGAAGTAAACCCTGATGGGCTTTACTTCCTCTTTGTTTCCCTGCAAAGGTAAAGCATAACGGGCTATTATGCACCGCATAGTAGCCCATTATGTGACACTTACCTGCAGGAGAAGCCCGCAATGTCCCCGTCTTCCTTGCTGCCAGCTAGCGTCCATTCTTCACCCCTCTTCCTTCCGGGGCCGCAAACTCCAACTCTGACTGGCCAGAGTTGTGTGACGCCTGTCACGGCATGACCCCAGCTTGAAACAACACAGTGTGCCCTTCCAAGACGGCGCCTGCGCAGAAGAGGCCTTTGTTCGCAGACATTGAAAATATCTCCTAAACCGTGAAGGTTTAGGAGATATTTCAAGCACCTACAGGTAAGCCTTAATCTAGGCTTACCTGTAGGTGAACGTTGCCCCTGAGGGTTTGCAACCACTTTAACCGCTTACTCACCGCCCTATAGACGATATACGTCTACAATGCGGTCGCTTAACTCTGGGAGGACGTCCATGGGGAATGTCCGTGATCACGGTAAATCGCCGCTGATAGCGGCGGTTTACCACGTGATCGCTCCGTCCAATGATGGAGCGATCACTTGTAAACAAACCGGCGTCATGTGATGACGCCGGTTCCTCCCTCCCCTCTCTGTACCGAACGGTACAGTGTGAGAGGAGAGGGGAGAGAGTGGATGCAGCACGAGTGCTGTGGGCTGGATCTGTGACAAATGCAGTCACAGATCCAGTCATCCATCCCTGCCCCAAACTAATACTACTCTACTGTGCAATACTCTGTAATACCCCACACTACTCTGCAATACCCCACACTACTCTGCAATACCCCACACTACTCTGCAATACCCCACAATACTCTGCAATACCCCACAATACCCTGCAATACCCCACAATACCCTATGGGGATTTTTAAGTAGCAAAGTTTGGCGCCATTCCACAAGCGTGTGCAATTTTGAAGGGTGACATGTTGGGTATCTATTTACTCGGCGTAACTTCATCTTTCACATTATGCAAAAGAATGAAGAAAAAATACAAAATTTGCTAAATTTTATAACAGAAACAAAGAAAAATTATTTTTTTTTACATTTTTTAGTCTTTTTTCTCTTATAGCGCAAAAAAAAAAAAAAAACAACAACGGTGATTAACCTCCCTGGCGGTCTTCCCGAGACTGACACGGGGTTAGATTTTCTTGCTACTATCGGTAACCCCGTGTCAGTCACGGGCTTGCCTCGCTAGATCCACAGGCACTTTTTACTTACCTTGTCCCTGGATCCAGCGATGCCACCGCGCTGTGTGAGCGAGCGGGACCTCGCTCGATTCACATAGTGCCTCCGTGTGACGCCGATCTCCGTTCCCTGCGACGTTACGACGCACGGGGACGGAGAACGGCGCCAAATTCAAAAACGTAAACAAACACTATACACACAGTATACTGTAATCTTATAGATTACAGTACTGTATGTAAAAAAAACACACCCCCCCTGTCCCTAGTGGTCTGCCCAGTGTCCTGCATGTCATTTTATATAATAAAAACCTTTTTTTCTCCCTGCAAACTGTAGATTGTCCATAGCAACCAAAAGTGTCCCTTTATGTCAAAAATAGTTTTAGATCAGCTAAAAAACAGCGATAATAAATTATAATCACTTGCAGAATTGTGCGATAGCGATTTGTGGGGAAATTCGTCATAAAAAAATAAAAGTAATGACAGCGACAATTCTGCAACTGAGCAAATTTCAGTGATTTTGATTTGATTACATTATTGAATAATTTTTATTATAATTATATTATTATTTGTTATAATTATTTATAATTATTTATTATATTATAATTTATAATTTTGTTTTTAAAAAAATGTAATACACGGGATGCCTATTAGAATCTTGTTTGGTCAGATTTAAGTGAGTTATTTCTAAAAATTACAGACCTACAATATAAAACGCCAAATTTCCTTGCAAATAATGGTACCGCTTTTAGCATGTTTTTTCTGAAAGAATCATACCGCCAGGGAGGTTAAATACCACCAAAAGAAAGCTCTATTTGTGTGAAAAAAAAGACGAAAATTTCATTTGGGTACAATGTTGTATGACTAAGTAATTGTCATTCAAATTGTGAGAGCACAGAAAGCTTAAAATTGGTCTGGTTATTAAGTGGGTTTACGTGCCTGGTGGTCAAGTGGTTAAAGTGTTATTAAACCCACCACAGTAAAATTAGTCTGTATATGCAGTAATGCATGCTTGTTATACTCACTGTGGAACCTAAGTGGTTAATTACCTGCATTGTTTAAAAAGACTGTTTGATCCTGTATTCTCTCATCCTTCCCTTCTTCTACAGTCCCCAAACCATCTCCTGATAAAACGGAGCCTTGGGGAAAAGCTGCACATGCTCAGTTTGGTGTGTATTGCTAGAGAGTTTTTCTTTCCTTGGGAGGGTGCATGTGATCAGAACAGGGCCAATCAGCACTGTCCAGACCAAGAGTCAGGGGTCCTGCAGCCTCGTAGGACAATGAGGACAGAATGAAATATCCTCTTACAAGCTTTAACAGTGCTCTGCTAGAGAGTAATAGAAGTCACAAGACTGCTTTATACTGCTAATGAGAAAAGGTATTTAACAGTTTATAATTACTAAAATGATTGCATTCCATGGTATTAGGAAAACCAGATATAGTGCATGCAGGATCCTGGGTTTAGTAACACTTTGAAATAGAGTTCCAGTATGCACAAGTGCAATTTAAACTGGTAACGTAAACACAAATATTGCTCTATGAAAAAAAAATGAGTTTGTAGCCATGTGTGACCATTTCTTCCTATTTTAAAGCTGTGAATGATGAGAAAGGACAAAACACAATCTAGCTTCCACTGACAATTAGTGAAGAGCCAGTCATAACTGGGTATGGTTCAGGGAAGGTTCAGTTAACATTAATGAAGTTTCATTGCCAAATCCAAACCCCATTGAAGTCAACCAGAGACGTATGTTAAAAAAACAGTAACTAACTTCTTCATCAATTTAGGCCAATATGTATTCTGCTACATATTGTTGGTAAGAAAATCCCAATAAGCGTATATTCATTGATGTGTGCAAAAGTTATAGCGTGTGCAAACTACGGATCGACTACGGGCCTTTTGTTAAATTTTTACTGGTAATGGCAATGGTCTGGTAATGGCAGCGGGACTGTGACATTGCGGCAGACAAATCTGACACTAAGCTCAGATTCACACTGAGCTGCTGCAATGAAGCCGTACAAGTTCAGCTGATTTCACTCCCGCATGTTAGTCCCGATTTCGGGAGCGATTTCACAGACATCTGTGCGTGTTTCTGAACAGATGTCAATAAAAATCACACCCTGAAATCACAAAAAGTAGTACAGAAACTACTTTTTTTGGGGAGTGACACTTTTTGGGGACCAGTGACAACAATACAGTGATCAGTGTTAAAAAAATGCACTGATCCCTGCATAAATGACACTGGCAGGGAAGGGGTTAACACTGGGGGCGATCAAGGGGTTAAATGTGTTTCCTGGGAGGTGTTTCTAACTGTGGATTCACTGGAGGTAAAGTGAGATCGTGATTCAGCTTAGCTGAAACACGATCTCTCACTTTTCCTCCCTGACAGATGTGCTTTGTTTACATCGGCATACCACTGCTCCGTCTCTCCTGTGATTGTGTCCAGTATATTACAGTTTTGGTTTTAATTACACTTTCAGCTTTTAAATGTCAAAGTCAATTGAACATATCAAGATAAAAACTGTAATAATAACTCAAACTATGTGTGCATTAAAATATACACTATACTTTCCCATTGAGGGGTGTTTGATGAGGACAAGGGCCTCTTCTCCACAACCCTGGCTGGTGGTTGTGGGGGTCTGAAGGTTGTAGGGTTATCAGAATTAGGAATCCTCTTTAATAATAAGGGAATGCTGTTCTCCCCATGTGAATGAGTAAATGGTACAAATAAAGATATAACCCAGAAATAAAGACACTCAGTTGTTTGAAAAGTCCTTTATTGAAAAAATGTAATTCTCATAAGGCAATGATGTAACCTTTCTAATACCCGCCCATTTGCTTACATAACCGGGGATGTAAGTGAATGGGCTGGGTGATGTCAGAGGTTGGTTGGAACGAGGAAAGCACCTCCTGTTTCCTTAGCAAAAATGTATAGCTAGACACGGTCATGTTAAAGTGGTTGTAAACCCTTTAGGGAGAACTTACACCTACATGTAAGCCTAGATTAAGGCTTACATGTAGGTGCTTGCAATATCTTCGAGACCTCCATGGTCTCCGAGATATTTGCAATTTCCCTGAGCAAAGCCTTCAATGGCGCATGCGCCGTCTTGAAAGGGCACGATATGGCGTTTCATGCCGGGGGCATTCCGTCAAAGGCGGCTCCCACGTGCACACTACTCCGGCCAGTCACAGAGCCGCAGTTCGCAGCCCCTGGAAGAAGAGGGGTGAAGAATGGATTCTCGCTGCCATGGAGGAAGGGAGGAAGACAGTGACATTGCGGGATTCTCCTGTAGGTAAGTGTCACGTAATGGGCTACTATGCAATGCATAGTAGCCAATTATGCTTTATGCTTTACCTTTGCAGGAAGACATAGAGGAAGTAAACACCATGTGGGTTTACTTCCTCTTTAATGTCACTACAAACATCTGAATATCCAATGTTCATTCCACTTACATTTGGATCAAACATTGAGCTGACAGGTATCAAAGTATATAATAATTACTTGTTTTGAACTTTTTTTTACATTTCTTAAGTTACTTTTCACATTTTGGGAAGAAATAATAAAAGCACATATGATATTTTTGCCGAAAAAAATGGGCATTTATTATTTCTTTCCACAAGAGCCTGTAAAGTATTGCACCTGTGTTCAGTTAATCACTGGTGCTATGTTAGACTCCTGCAGACAAGCCCTTACCTCTGTAAGGGCTGTCGGCTTGTAAGCTGCAGGGCTTTTGAATGAACTATGAGAACCCGAAGCCATCCACCACAGTGTAAGAGGGGACTTGTAGTTTTCTCATTCACAGATCACTGTGAATGAATGACACAGGCCTGCACACATTGTTGATGGGATCTATAAAGTTTACAGTAAATACTGCTGTTAACAATGGCCACTAGAAGTCATTCTATTAACCGAAATTAGATAAAGACAGTGGTAAGATACATGCAGGAAAACGGTATGATAAAGTCACACAACTACCAGGAATTGTGGGAAAGGATGATTAATATTACTGAACCCATTGTTTTTTATGGACATTTTAACTGCTACTAGATAAAAGATTGACAAAATACTCAAGAAATTAATAAATATCATTACATACATAAATGTATAGTCAAAAGTTATACTAATCAGTTATAATTATTTTCAGTTGTCCGTTAATTTATTCATTGTTATATAGACTGTAAAAATACACAATGTTGCATTTAAAAATATATATATCAAATATATTATAATAAAATACCTATTAATAAATTATGAACTACTGTATAATGGACAGTTAACAGCATACGAGTATAGTATATTAGTTGGGTATGGTCTTTTTGTACAGTATGTGTACCTGATGTAAAGGCAGAAATTACAATAATGATTAACTGAGGAATTGTTCTCACTACATTCGCAAACATTAAGTCGCCAGAGGACGTGTGAAGGTGTGATATCTTCGATGTAACTGCTGTTTGAATGTTTTATTTTAGGCAATTTTCTAGAAGGACACTGTAGAGTTAATTTTGTTTTATGTCTGCAGCTGCAGTTCACTCCATCCCAGAATCCTTACAATCCTGATTCCTTCCTAATTTCCATTTAAGAGCCTTTAGATTTTAGTATCCTATTCCCAATGTGAAGCCCATCTGGTTCTTATCCACACCTTTTTTGCGTTATTGGCATTGCAATGAAGATTAAATGGACCATAGCTTTAGAGTGTTAAGATACAGAAACTTCATCAAGGTTTAAAAACAATAATTGTATTAGTATCAAAATGCGCTATGTATTAGCTAACCAAAATAGACCATTCTTTTTTTGGCCCTACAGTACCTCTCTATTGGGTTCATAAAAACCATAGAAAATAAAATTTGAAAAAAAGTGGAGTTGTTGCCAATAGAAACAAATCAGATTTTCGCTTCAGTTTCAAGGGAAAATTACACAAGAACTTTGATTGGCTGCTATGGACGTCTAAACTCTTTATTCCCCTTTTCTCTTATGAACTGTACTTTGAAAATAACTAAAACATATTTTCTAGGAACATAATTTTAAGTCATATACAAATATTCTACACTCTAACCTGTATAAAGTGAGTAGCACTTACAGGGAATGCGTTCCTATTATGCTCAGAACTAAAGAAAAAAACTTTTTAAACAATTATTCAAGTGAACATGAAATATTTCATATTAATTTCATATTTATTTTTCCAGCCAGCAGGTGGAGCTTTAGGCTTATGTTGACAATGGGCCCCAGTACAGTAAAACCTTGGATTGCGAGTATAATTCGTTCCAGAAGCATGCTTGTAATCGAAAGCACTTGTATATCAAAGCAAATTTCGACATAAGACATAATGGAAACTCAAATGATTTGTTCCACAACCATTCAGTTTATAGTCCATATAAAAAGATTATAGCAATGCAATGTGTAACCATAAAATGTCCATCCACAAATGGAAGCCTCCACACAGGGATTAGAAGCAAAATCCATCAGGAGCTAAAGAGTATAAAAAAGAAGAGAGGCACCTCTAAGGCCTCGTACACATGACCGTTTTCTTCAGCAAAATCCATCAAGAAAAATGCTGGCAGAGCATTTTTGCAGAGAAAAACGGTCGTGTGTATGTTTTTTCGTCGAGAAAACTGTCATGGATCTCGACGAGAAAAAAGAGAACATGCTCTCTTTTTTCTCGTCGGGAGTCTCAATTTCCTCGTTGTGTTTCTCGTCGGGCTAGTTTACGACGAGAAACACGTTTGTGTGTATGCTTAGAAACCCGCGCATGCTCAGAATAAAGTATGAGACAGGAGTGCACCTTCGGTAAAAGTAGCGTTCGGAATGGAGATAGCACATTCGTCACGCTGTAACAGACTGAAAAGCGCGAATCGTCTCTCACCAAAATTTTACTAACACATGGTAACACGAGATTAGCAAAAGCAGCCCCAAGGGTGGCGCCAGTGGAATCGAACTTCCCCTTTATAGTGCTGTCGCAAGTGTATGCAAGGAAAGCTTGACAAGATTCTTGTCAAGCCTGACAAGAACCTCGTCAAGGAAAACAACGTTTCTTTTACGGCGAGATTCTCGGTCCTGTGTTTGAGGCCTGAGTGTAGCAATATGTTGCTAAATGTTGTAGCTTCATTAAATGTAACCATATTGCTACACTTAGAGGTGCCTCTCTTCTCTTTTATACTCAGTCGTGACATGACGCTGCTTGTATATCAAGTCAAACTTTTTTTTTCCCATTTTTTTTGTCTTGCAAAACGCTCCCAAACCAAGTTACTCTCAAACCAAGGTTTTACTGTATACTGTCAACCATGAAGTCTGGCTGAAATATTCCCAATGTTTACAATACTCCTCCTGACTTATTTCCAGGACATGGGGTACAACAAAATGGCTGAAGACAACTAAAGTGGTAATCGTTGCTATTTTGTTGTAGCCCATGTCCTTAAAATAAGTCTGGGTACAGAAACATACAAATTTAAATTATTTCTGCCAAGTTTACATGTATGGCATCTGCAGTAAACAACATTTTTACAATGGAACAGTGTATTTTAAACTACTGGGCCCCAGTGTGCATCAGTCTGTATGAAGTTAGCCTTTAATGAAGGCAAACTGCATCTGCTAAAATCTTTCATTAGAAAACCCATAATATTCTGTAATACCATTGTCATGAGTGATCCCCTATATACACCTGTGCTCATAAGTTTACATACCCTGACAGAATTTATGATTTATTGGCCATTTTTCAGAGAATAAAAAACTTAAAATAAAAACTTCATTTTCACTCATGGTTAGTGTTTGGCTGAAGCCATTTATTATCAATCAACTGTGTTGAAGTTTTTAAATCATAATGGCAACAGAAACTACCCAAATGACCCTGATCAAAAGTTTACATACCCCAGTTTTTAACATCAATGACAGCTTGAAGTCTTGTTGACTCCTCTCCAAATGTAGCGTTTATGGTTGTGGGCAAAAAGTTACATTTTGGTCTCATCACTCCAAATGACTTTGTGCCAGAAGGTTTGAGGCTTGTCTCTGTGCTGTTTGGCATATTGTAAGCGGAATCCTTTGTGGCATTTGTGTTGTAATGGCTTTCTTCTGGCGACTCGACCATGCAGCCCATCTTTCTTTAAGTGCCTCCTTATTGTGCATCTTGAAACAGCCACACCACATGTTTTCAGAAAGTCCTGTATTTCACCTGAAGTTATTTGTGGGTTTTTCTTTGCATCCCAAACAATTTTTCTGGCAGTTGTGGCTGAAATTTTAGTTGGTCTACCTGACCGTGGTTTGGTTTCAACAGGACCCCTCATTTTTCACTTCTTGATTAGAGTTTGAACACTGCTGATTGGCATTCTCAATTCCTTGGATATCTTTTTATATGCCTTTCCTGTTTTATACAGTTCAACTACCTTTTCCCGCAGATCCTTTGACAATTATTTTGCTTTCCCTATGACTCAGAATCCAGAAACATCAGTGCAGCACTGGATGAAAGATGTAATGGTCTGTCAGGAGTCCAGACACTCATTGACCTTTTATACACACACACTAATTACAAGCAAACAGATCACAGGTGAGGATGGTTACCATCAAATTCAGCCACTGTGCCATCAATTGCAGTTATTGTGCTCATTAAATGCAGTCATTTGTGCCCATCATATGCAGCCACTTGTGCCCATCATATGTAGCCACTTGTGCCCATCATATGCAGTCACTTGTGCACCATTATATGCAGCCACATGTGCTCATCAAATGCAGCCACTTGTGCCCATCAAATGCAGCCACTTCTGCTCATCAAATGTCTCCACTGTGACCCCCTGTCTACTTGCTGTCTGCCTGGCAGTTACCCCATCTTGGTGGTGGTCAGGCAGTGGATGATGGCGGCAAGCTGTGGGATGTCTTGTGTCCTCCTTGTTGATCACAGATCAGGATGATATACGAGATACAGCCGGGTAGTTATGTGAACATATGTTCAATGTGATGAAGGTGTCTGAGCCTTGATGCAGCCCCTCTTGGTCCATTAAGTGTGCAGTCAGAGGTCAATGAACTGCCCCTTCTTCCTGAAGTCACCCATTTCCAAGCTTCTCTGTGTTAGGATGCCATCCTCCCTGGCACAATTAATGGACCAAGAGGGGCTGCATCAAGGCTGCAATTGAAAACTGGTATAAATTGTCTGAAATAAAAAATAACATTATTATATTATCAGTATTATCAGCAAAGGAGTATTATCAGAAAAAGTGACCTAAAGTGCTGATACAAGCTCAGAAGTGACCTTCAAGACTTTTTCATGGTATAATGGCAAGGTTGGTATGTACTGACATCTTTGCTAAAGAACAAGTGAACTCATGACATAGCAGTACTCCCACTGAAAAAAATATCTGTACATTTGCTTGCCTTGGGACTACCTTTGTGCCAGTTTGTCATGACAGTTGTCATAACACTTTTTCCTTCTTTTTTTTTACCAAAACATTTTTTAGAATATTAAGAAGCTCAATTTAAGTATAGTGTTGTTGCAAATTGCAGGTTTTGATCTTAACAAGATAAAAAACATTAATTTTAGCATTGAAACTAAACTCCTGTTTCATTTAGCAGACAGATTCTTTAGTCAAGAATTCCATGTGTCATGATGTAGGTTGGTGTAAGATGGATTTGTGGGCAGATTGTGGATCTTATCCAATACCATCACGCATTACCAAGCTACCAAAATGTCAGGTTTCTGTAGGATTTGTTTATTTAGTGTTAGCATACATATGTGAAAATAATTAGATGGATTGCCTAAGTATCAAATTCAATAAAACAGTAAGCAGCAAAAAAGCAAACACAACAAATCTGAATTCACTAAAGAAGATTTTTAGAAAAAGAAGTCCTGATAATAAATGAAATATAAAAAAGTGACTGGAAAGAGCACAAAAAATCAGCACAAGGGACATTACTTACAATCAATGTGTAGCACTACCCCCAAAGGAGCTGCTGGTTTGTTTTGGGTCTACTCTCTGACCTATCCACCCCTCTAATAGGCTCGAACCCTCCCTTGGCACACCAGACAAATGAAAATGTATTGCGAGTCCCCTGCTGGGCTAGGATCCCAATAACACATGTGAAATATACAATGACATGCAATAATGTCGTTACCTTCTTCTGAATGCAGTCTTCAGGAGCAAACACACCCCACACAATCAATATAGTAAACCAAGGGTAACTTTACTTGGCATGTAATAAGAAAGATAAAAGATCAAACAACAGATTAACTATATATATATATATATATATATATATATATATATATATATATATATATATAGCTGACTCTGCAAGGGCCCTTTGTAAGAGTCAATAAGAGCAAAATGAAAAATGTTAACGTTATAAAGTCTGCAAGAGTCTATAAATAGTCTGTCAAAATAGTGTTGTTAAAGGAAAAGGGGAAGGGGAAGGCGCAAGTAGTGTCACTAGTTTAATAGGTATCTTAAATAAAGGATACCTATGGGGGGTCATCCGACGAGTGGCGGTGCTGATACTGTAACCTTATTGAGCATAAAATAAATTGATGAAATAGATATGATGCATGTCACTGATGTGTGAACTTTCAGCGCGCGTAGACGGGCGCCGTTATTTGTAGTCTTAGTGAGTCTTGTCAGTCTTGTTATATGTGTTCAGGAACTTTCAATATTAATTAGATTTTATATCTGATTACCTTTTA
This sequence comes from Rana temporaria, assembly GCF_905171775.1. Classification (NCBI taxonomy): domain Eukaryota; kingdom Metazoa; phylum Chordata; class Amphibia; order Anura; family Ranidae; genus Rana; species Rana temporaria. Next base: position 337,732,836 of record NC_053493.1, on the reverse strand, counting down.
AATGGCACGAACTTGTGCTAAATAAACTTCATTTTGATATATTTCTAATCAAGTTTCTTGGTCAATTACTGCTACTAATAGTAACCCTCTTATCTAAACTCTACAGTCTTTTCTTAGACTACTCCCTATCCCCCAACTTATCTATTTCATCAATTTATTTTATAAATAGTCTGTGCTCGCGAGCTTCCCCTAGTGGGCAATCCCTTTAAGTGCAATTGCTAGTAATCTTGACTAGGCCTGGCTTGGATAACTCCAGAATGTTCCTCAGTGATTTCTCTCTCTCTGGACACCATTCTGTACCTGCCAGCAGGAGGTCTGTGTGACAGGGAGTGAGAGTCTGCAGCCTATACAGCGGAGAGCCGTTTTGCCAGCCTCAGAGGGACTTCAGAGGACAGCTCCGCTATTCCAGCTTAGGGACCGGCCTGCGCTCCGGATCATCGGGGTACACCTGTATTCCAGTCCACCGGGAGTTGCAGCGCGGCACGGCAGTGCCATTTCCACAGGACACAGACTCCAGGGAATTCCGGCTTGAACCCTCTATCCATATGATGTTCATAGTGGTGAGCAGGGAAAGCCCATCCTGATTGTGATAACAGTATTAGTAGTTCTGTTACAGACTGGCTGGTGATACCTGTAGTTCCACGGATGTGAATATACTTCTTCACAGACGTCACGGAACAGGTGCTTGGGGCCTATTCTTCATCATTGCGCCCAGAAGTCAGTACTGTACTGTATCAATTTCATATTACAATTAAAGAGGAACATACATGTGGTATTAATTCTTCACACAAAGCATCAATTAGTTCATCTTGCTCTTTTCCTTTTGTCTTCTCCTTACTTTGGATTACAAATTACACTGCAGTATAAACTACAGGCTAGCTGAAGATATCCGGAATTGAAAGAACATTTATCATCTCCTCTTTGTTAAGCGCCACTGCTTTGCATCTTATTTGCTAAATCATTAAACTACAACCTAGGGGGAGCCAATTTGTAGGATATTACCCAAGTTACTTTGTGTTATTTGTATGCCTATGTCTATAGTTTTCGTCCAAATGCATTTTCGTCCAAATTTCGGGTATTTTCGTTATCGTTTTAACAAACGAAAACGAACACACAGAATCCGAAATCCGAAAGATCCGACATAAAAAAATGCTCTATTTTCGTTTTCGTTGCTGCAACAGTTTTATATAGATAGGAGATTCGACATGACGCTGACAATAGCAATCTGTGTCTATAGAAGCTGCGATCGCATGTGCCTAACCTTAACTCTATTAGTCCAAGATTATTCTACATAGAGAGGAAAGATTTGACATAAAGAGAAAAGATTCGACATTATAGAGACAGAGTTAGAGATGAGCCTTACTGTGCGCAATAAAATAACATGCAGAAGTCCTCTGGAAAGTGTCCTGTCCTATGTCACCACACACTGAAACTTGATGTATGTTTGCATTAGGAGGCTGCACCCAGTCCACCACTCCAGCGTATATCTGTTACCTCACTCCCAGTAACAGAATGCAAAAAGATTAACAAACCAGTTCAGTGCACTACAAGTCTCAGCTTTCACAGGTATCTGTCAGGAATGCCAATAAAGTTCAAGTCCAATTGATATCAGTGGTTGTGCAACTAGGATTGTGCAGCTTTCAGTATGTATCCAGGAAGATCAGGAGAGCTCAAAAGATATATAAAACAGTAGCACGGGATCCCCATTATCATAATAAAATAAATGTATTAGAAGCAAAAATATAGCACACTTATATGCAAAACTCTTGACATCAGCACAGGGATTACATGTGGACACCATCAGGTTGTTGGTATGCAGCAGAAGCTCATGTACAGTATCTCAAGCCAATTTGAGAAGAATCTATTCTATTCTAATCATTAGTGTTGCTCACGAATATTCGCATTGCGAATATTCGTTACGAATATGGCATATTCGAATATTCGCGAATAACTAATTTCGCGGCCAAAATTCGCTATTCCGAATATTCGTATTTTTTCAAATTTATTTTTAAAACAGATCACATCCTAGTGATCTCCATCGACGTCTAAAAGCATTGCTGGTATGATTAGAGACCCTGGGCCGAGTAGCTAAGCTGAGGCAATCCTTTTATGTTGCCGAATATTCGCAATCGCGAATATTCGTATTACGAATATTCGCGAATACTTTCTCCGCCCTTCTTTTGCATCAGAGCCAATCAGAGTTCTCCTACCACAGTTGTCATAGGAGAGAGTGGAGTGTTTCTGTGCGTTTTTCCAGTGTATCACATCTTCAAAGAATTTTCCATCTTTTGTCCCGTGTCATCATTTGCATTTCACCTCTTTAATGAGAATAATAACTGTTTAACATAAAGACATTTAAGAGATGTCAACGTAAACGGTTTACTTGGCTTTTTTTTAACTCCACAGAATCAGGGGCCCCAGTGTGCAGTTGATCTTTACCTAACTCAATACAGGTCAGTCTAGAGGAGAGATCTGTATTTTCCAAATCTATGGTTATTCAATATTTATTAAACTAATCAATATACAAATTGGTCAAAGTAAACCCTCAAATCTATATAATAATGTATTTATTTTATTAATACCTTGTTGTTAGTTACAGGGTCCATTACGTAAAACCACACTTTTTCCAAAGGGCAGGTGAAATTGAATGTTTAAAAATTTCGCAATCAATTTCGCATTCTCATTAGCGAAATTTCGCAATCAATTTCGCATTCGCATTAGTGAAATTTCTCAATCAATTTCGCATTAGCGAAATTTCGCAAAAAAAATTTTTTTTATAAAATATCACGAATATTCGATTCTAGCGAATATTTCACGAATATTCATCTATATATTCGTGATATATCGCAAAATCGAATATGGCGTATTCCGCTCAACACTACTAATCATCTATTGCACTTTCAGTGTTCTAATGAAGAAAGTTGCAGTGTCTGCATCCCTGTAGAAGGAATTAACCATTAGGGAGTATCTCACAAAAAAATATAATTTCTATTGCAGAGAATGCCTACATTTTTACAGTACTTGTATCTTAGTGCAGGCTTCTGGCAAAATCAGTGAGCCAATCACACAAGCAGGGAATTAATTTCAGAGGAAGTTCTGTACACCAACTGTGTAGGCCTCTATTGCATTGAATTTTGCAGACAATTACAATTGATACAGTTTGAAATAGAAAAGTAATTTTAATAACATTAAATTACAGCATGGCTTGTGTAGCAATTGTATATACCTTATTATTATTTCTTTATTATTTCCTATATTTATTCACAAAAGTGGAGTTACCCTTTAAGCAAGTCATCTAGTGCAGTGGTCTCCAAACTGTGTCCCTGGGGCTGGATGCAGCCCTTTGCTTGCCTTTATTTGGCCCTTGAGGCATTATCCCTACCACTGACACCAACATTTCTGCCACTGACACTAGTGATGTGGAATAATTCCTTCCACTCACAACAAAAATGGGGCATTATTCCTCCCACTGACACCAAGTATTTCTCCCCCTAATACCAAAGATCAGTCATTGTTTATTCCCATTGGGCACAGTTTGGCCCCCTAAAGTCTAAAGGACAGTAAACTGGCCCTTTCTTTAGAAAGTTTGAAAGTTTATGCACTAATCACTCATATTTTTCCAAGTTTATTACCAAAGCTTGGTTTAGCCATAAAGTTGCCAGATTAGGCATAAGTATACGGCCAAATCTGTTAAAGGTTTGACTACTTAACCCTAAATCAAGTCACACAGCCCAATCTTAGCATACCCAAAAACACTACATGATCACACAATTCTACTGATTTTAGCAGGTTCTGGTGATAAACGGGATACCTTTGAAGGCAGCAGTGGAACAAACCTTGGGAGAAAATGAATTTGTGTTATATTTTTTGTTCAGTAAACTTTTTTTCTTTTAACCAGCCTTTGACTATTGACCATCGTATGTGACACATGGGGTGTATCTGTGCAAATGGATGTAGCCAACTAATGCATGACCAGCTTCATTTTGTTCTGTATAGGGCATACTGGCTGGTGTGTGTTGTGTAGGGGCACTGTGATGCATTAGAATACATTGCACTGCTTAATTTTTTTCTTTAACTTTATTGAAATGTCACAAAAGAACATTGCTTATAACTCTTTGATTGCACCAAAACAATACAACCTGTCTTTCTTTTTTCAGCACACACCAACGCAGCACATTGATGGTCACTGGAACAATAGAATATAAAGTAAATTACCTTGCTAATGCAAACAAACATAGATAAAGGCTCTGCACTCTGATAGCATCATATGGATCCTAATTTATTAAAGTAAACAATCACTACGAAGTCCTCACCTCTAGAAATATGAGTAAGCCCTTTCAGGTGAAACATGTTAAAGGGGAGGTCCCAAAGGCAGAGACTTCATAGTAATTGTTTGCTTCAATAACTCGGGATCTATATGATTCTAATAGTTTGTGCATATGTTGGAGTGTGGACAGCTCCCTGCTTCACCTGCATCCAGTGCCGAGATCAAAGCAGGAGCAGCTTGGCTTGGAGTAGAGGAGACTGTTTTTATCTACATACCTAGTCAATGCATGGGAATTGCAAATTACGTAACACTGGCCAACATAGTCCAATGGGGCTGGTGTGAATGAACCTTTAGTGATTGGTTTAACCACTTGCCAACCGCGTTATAACTGAATGACGACTACAGCGTGGTCGGCTAGTTCTGGGACACAATCATATGACGGTGTCGTGCGATCGCGCAGGCCACGCCCTCTATGATTACAGTGTCCTGCGGATACTGCTGATCACAGATTGAGGTGAAGAGCCAATCAGCGGCTCTTTACCATGTGATCAGCTGTGTCCAATCACTGATGTAAACAGAAGCTGGTTATCGGCACTCCTTTCCTCAAGCTAACAGCATGAGCCGATAACCGGCTTGTTCAAAAGGGACACAGATTATCAGTGTCCTGATTATCAGTACAGTCCCAACAGTGCTCACCAGTGCTGCCAATCTGTACCCATCAGTGCTGCCAATCGATGCTCATAAGTGCCTCCTGATCAGTGAGAAAATATACCGCTCTAAAAGTTGCTGATCCCTTGACTTTGCTTCCGTCCCACTGGACCAAAAGGGTGCTGGCTACGAGTATGCATCATACGATGTGAAACATGTGAAACATGTCAGCCACCTTTTTCCTTTTGTTCACTTTATTTTGACTTAATTGTTTTGGTTGTTTTTTGGATTTCATTTGCAATAAAGACATCATTTTAGAAATGCGGCAGTCCAGGACTTTGTTCTATCCAATGCCTCCTGATCAGTGTCACCTATCAGTGTGGCCTACCAGTGCCCATCAGTGCCACCTATCATTGCCCATCAGTGCCACCTATCAGTGCACTTTAGTGCCCATCAGTGAAGCCTCATCAATGATGCCTTATCCGTGCCATCAATGCCCGTCAGTGTCACCTTATCAGTGCCACCTCATCAATGCCCATCAGTGCAGTCTATCAGTGCCCATTAGTGCAGCCTCATCAGTGAAGGAGAAAAATTACCTGTTTGCAAACAATAAAATAAAAAATGTTGTCTTTATTTGTTTATTTAGCAAAAGATTAAAACCCAGTGGTGATTAAATATCACCAAAAGAAAGCTCTATTTGTGTGAAAAGAATTATAACAATTTTGTTTGGGTACAGTGTTGCATGACCGCGCAATTGTCATTCAAAGTAAGACAGCGCTGAAAGCTGAAAATTAACCTGGGCAGGAAGGGGGTAAGAGTGCCCAGCAGGCCAGTAGCCTGTTTGGTTTTATGTAAAGAAGGTCTAAACCCAATCATTAAAATATCAAATATGTGTTTATATAATAATATATTTCCAAAGAATGTTTTAATCATTTTAAAATATGCAGCTTTCATTAAATTAATATGTGCTGGTTCACTGTTGTCAGTCAGTCAATCAGAAAGCCAATCCTGAGAAGTGATGTACAGCTGACACAGGGGGGAGATGAAAAAAAGATTAACAAAGGAGATAACAGTATTTTATAAAAAAAAACATGACCATTTTTATGATACACGGTACCTTAGCAAGCTAAATGTAAAATTTTTACTACACTTTTATAAATAAATTAATACTACCACTTTCATACTTCCACACCAATTTAATGTTTGGTGCTTTAGTTATTCGCAGAGCTAAATTCTAAGAAATGTCAAAAATTGAAGGGTTTTTGATATGCACAAAAAAAATCTAAATTCCACAACCTTATTGCAAATATTGGTTTCATGATATGTGCCACAAATCTTGTTTAATATAATTTTAAGTTGGCCAAGTCAGGGCATTTGAAAACTGTGATGTAGTGCCAACAAATACTTAGTGAAACTTGCCTACGTTCGAAAGATTTATACCGTGAGGAAAAAAAAAAACTGAGCTAAAAGCACACAAACATATCAACAACTTGTATTTTATACCGGATATCTTACAAAGGGATCTGTATCATGAGCAATACCTCTGGACGTCGGCACAACTTTTGTTTTACATTATTGAATCAACTGGAAGAGTGTTATCTTCTTTTATATACATTGCATGTTCTGATTTAAAATTTCAAAATGCTTTCTCATGTCAATGACAATCTTAATAAAGGCCAATTAGTTCCACAAGGTACTTTGTGATGCACAGGCCCCCAGCTTGATTGCGGTGAATGGTGGGTATTTCCTGTCTTTAAACCCACATATGGATTGAGTAAGCAGTGGCAGAAGGACTACTGTTTTTCTTCATTACATCTTCTTCTCTTCATTTTTTCTATTTTTTGCCTAGCTAAGTCTCTTGTTTTTTTCTGGCTCTGTAGAGAAAACACTGAGCCTACTCTCTGGCCTGTGGTTTGCGGAAGGCTATGCCAAAACAGGCCCCTCAACTGCTGGTTTCAAGGTTTATTTTCATCAGCGCCCATATCATCTGTGCAATTACACCCACTATTGATGTGATTCCATTTAAACTGGATTTCAAGTTACTATATACCTTATTAGAGGTTACTTTGTACGACAGGGAGACCTCTCCAGGCTGCTATTAGAGATTTGCTTAATTTCTGAAAGATATGGCTTCTGTGGTTTTGAGAATTTTTCATATGCCCTTCAAAAATTAAATGAAGGCACCCACAGACATTAAAGTCTTTTTGAAATAGCAATGTCAACACATTTGTTTGATTATTGAAATAATACAGCAGAAGCAAATTTTCAACATAAGTCAGCCAGACATTTTGGAAAAATTTGGACTAATACCCTATGTTTCTCATTGTGAGAACAACACCCTAATCACAGTTCCTAAAGTGTGTGTACAATGTACCGTGTATACTCGAGTATAAGCCAACCCGAATATAAGAAGCTGAGGCACCTAATTTTACCACAAAAGAATGGGAAAACTTATTGACTAGAGTATAAGCCTAGGGTAGGAAATGCAGCAGCTACTGTAAGCGAAAAAAAAGGGTCAACAATGCCCATCTTCAGCCTCACTGAGCCCATTTGCAGCCTCACTGTGCCCATTTACAGGCTCACTGTGTCCACCTGTCTCATCAGTGCCCATCTGCAGCCTCACTGTGCCCACCTATCTCATCAGTGCCCATCTGCAGCCTCACTGTGCCCACCTGTCTCATTAGTGACCATCTGCAGCCTCATGTACCTTGTTGCATGCAACTGCAGTCGGCGGTGTTCTGTCAAAAGTTCCAGCTTGTCAAATTCTCCAACCGGGTGTACTGCGCATGCGCGAGTGCATCCACGAGAACGTCTTTCTGCTGCACGTCGTAAACCCATCAAATACACCAACTCCACTAGTCCCTGCACCGTACCTGCATGGACTTCATTTAATGCGCCATAATCTCCTATCACACACCAAGAAAGATATTCTCGTGGACACTCTCACACATGCGCAGCACACCAGGCAATGGCAGACGACTACAGTTAGGACAGCATGACACAGCAGGAGACTCAAATATAAGCCAAGGGTGGCTTTTTCAGCATAAAAAAGTGCTGAAAAAGTTGACTTATACTCAAGTATATACGGTACTTTAGATAGAGCTTGTGTGTGATGGGTAACAGTATTATTTGATAGAACATTACCCAATAGGATCAATCACTATTATCAATGAGTACCTCAGACAAAAGTCTACAAAGTGTATACCATGAAAATTAAGGCGATTGTAAATACTCATACTTACCTCCACTGTGCAGCTAGTTTTGCACAAAGTGGCCCCGAACGCCGTCTTCTGGGGTCCCCCGGTGGCTTCTGCGGCTCCTCCTTACATCAGATAGCAACCTGGGAGAAATGCTCTCCTGGGGGGTTACCTTGCAGGCGCGCTCCCGAGTCTAGTATTCGCCATACATAGCTGCCGAATGTATGACTCGGCCCCGCCCCCGACACCTGTGTCATTGGATTTGATTGACAGCAGCGGGAGCCAATGGCTGCACTGCTATCAATATATCCAATCAAGAGCCCAGAACCCCGGGCAGAGTTACAGCGTGTCCTTGCCTTGGGATATTCCAGGGCTCAGGTGAGTAAAACGGGAGGGAGGCTGGGGGACTGGTGACCGACAGAAGTTTTTTCACCTTAATGCATAGGATGCATTAAGGTGAAAAAACAGGAGGGTTTAAAACCCCTTTAAATACAAATGCAAAAAGTGCAGCATCTGATTGTTTGCATATGCCAATTAGACAGAAACATTTAATATTGATGGTCAAACAGAGATATGTATTTGATATACTCTATAATACCAGTTCTACATACAGAAAAGCAAGGCCATTTATGTTCACTTCTTGCCTGAACTTAGTGGGGGCAGGGCCATCTTAATAGCATCATGGGCCCCTGGCAAAGTAATGCTCTGGGGCCCCTACAATGATGACAGTACAGGTAAACAGACATCAAGTAGGTAGGAGGCAGACTGCCTCCCCTGTGTATCTATCACTCTCAGTGCCATCATGGGGGCCCCAATTTCGAGGCAGTGTGGGCTCAAGGACCAGCTGCTTTGGGGAAAGTGCAGGGACCCCAATGCATCTGGGGCCCCTGGGCAGTGCCCAGGTGTGCCCTCTCATTAAGACAGCCCTGAGTGGGGGTTATTTACGAAAGGCAAATTCACTTTGCACTACAAGTGCACAGTGCACTTGAAATTGCACTGAAAGTGCACTTGGAAGTGCAGTTGCTGTAGATCTCAGGGGTAGATCTGAAATGAGGGGAATCTCTGCTGATTTTATCATCCAATCATGTGCATGCTAAAATTCTGTTTTTTATTCTCCTTACATGTCCCCCTCGGATCTACAGCGACTGCACTTCCAAGTGCACTTTGTACTTGTAGTTTGCACTTTTAGTGCAAAGTGGATTTGCCTTTCGTAAATAACCCCCAATGTGTTTGCTGCAGTCATTATTGTCTTGCTTCTAGCTGTGTGTCTTTCTCCAAGAAATATATTTTTATATTCATCCGTTACAGATGTTTAGCTTATGCAGCTTTAGGCAAAGGCATCAGGTCATCAATGCCTTAAGGCTAAAACAAGCTGATTCCGTCTTAGACATATGTGCCACATAGAAAATGCAGATAGGCCATTCTCAGTCCATGGGCTGTTCTGTGTGCACTTCAGCTCACAGACTGAGTTACATATTTGTTCCAGGTTAAAAAATAAGTTTGTGAGCTATGAGTAAGCACTGATTGATAGTGCGAAAGGTCAGCTGTATGCCCCTGTCTTTGCTGTGATGTGTGGTGTTTAAATACTTTTACCAGCTCAGAAGAACAATCCCGGCTGATGAGGACGTGACGCGCGCGCACGTGTAGGTGGGAGGTGCCGGAGTACTCCATGGCGTGCGGTAGCGGGAGAGGAGAGTGGAGAGCCGACGGATCCAGCTGCGGACCGGTGGATGCCAGCACGAGAGGCTGACACCCCCGGCGACCAAGTCGGAGACTCACCCCCGCCCTGCATGGCTCAATGAAAAAAAAAAAAAAAACCTTAAACAAACGGGACCAGAGGGATACCACGTGACTGGAAGAGGCTATGCGATTGGTCAGCACTACGCCGGGAGCAGCTGGGGAACGGAGGAAGCGGTGCTACGATAGAGGATGATGCAGGAAGGAAAACGGAGCCCCAGCAGCACTGGCAGCGGCAGCAACAGGTCGTCAAGGAGGTCCTGAGGTTGGGTGAGACGCTCAGTAGAGCCGAGCAGGGTCGGGTGCCATCCCGCACCCCCCCCCCCCTCCTCCCTGGGCCCCCCCCCCAATCCCCCCGGTACTGTGTTTATTATGCTGGGACTCTCTACAGGTGCCACAGCCCAGGAGACAAAGGAAAATTGGATTAGATGGTGTTAGTACTATATGTGCAATGAGCTAATGCTGTACATATAGGAAAAAGGACTGAGTTATAATCTTGGTGCACTGAGATAACAGGACCATTACCATTATTATCAAAGTACTGCCATCTATGATTACCAAAGCAAGAGGTTGAATGTGCATGGGTGATTTTTCCTTTTTAAATAAGCATTAAGCTGATAAGTGTTTCTAAAGAGTAAGAGACTTAAGTTGCCTGCAGTCTAGGAAAGAGACTTGTGACAGAGGTCCTATTAGATACGGAGCAGATTTTGATACATGTTTCTTTTCTTTATTTTTTCTCTCCTTTTTTTTTTTTTTTTTTTCTTTCCTTCTGTTACCGGTGTCTTTTTCCTTCCTGGTCCCCCTGCGTGTATCTCGGCAGTGGGGTAAGCATACCTAGCAGCCAGTAACTTGAGGGACAGTCAGACCAGGGAAGATATACTGGTCTGAGCCCTATTTTCTGCATACGTACAAAAAGCCTGTATATAAATCAATTTATGAAGGAGCAGGACCCCCCTTATATGTAAAAGGGCCGTATTGATTAGATAACGCGGACAGACAGGATAACTAGTCCGGTAATCTAACTATAGGCTGGAGGTAATAGCACATCAAGAAACGCTGAATAGAGCTTAACCACCAGGTGCCTATAGAAGGTTCCAGCATCCTGCCAGATAACATTCAGAATTTTCTGCAGTGTAGGTAAAGAGTCGCAAAAACCTTCACCCTAACCATAGACATGTATATAAAATCTTACTAGAAGCTTGGGAAATCCAACCTGAAGAAAGGCCCCTATAGGTTAGGAGGGCAAGCCAGAGAAAATACCGCAGCTCAAATACTAAAACCATATGGAAGACAGCTCTGATACAAGAAGATAAAACAACAGTTGGTCTGTCCATTATAATAATTATGCTGGGTTGGGGACGGGGAGTGGACGGGAGTCAATAGGGGGACGGAGAGGAGGTGCCCCTACTCCGGGTCCTTTATTTATCTTCCTTATTCTCCGTCTGGTCCCCCCTTCTTCCTGTGTACTATACTGGGAACTCCTTCCCTGTGTGTCCTTCCCTCTCTGGTGCTCCTGGCCATATCCTTTGTTTTGCTGGAGCCCGTTCCCCCTTTGCGCCTCTTTTTTTTTTTTTTTTTTTTTCTTCCCCTTAAGGGGAGGGGAGAGAGTAGCAAGAGGGGAATAGATATCCCCATAAAGAAGAGCTAAGGCAAGGCTGAGGGAGAGAGAAAAGAGAAAAAAAGAAAAGAATCAATAGTAGACTGGAAAAAATCCGCATTCAAACTGGGGAAGAGAATCAGACCCTCCAATAGAATGAATAGGTCAACGAGAGGTGTCACCTTAAAACCCACTAAGAATAACTCGGGGAATAGCTCTATACAGCAATACATGACCCAAGAGGGGAGCCTTAAAAGTCCGGGTCTCGCAAAAAAGACTGAAAAAAGAAAGAATGAATCAAAAAAGGGAGCGAATAGCGCGGAGAGCTCTAAAAGTGAAACTACAATAGAAAGCGAGCAAGATCACAATAACACGGAAGTGTTGGTCCCAGACTTACAGGACTCACAGCCTCCCACAAAGGCAGAAATGAATGCTATGCTATTAAGGATGGAAAATGTCATAAAGACAGAGATCAATAAGGTGAGAGTGGACCTCGGAGGTCTCAGAGAAAGGGTAGTAGAGACAGAGAGGAGATTAGAGGAACAGGATCAAGAAATAAACACCCTGAAAGGGCAGGTTAGGGCCCTGACCGAGAGCCAGAGAGTAGCGGCTTACAGGATAGAGGACCAGGAGAATCGCAACAGGCGACAGAACCTTAGAGTCAGAGCGATAGTGGAGGAAAAGGAGGAAGACCTTATGGAGATCATGAACACAATTTTTTGCCCTTTACTTGAGAGACCAGCAGAAATGAAGCCCCTCAAAATTGAAAGAGTGCATCGAGTGGGAAGTCCCCAGATGATAGATAGATACGGGCCAAGAGATGTTGTTGTCCGGTTCAAGAATTTTGTTGATAAAGCAGAAATCTGGAGAAGACTTAGGGGGAAACCCCCCCTGAGATATAGAGAGACTGACTTACAAATATTCTCTGACCTATCTAAGGAAACGCTGGCAAGGAGAAGACATTTGAAACCACTCTTAGAGCTGATGCGGGCACAAAATATAAAGTACCAATGGGGCTTCCCGGCATGCCTTATAGGCATTAAGGGAGGTAAAACGGCTCGACTAAGATTTCCAGAAGAACTGAATGATTTCTGCTCTAAAATGCAGCTAGAACCCCCCGACTTATCGGCTTGGGTGGATTAGTGGGGCTCTGAATTACCTGGATTTCCGGGATCATGGACCGGGGGGGGGGAGGGAGAGGGGGGGAGTCAAGGGAGTGCCCGAGCACCACCACAATTAGAGGAGTTGAGGGTGAAGGCGAGGAATTGCCCTTCCAAGGCTCATAGGCCAAGAATAGGCCTGGGGGGAGGAGGGAGGGAGGGGGGATGGGATGGGGGAGGAGGGAGGGAGGGGGGATGGGATGGAGGAGGGAGGGGGAGGGAATGGGGGGGGCGGGGGGGTAGGGGGAGGCAGGGAGACCATCTGACCGACTCCATAAAAAAATTATCCCAAACGCTTAAAAAAAAAAAAAAAAAAAAAAAAAAAAAAGTTATATGACAGATGTCAAGTTTCTCTCATATAACGTAAAAGGGCTAAATTCTCATATTAAGAGACATAAAATTCTCTGTGAATTAACACAGTATAAAACTGATATCGCCTACCTTCAAGAGACCCATATTACCTTGGAGTCCAATATAAAGCTCTATTCATCAGAATACCCGATATGGTATTACGGGGATACAATCTCATCGCGATCCCGCGGGGTCGCTATTGGATTTGCTCGTAGAATCCGGTTCACATTGGTGGATAGACAAACAGACCCGGAGGGGAGGTTCCTGTTCTTGAAAATAAAACTAGGAGGAGAGGTTTATACCCTGGCTAATGTGTACGCCCCCAATGTGAACTCGGTTAAATATATTAGAAAAATCATGAGAAAATTAAAAGAATTTGAAGAGGGCCATGTAGTCTTGATGGGAGATTTCAATTTCTGCATGAGCCCAAGCCTCGATAGTACGTCCTGTGTACAGGGGACAAATCGTGAGCAACTAAAGATATTGATAAAACAAATGACACAAAATCAATTGGTGGATGTATGGCGGATCCTCAATCCGAGGGCCCGCGATTACACGTTTTTTTCACCGGTGCATGGGACGTACTCGAGGATCGACTACGTCCTCATCGACCACAGACTTCTGGAGAGTGTGATAGAAGCAAGGTGTGAGATCATGACGTTATCTGACCACGCCCCTATAACCTTAAAAATAAAAACTTCTATACAAAAAGACATACCACCAGAATGGAGATTGGATGAGAGTCTGTTGGGGGATGAGGAGGTAGTGGAGAGGATACAGAAAGAATTGGAACGTTACTTTCAGGAGAACGATAAGGAGGGGATTTCAAGAGCATCCCTCTGGGATGCCCATAAAGCATATATAAGAGGAATTTTTATTGTAGAAGGGGCAAGGAAAAATAAAATAAGAACAAGTAAATTAAAAACATTAAGGGAGGAGATATATCGGCTGGAACAGGAACATAAATCACAGGGGCAAAAGAGGGAAATACTTCATAAGTTGCGTATAAGAAGGGATGAATATAGAGCTCTGGCGGAACAAGAAACTAAGAAATATACAGACCGGATAGAGAGAGAAAGATATATCTGGGGAAACAAACCTAGTAAAAACTTGGCCAGAATGGTAAGAAAAAAGAAAACTAGGAATTTTATAGAAAAAATCAGGAACAGAAATGGTGACTTGGTATACGCGACAAGTAAAATAGCAGAAGTATTCCGGAGCTACTATGAAGAACTTTACGGTATCCAACAAAAGATCAGATGTCCACGCGAAAAAATAGATAAGAATAGGGAAATATTACAAATAGCTAATCTTCCAAAATTAGAAGAAGGGGAGGTAGAAGAGATGGAAGGTTTAATAACGGAACAGGAAATAAGTGAGGCCTTAAAAAACACTCCTAAGGGGAAAAGTCCCGGGCCAGATGGCTTTACATCTGCCTACCTACAAAAGTTCAGCACCATCTTAATCCCCAGACTTTGCCAATACTTTAATGGTCTTGGAATAGACTATGACATGAGTAGAGAGGCTTTAACAGCAACGATTACAGTGATTAAAAAAGAGGGAAAGGATAATACGACTTGCTCAGGTTATCGACCGATCTCACTCCTGAACACAGATACGAAACTATATGCAAAAATTTTAGCGGAACGAATGAAGGGAGTGATGACTGCCATTATCCACCCAGACCAGGTAGGTTTTATACCTGGGAGGGAGGGAAAAGATAATGGCGTGAGGGCGCTCCTCCTCCTTGAGCAGATTAAAGAAAGTGGGACCCCCGGTCTATTCCTGTCGGTTGATGCTGAGAAAGCTTTCGACAGGGTAGACTGGGGATTCCTGATACAAACTTTAGAATTTATAGGAATAGGCCCAGGGATGATAAGGAGGATCAAAACCCTATATCATCACCCGTGTGCAAGGATCAAAATTAACGGATCCATTTCCGCACCTTTTGAGATGAAAAATGGGACTAGGCAAGGATGCCCCCTATCTCCCCTCCTCTTTGTCCTATCATTGGAACCCCTCCTGGCAATGGTCCGACAAAACCCAGAAATCTGTGGGGTAGAAGTAGGTGAAGACGAGCATAAACTGTCAGCCTTCGCAGACGATTTATTATTCTACATAAGCAGCCCAAGAGTCACTCTCCCGAAGTTAATAGATACCTTAAAACAATATGGCGAGGTCTCAAACTTTAAAATGAATACAACAAAAACTGAGATTTTGAATATTAATATCCACAAAGACGAAGAACTATATTTGCGGAAGAAATATAATTTCTCCTGGCAAAGAGAGATAAAGTATTTGGGTATAAAAATGGCAAATACTTTGAAAAAAATATATAGAATAAACTTTATCCCCCTTCTCGACGAAATTAAAAGAGAAATTAAAACTATATACAACAGACCAATATCGTGGTTCGGGAGGATAAATGTGGTAAAAATGGTACTTATCCCCAAAATTTTGTATAAATTCCAAATGGTCCCAATTTATTTGCCTCCGTCATATATTAAAATAATTAACTCCCTTCTAATGAAATACATATGGAACAATAAAAAACACAGAGTCTCTGCCCAAACTCTAAAACGAACCAAGAAAAAAGGCGGCCTGGCTGTACCTGACATTAGATTATACTATAACGCTTCGGTCCTCACACGGGTTATAGAATGGGCTAAAGAGTCACAGGATAAAAGGTGGATAAGTATCGAATGCACGTTAGCGAGGGCACAGTTAGGGAGATTAATCTGGAACCCCCCACATTGTAGAACCCTTCACACGTCAACACACGCAATTACACATAACGCTTTAAGGATATGGGATCGATTACACAAACAATTAAAAACTAAATTCAACTCACCCCTTATAGATTTAAAAGAAAATGAATATTTTGCACCTGGGACTAAAGAGATAGGTGGTAAGTGGATTAAAAATAGAACACAGTTAAAAGACATAACACTAGAGGGCAAAATTATGACCCTTCACGAAATTAGGATTGAAATGGAGGCACTCAGCGAGTGGAGATACCTCCAGTTGGTGTCATTCGTTAAGTGCCTCCCACACCCATTGAGGTCACGAGAGGAGTACACTACACTGGAACAGATGTGTAGTACCGAAAGCTCAAAAGGAAATATCTCCAAAGTATATAAATATTTACAGAAAATAGACGAGTCGGATACGCTAAACTACATACAGAAATGGGAGAGAGACCTAGGAGTCCCAAGGGGGAAGACGACCATAGGGAGAATCCTTAATTTGACTCATACTTCGGCGGTTGATGTAAAAACCGCCGAGATGAACTTCAAGTGTCTGACAGGATGGTACAATACCCCAGATAAAATGGCCAAATTCGGAGTAGGGGAGTCAGAGGAATGTTGGAGAGGATGTGAGGCAAGAGGAACGATGGCCCACCTGTGGTGGGACTGCGTAAAAATCAAAACGTTCTGGGGAAAAGTTTTGGCTTTGATAAAAGAGATAACTAAAAAAGAATTGGAAAATAACCCTTGGATAGTCCTCTTTCATGGGGGAGATACGCCAGTGAACGAATATAGGGGATCACTAATTCCGCATTTGTTGAACTCTGCGAAACGATTGATACCCCAAAAATGGAGAAACCCGGCAAGCCCGCAAATATGGGAGTGGATCGACTCCGTAGAGGGTACTTATAGGAGGGAGAAAGTAAAATACAGTGGCGAAAAGAACAAGGCAGGAAATAAGGATATCTGGGAAACATGGATTGCTTTCAAAAAGTCTCGGAAATACGCAGAAAATATGAGAGAGGAATAAGAATGCAGCATTACAGGAAATAAAAATACTAGGTGGAGTCGGGAGATGGTCCGGGAGGGGTGGGAAGGGTAGCGGGGGGGGGGGGGGGGGGGGGGGGGGAGGGGAGGGAAGGGACTAGGATGGGGTGTTGCGCCACGTTATCACGTAATGATAGCATGTTGGACCTCGTATATATGAGGAACGCTCTAGCCCGTTTAAATTGTTAAAGGGTTGAAAGAAGCTATGTTTAAAAAAAAAAAAAAAAAAAAAATTTTAACAATATGCAAATAGCAGAATAACAAATATAGAACCAAGCAAAAAAAAATAAAAAAAAAAAAAAAAATAAGAAAATAAACTACCACAAATGATGCTATACCTGAAATAGAGACGGAATTATGAATAAAATCATGAGCAGGTCTCTTGCTGTGGTTATGTCTGACGTGGAAAAAAAAAAAAAAAAAAAAAAAAAAAAAAAAAAAAAATACTTTTACCAATAAAAGGCAACCGAGAAGGTTTTTCCAGAGTGCGGCTGTCCAAACATTTCTTTCTACAATTAAAAAATAAGTTTCATACTTTTCTACTTGTCACATGTATTTTATGCAAAAAAATAAAAAATACACTTTGTATTTTATCTTCTGTTATGATTAAAAATACCACCTATAATTAATTACAATTACATACTAATATTGCTATCACTACTGTTTTGACTACAGATGGTCCAAGCTACTTGTGCAGAACATACTCTATTTCTGCCATACTTGACTACCGTATGCTCAGATTACATAAATAACACTTGCTATCTGGTCCTGTGTTTTTCTCACAAGCTCTTGTTAAACCTTAGATACCCAGAGAGATCTGTGTGGCTTCAAATATGGGAATTAGCTGCATTGTTGACATTGCATGACCATATGGCCAGTAAGTTTGTGCTGCCTTATCAGTCTGGCATTTTTAATAATGATTGGGCAATTGAATTATACAGCTAGAAAGACTTTTTCCATTCAGGTCTGCTAAAAAAATATATATATTCATATATATTGTACATCAAATATTCAAAATATCCTGTCCTCCATGGGTGGCACTACCAATATTGCAGCCCCAATGGACTACATAGGGATATTTGCAAGGGAGATGTGGCACAAGACTCCATTATACCCCACCTGCCAGTAAAAAAGATAAAAATTGCACTGCCATTCTAAGATCTCCTCATCTACGAAGACTATCCAGGCTTTTCACTTCTAATGTGCATATATTAAACACTTGCCGACTGTCTCACGCACAGACACGGGCAGGCAAAGCAACGTATATATATGTTGCTTTGAGCCTGCCCCCTAGCGGGAGCTTGAATGCCCGCCATGGTCTCCACGAGCGTGCCTGCGGGACCCGGGGACTCGATGTCCGCCAGTGTCCTTCGATCGGGTCACGGAATGGCAAACGGGGGGAATGCCTTTGTAAACAAGGCATCTTCCTGTTCTGCCTAGTGACACAACACTGATCGTCTGCTCCCTCTCGTGTGTCACAGTAAGCCACGCCCCCTAACAGTTAGAATCACTCCCTAGGACACACTTAACCCGTTCCGGCTCCCTACTGGTTAACCCCTTTACTACCAATCACACTGCCCAGAGGCGATTCAGTTTGCATGTGTTGCGCTATATACGTTTTTCACTCACTCACATTTGAATGAATGAATGACTTATATAGCGCTACACATGCGAACTGAATCGCCTCTGGGCGCTTTTTCCAGCCAGGTCTGCTTGGCTGGTGCGGTCATTTTACCCCGTAGGATCTCGACACGCTTGGGACACACAGTCATACACACAGATATACATATATATATACTGGGCCAATTTTTGGACAAGATCCAATTTACCTACCAGCATGTCTTTGGAGTGTGGGAGGAAACCGGAGTACCCGGAGGAAAGCCACGCAGGCACAGGGAGAACATGCAAACTCCAAGCAGATGGTGTCGTGGTTGGGATTCAAACCAGCAACCCTTTTTGCTGCTAGGTGAAAGTGCTACTCACTGCACCACTACAGTAATCAGTGCATTATTATAGCACTGATCGCTGTATAAATGTGAATGGTCCCAAAATAGCGTCAAAAGTGTCCGATGTGTCCGCCATAATGTCGCAGTCACGATAAAAATTGCTGATCGCCACCATAATAAAAATGCCTTAAAACTACCCCCTTTTTGTAGACGCTATAACTTTTGCGCAAACCAATAAACATACACTTGATGCGATTTTGTTTTACCAAAAATATGTAGAAGAAAACATATCGGCCTAAACTGAGGAAAAAAAAAAGTTTTTTTATATATATTTTGGGGATATTTATTATAGCAAAAAATAAAAAATATAGCTTTTTCTTTTCAAAATTGTCGCTCTATTTTTGTTTATAGTGCCAAAAAAAATCGCAGAGGTGATCAAATACCACCAAAAGAAAGCTCTATTTGTGGGAAAAATAGGACGTCAATTTTGTTTGGGAGCCACGTCGCATGATGCGCAATTGTCAGTTAAAGTGACGCAGTGCAGAATCGCAAAAAGTGACTTGGTCATTTGGCAGTCAAATGGTCTGGGGCTTAAGTGGTTATGAACAGTTGGTACAACAGGAATGGTTATGCTGTCTCTTATATATACATGTGATGCATGTACAGAGTTTGTACATGGTTTAGACATAAAGATATCTGAGATTGGAGCAATATCTATGAAAGAAACATAATTAAAAGCCACTGGGTCTTGCCACCAGATGCAAATGGGCCCCTATCCAATGTCATAATGTCATTGTCATGCTATTAAAGAGGAGCTCCAGTCTACCCAAAATAATTTAAAGTCAGCAGCTACAAATACTGTTCTAGACATGTGCAGAACGAAAAAAATGGTTTTGTTTTGTTTTATTTTGATTTGTTATTTACATACATTTGTTTAGTTAAATTCATTTAATCCGTTTTAATTTGTTTTTGGAATTTGTTTTGTTTATTCGTATTTCAATCGATTTGCTTTGTTTTGTTTCATTTCAATTTGTTATTTACATAAATTTGTTTCGTTAAATTTGTTTAATCCGTTTAATTCATTTTCAGAATTGGTTTTGTTTATTTGTATTCCAATCGATTTGAATTTTCGAATTTAGATAGTTTTGAAAAGTTTTCGTATCAAGTTCAAACTATTTTCAAATTCGAATAGTTGTCGAATTCAAATAGTTTTCGAATTTGAATAGATTTTGAATGTGATTTGTTTTCAAATTTTTTAAAGAGATTAAAAAACAATAGAAAATTAAGGAATATAACTGATAACAAAAGAATAGAATATCATAGAACAAAACAGAACAAAACAGTATAGAAAATAAAAGAACAGAATATAATGGAATAGAATAGAACAGAATAGAAAGGAATAGAATAGAGTAAAAAGAATAGCATCAAATAGAAAGATTATAACCATCTTCTGAAATTCAAATAGAATAGAAAATAATGGAAATAAAAAACAATAGAATAGAAATGAAATAATACAACCATATTCCAAAATTCAAATAGAATCAATTGGAATTTGAATAGAATAGAAAATAATTGAGTAGAATAGAATATTAAATAACACAATAGTATAGAAAAAAACAGAATAGAATAGAATCTAACCATCTTCCTATTCTAATCTATACTTTTCTATTCTATTCAACTTCGAATTGATTCTATTTGAATTTTGGGAAATTGTTATATTCTTTCTATTTTATTCTGTTTTTTTTAATTGTATTATTTTTCTATGTGTTTATTCTTTTCTATTGTTTTATATTCTTTTATTTAATACTGTAGTCTATTCGATTATTTTCTATTGAAATTGGAAATTCGAATTTTGGAAGATGGTTATATTCTTTCTTCTCTAGTCTGTTGTTTCTTTTCTATACTATTCTGTTATTGTCTATTCTATTCAAATTCAAATTGATTCCATTTGAATTTTAGGAAATTGTTATATTCTTTCTTTTCTTTTCTTTTCTTTTCTTTTCTATTCTATTCTATTGTTTTTGTATTCTTTTCTTCTCTATTCTATTATAGTCTATTATATTCTAGTCTTTTTTTCTATTCTTTTCTTATGTATTCAAATAAAATAAAAATTCTATTTGAAATTCGAATTTTTAGAAGATGGTTAAATTCATTATATGTTATTTTATTCTATTTGTTTCTATTATATTCTGGTCTATTCTGTTCTTGTATTTTCGATTCGAATCGACTCTATTATATTCTATTCTTTTATTTTCTGTTATATTCTTTTCTATTATATTATTTCTTTCTATTATATTCCTTTTTTTTCTATTTAATTTTTTTTTCTCTTGGAAATTCGAAAAAGATTTGAATTCGAAAATTATTTGAAAGCGATTGTTTTAGAATAGGCTGTTTTCTTTGCAAGGGAAGTTTGCTAGTTTAGTGATTTAATTTCAAAATGAATATCTAATCATGTGCAAGAAATATATATATATATATAAAAAAAACAGTATTTTTGCTTGCACTAGACTGGATGATGGAAGTGAGTGGAGCTTTACCTCATTTATTAAGCTTTGGGGATAATGCCCTTGTAAAATCCAATTTCTCATGCAAAATTAACAGCTTATTTGCCTTTAGTAAATCTATCCCATAGGACTGAAATGAAAATATAAATCTGGGACCCACACTATTTCTTCACATTGGTAATATGTATCGTATACTGTACACAAAGGTCTTACAAAAGATGCAACATGCGATATGGCTATTGCTGCCTCTGTTGTTGAGAGAGAACTTTGTTATTGTTATGGAATTTGTCTCTGATAGTGTAGCTATAATCCATGCATGACAAGGGGTGACAGCTGGATTTTTTTTTACCAAAATATACACAATACTAAACACATAGATTTGTACTTTATAAACTAAAAATATTGTATACTATAAGGTCTAAACAATAAATCTAAACAAGCAGACATGTGCAGAATGAAAACAATTGTTTAGTTTAGTTTCGAATAGATTAGTTATGCTACTAATTCTATATAGTTGATTCATTTAGTTTTGTTTCCTTTTCATTAAACTTCATATTTTTTACATACATTTTCAAATGAATTCCACAATTTCATAACGATTCAAATTCGGATTAGTCAAATAACGATCGACTTTTTTTAATTCTGTTTGAAGCATAACTGGTTGTTAAGGCAGCATCCTTAACAACCGATGACTCATCAGCTGTCGGCGGGCTTCCCCACTGCCAGCTGAGATGTAAACAAAAGAATGCCGGCAATAGAAAATTACGGGGGAAAAAACAGCATTTGGTCCCCCCACTAATCCATATCAGGCCCTTAGGCTGGATTCACACCTATGCATTTTAAGTGCTTTTTGCATTTTGGAGATTTGCACCGCAGAATGTGTTTCATGGGAAACCATGTTAAATGGGCTGTAGTGCAAATCTGCAAAATGCAAAAAGCACTAAAAGTGCATAGTTGTGAATCCAGCCTCAGGGTCTGGATATTCATGGGGACAAGGGCCTATTCCCCACAACCCTGGGCGGTGGTTGTGGGGGTCTGCAGGTGGGGGGCTTATTGGAATCTGGAAGCCCCTTTTAACAAAGGGGCCCCCAGATCTCCCCCATGTGAATGAGTATGGGGTACATAGTACCCCTACCCATTCACCAAAAAGTGCACAAAGTGAATAAAGACAGTTCACAAGTTCAGTGCTTGTTCAATTAAGTTTTGACAAAAAACCTGGAAGCTGATTGGTTTTTATGCAGGGCTGCACCAGATTTTGCACTCTCAAGTTTTAGTAAATCAACCCCAATGTGTTAAAGTCTACATGTACACAGAGGGCCAGATTCTCAAAAGAGATACGTCGGCGTATCACCAGATACACCGTCATATCTCTGAGTCTGGCCGGTCGTATCTATGCGCCTGATTCATAGAATCAGTTACGCATAGATTTCTATTAGATTCGACTGGTGTAAGTCTCTTACGCCGTCGGATCTTAACTGCATATTTACGCTGGCCGCTAGGGGCGTGTACGCTGATTTACGCCTAGAATATGTAAATCAGCTAGATATGCAAATTTACAAACGTACGCCCGGCCAAAGCAGTACAGTTACGCCGTTAACTTAAGTTTTTTCCCGGATTAAAGTTACCCCTGCAATATGAGGCGTATATGCGGCGTACCAATGTTAAGTATGGGCATCGTTCCCGCGACAAAATTTGAAAAATTTACGTGGTTTGCGTAAGTCGTTCGTGAATGGGGCTGGACGTCATTTACGTTCACGTCAAAACCAATGACGTCCTTGCGGTGTACTTTGGAGCAATGCACACTGGGAAATTCCACGGACGGCGCATGCGCATGAAAAACGTCAATCACGTCGGGTCAGGGTTAATTTACATAACACACGCCCACCTCTTCACAATTTGAATTAAGCGGGCTTACGCCGGCCTATTTACGCTACGCCGCCGCAACTTTCTTTTGAGAATACGGCACTTGCCTGTAAAAGTTGCGGATGCGTAACGTAAATAGGATACGTTACACCCGCACAAACATACGCCATTCTACGTGAATCTACCCCTATATTGTCAAATGTATTGGGATGCCTGCCTTGTATCTGTAAGTGGTCTGTTGGTCACCTCTAATGCCGCGTACACATGACCGTTATTCATGTCATGAAAAAAAACAATGTTTTTCTCGACATGATTTGTCGTGATTCCTCTCAAGTCTGCCTTGCATACACACGTTTGTGAAAAAAAATGCTCGAGCAAAGTGGTGACGTACAACACGTACAACGGCACTATAAAGGGGAAGTTCCATTCGAATGGCGCCATCTTTTGGGCTGCTTTTGCTAATTTCCCCATCTCATAACTTGCTTCTGAGCATGCACGTTTTTTCCCCCTCGTTAAAGCGTACACACGACAAGAAAAAAAAAGCAGGTTCTAAAAAAAAATTCGGGCATTTTTCCCTTTTGTGAAAAATGTTCTGGAGCATACACACGGCCGTTTTTCACGACCAATTAAAAAAATGCAATTTTTCTCGTCATGGAAAACGGTCGCGTGTACGCGGCATTAGGCCGAGAAGATTTATAACAATATATTTTTTTCTGCAAATCATGTTGACAAGACAGAAAGCATGCTTGACACAAAGGTTCATATTTATTTTAAGCAGCTCAAGAATGTTTTAAGTAAACTATTGGCCTTCTTATGATAGGAAACACACAGAAATGCTGCAAGTCTACAAATTGTAGATTCTAGAGTACAGAACCATTCTACAATGAACTGACTCCAGGATAACATATTTTAATAAGGTCTAAGGTTACATTTATAGGTGAAGCCTGAATTATATTGTTAATGCTTGGGTCAAAGTAAAAGCAAGTACAAACCTGGAATAGATTCCAAGTGACTCTGTGAAAGACAAGGTTATCAAAACTCTGGGTGAGTGATTGTAATCTTACATGTGCTCCCAGATATCATGAAGCTAAAGAAAATACTGCAGACCTAAAGGCAATTTAGCATATTAGATAAAATAAAGAGATGGTGCCATAATGGAATGCATTTATTTATATAGGAATTAGTTAGAAGAACTTTTATACCACATCCTCACATCTTACATAATTGTTCCTTCTTAAAATTGTACCTAAAGTGATAACGGACATGGACATGTTTATATTTTAGTGCGAGTGCAATTTCTCTGTAATATTTTGTAAAAGGTATTCACCATAATTTTCCTTTTGGATCCCAGCTGTCATGTTTTTGAGTCATAAACTACAGATGTCTAATTCAGAAATCTGATCATTCTTAGTGGAATTGTAGTATTACACTAAAAATGGTTAGCTTATAGTCCTGTTTACACCTTGCTTTTGCTTGGTGCTTTGGTGGGGCTTCAATGAGGTTTTGGTGGGGCTTCGTTGGGACTTCGATGAGCCTTTGGTGGGGCTTCAATGAGGCTTTGTGGGGCTTCGATGAGGCTTCAATGAGCCTTTGGTGGGGCTTCAATGAGGCTTTGTGGGGTTTGGTGGGGCTTCGATGAGCCCTTGGTGGCGCTTCAATGAGGCCTTGGTGGGGCTTCGGTGAGCCTTTGGTGGAGCTTCAATGAGGTTTTGTGGGGCTTTGATGAGGCTTCGATGAGCCTTTGGTGGGGCTTCGATGAGCCTTTGGTGGGGCTTCGATGAGGCTTTGGTGAGGCTTTGTGGGGCTTTGATGAGGCTTCGGTGGGGCTTCAGTGGGGCTTCAAGCGAGCTTTGCCATAAACTTTTATGGAGGCTTTGAAGACGCTTTGAAGCACAACTAAAGCGACATAGGGTATAATTTTTGAAGCAAAGCAAAAGTAAAGTGTAAACAGGACTGTAAGCTAACCATTTTATTTAGTGACAGGAGCTTTGACTAGCGTTCGGAGAGCTTTAACAAAGCGTGTCCAAAGCCTTATTTTTGAAGCAAGTGTAAACTAGCTCCTAGTGCTTCCAGTGTGGACAGGTACAATATTAGCTGTTAGCCAGCCATGGAAACTCCTCCTGTTAAAAGTAATTGATTAAAGAGATCAGGTAATGGTCAAACAATTATACATTGAAGTTCTCTGGGATGAATATCATCAGAGCCCATTGTTTAATTTACATTAATCTCAAAGCAATTTATTTTTTATTAAAATAATAAGATGTTATCCTTACCTGTTCTGTACAGTGGTATTGAACAGGACAGTCTCTTACCTTCTCTACTTGAGTTCCCCGCCAGCGCTGTCCACTACTCCTTTGCTGCAGGTGCCCGCCTCAGCAAGCCATATAAGTGCACTCCTGTGCTGGGCTGTGTGTATCCATAGACACACATGGCGTGGCTTGGCCATGCCAACCAACGCTCCCTTCTCCTAATATGTTCCCTCAACTTGTTTCTGTAATTTATTTCTGAGAAGAAGTAATTGTTTAAATGGTTAGTTACATCCAGCTTCTCTCAACAAAAGTGTTGAACCCAGTTTTCCTTTTTGTAATCCCATGGTATTTTTTCTTTTCCTCACTCATGCACTTAAGAAAGGTTTTGTCTTGTTTCCTAATGGGTTTGGCCATTTCCCTCTCTTTCTGTGGTTTGGCAGCACTGCTAATGAGTTTGGCTGCCTCTATACACTTCTCTATCAGCTCTACTTTCTAATTCCTTAAATCTCCTATATGCTGATTTTATTTTCTCCTTTACTATATTACTTTCTTCTGTGGTGAATCATATTGTTTTTTTTGTTTTACATATGATTTTTCAGTTCTTGTTTTAGTATTAAACCAAAAGATCATCATAACCCATATTTTCTCCCACCTCGGCATCAGACAATCGATCCCCATTTGTCATTGCTAGATCTAGATAGAATATTATCTCCCTGGGTTGGGCTTTTTCCAACTGCTTCAAAGAAACCCCATTCAGTGCCTCCATTATATCTCTGCTTCTGCTTGTAAGCACAGTATGAAAATTCCAGTTAATTTCAGGCATGTTGAATTCACCCATAATTAACCACTGGCCGACCAGCCACCGCAGTTTTATGCAGCAGCATGGCTCGGCTGGGCGAAACGACGTTATGTTACATTGCTTCGCCCTGTGGCCACTAGGGGCACACGCAGGCCCGCTGCAGGCCCGCTGCTCACCCCTTAAGCCGATGTGCATGCACGGTGGGCGCGATGGCCGCTGGGCACCCACGATTGCTTGTGACACAGCAAGAACCGGATCTGTGTGTGCAAACATACAGATCCCGGTTCTTTCAGGGCAGAAATGACTGATTGTTATAAAAAGTGTGAATCTGTAATTTCCCCTAGTAAGTCCCATCCCCTTTCAGTTAGAACACAGAGAGGGAACACAGTTAACCCCTTGATCACCCCCTAGTGTTAACCCCTTCCTAGACATTGACATTTTTACAGTAATCAGTGCATTTTTATAGCACTAATCACTGTATAAATGACAATGGTCCCAAAAATGTGTCAAAAGTGTCCAATCTATCTGCTATAAAATCGCAGATTGCCAAAAATCCTAGTAAAAAATAATAATAATAATAATAATAATAATAAAAATCCCATAATTCTACAGTATGTGCAAAGTTAGAATACAAAATGTAAAATTGTTTCAGGATGACAATCATGTGCATACACTGCAGAATAATGAAAAATACATACAGGATGGCAAAGAATGTGTACACACTGCAGAGTTTGATTATGAAAGGTACACAAACATGAACTCTTCACAGCAATATCTCTGTGATTAAATTAGGGTAACATGTGACTGCATAGCACAGTAAATATAAAACTCTATATAAAGAGAGTCAATCTGAGATTCAGCAATTCAGTAAAACAGTTCAGAACACAGCTAATTATGATTATCCTTCTAAACAGTGTCCCTCACAGTGAAGTTCAGGGTAGCGCCGGTGACACAGGTAAACAACTGGTAAATCCTCTGGCGGATTTGGATCTGATGGCTGTCTCCTAAAAATTCTTGAAAAGGAAGAAAGGGAGCAAAAAATCAAAAAAAAGAAGAAGTTCAACAGAGACTTTGGAGATTACCACAATAATATTGTGTTTGAGTGGCAAAAGAAACTACTGGCTGAGGCCACTGGTTCCTTGAATTTTGTAATGGAGGTCACTCCACCGAATTTTGTGCCTAATAGTAATTCAACTAGTGGTTCAAATGTACCTCAAGGTAGAGGAGGTGTAGGTCGCACTAAGCCTAACAACACCCCCAAGGGCCATCAGAGAATTAAGAAACACACAGCACCCCATGCCCCCAATATGGGGAGAGGTAGGGGCAACCAACGTGGACAATTTTGCCCACCACCATTGTACTATAGTCAACCTTGGGGACAGGGCACTATAGAACGATCTAATGTTATAGATTCACGAGGTCGGGGTACTTTCAATGGTCCTCCCCCTGGTTACCCACCAAATTTTGTTGGTGGTCAATCAACATCTCAGGATTTGGGACGTAACAATTCATATACTCTAGGTCCTCACCCAAATGTGACACAGAGATATATAGATAATGAGGTAGTGCACTACGCAGGGACATTTGAGCCAGACTATAATGTGCTTACCCACAATAGTTTTCTCCCATTGGGAAATTTGGAGAATGCCGAGGGGCAGAACTTTTTCTCTAACCCCTCTACTAGTCAGACACTACCCCCAGCTACCTACGAGCTGGGATACCCTGGCCATCCTAATTTGACCCAATCCAATTGGGGTTTTCCCAGGGCAGGCCAGGGAACCAAAAGACTGGCCGAACTAAAAGAGGGAGCAGAGGGGGCAAACGCAATAAGCCCAAAAAGGCCGTAAACATAATAGGGGCCGGCATTTTTAACCTTAGTTCCCACACTTTGTCCAGCTCGGAATTACATGTCCTTGATAAGGGATTGAAATATGCCCCTCCAAGAAACATCAATAAATTTAGAACATATATGGATGTTCATAGGTTTGTACGTAAACTAAATATCCAGCGGTATGTTTCTTCCAATCCCTTTAATCCTTCTAACACCATGACTTCCAACTATGTTCATTCTGGTTTGGCCAATGCCTCCACTTACAATCCCCCGGGTCAACTCCCGGCTTCCCTGAAAGTATTTAGAGATTTGACCTTGATAATCTCAATACTAAGAAAGTAAGATGTAAATTAAATATAGAGGAGGGCATTAAGTCTTTGTGTGCCAATAGGAACCTTGTTATTCGCCCCGCGGATAAAGGGGGTGGTATTGTGGTCCTAAACAAAGAGGACTACCTATTGGAAATGAGACGTATTCTTGATGATGATGATGATGATGATACTTATACTCGCCTCCCTCTCAATCCGGGAGACAAGTAAAAGAAAGCTCTAGTCAAGATTGTGAATAAAGGTTCCCGTCTCCATATTCTAAATAAAAAAGAAAAGGCCTTTTTGGTCCCTAAGGCTCCTCGAGTGCCCATCATGTATTATCTTCCGAAAATACATAAGGACCCTGTTTGCCCCCCGGGACGCCCTATAGTCAGTGGTATAGATTCTGTGACGTCCCGGGTGGGCAAATATATTGACTTTTTTCTACAGCCCCTGGTGAAAAACATGCCTTCCTTTTTAAAGGACACCAGACAGGTCATAAATTTGTTATCTGACATCCAACCTACACCAGACTTATGGTTAGTGACTGCAGATGTCACCTCCTTGTATACTGTGATCCCACATGATCTAGGACTAGAGGCGGTTTCATATTTTTTAGAAAGAGATTCAGGACTCCCGATTGTTCAAATCTCCTACATTATGGAGCTATTACAATATGCCGCGTCCCACAACTTTTTTTGGCATGATGGCCAATACTACAGGCAGGATAAAGGAGTGGCGATGGGGGCCAAATACGCCCCGAGTTTGGCCAATTTGTTTATGGCCAAATGGGAGGAGGATGTCGTCGGTGTTGGTAAAGGCCCCAGATTCGGTTATGGGCACGGTACATAGACGACATCCTCCTCCTATGGAAAGGGTCTGAGGACGAACTATCTGTCTTCATGACATTCCTCAATTCCAACAATAGGGGGATCATACTCAAATATGAGGCCAGTAAGGACAAAATTAATTTTTTGGATTTAACTATTTCTGCTGACAGTGATGGTTTTACCACTTCCACCTATTTTAAAAGCACAGACAGAAATGCCTTTATTCCAAGTGACAGTTGTCACCATGCCACTTGGCTTAAAGCTGTGCCCAAGGGGAAATTCCTTCGTTTGAAAAGGAATTGTAGTAGATATAATGTCTTCCTTGATCAGGCCAGAGTTCTAACAGAACGTTTTGTTGAAAAGGGTTACGATCGAAGTTCTTTGGCTGACACTTTGGATCTGGTGACTAACACCAATCGCGAAGACTTACTTCGTATTAAGCCCAAGGATGACCAAGGGGGTAGTTACAAAACTCCCTTTGTGACTGATTATTGTTGCCAACATGCCAGTGTTAAACATATTATCAGTAAACACTGGCATGTGCTTAAGAGTGACAAAATTTTGGGTGCCATACTGCCTGATAAGCCCCGGGTTGTCTTTAGGGGTTCGGCATCCCTGAAGGATAAATTGGCACCCAATGTCTTGGATCCACCCAGGATTCCCTCCATGTTTTTGTCTGGCCTGGTGGTTTTTTTTAAATGCGGCAAATGTCATGTCTGTGCTATCAACCGCCAAATTTCCAAGAAAACGACCAGTTTTGGATCCAGACATTCAACTAAGAGGTTTCCAATTGAAACATTTATCACCTGTTCCACGGTGGGAGTGGTTTACCTACTCCAATGTCCATGTGGACTCCAATATGTGGGAAGGACTAAACGTCCCCTCCACATACGTTTGAACGAACATCTCACGAATATTTACAGTGGCTTCCCAAATCACTCTGTGTCCAAACATTATTTGTTGGCTCACAATAAGGACCCTGGAGGCACTATCTTTTTAGGAATAGAGAAATTCCAGGCACATTGGAGAGGGAGTGACCTGGTGAGGAGCATCTCACGTTCAGAGATGATGTGGGTTCACAAATTAAAATGTTATGAACCTCACGGTTTGAATATAGAGGTAGACGTCAATTGTTTTATTGACAATGCTTAATGCATGGTCCTTACCTCTATTATTTATTTTATATGCATATCCTTTATGGTTTTAATTATTTCTGTTGTTTCTTAAAATAATACAGCATTTTTATCCATATTTGCCGTTTTTTAACCGTGTCACTAATGTTAATTATTATTGGATATTTTTCCATATGTGTTTATTTGTTTTTTCTATATATGGTCTGATAACATATGTATAGCACTGTACTTCCAATATGGTCTCTGTATCTTCATTAATATAAATGATTGTATTCGAGTGGGATGTTGCTATATAGCCATCTAAGTGGACACCAGTCTCAGAGGATATATACCAGCCTCGTTCATTTTATCCCTTTTCATTTATTTATTGTATTCCTATTTTCTGTATTATAATTGTCCTCTTGACGGTTTCATTGAACGAGCTATTGGCAAAGTTTCCGTCAATGAACATTTGGCAATGTTTTTATATTATTTTTGGACCATATGCTGTAATTACATTGGTTTTCCCTTGCTTTTGCCCTCAAGTAAGATGGCGGATGGGCGACCTCTAGAGACTGTTGTCCAGTTGATTTCCCGCCCACTTTACGTTTATATGCGGTGACGCAGTACGTCTCCTCATTCCCGTGACCACGTCTAGAGCAGACGAAACGTTGGGAGGCGACGTGCTGACGTCACCGCGATTTGAGGACTTTCGTTCTGACACGCCGGCCGGCTTTCTTTTTTATCTTCGCTGACACTCTGTTACCAAACTGTAAGTGTACTGCTTTTTTATATTAAAAACCTCTACGGTATCACGCTATGTGAGTTTTTCTTCCTCACACATATTGGACCTGCTGATCTATTCGTTTACCATTGGCTGAGACGTCCCATTACTGCTTACTGCCTACATCCCCTCTGCTTTGATTGATCCTGACGGATCACAGGTTCTGGTAAGGGTCAGTGTGTGTACTGGTGGTGGTTTCTTGTGTTCACACTGTCTGTTGCCAGTCACTGGGGGATGCACTCATGTTTTATTATCACACGGATTTACACTATATGAGTTTTTTTCTTCTGGTTGCTATATTGGCGGATTTGTGACCCCTGGAAGGATCGTCTTAACAGACAGCTCTATTTCAACATACAACATCCAGGGATTTCTGCTTGACTAGGTCCGTTAGGACCTTCCTTTTCGGTAAGGGTCAGCAAGTTGCATTTTCCATTTGGAGCCAGACTTCTTCTTCCTTTCGTTGTTACAACAGAGTGTTACACTCAAGTTTGATACACGTTTGGACTATTAACCAATTGTTTGTCACTAATTTGTTAAACACTTTTTTTTATATATATTGGACTTTTATGCAGCCTTCTCTTTGATTTATTTAGTTATTTGAAGGCCCTTCAGTCTCTAGCGCTACTCCACTTTTTTGTTTAAACAACTGGAGTGATCCAAGGCCCAAGGGTGAAGGTCCACCCCACTGGAACTGGAGTATACTGACAGCCTAGTAGCAATGGAGGGTAGAGACTCCCCATGGTATCTGGGTTTTCTGAAGAAGTTGCATGCTATTTAGGTGACAGTGAAGGGCCTCATCTGGATGCAAATCATTTGCCCATTAGGAGTGGCCTCTCAGAGCTTCTGAGAGAGGGAAGCTAAGAAATGTATATTTCCCGGGCATGTCTAGGAACCCAGGGAGTTGTGGGGAATGGAATTAAAATACTTGCACCTGTATCTGAAGTCATGGTGATTGGATGTTAACCACTTGCCATCCTGCGGCCGACTATTTACGGCCGCAAGGTGGCTCTGATCTGCCAGAAGGCCGTCAATATACGGCCTCAGGCTGTGCGCCACTGGGGCATGCGCGTGCGTACCTGGCGCCAATGCGCGTACCTGGTGGCCGCGATGTCCGTCAGGCACCCGCGATCGGCAGTCACAGAGCCAGGGACGTGGAGCTCTGTGTGTAAACGCAGAGCTCCACGTCCTGTTAGGGAGAGGAGACCAATGATGTGTCCCTTGTACATAGGGACAACCATCAGTCACCTCCCCAGTCAGTCCCCTCCCCCCACAGTAAGAATCACTCCCAGGGTACATATTTAACCTCTTGATGCCCCCTAGTGTTAACCCCTTCCCTGCCAGTCACATTTATACAGTAATCAGTGCATTTTTATAGCAATGTTCGCTGTATAAATGTGAATGGTCCCAAAAATGTCAAAAGTGTCCGATGTGTCCGCCGTAATATCGCAGTCGTGACAAAAATCGCAGATCCTCGCCATTACTAGTAAAAAAAAATAATAAAAAAAAAGTAATTATTCTATCCCCTATTTTGTAGGCGTTATAATGTTTGCGCAAACCAATCACAATACGCTTATTGCGAATTTTTGTTTTGATATGTAGAAGAATACGTATTGGACCAAACTGAAAAAAAAATAGTTTTTTTTTTTAAATATGTAGAAGAATACGTATTGGACCAAACTGAATTTTTTTTTTTTTTTTAAATGGGATATTTATTATAGCAAAAAGTAAAAAATATTGTGTTTTTTTCAAAATTGTCGCTGTATTTTTGTTTATAGCGCAAAAAATAAAAACCGCACAGGTGATCAAATACCACCAAAAGAAAGCTCTATTTGTGGGAAAAAAAGGACGTCAATTTTGTTTGTGAGCCACATCGCACGACCGCGCAATTGTCATTTAAAGCGTGACAGTGCCGAAAGCTGAAGTTTCGCTTGGGCAGGAAGGGGGTATTTGTGCCCATTATACAAGTGGTTATTGTCTAAAAACTGTCTAAAGTCTATGAGTAGCTTAAAGCTGGATAGAAACTTTTTTGAGATCTTGGAAAATGCTTATAGAAGACATATAGGGGGTGATTTACTAAAGGTTCACTTTGCAACAGAATTTTCACATGCTTGGAACATTTCCTTTAGCTTAGAGAGTGAGGTGAGGCTCTGCTTCCATTGTCTAGCCATGTGCAAGCAAAAATATATATATTTTTTTGCCTCGAACGTGATTGGATTTTCTTTGAAAAATTACGTTTCACAACATTTGCTAAGCCAAGGGAAAATTCCCTTACAAAGTCAAAATTCACTTTCAAAGTAAACAGAATATTTTCCTTTAGTAAATCAACCCCATAAGTTTTTTATGTGGGTCAGTTTGTGTACATTGGATCCTTTCTAGATCAGTCCAATCTGCAGTTAGTACAAAACAGCAAACAACATTATTGCGCATAAATATGATGGCCCGCCTCAGGTGGGAGTGGTGGTCCACTTCACCAAGGGTATTGCTTCAGGCTGCCCACTAGGACTGGGGGTGTCATTTATATTTTTATAAACAAAAGAGGGCACACCAGTGCATTATCACACATATATTTATTGAAGATAAAAATAATAAAAACTACCCTTGAGCATGAGCTAAAGGTACTCTTAAATGAGGCTGCTATTAAAAACTAACTGGTGAATTGGAGCTAAGTATACAAAAATAACCATATATACATCCAAAAAAAGGGGGGGCTTGGAACCCTAGTGTACCTCCTGACATTAATATGCTTGGATATATACTACTACTATAGTGCTAGCATTGGTGCATCTAAGTACACTATATACTGTATATCCAAGCATATTACCGGCACAGTGTACACTAAGGGTCCAAGCCCCTCCTTTTATGTATATATGTTTATTTTTATGTGCTTATCTCTCATTTGCCAGTTGGTATAAGCCTAATTTACCACTTCCATCTAAGGGGGGTTCCCCAGGTTCTCATGATGTGCGTATTATGGCATTTATGTATGTATAAATTCAGCTGAAGAATCCTTTGCCACTAGGCTCTGAGGAAGAAAGTCAATCCTTCAAAACGTGTCAGCCAGCAGTGGCCCCTGTGTGGTCCCCCCAGGATCTAGAGACTGTAGACTCCAAGGCTTTTCAAGCTACAGAAGATTTTATGTTTTACCAATGTCCACTGGAAATCATCATCAGAACAAGCCGCAGTGTGCACCCTGGGGGGTGCACAGCGTGGCGATTGGTGGTGCAGTGTGTCACCTGGACACACAGCATCTCGATCGTGGTAAAGAGCCTATGACGTAGGCTCTTTACAATGTGATCAGCTGTGTCCAATCACAGCTGATCACAGTGTAAATAGGAAGTTGGGTTATCAGAATTCCTCTATTAACTGCTGACAGGGTGTGAGTATAGGAAGGGCAGATAAGCAGCTCTCCTGACAGGGGGGTATGCGCTCACAATCAGTGCAGTGTTTATCAGTGCAGCCACATGAGTGATGCCTGCCAGTGCCCACAAGTGATGCCCACCTGTGTCCAACAGTGATGCCAATTAGTGCCAACCAGTGGTGACAATCAGTGCCCATCATTGATGCCAATCAGGACCCATCAGTGCTGCCTGTCAGTGCCCATCAGTGATACCTGTCAGTGCCTCCCCATCAGTGTCGCCTATCAGTACATCTATCAGTGCCGCCCATCAGTGCCACTTATCAGTGCCCATCAGTGCCACCTATCATTGCCCACCAATTCCCAGTAAAGGCTGCCCATCAGTGCCCATCGGTGCTAACTATCAGTGCTCATCAATGCCGCCTATCAGTGTACATTAGTGCTGCATATCAGTGCTGCCTATCAGTGCCCATCAGTGCTGCATATTATTGCCTCACCATCAGTGCCACCTCATCAGTGCTCATCAGTGCAATCTATCAGTGTCCATCATTTCAGCCTCATCAGCGCACATCAGTGAAGGAGAAAAATGACTCATTTACAACATTTTGTAGCAGAAACTAATAAAATGTTCACAATTTTTTAATTTGTTTAGCAAAAAATAAAAAAACATAGTGGTGATTAAATACCACCTAAAGAAAGCTCTATCTGTCTAAAAAAAAAAAAAACATATATATATATATAAATGTTGTTTGGGTACAGTATTGCATGTTGGTGTGGGCAGGAAGTGGCTGAAAGTGCCCAGTATTGAAGTGGTAAGTGTACTTTTATCTCATGCTTGTGAGTAGTTTTATTATTTTTACCAGTACCAGTTTCAACCTCTGCTTTGCTGAATCTACAGTGGAGATTTTGCAATATTTTCCCATTATTGATTACAACACTTATGCATAACGTACCAATAATGGAAACTCAGACCAGAGACACTTTTAATCAAATTGGACAAAAACACCAACAGAAAGAGAAAGTATGGGAGAGAAAAGGAGATTTTACTGCAGCATTACCTTTGCACTTTTACATAACATTTGTAGGCATTTCCTAAGTCACATGGTTATATAGGGACAAATACTGCAGCATGCATTACCGGGACAGCAATTCCACAACTGCTCATGTGACCTTAGATTCAATATTTTTTAGTCTATTTTTTCCACTAAGAAATTGACTACAATGGTGAGGTAAGGTGATATTGTAACATTACAATGAACATGAAGACACAAAACTGAAATATTGATCCAAGAATTCACAGAAGAAAAAAATCCAAGCAATCCTCTGCTTTGTTTAACTGTGGAAAAATGTTCCTTGCTTGTTTATATAGGAGCCCTAGCAAGATGATACAGCCTTTACATGCACTTTTCAAACATACATGGAGGGAAGTGTTATTTGTATTGTTAAATTTACATTAAGCTCACCTCAATTGCATCATCTTCAAAATAGACTTAGGGATAATGGCATTTAAAGAGGAAATTGCAATCATCTTCAGAAGGCTGCACTATAATGGAGAAATGTAATTAATTTATCCTGGTAGTCTTCCATAATGGACACACTTTATCATAGCTACAGATGGAGCTTGAAAGAATTAACCATGTTCTTTATCTCAGCACATCTACTTCAGAGCTTAACACAGTTCTACTCTATGGGTGTTCTACATGATGCAAGGTTTTGTTGTAATTCATGACCACTGGAATTACGTACACATGACATATATTTAGCCTTTTGTTGCATTTTACTTATGTGACAGAAAGAATATTACAATATGTCAAAACAATTTTTACTCATGCTAAAAATTTGAAGTCTGTATCGGTTATATGGTATATAATATTGTATTTTCTTTACAGTATCAGAAAGCACAGAAAGTAATTTAAATATATATATATATATATATATATATATATATATATATATATATATATATATATATATATATATATATATATATATATATATATATATATATATATATATATATTAAATATAGGTACTGGGAGAGGCAGTAATAATATTCAGGACAAATGAGCTTTGTGATGACATCTCTAAACTGTGCTATGCAAGACCTGAATGGAGAGTGGATGTACAGTACAGACCAAAAGTTTGGACACACCTTCTCATTCAAAGAGTTTTCTTTATTTTCATGGCTATGAAAATTGTAGATTCACACTGAAGGCATCAAAACTATGAATTAACACATGTGGAATTATACATAACAAAAAAGTGTGAAACAACTGAAAATATATTTCATATTCTAGGTTCTTCAAAGTAGCCACCTTTTGCAGCAGACACATCTCTAGAACTGGTAAGAGGAGACTGTGTGAATCAGGCATTCATGGTAGAATATCTGCTAGGAATCCACTGCTAAAGAAAGGCAACAAGCAGAAGAGACTTGTTTGGGCTAAAGAACACAAGGAATGGACATTAGACCAGTGGAAATCTGTGCTTTGGTCTGATGAGTCCAAACTTGAGATCTTTGGTTCCAACCCCCGTGTCTTTGTGCGACGCAGAAAAGGTGAACGGATGGACTCTACATGCCTGGTTCCCACCGTTAGGTATGGAGGAGGAGGTGTGATGGTGTGGGGGTGCTTTGCTGGTGACACTGTTGGGGATTTATTCAAAATTGAAGGCGTACTGAACCAGCATGGCTACCACAGCATCTTGCAGCGGCATTCTATTCCATCCGGTTTGCTTTTAGTTGGACCATCATGTATTTTTCAACAGGACAATGACCCCAAACACACCTCCAGGCTGTGTAAGGGCTATTTGACCAAGGAGGAGAGTGATGGGGTGCTGCGCCAGGTGACTACCTCTTGAAGCTCATCAAGAGAATGCCAAGAGTGTGCCAAGCAGTAATCAAAGCAAAAAGGTGGCTACTTTGAAGAACCTAGAATATGAAATATATTTTCAGTTGTTTCACACTTTTTTGTTATGTATAATTCCACATGTGTTAATTCATAGTTTTGATGCCTTCAGTGTGAATCTACATTTTTCAGAGTCATGAAAATAAAGAAAACTCTTTGAATGAGAAGGTGTGTCCAAACTTTTGGTCTGTACTGTAGATCATAACTACACCATGCAGAGGTATCTGTGGGCAGGGCCGGCGCTAGCGCAAGGCAACTTTGGCACTTGCCTTATGGCGCCAGCACCGCCAGGGGAACATGGCAGAAAACTGAGCGGAAAACTGCCGCTGCCTGCTCCGCCCCCATCCATCATCCACTTATGCCCATTATCTCCGCACCGCACTTGGCAACCTCAATTGAAAGAGCCGCCTGGGGAGGGATCGTCGCACTAGCCACTAGAACAGAGCGGGGCGTGTCCCGGCTGACAGGCGGGTTCTGCCATTGGCAGTGAGGAGGGTGCTGGCGACGACTGTACTGAGCAGTGTGGTGATGACGCCTCAGATATCCGGAGGTGGCTGTGTACAGGTGTACATCACCTCGCCTTTCCTTCAGATTGTGTGTGGAGGGAGAGGAGGACGCCTGACATGTGGGAACACTGCCACATTGTGCCGACATCTGAGTCATGTAGGTAAACCCCCCCCTGCCATCATCCTGTTTATTTACAGAGCGCTCAGCCAGAATCAGCCACAAGAGGGGGTTGGAAAAGCCACAGAACTCTGTTCACTCACTAAAAATAAACTTTCTGGGACTGACGGGTAACCATGAAAACAGGACACTTCAGGCTGATAGTATGGAAGTGCAAAGTGTGTATTGGAATGCTGGGAGGCTCTAGATGGGGCTGGGTGTTCTGGAGGTGGCCAGGAGAAACTACAAGGGGTGGGGGTCTCTTGAGGGGGTTAGGGGGTCTCTCCAGGAGAAGTTTTAGGGGTGGTGTGGGAAACTAGTGGATGCTGCATGAGCTGATGGCATTGCGGGAGGTTGGAATGCACTGTTGGAGGCTGTGGCTGGGTGGCACTGGGGGATGTTGGGGTGCAATGTGCAAGGTTGGGGGGCTAGGTGGCACTGTGAGAGGTTGGAGTGCACTGTGGGATCTGAAGGGTGCCCTGTGCACTGTACCCTGATGTGTTGTGTCCTGTGCGTGCGTGCGCGCGGGGGGGCGGCAAAATGCACCTTCACCTGAGTTGGCAAAAATCCTTGCACAGGCCCTGTCTGTGGGTGTAAAGCACGCTGTCTTAGAGGGTTTGAGTTTCACCCACAAGCACAGAAGTTCCACCAGTTGTCATTTATGAGTGTCTCTGATTTTGTATGTGCTTGTTAATCGGCCAAAATACAAAAAATAAGTTGCACACATACTGTCCTCTAGTTAGGAGTGCACGTTTAGGCCTCATACCCATGCCTGGTCATGTTTACCCACATAGGAATGACCAGGTGTTCCAGACTTCCCTGTGCAGGCAGTCCCATTGAGACATTAGACATCCATGTGGGTGCGGGTGTGTGGGGTGCATGTCCCCGAACTCACAATGTGTGCATTTGAGGACATACACCCCACATGGATGTCATATTAGGCACAGTGGTCATATCCATGCAGCTTCTGCATCCCAATTGACAGCAATGGAACTGCCTGTATGGGGATGCACGAAACACCAATGTATCCCCATGCATGTAAACATGGCTCTTCATGGGCATATGCTAAAGTAAGCCCGGTGTGAACAAGGCCTTAGCTGGCAGCGATACCTCTATTTAAAGAGTATGCAGGACTATGTGGGTATGCACTTTCCATCACCTTTAAGCAAAATGCACTTCTCAATAAATACACTTTCCTACTGTTAAGCCCCACCCAACCAGTGGCGTTGCTAGGGGGTGGCTTTTGGGCCTATAGCCCCAAATCTGGGGCATATAGCCCAGAGTCTCTCAGAGATGGCAATGGCCTGATGTAATGATAATATATAATATATATATATATATATATATATATATATATATATACACACAAACACACGTATATGACTTACATGTGTATGACTTTTTTATTTCGCTGCTATAGGTTCTAGCTCCAGATCTTTGTAAACCTAGCAACACCCATACACCCGACCATAGCAAGATCCTTCCTCATTGCTCATACATGTGTTACTTCAGGGTATGCATCCCAACCAAAAGAGAGCACCTCCTGTTTGCCCCCACTATTTGTATCCG
The DNA here is from genome assembly GCF_905171775.1 of Rana temporaria. Classification (NCBI taxonomy): domain Eukaryota; kingdom Metazoa; phylum Chordata; class Amphibia; order Anura; family Ranidae; genus Rana; species Rana temporaria. The sequence goes on along the minus strand of NC_053493.1, from coordinate 337,693,366 downwards.
TAAGCCCCTCTGAGTCCCCCCCAATACCATGTAAACACTGCATATAAGGACAAATGGTTATCGCCACTGGAATCCACCACCACATGGCAAAATGGTGCCAGAATGCATGCCCTGCACTATACAGGACTACGTAACACTTTGTAACATCATAGTTTTATTTGCGCCTTGAGTCCATCATGGGTTATGATGGCATTTGAATTCCATCGGCACCATCTTTGTCCTCTTCTTGTGTTTGGTGAGCCTCTTAGGCCCCTTTCCCACAGCTCATGGGGCAGACATCCTTGGATGTTACCATCCTGAAGTGCTACATGTTTTATCAATTTTTTTGGGGGGAAAATGTTTTTATAAAATTTTCCCATACAAAACAAGGTAAATAGACAAAAAACACAATAACACAAAAAAGACAAAAATACAACACGGGTAAAAATCTCACCAGGTTCATGAGCCTCACTAACAAAGGAAGCTAACTATGCATCTAAGAAAAGTAATAGGTAACAAAAACAATCCCCCCTCCCCACCCCATTTGTGCAACATTTCTTAAAGGCTAGGTTCACACTACTGCAAATTCAAAACCGCGGTAAAATCGCGATTTTACCACGATTTCGCGGCTGCGGTTTTGCCGTGATTTTGTCGCGATTTTGCCGCGATTTAAGAGACATCTGTGCAGGGTTCAATGTAAATCGCGGCCCAAAATCGCAAAAAGTAGTACAGGAACTACTTTTTGAAATCGGTGCAGCGCCGCAGATGCCGGCAAATGCCGCCGATTTGAGATGCGATTTGACATGTGAAATCGCATCTCAAATCATACCAAATCGTACCCAGTGTGAACCTGGGCAAAGTGCAGAAGAAAATTAAGCAATGACTAGTAGCCCTATCAGTTGAAGGTATCATCTTCATTAAATGTTAACCGCATGAAAGCAGTAAGGGTCCCTTAGTCAAGACACATTAGGTCACATATGAGACAGATATATCAGTGCCATTGTCATAATACTGAAGAGAAAAATTCAACCAAGGGTGTCAGTGGCTGAAAGCAAACACTGTCAGGCCCCGTACACACGTCCGAGAAACTCGACGGGCAAAACACATTGTTTTGCTCGTCGAGTTCCTTGTGAAGCCGCCGAGGATCTCGGCGAGCCAAGTTTCCTCATTGACTAACGAGGAAATAGAGAACATGTTCTCTATTTGGCTCGACGAGTTTCTTGTGGGTTTCCTCGGCCAAAAGTGTACACACGACCGGGTTTCTCGGCAGAATACGGCTCCGATCGAGTTTCTGGCTGAATTCTGCCGAGACACTCGGTCGTGTGTACGGGGCCTCACACTTTTAAAAAATTTTGGTGACAGCCCCTACTTAAGTACGTAGCCCTGTAAAAAGGCAGAACTTGTTAATAATTTTTTTCCCAACACATTTTGTATCTATTTTTGAAGCTGATTTAATACCTTTTCAAAAGCTTCCACTTCTGATTCACAAAACGTATTGAGATTTCTGATAAGTTCTATTTTATTTATTGGAACAATGCTAAACTGTAAAAAAGATTGTTTGTAACAGACATGGAATTATACATGTGAACTGGTTATGTTTAGTAGACTGATAATAATTAAATCAGCCTTTTTTACTTTTATACACTTTTTATGCCTATTAAGATTTTTTCTATCATCTGGATATTTAAAATAAAGCTCTTTTAAATATTTTGTTGTTGTGGGTTACCTCAAAAAAGTCCCATGGGCATTTAAATATTGTTTTTTGGTTGAATTTTCAAGCATTCTGTCGTAGTTTTGCTCACCTGTATACTATAGGTATTGTGCCACAATAATGGGGCATCTTTTATTACAGTTATTGAAGGTAAGTCCCTTGCCAGGGAACCCTCCAACTTTAGTAATGCCTAATCTCCTTTGTCCTTATGAACTCCACAAATAGCAATACACAAATTTATTAATGTTATTAGCAAGTCATTTGAATCAGAAGCTTGGTGGTCTTTCAAGGAAATCGGAGACAGAAACAGAAGTCTGGAGCCCTGCGGTCCAGTAGATCTCATTAATCATAATTAAATGAATGCATTATGCATATAACAATAAATATCATTTTCAAGTAGCAAATATAAATAAACAGCATTGAAGTAACATACTGGAAATGCCAACCACATCTAGATGAATGTGTGCTTTACCAGTGCTATATATGACAAACGTTTCTCTCTCCTGTGTGGAAGGAGCCCTGGTTTGCAATCTCAGTATTACAAGTGTCCTTAGAGAAATGAGAGGATTCTTTCCAGTGTTCTGTTACTAACAACAGACAGGCCAGGAATAGGCAGACTGGGTCTCCATTATATTCATTTTCAGTAAACTGAGAAAACATGTGGGGATCATTTGAACAAATGAGTCAGTAAAACTACAGATTTCCCAGAGATTTAGTAATTCTTACACAGTTAATTAAAGCAAACCTTTCCCAAGAGATTGGGGCTGCCATTTCTGATCCCATTCTGAAAATGCTAGTTGCCTGGCTGACACTCTGGCTCTTATCAGTTACAGTAAGTGGGCGCAGTTAACTCTGAACAAGTATGCAGATCAGTAAAGTAAAAAGCCCTTCTCTGCTTACTTCTTCATACTAATAAAGCCTAGAAAATTGGCATGACATGACTAGCATTGCAGAATAAGAAGTCGGCAATTGTATCTTCTATATTTATACAATCTCTCACTAAAAATGATTTTTCTTTTATACCGCAATCTTGACTTATTTTTCTCACTAAGTGGAATTTGCCCTTGACACTTCTAATTGGTATCTATTTTGAGACTATTTGCGTATTTACATATTTGCCTTTGAATGCCCCCAACCCCCCCTTTTTTTTCTCCACTGACTGTTTAATGACATTAACCCCTTCATCTATTTACTTTTGTTAATTATGTGGTATTTATTGATTTATTCAAAGGGGCATGTACAGTGGGGATCGAAAGTTTGGGCACCCCAGGTAAAAATTTGTATTAATGTGCATAACGAAGCCAAGGAAAGATGGAAAAATCTCTAAAAGACATCAAATTACAAATTAGACATTCTTATAATATGTCAAAAAAAGTTAGATTTTATTTTCATCATTTACACTTTCAAAAAAAGAAAACAAAAAAATGGCGTCTGCAAAAGTTTGGGCAACCTGCAGAATTTATAGCCTGCACTGCCCCCTTTGCAAAGCTGAGACCTGCCAGTGTCATGGATTGTTCTCAATCATTGTCTGTAAAGACCAGGTGATGTCAATCTCAGAGGTTTTAAATGCCCAGACTCATCTGACCTTGCCCCAACAATCAGCACCATGGGTTCTTCTAAGCAGTTGTCTAGAAAACTGAAACTGAAAATAGTTGACGCTCACAAAGCTGGAGAAGGCTATAAGAAGATAGCAAAGCGTTTTCAGATGTCAATATCCTCTGTTCGGAATGTAATTAAGAAATGGCAGTCATCAGGAACAGTGGAAGCTAAAGCAAGATCTGGAAGACCAAGAAAAATATCAGACAGAACAGCTCGCATGATTGTGAAAAAAGCAATTCAAAACCCACGTTTGACTGCACGATCCCTCCAGAAAGATCTGGCAGACACTGGAGTTGTGGTACACTATTCCACTATAAAGAGATACTTGTACAAATATGGTCTTCATGGAAGAGTCATCAGAAGAAAACCTCTTCTACGTCCTCACCACAAAAATCAGCTTTTGAACTTTGCAAATGAACATATAGACAAGCCTGATGCATTTTGGAAACAAGTTTTGTCGACCGATGAGGTTAAAATAGAACTTTTTGGCCGGAATGAGCAAAGGTACGTTTGGAAAAGAAAGGGCACAGAATTTAATGAAAAGACCCTCTGTCCAACTGTTAAGCATGGGGGTGGATCAATCATGCTTTGGGGTTGTATTGCAGCCAGTGGCACAGGGAACATTTCACGAGTAGAAGGAAAAATGTATTCAATAAAATTTCAGCAAATTTTGGATGGTAACTTGATGCCATGTGTGAAAAAGCCGAAGTTAAAGCTTCTACAAATGCATAATGATCCTAAACACACCTCAAAATCCACGAGCGATTACATCAAGAGGCGTAAACTGAAGGTTTTGCCATGGCCTTCACAATCTCTTTCTGTAATTTTGAAAGTGTAAATGATGGAAATAAAATCTAACTTTTTTTGACATATTATAAGAATGTCTAATCTGTAATTTGATGCCTTTTGGAGATTTTTCCATCTTTCCTTGGCTTCGTTATGCACATTAATACAATTTTTTACCTGGGGTGCCCAAACTTTCGATCCCCGCTGTAGCTATTTTTATCAGCCGGTTATGGATTAGGATTGTGAATTCAGGCATCTGTTTATATGCATATGATTTTTTTTATGGTACCTTGGTACTGATTTCATACATTATTACCAAAAGTATTGGGATGCCTGCCTTCACACGCACACGCACACACACACAAACTTTAATGGAATCTCAGTCCTAGTCCGTAGGGTTAAATATTACATTGGCCCACCCTTTGCAGCTATAACAGCTTAAACTCTTATGGGAAGGAAGGCTGGGGGGAAGGCTGTCCACAAGGTTTAAGAGTGTGTCTATGGGAATGTTTGACCATTCTTCCAGAAGCGCATTTGTGAGGTCAGGCTCACAAATACTGTTTTTACGCACCATTCAATTAATGGTGTCCACATGATTGACTTCTTAAACTCTATTTAATAAATGAATGTTCTACTTATTTTGTTGTATTTTCAATTGGTTGCCTTAAAAGTCACAACCCTCTCTGGGGGACCCCCCTTTTTATAGGCTCACAGTCTCTGCTCTAATTCACTCCAAAGTTGTTCTATCGGGTTGAGGTGCAGGCCAGTCGAGTTCCTCCACACCAAACTCACTCATCTATGTCTTTATGTACCTTGCTTTGTGCACTGGTCCAAATAATTTGGTGGAGGGGGGGGGGGGTTATGGTGTGGGGTTGTTTTTCATGGGTTGGGCTTGGCCCCTTAGTTCCAGTGAATGGAACACTTAAGGCGTCAGACATTTTGGACAATTTCATTCTCCCAACTTTGTGGGAACAGTTTGGGGATGGCCCCTTCTTGTTCCAACATGACTGGGCACCAGTGCACAAAGCAAGGTCCATAAAGAGATGGATGAGCGAGTTTGGGGTGGAGGAACTTAACTTTTACTGCACAGTCCTGAACTCAACCCTATAGAACTGTGAAGAATTTGAATATTGTGGAGGCAACATGGACTCTCATGGTACATTATGAACTTACAGAGGTGTCCGTTTATGAAGCAGTAAAGAGCGGTGATCCCAAGGATCACCACTGATCACAGCCCATAAACAGTTTATGAAACAGAGATAATCTGGGGGAGAAGTGTTTGAACTTGTTCTCCCGCAGATTATCTCTACACACAGTGAAGTCTCATAGACTGACACAGTAACGGCCAGTTTATGAAGCTGTGATCTGAGCTCTTCACTGGTGATCTGAGTCAGAATTCACACTCCCCAAATTCACCATCTCAGAGCTGGTGAAGAGGGAATCCCGGGGGTTCTGAGGAGGAAGGAGGAATATTTTTAACTTCCTTCTACCTCGTTCAGACCCCCCAACACTGTAACCATGTCCCCCTGTAATATTTATGTGTATACATATATATACATAAATGTATATAATGTGTACATGTACATATATATAATGTGTGTGTGTATATACATGTATATACAATGTGTGTGTATACATATATATATTATGCAGGGGGACTCGTTATTTTAATTACATTAACCACGCCGTCTTTCAGTGAACTGAGCGGTGATAATTTATCACTGCTCAATAAACTGACATCTCCGTATTTCTGTGAATTTCTGGTCCGTTCTCCACTGTTTGAAGCGTTGGTAGATCACTTCACTCCTCCAAGGGTGAAGCGATCTTCTCCGTTTCATAAACAGGCACACAGAGGAGAAAAATCTTCACTGTGAATGCTGGAGAAAGAAGCAGTGAATAGATTTCACTGCTTCATAAACGGACACCAGAGTCAGTTTACAAAAATATATAAATTTGTTTAACACAATTGTACATAATAAAAACAACATTAGCTGAAGCATATGAATCAGATATACAATAAAAACATCAAAGTTTAAACATAACTAATAACCAAATTTCATTGTATATTTTCATGTTCTAGGTGAAAAAATTAAATATAGTATAGCCCCTCTAGTACGTAACCCAGCAATACTGATAGATAGGACCCAAGTGAGTCCGGGGTGCTCCTAATTTGATTGTTTGATTTGGGTCCTATCTGTCAGTATTACTGGGTTAGGTACTAGAGGGGCTATACTATATCAAATTTTTTTCACCTAGAACACATGACAATATACCATGAAGATTGGTTATTAGTTATGTTTAAACTTTAACGCCATTATTTTATATCTGATTCATATGCTTTTTTGTAGATCAATTAATGACTTATACTCCTGAAGAAGGGGGTAACCCAGAAACATGTTGAGTGTACCACAGGATAATTAGTTTCCACACATTTTAGCGCGGAACCATCATTTACATCAATAAATTTCCATTGTAAGTCAGAAAAGTGGATGCTCCACATACAGCAGCATCCAGTGTTTAAGATCTATTTATCTAAGGCTGTTTTTATTATGTACAATTTTTTTAGATAAATTTATATATTTTTGTAAAGTGACTTTGTAAGTTTATAACGTACCATGAGAGTCAATGTTGCCTCCACAATATTCAAATTCTTCACCAAATAATAGAACGAAGGTGATTTAATTTATTCATATCAAGTTTTCCTATAGAACACCTTTGGAATGAATTAGAGAAGAGACTGCAAGCCAGGCCTTCTCTCTTCAACATCAGTGCCTGACCTCACAAATGTGCTTCTGGAAGAATGGTCAAACATTCCCATAGAGTCACACTCCTAAACCTTGTGGACAGCCTTCCCAGAAGAGTTGAAGCTACCTATTATAGCTGCAAAAGGTGGGGCCAACTCAATATTGAACCCTATGGCCCAAGACTGGGATGCCATTAAAGATCATGTGCATGTATGTATTTAGTTTACAATTGATTTTATCATCAATATTTGAACTTATCACTACCTTTTTTTCATTTTCTTTTAACTATGTTTATGTGCATGGTATATTTCTTATGTATATTTTTGTCATGTTTTCCACGCCCCTTATATATTTTTACACTCTCTTTTTAAAATTTGGTTACATTTATGTACATCTATTAATGATTTTAAATGATTGTGTTCACTTGATCAGTAGGCGTTGGTCAGGCATTTAAGCTGTTGCATGTTACATAGTTACATAGGGCCAGATTCACAGAGCAGATACGACGGCGTATCTCCTGATACGCCGTCGTATATGTTGTTCTATCTATGCGACTGATTCATAGAATCAGTTACGCATAGATAGCCATAAGATCCGACAGGTGTAATTGTTTTACACTGTCGGATCTTAAGATGCAATACCGCGGCCTGCCGCTGGGGGGAGTTTGCGTCGTAAACCAGCGTCGGGTATGCAAATTAGGAGTTACGGCGATCCACGACGGTTTTTCGCGTTTGCTACGTCGCCGCTAGTCTAGTTTCCCGTCGCAAAGTTAGTAGTTTTTTTTGGTGCCTTAACTTTACACAGCAATCGTATTGCTGTATAAAGTATGGCCGTCGTTCCCGCGCCGAAATTTAAAAAATAACGTTGTTTGCGTAAGCCGTCCGGGAATACGGAATTACGCTACGCGCGTCGCCGTTCAAAAAAAGCACGGCGGGAGTTCGGAAGCGGAGCATGCGCGGTAGATCCGGCGCGGGAGCATGCCAAATTTAAATGGCACACGCCCATTTGAATTGGCCCGCCTTGCGCCGGAGGCCGCCGGCGTAGGTTTTCATCGCAAGTGCTTGGTGAATCAGGCACTTGAGATGAAAAATTGCGGCGGTGTAACGTATCTACGATACGTTACGCCGCCGCTCTTCTACGTGAATCTGGCCCATAGTTACATAGTTGCATAGTTAGTCAGGTTGAAAAAAGACCATCCAGTTCAACCATAAAAAAATAAATAAATAAAAGAAAAAATAATGTACAATCCCATATACCCAATTCTATACCCACAGTTGATCCAGAGGAAGGCAAAAAACCCCAGCAGAGCATGATCCAATTTGCTACAGCAGGATTTTCCCTGGATCAACTTTACCTATAAATGTTAGTACTCATTATGTAAATTTAGAAAAGTATCCAGGCATTTCTTAAAGCAATCTACTGAGCTGGTCAGAACCACCTCTGGAGGGAGTCTATTCCACATTTTCACAGCTCTTACTGTGAAGAAACCTATCTACTGAAGATTAAATCGCTTGCATTGGCTGTATGGGGAATATATCCATTTGAGGCCTGGTTTACACCTATGCATGTTTTAGTGTGTTTTCAGTTTTGCAGAAACACACTACAGTTCATTTAAAATGGGTTCCTACGGGTCACGTTCACATGTATGCATTTTATGGAAAGGGCCAGGGACTTTTTTCTGGTCTTTGGTTCCATAGACTTCAATGGGTCAAAAACATGTATTGAGAATGCAAATTGCACCTGGAATATGCAAACCGCAATCTGCATAGGTGTGAACCAGGCCTAAAAAACACTTTTACCTGCTGACACATCCACTTCTATCGCTACAATTAATGACAGATTCCTTGTTGACAGATTGTTTGTAAACAAAGGGACTGGTGACTGAGGTCATTGACCAAATGTGGCCTTAGCCATTAATCAAATGACAAGTCTGATGAGTACTTACTTCTCCTTGGCTTCACCAGCCTCTTTTAGTGTTTATATTCTTACTAAAGAAACCTCTTCCAGGGGTGGTCATGCCTGCACAATAACTCTCCATAAATATAAATGGAGCTGTATATCTACAGTAGACAGGCTAGAAGTATAGATTGAAGCCAATCTTCTATAATTGCACAGACACGTCCAACATTAAAATAGTATTTTGCACCAAGAACAAAAACACCATTGGTAGCCAACCAGCCACATCAAAGAGGAAAGTATGTACCAGGGTGGCAGGTTCTAGGTTATATTAGCTTATGGGCCTAGGCAGAGGCATAACTAGAATCTTCAGACCCCAGTGCAAGAAAGCACAAGCGGCTACCCTGACCCCGGGGCACTCACCCCGGTGGTGGAAGGCAAGTGCGACCTTTGCAACCCTGGTAGTTTATTCACTGGTGTCAGTCTTTTTTTATTTTTGTTATTTTATTTTTGTTTGTATTTTTAATACAATGTATTAGAAATTACCGTTGGGGGCTTTGGTGAAATAGAAGGGGTTTTAACAGACCTTTGATGTTTCACCTTTGAGACAGAGAAAGGAGATTGAGGACACAGTCCTCAATCTCCATCTCTCCAGCCTCAGCAGCACAGAATGATTGGAGAGGAATAGCTCTGTAGAGAGCTTCACGTTCATTTACAAACTAAAGCATATTAAACACAATTTACAGTATGTTCAATATTTATTAAGACAAGAAAGGGTCCAGTAAATGACACATCCCCTGCAGCAGCCGGCAGGAGAGAGAAGGGGGCAGAGCTGCGGGGGATGGGCAGGGGAGTACACATGAGCCTGATCACAGCAAGAGTTGGATAGGAGAGGCAACAGGGCAGCATATAGAGGAACCAATCCCCTCTGTTTGAAAGGCTGCAGGAGGAAAATGGAGGGGATTGATACCTCTACAGTGAGTGAGTACAATAAAGCCTTATGCCCCATACACACGATCGGAATTTCCATTGGGATCAACTCCAATGGATTTTTCTGACGGAATTCCGTTCCAGCTGTTTTGCTTACACACTGTCACACCAAATACAGACCGTTCAAAATGCGGTGATGTACAACACTGCAACGAGACGAGAAAAATAAAGTTCATGTTCTCAAAGGAGAATGCGTGGACTTGATTCTGAGCATGCGTGTGTAGCGCTCACCCCCGAAGGAGCCGCTGGTTATAGATTGGGATGGCGTGTTACCTCTGTGAGTGTCTAGGGGTAGATGATGAGAGCAGCAATGATGGAATGTCCAAACAGCAGGTGTCTTTTCGTATGCTTTATTTTACCCAACACGGTAAAATACAAACTTGAGGTAGACAGTAGAGATGCATGAGGAGAAGAAACAGCAGACTCAGGCCCAACAACACAGAAGCGATCCTGCTTCCAACGACACTTTTGCTTTCGTCGCCACTCCAGCCGGAGTGGGTATAGTGTACCTGGACAGGCCTCTCACACCGACCTCACACCGACCCTCTCACTCTGAACTTTTAGGGAAAAGATCTCTGCCACAGACCCTCCCTAGAACTTAGATCATGGATACAATCCTCCTTGGTAGAATTTGGGCTTGAATTTTCCTCAGGTAGTTTTCTCCTCAGGTTACCGTCTGACAGGTTGCTGACATCCAACCTCTCAATGTCCGGTTACCTCGATCCCCGATGGATTGTCTAGGCCCTGTTGGATCGCTAGCCTCTATTGGCTCTCTTTAGGCGGAATCCCCACCGAACAGCTATCTTGCTTGGGATCCTCTCAAAATTGGGGACCCAGTCGAACCCATGGGGCCCCCCGCCACAGCTTCAGATGTTCCGGACCAACATGGTCCCAAAACCAGGAACACTGCTTGGCACGCGCACCCCAGCCTGGTAGGCCATCTCGCCGGGGGGCCTGATATGTGGTTACCATGAAGGTGGGTGCCACACCCGGAACAAGAACCCCGCCTAACAGCGTCTGCTCCAGAAGTACCCTCCCCCAGCATGCCCCGTGAGAAAAAAAACCTCCCGATTGGCTGCTGGCAAAAGGCACCCCAGTCTGGACCCCTCTGGCGCCACCTGTCGCTCCGGGGTGGTATAGCAACCCGGAAACAACAGAATGGACCCACAGCACAGCCCAGCTAAAGCAGAGGACCAATTTAGCCAAATCAAATGGATGAGAGCTAAGTAACTCTCTCATCCCCCCTTAGAATTTAAAATAGCACCTGTACAGAAAGTACACAGGCCCTACACTTGTTTTTTTCTCCATAGGAGTTCCATACAGATGAATGGAATTTCAGATAGAAAATGTTTTCATCTGAAAAAAAGAGAACATGTTCTCTTTCTAAATCCGTCGTAATTTCTGATGAAAAAATTCCATCTGACTTTTTCCATCGGAAATTCCGATCGTGTGTACAAGGCATTACACCCAAAGACAAGAGAGGACAGTGAAGTACAATACCTCACATGTCTGGAGTTTAGGAGAAAGCTTAAATAAAGAGCAAGTCAGCCAGGAGGACTCTATTATATTTCTGCTTTAGGCCTAGAACATGCAGTACAGTCAGGTACTGTCTCTTCAATGTATATTTGTTTTTGTTGCTTTGCTATTGCTGCACTACCACTCCCAATGTTGCAACCCAATTCTACAGTTTGAATTAGAATAGCCAGAGACATGTTTGCTTTTTGGAATGTATAGTTCTTTTGGGTATTCCATGTACCCCAATCCCTATCCAAGTTCATAATTTTTATTTCATATAAAAAATAAACAACTTAAACTAAAACCCCTAGACTGTTTTATAGAGCCATTTGGAGAGTGTGGAAAATTCCTGTTGCCTGGTTGTGGGTGCTGTGGGAGGGAACTAGGCCTGAATTGCAGTGGTTCTTCTGTGTAGCTCTACATGTGTTCAGTAACAGCCGAGCTGTAATGCACCAATTTATTGGCAGAATTGATGTCAGGAACTAGGAAAGGTTGGTAGCATTTAGGCAGTGAGCATGGGCGTCCGCTCCATAGGGCAAGGGGGGGCAATTGACCCCCCCCTGCAAAATCAAGAAGGTGTTGAAGAGTAAAGAGTGCCGTAGTGACAGGCAGGTTAGAACAGGGAGAGAGAGGCGAGCTGCTGACCGTGGCATTGCAGGGGGGGGGCGGGGGTGGTCTGGTAAGGGGTGACACCAATACACCTGACCAACCAACCCCTTCTCTCACGGCCACGGGCTGTCTAAACGGTCCGGGCCGGATGTCACACAGGCACAGCGAGTAGAGTGAAGCCGCCCCCCCTCCAGTGTTTATGTGTACACAGGGGGAGGGAACATGCTGTAGCGCGCTGATGGCTGATCTGAGGTACTGAATGGGATGGGGGAGGGAGAGTGTGTCTGTGCTGAAAAGGGGGGTTTGTGCTGAAGGGGGGTCCATTTGTGCTGAAGGGGGGTCTGTGCTTAAAGGGGGTCTATCTGTGCTGAAGGGGGGGTCTGTGCTGAAGGGGGAGGTCCATCTGTTCTGAAGTGCGGGGTCTGTGCAGAATAGGGGGAATCTGTGCTGAATGGGGGGTCAATCTGTGTTGAATGGGGGGGTCTGTGCTGAAGGGGGGGTCCATCTGTGCTGAAGGGGGGTCTGTACATTCTCTAGGTTATATTTATATGGGCATGGAGTGAAGTTGAATTATCTCAAGAGCTATTTCACACTGCCAGCTGGCCGCATTATCGGTAAAGCGCTTTACCATCGCTTTAGCTGCGCTATTCGTTCGCTAGTGGGGCGTCTTTAACCCCCGCTAGCGTTTGGAGAAAGGGTTAAATGCGACTGTGTATCGCCGCTGACGAATCGCCCCCCCCCCCCCCTGAAAAAACTTCAGCGGACGCCCATGGCAGTGAGGTACACAAAATCGTGGTCAGAAGTCCAAGCCAAGGTCTGTAACAGAGTTAGGCAGCAAACATAAGAAAGACAAGGATAATCCAGAAGCAAGTCAGATTAAAGCTAGGTCAAGGTCAACCATAAGGTGCAGGGTCAGGAGTTACAGGAACTCCTTCTGAAAGACTATTCAGAAATGATCCTATTCAAACCCCAGATTTAAATAGTCCTCTTGGGGCCAATATCTGTAGTGCACATGCCAGTAAATTTGTGTGCATGCCATGACAGACCCATGTGCAATGTCACACATTTAGTTAGACTTCTATAGCCACAAAGTTATGAATGTTTATGCACATGCGCATGAGCCCTATGGCTGGCACAATCTTTCTGATGGTTGACATGATGTTCCTGACAGTCTCTATGATCTTCCTCAATAAAAATAAAAAATAAATGTATTTAAGAATACAGATTTAATTAATGTATTTTATATCTTAATGGAGAGCAGATGTAAGCAAACAAAATGTAAATTGTATTTATTTTATTTACCAAATATGAAACCATTCCATTTCTCGCCTCTTGTGGGCAGTAGGACTCTTATGTCTTACTCCTGAGTAGACAGTTTTCCTGAAAGTCCCTTTTAAAGTGAACATTTCAGGGCAGTTAAAGTTAGGAGCAGAAACACTTGGCTTCCAACTGTTAGAAATATAAGCAAATTATTATAAAGGAAAGCTTGACACATTTATTTGTGAAAGTTTCAGTGAAGGTCTGAGAACCAATGAGTTGGTGATAAAGTGTAAGTATAGCCAAATCTCTTTTCTTTTTTCTTTAGTTTTGCATAGGGTAGGTAAAGGAAGTTAAAACTCTTTAGCTGCGTACACACAACCGTTTTTCATGACGAGAAAAATGCAAGTTTTTAAATTGGTCATTAAAAACGATCGTGTGTATGCTCCAGAGCATTTTTCTCGACGTGAAAAATGGGCATTAAAAAGTCAGAACATGCTATTTTTTCTCAACGTTTTTCACGTCATGAAAAACGGTCGTGTGTAGGCTTTAACGATGGGGGAACAAATGTGCATGTTCAGAAGCAGGTTATAAGAAGGGAAATTTTCATAATTAGGCCAAAGTGTGTTGCCAATCGAATAGAACTTCCCCCTTATAGTGCCGTCGTATGTGTTGTACGTCACCGTGCTTTGCTTGAGCATTTTTTTTTCACGATCGTGTGTATGCAAGGCAGGCTTGACAAGAATCACGTCGAGAAAAATTTCAATTTTTTTCCATGACATGAAAAATGGTCCTGTGTACGCGGCTTTAGAGTTTATTTTTTATTGTTTTTGTCCTTTTGAAAAGATGTATCTTCACTTCCTGTTTTGCGTACACAACAGGAACTAAAAGGAAATCCCAGCGAAGTTAGGGTAGTTCCCCTTTTGAGCAGCTTTCTCTGTAATAGGTATTCAAATTGAAAGATGTAGCCTTAGCTTGTGTTCTGGTGAAAATTTCCATCTCACTAATAATGGCTACCAGTAGGGATTAGATCAGGCCCACCCAGACATGAGTCTGATTCTGACTGAGCTATCCTGCTGGAAAGCTGTCAAAATGAACAGTTAATCATAATTGGTAGAGGCATTACCTGCCCGCAGCTGCACACATACAAGGGGCAGGTATACGTGCAGCTGGAGGGCAGAGAGAACAAAGGTAGAACAAAGGTGGAGAGCATGCAGAAAGGCAGTTAACCACTTGTACTACACTCACTATCTGTCCAAAAAAAACACTCACCTATTCTGCAATTTTTCCACTGATAAATCCACTGTCACAGCAATAGGAAAGATCTCTAACAGTGTCATGTTAGGCAACAAATTGATTTGGGCCCATGAGGCCAGCCAAGTCACCCAAGTCAGCCAAGTCATTAGACCAGTCGCCCTGGAAAAAAATATCAAAGCTACAGTAGCCGGATGCATCCGTGTAAAACTCCAGCAATTCCTTCCTTTATCAACAAGAATGGCCATTATACTGTAGTTGTTCAGGAAGGACATCCACACTTCCAAGTCATCAGGCATAGGTCTGATAATTTGTAGGTAATGATGTGTATCCAATATACATTTCATAGCCTGGGATAGACACCCATAGACACTGCTCATCACAAGTAAGGGCAGAAGCACCGGTGGAACTCAGCAAATAATGTGCTGTATCAAAAGTGTTGTATTGGGCCCAGGATTTCTCCTGATTAATACCAGCATTAACAAACAAGCCTGTAGGGTAGAAAAGTGTTGTATAAGTTGGGTACCACACCAAGTGAGGAACCCCTGCCAAGAGTGTTGGGGAGGCAGACCAAATGGGGATGCCATGTGACCAAAGTCCAATCCTTTCTGCTACTACCGATTAAACTGTAATGCCAATTTTAAATTAGCAGAGTAGGATTGTCTGATGGCACGAAGGGGACCCAAAACCCCCAATCAAATCCCAATTGTAAGATCCAAGACTCCCAAATAAAGGGGGCACTGGTCTAGCCAGTGCAAGATCCCTGGGACATTCACTGGCATTTTCTGACTTAGGAGGGTCAACCTTGGAATGTGGTTTGGCAGGTGGTATATTCCCCATTCAAAAAGAGTCGACCGCTGGGTGGCACCCCCACAAAGGGAAGACTTGTGTTTAAAGTGACATACGGTGTACCACTCACAGTAGCTCTCATTAACCAACCAGCAGATGCCTATTTGGATACCTCTGATGCTCTGTGCAGGTGACTGAAAGGAAGTCGGCCTATGCAGGCACATGAGTAATAACCATAAACTACCATTTCGACAGTGGGGGATGGAAGCAGGGGGTGATTGGAGGCAGGGGGCCTGGGGGAGATTGGAGGCAAGGGGAGATTGGAGGCAGAGGGAGATTGGAGACAGAGGGAAATTGGAGACAGAGGGAAATTGGAGGCAGGGGGAGATTGTGGCACCGCAGAGGGTTGATGGCAGAGGGGGATGGAGGCAGAGGGTGATGTGACTAAATAATTTGCCCTTATTATAAAATAAAATAAATATGCTTTTTTACCTTAATATCTGGAAGTAAACAAAGCCGTAATTGCGGCTAGTAAGCATGAGATCGGTAAAAAAAAAATCACGATCTCATGCTTTCCAGCCTGGAGGAGAGATGTGGGGTCTTATTGACCCCGCATCTCTCCTTAAAGAGGATCTGTCGCACACTATTCCTGTTACAAGGGATGTTTACATTCCTTGTAATAGGAATAAAAGTGATCAAAAAAATGTAAGAAAAAGTGTAAAAAATAAATAAATAAGTAAAATAATAAATAAATAAATAAATAAATAAATGTAAAACGCCCCTGTCCCCGGTAGCTTGCGCTCAGAAGCAAACGCACACGTAAGTCCCTCCCATGTATGTGAACGTCATTCAAACCACACATGTGAGGTGTCGTCGCGTGCGTTAGAGCGTGTGGAACAATTCTAGCACTAGACCTCCTCTGTAACTCTAAACTGGTAACCTGAAAATGTTTTCAAAGTGTCGCCTATGGAGATTTTTAAAGCATGACATGTTGGGTATCTATTTACTCGGCGTAACATCATCTTTCATATTTTACAAAAAATTGGACTAACTTTACTATTTTGTTATTTTTTAATTCAAGAAACCTTTTTTTTTTTTTTTAAAAAGGCGTTTGAAAAATTATTGTAATAACTGCCATTTTATTCCCTAGGGTGTCTGCTAAAAAAAAAATACATAATATTTGTGGGTTCTGAGTAATTTTCTAGCAAAAGAATGATGATTTGTACATGTAGGAGAGAAGTGCCAGAATAGGCTCGGTATGGAGGTGGGTATAAAAGCCCTGTATTGAAGGGGTTAAATCACATTGCTATTTGCCTAGCTTACTTGTTTGTAGCTTAAATACTGAAATTTGCACCTAAAAATGTAATTTAGTCATTTTTGTGAAATGCCAGTAAAAACGTGACTGCACCAGTAAATTTCGGGTGTCGTGCCAGTAAATTTCAATCTGGTAGGTTGGCAACACTAGTGGGTGCCACAGCTGGCGTGACATCCAAATAAAGTAAGAACTTATGTGACTGCTAAAAAAATTTGGTCATTAGTGGCCCTACAGCTACACTTGACCTACTACAGACCATCCCATAATCATACTGACCCAGCGGAGGTCAAGTAGGAGGACCTATGATTGCCTTCAGAGAGCTGGAGGGAGAGTCTGGAGTCCAGAACCTGTAAAGTTGCCCTTGTGTTGCACTGAGTGAATAGCAGAAACATGCAGGGTTAATAAAAAGGAGCCTCCTGCCTCAAGTGACACAGAAGCCCTGTTAGAGAATCAAAGGCATGGTTTCTTGCGGAGACCTTGTTGCTTAAGAAGAGGAGGCAGGGACGCAAAAAGGTTAATAAGTGCCTCCTGCTGTACTAAAATCTGATCCCTCACACAGGTAGTGTGAGGAGCTGAGTAAAATGGTGGAGGGATAAGATTTGACAGTGTAATCAGTTCCTGCCCGTAGGACGCAGGGGGCTGTGTCTCACTGACAGAATTCGAGGAAGGAGATGCTGCAGGCATCCAAGGTCCAATCACATGTGATTGCAGTGCTCTCCGATTTCTAAAATGGGGCAGGCAGTGTCCATTAAAAGAGGCAGATGCTGTATTAGAGGCATGGCTGTGTTGGGAAGAGCTCAGGGAAAGCGAGTAGAGTGAGGGACCAGCAGAGAAGGAGTGAAGCTAGTGCACCCAGCACCAGTAACTCTAGAGGGGGTCCTGTGTCTGGCTGTAATAGTAGTGTCCCTGGAAGGGCTGGGGCTCAGTCTGAATGAAGGGTAAATGTGCATAATGGCTCCGGAAGAGAGTGACCTGGAATCAGGGGTTGGGTCAACAGGTGTAGAAGCAGAAAGGGCAGTCTCAATATTAAAGTGGATGTAAACCCTCACATATATCCAGTGAAGTGAACAGCCTCAAAAGATACACAGAGATGAAACAAATCTTTCTCCATACGTTTTAAATGTATATCTGTTGTCTTCAACGTGCTATATTCTTTACAAGGTGCACATCTAGTTAGAGATTTTCTCTTCCTGTTCCACACTGGGAGTGGATTCTGCGAATGCAGATGATTGGTGGAAAGGTACACACCCCCACTCCACATAGGAAAAGGAAGGAATGAATGTGCAGAGCTGTGCTGTGACAAGACAAGCTCTCTGCCAATCTATTTATAGCAACCTCCCATGACACAAATTTCAGGCTGATTTTATCTCAGTTGCCGGAGAACTTGTCAGAAGGTATCATGCTGATAACAGAAGAACGGAGCAGTAGAAACATACAAGACTTAGGGCCAGATTCACAGTGAGAGTACGCCGGCGTATCTACTGATACACCGGCGTACTTTCAAATTTGCCGCGTTGTATCTTTAGTTTGAATCCTCAAACCAAGATACGACGGCTTCTGGCTTCGATCCGACAGGCGTACGGCTTCGTACGCCTTCGGATCGTAGGTGCAATACTTCGGCGCCCGGTGGGTGGAGTTTGCGTCGTTTTCTGCGTCGGGTATGCTAATTAGCTTTTTACGTCGATTTACGAAGGTACGCGCGGCCGTCGCTAGTCGGCTTTTCCCAGCGTATAGTTAAAGCTGCTATTTCGTGGCGTATAGATAGACTTGCCATGTTAAAGTATGGCCGTCGTTCCCGCGTCGAATTTTGAATTTCTTTTTTTTGCGTAAGTCGTCCGTGAATAGGAAAGGACGTAACTGACGTCTAAGTTCAGAAAATGACGTCGGTGCGAAGTCATTTCGCGCAAAGCACGGCGGGAAATTTCGAAACGGAGCATGCGCATTTCAATCGGCACGGGGACGCGCTTCATTTAAATGAATCACGCCCCCTACCCGCCCAATTTGAAATACACTACACCGCCGTAACTTACGGCGCAAAATCTTCCTGGATTCGACTTAGAGCCAGGTAAGATACAGCGGCGTAGCGTATCTCTGATACGCTGCGCCAGGGCAATTCTTTGTGAATCTGGCCCTTAGTGCTTTGGAGAGAGATAAGAAAACACTAGAGAAAGATGTGCCCAGGTAAAATTTAATGAATCAGGTTTACATCCACTTTAAGAATAGGAAGGAGTCAGTGAGCCTGACCTCTGGATAAAAGATCTGTGTCCATGATGATAAATGAACGCTGGAGAAGGACAAATCTTGTGTTATCTAAATCTCCTTAGAGCAGTTTGACGTTCCCCAGTGTAGCCTTTTCCTAGAGTTCAGGCTCCACCCAGTCACCTCAGCCCTTTGTAGCCAATCCTAAATGGAACCACTTAACTTCCCCTTTAGGTTCACACCCACAGTGATGCCATGCTTCTGGCAGTCAAGGCTCTATTTCCCTAAAGGAGGTTTAAGGGGCCTTCATTCTATGTGCCCTAGCAGTAACTGGCTGTGACAAACTTCCAAAGAGCTTGAAGCCATGAAAAAGGACAGTGTCCATCCAAATCTAAGCTCTGAGCAACAACTAGCTTTGAAAGCGCTGAGAAACCTTCCAGATATCACCATTAAGGCTTCTGACAAAGGGGGAAATGTGGTTTTGATGAATAACAACAACTATGAGAGAATGTGTCTTAAAATCTTAAACAACAAACAGTGCTATCTCAAAATTTCGTCAGCCCAGGCTGATGGCTTTAACAAACAATTCTATGACCTCGTCGATGATTTTTTTCATCGAGGGGTCATAATCAAAGACCTATGGGACTTCGTAAGGGTACAACATCCCAGACAACCCACCTTTTATGCCCTGCCTAAGGTCCACAAGAGTCTTGTGGACCCTCCAGGGAGACCCATAATCTCGGGTAACGGCTCAATTTCTGAAGGTGTCAGTGAAGTCATCGACCAATATCTGAGACCACACGTTCTCAATCTACCATCCTACACAAAAGATACCATACATCTTCTACAGATGCTTGAAGATATGACGATACCGACGGACGCCCTTCTGGTCTCCGTCGATGTTGAGACCCTGTACAACAGCATTCCCCATCAACTTGGGTTGAGGGCTGTTGAACAGGTTCTCAAGCAGCGGCCAACCACCGACTGGAAGTTTAACACTTTCATCCTTACTATGTTGGAATTTATTTTGTATCATAACACCTTTCTCTTCCAGGGCTCCCACTACCTCCAGGTACAGGGTGTGGCTATGGGAACGTGCTGTGCACCTTCCTATGCCAACCTGTACCTGGGGGAGTGGGAGCGGGATTTCCTCCTGGGAGAGAATGCGTCGATGTGCGCTGCCCATATTTTGATTTGGCAGCGTTACATAGACGACATATTTATTATTTGGGATGGACCGGAAAGTGACCTTAAGGAACTCCTGAGACTTATGAATATCAACAGATTTAATTTGTTTTTCACAATGTCTCACGACCAATCGGAAATTAGTTTCTTGGACATCAATATCAAAAAAGACCTTGATGGTAAAATATACTCGACTCTCTTTAGGAAAGAGACTGCCGGTAATACCATATTACACGCTGGTAGCTTCCATCCCGAACCTCTCAAGAGGTCAATACCTTTTAGCCAATTCCTTAGAATCAGGAGAAACTGTTCTTTGGAGGGTGACTTCCATGAACAATGTAATGCACTCTCTCTCCGTTTATCCTCTAGGGGGTATACAAAAACTTGTCTCCGGAAGGCGTTTAACAGAGTCAAAGCCATAGATAGACGCGAGCTGATTTTTAAAACCAAATCACAGAATGTTAGGTCAGAAGAAAACAACTCAAGGATTGTCTTAGGGTTCTCAAATGAACACACGAGAATCAGAAGGATAATAACAACATTTTGGCCCATACTTACGGAGGATCCTATCCTCCAAAATCTACTCTTGGATAGACCTCAACTTACTTTCAGACGTGCGGACTCACTGGGGACCATGTTGGTCCGGAGTGAGTACAAGGGCAATTCTATCAAAGACCCTTGCAAGACACATGGGACTTTCCCGTGTGGACATTGCGCACAATGTAAAGTTATTGGTAGAAGGACCACACTGGCATTGCCTAATGGGGAGACTTTTGTGCTAAAACATTTTGCCAACTGTACCACACGTGGGGTAGTCTACCTCATGCAGTGCCAGTGTGGTTCCTTCTACGTTGGCAAGACCAAACAACCCTTCCATAAAAGAGTGGAGAAACACATGCATTCTATGAGAATCGGCAATCTGTACCTGCCTCTTGGGAGACACGTGGCTAAAAAACATGGGTATCATATGCCCAAAATCAACTTTACTGTCCTTGACAGAATACATATCCCCTTACGTGGGGGGGATTGGAATAAGGTACTACTCCTTTCTCTCTTTCCCTACCTCCTCTCTCCCCCCCCCCCCTGTACTATTTGGGGTATCAGGGATCTAAGTTGAGATTTGTAATAAGTAGGATTTTTTTTTTTAATTATTGTATGATTTGACTTTGTAACTGTATAGATCAAAATTTATTTTTTGACTTACACATGACATGTAATCTTTGATTGTAAACCTGTGATTAGATGTTGACGATGTGTTTGCAGCGTATAATGTGGTTTGCCATCTGGGAGATATGTGTGACAGGTACCACTTCCTGGCCGGTCTCTGCTGGGTGTCTTTCTTGGTGTCTGTGATGCTCCTACCCCTCCTAGTAAAGGAGGGCTCCTCCATCCACTGCCGGGGGAGAGCAGCACCTAGGTGCCTTGCCCCGAAGGCGTTTCACGCCCTGGGGGTACTCTCTTACCCGGCAGTGGTGACTTTAATTCATTTTTTAACTGGCAGGCTTTTTGTCTGCCAGTTCCTACACATTAGGGCATAGCAAACATCTCTGCCCCTTTTTCTAGGAGTTCCTGTAGGAACATGGGTTCTTTTTCCCCCTCCTTCCTTCGGTAAGGAATCATGTGGAAATATGCCGGCCCCTTTCCCACTCATCCCACATATGCAGCTGTTCCTTTATTTATTTACTTTGTTATTTTCCATTAATATAATTTGATTTTGACCTATTCAACCTCCTCTTCCCCCCTGTCATATGGCGTCCTGAACTGCAATTTTTTATTGTCCTCGTTGGGCATTTTTTAATCCCACAGGTTGCTCTGCCTCTCTTGGTGGGCGGCGGTATATATATATATATATATATATATATATTTTTTTTTTTCCTCCTGTGCGGATACTGTTATGGCTCCCTTTGTTGGTCGGGACTTGGCGACTGGGCGCCCATGGTCGCGTCGCTATGACGCGCCCAATGGGCGGTGCCAGCAAGTGCCGTTTGTTCAGTTGTAGTCGACTGGGCGCCCATGGTCGCGTCGCTATGACGCGCCCAATAGTCGGTGCCAGCAAGTGCCGTTTGTTCAGTTGTAGTCATGTGACATCCTGCGCACCCGATTGGTTGCGCTGCTGTCACATGATTCTTGGGATGTCTGATGGCATTGGACGACCCTGGTCACATGCTGTATGACGCGCCGGATGCGCGACATCAGCTGCCTGGCCATGGCGCTGCGCTCTTCAATTGGCTGCAGCTTAGTCACCTGACGCTGGTGTCAGCAGTGGACGTGCTGCTTGCACGCTTTACACAGCTGACTTGGGGATAGGAGATGCTTAGTTTTAGGGGGGGTTATTTGATATGCGTCCATCGCCCTTCCCACAAGCAATTACATTATTCAATCTAAGGACAGCTGCCTTATTGATGGAGTGAGTGGATTATTTACACCTGAGGCCTATCATCCTAAAAGTAAGTATAAAAGGGAGTCAGGGGGGTTCTGTCAGCAATCATTTCCCTCCCATCTCCTGCTGGAGTGGGAGGCTATTTTGATCTCAGGTCTTTTCTTATCTGTTATCCACGATTGGAGTGCCTGTTCATCTCTATTGAGCTTATCTATTAGGAGTGGTGAGTAAATTTCAAGGAGACTTTCATCTCACTCTTGGTTTTTATTCACTGAGTGTAGAATCTAATATCTTCCTTCTATACATCTATTTAAATTTCTCCCCAGCCGTGGCACCCTATATATATATTTTTTCCTGGCTGCTGACTTTCTTGTGGATTTTTATGTTATCCCACCCCCAATGGTTCTGGAGCCCTCTTTTGGAGTGGGGGATCGTCATGGGCATTGAATGCGTCACCTGGTCTGACCGCCCTGGTCTTGGTGCACACACAAGCTCCCTGGGGATGATCTAGGCGCTCCGTGTTTGGAAGAGGGTGAGTCCTTTTCCTTTTACATATTGAGCCTCCCATCTCTTCACCATATTGTCCACATGCTGCAATGTCAATGTCTGGCCACAGGTGTGTTTTTTCTCTCTTTATATGTATATTTTTTCATCTTTTCAGAAAAAATCTTTACTGCTTTCCCTGAAGAAGGATGTATTACTAAGACATTTGAAACGCGTCTGAGAAACGACCATCCATGCCCCTAGCTTTGTCCTGGGGTATGCGGTGATCCTTTAGCAGTACATTTTTCCAATCTAGAAAAAAAAAATTTTATCTTTTAAAAAATGTTGTCATTATGAAGTATTTATGTTTTGAATAATTGTATTAAAATTCTATATATTTGTATGACCTAGTTGTCACAATTATTTTTTGGTTGCCCTAAAAATCCCACCTCGTTTAGAGGTATTCATTTTTTTCACTGGCTGTGATTGTGGAAAACACAATTTCTCTAATGTAAACGGGTTCTTACAGATTATTAAACTGCAACAAATTACATTTTTGTTTTCGTGTTTGGATACACTTTCATTTCACGCTCATTATTCCTAATTTACCAAAATATCAACATTTTACCCAAATCTGCCAATTTTTGCTGAAATTTCAGGAAAATAAAGACTGCAACAGCTGTGTATAGCAATCAATTAGCTCCTAACTTTTATTTTCAAATCTTAACTGAACAAATTGAATATAGAAGCTAACTAGTTGCCATGAGCAACTGCTCTAGATTGTGTGTGCTCCAGTTTTTGGAACCCCCCATCCCCAAAGAAAAATCTGTAATCCCTGACCATGACAGTATTTTCAGAAATTTGCATACCTGATATCACATAACTAGAAATCTCAACTGGCTCTATAAAAACTGATTACCGAAAAAGGAGAAAAGGAGTCGCTCACCATAACTCCACATTACTAAACACGACACAAGGTTTAAAAAGAGTTTAGCAGGGAGATGTAAAGCGTGTCACTGGTTGGTTGCATCAGCTGAACTGTTGTAATACAGCAGTAGGACATTAATTCCCAATTTATCATAGAGTGTTGCTTAGCAGCTTAAACTTCTCAAATACTAAATGCTTTACTATTAAATCACATGTTGTTAAATAGCTATGTCTATATCCAAAAAGTCTAAATGCAACATGAGCTGGTGTTGCTGTGTATGTAAGACATCAAATACCCTAGCCGGAAAAGCTGTGGATTAGCTACAGATAAATTTAAAAGCACACCACTCCTAGTGTTAAGGCCCCATTGCTGTGTTATTTGGTTTAAGTTTGGCTACATGACCCATGTGTCAGACATCATGTATTAATGAGCATTTTTTATATTACTTTTACACTGTATGAACATCACAGCTGGATTTTGGTACATGTGCATTATTCTGTGACACAGCGATACTTGAGTAAAAGTTGGTCAGTGACACCCTAGTTTGGCAGCAGCACCAATAGGTCAAAATAGACTAAAATCACTGGGAGGTGCCTGTCTAAAAACACACACATATATATATATATATATATATATACTGTATATACCTGTATACAGTGGGGGAAATAATTTTTTGATCCCCTGCAAATTTTGTAAGTTTGCCCACTCACAAAGAAATGAAGGGTCTATCATTTTTATCATAGGTGTATTTTAAATGATAGAGATAGAAAAAAAAAAAAAACACATGATACAAATGTTATAAATTGAGTTGCAGTTCAGTGAGTAAAAAAATTATATGATCCCCAAGCAAAACACGACTTGGTACTTGGTGAAAAAACCCTTATTGGCAAGCACAGAGGTAAGACGTTTCTTGTAGTTAGTGATTAGGTTTGTACACAGTTCAGGAGCGAATTTGGACCCCCCCTTTTTTTTTTACAGATCTTGGCTATCGCTTGGCAACTCAACGTTTCAGCTCCCTTCATAAATTACCTATAGGATTAAGGTCTGGAGACTGGGTAAAGCACGCCATGACCTTAATGTGTTTCTTTTTGAGCCACTCCTTTGTTGCCTTGACGGTATGTTTTGGGTCATTGTCATGCTGAAAGACCCATTCGTGACCCATCTTCAATGTTCTGGCTGAGGGAAGAAGGTTCTCGCGCAAGATTTTACAATACATGGCCCTATCCATTGTCCTCTCAATGCAGCAAAGTTGGTCTGTACTTTAAGCAGAGAAACAAACCCACAGCATAATGTTTCCACCTGTGTGCTTGACTGTAGGGATGGTGTTCTTAGGGTCATAGTCAGCATTTTTCTTCCTCTAAACATGTCCCCCTCCTCAAGAAGGCACATGTACAGTCATGCCAGTGAACATCTAAATGATTCAGAGAAGGATTGAGAGAAAGTGCTGTGGTCAGATTAGACCAAAATTGAGCTCTTTGGCATAGACTCGACTCGCCATGTTTGGAGGAAGAAAAATATAGACTTTGACTCTAAGAACACCATCACTACAGTCAAACATGGAGGTGGAAACATGATGCTTTGGGGCTGTTTCTCTGCTAAAGGTACACTCCGACTTTGCCACACTGTGGGGCCAATGGACGTGGGCAATGTATTGTAAAATCTTGGATGAGAACCTTCTTCCTTCAGCCAGAGCACTGACGATGGGTTGTGAATGGATCTTCCAGCATGACAATGACCCAAAAAATACCGCCAAGGCAAAAAGGGAGTGGCTCAAGAAGAAGCACATTAAGATCATGGAGTGGCCCAGTCAGTCTCCAAACATATTCTTATAGAAAATGTATGAAGGGAGCTGAAACTTCGAGTTGCCAAGAGAAAGCTAAGAAACCTAAAGGATTTAGAAAAGACCTGTAAAGAAGAGTGGACCAAAATCCCTCCTAAAATGTCCAAACCTGGTCACCAACTACAAGAAACGTCTTACCTCTGTGATTGCCAACAAGGGTTTCTCTACCAAGTACTAAGTCATGTTTTGCTTGGGAGAGACTGCGGAGAGTTGTGTCAAATCATTGCAGAGCCATGAGGACGGGCAGGATTTGCAAGTCGGTCTTGCTGGAATCAGTAGTCCATCATCAAATATCCTTTTTAATTAATGTCCACAGCCACAAGAAGGGGTACTGCAGGCCCCCGGGCCTACCAAGGATCATCAGTTGAAACTACTACTAGGACTTATTCAGAGTGAGGCCTGGTCAGCTCAAGATGGTGGGACAGGAGTACTAATGCTGTTACAGGAAAGTGATGTGCAGGAGGAGAAGTGCCCTGGAGGTAAAAGTCTGCAGGGAGAGTGCAGAGGTGGGAAATGTTCTGAAGCTGTCAAGATTAGAGTCCGCGTTTTTTGTCCTAACTGAGGAAGTGTAAAGTAATAAGTCAACCGCTATAACATTTCCTAAAGTAATGAGTGAACCGCTATAACATTTTCAATGTAAAGCATGAACCGCTATAACATTTTCAATGTAAAGCATGAACCGCTATAACTTCTCAAATACTAATTCATTCTATGGGCATCCCATATCCCTTCCCCAACCAAGTTAATTCCCCAAATAACAAAACAGAGCAAAAGATTTTTTATCGTCTACGAGGTGTGACGTATGGATGTCTGGCAGCAGGGTGAATATGCGTGGATATAATAATTCGTAGCAACACATGGCTACATGTTTTTCTGTATTTTTGGTTTATATTCTGTCTCTATCATTTAAAATACACCTATGATAAAAATTGTAGACCCTTCATTTCTTTGTAAGTGGGCAAACTTACAAAATCTGCAGGGGGTCAAATAATAATTTTCCCCATGGTATATAAATATATGAGTGAGTGAGTGAGTGAGAAACTTATATAGCGCAACACATGCAAACTGAATCGCCTCTGGGCGCTTGGTATGCATTCCCTGAGCCCTCAGAAGAGATGGGTCTTGATCTTTCTCCTGAAGGCCAGGTGGTTTACCTCCAATCGGATGGTGGTTGGTAGAGCGTTCCATAGTCTGGGTCCTTGGACCGCAAATCTTCGTTCTCCTTTGGACTTGTATCTGGCTTTGGGTATCTGGAGTAGATTTTGGTTGGTGGATCGCAGAATGCGATTGGTGTTGTGAGCTTTTAGTTTCTCGCATTGATATTGGGGGGCATTTTCCAGAATACACTTATGCGTTAGACAGAGAGCTTTGAAAGTGATTCTGTCTTTTACGGGCAACCAATGAAGGGATCTCAACGAAGGTGAGATTGATTCCCATGTTTTTTTCCCAGTCACAAGTCGAGTGGCCGTATTTTGAATGACTTGCAGACGAGTGATTTGGTATTTTGGGAGTCCAAGATAGAGGGCATTTGCATAGTCAAGTCTGGAGTTGATAAGTGTCCCTACCACGACTGCTATGTTTTTTTTTTGGGATAAAGGGAGTGAGTCTGCGTAGAAGGCACAGCAGATGGTGTGATCCGCTGACTACTGACCCTATTTGTGCATCCATTGTCATGTAGGTTTCGAAGATGACTCAGAGACTTTTGACTTTGATGACTATATATATAGGCCCAGATTCTCGTACATCGGCGCATCCTTATGCGGTCGTAGCGCATCCAAGATGCGCTACGCCTTCCTAACTTAGAGAGGTAAGCTCCGTATTCCCGAAGCACCGGCGTTCAAATTTGCGCCGGCGTAGTGCAAATTCGTGGGCGTATGTGGGCGTAAGTGAAAGTAGGAAGGAAGTGGGCGTGATACATTTAAATGAACCGTGACCTTATGCAAATGATGGTCTGAACGGACGGCGCATGCGCCGTCATGTGACCGGGTGTCCCCCGCCCCTATGCGCATGCGCACAACGCGATTGGCGAGTTGCTCCAAACAAGTGCATAAATACGCCCAGACATGCGCCCATCATGTGCAAAAGTACACCTGTTAGTTTACTGTTGGTGGTGAGCTTACTTTTGCAGTGCTTTGCCATGTCTGCTGAGCGTACAAGGAGAAGGAAAAAGAATTTCTCTCATGATGAGAGGGCCATCATTCTCGCAGGCATGGAGAGGCACTATGACCGCCTCCATGGGTCCAGGAGTAAAACCACAAGCAAGGGGCGAAGGGATGAGATCATGCAGAGGATAACGGATCAAGTGAATGCTGTGGGCAATGAGGCGAGGAGGCCCCATCATATAGGCAAAAAAATTAATGATCTTAGGAGGAGGGTCAAGGACAAGATGGCCCTCATGGCGAGGCATGCCAGGGGCACTGGTGGGGGACCTGCCTCAAGGATCCGTCTGACACCAGATGAGGAGGTAGTTGCCCGGTGCCTTACCAGGGTTCAAGTTGAGGGAATGCCGGGCTATGATTCTGTTCATCCGCCCTTGAGGACAGGTAAGTGTTTATTTCAACTATCTGGTGTGTAGCATGTGTGTGGGGGGAGGTAGGGAATATGTGACAAGTTTGTGGGTCCACCAACATGTGAATGTTTTGTGTCATCCACAGGTGTCCAGGATGAAGCTGGCCCATCTCGTGCCCCTGCCCGTCCCACACCATCCCCTGATGATGATGTCCCTGCCCGTCCCACACCATCCCCTGATGCTGATGTCCCTGCCCGTCCCACACCATCTTCATCTGATGAAGATGCCCCTGACCCCCAGGGAAGGCAAGCGGCATTGGTGGAGGAGAGTGGTGGCCACGCCTCCATTGAGGAGGTTCTGCAGGATGTGGAGCATTTGGGGGAGGAGGTGTCACTGTCCCTTTTCATGGAGGATTTGGGAAGCTTGGCTGGTCCATCCCGGACCTCAAGCCCACGATCCTCCATATCCTCGGACTCCATCTCCAACCCAGCCACTCCCTCTGTCTCCATCCCCAACCCACCCCCTCCATCTAATCCCTCATCCTATGCCAGGCCTGAAGCCTCTCGTGGACCAAGGAGGTCAACGCCGAGAACCAGGGGGGTACCCGAGTTGCTGTCTGTGACCCTGACCACTGCGCAGGAAGACCAGACCCGTCTTATGGGTGCGATGGGCCAGGACTTCACTCGAGTGGCTGACAGCCTAGGGGAGAGGGGACATGTCACCGATGTGATTCAGGACATTGCAGGCAACACCACTGCAATTATCACATGTTTGCGGGATCTCGAAACCACCACAGCAAGCCTGGTGAAAGAGGTGCAGACCCTAAATGAGTCCGTCCAGGGGCACACAGCTGCCATTGTTGGTGTTCAAACCGAGACCAATAACCTCCTGAGGAGGATAGCGGTGGCATTAGAGGGCAGACCTCCAGCCCCGGTGGATGCTCCTCTGCCTGATGCAACCCCCCCCCCCCTCAACCAGGCAGTTGAGGAGCCGGGGCCGGGGCCGTGGCCGAAGGCAGGCCAATTAGTTTTTCGTGATGATTATTGCTCTGGTAAAGAGTTTTTTTATTTATTTTTCTAAGTATTGCTCGGGTAAAGAGTTTTTTTATTTATTTTTCTAAGTATTGCTCTGGTAAAGAGTTTTTTAAGTTAGTGTTGACAAATGCACACGGTGAGGCGTGCAGAATAGTGTGACTGGTGTGAGAATGGGGGGGGGGGTTGACACTCCTGCCAGCAAAGGGGTGTCACCCTCTGCCGTGTGAAAGGTGTATGAATGTACAGTAACATAATTGGAGCCTTGGCGCGGCGTTACTGCTCCCTAAAACAATGTGGTTTGATTGGGTCTAATCCAATTCGATGTGCATGTGGGGGGTGTGTGCTAGGGACCACAGTGGTGTGCACGTGTGCATTCACATTGTGCCATTTTTCATGTGTGTGTTTAACATTCAAAGAGACGTTCAACGAGGCATCTCCTGATTGCTGATCCCTCAGCAGACGGGGTACCCTCAGGCAGGGGGGGATTGTCGGGTTGGGGGCTCAGGTCATCACGTAGTTCAACCTCCAGGCCCTTTCTCACTGCGAAGTTGTGCAGAATGCAACATGCCCCGATGATCTGGCACACAAAGTCTGGGGAATACAACAGGGTCCCCCCAGACTTATCCAGGCATCTGAAACGGGACTTCATTTGGCCAAAGGTTCGTTCCACCACTGCACGGGTACTTATGTGTGCAGCATTGTAGTTTTCCTCTCCTGGGGTTTGTGGGTTCCGGAATGGGGTCATTAGATGAGGTCCAAGTGCATATGCCGAGTCACCTGGAAGAGAAAAGACAGGAGGAGGTTAGTCATGCATGTGTCCCTCGTAATGTCTGCGTCATGGGGGGGACAGTCATACCTGACACCCATGTCAATCACCAACCAGCCAGCTGTCCCCATACACGTTCTGGTCAAACTCCATTGGGATGTCGCTTTGGCGGTAGATGAAGCTGTCATGACAGGATCCGGGGTGTTTGGCACGGACGTGCCATATGAGGCCATGGGCATCCACGATAACCTGGACATTGATAGAATGCCAGTGCTTCCGATTGCGGAATAGGTGCTCTGTGTCACGGGGGGGCTGTAGTGCCACATGGGTGCAATCAATTGCCCCGATGGTGCGTGGGAATCCTGCAATTCTGACAAAATCTGCCCTTGCCTTATTCCGCTGGACCTCCTGGGTGGACATGTGTCTCAGGATTGCGGGTACAACCTGGTGCACACATCTGCTCATGCTGGTTTGTGACATCCCAGCCACACCTCCACTTGTGCGCTGAAAAGATCCAGTGGCCAGGAAGTGGAGTGTTGCCAGGACCTTGATCAGTGGCTGCACTGCATGTGAGCGGTGTGTTGGGCTTGTAAGGTCATCCTGCAGGATTGTGGTTATTTCCTGGATGGCTTGAGTATTAAATCTGAAGAGGCGATACACCTCTGCTTCCCCGATGGCCAAGACGTCTAATGGCGTTCGGTAAAAACGCTGCCGTGCCCTCCTCCTTCTCCTTCTCATTCGAAGCGCCTGGGCGCACACTAGTTGTGCTATGACCATGCCTGCCCCTGGCATGTTGGCATACAGAAGTCTTGTCCTGCAAGTGTGGTTGCTGAGCTCGTCCGTAAGGGTGCTGCTAAAGCTGCTCTCCAGCTGACCTGCACACGTCTGGTGCAAAGTTGCCCCTGCTTTTATGAGGGGCAAGTTTACACCGGACGAACAGCTTACGCGCACCGCTCGTAGCCTGCGTCGGGCGGTCGTACGTTCGGGAATCTCCGTATATCCCTCATTTGCATATTTGATTATGAAATCAATGGGAGCGCTGGGCGTTCTCGGCGTAAATGTGCGCCTACGCTACGCCGGCGCAAAAACGTTGCGCCGATCGAAACAAGACTAATTTCTGGCGTACCTGGTTCTGTGGGTACGGCGCACCGATACGACGGCGCATCTGTTCAATTGCGCCGCGCAGATCAAGGTGCCCCGGCGTAACGCCTTTGAGAATCTGGGCCTTTGTGTATATATATTTGTTTTTTATTTGTTTTAACATTAGAATAGGCATGTTGGAAAACATTTGTTGATCAGTGGCTGCAGGACCTGATCAGTGTATTCTGACAGCAAAGAGTCCCACTGTAAAAATACAATATCCCAACAGGGAGAATTCCTCCACCCACCTCCCTTGTGTGTGAATCTGTTCACTCTTTTTCCTTCAGGCCATTGGCCAAAAAGAAACAAAATGCATACCATCTATGGCTAGATTCAGTATCGACTAATATTACCAAACACCATAGACACACTATACTGGAAACAGAGAAACATAGATACTGAAAAAGAGAAAAAGACAGTCGGTAATTCATAAAGAATGTCCACAACATTGTGCCTCCACATAACTTTTCCGCTCTCCATATTACTTTTCCGCTCTCCACATTAATTTTCTGCTCTCCTTCCCCTATATATATCCACAGGAGCTTTTGCATGGTACCCTTCTGCCCTTTGAAAGAGTTGCCTTTGCTGAGAGACCCTGGAAGTAAAATTCAAGACCATTAATGGTAAGCCTGCACGCCTCTTTTATTTTGTCTCCTTTTGGACGATTTAGGCAATGCTTTCAAAGTTGTGTCTGGCCTGGACCATAGCTACAGACGCTCGCATGATCAGCTGGGGGACACACTGTGTCAGGTCTCAGTTAAAGGAAGATAGGCATTTCACGTAGTGGTAGTCATCTCAAATATGCTAGAATTTGAGCAGCATATCTAGCAGTGACAGCCTTAATGTCTCAAATCAACAACAAGCCAGTGCGTCTCTGTATGGACAGAGCTGCAGTATCATATAGCCAACGTGAGGAAGCAACACATAGCAGATCCTTGCTGGGAGAGGTGGAACCCATTTTGCTATCTGCAGAAAGAAAGGGCAGTCTAGATCTAAGGGCAGTCTACCCCAAAACACCGAAGTTGTTCGCCTGTTGCAGAATTTTTAAGACAGCAACTAATGGTCCCTGCATTCCAGGATATTCAATTGGATTGTGACTCTTCCAGAAATTGATCTTTCTGCTACAGCGGACAACTCCAAACTACCAAGGTCTATCTCACATCTGCCTCATCACTAGGTGGAGGGAGTAGATGCTCTTCTGTAGTCCAAGGATGTGCAACCTGGCTTATGACTCCCCCCCATCCCCCAGCCTCTTATTCTGGTTCCTCTCAAGATTCATTATGGAAACATTAAGAGCAGTAGTTGTCCTACCATATTAACTGTGCTGCCCATGGTTTTCTCTGGTAGTACATCTGAGTGTCCATACCCCAGTCAAGATTTCACTCATACCCTGTCTTTTATCCCAATGGAAGTTAGTTCATCTGAACCCTCACAGACTAAATCTTCACATATGGTGTTTGAGAGGCAGAGGTTCCAGTATCCAGGCTGTTCTTTGGAAGTTATCTCGACTTTTCTGGAAATCCTCAACTAATAAGGTGTACACTTGAAACAAGTCTGAAACAAGTTCAAGGAATTTGTGACTGGTAAGGACTTTAAACCTGCCCTAGCAACCCCCCCGCCCTTCTCATCTTATAAACATTCTTTAGGCAGATTTATATCTAGGCTTGGTCTAAGCTCCCTAGAGATATAAATTGTGGCAAATGCAGCTACAGCAAATAAACATTAGACCAAAGATTCTGCTGTGGCTCAATATTTCAAAGCTTTTATAGAAGATACATCTGCCTGGTAAACAAGCTTTTCCAGCCTGGGATCTATCTATTACTTTGGCATTATCAAATCAGCTGAGTATGCTTCTCTATGGAATCTAACCCAGAAGTTTGCTTTCCTGAAAATAGTGGGATTAGGCAGAAGAGCATCAGAATTGCAAGCCTTAGGGGTAGAAGATGAATACATCTCTTTCTACCTTCGTACAGTTCAGTGGTTCGTCCCCAGAGTTCATCCTCCAATCTTGCTGAACTTTGGACTATTCCAACCTTTTTGGACCCTGATTCAGACTCTCTCTATAAACTAGACATTGCCAATGTTCTAAGGTGCTATCCTCAGGCTTTAGCACCATTTAGAGGCTCACGAGAACAGTTGATCTGGAAGGTGTATAGGGCCAGGGGGTTGTTTCCCCTTCTTTGGTAAGGGTGCATTTCATCAGATTGGCTCCGCTTCAGAAACAGCTATAACATGGACTCTATTAAAACCATCTTCAAAGTGGCAACATGGACGTCCCAGCACACATTTACGAGACGCTACATTATGGATCCGGGAGCCACCTACTTCTGTTGAGTTCAGGAGAAAGACAATCAAGTTTGTTCTTGCTTTTCCAAATCAACCTTTTTTTCCCCCAGAAAACTTTTTTTTCTAAGCATAATCCCACCCGGTTCAGCTAGTTATTTGTCAGAGGTATCCTGCTATGGAGGCATCAGGAAAACAGAAAATTGTACCATACTCACGTCATTTTATTTTCCTGGTGCCTATCCATGGCAGAATACATTCCCGCCTTTGCTATTCTATATTATGGATATTATGGATATATCTATATTATGGAGCATGCTGGGGGTATCTTGAACCATTATTTTTATACTATTTACTGATCCAGAGGGAGGAGCTTAAGGCAGAGCTTGTCACAGGTATGCTGCCATGGATAGGCACCAGGAAAAGAAAATTACGGTAAGTATGGTACAATTTTCTGTTTTTTTGCCTTAATGCATTCTCTGAATAAAGGTAAAACAATGTCCGATACTAGTTTCCCCCCACCCCTAAACACTAAACACTTACTTAAAGTGGATGTAAACCCACTGTCATATATTTTAAATCATTAACATAAATTCAATCTATAAGGCTATTAATGCCTCCTGCATGTATCCTTATATGTAATAACTCACCCCCTCAGCTGCCGGGACCCCAGGAAAATCAACAAATCTGTGGGCGTTTTTTTATTCTGCACTTAGTGGGCGGAGTCATGACACCAGAGGACTCATCCACTCACCACTACACTGCCCTGGCCACCCAGCATTGCAAGGATGAGCCTCGTGCCTGGTGACACTACCTTGCATGTGCAGTAGTGACAGAGTGCATTCTGTGAAGAAGCAGAGCGCGCTCATGTTACTCCTGTACATGTGCAGAAGAAAGCTTACTCCTCCACCCCCTCCGTGTCTTCCACGTCCCCACTGTCTACTCTAACTAGATGCATTAGAGTGCCATTCAAATTGAGTGGAACCTCAACACACCACATTAGCATTGTCGCTATACAAATAGACCGTTAGGGTACAGTATGTATAGAACAGCATAACAAGAGGAAGTATTAAAATGTTTCATAAAAGTTTGCCTCTATTAATCTATCCATTGAATTCTGTGCTTCTATTTTTTGGAGTTCCATAACATGAACCTTTTGCCCTGTACACACGACCAGTTTTCCTGACATGCCAAAACCTGACGTTTTTCCCAACGTGATTCCTCTCAATCCTGCCTTGCATACACACGTTCAGTCAAAAAAACGCTCAACCAAAGCGCTGTGACGTCCAACACGTACAACGGCACTATAAAGGGGACGTTGCATTCAAATGGTGCCACCCTTTGGGCTGCTTTTGCTGATCCTCGTGTTAGTAAAAGTTTTGTGAGGGTCGATTCGCGCTTTTCAGTCTTTGTACAGTCCGTTACAGCGTGACGAATGTGATATCTCTATTACGAACGCTAGTTTTATCAGATCGAGCACTCCCGTCTCATACTTGATTCCTCGGAAAAGCATATACACGAGTGGTTTTCGCAATGAGAAAAAGACTGACTGGAAACACAACGGGAAAATGGAGCAGGTTCGATTTTTTTTGCGGGCAGTCTTCTCGTCAGGAAAACTGCTATGGAGCATACACACGACCGGTTTTGCAGACCAATCTAAAAAATGGCAGTCGGGGAAAACCAGTCGTGTGTACGAGGCATTTCCAAATGACTAAATAAATCAAACTGAAACAATTACTTCTTTGAAATGTATTTCCACTTTTGTCACCTTTGAGAAAACCCCACTATATGTTTGGTATGTGTTCCCATTCACACAGCATACCTAAATATAAATATATATATCTATATATATATATATATATATATATATATATCTATATATATATATATCTATATATATCTATATATATCTATATATATCTATATATATATATATATATATCTATATCTATATATATATATATATATATATATATATATATATATATATATATATATATATATATATATATATATATATCTCTTACCTTTTAGGCCTCGCACACATGACCGAACATGTCCGCTAAAACTGGTCCGCGGACCAGTTTCCGCGGACATGTTCGGTCGTGTGTATGGCCGACCGGACAATTTTCCGGCCTAGCGGACAGGTTTCCAGCGGACAAAAGTTTCTTAGCATGCTAAGAAACTTGTCCGCTGGAAGCCTGTCCGTCGGACATGTCCGATGGTCAGTACGACTCATCGGACATGTCCGCTGGCCCGAGAACCCGCGCATGGCGCCAAAGTAATTCGACGCATGCGTGGAAGCATTGAACTTCCGGGTTTGCGGACGTGGCAGCGTCAACGTCACCGCCACGTCACCGCGCTGTCTGTCCGCGGGAATTTTGGTTTGATGGTGTGTACAACCATCAGACCAAAATCTCTGAGCGGACATGTCCGATGAAAACGGTCCGCGGACCGTTTTCATCGGACATGTTCGCTCGTCTGTAAAAGGGCTCAGATGTTTCACAGAAGGCCTCGTGGCTTGACCTCAAGCATTTCTGAACAATGTTAGTCAGGCTGTTCCAATAGAAAAGCATAAAACAGGCTGAGTCGCATCTCATTAAAAAACAATGCAAAAAGGCCATCTTATAAAGCTTTAACCCTTTGTTAGGACAGACAATGTTCAAAGCTAGTTTACAAGTGATAATGAGACCTGCCAGGACAGTAAAGACAGGGTTAAATATGGCAAACACAGCTCTTTTGCAATGGGACACAGATGGCAAAAACAATTCTGACAGGGGTTATAACCCTCCCTAAAGCCTCGTACACACGATCAGTCCATCAGATGAGAACGGTCTGAAGGACCGCTGTCATCGGTTAACCGATGAACCTGACTGATGGTCCGTTGCGCCCACACACCATCGGTTAAATAACCGATCGTGTCAGAATGCGGTGACGTAAAACACGACGTGCTGAAAAAAATGAAGTTCAATGCTTCCAAGCATGTGTCGACTTGATTCTGAGCATGCGTGGATTTTTAACCGATGGTCGTGCCTACTAACGATCGGTTTTGACCTATCGGTTAGGAATCCATCAGTTACATTTAAGGCAAGTTGGCTTTTTTTTAACCGATGGTTAAATAACCTATGGGGCCCACACACGATCGGTTTTGACCGATGAAAACGGTCCATCAGACCGTTGTCCTCTGTTGAACCTATCGTGTGTACGAGGCCTTACTCTATCTAAAATGGAAAAATGAGGGCTATGTTGTAAAGGTTATTCATGATCCCACAGCATCCAGTCATATACATAGCATTCAGTAAGCATATACATACTTTAATGGTTACTCATGGAATATATAGAATGGAGTTAAATCTGACAAGTGTGAGAGCTTTCATATGAATAGGACTTTCAACACTCAGTAAAAATGAATGATTTAGAAAAAGCTTGAAGGCTGCAAGTTAATAGTATAGGCTATATTTGTAAAAATGTTAGTCCTACCTAAAGGTCATGCAGAGAAATAAATAGCTACTAATAATGGAATGGATGTTAAACCTAATGCTCTGCAATTATTCTAAATTAATGTATTGTACCCATAATTAACACAGATATCATGCAACACGTTTGGTGATGACTACCATGTTTCTCCTAGCAAATATGTATTTGTTTATTTTGTATTATAAATACTGAATAATTAATAATAACTTAATCACTTCCGGCCCAGCTCACGCCTATATACGACAGCACTTTGAAGAGGGATATCTTTGTTATTGCAGCTGCCATAACCCAGGTATCCTCTTCTTCAGTGAGTGGTCCGGTTTCAGATAAAAGTGGTCTCTGCGGCGGATTCGCCGCAAGATCACTTTTATCGGAGGCAATCGGGTCCTCTTCTGTGCTTGTTTTTTTTTTACCACGCCCCATCCCGACGAGCTCGCGTGCAGAAGCAAACGCATACGTGAGCAACGCCCGCATATAAAAACGGTATTCAAACCACACATGTGACGTATCGCCACAATTGTTAGAGCAACAGCAATACTTCTAGCCCTAGACCTTCTCTGTAACTCAAAGCATGCAACCTGTAGAATTTTTTAAACGTTGCCTATAGAGATTGAAGCATGACATTTTTGGTATCAATTTACTCGGTGTAACATTATCTTTCACAATATAAAAAAATTGGGCTAACTTTACTGTTATCTTATTTTTTCATCCAAAACGTGTATTTTTTCCCCAAAAAGTGCGCTTGTAAGGGAGCTGCACAAATACGGTGTGACAGAAAGTATTGCAACAAACGCCATTTTATTCTCTAGGGCAGGGATCCTCAAACTACGGCCCTCCAGCTATTGCGGAACTACACATCCCATGAGGCATTGTAAACCTCTAACATTCACAGATATGACTAGGCATGATGGAAATTGTAGTTCCTGAACAACTGGAGGGCTGTAGTTTGAAGATCCCTGCTCTAGGGTGTTAAAAAAAAATTATAATGTTAAGTAATTTTCCAGCAAAAAAAATGTTTTTAATTTGTAAACAAAAAATCTCAGAAAGAGGCTCAGTCCTTAAGTGGTTAAGTATCTATGTCATATAAAACTGAATATGCAAGTGTGCCAATAACGATATTGAAAATGTTTGTTACCATTACAGTAACCCTTTCACTTCTAGAGCTGTTTTTACTTTTTTTTCCCCACATGTTTAAAAAAGTATTTTAGGCCTGAAGATTAGTTAAAACACCCAAATATTATATATTTTTTGAAAGCGGTCATGCTCTAAAATAAAACAATTATAGTTCCAATTGTTTTATGTCACATGGTATTAGTGCAATAAAATGCAAACATTTTGTAAAATACACAATTTTTTTAACAACTTGCCTACTGGGCACTTAAACCCCCTTCCAGCCCAGACCAATTTTTAGCTTTTAGCGCTGTCGCACTTTGAATGACAATCTGCATGGTCATGCAAAGCTGTACCCAAATGAGTTTTTATCCTTTTTTTAATACAAATAGAGCTTTCTTTTGGTGGTATTTATTCACCACTGGGGTTTTTATTTTTGAATCTCTTTGGTGAGTGGCCTCTTTGGATCTCTAAACACCACTAAGCGCTACACTAATTCAAGGACAATTTTGAGAACCCTATTCAGCAAACCATCCAGTATAAGGGCTGTGCTGGCTCATGTGCTTCAGGGTATACTTATGGAGCTTTATAGCCCCTGTGTCTGCCCCACAGATGTTTGGTGCCTCCAATGTCTCGCCATGTGCCAAAAGTATGATACCTTACCTATGGGTCTTGAAAAAGCTATGCAATGCAGTGAAACACGTCAACCCTTGGAGGATTGAGCTATCTGCGAACCTCAACTTATTCTGTATAAGTATATTTAGGTGTTGGCATGTGTTGGCATGTTTATGTATCATACTTTGGCATCTTTTTGATGTTTTACTCTTTTGTGTGTATTTTTTACTATTCCCTGATATTTTAAACTGTAAAGAATAAAGGCATATTTTATACTATTATGGTCTCTGTCTCGCGTCATCCTATTAAAGTCCATCACTAGCAGGGCCCATCCCTGCAACCTCCCCTTTCTTTCTATTCAATGAGTATACAAGTGTAAACAGGGTAATTAGAAAGAATACGTTTCTGCGTAGTTAGCAGAATGGGGGTAAGGCTTGCCACACACATCCATGTTTGTTTGGCCAAAACTTTTGCGCCCTGCTCCTTCAATTTTCAGAATGCAGGTCGTTAAGTGGAAGGGGGCCAACAGGGCCACCAGTAGCTTGAATTTTGCCCAGTTCATCAGTAACTAGCTGAAATGTTTGCTTTGTGCATAGTCAGCATTAGCCAAGTTATATACCAAAGATTTTCGGCTACAGTAGTGGAAAAGAGGTCCAAAGGACACTTGGGTCACTCAGCCTACAGGCCCCCTCTGTATTTAAAATATTACTTTTAGGTGCCATAAAAATTACTGTTCTGTACAGCAGTACTGACCTTACACCAATAATGCCAGACAAGAAGAAAAAGGCCCATGACATCTTGTGACTGGGCAGATGATTGCTGAATTCAAGATATGTATAAAGTGTTTTTTTTATATATATAAATAAATATATGTGGGGGGATAGAAGGTGGGGGGCAATGGAAAACCTGGAGTTGGACTTTAAGACCTCATAACAACAAACTACAAATATGCAGCAACATCTACTACCCTTCAATTGTACAAAATCTGACAATTCTATCCCACATTGCCTTTAATAGCATTTCATTATCTATAGATTCACATGGAGATTAGTCTTTGTGTAATTATAGGAGATCTTGTTGAATATGTCATGTTTTCCCCAATATTAGGGTAAAACACATTGGTACAAAGCCATGAGTAGAGTATTTTATTCTCTTTTATTTGGCAAAGGAATCTGGTATTAACTTGCTGCAAAAATAAATGCAATCGACATACTATTTATAGAATACCACTTGAATGCCTACATCCAACTTGCTTTTATAAAAACTAATCAAATTCTGGAAAAGAAAAAAAAAAGAAAAAAACAATACAAGCTTGTGTTAGTGTTTAGTTCCTTTAAGTGATCACACATGATCTACTGGAAATTAACACTGTACCTTGCAATACGGATTCTTGGGTTCAGTATGACATTTTTCTTTATTCACCGCAGCAGTCACGATATGAGTTTCCAAATATTTAGACGCATTCCTAGGAAACCTCTCAATATTCTGCACTAACATGGTGTTTATATATCGAGGTTATTTTAAACCACATAATTCACTATGTTTAAAAATGCATCCAAAGTCAGTGCCTGTGGCTTCTAAAACAGAAAAAAACAAGCTTCTTAAATATTTGTGGAGATATTAAAGTAGCAACCTACACTATATATATATATATATTATATATATATATATATATATATATATATACACACACACTGCATATAGTAAATATTATATTTTGAGATTAGAAATTTTTGGTGAAAATCACAGAATTGTTGTGAAATTTTACCATTTTGGCCAAATTCATTGGAACCAATGGGGAAGGGCAAAATTAAGATGTTTTTTTTTATGCTTTTAAAGAGCGTGATTAATATTAAATTACCCCTGGGGGGGGGGGGTAACAGAAGCTGATTACCACTACCTTTTTTTAGTGCCCCTCAATAGTCTTATTATTTTAATATTTTTGTTCCATACAAAGAAAAAACAGGGTAAAAACATTTTAAAAATTGAGGCAGAATCCAAATAGTAAATAAACACACAATAAAAAAATAAAGAAATAAATACATAAATGAATCAGTTTTCGTGCCTATCAATAGTTTAATTTTTTTATTTTTCCCGCAGGTCACATTTTTTTAAGAAAATTAGACAAAAGTAAAAAACAATCATGTGCACACACATACAAAGAACACTAAATGACATAACTTAAATATATTACCTTATATATACCCCCCCCCCCCAAAAAAAAAAATCGAAATTGAAAAAGTGTAAGGGCCAGATTCACATAGAGATACGACGGTGTATCTCCTGATACACCGTCGTATCTCTGAGCTGTGCCGGTCGTATCTATGCGACTGATTCATATAATCAGTTACGCATAGATATCCCTAAGATCCGACAGGT
Organism: Rana temporaria; assembly: GCF_905171775.1. Taxonomy (NCBI): domain Eukaryota; kingdom Metazoa; phylum Chordata; class Amphibia; order Anura; family Ranidae; genus Rana; species Rana temporaria. The sequence continues at coordinate 337,652,594 of NC_053493.1, read as the reverse complement.
GTAACTGTGTTACACCGTCGGATCTTAACTGCAATTTTAAAATGGCCACTGCGGGCGTTCTCATTGATTTACGCAGAGAATATGTAAATCAGCGAGATACGCCAATTCACAAACGTACGCGGGCCCGACGCAGTCACTTTACGCCGTTTACGTAAGGGTTTTCCCGGCGTATAGTTATCACTGCTTCTATGAGGTGCAGCCAATGTTAAGTATGGCCGTCGTTCCCGCGTCAATTTTTTTTTTTTTACGTTGTTTGCGTACGTCGATTCACAAAAGCGATGGATGTAAGTTACGCTCACGCCGAAACCAATGACGTCCTAGCGACGTCATTGGGAGCAATGCACACCGGGAAAATTCGCAGACGGCGCATGCACATTTAAATCGGTGCTGGGACGCGCCTGATTTAAATACTATACAAAACAGATTATAGCGCACACATGCAAAAATGACATTTATCCTGCAAGGCTAGTTAAAAACACCTGAACATATTCAAAAATACGGGGGTTTGGTCACACTATATAGTCATATAGTGCTAAGCCCACTTACTGCGACAAAGTACCCCAAATTAGTGGGTCCTACCCTAGTAATAGAATGAAAGAACCTGGGTCTCAACCATGGGAGATATACTCCTCTATGTGGGAGAACTGAAGGGTTTCTTCCTATACACTGGTGGCCACTAATGTGAGGTAATGAAGAGGGGGAGGGGTGCTCCAGCCAAGAGACCTGGTCAGGGTCTATACAAAATACAAAAAGATACTTGGTGGGCACACCCTAAAAATGCTATACATCTAAGCTGGTGCTGCTATAAGACCAAATACAGTACAAAACAGATTATAGCGCACACATGCAAAAATGACATTTATCCTGCAAGGCTAGTTAAAAACACCTGAACATATTCAAAAATACGGGGGTTTGGTCACACTATATAGTCATATAGTGCTAAGCCCACTTACTGCGACAAAGTACCCCGAATTAGTGGGTCCTACCCTAGTAATAGAATGAAAGAACCTGGGTCTCAACCATGGGAGATATACTCCTCTATGTGGGAGAACTGAAGGGTTTCTTCCTATACACTGGTGGCCACTAATGTGAGGTAATGAAGAGGGGGAGGGGTGCTCCAGCCAAGAGACCTGGTCAGGGTCTATACAAAATACAAAAAGATACTTGGTGGGCACACCCTAAAAATGCTATACATCTAAGCTGGTGCTGCTATAAGACCAAATACAGTACAAAACAGATTATAGCGCACACATGCAAAAATGACATTTATCCTGCAAGGCTAGTTAAAAACACCTGAACATATTCAAAAATACGGGGGTTTGGTCACACTATATAGTCATATAGTGCTAAGCCCACTTACTGCGACAAAGTACCCCAAATTAGTGGGTCCTACCCTAGTAATAGAATGAAAGAACCTGGGTCTCAACCATGGGAGATATACTCCTCTATGTGGGAGAACTGAAGGGTTTCTTCCTATACACTGGTGGCCACTAATGTGAGGTAATGAAGAGGGGGAGGGGTGCTCCAGCCAAGAGACCTGGTCAGGGTCTATACAAAATACAAAAAGATACTTGGTGGGCACACCCTAAAAATGCTATACATCTAAGCTGGTGCTGCTATAAGACCAAATACAGTACAAAACAGATTATAGCGCACACATGCAAAAATGACATTTATCCTGCAAGGCTAGTTAAAAACACCTGAACATATTCAAAAATACGGGGGTTTGGTCACACTATATAGTCATATAGTGCTAAGCCCACTTACTGCGACAAAGTACCCCAAATTAGTGGGTCCTACCCTAGTAATAGAATGAAAGAACCTGGGTCTCAACCATGGGAGATATACTCCTCTATGTGGGAGAACTGAAGGGTTTCTTCCTATACACTGGTGGCCACTAATGTGAGGTAATGAAGAGGGGGAGGGGTGCTCCAGCCAAGAGACCTGGTCAGGGTCTATACAAAATACAAAAAGATACTTGGTGGGCACACCCTAAAAATGCTATACATCTAAGCTGGTGCTGCTATAAGACCAAATACAGTACAAAACAGATTATAGCGCACACATGCAAAAATGACATTTATCCTGCAAGGCTAGTTAAAAACACCTGAACATATTCAAAAATACGGGGGTTTGGTCACACTATATAGTCATATAGTGCTAAGCCCACTTACTGCGACAAAGTACCCCAAATTAGTGGGTCCTACCCTAGTAATAGAATGAAAGAACCTGGGTCTCAACCATGGGAGATATACTCCTCTATGTGGGAGAACTGAAGGGTTTCTTCCTATACACTGGTGGCCACTAATGTGAGGTAATGAAGAGGGGGAGGGGTGCTCCAGCCAAGAGACCTGGTCAGGGTCTATACAAAATACAAAAAGATACTTGGTGGGCACACCCTAAAAATGCTATACATCTAAGCTGGTGCTGCTATAAGACCAAATACAGTACAAAACAGATTATAGCGCACACATGCAAAAATGACATTTATCCTGCAAGGCTAGTTAAAAACACCTGAACATATTCAAAAATACGGGGGTTTGGTCACTTTTTTGTCATTTTTGCATGTGTGCGCTATAATCTGTTTTGTACTGTATTTGGTCTTATAGCAGCACCAGCTTAGATGTATAGCATTTTTAGGGTGTGCCCACCAAGTATCTTTTTGTATTTTGTATAGACCCTGACCAGGTCTCTTGGCTGGAGCACCCCTCCCCCTCTTCATTACCTCACATTAGTGGCCACCAGTGTATAGGAAGAAACCCTTCAGTTCTCCCACATAGAGGAGTATATCTCCCATGGTTGAGACCCAGGTTCTTTCATTCTATTACTAGGGTAGGACCCACTAATTTGGGGTACTTTGTCGCAGTAAGTGGGCTGAGCACTATATGACTATATAGTGTGACCAAACCCCCGTATTTTTGAATATGTTCAGGTGTTTTTAACTAGCCTTGCAGGATAAATGTCATTTTTGCATGTGTGCGCTATAATCTGTTTTGTACTGTATTTGGTCTTATAGCAGCACCAGCTTAGATGTATAGCATTTTTAGGGTGTGCCCACCAAGTATCTTTTTGTATTTTGTATAGACCCTGACCAGGTCTCTTGGCTGGAGCACCCCTCCCCCTCTTCATTACCTCACATTAGTGGCCACCAGTGTATAGGAAGAAACCCTTCAGTTCTCCCACATAGAGGAGTATATCTCCCATGGTTGAGACCCAGGTTCTTTCATTCTATTACTAGGGTAGGACCCACTAATTTGGGGTACTTTGTCGCAGTAAGTGGGCTTAGCACTATATGACTATATAGTGTGACCAAACCCCCGTATTTTTGAATATGTTCAGGTGTTTTTAACTAGCCTTGCAGGATAAATGTCATTTTTGCATGTGTGCGCTATAATCTGTTTTGTACTGTATTTGGTCTTATAGCAGCACCAGCTTAGATGTATAGCATTTTTAGGGTGTGCCCACCAAGTATCTTTTTGTATTTTGATTTAAATACTACACTTCCCCTAGCCGCGGAATTTGAATTCCGCCTGGGGATTTACGATCCGCCGCCGCAAGTTTTGAGAATTACCCACTTGCCTCAAAAACTTGCGGTGGCGGATCTTAAATCACATAGGTTACGCGGATCTAAAGATCCGCTAACCTATGTGAATCTGGCCCCAAATCTTAGTTTTTTTTTTTTTTATGGAGCAGATTTAACCTAAGCAGGCAAATGAGCAAAATTGAGTTCCTACTTGAGCGAAATTTTGCAAACCATGGAATCATCGATTTTACCAATCCCTATACATATATCGTTTTTTATTTTAATTTCTTGCAATAGAGTATTTTAGGATTTTGGATTGTCTGTGGACCATTAAGTATAGTGATTGTATTATGCAGTGTTGTTCCTCCTTGCTACTGTGCAGCATGGCTTGTTGTGTAGAATTTAGCAGATAGCACTGGGATGTCTGTGTATTGAGGATTTGCCTTTAGCAGCACAAAGGGCAATGATCTCCTTCTCTTCCTCCACACCCCTCCTCTTCTGCCTCCAACATCTTGTACTGGTTATAGGTGGGGGGCTACAAGACCTTAACCCTGTTACAACTTGAACTTTTTTTTTTTTTTTAGTAGGTTTAACTTTACAACTTCATAAGGGATATACAAATTACCTTTCCAACATCTCTAAAAAAATATGTAATGTAAGACTGACTTGTACAGCACAAATCATGTAAAGTGTTACTATTTACCAACAGTTAATGCATACATACATTCTTCTCAGTGAATTGTTTCATTAAAGAGAGAGAGAAAACATCAACTGGAGACAAATTATTTTTGTTTTTAGTTTGAAAGAAATTGAAATCCTGATCGATTTTTTTTTTTAATCCAGTACCATTTATAAAGCTGTCAGACTTCCTCGTGCTATTTCCTTTCGATTCTGTATTAATGTAAAAATAACTTGCTACAGTGTATTTATACAAGAGAAATACAAAGAAACATGAAATACATTTAGTTACATTTTAGATGATTTAGAAATGTGAACATTTGTGTTCCCTTCATATTTCTGGAGAATAGAGGAACATATGTCCAGGGACAGGCTCTGAGCCCACCATCTGCTCCTGTCTAGGCTGTGCTCCTAGGTAGATCCTGGGGACATGAGCACACTCATTTTCCAATTAACGGCTATTACAAATCATTTCTATTGACACTTGTTTATTTGGGATCAATTGTATGTTATTCTAGAGCCTCAGCAATAGGACAGAGTACATTGTGGCACTACAAATCCCAGCATATCATGCTACATGTTAACAGTCCATGACTTTGTATATAAAGTTTGTAGCCTCCTAAGAACCTACCTGTGCTCTGACAGCTGAATACATAGCTGTGTGTTCCTAAACACCTACTGTACCTGTATCTTGGAGATAGGAGGATCTCTGCCTGCTTGTAAGCACATACCTACCTGTTCTTTGGCAGCTGATTATTCAAGCACTGCTATCTGCTTCTAAATACCTACTTACCTGTGCCTTGGCAAAAGGATTGCTGCCTACATGCTCCGGTCCTAAGTATCTGAGCCCGGCCATCTGATTATAAAAGGATCACTGTCTGTACCCACCGGTGAACCTACCTGTGCCCTGTTAGCTTATAATACAATGATCCAGTGGCATCACTAGGGTTGGTGTCACCCGGTGCGGTAAAACATGGTGTCACCCCCCCTCTGTTTAGGCTGCCCAGCACCAAGCAGGCAGCGCACAGGCTTGGGGCGCACCCCAAACCAGCCCCGGTAAATGATAGTATAGGGCAGTATAGTTGCAGGTTAGGGTAGTATAGAGTGGTATAGTGGCAGGTTGGTGTAGTGGGGTGGTATAGGACAGGTTAAGGTGGTATAGGGCATGTTGGGGTGATATAGGGTAGTTTGGGGTGGTATAGGGCAAGTTAGGGTTGCATAGGGCAGGTTGGGGTGGTATAGGCCAAGTTAGGGTGGTACAGGGCAGGTTGGGGTGGTATAGTGCAAATTAGGGTGGCATAGGGCAAGTTGGGATGGCATTGGAAAGGTTGAGGTGGTACAGGGCAAGTTAGCATTGGGCAGGTTAAGGGGGTATAGGGCAAGTTATGGTGGCATAGGGCAGATTGGGGTGGTACAGGGCAAGTTAGGGTGGCACAGGGCAAGTTGAGGTGGCATGGGAAAGTTTTGAGTGGTACAGGGCAGGCTGGGGTGGTACAGGGCAGGCTGTGGTGGTACAGGGCAGGCTAGGGTGGTAAAGGGCAGGCTGGGGTGGTACAAGGCTGTTTGGGGGGGTACAGGGCAGGCTGGGGTGGTATAGGGCTGTTTGGGGTGGTACAGGGCAGGCTGGGGTGGTACAGGGCAGGCTGGGGGGGTACAGGGCATGCTGGGGTGGTATAGGGCTGTTTAGGGTGGTACAGGGCAGGCTGGGGTGGTACAGGGCAGGCTGGGGTGATACAGGGCAGGCTGGGTGGTACAGGGCAGGCTGGGGTGGCACAGAGCAGGCTGGGGTGGTACAGGGCAGGCTGGGCTTATCCGCTAAAAAAAAAAAAACGGGATGGTTTAGCAACACCTCTGCAATGATCGCTGCTTACAGGCTCCCACCCACTTGCGACCTATTGGCTTATTATATAAATATCATTGTCTGTACCTACCTGCGCCCTGTTAGCTTATTATATAGGGATCACGTCCTGTACCCATTATTGCCTACCTGTGGCTTGCCAGCTGATAAAATAAGGATCACTGAGTACCTACCTACCCCCTATTAGCTTGTTAGAAAAGGTTTACTACCTGTGCCAATCTGAGTACCTAACTATGCCTTGTCAGTTGATTATATAAGGGTCACTGAGTACCTACCTATGCATATTTGCTTATTATATAAGGATCAATACCTTCACCTGAGTACCTAGTTTTGCTCTGTCAGGTGATTATATAAGGGTCGCTGCTTGCAGACTCCTACTTATCTGTGTCCTATCAGGTGATTATATAAGGATCACTACCTGTACCTACCTACCTGTGCTTTGTTAACTGATTATATAAGGATCGCTAAGAACCTACTTATGCCCTATTAGCTTATTATAAAAGGTTTATACCTGTTCCAATCTGAGTACCTAACTATGACTTGTCAGCTGATTATTTAAGGGTCACCGAGTACCTACCTATGCCCTGTTTGCTTATTATATGAGGATCAATACCTTCACCTATCGGAGTACCTATCTTTGCCCTGTCAGGTGATTATATAAGGATCGCTGCTTGCTGACTCCTGATTACCTGTTTCCTATCAGGTGATTATATAAGGATCAATACCTGTACCTACAAAACTGTGCTTTGTTAACTGATCACTGAGTACCTACCTATGCTCTATTAGCTTATTACATAAAGATCACTACCTGTACCTATCTGAGTACCTACCTGTGCCATATCAGCTGATTATATAAGGTTGCTTTCTGCAGACTACCTGTGTCCTGTCCGATGATTATATAAGGATCACTGCCTGTACCCACCTGAGTACCTAAGTTATGGAAGCTGTTTAAGGATTGCTGAGTGTGCCCATCTTAGTGCCTGTGCCCTGTCAATTGATTATGTAGGGGATCCCTGCCTCTTCCCAACTGAGCACCTACCTATGCCTTGTCAGCTGACCTGCCTGTATTTGCAGAGCTGAGTGATTGCTGCCCTTTGTTCCTAGAAAAATAGACAGATAGAAGTGCAGGGAGAAGAATTATGCCACGGCAATATCCAGTATGTGATGGTATCCAGTATGTGATGGTTTCCAGTATGATCCCTTTACTGGTGATCTGGTGGGTTATCCTGTGTCTGGCTTTCTCTGCTTCCTCCTGTGCTCTGATGGGCTCTGTTCTGTCCATGTGATTCCACCTCTAGGAGCTCAGTGAGATCACAGGGATCCTCTCCTATTCCTGACACCTGATCAGAGCCATTCAATGCTGCCTGTTTCTATGATCAGGTCGTGTTGTGTGCTCAGTGTAGCTGATACAGCCACTCAACTGCTAGGTCATCCAGAGAGCTGTCATTATACAATGAGGATATATCTTCCCTGGGGAGAAATATTGGGGATGGTTTCCTTCTGAAACTGCTATTTGCCTGGTTGTTATGCTGAACTTCTGGCTTCAAGACTGAAGCCTCGTAAACACGACTGAGGAACTCGACGGGTGAAACACATCGTTTTGCTCGTCGAGTTCCTTGTTGAGGCTGTTGAGGAACTCGGCAAGCCAATTTTCTCCATTCCCGTCGAGGAAAAAGAGAACATGCTCTCTTTTTGGCTCGTCGAGTTCCTTGACAGTTTCCTCATCGAAACATGTACACACGACCGGTTTCCTCGGCAAAAAAAAAAAAAAAACAGCAGGTTTCTTGATGGTTTTTGCTGAGAAACTCGGTCGTGTGTACGAGGCCTAAGGCTGGCCATACATTATACAATTTTCTTGTACAATTTTCCTTTAGGCTAACCAAAACCATATAATATGAGGTCATACCCAGGGCCGGATTCCAGACAAGGCCAACAAGGCCAGGCCTCGGGGCGGCAGTGGGTGCAGGGGCAGCACTACTTTGATATCGGGAGTTTCCCCCTGTCATGCGAATGGTGAGAGGAGAAAAAACAGAGGGAAGAGGAGGTGAGATAGTTCTTGTCAGCAGCAACCCCCCTCCCGGTTCTCAATGTCATTTTGTCATTTTCGGCAGCAGCACCCCCGCCACATACCCCCCCCCCGACCCCCCGTGTCCTGCCGAAAAAGTTCCCCGGCGGATAATGTCCCCCCTGTACTGTGCAGGCGGGGGCGGCATTGAAGGACCTGGCCTTGGGGCGGCAAAGGGAGTAAATCCGGGCCTGGTCATACCTAAACAATTTTAGTATGCAACACTAAATTTGTATGCAATCAGGCAGTCCCTTACACTACATAGTTGAATCCAAAAGAAATGTAATAAGAAAAATGTATGGCCAGCTTAAAGTGATTGTAAACCCTTACAAACCACTTTTTACTGCAGATAAGCCCATAATAATGCTTACCTGTAGCTACGGTAGATATCTCCTAAACCTGCACAGTTTAGGTGATGTCCCCTGTATCAACATGTGCTGACATCATCGACACATGCGCACTGAAGCAATGGCTTGTTTGTGTCGTTGCTTCAGCTGACGTGCCATTACCAGTGGCTCCTGCGCATGTGCATGGGAGTGACACCATCACGGCTCTGGCCAATCACAGCACCGAAGCCCTTGATACCCATAAATACATTTCCAGGAGACATGTCGCCGGGCAGAACAGTGCGGGGGCTTCGATCTGCTATGCATACTAGCTCATTATGCCTTTGTCTTGCAGGTTGTTTTTTTTTGGTGGGTTTACAAATACTTTAAAGCTGGCTATACACTGGTAGATTTTCAAATCAATGTTCATATGACTGAATAAAAATACTTTCCTTTGTCCAAGAATTTTTTTCCATGCTGTTCCTTTGTATTTTATCCTCACTGCAGTACAAAACAAATGTTGTTTTGACCCCCGCTAACAATTAGAAAATCAAACAAATGTTGTATAGTAAAATAGTTACATGGTTACTCTGGTTGAAAAAAGTCCTTCCATTGTTAAAGTTTGTAGTAGTGGTGGAACTATAAGGGTTACAAAGGTTGCACTTGTGACCAGTCCCTGCCGTTCTGCCACTGTTGGGGGTACCCAAAGGGATTGATCTGGCTCTGAGCTGAGAGCATCTCTCTCATACAGCTCAGAGCCTTCACTGACAGTTCCCCCTCCCTCATTCTCCTCACGCCCCTCTCCTCCTGTGTGCACCTGTAGGAAGTGTGAAAGACAGGAGTTGAATGGACAAATTCAGCTGCTTAGCTTCACAGTTCCCACAGGGTTCTGTGAGAATGTCCATGGACACCCTCCCAGAACTGGAAGCCCAGAGCTTGGATGGAAGAGGGGGGTCAGGGAAGGCCCCTTATGTTTTTTTTGCACCCGGCCCTGAAGGTTCTAGTTACACCTCTGGCTTGTAGGAGGAGTTTTCATTCTGCTATGACTGTCCTATGAGGTTGCAGTCTGTCTGAACAGTGCTGATTGGCCCGGTGCAGTTCATGTACCCTTCCCTAGGAAAAAAAATACAAGTTCTAGCAATACACACCAAACTGAGCATGTGCAGAGTGCCTTCTAGGGCTCTGTTTTATCAGCAGATGAATTGGGGACAGTACAATTAGGGGAGGTTTAGAGAAGACAGGATCAAACAGCTTTTTACACAATACAGAGGATTAACCCCTTAGGTTTCATGGTCAGTATAACAAGCATGTTTTACTGCATATACAGACTGTAGTCGCTGATCAAATGCAAAATTCTCAACATTCTTGTTCGAGATAAATCAATCAGGAACGACCATAGATGAATCAAAATTCAGCTGGTCCCTGTTAACATTATTGTCTTCCTATAAAAGCACTCATAGGGGTTGATTTACTAAAGGCAAATAGACTGTGCACTTTGCAAAGTCCAATTGCAATCTGGAAGTGCAGTTTCTCCAGAGCTTAGTAAATGAGGTAAAGCATCACTTTGCCCAGAGTACCCAATCACATGCAAAAATCCAAACCATTAAATACACACCTATGGTTGCATTTAAACTCTCAGAAAACCAAGGGCAAACATAGCGCTTATAATAATACATATAATAGTGATATGTGAAGTGTATATTTGTGACAAAAATTACTTCTCACTATTTATAAAGAACATATATCAGTTCATAGAAACATTCAGTGTTCCAATCTTTAAAATGTTGTTACTCTTGCAAGAAAGATGATGTAGCTGTAGCATACAGAGTGATTTAGCACACACGACACCCAGGAATGTGCATCGAACCCCAGGCGAAGGGGAATGGTTACTCTTAGGCCCCATACTCACGACCAAACATGTCTGCTGAAACTGGTCCGCGGACCAGTTTCAGCGGACATGTTCGTTCGTGTGTAGGCAGTAACGGACAGGATTCCAGCAAACATTCGTCGGCCAGACCGTTTTCCAACGAACAACTGTTTCCTGGTCTTGCTTTAAAACAGTCTGCTGGAATCGTGTCCGTCAGACATGTTCGGTCGTCTGTACACAAAAGCAGCGTACAAAAACCCCGCGCATGCTCAGTCCAAATGAGGAGACGGGAGCGCTCGTTCAGGTAAAACTCGCGTTTGTTTGGGATATGGCACATTCGTCATTAGAAACCTTTTATTCTAGCAAGAGAACAATGTCTTAAAAAGGCGCACTAAACCACAGTTTCTTGCCTCGTTTTATTAATTCTTCTCTTGCTATAATAACCCCGTTCTCTTGCTGATGCAATTTCAATAGAGTTGTCCCATACTGAAATGTCAATTTCTTGCTTGTGATGTAATCTTTTAATAATGTTTTCTATGCCAGACGTGTGTTTTGGTTGGTGGTCCTCCATAATTTATTGTAGTCATTTTTGTAAAGGAATGTGCATCTTTTTAATTTTTTATGTTGTTTCTAGTTATGTCACCATTTTTTTTTTTTTTTTTTACATGTTTTTTTTTGTTTATTTTTTTTGTTTTTTTTTTGTGTTTCATTTGAGAATATTGAACCATATTGGCACACCAAATGTCCCCCCCCCCCCCCAAGGAGTGTGTCCTTTGTAAATGACACATTGTATATTTATTAAAGGTTTGCTGCCTAATAATCCCCACAGTATAACAAACAATAGACATGTTTTCAAATGAAAGCAAAAAGCCTTTTATTTTGGCAAATGTCATCCCAAAAATTAAACAGAACGGCAGCACTAGAATCGATAGCAAACTATATGCAAACTGGCATTTCCAACATGGTGAAGGAGAAACTTCCAAGCCTCAGGAGCCAAACACAAAAATATGAAGCAGCAGCACAGAAACAAAGGAACCCAAACTGTGGTAGTCCAAACAAGATGTCCTTTATGTGGAAGGAAATGGAAGGCAGAAAATCAACGTTTCCTCCTCTTTCCAACCTTCCCTCCAGGCAGCCTTCCAGCGGATCTAACACGGGGTCTTGCAGGTGGGGTCGATGTGGCAGCAGGAGGATGGTGTTCCGCAAGCCGGGCCGGGTCACATAGCCCAGTGTCTGGGGTCAGCAGGCCCTTCTGCATCCACCAAAGGACCTGGTTCATCAGGGCCTTTGCCAGTCTTCTCTGGTCCTCCTCCCCTTCATTCAAATCATGTGCCAAGGAGGCACTGAAGGCCTCTGTGGGGTTGAGGGGGGCCCTCATGATGGCGCTTGCCTCCTGTATCATGCGGAGGCTTGCCTCCTCCACAGGCCTCAACTGCCTCCTTCGGCCTGATGGCCTCACCTGGGGGGGAGAAGACTGGCTGGTGGTGGTTCTCCTGGCCGGGGGGACCTGCTGCAGGCCACTGGGCCCAGCCTCCTCCTGGCTGCCACTGACCCCGGCCTCCTCCTGGCTGCCACTGACCCCGGCCTCCTCCTGGCTGCCACTGACCCCGGCCTCCTCCTGGCTGACAGACACCTGAGGATCTGCCACCTCCTGGCTGATCTCTTCTTCCTGTGTGGGAAAAAAATGACATTTTTTACAATTTCGCTAAATAAAACCACACTCATTTTCATGTTTTTCGTTTAGTATTTTCTGTTCATTATTACTTGAATACACTCTACTTCTGACCCCTGCAGTTGTCATCCCTGACACCTATTTGTCTGTACACCTTTTTTTTTGCTTTTTCCCAGCTTGGCTTTTCTTTTACAATATCAAATCATTAATCCACCAAGAATTATTTACGCCAGAAATATAGAGGAAACTACTATACCTCCTCATCGAAGGGTGGCAGATCTGCATCTCTGTCAGCCAGGCCCTCTTCCTCCGACTCTGCAGGGCTGTGGTCATCTGGGGAATGTCCGCTGGAAGGTAGCATGGAGGAAAGGTTGGAAGAAAGACTCGACATCGTTTTCCTGCCTTCCATTTCGTCCCGCAAAAAAGCCATCTGTTTGTAATACCACAGTTTGGGTTCCTTTGCTTGTGTTGCTGCTGCTCCCGATTTTTTGCTTTTATTAGCTTTGTATGCTCTCCTGTATGTGCTTCTGAGGTTGGCAAGTTTATCCTTCACCATGTTGGCAGTGCATCCTGGCACCCATGTTTGCATATAGTTTGCTAGCTCTTCTAGTGCTGCCGCTCGTACATCTTTATTACAATATAAAGAGTGCTTGGAATTCCACAGGATGGGCGTGTCCTGATATTTTTGGAGTAAGGCCTCTATAGCTTCCTTGGTTTGTAGTTGGTCCATTTCCCTTTTAGAAAAATGATATTTCTTTTTGAGTCTAGATTCGCAAAACATAAACCAAAGAAAAATAAATATTCAAAAGGATCAGCGTTGACCTTGATATAATATGTGTCTTCAAATTTATTACCTATATCTAATTACAAACACAGTCTCTCTTGTTGTAAAAATGATTGTCAGCTCGGCCGCATTGGTTGTACCAAACATTGATTTGCTAGATGCAGAGCCATTGTTAACATTGCAGTAAATATTTTTAATATAGAAAAATAAACAATGCTTACAAATGACAGTATTCATCTAGGCACTCTTTCATGTGTAAATCTCATGCCCCTGACAATGGATGAGATAAAAGACACTTCCTAATGACCTCTGTACAACCAACACTTGATCAATACTTTGCCTGATCTGAATACACCATTCAAAAACTTGTCAATGAGGTACAGCATTGTTCATATCTCTATTTTGTGAGTTGTCCAAAAGCATTTGGATACCAAAATAACATTGTGGTACCCCATAGACAGAATAGCTTAAAAAGGGTGCAACCAACAGCCCAAACCCCCATCCCATGTGTCTACATTTTCCAGGCCTCTGCTGATCCCATTTTTAATTTCCTTACCTTCCTGTCTCTCGCTCCTCGTTTCTCACGCTCGCCTAATTACCGCGTAAGATGCGTAATCACGGCGTGCACCTTTTAAACACTCCGCGTATTTATTAAACCCCGCCCTCGTCACCTTTGCTAGGCCCCTAATCAATGAGTTTAGGAAATATGGCGTTAACTGTGTATGTTCTGGATGCGCTCGAAGATTCTCCGCGTAACCTACGTAAACACGTTGTTTGCATTCTATACACTCCGCGTATGTATTAAACGCCGCCCTCTTCTCCGCCCATGGCGTAACAAATCATCTTTTCCCCGCCCATAATCTCTGTGGGAAAGGAAAGATGGCAATGTCACACGAGCGGGCACGATGCTCTCATGCCACAAGTGAAGGGACAGAGGCAGGGACGTCCCGATCAAGGCCAAGAAGATACAAAGCCACTAATATGCGGTTCCAGGAAATGGTGGAGTTAGTTTACATCATGCGAAAGAAGGACTATGATGGTGAATTAGGGCCATACAAGACCCCTAACCGCCGAAAGGCACATATTATGGACAAGGTGGCGAGGAGAATGCAGAGGATGTTTGGGATCACCAGGTCCAAGGAACAGCTGAGGAAACGCTGGTCAGACTTAAAATTGAGGGAGCCACATCAGATGAAGAAAATACTTAAAATTCTGCGTAAAAGTAAGTAAATATATATTGGGGTTGGGGGGGGGGGGTGGGTGATTGTCTGCAATAATGTGTTGCCATGTATATTTCACCATCTGCCTCCTTGGCCTGCTTGTAATTTTAAAAACATGTTGTCATTTATTTTTTAGGACATAAATAACTACATATTTACAAATAGTGTTCTTAGTAAACCACGTAACATCACATAGTTTCTCAGAAAGGCTCGGTTATTCCAGGAACAACACACCTGGACATGACTCACTGGCCAAAAACTTTGTTGGTAAACATTGTGTAAAAGCTAGTTCTAAAAAAATAAAATAGGAGAATGGGAAAGGCAAACAGGATTCATTCTAAAAACAGTGGTAATAAAGCAAATGTTTTCACAGCTGCAATGCAGAGCACCTGTGTCTCCCCAAAACAAAAATGTGTTTTGGTAGGGTCTCCCAGAAATACTGTTTAGGGGGGACATCCATGTGTGTCACTTTGCTAAAAAGGGGCAGGATCAGAGCTTGCCATAGAAGTAATTCCAAAATGTAGGTTTGGTGAAATATAAAAGTCACTAAATGAAAGCCTCTTCTAAGCAATGTGTGCGATTTATGCTCTCCAATATCTGTGTGCTGATGAGTCTACATTTTTTTGGGGTTATTTAAGGGGAAAGAAGTCGCCAGCATTTGGAGGAGGCAGAGAGGGCCAGACAAGGCCAAAATCTTCCATCTCAACATATGGAGGAGGAGGAGGATGTGGAAGGAGAAGAGGATGTGGAAGGAGAAGAGGATGTGGAAGGAGAAGAGGATGTGGAAGGAGAGGAGGAAGGAAGAAAGGAGGAAGGAAGAGAGGAGGAAGAAGTAATTTTGGACTTAGAATTTATAGCAGATGAAGGGCAAGTGGCGGAAGAACAATTTGGCGAATTGAAAGAAGGTGGATTGATGGATGAAGGAGGAGTCGAAGATGATGGGGAAGTGGTGGAAGAAGGAGGAGTGATAGAAGATGATGGGGAGGTGGTGGAAGAAGGAGGAGTGATAGAAGATGTCGAAGAGGTGGAAAGGAGAAGCCCATCAGGTCAGTGTCACCCTAGCTTGATTAAAAAAAACATATGTAGATAGGCCTCATCGAAAAATAATTTTCGAAATGACCATTTTTTTTATTTTTTTAGGGGAGGAGGATGGTGTGCCAATATTTTCACGTGCAAGTGCTGCTATAATTATTCAGCAGGTAATGGAGTGCAGCACTGAAATGCACAATATGCGTGAAAGGATGGTTGTCATGGAAGAGAATTTAACAAATGTCCTTTTGGAATGCTGCACGGAAATGGACAATATGCGGCAAAGAATGATGGTCATCGAATCTAATTTTAAAAATATTATTGACATGATGGGCCGTGTCAAAGACTGAAACACCCCCCGCCCATCCCCCGCCCCCACAAACATTTTTACTGTTTTAATAATGAATACGCCAAAATTTGAAGATACACACACAGTGTGCCAACATGTGCTATCTGCCATCACAGAATATCTAGTGTCTGTGCTTTGTGGGTCCAACCCCCTCCTCCATCCTCAAGTAGTTGAGAGGAAGGGTTTGCTCCCACAAAACACAGACATTGATCACCCATGATGTCAGATAGCACATGTGGCCATTTGTCTGTTGAACCAATGACATTTGGCGAGTTTGCACTGAATGTGTGTATCTTCAAATTTTGGCGTGTTCCAGTGTGAAAGCACACCATGACTGACTGCTGTTGTGAGTTTTTATATTTTTATAATTGTATTTTTTTACTTTTTGACCATGTTGAACATTTTTGGATACTATAAAGTTTAGACCATAAAGAATAAACACCTAAAAAATATTAAAAAGATATATATATAGAATTATAAATCTCTCTAATCACTGAATTTAGTGAAGTCGAGATTTGACTCCTAAATCTCCACAACAAATATTCGTATTGAAAAACACACCAAAAAAAAAAAAAATTTTAACAAAATTTTGGTTTTTGTGCATAAAAAATATGCCGAGAATAAAAAATACTAAGGCGGTAAACACCCCACCCAAAATATTCTATATATATATATATATATATATGTAAACAATAAATCTAACTATATTTGATAAACAAAAATGTGAACTTGTTAAAAAATGTATAATCTGCATAATATTTTTTGTTTAATTACCTGAAAAAAAAAAAAAAAAAATTGTAGACTCCTAAGTACAAAAGCAGGGAGTAATGAAAAAAATCTAAAATAATTTTTGGGGTCATGAACAAGCAAAAATTAAAAAACTTGACCTCCAAAATTTAAAATGGAGTTGCTTCTTATTTCTAGACTCAATACCCTGTTTGTAGATGAGTGAATACTGTGCAAAATGTGGTTATTTACTAAAAGTGGAGAAATCAATTATGCAGTAAAATTGCAGAAGTTACTTAGAGAACCAGGAAGACAGATAAAAAGAGAAAAAGCATTAATGACAAACAACTGTATAAAGTCCAATGGTCTAATTATTTATTATTTGTGAGAATATTCCTTTCTTTGGGGGCCGAATTAGAAAGAAATATGATCTGGCATAGCAATGGCCCCCAGACCCATGAAGTACTCAACATATTTGTCGCGTACCTCACGAGCTGATTGGGGGGCCAAGCCAGCGCGACCAGTGTCCAGCCCGGGAAGGGGATCTGAGGGTAGTCTTGCCTCAGAACCGATGTCGGGTAGGTACGTCTGGGAGTGCCTGCGTAAAAAGTTGTGCAAAATGCAGCAGGCAAATACAACGGTGTCCAATTTATATTCCGCCAGATGTATCGATGTCCTGAACAGGCGGAACCGGTTGGTGAGTATCCCAAAGGCATTCTCGACTACCCTCCGAGCCCTGGCCAACCGAAAATTAAACACACTCCTCTCTGAGGTGAGGGTCCTCTGGGGAAAAGGCCGCATGAGGTGAGGACCAAGCCCGAAAGCCTCGTCCGCTAGGAACACAAACGGAAGTCCTTCCACATTATCTTCATCTGGTGGCAATGCCAGACCACCAGCTTGGAGACGATCATAGAAATCAGTCCGTGCGAACACTCCCCCATCAGACATCCGGCCATTCTTCCCCACGTCCACATATAGAAACTCATACTGTGCCGACACCACCGCCATCAACACAATACTATGATAACCCTTGTAATTATAATAGTAGGACCCCGAGTGGGGTGGGGGCACAATGCGGACGTGTTTCCCATCTATTGCTCCACCGCAGTTTGGAAAATCCCACCGCTGGGCAAATTGGGAAGCCACAGACTGCCATTCCTGTGGTGTGGAGGGTAGCTGTGGGGACAAACAAAAAAAGAGATTTAGTACTTTGTAACAAAAACATCCTACAAGCATCCTTGTGACACTTCACAGTATTAAAATTGCATTACAAAAATGTGCATGGAGAATTTGGGAAATGAAATATATAGGGCCACTTCATTAAGAGACTCCACAGCCCTCTGATGGGGACAATAAAAGTTTGAAGGGGGGGGGGACACAAAAACCAAAAAGTCCTTTTTTTAAAAATGGCAAGGTGGGTTTGTCACTAGGATAGCATGCTGGACAGGTTAATATTGGGTAAGGGACAAATATGCAGGTAGGCCAAGAATAAAACATGTAAAGCTTATATCAACATGCATAGGGAGAAAAGGGAACGTTAGTTAAACACACAGCATATCTGGGAAATGAAAAATAAAGTTAGTTAGCAAAATTATTACAGCCATGAAACTTACCTTAATATACTCCTCATGCAGAACTTTGATGATGGCAGCACACGTGTCCGGTATGATGACCCCAAGCGCCTGCGGAGAGATGCCTGTCGAGAACTTGAGGTCCTGCAGGCTCCTCCCAGTCGCCAGGTACCGCAACGTGGCAATAAGCCTCTGCTCGGCCGTGATGGCTTGGCGCATCACAGTGTCCTGCCTCGTGATATAGGGGGACAGAAGATCCAGCAGACTGTTGAATACGGGGTCCGTCATGCGGAGAAAATTCCTAAAGTCATTAGGATTATTCTCCTGGATTTCCCTAAGCAGAGGCATATGTGAGAACTGGTCACGCTGGCGCAACCAATTCTTGGTCCAGAAACGCCTCCGCCCCCTGTTTCTGGCCAAAGTACTGGAATAATGAACATATCCAGCAGCCATCCCATAAACAGCACCAACTCGCGAAAATTGACGCTGCTGCTCCATCATGGCTTCAAACCGGCCGGCTGGTCAGTCAAGAACACACTCAAACAGAAAGCACTCGCAAATCCAGCACTACCTGCGACGAACGCGTGACAAACAGATACGAGCGCACAGGATGCAACTGCAAAAGCAGAAACAACCTGCTAGCCTATAGCCGAATGACAACTACGATCCCGCAAGCACACGCACTGAACCCGTGAATACACGCTGTCAAAGCCTGGAGACCGAGAAGCGCGAATCAGCTCTAACCAAACCTTCACTAACACGAGCAAACCCGTAACTAGCAAAAGAGGAACAGAGGGCGGCGCCATTAAGTTTGGTCTTCCCCTTTATAGTGACGTCGTACGTGGTTTACGTGCACGCGTTCCGGTACGACGGGAATTTGGTCCGCTGGTGTGTACAAGCCAGCGGAACAAAACAAAAATCAGCCTTGTACGCCGGAAACTGTCCGGCAGACAGTTTTCAGCGCACGGATCCGGTCGTGAGTACAAGGCCTTACACACCATCAAACCAAAATCCCCGCGTACAGTATACACGGTGACGTGGCCGCGCCGTCGCCGATGACGCGGCGACGTGCGCGACCCTGGAAGGTCAATGCTTCCACGCATGCGCCGAATCACTTTGACGCATGCGAGGGCTTTCGGCCGAGCGGACATGTCCGGTAAGTCATACAGACAACCGAACATGTCCGACGGACAGGCTTCCAGCGGACATGTTTCTTAGCATGCTAAGAAACATTTGTCCGCTGGAAACCTGTCCTATTGTCCGGTCGGACGAACAGACGACCGAACATGTCCGCTGAAACTGGTCTGCGGACCAGTTTCAGCAGACATGTTTGGTCGTGTGTACGAGGCCTAGCCCCGTATTGTGGACACACACGCCAACGGCGGTGGGTCAACCAGGCAAAAGACGGTCCTCACGGGCACAATCTCCAGACGAAACTCCTGTAGGGGGAATGCTGTACACCTGCGTCCATGTCAAAGAAGCTAGTGATGGTACGGGGTATAAACCATAATAGAGAGGGTCTCAGCAAGACAAGGTTGTTGGTATCCAGAAACCAGCATAGATCATGGAGAAAAACAAAAAAGACCTAAACATAGTGCAGATAAATCGGGTTTATAAATCGATAAAAAGGGTTTGGTTTAAAAAAAATATATATTTGAATAAAAAACAGTAAAAGGAACGTACAAGCACCATATAAGGTGCATGTATATAGTGATCACAAAAATCGAGCAAGGCGTAGCGTATAAAAAGCTTAGCAGGCTATGTACTCAACATGTTTCGTACATCGACTGGGGCAGTTGACTTATAGAAGTATGTACTGTTCAGTAGTGACTATACTGCTTCAAAACCAGGTCCTAACCACTGTTTCTTATAGAAGGTCTTCCACTAAAGCAGACATTCTTTATTTAAAAATATTGATGCATTAGCCTGTTTTAAGTGGGCATTATCTGTAAAAACAGATGTAATATAGTGTTTATTACATATTGTATTATATTACTATGGCCTTGCATATAAATACATTTTCTTGGCCCACCTCATGTTCAGCCCCTGAACCCACAGGTCCACCTTTTTCTTGAGCAATAAAAGAGTAGCATCTTCCCCAAGAACTGTTCCCTTTTTTTGGTCCTTGCTCCAGGCCACCTGTCCTTTGGTCATGAAAGCAATAAAACAAGGTTGCAGCATAGAATTTTGAGAGTATTCAAGGTCCAAGGTCAACGTGGAGGTGTCTTGGGCCGCTTGGTCAAGAGATCAAGAGTTTTTTTATAAAATACATATGAAGAGCTATATCACAACAAGATTGAAAAGGATTCTATTCTTTGATATTTTAGTCCCCAAAGCCTCAGGGGCTTTCAGGCTTATGTTGGACTTGAAAAAATGTAACGTCTTCATCGATGCAAATTTTTTTTTAAGATGGAGTCTCTAATAGCAATGATGGTAGTGGTCCAGTAGGGAGACTGGTTGACGTTGGTCACTTGGCTGATGCCTATCTGTGCATACTGATATGGCCAGGTCATCAAAAATATCTTCGGTTTGTGGTGGCAGGCCATCATTATCAGTTCAAATGTCTGCCCTTTCGAAATTGCATGACACCAAGGGTCTTTCCAAAAATCCTCCTTTCTGTAATAGCATGTATTCGCTCATCAGAAATAACAGTTTTTCATTATTTAGACGACAAATATCATAAGCCTTTCATATAGGGCAAATTTATGTGCCCAACCGCACGATAGCCAACATGGTTTGTTGTATTGTAAAGATCACAAAGACATCAACTATGTCTGCAAGGGATTGCATGGTCCTCTTAGGCCCCATACACACGATAGAATTTATCCGCGAATACGGTCCAGCGGACCGTTTCCACGGATAAATCCTCTCGAGGATTTCAGCAGATTTTAATGCGATGGAGTGTACTCACCATTGCATTGAAATCCGTGCCGAAATCCTCTGGCGATGACGTGTCGCGCCGTCGCCGCGATTATGACGCGGCGACGTGCGCGACGCTGTCATATAAGGAATTCCACGCATGCGTCGAATCATTACGACGCATGCGGGGGATCCCTTCAGACGGATGGATCCGGTGAGTCTGTACAGACCAGCGGATCCATCCGTTGGGATGGACTCCAGCAGATGGATATGTTGTGCATGTCAGCAAATATTCGATCTGCTGGAATTCATCCCAGGGGAGATATATCCGCGGAAAAAGATCCGCTGGCATGTACACACCATAGGATCTATCCGCTGAAACCCATTTGCTGGGATTTATCTGCGGATGGATTCTATGGTGTGTACGGGGCCTCAGGGATGTTCATGACAACCAACGCAATTGTGCCCTGGGCCAGATGGTACATGAGAGCTATTCAAGTAGTCTTTACGAATCAATGGGACGGAGTATTCTTGGAACAAATATTTGTCTGCCTTCACAAATTTTCCAGGATCTGCAATGGTGGACATTGCTAGCTAACCTCTCTCTGAGCATGTTACTCAGCACTGGGGACTGGATTATTCTTCTGTCAGATGCCAGTTTCCAGGGCTGGGGGACTTACTGCCTGGCACAACAAATGCAAGGCCGATAGGGTGCTCTGGAGAAAATTCTATTTTTTTGGAAATAAAGGCAATCTATCATGTGCTGTTAGCATTTCAGGACCTTATCCAAAGATATCATGTAAAAATACTCCTAAAAAATAAAGCAGCCTAAGCACAGCAAGGAGGCACCAGGAGACTTCCCTTCTTACAGTTTTCAACCAAGATATTCCAGTGGGCATCAATACACTTGAAAGTCTTAAAGTGGAAGTAAAGTCCACTTTTTAACTTGTACCTGCAGGTAAGCCTATAATAAAGCTTACCTGTAGGTACAGTAAATATCTCCTAAACTTGCACTGTTTAGGAGATATTCACACAGCATATAGTCGGTGACCTCACCGGGGCATGCGTTCTGAAGGCATGGGAAACCCATGCCATTCCATCAGAGCTTTGTGCCGGAGTTTGTGTGCACATGTGTGGGAGTGATGTCATTGCAGCCCCAGCTATTCATAGGGCCAGAGTTTGTGATCCCAAAAAGAAGAGTGAGTAAAGATGGAAGCCGGGAGCCGTGAAAGCTCTTTGCTGCAGGTCTCCGTTTCCAGGTAAGTCTGGCATAATGTGCTAGTATGCAGTAAATACTAGTACATTATGACTTAAACCTGCAGGGGGGCCCACATTTAGTATTTTTCTGTTTTTTTTGCTACTGCTTTAACAGAGATCTACTTGCCGGGGGAGCAAAACCTGTTTCCCAGCACCAATAAGTGGGCACTCAACAAGAAATATTTGAAACCAATTTTTGCCTAGTGGGGGCACCAACTATCAATCTAATGATGACTTGATTGAATACCCAACTACGGTACCTATGTTTGCAGCGAGATACAAGTTCCAGGAACCAGTGGTTCAGAATGCGTTCACAATTTCTTGAAGTTTAATGTTAATTTACATCTTTCCTCCTGTTCCATTGATTTTGAGATCTTCTGAAGATTCAAGCAGTATGCAGCAGTATAAGCCTTACTAGCCAATAGCAATGATTCCCACTTCTCATAGAGATGGCAATGGTACCTCTAATAGTACTTCCAGTCAAGCTGGATTTTCTACAAGGTCAGTGGCAACATCCAAACCCAACCAGGCTACGTTTGATGGCGTGACTATTAAATCAGCTAGCATAGAAGTTTACGGATTCTCGACAGCCGTGGTAAATACCTTGTTACCTTGGAAAACCTGCATTCGATCAGTGCATGCAGCCAATAGGCTGCAGCACTGATCAATGTATTTTGTTGGTCAGACACAGCGGGGGGGAATTTTCCCATCCACCTTGAATGTGTGGAAGGGTAAAATGGTTCGGCCATGTATGGTCAGCTTAAATCTGAGCCTATCATTTTCGGACTTTGCCATGGGATTGTGCCTTATGACACATGAGCATGAAATATGTATAAAATTATTTGTCTCAACATGCCAAATAATTTAAGATATGAGCCTAGTGTCTAGATGGTTTTTGAATTATCTTCTCGGGATATCTTTCATTCAACCTTACCATTTCCAACAGACAATGGGTGCTATACCTAGGTTGTAGCATGTGGTATGTTCAACCATGTGTTTTAGAATAAAACCGATGTGTTGAAAAACCCTATTGTTTTTTTGTTTTTTTTAATGGCTTTATAGAAATTCAGAGGGAAGATTTAAATGGTAACCTTCTGTGGAGAAGCAATTCAAAAAACAATTTGAAACAAACACAGTATGTTTTTTTAACACAAGGGTCACCCATATATTGCAGAAAAGAAGATTACACCTAGTAAAAAATATTATACATGGGGCTAACATATTTTTTTTTCCCATACAAAATATGTCTTTCCCAGAAGGTTCCAGATAATGATTTTACAACACACATCCTGTGTATTATAATAAAATATGTTATTAACACAACATTATTTACCCCAGTCATTTCCCAGTTGCCCATCATAATATACTGCTATGCTAACACATATATTCTTACCTCAAGAGGGCAAGTCTTAATCCCTTATATAATATGACCAACATTTCCACACTAAACATGATCATATATTAACTGTACTGTACAACACCCCCACAGCATTCCACAACAGGACATAATATATTGCTATTCTATCAAATACATAGTTCAAGTACATCCCAAAAGACTGGTCCGTGCTTCCCTTTCATAAAATATATCTCTTGAAGCTTATGTATGTCAGCATTTTGCTCCTGTAGATAACTCTATAAAATAGACAAAATGGAAGCATTTTATTGAAATAGCT
Source organism: Rana temporaria (assembly GCF_905171775.1). Lineage (NCBI taxonomy): Eukaryota > Metazoa > Chordata > Amphibia > Anura > Ranidae > Rana > Rana temporaria. The sequence goes on along the minus strand of NC_053493.1, from coordinate 337,629,137 downwards.
ACATATTTGTTTAATGAATATTTAACAGCATATCTTGTTAAAGCGATCACTAAAAATTTCTGTACGTTTCCAAACAGAAAATTATACAATTAGTATTGTTTAGACTTGCTGCCTAATCCAGGGTTTATCTGCATCTGTCAATCTTCTATGACACTCTGATTTCATTCACATGAAAGATAAATACCCCCCTCCTCTGATGCTTTCTTTTTAGTGCTGGAGGCATTAAGCAGTGATAGTCAAAAATGTGGTTTAGGTACACAAAGCCACAGGTTTTCATTGTGCACCATAACAACCTTCCAGCCTCCAGTATCCTAACAACCAATGATATCATCAGGAGGACGTGGGATGCCTGCACAGCATCCTTGTTTGCCCCTCTCGTTCAGCAGTGAAGGTCATATTAGCATAGTAAGGGAAAGAAACTAAAGCCCCGTACACACGACCGGTTTTCCTGCCAGGAGAACTGCCAAGAGAGCTTTTGGCCGTGAAAACCGGACATGTGTATGCTTCCTCACAGTTTTCCCGTCAGGAAAACTGCCAGGAATTCCGGCGGGAAACTAGAGAACCTGCTCTCTATTTTCCCGTCGGGATTCCCGTTTTTTTCCGCCAGATCTACTTGCCTATGGGAAAAACTGCGAGGCAGTGCCGATGGAGCATACACACAGCCGGGATTCCCAGCCAAAGCTCCATGGCAACTTTCCTGACGGGTTCTCGGCTTTCCCCCCCGGTTTACCGCCAAGAAAACCAAGCATGGGCTTTAGGGAGAAGGGAAACACTGGAATAAGAGACAGTACCAGTGTGCAAAGGTGTGTTTATTTTGGAAAAAGAAATCACCTCTAATGTTGGGTGTCCAACATGTGCAGATGTGGCTCCATTATGTAAGATTATTTTCTTAGTTTTTTACATTTTAGAACGGGGTGCCTTGAGATTGTGCAGGATTGTAAAGGGTGCCATGACTAAAAAAAGATTGAAAAACACTGCTCTACACTAATACGCACTTGCTAGGTTGGTGTAGCTAACCATAGAAGCTTATGGAGGGTTTTTCAGAACTCTGAGGACCTTCTTTATTGCAAATTGTTAGAAGGTGCCTAGACAATCTATCTTCCTTAGAACCAGCAGGTTAGGATTCAACAACACAGCAATCTACAACGTTGTAAATTGTACTAATTGTTAGCATGGGTGATATGTCACATTTCTAAAACAGTGTGTAAATAATCAATCTGCGCAATCCGATATTATCAATGAAATGTATTTTAAAAGTTGCTAACCAACACCCATAAGTGATTAAAACCTTAGTAAGCTAATATATATAAAACAGAATGATGTAGTGCAACTTACAAAAGATACCCCCATATAATAAAAGTAAAGAAAATGTGTAAAAAATATATATGTACTGAAAATAGTCCAATGAATATCTAAAAATATCAAAGGAAAAGAAAATTATATCCACTCCAATATCCACTGCCAATACTATAGCCATGAATTGCGTGTCTGTCATATACAATCACAGGATCCTTAGACGCAGAGATGATCATGGAATAATGCCATATACACAAAAACCTTGTTCTATACGTGCGTTACGTCCAAACCTCAGAAGAACCTGGAAGAAACGCCAGGGGAACATGTCAGCCCCCTCAGCAGTGAACAGGTGCTGCTGAGGGGGCTTTGTTCTAAGGTAAGTATTTCTCAGTAGGGGCTCCATCTCTGCATCTAAGGATTCTGTGATTGTATAGGACAGACACGCGATTCATGGTTAGCACTGCCTATAGTGTAATTTGTGTAAGTGCAATACTATACCTTTTTCAAAATAAATGTGAAGTTTTAACCACTTAAAGGGTCACTAAAGGAAAGGTTTTTTTTTGCTGAAATTACTGTTTACAGGGTATAGAGACATAAAAGTTAATTGATTCCTTTTAAAAATGATTAAAAATAGATAAAAATCAATCATATAATGTGCCTCTAGTTTCACTTTCGGTTTTAAACTGGTTTCATGTTTCTGTGAAGTAAAGAGACCCACAGAACAAAAACAAACAAATCCAGGGCAGTGTTTTGTTTTTAAAGTGAATCTGATTGGTTCTGTTAAGTTTTAGACACACAGTAATGACAGCTTAGACCACAGTGAAAAGCTCCCAGTACTGTGTTTATAAGGAGCCAGACAAGCAGGAAGTGTGGAGATCACAGCAGAATTACAGCTACTTCAAAGCAAAAATGAACAATGAGGACATGAAACCAGTACTGCAGTAAGGTAAAGGAAGCTATTTAGCTTAAAAAATGTTTTCCTTTAGTGATCCTTTAAGACCCGGACCAATATGCAGGTAAAGAACCAGGCCCCTTTTTGCGATTCGTCACTGTGTTGCTTTAACTGACAATTGCGCGGTCGTGCAACGTGGCTCCCAAACAAAATTGGCGTCCTTTTTTTCCCACAAATAGAGCTTTTTATTTTTTGCGCTATAAACAAAAATAGAGCGACAATTTTGAAAAAACTTTTTGCTATAATAAATATCCCCCAGAAATATATAAAAAAACTATTTTTTTCCTCAGTTTAGGCCGATACATATTGTTCTACCTATTTTTGGTAAAAAAAAATCGCAATAATCGTTTATCGATTGGTTTGCGAAAAATTTATAGCGTTTATAAAATAGGGGATAGTTTTATTGCAATTTTATTAATAATTTTTTTTTTACTACTAATGGCGGCGATAAGCAATTTTTTTCGTGGCTGCGACATTATGACGGACACATTTGACAATTTTGACACATTTTTGGGACCATTGTCATTTTCACAGCAAAAAGTGTTATAAAAAATGCATTGTTTACTGTGAAAATGACAATTGCAGTTTGGGAGTTAACCCTTAGGAGGCGCTGAAGGGGTTAAGTGGGACCTCATATGTGTTTCTAACTGTAGGGGGGCGGGCTGGACATGTGACGTCATTGATCGCCTTTCCACATATCAGGGAACAGACGATCAATGACAGCACCACTGTTTACACACACCTCTCCCCGTTCTTCAGCTCCTGTGACCGATCGCAGGACTCCGGCGGCGATCGGGTCCGTGGGTCCCACGGTCACGGAGATTCGGACTGGTTTGCGTGTGCGACCCACGGCTGGGCATTTAACAATCACGTACATGTACGTGATTGTGCCGAGCCGTGCCATTCTGCCGACGCATATCGGCATTAGGCGGTCCCTAAGTGGTTAAACGGAGAGCACTAGATCTGTGTGCTTTTTCTTCCTGCATGTATGCTGTGGGGATTGGAAATCTAATAATCCATCCATCCAAGTAAGAGGCATTTGACGCAGCAGCAGTTTGTCTTCATCCCCAGAGAAGGAAAAACATGTGGTGGGACCTACTGGTAATGCAGGGGTCATGACAGTGAGGTGAGAGGCTAATCTACAAGGTTGAAGGATTCACACTTTGCATTACATGTCACATTGGTGACTAGAGTGGATTCAAATTGGATAGCGTTTTATTTTTCTTGTTATTTTTGGATATACATTGGACTATTTTTTGTACATATATATTTTTTTCACAATTGTTTATCGTTTCCTTCTTTGATATTTTTCTCTATACATTGGATTATATATATACAATTTATTTATTTTTAGATTTTTTTTTACACAATCTTAACACAATTGTTTGCACTTTTATTATATTGTGGTAATTTTGTGTAAGTTGCGCTACATCATCATGTTGTATAGGATATGTCAAATTTAACACTCCTATTAGAATAAAATATTCTCTTTGCAAAGTTTATAATTATCTCCTCTGGTACTGTGATGGCACATTAAATCTAATATATAATGTGGCAATGGGCAATCCATTTCTTAAATCAATAAAATAGTTTCACAGTACCAGATTGAATGGCCATCATTCATGTCATTACCTATTAGACAACCACTACAGTTATCAACCATTTTCCATTAATGATGTCAGCTGAGTAGTTTGACTGATACATTTACTGCTATGCTTGGCATAAAGATTATTCTTCTCACATCCTAAAGGAAACTTGTCCCAAGAAAAATACAGAGACTGCAAATGCAGATTTAGACAATGTCTGTTTTACAGACATAATGACATCAATAGCTAAATCACTGGCCTGAACATGTAAATAAATATGTTTTGATTTTGCTGCCCCATGAACGCATTGAAGTCATGTGAAATCTCTGCAACAAGGACCAAGAAGGCTATGGACTTTCAAAACATCCCTATTTTATTGAAAACTAAACAAAGGTTTTTTTTTTGTTTTTAAAGTGAATAAAAAATTATATACACACTTGCGCCAACTGTGAAAAATTCCTCTAAGAATACTGTGATTTTTGCAGCTGCTGTTACAAACCTATTGGCTAACAATAATATATGATCCACTAGAGTAGTACTCTGTGAAAAAACAGCGCTTGCTTCGATAATCAGCAACAATACAGTACTTCTATAAATGACAACAATGTGATGTGTTCAAATAATCCAAATGTGCTTAATTGTACACACAGTTATTGATCAAAAAAGTGAACAAAGCTTATTCCATTTGAATCCAGACAGACTTAAAAGTAAAATTCCATTCCAGAATAGATACTATATTTATTGGCGTATAACCAGTGGCGGCTGGTGCTCAAAATTTTTTGGGGGGGGGCGCAAAAAAAAAATTGCAGCCTCACTGTGCCCATCAAATGCAGCCACTGTGCCATCAATTGTCACCACTGTGCCATGCCATCAAACACAGCCACTGTGGCATCAATTGTCACCACTGTGCCATGCCATCAAACGCAGCCACTGTGCCATGCCATCAAACGCAGCCACTGTGCCATCAATTGTCACCACTGTGCCATGCCATCAAACGCAACCACTGTGCCATCAATTGTCACCACTGTGCCATGCCATCAAACGCAGCCACTGTTCCATCAATTATCACCACTGTGCCATGCCATCAAATGCAGTCACTATGCCATCAATTCGCAACACTGTGCCATGTCATCAAAACGCAGTCACTGTGCCATGCCATCAAACGCAGCCACTGTGCCATGCCATCAAACACAATCACTGTGCCATGCCATTAAACAGCCACTGTGCCATCAATTGTCACCACTGTGCCATGACATCAAACACAGCCACTGTGCCCCTCAATTGTCGCCACTGTGCCAATTGTCACCACTGTGCCCTTTAATTGTCACCACTGTGCCCATTGTTGCCACTGTGCGTGTCACTGTGCCCTTTAATTGTTACCACTGTGCCCATTGTCACCACTGTGCCCTTTGTCACCACTGTGCTCATTGTTGCCACTGTTCATGTCACTGTGCCCTTTAATTGATGCCACTGTGCCCTTTGTTGCCACTGTGCCCTTTGTCACCACTGTACCCATTGATGCCATGCCACTGTGCCCTTTGTCGCCTCTGTGCCCATTGTCGCCGCTGTGCCCTGTAAAATGCACTTACCTTTCTGCTTGTCCTCTCCCGCCCTCGATGACGCTTCAGCCAATCAGGTTACCGATAACCAGAATCGGTGAACCTGATTGGCTGAGACGGCTGTCAGTCTTATCCAAGGAACGCACCCCCCGTATGTTCCGAGGATAAGACATCCGGGAGCCGAGGGCTGTACTCGGAAAGCCTATCAGAGCCGCTGGCTCTGATAGGCACTTTCGCACAGCCAACCAGCTGCCGTTATTCAGGTGGTCGGCGCTCAATGTTGGGCCACCTGAAAATTACTACAGAAGGGGGGGGCGGCGCCCTGGCGCCCCCTATGGACGGGCCGCCACTGCATATAACACTCACTTTTTTCACCCTGCATATCGTTTGCAAATGGTGTGTGCCTGTTATACACCGATACTGCAATTTGGGCTGCCTCCGAGAGAACGTGGGAGGGGGGCGGGACAAGCGCCATCAGATTACATACAGCGAGAATCTCCTGTTTACTCAGCAGCCTCTGTAATAGGAAGTCCCGTCGCCTGGGCCTGCATTGGACCACTGTTCTGTCTATCATAGAAGCCGGGCGGGACTTTGCATTAAAGAGGCCGCCGAGTAAACAGGAGTTGTATGTAATCTGATGGCGCTCATCCTGCCGCCCTCCATGAGATGGGCAATGATCAGGCTGCATTCATGCCAATGGGAATGCTGCAGATGGGCATTGATTAAGCTGCATTGATGGGCAATGGTGAGGCTGCAGCTGGGCACTGATCAAACTGCATTGATGGGCAATTGTGAAGCTGCAGATGGGCATTGATCAGGCTGCATTGATGGGAACTGACCTTTATTTTGCTTCAAAGTTCTTTATTACATTTTATTTTCCTGAAAGGAAGGTGCGTGTTATACACCTGTGTGTGTAATATGCCGATAAATACGGTATATCCAGGGATGGACTGGCCATTGGGAGTACAGGGAATTTCCCGGTGGGCCGATGGCTCAGTGGGCCGGCTTCAGTGACAGCGGACCGCTGCCCCTGTCCGCTCCTCTGTCTCTCCCTTCCCGCAGCGTTTACCTGGGGGAACAGAGAAGCATGGGGGAGGGGACAGATAGCTGACTCAACAGCTATGGCCTGGGAGTTTCTCACTTCTGCCTAATCTTGTCCCATAAAAGGGGGGGGGGGGCACCAAACTGATTCTTTGCCCCAGGTGAAATAATGTCTAGCTTCCCCACTGGTACTGCCTATAAGAGTACCAGTATCTAATAAAGTAGAACGGCTAGTGGCTAGTGAAGGGGGGGGGGTGCGGGACTTGTTCGGCCGCCATGGGAGAGACCTGTCAAAGTGGGCCAGTCTGGATGAAGTCCAGGGCCAAATTTTTGTCCCAGTCCAGCCCTGGGTATATCTATTCATACAACTGTGCCATAAAGCACAGACGGGAGAGTGACACCACATTCTCTTAGACTTAACCACTTGGCGTCCAAACTATAACCGAAACACGGCTACAGTGTGGGCTTAAAGGGTCACTAAAGGAATTTTTTTTTTTAGCTAAATAGCTTCCTTTACCTTGCTGCAGTCCTGGTTTCATGTCCTCATTGTTCGTTTTTGCTTTCATGTTGCTGTAAATCCTCTCTGTTCTGGACACTTCCTGGTTGCCTGTTTCCTGATAACCACAGTACTGGGAGATTTCTCACGGTGGTCACTAATCAAGGAGGTGTGAGTAAAACGAAACTGGATTGGTGCTGAGGAGTTTTAGACAAAGTATCACTGCTCTCTATTGGCTGACTTCCCTCTAGTGGCTCTCTGTACATCAGAGAACCAGCAAACAACAGCAAAAACGAAACTACACTGCAGGCACATTATATGATTGTTTTTTTATCTATTTTTAATCATTTTTAAAAGGAATCAGTTAACTATTATGTCTCTATGCCCTGTAAACAGTTATTTCAGCAAAATTTTTTTTTTCCTTTAGTGACCCTTTAAAATGCCAGGAGGGCGTACATGGAAGTCCTTGGGACTCGACTGATCACTAATCGAGGTAAAGGGCCAATCACAGCGGGCCCTTTATCACATGATCAGCTGTCAGCCAATGACAGCTAATCACGGATGTAAACAGAAGCCGGCTATCAGTTTTTTATCCCCTCGCGCTGAAGGTGTGAAAAAAAACGAAGAAGGCCTTTAATTGGCTTTTGTTAGAAGGACATTAGTCCCCTTAGTGCCCATCAGTGCTGCTAATATGTGCCCTCCAGTGCTGCTAATCAGTGCCCACCAGTGCCATCTATCAGTGTTTATTGGTACTGCTAATCAGTGCTGCCAATCGGTGCCCATCACTGCCTCATCATCAGTGTCACTTATCAGTGTTGCCTATCAGTGTCCTATCAGTGTCCATCAGTTCCTACCTATCAGTGCCCATCGGTGCCACATATTAGTGCCACCTCATGCAGCCTATCAGTGCCCATCAGTGCCACTTATCAGTGCCCTTCAATGCCACCTATCAGTGCCCATCAGTGCCACTCATCAGTGCAGCCTCATCAGTGCCTCCTGATCAATGCCCACCAGTGCCGTCTCATCAATGCCCATCAGTGCCACCTATCAGTGCTGCCTCTTTTATGCCCATCAGTGCAACCTATCAGTGCCCATCAGTGCAACCTATCAGTGCCCATCAGTGCCACCTCATTAGTGCCCATCAGTGTTTATTATAGCAAAAAGTATAAAATATGGGGCCAGATCCTCAAAAGGGATACGCAGGCGTAACTGCTGTTACGCCGTCGTATCCCTGTTTCTAACTATGGAACTGATCCACAGAATCAGTTTTCCATAGTTAGGCAGAAGATCCGGCATGTGTAAGGGACTTACACTGCCGGATCCTAGGATGCAGTACCGCATCCGCCGCTGGGGGCATTTTGTGTCGAAATGCCGCCTCGGGTATGCAAATTAGCACTTACGGAGATCCACGAAGCTTTTAGCTTCGTTTTTTCTCCGTAAGTTTTAGTTTGCAAACGCAAAATTAGGGCTGCTTTTACAAAGTGTAAACTGTTTACACCTTGTAAAAACAGACCTTTCTGTCCAGCGACGCGATTTTTTTTTTGTTTTGAATTTTTTTTCGCGCCGTATCTTTTTTTTTTCCCGACGCAACTTTATTGACCCGTCGCAATCCACAAAGCTCGGCGTAACGTAATTTTGCGCTATGCACGTCGGGAAAATGACGTCACGAGCATGCGCAGTACGGCCGGCGCGGGAGCGCGCCTAATTTAAATGGGAATCGCCCCCATGAAAAGAGGAACGCCTTGCGCCGGCGGAATTTAAGTTACACAGCCAAAAATTAATAGGTAAGTGCTTTGTGGATCGGGCACTTAGGTAGAAATTTTAAGGCAGTGTAACTTAAATGGGAAAAATTAAGTTACGCCGGATCTTTGTGGATTACCCCCATGGTGTTTTTTTTCTAAATTGCCACTTTTTTGTTTATAGCGCAAAAAAAAAAAAAAAAAAAGCAGAGTGATCAAATAGCACCAACAGAAAGCTCTATTTGTGGGGAAATCAATTTTGTTTGGGTACAACATTGCACGACCGCTCAATTGTCAGTTAAAGCGACGCAGTGTCGTATCCAAAAAAAAGGAAGGGGGCAAATCCTTCCGGGGCTGAATTGGTAAACAATACAGTGGTGTCACCCTCCTTCCTGCAGCTTGCTGATTGGATAATGAAGAAGAAGCAACACGTTTATAAGTCTTCAACTGTGCACGCTCTGTTCTTTTTCCCTGTCAGCATTCTGTAGACTTTGATTGCCCCCTGTTGTTGCCACTTCTCCCAGTCTGAGTGCCGCTCTGTAGAGGAAAACAGTGGCTAATATCAGGACAAACTTAGGTACTTATGCAAATTAAATGTAAAAAGAAGGCATGTAACTGTACAGCTGCATTTTCCGATGATTCGATGCACCTGATATGGAGAACTTTTCCTAAGCCCCCAAGCCGGCCATGAGGACAGGTAAGTGTGTTTTAACTCCTATCTGGTGTGTAGCATGTTTGGGGGGGCAAGGGAACATGTGACAAGTGTGTGGGTCCACCAACATGTGAATGTTTTGTGTCATCCACAGGTATGCAGGAGGGAGCGGGGCCATCCGATGGCTGGGGGAGGAGCCACGCATGATGGCGCCGGTTAGCAGCTGAGCGCTGAGACTCTCGCTCCCCGACTCCATCATCGAGCAGATGGAGCTGATTAATGACTGAATGAGACCCAGACTCAGACTCAGACCTTTATAGTATTTTTAAACCTGCAGAAAGGTTCAGGTTGGGAAGGGGACATCAATTTCAGATTGTTGAAATAGCAGATTTTTTTAATTTTTGCTTTGGCAATAATTTATTTCCGTTCCATCTTTGCACCATAATATGCCTATTTTTATTCATTCTCTAAAATTGGATAATAATGATGAATCTGATGATGATGATGATTCTGGTTAAAATTAGATGTGCTTTGGAGTTTTAGCATTAACCTGATAGGTATGATGTCTAAAGTTCATTATGATTTTCTACAAAAGCAGCAGGTGAGAAAGCACCAAATTTTACAGTCAGTTAGAAGGTAACTTGCCACTTATTCTATACAAGATCCAGTCCTGCAACCCCTCCATGTTCTGACCTGCAGGTTTCATCCAGGTTGAATGGTGCCCATCCAGGCAGCCCAACTCTTTTTTTTTTTTTGTGACCTAGGGTGTCATACTGGCTTGGGTACACGGGTACACAGGAGAATGCTTTAGAAAACTGACAATTTTCTGCAGCATAGAGGACTGGCCACCTCTAATGCAAGGATGAATAGAAGGAAAAGACTGCTTATAATGTGATTTACCATAAGATGACTAGAAGAAAGGTATGTATAAAAATGTAATGGGGGTTTGGCAAAAATGGTAGTCCTGGGCTGAAAAAATGTCTGTTGAACAAAGATTTGTTGCTATATTCTGCTTTGGCTGAAAATATAGAGAAAGAGAAGGGTAACATTTTGGGGGTAAATACAAGAAATTGCAGCACAGAAACAGAAATACTGGTAAGTATATAGGCCCAAATTTACAAAGCACTTACGCCGACGTATAACACGTTACGCCGACGTAAGTGCCAATGTGCGCCGGCAAATGTGTGCGGCAGACCAACGAACCAACATGCGTCTAAAAACAGGATACACCCCACCGACGTAGCTTGCACAGGCCGGCGTAGGGTGGGCGCATATATGGGCTGGGCGCATGGTGCTGCTCCCATTGATTAGCCATTCAAACATGCAAATGAGGGAAATACGCAGATTCACGCATGTGCGTGTGCCCGGCGCATGCTACGCGAGATGCGTGTAAGTTGTATGTCCGGCGTAAAGTTATTCCCCATAAATGAGGTGCAACCCGGCAACAGACATGCACAGGTCTTTACCAGGGAACACAAGCCGGCGTATTTTGCGTTGGTCGTGTGTCTGGCTGGGCGTACGTTATGTTCACGGCGTACGTGGTGACACGGCGTAGCTTAGGCATTTGTGCCGGCGTGGTTGTGAGCAGGCGCAGGGGGGTGCTGTGCATGCGTCCACGTCACGGCGCATGCGCAGTTCGTACTACGTACCTGTCTGGCGCTCGGCCCATCATTTGCATGGGGTCACGCCCACTTCCACCTACGCCGGCGTGCGCCTTCGAAACCCAAGCCGCGCTGGTGCAGCGTTAGGAGCACTGGCTTGCTGAATGCAATGCTTGCCTCTCCGCGCTACGTTGGCGTGCCGTACGGTGTGTGCTCTTTGTGAATCTGGGCCATAATTCATATCATATTTTTTCCTTCTTTGACTGATGTTCTCTATTTAATGTGGATTACCATCAGAATGCAGTGAAAACAACTGGTCATTTACAATAACCTTATAACAAGTCAATGTGCATGAAGCCCATAATATTCAAAATATTGCAATCCATGTGAGTGGTATAGCAAAACCAATAAAGCATTCACAAAAATTTAATCAGAGCCTTGTTATATTCATTTAGAAAATGTTCCAAAACAGCATGAAAAAATATTTTTCATTAGTCCAACTTTTTATTTTATTTCTTTGGCAATTCAGATTCCCCTTAAAGCTGTAATTTTGCTTTTTTTGACAGTAATTTGACCAACTCTTGTCACAAAATCTGGATCAAAACATGTAACTATTGCCAATCTGATTTCAAAATATAAAATAATTCATTGTACAACAAATAAAATATATTTCAGCATGGGCTGAAATGTCTGTTTGTAATTCACAACAATGTATGGTGATGATATTACAGCAAATGTTACCATATTTTTGATGATATTCTATACTGTAAATGTTTATAAGGATGCAATTTTGAACGAGGTAAATAAACATATGCATTATCTGGTATACATGCTGTAACATATTATCTACAATAGCATGTTTTGGATTTCCAAAAAAAGCATTGGATATCATTACTAAATACTAATATGTTATTTATTATTTATTGAATGGGGCTTAGCCTTGCCTTTCTGGATCCCTGTGTTCGATTTCCACTAATATCTTAACTAAACAGTATTTGAATAATCTCTCTGTGACAGTTTGGGGCAGATACATGTACCTCCGCGCATTTTTCCGTCCGGCGTAGCGCATCTCAGATACACTACGCCGCCGTAACTTTCAGCAAATTTTCCGTATCCTGAAAGAATTTGCGCCGTACGTTACGGCGGCGTAGTGTAAATGTGTCGGCGTAAGGGCGCGCAATTCAAATAGCTAAGTTGTGGGCGTGTTTTATGTTAATACGTCTTGATCCGACGTAAATGACGTTTTTTCTGAACGGCGCATGCGCCGTCCGTGGGGGTATCCCAGTGCGCATGCTCCAAATTAACCCGCAACAAGCCAATGCTTTCGACGTGAACGTCATTCTACGATAAGCCCTATTCACGAACGTTTTACGCAAACTACGCACACAATTCAACGCTGGCCCGACGTTTTTTTTTGTGACTGCGACATTATGCGACATTATGGCGGACACTTCGGACAATTTTAACACATTTTTGGGACCATTGTCATTTTCAAAGCAAAACATGCATTTAAAATGCATTGTTTACTGTGAAAATGACAATTGCAGTTTGGGAGTTAACCACAAGGGGGCGCTGATGGGGTTATGTGTGACCTCATGTGTGTTTAAAACTGTAGGGGGGTGTGGCTGTAGGTGTGATGTCATCGATTGTGTATCCCTATAAAAGGCCACCGCCACAGTGAAGAACAGGGAAGCTGTGTTTACACACAGCTCTCCCCGTTCTTCAGCTCCGGGGACCGATCGCGGGTCTCAAGCAGTGATCGGGTATACGGTTGCTGCGGTCCCGGTCGCCGAGCTTCGGACCGGGTCGCGGGTGCGCGCCCACGGCTGGGTACTAGTAGGGGACGTACCTGTACGTGCATGTGCCCAGCCATGCCATTCTGCCGACGTAAATGTGCAGGAGGCGGTCCTTAAGTGGTTAAGCTAGTGCATTGTTGGTTCACTTACCTTTTCCTTCCATTTCCCTTCTAAATGTTTTTTTTCTTTGTTTGAATTTCTCACTTCCTGTTTCTCCTCAGTAAGCTTTCCACCATCATCTGAGCGGTGGAAAGTCATTTAGAACAGCTCACTGAACAGCTTCCTGAGGAGGAACAGGAAGTGAGAAATTCAGGGAAAAAAACATTTAGAAGGGAAATCGAAGGAAAAGGTAAGTGAACCAACAATGCACTAGCTTAAAGTAACCCATTTAGAAAATAAAAAACGAACCTTTACAACCCCTTTAACCCCTTCAGCACCCCCTACAGGTTAACCCCTTCACTGCCAGTGTAATTTTTACAGTAAACAGTGCATTTTTATAGCACTGGTCGCTGTAAAAATGACAATGGTCCCAAAATGGTGTCAAAAGTGTTCGATGTGTCCGTCACAATAAAAATCGCTGAGCGCCGCCATTACTAGTAAAAAATATATAATAATAAAAATGCCATAAACCAATCCCCTATTTTGTAGATGCTACAACTTTTGCGCAAATCAATCAATAAACGCTTATTGCAATGTTCTACCAAAAATATATAGGTCTATATGTATAGACCTAAACTGAGGAAAACAATATTTTTTTTTATATTTTTGGGGGATATTTATTATAGCAAAAAGTTTAAAATATTGCATTTTTTTCAAAATTGGCGCTCTATTTTTGTTTATAGCGCAAAAAATAAAAACCCCAGAGGTGATCAAATACCACCAAAAGAAAGCTCTATTTGTGGGGAAAAAGGGACATCAATTTTGTTTGGGAGCCATGTTGCACAACCGCACAATTGTCAGTTAAAGTGACGCAGTGTCGAATTGCAAAAAGTGGCCTGGGCTTTGGCCAGCCTAATGGTCCGGTGCTTAAGTAGTTAAATATATATGGTTGCAGAGGGAAGTGTGCCCTGCTCCGATCACTGCAATATAAAACTAGTAAAGGTAACAGAAGATATAAATATTTCTAGTTCATGCAGGAGTTTGCTTCACTTCTGATGGCTGAGAGCTATCACATGGTCAAAGTAAAGGCTAATTTTATGATGTTGGTAACAGAGTACCGAAGGTTATCAGGTCTTGCTATTGCATTGCAACAAGTATATATTTATACTTCTGTATGGCAACTGTTTTGTGCCTCCTTTGCTCTACATCAATTGATTTTTCAGCTTAGGTATAACACTAAAACATTTATAACATCAGATTGTGTAGCAACATATGGATTACTAAGGTTAGGTGAGGCTAAAAGAGTAATTTTCTTCACTGTTACTCCAATCTGCAAGCAGCTCACTTGTAAGTGAATGGAGCCAGGGTGGGTGAACTGTAAGTACACATTATATGATTTCATCAACAAAAAAGCACAAGCTTTGTAGGGACAGCAACAATGTAGACCCAGCCAGATTGCACAGATAATGTGGAAGTCTAAAACATATTATACATAGAGATATGTTACTAACATTCAGTAATATTATGCAGAGGTTTCCATGTGTCCTCCTTGGCAGCCCTGCTATCCTAGGCCATGGATTATTTTGATCATACAGAAAATCAGTCCTGACTAGCAGTTAAGAATAGGGATTTAAAATTCAATTATGTCACCAGCGCTAGAAAAATACAGATAAAGCAGCTATATATCAGCACTTCTTAGGGTATACAAATATATGTTTTATATACTATACAGTGCTGATCTGTTAAACTAAGAATAAATAAAGTGAAAATAAAAAAAATCAATAAGTAAGCAATCCACAAACTTGTGCATACACATCTAAAAACACCAAATAAAGTGTCCACGTGCAAACAAAAAGTCTCTTAAATATTTCACAATGTTATGCACTGTGCCATAAAAGTGCTGCTTAAGCTGTGCTCTTCAAAAGTGCTGTTGTGATTTTTAATAAAGTGAGATGGCTTTGCACTATGGCGGATCTTCCTTGTACTGGGAAAATATACACAACATTTGTTGGAGAGTATGTAAGCAGCTTGAATAGGCTGCAATGTAAGAAGGAGAGACATGACTGGCTTTATCATGAAATAAATGTATTATTTTAGAGACATAATAGTGACAAATATTTTTGAGTGCAGCAACACAGGACTAGTCCTCAAAGTATGGGACACAGAGCTGGATTTACTCTGCAGAAAACATTACACATTTTACAGAAACATTGTGTGTGGTGCATTTACAGTGTTGGAGCACTAGAATAGGTCAGAAGAGGCCACATGAGCTGGTAATGGTGGCTGACACTGATAATGATGACAGAAGTAAGAAAAGTGGCAAGCATTGAAAATGTGGGGAGGCCAGGAGGTGTGGCAGAAGCTGGTAGTGGTGGCAGGCCAGGAGGCCAGGAGAATTGACAAGAACTGGTAATGGCAGCAGGAGCTTGTAATGATTGCAGTCCAACAGAGGTGTCAGGAGTTGGTAATGATGGCAGGCCAGGAGAGATGTCCAGAACTGATGTGGCAGTAGTTGGTAATGGTGGAAGGCCAGCAAAGGTAGCAGACATTGGTACTGATTGCAAGTCAGGAGAATTGGTGGGAGCTTGTTTAGTTGGCAGCATCAAGCCAGGAGTAGTGGCAGGAGCCGCTAATGGTGGCAATCAGAAGTGGCAGGAGTTTGGAATAGTGGCAGTCCGGAAATTGCGGCAGGAGATGGTAATGGTGGTACACCAGGAGAGGTGACAGGAAATGGTAATGATTGAAGTACAGCAGAGATGGTAGCAACAGGTAAAGTGCCTGCATCAGCATTGGCCCTAAGCAATTGCCAATAGCAGCCTGACCTGCCCACTGTGGTTGGAAAAATAACCTCAATTTGTCTGGCAGAGATGGTCTTCTGGACAAAAAGACAGCCATAAATCCATAAAAGTGGCTAACACCACCAGCTGGAATGGAAAAAGCTGTAAAGCCAGCAGTTTTTTTCCAAGCTGAAGATGCTGAATAGGGGGTGATTGAAGAATATGTTTTCCACTCTAGCAGCTGCAGAAGAGACACCCGACTTGACAAATTTCTCTCTTGCTGATACTGCTGGAGATTGTTGAGTGGGATAAAGAGACTTATGTCAAGGTTCAAGCAGTAGATGTTTGAAAAAAAGCCCAAGGCCCAGTCTGCAGAGCTACTTGAACCAGCCCTGCGAATAGCTGTGGGCTATTGGGCAGAGCCTTTCATTGGAATAGAGAAGTTGTTTCCTCCGGTCCTCTTTAAGATCTATTTTAATCACGGATAATAGGCCTAACTGGTGTGTGCCTAACTTTTATTTTATCTATGAAGATGAAGCAGCATGATGCAAAATAAAAAAAAAAAATTCTATATCAACAGATTGTCAGGAGCAAGTGAATGTTTTATGCTTTGTGCATATCAAAATGGAAAAAAAGCCTTATCAACATAAAATTTAAATCTAGAAAGTCCCAAAAGAAACAAGAAAAAAAAAAGAAACAAATACCCCAAACTAATAACCCTGAAGCAAAAGTCCTCTTTATTAAAGGGAAACTTCAGCAAAAAGGCAATTTAACTTAAAAAGGCCATATTAAGATAAAATAAAAACTTTTATTTTCCTTGTAAAAAAAAATCCCCGAAATAATAAACAAAACAAATGGAATGGAAAAAAGATATTTAGCCTAATATAAAGGTCTTAACAGCATAAAATAAAAACCATGAACCCCCAGAAGAAACAAAATCCCAAAATACTACCTCTGCAATAAAAACTCTATGTTTTTCTAAAGGGAAACCTTACAGCAAGAAGAAAAAAGACAAAGAACCCAAAGCTTATCCCTAGTAAAAAATGCCTTAACACTTTTTGTATTTAAAATGTATAAAATACTTTGCAGATTTTAGAATGCAATGTCATTTTTCTGAAATTACATAGATGTCATCTACTGGTTTCTTTGCTTAATAGTGTTGTATTTTTTTTTTATTTTCTTAGACTGTAACGTTAATTAGAGAATTTTCCCATTGTGCATTCTTTAGATCTGAGAGACATGTCGTGGTTACAATGAAATAATCAGCGTAAACCAATTCAGTAAATCTGGCTGTTATAATGCAGAACTAAATTCTTGAACTGACATATTCAGTTTCAAGCAGCCGTGAATAAAAGTAGTATCTGTGAAAAATCTATTTTTGGAATCACAGCAGTTTTGTAGCAAGGCCCTTAGCAGCTAAAAACAAACTGCTCCTGAAGTTTATTTTCTTTTACTTGGTTTTCAAGACCATTGTTCCGCTTGAGGTGCCATGTTTGTTGGTTTTGGATCCAAGTCTGATCTTCCTTAAGGCTAAGCTATTCTTTACCTCTAGTGAAACTATGCATTTAAAGACTGTGTAACAGTTTACTCTCTGCGTCAGCTTAGTGTGTGACTTCCTGGATTGAAGGGAAAATATCAGGGGAGTGACGCTAAACGCACTTCGTCACCTCACTATACACATAAAAAATGTTGGAAGGGGAGTCGGAACTAGCTTATGTCTGAAAGTAACTAAGTAAGCATGCATATACATTTCTGTTGCTACCAGAAGTGTATCCAAAAACAAAAGTGTAATATATTGCAGTTTATCAGTCCTTTGATATGCTAGCTGCATTTGTTTTCCTTTTTTATTTGTCTTCTTTTATTTTCACATTTTGTTCCTGTCAGGTACAATGCTCACTCATTATACTTCAAGATTTCTGAGCCTCACTTGTGAACATTTTTTATCCACGATGCCTATAGCTACAGAGAAGAATGAGAGTTTGTTTTAAAGTGCTTTTACTGCTTGTTCAAAATATATACATATTTTAATGTTCATAGTCTGGGCATAGGTTCACTTTAACGCCTGGTACACACTACTATTTTTTTTTCCGATGGGTGGAATGACAAAAAAACTGTCAGTTCTGGTCAGAGCCACTGTACTAATGAGCTGACATTAGTACATCGATCTCCCCTGCTGACGCCCCCCCCACGCGAAAAACACACGGCTGCTTTTCCAGCATGCTTGTCCCACAGAATCCGGCCAAGTGAATCTGTTGGACTGGCTTCCATGCATACGGGTCAAATGTCGCCCGACATGTATGGGGCTTTAGACAACAAAAGGTGTTCTTTAAAGGATAACTGGAATTTGAACAAAGCACATATATCTGCATGTTTTACTTACCTCTCTTTAAAGCTCTACATGCTATTTCTCTGTGGTCAGAATACAGCTCTGCATGTTCCTTAATTTCTCTGCCTATGTGGGGGGGGGGGGTCCCTTTCCTCCAATCAGCTCTCACACACTGTATTGCCACGTACACATGATCGGAATTTCCGACAGGAAAAGTTTGATGTGAGCTTTTGGTCAGAAATTCCGACCACGTGTAGACTCCATCTGACTTTTTCTGTCTGAATTTTCAACAGCAAAAATTTGAGAGCTGGTTTGTGTGACCATGTGTATGCAACACAAGTTTGAGCCAGCATTCCGTCAGAACAAAATTCAAGGTTTTCTTATTGGAATTTCCGATCGTGTGTACGTGGCATTAGTGCAGTCTCTTTGCCCCTTCTCTGTAATATAGACAGATGCAGAATGGTTTTTAAAAATTGTCTGCCCTTTTGCAGAAAGGTAGGGTAGAGAAGACTGCAGATAAACAAGTAAAACTAGGATGATTTGTTTAATCTCTGTGTATTACCTGATGCTGTTCACTTCACTGGGTATATGTGAGGGTTTACAATCACTTTAAATTAAGGCAAACAACAATCAAATTTTCAGCTACTATAGTATTAGGTTTAATCCAGTTATTAAATCCTGTAAATTTAGATAATAAAAACTAAAGGTTGTATTTTTCTCCGTATTTTGCCAGAAATCAGATGATTTCAGTAATATTTCAAATTTTTGGTCAGAAAGACGTGAATTATTAATGTTTCTGGCAAATATTGCATCCAAAACCAACATTAAGACATTGGTTAGCAGGTATTCTTTAGGTACCAAGCTGACTGGAAAGGAAAGAGTGTGGGGGGTAAAAAGGGGAAGAGTAAGGGGAGGGGTGAGTGTGTGAAATGGGAGGGCAGTCAAGGGATGAACAGGGGAGGAGATTAAGGGGAAGAAAAGGGGAAGAAAGTGATGGTAAGTAAAGGGCGAAAAATGGGATTGGGGAAATTAGTTAGTGGGAGAAGGGGCAGGGAAATCAAGGGCTGAAGAGGGAGGGGAGTAAGGGATATGGAGGAAGTGAGGGAAGGAGAATGAGGAGAAGTGGGGGGGTGGAAGTAAGGGGGTTTGTGCTTAACCACTTAAGCCCCGGACCAATATGCAGCTAAATGGCCAAAGGTGTTTTTACAATTTGGCACTGCGCTGTTTTAACTGGTAATTGCGCAGTTGTGCAACATGGCTCCCAAACAAAATTGGCATCCTTTTTTTCCCCACAAATAGAGCTTTCTTTTGGTGGTATTTGATCACCTCTCCGTGTTTATTTTTTGTGCTATAAACAAAAATAGAGCGACAGTTTTTAAAAAAATGCAATATTTCTATAATAAATATCCCCCAAAAATATATAAAAAAGCTTTTTTTTCCCTCAGTTTAGGCCGATACATATTCTTCTACATATTTTTGGTAAAAAAAATCGCAATAAGCGTTTATCGGTTGGTTTGCGCAAAATTGATATTACAAAATAGGGGATAGTTTTATTGCATTTTTATTAATTTTCTTTTTTTACTATTAATGGCGGCGATCAGCGATTTTTTTCGTGACTGCGACATTATGGCGGACTCTGCAGACAATTTTGACACATTTTTGGGACCATTGTCATTTTCACAGCAAAAAATGCATTTAAATTGCATTGTTTATTGTGAAAATGACAGTTGCAGTTTGGGAGTTAACCACAGGGGGCGCTGAAGGAGTTTACAACTGTAGGGGGGTGTGGCTGTAGGTCTGATGTCATTGATCGTGTCTCCCTATAAAAGGGATGACACGATCGATGCAGCCGCCACAGTGAAGCACGGGGAAGCCGTGTTTACATACGGCTCTCCCCGTTCTTCAGCTCCGGGGAGCGATCACGAGGGTGCGGCTAGAAACGAATAGCCGCCCCCTCATCTCGGATCGCTCCCCGACTATTTCTGACCGCTGCATGTACCGGGGGGGTCCCGATCGGACCCCCGACTCGCGGAAAGACAGTGACGTACATGTACGCCCATCTGCCTGTACGTGCCATTCTGTGGACGTATATGTACATGCGGAGGTCGTTAAGCAGTTAAAGGGTAACTTTTGTTGGGAAAAAATATCAAATAAAAAATATTAATATACAGTAGCGTATACAATTGCATCACAAGTTATAATGTAATTGAATGTTATTAAAAATGACCTTTCATTTTCAATCTGCAGCATTGTTACATACTGTAAAATGCAATATGGTAATGCATTCGGTACACAGGTGGCGTATAAAACGCCCCCAGATATGTAATTTCCTGCTTAGGTGATTGACTTACTGATTTTCCCAGAAGTCTACACTGAGGCACAAGTCATATTTTGGGCATCCCCTGCAGCAAAAAAATTAAGTTTTGGTCAGATTCTCTCAAAGGGAAATCACATCTAAATGGATACAGAACTTGCCACTTTCCTCATTAGAGCCCTGCAAGTGCAGCAGCTGATTAATAATTATATAACCACTCCCATACAGATTCACTATGCACATGGATACAGACAAACAGTGTTTTCTTTGGAATAACAATAAGTCGGAATCTGCAACAAAGTTTCTTAAAATCCCTGCCATGTTCTCAACAAAAGTGAAGTTGCTCTTTAAATTTACGCTGGAAACTGCATGTTGAGCTTTGTACAAAACAGGCTTTTCTAGCAAAACTATTATGGATACACAGTTTAATGGAGGATAAAGCTCCACATGCTGGCTGAAAATAAAAATACAAAAAATATTTCCTAAAAAGCATTATATATGAAGGAAGTATATACAAAATCAATATGCACTTTGTTTAAACAACCAGACAGCTGCAGTCAGACATCTATGGCCCCACGTCAAAACATGGAACATGGATTTATCACAATCTTGAGCAACACCTGTCCTGCTAAAGAAAACAACAAGCTGCAAATAAGCAGTTAGGAAAGATAGGTATTACCCATTTTTCTGTTTTTCAGACTATTTTGGAACAGTGGTATAGGAAAATACAGTAAAATGACTTTTTTCTTTATCTACCATCTTATCCAGCATACTAGCGTCAGCTACAGTATGCCTTTTTTTTTGCGCTGTACTTACCGTTTAATCGTCCAGTTTCGTTTCAGACTCCGGCGGGGAAATAGGCGTTCCTATGAAGAGGGGAACATGATTGACATCCGGCTATGGCGCGTCACGTGTTCCGAAAATAGCCGAAATAGGACTCGGATATATACGGCGCCTGCGCAGTCAGCTCCTAGCCTGTGCGCAGGCGCCGTATAGCACCGTGAAGAGCGGAGTCCTACTCCGGCTATTTTCGGAACGTTTGACGCGCCATAGCCGGACGTAAATCATGTTCCCCTCTTCATAGGAACGCCTACTCCCCGCGGGAGTCTGAAACAAAACTGAAGGATTGAACAGTAAGTACAGCGCAAAAAAAAAAAGGCATACTGTAGCTGACGCTAGTATGCTGGATAAGATGGTACATAGTTGTTTTTTAGGGTGAACCTCCGCTTTAAAATAGCCTTGTTTTAAGGACATTGGGCCAGATTCACAGAGAATTATGTTACTCCGCGGCGGCATAACGTATCCCATTTACGTTACACCGCCGCAGGTTTACAGCGTAAGTGCCCGATTCACAAAGCTCTTACCTGTAAACTTGCGGCGGTGTAACGTAAATGCGCTCGGCGCAAGCCCGCCTAATTCAAATGGGGCGGGCACCATTTAAATTAGGCGCGTTCCCGCGCCGAACGTTCTGCGCATGCTCCGTTAGGAAATTTCCCGACGTGCATTGCGTGAAATTACGGCGCCCTGACGTTTTTTTTAAATGCGACGTGCGTTACATCGTTTCGTATTCCCGGACGTCTTACGCAAAAAAAAAAATCGAAATTCGACGCGGGAACGACGGCCATACTTTAACATGGCTGATCTAAAGATAAGCCATGTTAAAGCAGGTGTAACTTTGCGAAGGGTAAAAACGACTAGCGACGACGTACGGGATTGCGAAGAACGTGCGGATCTTCGTGGTTTGCCGTAACTAGTCATTTGCATATTCTACGCCGACCGCAATGGCCTTGCCACCTAGTGGCCGGTATAGAATTGCATCCTTAAGATCCGACAGTGTAAGTCAATTACACCTGTCGGATCTTAGGGCTAGCTATGCGTAACTGATTCTATGAATCAGCCGCAAAGTTAGGACGGGCGGATCACAGAGATACGACGGTGTATCAGGAGATACGCCGTCGTATCTCTTCTGTGAATCTGGCCCATTATTCTTAGTCACATGGACACATATTTTTCCCATGCAAGTGGTATATTTTTTTAGATGCTTGGTCTAAATAATAAATTGTTAATTGCTTGTTTTGATATAGGCGTACTCATCTTTGTTGTCTTCGTGATTTTTAGTTGTTATAAGGTATTACGTTTTGACAAATGTAATGTAGAAAAAAAGAACCTTAGTAGCTAACCCTATTTATGGGGATTTATATATATATAACACTGAACTATTATAAAATATATATTGGTAAACAGCGGTGTATGAGTAGATCGTTGCTTTATTCTTGTATTCTTTGTATCTGATATACAGTGAAATAACTCAATGGCTTATTTGTTTTATATTAATTTAGTTTTTCAGTAGCTGCCTAAACATTCTTAAGCCCCGTACACACTGGCAGAATGTCTGGAGACATTTGCTGATTAAAAAAAAAATGGCCGACATTCTTCCCTTGTGTATGTCGGTCTGTCCGAACAGCCGACTTCTGTGAGACGTGCATGTTGGAAAACCAGCAGTCAACCGACTCCCGTTCAGCGTTCTCAGCCAATGGCAGAGCACACTGATCAGATTGTTCTGGCGGGGGGTGTCCCTTTGTCAGAGATCATCAGGTCAGCAGGGAGAGATCGCTGCACTAACCTTGCATGGTTAGTACAGTGGCTCTGACTGGAGCTGTCAGGTTTTGTAGTGTATACCCGGCTTTAGGACTTACACAATGAGCTGCATAAAACTATAGTTGTTTTTTTTGTTCTTTCCAAACAAAAAAGGTTATTCTACCACAAGCATTGGATTGTTACCAAATCTTCATCTTTATCAGGCAAGGAAGCAATTTTTGCTTTGGCAATCATAAAATATTGATGGTTTTTGACTTTTGTTTGGCATAAACATCAAATCCTTTAGATCTGGAGTTCTATTTGGTTTGAGTTGAAAATTTTTGTTTGCCAATAGGAATGAACTGCTGGTTTGAATTTTGGCTGTTTGGGAGATTTGGTTAATGGCCTAATTTAAAATGTGTTTGGCCGAGCCAAACCTACAGCTAAAGTGGGGAATGAAATATTTAGCAATGGTATTACCGTTGCTGGTAAATTTAACAGCTTCCTGCTTGGGGCTACTGGTTTTTAGGGAGTCGGCAGCTGCTGATGTCATAACAACAACTGACGCATCCCTACCCGACTATTCAGCTGTCAGCCAGTGATTCCCATCTGAAAGGTGAATGTAAACAAAAGGGCAAGGATAGTCTAAAATACCTGTAGTCTAAAAGAAACTAAAAGTAGGCAGGGGTTACCACCAAATTCCATGGGCCCTTAAGGTCTTGTATGGATTTTAAAGGAGACCCCATGCACATAAACAAAAATGGCACTGGACCCCCCAAATTCCATAGCAGACCCATGGGATAATATATCAATTTTAATAGGGAACAGTCAGACAAAAAAAAAGGAAGAAAGCATCCTCCATGCACATGCAGCCTGGCTGAACAATAAAGAGAGGGATACGTGTGCCCCCCTCCTGTACCATAACAGGCCACAAGTCCTCAACATGAGATGGTACCTTGCCAGGGGGTTACCAGAAGAACCATGACCGAATGCTGATGAGGTCAATGGCCTCCCCATAACCCTGACCTGGTGGTTGTGGGGATCTGCCTGTTGGGGGCCTATTGGATTCTGGAAACCCTCCTAAACATAAGGGGCCCCTTAGATACCGGCCTAGCCTACGTGAGTAAGAGGTACATAGTAAAATAATGTAAACATTAAATAAAAACACATACCTTTTAACAAGTCCTTTAAACAAAATTGCCCCATGCTATAAATCATCAATTACTTTATCCAGTTGTGGACATTTATCTCAACCATGATGAATGATGCCTACTGGCCTACGGAAATAAAAAATCCCACCAACCACCAACACAATCTGTTCCTGATCGCCATAAATGACAGCTCTCATTCCCTGCTGTAGAAAGAGATGTAGAAAAATCCATGACCATATTTGGTCAATGATGTCCTAAGAATCCTGTCATTGACGAAATATGGTCTTGTACATATTCAGTCAATTATGCTACCTGGATATCCCCCCCTTCTTTTTTTTACACTCAGTAGTAGGGATTAGAAGCTGTGATTTGTGGTTGGCGATTGGTGGGTTTTTTCTTTTTCGGCAGGTCAGCAGGCGATTCTCATAATTGATGTGGATCCACATCACTGAACACAGTGATTGATGATGTTTTTACATCATGGGACGATTTTGTGGTTTCTTAATTTTTAACCTCTTGCCAGCTAAGTGATGCATATACAAGATGGCTTGGGGGGTGGACCTTAACGCCAACACACTGAACATATGCATTTAAGATGAACAAAGTTTCTGTGCTGAACACGTGCTTACTTTGCACTCCAGGCATAGTATCCAAGAAATGAAAACAACTCCTAGTCTCTGTTTATGATCAGAAACTGGTGGGAGAGTCTCCTGAGCATATGACCACTGTGACAAACAATCACAGTGACCACATGATCAGGAAGACCATCCTGCCTACCTGTCTTAGAACCCACTTAAAGGGCCACCAGGAGGGGGCAGGAAGTGGTTCACCCCTAGGCGCTGACGGTACGCAAATGTGCGGCCTTTCGGCAGGTGGGCCTTGGCACTGTGACATATTTGCTTACCAATTAGCAGACATAGCTGTGCCAAGAGCATGCACCTTGTCATAATTTTTTTATATACTTTCACCAGTACAGTACAGCATCATCATATACCTGGTGGGGCAGTGATCAGGGTCACTGACTGGTGACAGTATGTAAAAAAATTGAAATTACAATTTTGTTGATACTGTGACCAGAGCAATACAGTGTTACTATAGTAATATTGTACTACGCTCGGGAGGTTCTCAAGTTGTTGTTTTTTACACACTATGATTGCTAATAACAGCTGAATTCAACAATTGTTTTCTGAATAAAATCTATTCATTCAGTGTTTGCTATTGTGGTTGGCTGTTATTGACTACAGCTAATCATATGATACAGATGTGCTGTGATTGGCCCTGTCTGTACCATGTGATCACTGTGACCAATCACAGAGATCAACAGAATAGTACACAATGAATTACATAAATTGAAGCCAATCATCGTGTACAATGGTCACATGATATGTTTGTCACAGCAAACACATGGTACCGGCAGAAAATTCTAAGGAGGACTTCATTTGACATCCACCCAGAATGGCTAATGTTCCGCTTGGCTGTCATTTTACTATAGGCCAGGTGGGAAGGTGTTAACACTCGGCCTCTACTGACTTTGATATGGTTTGGAGTCAGCACCTGAACTTTTGTTAAGTTCAAAAACTTACCCCAAATCTGAACCATGGGTGTTTGACTCAGCACTAGTTACCGATGCAGAGACATAGCAAGATAATTACGTCAGTGTACACGTCTGTGGTAGAAAAAAAGAGCTGCCCTGGCTTTAATTCATGCGATATGATTTCACTTACAGCTATTCCATCTCTGCATACCCTGTTTTCTTAAACAGGATAGCAATGGCCTAACAAAGAAAAAAAAGGAATACAATTATAAATAAAACACATCACAAATAAATGTTGCAGAATCAAAACATAAAAAATAGTAGTGGAGGGTAAAAAAATGGCTGAAGCTGGACCAGCGTTTGGCTCTTGACATTATCAAAGCTCATGTTTTTTGCCCTTTTTTAAAAAATAAATGCTACAAAAAATCCTACAACCACAATGTAGCAAATGAAAATATAAGGAGGACTATGACAATATAATCAGAGTCTATAGAGAGTCATTTAAATAGTCCATACAATATCCATTATTAAAAAAGGAATGGAGAAGCATGTACAGTATGTCGAGTAATATAATCCAGGATCACACAGCACACCAACTTTGGCATCATAATCAGGATCTTGGGAAAAAAGTCCAGCTGACATAGAAATGAAAGCACAGCTATTGGGAGGGAGAGTGTTAGCGATTTCAAAGTTTTAGTTCACAATAAAACACAAAACTGGCGCCAGCGTTTTTGAGAATTTTTTTTGCGTTTTTCGGTGTTTTGCGTCCTTTAGTGTTTTTTTCCGCCGAAAAACTGCAATTTAAACGCAAATTTCGGGCGTTCAGAAAAAAGCCAATAAACTCCAAAGCTCATTAACACAAAAAAACGCCCATGTGTGCATGGGCACATAGGCTAACATAGAGTTCAGTTTATGGGCTTTAAAAAAAAAAAAGCCAAAACGCCAATAAAATACAGTTTATCAGCTTCAGTGTGCATGGAGCGTTTTCATCGGACCTAACCGATCATGTGTAGGCCCTATCGGTTATTTATCCATAGGTTAAAAAAAAGCAATCTTGTTTTAAATTTAACCGATGGTTACCTAACCGATAGAAAAAAAACGATCGTTTGTAGGCACGTCCATTGGTTAAAAATCCACGCATGCTCAGATTCAAGTTGACGCATGCATTGAACTTCATTTTTTTCAGCACGTCGTTGTGTTTTACGTCACCGCGTTCTGACACGATCGTTTTTTTAACTGATGGTGTGTAGGCACGACTGACCATCAGTCAGCTTCATTAACCGATTAAAACGGTCCATCAGACCGTTTTCATCGGATGGACCGATTGTGTGTACAGGGCATTACACTTAAAATAAAGATAACAGCAGAATTTAAGTTCTTCCTCCAAGGCTCCAGGGTAAAGGCAGAGCGAAGCTGTGATCCAGGTCTTTAAACCGGCAAGATGTCAGGGAAAAGGCAAGAATGTAGTGAAGGAGTGGGCACTTACTCGAATGGGGAGCTACAGGAAGTCAGTCAGGGAACACACATGGGTGTCATGGTCTGGTCAGGCAGTGTCCCTTTCCCAAGCTTTGAAATAAGTTGCCTAAACAGCCCATTTCAGTTCCTTGACTGTCTTCCAGCAGCTCCCTTTGAGTAAGTGCTGACTCCAGTGTGCCACTACTGGCTTTAACTGTGACAGCTGTACTTCAATTTCTGACCTTTCTAACTTGTTTACATTGATACTAAAGTCTTTTTTTTTAAATAACAAACATGTCATACTTACCTGCTCTGTGTAATGGTTTTGCATAGAGCAAGCCAATGGCTCCCCATTGTTGTCTCATGCATTGAGGAGGGGAGTCCCGGGCAGTGGTTGTAATTTGTAAACCACCGATGTTCAAAACAAAAAACCTGCAAGGCAATGGCATAATGTGCTAGTATGCATCAAAATAGTCACCTTAGAACGAAGCCCTCCAGCACTGTAAAGTCACCACTGAGAGGACTGACATGTTCCCTCTGTCTGTCTTCCGCGTTTGTGAGCTCAGGCTAAGTGATTGGCCAGAGCCACGATGACATCACTCCCGTGCATGCGTGTGGGAGCCACCATTGTAAGCCATACCTTAAGAAGCGGAATTGAAAAATCTAGTTGAGTTGGCGCCAGCCTAATAAATTCTTATAGTGTGAGTGTGCTTACCAAATACATACTCTAAAATAACCATAAATATGGAAAAATTAATGAATATAAATAAAAAGTAATGAAAAATTAAATAAAATTAAACACAACAAGTGCACGTGAATTGTGCTATAAATAAAAACAGTCCACGTGCAACTGTGTTCTATTTAAAGAAGTGCTGGAGTTTGCATAGTAAAAAGTGCTTTGTGTCAAATTCAACGCTGTTGACGTGTTCCACACAATGACCCCTCCTGCTGTGCTCTTATGTGGCCCACACTCACCAGATCCTCCAGTCCCTCTTGGGGTGAAACACTTTCACAGTGTATCCCCTGTGCGGCACTCTGGCAATTTCTCGTCCCCCTGCGTTGCTGCTGAGGTTTCCAATGTTAGCTCATATACAAAAGAGAGGAATCCCAATAGTGTGATACCATTTAACAAACGTTTTGCCTTTATTGATAAAACTAGGTACTCACATTTTAGGCAGTTTAAACAAGCGATATAAACGATCATTTTGCGGAAGTGTGTAGTGACAGCCGTCTGTTTGCTCGACCGGTTTCGTCATCTGACGTCATCTGGAGCGCCCAGACCGTCACTTTCACTTCCTATTTATCCTAACATTGCGTCCTGAGCTCCGGCCGCCATTTTCCGTGTGATTTTGAGGACCGAAGCCCGATTACATGGATGCCTATGGACGGCGGCCATCTTTGGTAGGATTTTGCAGACCGAAGACTGGTATAGTCACCGCCGTCATTTTCTATGACATTTTGAAGACTGTGGCCACAGCCTTCTTGTGAATAAGTTTTATTATAGCCTTACGAGTGGGACGCAATGTGATTGCATACCTTCAGAGCGCTTGTGCCTATGATGTCACCAGCTGCATGCACTCTGAATATCTCCTAAAAAAAGTTTAGGAGATATTCACAGTACCTACAGGTAAGCCCTCATATAGGCTTACCTGTAGGTACAGGTGGCAGTTCAGAGTTTACTACCACTTCAAGATAAAAAACCTTCTGACTTTAGAACCTCTTTGAAAGAATGTTGGCCTCTCAGTTATTTTAATCTGTACCACAGACCAACAATAAAACAGATCTTCTACTTATGGTTCTATTAGTATGTGGTCTTTCTTTATTTCTGCAGCATGTTTTCTTCCATGACTGGAGGATATAAGTAAGCATTACCAGAACTCACCCGTTGTTTTATATAGCAGCTACAGAATAGAGATTCTCTCTGGCGTGTTCAAATGTTCTCCTGAACCCATATGGCCCAACCCCCCAGGAAGATGTCGCCTGTAATGACCTGTAATCTGTATCCCTCTGTGCAAGAAATGGCTTGTTTAACCCACTGGAGACACCCACTTTTTATTTGGTTCTTTGTTTTTGTTTTTTTGTTTTTTGCTTTTAGGTAATGGGCTATGGACAGTTTTATTGCATTCATAAGATTCTTCCATGTTGCTGCCTTTTGGCTATTTTCACCTCAGCTAACCTTTTAGTCCTTTTAGTTGTCTTCTTGACAGGCTGCCATTAAATCATACACATTTAAATTTTTATTGATCCCATGTACAAGATTATTTTAAAATTCAACACTGGATGAATTCTTTGATCTCTATAATATGTGCTAATTATTATTTCCTGTTCTCTTTCATTGGGTTCCTTGAGTGAGACGTTCAACTCCTTTGAAACTTTAGTGTCCACCATTTCTATTATGCTATCAATGCCCTTCACATTGTCAGAAGATCCCATGGGATGCAGCTGAGACCAAATCGAAAAGCTGTTTTACATCAAAGAACCACATGCAGATAACACCAAGAGCATTCCTTGTAGCCATAATTGCCTATGAGCAGCCAGAGTCTGAGATAGTGGCCGTTTCTTGCAAGGAACCCATTTTTTTTTTCATAGGGACAAAGTTGAATTTAGGCCTAGATTTTTTAAAGATATGTGGCTCTTGCTGCTGGTGGCAGATTAAAGAGGAAGTAAACCCTGGTGGGTTTTACTTCCTCTGTGTTTCCCTGCAAAGGTAAAGCATAATAGACTACTATGCATCAAATAGTAGCTAATTATGTGTCACTTACCTGAAACCGAAGCCTGCGATATCCCTAATTTCCTCGCTGGCAGCGAGCATCCATTCTTCACCCCTCTTCCTTTCGGGGCCATAAACTCGGGCTCTGTGACTGTCCGGAGTTGCGTGACGTCACTCCCGCACATGCGCGTGAGAGCCGCCAGTCACGGCATAACCCCAGCTTGAAACGGCACAGCGTTCCCTTTCAAGAATGCGCATGCATGGAAAACATTGGCGCATGCGCAGAAGATGGCATTGTTCAGGAACATTGCTTCCTAATCACGTTGTACATTCATCCCTGCCTGCACAGAGACAGAGCATAGGGAGACAGGCTAAACAGGAGGACTTAAAGAATCTTCATTCCTAGTAGCAAGCAAGGACAGATTCTGACTGGCTGCAGGCTGCGGCCTTGTTGAGAGCTGATCCCAGAGGAGGAGGAAAAGAGGAGAAGAATGAGGAAAAGGGTGCATTGGCAGGTCCAAAATAAACAGCTGCTATGTGCTCTTGAGTAGGAGAAGGAAAATGAGGAAATAGCACAATAACAGTCTCAAGATAAATGTGTCAGGGCCTGGACTTCAACCTGGGACCTCTACTGTGTATGCCAGTGACTCTGAGCTAAGCAACCTGAGATGCTGGACAGCACCCTGTCTGATCCATTGGACAACCCTGCCTTGTGCTTTGACTTCTGCTGAACCTTGAACTCTTTGCCCCCACATGAACTTTCCAATTTAGACCATGTCTCTGCACTTCCTGTTTGCATGATTATTGTGCTCACTTCAGCCAGTGTCTCATTATTATCGACTCATGGCTTATTCCTCGACTACGCTTCTGCCTGATACCAACCTGCAACTTCTTTGGCTTGTTTACTTACTACACTTCTGTTTGATCATTACCTGCTTATCTGCTACTGGACCCTGTCTTGCTCAACTTCTGGGGACAGTGACCTGGTACTAACACACAGAAAAATCCATCTCCACCATCAGGAGCTCTGGTGAACACCAGGTAGTACTTAAACTCTGCACCTCAGATAAGCCCACGCCAGGGTGACTGTCTGTGTACCTATCCTGCTGGTCGATGGTAGTCCCGCTACTGCTATAGTAACTGGTATTCAAGCCTGACCCCTGATTGTGACAAAATAGTTGCTGTGAGCCCTTGAGGAGGAAAAGGTTGCATTAGCAGGCCCAAAATACATGACGGTAATGCTCCCTTGAGGAGGAAGAGGAGAACAAAAGGGCCAGGACCTTTCCACCAGATTATATGGGAAGGGATGCAAAACAAAAAACGAATAAAAAGAACAAATTAAAATCGCTATTATGGTCCCATGAGTAGGAGGAAAAAGCAGTGGGTCCAGCAAAAATGGCTGCTATGGGCCATTGAGGAGGAGGATTGCATGCCTGTTGCTGCCAACCTGTCTCATGCAACAACACATTTTTTAGGGAATAATTGAAGGTATAG
Source organism: Rana temporaria (assembly GCF_905171775.1). NCBI lineage: Eukaryota > Metazoa > Chordata > Amphibia > Anura > Ranidae > Rana > Rana temporaria. Next base: position 337,597,982 of record NC_053493.1, on the reverse strand, counting down.
GGATGTTAGAAAGTTTGGGTAATATGGGGTTTTGGTTTTGAAGTGTTTTATTGATTATAAAATGTGGTACTGCAAAAAAACGAAACTCACAAAGCCTATTAACTGTTGTGCCACTGGCCATGTTATATGAAGTTGAGGGCTTAATTTTTTGTAAAGATAAACTTTAATTTTTATTTTAGATCCGTCATGATTGCTGCTTTCACGGGGCAATTCAGGTTTAATGTCGCTGGGTTAAAGGGGTTGTAAAGGATTTTTTTTCCCCTTAATAGCTTCCTTTACCTTAGTGCAGTCCTCATTCACGTACCTCATCCTTCGATTTTGCTTTTAAATGTCCTTATTTCTTCTGAGAAATCCTCACTTCCTGTTCTGTCTCTAACTACACATCGTAATGTGAGGCTTTCTCCCTGGTGTGGAGAAAGCCTCTTGAGGGGGGAGGGGGTGAGCAGGCAAGTCAGGACGCTCTCTACTTTGCAGATAGAGAAAGGAGCTGTGTGTTAGTGTGGGGGTCCTGACACTCCTGCTCGCACCCTCCCCCCTCAAGAGGCTTTCTCCATACCAGGGAGAAAGCCTTGCATTATGATGTGTAGTTACAGACAGAAGAAAATGAAGTGAGGATTTCTCAGAAGAAATAAGGACATTTAAAAGCAAAATGGAAGGATGAGGTAAGTGAAGGAGGACTGCACTAAGGAAAGGAAGCTGTTTAGGGGGAAAAAATCCTTTACAACCCCTTTAAAAAAGTCAGGTGTCACAGCCTTAACTTCTGCTGCTGTATTTAAGCCAAGCAGTGTAACATTTTTAAAAATATATTACACAAAATAGTCAATGCCAGAATATGGTGTTGCTGGAACTGTCTGTGAAAATTGTACTGTTACATAGCACCACATACAACTTAAAGAAATCTCACAAGCATTTAATTTAAAGGGTTGCTGTTTTTCCAATATTGTGAGAATAAAAAGGAGGACTCGTACAGTACTTTAAAACATTGTTTTGCATTGGTACATGTTACTGATGCCGGTACCCAGATACCCATGCCCTTCATTTGACAATCTCCTACAGATTAGCCTTGATAACTGCCAGAATTTGATTTTCAAGATTCACCCCTAGGCTTCAATGGGGTTCAGATTTAACAGGAAAGGGGAATTACCGCTCCAGGTGGGTATGCTGGACAATCAATAGCTTCTCAGGAAACCAGGAGTGCCGGCAATTCACAAGGCAAAACATAGAGGCTAGAAGAATGGACAGCCGCACTTCCAAAAAATGCTTAGGTTGTCTTTATTATAAAATGGGTGGAAAACGCACTACAAAATACAGAAAAAAAGAGGAGATAACAGCCTACGTGTATCACACTATAATCAGTGCTTAGTCATGGCCATGACTAAGCACTGATTATAGTGTGAAATGCGTAGGATTTTATCTTCTCTTTTTTGCTTCATTTTGTAGTGCATTTTCCACCAATTTTATAATAAAGACAACCTAAGGTTTTTTTTGGAAGTGCGGCTGTCCAATTTTCTAGCCTCTACGGATTCAGATTTAAGTTTCCAATTTTTAGCCATTACAGTGGGTTTGACGCATGCCCCTCAAACTGACCCCAGACATATTCACTTATCGATATACAATTCTTTATTGTACACAGAACCATTCACAGCAGTTCCCAACCCAAGGGATATTATGGACCCTGCCACATTCAAGAAAGTGCACAAATTGTGGCCAAATTTATTTACAAATATTTTTCAGATTTATAGATTTATTTTAAGCCAAACTCCAGCTTGGGTAAAGAAAAAAATATTTTCTTTCCCAGTGGGGGTTTAAAATAAAAATAAATAGCTTTGGCTGCTATACCTGATCTCTAGCACTCTAGCATTCTTCATGGACCAACAGCTCTGTCTTCCAGTTACTGATAGTATTTCAGATTGAACGACCCCCAGAATTATCTAAACCCCTTTCTGTAAGCCCAGGGTGTCAAGTGTCCACACTTTACCCTGGACCCACAAGAGAAATTCTGCATAGAATACCTTTGCTCTCTGCAGTATTTAGGATCTGCCGCTACAAAAGGAAGAAGAGGATCTAGATAAACTTAACAGGGAACAAGGTATCTCTTTCTTTCTTTCTTCCTTTCTTTCTTTCTTTCTTTCTTTCTTTCTTTCTTTCTTTCTTTCTTTCTTTCTTTCTTTCTTTCTTTCTTTCTTTCTTTCTTTCTTTCTTTCTTTCTTTCTTTCTTTCTTTCTTTCTTTGTCAAGGAGGTGCAGGAGTGATTCTCTTGGGGGGGTAGACAGGGGAGAGAAGAACATGATCCCTCAACTGACCTTCAAAGTTAGATAGAAGAACTAGAGCACTCAGGGTAAACATGGGGAGAACCAACAACCATACAATGAGCCCCCAAGTAGACAATCTACGTATAAGGCCAACTTCTATGATTTTACGGCATGCACATTTTTAATGGTTTGCCTTAATGCCTCACACGTAAATGCGCAACATAACGTGTAATATAGTGCATGTTTTAATGTATGGTATCAAACCTCACAGATCTGAATGGGACCTAAATCAGCAAAGGCCAAAATATTAAGAAAATATGACAAATAAAGCAGGTAATATAGCATATAGATACTGCTGCACACTGTATTCAATCCAATGTAAGGTGAATGAAAAACTGGCTTCAGCTCAGATCTCCACTCATTGTTCATACCCCTCTGACATGTTTCACCCACATTTTTACTTCTATGATTAAGCCCAATGTGGGTGAAACATGCCAGAGGGGCATAATCAGTGGGCTGCGGGTCTGAGCTGAAGCCAAGTTTTCATTCACCTTACATTGGAGTTGAATACAGTGTGCGGCATCTGCATGCTCTATTACATTTTGCAGTGAGATGTGCTCTATTTCTGTCAGCACCTGAATTACTAAAGGCAAATAAACTGTGTGCTTTGCAAAGTGCAGTTGCACGCTGCAAGAGCAGTTGCTCCAGAGCTTAGTAAATGAGCAGAAGCTCTGCTGACTTTAATCACCCAATCATGTGCAAGCAAAAATTATTTTTTATTTTTTTTGCAGGTGATTGGGTATTCTTTACAAATAGAATCTTTACCTCATTTACTAAGCTCAGGAGCAACTGCACTTGACAAAGTGCACAGTGTATTTACCTTTAGTAAATCAACCTCATTGTGTCTTAAAACTCAACTTCTAAAACTCTTAAAACTAAAGTTTTATTTTGTTATTGATATAATGGTGAAGGGTTAGAGCCTCTGCCAATATTTTTATTTTTGTGGCTATACTAGAGATATTTTCCCATCACAAATCTCTTTAGCAAAGATGAAAAAAACATTGTTAGCAGAGTGTGGAAGGGTTAGAACTTCTGACAAGGTTCCAATTGATGCCCATGCCTTCCTGTCCTGATGACAACCGTAACCTAATTTCTTGTCCTGGTGGGGTCATAGATGAAATAAAAAAACCTGACAGAATATGTGAACTCGTCCCTACTCTATCCACAACTTAAAAAATGTCTTAAATTAGGCTTCAAAGTCTTTTTCAGTGGGGGGCCTGTAGGCTCCTTGAAGCCCACCTCATCTCAACTTTGTTGTTTTGCATGTTTGCTACTGCAAATCACTTTTCCTTTTTGCTTCTTTGATGTAGCTACATTTGTTCTCAGATATTTCTTTTTTGGCAGATGTCAACTGACAAAGGCACAAAAAGTAAAACATTGGGGTTGTGTACTTGAAATAAATGCTTTAAAGTGTTGACCTTTATCAAAAGGCTATGGTTTAGTAATTATTACAAATGAGGTCCATCACTGTGCAGCAAAAATTAGCAGGCATGTTTACACTGAGCACGTCTCAACGTTTTTGAACTCAGCCATTGGTATTGTAAGCTCATTAACATTTTTGGAGTTTGTCCTTTGTTTAGCATTTGCTTACTATGTAACACAGATGACTAGGCTTTTCTTGTTTCTCTTCATATAATTGAATATGCAAAAAAAATGTGTAACCGGTAGAACTAATCTGAAGGCAGACACCAGCGTCTTTCAAAAGCCGGCAGGCTCCACAAATTAATTTATCCAAATAACCAATCCCTTACAGACCAACCATGGAGGGACACCCAAATGGTGTAACCAGGCAAAACTTCCTTTTGAAGTCTGGAATGTTTTGACTGACTTAAAACAGGCAGCTGGAATGAAAGGATAATATTCAGTGACCCATGGGATTCTGTTTTGCCATTTTCAAATATGAACTGAAACACAGATAAATTGCATGTTATAATTATAAATACCTTTGCAATCAGGAAAGACACCAGACACAAAAAGGCACAAAACAGAAGTTATGTTTATTTGTTTGACATAAACTGAAGCATTCATCTGTGTTTTATATGTGGGCAAAAGAAACACAGTATGTTTTATTCTCGAAAGTTAAAAAGTATTTAAGCCATAAGTGGCTAAATGCACAATCTGGATTCACAATGTGATATGTGTTGCCCCTATTAGTTTATTATCAGTTTTAAAGATAATGTGAGGCCATATAGGTGTATAGGCTAAAGAGAACATTAAACAAAGCAGGCATTTATTTTTAAATCTGTTCTGCATTTGCAGAATTATCACCATCAAGGGCAATTTTTGTACTGGTCTAAAAAAAAATCCTAGTTGGTTGGCTGTAATAAAGAGCCAATGACTTCAGTACTTTTGAGTCACTGGCCTGAAATAAATTTGCAGTCACAGCCAGAAAATTAATATTCTTAGGAGGAGGTCAGCAATGGCAGCCCCCATATTTTTGTCAGTACTGACCTTTAAGGCCACGTACACACGGTCATTCCAAACCGATGAGAATGGTCCGACGGGCCATTTCCATCGGTTCACCGCTGATGTGCGTACACACCATCGTTCCAAAAACCGATTGGGTCAGAACGCGGTGACGTCAAACACACAACGTGCTGAATAAAACGAAGTTCAATGATTCCAAGCATGCGTCAAATTGATTCTGAGCATGCGCAGGTTTTGAACCGATGCTTTCTGTACTAAACATCGGTTTGGACCGATCGGGCAGCGGTCCATCGGTTCGATTTTGAAGCATGTTTTAACATTTTGGACCGAAGGAAAACAGACCGATGGGCTATACACGCGGTCGGTTTGGACCGATGAAACTGAACCTCGGTCCATTCTCATCGGTTTTGTCCGACCATGTGTACGCGGCCTGACTCTTTTGCTGCGTACACATGATAGGTTAGTCTGATGAAAACGGTCTGATGGACCGTTTTCATCAAACTTAACCGATTGCATGTGGGCCCCATCGGTTATTTATTCATAGGTTAAAAAAATAGGAACTTGTTTTAAAATTATCTGATGGATAAAAAACCTATAGAAAAAAAACGATCGTACCGTCCATCGGTTAAAAATCCACGCATGCTCAGAATCAAGTCAACGCATGCTCGGAAGCATTTTAACTTCATTTTTTTCTGCACGTCGTTGTGTTTTACTTCACCGCGTTCTGACACGATCGTTTTTTTAACTGATGGTGTGTAGGCACGACTGGTCATCAGTCAGCTTCATCGGATAACTGATGGAAAAATCCATCAGACCGTTTTCATCAGACTAACCTATCGTGTGTACAGGGCATAAGACAATCCTTAAAATTGTGGTAATTAAAAGGTTAACACAAGCACATAGACATGAAACCCAGGGTGGTTTCCAGGATCCTTTTGCCTGAACTTTAGGAGCAGCAAAATTACCCACAGGATACTTTATCAAATAAATATACCTGGACAGTACGGATAAGCTTGTATAACACTGTAAATTTGCTGTGAAAATTTCCAAATTGGGACCAATTAGCCATTTTCCCTCCCTGTTGTCATGTGACTCGTAAGGATCCTCTCCTATTCCTGACACCTGATCAGAGCCATTCAATGCTGCCTGTTTCTATGATCAGGTTGGGTTGTGTGCTCAGTGTAGCTGATACAGCCGCTCTACTTCTAGGTCATCCAGAGAGCTGTCATTATACAATCCAGATATATCTTTCCTGGGAGAAATATTGGGGATGGCCTCCTTCTGAAGCTGCTAGTTGCTTGATTGTTATGCTGATCTTCTGGCTTCAAGACTGACCATAGGTCAAACCTAAACACTTTTAGTATGCAACACTAAATTTGTATGCAATCAGGCAGTCCCTTGCACTACATAGTTGAAGGGACAGTATCTTACAAAAGTGAGTACACCCTGCGGCGACTTCTTGGCTTTCACTGCCGCCCCCCGCACTGTAATGTACTAATTTTCGCCGTCCGCCGCCGCCACTGGAGGTCCGCGGCCGGCGGAGCAAATGTCTCCGCCGGCAGCCATTTTCTAGAAGACCTCAGACTAGTCATAAACGAGAAGGGAGCCTGCCGAGTGGCTACAATAGAAATTGAGCTGCGGCACCGCCCACCCCCTGCCCCTGGTCTGTCTGTCATGTTGTGGAAAGGGGTGGCGGGTGGGCGGTACCGCCGCTCAATTTCTATTGTAGCCACTCGGCAGACAAAGACAGAGTCATGTACTATACTGTATGTTACTAATGATTTACATACAGCTGCCTATAAACACGCACATATCCTTTCTTAGGGTGACATGTCTTCAGGATGTTGTGGATTCAGTTCAAACACATTTTTCCAGCAGGTATTACATGATCTACAGTGCTGAGTAAGTGCAGGGAAGGTATCTGTAATTTCTACTATGGACGATGTTCTTTATAGTTGAAGATGGTGAGTGGTGACAATTTGAAATTAATCAGATAAAGACATATTCAGGGCTATATTGGCTGGAAAAAAAGATTATATGGTATAAAAAAAAAAAAGAAAACAGCCAGCCTAGAAAAAAAAAGAATATTTATCTATTTAACACTATTCTACATAAAGGGTTCATTCACATATAGTGTGATAATTGCCATTTCTCTGCACTGGATGGATACACGGTAGTCACTGCTAGGCAGGGCTGGATTTCCCACAAGGACAGTGCCCCCCGCACTGTAATGTAATGTTATGTTGTGGAAAGGGGTGGAGCGTGGGCGGTACCGCCGCTTAATTTCTATTGTAGCCACTCGGCAGTCTTCCTTCTTGTTTATAACTCATCTGTGGTCTTTGGAAAATGGTTGCCTCGAATTTGTTCCCCCTCAGCCTTCAGTAATGGACACTGCTGCTGGAATATAGAAGGGCTCTAATGGGGGGTGTGACACCTGAGATGTAAGGAAGCACTCCGCTGGCTGGGGACAGTGACACCTTTGATGTAAGGAAGCACTCCGCTGGGGACAGTGACACCTGAGATGTAAGGAAGCACTCCGCTGGCTGGGGACAGTGACACCTGAGATGTAAGAAAGCACTCCGCTGGCTGGGGACAGTGACACCTGAGATGTAAGGAAGCACTCCGTTGGCTGGGGATATTGACACCTGAGATGTAAGGAAGCACTCTGCTGGCTGGGGACAGTGACACCTGAGATGTAAAGAAGCACTCCGCTGGCTGGGGACATTGACACCTGAGATGTAAGGAAGCACTCCGCTGGCTGGGGACAGTGACACCTGAGATGTAAGGATGCACTCCGCTGGCTAGGGACATTGACACCTGAGATGTAAGGAAGCACTCCGCTGGGGACATTGACACCTAAGATTTAAGAAAACACTCCGCTGTGGACAGACACCTGAGATGTAAGAAAATGTAAGGAAACACTCCGCTGGGGACAGTGACATGTAAGGAGAAGAGACCCTCTGTGAGCGGCCGGCATCTCCCCAAGGCCAGGAGCGGGGGTCTGAGACTGTGACGTCACCACCACCACCAGAAAAAGAAGAAGCAGCCAGCAGGGATTACACACTAGCAGGTATGATTGATGACCATGATTGATCATCATGTTGTGCATGTGTGTGTGCCACTGTGCCACGCCCAAGCAGAAGCAAGCAGCCAGTTAAATGTTATAGTGCTAAAAATGAATGTGAGCTCTCTCGCATATGGGTTAGTTCTTGTGGGCGCGCTCCCGTGATACAGTCGGTGGCTATAGCCGCGGACTGTATTACTTGGCCCCTGTGTGTGTGTGTGTGTGTGTGTGTGGGAGGGGGGGCGGCATTGAAGGACCCGGCCTTGGGGCGGCACAGGGAGTAAATCCAGGCCTGGCAACCAGGTGAGTGGCCTACCGTCAAGCATGGTGGTGGAAGTGTCATGGTTTAGGGTTGCACGAGTGCTGCCGGCACTGGGGAGCTACAGTTTATTGAGGGAACCACGGATGCCAACTGTGACATACTGAAGCAGAACGTGACCCCCTCCCTTCAGAGACTGGGCCGCAGGGCAGGATTCCAACATAATAATGACCCCAAACACACCTCCAAGACGACCACTGCCTTGCTAAAGAAGCTAAGGATAAAGGCAATGGACTGGCCAAGCATGTCTCTAGACCTAAACCCTATTGAGCATCTGTGGGGCATCCTCAAATGGAAGGTGGCGGAGCACAAAGTCTCTAACATCCACCAGCTCCCTGATGTCATCATGGAGGAAGACTCCATTGGCAACCTGTGAAGCTTTGATGAACTCCATGTCCAAGAGGGTTTAGGCAGTGCTGGAAAATAATGTGGCCACACAAAATATTGACACTTTGGGCCCAATTTGGACATTTTCACTTACAGGTGTACTCATTTTTGTTGCCAGCGGTTTAGACATTAATGGCTGTGTGTTGAGTTATTTTGAGGGGACAGCAAATTTACACTGTTATACAAGCTGTACACTCACTACTTTACATTGTAGCAAAGTGTCATGTGTTCAGTGTTGTCACATGAAAAGATATAATAAAATATAACAAAAATGTGAAGGGTGTACTCACTTTTGTGAGATACTGTATATACATACCTATTTTCAGGCCACTACGGCCCAGTCATATGATTTATGGATGTCAGCGAGCAGCAACTGCAGGAGAAAGAAGAGAGAGCTTGACATGGGCTGGTAATGCCTGGGAGCGGTGACATCATCCATAGGCCCATCCGTTGTCAGCGCTCCCTCTTCTACCCTGCAGTAGGGATGAGCTTCGAGTCGAACTCATGTTCGACTCGAACATTGCCTGTTCGCCTGTTCGGCGAACAACGAACAATTTGGGGTGTTTGCGGCAAATTGGAAAAGCCGCGGAACACCCTGTTAAAGTCTATGGGAGAAATCTAAAGTGCTAATATGCAAGTTATTGTCCTAAAAAGTGTTTGGGGACCTGGGTCCTGCCCCAGGGGACATGTATCAATGCAAAAAAAAGTTTTAAAAATGGCAGTTTTTCGGGAGCAGTGAATTTAATAATGCTTAAAGGGAAACAATAAAAGTGAAACATTCCTTTAAATTTCGTACCTGGGGGGGGGGGTGTAAAGTAAGCATGTGAAATAGAGCACGTTTCCAGTACTTAGAACTGTCACTGCACAAAGTGTAATTTCTGAAGGAAAAAAAGTCATTTAAAACCGGACTTGCGGCTATAATGAATTGTCGGCTCCCAGCAATTCAGAGAGAACTCATTCATAAAAAATAAAAAAAAGCGTGGGGGTCCCCCCAAATTCAATTACCAGGCCCTTCAGGTCTGGTATAGATATTAAGGGGAACCTCGCCATCAATTTAAAAAAAATGACATGGGGTTCCCCCCAAATATCCATTCCAGACCCTTCACGTCTGGTGTGGATTTTAAGGGGAACTCCACCCCAAATTAAAAAAAATGCCATGGAGTTCCCCCAAAAATCCACACCAGACCCCCTATCCAAGCACGTAACCTGGCCGGCCGCAGAAAAGAGGGGGGGACAGAGAGTGCCCCCCCCATCCTGAACCGTACCAGGCCACTTGCCCTCAACATGGGGAGGATGTCCCCATGTTGATGGGGACAAGGGCCTCATCCCCACAAACCTTGCCCGGTGGTTGTGGGGTCTGTGGGCGGGGGGGCTTAGCAGAATCTGGAAGACCCCTTTAACAAAGGGGACCCCCAGATCCTGCCCCCCCCCCTATGTCCCCCCTCTTTTCTGCAGGTGGCCAGGTTACGTGCTGGGATAAGGGGTCTGGTGTGGATTTTGGGGGGAACTCCACGCCATTTTTTTTTTATTTGGGGTGGAGTTTCCCTTAAAATCCACACCAGACCTGAAGGGTCTGGAATGGATATTTGGGGGGAACCCCATGTAATTTTTTTTTAATTGACGGCAGGGTTCCCCTTAATATCCATACCAGACCTGAAGGGCCTGGTAATTGAATTTGGGGGGACCCCACGCTTTATTTATTTATTTTTTTATGAATGAATTCTCTCTGAATTGCCGGGAGCCGACAATTCATTATAGCCGCAAGTCAGTTTTAAATGACTTTTTTTCTTTCAGAAATGACACTTTATGCGGAGACAATTCTAAGTATGGGAAACATGCGCTATTTCACATGCTTACTTTACACCCCCCCCCAGGTACGAAGTTTTAAGGAATATTTCACTTTTATTGGTTCACTTTAAGCATTATTAAATTCACTGCTCCCGAAAAAACAACATTTTTTTAAAAAAAAAAATTGCATTGATACATGTCCCCTGGGGCAGGACCCAGGTCCCCAAACACTTTTTAGGACAATAACTTGCATATTAGCCTTTAAAATTAGCACTTTGGATTTCAAATGTTCGAGTCCCATAGACTTTAACGGGGTTCTAAAGTTCACACGAACATTTGGTGTGTTCGCAGGTTCTGGTGCGAACCAACAGGGGCGTGTTCGGCTCATCCCTACCCTGCAGCTATCGCTGGCTGACATAGGGGAGCTGGATTATGTGACTGAATCAGAGGGGGCTGAAAATAGGTAAGAATATACTGTATATCTTTTTTTACATGGGTTAGTCAGCATTGGTGTGGAGGGAGTATTTTTGAGATTAGTTAGGTATAGCCTAGACATAAGGGACCAGATTCAGAAAGACTGGCGTATTTTTAGGCGGGCGTAGCGCATCTCATATACGCTACGCCGCCGTAACTTAGAGAGGCGAGTACCGTATTCAGAAAGAACTTGCGCCCTAAGTTACGGCGGCGTAGCGTAAATGGGCAGGCGTAAGCCCGCCTAATTTAAATTATCAAGGCAGTGGGCGTGTTGTATTACAATGAGCCGTGACCCCATGTAAATGAGGGGCCGAACGAACGGCGCATGCACGCGCATGCTCAGAATCACGTCGCAAATACTCCCTAAGATACGTTGGCTCAATGCTTTGTCGACGTGAATGTAACCTACGCCCATCCCCATTCACGTACGACTTACGCAAACAACGTAAAATACGACGCTGTTCCGACGTTTCCGACATCCATACCTTAACATGACTTACCCCTGCTTTATGAGGGGTAAACTTACGCCGGACATACGCCTTACGTAAATGGCGTAGCTAAATACGACAGGCGCAAGTACGTTTCTGAATCAGCGTATCTTGCTCATTTGCATATTCGACCCGTAAATCAACGGAAGCGCCCCTAGCGGCCAGCGTAAATATGCACCTAAGATACAACGGCGTAAGAGACTTACGTCAGTCGTATCTTGGACAAATTCTGGCGTATCTGATTCTTTAAATCAGGCGCATAGATACGACGCCTCACATTCGGACTTACAACAATCTGGAGATATGCCATCGTAAGTCCTTTCTGAATCTGGCCCTAGATGGTGTATACCTACACAAATTAAAAAAATGTTCTGTACCTCACTGCAATACATGCACATTTCCCTATGTTTTATCAATTAAAAAATGCTGAAATTACAGAAAAATACCAAGTTTTCTTTGTACTCCAGAATAACCCACCATGTTTTGGAGATGAGGAAATGGCAAGTTGTACATGAGTCTATATCAGAAGCAAGCCTCCTAGGATAACAATTATGCTTCAAATTTACAGTACAGTGAGAGAGCGGTGTCACCTTAAGAGAGGAAGTGTGTTACTGGCAGGATCGCCATGTCAAAATAAATGAAAAAAAAGCTTGGGAAAACTAAAAATTAATGCAGCCACCACCTCTATAGCCTCGTACACCAGTTTTCTCGGCAAAAACCAGCAAGAAAACTACTTCTTGCCGAGATTCCTGTTCGTGTGTACGAGGCTTTCAGGTTTCTCGTCAGAAAATCTGGCCAGTTCTCTTTTTACTTGTTGAGATTCTTGTCGGCCTGTTTCCCGACGAGAACCCAGAGAGTGTGTAAACCCACGCATGCTCGAAATGACTTTGATGCATGCGCGGTAGCTTCCACGGCATAGGTAGGGTGAAGCAAGATGGCGGCGACGGCATCGAATGTGACGAGCGCATGCTCGTCGTACATGATGACGTCACCCCGTTCTTTCCTTTCAAGAGAACCGTGGTTCTTTTCAAACGAAAGTCTGTACACTCGGGCGACAAAGGGTTTCTTGCCAAGAATCTTGACAGGGAAAACAACGGGCTTTTCCTGATGAGATTCTCGGTCGTGTGTACGAGGCCATAGACTGGTAAGCTGTAATATATTCATTTTGTGTTCTTTGGGTTTGGAAAATAGTTATCCAGACACAACAGATTTTTTGTGAATGTCCATGGCGACCTTTCATGTATATGCAGAGTACAATGGGATTTGTTACTCTATGGCAATCTTGGGGAATTCAGCAGGAAACTGTTGTACACAATAAACCGAAAAAAGCTTTAATCAAATAAATAATTATCCTTCTTCACATGGGGTAATTGTTTTCCTTTGAATTGCATCACTGCAGCCCTAATGTATATTATAGCCTGTTATCTGTAAAGATTTACCTTTGTTTAAGGCGTCATTAGTAATGTCTTCTAATATAATTAGCACAATCTAATCAGAGAGTCCCTGAGAACTCATCTGGAGCTTGGACGTTGTTTTATGCTAAGTGTCTTCTATTGCATTACACAACAGTAGCGAGTCGCAAGCTGCTACAGATGTTTATGTGAAATGTAATTAACATGCTGCCAGTTTGGGTACTATATAGATACAATCAATGATTATTTGATTACAAACAAAAATGCTTTTTTTGATGGCATGCACTCTTACTACAGAGCCTGCGTCAAGCTTAATTGACTCTGCACTTGTGCTTACTAAATGATGTGTTTATATGGCCTCATTTTAAATGAACTAAGTACATCTTACATTATAGAGTTGTTAAAGGACAATGATTAAAAAAAAAAAAAAAAAAGGTTAGTGATTAGTGGTGCTATCACAGAAAAACAAACATCAGGACAGAAACAAAGCATTCTTGGGCAAAGAAGGAAAAAAATCACATCATTCAAGAAAAACCCACCAAAAGTAGGTAACTTAACCACTTAAGCCCCGGGCCATTATGCAGCTTAAAGAACAGGCCACTTTTTGCGATTCGGGACTGCGTCTGCCTGGGACGTGGCTCCCAAACAAAATTGGCGTCCTTTTTTTCCCACAAATAGGGCTTTCTTTTGGTGGTATTTGATCACATCTGCGGTTTTTATTTTTTGCGCTATAAACAAAAATAGAGTGACAATTTTTAAAAAAAATTCAATATTTTTTATTTTGCTATAATAAATATCCCCAAAAAATATAAAAAACATTTTTTTCCCTCAGTTTAGGCCGATACATATTCTTCTACATATTTTTGGTAAACAAAATCGCAATAAGCGTTTATTGATTGGTTCGCGTAAAATTTTTAAGAATCTACCAACTAGGGGACACTTTAATTGCATTTTTATTAATAATAAAAAATTTTCTAGTAATGGCGGCAATCAGCAAGTGTTATCGTGACTGCGACATTATGGCGGACACATCGGACACTTTTGACGATATTTTGAGACCATTGTCATTTTGACAGCGAACAGTGCTATAAAAATGCACTTGTCACTTTAAAAATGACACTGGCAGTGAAAGGATTAACCAGGAGGGGGCGCTGTAGGGGTTATGTGTGCCCTAATGTGTGATTCTTACTGTGGGGGGGCGTGGCTGGATGTGTGACGTCACTGATCGTAGTTCCCTATGAGAGGGAACAGACGATCAGTGACAGGCTCACTAGGAAGCATGAGGAGAGGTTTGTTTACCTTTCCCCGTTCTTCCTCTCTGTGACCTGATCGCGGGACACCAGCGGCGATCGGGTCCACTGTCCACTGTCCACAAACCTCTCCTCATGTAGACCCATACAGCCTACCTGACAGCCCCCCCCCCCCCTCACGTGGCTCCCTACAGCCTACCTGACAGACCCCCCTCATGTGGCCCAATACAGACTACCTGACAGACCCCCCTCCCTGAATTACAAACATTTTAAATGTTTTAATTATTTTTCCAATTTAAAAAATAAAAGTTTAACAATTAAAAAAAAAATGTAATGATTTTTACAAAAAAAATTACAACGCTGTTGGGGAGGGCTTGGATGAAATATCAGGGGTCTAAACAGACCCCTGACATCTCATCTTTTAGAAAGATAAAATAATTTGGTGAGAAATTCTTTAGTTACCTTCTCTGTAGTCTCAGCTGCACTGAAGATGAATGAACAGGAGACAAAGGCTCCGGTTCATTCATAAACGGAAGCATAGTAAACAGATTTACTATGCTCAGTTATCAATGGACAAAGGAGCGATAGGAGTGAGAGGGGGAGAAACCGGCTTTTAGCTGCTGCAAGGAAAGACCCAGACAGAGTGCATTGTTCTGTAATTATTCTCCCGTCGCACCGCACCAATCCTCCTGCTGTCCACGCCCCCTGTGTGCCCGAGTCTTGCCATCTATTATAGAATAAGGTCAATGTCAGTTTATCTATGTGTTCTCAAAATGTTAAAGTTAAATAATTGAGCTAAATGGCTGTAAAAAAAAGTATGCTGATTGCTGAACTTCAATTTGACATTTAAATGGTAAATCCACCCAAATGTGAAACAGTAGCATTAGGGTGCATCTACATAATATAAAATATTTGCAAAATTCTAATAGGGGAATAGTATTCTCTTTGTAATGGCATTGGCATGCCTGTAAAATCAAGACACTAGCAGACTTTTCATTGATCCCTTAATGATAACAAGTTATTTTGGCTCTGTGGTAGAAAAATAGCACCACATGTTCATGCTCATTCCAGAATACTTCACGTTCTGTATAAGGTTTTAGTGCTGACACATATTTTTCTTTCCAAAACATAGAGTACATTTACCAATAAGTTATATTTTTGTCTCATCCATCCACAGAAAATTGTTCCATTAGTTCTGTGAAATACCAAAGTACTAACCACTAAGGCTCATGTCAATGGATGTTGTTTTCCTTCATTTGACGTGAGTTTGGAATACACTTCAAACACAGGTCAGCAAAATCCCCCAACATTTCATATTCCTGATATGTGCCTGCTGTACCATGTACTTGTATGAGAAAGTCTCATATTCTCTTCGTATTGCTTCCTTTGTGTGAAATCCCTGGTGTTCTTGCTAGTCCCTTTGCTTTCCTATTAAAAACTGATCACACTAAGCAGGAGAGCACACCATGGTCAGTTCTCTAGTTATGCAGGGAGCTCTCCTCCAATAATCAGACTTGTCCTGACCCCCTCCACTGCTGCACAGCCATTTACTGAATAGCTCAGTGTACTGCTACTTCTTCTCCCCCAGCTCTAATGCAGCTGAGAGGGTATGTGATCACTAATAGAAAAGGGAAAACTTTTTAGTGATTTTTTATATATCTATAGAAATTGTTTTGCCTTTCGTTGCTATTTTAAACTGAATAGTTTGTTTTACAAGGTGATTGTTTACAACTAGAGTTGAGCGGACACCTGGATGTTCGGGTTCGACGGGTTCGGCCGAACTTTGGAAAAAAATCCAGGTTCGGGACCCGAACTTGACCCGAACTTAACCGTGAACCCGAACCCCATTGAAGTCAATGGGGACCCGGACTTTTGACTACTAAAATGTCTCTAAAAAACGAATGGAAAGGTCTATAGGGCTGCAAATAGCAGCAACATTTCGGGAAGAGCATGGCAAGTACTCTGCAAATAAATGTGGATCGGGAAATAACTTAAAATAACATAAAAAATAAAATCTTGACCTAGGAGGATGAGGTCCATATGGAGTAGGTGGTTGAGGGTTAGGGTTAGGAGGTTAGGGTGGGGGTTAGGGTTAGGGTTAGGGTTGGCTAGAGGGCTGCAAATGGCAGCAAAATGTCGGGAAGAGCATGGCAAGTATTCTGCAAATAAATGTGGATCGGGAAATAACTTAAAATAACATAAAACATTTAAATAAAAATAACATAAAAAAAATAAATAAAATAATCTTGACCTAGGAGGACGAGGTCCATATGGAGTAGGAGGTTGAGGTGGCGGTGGATGTGGCGGTGTAGGTGGAAGCGGCAGTGGAGGAGGACGTGGTAGCCAACACAGCAGGTTTTGGTTTTTAATTGATTTATTTTTTTAAATTGTGTACACCCCAAAAGAGTGAGAAAGATCTCACAGGAACCTACTCAGTGCTGCTGTAATATGCAGAGTATCTCACAGGAACCTACTCAGTGCTGCTGTAATATGCAGAGTATCTCACAGGAACCTATGCAGTGCTGCTGTAATATGCAGAGTATCTCACAGGAACCTACTCAGTGCTGCTGTAATATGCAGAGTATTTCACAGGAACCTACTCAGTGCTGCTGTAATATGCAGAGTATCTCACAGGAACCTACTCAGTACTGCTGTAATATGCAGAGTATCTCACAGGAACCTATGCAGTGCTGGTGCAATATGCAGAGTATCTCCTATATAATTCTCTCCCTATCAGAACAAGCAGGAACCTTGCCCTAAACGGTCTAATGCAGAGTATCTCACAGGAACAGATGCAGTGCTGGTGCAATATGCAGAGTATCTCCTATATAATTCTCTCCCTATCAGAACAAGCAGGAACCTTGCCCTAAACTGTCTAATGCAGAGTATCTCACAGGAACAGATGCAGTGCTGGTGCAATATGCAGAGTATCTCCTATATAATTCTCTCCCTATCAGAACAAGCAGGAACCTTGCCCTAAACTGCCTAATGCAGAGTATCTCACAGGAACAGATGCAGTGCTGGTGCAATATGCAGAGTATCTCCTATATAATTCTCTCCCTATCAGACCAAGCAGGAACCTTGCCCTAAACTGTCTAATGCAGACTAGCTCACAGGGACAGATGCAGTGCTGGTGTAGATTTCTGAAGCAGGATAGTCCTATCTCAATCTCTCCCTCAGATCAGCAGCAGCCTTTCCCCAGCCTAGCTAAAGCAGAGTGACAAGCTGTGCTGTGTGCCTCTAGCTTATATAGAGGCTGGGTCACATGCTGGGTCACATGCTGCACTGGCCAATCACAGCCATGCCATTAGTAGGCATGGCTGTGATGGCTTCTTAGTCACAGTGGTAAAACAAATGGAGATTGGCTGCCCTGCAGTCCGCTGTAACATTCCCGAACACCGGACCCAAACCCGAACTTTCAGCAAAATGTCCAGGTTCGGGTCCGGGTACAAAAAAAATAAAGTCCGTACCGAACCCGAACTTTACAGTTCGGGTACGCTCAACCCTATTTACAACCACTTTAACATAGCAGTGCACATGGCAGTTTATAAGCTGCCTTTGAACTCCTTTGCTTTGTGTTGTACTTCTCAGGTGCAGTTTGTCCTATTAAGGTGCATTTGAACTGCAGGCAAAGCAAGTAAAATGCATCCATTCCTTCTTGAATGCTGCTTCTTCCATTTAAAGGCAGTTTTATGCATTTTAATAGAAAATTAAGTATTTGACTAGAATGCCTTTCGACATTGGATCCTTCAGCAAACTTGGCTTTTTTTATATTTTTTCTTTGGACACCAAAGGTTACCATTGTATTCAAATACAGACCATACCTGTTTTCTTGTGGTAAGACATAGCTTCAAATTCTTAGCTGTCATCCTAGGGCTTTGGTCCTATGAGGCTGGAGGGCGAACGTCTGCTTATCTGGTTATCAACGTATATTGATTGGTTTGCGCAAAAGTTATAGCGTCTACAAAATAGGGGATAGATTTGTGGCATTTTTATTATTATTATTATTATTATTATTATTATTAGATTATTACTAGTAATGGCAGTAATCTGCGATTTTTATTGGGACTGCGATATTGCGGTGGACAAATTGGACACTTTTGACCCATTTGGGACCATTGACATTTATACAGCGTCAGTGCTATAAAAATGCACTGATTACTGTATACATGTCACTGTCAGGGAAGGGGTTAACACTAGGGGGCGATCAAGGGGTTAAATGTGTTCCCTAGGTGTGTTCTAACTGTAGGGGGGGTGAGACTGTCTAGGAGGAGAGATAGATCGGTGTTCAAACTTTGTATGAACACACGATCTGTCTCTACTCCCCTGAAAGAATCAGGATTTGTGTGTTTACACTCACAGATCCCAGTTCTCGCTCTATCACAAACGATCGCGGGTGCTTGGCGGTCATGGCGGGCACTCGCATCGGCTCAGGGATTATGCAACGTCGAGTTGCCCAGCCGAGCCAACCTGCCGCAGTAAAACTGTGGCGGCTGGTCGGCAAGTGGTTAATCTCTATTTTGTTATTGATGATTATTATGATTATTATGATTATTATTATTATTGATGTTATTGGTGATGGGTTAGAGCTTCTGACAATTTTTGTTTGTTGAGTTTTGTGGCTCTACTAGAGACATTTTCCCATAATTTCTTGCTAGCTTAAAGTGGAGCTTCACCCTATAACACATTTCTAACACTGCATCCAGCCCAGTTGTGCATATAAAATAACACTGACCTTTTTTTTTTTTTTTTCGTAGATATCGTGTAGCCGTGGAATTCACCGCGGCTTCCGGGTAGGTTATCCCGTGGGAGTGGGCGTTCCTAAAGACATGCCAATTGATTGACATGCTAAACGACGGCGCACACGGCGCATCACGACCTCCCGAGGGAAGCTCAGGTCGGCTCTATTCGCACAGGATAACCTATTCGCGGGATAACCTACCCGGAAGCCGCAGTGAATTCCACGGCTACACGCTATCTACGAAAAAAAGGTCAGTGTTATTTTATATGCACAACTGGGCTGGATGCAGTGTTTGAAATTTTTTATAGGGTGAACCTCCACTTTAATTAACGAGGTAAAGACTCACTTTGCAAAGAATACCCAATCACATACAAGGAAAATAAAAAAATGTTTTTGCTTGCACATGATTGGATGATGGAAGTCAGTAGAGCTCTCACTCATTTTCTAAGATCTGGAGCAACTGCTCTTGCACAGTGCAACTGCACTTTGCAAAGTGCACAGTATATTTGCCTTTAGTAAATCAACCCCATATGCTCCATCAAAAGTACTTTTAGGGAGTCATGAAAACTGCATTGCTGGTGCAATGGAATTACAGCTTTACCACATTGATTCTGCTAAGCAGAACACTGAATTTTGAATAACCAAATACCATACAGTTTTAGTAAATCTGAGGTAAAAATAAAATGTAAATAAAAAATGTAACTGATGTTCTAAAAAAAAATCACATATTTGTATTGGCAGTCAGTAACTTCACAACCCTACAGCTAAAATATGTCTATTCACTATTCATAAAAATATGATACATTTACAGAAACACATTGTAACTATCTGAAGTCATGTAAATGTCACTTTGACTTCTGGTTTTTAAAATATTTTTAGAAAGATTCAAAATATCTTTACAGTAGACAATTTAAATAAAAAGCTTGCCTTCCAATAAATGATACCCTGTTCTACCTGTTCCTTTGAGCATATTGCTCACCAGGTATTTAATCCTATGTCTCCAGACGCAATTTAGGACGCTGAACAAGCAGCACCACATAGCGCTAACAAGGAGGTACATACAAAGTACTTTTTTTTTAGAAATGTCTATCCTAAGGCACTGAAG
This sequence comes from Rana temporaria, assembly GCF_905171775.1. NCBI lineage: Eukaryota > Metazoa > Chordata > Amphibia > Anura > Ranidae > Rana > Rana temporaria. The sequence continues at coordinate 337,578,215 of NC_053493.1, read as the reverse complement.
CAAATATGAAAATTATGTATAAATGACTACAATGTTAATGAATCAAAATTGCACCTATCCTATAAAAAAAAAAAAAAAATGTAAAGGAAAACTCTAGTCAGTAAATTTCTAATATATACGTTACAGTCTTCAAAGTTTGAAAAACGATCCCACCAGCCATAGATTTTTTTTAAATAAGTACAGCATTCTCTGGCAGTCCATATTTGAAAGATGGGGTGCTGATCATGTGATCGCTGTGATTGACTGTTGCAGTGGTAACATATCACGAGCCCCACCCACTGTCTCCCAAACATATACGGTGACCAGGAGATGCCAGAGATAGCTGGATTTCTGTGCTGAGGACACACAGTGAGTACACTCTCAGTGCAGAACAGTGAAGCCATTGAACGCTTATTTGCATACAGCCATCGTTAGAGCCCACCTGCAGTGCAGATGCTTAATGTATGTTACTCTGGTTGGAAGAGGTTTAAAAAAGGCTTTCCCATAAGGCCTGCAGGGGTTAGCGGCAGGAAGGCTGTATGGGTTGACACCAGTGGCGTCCCATCCATATGGAGCGCAGGAGCTTGACCCCCCCCTGATCCATACATCTGGCCCCCTAAACTACATGTGGTGTGCCGGACCCATGGATTCCAATGTTTTTTTTTTTCATAAGCACGAAATTACCGCCAGAGGCTCTAATAGGCTGCAAAAAAAGGCTCAGGGCGCAGAGTCCACCCAGTTGTGTGACAATAGTGAATTAATATTTGCTATTGTCTTCATGATTTTCCTCCTGGCCAATCAGGAAGCGATTCCTGAGACCCGTCCCCCGATTGGCAGAGAGGAGATGCAATCCTATTAGCCACTGAGGAGGAGAGGGGAGGAGACGCAGGGGAAGCCACCCTAAAGCACCAGGAGTAAAAGACGCCTCCCAGAGGAAGCGCTGCCCGTGACCTAGATGGGGTAAGTGTGTGGCTGGTGACCGATCGACCAGGTGGCGGCAGGTGGATTGTTTGCCCCCCCAAAAAATATACCACCAGCTGTCACTAGTTGACACTATCCCCTAATATCAACGAATATGCGATCAATGTATTAAAATAAATGCCATCCTTGCCTGTCCACATAGTAAACTAGACTGTTGGCTCTCAAGATCACAGGTGTTTTCACGTGGGAGGGACATCAGCTACCCACTGCCTCACAATGCCTCCTAAACCAATGGGTACACAGGCTGTCCATCACTGAAACAAATTGTCCCAGGCTTCCTGTGTTGGTGGGGGATGGATTGGCTCTGCAAAGAAGCCCCTGTGAGCAGAGGCGTATCTAGGGTATGGTAGCCATGGCAAGTGCCATGGGCACCATGGGGAGGGGGGCAGCAAAAAGCCACCTCCCTGCATTAAAAAAACCCACCCGTCCTCCAGCGGCCGCCTCCGCAGTAATGTAGCTCCCGACGCCGTGCCCGCCCTGCTGAAGCAGGGCACCGGCACAGCAATTGCTAATATTTCTTCTTCTGCCTGGAGGGGGGAGTGACAGGGGCAACCAAGATGGCCGATGACTGGCCAGACCGGATTCACGTAGGGTAGTCTAACAGTGGTGGAGCCGGAGCCTAATGCTTCGCCTACCCTCCTCTGCGCGGCATTATCTTATCCCCAGAGCGGGGATTGGGACGTGATATAGTGCTCAATATGGATTAAATAAATTATAAATATGCATAGCCATAGATATCATTAATAAAGTGTAATAAAAAGTGATTTGTGCAATAAGCTCATTAAACAGTCCACATTAGCCTGTGCACCCCCACCATCCCTTTAATATAAACCACTGTAATGTCACCCATTTTGCAGTCCTTTTAATGGGGTGAAAGTAACCTGTGCAGCATAGGTATCAGTTTACTGTCACCATGTTTAAAGGACAGCAATATGGGTGGCATTGCATTGGCTGTTATTAGTCTAGGTTCACACTACCCAATGCACTGAAAAGCAATCTGCAGGTGGGTCGATTTTTTATAGTGTCAGACATTTTGGAGGCGATCCTGCAATATCCTCAATGCCTGCGTGTTTTTTTATTTTTTGGAAAATGCCAGTTTATAATGGGGATAATGCACCACCATTGCAAGCCAAGAGTTTTTTGCTCACAGTTGCAGTGTATCCCTATTGACTTGAATGGCCGATTCTGACAGGCAATGCCGCCTGTCAACTCAACATGCTGCAATAAATTTGCTGCAGCATGTGATAATCCTCCTCCAGTTGTATTTTGGGTTTTAGGTGGGAGGCCAGGGGTGAGATGAAACTTCAGCTCTGCCTGTGTGAATAAGGCTTAGGGGCTTGTTCACACCATGAATCGCACAGGATTCTTTCATTTGAATGGGCTGAAATTGCCCTGTACCACAGCAAAAGTAGTGCATGCTAGTTTATAAGACGCAACGCAACCAAGTCCCATGATACCAATGCGCCATGCGATCTGGTGCAGGCTAGCTTACCGCGTTTTTGATCTGCATTTGAGGTGTCATTGAAGTGGAACTTTGGGTAGTAGTAGTACATAAAAAATGGGTGAACAGGCAGGATTTTTAATGTAGAAGAGACATGCTATGGGGTTGGTTTATTAAAGGCAAATGGACTGTGCACTCTGCTAGTGCAGTTGCTCCATAGCTTAGTATATGAGGTAAAGCTTCACTTTTCAAAGAATACCCAATCACGTGTAAGGAAAATAAAAAACATAATTTTTGTTTGCACATGATTGAATGATGAAAGTCAGAAGAGCTTCTGATCATTTACTAAGCTCTAGCAACTTCTCTTGCAGAGTACAACTGCACTTTTTTAAAGTGCAGTCTATTTGCCTTTATTATTATTATTATTATACAGGATATATATATCGCAAACAGTTTGCGCAGCGCTTAAGTAAATCAACCCCTTTGTCTCTTCTGCATTAAAATTAAAGTGTTACTAAACCTAAAAACTTTTTTCACCTTAATGTATTGTGTGCATTAAGGTAAAAAAAAATAGTTTAGTTTCTCTGGCCCCCCCCCCCCCATTTCTGTGTAAAGGGGAAGAAAGGGGTGATGGCTGCATCTTTTCTCCCCTCTTTTCTTCTTTACACAGCACTTGAGCAGCAGCAGGGAGGAGCCATTGGCTATTGCTGCTGTCAATCAGATGCAGTGAGGAGAAAGTTGGGGCAGGCCTTAGTCCCGCTGTGTAAGTCTATGGAGCGCGGCTCCATAGCCACACAAGTCGGGAGCACGCAGACTACGCTCCCCTCATAGCCAGCGGCTGGCTATGGTAGTCTCTAAGAAGAAGAGGAGCCAAGATCGCCGCCGGGGCCCCCAAAAGAGGGGATCTGTGCCACTTGTTTTAGTTTAGTAACACTTACTTAACACTTAGACAGACAGAATATTGTAATGATTCTGTTTAAAAACAAGTAAATACCTATTAAATTCCTTCATCTAGTTCTAGTTTCTGTTTTCTCATTCACTTCCTGGTTTGCATTGCTCGTTCATGTAAGAACTACATTTCCCAGTATGCATTGCGGTACGCCCAGTAATTCACACCTCCTTGAAGTCTCTAACACGTAGAGAGCCACACAGATGTAGTTCCCAGGAGGGGGCGAGCACGTTACTGGCCACCGCAGTAAAGCCTCCCTTCACGGTGGTCAGTAAAATCAGACAAGCAGGAAGTGAACAAAACAGAGAAGAAATAGAGCAACTTCTGAGCAAAAACGAACAATGAGGAAGTGAAAAGAGGAATGTCTGCAGGTAAAGGATGCTTATTATGAAAAAAATTATTTTCCTTTACAACCCCTTTAAGTTACCTGAACAGTAAGCCATGCGCACACAGCTCACTGTAGGAATTTGACAATACAGAAGCCAACTGCTGGAATGACTTCATCCCCGCCCAGCCAATGAAAGCATTTGATACTCATAAGCTGCTCAAAGATGTCAGCAGTTGGCAAGGAGATCAAGGGCGTCACATCACTGGAACCGAGGTAAGTATAGGTCTACTTTAAGTTTGCATTGACATCCGCTCTGCAGATCACAATAGGAGTGTGTTTTGAATGCGGTGCAGGAAACACACATGGAATGTAGGTTTCCCTCACCAAGTTCTGGTGTGAACTGGCCCTTAAAGAGGCCCTTCGAAGACAAGTAGATAACTATGCATTTTGTGCTTTGCAAACTCCTGACCCCTGCGTTCTGTAGTGTACATATTCCTAACCTCTGCACACTTATGAGCCCTACGCCTCTATACAGGTAATATTGAATTATGCTTCCAGCTCAACTTTCAGGAAGAAACAAGGACATTTGTTGGCAAGATCAGCAGGTATTTTCTGTACTTGCTGAACATACATACTTCTTACACTTTCACTGTGTACATGAAATACTTCTGATCCCTGCACCCTGTGTTTAGGCTGAAATGTTATGTCCCTTACACTGTTTTACTACAATTCTGCATAAAGGTATATGTGATGGAAACTTTTACATATTTTAAAAATGATTCTTGGTTCTGAGTTTTTCCTATACACTGACCTTCCATCCTCTACCCCCTGCCATTTTTACTGCACCCCCACATCAGACAGGCTAGATCCAGCCCTGTGTAGCAGCCACAACAGGTCTAAAAGTCATAGGAAGGTGTCTTCTTAAAAAAATACAGCTAAAGAAGGTAGAGCTTGAATGGACCAGAGGCACAACAGTTTGTTGTCTGTGAGCACTTTATTGCACTTCAATGTCTTAAATGTTTTTGTTTTTTTAAATGGTTTTCATTATAGGCAAGTCTGTTAGTGTAGGTGAATGTGTAGTGTTTTGGTGCACAATAGTTGCCGCACAGCAATGTGGCAGCATGGTGCAAACAAAAGGCAGCCCTGAGAACAGATGGTGAGCAACAAGTGAATGGTGCACTTTGAGCCCTATCAACATAAAATAAAAACCAATATACCATTAAAAGAAATGAAAACCCAAATACTCCAATGCTTAACCTCCACAACAAAAGGTCACTTAAATTAAAAAAAAATAAGACTTTTCAGTAAAATAAATACATAAATGCAGTTTGCCATAAATGGGATATAAGTTAAAAGAGACCACTGCCCTCAAATCAACCACAAATGAAAATTAACCACTTTAGCCCGGAAGAATTTACCCCCTTCCTGACCAGAGCACTTTTTGCGATACGGCACTGCATTGCTTTAACTGACAATTGCACAACGTGGCACCCAAACAAACTTGACGTCCTTTTTGTTCCCACAAATAGAGATTTCTTTTGGTGGTATTTGATCAACTCTGCAGTTTTTATTCTTTTTAAAAGAGCAATTTTGAAAAAAAAGCAATATTTTTACCACCATTTATTCTTTTTTTAATTCCTTAGTTTAGGCCGTTGTGTATTCCTCTACATATTTTTGGTAAAAAAAAATCACAATACGCGTATATTGATTGGTTTGCGCAAAAGTTATAGCATCTACAAAATAGGGGATAGATTTATGTCAGTTTTTAATTTTTTATTAGTAATGGCGGCGATCTGTGTTTTTTTTATCATGACTGGGACATTATGGCGGGCACATCGGACACTTTTGACACTATTTTGGGACCATTGTCATTTATACAGTGATCAGTGCAATAAAAATGCACTGATTACTGTGTAAATGGCACTGGCAGGGAAGGGGTTAAATACTAGGGGGTGATGAAGGGGTTAAGTGTGTCCTAGGGAGTGATTCTAACTGTGGGGGGATGGGCTACAAGTGACATGATAGAGATCACTGCTCCCGATGACAGAGAGCAGTAGATCCCTGTCATTTCACTAGGCAGAACAGGGAAATGCCTTGTTTATAAAGGCATCTACCTGTTCTGCAGCTCCATGATATAATCGCAGGACACCAGCAGACACTGGTGCACACGCCCACTAAGCCGCGATTTAAAGGGGACGTACTTGTACGGCCATTTGCGCAGCCGTGCCATTGTGCCAACGTATATCGTCGAGCGCTGGTCGGCAAGCGGTTAAAGACAAGAGAGCTCTCAATAATAATAGTACAAAATGTTGAAAAGTCAGCAAAAGGGGATCATTGACCAAAGAGCTATCAACCAGAGGTAAAGCACACTGGGGTTGATTTACTATAACAGGAAAATCTTATGCGGCTGTGCATGGTAGCCAATCAGCTTCTAACTTCAGCTTGTTCAGTTAAGCTTTGACCAAAAAACTGGAAGCTAATTGGTTTTTATGCAGATTTGCATAAAATCGCACTGCTGTTGGTCATTCCTTTCTAACCTCTCCATACAGCAGCTTCCAGAACATTGACACTACAGCTGTTCTGTGTCCCCCTTTTATAGTGAGGAAATGGCAAATCTAAAAGCCCCCTTATTTCCCCTTTTAAGTCTGCTGGCCACGGGTCACATGCCAAGCAGTGGATTAAGGTTTTTTAAAACATTTGTTGGGGAATTTCAAAAATGTAGGATTTACCATGAATCCATGGCAGCAAATACAAATTTCATTCCTACCCTGCACGACCACAGTCCTTTTAACCTTGCTGCTTTATGAGCCTCTATATTGTTTACAGGGACAGAATGGCAGCTGGGAAGCTATGATCATAAAAACAACTATAAGGATATATTGGTTGCAGAATTTGATTGAAAAATGTCTCAGATGGGCTTTTGGTCCTCCTGGACTTCTGACTGAAGCTAAGCAAGTTTCCCGAAAGGCATTGTGGCATAATTTAACATTGGAATTGCAGTGATTTAAATAATCATTTAAAGTAGATGATAGGATGTCAACTAAACAGTACATGAGAACTTTACTTCCTCACGTACTAGATGCAGCAAAGAGTCTGATTCCCAAACAATGGAAGGACCCTATGAGCCCGACAGAGAAGAGCTGGTTTTGCAGAATCAATGATATATATTATGCTGAACAGCTCAGGTATATGGGAGAGGAAGGAGAAGGCGGATTTAAATGAAAATGGCAGGACTGGGCTAATTTTAAACTTGCACCAAGGTATATAGACAGGATGATAGTATGATATGATAAAGTGTAGGAAGATTAATGGGCAAAGAGCGATTCAATAGGAGACAGATTTCCGGAGATAGGGGAGGGTGGGAAGGAGGGGATAAGGGTTGGGGGTGGCTTGAGGGTGGGACGAGGGTTTGTTCGGCTAGGGGAAACTAATGTATCTATTTATGTATTTAAGTATTTTTTTCCTTTCTCTTCTTTTGTATATTTACTGACATATATTTAATAAAAGGAAAAAAAAAAAAAAAAAAAGGGGAAGAAAATGAAATGGATAGATAAATACATTTTCCAACCATGATGCGAACTAAGGAGACTGCGAAATGAACGCAAATTGATTGAATATCCTGATAGTTCTCTGAGGCGGAAAAAAAAAAAAAAAAAAAAAAAAACATTTGTTGGGGAATTTCAAAAATGTAGGATTTACCATGAATCCATGGCAGCAAATACAAATTTCATTCCTACCCTGCACGACCACAGTCCTTTTAACCTTGCTGCTTTATGAGCCTCTATATTGTTTACAGGGACAGAATGGCAGCTGGGAAGCTATGATCATAAAAACAACTATAAGGATATATTGGTTGCAGAATTTGATTGAAAAATGTCTCAGATGGGCTTTTGGTCCTCCTGGACTTCTGACTGAAGCTAAGCAAGTTTCCCGAAAGGCATTGTGGCATAATTTAACATTGGAATTGCAGTGATTTAAATAATCATTTAAAGTAGATGATAGGAGCTATGTTGCTATTAACCACCGTGAGAGTCACTGTTATTTTTTAATATATCTAGTGATGAGTTCAGAGTCATTTAATAAACTAGACAAGAAGATCCTTTGCACCAAGCCCTGCAATACACGTGGCCCACCATGAGACTTCCAAGCAATATAAGCTGAAATGTTGAACATTTAAGGAAGGTCATATCTCATCCCCCTGGGAGTCAATAAAGTCAACTGACCCCTGGTCTTGAAGGGAAGAGTTTCTTTTCAAAGTCAATATAACCATTGCAGGCAAAACATAAAATTTAAAAGGATGAGACTTTAAAATGTAGTCCAATACACAACACTTACCGCTTCAGAACAGTTATGAGCTTCAATATATACAGGTAACCAAGTCCAAAAATGTTATCCATCATACTGTAATTATTTTTGTGAACATAGAGGGTTTTCTATTTTTAGATTCATACCTCTTTTTCTAAAAAAAATTAAAATATGTATGTTATGCATCATGCTTCAAGTAACCATATTATTTATCCACTACAGCTCTCAAGCCTCGTACACACAACCGAGGAACTCGACGGGCGAAACACATCGTTTTCCTCGTCGAGTTCCTTGTTTGGCTGTCGAGGAACTCGACAAGCCAATTTTCTCCATTCCCATCAAGGAAATAGAGAACATGCTCTCTTTTTGGCTCGTCGAGTTTCTCGACAGTTTCCTCGACGAAAATGTACACACGACCGGTTTCCTCGGCAAAAAAATATCTCCCAGCAAGTTTCTTGCTGGTTTTTGCCGAGAAACTCGGTCGTGTGTACGAGGCCTCACACTTGCTAACCCCATATGGACTGAAACTATTTTTACATTTCAGCCATAGAGTTATTCATTTGCCAAAAACATTGCCATTACCTAGCAAAGTGTTGACTAGTCTTGTGATTATGTGCATACACCTCAATCATTGTAGTCGTATTACCCATAAGGCAACAAAAGTAATATAGGGTGGTGGGGTGGAGAAAAAAAAATTCTGATATTGTGTTCCAATCAACAAAGCAATAGCCTGAGTTGGCTTTTAAATGCTGACTTTTTTTCCATAATAACTGTGATTCTTGATTTGCAAATACTGCAATACATGGTCAAGAGGGCCAACTATGTCAATGTGATCCCTCCAAGAGTGATATATGCAAACCAAGAATCCCTGTCTTATGCAAAAGTTTAGAAGACATATGTAAGGGTGTAGTGCAGTGTGCAGTGTAAGTAGTGTAAAGTAGTAACGTAGTAATAAAACCTTTAGCTTAACACATTGAACACAATAAAATAAATAGCCCCAGTAAGCTATTTGTTAAAATTCATACCAAAGCACTGTCAATGCTGCTGGCTTCTCCTCTCTTAGTGCTGATTGCCTGTACTTATGGTCTTCACACGACAGAACTAACGGTGCACAGTGCAGTCGCAGTCTGTTAACCTGGAGAAAGGAAGAGCAGAGGGGGTGGGTTGTATCTTCCTGGAGCTGAAATTTTGCTGTTAAATAGACAGACACCAATTATTCCAGCTATTTATTGTTTAGAAAGTTCCGTAGATGTTTTTACACAGCAGAGGCATGACTACCTGAATGTGTCTTGATAACATTATCTTATATTCCCATGTAAATCAACACTAGGAACAAGGAGAGAAGAGTTTGTGCAGTGCTTTCTGTGAAACTTCTAATGGTAGCTTTTTTCGGCCACGAAAAAGTGCAAAAGTGTGGAATACACCGATTCTCAACTTTTACAAAGTGAAAAATCGGGGGCACGGTGCCCTGGTGAATGAGGAATTGACTGCGATACTAACCGACACACATGATAAGTTCTTACGTACCTGGCAGTCCTGACCAGATTACTTCCCATCATCACAACCGCCTACGCACTTCCTGGAACTGTAATCTAATACAATGTATTGACATACCTATAGTGAGCCTCCAGAACAGAGACGGTCTCCTCCTTCCCTCCAAACCCCCTCTTTCCTTTTCCCCTCTTTTTTTCCCCTCTCTTCTTTCCCTCTTCTTTTCCTTTTCTCTTACCTTTCCATCTGTCTCTTCCAGGGACGGACTGACAACTCGTGGAGCCCCCGTGCAATAGGTGATTATGGGGGCCCTGGGCAATAGGAGATTATGGGGCCCCCAGCAATTGGAGATTATGGGGCCACACAGTATATACACAGACACACAATATACACACACAGTATAGACACACAGTACACACACACTGAAAAGGTACTGGAGAGGTGGGGCAGCTATAATCTTGGGATTTTTTTTAAAAAGACACAGATTTTTACATACTGTCCCTGGTTTTACAGAGGCTGGCAACCCTGATGGGGCCCCCTAGTGGCATGGGGCCCTTCGGGCAGTGCCTGAGTTCCCAAATGGTCAGTCCGCCCCTGGTCTCTTCTGAACCTCTCCGCTGTCTTTATGCCCATAAGTAAGAGTGGTACCTCTTTTTGGTCCCACAGTGGACTGCACTGTTTTCTCTAGATCTAGGTCCCCCACTTGAAGGCATTTTTCAGAAACAATGGCAATCGCAAATCCAATGTTGCTTGGATTGACTGTCTTTCATCCCTACATCATTGTTTAATGATGTTAATCATGTTCATTGATTAATATCTGTGGAGAGAAACTTCTCTTGATTTTGTTCACATTCTCGCATAGTATTTTTGGCTTTGTAATTGTCAATTTTTCTTAACATTTCTAACATTTCTAATAGTGAAATAAACTTCTAATGGTGGCACAGATTACAGAGATGTCTGCTGCTCCTCTTCCATTATGCAATCATATGCTGCAGTAACATAATCTTTTTTCTTATAGTCACCTTTCAGATGAATTAGAGAAGCTGGGTTGGAAAAATCTATTAAGTCTATTAATCTGTGCATATAGACTCTAGAGCACAGGTGTCAAACACAAGGCCCGTGGGCCGAATCCGGCCCTCCAGACCATTTCATGTGGCCCTCACACTTCTCCTGCAGCTGCAGGAGAGCTCCAGCCCTCCTCTAGTCCTTCTCCAGACCCTTACTTTCTCTTTTCAAGCAATGTATCCAGCTTCTTCCCAGCAGCAGCATAAGTATAGGGGGTGCACTGTGGTGTAAGGGAGGGTGGGGGACTCAACTTCTGATGGTGGGGTGGGTCTTGACATCTAATGTAAGGGGAGGGGATGTGCTGGACATCTAATCTTACAGATACAACCGGCCCTTTTGAGGACAATCATAATGCTCATGCGGTCCACGATGAAATTGAGTTTGAAACCACTGCTCTAGAGCAGGGCCGTTTGAAGGAAATTGGGGCCCCAAGCAAAATGGGGGCCCCCAAGCACCCCCCCCCCCCCGCATGCAAAGCCTACGTTAGCGCTACACAATTTTTTTACACCCATGTCCCCCCCCCCCCCCAGTCCCTATGTTTTTCTATTCTCACCTCCCCTTCTTCCCTGTAGGCTGCCGCTGTAGTATGGCCAAGCTCCTCTTCCTCCTATCAGTCCGGTGTTCTATAATTATGGGTTCCCAGTCCCCTATCAGATAGTGCCCAGGCCGGGCCGGGTACCGCGCACTGCAGGAGATTCAATTTCCTGTGTTCCCGGCCGGACTGAAAGGAAGTGAGCACTCAGTGTGCACTTCCTGTCAGTCCGGCCGGGAACAGGAAACAAAATCTCCTGTACCACGCGCGGTACCCGGCCGGACTGACAGGACTCCAGGAAGAAGGAAGAGGAGCTTGGCCACGCTACAGCCTGGGAAGGGGAAGTTGGGGGCCCCAGGCCAGCTCGGGCCCCAAGCAATTGTTTGTTTTGCCTGTCCTGTAGCAATGGGCCTGCTCTAGAGGATGCTTAGAAGCTATAAATATATATGCAGTATATGGAGCATAGAACTAAGATTGTGAGATTATGATTTCTGCCTATAATTCTGCTTCAGAGGGAACATACAGTGTCGTGGAAGAAATACCTGATCAAGCTTTTCTGGAACTGCTAGTTGCTTAACTTCCATGTTTATTTTTATAGCATCTAGAGTGAATATCCCATAATAAAAATGTAACACAGGAGTTTCAACTTACTTACTAAATAGTGGAGCTAGAGGATAAGAATGACAATCTGGTGGCTAGCCTTTTTAGAAGTTAGTCATTATTGGCAGCACATGCATTTCTCCCACTATGGATAAAACCGATAACTAATGGTTAGAGATCTCCATACAGTATATGTCATCTAAATATTCATTTTTTTAAATAAATGAAAGCATGCTAATACTAACATATACATTAGATTGCCAGAAAAATATATAACTTCTACCATCAATACTTTCAGTACCTAGTCTGAGCTAAGTGCCTGTGTACACACCAAACTAGACTGATTCTAAAGGTTTATTAATGGGTCCCACGTGACACAGCTATCAATATTATAGTATCACATATACAATACATTGTGCTTCCATTAAAAAATCCAGTTTCAAAATCCTGACCTACACAAATATATTCATTCTTTTCACTATGAGCAAGTCTGTAAACAATAATTTGCCTATAATAGAATGCTGTAATATATCCAAACTGCAATTCTTATTTCTAGATATTCCAGTTAGCTAAAACGTGCTTGGTAAGCTGCATGAGTGAAGCACAAGTCTTCATTGATCTGTTAGGTCTTTTATCTCCTAGGAATTCATTAAATAATGCATACACCCTTGTGAATTAACCTTCTTCAGGATGGTGTGTTCAAACCATTAGCCAAATATAGAAACAGCAGTATCTTTCAACCGCTCAAAACCCATTGTCTTTCATTTAATTAAATTATCCCATTATGAAACATCTATAATGAGATTAAAATTAATTATTTATTAGGCACTTATTTGCACTATGGGGCTTATTAATTATTCATAGAGGTGCTAAACATTTTAATCCATCACCTTTCCTTTTAAAAAGTGCAATTTATTAAATGCATTACACTAAGTATGGGTCTACATACAGTATACCTCCAATGAAAAGGTCAATGCAAAGGATTCTTATTCACCAGTTTATCAGCCTGAAGTGCACTAGTAAATGTTAGCATGGATTTAAAATGTACACGCAGATAGATACAATTAAAGACACACTCCAGTATAGATTAAAAACTGGAATTTGAGAGGCATACAAGGAGTATATCTTACCTGTTTAGTGCTTCAGATTTTCACCAGGCATAAATGTAGTGTGCAACTGCACTGCACCTCCTTGTGTCACTAATCTGATGATTCTACAATGTGCCTGCTTTTGATAATGAAACGCCCACCTCAGGCTTCTTCCTGTCTCTTACATACAGAAGGTCTAATGTGAAAATAATATCAGTACAATAAAGTGTCTTACATCCACCAATCCAATACAAGCCTTGCCTTTCAAATGTGATGACACACACCACTGGTTTCAGGGTGCACATTTTTATTGCCATTCTAGAGATCCTGTGAGGTGCGCTCTAAAATCTGGATATACACAAAACACAGATTAGGATTATCTATGAAGTGAAACATATGGGATCTAAAACTATTCTCTAAACATTTCCCCCAAAGACGTCTATGTGGACGAAATGCGTAGGGGTGGAGCTATGGTACTGACGTCATTATGCATGGGTGCAAGGATGGGAAGCATGCTGTATTGTACTAACGATTGAAAACATTCCCTTTGTGAGTACATATTGATTTAATAAATAAGCAGTTTTTAGCAGAGCTATTTATGTGGTAGCTTGACCTACTGACTATTGTGTTGAACCCTATTTCAAGTGCGTTTAGACCTCTTCATTTTTTTTCTAAAATTCTGGTAAGCGGATAGGTTTGTATTTGGTGGCAGAGGATGAGCAACACAAAGATTACCAACACTTGTAGTCCATGTTTTACCTTAGTTCAGTCCTCCTTCACTTACCTCATTCTTTGATTTTGCTTTTAAATGTCCTTATTTCTTCTGAGAAATCCTCACTTCCTGTTCTTCTGTCTGTAACTCAACACAGTACATGCTAGGCTTTCTCCCTGGTGTGGAGTGTAGTGCTCACCCCCTCCCTTGGACTACAGGAGATTACCTAAGCTAATTTTATTTTCTCTAACTTTTAGTCTTTAGCAAATCAACAACTATGAAACATTTTGCACTCTAGGTTGTGTTTACTATGATAACTCAGCCATAAGCAAAGGACATTTAAAACACAGCTACAATGCATCTGAGCACCACAGACCAAAAATGCTATGTAATTCATTTTTATTTTTCAAAGCAAACTCACCCATCTATCCATGTCTCCATGCTTTTATTTGCTGAGAAATAACTATGAAAAAACAGATCCTAACCTTTCTGGCCATGTCAATTATAAAGCGATATTAAAGCCTTGTTCTTTTGTTTGTTTTTTAAATAATAAACATGTTATACTTACCAATGGTTTTGCACAGAGCAGCTTAGATCCTCCTCTTCTCGGGTCCCATGCTGGTGCTCCTGGCTTGCTGTGGGGGCACCCAAGCAAGCGTGCTCATGAGATGTGGCTCTGTGTGTTCATTCACACACAGAGCTGCTGCTTGGCCCCGCCCCCTCCATCTCCTGATTGGATCATTGACTGTGATTCACAGCATTGGCAGCTGCTGCCAAAAGACAATCGGAAGTGCTTGTATCTGGAGAGGCAAGCCTCTCATGGACATCGCTTGATCGAGAGGGGGTTTAGGTGCGTATTAGGGGAGGCTGGGGGAGCTGCTGCACACAGAAGGTTTTTTTACCTTCATGCATAGTAGGGATGAAAGTAAAAAAAATTGTGCCTTTACAACCACTTTAACCACTTAACCCCCGGACCATATTGCTGCCCAAAGACCAGAGCACTTTTTGCGATTCGGGACTGCGTCTCTTTAACTGACAATTGCGCGGTCGTGCGACATGGCTCCCAAACAAAATTGGCGTCCTTTTTTTCCCACAAATAGAGCTTTCTTTTGGTGGTATTTGATCACCTCTGCGTTTTTTATTTTTTGCGCTATAAACAAAAATAGAGCGACAATTTTGAAAAAAAAAATATTTTTTACTTTTTGCTGTAATAAATATCCCCCAAAAATATATAAAAACAATGTTTTTTTTCCTCCGTTTAGGCCGATACGTATTCTTCTACATATTTTTCGTAAAAAAAATCGCAATAAGCGTTTATTGATTGGTTTGCGCAAAAGTTATAGCGTTTACAAAATAGGGGGGTATTTTTATGTCATTTTTATTAATATTTTTTTTTACTAGTAATGGCGGCGATCAGCGATTTTTTTTTCGGTACTGCAAAATTATGGCAGACACATCGGACACTTTTGACACATTTTTGGGACCATTGGCATTTTTATAGCTATCAGTGCTATAAAAATGCATTGGATTACTATAAAAATGTCATTGGCAGTGAAGGGGTTAACACTAGGGGGCGGGGAAGGGGTTAAGTATGTTCCCTGGGTGTGTTCTTACTGTGGGGTGGGGGTGGCCTCACTAGGGGAAATCACTGATCTTCTGTTCATACGTTGTATGAACAGAGGATCAGCATTTCCCCCCCTGACAGGACCGGGAGCTGTGTGTTTACACGCGCCCCTAGTATCCTGCGCGAGAGCCGACGTAGAGCTACGGGCTCTCGCGCAGGGGAGCCAACCTGCTGCCGTAAAACGACGGCGGCAGGTCGGCAAGTAGTTAAGTAAGGGCAGATGATTCATGTAGCATTTATTTCCTGGATTCCGTCTGCCCTTAGCTAAGGCTCATGGGAAAAAATGTAAAACAAAAAAAAGTTTAAAACCAGTAAATAATATATATTTTACTAGCTATTTATTAATGCTAGCAGCATAAGAATTACAAATTGTCAATGTTGATTAAGAGAGTAATGTTTGTACTTCGTGACTAACATAGTTTGGCAGGTTGAGAAAAGGTCCATCAAACATGTTTTTTCTTGAACATAACTGAATGATTGACACAAGCACACATTCTACTTATCCTTTAAGTTTCTGTACTCCTTTAGTAAATCAACCTAGTAACATACAAGGTGAACCAAACCTATGGGAACAATGTATACTAGTAACCTTAACTGCTCCCTGAGGACACACTGTCCTCCACCATGGAAAAGGTCTGATCACTCTCTAGGTTCGTCAGGGCACGATGTTATCATATAAGCTAATTTAGACTTCTACAAAAACTGCAAGGGACTTGGAAGTAATTGCTGTATTTCTGTTGCTAAAAACACAAATTAAGGGCATTTTCATAAATGTGATAGAAAACATGCCAAATTAAAGTGAACATTGAGGCAAGGTCACCGGGTTGTAGTACAGACTAAGCAAAAACAAAGATCACTTTAACTTTTAACTTTTAAACTCTGTCTGCCATTGCTGCCTACCAAGTAACTGACAGAAAAATGTAAGCCATGTTTCCAATTTTTACTTTAATCTCTAACCATCTTGCAATAGAACAGCTTTTCAGCTACACAGAAAATACATAGAGTTGAACCTGTCAACAGACTTGCCTGAGCATTACAGAGAATTATTCAGCTTTGCTGTATGCAAAGTGTGAATAATATAATAGGTTAGGAACTAAGGGCCAGATTCACAGAGATCTGCGGCGGCGTAACGTATCGTCTTTACGTTACACCAACGCAAGTTTTCAGCGCAAGTGCCTGATTCACCAAGCACTTGCGTGTAAACTTACGGCGGTGTAACGTAAAGCCGTCCGGCGCAAGCCCGCCTAATTCAAATGGGGCGTGTACCATTTAAATTAGGCCCGTTCCCGCGCCGAACGTTCTGCGCATGCTCCGTTTGGAAATATTCCGCCGTGCTTTGCGTGAAATTACGGCGCCCCAACGTGTTTTTTGAACAGCGACGTGCGTAACGTACTTTCGTATTAAAAAAATTAAAATTCGACGCGGGAACGACGGCCATACTTTAACATGGCTGTTCTAAATCTAAGCCATGAAATAGCAGGCCTAAGTTTGCGATGGGAAAAGCCGACTAGCGACGACGTAAGAGAATGCGACGAACGCGCGTACCTTCGTGGATCGCCGTAAACAGCTAATTTGCATACCCGACACTGGAAAACGACGCAAACTCCACCCAGCAGCCGCCGGAGAATTACACCTACGATCCGAAGGCATACGAAGCCGTACGCCTGTCGGATCTATGCCAAAAGCCGTTGTATCTTGGTTTGAGGATTCCAAATCAAGATACGACGCGGCAAATTTGAAAATACGCCGGCGTATCAGTAGATACGCCGGCGTATTTCTGCTGTGAATCTGGCCCTGTCACACTATGGTAAAATATGCTACTGTGTCCCATTTGGAAACTTTGGTTTTTGGTAAGTAATTCTTCCAGTGCCCATTTCTATTTTTTCTACCCATTAGACGCCATTAAAAAACGCTGGAGTCAATTCACTAACATTTACCGCATGCGATAACACATGTCACAAAGTCATGTGACTCATTTGCATAAATTATTACATGCGGTAAATAAAATCCAATTTACAGAAAAAAATTAACTATTATAAAAAAAATTGCCGGTAAATATCGTTCAAAAACCATATGGTAAGCTCCTAAGTCCAATTCACAAATAGAACAGAGTAAAAAAACATGCAAAATGTAGGGTTTTGCTGGCGGTATCAGATATGGTATTTGTCTGAAACAGCATGGGCCCCCCAATAGCTGGTTGCTAAGAAGCGGGCCGGGATGCCGTCCTTACCAACGGATGACTCAGCAGCTGTCAGCAGGTTGCCGTTGACAGCTAAATGTAAAAAAAAAAAATACCGGCATTGTGGTTGTGGGGGTCTGTAGGCTTATCAGAATCTGGAAGCCCTCTTTAACAAGGACACAAAATCCCGTCCCCCATATGTGAATGGGTATGGGGTACATTGTACCCCTACCCATTCACCAATAAAGTGTAAATGTGAATAATGACAGTACAAAGTTTTTGACAATTCCTTTATTAAAAAATAAAAATAAAAATGTCCTCCGCTGTAGATCCATCCTTAATCATGCCTCCTGCCACCACCACCGGACCCAGAAAAAAAAACTCTGCTTGTCACGAACGCTCCTGTGGTCTGCCTGCCTATGACGTCGCTGGGTAACCCCATAGCTATTTAACCTCCCTGGCGGTATGATTCTTTCAGAAAAAAGGTGCTGAAAGCGGTACCATTATTTGCAAGGAAATTTGGCGTTTTATATTGTAGGTCTGTAATTTTTAGGAATAACTCACTTAAATCTGACCAAACCAGAGTCTAGGCATCCCGGGTATGACATTTTTAAAAAAAACGAAATTATAAATTCTAATATAATAAATAATTAGAAATAATTATAACAAGTAATAATATAATTATAATAAAAATTATTCAATAACGTAATCAACTCAAAATCACTGAAATTTGCTCAGTTGCAGAATTATTGCTGTCATTATTTTTATTTTTTATGACGAATTTCCCCACAAAGCGCTATTGCACAATTCTGCAAGTGATTATAATTTATTATCGCTGTTTTCTAGCTGATCTAAAACTATTTTTGACATAAAAGGTCACTTTTGGTTGCTATGGACAATCTACAGTTTGCAGGCAGAGAGAAAGGTTTTTATTATATAAAAGTACATGTAGGACACTGGGCAGACCACTAGGGACAAGGGGGTGTGTATTTTTTACATACAGTACTGTAATCTATAAGATTACAGTATACTGTATGTAATGTGTTTGTTTACTTTTTTGAATTTGGCGCCGTTCTCCGCTCCCGTGCGTCGTAACGTCGCAGGGAACGGAGATCGGCGGCACAGGAGGACACTGTGTGAATCGAGCGTGGACCCGCTCGCTCACACAGCGCGGTGGCATCGCTGGATCCAGGGACAAGGTAAGTAACTTTGTCTGCTGCTGCAGCGAGGCAAGCCCAAGTCTGACTCGGGGTTACCGCTTTTGGTATAAAAATCTCACCCCGAGTCAGACTCGGGAATACCGCCAGGGGGGTTAAGGTGGGACAGGCAGACCACAGGAGCGTTTGTGACAAGCTGACCTTTTTTTTCGGGACTGGCGGTGGCAGCGGTGGGGGCGGTAGCGTGATTGATGATGAAGCCATAGCTGGAGGACATTGTTTTTTCTATGATTTAGTTTTTATTTTCTAATAAATTAATTGTGAAAAACTCTTGTACTGTCTTTTTTTACTTTTACTTTTTGGTGAATGGTGTATTATGTACCCAATACTCATTAACATGAGAGGGCTGGATCCAGGGACAAGGTAAGTAACTTTGTCTGCTGCTGCAGCGAGGCAAGCCCGAGTCTGACTCGGGGTTACCGCTTTTGGTATAAAAATCTCACCCCGAGTCAGACTCGGGAATACCGCCAGGGGGGTTAAGGTGGGACAGGCAGACCACAGGAGCGTTTGTGACAAGCTGACATTTTTTTTCGGGACTGGCGGTGGCAGCGGTGGGGGCGGTAGCGTGATTGATGATGAAGCCATAGCTGGAGGACATTGTTTTTTCTATGATTTAGTTTTTATTTTCTAATAAATGAATTGTGAAAAACTCTTGTACTGTCTTTTTTTACTTTTACTTTTTGGTGAATGGTGTATTATGTACCCAATACTCATTAACATGAGAGGGCTGGGATCTGGGGGCCCCTTGTTAAAGGTGGCTTCCAGATTCCAATAAACCCCCCACCCACAGACCCTCCCAACCACAGCTAATGAGTTGTTAAGGACGCTGCGGCCAGCTTCCCAGCCCTCTCTTTAGCAACCAGCTTAATGTGATAAATTACTGCATAAAACAATTGGTAATTACCACTTAAACAAACAAATACCGCATTCAATATTTAACACAAAGTTCTTAGTGAATTGCACTTTCAAAACTGATTTACCCCAAGCGCTATTTTACCACATTTTATTGGCTGTTGTTTGCCTCTTAGTGAATTTACCCCATTTACTGAGTCTACAGAGTTGAGTATCTATATAGATACAGCAGCCCTCAAAATTTGCACTCGCCTGTTCGCATTTTGCAAGTAAATTTTGAGGGCTGGCGAGTGTGGGGCAGGCTGCCTGGGAGCAGTGGGGGCGAGCAAGGAGAGGAGCCGCCGCCGCCGACTGGTTGTTCAAAGCGCGGGAAACATGACAGCTTTCAATTCAATAGCTGTGTTCCCCGCCATATACAACCCCTCCCTCTTGTCCAGGCACTTTGATAAACAGATCACCCATCCCAGGATAGGACAAGTGATCTGTCTATCAAAGTTTCCCGTATAAGGAGGAGGGACTGTATATGGCGGCTTGTGGCGGGGAACACAGCTATTGAATTGAAAGCTGTCATGTTCCCTGCGCTTTGAACAACCAGGCTGCGGCGGCTCCAGCTCCGGCTTTGGCTCCTCTTCTCCTCTCACTCAGCACAGGTATACTGCTATGGGGACACTGTCTGCTATGGGGACACTGGCTGCAATAGGGATAATGTCTGCTATGGGGACACTGGCTGCAATGGGGACACTGGCTGCAATGGGGACACTGGCTGCTATGGGGACACTGGCTGCAATGGGGACACTGGCTGCTATGGGGACACTGACTGCTATGGGAACACTGGCTGCTATGGGGACACTGGCTGCAATGGGGACACTGGCTGCTATGGAGACACTGGCCTCTATGGGGACACTGGCTGCAATGGGGACACTGGCTGCTATGGGTACACTGGCTGAAATAGGGACACTGGCTGCACTGGGGACAATGGCTGCTATGGGGACACTGGCAGCTATAGGGACACTGTCTGAAATGGGGACACTGGCTGCACTGGGGACACTGGCTGCACTGGGGACACTGGCTGCATTGGGGACAGGTGGCTGCACTGGGGACACATGCTGCATTGGTAGACATGGGCAGGCTGCATTTTTGGGCACAGATAAAGTTGTTGTTAATATTTATTTTTATAACTTAATTCTGCATAAAACATTTAAGTGTCATTTCATGAGATAATTTATGAGGGCGTGTCTGGGGGTGGGACATGGTAGGGGTTGGGCGGGGCAACTGGTGGCGAGTACGCCTTGAGGCCTGGCTAGTAGCTCAGGATTTGAAATTTTGAGCCCTGGATACAGTACAATATATATATATATATATATATATATATATATATATATATATATATATATATATATATATATATATATTTCTAACATATATTTATCATATACAATTTATGCACAAACTACTTTTGAAACTACATTCTTACCTGTGCAACTGACATTGGCCTGTTTTAGGTAATAAGCTGACCATTATTCGAAAATATGGAGAATTTTTATTATGTTGGATTTTAAGGGGATAGGAAGGATTTTAAAGCTTTGTGCCCCTTTATGTTGTTGATATTTTAGACACTTCACAGTACTTTGATTTGTTTTTTTACTTATCCGGGCATTTGATGTTTTCCCTGGACATTCTTTTCTGTTCTCTTAATCCAGAAGGATATTCTGATTTGTTTTTACTGCACTCCATAAGTATGCCCCTTATCTCTGTAATATGCAAAAATAGAACTAAAGGCTGGAAAAAAAAAAGAAACAGAAAAAGCATATAATACTGATTCAATAACATTACTTAACACTTTGCCACCATTCTCTATTTTTGAGAATATTGTGATTTATTAACAATTTATAATCAGCCTTTTAGTTATTAGTGAAATTATTTGGATAAATTACCAAAATTAGGTTAACAAAAATAACTAATGTACAACAAAATGCATCTTACATGTTTTTTAGTCTCAGGGCTTGAATTTAGCTATGTCTTATTTTTTCCAGGAGTGACTTCAGTGCAAAAGTAGATTTATCACAGAAAAAAATTGAAGTATCATATGAAAAACAAAATATATCACATCTGAAAACTGACTTCTTGTGGTTCCATTACCTCAGAGTTCTTGTGGTTTCTTTACCTCAAACAGTCCCCTAAACATAGCATTAAAAAGTAACTCCACTTTTGTTCAGATAATAAACAATCCCCTCTGGGTAATCAATGTACATTGCAAGTTTTTTAACAATGTGTGTTGCAGATTCCTACCTGTCTCCGCTGTGAATAAGTAGCACTGATTCCGAATGGGAGTGACTAATTCAATAAAATCGACTGATGCATGCACTGTCAGTGTTCTGATGAGAGACGTGGCATTGTCTACGTCCCTTTAGAAGTAATTAACCTTTGGGGAGTATCTCACTGCACATTAAATATTTGTTGCCCAAAGTCTGACCTGTAATTTTTAATAACATTAAACTAATAAGGTTTGTGTAAAAATTGTATATGCTATATCAAATTATTTTTGGTATATGGATACCACATTTTTGAACTTTTTTGCAGCCAAGCTCCATAGAGGGGCCCAAAAATCCAAGGAGCACCTTGAAAGGGTTTTCAAGGGACAGGCATAAATTAGGCATCTCATTTCCTGACTACACTTTACATGTTTGGAGGCCCTGAATTGCCAGGACAGTAGAAACACCAACAAACTGAGCACATTTTAGAAAACAGACACCCAAATGTAGTCTATAAGAGTAATAGTTCGGCTTTTCCAGAATTTATAAGATATTTCTAGCGTACAGCATGGGCATATTCAGAATTCCACCCCAAAATATATTCTTCTACTTCTACTCCTGTGTATGGGAATAACACATATGTGAGATGTTTTTGCAGCCTATCAACATAAAGGGGCCCAAAATTCACCTTCAGACTTTAAAGGGGCATAAAGTAGGAATCTAATTTTCTGACTACCTATCCCATGTTTGGAGGCTCTGGAGTGCTAGGACACTAGAAATATCCCAAAAATTACCACATTTTGGAGGGTAAACACCCAGCCTTTTTTTCTAAGGCCCCTTTCACATGTGCATCCGCTTTTTCATCCATCCATTTGCGGATGAAAAAGGGACATACATTGGTCCCTATGTGATTGCGGGTGTCAGCGGATAAACATCCGCTGACACCAGTAATTACCCACCTCTGCAAAGATCCGATTTTGCGGACGGAAGAAAACACTATTTTTTCTTCCGTCTGTGGATTGGATCGGATGAACACGGACACACGGTCCGTGTTCATCCGATCCCCCATTGGGGAGAGCGGAGAAAAGACAGGGCAGTCCCTGCACAGTGTGCAGGGACAGCCCTGTCAGCCGCCGGCTCAGCGGGGATATACGGAGCGATCCCTGCTGAGCTTACGGACACACGGAGGCGGATCATTACTGATCCGCCCTGTGTGAAAGGGCCCTTAGAGGCATGGTGAGTCCTCTCACAATTAAATTTTTTTGGAAAATGTAGAAAGAAAATGAAAATATTTTTTTTCCACAAACATATTTTTTTGGGCATACTTAGAATTAAATACCAAAATAAATTTGGCTATTTGTCCTGAGTATGGGGCTACCACATGTGTGAGATTTTCAATTGATTTGTACCAAACCTTGTATTTTGTGTACCATAGAAACCAACCAACTAACAATGTATTGAAAACAGTACAGTGGAACCTCGGACTACGAGCATAATCTGTCTCAGGAGAATGCTCGTAATCCAAAGTACTTGCATATCAAAGCGAGTTTCCCCAATGAAGTCAATAGAAACAAAAATCATTTGTTCTGCATTGACTTCAATGGCATGAAAACCGCATACGGCCATAGGTGGGGGGCACTGGAGAGCCTCGGAAACGGACGGAAAGGCCCAAGGACACCTCGGCTGACCTTGGCAAACCTCAGAAAGACTCATTCGCGAAGCTGTCCTTGGGCCTTTACGTGCATTTCTGAACGGCGCTGATTGGCTGCAATTGGCGCTGTTCGGCTCCACTTGACTCCGGCGCCCCCGACCTCAGGCCAAAAGCGGTACTGCACACCGCTTTGGCCTGAATCCTGCTCGTTTTGCGAGAGTTTTTTTAAATACAGTATTGCGAAACGCTTGTTAACCACGTTACTCGCAAACCGAGGTTCCACTGTATACTGTAATTCTTGCCTCTATATAAGTGGTCAGAGATATGGCTTAAAGTAACAACACCTATAGAAATCCCTATTTCTATAAGCCAAACAAGCCTAGCCTATTGGTACGTGGTTGCCCCAGGAATGCATGTTCATTCGCCATGGAGTACCGAATAAATAGTAAACAAAAGAATTCTTTGATTCCAGTTCAGTTGTCCACAGGTGATGTCTGGGACTATTGACTCACAGGAATGTAGTCAGTGGGATGTGCAGATGTTCAGGTGGCAAGCAGAGATGTGGTCAATAAATAGACCAGGGTGAGCACAGGTAACACTACACTAGTGTAGTGGTGTTGTTGGCTGCACTGGTTGCTGGCTGCACTAGTCTGGTAACACTGAGACTGGTGTGACTAAACTGGCTCTGGGACACCAGTGGCAATGATCAGGAACACTGTTGCATGCAGAACTGGTCTGGTGACACTGGGACTGCTATGGTAGTGATGAGGAACATTGTTGCTGGCTTACACTGGTCTGGTGACACTGGGACTGGTGTGGCAGCAATCAGAAACACTATTACTGGCCTACACTGGTATGGTGGTACTTTGGACTCATGTGGCAGTGATCAGGAATACTGTTGCTGCCTTACACTGGTCTGGTCACATTGAGACTGGTGCGGCGGCAGTCGTCAGGAACAATTTTTACTGATTGTGCTTTTCTGGCAACATTATACAAGTGTGGCATCAATATGAGACACTGTTACTGGCTGCACTAGTCTGGCAACACTGTACTAGTGTGGCAGTTATCAGGGGCACTGGCTGGCTGTACTGGGATGGTGACATTGTACTGATATGGATAATGATCAGGGACATTGGCTGGCTATGCTGGCTTACAATCCCTACACTGCAGCCAGCCAGTGTCCCTAATCTCTAGACAACCCAGCCCAGTGACACTGCATTAGGGTGATCAAGGACACTGGCTGACTGCTCTGTACTAAGTAAAAGTAAATAAATAAATACACAAATAAATAATTAAACTCTGCTGATAAGTGTGGAAAAAGTTTTTTGCTTTGGTACATGTTTCCCAGGGCAGAGTCCAGTCCCCTGTGTCATTTGCCTATTATCCTAGGAAATAGCCATTACTTTTTTTCACTTCAATGGGGCTTGGATTTAGCTCCTGAACATTAGTAATACTGGTACGTTCAGCTCATCACTACTCAAAACCTTAAGGCTCCATTCACACCTAGGCGATTTAAATCTGCCCGCAATTCCAAATCGTGGCAAATCGCGGGACACGTTTGCGTCACCATTACTTCTTAACGGAACCCCAATCGCACTGTGATTTAGCCGCGATTGACGCTTGATAAATCACGTGGCAAATCGAAGCATGTGACGCTGTCAACCAAATGAAGCTCCTATTTGAGTGAAAAGCTTTGTGCGTTGCAATTTTGCTGTGATTGCAGCGCAATTTATCATGCCACAATTTCTACGAAATGGCACTACGATTGGGGTGCCATTAAGAAGCAATGGCATTGCAAACGCGTCCTGCTATTTGGAATCGCAGGCAGAATCGCTGAGATTTCGCCCACGATTCAAATCATATTTATTCACACAAGTCAGAATACAGATTAGTGATCCCTTATCAGAAGGCTTCATCTGAGTATTCGGTCAGACAAAGCTACCTCAGTACAGCAGCTGTGATGTCTATATAGCGAACCAAGAATGCGCTGGAAATTCTTCGTCATATGTTAAATGTGTGTTTATAAAACATTTTATACATTCAATAAAAAAGATATAAAACAGTTTATGAACTTAGAAACTTTATTTTTTTTAAAGCAAAACAAAAATGACCCAAAGCCATTGCAGCTTTTTACAACTTGAATAGGAAACATAAATAAATGGAAGGACAATGGAACAATCAGGATTTTTCCTTAAAGTGGAGGTTCACCCGGAAATGTTAATTTTTAACATTAGATTCATGCTCATTTTGTCAAGGGAAATCGGGTAGTTTTTTTAAAATCAAAGCCGTACTTACCGTTTTAGAGATACATCTTCTCCGCCGATTCCGGGTATGGGCTGCGGGACTGGGCATTCCTATTTGATTGACAGTCTTCCGACAGGCTTCCGACGGTCGCATCAATCGCGTCACGATTTTCCGAAAGTTTTAAAAAAACTACCCGATTCCCCTTGACAAAATGGGCATGAATCTAATGTTAAAAAAAAAATTTCGGGTGAACTCCCGCTTTAACACACTGGCCCAGACTATAAATATATTTATTTCATCCATTAAATAATTGAAAAAATTACTTGAACTTTATTCTGTAGAGAGAGCCAATTCACCTTATTGAGGTTTGACACTACAGTATATCAG
This sequence comes from Rana temporaria, assembly GCF_905171775.1. Classification (NCBI taxonomy): domain Eukaryota; kingdom Metazoa; phylum Chordata; class Amphibia; order Anura; family Ranidae; genus Rana; species Rana temporaria. Next base: position 337,552,338 of record NC_053493.1, on the reverse strand, counting down.
TGTTAACAGGTACAAGGGACAGTAATGTGTGAAGAAATCTAGACATCTGCAAGATCTACCCATTGTCAAAGAATTTGCCAATTACTAAGTATATCAAGAATATGCAATATCATATGCAGATTACCCAGCTATAGCAAAAAAGCAGTTCCCTCCTTCTCGCGAACAAAGGACATAATTAATTTTCTGATTGTCTCAAGCAGTGCTCAAATTGGCCACATTGCTTGTAAAAATAACATTATGTAAGGTTTACTTAGCAGATTTTCTCATCTCCAGGACATTATTGCTGTGCTCTTCCACCTAATTGTGGGAAAATGTGCTAGGATTAGTTTATCTGTTCAATGGATTCATATTCTCCTTTGGCTGAAAAAGACAAAACCTAATTTTCTGAAAGTTACATCCCCAGGCTTAAGGGAGGTATTTAGCATGTAACTCTATGCTCACAACTGTGCTACATATAACATATTACAGCACAAACACAAGACCGATTATTGTCCCGGCACAGTATTGTCTCATATGTGCTCCACCTTTATAGGATGCTTTAATTACCTAATGCTCTAGGCAAAACACAGCTTTGGTTTCTAGTATACAAAACAGAGTATTACTATGGTATCTGTTGTCTGAAGCAGCACAAAGATTTCCCCCCAAAGAGTGGAACGATTTGTCAAACTTGGTGTTGTCTGATAAATGGTTTGCATTGCTGGACAATTTCATGTTTGACTATATAATAAGGGCAATCCCCATTTAGCACACCTTACACTTCATTGCAACCCTTTATTTTGCAGATAGATAGACACAGGCAAGCTCTCAATACTGTGTTGGAACAAGCATATTAGAGCACCCCAGAATGTTGGGCTTCTGGGGTATTAAAATATGAATAAAGGTATACGTAATCATGCCTAACTACTTGCATTGTATCTCTACAGTTAGATTCTATGGCCTCGTACACACGACCGTTTTCCTCGACAGAATCCATCAAAAAACTTGGTGGCAGAGCTTTTTTTGCAGAGGAAAACGGTCGTGTGTATGTTTTTCATCGAGAAAACTGTCGAGGAACTCGATGAGAAAAAAAGAGAACAAGTTCTCTTTTTCCTCGCCGGGAGTCTCAATTTCCTCGTCGTGTTCCTCGTCGGGCTGGTTTTCGACGAGAAACACGTTCTTGTGTATGCTTAGAAACCCGCGCATGCTCAGAATAAAGTATGAGACGGGAGCGCACCTTCTGTAAAAGTAGCGTTTGTAATGGAGATAGCACATTTGTCACGCTGTAACAGACTGAAAAGTGAAAATTGTCTCTTACCAAATTTTTACTTAATACACAGTAACATGAGATTAGCAAAAGCAGCCCCAAGGGTTGTGCCAGTGGAATCGAACTTCCCCTGCCGTCGTACGTGTTGAACGTCACCGCGTTTGAGAACGACAAAATTTGGTCTTGACAGTGTGTACGCAAAGAAAGCTTTTCAAGATTCTCGACAAGCCTAACAAGGAACTCGTCGAGGAAAACAATGTTTCATTTAGGACGAGTTCCTCGGTCGTGTGTACGAGGCCTACTGCTTATTTTTGCTGGTAGATTTGACCCATAAGCAGTCAAAGGAGATATGATGACAGAAGCCCATTCTTAGCTGCATTGGTCCACATCATCACAACTCATGTCAATCTCATGCCTGTGGTGGTAGACAAACACAATCAAGAAATATACGCTAGATTAGAACTGTGGAGTTACTATGGACATTCAAAGATTTGTGCATTTAAGACTCTGTTGCCAAGTTAAACAATGTCAATAAGCAGAAGCTACAAAGGAAGAAGGTTTATACCCACGTGTCTAGGTATTAGTTCCTCTGATCCTCTCTCTGAACTATGTTGGTATCAGACCACTTCTTTGCAGCTCACGTTTTTTGACAATTTACTTCAACAGCAGAGCCCCTTTAACAAGCAGTGCATAAGCTTAAAAACAAACCTATACTGGCCTCTGTAGCTGCAGACACGATCAAGTTAATTCATCCTCAAAATTTACACCAAAATACTTTCAGTTTCATTTCAGCAGCTCATAACACTCTGCTTCCCCCTCCCAGTAGTGATTTGGCAGCCTGACAGACTTTTACCATATATACCCGAGTATAAGCCGACCCGAATATGAGTCGAGGCACCTAATTTTACCACAAAAAACCTGGGAAACGTATTCACTCAAGTATAAGCCTAGGGTATCCATCTGCATGCTTCACTGTGTGTCACTTTGCCTCACTGTGTCCATGCCTCACTGTGTCCATGCCTCACTGTGCCCATGCCTCAATGTGTCCATGCCTCACTGTGCCCATGCCTCACTGTGCCCATGCCTCACTGTGTCCTTGTCTCACTGTGTCCATGCCTCACTATGCCCATGCCTCACTGTGTCCATGACTAAACTGACATTTAACACGGGAGTCTATGAAAGGGGTGCCCGGGTTTGAAAAATCGGTGCTCCCCAGCCATAGGTCCCCCAGACAATAAACTTTGCACACTTGTAGAGGAGAAATGGGGCCCAGGGGACCTATGGCCGGCCGGTACCGGGTCCCCAAAATCCCCGTAAAAATTACTGTTTAACATGGGAGTCTATGAAAGGGGTACCCGACTTTGAAAAATCGGTGCTCCCTGGCCGTAGGTTCCCACGGACAACAAACTTTGCACACTTGTCCCCAGAATCCGGGAGATCAGGTGCAAAAAAAGTGACTCGAGTATAACCCGAGGGGGGCATTTTCAGCACACAAAAAATGTGCTGAAAAATTTGGCTTATACTCGAGTATATACGGTAATCCATAATACAGTTGTGCTCATTAGTTTACATACCCTGGCAGAATTTATGATTTTGTGGCCAAATTACCCTGATCAAAAGTTTACATACCCTGGAATGTTTGGCCTTGGTACAGACACATAAGGTGACACACACAGGTTAAAATGGCAATTAAAGGTTTGTAGCTTTTTACATTACAATTATTGTCTGTGTATAAATAGCCAATGAATTAGCTCTCACATGGGTGCACTAAGCAGGCTAGACACTGGGCCATGAGGAGGTAGAAAAGAAAAGTGAAAAGACCTGTGTAACAAGGTAATGAAACTTTACAAAGATGGAAAAGGATATAAAAAGATATCCAAAGCCTTGAATATGCCAGTCAGTACTGTTTAATCACTTATTAAGAAGTGGAAAGTTGGGGGCTCTTTTGATACCAAGCCATAGTCAGGTAGACCAAGAAAGATTGCAGCCACAACTGGCGGAAGAATTGCTCAGGATACAAAGAAAAACCCACAGGTAACCACAGGAGAAATACAGACTGCTCTCCAAAAAGATGATGTGGTCGTTTTTAAAGTGGAGGTCCACACAAAAAGTGAACCACCGCTTTTCAGAACCCTCCCTCCACACTCCGGTGTCACATTTGGCACCTTTCAGGGGGAAGGAGGTGCAGATACCTGTATAATACAGGTATTTGCACCCACTTCTGGACAAAGACTCCTGCGGGAGTCGCGCCCCTTCCCGTATCCCCCGACCCCCCCCCTGCTGTCTTCAGGGAAACACTCTGGTCCCAGGAGACATGTGCAGTAAGGAACCGGGAAGTGAAGCCGCAACGCTTCACTTCCTGATTCCCTCACCGAGGATGGCGGCGGAGGCAGCCGAGAGCCGAGCGATTGCTCGGCTTCGGCTGCTGACATCACGGACACCCTTGACAGGTAAGTGTCCATTTATTAAAAGTCAGCAGCTGCATTATTTAAGGAGCACAATTCAATGATACTTAAACAAAAAATAGCTGCATGGTTGAGCTGACAGAAGGAAGCCTTTACTGCACCAATGCCACAAAAAAATCCAATGAAGCATGTCAAGGTTTTGTTGGGCATATTGTAACCAGGCTTTTTTGTGGAATTTGTACAGTAAAGGCTTCTTTCTGGCAACTTGACCATGCAGCTTTTTTTTGTTCAAGTATCATTGTATTGTGCTTCTTAAAAACAACCACACATCTTTTTCCAGAGCAGCTTGTATTTCACCTGAGGTTACCTGTGGGTTTGTCTTTGTATCCCAAACTATTCCTATACCAGTTGTGGCTGAAATCTTTCTTGATCTACCTGACCATGGCTTGGTATTAAGAGATCCCCAAATTCTCCATTTGTTATTAAGTGATTGAACAGTCATGACTGGCATATTCAAGGCTTTGGATATCTTTTTATATCCTTTTTCATCTTTGTAAAGTTTTGCAGGGTTTGTGACTGTTCTTTTCTACCTCCTCATGGCTCAGTGTCTAGCCTGCTTAGTGCATCCATGTGAAAGCTAACAAACTCATTGACTATTTATGCACAAACACTAATTGTGATTTAAAAATCCATACATTTGGAAAATTAACCTTTAATTGATTTAAAAAGAGTGAACATAGTTGATTGATAATAAATGGCTTCAGCCAAACACTAACCATGAGTGAAATAAATGTTTTTGGGATATCATTCATATTCTCTGAAAAATAGCCAATAAATCATAAACTCTGCCAGGAGGGTATGTAAACTTATGAGCACAACTGTATAAACACAACTCAGCAGCACTGGGAGGTTGGAGAGTGGAACACTGTGGGGTTGATTTACTAAAGGCAAATAGACTGTGCACTTTTGCAAGTGCAATTGTACTCTCAGGCCCCGTACACACGGCCGAGGAACTCGACGTGCCAAACACGTCGAGTTCCTCGGCCAGTTCAGCCCTGAAGCCGCCGAGGACCTCGGCGGGCCGAGAGCTCCCATAGAACAACGAGGAAATAGAGAACATGTTCTCTATTTCCTCGTCGAGCTCCTCGTCGGCTTCCTCGGCCGAAAGTGTACACACGACCAGTTTCCTCGGCAGAATTCAGCCAGAAACTCGGTCAGAAGCTGAATTCTGCCGAGGAAACTGGTCGTGTGTACGGGGCCTGAAAGTGCAGTTGCTCCAGAACTTAGTAAATGAGGGAGAGCTCTGCTGACTTCCATCATCCAATCATGTGCAAGCAAAAATGCTGTTTTTTTACCCTTGCATGTGTTCTTTGTAAAGTGAAGCTAAACTCTGGAGCAACTGAACTTGCAAATTTTGCACAGTCCACTTACCTTTAGTCAATCAACCCCTGTGTCCCCTTTTGAACAACTTTATAGCTTTATTTCAGGATGAATCACTCCACAGTGTCTGCAGCTTTGGAGGTCAGTAAAGGCTTATTTTAAAGCTTATTTACTACTTAGGAATGTGTGCATATTTAAACGCCCAAAGCCTGGCTACAGTTCCTGTTTAAAACATATATAATCCTCTTTTCAGGAAATCACTTTTTTCAATCTATCAAAGGGTTGATTTGCAACTAACATATATGAAATATTGTTCTTTATACGTTTGGCTAACGTGTCGCAATGGGGTATCAGTTTCTCAAGTATGTTAAAGAAAGCTAACGTCTCTCAAAAATGCTGCATGCTCCTATTACAAACATGACAATAATCCCAGTTTACAATGGTGTCTGTCTGATACAGCTGATTAAATGCTAAACAAAATAGGTAATCGTCTGAATGATCAGACAAGGAGTAACTAGAACTTGCAGTTTACCAAACAAGAGACAGAACCAATAATGCAAAATAGGTCCAAGATGGCAAAGAACAAGTCTACACTGCAGTACAAAACAGATTATGAAAGCTCCACAAGCATGGGCTTTTTACAATAATATCTCTGTGGCTGAATCAGTGTAACAAGAGGCTGCATGGCAACAGAGACAATCTGAGAATCACTACTTTAGTAAAACAATTCAGAACACAGGTACATGTGATTATCCTGACAAAAAGCATCCCTCTCTGTGAAGTCGAGGGTATCTTCTCTAATTCAGGCAAGCAGCCAATGGCGGCTGGTGGGGGTGGCAAACAAACCTGGCCCCCTCACTCCCCCACCAATCAGTCGCTCAATTGATCGCCCACTCGATCATTGCTTCGCTCACCGGTCTGCCCTGCCAGGCCACCCACCAACCCCGCACTTACCCCATCCAGGTCGCGACTTCAGCGGCTTCACCCCTGTATCCCCTCCCAAGTCCTGGCAGTCACTTCTCCTCCCGGCCAATCAGGTCTTCAGGACTTCCAGCCAATTGGGTCTTAGGCCTCCTGGCCAATCAGGTTCTCAGGATTGGCCTTGATGAGAAACAGCAAGACATTAGCAAGTTGGTGGGCTCAGGGTGCAGTGCTCTGTGCCCAAGCCCACTCCTTTTGAAGCCAATTAGCGCCTCAGGGTCTAATCATGTGCTTTAAAAAAAAAACATTGAAATCCATGGGCCCGGCGCCCCCGCATTGGGAATAGGGGCCGGGCGCATAGATTAGGGAGGCAGTGCCCCTGCACCCCTTTTGAGAGCTGGGGCAAGAATTGGCCTTGCTGTCAAAAATTGCAATGATATGCACTTGTCAAAGAGGTACAGAAAAATTGATCTTTGGGTGTCAGTGGCGCCTTCACACCATAACCTTATAGAGGAACTCTTGATGAAAGCAAGAGTTGGCCTTGCTGTGAAAAATTGCAATTATATGTACTTGTCAAACAGGTGCAAAAAATGATCTTTTTTGGGTGTTAATTGTGCCCATGAAACCTACACCAAAAATAAATCTTCCAGATGAAATCAACACCAACAAAGCTAGGCAGCCTAGAATCCTGATGAGATTCCACATCCCAAAAACACTTAATCAGCGACATTGGCATCAGGGGCTTCAGAGCTGCTGGTAATCCAGGTCTGATTCATTTTGATAAATGTCAGACCGTCCACCGAGTCTGTGGACAGATGTGTTCTATTATCAGCAACAAAACCTCCAGCAGCACTGAATGTCCATTCGGAAAGCATGCTGGATGCAGGGAAGCCCAGCAGTTCAATTGCATACTGGGCAAGTTCTGGACAGTGGTCTATTCTCATGAGCCAGTAAGCCAGTGGATCGTTGACAGGAAAGCTCTTTTTCTCTGTTTTGGCTCATAGATAATCATCCACCATGTGATGCAGACGCTGCCAATGGGATGTGGAAGTGGACAGCCTTGGGCAGCGAGGACTAAAAAAATTATGAAAAGCATCACTTAGACGGCCACCTTCTCCACCGCTACTCTCTTATACAACAGAAGCCTCAAAACTACATTTTCCAGGACACTGTAACCTACTTGAGTCGGGAAAAGCATTAGATAAACTCATCTTTAAGGTGTCCTCGAGAAATTTATTTTTCTGCATTCTCTGTGGGGACAGGATGAGTTCTGAGACTTTACCCTTGTAACGGTGGTCAGGGAAGGTTGCCAACCAATAGTGATCCTTCTCCTTTACGGCACATAATCTTGGGTCCTTGGGTACTTTTGCAGGCTTTGAAGCATGAGGGAGCCTTTGCACTGCAAATTTGCAGAGGCACGAGAAGCAGACACTTCAGGGTCACTGAGGATTATAGTATCTGGAACTGCCTCCTTCCAGCCATGTACTACTCCCAAGGGTTCTGCAGATCGAAGACCATCTCTTACTGTTTAACATATGTCTTCCTCTGCTTTAATGCCTCCAAAACTGCACATCTTCATGTGTGTTCTGTGGCATAGGAACAATGGTGACTGCATAAAGTGGGCCTTGAGGGCCTCTTCCTCCCACTGCTCTGCTTTGAGTGCCCTTGAGTGAGTGTAGCCGCTGCAGCATTGCCAAAGTTGAGTTTCACCTGGTGGGCATGTTACAAATCAGGCAGTTTACAGGCAGGTGGAATTCCTGCTGAATTTCAGCCAACTAAGCATACACACTGGCTGTGTATGACTGCCTAAAATGACTGCAGACTCTTCTGGTGTTAAGCGTGCACTAATGCACAGAAATATACTGCATTAAACGGCACGTAACACACTAAAAATATATACGCCATTAAACTTGCAGTAACGCACTGAACCGTACTGCGTTAAATGAAAGATAACGCACTAAAATATATAGCGTTAAACTTGCAATAACGCACTGAACTTTACAGCGTCAAACTTGCAGTAACGCAGTGATATACACTGCATTAATCTTACAGAAATGTACTGCGTTAAACGGTAAGTAAGGCACTGAAATATACGACGTTAAACTTGTAGTAACGCACTGAACTGTACGGTATTAAACTTGCAGTAATGCACTAAACTATACTGCGTTAAAAGTGCAGTAACGCACAGAGATGTACTGTGTTAAATGGCACATGACGCACTGAAATATCCAGCGTTAAACTTGCAGTAATGCACTGAACTGTACGGCGTCAAACTTGCAGTAATGCACTGAAATATACTGCGTTAAGCATGCACTAATGTACTGCGTTAAATGGCACGTAACACACTTAAATTTATGACGTTAAACTTGCAGTAAGAAAATTAAATATACTGTGTTAAACGGCCTCGTACACACGACCGAGGAACTCGTCGTAAATGAAACATCGTTTTCCTCGACGAGTTCCTTGTCAGGCTTGTGGAGAAACTTGACAAGCTTTCTTTGCGTACACACTGTCAAGACCAAATCTCCTCGTTCTCAAACGCGGTGACGTACAACACATACGACGGCAGGGGAAGTTCGATCCCACTGGCACAACCCTTGGGGCTGCTTTTGCTAATCTCATGTTACTGCGTGTTAAGTAAAAGTTTGGTAAGAGACGATTTGCACTTTTCAGTCTGTTACAGCGTGACAAATGTGTTATCTCCATTACAAACGCTACTTTTACCGAAGGTGTGCTCCCGTCTCATACTTTATTCTGAGCATGCACGGGTTTCATATACACGCTCGAGTTTCTCGTCGAAAACCAGCCCGACGAGGAACACGCCAAGAAAATTGAGACTCCCGTCAAGGAAATAGAGAACTTGTTCTCTTTTTTGCTCGTCGAGTTCCTCGACAGTTTCCTTGATGAAAAACGTACACACGACCGGTTTCCTCTGCAAAAAAGCTCTCCCACCAAGTTTCTTGATGGATTCTGTCGAGTTACTCGGTCGTGGGTACGAGGCCTCACACTGACTGAACTATCCTTACATTCACACTAATGTAAAGATGAATGGTCACATTACACTCACACTGAACTATCCCTAAATTTACACTAAACTGATATTCTACACTGACAATAACTGTAGAATCAGAATAGCACACTATAGCGCACTAACTGTCTAATAGCACTGAACAGATCCCTGTTCTATCTCTCTACGCCGATATTACACTGAAAATGGCCACTACTGAAAGAATTATTTTATAGTGAGGGGCAGAACTAACAGCACTGAGCCATGATTGGATAGTCACCATGACAATGTCCAATCATGGCTCTGACAGTGCCCTGATTGGGCAAAGCTATCATTGCTTCAGCCAATCATTGCATTGGCTTAACGCCCCGATAATTTGTTTGTTCGGCAAACGTGTGAACAGCCAGTGGAGGAGGTCCTCCAACCGCACCAGGAGATGTCCAGCCCGCCACCCGAATGGGAGCAATCTGTGGCAGAACTCAACATCCCCCCAGTACCATGCCCTTCCCCCAGCTCCAGGACTGCAAAAAGCTGGCCGTGGGACCCGCCTGATCTGCCACAGTATCAGGCTTCTTGGAAAGGAGATCCGGTAAGATGATTTTGGGAACAGGGTTGCTAATATCATCTCGGTATCCCAGCCAGTTCATAACCTGCTCCTCTTGAGGGGTGCCGTTTGTGCATTACCTTTTTTTATCTTCATGATGGCTTAAAGTGGTGTTACACTTAAAGGGGCAGCTACACATTTTGCATATAAGGGGCACAATTTAAGCCTTAATTAAGAGGTTTGAGCACCCTCTAATAGGAAAGTTCTGATATTACAATTTTGTTATTGCGTTTGGATACACATTAAACAGAGGGGGAAAGGCATACCTGTAAATAAACTACTGCTACTAATGACTTATTTCAATGTCCATACCACTGAACTCTGCCACATTGGAGCTCTTCAGCATTAGGCACACTTCCTAGTGTGTTGGATGCCTGGTCACTGGTCCCTCAATGCATTCCGTCTACTGTTCCTACTGCCAGCCCCTACATTACTAATGTGTGCTGCAGTGACCTAAGGTGCTGGTGAAGGAAACCACATAGCACATCGGGGGATGGGGTGTGCCAGCATCCAACATTCCTGGAAGCGTTAAATGCCGAATGCCATAGGCTAGGAAAGTATTATTTTTGCTTTCTATACAGGTATGTTTTTGTTTTTTGTTTTTAATTCTCTTTAGCACAAAGACATCACTATGGCCCTTGAATCTGTCCTAATATCTGCCTGCAGTAATTCTCTGTACAGCAGTACTCGTGGTATGATTACACCAAAATGAACACATTAGCACATATGTGTTGGCATGTGATGGTGATGTGTGCTGGGGTTTGTTTTTTACATGAGTGGTGCACAGCTTCTTCTTTTTTTTTTATTGCCTTTTTTTAACCAATGTGCTGCAGTGCAATACAATGCGGTCTACCCCATTTTTTAAATACCCCATTTATTAAATACAAGACAAGAAGTTTTTAGGTTGCTCATGCATTGGCAAATGCAAGCCCAAAGCATATGATGTGAAAAAGCCATTTGAGAGAGAAAATTTGTAATGGGAGGCTCCAATTAAAATACTTATGGTGCCATAGTCTGTGAGAAAAAAAAGCAGGTTGAAGGGAATTTTAAATTAAGAAGTAATGACTGAATTAAATAATGGCCAGAAAAGAGACATAGAAAATAAAGATTTTAGGTAACCGCATGAGAAATACAGGCTGCTCTCCAAAAAGATGATGTGGTTGATTTTAAAGTGGAGGTCCACACAAAAAGTGAACCTCCACTTTTCGGAACCCTCCCTCCCCCCTCTGGTGCCACTTTTGGCACCTTTCAGGGGGGTGCAGATACCTGTATAATTGGTAGTCAGCGTAGGCAAAAGATCAATCTGAAACTGCTGTCTCCTCCAGGAATCCATAGCAACATGTATAGTACCTTTCTTAACCAGAGTCCTGAGGAAGACTAATGGTTCCTCCAGAGGTTGCTGGAGGTTCCTTAAGCAATCAGCAATTTTGTACTTTCTTTTTAGCTATATGTTATAGGGGCATTTGTTCATTTCATTTTTCCTCTTTCTTCTACTGACTACCAAAGTAATGGGGTCCTTCTCCCATTCACCGCCAATGTTATGATGTCCTTCTCATACTGACAAACAGGGAAGGGGTTCTTCTGTCTGATGGACCGTTTTCATCGGTTAACCGATGAAGCTGACTGATGGTCAGTCGTGCCTACACATCATCGGTTAAAAAAACGATTGTGTCAGAACACGGTGACGCAAAACACAACGACGTGCTGAAAAAAACGAAGTTCAATGCTTCCAAGCATGCATCTACTTGATTCTGAGCATGCGTGGATTTTTAACCGATGGTTGTGCCTACTAACGATCGGTTTTTAAGTATTAGTTAGAAATCCATCGGTTAAATTTAAAACAAGTTGGCTTTTTTTTAACCGATGGATAAATAACCAATGGCGCCCACACACAATCGGTTTGGACCGATGAAAATGGTCTATCAGACCGTTCTCATCGGTTTAACCGATTGCGTGTACGCGGCCTGACTGTTTGCATGAAGGTACCATGAGCTGTGGATTCAATTAGCAGGCGTTCCCAAGACCTGAAAGTCATTTTAAGGTATCTTCCCTGAAAAGGTTCAGAAAGGCTGCTCTAGAAGAACCTTATGGCTCCACGGAACCGTGGTTGAGCAAGGCTTCTCAATAAGAACTGAGGAAATAAAGCTTCCCCCATGTACACATACAATCAAACACTATAAATAGAAATATATATTTTAAACATCGATAGATGATGATAAAGGCATTTACAGTAATCTGATCACATTGCCATGTAGTTGCACAAATACTGAGTCCATGTAAGGATGTTCATTTGCCTTTTAATGGGCACACAATCCTAAAAGAAATATTACTTTTAAAGATCTGGCAGTACATTACAAAGTGAGTTTGGTCTTGTCTTTACACTGTGTTCTTTCTTACCTAAGTGTAGAATGGGCAGGCTAGTGACTTTACACATCCCTCACTGGTTTCTACTCTCTATGGAGGTGGATAAGCTAAAACACATCAGTAAATATTAGAAGCCTCCTATGGGAGCAGAGAGGAAAGAGCAGCCAATCTTTGAATCATCTGTTGACCCTTTCACTGCCTGGAACACTTTACTGAGCATTCATTCTAATGCAAGATAAAATGTTACGTGTCAGTTTTGTAGCCCTGTAAAGCATTTTATTAAATATGTTAATGAGGAAGAGAGTTGTTTATATTTATTTAAATAAATTTAAGTAATAAAAATAATGGGCCAGATTTAGATACAAATGTGTATCTTTAGGCAGGCGTAACGTATCTCCTATACGCTACGCCGCCGTAACTTTGTGAGGCGAGTATGGTATTCAGAAAGATTATGCGCCCGAAGTTACGGCGGCGTAGCGTATAAGGGTCGGCTTAAGCTCGCCTAATTCAAAATTGGAAGATGTGGGCGTGTTTTATGCTAATTAAGTGTGACCCCACGTAAATGATGTTTCTAACGAACGGCGCATGCGCCGTCCGTGAACGTATCCCAGTGCGCATGCTCCTAATTACGCCACAAATAGTCAATGCTATCGACGTGAACATAACTTACGCAAAGCCCTATTCGCGAACGACTTACGCAAACGACGTAAACGACGCAAAATTCGACGCTGGCCCGACGTCCATACTTAACATTGGCTACGCCTCATAGAGCAGGGGTAACTTTACGCTGGAAAAAGCCTTATGTAAACGACGTAAAAAAATGCGCCGGGCAGACGTACGTTTCTGAATCGGCGTATCTACCTAATTTGCATATTCAACGCGAAAGTCTTGGGAAGCGCCCCTAGCGGTCAGCGTAAATATTGCACCCTAAGATACGACGGCGTAGGAGACTTACGCGGCTCGTATCTAGGCAACATTCTATGAATCAGACGCCGCATTCGGAGTTACGACGGCATATCTGGAGATACGCCGATGTAACTCCTTTCTGAATCCGGGCCAGTATGTCAGAATAAGTAATTAAATACATTTTTCTCCGGAGTCTGTGAGTGTGCAGACTATTTTTCTGTTTAATGTTAAACTCATTCAATGCCATGCCTTGTTCAATTATTATGTTTCTATTTTGTATGAATTATTTGCAGTGTCCAGGCACAGAATGGTAATGTGTAACCGTTTGCTGCTAAGAGATTTCAACAGAAGGTGCCATGACTGCTGATTTCCCATGGTCAATTGCGCAACAATGGTTGCCAGGATTTAAAGTAGAACTAAATCCCCCCCCCCCCCCAAAAAAATATATATATTTATTGCAGTTTACCAGTCCTTAAAGCACAACTGAAGGCATCATACACACCTCCTCACCAGTGATCTGAAGTCCAAGAGGGGTCCCTCGCTCATGCCTGCATCTTCTGGGTGCTGATCTTCAGCCATCTTAATAAGCATGTGCAGGGGTCAGTTACTCCTTCACACAGGGACTATTTTGGCCACAGAAGACCGCGGGCCGGCAAGTAGTTTTATTTTATTGCAGAAGAGACATTATGGGGGTTATTTATGAAAGGCAAATCCACATTGTGCTACAAGTGAAACTACTGTACAAGTGCAAAGTGCACTTGAAATTGCACTGAAGGTGCACTTGGAAGCGCAGTCGCTGTAGATCCGAGGGGGACATGCGAGCAAAATAAAAAACAGCATTTTAGCTTGCATATGATTGGATAATAAAATCAGCAGAGCTTCCACTAATTTCAGATTGACCCCCTCAGATCTACAGCGACTGCACTTCCAAGGGCACTTTCAGTGCAGTTTGCACTTGTAGCTTGCACTTGTAGTGCAAAGTGGATTTGCCTTTAGTAAATAACCTCCATATATGTCTCTTCTGGGAAAAATAGCCTGCCTGTTCATACGTTTTTTTTTTTTTATTGTTGCCATTAGTTCTGCTATAAATTTAGAGGCTGCACTAATTTTTTTTTTCAGGCTTCGTATGACAACACTCACTCGCTATGGAGTAGTGTTGTCAACAAAAGACATAAATTATGCTAGGGATAGGGAACATTTCCCCCTCTCCTCTTCTCATAACACCAGGAAGGGGGGGGGGGGATGTCATCCACAATAGTAAACTGTGCAGTGCTGATAACAGTGATAGAAATGTTTGTGCAGTATAATTCGCAATAGGTTACAAGCTCACTGGATTTTTGGCAGGATCAACAACAAGACAAAACATGGGGAAATGTGTATATGTAGTAAAGATGTTCTATTTTTTATTTATTTTTTGCCCATTAATTCACGTTAGAGCTTGAAATAAACTTGTATATGTATCTTTCTCTTTGAGGTACATCTAAAGTCTCTTTCTTGTATTCATAAATTATACCAGACTTGCAATTTAGCTAAATATGCTGAAATTTCAGTTTAGCTAAATACATTGCCATTTCACTTTATATTTCTAACAAATCATGCATGCCCCTTTCCACTCCCAGAGAATGCAGGTAATATGGTTTTAGCAGTGCTTGCACATAATTTTCCTGTAGTGTGCAATCTGGGGCAGACACTACAGCTTTCCCAGCCACTCTGACTGGTGTGTATAGCAAGTGCTGGCAAAATCACTGGCCAGGGGTAGGCATAGCCAGCCACTGACTGACAAGCTAGATGTTTGTGAATCAGGGATGACAGCCATGCCCCCTAATATGTCACTGTATTATGTTGTAGTTCATAGGTGTCCAGCAGCCCTCCAAATGTTGCAGAACTACAAGTCCCATCATGCCCCTGCCTTTTTCATGCTTGCAAATGTCAGCCTTGCACTGCCTCATGGGACTTTCCTTGCAATGCTTCATGGGTCCTGTAGTTCCGCAACAACTGGGGGGCCGCAAGTTGGTCACCCATGCTGTAGTTGAAGCAGGTATGGTACAGCGTTGTCACCTTATTAAAGGAAGAGGCAAGAAAATCAACTTGCTGGCAAGTAATAGGTAATTTGTTGGAGGGACTGTGGGTGCACAAATAGAACACAATTTAAAAGCTTGGCAGGCTCTGTGACATATTTTTTTCTGCTTCGACTTAAATACACTGTACAGTAGTACCTTGGATTACGAGCATAATCCGTTCCAGAAGCATTCTTGTAATCCAAAGCACTCGTATATCGAAGCAAATTTCCCCATAGGAATCAATGGAAACTCATATTATTTGTTCCACAGTGACTACTGGTGTATGCAGTACTGCATGTGGCCAGAGGTGCGGGGGTGCCAGAGACTCTTGGAGATACTCGGAGACACTCGGGAACTGAATGTCTCAGAGTGTCTCTGAGTGTCTCCGTGCACCTCCGAGTGTCTCCGAGCGTAACCAGCGCCCCCGCATCTCTGGCCAAATGCAGATCTGCACACTCCAGCAGCTTGAATCCTGTTTGTCTTGCGAGACAACGCTTGCAAATCGAGTCAGGATTTTTTTTACATTATATTATTGCAAAACGCTCGTAAAGTGCGTTTCTCGCAGTCCAACGTTTCACTGTAGTTAATAGTAATTTTACATGTTAAAAATATAACTTAGTTGTATTTATGGTATTTCTTTTGTATATTTAAGCAGATTGGGGTAGTCATTCACTGCCATACCTTTTTTTATCTACATGTACAGTATTAAAATTTGAGACTGCTTGAGGGTTAGAAGACCTTACATGAGAATAATAAGGAAACTGCCATTGCTGATCTCCTTCCAACAATGCAACCTGGCTCTTTATGGCGTTGATACTGTGTCAGTCTCCAATTAAAAAAAAAAGCATGCAGCAAGTGAATTCAGAACTCCTTACCTCCATACTTGTTCTAGATTTTGTATCCAATAGGGATGGAGGTGTGTGTTTTTCATACGCCTCATTTAAAGTCCCAACCCCAGTTTTCTTTGTACCATATAGGGATGGAGATGCGTTTTGCTGATACCCTTATACTATTATGCGTTTTTTTCCAGTGCTCTTCACCACAATACCAAGCATAGGTGGAGGCGGGGGACACACCCCTAGTCACCTGTCCTCTATCTACCCATCAGTCATTATATGCCTCCATTGAGGAGACTTCAAAAGTTTAGTTAGGACTGCAGATCGCAGAGAGCCTTGTCGCTGGCTCTGCAGCTTACTCATGTACTTGCAAATGCGTACAACCAATCTCTGCTTTTAACATATACAGTTAGACAGTTGAATTTGGCCTGCTGTTTGGGTGGTAAGTATGAGCCTGGTTATAAACGTTTACTATTTTACTTATACTACTGTTTGTTTAAAAACACATCTCATTTAAAGTCCCAAAAACCCCTTTTTTTGTTCTAGATGAGTGACTTAGAAAAGGCTGAAATCAGAGAATAAAGATATACACACAAAGTGTAACTATCATCAGGGACTGGATCAAATTTGAGCCATGTGTGGCCCTGTTGGCACCATCCCACCCAACATTCTTCGATCGAAAATGTAAAGTAGATGGGGTGAAAAATTATCAGCCGAACAGCAGCTGCATCCAATCAGATGTAGTCACTGTTTGGGTATTCTAACAACCGTGGGTTCCGGCTGTCATAAAACAATAACCAGCAGGAAAGATCCCCCTATTCATGTTGTTATTCATCCCATAGGGCTGAGCAACAGAAATCTTACAGTGTATGGCCAGCTTTAGTATGAGCAAAACAGATACCATTTTCTAGAAGAACGGGACCAAAGAAAACCTTCATTCTGTATTTCTCTTGAATATGAATACTATTTTATGATCTGGCTACTTAAAGTGCCACTTTCGTCAAAAAATCCAGTCCTACTAGATCACTTCAAACTGACCCCTTTTGCAGGTATAGCTATGAAAAATATCAAAACTAATAACGTAAAATAACGTCAAATATCAATATTAATAATAATAATAATGTACTGTTTAAAATCCGGTAATGTCTCGCCGTGTTCTGCACATGCTCAGTTGCTCTCTATTTTTAGGCTGAATTTGTAGAAGCTGATTTGCTGACAGCCAAAAGATTTACTGCTGTTCAGGAGCTCTGTTCTTTAGCAAAATGGCAGCCTCCAGGAAGACGAAACAGGAACAATGCTGGAGGCAATTTACAGCACACACTGATTTTGATAGCATAATTATTGTGAAACATATATTTCTTGCTAAAGAACATTATCTTTATCAAGTTGTTATGGGTAAAGTTCCACTATAAAGTTCCTCCATCCCCACCGTTTAGTGTGGTTGGGGGAATCAGTGGATTTCCCTCATTTAGGACATGGGGCTGGACAGTTGTATAGTAAAAAAATAAATAAAACAATTTGGTGCCACCTGTAAGGCAAAAGGCAGAATGAGGTAGTATGCACCGCATACTAGCTCATATTGAAATACTTACCTTAGAACGAGGCATCGGTATCTCTGCTGGTCCACGATGTCGTGGCTGGAGCCACGATGTCGTCACTCCCGCGCATGCGCGGGGGAGACTTTTTTCCGGCCAAGTCCGGCATCTGCCGGGCCTTCAGCCAAGAATCCCCAATGTACATGCTCCACTGCAGTCAGCGGCTCATTGCGAGGGGAATATCTTCTAGACCGTAAAGGTTTAGGGGATATTTTTTTTTACCTGCAGGTAATCCTTATTATAGGTTTACCTGTAGGTAAAAGTCAAAAATGTTACTATACAATCGCTTTAAGATATCACAGTTTATGGTCTGCTTTAGTATGTGCTGAGTAGATGGCATTTTTTAGAAGAAAGCCACCAATGAAAATCTACATATTTATCTTGAATATGAATACTATGGGGTTAATTTACTAAAACTGGAGCACTCAGAATCTGGTGCATGATAGCCAATCAGCTTCTAACTTCAGCTTGTTCAATTAAGCTTTGACCATAAGGCTGGCTTCACACAGACATTGCATGCGATTCGGACCGCATTGCTGTGCAGATCCCATGTGATGTCTTTGCAATGCAAATTCAGCTATGCAGTTTGTATGGATGTATTCGCATCACATTCGTAATGAATTGGTACAGGAAACTTTTTTGGTCCGCACTGGAATCTGGTGCAGTTCTGCATTGAAATCAATCAACTTCCAGGTTTTAGGCTGGGTTCACGATGGTGCGATGCGGCAAACCCTACAAATACTGTGCATGTTCCCGCATCACACCTGAATCACAGACAGTTCACAATGACATCTGCGAACCACTGCGGGTGTCAATGTAAAGTTAATGACACCCCCAGAACACCTATTAAAACCTGCTTTCTGTACCATTTCACAGTTTGCGAACCTGGGGGTGTCATCAACTTTACATTGACACCCGAAGCTGTTTGCAGGTGTCAGTGTGAACTGTCTGATTCAGGTGCGATCCGGGATCCTGCACAGGATTTGCTGGGTTTCCTGCATTATATCAGTGTGAACCCAGCCTAAAAGCTGGAAGTTAAAGTGGTTGTAAACCCTTACAGACCACGTTATGCTACAGGTAAGCCTATAATAAGGCTTACCTGTAGCTACCCAGGAATACTTCTAAACATGCACGGTTTAGGAGATTTCCCCTATCCCCTGCATGTGCCGATGTCATCGGCACATGTGCACTGCGGAAAACTGAAGCAATGGCACATATATGCCATTGCTTCAGTAACCATGCTGTTAACGGTAGCTCTCGCGCATGCGCGGGAGTGACCTCATCCTGGCTCCGGCCAATCACAGCACCGGAGCTGCGATACCCGGAAGTAACCCCCGGGAGAGATGTCGCCGCCAGAGGGGGGGACGAGGACTGCTGCGGGGGCTTTGATCCAAGGTAAGTCATTCATAATGAGCTAGTGGGTATGGAGTTGGGTGTATGGGATTGCATTGTGTTTTTTTATTTTGTTTATTTATTTTGTTTTTTTATTTTTTTTGTGGTTGAACTGGATGGACTTGTGTCTTTTTTCAACCTGACTAACTACCGTATGTAACTATGTAAGTATGTTATGCAGGGTTTGTCTTGCAGGAGTTTTTTTTTTTTTTTTCAGAGGGTTTACAAACACTTTAATTGATTTATATTCCGAACTGCACCAGATTTTGCATGCTACAGTTTTAGTAAATAATTCCCTGGCTAATGATCTGGCTAAATTTGGTCAAGCAATATCCAGAATTTGCTAGTGGGGTGCAGTCGTACACTGTTACATTTCCTAAACAGAGTGACAAAAGATAGATAGGTATAAACAGATAGATAGATAGATAGATAGATAGATAGATAGATAGATAGATAGATAGATAGATAGATAGATAGATAGATAGATAGATAGATAGATAGATAGATAACAGAAAGATTAATAGATAGCTAGATAGATAAGATAGATAGATAAGATAGATAGATAGATAGATAGATAGATAGATAGATAGATAGATAGATAGATAGATAGATAGATAGATAGATAGATAGATAGATAACAGAAAGATTAATAGATAGCTAGATAGATTAGATAGATAGATAGATAGATAGATAGATTGATAGATAGATAGATAGATAGATAGATAGATAGATAGATAGATAGATAGATAGATAGATAGATCGATAGATAGATAGATAGATAGATAGATAGATAGATAGATAGATAGATAGATAGATAGATAGATAACAGAAAGATTAATAAATAGCTAGATAGATAAGATAGATAGATAAGATAGATAGATAAGATAGATAGATAAGATAGATAGATAGATAGATAGATAGATAGATAGATAGATAGATAGATAGATAGATAGATAGATAGATAGATAGATAGATAACAGAAAGATTAATAAATAGCTAGATAGATAAGATAGATAGATAAGATAGATAGATAGATAGATAGATAGATAGATAGATAGATAGATAGATAGATAGATAGATAAGATAGATAGATAGATAGATAGATAGATAGATAGATAGATAGATAGATAGATAGATAGATAGATAACAGAAAGATTAATAAATAGCTAGATAGATTAGATAGATAGATAGATAGATAGATAGATTGATAGATAGATAGATAGATAGATAGATAGATAGATAGATAGATAGATAGATAGATAGATAGATAGATAACAGAAAGATTAATAAATAGCTAGATAGATAAGATAGATAGATAAGATAGATAGATAGATAGATAGATAGATAGATAGATAGATAGATAGATAGATAGATAAGATAGATAGATAGATAGATAGATAGATAGATAGATAGATAGATAGATAGATAGATAGATAGATAACAGACAGATAGATAGATAACAGATAGATTGGATAGATATATAGATAGATCGGATAGATAGATAGATAGATAGATAGATAGATAGATAGATAGATAGATAGATAGATAGATAGATAGATAGATTGGATAGATCAGATAGATAGATAGATAGATAGATAGATAGATAGATAGATAGATAGATAGATAGATAGATAGATAGATAGATAGATAGATAGCCTTCCATAATTCACATTACAAAGCACAGGCCTCTTGAACTTTCATTGCCACAAAAAAAGTCAAATAACAAAAGAAAACCTCTAGATTCAGCCAAGGCCAGTGTTCTATTTCACTATCACATCTGTCATACATTCTCACATCATTCCTTCTTGCAAATGTTATCGCTCTAATGTATTTATAACCTGCCAACACATCACACAGCTCAGATCAATTGTTTTCGTGTATCATCAGCTCTCAACATCACCATAGATTTACACCTAACCTGGGGAGAACCCCTGGCACCTATATGGGAAGAATGCTGTGTAGGTCAGTGCTACATTTATTTTCAGGTCATTTTGGGGCAGATTCTCTGAAGCTTCTGCATGCTACCCTGATCATTGGATGAAATAACCTCCTGGATTGTCTCCTATGAACCGGTTTTGTTTAGTAGAGATGAATTTAGTAAATGCAACCTTAAAATGCAACCCTAGGCTATGATTTGGGAGCCCATAGCATGTTGACACAAGGCTTGGGCTAGGCTTTATTTTACACACAGCTGTATACTGAGCCCCAGCCATGCCTTCATTTACATAATACAATTTTCTGAAGCTCCAAGCTTGACTCACAGACAGTCCCAGCAGCACTGCAGCCCTCTGAGCAATTGTTCTACATAAACCAATAAGGTTTGGATGAGGGGTCTGCTGTGGTTTGCTTTCCCAAAACAACAAAAAAAAGGAGAGAGAGGAAAATAGACTACAAGGGCAGATCTAGCAGAGACAGCAAACACACAGGAGGAAGAGCATTCTTTGTCTGGGGATCTGAGATTTTTATCTTATCCACATAGGAAGCAAAGAACTTCTCTCCAGTGCTGCATGAAGCGGCCAGGGAGTCGGAGCTGCACTACAGCCTGGAAGCGGCACCACCCCCTCTTCGTGCCGGAGGAGAACGAGCTGTGTGTGTGCGGGACCAATCATCCCAGCTTCTGATCATCCCAGCTTCTGATCAGGGACCACTCATCCCAGCTTCTGATCTTCCCAGCTTCTGATCAGGGACCACTCATCCCAGCCTCTGATCAGGGACCACTCATCCCAGCTTCTGATCAGGGACCACTCATCCCAGCTTCTGATCAGGGACCACTCATCCCAGCTTCTGATCAGGGACCACTCATCCCAGCTTCTGATCAGGGACCACTCATCCCAGCTTCTGATCAGGGACCACTCATCCCAGCTTCTGATCAGGGACTACTTATCCCAGCTTCTGATCAGGGACCACTCATCCCAGCTTCTGATCAGGGACTACTTATCCCAGCTTATGATCAGGGACCACTGACCAGGGACCATTCATCCTAGCTTCTGATCAGGGACTACACATCCCAGCCTGTGATCCGGGACTACACATCCCAGCCTCTGATCGGGGACTACGCATCCCAGCCTGTGATCCGGGACTACTGCTGCCAGCCTCTGATCGGGGACTACTGCTCCTAGCCTCTAACCGGGTACTACTGCTCCCAGTCGGCGATCCGGGACTGCTGCTCTCATGTCCATTGCGGGACACTACTGCTCTCCTCTAGAAGGAGATCTGCCTTTATAGACATGATTGTGTGGGAGGCAGGAGAGTCACCATCCCGTGTCTGGATTACTGTGAGTATATATATATATTTCTATGGAAACATAGACTTTAACTACATGTAGTAGCTGGAAGAAGGGAGTCACTGCAGGCTGAGAATTACTTCTTCTGTACTTTATAATACTTTGTTATTCCTAATCCTAAAACATAACCTTTTATCTTCTCTGCTGCACATCACTCTAATGAATGTAGTTCACATATATACTATTTGTTGTATGCTGCATGCTTACCGAATAATGAATGAATCAGGGAAAGTGGACATTCTGCCGATCCTGGTTACTGGTCCCGTCCAAGTTACAACATTGTTTTCAGCAGGATAACATCTTCTATTAAAATAATATTTATATATAGAGAGAGGAAGAGAGAGAGAGAGAGAAATATTATCTGTAAGAGATAGATAGATAGATAGATAGATAGATAGATAGATAGATAGATAGATAGATAGATAGATAGATAGATAGATTAATATGCAATTGTTTATGTTATTATTATCACAATTTTTGTAATAATTATACAGAATCATATTCATATATATATATATATATATATATATATATATATATATATATATATATATATATATATATATATATATATATATATATATATTTATATATATATATATATATTTATATATATATATATATATATATATATATATATATATAAAAAATATAAATAACTATTATATGATTTTACATATATATATATATATATATATATATATATATATATATATATATATATATATATATATATATATATATATATATATATATATATACATATATATATATATATATATATATATATATATATATATATATATATATCTTTTATAATAAATAAAATCATATAATATATATATACATATATATATATATATATATATATATATATACACACACATATATATGTTTTATATATATTTATATTTACTATATATATATATATATATATATATATATATATATATATATATATATAAATATATAATATAGAGGATACATAGATATATATAAATAGATAGATAGGTAGGTAGATAGATACACATTATCTCTCTCTCTCTCTCTATATATATATATATATATATATATATATATATATATATATAGAGAGAGAGAGAGAGAGAGAGAGAGAGAGAGAAATATATATATATAGAGATATAAATAGATAGATAGATAGATAGATAGATAGATAGATAGATAGATAGATAGATGATAGATGGATAGATAGATAGATAGATAGATAGATAGATAGATAGATATACACACACAGTATATTTATAAATAAGTAATTATAGATATTCTATCTCTCTGTTTTATATTAAGGATTGATTTATATGTCCATAATATACCACACATAAACATTTTTAAGTCAGGCCCAGGCACGTACTATTTATAAATGCTAAAACAAAAACTAAAAATAGTGAATTAAAGAATATTTGAATGCATGCATTCAAATTTATTTAAATATGATTGTATTTATAATATGCATATAGAGGTATAATAAGTAGAATTTTAGAACATTTGAGACTTTATTTTAATTTTAGGCAAAAATATAAAAATAATCTCATGAATAATTTGAA
This sequence comes from Rana temporaria, assembly GCF_905171775.1. Classification (NCBI taxonomy): domain Eukaryota; kingdom Metazoa; phylum Chordata; class Amphibia; order Anura; family Ranidae; genus Rana; species Rana temporaria. The sequence goes on along the minus strand of NC_053493.1, from coordinate 337,528,776 downwards.
ATATATATGTTTCAAGATATTGTTGTAAGCTTATTCTGAAAAAAACATAGATAAACAACAGGTAGATAGATAGATAAACCAATATATATACAAATAGGTAGATAGATAGACCAATAGATAGATAGATAGATAGATAGATAGATAGATAGATAGATAGATAGATAGATAGATAGATAAAAAGAGAGAGAGACGATAGATAGATAGATAGATAGATAGATAGATAGACATACAATAGATATAGAACTAGGCCAATAAATGGGGGTAAAAGACAAATAAATAGATTGATAGATAAATAGATAGATAGATAGATTGATAGATAGACATATTAATATGATTTTTTTTAATAGATAGATAGATAGATAGATAGATAGATAGATAGATAGATAGATTGAGAAAAAAAAGGAAGAGAAATACGTGAGTAGTTAGACCAATAGATAGATAAGTAGATATAAGTAGATAGACAGATAAACCAACAGATATTGTTAAATCCTCCGATTTTTTGTTCAGTTTTTCCTAATTTCAAACCCATTTTCATATCATCACCATATCAGCGTTTTTCCTCCTCCGTTGCTATTTCTAATCAAAGTCTGCACCGACATATTTTTCCTTTACATGATCTTCTTATGAATTCAATTTAAATAGTAGAAAATTGTTCTGGCCCTGTTTTCTTTGGAAAGATTAAAAATAAGACTCAACAAAATCTCAGTTGCTCGTCAGTGGCATTTATTTTGATAAGGCCGGTGCTTCCATTCTGAAAACATCCCTGCCTTTGGAAAGTAAAAATATTTCAAATTATAGTCATTTTACAAAAATTGCTTCAAGTAAGCAAAAACTACAAGGCTTGAAACCCCATAATTTGTGTAGATTTTGCCGTTGCTTTGAAATTTCAAATCCTTTCCCATTTACAGTTTACGTTTCACAGAACATTATTACGTTTTTGGCTTGATCCAGGAGCTGCTGTCAGGCACTTTTGATTTTGTAATTTTACAAAGTATAATAAACACTGAAAAAGTCATGAAATCTCCTCCGCATCCTGAGCTCTGTGGTAGGGAAAATGTGAGAAAATGTGAGCCTAAAGTCTTGTTTGATGATCTTGCATAGCAAGTCCGCCTTCTGGAAATAATTTTTGGAGGTTGAAGTGCATGGTATTAACAGATTTAATGTGGCTATTCAATGGATTGGTGGGATACCGGACAAAGTTTAACCCTTTCAGTCCTGTTGGGCCCTGGAACCCTCCCTCTAATTCCTCTCAACCATTTAGAGGTTAACGACAATGAGCCTGTTTAACCAATCAGCGAAATTTCCATCTGTGAAGAATTATATGTTTAATTAGTAAAAACAGGCATCTTAAAGGACCTCATTAACTAATCAGAACTCGAATTGGCAAGTCTTAAATTTACATCAGAGGAATCTGTACTTGTTTTTATTGAAAACTGTTTCACTGTGCCAGAGGTTACAGGCAGGCACTGCTCCGAAGGCTGTCACCAAACTACAGGACACTTTTTTTTTTTTACTTTTATTAAAATAATACAAAAAATATATATATAATACTAATTAAACCTTTTATATTATTCATAGCATAGGCTTTTTAAGGTCAAAGGTTTTCCTCAGAATATGGAAATGGTCCATGCATCTATCACTTATCAAGAAATAAGTGTGGGATCGTTTTAGAATAACACATACAGTGGTGAAAAAATACATGTCAGCACTAAGCAGAGATGTATTTTCCCTGTCTATTTTTCTTTGCCTCTCTTCGACATCATAATTTTTTTACCACGGACTGAGAGAAGGCAAATGGGGGGAAGAAAAGCATGTGAAGTGTAGCATTTTGTAAACTGTAACTAATTTTGCTCACATCTGTGTCTAATTGTTGTCTGACTTCACATTCTTACGAGTCCATTTATTTTCTCTGGGCCACTCTGTGGATTCAGCTGACCAGCCTAAGTGAGGATTAGTTGTCTTAAAGTTATTTTGATTAAGGAGTCATTTTTTCTTAATCTGGTAACACATAACACATGGTTTAAATACACTTTAAATACACTTGGGTACCTCCCTTTATTTTACAAAATATATCTAAGTAGTATTTTTCCTTGCCAAATTAAAGAACCTGTGCCCATACCTTGTTAACATAAAATGTCTTTAAGACATGACATAAATATAGAAATTTATATTTGTACTTTTATACTTAGGTTTTACATTATGTAAGAGCACGAAACGTTATTCAAATTAATTAGCAACAATTTTGATAATGCATGAAACACAATATGTTGTACAATTTCAGTTTCAGTTTCTCATGCAGCTTTTCTTTGGTTATCATTCTATAACAATTAGAGAATAATAGATGTATGAGGTGATAGATAAATAGATGGCTAGATAGACAGATTAATTGAGATTGGTAGGGAGAATAACAATATATAAAACATACATAAGGTATAAGAATGTTATAAAATACATTAATATTGTTTTATTACAAAATAATTTAAATTATTATTATTATTATTATTATTATTATTATTATTATTATTATTATTAATATTACTACAGTTTGGAATATTCAGGCACGTTAGTCTTGATAAACTTCTTTTTATCCCCATTTTAACAGAAATAAGAGAATTGTGAGTAAAGAGGGACATATCAACCTAATACTGCTTTACCTAGATGATCAACATTATTGGGACTTAATAGCAATGGTTGAAAGGCTGAGAAGTGAAATTTTGCCCGGCTTGCTATATTGCACTTAAAATGCCTCATTTCTATCTTTTGTGCTGAGATCATCAAAGAGACGTCAGTTCAGGTTGAATGGAAGCACACATCAAAGTTTCTGGATGTAGAATTTCAGACAATACGTTCCGGTTGCCAGTGAAGAGTTTGTTTGTGCTTTCTAAGCCAAAAACCTTTCTTCACCTTGGGCCTTATCACCTGTTTGCAGTATACACTGCCTGCAGTAATGCATATCATCAACAAACCTTCCCAGCAAATCCTGCTATAGATCCCATCTTTCAATCAACAGGATAGGAGAAATCCGCACCAATCCACATGAGAAGGAAAAAAGCAGGCCACATAGCTCTGTCATATAATACACAACTAATTTGCAAACATGCTTATATAAATATACAAATAAAATTGACTCATCCCCTGTATGAAAGGAAAGTTCATTTATGGCTCCTCTGCTGTCCTGATTAAACGGCATTCAAATTGTGAGTTGTTTACATTGACCTGCAATGTTTATTCCATGTGCGGTTTTCAGGTTTTGTCCAATTAGGATGAGAAAAATAGAGGTACTGTACGTATGCATGGGGCTAATTTGTAAGGCTATTCCTCCATTTCCCTAGCAATTCCAGAAATTGGGCTTCTGGACTTTAAAATGCCATTTAACAAATGAAATAGGAGTGAGCTGATAAGATTAGGATGCTGTTAAGAGTTAAAGTGTCAGAAAGGAAGGGGGGTATTCCAGACAGTGATAACAAGAGAGGAAAGTCTTTGAGGATGCTTCTGTGGGTTTAATGCTTGAGCTACTTCTGTTTAGCAAGACCATTCAGCTAATAGCTACCTTTCCCAAGCACCTTGTCCCAACTACCTTACAAAAAACGACTTTGCATGTTGATTGGGGGAGGGGTAATCCATTTTGCAGCTGTCATAGACCAATGATGAATCACTATCCTTGCCATTTGGCTGCCTTCCCCCTGACGGGGAGAAAGAGGAGGGGATCTGCAGGGAGAATCCACAGTTCAGACTCACTAACATGAAGACAAAATGACTTTACTACCACAGTGTCTTCTTCTGCTCACAGTTAGCCTAGTAACAGTCTAGCAAGACAGTCCTACAATTACCAACCTAGACTCAACCCGGATATTAAAATAACACCACTTGTATCTTGTGACTTCTAGGTGTAAAATAAAACAACTTCTATGCCTGATCAGATGTTGCGGTTTCCCCCTATCAAAGGTAAGGGCTATTTTTTTTTCTTTCATAAGACTTTTATATATTTTTTTGTGGTGCTGCTCTTTCTATGAAGTCTGTATTCGTTGCTTTGCTTCTATTTTATTGAGAGACAGAAATATACTTTTTTTGCTACAGTGAGCATAAATTTTACTATAATTTTTAAATAATACCTTGCCTGTGTGATTAAAAGAATCTGGTTAAATTTACAACATAATAAGGCTTATGACTTATGGAAATCGAAATTGTTGTTGAATTTTGTGCATTTTGCATCATTGTACATCATGGTCTATATACAGTAACGTGATTTATATTATAATTGAAGCACCACATTTGTTTAAATTAGTAATTAGTCATTAGCATCTATCAGCATTTCATTTTATATATGGCAGTAATAATGAAGTATTATAAGCAAAAGACATGTATGCTATAAATCAACTGTTCAGTTAGGCCTAAATGTTATAATTAGGCTGTCATATCCTTTCTAAATTTAGACTGACAGTAATGATAATACCCCTTTTGCAAAACATTTATAAACTGTACAACCATTTATAAAGATTAGCAAAGGTGGTGTAAAATGATTAGGAAGCCAGTGGTTAATAGTTTAATTTTATTTATTTTTGTATATATTTTTTTATTCAAAATTCATTAAGGAAAATGTGTCATGAACATACATATTTGTTAAATCCCCAATAAATATTCCTTGTATTTTTTGTAAAATGCCATCTGTAATTCCTACAGCATATTTTTAATATGAATCCTCAAATGCTTTGTTTTATTAGTAGCTGATGTTTTCTTGTTGGTAGTCTATGCAGTAGGCATTAAACACTTTGGCTGGAAGTTATTGTTGTGCTCAAGCTGTGCCTGAACGGCAGATGAGTTGTCCTACTGTACTAAAGCAGTTTAAAGTCTGTATGGATTCCTTGTATGCTGGCCTTATCCCTTTTCAATTGGGCACGCTTTATGTAATCCACAAAGCAAACAACTGAGCAAACATAATAATGTTTTAATGCTGCATTTGTTTCAACGGAAACACAGGAACAATTAACTAGTTTGCCAGAGTAAACACGTGCATCATGAATACCCCTTTTTGCTGTCACAGGGCTGTAGGCTACATCAATTGCTTCAAGTGTTTGCAGACCCTTTAAAACACAATTGGATGATAAATCATGGCAGCTTGTGAGTGCTGAGTGCTAATTCAATGACAGTAGGCTGTTTGCACTAATAGGCTGATAATGCAGATAATTATCTATATTAGAAAGCACAGGCAGGGCTAATACAATGCCATATTGAATGAGCTGTGTAGCATTGGTCACGCGTAAATCTCATCAGTAAGGCCTCTGACTATTAAAATAGCTTTTATTAGACATAAAACTCAGTAGAAATAGTTTTATAAAGATATATTCAGAATAAAATGCTTAATAGATCCTCAATGATTAGGTGGTTATTTACTAAGGGAGTCATTTTTACTATGGCTTCAGAAAACCCATGTTTGCTTAGGTGGAAAAAAAATTATATTTGATTTTTTTTTTATTAATATTATTTAAAACAAATATGGGTTTATTGGGATAGCTTACTACTTTAATAGTAAACCGTGTCTTTATTTATTTTTTTAAAAGATCTAAAACACTATTGTAGAATCCAACTTAAATATAAAAGCTGAGCTAAAATAGTAAACAAAGAACTTAATGGTACTTTTATAATTCACGGGACTCACACAATTAAGCATAGGAGAAAATCTTAGCAAAGAGTCAAATTCTGTTGAGAGACAATTGACATGCTGTGTTTTCCTATGCTCTGGGGCCTGGAGCATATGGTGCAGCAATGCTCTAATAGATTGTTTCTGTGGTGGAGTGGGGGGGGGGGGGGAGACAGAGCATGATAGCTATCCATTGTATTCATGGCTGAATCTGGCTTCGTTTCAGGTCTATGGAAATGCAGGATCTAGCTAGTCCACATAGTCGACTTAGTGGCAGTAGTGATTCTCCCAGTGGGACAAGTCTTGATAACTCACACATAAACAACAATTCCATGACACCAAATGGCACAGAAGGTAAGTGGCATGAAACAGCTGGATTTGATTTTTTGTCTGTCTAATTACATATGCACTGGCATCTTTAGCAGATCTTTCTGTTGTGTAAATAGATACATCATTTATAATAAGACAGTTATTATTCTATAATACTGTATTTTAGGGATTTTGATGAAACTGAGGTTTGAAGTGAGTCGGGTAACTTTGTAAGGAGCTGCATTAATTTTGTTGAGGGATATACTTACAAAATTGCAAAAAGTGCTAACGATTTTTTGAAATGAACTTACCAATTAATAAAATATATTAAACATATCTGTTTAGCAGTTATGTATTGGATCACTGTAACGTGCAAATTATATACCCTAACAAAAGTATCCAGGAAACTACAATATTTCAAAATGCTCAACCTTAATTATTTTACAATAATCTGGGGTTTATTTTCTATATATACTCATGACAATAAGAAAGAACTATAGGAGATGCATGTATGTCAAAAAGTTTAGACATACATTCTGTATACTGTGTTACTAAAAGTTCATATTTACTTTTAATCAGTTTATTTATTCTCATAGGCAGATAAAATCAATATATCCACAGTGGTTAAAAAGCTTATTGGAGGAACATACCAAAAAGTCTAGTAGAAAGACACATTTATCTTTTTAATTAGTATTCTCCTGATTTTCATAGTAATCATTGGTCTCTTCATTTATTAGAGGTAATTGCACATTGTACAGTAACGTATAACAAATGTATTGTCATAATAGCCACTAGTCTAATGTATATCGAAGGCACAGGAAGATGGTGTGATAGTAACATCATTGTCATGCTGACCATAGCTGTGTTATGGCTTGCTTTGGTGATCTTCTGTTGAACCTGGTGCTAGATAAGTTGAGGTGGTGGACAAGTTTAGAGATTTACTGAAAATTACATGGAGCATTTCTTTGCAAGAAATTCAGAGAAGGTAAACCATCTCTCATGTCACATGTGAATATGATATGGATAGTTATTTGTGAAGATATCTTGTATTTATTATTGGTTGGGTTGAAGCCATTAATACATTGAGCCCACTATATTCATTCCTGTTTCTATTTTGTCTGTTTAAATATTTAATTTATAAAGTATGTCAGCTACATTTGTGCATGTGACCAAATTTTGCTGAGGCCGATTCAACAGCAGTAAAGACAAACCAGTATCATTGTCAAATCAGTAAAATATTGGAGAAATATTGGATGTGTATTTATACACATCCATAAACTTCTCTGTTTTATTCCAAGAAGATGTACTGAAACACACACTGGCTCTAGTAGGCCCACAAATACTTGATATCAGATAAACCAAGTCCTTTGGCAGTTGACATAGTGGCAGGCCACAGTGGTATGTATGCACATAGCATTGTTTTTTAAAAGAAAATAGTTTTTTCACTTTGCAAGGGAATTTTCCCTTAGCTTAGTGAATGTAGAGGGGTGGGGGGTTCACTTTAAAAAATAATACTTAATCACAAAGAAACTTAAAAGTCTTTATTTTGCTTACACGTGATTGGATAATGGAAGTCACTTCATCTCATTCACTTAACTAAGGGAAAATTTCCTTGCAAAGTGAACAGTTTAATTGCCTTTAGGAAATCAATCTTACAGTGTCTTAAGCAACTGTGAAAAGATTTTTATTGTGATCACTGTGTTTATTTAAGGTAAAAACAACTATACGTTGTAATATGTAAAAGGATAAAAATTGAAAAAGTTTATAAAAGAGCATGAATGGTAAATGGCAAGGTAATATGTTTGTGTCTCCATGTAATATACATTGTTCATAATTATATTTAGGAATCAAAAGTTATGAGACTGACGAACGTGCATAAATGTACTTATTCTTTTATGTACTAGATTACATAATCGGCTGATTCTCAAAGAGATTGACTCAATACACATATTACAGTTTGACTTTGTTTTTACATCATATTACTACTGACGTTGGTCATACACAAGTAGAATTTCCTTTTTAAATGTTCATTTCAGGAATGTTCATTCAATTTTCTAATTGTTGATGGGGTCAAAGGGATGCTCATTTTTGAACACTGTGTCAAGAAAATTCGAAGGAGCAGGATGGACATTTTTTCTTGAATGAAGGGATTTCTTACAACGAACATGGTTTTCATTTAGAAAAGTACATTCACTCCAAAATTGAATGTTAAAAACATGTTTTTTCAAGTTGACAATTGTCAAGCCATTGAATGTACAAATGAGAATTTTCGTATGAAAGTTTGTAAAAGTATTAGTACAAATGTTTGTTTGAAAATCTACTAGTCTATGGCCAGCTTTGTCCCTAATATATTTCCAAACATTTAAGGATCTTCACTGATACCTAAATATGTTAAAACAATTTATGATCTTTAATTATTTACTATCCTCACTGCTGGGTACATATCGATCATTAAATTCAGAGTAGTTATTACAAGCATTAGGCGCTGCAAGTTAGGGTAACTTGTTCATACATAACATATACTGTATAAGTATTCTAAACTACTCACTGGCCTTACATACAGTACTTGAGCTAGTATTTTTGTAATATTATAAATTATACATCTGTGCCAACCAATGAAACAAAATCACAAGTTCTTATTTTCACACACTTTTGGTATTGTACAAAAATAGTAGCTATATATTTGAGTGCAGATATATGTAGATCTCAGTCTTCTCTGCTCTTCCCTGTTTATGGATAGAGCAAGGAGGTACTTGAATAACTCAATTTAGGTCCAGTGTCCTTGGATATGTCCCTCAATGGAGGCCAACATTAGAGAGAAAACGTTTACACCTATCTCAAGCAAACATTAAAAACATGGTGGGTATGCCAACACATGCAGTCTTGTTTAACAAGATGCTGCAAAGCACAAAGTAGACACACAGGGAACTTTTAATAATTTAATAAAGGCAAATGGGCTGTTAACATTGCAGGGGAATTTTCCCTTAGCTCAGTGAATATGGTGAAAATTTACTTTGCTAAGAATAACCAATCACGTGCATAGAAAATTGAAAATTTATTTTTGGTTACACATGACTGGATAATGTATGTCAGCAGAGACTCGCATCTGATTGCTATGGGTTACTGTAATTTGCTCTTTGCATTGAGTGGGTCTATTTGAACTTCAATATATTCTCTACAAAAATAATTTAGAATTTAAAAACTCTGGTTGGTTTTTCATGTTTTTAAGGGCAAAGGGATAGAGTTGTCTCGGGTCCTCTTGATTTCCATGTATAAGATTCTCATTATCACTATAAATTTAACTTCAAACAAATGGTCAGCTATAATGACCTTTTAACATCAGTTGTTTTTCACATGTAGTTGTCTCTCCTGCACAAGCAGGGACCATCACTTGAACATGCCACTGTTATTATGGTCACCTCTGTATAGGAATTTCATAGTAAGTGATACTATTCTATGAAAAGCCTTATCACTGGAAAGATGATATTCTGGGCCAATAAGAACAAACATTTACACCAGAAACTGATTTCTGTCAAAAAGCTGTATGCATCATACAATTCCTATCATACTTGGGTTTATTTACAAAAACTGTAGCATGAAAAATCTGGTGAAGCTCTGCATAGAAACCAATCACCTTCCTGGTTTATTTGTCAAAGCTTAACTGAACAAGCTGAAGTTGATTGGCTGCCATGCACAGCTGAACCAGATTTTGCACTCTCCGGTTTTAGTAAATAAACCACACTGTGCTGGATTTACACAGCACGTTGAATTCTTTCAGGTTTTGCATTAATCTAAAAGCTTTCTTTCACTCAGTGGACAGTTTACTGTGTGCTATCTTGTAGAAGGGTATGGGGAAAATGTCATTAATATGTTCATCTTCTGACAATACTTAAATTCCCAATTACTTCTAGTGAAACTCTAGAAAACAGTTTAGAAATTCCATGAAATGTTATCAAACTTAGACGAGTCAAAAAACAAACAAAATTCACGTTGATCGTCAAATTGTTCATTTTTCACATCATTAGTGTGCCAGCTGCGACATGCGATTTTCATGCCGCATTTAAAAGCGCCTAATCCAACATGCTGTTTTTTTTTTAGAAAATCAATTGATAGCACACATGTATGAGCTTTTTTCTTTTTTCGATCAACAGAACTTTCGTTTTTCGACTCGTCTATGGCCTACTTTAGTAATATTTCCTCTAAGATGGATTCATCCATGTCTGACAAATATGGCACAGGTGAGGAAATGACACAGTGTTGTAAAATGTAGAAAATCACTTTTATTTTATATTCACATGGGTTTTAGAAAGTGTATGAAATATTTTTATTTTTATTTAAACATTCAATGCATAGCAAAAAGCCACCATGGAGATACAACTCTTTAACGCTGCTGTATGCCTAGACCCTACAGAAAAGTTTTCAGCATGATCACATTTGTATTGCATTGTCATATTACTCCAAGCATTGACACATTTAGTGAATATAGTTAGTTAAATGCTGTGCAAGTACTCCTTTCAGGGGGGTCTAGGTGACTAGGCTGACAAAGGGGCCTTGTGACTTGAAAACTTGCTCTGGTTTTCAGTACAGTTAGCTACTAAAGTTTTTTCCTGAGTTACTTTGTCCTACAAAAGTAAGCTTTTATGTGTTTGATGACCAAACTATTTGTGTCCACTTCAGTTCCCCTATCAGCTTTTGCATTCCCCTTCTTCTGGTTTGATTGTGTGTCCACACTTAAAATAGAATGATTTTTAGAAGCTGTGCTAACAGTGCCTATTGTTGCTCTGACTGTTGGTCAGATTTTTTGTTTTTGTAGAACAATGAATTATTGATAATAATCTTTGTCCCGTATTCAATTCATTATCATGTACACGGGAACATGCGCAAGGCCTTTTTGGGTGTAAGCCAGTTAATCTATCATTATGTTTTTGATTTTAAGAATTTGGTGGGAATTCCATCCAGGACTATAGTACTGGCTTATTTTTTACAGTATGCTGTTTTTTTTTAATTGTTTTTGAGATTGGGTTGTTTGTTTTATAGACCTTTTGGAGAGGCCCCAAAACGGACACCTTTCACTAAGTAATCCCCTAAACAGTACATGACTGCTTAATAGAGACAATTTGGAGGTTGAATGGTCTGGGAAACCTTCAATAAACCCCCTTACAGCAATCCATGTTTAGGTATACAGTTAGAAGACTATGTACGCTCACTTACTGTTGCCATGTTATTTTTTTAGTAAACCTGTGAATGTTGAAATGGTATAAATGAATCTTTGGATCAGGTGGTGAACAATAAATGTTTGACCACCTTCGGCTAATCGTTTTGTGGGAACAAACTGAGTGCCTGAGTTTGATTTTTCAATCCAACCACTATTGTTCCACGAAGAGCAGTATAGTGGCAGGGTGTCTGCTTAGACATGAGCCTATCATTTGCTATCACATCACACACGCAAATTCTGAAAATCACCTTATGTCTTTTGCCAGTTTTACAGTTTATGACGAACAGCCTTGAGTATTTTAAAGCAATTTTTGATAAATGTTTTTTTTTATATAATTTCATTTTAATTTGCTATTTAAATTATTACTGTATATGTTATAATAATATAACAATTTAAGTAAAATAAACCTGATTAGATCAATTACCATATTTATCGGTGTATAACATGCACAGGCGTATAACACGCACCCAAACTTTAAGAGGGAAGTTTCAGGAAAAAAAACTTTCCACAGCCCCCTGCGTATAACACGCAGGCACAGTTTACCCTCTATTTTCAGGGTAAAAAAGTGAGTGTTATACGCCAATAAATACAGTATTTAACAGTTTACCCTTAAATTAAATGAAGAAGAGCTTAGCTTTAATATCATTATTTTTCTTGACCTGATCTAGCCTTATAAAGCCTTTTTTTAATGAGCATGAGGTTACTGTGACATCTCCAAATGACTGGGACATGGAGAAAATGTCTCATCTTACATTTATTGTACCACATAAAAAGATCTCATGTAAATAGATGTAAATCAGCCATTCAAGTGAAATGACCTCCATTGTAAAATGTTTGATTCTTACAGCCAGTTTTTATATAGAGCCTTCATATAAAAATTCCACTACTTTAGATTGTATCTTAGTCATGCTGTACGCTGCTAGCACTGGAAGTCTTTGCCAGCACATAACTGTTCTTCATTGTTTCAAGTAGAGATAGAAAAACACCACGGTTCAGTCAAAGTTGAATTTTTATTGTATTGCTTATTTTTCACAGTTAACTGCTCCTTTGCTAGAAATTATTTTTTCCTGGCCTTTCACTTTCATTGCAGTAAATTACAGAAAATATGTATACCATTCATAAATTTATGAATTAGTTCACATATGAACTATTTATAAATTGTGTTTTGTAGCTCACCCATACAAAATATTTAAAGTATATGTAAATCCTAATTTAAAAACTTCTCTTTTTAGCCCCCTTTTGGCCCGTAGTGCTATTGAAAGCATTTTGTTATATCTGTTCGATAAGTGAAAAAAAGTTCTGTTATAGAACAAAAAAACAGTGAGCTTCCTATGCACTATGCTTCTATGTTCTACTGCAGACTATCAATGGCCCACCTGACTGCTATGGGACCTAGGCATAAAAGGGGGCCCTATTGGAGTGGTGGGCTATTGAGGTAATTTAAACTTAGAAAATCTGTATGTATGCAAAGAAAATTCATATTCAATATTGTATTATTAAAGATTGCAGGAGCCAGTGCTGTTGACAATGACCCTTTACCCCCTGCGACAGTTTCAGTCAAGTATAGCTGACATCAGACATTATTGCCATTTGTCACAGATCCAGTTTTCAGGCTGTGTAGTAAGGATAATTTGTTTACTAGTCTAAGCAGTGTAGATGTAGGGTCCTGATTACTTCTGGTCATTCTGGCCAGTGTAAAAAATAACCCTGTATGTTTAATGCAGTATTCCTCAGATAAGAAGTGAAAGCTTTTTTTAGTACTGCAAACTCCACACAGTTTACAACTGTTTATATTATATGGTTATGGAATAAATGTGCATAGCAGCACTGACAATTATCTCATAATATCAAAGATTGTGATGGTCATCATTAATGCTACTACAACTCTTGCTTTTTGCAACTGTCTTATGATAGGGAAAGGGGTGGAAAGACTTAAAGTTTATTCTAAAGCTTACCATAGATGGATCAAAATTTGGCTGGTTCAGCAGGGACTGGCCGAATTTTGATACATCTATGGCTGTTCCTATTAAATTGCTGTTAATCTAAGAACCAACTGTTCTCAAACTGTTGTTTGTTGTAAAATGTTGTTGCAAAATGTTGTTGTTTGCTGGAAAATGTTGCTCCAAATGGCACTGCAGCCAATTGGCTGTAGCTTTGATCAGTGTATCCTGATGGCACAGGAGTCCCGTTGTCAGGATATAATGACACAGCGGGACAGATTTTCCCATCCGATTGTGTGGATGAGGCAATCGTTTAGATCTTTTGATTAGCCGGCTGGCTGATTTTAAAAACTGATATGCACATGGCCAGCTTTAAAGAGAAGTATGGGAATAATTTTTTTAAATCATACTTACCTAAGTGGATGATGCATCTGTCCTCCGCACCGCTGATTGCTCGGATCTCATAGCTCCCTGAGCAGAGAGCTGGTGACTGTCAGCAGCACTCTGCTCCCCCCGGAGTGGCCAACTCAGCCTCTCAGTGGTTAGCTGAGAGGCTGAGCCGGGTTCCAGTCCAGGTAGGTAGGCAGGTCCCGACCAAGCCTGGACCAGCTCTTTGACCACAGCTGTCTGCTAAAAATGAGTTACAGGAGTGCAGAACAAACGACACTACTGTGATCCACAGAAGTACAGTCAAACAAGCTTTGGCTGTACTTGTCCTTTAAGGTTCTCTGGGATCTGAGATGTTGAAAAAAACTGATGAGCTACTGAGAATTAAGCTGTTACTTGGCCCCTAGTAATGTACTGACTATGCTGACAGCACTCTTGCTACCTGTCCTTACTTAAGAACTACTTTAGAAATACTGCATGTGAAGATCAAGAACACTCAGAACACCATCAAATTTTTTCTATGCGGCCCCATGATCAGTAGTTATCACATAGCATTGTTTCCAGATCTCTCTATGAACTATGGAAACCCCCCCCCCCAACATGTTGACAATGCGGCTGCTTCATATATACAGTGAGCATTGCCACCCCAGGACAGGAAGTGGGTACTGACAGGATCACCAGGTAAAATTAAAGTTTGGAGAATCCTGAAAAAATTAACTAAAGCAGTTGCCACATCTAACATTTTATTGTTGGGAGACAGAAAATACAGTGGCACTATTTTGTCTTGCTTAGATGGCATATGGAATAAGGGTGCAAATACATGATGGGGTTGATTTACTAAAACTAGCGAGCACAAAATCTGGTGCAGCTCTGCAAAGAAACCAATCAGGTTCCAGGTGCTTTTGTCAAAGCTTAATGGAACAAGCTGAAGTTAGAAGCTGATTGGCTATAATGCACAGCTGTATCAGATTTTGCACACTCCAGTCTTAGCAGGGCCGGCGCTAGTGTAAGGCAACATGGGCACTTGCCTTACGGCGCCAGCGCCGCCCAGGGTGGAAAATTGACCAGGACAGTCGCCTGCCCAACACAGGCGTTGCTAGGTGGGTGCGGGGGGTACGGACCACACCCGGGTGACACCCGCCAGAGGGGTGACACCCATGGATAATGGCACCGCTATCACTGCCCGCTGCCCTGTTGATCTGACCTCGCTCTGTTTCGGTGGAGCAGACTGAAGCCGCCAGCGCCTCCTCCTCGCTCTTTACATACAATGAGGAGGAGCAGAGGGACACACCGCTGTGTGTATATGTCTGCTGCCGCGCTGTTCTGAGGTCTGTACTGTACACTTTATTACTCTATTATAAGTAGATGGACATGTGGGGGGGGGCTATGGGAGGGGAGAGAGGTGCCTATGCTGATGGTGGGTCTGAACTAAGAGGGGAGTCTATACTATGGGGGTCTGTACTAAGGGGATGTCTATATTGATGGGTGTGTCTATACTGATGGGGGTGTCTATATTGATGGGGGGAGTCTGCACTATGGGGGGGTGTCTATACTGTGGGGGTCTGCACTAAGGGGAATTCTACACTGATGGGGTGTCTGTACTGAGGGAGGGGTCTATACTAACGGAGGGTGGTTTGTACTTACTGTGGGGTCTATACTGATGGAGGGTGGTCTGTACTGAAGAAGGGGGGTCTGTTCTTAGTGAGGGGATCCATACTGTGGGAGGGGGGTCTGTAGTTAGTGGAGGGGGGTCTGATATATATACATATATAATGTAAGTTGTGTGTGTGTGCGCGTGTGCATGCCGGGGGGGGGCGGCAAAATGCACTTCCTCTTGAGTTGGCAAAAATCCTTGCACCGGCCCTGAGTCTTAGTAAATCAACCCCAGTGTGTTCATAAACCAGCTCAGCAGATAATAGTCAGGTTGGAAAACAATCCTTTAACTGTGGCTGTCAGTGAGACCTGCAGGAACCTGGGGATGACCAGTCTCAGGGAAGAAGCTATCCTAAAAGATTGATTTTTCTACCAAATGGCTGACCAAGATAAGACCGGTACCTGAAGTGTCTGTTTAGTGCATAAAGGTGCAAAATAAGCATGTACATTTATGTAAAATGAGCATGTATGTGTACCCTTTTCTCCAAATAGTTGTACAGAACGCTTTTATGATGTTTGGATTTTCCAATGACAATTTAATGTGCATGTCAAGAGTGAAAAATATTCCCCTGGCCTTTTAAAAAATGTATTATATCATACAGTACAAATAGCACTGACTTGCTATAATGAACTGTTTTGATTAATTCCATGGAGTGCTCATTTAGCGCCCATGTTGCCAGCAGTGCAAGGCCAAAATATTAACCAAAAAACATCATGCAGCCAATAGAGAATGATCAGAAGCATCATATTTAAAGGGATTGTAAAGGATTTTTTTCCCTCTAAATAGCTTCCTTTACCTTAGTGCAGTCCTCCTTCACTTACCTCATCCTTCAAATTTGGTTTTAAATGTCCTTTTTTTCTTCTGAGAAATCCTCACTTCCTGTTCTTCTGTCTGTAACTTACCACCGTAATTGCGAGGCTTTCTTCCTGGTATGGAGAAAGCCTCTTGAGGGGGGAGGGGGCGAGCAGGCAACTCAGGACACTCTCTACTTTGCAGATAGAGAAAGGAGCTGTGTGTTAGTGGGCGTCCTGACACTCCTGCTCGCCCCCTCAAGAGGCTTTCTCCACACCAGGAAGAAAGCCTCTCATTACGGTGGTGAGTTACGGACAGAAGAACAGAAAGTGAGCATTTTCCAGAAGAAATAAGAACATTTAAAAGAAAAATTGAAGGATGAGGTAAGTGAAGGAGGACTGCACTAAGGTAAAGGAAGCTATTTAGGGGGAAAAAAACTTCCTTTACAACCCCTTTAATATGCCCATAGAAAAGAAGATATCATAACAACCGTAGGAGACAAATTACACACCAGCCTTCTGAGGTTGTCAGGCAGATTTCCTACTATGGCTTCTTATTTATATATGACATTCTTTTTTTTTTTATTCCTGAAAACGGATTGTGCGCACCAAGATAGGGAAAAGGAATGATGTATAATTGTTTGCAGAGATTCTCCGTCATTCTGGAAAATGTTTATGGCTAGTGCAGAAGGTTTTTGTTGTGCACAGAAACTCACGCTTGCTAATTTGTTAATCTTTTATGCTGCTCAGGTTTCATTAGCTATTTGCACTGGTAGCAAGAAGAAAAATGCCACACATATGGCCAGCTTTAGTTTGCATAGGTATGTTTAAACCTGTTTACTTTTTTCCCAACCATTTATTTTTTGGCTCTCCTATCAGACAGTTTCACTTGTGTTATACTTTAAAAGTTCTGCATATATTCTCAAGGCAGCCATTCTAGTGTGTGTATGCAGCAAGATAAACCAGTAGGACTGCCAGCTGCCACCAAGTCCAATTAATTAATAATTTACACAAAACGTAGTATTTAAGGAAGATATGTCTGAAATGATGCCCGACGGGTTTTTCTGTTTACTTTTGGCCCTAGGGGGACAAGATGATTCTGAGCACTGCAGGCAGGTTGCTAAGTGCTGGTACACAAACTACTGTAGCTTTGTGTCATTTTTATATACAAGCTTAATAATTTTAAGCTGTTTCGTATGATACAACTGTAATCAGAGAGGCCTTTGAAAATTGTGTCTGCACGTGATAAGGAATGCGAGGACTTCTAATAGCATGTGTTCTAGGAATTATCCTCCTGCGTGGGCTGCAGACTGCAGTGCACTATGTGTCATACCCAGTGGTAATTTGTAAGAATTAACTATATATATATATATATATATATATATATATATATATATATATATATATATATGACATTGATTAACTTTTTCTACCTCTTTGCACACCAGATCTTCTTCTTTGGGTAAAGTAGACATGTGCTAAGAAAAATATGAAGGCTGACATGACCATTGTTGGGGTGGCGATGGCTGGAGTGTGCTGTCAGTCAGCATGACGTCTCTATGGCATTTGCATGACAAGCGTTTGTTTGCTAAGCCAGCCTCGACATGGGATATTGCACAAGAGTGGTGACAGGCACAGGGATGGGTGAAGGCAAAGTTGCAATATTGCAGTTCAGTGGCGCCAGAAAAGGGTCTGAAAGCAACTTTTGACTTGCAGCAAAGTCAAACCTGTATTTAGCACTTTACTTGCCAGCCTGCAAGTATTGCAAGCGATTGATTGTAAAAGGATATACATGTAATGTAAAGACAGCCTGGAATCTATCCCCCTATATTATTAGTTACGCGTTTACTTTAAATGTACTGATTTCTATAACCTTGACACTGATCTTGCTTTACCAAGAACATAGACCCATTCTCATCAGTCCCTAACCCCAAATGAGCTTAGAATCTTATGTATCTAGCACAGACTTATACAGTATTCTAAAGCTGGCCATAGATGATTCAGATCTCAGCCGGTTCAGCAGGGACTGTCCGAAATTCGATTCATCTATGGGCAGGCTGATTGTACCCAAGTCGATCCATCTATCGACTTGAATACAACCAGCATGTCTAATTTTGGCATATGATTATTGCTAGTGGCTACAGCTGCTAGCAGTAACCACTGTGGTCGCTCTCCCCTCTCGCCAGACAAAAAAAAAAAGCTCCACAGGAGGGATTCTTCAATCATCACTGACTGTGTTGATGGGGGAATTGAGTGATTTTCTTTCCTGCAACCCAAGGAAAGAAAATCATATAATTTATGGCCTGCTTTGCTCTAGGGTCCTTTTGGGGGGAAGCAAATTGAGCTACCAATATTTCTTTGTATTGTGGGAAGAGAACAGCTACTTTAGGTAACCAAACTATAAACTGGCTATATACCTTAAGATTTTCATTTGTGATGTCATAGGTAATTTTTTTTAGTTTTTTGTTTTTATACCAATAATCTTTTTATTAAATTTGAAGGTGCATAAACAAGTATTGCCAATATGATTTAGTTACAGATCAGCAAAGAACATATATTTCAAATAGTAACAATTACAAGAATTTGTATCCAATCTTAGACATATGGTAATTTTTTACATTTTGACATTGAAAGAAAAAGAGAACGAAGATAATGACCCAAACATTCTGTAGGGTGTAGTTCTTTTAGGCTGGTAATAGTGTTTTCGTATAATTATAGAGTGCATGCATTTAAAAATATTCTGAGTACACTGCAAAATCTCTGTAACTGGGCTTCTAATATTAAAGGACAACTGTCACCGGAAAAAGTATGCCTGTACATGCCATCCATCATGCACTAATTAGATCAAGTAGCATATGTTCAATGAGTCTGTCAGGGTTTGGAAGAATTATATGACACAGTACAAAATTCACTCTGGGTATGAGTATTTAATGTATGTGTCTAGACACAAAGAAGAGTAGATGTTTTTTACTTTATGCACAGTGGGAAATTTAAAAAGATGGTTTTGTATTGATGATTTGCTACACTTTTTTACTGGACAAGGGTAGCTTAAAGTATATGTGAACCCTCACTTTGTAAAACAGTCCATTCAGTTTAAAATAGAAATGAAGGGCAAAACATTTGTGTAAAAAAAACTATACATTTTTTTTTCCTTTTTTATAAGTGATCACATACCTTTTGTTCTCAGCTGCATGGGATGCAAAGAGAGCTGGGGGAGGAGAAACTGCAGTACACTAATCCTCTCAGTGAATGGCTGTGCAAGGGGGGTGCGTCAACAAAAATGTGACCATTGTAGAAGAGAAGGTTGAGTTCCCAGCATAGCCAGAAAACTGACAATGCTGTGCTCTTACATCTAGCCTGGTCAGTTTTTAATAGGAAAGCAGAAGGACTGTCAGGAACACCAATTATTTCACAAAGGAAGCAATACAAAGAGAACAGGATATTTTTTCATACAAGTACATGGTACAGCAGGCACATGGCAGGAATATGAAATGTTGGGGTAACATATACTTTAACCACTTGCTTACCTGGCACTTAAACCCCCTTCCTGCCCAGGCCAATTTTCAGCTTTCAGCACTGTCACGCTTTGAATGACAATTGTGCGATCATGCAAAATTGACGTCCCTTTTTACCCACAAATAGAGCTTTCTTTTGGTGGTATTTGATCATTTATTTTTAGAGCGACAATTTAAAAAAAAAAGCAATATTTTTTACTTTTTGCTATAATAAATATCCCTCAAAAATATATAAAAAAAATGTTTTTCCCTCATTTTAGACCGATACATATTCTTCTACATATTTTTGGTAAAACAACGCAATAAGCGTTTATTGATTGGTTTGCGCAAAAGTTAAAGCGTCTACAAAATAGGGGATAGATTTATGACATTTTTTTTTTTACTAGTAATGGCGGTTATCTGCAATTTTTGTCAGGACTGCGATTTTGTATCGGACACTTTTGACACATTTTTGGGACCATTCACATTTATACAGCGAACAGTGCTATAAATATGCACTGATTACTGTATAAATGTGACTGGCAGAGAAGGGGTTAACCTGTAGGGGGCGATCAAGGGGTTAATGTGTTCCCTGGGAGTGATTCTTACTATGGGGGAGGGGACTGACTAGGGGAGGTGACCGATGGTGTGTCCCTATGTACAAGGGACACACCATCAGTCTCCTCTCCCTGACAGGACGTGGATCTCTGTGTTTACACACAGAGATCCATGTCCCTGGCTCTGTGACTGCTGATCGCGGGTACCTGGCGGACATCGTGGCCGCCAGGGACGCGCATCGGCACCCGCATGACACGGCGGGCACAGCTCTTCCACAATGTGCGCAAGCGGTGGCGCACATTGTGGAAGTAAACAAGAGGATGTCCATGGACGTCCACCCAGCAATTGAGCGCCGCGCTGTAGACGTCTTTTGTCTATAGCACGGGTGCGAAAAGATTAAATAAAAAGGAAAAGGGGATTTGTGTGTTATTTCAACCTACTCCTGAAAATCTTACTTCGTGTTTCTCAGATTCACTGTAATGGGTCTATTATTTCAGGATATGTAAGGGTGAGTTCACTGCATGAGAACAAAGGGTACAGTTGATCATTAGGTGGAAAAAATCTTGCAGATTTGGTTGTTCACCGCCTGTGTCTCTCTGATCATTTAATCTGATTCCAGCTGTCATAATTTTGCGAGGTCAATTTAGCCATGCATAGTTTGATGTTTGCAAATAATGCGACCAATTTAAGCCTAATTATTGAAAAATTATTTGTATAAGCCTTTGGACAAGTTGGAAAATCTGGTTGATCAACAGCCAAATTCTTTTCTCTGAAATGGGAAGGATACCAACCCTGCGCAGTACATTTTTTGGACAAGATAATGAGAAAACTTGAGTAGGAGTGTACAGATCTTTTCAAGTAACCTCAAGTTGGTTACTTTTGGTAACTCTTCTATATTCTCATTTAGAATGTCTAGGTAAGCAATGGCCATTAAGCAGAACCTTTTTTAGAATTTATTTGCTGTAATTGTTCTCATACACATATGTAATAAAAAGACACATCTTTCTGTCAATATATAATACTTAAGCATCCTGCATAAACTTGTATTTCTGGTATAGTGCTTCTAGGGAACTAACAAAGAGTAATACATAGCACTGCCCACTGTACATCGCTGAGAAGGTTATTGTGTATAATGCCTGAAGGGCTATGGCAGCTTTACGTCCTCTCAACAAAACCTGTCATTTTGCAAAATGTTTGGAAGGCAAAGTGCCAACCAATCAGTTTTAGCCTTGTGTTATCCACCTATTGAGAAATTAAGTAAAGTTAAGTAATTTTAGGTATTGATGAAGACATGTATAAAACTAGGACGGAGCATGTACTTTGTAAATCAATTACATTTTGCTAATTATTTATCATGCACAAATTTTGCTAATTTTTTAACACACACAGAAGTAAAACTGTTTATTTTAATATAAATAGTAAACTTAAATTTGCAGATGATCAGCCTGGCCGAATGTATATAATGCCCCCTTAAAACAGAATTCTATCTGTATGATCCCTAGCAACCATTCACATTTTACTTATCTATGCAGAAAAGAAGATAGTGATAATCTGATTGGTTAATGTCAACAACAAGACTGTGAAGATGTTCTCAGACACAAATGAGTCCTCTTATAGTATTTGCAGGTTATTGACATCCATCTGTTGTCCTTAAGGAAAGCACTGAACAAGTTAGACACGCATGTGGAGCTTTTACTTTGAATAGCACTAACATAAAGCATAGCTTATACATGAACATTTATAGGACATGGGAAAAAGGAACATCCACTTTACATTAAAGTGACACTAAACAATATCCTTTTTTTTCAAATATAATCCATATACATCCTTTACTTAATGCCCCTTAATAAAATTGTTTCTTTCTGTGTTTTTTTACCTTCTTGTAACGTCCTTCGTGAGCTACTTAAGGTCTACATTTCCCTCTCAATTCAGGTGCTTGGAATGAGCAGGGCACATTAGTTGCAATCATGGTCAGTGCTCTACACTCACTACAAATTCCATAGTACATCTCAGGAAGGAGCAGGAGAGGTGGTTGAATTCCTACATACAGGGGGATCTTGATGAAGGAATTTAGCCACCCTCTAACAGAAGGCCAGATCACAAGCAACAAAATAAAAGGAATTTGTAGATTTGGACAAGGCAGGGAGGTCTGAATATATAAATCAATATAATTTTTATAAAGCAGAGTTTAGTGTCACTTTCAGTTTTGCTCTTTGTGTTATTGTCATTACTCCCAATAAACATGCCTAGATGTCATGGGGACAGTAATTTTGTAGTAAATTACATCCCTAAAAAGCAAGTCATACTAATGGCCCATTGACATCACTTGTACCTACAAATTTATTATGTGTTTTTGTTTTATAAATTCTTTATTTAAATTTTTCATGGAGAAATTTACAGCAAAGAAAGACATAAACAGATTGTCTGGCCAATAGCATAAGTGTAAAATATGGCAGAACAGTTAGAGTCGGTTCACACGACTTCCAGCACAACTTTGGGAGGCAACTTGGACACGACTTGAGTATGAATCATCAGGCAACTTACAAGGCAACTTCAAGTTACCTCCTGGACAGTACAAGGCAACTTCAAGTCGCCTCTAGGACAGGAGGCTTTTGCAGTGGCCAATCAAACAACAATCAGCTCTGTGTGAGAGGGGGGGAGGGGGGGGGTTTGCCTGAGAAATGTTTGTTATCTTCCTGGAAAGTTGCTTCAGTTAAGACAGTGATCAGACTTCTGAGGCAACTTCCATTGAAATCAATGGGTACAAGTTGCCTACAAGTCGGATTAAGGTAGTACAGGAACCTTTTCTGAAGTCGGAGCGACTTCAGTAGTGTACATTAAGACGGCTCCATTCACTTCCATTGATTTTCTCAACCGCACAACTTGGGACGACTTGGGGAGATTTCAAGTCGGATCCCAGGTCGCCCCTGTGTGAACCGGCTCTTACAATAATTTTGCCAGTGTCAAATAAATAATCTTGTGGGTCTAACAAAATGCCCGGGGCCAACTATCTAAAGGAGAGATAGACAACAAAAGTGTATTTATTGAAAGGTGTTGTGCCTTGAGTAACAAGGACCTGTCTCTGTTTGGTTTGGGTTATAGGAGTCAAGGAGAGGATGCTCCTTATTCCAAGTGACCAGAGAGGCAACAAAGTAGGAAAGTAGGAAAGATGTAACGTTTTTTTTGAGAGTGGAGAGAAATGCAATAGGAAAGCTAGAGGAAGAAAGCAAGAGGAAAGCTGCAAGGTCATTACCTAGTTGTATGGCTGTTAATTTAAAGTATAGCTAAAGGCAAAACTTTTTGGATAAAGTGGAGAGGGATTATAACGCTTGTAATTTATTATTACTGTCTGTGCCCCTGTTAAGGAGATTCATTCTATCTATTTGTCTCTGTAAGTGGTTACCTTATTATTGAAAGTGAAAGTAAAATAAAATCCCAGATTTTGGGTTATCTCCAGAAAAGTAATAGAGGGGAAATCATCCAATGGTGACATTAGTTCTGGTGACCTGGGGGTCCCCAAGAAATTCCCTTCATTTTCATGGCTTTCCTCTCACTTCCTGTTTGGCTATGGGACGGGACATGAAGGGAAATCTCTGCAATGGGACACAGATGGCGAACAAAATTCTGACAGAGGTTTTAACCCTCAATTGCCCTGTCCAAAATGAAAACAAAATGCCTATACTTCTACTTTAAGGATATGTCTCCCATCTGTTTTCAGAAGGTGTGAAGCAATGGACAACTCCAAAACATATATGGCATACATCCCTCCTTTTATTGATAACACCAAAAAAATTGGGGACAAATGTGGGAAGAGCTTGTATAGGGTTCAGTGGTCTCAATACCAGCAGAATGTAATTGTATCTTGTTTTTCAAAGAGGAAATATATAGTTTATAACTGTGAAGTAGTGATAATGATCATGGTCCTAGAGAACCCAGGGTGCTATCTGAGGCGGCATAGTAAGGGGTCTAGAGCATGGGACATGTCCAGGCTGCCCACCTACAACCTTTATATTCCTGCAGTAAAACAGTGGGATAACACATTTGGCCATAGCTGTCAAGAGGGGATGTGGCGATTATAGTTTTCCTTATTATAAATCTTTAAATATGTCTGTCACTTCACAAGGGAGTTTACACTTGTAAGCAGCTGGTATCTGATGGGGCGGGCAGGCAATCTACAACCAGTGCAAGTTAAGTGACTTCTGTATTACAATCTGTATCAATGTATAAAGGGAGCAAAGCTGCTTCCTTGCCTAGGGTCCCTTTCTGCTCTAATCTATTTCTGGATGTTATCCTCAATGTACTAAATGGTGCTCCCTCTTTCTCTCTCACACACACACTTTCTCTAACTTAAATTTAAATTCAAATAAGCCTAATTGGCAGGAACAAATACATGTTACATTGCCAAAGCAATTTTGGAGTTATTACTAACATTCAAGTCTACAATCTGTTCAAGGAATAATTTTTAGACTTATTTTAGAAATACGTGTTACACTTTCTTCCATTCTCAGTAAAACGCATTAAAGCCTCATCATTATGGGTTTAAAAGCTGGAAGTGTTTACTACTGCAGGTGTTATCAATAATGTGAAGATGTCATGAGGCTCTGCTTTACATCTTGATTTATGACCCAGAAAGGTTGACTGCAATACATGCAAACATTACATACAAGGAGTTTTTCCAGTGCTTCTGTCTACCTTTCTTTTTTTGTATTTGACAATCAAAATCTTTAGTTAGAAATATATTTCCTTAAAATAATATGTTTCTGTCTTCTGAAATAAAAGGTCAGTTGGCGTAGACTGTACTATTATATCACTTTTCCTTCAAAACTATAAAGACATGCTTGA
Organism: Rana temporaria; assembly: GCF_905171775.1. Classification (NCBI taxonomy): domain Eukaryota; kingdom Metazoa; phylum Chordata; class Amphibia; order Anura; family Ranidae; genus Rana; species Rana temporaria. Next base: position 337,503,948 of record NC_053493.1, on the reverse strand, counting down.
TAAAAAGCAAACCTTAAAATAGATATCAACCCTAACAAAGAACTCCTCTTTTGGTCTGTATCGAATATACAATTGAAAGTTTGTTATATCTGACCAATATGTGCAAAAAACACGTGTTGATCCTGTAACAAATCTAGTGATCAAATGATTTCCTGTGCTCTTTGATTGTAATGGTTGTTCATGTTATCAATTTGCGTTGTTCTGATTTTTCTCTAGAGAACTATAGAATGCCACCACCTATGTTACATAGATGAGGAGATGGGAAGGTAGTTTGTAATCCTAAAACAACTCCTGCCCTAGACTGGTGATTCTGATCCTCTAGATACAATATTTTGAGTGAATAGTGTTATCCTAGAACAAGAACTGTGTTATTGGCATAATCACCGTAGAAGTCCATTAGCGACGAAACGATCGTAGGGTGCCGTGACGTCATCGCGTTCCGTCCTGAACGCCGGCTGTGTTTTCCTGACCGAGTAGCGAGAAGCATCGGAACAAGAGATCGGAGACGTTTTGCTATCCATGCTGTATTTATATTGCCTAATTATTGTATGCTGAGCTATACCGTGGTTATCTTGACGGCTAAGGTATTGGGAGACCAGACTTCCCACAGGCCCTATTAGACTGATGCAAAACAGTCTTTTCATCTGGTAAGCAGGCAATCTTATCCTTCCTCACGGGTGTATTGGTGACAGCTTACCTCACATCAATCAAGAGTCTTTCACATTGTCTGCACAATCCACTTCTCTTTCACAAGGAAAATTACTGGATAGAGTCATATGAACTTTGTTTCGTGGCTTTTTAAGACTTTTTCTTCATATATCCATCTGCATTTTTATGTTTTTTCCTATTCTGGCTAAATTTTCAGTTTATTCCAGAATGACTTTTTTTGTTTATTATTAATTTATATGAGCACAATATCATTCACTAGCGCTGCACTGTTTTTTTCTTCTTTTTTATGTTACCAAGTTGTTGTACACAATTTAGTGCTAGCAGCTATTTACATTTATAATTCAATATTTAATTTAGCGCAGCGTCAACCTTTTGGTTTTTGTTTATTTAAAAATAAAGGAGGAAATATTTAAAAGAGTTTTTTTTGGGGGGGGGGGGGGTCATACTTACCTAGGTGGATGCAGCATTGGTCCAATGCTACATTGACTAAGCACCAAACCACGGTGTGAAACGCATAAGCTGTTTGCCCCTTCTTCTGTAAAGCATGGACCATGATTGGATTTAAAATTACGAATAAAGGTGTTGTATCAGTGTGCGGCCATCCAGGACTGCTTTTTTGCTCTTACATTTGTCCCCCGCCGGCTCTAAGAGTGAGAATCGAGTGATCAAACAGCGGATTACTTGTTTCTGAGCTCCCTGAGCAGAGAGACGGTAAAGTCACGACTCTCTGTTCTGGCCCCTCCCCCTTGGGCTCATTGGAGCACTGTGCTCTGGAGGGGTTGGGAGTGGCCAGCACAAGCTCTCAGCAGATTGCTGCGAGGCTGAGCTGATTGTCGGTCCAGGCATGTGGGTGAATCGCGACCATATGGTCGCAATCTTTCCCGAGCCTGGACTGGCTCTGTGACATCAGCTTCAGCCCATTGTCTGCTGAAAACGGGCCACAGGAGTGCAGAACGAACTGAATTCTTGTGATCCATAGGAGAAGTACAGCCAATCAAGCTTTGGCTGTACTTCTCCTTTAAAAAAAAAAGAAAAGAAAACAAATGCAGCCACAACATCTATGGTAATCTGCAACATAAACCATTTTTGTTGTTGGCTTTAGATACACTTTAAGTAATGCTAAATTGTGTTCATATGATGATTGGTTATCTTTTTGTCAATCCATTTTGAAACATTCACTATTTTAAAATCATGCAGTTGAGTTAAATGGCATGTAACTGCTGCCATATTTGGAATATTTTAAAAAATTTTTTGTTTAATAAATAGTTTTGTAAACCAAGAACTAAAGTCAAAATGTGTGCTTACTATAACACTAAATGATATTCCAGTGGTACATTTTCTGTTGTTAGTACAGATTTTCCGCTGTGGGCAAAACATACTTAATTTGTAATTCTGTCCTGATTACCTGTGCTAAGAATGATAATAAGTGGGAGAGAAGTATATTCAGTTCAGTTGTGACTTAAAAGAGCACTATCATTATGTATTTGTTTTGTTTTTTCACATACCTTGGTGTTCTCTGGCTTAACCATATGCAGCATTAAATGTGTTATTTTCATAATTGTCAGTCTCATTTTCCATCATTTACTGTACTGATCTAAATCTTTATGCACCGGCTGCCTTTTTTAGTTAGAAATAAAACAGTTAATTGGGATTTGCATGTAAGGTGTACTTCAGTCAAACATAAAACTTTGCATTTAGTCTGTACAACATATTTCCCTCTTAATGACTGGTGCTGTTTGGGTTGCCTTGCAAACTTAATCCCTTTTATTTATGCGTTCCCTATCATTTCTATGGCCTGAATACTGACCTCATAAAAATACAGATCAGTATGAGATAGGAGGTTGAGAGGGATGTTGCCCAGAGTAATGGGACAAGAGACTGCAGTGCCACCCAAGAACTGTATTGTACTGTATATAAAAAGATTGTGTGCCTAGACCCAAAAATAAAGGTATAATGCTCTATATCAGGGGTACTGAATTAAAATTCACAGAGGTCCCCTTAGTAAAATCTTTTTCCAGCAGAGGTCTGAATCACATTTGTGATATGACTCAGATCCTTTACATCACAGCACTCTCTCCTCCTAGGTTTTCTCATCTCTGCATCTGGGGAACAAAATTTTAGTTTTTACCGACATGCAGAAGAACGGGCCACACTTTAGCACATGCGTGCGCCAAACTGCATGGTCGTGCAGCACCATGCAGCTTGGTGCTGTGCAATTTAAAAAAAGGGCCAGGGACTTGTTTTCCCCGCATGAAAATTAATGAATGGGCTGACCTACCTGTGACATGTGCAAGCAAATGCGCATTCACAGATCTGAACTGAGCCCCAAATCACAATCCCATCCTAACATCAGTTCCACAGTGTCCATTGCACATCACAGTTCCCTTCCCTTCACATCAAGATCCCCCACCCTTCACAGTAGTGTTTTCATACCCCCTTGACCTCAACACCCTCCAACAGTACTGTCCTCAGCCCCCCATTACAGTACTCATATCTCCCACATTGTATTCAGCCCCCCACATTATTGTCCTTATACCCCCATTACAGTACTCAGTTTCCCATTACAGTCTTCAGCCCCCCACACTACTGCATTACTGTCCTCTGACCCCCCCAATTACAGTACTTAGTTTCCCTCATTACTGTCTTCAGCCCCCCTCTTACATTACTCAGACCTCCTCCCGACATTATAGTACTCAGCCTTAACTCCCCCCCACATTACAGTACTCAGCCCCCACACACATTAGTGTACTCAGTGCCCACACACATTACAGTACTCACCCTTTTCATTGCAGTACTCAGCGCCTCTCCCCCATCCCATATTACATCTCCCCTACCTTACACAGACGGGAGGACGGGAGGCACAGCCAATCTGAACGTAGGGCGGAAGCTGCAAGCTGGTGATTGGTTGCTTGAACCGTCCTTCATTTTTGCCACCATTCACTGGCTTGTTTCCCTTGATCTTGCCAGAAATGCTGTGCCCTTGTCACTCCCTGTGAGCTGAAAATAAAAGACAGACATGTTTGAAGTCCAGCTCGTGTGACACCCATGACTCCCTCTATGGATACAGTTGAGAAATGAGTGTAGACACAAAGGGACAGGAAGTGGGCTATTTTCCAGGTGAAAATAAAGGAAAAAAAACTTGAATAAAAGAAAGTAATGCAGTCATCATGACTACCAAAGCTGCAATATATAACATTTTTGTTCCAGGGTTTAGATACGCTTTAAAAAGTGATTGAGCTTTTTTGTTTTACTAGTATTTTCTGGATAGGATTAGCAGATCCTTGGCTTTTTGTGTGCAGAGTCATTTGAAATAAAAACCAAAAATACAGCAGAGCAAGTATACAGATAATTAAGTAGTACATTTTACACTTTTCCCTATTCACATGATGGTGTCTCCATAGTTTTTATATGTATATTTGCTGTCTGTATATGAAAAATCCTCAAATCTGTGTATCTGCACTAAACATACATTACTCATTTCTATGCAGGGATATGGCACTTGTGTAACTCTTGCTGTGTTTTCAGTTAAAACAGAGCCAATGAGCGGCAGTGACATTGCTGCAACAACTGCTGACGGATCTTTAGACAACTACTCCGGATCAGGTAAGAGAGACGTTATGACAAAGTGCTGATGTTTCTTCTTGTACTGGTGCGCAGCTTATAATGACAGCTATTTATTTTGCTCTGTAGAAATGTTACTTCACGGTTTATGCCGATCTGTCTAACTGAATCATGGTCTTGAAATGACACCATATCCCGCATTTTCCATTTTGTGTTTAAATGTCCTTACTTTTATTAGCCCTGAACTGTATTGTGAAAAAAAAGTTATATAAATTATGTTTCTTTTAATAAATTCATGTCACTGGAGTTGAGAAATTTGGCCTGCTTGAACATGGCAGTTTGTTTTTAATTGCACTACCAGTGTAGAATTGTAATATGTAGAATAGTAGACTTCATTGCAATGAAGCCTTGTGTTCCACACCGTATATTATTTGGTGTAAATGCTAAATGTTACTTACGTTTTCTTTTGCTTGTATCAGTCCAGCCAGAGGAGCTGAGAAACCACTAAAGAGATTTATATCTCTAGAAAATGTTTGATTAGTTGCTAGGAGTATAACTGACAACTAAAGTCCATAGTTTGATGAAAATTATTTATTGTGGTATTATTGATAATGATTTTGATGCTAATAACAATGTTGAGGAAATTGATGATGATGACGACAAGTTTTTTTTTTAAATGTATGATTAGGTACTTAGGTAGTCTATAATTAGTCCTGTAAGCCTAGAAGGCTCTTATATTGTTATGGAAATCTTGGATAGCAAAGGTTTGGGTAAATGCAAATTCTCCATGACCCTGAATTGGGACAGCTTACAATTACTCATATGGATCTTGAGATAAATCCTGATATACTAGTATAGTCTGTTGACTTTCTTTTTAATGGGCTGCAAGTGGAGCGGATTTAGCAAGCAAGAGGCCCTCGAAGTGTTTCTTAGGTATAAAGCACTTATGGTTGTTAAGCTGTCTTGTAGCTTTAAAAGGGGGTCCTGTCATGTCACTTATGTTTTTAAAAATAAGAGGCAATGAAGTCTCTTTGGGCATTTTCCATAGACTATACAGTGAAGCTTGTGGTATACCTTGACTCTCACTCTAGTTAGAAATTAATGTAATGTTTGAATACAGTAGCTAGCTACTAATAAGGAAAAGACCACTGATACTTATAGTAAATGTGAACGTGTCACAAGTTGTTTTAAGGTTACTTTGAGAGTCTAATTTTAAAGTGTAACTCCAAGGAAACCTTTCTTCCTTAGGTTTTAGAAAAGTAGGAAAGGGTTAACACCACTGTCAGGGTTTTATTGTTCTCTGTTGCTTCTGCTGTGGAGATTTCTTCAATGCCATCAGTCAGCACAGAAAATGAAGGAACATCTTCGAAGGGTGCACAGACAGAAGGGAGAGCTGATGGGTGTTTTATCTCTGTCCTACTCTTGCTATTCGATAACAAATTTACAAAAACGGAAAGTGAGGGAAACCCCCTCAACGAGGCCACGGTCAGCATTAAAATTTGACAAAGGTGCTAGCTCTTTTTTATTCTGTCCAAAATTAAATAAAACTTTTGGCAGAAGATACATTTTAAATCTTCAATCTCTTTGCAGAAAATAACATAGAAGCCTTAGTAGTACTAGTACTTGATACTGAAGAAAGACACATCTTTCAAAAGACAAAAAGAAAGAGTTAGATGGGTTGAGGTAGTGTCTCAGTCCCAATTAGTATGCATACATCCACATTTGACTCAAGGGACTTTTAATGAGTCACACCTCAAACATGTATATAAAAAAATATTGTCATATATTTATAAAATATTGACATGCATTTAAAATCAACACATAATGCAAAAAATTATAAACATCAATACATATGTAATACTCAATATTGATTCAATAGTTTTTATTCAAAAGTTTAAATAATATTAGTTGGGATACAAATGATATTTCAATACAGAAAAAATGTATACATCCCAAAAAAGAAAATAGATCACAGAAAAAATAATCAAAATAATCAAGTAGAGGAGGAGAAAGGAAAGAGGATATAAATGAGAGTAATACTCAATATTGATCAACAGGAAAACCTTTCCATACAACCTATGCACTCCATATAGGTATCCACCATCAATCTGGAAAAACAATGCTATTAATCTCAACGCATTTCGCCAGGGAAATCTCACTTCTTCAGGAGGGGCATAGGAGTGTATAATTTGTTGAAAAGGCCAACTTCCACCTCGATCGTCGTTTGGCTCATAGATAAATTAGTATGAAATGTGTTCCAAGTATTTATAGTCGCGGGGGCCAGAATAAGTTGGTCAGAAGGTCCACTATTCTTTCACCAAGAGCTGTGGAAGCCAGGGGGATGAGAGAAGGGTGGTCTATCTGCTTGGGGATCTGATTGCCAGATACATTTTTTGTCTCTCACTAAGGCCTCTTTCACACAAGCAGACCGTTCAGGTCCGCCTGCCAGTTTTTTAGGCGGACCTGAACGGGCGCTCCGTGCTCCTCTTTGGAGCCACGGATGTCAGTGGTGACATGCCCGATGACTTCCGACCCGCCAAAGTGTGATGGAGGCAGACCCTTTTTTTTCCATTCGTCTGGTGGATTGGATCGGGTGACAACGGACTCTACGGTCCGTCGTCATCCGATCCCCCATAGGGGAGAGCGGCGCTCTGAAAGGTCGGTCCCTGCACAGTGTGCAGAGACGGACCTGTCATCTGCCGGCTCAGCGGGGATCGACGGAGCGATCCCCGCTGAGCAAAGCGGAGCCCACACACGGACACGGACCATGTGGAAGAGGCCTTAGGGTTTTTTTTCCACACCAGACTCTATACCCACCTTCGGGTTTTTGCTGAGAGTGGAGTCATCCTTCTCTCACCCCCCCTCCCTCCCTTAGCTCCTGGTGAGAGAATTGGACCTTCTGACCATTTATTCCGGCCCCCAAGACTATATATGCTTGAGTTGAGACACAAACTACTGTATTATAGGAAACTGTCCAACTGAAGTATAACATCAAACAAAAGTGATTCGTTTTGTGTGGAGCTGGCTTTCAAATAGGTGCAAAGTTAAATCCATGAATGTTGTATAGTAATTTACCTTTTTACTGTAGTACAAACTATATTATATCATTATACATTATATCATTACATGTTAATGACTTATCTACAGTTGTCATATCATTATGTGAACTGGTCTATGGTCATACTAAAATAAAAATATGTACACTAAATCTAGTGCAGGATTTTAGATGCAATGCATGGTTAGAGTTTCCTATAATGCCAGGATGGGTATTTGATTTGCTGTCCTCTCTTTTTCCCCTCTCTATGTGGAGTTATTGGAAGCAGTGGATTCAGCCCCAGACAAACACACCAGTTTTCCCCACAGATCTACCCATCCAAGTAAGATTCCAGTCTTTGTAGTCTAATGAAATGAACACATGACACACGTAAACCTGTCATTTTATGTTTTGAGCACGTCTGCCACTTAATTGTTAAATTCTATGGTACTGCTGTGCTATGGAAGACAGCTAAGGCATTAGGTTTCAACTTTCTCTCAATCTGAACTCCCTTACTTTATACAGCCTGTCTGTGTCTCTTGACATTTTCCTTCTCCCCTGTATGTCTTTCTGTGTCCACCTTTCTATATTCCAATTACTCATTTTCTCTGTTCATTCCAATACATATTCCATCCCCTTTTAAATCGCTTTCTATTTTTCTGACTCTTATGGTGGTAATGTTTCCATTAGGCTTTTACTCTCTTCTCGCTCAATATGCCTGCAGCCTCTGTAGCCTTCTCCTTCTTTTTTCCAATCTAGGTTCTGCTTAACGCTGTTTATTTGCCCAATTTTCTTCAAATTTGTCTATTTTTCCTATAGTCCCTATACATTTTTCTTTCTTCCTCCATTCGGTGTTACATTTTTCCTTCCTCCTTCAGAATCTATATACTTCCAGTTTCTATAATCCTCTTCTTCCTTCTCCAGTCTGTATACTCCTCTTCTTTCTCCTCCAGGCCCTATACTCATCTTTTTCCTCCTCCGATCTCTATACTTCTCTTTTTCTTTCTTAAACCTTTTCTTCATCATATAGTCTCTATATAATTCTTCTTTCACCTCCAGTCTCTATACTCTTCTACCTACTCCAGGCCCTGTATGCCTGTATGCCTCTTTTTCATCCCTTTAGTCTCTATATGCCTCTTCTTTCTCCTACAGTCTCTATACTCTTTTTCTTCCATCTCCAGTCTCTATACATCTCTTTTTCATCGTATTGTCTCTATACACCTCTTCTTCCTCCTAAACCATGGGTGCTCAATTTGTGGCCCTCCAGCTGTTGCAGAACTACAAGTCCCATTAAGGCATTGCAAGCCACTGACTGTTACAAGCATGACTCCCAAAGGCAGAGGCATGATGGGACTTGTAGTTTCATAACAGCTAGAGGGCAACAGGTTGAGCACTCATGTCCTACAGTCTCTATACTCCTATTTTTCCTCCTCTGATTTCCATTCGTATTTTTTTTTCCTCTCAATGCTCTATTCTCCTCTTCTTCACTCTACAGTCTCTATACACTCTTCTTTCTCTTAGAAAATGTTCACTTAGCAAAGAGATTTCATCAATCATGTGCAAGGCAAAATCCTGTGGGCTGAATAAAAAAAACTGAAGAGCTCAGGAGGAACAGATGTACTAACTATACAATGTTAGTACAGCAGCCTCTACTGTTGAGCCATTGGCTGACAGTGCCATTTGGTAGACCTTTTTCAGTCATGCACCTTCTGTCAGACTGGCTGCCTTACACACAGTCTGAATGTTGGCCGGTTTCTATTGAACCAGTCTATGCTGCCCAATATTCGGCCCCTGTGAATGGTTCTCTAAGAAAATTTTGCTCACTGATTATTCTCAACTCTTTTAGTTAGCTACCCCAGTGTATTTTGAACCAATAGAATTGTTTATCGCTCACACATTGTTGTTTATTGCATTACATAAAAAATAGTTTAGATATCTAAAAGTAAATGTAATTGTTAGAATAATAATATATCACTAATAATTGAGTGGAGGAGGTATACTAAGGAGAATCTTAATATCTTGCTAATTTTTTTACTGAAGTCTTGTCCCTTTTTTGTTGTATTTTTATAGCAGAGCTTACCCACATATTCTGCCCACCCCGTCTTCACAAACAATGGCAGCGTATGGGCAAGCCTCATTTCCCACAGGAATGCAACAAGCCACAACCTATGCAACGTACCCCCAACCAGGACAGCCCTATGGAATTCCTTCTTACGGTAGGTCACCTATCTTAGGCAAAACTCTTATTCATTCTGTTTTATTATTTCTCTGCTTCCATTTGTTTTTTCTTGATAGACAAGCAAATATCTTTCATCATTTAACATATAATAGCATTCTCCATTCTATAACAAAATATCATATATACTAATATATACTTTTCCCCATTTGTTGTAAAAATTAAGATACAATAATAGATCTGAATAAGAGCATGGCATACTACACTGTAGTTATGGGACACAGAACCCTTCAGCTGTTGTTCAGCTGCAACTCCCAGAGATCTCATGGGCTCTGGTAGTTGATAGAGTAAATGGTCTTTTAATAGGGTGTGGAGTCTTGAGAAGTTCAGGCATTCTATTCATAATGAGCAGCTGAAATAGAAAAGGCTTCATGTACTATTTACAGCATCTTGTAAATTCTTTATTATTTGGACGGAACTGTTATTAAAAATGGGCAGTGCTAAGATGTGGAGGGTGAATGCTCTGGAAATTAGTTAGGCATAAGAGGCAAGGTGAGACATTTATATTTTTGCCCCAGCAAGGTTCTAGATAAAAAGGGATTCACACCCTGCACGGTGGCAGGAGGCCACAGTGTAAAGTTTCAAATCTAAAAGTAATTTTAAATGTATTAAATCCATAGCTTTTATTGTAATATTACCTGCCAATCCTGCCATTGGGGTCCTTGTTTAGACACTTCCTAAACCCTTTGTTTCCCATTTGCTCTACTATGTTGTTACTGTTTGACATGCGCTCCTGGCAAAGACTATAAATAGCGATGCTCACAATCAATGCACAGGCTGGTTCTGCTGTTGTCACCATCAGGAAGCCAGCCAAGAGCAATGGCTTACAGCTGATGCTAGAGCCACTACTTGTAGATATGAAGTAGTAGCAGAAAGGCTGAAGGAGATCAGCAGCACTGAGATGCAAAAAAAGCAGGAATGAATCGTGAAAACTGCATTTTCTAAAAGAAGAATATATATATTCTTATATATTTAAGATACACATCATGTTAGTTTTTTTTTTTTATTCTGTAGTCGGAAAGGTTTTGTTAGGATTTCAAATCGTGGCAATGACCTAAAGAATTTTGCTTCCATCTGCTGAATCATATACATTTGTAAAATGTGTAATTTCTTGTTGATTCTGCAAGTAGCAGGAGGAAAAAAAGACAAACATTTTAAATGACCAAAGTACAGCCAAAGAGCAGAACAGTGGAAAAAGTCAATGGGCATTGCCATTTTGGCCATTCAGAGGCATCATCCTATAGAGCAGGGGTCTCCAAACTTTCTAAGAAAAGGACCAGTATACTGTCCTTTAGGCTTTAGGGTAACTCAGTGTGAGTTAACTATGCCCCATTGTTGGTGTCAGTTAGAAGAACAGTGCCCCATTGTTGGTATCAGTGGGAGGAATAATGTCCCATGTGTGGTGTCAGTAGAAGGAATGGAGGCCCGTCATTGGAGTAATTTAGAGGAATAGTGCCCCGAGGGCCAGATATAGGCAAGCAATGAGCCCATGGCCCGCAGTTTGGTGACCACTGCTCTAGAGTAAGCTCTTAGACAGAAACGTACCCATGATAGACTCCTGCAGCATGGAGGCAACACAGGGGCATAGGAAGGGAAGTAAAACAGGAAAAAATCCTGTTAGCCAGCAAAATTAACAGAATTAAACCTTATTTCTAATATTATAATATAACCAGTGGTTATTTAAACTGGGTAACAAGGAAGGTTTTGTCTAGAGGACCTTTTGTATTTAGTATAACACTAACATGTAGAAGAAGGGCAGCTAATATCTATAAACACCCATATACTATGTAATGTAAATCAGTAAATAAAGAACTATGGCTACATAAGACACATTATTATATCCTAAAAGGCAAATATCCATCAAGAATCTAAACAATCTAAGAGCAGCTGGTAATTTTATTTATTTCCATTTAAAATGTTCTGATTGTTTATACAATATTTGCTTACTTTCAGTACCTAGTAAAGATAGATCCACTATAGTAGAGCAATATGTTGGTTTTGTTCTTTTTCTGAATTTAGCAACACTTTGAAATTACCATTTGCCTAAGTTTGGACATGCGTATCTGATGTCACTAACTGATTTAGGTGCATTGTGGGCAGGCATCAAGACGGAAGGAGGACTGCCACAATCACAGTCACCAAGCCAAGTTGGATTTCAGAGTTATGGCTCAAGCTTTAGTGCTCCCCAGCCCGGACAGGCCCCATATAGTTACCAAATGCAAGGTAAGTGAATACTTTTGATATGGCTGTACCTGTAGATACATATGTAGTTACATATGATGTTTGGTGTGTGTTGCCTCTACATCTGCTTACATTGCCAGCTACAAGGGGCAGGGTTATGGTTTAGGGCTTCATCAGCTAATTGGTTACAAAAAAAAGAAAATTATATTGATGTGGAACTGCAGACAAATATGAAAAAACTTTATTTATGTAAAAATAATGACTTTTTTTTAAATACTACTGCTATAATTGTCTAATGTCTATCTTCTTCTGTAAACTTCCCACAATTCAGCAGATGTCAGACTGGGCATGAATTGTAAGCCCTGTGAACCAATTGGGTTATATTGCTCAGCACTGTTAGCCTAAGCAAAACTACAAATATTGTGGCAGGTGAAAAAGTTAAAATGGTTGTAAAGGTAGAAGGTTTTTTACTTTATTGCATTCTCTGCATTAAGGTAAAAAAAACCTTCTCTGAATAGGATCCCCCCAGCCCCCCTGAATACTTACCTGAGCCCAATCTTGATCCACCACTGTGCCCTCCGCTCTCTATCTCTCTCCTTACTGACCATGGAGGCACTAGCGGGAGCCATTGACTCATGTTGCTGTCAACCACAGCCTGTGAGGAGAGGGCAGGGGACAGGGCCAAGATGCACGGATCAAGATCAAGATTACATGAGTAGCCCCAGTGGGAACATTTATGAATACAATTGCAGTTTGTTTAGAGAGTGGTCTACATCACCTTTAGTTCATAAGACTTTTAACAAATTTAGGAAAACAGGTATACCTTCACAGATTGGTTGCAGACATTCACTAAACAGAAAGTGTAGCCACACTTACAAACATTCAGCCTCAAGTAGTAGAACAATAGTAGAACACATTTGCATAGTGAACAATTTGGAAATACGTGTCCCCCAGAAAATAAACATTACCTGTTTTTTGTTGTTGTCGATTGCGGTTGAGGAAATGTATAGGACAATGGCATTATAATAAAAGTAATAAGCATTCTTTCTGATAAGGGAAATTTGGCAGTCCGAATATATTGTGTTGTCCCAGTTAACTAACCAGCTTCTTCCTTCTGTCCACATGGGAAAAGCTGAAGTTCTTCTTTATGATATATTAAATCTGTGTTTGTTATTATTAAATACTTTAAATCTGTATTTGTTTAATTTTATTTTTTGGTACTATGTTGTCCATTCTGATTTTGCTTTTCAAAATTTTCTATCAGATATGTGTGTTCTTAGAAAATAGGGACTTTGCTTAATTTGCCTCTAGCAACCAATCTGTTTCTCTTTTTTTTGTTTGCAATTTTCTCTAAGAACATAAAAAGAAGTCTAACAGATTGCTATGGGTAATACACAAAGCTGTTGTGTCAGTTTCAGCCATGAGGCCCACTGCTTGGCAGGTCTTAGCGGCGGACTTGCTGGGATTAGTAAACCACATTTCACTATGAGAAATATTGCCAGCTGCTGTTGCTAGCTTTTTTTTTTTACTCTGGAATATCCTATTTTTTTATGTTTACATTGCTGCTTTCTCTGTAAGTTCAGTTTTTGATGTCCTGTTGAGTAGAAGAAATATCACTTCTGTGTTGTCAGTCTTAATGCATATTGATCCTGGGTTTGTCAGGCTCTGGTGAGGCCTCTGTACCTTTGAACTGTTAGCTGAGCAATCACAGAGCTGCTGGGCTGACCATCTGATACAGACACACTGCTTGATGTACTTTACAGATAATAGAAGTGAAAACAATTGATGCCCTTTCAAAAGTTGCTCTTTTTTTAAATGGCTAGAGAGATAGGGTTGTAGTAAGTGCCCGAAGCATGGGAATACTGAACGAGGAACTTTTCGATCAGTAAACATAGGTTCACTGCCATCTTTATTTCCATTTTATTAAATTTTTTAATTTGTTGAAAACGTTGGACTTATTATGTTTAACTGTCTAGTAGATATTTAGTGTCTATATTACACATACATATTAGACTTTATCGGAAACAGTGATGGGTATACACTAAAAGTCAGCTGTCAGTTTTGCTATGGCATTTTATTTTAAAAACCAGCATATTATTGCTAAAATTAGGCAGTTATTTTCCTATTTTTCACACATGGGTGCACAGTGTTTTATAAAACAACTGCTCTATTTTGCTTATTTGAATTGGGATTATTGGTATAAAAAAAATTTAAATATAATTCAATTATAGTGATTCAAAAATGTGATAAAAGTAGTTTTAGTCCTAAAATATTTTCATTAAGCCAGTGGTGTAAATTGTATGCAATACTGTACTCAATACTCGTAAGAACAATTTTCAATTCATTTACTTCGAGGTTTAAGGTAAAATTATGCTATTAGGGATGCTTACTATTGCAAAGAAGTGCAATATATTACAGCTTTGCACGCTGATGTTAATTCTATTCTGGAAATTATATTTTCTTCCTTCTCCAAGAAAAATGATCTGCTTTGTTTGCTTTAAGAGACCTTTGAATCCTTGCTCTGCTTTGAGGTCCCTGTACAATTTAAGGGATTGCTGTAGCTGCTTATGTGGATATAAGGCTTAAGGATTGTCGCCAAGACGTAATGTGGTTGTAATTGAAAATTATACTTTTTTTTATAGGTTTCTGTTGCTTATTGTTTTATTTTTCTGCCTAAGCATATTTTAATTCTAAATATGCATAGTTTTCTAAATACCCGGTACTCAGTTTGCCTAAAGTTTATTGTAATTAAGAACTAGCCTGTATTCAGAAAGCCTTCAGAATCTGTAGACTGTCATTCAGAAAGGCCAACTGTTCCCCTACAAAGTCTACAATGAAAACAGATTTTCTGGAAAGTACTTTATGTTTGTGTCTAATGGCCAGGAACCGAGAGAGACATTTTAAAAACAGTGCAAATGATGTCTGAACAGCAGCAAATGTGAAAAGGGAAAAGATCTGGGATTAAAGAGCCCATCTGGCCTTCATAGACCTTTCCCAAGAGGACGGCACTAACTTCTGCCTCATATATTGTACGCTGATGATAGACATAGCCCATGGCAAGGGGGCTGATTATAGGAAGCAAATGAACTTCTGTTCGAAATCTCAGAGTGAGACCCGTAATGTGGCTATCCGATTAGATGTCCTAAAAAAAAAAAAACAGGCATTCCCAGAAGCCAAATTGTATTGTTGTGTGGCTCCTTTTTCTGTATTAGAAACAGTATACGAGTGTTGTTGGAAACTCAGGCATAGTTTCGCTGTATGTCACTCATGCCCTGAGAGTTCTGTTGTAGTTCTATTACAGTATGTGTTTATGTGTTAGTTTTATGTTATTCTTAAAATATGTATCTGTGCTATTTTCTTTAGCTTTTCTTTATATTAACAAGGCCACACCTCATCGTGATATGCATTCTAATTAGTTTTAAGTGCCTCTTCAATTAGGATTCTTGATTTGAAATTCAGCTGCTAAATTTATTTCACTGTTAAATTGTGAAACATATATTTTGCAACACAGTACAAATTCCATAGCTTCAAAGAAAAGGGACGCTAAATTAACAGTAATATAATTAAAGGTTAATATATATGTGTGTGTTCCTACATAAGTAATGATAGTACATTTAAATACAATAATACATTTCTCATGTATTGTACATATGTTACAACCCTTGCATACATGTTTGTAAATTTGTCAACATATGCAGTATTAGTTTAATTCTAGCTGAAGTGATAAGATTATTGTCGCTGTAAAAGTATTGTCTTCATGACACCAAAAAGTTGTAGGGCATAAAATATATGGTACTCAATAACGTTGTAAATCAGGTTGTTTGCAAAAGAGTAATTTTCATTGTAAGTTTTATTAACTTCAAATACCAATAAGGATCAGCAGGAAAAAGAGTTAATGCCCCTAAATCTGATTGGGTATTTTGAGTAAGCAATAAAGTGAAAAGATGTTGCTTTAGTAAATCAACCTCAGTGCCAAGCAATTTTGTTTGGTGATGATTTATTGGGTAATATTTAGCAATTCCACTAAAATGGATTTGTCTTAGAAGTAATTAAAATATGATTGAGTTTACAGAGTAACCTAAGGCACTGTTAAGCTAACCAAAGTGGTCTTAGGAGATGTTTGTACACATAAGAAAGATCAGAGAGACTATTCATACTAAAGATCTTTATGTAGATGGATGTTGCCAGAAATAGTAGTTTGTAGTTTGTAGAGCTGTCTGTTTTCATTTGGATGAGTGGTCTTTTTACAGGTCGTTTTATCCATCTTGAGGTGATTTAAAAATCATATATAATTCACATGCACTATTCCTGTGCTTGGACGCATCCGCTAAATAGAGCAACATTGCATGTGTGTTCTTTGAGCATGATTTTTTTTCAGCAAAGATAAGAGTTATTATTTATAAAGAAATCTTTTATATGAAAGGTTGTAAAAAATATCATACACATTTGACAAGCAATTGTATGTGTATGAGTAGCCTATATGTAATTAAAACAATGACAATGATCTTATGTTTCAGAAGGACCAACCCAGCCAAACAGCCAGTAGGACAAGTTTAAAAAACTTTCCCCAATCTCTTATTTTTGTCCTTACAAGCTTGCACAGGATTCACTTCCCTGCCTGTGGATCTTCTCACCTCTCTCCGGTCATATGGCCTGCTTCAGTCAGCAAAACCTTATTTTATGGTGTGCTCTGAAGAGCATAAACTAAAGTTATTCATATCATAGATAAACAAACAACTACTCTCCCTAGTTTATGATCATCTTTATTTAGTGTAATGGGACAATTTTAAATGTATTGATAATTAATATAAACATATTTAATTCCATGAAATGGAAGCCATTGGCATAAGATAACATTTAGATGATCTTAACTTCGATTTGTTTATGTAAACAATCAGTACACAAACATGCATGCTTGCATTTGGCAATCATGCATGTATAAGAACGTAGGCTACTTTCGCACTGGGGTTAGGGTGCGTTGTCGGTAAAGCGTCACTAGTTTTGGCGGCACTTTACGTTGTTTTAGCAGAGCTTTTTGGTCGATAGCGGGGGACTTTTAACCCTGCTAGCAGCCAAATAAAGGGTTAAATAGGCTTTGCAGGCCCTGCCCATTAATTATAATGGGCAGGGCATTTTGGTAGCGTAGTATACAATGCTCCTTCACTGCCCCAAAGATGCTGCTTGCAGGACTTTTTTTCTTGTCCTGCATGCACACCGCCCCAGTGTGAAAGCACTCAGGCTTTCACACTGGGGAGGCATGGGAGGCGCTTTTCAGGCGCTTTGCTGGCGCTATTTTAAGCACTAAAATGTCTGAAAAGCGCCCCAGTGTGAAATGGGTCTTATGCATACTCCCCTGGCACTGACACTATAGCAATTGAGCTGATGCTTTTTCAGCTGACATCTGCATAGTAGACATTGTTGTAGGCTGGATAGAAGACAACATGATATTAAGCATCTAAGCAATTTTTTATATTTACTAAATGATGGTTTGGAGAAATAGTAGTTAAACCTTTATGTAATTACCTAATGCAGCCACAAGTCAATACGAATATAGTTTCATCATAAGTAGGTGGACTTTGATGTTTAGAACACTTATTTCTGTGTGGATGCTATGGGTGGCTGCACAAGCCTGTTCTTGTGTTTTGAAATATTTTCATGTGTACTGACAGAACTACCACCAATGCAACCCACACTGTGACTACTGGGCCTAGGTCAGGAAGAGTGGGGGGTCAAGGACCCTGAAATGAGAATTGTTGGGCTGCAGGAAGCTCCCCTTGTGTGTCCTAAGTTTTAGTACACTCTGCAGAGTGACAGCGGCTGCCTGATGTTGGAATGCTGAACACTGCTCCACCAAGCATCATGGGAAGTCATTATAGATCAATGCCTCCTTCGATGCCAAACAGGTACAGACACCTGGCTGACTAGTGAAATCCTATTTTTACTCCTTCAATCATGTGGCCTATTAAACCAATGGAGAGAAGACAAAGGGGAGGTTTTACTTCCATTTCCCAAGGGGGTGCCCATACTGACAGCAGTGGGTGGGTGGGTAGGGAGTGGTAGAGAGGTGAGTGATCTCTATTCAAACTGTTCCCTGAAAGTTCCATTGTCTCTACATCCTCCAGCTCCCAGCCCCTCTTCTCCCCCAATGACCCTTGCTAGCCACAGCAGCCCCATCCCCCCATTGTGCCTTCACGCTAAGTCTATCAGCCCCACAGAGCCCCTGTAGCTTTCTGCAGTACCCTCACCCCCCCCTCCCCATAGTGCCCCCAACCCCAGGTCTCCCCTCCATTTACAAAGTCCCACAGTCTCCTACTGTGTTCTTTACCCTGCTGCAGAGCCCCTTATATTGTACTCTAAAAGAAGATACTTCAAGGGCAGAATACCGTTCCCTTTATATTTATTTATTTAAGTGCCTGGGAGTAACTTCTTTGGAAGCACGTTTGAAGACAAGGACTGGAATAAGTGAACATCCAGACCCACTCAGCATTTTCCTGAGAATAAAATCCCCTGGGACAAGCTATTTTAGCACTAATCTGTGTCTCCTTTGAAAGAAACAATGATGAGTGCTGCCTTTCTTTTGTCTTTCAAAGCTCCACATAGCCCCCCAGAGAGTCCCCCAGTCCCCCTTAGGAGTCCCTAATATTTTATCTCTTACATCAGAGTTGGTGTTTTTCCTCCTACATTTTTTTCGCCCACTGACCAAGGACGAGGGTCATTTTTACTGACCACAGATGTTAGGACATTTTTCATTCTACTGACCATTGAGAAGACATTTTTTCCTGCACCAGTAAGACCAATGACAAGGCATTCTTCTACTGACCACTGATACTAGGGCATTTTCTGCTTCTACTACACACTGATAAGACATTTTTCACTAACACCAGCAAATTTTTCTCACACCACTGGTCACTTACACCAGGATATTTCATCCTCTCACTAACCACTAATACCGGGGTATTTTTGTTCCCTTTAAATGCTGATACCAAGGCATTTTTGTTGTCCTACCGACCACTCATGTGATGGCAGTTTATTTTTTTCCACTGACTAACAGGCTTTTTCTCTACTATTGACCACTGACACTGCAGTATTTTTTCCACCTGTTGTTTTTATTCCCCTCCTGACCACTGACACTAGAGCATTTTTTCCACCATTTTTAAACAATGACCACAGGGCCTTGCACCGTGGACACATGCTGTTGGGGAGCCCATAATTTTTTTTGCAATAGGGCAGTATGGGTTTCTATTTATTATGGCCCTGCTCACGTGAATGATGTTGCTCAATATAGTTATTTCTGGTTTGTGGCACAGGTGCTGCATTTGGTAGTTTGCTTATCGCTAAGTGTTCTTTCTTACACTTAACAGTACTTAAATCTAAACAAAAATCAGCAGATTAGCTTTGCGCTTTCCACAAAGTATCAGAATAAACTCAGTGATGCGCATGACATTTTTTAAAACAACAAAAAAGTAATATACTTAGGTTTGTTTAAGAAAACTAGTACAAATGAAGCACAGTGCTTCTGCCCACAGCAACCAAGTTCATTTTAGAATTTTCACACAAAAAAATTAAGCTAGATGCTGGTTGGCTGTTATCTTCAGCTGCACCACCTCGCTCAACATGTGATAGAGAAGCTTTTCTGTATTTTACTAAGCAAATGACCAAAGGCTATTTGTGACCATGTGAGATTCCAGGCATTCTAATATAAAGCCAAAGGTTTCTGCAGTTGTACAGCCAGGTAATTCAACAGAGAATGAGAAAACTGCATTCCCTGTTTTTCCTATCGGATTATAATTCTTTAAAAATACTTTTTTTTTTTAAATAAACTTTATTAGGTTTTCCAACAAATAAAGTCAAAAGCTAAAAGTCAATAACGAATACAAATCTGTGTAAAGTAAATCAAAAGCATTATCATGCAGCATGGGGGGTATTTTTTTTTTATCACAATTACATCAATCGCATCTTTTAAGAAGTGCAAAAATAAAAGTTGCTCTTAGGGCCATGTCACGCTAGTGATCCTGTCACTGGCAACAAATAGCCCACTCACCTCTTTTCTATGGCATTGCTATTTAGCTAAATGGAACAAAAACATTTTTCAACTTTCAAAATTACTAATTGACATTAATTCTTGTCTGGCCATGTATTTGCACATGTTGTTCAAAATGGTCACATCACTTGCATTGTTATGGCCATAGTTCTATCCTTATAATAATTTGGTCAGTGTAAACATGTATGATATTTTCAACCACATACAACTGTGTTTGCTAAATATTAAAACCCTGATAACTGTAAACTTTTTCTGAATCCATGCAATGATAGAATTGTATAGTGGAAAATGTTCTATTTCATTTAGTATCGGCTAATAATAATAATAGTAATAATAATTATAAAAATAATAGGAGTATTGTCATAAAAAGGGTATATATTTTTCTAGTGGAAACATCCTCAAAGCTTTCCTTTAGCTTTTCCATTACAGCTGTTAAGTAAAGCGTACAAGAAAACCGAGGTCACGTTTCACAAGGTACCATGGGAACAAATCCTTGCAGAGGCCAAATGTTTCCCTAGAAATCCTGTACTTATTCTAGGTCAATACACTGTGAAAAATAAACACAATCCAGTTTTACTCTCTATAGCAGTCCAGACCTTCCAAAAGGTGAGACATTTGTCGCAAGAAGGTTACCTATACTCGCAACTTTGAAATACTTTCTTCTTTTTATGTGATAACCATAAGCCAAGAAAATAGGTGTGATGGAGACGTGCTTCCTATACTTTTTATTTTCTGCTTGTAATGCCTTTGATTACATTTATCATCCTTCTGCCTTTGTCTGTGTCTTTCTGCCTCTTTCCTATACATATCATGCTAGTTTCCATGGGTGATCTGTACACACATAGTACCTCTATTCGTACAAACAAAATGGCTGTTAAAATCACCCTATGCTAATTACTACTGCTATTCATGGAAAATACAGCACCATAAATGACACCAACCTCAGAAG
Organism: Rana temporaria; assembly: GCF_905171775.1. Lineage (NCBI taxonomy): Eukaryota > Metazoa > Chordata > Amphibia > Anura > Ranidae > Rana > Rana temporaria. Next base: position 337,483,277 of record NC_053493.1, on the reverse strand, counting down.
AGAAGTACTTTGAAAATATGGAATGTCTTTATCAAATAATAACATGTATTAATAGTTACAACTATGTAATGAAATGTATCAGAACACTATGGGGTTGATTTACTAGGCAAATACTCTGTGTACTTTGCAAAGTGCAGTTTCACTTTGCAAGAGCAATTGCAAGAGCAAGAGCAATTGCTCCAGAGCGTAGTAAATGAGAAGAAGCTCTGCTGACTTCCATCATCCTATCATGTGCAAGCAAAAATGCATGTTTCTTTTGCTTGCTCATGATTCTTTGCAAAGTGAAGCTTTACCTCATTTACTAAGCTCTGGAGTACTTTCCAAAGTCTTCTTGCCTTTAGTAACCCTGTGGGTTGAGTAGATTACAGTACTGTATGTAAAAAATACACACCCCCCTTGTCCCTAGTGGTCTGCCCAGCGCCCTATATGTTCTTTTATATAATAAAAACTGTTCTTTCTGCCTAAAAACTGTAGATTGTCCATAGCAACCAAAGGTGTCCCTTTATGTCAAAAATGGTTTTAGAGCAGCTAGAAAACAGCGATAATAAATTATAATCACTTGCAGAATTGTGCGATAGCGATTTGTGGGGAAATTTGTCATAAAAAAATAAAAGTAATGACAGCGACAATTCTGAAACTGAGCAAATTTCAGTGTTTTGATTTGATTACATTATTGAATAATTTTTATTATAATTATATTATTATTTGTTATAATTATTTATAATTATTTATTATATTATAATTTTGTTTTTAAAAAAAATTCATACCCGGGATGCCTACTAGACTCTTGTTTGGTCAGATTTAAGTGAGTTATTCCTAAAAATTACAGGCCTACAATATAAAACGCCAAATTTCCTTGCAAATAATGGTACCGCTTTCAGCACCTAAAATCTGAAATAATCATACCGTTAGGGAGGTTAATGAAAGTACAATATTTAGCAACTTATTGCTACACTTAGAGGTGCCTCTCTTCTCTTTTATACCCTGTAAATAAAATGCTTTGAAGTGCTTTGGATTACAAGCATGTTTCTGGAACAAATTATGCTCGCAAAGAAGGTTTAACTGTATAACAAAACACTTTCAGTGGTATTATTAGCAGACCAAAAAGGAACATATAAGAGAAGTTCATTGTTATGAAAAGAGATAGTCAGCATCCCCTTGCTGCTTTTTAAAATCTTCAGAATTTATTGGTTCTCCATAAAAGACAGTGTCAGGCAGAAAATTTTAAAGTGTTTCAGCCTTATGGGCCTTAACACATTTTCACCTGCGCACCCATCAGCTCTGTAAAATTCCCTCATCTTATTGGGTTGTAGCACTTTACGTCTGCTTTATTTTAAGACCATTGTTAACATGCATTGGTAACTATGTAGTCAACTGACTACTGTATCTAAATGAAAGGGATTTGACATGAGATCAGAGTCTAGTCAAACATCCATCAAGAGGCATAAGTGTAAGCGGGTGCCATTTCCACATGGATTCAGTCATCAGGGTTTGTCCCTTCCTTGTACATGTCAGAAGCCACACTTTTTTTCTGCGAGACACATGGAGCCTATTGATGTTTCAGTCTGGGAGGTCTGTGTGTACACACATTTCAGTAATTTGAAGCATTTTCTCCTTTCATTTCAGGGAGCAGTTTCACCACAGCATCAGTAATCTATGCAGGAAGCAATTCACTCACAAATTCAACTGGATTTAATAGCTCCCAGCAGGTAAATTTTGGGGAAAAGAGGGATATTTCAGTTTTGCACAAGAAGCCCTTTTTTCTGTCTTCTCCTTTCTTTTTTTTTTTCTTGCTGTGATATTTACATTAATGATTCTATGGTCGTGACGTTGTCCTTGCAACCTCAGAGAGTTTTTGCATGCTGAGTTATAAATCCTGTCTTAATTCCGTCGCTGACAGATGTGCTTGCAGTAAATGTTTTCTGTAATGCGACAGAGAGGTACCATGTGTTTGGCCTAGCAGCATACATTTGTATTGCATCTGCATATCAGATCATGTTTAATAGATACATTTGTGGCACATTTAAGGCTTCAAGTCTAGGACAGTTATCTATTTATATGCACCAACAAGCCAGCCAATGTATTCCATGTGGGAAGTTATGTCAACATATGCTTGTAGTTATATTTTGGAATGTTCACTCTGAAGTAGCAACATGTTTAACAAAAACTGCTTTTGTTGCTGTTTCTTTTTTTTTTTTTTTCCGTGTGTGTTCCAGGAATATCCATCTTATCCCAACTTTAGCCAGGGTCAGTATGCACAGTATTATAACAGCTCTCCATACCCATCACATTATATGACAAGCAGCAACACAAGCCCCACAATTCCTTCCACTACGGCCACATACCAGTTGCAAGAGCCACCATCTGGTGTCACCAGTCAAGCAGTAACAGATCCCTCAGGTAATTGTCCTGTTATTTATCCGTGTTTTATGGACATTTTTAGCTGGGTTAGTTAATGACCTTCTGCTGTCTGTCAATGTGTCTGACAATATGCACATATCATTTATAAGTGCTCACAGGCACAACGATAGCCAATTCCCAACTCTTGTTTCTGTTAGCATTCTTTTCTAACACAGTTTATTTCATGATATATTTACACCATTTCTAATTGCTTGAAAGAGTTGTTGAGAGAGTTAAACGGTATATTCAATTCACATTTTCAGAAATGTATTTTTTACTTTCTCTTTACTTTACTGTAGTCTGTTTGCCATCAATTTGGCTGAAGTTGATATTTATGCAAGTCAGGTCTATATTTACCATATTGGTAGTTGTAGGCCAATGCCTAGGGCAGTAGGGAAAATTCTTTAAGAGAGAAGGCAACGCTCTAATGTTGGACACTGTCACAAAAGCAGTTGGTGCAGATGAGCCAAAAGAAACAATTCTGCTACTTGATAACCAGCATGGCAGCTGAATAGTTCTGTGGAGACATTAAGATGAGGTTTGATCCAGAAAACATGGGGAACAAATCGTTGCTAGCCAGGTCATGCCTGAATTTGGTCAGGTTACCTCACCTATCCTCGATCATAGCATTACAAAAGACAAAAACATGTTATATTATGAACATTTTATGTGAATGATATGTGTGTAGTGAGGCATCTGGAGGGCAGTAAAGACTGATTATGGGTAGTAAATGAAAACATTGCCAAATATAAACGAATAGTGAATTTGCATGTTGAGAGAAGGGAGAATCGTGCAAGGGTCTGATCATTCATTTCTCAATGGTCAGAGCTTTTCTACATCTAGCCTTAACAGAGTCTGTGGTGGAGGGGAAACATTATATATACCTGCAGAATCCTCCAAACTTCCAGTCATAGTAGATTCTTGGGTCATTCTGACAGACAAAGTTTGGGCTCTTCTTTATAGTGCCAAACTTTGCCTTCCCCTTCCTACCTCCTGCACATTCCTTTTGGCCAGTGAAGCTACCCATCAAAGTGATGGGCCAGTATGAATTTTTGCGGCCCAGGGCTTAGCAACAAGCTCCAACACTACCCAGAAGCATTAGAGCTTTGCCTCTCAGATTGGCTTTGAAGTCAGCCACTATGGTGGGCGATATTGGAGACAGCTTGCAATTATGTTTCATGACCGCCCCCACCTCAGACATAGTCTCTTTTAGACTTACGTAAGCAACAATGCATGATTAATAACAGTGTATTCTATGATAGATGTTAGCTCAGGTGATCTTGTGTTTATCAGGTCCAGTTTTAGGTAATCTACGTGCATTATAGCTTGGTAAACTATATTGGTTAGTGATTAAATAAAGCACTTTTTAAAGTCATCATGCTTATTTATTATTGTGTAGAGTAAACATTTCCTATTAAGCAATCGGAAATGATATCTTAACTGATTTTGTTACATTAAATAGAAATGTTAATGGCTATTTTGGCTTACTATTTTTTCAGCATCCTCACTGTTCTTTACACCGGTTTGAGCTATAGTGAGCTATAAGTATTATGTTCTTTTCTTGGGCTTTTGCCATTTTTAGCTTTGTGTTTCTTTTCTAGTACAGGTTTTTGGTGACCCAAACAGCCTACATGCTAGCTATTGGCTACCATCCATAACACTTACATAGTCAATTTCACTCAGTGTTGCCTGTAGAAAAATACTTATTGGAATTCTAGTCTCCTACAAGACAGTTGTTCCTCATGTTTCAAGGTTGAGTGGAAAAGTTCCTCTGTGATACAACTGTTGAATTGCAGGGGTATAAATAATATGTGTTGGTACACAGCAGGCAAGCATGTTCAGTCCACTTGTAAATGAGAGCACAGCTGCAGATCTGCTATTAAGACACAGGCGCAGTGGGTTTTGGTGCCCAGATTGGAAGTTTTTTTTCAGGAAATAGAGCTTGTAAAATAGGTTAACACCCGACTTCAAGTCATGAGGAACAGCTGACTTGGACCTGGTTTTAAGTTCCCGACACCACACTGGCTGCCACTTGTAAGGCTGCTATTCCTTATAGCAGGAGGCCTTGAAAGATAGTATAGCTGTTTATTACGAGTCAGTGGTAAGTATATTATCCTCTGTTTGATTCCAAGCACAGCAGGGAGAGAAGCAGTATCTGTGTATGCTTTAAACTTGCTTCCAATAGACGCTGCTTATAAAGGTGATGAGAAATGTCTGAGAGCTCTCATTCCTAATAAAAATGACCATATGTCTAGGGTAGGTATTTGCTATTTTGCTGTCTGAAGCTAATTTGCAAGGGACACAATACATTTGTATGCCATTACTGCAAAAGACATGCTTCCTTGGTGTTATATGAGTGGTTTACCTTCTGGTTAGAAAAGTTTGTTATATCCTTTAGTTGTTCATGCTCTACACCTACATTTACAAAAACATTTCAAACATTTTGAGGAAAATATCTTTCATTTCCCGCAGCCTTAGGTAAATGTATTTATTTTATGCCAAGGCTGCAAAACTTTTTACCATCTTTAAAAATAGATATAAAACTAGGTCTATGTTTAATTTATGGCACAGACATGAATACTTCTTCTACTGTTTACCTATCTTCTATTTAAAATACAACTGCCCAAGAGAATTATGTAGGCTGTCATTGATAAATTATACTTTTGAGAATATTAGTTTTTATTCCATGATGCTTTGGTGTCATTTGTTTCTGACTTACTGGCCTGGAACAAATATAAAGATAAGAAATTTTGACACTTTGCCAACACTCATTTACAGCATGCTTGTTCTTGGTATGTAACTCCAAACCTCCAGTCAATTAACATTTTCAGAAGGGGGCCTCCATACTTCTCTCATGACAGGCATACTTTAAAGCAAAACTTGCTCTGACTTATATGGCATGGGTGCATTTGTATATACATATATTTTGTATCTCTCTTTTCATGCACTTAAGAAGATCTCAAAAGTCATCAAAGAGGGCAAAAGTGTTTTTTAAGGTTTACTGTGTGCTTTGGCATCAAGAGCAAAGGAGATTCCCAATGCTTTTATGTATGGAGGAAAATGTTACTCACCCATGTGACAGGCTTAAAGGGGTTGTAAAGGTTTGTTTTTTTATTTTCTAAATAGGTTCCTTTAAGCTAGTGCATTGTTGGTTCACTTACCTTTTCCTTCGATTTCCCTTCTAAATGGTTTTTTTCTTTGTCTGAATTTCTCACTTTGGCCTCGTACACACAATAGATTATCCAGAGTACAACAGTCTGAAGGACCGTTTTCATCGGTCAAAACCGATCGTGTGTGGGCCCCATAGGTTATTTAAACCCGTACATGCTCAGAATCAAGTCGACGCATGCTTTGAAGCATTGAACTTCATTTTTTTCAGCACGTCGTTGTGTTTTACGTCACCGCGTTCTGACACGATCGGTTATTTAACCTATGGTGTGTAGGTGTGACGGACCATCAGTCAGCTTCATCGATTAACCTAGGACAACGGTCCTTCAGACCGTTGTCCTCTGGTTAACCTATCGTGTGTACGAGGCCTTCCTGTTCCTCCTTAATAAGTAAGCTGTTCTGGCTGACTAACCCCCAGCCAGAATAGATCGGATGATGGGGGCAAGCTTACTGAGGAGAAACAGGAAGTGAGAAATTCAGACAAAAAAAAAGATTTAGAAGGGAAATCGAAGGAAAGGGTAAGTGAACCAACAATGCACTAGCTTAAAGGAACATATTTAAAAAATAAAAAACAAACCTTTACAACCCATTTAACCAATCACCATTGTCACAGGGTAGTAAAGTGTAAGTTACAATTTCAGGGAAGCTAAGCAGAAGTGGTGCCTGCACTGTTCTGTGTTATAGTGAATTTGATGCTTTGCTTTTGCATGACCAAAAGATAGATAAAATTAACAGTACAAGAGTAAAAATTCCCACAATAATGAAATGTCTGCTTATATTACGGTTTGGATTGTGAAGTTGCTAATGGGGCTGATTATGGGGTAAAAGGGAACACAAAAAACATTGATGGTGGTTTCAGTGGTTTGAAAAGTGTGACTACGAGTAATAGGTTATTCTTAAAAATGCACTTGTTTTTTGAAGATTTAAAGATATTTTGTTTTCATATGTACCTTCATGAAAGTATAATCATTTTATTGGAACCTGTGATAAGAACTCGTAGTTCTGTTTTGTGGTATGAACCGATTGCAGTGCTGTAGCAAAAGTGGACGCATTGAATGTCTGTGGTGCAGTTGGCTGTGAAAGAAATACATTCCATAATAAGCAGTCAGGAGGTTGTCTGCGAAACAAGACCCTTGTGGGATGATGCTTTTTCATTCTGTTTTGCAAGAGCTTAAAGTAAAACGTATGTTCTGCTGAGGAGGCTGCTTTGTATGTGTATAGTGAAATCCTCACCAAGAGCTTATTTTTTTTTTCTAACATTTGAGCCACAGGTGGATTTACTGGAGAATAACTGTCAGACATGAATGACACATTTGTATATTCTTCCTCTAATGAGATGGGTATATTCTGTTTCAGAATAATCTCAGTTTCAAAGGAAACCTGCACTGATCTGTACCAAGAGTAGATGGAAGCTTCCATAGTTGACCTTTTCTCCTGAAAATGCTATGTACCTGACTGTCATACTAATCTAATGACTCCAGCCAAGTGCTTAGCTATAGCAAAAGGGAACAGAGATATAGGAGGCTGCAATTTTAGATTATCTATTCTAATTCTTAGCCTCCTCTGGATTTGTGTAAACATTTGAAACATGTCATATGTGTGGTAGTTTTAACTTATGTAAAAATATTTCATTACTAACCAGATCTCGGAGGCAGGTTCCATGTTAGCTGTGGGCATCTGAAGCCCCCCGTCTTCATTTCCAGGATTTCTGAGCGTGGCTCTACCTCTTCCTGATAGGTTGCTATAGCAATGTCAGCTTCAGTGGAAGTTCCCACTCCCTTGCTTTAGCAACCTGTCAATCAGAGGACAGGTGAGGTGCAGGACAGAAAGGTAATGGAAGTTCTCCCATTTGCATCATTTCCAGTCTGCAAATAGCACAAGATTTCTTAAGTAGGCGATTTGCAAGGACTCCTGACATACATGACGCTGCTATTCCAGGAGCCCTTGCGAATTGCCTAGTGACTTAATCGCCTAGGTGGCTGCTGCCAGAAATGCGGCTGAAATAAGAATAAAAAAGGTATTTACATACAAAAAAATTATAAAAAATGTCCACTGGGAAAAGCATGCTCAAAGGGGGTAACATAGATAGCAAGTATATAAAATGGGTGGAACTCCGCTTTAAGTTTTCCTATACTTTTTTAGTTCTATCCTGTCGGAGATTTGCCTTCATCTATCTGATGAAACCATTGTAACTGTGGCAAAAAATCTCTCTAGTGGAGATCCGTTAAGCAGTAAAACCCAATGGAGGTTCCAATCCTCCCGCACTTACCAAAATTAAAACGGAACATTTTGGCTGGGTATACAATTTAAAGTTGTTGCAAAAGATTTTTTTTTACCTTAATGCATTCCATGCAGTTCCATCCCCCTACACACATATAAATACTTACCTGAGCCCCAATTTGATCAAGCACTGTGCATGTCTACAGCAGCTCTTCTCCTCTGTCTCACAGGCTTGGCTCGGAGCAGCAGGAGCCATTAGCTCCAGCTGCTGTCAGTCAAAAGCCTTAGCCTTATTCAATTAAAGGTATATTTGTCATTTATTTTAAAGCCTAGTACTCACGGGTCGAACGTCGGCCAGCACTGGCCAATTCAATAGAAACCTGCTGACATTTGGCCCGTGTGTATGGCAGCCGGTCTGACAGAAGGCGGCTGACTTCAGTCGAAGGCTCATGACCAAAAAGGGTCAAAGGCTCGACCAAAAAGGGTCTGTCGACCGTCTCCCGATCAGCTCTCTCAGCCACATTGACCGGTGTGTTCTGGAGAGGGGGTGTCCCCCTGTCAGAACACAATAGCACAGCAGGGGAGATTGATTTACTAAGATCGAATTGTTAGTACAGTAGCTCTGACCTAAGCTGTCAGGTTTTTATTTCATTCCACCTGCTGGGTTGAACAAAAAATCTAGTGGTGTGTACTAGGTTTAATGGACTCATGCTCATCCATTCTTTGGCATTCTGCAGTGTTTTGTTATCACTCTCCAAATCACTAAGTCCCGTGGCTTGCCCCTGCACCGTTCTTCTGTTATCAGTATGATAACTTCTGACAAGTTCTCTGACACATGTGATAAAACCAGCCTGAATTTTGTGTCAGGGTGGGTGCTAAAAATAGATTTGCAGAAAGCTGCTTTACTCACAGGACAGCTCTGAAAGTCTCTGCCCATGTGGAGGGGGGTGTGTGCCTTTCCTCCAATCAGCTGTCTTCCAGTGTGATCCAACACTACACTGCTACTGCTGAATGAGGAAGTGAAACTTCTAACACGCTGTGCACTTTCTAAACAGTATATAAAGCTAAAGACAGCAGATATACATGTAAAATTTATGTAGAAGGGTTTGTTTCATCTCTGTGTATCAACTGAGGCTGTTCACTTCAAGGATATATGTGAGGGTTTACATCCATTTCAACATACATCTACATCCTTTTTTGACAAAGCAGCATTTAACATTTGTTTTGTGGTGTCTTTTAGTATATGTATATGGTTACTGTATATGTATATGGTTACTGTATATGTATATGCATTGGGATGCCATTCAGAAATAATTCCCCTGCACCAAAAAATACATATGCCTGTGCATTAATGTGTGTAAATGGACAAGTGTGAAAGGATGCCTCAAACTTTCCTATAGCACCTGGAAGACCAACTCACCATGCATAATACCATTTTTTTTCTAAATTGTGATATATATATATATATATATATATATATATACTCTTTTTATATTTGGAAGACTATTTACCATTTTATGTCAACCAATTCTGCTGTCACCTGGCAACCTTTGTGTTACTGAAAGATTTTGGCAAGATTCTGTGCTGCTCTCATGTAATTCGATCATCTGAACTTTGCAGTGAGGGGAAAGAACTTACTACACATTTCATGAATATTCAAGAGCAATCAACTGATGAAAACAGGAAGCCTGGCATTCTCAATTCTCTGCATAAATGTCTATAATATTAATAGTGACAAAATGCATATCATTTGGGAATCATATAGATTATTCAAGCAGTCTGGAACAGCATGCCACAAAAATTACTAGCCAACAGCAAAATTGTACTTCTTATTAACTACAGTAAGGAAAAAGTGAGAGGATGGTCAAACAAATGGTTTGCATTACAAAAAAAATCACTGAATAAATTTGTTTTAAATTGTCTCACATTTGTGAAGCTTTGCATGCTAAATCTGCTTGGATCACCCAACACTGTTGCAACAGCTCCACGATACTGTCCTCCAACTGATAGCGATATTAAGCATAAATGTGGTGTTTGTTATGACTGCATATTTGACTCATATTCATTTTATACCTAAGCATGTGGCAGCCTTAGACATCAAAGGCCACCCATACACAGACTGATTATCACCTAAAATCGACTTTCTTAGCTGATGATCAGTATATATCTGGAAAAAAAACTCTGGTCAGGCTATAGACATTCAAATAATTACAAATTCCTAACATAAAGTACATACATTTTAAAACAAGTAGCGGAGCAAGGGGCAATTTATCCTCAAAATTTGCAGCGGGAAAGCTGAAGTTCTTTAAATCATACTCTCAGCAGCTTTGTTCACCCTGCCTCTCTCTCTCCCAGAAGTAATTCAACGGCCTTAAATTTTTCTAACCTTTGATGTAAACATAGAACAGGAGGTCTGGAAGGGGGGAGAAAGATGATCTGAGCTAAAGGACTTCAGTGTTTTTGCTGTAAATTTTTAGAAAGAATTGCTCCACTGTGTCTGCAGCTTCAAATATTAGTGAGGTCATTTACTGCTTGTTAAGGATATATAAATATTTAAATGCCATAACCTGGCCATTGGTTCCCTTTAAGTGCAGATTTTAGACTGTTTTTGGCTTTATTAATAAATAGAGCCATGAGCATGGTGCTATATATTATGGGCAGTAACTCTGAAAATCAAAATTCACTCTGCTTTCGAGTGAAGTCAAGTGAATTCTGACTGGTTGCTTTAATTTGATTAATTTAAAAGTTAGCTGGTGTTATGTATTGCATAACGTTGTTTGAACCATTCTTTATATTTTACCTTCTCTGTACTGGAAATCTTCCTAATATGGATGTGGTAAAGACGTTTCTGTCATTCATATGTGGAAAAAAGAAATGCACCACAACAATTCTATGTATAAGAAAGTAAAGGAAGATGTCATAATGAGCTGAAATTCTTATGAAGAACACAAGGCAAAATATGGCTGTTTTTTTTGTTCAAGAAATTTGATTTCTCATTCCGGGACTGTGTGATAGAATGCTTTTAATTCTTAGTTGGTGTAAAAGCTTGAATCAAATATGAGTCATTAAAATCCACCATCATGGACAGACACAGGTACATCAATCTTTAGATCTAACAAGCTCAGTGAACATCTTACACACCTGTACATCTAAAAATGTCAGTTTATCTAAGTAAGTGCATTCAGATTTTTCTCTTTTGTGGAGTATAATGTAACCAGGTTAATTTATTACAGAACTCACCACAGTCTGGAAATATATTTTAATTTTAGTTGCACTTAAACTTGAGATGAAATTTGCCAAAGGTATTAGTTTCATCCAATTCTTGAATCATTCACCTATTATATGTACTCATGAGTTTAGGAAAGGAGAGTGAATACAATAATTTTAATACAGTTTAGATTTTTAGGGAATAACATTTTGTAGAGAAAGGGAATTTACAAATCATGGTCAATAAATGTATTCTATTTTTTAAACAGAATACAGCACCATAGTCCATAGTCCATCAACACCTATTAAAGATTCAGATTCTGATCGATTGCGGCGTGTTTCAGATGGAAAATCACGGGGAAGAGGAAGGAGAAACAATAACCCCTCCCCACCTCCAGACTCTGACCTTGAGGTATGTCATGCAGAAACCTGAATCCAATACTAATAAGTATTTTCCCAAAAGATTTAACAAATGCTTTTCACTTTAGACTTTCTATAGAGAGTTTCAATTATTAGTATTTTGTTTTTTTTCCTTTGTGCTTGGCATTAGCATAAAAAAATGTATTATTTACAATTTTGGAAAAACATATTGTCCTGCAATTACATATTAACGCGAAACCCTAGTTTTATTTTAAAAAAATTATTTTGTTTTTGTATCACTAAACAGAAAAAAAAAACATGTTTCTTGTGCTCAAAATGAGGAATAATAATAGTTGTTTCATTCCTAATATTTTTATGTGCTATTCTAAATTGGCAGAGAGTCTTCATTTGGGACTTGGATGAAACCATCATCGTTTTTCATTCTTTATTGACAGGATCTTATGCAAACAGATATGGAAGGGTGAGTATTAGCAATGTGGATTTTATAAAAAGATAAATACAGTTGAAGAATTGGGAGATATTGTGGAATGTGATATTTTTTGTTTAGGCCTCATGCATATGATTTTAATGGGAACCTGTACAATAGAAAGGGGGAGGGGTGGCTGCATTGTCATTTCTGAGCACTTTCCAAGAATCCTAGGTTCCTGGAAGTCAGAAATCTTTATCTGCATGCCTATTTCAGGTTAGTGACTGTGAGAGTTTGGAAATGTTTGCAACAGCATGACAACACAGTAAAAAAAAAAGTTGGGAAAAGGATATTCGACCATTGAGGTTTTTTAAATATATATTTTTTTACTATTACTTATTATTTATGCTGTTCTTCAAGGTGTATACAAAAACAACACACAAAAACATGCAATATGCTATATTTGTAACCAGGGCTGATGTTGAAGGGGAGCAAACCTGGCAATTTCCCATTGCCCAGAGCTTCCACATTCTAAAAGGCCCCCTGCCCTCAATCTCCCCTGAATATGAAAAGCTGCTCCATTACAGCAGCAATATCATATTCCCCAGCATGGTCCACTCCATAGTGTTTCAATTACTCAACTTCTGAACTTCTCTTAGTGAACACTAGCAAGAAGCCTGTTTAACTTTTCAGGGAAAAAAAGAAAGAAAAATGTATGGAAGCAGTGCATTCTATGTTTTTTGGACAGTGCGAACACATGCAGTATTTTAGCCAAAGAAGGGGTCCAGTTTAACCCAGAGCCCCAATTTGTTTAAAACCAGCCCTGCATACAACTTTGCATAATTTCTTATGACTAAATACGGTACAGACAATGTTGGCGCTGTCCTTTGTCTATACCAGCTACCCGGCAACTGTGCATTTCACTGACATGATGTTTACATAAAGGCTCACAAAAAAAAACGTTGCAGATAAAAGTAATGGTTGGTTCATGTTAATGTGTGTAAATATATCTAACTGCTTGTTGCTGTTTGACATGTATAATTGCATCTAATTGGAAAGTCAATATTCAAGCATCCTCCTTTTTGTGTACATTTTATGTACACCAGCTACAAGAGGTCTTAACATTTCATGGATATGTGATCAGCCTGTAATTTCCTTTGTTGTGACATGTTATGTTGTGCTATTCTCTACTTCAGGTTCCATCAGGCTAACAGTTTCCCTATATATGTTAGGGTCTATACAATATGATACTTACTTTAGATGCTGCTACTTCATTATCCAATGAGTTGGCACAATTTATAGCCAAGGCTGATATGAAATTTAGAGCCAAATCATTAGCCTCACATGGTAATTTAGTATTGATCTGATAGTTCAAGTAATAGATTTAAAAAATAGTTAAAAATAGGGCTACATTTATTAAAACTGCTGTAAAAGAAGAGAGCATGTGTTAAGCATTCCAGTGCCCACACCACCAAACAGCTCTCTGTTTAGTATAAATGGTCTCCCAAAGTCGATCCTCTGGGTCACCTGCAGCTCTTACTGGTTCTCCCTGCTGACCTACACTTCACTAGCAATAGAGGGTTATTGACAGTTGAGAGTAAAAAAACAATTTTTTTTATAAATTTATAGGTAGTTGTTTTACTGGAATAGGTCAAAATTCTACAGTTTCTGCATCTTCACGACTGTTAAGGCCTTCTAAAATTTGTAGATTGCATGGAGCACACAATGATATGTTCTCAGGTGCCTCTGTGGTTGCCAAATGCAAAAGGTTGTAGGAATTGTAGCGGTAGCTCTATGCATCCTTTTCTTTCAAACATAAGTGTGCTATGCTCATAAAACAATATTACTTTTCATCATTAGTTTTTCACTAAGATAATTCAAGACCACTTTTCAAAAAGAAAAAAGAAAAGTTGATTTCCTCCACACATATAGCATGTTACTGTATAAGCTTGGACCTCTTTGAATATGTACAGTATGTATACAATATTGGGGGAGAATTAAAAAAAACGAAGAAAACTGAATCTGGTGCAACTGTGCATAGGGACCAATCACCTTCTAACTTTAGCTTGTTCAATTAGACTTTGACAAATAAACCTAGAAGCTGATTAGTTACTATGCACAGTTGCACCAGATTCTGTGTACACAGTTTTAGTAAATATCCCCAAATGTTTACAAGTAAAGCCATTCATATCTGCAGATTTTCTACCCATGGGCAGAGAGTTTGCCCTTTGCAATGGAAGTAGCTTGGCTTTCAAAGCATGATTATTATTATACAGGATTTATTAATGCTATTTCTTTATATCAGATCTTTTTATCAGATTCTAAAGATTCTTAGATTCTTCTTAAATACATGGACAATTTGTAAAAAAAAAAAACATGTCAGTAAAAACACTGGGCCAGGAGATGGATGGTCCATCCATCTTACACAAGCCCAGACGTTTTTTTCCCACCCATTGCCAAAGTGCCACCTCCCACCCACTGCTGCCACTGCCACTTTTGTAGTTGGTTGCTAGGACCACCCAGCAACCAACCACATGCTTGCTTCTTCTTCCAAAATCTAGGGTATGGGCATGCTACCAATGCCCCGCCTACAATTTTCACATGTAGATGAGGAGGGCTGCACTAAGCCCGTCCTTAGAACTTTATAGCCTGGCCAGCCCTCAGTGCTCTATAGAGAGCCCTCAGAACCCTAAAGCCTGCTTGGGTCAGCCCTCAGTACAGTACTATAATCTGCATGGAGATGTAAGAGGAGAATGGAATGCAACTGGGGACCCTAAGATAAGGGGGGGGTGAGGAGGAATATGGTGTAAAGAGGAACTCTGATGTAAGGGAATCTCTGGTCATCAGTCATCTGATGTAAGTGGAAACACTGGGAACTCTGTTGTAAAGGGGAACTCTGGGGACACTGATTTAAAGAGGGTATCTAGGCACCCTAATATATAGGGCAGTGATTTGGAGTCTGATGAGAAGAGGAGCTCTGGAAACTCTGGTATGGGTGAGAAATCTGGGGACTTTGATGTGAAAATAGGGTTCATCCTGACCCCTGAACTCTATACATTATGTTATACATTTTGTAGTGCTGACCAAGGTGTTTGTTGCCCCAACAGTTGTTGGTTTTAACGAAGTTCCTCTTTTAGGTCTGCTCAGTCAGACAAAATTATATATATTTTTGTGTATCAAAGCATATGTAATGGAAATGTTTAATTTAAAAATATATATATCTTTTAAAGTTTATTTGTGTCTGTGAGGCTGTCAGTTGTGGTACAGTAATTAGAAGTATTTTGTGGGTACATGGATACGTGGGTACATGGAGTGGTATATGTTTGTAGAGTATACAGCGACTAGGCTTAGATTTTGTTTAACAGTCCTCCTTTAGGCCCTTTACTGTTAGGGCCCTTTCACACGGGGCAGATCAGTAATGATCCGCCTCCGTGTGTCCGTAAGCTCAGCGGGGATCGCGCCGTATCCCCGCTAAGCCGGCGGCTGACAGGGCGGTCCCCGCACACTGTGCAGGGACCGCCCTGTCTTTTCTCTGCTCTCCCCAATGGGGGATCGGATGAACACGGACCTTGTGTCCGTGTTCATCCGATCCGCAGACGGAAGAAAAAATAGGATTTTCTTCCATCCCGCAAAATCAGATCTTTGCGGAGGTGGGTGGGGTGGGTTACGGGTGTCAGCAGATGTTTATCCGCTGACACCCACAATCACATAGGGACCAATGTATGTCCCTTTTTCATCTGCAAACGGATGGATGAAAAAGCGGACAAACGCTCCGCACATGTGAAAGGGGCCTTAGGCAAAATCTGACCATACAATGCTGTTCACTGCGACGTGCCACACACGTCACATAACTTATTTTTCTGTGTTATCCCGGAGTGACTCATGTCTTTCATAATCCTAGTCATGCTGACATTTTGTCGCTCAAAACAGAGGGGTTTATTTACTAAAACAGGAGAGGACAAAATCAGGCTCTCTTATGCATAGAAACCTTCCAGGTTTTAATACCAAAACTTAATTGAACAAGCTGAGGTTGGAAGCTGATTGGTTTCTATGCAGAAGTGAGCCTGATTTTGCACTCTCCAGCTTTAGTAAATAAACCCCTCTGTTTTGAGTTTGTATTTGTAAAGCTGGCAGATAAATTGTTAGGAGTATTGTTAAGGTTTACATTGTTTATACCGTTTAAATAATGACTGTCTTGGATTATAACATTTCAGGATGTCAGTAAAATGTGCTTTGCCAGTAAATTTTCTGTGTTTTGTCAATATAAAAGGCATGGGAGGTTGGCAACACTGTCTGTGATTAATTGCTAAGAGTAGTAATTGATAGCTAACAAATGGAGCAAATGGTTCAGTATAGTTGATGCTACATAGTAGCCCAATACTGTCAGTAAAGATAGAAACATAGAAGAGTGATGACAGAAAAAATAACAAATGTTCTACAGTATGTTTTTATTTTTAATCACAATATTACGCTACTGTTAAGTATTAACCCCCCTGGCGGTATTCCTGAGTCTGGCTCAGAGTAAAAATCGTGTACCATTAGCGCAAAACATAAAAAACCCCAGATGTGACCAAATTCCACCAAAAGAATGCTCCATTTGTGGGGGAAAAGGGACATACATTTTATTTAGGTACAGTGTCACATGACCGCACAATTGTCAGTTAAAGCAACGCAGTGCAAAAAATGACCTGGTCATGAAGGTGTAATGGGGTAAATCCTTCCTGGGGGGAAGTGGTTAATGACCGACTTCTGTTGAGCAGACAGGGCAACACACAGATTGCAATTCAGCCAATTCCTGTTGAACCGAACAAAATGTTGATATGTGGATACCAATCTTAAGTCTTCTTTGAGCCACAACTCAGTAACAAAATTGTTCATACCGGATTCGAACATAAGGTGTGTCCAAAACTGACTGTTTTCCTGAGGTAATAAATATCTCTCAAATGCTGGCAACAATTCTTTGGTGGTGGATGCATGAGGCAGCAATCAGCCTCCATTCATCTCTTATGGTGGATTACCTTCATGTAAGTATTATGTTATACAAAGAAAAACATTTAATTTAGTAAAGAAAGGCTTCACTGTAAGCAAGTAGCTCAGTTTTTTTTTTTTTGGGGGGGGAGGGGGGGGATGGCTGAACATGGGGATTGCAGACTTTTTCCTATTAGTTATCCTGAGGTTGAGAAGCTGATATCCCCGTCACACATCCAATTTAAAGGTGAGGTACACAAGTACTCTTTCAGGTTGCTAAATAAATTGGTTCACTAGGTTAAGTTTTAGTTGTGAAATATTTCGTTGTGATATAATACATACTAAAATACACACTTGTTTTTGTTAGACTAGTTATCACTGCTGTGAAACTGTAGTAGACCTATTACCAAGAATGGAGAGTGTATCATTGTATGTGTGTATGTATGGGGACACTAGGGATATGGCCTAGGAGGCCAGGGGACGGTAGCCTAAAAATGTTTATGAACCTCTGGTCTAAACCAAACCATCTGCTGCTCCAGTGATCCCTCGTTGTGGTCCTCCAACTACTCCTTCCTGTTCTGCCAAACCACTGAAATTCTAGGCTATAGGGGTAATGGGGAAATACATTCCTGGATGAACGGATATAATACCCGTTCCTCCAAGCACGGGTCAGTGCAAAAGGAGCTTTATTAGTAAATTAGCATCAAGGCAATTTTCAGCCATGGCAACACATGCAATACTATAGACCAGTCTAAAATAAAATATAAAGCTCTGTCAAATCTGACTGTGTCCCATTTGTGCATTCCTATTGTTTATTAGCTGATATATGTTATAATGGTGAGTTTTGTATTAGATCAAGGGAGAGTAGTTAAAATAAACGGATGACTGCTAATTACTTTTGCAGTTCCATTTGCTAGATCCACCATATTAATGCCATTCAGCCCTCACACCTGCAAACTGGCTAGTGATGTAAACAAATTAGCTAACCATTTGGCCTCCAGAAGATTTACCCCCCTTCATTACCAGGCCATTTTTTTTTGCGATATGGCACTGCATTATTTAAACTGACAATTGCACGGTAATGCAACACTGTACCCAAATCAAATGTTGTTTTTTTTCCCCCACAAATAGAGCTTTCTTATGGCATTTGATCACCACTGGGTTTTTTAGTTTTTTGTGCTATAAACAAAAAAGGCCGAAAATTTGGGGGGGAGGGGAAAGCTATATTTTTTTACTTTTTGTTTTAAAACATATCCAATAAAAAATACATTTTAAAATCGAGTTTCTTCATTAATTTAGGCCAATATATATTCTGCTATATATTTTTGTTAAAACAAAATCAAAATAAGCAAATATTGATTGGTTTGCACAAAAGTTATAGTGTCTACAAACTATGATATATTTACTGGAATTTGTATTTATTTATATTTTTATACTAGTAATGACGGCGGTCAGCAACTTAAAGCGGGTCTGCGACATTGTGGCGGCCAATCTGACATTAACTGACACTTTTGACACTTTGTGGGAACCAGTGATACTAATATAGTGATAAATATATGCACTGTCACTGTACTGACACTTGCTGGCAAGGGGTTAAACATCTAAGGGTTCAATGTGTGTCTAGCCAGTGTTTTTGTGTACTATGTGTGGTGCTTTTACTTAGGGATTTCATGGATTTTCTTTGCCTGCAAAGCAAAATGTTGCACTTCCATGTAGGGGCCCACACCGCCAGCGTGCCGCTTGTGCTATAATTAGTCACAGCAGAAGCCGACCAATAGATGCCAGCCGGCACCTGCTGATCGCTGATCAGAGAGGCTAAACGGAGCTCTGTCCGGACAGCCGAGATGCGATGGATTTTCTTTCCCTGCAAAGCACATTGGTGTGAAGAGTTCCACAGAATTTAAAGGGATACATTTTTCATGGATTTTTGTTCTGCTTTTTTAAAACCAAAAGTATATCACAAACTGATCAGTTTAGAAGGGCCCTGAATTTCATTTGCACTTCAACTGTGTATTTATCTTTTTGCCTGAAATTCCCATTTAAGCCTGAGATCCATTAAGCATGCACTGTAATACATCAAATGTACTTTTTGATGTATTGACCTAATATACTTTTTATTTCTCTGTTTTGTTTTAGACCAGCTTAAAGAATTGTATTACCACGTTCTTTGTACACATGAATTATAAATGTAAAGCGTGTATAGTATATTAGAAATAATAATGTGGTGCCCATACATGTCTTGGGTTCTATGCGTAACAGCTGTTCTTTTTATTTGTTGTTATAAAATAATGTAGCACTTTTCTTTCCTCCACCTAGTAGACACTTTAGTCAAAGAGGAAAATAAGAAATTATATTACAGGTTGTATCAGATATAAAAAGCCATTCTTTAGGTCAGAGGTCGGCAACATATGGCCCGTGGATCTCATCCAGCCCGCTGCCGCTAAATGTCCAGCCCATCAGTGCACGTGATAAATTCACGTGCACCCAGCCCACGGTCATTTTTTTGTTGAGCCGACGGTTGGCTTTCTTAACAACTCATGCGACTAAGTAGCCGCTTGCCTGTTATCCCAAGGAGCGGGAAAGGAGGTTACCCCTGTCCTGTCATCTTCCGTGGCTCGCCCGGGCTTTCCCGTCCCTCCGGGAGGCACAAGCGACTATACGGCACACCTGCCAGATGGCCAGGGACCCGAACGAAGCTGAAAACGGCTTTGATTGGGTCTTGGATCTAGTAATCCGGAAGCGATGTCATGACTCCGAGAGGCAGAGGCATGATGGAATTTGTAGTTTAACCACAGCTGGAGTGCTGAGGTTGCCTACCCCTGCTGTAGCTCATCTACCTTATCAACCTTTCAGTATCCCCCACCCCTCTCTTCCAATCCCTCCACTGGCTTTCCATTGCCCAATGAATAAAATGCAAAACACTAACAATAATATACAAAGCCATATACAACTCTGCCGAGCAACATCACCAATCTTGTCTCCAAATATCACCCAAAACTCCCTTTCTGCTCCTCTAAAGACCTCCTGCTCTCTAGTTTCCTTGTCTCCTCCTCCCATGCTCATCTCCAGGATTTCTCCAGAGCCTCTTCCATCCTCTGGAACTTACTACCACAATCTATTCAGTTATTTTCCACTCTGTGTCACTTTTAGACGATCCCTAAAAACTCATCTCTTCAGGGAGACCTATACTTCCTTCAGCCAACAACCATGTCTTCTACTTCCCTCATCAGTTCATCCCTCACAGTTATTACCTTTTGTTTCACCAGCCCATCCCTTGTATATTGTAACCTCACAGGAGCAGGGCCTTCCTCCCCTCTTGTATTGAATTGATTTTTTTTGCTGTATTGTCTCCCTTTATATTGTAAAACGCTGGGCAAATGGTTGGTACTATATAAATCCTGTACACTAATAATAATAATAGGATGGCCCTCTAGGACCATAATAAATTCTTTCAGCCATTGCAAGTACTTTTTAGTTTTTTTGAGATGATAACCACATGTGTTCTCTCCATCAGGTCAGTTGTTAGAGAAAGGCTGGCAGGCACTAGCACCACAGCAGTCCGGTTTGCCCCAGTCTGTCATGCTTAGATAGATATCTACTATATAGAGCCAAACAAGACCTTTTGTAATGTATATATATATATATATATATATATATATATATATATATATATATATATATATATATATATATATATATTTTTATATAAACAAGTCAGTTTTAAATTTGTCTACTGGTAATTGTATAGTAGGTTCAAAAAGAACCCAAGAGAAGAAAGATTGTCAGATTTGAACCTGAAATAGTCTGTTCTAATAGGCAGGACTTACACATTTAAGAGTTTATATAATTAAAGACAGGGTGGCTTAAATAAAGACTTCAGTTTTGATGTTGGAGTTGATTTGTAATGGGCAATGTTTGCACATTATTTCAGACAGGACATGACTCTCTATTCTTTCTTTGTGAACAATTGCCTGGGGCCGTGGAATGAACAGGACAAAAGGTCAATTAGCCTGGCTATAATAATGTGTGCTTTTACTGAAAGGAGGGCGGAGATGGAAGGTGATTCTCTTCTTATCTCATTAGACAGTACTTATTTTACCTAATGCTTCTGCAATCTTCACATTAGAGGTAATTGCTACTGCTGTGAAGCGGCACTAGATGGAAGATATCAATTTTTAGGCTTTAGCTGTGTTTGTAGCTGCTTGGCTGGGTCACATTGCACAGTAGGCATGGGATAGCTGAGGCTGTTTTGTACTATTTGAACTCCATATTTAAGGGCCAATAAGTGTTACATTTTCTAGAAATCCACTTGTGGTTGCAAATTCACAAACATCTAGCTTCTGTTAAGCCAGCTATACATGGATCAAAATTCAGCTAGTTCAGCAGGGACTGGCCACATTTTGATCCATGCATGGGCAGGCTGTTTATACACAAGTATAAGTACAATTTCCTTAGTAGGTTGGGAACATAGAAGTGTGGTGCATAAAGTAGCCAAATAAAAGATTAGATTGGGGACATGGGTTGTGAAAGTCATTCGTCTGTGAAGATAATTGAAAAACAAAAGACAAACTAATTGAATGTCATTTATTTTATCAAAGCACTGTATATAATAAACCATTTACATTTCTTCACCATTTTTTGCATGATGTAAATGTACAATATGTACATTGATGCGCAAAATGGTCATCACTATATAGTACCTTTTTATAATTAAATGCATAAATAAATATTAGTGCTTCTGATATCCTGTAGTCACTTCCTGTATACATGCATGCACTCCAGCAATGACTGCATAGCATTTCTCAGTGCAGGTTTCTGGTTGGTGGCAACAGTGGACCATGCCTGCATAATCTGTGTTAAAGGAGAAGTCCAGCTTGAGCTTTTTAGGCTGGGCTTCTCCTAAGGGCCACAGGAGTGCAATTCGTTTTGCACTCCTGTGACTAGTTTTCAGCAAAGTGCGGTCTAAAGTCCACTCTCTGCTGATGTCACCAAAATCAGTCCAGGCACCGCGTCATCCCGACTCTGGATCTGCCAGCTGCCTGGACTGATGGCTGTCTCAGCCTCTCAGCGAGCCGCTGAGATGGCCGCTCCCCGCCCCTCCACAGCTCAGAGCTCCAGTGAGTGTGGAGGAGCAGAGCAGGAGAGCTGCTGATTGACAGTGAGCAGCCCTCCACTCTGGGACCTGAGAGAACCGAGCCGTCGTCAAGGTTTAATGGCTCGGTTCTCAGTGCAGAGACGCCGGGGGACAGATGTGATGCTGCATCCACCTAGGTAAGTATGATGGGGGAAAAAACCCAAACCAATACTTCTCTTTTAAAATGGACATTTGTAGTCTCCATTGGAAGCTCATGCCTCAGGGTGACAATGTAGGAACACATTTGCGAGATCAGAACATTGCCACTCTATAACAGGAAGCTCCTACAGGAAAATCTTCATGGCAGGATTACCAGGTATTATTAAAATGAAAACTGCTGATTTAAAAATATTGTAAATGACAGTTAATATTCGGAACACCTAACAAATGCCTCACACAGTATTCTTTTGACAATAGAAGCTTCTACTTTATGAAGACAGGCATAACTGCCTGAGTTTTGATGAATAAGGATCTGAACAAAGTTCTCCAAGAACCATTGGCACAATTGAGGCTGTCATCTGTTCCATACTTGTTTCAGTGCCACTGCATAAGCATTCTTATAGGATGGTTATAAGAGCACGGTGATGCAAACATTAAGAACCAAAAGAACCAATAAGAACCAAAAGAATATAAACCAAAGAAAATGCCAACCCGACATACTTTATTTTAAGGCTGCATCAAGATTATTGTTTCCAGTCCTTTTGAGAATACTGATAAGGCATACCAGGGATAATCTATGGCTTAAGTTTGTTAGACGAAATATGACAAGGAACTCGACGAGGAACTCGATGTGTTTCGCCCGTCGAGTTTCTCGGTCATGTGTACGGGGCCTCAGAGTTGCTGTTTAAGGCAATGGATTGTTTAAAAAAAGCATTGCAAGTTTACAATTGTATTCCGGCATTTACTACACAAGTGATAGACCCATTTACCACTATATGGTGGAGAAGCCTCAAAGCAGCTAGCCTCTTCTTTTTCTTCATAGAGCCCCTAAAAGTAGATAGTAAATGGCTAATGTTAAAGCACTCCTTTTCTTTTACACAGTAAAAGCGGCGTGTACATAAATGATATTTTCTAAATACACTTCATATTTTGTTAAATATAATTTGACATTCAAATGTTGCAGTTTCTTTTCTGAACATTATCTGAAGTTACTGTGTTTTAAAGTGTTTATTTGAACACTTTATTTAAAAAGGTATTTAAATTTAAGTGTTTATTAAATGCCGGTTATACCTGATTTCAGAGTGCCACTCGACGCTCACGTGACCGGCCGTCTCTCTTCTCCTCTCATCCTGACTGACTTCAGTGGGGGAATCTCAGCCCCACCCGCTGCACCTGTATCAGACGGCGAGAGGAGAGAGCTGGGTAGTTACGTGAACGCCATCCGGCGCTCTGAAAACAAGTATAGTCTGCATTTTTTTTTGTAAAACACAGTGACAGGAGCATCTATTATTAGGAAACACAGAGAAGTTAACAACCACTTTAAAGTCAACTTAATGTTGCAGTGTTTGTTTGTTTTTTTGCTATGTGTAAAGCTTAGAGATTGTACTTAATTTTATGTTTTGGTTGTTTGCATTTGTTTTTATCTATACACTTTTATTTTGATGGACACCAATTATCTTTTTTTAAGTTTGTTTAGATAATGTTAAAAGAAAAATTAGCCAATAACGTTATGCATTATGCTGTTTTTTTCTACCCATGAAGACTTTTATGCTGTATTGTGTTTATGATTTCTATTCTATGAAATCTGAGCTTTCCTAACTTTTCCACCTCTCATACTGATGCTGATGCATGCAGCCAGCTGCTGTTAGCTGGGTCTTGGAAGGTGGAAATATGCTGACATCCCATTCACAGTATTGATAGCTTGAGACAGGTGGACAAACATTATAGCTATATATATATATATATATATATATATATATATATATATATATATATATATATATATATATATATATATATATATATATATATATATCACATAGCCATTTTCCTTAATTTATACCTTGAAAGTATTTTGATGTTTTGAACACAAGGCTCTGAATATTACAGCAATATCTTTTATTAGCAATACAAATTGCTTTCCTTTTAGTTGCAGAAAGGCTAAAAGACAATCTGTGACTATGATAAAATTCACACAGTTGAGAAAGGAGTTTGCCAAAACTGTAATAATAACGTGATAGTTTTTTGCTGGCCATTGTGTGTCAATTAGCTTAGTTCTGTTAAATGTATTCTTGGCAACTGCGCTTTAAAAAGGAATCAGTGATTGCTAAAACTAAACATGGATATTCTATACTTCTATACAAATTACATCCAGGCTCTACTTTGTCTACAGCTAGCTATGCTATTCAAGCAGATTGCTTGACCTGGATTACTGAAGATTTACAAAATAGAACAATCAGTGGTTTAGAAATTAAGGTCAAATTGGGCACAAGTGGTGCAATAAAATGGGGACAATTTGGGCAGTAGTCTAGGACTCAAAGAAGGCCAACGTCTGTTGGCTAAAATCACCTATATAAATATGCTATAAAGAAAATAAGGGTGCAATTAATGGTTTAGTGCATTATCCAGCTATGAAACCCTGTTTGTTTGTTACATTCACATGGGTAAATCTGGAATATTAATAAATATGAATAAATATACAATTGAGGAGTAAATAAATAAATTATGAACATTTCAATGTTGCCAGGGGAAATGTGAAATGGATCATTTACCCCCTTAATGACCAGGCCATTTTTTGCAATATGGCACTGCGTCACTTTAACTGACAGTTGCACGGTCGTGCGATGTTGCACCCAAACAAAATGTTCATTTTTTTCACCATAAATAGAGCTTTCTTTTGGTGATATTTGATCACCTCTGCTTTTTTTTGCGCTATAAACAGAAAAAAGCCTGACAATTTTGGGGACCAGTGCCATTAATATTTTTACAAATGACACTTTTTGGGGACCAGTGACCTTATTACAGTGATCACTGCTAAAATGCACCGATCAATGTATAAATGACACTGGCAGGGAAGGACTTAAAACTAGGAGGCGATCAAGGGGTTAAATGTGTTCCCTGGGTGTATTCTAATTGTGTAGGGCAGTGTTTCCCAACTCCAGTCCTCAAGGCACACCAACAGGTCATGTTTTCAGGCTTTCCATTATTTTGCACAGGTGATTTGATCAGTTTCACTGCCTTAGTAATTACCACAGCCGTTTCATCTGAGGGAAATCCTGAAAACATGACCTGTTGGTGTGCCTTGAGGACTGGAGTTGGGAAACACTGGTGTAGGGGATGGGATCACTAGCACAACACAGAGATCGTTGTTCCTGATCACTAGGAACAGCAAATCTCCATGTTGTCCCCTGTCAGAATGGGGATCTGCCTTGTTTACATAGGCAGATCCCTATTCTGCCTCTCTGGGGAGCACAGGCTGCTGCGGCACGCATCAGGCGTGCGTGCCCAAAATATTATTTTGCATGGAACAACGTACAGGTACGTCGTATTGCACAATAGAGCCGACCTGCAGCAGTTCATGTACTGTGGCTGGTTGGCAAGTGGATTAAAAAGTGTTAGCTGGAGTTCAGCTCCAGTTTGTTAGTCCAATCCATCTAAATCTGCTAGTACATTTAACACTACCCCCTGCCCGGACTTACAATACTGCTGTCCAAAGGTGTCTCTTTTGTTCCTTCATCCAGAGTGTGGGCACTCTAATACAAGAGGTATGTTACTGGCCAGATCACCAGGTGAAAACAGAGGGAAAAAAGGCCTAAAAGAAAAATCACATCTAATGATTAGTAAGTTGCAATATAATATGTTTTTGTTTGTGGGTACTGCTTTAACATCAGTTGCATTTAAAGGATAAGTTCACCTTTTTTTTTTAAACGGGTGCAATCTAAGGCTCCTGCAGACTGTCAGTATATCTGTCTGTTCGTACCTAGTACAAGCAGGCAGTTACACAATGACAGGAAGACTCTACCTACAGGGCTCACTTGCACCCTGGTAGTTCATTGAGACTACAAGCAGTCAGATGCAACAGGCTGTTGGTACTTGTAGTTTGGACGGTCTGCCAGAAATACTGACAAGTGGACCTGATTGGCTTGCCCGTATGAAAGAACCCTTAAGCTTCAAATAGACTTTTTAAAAATATTAATTTGCAAAAGTGCAAAAATAGACCTTCTGATTTAGGTCAGATAAAGGGACTCCGTGTTTTTGCTTACATCAGCTTCTAACTTCAATTTGTTCAATTAAGCTTTGACAATTAGACCTCAAAGCTGATTGGTTTCTTTGCAGAGCTGCACCAGATTTTGCACTCTCCAAGTATAGTAAATCAACCTATATATATCATTTTAACATAGTTATTGTATGTAGCCTATTTTATTGTCATTATTTGCAGTTTACTACTTTTTTTTTCCTGCAGGTAACATTAATTGATTGGTTGCAATGACTTTAAAGACCAATTTTAAAAATTTGAAAACACTTGCTGGTGTGTCAATCTGAGATCCTCTAACTAATATTTATTACCTCAAGAGTTGGCCTGCCCTTACAAATCTTTATTTTAGAAAAAATGTTGCATTTTTTTTATTTTATATCTTAAGAAATACAGAACAGAAGGCATGTAAATCAAAACTAAAAATGCTGCAAATTCACATGCCCTAAGATATGTTTTCCCATGTACAAAAACTTGAGATATTCTAAACAAATTTGTAGACTTTTGCTTTCTTTCTCAACAACTGCCAAATACATAATCCAACAAATATATGTAACGATCAGTGCATGTGTTCTATGTATAAAAATCATGAAAATGTTATACAAATGAAAACAAGCCAGACATCTGCATTGTATTTAGAAACCACGGCTTTGGACACTGTTTTTTATTTTATTAGCTCAGTAAGGAGCCAGCTGATATGGCAATTTCTGCAGAGAACATAAAGTGTGTTATACGTTAATCTCAAACAAAAGACTTTAAGTCTATGTGGGTGGCCTGCGTCACAGAATCCCAGTGATTCTCTACAGATATCTTTGATTAACTTGGAATATCACTAACCTGTAAAGTAAATTTGATTACCAGTGTCAGTATGAATGCATTCATTCTTCAAATTATCAAGATTTTTATTTAATGACAACATTTCTTATCTAAGCTCATGATGAAAAATATACTTTACCACTACTGCTTAAACATCATTGTTTTTGGTTTATTCCTAATCAAAGTACTGGTGAGATAGAGAATGCAGCATAATTCATTGAATATACAGTATATTGAACACGTGTGTATCCATATTTCTCTTTAAGTTTGTTTCAGTCTATTCACACTTCTGCACGCATACCAACATATGTTAAAGTGATGTCAAAGGCTAATTTTTTAAATCGAAATAAAAAAAGATATACTTATCTGCTTAGTGCAACAATATTGGTCCCTTACCTTCTCTTAGGCAGATCCTCGCTGGCACTATCCACTCCTTCTTTCCAATGACCCCTTAGCAAGCCATGGGCTATGGGGGCACCCATGTGGGCATGCTACAGAACCATACTGTGTGAATCCATAGACACACACAGTAACGGTAAGCCACTCTCCTACTCCCTCCTCCAGGAGTTTAACTGACAGCAGCAGAAGCCTATGGCTCTTGAGGCTGCCTCTGTTCCCTGTGGGACCAGGAAGTGGAGGAGCCATGCTGCAAAAAAGGACAGCACTGGGTTGGTGAGAGGAGCCAGGTAAGTGTTTAGGGATGGGGGAAGGAACAGTTAGTGGGGTGATTTGAACCGTCTATTGCCAGCCTTACACAATGGGAATCTGTATTATTTAAACATAGTAAAACATCCTGCATTCATATTCAATCCCCCGCCCCTCCCATAAGGTAGATTTCTGCCTTAGTATTAAAAATAATACAACTTTGAGTAAATATGTATCTTATATTAAATGGCATAGCGCTAAGACCAATACAACAATGTTCCTGATAATACCCATAAATCACAGTACAGGCATACCCCACTTTTAAGTACATAATAGGGTTTATTTACTAAAGCTGGAAAATGCAAAATCAGGCTCACTTCTGCATAGAAACCAATGAGCTTCTTACCCCAGCTTGTTCAATTAAGCTTTGGTTATAAAACCTGGAAGCTCATTGGTTTCTATGCAGAAGTGAGCCTGATTTTGCACTTTCCAGCTTTAGTAAATAAACCCCATTGTGTACTTAAAAGTGGGGTATGCCTGTATATGATTTTGGAATACATTATGCCATAAGACTGTAACCCTTATATTTGTCTGCCTCAATATGCAAAAAGTCATTTGAGAAGGGACAATGCAAGTCCAATATCCACCTGTTTTCCGAAGGTAGAACCTGTTTGGCAATCACCCAACATCTCATCAATTCTACTTTTATGTTCACAATTAAATTGTCTGACAATAGTTGATCTCACGTTAAAGTCCACATTTCATATATATGGTCATATAGAAGTCTTCTGATCATTGTAAAATATTTCTTCACATAGACAGCTCAAAATGTGAAGGAAATCTCATATACACCACCCTTTCTGTAAAACAATCGATGCAGCCCTTTCACCTGAGGAGCCTTCTATTGGCAAGACATAAATCAGATTTCTCAAACATATAGTGGTAGTACTCACATTTACCAAACCTGAAAACACCATTCTTCTCTCTGCTGGTCCCTAAAGTGTCACCTTTTCTCCAGAAACAATCACTATGGACCAAAATAGCACTCATTGATTGAGCTTTATTGAATATGTACATTGGGCATCCATCATTTGTTAGAAGATGCCAAATCTTGACACAGATGTCCTGAATTCTGTAAGAGGTGCCAGTATATTTCAGGCTTAATCTGGTAGTCTCGCTAGATTTATCTCACTTTTGCTCATGTAGAGGTTCTTCTCTATTGTATACCCTAGCTCTCTGATAAGCCTAACTTAACCACTTGCCCTTATCACCTCTTCTCTTCTCGAAAATCCACAAATCATTTACTTCAATCTCAAAATCTTGTAGCCATAAGCAATTCCTGCAGGCCTGTATACAGGTATATTTGTGATGGGTGCCCATGAATGAAAACTATTTGAATGAAGTAGACTATTGGATGCAGTGAGTTTCCTACATAAATAGGTTTACAACTCTCTATTTTCATCTATCACAATCATTAGGGGAAAAAAATCACTTCCTTGGTATCACATGTGCCGGTGTGCTAAAATGCATAGGTGTAACTGGCAACCATAGGCCCCACTGTAAAATAGTCAAATGGTCTGTTCTATTTAAACCTTAAAATAACTAATAATTTGAACCATTTGTTTGGTTCTTGAATTTGCTTCTTCTTTTTTTTTCATCTTTTTTTTTTCTGCTTGTCTCTAGGATCCACCGACCTCAGTATCACTTGGGCTTCGAATGGAAGAAATGATTTTCAACTTGGCCGATACACACTTATTTTTCAATGATTTGGAAGTGAGTACAGTTTCTTTTTGGTTAGAAAGCTGGTTAGAAAGCTGATTCTTCAGCTTTATGATTAATATATTTAGTCCTTGTTCAAAATGTAATTAGGTTTATTCAGCATGGCAATGCAAAGAGAGGTGCAAAGAGCAGTAAGTCATCATAGCTCTGTGCACTTCCTTTTTGAATAAGTCTGTATGTGTTTCCTTTGGTAAATCTAGTTTCTGTCCTACAATAATGACTAACTCACTTTTTTTAATACAAGGAAAATCGTATTTACCCGTGTAATTTTCATACTAATATTCATAGATTAAGGCAAGGCATATGCCATTGTTATTTAATGCATGTTATCATAAAAGGTATGCACTATGGATGTATGTAAAAATGTGTTCCCCACTGGTCATGCTTATTCTATTCCTTCCCTAAACTCAGTACACTAAAAAGAACCTATAATTTCTTTAAAACATTAAATCTGGTAGATAATGTTAAAAGTAGGCCCCATTCTTTGCCATTCAGAGCTACCCATGAGCCCACCAACCAAAATGTTCAGTGTAGCACTAAAGACAGGTCTCTGACATATCCCAGCCTCCTGTATCCCTTTTAGTAATGTTCCATACCCTTCTAACCAACTGAGAAGCAGGTGTGGCATGGAAGGGGGAATGGTCATGTCAGAGTTCTGACTTTGGAGCTGAACACCCTATATTTAGGGGGAGCTAGGAGGTAGCAACAATTGAAATAAGTTCATGTGCTGACTATTAGATTCAATTTTTTTGTTCAGAAATGTGCAGTTTATAAATCCTTAGATGAGGTGGTTGCATTGTTTTCCTTCTTCAGGATTTTTTTATTATTATTTTCACTTGGTGATCCTGCCAGTAACACACTATCTGCCCTGGGGTAACACCACTCACTCACTGTTGTCACCCTATACTGCTCTCCAGATGTGGGCTACAAACAACTCCCCCTCTCTTTATCACCATAACATAAGGGGGAGGTGATTTGCAGTTCATGTACAATAGCTGGGAAAGCTGATGAAATTATTTGAGATATTGTGTGCACAAGAAGTTGCAAGGGCATTATAAATCTGGCAAGATTAACAGGTGTTTTTCTGTACTTGCAGAAAATGTACTTAGCCTGAAAAAAGAAAACAAATGCAGCCAGCACATCTTAGGACTGGTAAGCTGCAAAATATTAAATGCTTGCTCTTTGAGGTTGTTCTTTGGGTTTAGATATTTTATATAGTTATATAAATATAATATATATAATATATATATATAATTGAAATGCCTTGGGTTAGGTACGTGTAATGTGAATTTTACACTTACCTTCATAGGGCATAGCGCATTATATATTCTGCTATGTTCACTGTGCTCCTGCTGTCCATACACTTCCAGTCCCAACGCTCTGCTTTGTAGAATGATGGGAAGCCAGAAAATCTCCATAAACTACTATGAAGCCTATTACTTAAGCTCAAAGGCTTACCTCCTTAAAACTTTAAAATCAGTCTTGCTGGAGTTCTTCTTTAAAGTTATAAAGGTTGTTTTTTCCTAAAATAAAAAGAGGTTTATACCTACCTGCTCTGTACAATGCTATTGCACAGAGTGGACCCTTACCTCTTCTTTAGCAGCCCTGGGTTGGCACTGTCCTTTCCTCCTCCTCTCTGAGTTCCCCCATAGCAAGTTGTGTGCTGTGGGGGTACCCATCGGGATGCCCCCACAGCACACAGCTTGCTATGTGTGCTGTGGGGGCACCCATTGGGGTGCGCTCCCAAGCCGGGCTGTGAGCGTCCATAGACACATACACCATGGTTCGGCCACATCCCCGCTCCCTTCTTACAGACTTTGACTGACATCAGCAGGAACCAATGGCTCCCCCTGCTCTCAGTCTGCCCTGTGAGAGCAAGAAGAGAGACCAGCACTTCTGCAGCCGAGAACAACCCTGAATCAAGAGAGGACTCAGGCAAGTGTTTGGAGAGGCTTGAGGAAACCAGTATCGGGACATTTTTTACCTTAATGCAGGGATTAAGGTAAAAAATTATTTATCTTTAGAATCACTTTAAGTTAGCCATTTTTTTTTATTTACATAGCTAAAATTTCAGCTATAAAGTACAGTATTTCTGAAGCAGTGCAAGGCTGTGATCATATATTTGTTGTAGTGTTGGAATTATGACCTTTATTCATCTGCTAACTCAACAGAGCTCATATTGTAAGTGTAGCCATTACAGGAATAATGATTCAGCAACATTGTGTAAGAACTGAATTCTAGTTTTCAATGTTAACAAATGTCATGCTAAGGGCCATAAATGGGTACATGTTTCACTAAGGAAAAACACAAGACTTCTATCCTAAAAATTACGATACCAGAACCCATTGCAGTCTTGTTCATTCCCCTAGTATTTTTCTGTGCTGATAGGGCAAAGGAGGATTATGTCAGGAAAAAAACACACAATGGGCCAAATTCTCAAAAACTGTGCGTAACTTAAATTTCAGCAGTTAAGTTACACTGACTTAAAATTTCTACCTAAGTACCTGATCGTCAAAGCACTTAGGTAGAAATTACACGCAGTGTAACTTAAGTGCCGCCGTCGTAAGGCGGTCCTCCTCTCCTGGGGGCGTTTAAAATTTAAATGAGGCGCGCTCCCGCGCCGGCCGTACTGCGCATGCGTGTGACGTCATTTTCCCGACGTGCAGCGCGCGAACGTAATTAACGCCGGTCGGCTTTGAGAATTTCGACGGGACACTAAAGTTGCGACGGGTGAAAAAAAAAGACGCGCCGGGAAAACAAATAATTTTAAAAAAAAATGACAGCGTCGCTCAGCATGCATTCCTGAGGGTGAACTCCATGCCAATTTTCAAAGAAAAAAACGGCATGGGTTCACCCCCCAGGAGCATACCAGGCCCTTAGGTCTGTTATGGGTTGTAAGGAGACCCCCCCCACGCCGAAAAATTGACGTAGGGGGTCCCCCTACAATCCATACCAGACCCGTATCCAAAGCACGCTACCCGGCCGGCCAGGAATGGGAGTGGGGACGAGCGAGCGCCCCCCCCCCTCCTGAGCCGTGCCAGGCCGCATGCCCTCAACATGGGGGGGTTGGGTGCTCTGGGGCAGGGGGGCGCACTGCGGGCCCCCCCACCCCAGAGCACCCTGTCCCCATGTTGATGAGGACAGGACCTCTTCCCGACAACCCTTGCCATTGGTTGTCGGGGTCTGCGGGCGGAGGCTTATCGGAATCTGGGAGTCCCCTCAAATAAGGGGGCCCCCAGATACCGGCCCCCCACCCTAAGTGAATGGATATGGGGTACATCGTACCCCTATCCATTCACCTGGAGGCAAAAAGTAAAATGTAGTAAACACACAACACAAGGCTTTTTAAAATAGTTTATTATTCTGCTCCGGATGCCCCCCCTGTCTTCGTTATTAGCTCTATTTCCAGGGGGGGCTTCTTCTTCCGCTCTCCGGGGGTCTTCTCCGCTCTCCGGGGGTCTTCTCCGCTCTCCGGGGGGGCTTCTCCGCTCTCCGGGGGGGGCTTCTCCGGACTCCAGGGGGCTTCTTCCATCTTCTCCCCTCTTCCGCTCTTGACTCGGCGAACCCCGGTTCTTCTGCAGCTCTCCGGTGCCTTCTTCTTCAGCGCTGGCTGCCTGCTATGTTTGTGTGTTAGCTCGATTTCAAACAGGCAGCCGGCGCGGTCTTCTGTGACGTCAGGGTCTTCTGGTCTTCTGTTCTTCCGATGTTGCCTCGTCGCCTCTTGTCGCTGTAATGATGGAAGCGCGCCTTGCATCCCATTTATATAGGCATCGCCGTCCCATCATGCTCCGGTAGGTACCCACGTGGTGGGTGCACGTGGGTAGGCACCCACCACGTGGGTACCTACCGGAGCATGATGGGACGGTGATGCCTATATAAATGTGATGCAAGGCGCGCTTCCATCATTACAGCGACAAGAGGCGACGAGGCAACATCGGAAGAACAGAAGACCAGAAGACCCTGACGTCATAGAAGACCGCGCCGGCTGCCTGTTTGAAATCGAGCTAACACACAAACATAGCAGGCAGCCAGCGCTGAAGAAGAAGGCACCGGAGAGCTGCAGAAGAACCGGGGTTCGCCGAGTCAAGAGCGGAAGAGGGGAGAAGATGGAAGAAGCCCCCTGGAGTCCGGAGAAGCCCCCCCCGGAGAGCGGAGAAGCCCCCCCGGAGAGCGGAGAAGACCCCCGGAGAGCGGAGAAGACCCCCGGAGAGCGGAAGAAGAAGCCCCCCCTGGAAATAGAGCTAATAACGAAGACAGGGGGGGCATCCGGAGCAGAATAATAAAATATTTTAAAAAGCCTTGTGTTGTGTGTTTACTACATTTTACTTTTTGCCTCCAGGTGAATGGATAGGGGTACGATGTACCCCATATCCATTCACTTAGGGTGGGGGGCCGGTATCTGGGGGCCCCCTTATTTGAGGGGACTCCCAGATTCCGATAAGCCTCCGCCCGCAGACCCCGACAACCAATGGCAAGGGTTGTCGGGAAGAGGTCCTGTCCTCATCAACATGGGGACAGGGTGCTCTGGGGTGGGGGGGCCCGCAGTGCGCCCCCCTGCCCCAGAGCACCCAACCCCCCCATGTTGAGGGCATGCGGCCTGGCACGGCTCAGGAGGGGGGGGGGACGCTCGCTCGTCCCCACTCCCATTCCTGGCCGGCCGGGTAGCGTGCTTTGGATACGGGTCTGGTATGGATTGTAGGGGGACCCCCTACGTCAATTTTTCGGCGTGGGGGGGTCTCCTTACAACCCATACCAGACCTAAGGGCCTGGTATGCTCCTGGGGGGGAACCCATGCCGGTTTTGAATTTAAAAATTGCCGTGGAGTTCTCCCTCAGGAATGCATACCAAATGCCGTCGCTGAAATGGGCCTTTACAAGGTTTGGCTAACTTTCCACATTGTAAACCCAGCCCTAATTTTGCGCCGGCAAATTCGGAACTTAGGCAGAAATCAAAGTGCTGAAATGCTTTGAAAATCTACTTAAGTCCTCATTTGCATACGCAAAGCTGGATTTCAATGAGAAATGCCCCCAGTGGCGGATGCGGTACTGCATCCTAAAATCTGACCGTGTAAGTGTTTTACACATGTCAGATTTTCTGCCTAACTTTGGAAAAAGCCTTTTGAGAATCGTTTCCAAAGTTAGGCACAGGGATACGCAGGCTGAACAGCAGTTAAGTCTGCGTATCTCTTTTGAGAATTTGGCCCAATGTGCTTTAGCCATGATCCAACTAAAGCAACATATTCCTCTAGTCCTGGTACAGGGTTTGACCACAAAGCACACTTTCTTGCACTATAGACATGTGTGTAGCTCTATGCCCATAAGGAGATGAAGAACAAGATTAGTGGGATAGGTGACTATTATTGCTGGGAGGATAAATATGTTTGTTGTGGGATTGAAATGCTGCTGAGGGTGAATTTGCATTAGAAGAGGGGCGTATATTCTGGGGAGAGAGATATATGTACTGCTGGTGGTGGCGGTGGTGGCAGTGATGAGGGTGTGTGTGTATATAATGCTGTAATATATACAGCAACCTAGAGCTGCTCTTTCAATGCTTTGTTTGGAGAATCAGATGCTAGTGTGATGCATCCTTTGTTGCTGATATGGAAGGGCTTGCCATCCTATTTTGATTGTGCAGAGTGAGATGCAGGGAGCTGTCATTATTTATACCATTCTAATGGCAAATAACAAGGGTCATAGTTTAGTGTATTGAGACTATTGTGTGTTAAAGGTGCTTAAGAATTGAGCTTTATCCATAATAAAAGCAACAATTAAATCCTGCTGAAAGATGTTGAACTGTCTTTATGTGTGATAATTAGCACTACCAAAAGTCAAGACTACAAGTTGTTATAGAGATGTGGCAGATAGGGCACAATAGGCAGCTGCCTGAGGACCCCCAAACTCTAAGAGGGGTTGATCCAAAGGGTTAGCGATGCATCCATTTAAGACACACCATATTGGGAAGGTGGAATGCAGAGAGGGGCGGTGCTATTGGAGAGGTGGAATGCAGAGATGGGCAGTGCTTTTGGGAAGGTGGAATGCAGAGAGGGGCGATGCTATTGGGAAGTTGGAATGCAAAAATAGGAGTGGTGCTATTGGGAAGGTGGAATGGAGGGATGGGCAGTACTAATCAGAATGGCAAAATGCAGAGGAGATGTGCGGTTGGGATTAGGAAAATGCAGAGGAGTGGTGCGATTGGCAATAGAGAATAGGGAATACAGAGGAGTGGTGCTATAGAGATGCAGAGGAACGCAGATTTAAGGGAGAACTTTGTGGACTGTGATGTAAAGGAGAACTCTATGGACTGTAATGTAAAGGGGAGCTCTGTGGACACTTGTAAGAGGGGAGGGAGGGCTTGGGTGACCAGAAACCCACTTACGTCAGAGTTTTAACTTTACACCAGAGTCTGCAGCATTCCCCTTACATCAGAGTCCTCAGAGTTCTCCTTCACATAAGAGTCCACAGTGTTCTCTTTTACATCTTGCACTGTAAAAGGGAAACCCTGAAGACTCTGTATTGGGTTATTTTAACCTGGCCCTTATGTAAATGGAGAAATATGTTTTTGGCCTTTTGTTATACCTTAACCACCTTGCTAATATCACTAGCTGCATGTTTGTAGCTTAAATATTGATATTTGCACTGTTTTGCAAAAAACAATCCATTTGTGTACTTTTTGGAATGTCAGTAAAAAAATTGGCTTTGTCAAATTTGGTTGCAAGCTATAAATATGTATAAATATAAATTTTGCCTTTTACTGGTATAATTTTTCTAAAGTTTATAAACTTTTGTTACCTCTACTTCAATGTTTCTTGTACAAACATCCGTCTGATACATCAAGCAGTCATAGTTTGCATGGCATGCTAAAACATGCCTCTCAGTTGATGTTATCACATGTCATAATATTGGCTATAGGGCTATTTGCTTTAGGCACCTTGTAACGCACCTAAAACTGCACCTTTAGTGCTGAGAAAGTTCTTTGCCATTGTTTTCAATGTTAAGTTTTCATCCATGCATTTCGTATTGCATGTCTTTAAAAACATTGCATGCTGCAGTTTACCTACACTTTTAAGAAGTAGTATTTTTTTAATGGGAATGAATGATAGCACATAGCAATGGAGCTGCACAGGAATGTTAACTTAAAAAAAATAATACATCTTGTAATTTTATCACCTATCTGTAACTTTCGTATCTGTAATTGTACCTTTCTAGCTATGTAGATGAACATTTAAAATTTGAGTAGTATGCCAGATGCAGATAAAAAAAAGCTAGTTACTGCACAGTCCAAACATATAGTATATTAACATTTGGAAGCAGTGTTGAGCTTTTAACCACTTAAAGCGGAGTTCCATCCAAAAGTGAAACTTCTGCTCATTGGATCCCCCCCTCCGGTGCCACAATTGACACCTTTGGGGGAGGGGGACAGGATACCTGTCTTGGACAGGTATACTTTCCCATTTCCAGGAGTCTGGGCCACGGGCCGTAACATCAGTGCGGGGCTCCCTCCTCCTCCCTCCTCCTCCCTCCCCCGGGCCGCCGGACCAGGAGGAGAGAGGAGTGGCCCTCGCACATGCGCAGTAGAGTTTCTGATGTAAACATCCTTTGAAATCGAAAAAAAGCCTGACAGGACCTCTAACATATGAGATTTGGGGTCAAAAAGACCTCAGATCTCATATTTACACTAAAATCCAATAAAAATACCAAAAAATTCCCTTTTAAGTCAAACGTCACTTCCGT
This sequence comes from Rana temporaria, assembly GCF_905171775.1. NCBI lineage: Eukaryota > Metazoa > Chordata > Amphibia > Anura > Ranidae > Rana > Rana temporaria. The sequence goes on along the minus strand of NC_053493.1, from coordinate 337,446,231 downwards.
CCTCCAATGCTAAGGAGCCGAGTTGGGGTCATCTTTCCCTCACTCAGCATCCAGGCAGTAAGGGGAAAGGACCGGATCATCTCTGACACTACCGACGGCTCCAGTAAGAGGCAGAGATGACCGCAGTGTGGCAGGAGGAGGGCCCTGATAAAAGTGATCTTGTGATGAATCTGCCGCAGAGACCACTTTTATCTAAAAGCCACCACCTGCTGTAGAGAAAAATGCCAGGGTTATGGCAGCTATCTATCTATTTAACGTCAAATACCAATGTATATCCAAGGTGGGCGGTCCGGAAATGGTATATAGAAGTAAAAATACATATTTTTGGATTCAATCGCATAGTGTTTAAAGGGTTAGTAAAGGTTTCGTTTTTTTTAAATAACAAAAATGTCATACTTACCTCCACTTACCTCTACTTACCTCCAAAGTTCGTTTTTCACAGAGTGGCCCCAATCCATGTCTACTGGGGTCCCTCGGCGGCTGTCTCTGCTCCTCCCCGCAAGAGCTAACCCCCTTCTGGGAAGTGCTCTTCCAAGGGGGTTAGCTTGTGGGCGCGCTCCCTTGGTATAGCCACCAAGTATATCACTCGGCCCCGTCCCCCGGCGCGTTGCGTCATTGATTTGATTGACAGCAGCGGGAGCCAATGGCTGCGCTGCTATCAATCATCCAATGAAGAGCTTTGATCATAGGGTGCATTTAGGTGAAAAACTGGGAAGCTTTACAACCCCTTTAAATGTGTAATTATTAATTATAATTCTGGTGAGGCCCAGCCTCCACAAGCTATCCCAAAAAGAAGTAAATCCCCATCATTGAGTTCTCCAAATCTCCAAGCATGGTTGTCACTGTAACTGTAATGAGTTATTAGTCAGCATTCATAGAAAGATTCTTGCTCTTAGAAACCAGCTCTATAATACTTAAGTAGGAAAAGCTCTTAGGGCACATTCAATAACACAGTCCATTTAAGAGTATGTGTAACCAAGTCCATTGCCCATGAGACATGCTGTTAAAAAATGTAAATCCACAGGGAAAGAATGCAGAAATGGTACAATGACAACAGGAATAGGTTGAAACTGCAACAAAAGGTAGCATGGTGTACAGGACCACCTTCAGAATCCAGACAGATGTTTAAAAAAAGAACTCTATGGTGACCTGTACTGATAAAGTACAATAATTTTTTATAGTTTCACGAGCAACAGTCCATCCAGTAGAATGAAGAGTCCCTTAGACAATGCACTATGGGCAATATCTTCAATTCTCCAATATCTAGAATTGAGGTCTGCTGTATCCACTCCACTTTTTTCTGCTCAGGAAAGTCATTTATTTTGTATTTTTCCCCCACATCCCACTAGAGAGAGGGTTCTTTGGGGAAGTCTAACTCACAGAAGGGATCCTGATGGGGAACAGTTTTGACAGCACAAGGGACTTTGTAGTGGTGACTTCTTATATCACTTTGAGGAATACTATGTTTGGGATACTGCTTACTATGGTGAATGATGTCCACATTAGGTATCTCGCACAGCCACATCCTTGCTATATGTCATACTGCACCTTAAAGGGGAGTTCCACCCACAATTTCACTTTTTAAATATAAATACCCCTGTAATACACAAGCTTAATGTAGTCTAGTAAAGTTAGTCTGTAAACTAAGGTCCGTTTTGTTAGGTTGTTAGAGCATTTAGTTAGTTTATAATCTAGAAATAGACCGTGGCCATCTTAAGTGTGGGCATCATGAAGCCAGACTGTATGACTTCCTGGATTTCAGCCTTGCAGATCTCGCACATGCTCAGTGCTGCACAAGCGATGTAATAGGTTTCAGTCAGGTTTCCATAGCAACGGGAGTGTTAGAGGAAGTTGCCGCCCCTTCTCTATGCAAATAGGCTATTTCCAAGGACTACTGGGATACATGATGCCTATCCCAGAAACCCTTGCGAATAGCCTTGTGACTTAATAGTCTAGGCTAATAAGGAGGAGGAAGTAATGAAGGATTACAAAATAAAGGTATTTACAAGCAACAAAATAAATAAAAATTGTCCATTCTGAACACTATGAGATTAGGGCATGCAGCATAGACACACATGAAAAAATGGGTGGAACTCCACTTTAAGATTGAGGTAGGATCAGGCTGTTTATGGACAGCTTTACATTCAATTTGTTAGCTTATGTAGCTGTTTAAACTAAACTAAAGATGACTTATAATACTGTAAAACAAACCCACTACTGCCTGGTTGTAAATACTTATTGCATAATAATACGTGTGCCTTTGTCGTGCTGCCATGATGAATAACAAGCTGTCCTCATATGCATACTGTAGACTCTAGTGGTGAGAAATCCCCATTAGTATTATTTGTTCCACCCAAATACCCCAGTCACTGCAAAGTCAAATTATGATGTCTGGTGGATTGCTTATAATGTGGAATAAACCAGTAATTAGGAAGTCCAGATGTAAGAGAATGGGGCACCTTTATTATGGTCATGTGGGTGGGGACACAAGCTACTTTAAAGAAATCTCACCACTTAAGTCTTCAGGTGAAATACAATGCAAAGTGAGGATTAAGCCCAGCAGTGTAGAACACTGCTACTTACATTCACAGAAACTCATGAAGTTTTCACAGTTAAAGGCACACTACAATTTTATTTATTTTTTATGTTATTATTTGAAAATTAATTATGGTTTAATGTCAGTTGATGTATAAATATAGTCTATTATAAACTGATTAATATACTGTAAAGTAAGTTAGTATTTGTTCTCTAACCCTCATAGCCACAGAATGATAGGCATATAACCCTAACAAACTCTTTTCATTATGAAAGCCACCCTTTCCTGTACTATTACAGTAACACAAAAAACAAGCCACATTCAGTTTCGCTTGGGTATAGACAGCTGTTTATTTAAAACCCCGTCGTTAAGCAAGCTTGTGGCAGGGCTGCCAACAGGCATTAATCATCGGCTTGCTGTTTTGCTGGATTTTGAAAATGTATGTTATTTCAGACAGGAGAAGGAATCCGAAAGGTTTGAATACATCTTCTCCTGATCAAAGTTAATTGGCGGCAATTGGCCTTTAAATATTCCCTGATGTTTCCTCTTTCAAAATCAAGCAAAATGCGCCTTATTTAATGGATGAGCCAAAATCATTAGAAAATGCCAGTATGTGACAGGCTTGCAGTGTGGTTTCTTCAACATCTGTCCTATATTTTGATTTCTTTTCATCTGCCGCGAGAGCAGCTCGGCACAGATGAATTGGCAACTTATATTGCAATCAAATAATTTACATGTGCTTTATTTTTCTAACATTCCATGGAATAGTTATCCCTTGACTGAAATTCTGGAATTATTAGGAATTATTTCAATGTCACAAGCATTTCAGAATTTTTTTTCCACGTTATTTGTCTTGGAAGATACAAACTGCTAACTGCTCTCCTGTTACGTGGGCCTGTGTTTTTGTTAATAAGGGTATCTTTGATTAAGTCATTTTATTTTCTGTTTAGCTTCCAATTATTGCACTTAGAGGAATGACCCTAATGTAAATGGCAATTTAAGTAAATGAATAGTCATATGTCAAGTTAAATTTGTTTTAATGTGGTGAACATGTCACAAATTATTTAGCAACAAAAGAAGTAAGTCAAGTACAGTACTTGAAAGCAGCTCTGAAAACATTAGCAATTTATCAAATTGCTGCTTCCATTCATCCAGCACATAAAAAATCGAATCATTGTTTGATTCATTTCTGTTATATTGTGTTGAATTTAAGGTGTATGCCAAAGTCTGCGATTGACATTTAAAACTGAAAACACAGAATTGCTTACAGTGCTAAACTTGACCAAATGTAAATTCTAACTTTTCAGCAATTATCAGGCAGATATGTAGGATATTAATCAACTGTAAAAGTGTTTTTTTAATAATTGCCATAAGTTTGATTGGATGATGCCAGGCTAATGTGAAATGCCTGTTTTAGAAGGTCAATCACCATTGGTTTCCTAAAGCGTTATTTAAAATGTAGATAGTTGATGATAGAAATAAACTGGATTTTCCTTCTAGACTGTGTAACATCTCTGCCCATTTAGAAATATTAATCAGGGAGATAAAACAGATATAGATATACAGAAAAATGTATTAATAATAATTACTAAGAATTTGAAACAGGAATGTTAAAATATTTAATTGCTGTAACCTTAAAATGTCTCTAAATAATATAAAAACAGAACTTTTATAGTTTGCAGCTTACCAGTCTTTAGATGAGGTAGCTGTATTGCTTTTTAGGCTTTTTTCCTTTAATCTCAAGTGGTAATCGGGCCAGTATCACACCCTCACTCCTTCACTGTATCTATGGAGGAACAATGGACTTTACATAAGTGACTGATACATTAAAGCCTAACTACGGCTATATTTTTTAAACATTTGCAGCAACAGTTTTTTCCCTTTTGGGATAAATGTTTTAACTATATTAATTAAAGCAGACTATTGCAAACACCCTTGTTAGTGTTAATCGGTTTGTCCCAACCTTCTTAGTGCCACTTTTTCTGGACAGCTTGGCCTATTAAAGGAAGAAATACAATTACAGACTCACAGGAATGATCGAAAAGTAATAAAACTATGTTAAATGGAGACTGATGCGTTAATGCTTTTAACAGATGCAACTTTTTAACCTACCACAAATACATTGTCTATGGCTGCCAACTCCTATGGCACCATAGACATAAAATGTCTGTCATCTGGTTCATATGATTTCAGGCAGATCAGACAACAAGCACTGTGTCTATAAGTAGTATATACCCCCACCCTTTGCCCATTTTCCCAACTGATGGCTCACTATTTGTAAAAAAACAAACGTATTTCAGCAGACAGATTGTGCTTATACTACCTTATGTCTGACTTGAGTAAGTGGGCTGATGGTCTGCTGAATTCCATATTTATTTGGATGATCCTGCCTTAGAGACTAGTAAGAAACTAGACAAATATTAAAAAAGAAAAGAATGGAAAGAGAACGGCAAGAGCTAGAGCGTACCAAAAAATGTGAAACTCGGGATCAGTTTATTGTAGGAGACAGCCAGCTATACCTTCTTGGCTAATATTCAAAGCTGACTTCAATGCCTGTGTTCACTGAAAGCCTCATACCCTGCAGGGTTCGTGGAATCCCCTGATTAGCAGGAGCAGTTAGGTCTGATATGCAAACAGATGACCCCTCTATGTGGTGAAAAAAAGCTCTTTTAGCCAGTTAGTGTCTGTTATATTGAATGGACAGGAAGGAAAATAAAGCTGAATGATAATAATATTGTTCATTGTACACACTTACCATATATATGTGTCTGTTGACTCAGCATGGGCCCTGAACATTTGGATCTGGAGTTGAGATTAGCCACCTGATTTAAAGTGATACTAAATACGCACTGTTTAATTTACACTACCCTCTCTCTTTAAGTTTATGAATGATGTCACTGTATTCATTTTAATGAAAAAAAATAAAAATAATAAGCACTTTTCTTAATCAATATACAGCTGTCACATGACTCAGCTCTTTCCCAGCCTGTCTGCAGGGAAACATCAGCAGGAGGAGGTTTAAGTCCTTTATTTACGGTCACATGCTCAAAAACGGCTTTGAAATACAACGAAAAAATATGCAAATACTACCAAATAAATGTTCTAAATCATCATATAAACATGTACTTGAACTCAAATCTTTATTATTTTTGTTCAAAAACATGGTGCTGGCTATCTAGGGGGAGGTTCTGCCAATCACAGCCTGCTCTACACCCCTCCAGCCAGTGTCTATATGTATGTGCTTAGAATTACAGGGAGGTAGAGCTTCCATCAGTCAACATGCAATATCCTGCCCCCCATTGTGTTTAGCTGTTCAGTGGGCATGAAGGAGGAGGGAGTAGGCTTTAATTTATCTCTATGTATATGCCCACATGTGTGACTCTATGGTTACATGGGCTGCACAAATAGGAAAAAGGTGGAAGTGAACAGCTTAGAAGGGAACTAAAACTGGAACATGCTCAGTTGATGTGGCAATGGCTGGTCTACCCAATCTCAGGCTGCGTTGGAGACACAGACAAGAAGTGAGGGACAGTGAACAGCAGGATCAACCAGGTTTTTTTCAGAATACAGAAAACAAATCCAATAGCGACTGAATAAGTATGAACAGCTTATAATAAAGCATGTACTGACAGTTTTTAATGATGTGGTTTTGATAACTATTCTTTCACTGACATCACTAAATAAGAAGGTGTGACACTGTCTTTCAGTGCTGATCTTGCATATCCTTCACTGGAACTAAGGGGCCAAGCCCAACCCCTGATAAACAACCCCTCCACCATAATCCCCCCTTCACTAAATGATTTGGACCAGCGGACAAAAATAATTTTTGCAACTGATAGTTTATTGATCATTTTTGATGTTGACCTCACCCTGATCTCAATTCAGAAAGCTCAAATCTGAATTCCAGCTATGAATATTTTAGATAGTTACATTGGTCCAGCTTGGGCCAATATAACTATGCATGAGTCATACCTGGCCAATATAAGTGGAAGCTGGAAACCACTGTAGTAATCACTGCTGCTATCTTTCCGGTCCTGTGCTCATTTGGCACAGATGCTATTCAATAAACATTTTTTTTCAGAAAACAATTTTTTACATGCAAAGTATTCCATGATTGGATGGTGTGGACAGACGGGGCTGTGACATCACACCCATAGTTACATTAGTTCAAGCTAAGCCAATGTAACTGTTCAAAAATAGCTATACCTAGAATTCAGCTTTAGCACATGGATAAGGATCTATAAGCCTTGTGTGTTGTGTTGTTCTAATAGCAGGTAAGAATATTTGTTAAAGCGGAGAGTTCCACCCAAAAGTGGAACTTCTGCATAGGTGATTTCTCCCCCCTCCAGTGCCACATTTGGCACCTTTCGAGGGGGAGGGGCTAACGAATACTTATTTGTTACAGGTACCCTGTCCCAACTTCCGGGAGACCGGGCCACTTATTACGTCAGCAGTGTTCGGTCCCCCTCCCCCTTCCTCCTTTTCAGCCGAGCCAGTGAGAGAGCACAGCGCGCTACGCACATGTGCAGTAGGGACCTAGTCGTGAATCCAAAAGGCTACACTGCCAGGTTTACTTACCCAATGGACAAGCAGATGTAAACATCAGCTGCAGTGCCAACATCGCTGGACTCCAGGACAGGTAAGTGCCCTAATGTTAAAGGTTAGCAGCTACAGTATGTGTAGCTGCTGACTTTTAATTTTTAAAAGGGCGGGTGAAACTCTGCTTTAACGAAATCATGGCTCGATGCATTGGATGTGGCTTCTCTGAGGATAGACTTTTGTCTCACCACCCATCATTCTCAATGAGACATCCGGTAATGGTTGGCCATCTTAAGGGTGCAATTCTTTTTTTATTCCTTTTATTTTCCGTTTGTCATTATTTTACAGTGTATTTATTAAACCGCATGCTATGGACAATGCTATTAGAGAGAGTACAGAAAATTACAATCTTGTGTAATAATAGTACATATAAAGAAGCAATTCTCTAGTTATATCCACCAGATTAGTATTGTACATGCCTGAATTCATCTTACTAGAGTAGGCTGATATATAACAAATGGCCTCCTTATTGGACTCACCTACTGCTTTGGCAAACAAGAACTGACGTAAACATAGCCCTTGTTTTTTTTTTCTAACTTGCTGCCATGCCACATCAAAGTACAGTAATACAGATGTGCATAAAGCTGACTTAAAGCTGAGTTCCTTTTATTCCCTCATAAACCTAGACCAGCAACCCAATAACTTCAGCCAAAATCACTCTTCTCACGGCAACACATGTAGAATAGGCCACATTTCACACATTTAGCTGGCCTTTCATACACATTTCTGCTTGTACTAACCTGTGATTTTGTTATTACTTTGTTGTAATAGGACAATTTGTGCTGCTTCTTTTACCAAGCAGATAAGCTGTGTTGGGACTGGGACATATGTTTATAAGTAATTGCAACGTTAAAAAGCACTTGCAGAAATCAGTTCCAATATATAGTCTACAAAGTATGTATATTATAAATTGCTCTGAGAAAGGACATTTTAGTCCACATGGGTATTCAACTCTTTCAAAGAATTGACTGAGCAGACCCTCATACTTTGGTATAATTATAAATGTTTGATAATGCATTGTCTGGCATTTCTCTGTAGTAGGCCTCATGGAATACTTCTGCAAAATGTCACACACATTATACATGCTCAGATACAGAGTTTTTATCCTATGTCCTGATAGTAATAGTCTGTAAAAGCATGTATAACAGAGAAGTTTCTTTTTTTGAAATAGAGGAGAGGTAGAAATATATCATGTAAAGCTATTGGTAATGCTTCACTGTTTTCTGAGGGCAAATATAAGCCAATGGCATAAGTTCACATAGACAGTGAATAATAAAAGTACTGTTTATACCCGATAAACTGCATTGGTTCAGTTAAGAAGTTAACTTTTCTCTAATATACCTCTCTATACACACATTTAGCAATTTTTGAAGTAGATTAGTTGCTCTATGTTTTTTGTGGCAAAAGGGAGCGAAACACATTCATTTCTATGCTAACCTAATTTAGTCCAGCAGATCTCACTCACAGGCTGGTACTTCTGTAAATTAGGAAGCCTTAGCACAGGACTGGAGTCAAAAATATATAATAGCCTCTTTTAAGATAAAACTAGACGGCTTAATCCCCATGATGTCCTTGGTATACTCCTGACCAAAAAGACCTAGTTATAAGCTCTCCAGCTAAGACATCCCTATATGTTTAAATACGGGTTCAAAATTAAAAAAATAAAATAAATAGAAAACACCTTGATGAGACAGTGTTGTACCATTTTGCATGATCATTCAGAAAATAAAAAAAAGTAGCGGTAGTTTGAAATAAATTCCATCAAAGGATCATCAAAGCGGAGTTCCACCCAAAAGTGGAACTTCCACTTTAAGCACTCCTAGCCCCCTTACACGCCACATTTGGCATGTCATTTTTTTTTGGGGGGGGGAGTGGGTACCTAGTTTTGAGAGGTATTTCCTGTCCCACTTTCTGCCCCATTCTCCTCACCGCCTAGGCGTCTCCTCCTCTGCCCCTCCCTATCTGCAATCTTCTGGGACATGTCTCAGGTCCCAGAAGATTGCCTGGCCACTAAGAGAGTGCAGCGCGACTCGCACATGCACAGTGCGCGCCCCGCTGTGAACTTGCAAGCTGTCACAGTCGGGTGCCCACACTTTCAATGACGGCACCGCGGAGAGGAGGGGGAGGAGCAAGGCTTCGGGCTGCTGCATCTCTTGGCCTGTGGGACAGGTGCTTGTCTGTTTATTAAAAGTCAGATGCTACGCTTTTTGTAGCTGCTGACTTTTAATACACTTACAAACTAGTGGAACTCTGCTTTAAGTGTAAAATCTCTTTGTTTAGATTTGGATAGAGTGGTAAGAGGTTAGGTCAGCTTTCAAGTTTTTGTAGCTGTCTATGTCCTCTATTCAGACTTGAAAAAAAGTTTGGACTTTAGATAAATTTACATAAATCCCTTGTTGAAAATTAACTATGGCAGTGGATTTCATTTTCATACTTACAGGTGATTAAAATGCATCCGTAGCTAAGTATTAAATTTATTTATTGCAGCACTTTATATATATTGTATACTCACATCAGTCCCTTCCCTCAAGGAGCTTACAATCTAAGGTCCCTAACTCACATTCATACAGACATGGGCCAATTTTGATAGGAGCCAATTAACCAGCATGTCTTTGGAGAGTGGGAGGAAACCAGAGTACCCGGTGAAAACCCATGCAGGCACAGGCAGAACATGCAAACTCCAAGCAGGTAGTTCGGTGATTAGGATTCGAACTTATGACCCTAGTGCTAACCACTGTGCTGCCCCAATTGCTTCCACATTTTTCCTGCTTCTTTCTTTTATCTTTGTTTTATCCCATTATTTTCTCTGCATGATTTTTAGTCTTTGTTTTTTTAGAGCATACATAACACCGTGATACAAACACATGGCAAGTTTGGGATCTAAAATAGGAATTTTCTATTAAGTAGCCAAATAATGTAACAAATGACCCAATGACAGAAGGTTACCTGATGAGATAAGATAAAGAAAGATTAGTAGAGATGAGGTGCTGACATAACAATTAGCCACCGCACCCTCTGCTTAAAGTTGTTGAAATTAAGGTTTAATTAGTCTTGAAGAATGCTTTGTTGTTATTTTTTTTAGAGAGCAGATATGAAGTCCAAATGAAAAATTAGTGGTGCCCATATAAATATTGTGCTATTTTGGAATGACTTAAAAAAGTTACCCACTGAGCTTTAACCAATTAGGTTGAATCAATGTTGTTATTTTGTTTCAACATTTACAGGCACGTAGTGTGTATTTTCCTTGTAGTATTTTTATTGCAGCAATACCTCCTTTCATAATTGTATTTATCTATTTATTTTAATTTTGTACTGCTAGATCTTACTACTAGGCTAATTTGATTTAGCTTCTACCTGTCTTTTAAAAAACACACTTGACTTTACCTATTTATCCGATATCTGTTTTATGTTAGATTTTGAGTGCAGACTTCAGTATTGAACTTTTCTGTGAATTTCACATTTAAAACTTAGTACAGTTTAAATAAATATGTGATATGATAACATTTCCCATGATTATTTCTAAAGCACATGTGTAAAGCTAAATTATATATACCGTATATACTCGAGTATAAACCGAGTTTTTCAGCACATTTTTCGTGTGCTGAAAATGCCCCCCTCGGCTTATACTTGAGTCACCTTTTTGCACCTAAATTCCCAGATTTTAGGGACCCGATTCCGGCCGGCCGTATGACAATAAACTTGGCACACATGTAGCCCCACTCTTCCTCTATAAGTGTGCAACGTTTGTTGTCCGGGGTACCTATGGCCGGGGAGCACCGATTTTTCAAAGCCGGGCACCCCTTCCATAGACTCCCATGTTAAATGGTCATTTCTCCAGTGATTTTGGGGACCCGGTACCGGCCGGTCGTAGGTCCCCTGGACCTGGAGCTTGGCACACATATAGCCCCATTTCTACATGTGTGCAAAGTTTGTTGTCTGGGGGACCTACGGCTGCGGAGCATCGATTTTTCAAATTTGGGCACCCCTTGTATAGACTCCCATGTTAAACGTCAGTCTAGTCATGGACACAGTGAGGCATGGGCAAAGTGAGGCATGGGCACAGTGAGGCAAAGTGAGGCACAGTGAGACTTACAGTATACTCGAGTCAGTAAGTCAGTAAGTTTTCACAGTTTTAAAATTAGGTGCCTCGGCTTATATTCGAATCGGCTTATTTTTGAGTATATACGGTACATTGCCTACAAAAAAAAGTGACATGGCAAACCAGTGAGTTGTAACCCACATGTCATCCTGCTTACATACTAATTAATCATTTGTTTACCGATATATGTTCTATGGATTTGTTTCCTTTTTATATATATATATATATATATTTTTTTTTTATATATATATAATCGAAAGGCTTCAAAAAGTATATTTTCTGTTATTTATTTACTGCAAATATATGCAAAATCACACTTTTTTTTATAAAATATTTATTGTTTCTATGAATTATGTGCAAATTCAAATATCCTAAACATAAAAATTTTTAACATTTATATAACATTTTTCTAACAGTATATGTTTGAATGGAACTTATGGAACTTACTTTTAAATTGATACATATTTTTAAATTTAAAATTCAAGAATCTAATTGTAATATTATTTCCAAGCATTTTAGCACCTGAATATGATGTAAAGTGTTCTTTAGGGCAACAGATTGAGTTATCAGAAAAGTAAGTTACCAGAATTAAAAAAAAAATCTCCAACATGGTTAGCATATTAAAATATTTAAAATGGCAATACAGGCAGTGGCCAGCAATAAACAAATTATTTAGATTCCCTTTTATCCGTAGCCATTCTTGTGATTTTATGCTCATACAGCTCAGTCCCTCTACAAACTATGTTCGTTCTCTGTCTGTTCTTCCTCAGATTGTCAAACAAAATGTTGGCTATTTGAAAACCCCTTTGTTCTCTACATCCTGTGTTGAACCCACAGGTAATCTGCACCTTTTTCCCGTCTGCTCCCAGTAATTGTGGTGGGAAAGTAGAGAAAATGAAGGGGTCACAAAGTGCACTCTGGGCAAGGTGTGACAGGCTCTGCCAACTGCTAGCATTAAAATCCTGTGAACTCGGGACACCTATCATTCACAGGGAATCATTCTCAATGCAGGGCAATACATAGAATGTCTAAATACATGATACTAAAGGGTTTAATTGACTGAAAACTACAACCCAGCACAATAATACATTTTACAAATCAGTTCAGGTGTTTTTTATTTTTTTATTTTATTTTTTTAATAATTTTTAAAATGTTATTTCTGTTTGTTTTTTTTCTCTCATTATTAAACTTTTCTAGCATTAAACACATCTTTAAAAAAAATAATAATTGAAGAGCATGTGACACTTTTTTTTAGCAGATGTGCCTTTATACAAATATATATATTTTTTTGCAAAGTTTCAAGGTGAGAAAAAAATAAAACTAGCCAAACAGATAAAGTTAAAACAACAAAAAAAAATAGTGTGTCGTTTTTGGCTTTCTGCGGTGAACCAGAGTTCGGAGAACAGAAGTCTGAACATTTTAATGTGATGCAGGTTCTCACAAACATAGCCAGGACTCTTTATTATTCAACATGGACAAGGAAGGAGTTGAAGTAATTGCCTAATGACAGATATGGAGAGAACAGAGAATGCACTGATCATTTCCTGTACGTTGGCCTGATTCCAGCCAGTCTCAATGGGCTCGCTGATGTAAAAAGAAAACGCAAATTGCAGCTTCTAGAGGGAATTTTCATTCTGCTATACTCTTCAGAATAAGGCATTGAAACAATTAAGCCAGAGAACGGTGTTAGTTTTCTCACGATAAACTGAGAATTTTGAGTATATGTGGAAGTGTGTTATTTTTGCCATAATAATCATACTTAAAGGATTGTAACGCTGTTAAGCTCTTTTCATAGCAGTTGTTTTTACATGCTGAATGGTGTTATATGTTCACCTTAGCACACAATGCAGCTTGGAATTTGTGCCTGGTTCAGCTTTCATAAATTCACTTTAAAAAACATCTAAGAAAAAAAACTCTTTTGCAAATACTAATTGTTGTGCTGCCACAAAAGTGTACCTAAAATATGTTTAAACATTGACTAAAATAAATAATTAATGAAAACCTCAATGGGTTCTGACTGAACACATTCAGTGTCCAAACATTTTCCCAGTGATTTGCCATTCTGAACTTCTCAAGTATTATACAATTTTGAAAGTTTACCTAAATTCTCAGAGCCTTTACAGCAGCATCCATGCCCATAATATATACTTTGAGCTATATTCTCCATAATAGTGGGTAAGTGGTTTTGCAGTACTATAATAATAATAAACTTTATTTTATGTAGTGCCTTAAAAGGTAGCTTGTCAAAGTGCTTTACTAGGAAAACACAAGAAATACACAGAATAACAAAAAGGAAAAAAGGGACAATTATGCAAAAGTTTTAAGATTTGATTTGAATGGGTTTAGAGAATGAGGGCCAGATTCACAAAAGACTTACGACGGCATATCTCCAGATACGCCGTTGTAAGTCCGAATGTGAGGCGTCGTATCTCGGCGCCTGATTCAAAGAATCAGATATTCCAGAATTTGTCCAAGATACGTCTGACGTAAGTCTCTTACGCCGTCGTATCTTAGGTGCATATTTACGCTGGCCGCTAGGGGCGTTTCCGTATATTTCCTGCGTCGAATATGCAAATGAACTAGATACGCCGATTCACGAACGTACTTGCGCCCGGCGTATTAATATACGCTGTTTACGTAAGGCGTACGACCGGCGTAACTTTACCCCTCATAAAGCAGGGGTAAGTCATGTTAAGGTATGGACATCGGAAACGTCGGAACAGCGTTGTATTTTACGTCGTTTGCGTAAGTCGTACGTGAATGGGGATGGGCATAGGTTATGTTCACGTCGACTAAGCATTAAGCCGGCGTAATTTAGGGAAAAAATTTGAAATGATACTGAGCATGCGCGCGCATGAGCCGTTGATTTACGTGGGGTCACGATCATTTCCATACAACACGCCCCCTACCAGCCTACTTTGAATTACGCGGGCTTACGCCGGCCCATTTACGCTACGCCGCCGCAACTTACAGAGCAAGTGCTTTGTGAATACTGCACTTGCCTGTCTAAGTTGGGGCGGCGTAGCGTAAATAGGATACACTACGCCCACACAAAGATGCGCCCAGATACTTGAATCTGGCCCTATGAGAATATCTCTAAAGTTCTTTGAAAGTGAATTCCAGAGTTTTTGAGCATAGAGGTGAAGATTCTGTCTCCCATTGAGTGTAGGCAAGTAGGAGGACACACAGACCAGAATTTGGGGAGCTGAGATAACAAGGGGAGGGGGGTAAGTTGATACTATGGTCCAAAGTTTGATTTCCAGGAGCTACCTACATTGATGTTGTACAATCCCCTGTGTTTGTATAGATTTCCTACAAGGTTATTGGTTGCTGTCCATATTGACCATTTATTTATTATGTGTGTATATATCTATAGATGCAAATGGCCCACTGTTTTTTGTAAAGCACTGTAAAAATGTCTTTGAATTTTATCTGAATACAAACTAGTTCAGCAATATGTATAGGACAAGTAGTAGTAGTAAAGACAAGCATCTGTAACTGACAATGTCATTGTGACTAATGAAGCATCTTTATCTCAGAAACAGTAGCTATTGGATGAAGTTTATTCATTCCTCCCTAGACATCTGTCACCCAGGGAGTATATGCATTGGGGTCATATAATACCTATAGACATTCATAATCAAACTAAAATAATTTTATGCCCAGGCATCTTGGGGGTGGGGGGGGCTTTAAAAGGGGATGCCTAAAAGGGGAATCGGCTTTTTTTTTTTAAAGGGGTTGTGTGCCCTGACCAAAACAAAAACAAACCTGTAAGGTAAAGACATACTAGCTCATTATGAAAATACGTACCTTAAAACGAAGCGTCCGCACCACCTCCCGATCACCACAGAGGGAGCTGACATGTTCCCACAATGTTTCTTCTGGGTTTGCAGCTCCAGCGCCGTGATGACGTCACTCCCGTGCATGCGTGGAAGTCCTCTGTTCTGGCAATGAGCTCTGATTTTCAAGCAGCATCCGCCAGACCTTCAGAGCGCATTCGCCGCTGACGTCAGAGGCTGCATGCAAGGTGAATATCTCCTAAACTGTACAGGTTTAGGAGATATTCATTTTACCTACAAGTAAGCCTTATTATAGGCTTCCCTGTAGGCTTTAAGCCCAGTATGCATTGAGCCAAAATGATGTGCGCCTGCATTGAGCACTCTTGGAGGCATGGGGGTTGATTTATTTAAGGCAAATAGGCTGTTCACTTTGCAAGAGAATGTTTGCTTTCCTGGCAACATTTTCTTTAGCTTAGCGAATGAGCTAGAGCTCTGCTAACATTCCATCAGGTGCAAGCAAAAATCTATATTTTTTTGTGATTGGGCATTCTTTGCAACATGAATTTTCACCACATTCACTAACATAAGAAAAAATTCCCTTGCAAAGTGAACAGCCTATTGGCTATAACCTAACTTTGTTTATAGAGACCACAAACAGTCACATAAGCTGGCATTGCTTTGGTCACATTATTGCGGTTACTTGAGCTTGGAATGACAGGCATTATCATCCTGTGAAGATTAAACTTCTGCCCTTACTTCCCTAAACATTTAATAAAATCAGTGAGCTGTAACCTCTAATTGAAGACTGCACACAGCAGACAATCAGCAGCATTTAAGTGTATCTCTCTATCTTGCTGTGAATAAACACAAAGGGCAGGCCCTTCACAACAGAAACAAATAAGGAAATTTGCATGATAGGCTCATTATCAGCTGAAAGATAAGTAAGTCATGGTGCTTAAAAGCAAATATTCAACACATTATCTACAATTACAATGCAGGTATGTTAGCTGGCTGAGTGATGCCATGTCACACCTTGTCTGCCAGAGAAGACTTAACTGTTCTTAGCTCATCTTAGCAGCAGTCACATGGTTAATGATTTTCAGACAATGCTGCTGGAAACAAATGGCAGCGCATTATTCTAATAGCTCTTTGTATCCTTACTCAAATCAACTTTTACCCAATCTTGTGTTTCCTGTTTCTCAGTAGATATTTCCTTATTTTATTAGCATTTAATGTCACCTAAATAAAGCAAAAAAAAAAGCTGATACAGAGAAAAAGGCCTATCTTTTGTGGACAGCCACAATTTTATGACGGGCAAAAGAATCAGTATTTTTTTTAGTTTGCTTCCTAAAGACTTTGGGCCAGATTCAGAAAGAAGTTACGCTGGCGTATCTATTGATACGCCGCGTAACTTCTAGGATGCGCCGGCGTATCTTTTTTCTGTATTCAGAAAACAAGATACGCCCGAATTTTGCTAAGAACCGACTGGTGTAAGCCTCTTACGCCGTCGTATCTTAGTTGTATATTTACGCTGGCCGCTAGGTGGCGCTTCCGTAGATTCCGTAGGAAGATACGCCGATTCACAAACGTACATACGCCTGGCGCATTTTTTTACGTCGTTTACGTAAGGCTTTTTCCAGTGTAAAGTTACCCCTGCTATATGAGGCGTACGCAATGTTAAGTATGGACATCGGGCCAGCGTAAAATTTTACGTCGATTACGTCTTTAACGTAAGTCGTTCGCGAATAGGGCTGTGCGTAACTTACATTCACGAAAGCATTGACAGTTTGCGGCATAATTTGGAGCATGCGCACTTGGAAACGTTCACAGACTGAGTTACGTTCACAGACTGAGTTACGGTGGCGAAGCGCTTCGCCCGCAGAAAGATATGCTAATCCTTCTGAATCTGCCCATTCTGTTTATTAAACAGCTTACAATCTCTACCACTGGCGGTTGCTCATAAGGGGGGCAGTGGCACCACTTCCCTAATCCATGCGCTCGGCCCCTAATCTCCATGCAGGGCACTTGACGCATGTTTTTTTTTTTTTTTTTTTTTAAGCACATGATTAGAGCCTGAGGCCTCGTACACACGACTGAGAAACTCGTCGTAAAAGAAACATTGTTTTCCTCGACGAGTTCCTTGTCAGGCTTGTCGAGAATCTTGTCAAGCTTTCTTTGCGTACACACTATTAAGACAAAATCTCGTCGTTCTCAAACACGGTGACGTACAACACGTACGACGGCACTATAAAGGAGAAGTTCTATTCCACTGGCGACACCCTTGGGGATGCTTTTGCTAATCTCATGTTACTGCGTGTTAGTAAAAGTTTGGTGAGAGACGATTTGCGCTTTTCAGTCTGTTACAGCGTGACAAATGTGCTATCTCCATTACGAACGAAGGAGTGCTCCCATCTCATACTTTATTCTGAGCATGCGCGGGTCTCTAAGCATACACACGAACGTGTTTCTCGTCATAACCCAGCCCGACGAGAAACACGACGAGGAAATTGAGACTCCCGACGAGAAAAAAGAGAACATCTCGTCGAGATCCACGACAGTTTTCTTGATGAAAAACATACACACGACCGTTTTCATCGGCAAAAAAGCTCTGCCACCAAGTTTCTTGATAGATTTTGTCAAGGAAAATGGTCGTGTGTACGGGGCCTCAGGATCCAATTGGCTTCAAAAAGTGTGGGCTCTGTGACCCAAGCCTACCCACTTGTGTGACATTAGAAAATGTATATATTCGCTAATGTCTTCCTGATCCAAACGGGTCTCAGGACCCGCTTTTTGTTTGTTCGGAGTCCTAAGACCCGATCGGACAGAAATTGGGTGGAGATGCAGGGGGAAGGCGCCGAAGCGGGCAACGGGTGAGCGAAGCGGCGATCAATTGAGCGACTGAGGGGAGTGAAAATAGGCAAGTATAAGCATCTTCCTTCTACAGGGTAGTTAGTATAGGAGTTAGAAGGAGGGTAGGAGCTATTATAAGCTTAGTCAGTTCTAGCCTGGAATTACACTTAGACCCCTTTCACACTGAGGTGCTTTGCAGGCGCTATAACGCTAACAATAACGCCTGCAAAGCACCCTGAAAGAGCCGCCGCTGTCTCTCCAGTGTGAAAGCAGGACTGTAAAAAAAGTCCTGCTCGCAGTATCTTTGCAGCGCATTAGGAGCGGTGTCTTCACTGCTCCTAAAGCACCCCTGCCTATTGAAATCAATGGGCAGCGCGGCCGGACAGGTGGTTTTAACCCTTTCTCAGCCACTAGCGGGGGAGTTAAAAGCGACGGTAAAAATAGCGGCGCTCTACCACCGACGCACCCACCCTCCTAGTGTGAAAGGGGCCTTTAAAACGGAGGTCCAGCTGGGATTTTTTTTTAAAGTCAGCAGCTACAAACACTGTAACTACTGACTTTTTATAAGCACACTTACCTGTCCAGCGTGCCCGTGATGTCGGCCCCCCAAGGCCGATCAATCCTAGGGATTGTGTGCCAGCGCCGTTTCCTACTGCTCATGTGCGAGTCACGCGGCGACGGTTTGTGAATGGGCGGCTGTCCTCTGGGAAACACACAGTTCCCAGAAGACATTGTGCCCCATTTCCCAGGAGGCAATGCAAGGAGGAGAAGAGAGAAGATCACGTGGACGAGGAAGTGGCAAATTAGGACAATCTGCCTAGCAACAGCCATTTCTGGTAAGTATAAAAAAAAATTGGAGCCTTTTTGGCATTTTTTTTTTTTTTAGGGTGGACCTCCGCTTTAAGTACTAGGTTTCCAGGCAACAGTTGAAACCAATCACTGATCTGCCAATACCTTCCTCTAAAGACTGTAACTGTGTCAGAGAATTCACTCCGTTTATCTTAGCATATGTTCTATGTAATCTGCTAAAATCTGATTCCAGAGAGCCCATTACATGATTAATGGGAGGAGCTGCTACCAGAAGTGTCATGTAACTTCTCTCTTCTCCTAATTATATTGTACCAAGGATGGTTTGTATTTATTGTTGCTTCTGACAAACCTTCAAGGACTAATACTACAATACATCAGGCTATCTGTATGCCATATGCAGGAAATAGCTTACAGTGGGTTTGCTTGAGAACATATTTCCTGCAATAAATAGGCACACATATCACCAGATTACAGACAAAACAAGTGGGGTAGACAGTAACAATAACTTTCCACCACGCTAAATGAAAAACTGAAGCCCTGAACACTAAAGCCCCGTAGTAGTTATTTTTTGTTCAACCCAGCAGTGCTGAATGAAAAGCTATCATTTTAAAAAATATATTTGATGACGCAAAATTGATTAAAGAGCTTCATTAACTTGTGTGTTTTACATCTAGCTGTTCCACACAGAAGAGGAAGCTCCACTTGTTCGGTCCCCCCCCCCCCACATTTGGCGCTTTTCTGGGTTTTGGTTTTTCCAGGTACCTACTCTCACTTCTGGCTAAGCACGCCACAGCGAGTTCGCTCTCGTCCTCCTTCCCCATGCCGCCAGGCTATTCTTAAAGCCTAGTGTGCTTCGCTCATGCACAGTAGGGAACCCGCTGTGAAACCACAAGGCTTCATTGTCGGTTTACCATAGCCTAGATAGTGACGGCAGCACCCCAGAGCTGATTAAAAAATCAGCTCAAGTGAAAACACTGCTGGATTCATGGACAGGTAAGTGTCCTAATATTAAAAGTCAGCAGCTACATTATTTGTTATTTTTTTTATTTTTTCTGAAGTAGCCCGGGGCTCCTCTTTAAAGTAAATCAGTCACATTTTGTGTTTTATTCCCCCTGGAGCTAAGTACCATTCAGTAGGGCTGTAGCAAAGTATGATATGGGTGGTTTTGTAGACAGATAGAGATAATGGAATTCAAGCTAGGTAGTCATTGTATTTCCAAAGGGTAATCTAATGACAGTAGCAGCTTGGGCATTAATCTAACTTTGGACCTTCAGTACATCAAGGTGTTATAAGGAGACCCATTTCTAAGTTTTTTATTACTTGAACTTTCCACTGTTCATTGTACTTTATTGCATTTAACTCTAAACACATCATATGATTCCAGCATACAAATTTCAAAGGTGATTGTAGCTATATTAGTGCACTTAGAGTAGCACAGTTGAGTACTTACTGTTCATGATGCATTTTTATTTGCATTAACGGTTCATTTTTATTTTTCTGGTTAAGCTTTTGGGGGTGGAGCCCTAAAAGCTTGCCTTAAAAAAAAAATCTCTTTGTTCAAATAAAAAAATGTATCTTGAACAGTACTTAAAGGCTTTGTTCCTCTTCAGGTATGTGTTATATGTTACCCAGATATTTAGGGTGTAGCATGTAACATGTTCCTAATGACCTGCTCCCCCTTCCCAGTGGCTGTCACATTGCAGCTCTATGGACCTCTGTGATCTGTGGATTAATAAATTACAAGTCCCAACTGCCACCGCAGCAGATGGACTTTTAGTTCTCAATGGGCAAGGGTGCATCGATCAGTGCACTTTTTATCCATTGACATTGACACAGGTAGAAAGCTGGATGAAGAGGCAGAAAGTTGCAGGAAGAGTTTGCAGGAGGCTGACATTGCACATGTGATCCAATGATCGTGGTTGCAATGCTTTGCATATTTCTGAACAATATGTGCATTTATTATATTTTTCTTAAAGGTGAACTTCGACTTTAAAGTAGACACAAACCCATTTGGTATCCTTGTACCTACAGGCAAGCCTACAATAAGGCTTACCTGTAGGTACTATCAATCTCTCCTAAACCTAAAGCTTCATGCAGCCGGTGATGTCACTGATGTGTGCACTCTGAAGGGATGGTATACCTGTGCCATCCCTTCAGATCTCTGTGCCGTGGTCCATGACTCTCATGTGCATGCACAGGGGTGACGTCATCAGGGCGCGGCCTATCAGGACACAAACCGGGAAACCCTGTCAGTGCTCACAGCCCGGCAGTGCAGGGTTTCGTTCTAAGGTAAGTATTTCATAATGTGCTAGTATACGATGAATATTAGCACATTATACTTTTTCTTTGCAGGGTTTTAAAAAATAAACGTTGGCGCGGTTAACTTCCTCTTTAAAGGGGTTGTAAGGGTTCGTCTTTTATTTTCTAAATAGGTTCCTTTAAGCTAGTGCATTGTTGGTTCACTTACCCTTTCTTTCAATTTCCCTTCTAAATGTTTTTTTTTTGTTTGTTTGAATTTCTCACTTCCTGTTTGTTCTCAGTAAGCTTTCCACCATAATCCAAGCGGTGGAAAGTCATTTAGAACAGCTTACTGAACACCTTACTGAGAAGGAACAGGAAGTGAGAAATTCAGACAAAAGAAAACAAAGAAAAAAACATTTAGAAGGGAAATCGAAGGAAAAGGTAAGTGAACCAACAATGCACTAGCTTAAAGGAACTATTTAGAAAATAAAAAACGCACCTTTACAACCCCTTTAACAATGTGATTATATGTAATACCTTTTGCATCTACTATGAATTTTGCCATGCCTTCCAAAAGGGTGATGTTGCATGAGTGGATGTGGTTTGTTTTATGACTACATAGGAATTAGGCATGCATAATGGATGGTCTTTACTTAAGTAGAATAATTTAAAACTTTCATAAAATATGCCTGCTGTTTAAAACACATCAAGTCAAAGCGATCAAGCCAAAGTTTTATTTACATTATATTTTAAAATGTGAGGCCTCATGTCCCTTTCTCTGGCTTATCTAGTGCAGTTGACCTCAAGAGAGGAGTAAAAGGTTAGAGGGTCAAAGTCTTTTCCTCCTTGGGTCTTGCTGCTTGCTGAGAGAAGGGTGGCTGGAAAATGGATGGTTGAGGGTCACTGTTTAATTCTGTTACAGAACAGATGGTTTGAGTTTTCTTTTACTCTGGGTTTCCTCCCCCTATCTGAAGTCTTCTGAAGAAAAAGAAAAAAGCAAAATATGCAGAAGGCGTCAGTAATGCAAAATATCTGCTTGTAACATCTATTAAGCCATATTTAAATGGTCTGTTTTGCATGTATTCTGTGATCCACGACTTGTACACATTTTATGCTACTTTCGGAAACTCCCAGTTGTGAACTCATACTGTTTCTCTGGAAAGAATTCAAACTCCAGGTCATGGAGCAATGGTTATTGTACACAGAAGGCAAATCAACTACATGTTAAATATTTATTTTGCACTGATAGGTAAGAGGGAATGAACGCTTCCAAAACATTTTGGAAACTACTGAGGGTTGTTAATACAGATGAATGTTCAACATGAAAAATGTCTAGTAAAAGGTTTGGCAATAAATCATGTGCCCAGTATTTAGTGTAGGCTTTGTTTATGGAGCACAGGTACCTGACACCATGGAATATGCTGGCACTGCATGGGGCTGCAAAATATATTGGCCTTCTAAGTCGTCTTTTAATAACTGCGCAAGTAGGTTTTTATCCCTGTGATTTATTACGTTGGACTGTTATCATAATTTATAAGACACTTCATAAAATCTGCAGCCAAATCCAATTTAATATTTTTTTTTCTCTGACTAAATAATGGTTGAGGAAGGATCAAATCTCGTATAAAGTGTAAACATTCAGATTATGCTATTGAGGATAAATAATAATAAAAACAATGCCTCATGCACACTGAGCTTAAAAAAACACTGCTTTTACAGGCGTTTGACTTTTTTAAACTTGTAAAAATACCTCTATGCTAGCCTATGTATCCATGCACACATAGGGGGTTATTTGCTAAAGGCAAATCCACTTTGCACTACAAGTGCAAACTACAAGTGCAAAGTGCACTTGGAAGTGCAGTCGCTGTAGATCTGAGGGGGACGTGCAAGGGAAAAAAAACAGCATTTTAGCTTGCACATGATTGGATAATAAAATCAGAAAAGCTTCCACTCATTTCAGATCTACCCCTCAGATTTACAGTGACTTTACTTCCAAGTGCACTTTGCACTTGTAGTTTGCACCTGTAGTGCAAAGTGGATTTGCCTTTCGTAAATAACTCCCAAACTGTAGATTTTAACAGGCCTATTTGACGAGAAGTGTTACTGTAACAGGCTAAAAAAAAAAACCCATCAAAAACACATGCAGGAGAGTAGCTAAAGAGCAGAAAAAATGCTGAACATCCCTAAAAGAATGTAAAAACATTTAAATGCATCTAAATGCTAAATGCTAAACACATTTAGGCACATTAGTGTTAATGCACTCCAATGGCCAGAATAAATTAATATTCTGTTCAATGGAATCCATTAACCCTCAAAAGCTTGACACGACTAAATGCATCTACAACAAATGTGCCTAAATGTATGTGCACTACCTGGTTTGAGGAATAATTTTTAAGCAGCTTTTCTCTTGCCAGGAGTTCTGTAGTTCAGAGCAGAAAAGCAAAAGCCCAATGTGAATGAGGCCTAATAATAGCAGCTTTACAGTGGTTATTTATACTTAAAATGCAACTGAGAAAGATGACAAGGATACATTTGAAAATGTTAATTATACTTATAATTATAATCTATTAAGGAATATGTTACCCCAACATTTCATATTCCTGATGTGTGTCTGTTGTACCATGTACGTATGGTAAAAATCATCCTGTTCTCTTTGTAATGATTCTTTTGTGTGAAATACCTGGTGATCCTGCCAGTTTCCCTGTTTTCCTGTTTCAAACTGACCACGCTAAGCATGAGAGCACATCCATTCTAGCATGGTCAAGTTTCTGGCTGTGCTGGGACAACAGCCTGCCTATCCCCCAATGATCAGACTTCTGCTGACACTCCTACCTTGCACAGTCAATCTGGGGAGATCATTAAGTGTACTGCTGATTCTCCACCCCCACCACCTCTCCAAGCCCCTTATGCAGCTGACATCAGAGATCATGTGATCATGTATAAAAAAGGTATTTAAACATGTATATCTACCAATACCGTACGATATTCAGACTGTGTGTACAGGGCTTTGAATTATACCTGGACAATAGGGGACACCCAAAAGGGGAAGATTATTTGCTTATTCCCCCTCCCTCCGCTGCCACATTTGGCACCTTTGGAGGGAGCGGGTACCTGGTTTTGACAGGTACCTGCTCCTACTTTCAGGTGAGTTCGCCACAGTGAACTCATCTGGAAGTTCAGCCCCCTTGTTCTTCCCTCGCCGCCGGGCCATTAACAAAGTGCAGCGCAGTAAGGAACAGGCTGTGAAGCTGCAGCAAGGCTTCACAGTCGGTTCTCCTTACCCGAGATGGTGGTGGCAGCACCCGAAAGCCAATTGAAAAATCGGCTCCAGTGAAGACACCACTGGATTCATGGACATATAAGTGTCCTAATATTAATAGTCAATAACTACAGTATTTTTAACTGCTGACTTTTCATATTTTCTGAAGGAACCTGGAGTTCCGCTTTAACCACAAATCACTCAGAATCCTTGCCATACTAGTAAATACCAGTAACTGGTCTATCAGAATCCCTGCCATTATAGGTAAAGGTAATAGACCCATGGGGCTCAAGCCAAGTAACATAAAATATGTTGTTGGTATCCCTACATAGCAGTAGCACATAAAATCCAGCAACCTAAATGTGGGGGGTGTTGGGAGATTGTCATCAGCTACCCATGGTAGGCTTGCTGCTGTAGTCTTGGAAGTAGCATTCCGCAAGAAAGTGCGAAGTGTGAAGAAATTAAGCTTTAGCGCTTTTAATAATGTTCTGATATTCACTTTGATTCATGAAGTATAATCTAATGTATCTACGGCATGTGTCTTATTTGCCCTCATTACATGCCTGACGAAGGGGCCCTGCGCGGCTCCGAAACGTTGCACTCTCTTTGTGTTGTGATCATGCAATAAAACATCCGTTTGGACGGTACTTATGTCGTTCCATGGTGTGCTGGCAAATATCTCTATTGTTACGTGTACCAGTATCCAGCTGGTTGTTGCTACGAGCACCCAAACCCAAGAGCGGATCCAGGAAAGTGCGCAATGGGAATATGAAGTATAATTTGCCCTCTTGGCTCTCATTCTAGCTTTGATCTTGAACATTCCATGGTTTCCTGAATGGAGAATGTTGGCATAAGGTGTTGTGGTCCATCTTTCCACAATAGAACTTGACCACATGGTCAATGTAGTGTCAAAGTGCACAGTACATCTAGTGTTTGCTTTAGCACTGTAAATAAACTTTCTAATGATCTTGCACAGCTTGCTTCTACCGAATTATGTGTACCTTGGTAATCAACAAGTACAAATTAATGAGAATTCCTTACAGTAAATTGCTCTAATTTCATTCATCCATTCTGCAAAATTTTAAACAGAAAAATATCAGTAACAAGGCTCCTTTGTGTAGGGAGTGCGAGCACCAAATAACTTTAAACCCACTTATTTAACAAAAAGGGGAAAAAAATGAAAGTGTGTCTGATCTGGTCTGAGCTTTTCGTATTTCCAGAATCTGAGCATTTTTTTTTCTATCCAGCCAAGGCAAAATAAATAAAACTCACATGTCTTAAATAAATGGAAAACGAGTAACAGATTTTTTGGTGTACTCTCTTCAGAAACATTGGCCTCAGGCTGTGTTAGTGTGTGGCTCAACAGCAATCAGAGGTCATAATTTCATTGGCGGTTTGCATCGGGTTTAATTTTTGTAGCATGTTACATTACTGAAAAACTAAGTACTGACTGTGTCTGCTTTAAACAGTAAGATATTTTAAGGTACCTAAAAGAGCAAAGAGGCCCTTATAAAGCGCATAGGCTAATTGCTTATAGCAGCTTAGTAAATACTGAAAATGGGCTCTAAATAAGAATGCGTAGGCCAGTAAAATGTAATGACAGCTGGATTTTTTTTAAGGCACTTAAAACGTAAAGTGGATATTTTACAAGGCTGCCACCTACTGCTTTAAAAGGCATGTAATAACATTTCAAGATGGAGATTTTATTTGCCTGCTCATTTGCAC
The DNA here is from genome assembly GCF_905171775.1 of Rana temporaria. Classification (NCBI taxonomy): domain Eukaryota; kingdom Metazoa; phylum Chordata; class Amphibia; order Anura; family Ranidae; genus Rana; species Rana temporaria. Next base: position 337,420,333 of record NC_053493.1, on the reverse strand, counting down.
TATGTGGTAAAAGTGAGTTATTTTAAATCCTGTCCTTTTCTTTTCTAGGAATGTGACCAGGTTCATATTGATGATGTATCTTCAGATGATAATGGACAAGACTTGAGGTTTGTTCATGTTTTTTTAAATGTCATTTTAGTTCTTACATGGACACTGAGCCAAATAAAACAAGTGATACAATACTAAAAAATATTCCTTGTATTTTGTATCTGCATAATGCCTGTCAGAATGTATTTTGCGCAGTTCAGAATATATCATTAAGCTTACTAAGCTCAAGTATGTAGAGTTCTATCCAGAGGATAAAGTGGGTTCAACCTTTGAAAGTATACATGTCAAACTCAAATGACATTTTGTGGACAGCAGAGCAAAGAAATTCTGTAAGCGTTCTGCTAAGGCTTGAACATATCCAACTGTACTAATATTTGAGTTAGGATGACACTTAAAAAATATAAATGATTGTAATTTGTTATTATACCCTTTCAATGTTTAGAATTCTAGGACTTTTGGAAGGCCTCCCCATTGCGTGAGATGGCCCTGTGTTGTTGCAGCAAACCAGTCTCACAAGCTGGTTTTTAAGGAAACCTGTACTGAGAGGCTGCAATTAAAGACCTCTTGTTCACTGACCACCGTGCTGAGTCAATGATTCTGTACTTTCTGAGTTACTAACCTGAAACAAGTATGCAGATCTAACTCCTGATTTGCAAGCTGGTTCTAGGCCATTGACTCAAAACATTTTCAGAGTGAGATCATTAATAGTGGCCTTTTGTATAACTTGCAGTACAGGTGTCCTTTAAATCTTTTACATAAGAGGGTTCGGAAATGGTTACCGTATATTTATGCATTTAAATCTATTATATCCTGAGCTACTCAATTCTCTCTTGTTTTAATAACAAATGTAGGGGTTGATTTACTAAAACTGGAGAGTGCAAAATCTGGTGCAGCTGTGCACAGAAACCAATCAGCTTCCAGGTTTTTTTTTTGTCAAAGCTTAATTGAAAATGCTGGAGTCAGACGCTTAATACACAGCTGCACCAGATTTTGCACTCTCCAGTTAGTAAATCAACACTGTAGTGGGCAGTCTTACATTCATTATAGGATAATGTGAAAAGAGGGTGCTCAGAACATTCTCCTGAAGAGGTGCCTTGGGCACAATAGTTTCCCAATGCAGCTCAATAACATGCACTTAAAAGGTAATTTGTGCACGTGACAATTTTCAGTTCCCGATTATTTGTTCTGCATTCCCAAACAAGCTCCCCTGACTAGAAAATAGCTGGAAGCTCATATGGGCATGGTGATGTTCCCAGAATAAAAATCACAATCACGTATCTGTGTATAAAATATTGAAAATGCCTGAGCTACAGCAAAAGGGCACCTAGACTGGCTACACAATGGAGATTCAGAAATTTTACTTTTTGATCTAATCCTGCGACATCTAGGGGTTGTTTACTAAAGTCAAATAGACTGTGCACTCTCCAAGTGTAGTTGCTCCAGAGATTAGTAAATGAGGGAAAGCTTCACTTTGCAAAGAATACCCAATCACGTGCAAGGAAAATAAACAAAACAGCATTTTTGCTTGCACATGATTGGATGATGGAAGTCAGCAGAGCTTCTGCTGATTTACTAAGCTTAGAAGCAACTGCTCTTGCAGTGTGCAATTGCACTTTGCAAAGTCCACAGTCATGTGACTTTAGTAAATCAACCCCCTAGTGTTCAGTGATTGCTGGATAAGCTTCTCATAACCAGCACTGCATAGAGGGATCTAGTCCCTGCCTGACTGATAGAGGATAATCAGGTCTAGACCAAAACAGATGTTACAGATAAATCAAAAATATCATAACTCCTTATTTTAAATATGATTTTTTTTTTTTATCTATTCTTTCAGCACGTATAACTTTGGGACAGACGGCTTCCCAGCTGCAGCAACCAGTGCAAACCTATGTTTAGCAACTGGAGTTCGTGGAGGTGTAGACTGGATGAGAAAATTGGCTTTTCGTTATAGAAGAGTAAAAGAAATCTACAACACTTATAAAAATAATGTTGGAGGTAAGAAACCATACAAAATATTAAGTATTGAGTGTTCACATGAAAATAGAAACCTGCAACTCAAAAGATATCAATGTTAATATAAGCAGATTACTTTAATACACAGCATTCTGTATTTGAGTCCATATCAGATTTGCTTTTCACTCGCACAGCTGTAGGCAGCACATGATGTCAAAGTCTTACCCTGCCATAAACATTAATTTTTTGCTAGAAGAGTTTGGACACACCTTTGCAAAGCCATACTGGGATAGAACATGAAACTTTGCACTAGACATAGATAGTATAAGAGGAGCGAGCGACACCATGACTTTCATTGTGTCACTGAACTAGCCTGCAGGTTTAAGCACTGATTGAAGGAAAATCAGAACCCAGATAAAAAACAAACATGGTACAACATAAGGTACCCGTAGTGTGCCTGGTTAGTACAATTTCATAAATTATATAGTGAAATTACACTTTTTTTTTTAACAATCAAAGGTGCTTTATTGTCATAAGAAGACATACAGAATACAACTTGAGTCAGGCAAAATATAAAAATAACAGTGCAGCACTCATGAGAACAAGGTAGAGGGTGAGTCCACCAACAGTTGTACCTTCACCACAGCCCCCTGGTGACCACAGAAAGCATCAGGGATATTAGGAGGAGATCTAGGGAGCCCACACCTTCTCATATTTCCACGGACAACCCCGATTCATGTATGTGATCTTATACATAGGTAAGGCCGCTTCGACCTGTGCCTCCCAGGAGGAGAGGGACGGAGGGGAAGGGACGATCCATTTCAGGAGAATCTCTTTTTTAGCATAGAATAAAAGATAGAAGATCAGTAATTTCAAGTGGTGAGAGCGTTGTGCATCCTCGTGAACCCCCAGCAGGGCCAGTTCAGGTAGAGCTTAAAGGGAGTGAAATTACACTTTAAGTGCGATGGTCTATTCACTTAAAGGAAACCTGACAATAAATAAATATGAAGACTATGTGGTTGATTTACTAAAGGCAAATGCACAGTCTTTTGCCTTTAGTAAATCAACCCCTATGACTGGTGATCTCTTCTTTTCCAGAAGATGCTTTGTTTTCAATACTATGACACAATGATCTATCTAAAACAAGTATAGCTACAAACATTTCTGACTTCTCACCAAAAATTATATAATATATATTATAATAAATATAAATCACGTATGCCCTAAACAAATAACTTATAAAAAAGAGTAAACCAAACACTTACAGAAAGCTGCCAACACTAAACTGTGTCCCCATATTAAGAATAAAAAATGTGTGGCGCCACCTTCAAAATGAGTAAATCGTAGTACAAGCACATTCAAGTAACCTAATACTATGGATATGAATGCATGAGCTCCAGCCCAAGTAATAAAACTGTAAATTGCAATACTACCAATACCGAATATAAATTAATATGCAAATATAAAAAATAATTTGTGAATACACACTTGGGAAGAGTGTTTTTGGATATTTGTAGCACTGTCACACATGGTTCACAACCCTATTAGGGTATAGCAGGAATATTATCATTTTTTGTATTCACAATTTTTTTTATATTCAGAGTTGGTAGTACTTTAATTTACAGGTTTATTACTTGGACAGGAGCTCATATTTTATAATATAATATATATTGGTCTCTGACTCTGAAATACAGCCAGCCAACTAGCATTTTTTAGAATTACACATGCTACACCAACTACTACATTATTCTCATGACAGACAGGTATACTTTGTCTATTACTGCATTTATCTATTTTATTTCCCAAACATATATAATTACAATGAAGGTATCAGTTAAGTCAGCAGATACATAAAGATAATGCTATCCTTACATCCCAGGGCCCATTCACACTGCCTGCATGTTAAAACACTCCATTTTTAGCATGCAGGTTGCTGTCAGTTTTTCCAGGCAGTAAGGAAGCAGTGTGTTGCTGTGTGACCAGGACACATAGAAGAAGTTGTTTCTATGTGCGCATGCAGAGACCTGCAATTAACAGGTATATAAAAACACGGATGTGAAGGAGCCCTAAATGTGGAATGTTCTTCTCTATATGACATATAGTCTTATTCAATATAGAACTCTTATTTTTAAAGTGGATGTAAACTCTCACTTATACCCAGTGAAGTGAACAGCCTCAGATGAGATACAGGGATGAAACAAATCTCCCTACATAAGTTTTACATACATATCTGCTGTCTTCAGCTTTCTAGACTCTTTAGAAAGTGCACATCAAGTTAGAAATGTTCTTCCTGTTTCAGCAGTGGGAGTAGAGTCTGGGCATACATTGTGCGAGAGCTGATTGGAGAAAAGGCACACAATCCCACTCCACATAGGCAGAGGAATGAAGAAACCTGTAGAGCTGTGCTGTGAATAGACAAGCTCTCTGCTTATGTCTCTAAGTTCCCTCCCCAACACAAATTTCCAGCTGCTTTTATCTCCCGTGTCAGAAAACTTGTCAGACGTTATGCTGATAACAGGGAAACCAAGCAGCAGAAAGACACAGGAGTTACAGCATGGGTGCTCAACCTGTGGCCCTCCAGCTATTGCAGAAATACAACCCCCATCATGCATCTGCCTTTGGGAGTCATGCTTGTGCCTGTCAGCCTTGCAGTGCCTCATGGGACTTGTAGTTCTGCAACAGCTGGAAGAACACAGGTTGAGCACCCATGAGTTAGAGCTTTGGAGAGAGAAACATAAACACTACAGATATATTTGCCCAGGTCAGATTTCATGAATGGGAGTTACATCCAATTTAAGTACTATTTTCTAAGCACATAGAGACCAATCAAAATCTATCTTGTTTAGGTGTGTGGTCAACAAAGTGAATTCTCATGGGTTAGTGAATTTCAGGGGGGAAAAAAACACTTCAAAATAAGAATTGTTTTTTTCAAAATAAAGATCCCATAGCAAAAAAAACACTACCTCAGCTGCCATAGGGTGACACAACTCTAGATGTGGGTTGAACTGTTTAGTAAAAGTTTGCCTCCATCTAGTTTCATGGTATTATTGTTACTGTTATACAAAATCATATCATTAAGTTTATTTTTCAAATAGGGCAGAGCATAATATTCTGTAGCCAACGTGTCTTCTTTCTTCCTTGTTAAATCATTCAGGCTATCACAAACTTTACTAAGAAAGTTTCTGAAATAAGAACTGTCTGTGTTGTCCTATATAGATTAATAGTTTATTGTTTCATTCTTTAGCTGTTTTATTTTCTAATGCAAATTTCAAATTATATAGATTGCTGTGGGATAACACAAATGACTCACATTTCAAACATCAAAGTGCAGCCCCCCATATTCAATGTAATGGTATTTTATTTTATTCATGAGCTCCACTTTTGAGTTAGGAAAACAAACTATAATGTTTTAAGGAAGTGGGTGTTATTTTTCTTTAGATCTTGTTTTTTTTTGCGTAAACCTAAAAATTTTCCTAGAAAGAACTGAAGAATTAGCAATTTTTCTTATCCAATATTTTTTGTCTATTACAGGTCTGCTTGGCCCAGCAAAGAGGGAAGCTTGGCTACAGTTGAGGGCCGAGATTGAAGCCCTGACAGATTCTTGGTTAACACTTGCACTGAAAGCACTCACTTTAATTCATTCTAGGTAATTTTCCTTTTCATTTACTATACAAGCTTGAAGGATGGAATTTTACTTATATAGTGCCTTAAAGTATTCATACCCCTTGACATTTTCCACATTTTGTCATGTTACAACCAAAAACGTAAATGTATTTTAGTGGGATTTTATATGATAGACCAACACAAAGTGACACATAATTGTGAAGTGGAAGGAAAATGATGAATGGTTTTCAATTTTTTATACAAATAAATATGTGAAAAGTGTTATGTACATTTGTATTCAGTCCCCTTTACTCTGATGTCCCTAACTAAAATCTAGTAGAACCAATTGCCTTCAGAAGTCACCATATTCGTAAATAGAGTCCACCTGTGTGTAATATAATCTCAGTGTCAATAAAGCTGTTCTGTGAAGCCCTCAGAGGTATTTTAGAGAATATTAGTGAACAAACAGCATTATGAAGGCCAAGGAACACACCAGACAGATCAGGGATAACATTGTGCAGAAGTTTAAAGCAAGGTTAACTATATAAAAATATCCCAAGCTTTGAACATCATACAGACTCCATCATCTGAAAATGAAAAGAGTATGGCACAACTGCAAACCTACCAAGACATGGCTGTAACCTAAACTCACAGGCTGGACAATGAGAGCATTAATCAGAGAAGCAGCCAAGAGGCCCATGGTAACTCTGGAGGAGCTGCAGAGATCCACAACTCATGTGGGAGAATCTGTCCACAGGACAACTATTAGTCGTGCACTCCACAAATCTGGCCTTTATGGAAGAGTGGCAAGAAGAGACCCATTGTTTAAAAAAGCTATAAGAAGTCCCATTTGCAGTTTGCGAGAAAACATGTGGGAGACACAGCAAACATGTGGAAGAAGGTGCTCTGGTCAGATGAGATTACAATTGAACGTTTTGGCCTAAAAGCAAAGCGATATGTGTGATCAGAGTTGATAGGAAGATGGATAGAGCCAAATACAGGGCCATATTAGAAGAAAACCTGTTAGTCTGCAAAATACTTGAGATTGGGGTGGAGGTTCACCTTCCAGCAGGACAATGACCTTAAACATCCAGAGCTACAATGCAATGGTTTAGATAAAAGTATATTCATATGTTAGAATGGCCCAGTCAAAGTCCAGACCTATATCCAATTCAGAATCTGTGGCAAGACTTGAAAATTGCTGTTCACACACGCTCTCCATCCAATCTGACAGAGCTTGAGCTATTTTGCAAAGACGAATGAGCAAAAACTTCACTCTCTAGATGTGCAAAGCTGGTAGAGACATACCCAAAAAGACTTGCAGCTGTAATTGTAGTGAAAGGTGGTTCTACAAAGTTTAAACAAATGCACGCCACAATTTTCAGATATTAATTTGTAAAAAACATTTAAAACCTTTTATCATTCTCCTTCTAATTCACATATATGTGCCATTTTGTGTTGGTCTATCACATAAAATCCCAATAAAATACATTTACATTTTTGGCTGTAACATGACAAAATGTGGAAAATTTCAAGGGGTATGAATACTTTTTCAAGGCACTGTAAATATATTATTTTATAATTGCCTGCTTTTCCACTCAAAATAATAACAATATTTTTTTTCTGCAACAGGACAAATTGTGTAAATATACTTGTTACAACTACCCAACTTATACCAGCATTGGCAAAGGTCCTGTTGTATGGATTAGGAGTTGCGTTTCCCATTGAAAACATTTATAGTGCAACTAAAATAGGTAGGTATAGGAAATAAGATAATATCAGTTACCAGTACTTACAACACATGAATAATGTTTTGCGATCTAATGTATTGTTTCTCAAATGCAATAATGTATGAACCATTTTCCTCTTTATACGAGCCAATGTTTGCCAGGTACCCCCAAAGTTCTTAATCTTAAAGCTAAACTCCTACATTTAATAAAAAAACACACTTGCAGTGGGTTCTGCTGTTATGCAAAGGTTAAATAGTTGATCAGTCTAGGGGTAGAGGAATATTCTTACCTTACTCCATCAGGCTTCAGTTCATCTCTTCTATACTCTAATGCTCAAGGTTGTGGGCAGGCCTTTGCCATCCTCACATTTATTGCAGGGCTACTGGCCCTACATTATACTTAATTCCATCAGTATGCGACTGCCAGCCAGAGCACCTAAGGGAAGGAGTAAGGTAAGTATTACCCTTATACTTAATGCACATTTTAAGTAATTCCTGGAGTTCAGCTTTAAAGATACTAAAGTCTCAGTTTTTCTTGTTTAAAAATAATAAACATGTCATACTTACTTGTTCTGTGCAGTGGTTTTGCACAGAGCAGCCCAGATCCCCCTCTTCTTGATTCCCTCGCTGGCACACCCTCCCTCCTGCAGAGTGCCCCTAAAGCAAGCAGCTTGCTGGGGGACACCTGAGCTGGGCCGCTGCTCTGTATGACCATTCAGACATGAAGCTGTGGTTTGGCTCCGCCCCTCTCTCTCCTCATTGGTTCACTGACATTGATTGGCAGCAGCAAGAGCTAATGGTGCCATGCTGCCGCCTAAGTCAGTGCGGAGAGACAGAGTTCTAGGCAGCCGAGACTCTCCTGCAACATCGCTGGATCGAGATGGGGCTCAGGAAAGTATTAGGGGGGGGTTGAGGGGGGCTGCTGCACACAGAAGGTTTTTTATCTTGATGCATAGAATGCATTAGGATAAAAAACCTTCTGACTTTACAGCCACTTTAAGTACACTTTGGTATGGGCCCATTGGTCATTGGTACCCCGTAAATGTGTAACCATTTTCTATGTAAAAAAAAGTCTAACTCCAGCCAAAGCTTTGTTTTCTTAGTTTAAAATAGATTATGGAGAGTTAGAAATTGTCGGTGTTTTATTGTTGTCTCTGACTGTTAGAATAATCCCCTCTCAGTTTCCATGAAATAAGGGAAACAGATTATTAAAAACCCAAATGTGCTAACCTTTCCCCACTGTACTGAAAATAAAAAATGTTGTTGATTTCTGGGTTCCAAAAGGAGAAATGCATTCTCACTAACCCCCTGAGAGAAATTAGGAAAAATCACCTCTTTGAGAAAGCAGACAACAATAAAAAAAAATCCTAAGCTTTGTCCGCTCTATAAAAAATGCTGGCTAAAGTTTATCTTTTATAACATTTATTTAATTTTTTTATATTACTTGATAACATTATATATAATTCTAGGGGATTTACATTAGAGGCTGATGTGCACATATACTATTGGAAGTATCCCTGAGTTATATGTAACATTAGTATATAACCAGGCAGTAAGGGAGCTGTTAGAATCAGCAGAAAGGAACCCACTGGGGAAAGTCATAGGTTAGTTAGCTTAGAGATGGGTTTTTGTGTCCCACAACTTATTTCATGGTTCCCTCTATGGAAGTTCCAGAATTAACAAGGATGTCTGGATGATTACCAGATGTGACATGGTACCTGATGTAGTGGTGCTGGTAGTATTTCAAGAAGTGCTGATGATGCCAGTGATGAAGTAGCTCAATGGAATAGTGTAGTGCAGTGATTTTCAACCAGGTTTCCATGTGACCTTAGGGTTCCTCTAGAAGTTACTAGGGGTTCCTTCAGCACTGGGAAATTTTTGCCTCTCAGATAAGTTCCCACTGACACCATTTGATCTTTTTAGCTATCTATACATAGGTAATTTTTCCCAATGACCATAACTGTAAGGACCATTCTTCCCACTGACCATCACACTAGTGTATCATGATTTGTAGATTTTTAATTTTTAGCAGGGGTTCCCTGAGACCGGAAAGGTTGAGAAAGGCTGGTGTAGTGAATTGAAAGTTATTGGTAGAAAGCATAAGCAAAATGGAAGCTGGTCTTAAAGTCACAGTATATTATAGAAAGGGGCGGACTGACAACTCATGGGGCCCCCGGGCAATAGAAGATTTTTGGAGCCCCCGGGCTTACAGATGGCCACCACGCCAGGAGGCAGTGCAGAGGCGGGGGAGCTAAAATATCTGGATTTTCACATCAAAAGCATGTCAGTTTCGGACATATCAGGGACAGATGTAAAAAAAACACAGATTTTTACATACTGTCCCTGGTTTTACTGAGCCTGGCAACCCTGATGGGGCCCCCTAGTGGCATGGGGCCCTCGGGCAATGGTCAGTCCGCCCCTGATTATAGATGCCCTGTGAGAGACTTAACCATGGGGTCATCATGCACACATAACATGAACTCACATGGGGGTATAATTAAACATAAAGTATTGCTAATGTGTCAGTGTAATAGTCCCATAAGATAAATAAGCAAAATACAGTGATACTATCTGGGGTCCTATTATTTACCTTGCCCGTTGTATTTAGAGAGCCAACTACCTGTATATCTGTATGCAAAGTCTGTGCAAAATAGTACAAACACTTGCAAAGTACATGTTTTCTCCTTAATTAGGAAGAGAAGTTGCACATTGTTATTGTTTTAATTTGTAGCCGCTGCATTGGCAGGCACATTTTACAATCCCGAGCAGCTTATTGCACTGTACAGGTTTGAGGCTATGCATTTTACAACAATAAAACATTTTCAACAATCAAATTTTTTGATGCAACGCATTTTGAAGTGTAGCTCCAGTTACCTCCAAATCTCATACCATAATGCAGAACTGGAAAACAATTATCTTTTAATATGTTATAACTAATAAAAAATATTTAGTGTCAGTATGCATTTTAAAAACTGCCAATCGTGTTCACTGCAAAATGTTGTTTGCTGCCATGTATTATTATATCTATAGCTGACTATATTCATATACACAAAGGTTGCCTAGACACAACATTCAGTAATTTCTATCAATTCTTCCATGCAACAAGCTAAATTAAACATTCCCTACTAGGAATAATGGATGCCTAAAGTGGCTGTATTGGGAATGAGATTAGGTTGTAATATTTACCATTATATATTTACCCTGATTTACAACGCAGAATGTGTCTGAAAGGTGGTGTTAGACTTTAAACATTTTATACTCTCATAATATGTTATATCCTACAAAAGATGGGACCACAAAACCTGGATTGATTTGCAAAAGGTGTATGATTTAAGATGCTTTTTAATGTATTGCATTACTTTCATGTTCACAGGTAAAGAAAGCTGCTTTGAGAGGATAGTCCAAAGGTTTGGAAGGAAAGTGGTCTATGTAGTAGTAGGGGATGGAGTAGAAGAAGAGCAAGGAGCCAAAAAGGTAAGTACATTATTGCACTAGGTATAAATAGATATATTACCAAGCAAGAATAAGTACATTGATAAGGACATTCATGCAAATGCATTGTTATCAAACTGCTGATATTATTAACTGAATACATGAGCATAGGGCAGTAAAATGGGTTAAGCTGGCAATACATGAACCCCCCAAAAAATTAACCAATTCACCCATCCATATTTTTGACGTGGATGCGAGAAACCTCCCCACTGTGTCATTATATTCTGAGGGACTCCCCCTCCATCAAAATACACTGATCAGCGCTGTAGCTAATTGGCTGCTTGCACTGATCAAATGGAAATTTTCCAGCAGGATCATTTGTGAGAAGTTGATAAATTGATCAACTTCTCATGAACACGATCAACTGTGGATGGATCTAAATTCAGCCGGTTTCTGTTAAATCAGCCAAATTTTGATCCATGTATGGCCAGCTGTAGTTAGCATTTCTGCTTTACAGCATTGGGGTCTTCGGTATGAATTCTGGTCAGGATACTGACTCTGCATGAAGTTTGCAGTTCTCCTTGTGCTGGTGTGAGTTTCCTACCACGCTCCAAGACATACTGGTAAGCTAATTGCTTCCCGCCTAAATTGGCTCTAGCATGGGTGTGTGTGCATACATGCATTTGATATTGAGACCTTAGATTGGAAGATCTGTGAAGAACTGATGTGAACGTACAGTATGTAAAGTGCTATATAAATTGTCTGCACTATATAAATGCCTGTAATAAAAACATATGCATGGAGAATTCTAATGTTGAGGTAATTGTAGCTGTATTCGTGAATTTGCAGCAACATTTGAGTTGCAGTAGTAGTTAAATGGCAGTAAACTCAACTTTTTAAATTGTACCTACAGGTAAGCTTACAATAAGGCTTATTTGTAGGTACAATAAATATCTCCTAAACATGTGCTGTTTACGATATATTCACAATTTCAGCCGGCAGTGATCTCACCGGCGCCTGTGAACTGCACTCTATATTAAGGACACACCGAGTGTGCTGTCAATTTGGAGCGGTGTGCTGCAATCATGACTCCCGTGCACATGTGTGAGAATGACATCATCACACCTTGGCCATTCAAACAGTCAGAGCGCACAACCCAATAGGAAGACCAAGTGTAGATGGAAGCCCTGGCAGTGATGACAACACGCCACTAGAGGGCTTTGTTTGACAGCTAAGTCTGCCATAATGTGCCCGTTTGCCGTGCATACGGGCACATTATGGCATTAACCTGCAGGGAATCCTTTTTTTTGCATTGACTACTGCTGATTTAAAATTTCAGGACAAGCTTTCAGAAATGTACTTCCTTTTTCTCAGCCCAAGCAGAAATGATACACAAAGGTTCAGCAACATTTTTTTTAATCTGCAAGGTAATAAAAGTGAGAGAGTTAGAAAAGAAGTGAGCAATAGAAAAGGATAGGATGAGTTACAGAGGTGAGAAGCATCATACAACTATTTGATAGTTATTTACAAAATTGAGAACCACATTCAGCCTGTTATCTGATGTGTTAATAAGAATTAACCAAGTTCAAAGGTTTTCCAAAAGGATTCCATAGAAAGGTCTGCTTTTGAGAAAATGATGCCCCACCAGTATGCAGTAATTTTGTTCTTTATGTTCTTTTATGTTTTATCAGTAGATTTATTATTTTGTGTAATTTCTCTCCTGCTTCCCCATTGTAATATCCATGGTACTCCTCGTTACTGGAGGTGCAACTGTATTATACAGTAATATAGGAGGTTCATTTTGTATGTGAACATTTTTATTAGACTGATGTGGCTGCAGAGTGTGCAGTGTTAATTGTTGCAAGGTTGTGTTCCCTTGTTTATGTCCTGTAGTCAGAATGACATTTCCTGTTGATTTATTTATGTCTGACTTTGGGTGATTGTCTGACATGTGTACAGGAAACCCACTGACCAATGCCACTATCTCCACAGTTTCACAGTCTGCAAATATTCAGTGTGTAAATATACAGGCAAATCAAACATTTGTAAATTGATGACAATCTGATTTATTCATTTCTTCAGATAGTTTTTCACCTTTTTTTGTCCTTCACACACTTCCTCTGCATTTCTTTTTTTGGCCTTTGCGTTTTTAAGTGTATCGCAGGGTGCTGACTAACTAGATCATTCACATAAGGAAAAACACATATGTCTACTAAAGTTCATGTTGAAGTTGATGCATTAACAAATGAACAGATGACCAATATACAATTAATTTACATTGGTCATTTGCACATATATACTGTATGTCCAGCCTATAAACTTAGTATTTGATACGTTTTTTTTAAAAAGAAAATGTATAAAGTCATATCTTCTAATGGCAAGTGATCAACGCAATTACAGTAATCAGAGGGTAGTTGGGCTTTGTATGACCCCCTCTACTACCCATATTTAGGGTGTAACATTTAACAAGTTTAGTATCCTGTTCTGATTCCCCTGATCCTCCCCTTTACAGCGGGTGGGGGATCTGTTCCCCACACCCACTGCACAATTTGAAATCTGAAAACAGTGCCACCTACATGGCCACATCATTCATTCACAGAGTTCTGTAAATTAATGAACTTCATCTACTGTCTGCCATTGCATCAGACGGTTTGTAGTTCTCGAGGGCTATGATGAGCACTGTCATAGTTCATTGATCTTTATGCAATCCAGTAACTGTCTGCCCCTATGGGAGGTTTTGGCAGACAGCTGTACTGAGAGTCCGCAGGAGCCTGGCCTTTCACCCACAACCTACAAAAAAAGTGCATTTATTATGTTTTTATAAAAAGTTAACTTATCATTTAAATTGTGATTGTATTTATTAAGGTCCTGGGATAGTCTTTAATTATTTGTTTCTTTGTTTCTTATTATTGCAGCATTCAATGCCATTTTGGAGAATATCAAGCCACTCAGATTTAATGGCACTGCACCATGCCCTGGAACTTGATTACTTGTAGAAAGAAAACAGCACTTTGATTCCAAAAGGAAATCCATCTTCGTGACCGGCTACATAGACCAGATGTGTTGGCGTCCCTATGCAATATACAGATATGGAAGTCCTACCAGAAGTGTTTATCTTCTGTCTGCTATATTGCTAGAAAATGAAGCAACAGGACTTAGGAAGATATAAAATGAGCCTAATCAATATCAGAACACTTGCTTTTCTTAGAGTTCTAGAGACATGTTAAATTGTTCCATGGAATGAATGGTTCATACCTGTGAAGGGAAGACAAAGAGAGCTTGAGACTTTGTAGGCTCCACAATTTCCAATCTGGGGAGTTGGTTGATGGAATGGCAGGTTTTACTGCAAATCAAACAGCTATGCTAAATCACTTAGTATAGTGCCCTATAATCGAAGTTTACTGACTACAACTAATTTATAAATGGACATTGCAGCTTGACACGGATATGAAAACAAGGTACTACAGGCTGGAGACTTGGAAATGTCTATGTCTAAAGTATGTATACTGTAATTTAAAACAAAATGATGTACATCACTGAGACAATCATGTACAGAAAGATTTTTGTGTAAATTTGTAATAATAGTTTCTTTTACATATGGTTTAGGTAATATTATTGAGGTAGCAATGCCTTGTTAGATCAGGTATGCAGGGCGGTGTGTGTACAAACTGTTGTGCAGTGCCTTAACAAAGTGTTAGTTATAAATATGTAGATATATATATTTCTTTTGTTACATGTAGGTAAATTTGTTAAGACCAAACGCATGGATGTCAAGTGTCAAGAACATTTTTCATTTACTGTTTGCCATTTTCATACTGTACAGGACTAATTTTCCATCTATACCACCAACAGCTTATAATATTACAGACATGACTTGAGCCCTGTCCTGACTACCCCTGTCCCAAATCTATCAGTCAAAAACTTCAGCTCACTAAAACAAATAGCATATAGGTTTGATATTTGTATTTTTTCACATGAAAGCTAACTATTGACCATCTTTATTTCTCATAAATCAGTGTCTGTATTTTATCTATGTGTCAAATGGCTCCATGTTTTGAACTTCTCCATACAAAAACATACTTGGGGGGCACACCCCCAAAAATTCTATACATCTAAGATGGTGCTGCTATAAGACCAAAGACAGTACAAAACAGATTATAGCGCACACATGCAAAAATGACATTTATCCTGCAAGGCTAGTTAAAAACACCTGAACATATTCAAAAATACGGGGGTTTGGTCACACTATATGGTCATATAGTGCTAAGCCCACTTACTGCGACAAAGTACCCCGAATTAGTGGGTCCTAACCTGTTAATAGAATGGAAGAACCTAGTGTCTCAACCTTGGGAGATAAACTCTATATGGGAGAACTGAAGGGATCCTTCCTATACACTGGTGGCCACTAATGTGAGGTAATGAAGAGGGGGAGGGGTGCTCCAAGAGACCTATACAAAATACAAAAACATACTTGGGGGCACACCCAAAAAAATGCTATACATCTAAGATGGTGCTGCTATAAGAACAAAGACAGTACAAAACAGATATATTTAACCACTTCAGCCTTTGAAGGTTTCACCCCCTTCATTGCCAATATTTGTGAACCTGTGGCCAGGCTAAAGGCGTCCAGGTTCTTACATATTCTTAAAGCAGGCCTTGTAGTAAAAGCAATATCCACTTAGTATATCAGGATTCACATACTAAATAGCAAGAATGTAAAAAAAAAAAAAAAGGGGGTAAAAATGATACTTTCCTTACCCTGGCCATCTTCCTTGCAGTGAGCTAATTATGGGGACCACCAACCACCCCAAATCCTCTGAGATTTGAGATAACTAGCATTACCCCACCAGTAGGATGATTACATCCTATCATCTAAACACCACAGGTGGAAGCAGGGTTGAAGGTAAGTATATTTAATAACTGTTATCCCCACCGTTTATTTTACTTGTATGCTGCTGTTTAGTATGGGGGAGAAAAGTGCATACATATTAAGCTTATCTTGCTTTTTTATGTAAGGTCTGCTTTACATAACAGTAAATGAGCTTTAAAACAAGCTTTCACTGACCCTTGTAGCTGCAGGTACTGTGGAACAATTAATCCTCAAAGTTCACTACAGACTTCCAGCCTTCTAATCTTTAATGTAAACAGGAGATCTTGGAGGGGGTATAGAATGAATTACACTGCTGAGAGAATAACTGCTGTTTCTGCTTTTAATTTAGAAGATGAACTGTCCCAAAGTGCCTGCAGCTACAGAGGTCACAGAGGGCTTGTTTTAAAACTCCACTCCAGATTTATTTTTTGTTTTTTTATAGGGCAAGGAAGGGTTATAGCCAATGTCAGAATTTTATTGTTGTTTGCATCTCTTTTGAGAGATTTTTTGCACTTTCTGCCAGGACAGGAAGTGATGAAAAATCTCTCCAATCGGGACATAAACAAAACACATTTCTAGTACAGGTACTAGAAATGTTGGATTAGCAAATTATAACTTATACAAATGTTTTTATTGCTGTCCATGCTTTCCTGTCCTGATGACCACAAGACCCCTAATTTCTTTCACAGGCATCACTGGGACAGGAAGTGAAGAGAAATCTTTCCATGGGCAGAAAAACAGAAATAAAATCCTTTTGTATCCTAAGCAACAAAATATATTGATCTTGAATTGGATTTTAAGAATATGTAAATATATTCATAGTCTGACAAAAGGTTTGTTCTAAACTGGCTCATTAAGCTGAAATCAATCAGGGTGCATACAAGCACATGGCCATCAGCACAAACTATTTGTTTTATTAGACTATTATATTTTACTTTTTGTATTTTGAATAAGACCAGATCATAAATAATTCCCAAGTGAAATTTAAAAAGTGATTGTACACACATGAAATAAAAAAAATTACTACTGAAGTTGAACTTGCAGGTCATCACACTATTTGTAATGGTATTTTTTAGCATTACAGTGCACGAAGGAATGAAGGTGACCAATCAGAATGTAGATATCAGAAGATTGTTGAAACCTTCTATTTAGTTTATTGATATGGTAAACAACAATTCACTGCTTTTTGCTTTATGTGATAAATCCAAAACCCAGCAAGAAACTGTACAACAAATTATATAAAGAAAACAGTTAAGAAAGTTATGCCAACAAAGCTTTAAAAAAAGATCCTAAATAATGCAAAATTGTAAGTATTCCAAATTAATTTGTATTGCACATGGTTAAGATACTGAACCTGTAAGGATTTACCTGTAGTGTGTTTTAACTGGATGCTTAATTATAATGATGCTGTCACAAGAAATTTTAAACCCCACAGTAATCTTTTCTGTTTATTTATTTCTCCATATGCTTAGATGGTCTTTGTATGTATGCAGATGATCCCCATGACAGATTTAGTTACAAATTGCTCTCTTAAGTAAGCACATATATAGCCAAAACCTTTTTTTAATAGAGTAAGGGTTAATACCCCTGCTTGGTTTTGGATTTATTTATGTCTGTATACCCTCTTAATTTTTTCCTTGTGACCAGTGTCACCAAGACTGAAAGTGAGGGAAATTCCAAAATTTTGAGTTGGCACCATAACATGAAAAAAGGTGGCGACAACTAGAAGATGATTTACCTCACTTTTTGCTAAATCTATGGGTCGGCAAGTAAAGAGACAAAAACAAAAAAAAGACTTAAGCCTTTTCTTGCTTCCTTGAGATTTGAGCTTAACATCACCAACCCTCCTCACTACCTTGTACAATCAGAGAATGTTTGCCATTTATGCAGAAAATGCAAAGCATTCTCTGAATGGCACCCATACCGAGTGGCCAACCTCCAGTGTCCAGAAGGCAGTGGGGAAGCCACTTGGCACATGTACATGCATAGTTACCTTGGCCCATGCCCAACCAATGTATAAAATATACATATCTGGATATATTTTTTAAATATATTTTAATGTACTGGTAGGCTGCTGTGAAGACTTGAGGCTAGTACACAAAGGCATCTTTCCTAGATATCTGCTCCACATTATTCTTTCTTCTGATATACAGAGGAGATTATTTATCCACATGCAATAACTGAACCCTTTCCCTATGACAGCCATTGAAGCCGGACATCCAATGCTTTCAGCTTTAAAGGGAAACTCCACTTTTGCAAATATATATATATATATATATATATATATATATATATATATATATATATATATATATATATATATATATATATATATATATATATATATAAAAAACTGCTGCTTTAGCCATTTTACAATTTAAAGTTATTAAAAAATATTTTTTCATTTCAATCTGCAACAGCTATAATTTTCTAAAACTGACAAAAATGTCAATTATGATGTCTTGTAATCATGACAACTGGCAGCTGAGCTGCATGTATACAAAACATCTACAAAAATGTACCGTAATTTATTGTTGTGATTGGCTCACTGCTTTTTCCAACAGTTTCTCTTATTACAACACTGGGACTGACCATGAAACTATAGCAGGAAGAACTTATTTGGTACACATTAATTAAGAAGTGACTAGAATGCATGTGGGACCTATTTTTTTCTCAACATTCCCCTCTGGGTGATCTATGTACAATGCAGGGATTTTGAACAAAAAAAGTTTTAGATTCCTACATTTTGTTATTCTGAAAAAAAATAGTTGTTTGTGTCCACAAATTAATCTGTATGGGAGTGCTTTTATAATTATCAGGCACCTGCTGCACCTGCAGGGCTCTAATGAGGAAATTTGCAGGATCTGCATCCCTTTAGACGTGATTTTCCTATGAGAGCATCTCACCAAAAATATTTTTTTTATGGCAGAGGATGCTCAAAAATTGATTTGTATCTTAGTACAGACTTCTGGGAAACTCTGTGAGCCAATCACACAGGTATGAAAATGACACTGAGAGAGGGGGGGGGGACATTCTGTACACCATCTATGTATAGAAAGCCCCCAGTTAACCATATTGCATTGCATTTTACAGAAAATTGCAGTGCTGCAGATTGAAAAAGAAAGGTAATTTTTAAATACAATAAATTTAAATTCTAATATGACTTCTGTCACAATTGTATATGCTATATATATTTTTTTGTTGTTGTTGTTGTTGTTTGGTAAAAAAAAAATCCCTGCGGAAGTGGAGTTATCCTTTAATTGGTGGCTATACGAACAGTAGTCCTTTACTTGCATGGAGATCATTGGTCTTTAGAAAAACTTTATTCGTCTCACTTTCTATTTAGTCATAAAAATTTAAATAAATCTTTTGAGAAAAAAACATGGAGGTTGACATTTCTGATTTTTTATTCTCTAAATGCCAGTTGCTTGGCTGTCACACTGATCCCTTGGGTTCTATTACTTTTAGTCGATAATCCAGGAAAAGGAATACAGATAAGGATCTCTGCTTTTACTCTGCCTTTCCTTATCTGCATATTTGACTTTTTGTACAGTAAATCAGAAAGTACTGAATCCAGAGGTTCTGCAAAATAGCTAGGTAACCGAAATTTTCCAACGTGTAGAAAAATATACGATCCTCAACAGTTTCAACCACCCTGAACAGCTTTTTATGTGAAATTTAATATCTGCAAATTATACATTTCTTTTCTATTTTTGGTCAGTTTTAAATGGATAATTTTCAAAATCACTTACTTTAAAAACTTTTTTTAATATCCTACTTGAAATGTATTTCAAAATAAAATGATATTAAACTGCTCAAATCCTCCACATTCAGGACACATAATGCTGCTAGAATAGGGACTTATGGATCTAGAAAACGCTTTTGTTTTGGGGGGGGGGGGGGAGTACACAATTAAGCAGGGATTCTGTTCCTGACATTGCAAATTTCAGCCGTGTTGTACAATCATGTATCATCAGTTATGTACAGTTTTCTTTCTTCTCTCAATTTTGTGTTAAATTAATAAATTTAATTTGTGGAATATGAATTAAATTGTGCTCTATTTTATTTGTACATGTACCTATTGTAATTATTATTGTATGCATTTTGTTATTTTTAAAGTTTCTGTAAAAGAAAAAAAAATAGAGACTTTGGGAAAAGAGTGAATCATTTTAAATAAAAGAACAATTCAATAAAGAATTTAAACATTTTATTCATTACGTGCTTCAGCAAATGCCACTTGATATGGAGAAACTTTGGTGTATAACTGAAGCTGTTTTACTGGTTTTATTCCAGAACTTTTTTATTACAAAACTGATTAAGGATTTAATGTATATGTAATACTCAATCACTAAAATCTTATGTGATATAAGCTTTAGAATGTGTGTATATATATATATATATATATATATATATATATATATATATATATATATATCCTCTTGACCACCGCCCCATGTCAAAAAGACGTCCTCTTTTTAAAGTTGAATATCTCGATAACGGCAGCAGCTGCTGCCACAACCGAGATATTCATCTTTTCAGGGGGCGGTGGTGTACACGATAACGGCGGTCTCCGCGGCGGATTCACCGCAAGATCGCCGTTATCGGTGGCGGGAGAGGGCCCCTCCCGCCGCTCTCCCGCGCCCTCCGCCGCTTACCGGAGCCGTCGGTAGCGGCGGAGGGGATCGGATGTGTCCGGCAGCTGAGCGGGGACGGGACTGAAGGAGAAATCTCCTTCACCCGTCCTCATAGCTCTGCTGGGCGGAAGTGACGTCAAAACGTCAGTCCCGCCCAGCCTCTTAAAGAAACATTTTTTTTTTGTCATTTGAAAAAATTACATTTTTTTTTTTTTATTAATTTTTTTGCATTTAAGTCTAATTATGAGATCTGAGGTCTTTTTGACCCCAGATCTCATATTTAAGAGGACCTGTCATGCTTTTTTCTATTACAAGGGATGTTTACATTCCTTGTAATAGGAATAAAAGTGATCAATTTTTTTTTTTTTTTTCAGTGTAAAAAATTATAAAACTAAATAAAAATAAATAAGAAAACCCCAAAAAAAATTTTTAAAGCGCCCCGTCCCGACGAGCTCGCGCGCAGAAGCAAACGCATACGCGAGTAGCGCCCGCATATGAAAACGGTATTCAAACCACACAAGTGAGGTATCGCCGCGATCGTTAGAGTGAGAGCAATAATTCTAGCCCTAGACCTACTCTGCAACTCAAAAAATGCAACCTGTAGAATTTTTTAAACGTCGCCTATCGAGATTTTTAAGGGTAAAAGTTTGACGCCATGCCACGAGCGGGCGCAATTTTTAAGCGTGACATGTTGAGTATCATTTTTACTCGGCGTAACATTATCTTTCACAATATATAAAAAAATTGGGCAAAATGTATTGTTGTCTTTTCTTTTAATTCAAAAAAGTGATTTTTATCCAAAAAAAGTGCGCTTGTAAGACCTCTGCGCAAATACGGTGTTACAAAAAGTATTGCAATGACTGCCATTTTATTCCCTAGGATGTCTGCTAAAAAAAAATATATAATGTTTGGGGGTTCTGATTAATTTTCTAGCAAAAAAATTGTGATTTTCACATGAAGGAGAGAAGTGCCAGAATTCACCTGGTGGGCAAGTGGATATATATATATATATATATATATATATATATATATATATATATATATATATATATATATATATATATATATATATATATATGTATGTGTGTGTGTGTGTGTGTGTGTGTGTGTATGTTCAAACGTCATGTCTAACATTTTAAAATTTGCAGCTTAAATTAAAATAAAACCTGGGGATACTGCCATGATGGTCATGATATAGGGTGACAATGCTCTGTTACTGTTTCCGAGTTGTTCTCCTGCATTGTCATGCTGTTGCATGGGCTTATGGAAACTACAAGAAGATAATTCAGTACACATTAAACAGGCATAGTCAACTCACCATTAAAAAAATGCAGTGCAGCCATCACTGGAGAGCATTTGGCGGATACCATTAATTTGACTGATTGAACTTCTTAAGCAAAATGTCTATCATAATCTCCATCTGGTAAATCACAGAATTTCTTGTATTCTAGACTTTTAAAGTGTAACTAAAGGCAAAACTTTTTTTTTCTATAGAGCGTTATAACCTATATCGTTTTTTGTTTTGTTTTTTACATCTGTATCCTAATGGGGACTTTTTCAGGAACTGAGAGAAAATCCCTCTAAAGTCAAGGAAAGTCAAGGAATCCCAACGTATCACCAGACCCATTGGAAGTTTTCCCTTCTATTAGGCCCTGTACACACGATCAGTCCAAACTGATGAAAACAGACTGAAGTTCAGTTTCATCGGTTAACCGATGAAGCTGACTGATGGTCTGATGTGCCTACACACCATCAGTTCAAAAACCGATCGAGTCCAACGCGGTGACGTAAAACACAACGACATACTGAGAAAAATGAAGTTCTATGCTTCCAAGCATGCGTCGACTTGATTCTGAGCATGCCCGGGTTTGGAACCGATGCTTTTGCGTACCATCATTGGTTTTGACCAATCGGTTAGGCGTCCATCGGTTGAATTTTAAAGCAAGTTCAAAATTTTGCGGCCGAAGGATAATGGACCGATGGGGCCCACACACGGTCGGTTTGGACAGATGAAACTGAACTTCAGTCCGTTTTCATCGGTTTTGTCCGACCGTGTGTACAGGGCCTAAGTGTTCTGAAGTCCTTTGATAATAATGGTGAACAGAACAAATAAATAGGGTGAATCTTCCTAACATGGGCACAGACAGCAATAAAAACGGACATGTGCTCTAATCTCTCTTCACTATCCAAAACAAAACAAAAAAATAGTTTTGCATTTAATTACACTTAAAGAATGAACAAGTTGAAGAGTGGGTAACTCACTATCATCACAGTATGCGCCAGAAGATCAGAAATCCAAAATGATCACAACAAAAATTTTAGCCTCCCACACAGCCCACCGGATTTAGTATACCAAGTATTATGCCGCGTACACATGACCGTTTTTCATGTCATGGAAAAAATATAAAGTTTTTCTCGACGTGATTCTTGTCAAGCCTGCCTTGCATACTCACGATCGTGAAAAAAAATGCTCGAGCAAAGCGTGGTGACGTACAACACTTACAACGGCACTATAAAGGGGAAATTCCATTTGAATGGCGCCACCCTTTGGGCTGATTATGCAAATTTCCCTTCTCATAACTTGCTTCTGAGCATGCGCATTTTTTTCCCCGTCGTTAAAGCCTACACACGACCATTTTTCACAACGAGAAAAACGACAACGTGAAAAATTACGAGAAAAAATAGAGCAGGTTCTACATTTTTAATGCACATTTTTCTCGCCGAGAAAAATGCTCTGGAGCCTACACACGAATGAGCAATTCAAAAATTTTTATTTTTCTCGTCATGAAAAACTTCATCGTGTGTATGCGGCATTAGAGGTAACTAAGATAGACCCAGCAAACATAAAAAATCATTGTCTTCCACTTTAATAATTATTGGTGTACTGTCATTGTATGGTTTATATTTTACTTTATGCTTTCTTTTTTACTGTGAACAAAACGTAAAATATTGAGGATAGCAAGGGAATCATTTTGGCACAAGAACAGGTCCAACATAGTTGAAATGAGCTCCCATAACCCTCAGGAAACATTACAAAGTATGTTACACCCTTAAAACCACCTTAGTTTCATCTTGCTCATTGATTCTAATGCATTTAGCCAAAAATGGCAAAATTTTGTTGGAATCTCTTTATTTTCACCAAAATTTCCAGGGCAAAGAAAATTCTCTATTTCACTCATCCCTAGAGAACATGCTGATATATGATAGTTATTTATGATACACAACTGATTCAGCAATATAACTGTATTTCAGTTTACATTGACTTTACCATACCTGTTATGGCACCTTTACAAGTTAGGAAACATGCATTTTTGGACACATAAGTTAATGAGTTCTTAAAAATATTTGCCAAACTTCAAAAAAGTTTACAGGGAAACTTTAGGAAAATGTCTAATAAACACCATTTATCAGTTATGCATTCAATAAAATTCCTAAATGTACATATCTATATCTGTCTTGAGACCAGCATCCCGTACGTCCCTGTATAGCAGCACTTACTAAGGGAGAGGGAGGAGCCAATCTGGGCTTTCCTGTTTTGCACAGTGCTTGTCAGTCTAATACTGAACATGCTTACAGAAAGAGATAACACAAGGATGACCTAATTTATCAATGTGGTGCTTTTCCTGTATTACCCAATGATAGCCTGGGGGAGGAGAGGTAAATGTTACGTTTATGGTTGGTGTTTTTATGCAAAGTAACCTAGATCCTGTGCCTTGAAAGGACTAGATACTTACAACAGTTATGCCGTGTACACCCGATCAGAATTTCTGACAACAAATGTTCGATGTGAGCTTTTGGTCGGATATCCTGACCATGTGTATGCTCCATCGGACATTTGCTGTCGGAATTTCCAACAACAAATGTTTGAGAGCTGGTTCTCAATTTTTCCGACAACAAAAGTTCTTGTAGGAAATTCTGATCGTGTGTATGCAATTTCGACGCACAAAAAACATGCAGCTGTGCCACCAGTGCTTTGCTTCCTGCTCACAGAGGTTAATACATAGCCTTATGTTTATTTTATGCATGACTCTTTTACTACATAATTCTATAATTTAAATTGGTTGTTAACCCACTTCTCTCAAATCCTCCCATTCCCTCTGTACCATAATAAGAAGTGTCCCTGTTAATTGTAAAAAAAATATGCCGGATTCTACCTATATAAGCTTGGCTCCTGGTGCTCAGCTGACTTGTCAGCTCTCTTCTCTCTCGGCTCACAGTTCCAGTGGGCGGGGCCGAGCCCTCCCGGAGACGTCAGCCAGGAAGGTGGAGAGAGGAGAGAGAGGGCCGACAGTCAGCTGAGCTTCAGGAGCTGCGGTCATATAGGTACAGATCAGCAGATATTTTACATTACACAGGCACAGGGACACTTATTACTATAGTACAGAGAGGATGGGAGGATTTAGCTGCAGATATGAGAGCACCAGGAGTGGGGGGGCGGGCACTGGTATGAGCAGACAGGGAGCGGAGAGGGGATGAGGACAGAGGAGACACAGGATAGCAGGGCAGCGTATGACGGAGGCATATACACCGACAATGGTATCATGGCTCAGCAGCCCTGATATATCAGAGTCAGTGTACAGGGGAAAGCCAGGCAGTATCATTCAGGTGTTACAGGGGAGAAAATTACACAATACACGCACTGTGCTGTATAACATGCTTTAAGGCAGTGTTTCTCAATTCCAGTCCTCAGGCCCCCCCAACAGGTCATGTTTTCAGGATTTCCCTCAGATGAAAAGGCTGTGGTGATTACTAAGGCAGTGAGACTGATCAAATCACCTGTGCAAAATAATGGAAATCCTGAAAACCTGACCTGTTGGGGGGGCCTGAGGACTGGAATTGAGAAACACTGCTTTAAGGGAACAGGATCATTTTTTGGGGGGTTAACAAACGTCTTAACTACACGCGACTCATTACTCACTTATTTTCCATAATTACTTTTGTTATCTTCCAAATAATTGATACTGTGCTGTGTTGTATACTGTTATTAAAGCTTCCTATAGGAGCTAATATAAAAGCTAATCTTAAGGGCCATACACATGGGCCAAATATTGGGTGGTAATGGATAGTTCAATAGAAACAATGGTCGAGAGTGCTGACCAGAGTGTTCTGCTGGGGGGGGGGGGGGGGTCAGAACACAATAGCTCAGCAGGGGAGATCACTGTACTAACATTGGATTGTTGGTACAATGGCTCCTCCTGAGCTCTTTAGGTTTTTTCGTCCAGCCTACTGATCAGTTTACCACTGTGCTATAATGAGTGCTTGGGTACATGAACATTCTCCAGTCAAAACCAGAAAGGGTACCAGTGTCCTGAAAAATAGTTTAAGATTAGTGGTTGGTCATTGTATTCCATTGAAGAGGTCACGGTTCTTTAACTGCACAGGAGAAAAAATGTTTTTGGTTTCAGAAAGTGATCAGCCTGTCTGCATAAATCCAACCTTATAAGAAATCTGTCATGACTGCCATTTGGGAACCATCGTCTGATGGTCAAGATGTTAGCTGCGTAAGAGTGGACTTTTAACATAGCCCGGTGCATTAATGATAATCCACACCAGTAGAGACCCCCCCACCCCCCAAAGATCCACCAAATCTTAAATCTAAAATGTCATACACCAAAAAGTTAGATAGCCATCTATTTTATTCTACCTTGTCATTTTGATTATTTAGCAGTTTTTATTGCAACCTCAAAACCTAACATATTGGACACCATTTCAGTAATTCCATTAACTATTGCTTTATGAACTGTCTCCAATTTTGATATGTTTATGACATAGTGACATATATTTCTGGAAATAGGTCACAGCATTTTTTCATGAACTACTTTTAAGTTTGAGAAAAAAATAATTACATACTATAATATTACCAAGCTTTTAAACTGTTTGAAAAAAAATATTAATTTAGACTTCAGTGGTTTTATTAAATATATTTCTTATCTTTTGTCCTTTGAATGCCCTTTAACATTATAATGAAGTTCCTGAGCTAAAAAATATATGTTGTATTCATTACTCAGCCTTGCCCTTGTTTCCCAATTAGGTAACTAGATAGGCCCTGCAATTGCCCAGAACTAACACTAATATAAACAAGCCATGTGTTTGTATTTCCCAGTGTTTAATATATAGAGTGATGCGTAGTATGCTATATACTGTCCAGGAGCAGTTCTCCCGAACAATATGACCGTATGCATTATTCTGCCTGAATGCAGAGAAACACCAGGGGTATATTAATTGCCATACATAGGAACTCATTCTTATAGAAAACATAACAGAATCCTTTTGCCAGGAAATATAAGAATTATGTAAATAGAAACATAATATTCATTTGTATGGTTTAAGTGGCGATCGTAGTTCGAAAGGGTCTATATTTTTGAAACATTGAGCTACCACAATATATAAGAATGTCTGGCTCATGGAATTTGGGTTAAGAAAAAAATGTCCAATGCTATCTTCCTTGCCTGTTTTTTTTTTTGTATCTTCTTATTAGGGATGAGCTTCGAGTTAGAGTCGAACTCATGTTCGGGTCGAACTCATGTTCGACTGGAACATTGCCTGTTCGCCTGTTCGGCGAACAACGAACAATTTGGGGTGTTCACGGCAAATTCGAATAGCCGTGGAACACCCTGTTAAAGTCTATGGGAGAAATCTAAAGTACTAATTTTAAAGGCTAATATGCAAGTTATTGTCCTAAAAAGTGTTTGGGGACCTGGGTCCTGCCCCAAGGGACATGTATCAATGCAAAAAAAAGTTTAAATAAATTCAGTTTTTTCGGGAGCAGTGAATTTAATAATTGGTAAACTTAGGCAGTGCCTGCGCTTAGGAGAAATTATGGTATAATTGATCTAGACTGCAGCCTCCCCTAATAGATTCCCCCTATGGGGGATACTAAGAGAAGAAAATGAAATGGGGTGTGGGGGTTGTGGCGCTGTCTATGCTCTCACCTATGAGAAGGAGGGGAAGAGGGAGAAAGGGGAGGAGAGGAGCACCTCACCCTATTCCCAGTGTGTTAAAAGATATAAGTATAGTGAGCTGGCTTCTGTCCCACACCAAATAAATGCAATGTATATGTGTAATGAACACTAAAAAAACTGTGAAAACAGTGTCTAGACCTCTATCTTGTCCATTGACCACTAATATCAATGGCAGGTGTACAGTCTATAGACACCGTGAAAATCTTATGTGCTCTATAATTACATATATGTCAAATAACATAAAACCTTAAACCAGCATAAAATGGTCTAACAAAAAACATCAATCCTTATTAGTCCAGTGATAAGAACCTAAGACAAAAAGATATTTGTCTAGTGTGTATATGCACATATGTATGCGCCTAAAAAAACTCTGTGATACCAAAAAACAATAAATCAATAGAAAAAACACCAAAAATAACCAAAAATAAATAGTAATATTGAGTGAAAAATCAATAACATTAATGTCTCATCCACAATAGGATCTTGGTTTATCTGTAACTTATACAGTGCAGCAATCCGTGATGAATAGGTGATCCTATATGTACTGTAGGTGACTGCGATATTGTGTCAATCTCGCTCCCTCTCGCTCCCGTTTCGTCATTACGCCTCTTTTCTGCTTTTTTAAAAAAATTTGGGGTGGAGTTCCCCTTAAAATCCATACCAGACCTGAAGGGCCTGGTAATTGAATTTGGGGGGACCCCCACGCTTTTTTTTTTTTTTTATGAATGAATTCGCTCTAAATTGCCAGGAGCCGACAATTCATTTTTAAATGACTTTTTTTTCCTTCAGAAATGACACTTTGTGCAGAGACAGTTCTAAGTACGGGAAACATGCGCTATTTCACATGCATACTTTACACCCCCCCCCCTAGGTACGAAATTGAAAGGAATATTTCACTTTTATTGTTTCACTTTAAGCATTATTAAATTCACTGCTCCCGAAAAAACTGCAGTTTTTAAAACTTCTTTTGCATTGATACATGTACCCTGGGGCAAAGACCTAGGTCCCCAAACACTTTTTAGGGCAATAACTTGCATATTAGCCTTTAAAATTAGCACTTTAGATTTCAAACGTTCGAGACTTTAATGGGGTTCTAAAGTTCACACGAACATTTGGTGTGTTCGCAGGTTCTGGTGCGAACAGAACAGGGGGGTGTTCGGCTCATCCCTACTTCTTATATGTCTCTTATATATCTCTCAGAAGGATCAGGCACACATTTGTGAATACATAAATAAATAATTGCATGCTTATAAAACTCTTTTGTTACAAATGTTAACATCTCTGCTGCTGCTGCTGTGTGCTCTCAGAGACAATGTGGTGAGATGCCTACTAACAACACTGTTACATTCCTTTCTTATGTTTTTTATATACCGTATCAGCTTCAGAACATATTTTTGTTGGTGACTGTCTATATGGGGTGGTTGGTGACTGTTTATATGGGGTGTTTGCATTAAAATTCTAGTATAGCTAAAATGGGTGAAGGAGAGGAGCTAAGACGTTTGGATGTGCACACCAGATCTGGTGCGGATTTCAGTCACACAGGTGGAGCAAATCAAGATCAAATCTGGAGACAGGTGCAGGGTCAGAAGCAGGGCCGGGGTCAATTTCAGGCAGTCAATAGAGGTACCAAATCAACATGCAGAAGACGAAGTCAGGACACAGGGTAGCCATCAGAAATTGTGGGGCCCCTCACACAGCTTCAGGCATGGGCACCCTGGAGCAGAGAACTGGGGGGTGCTGCCGCAAATTGAGAACCGTGGGGGGTGCTGCCGCGAAATGAGAACTGGGAGGGTGCTCCTGCGAATTGAGAACCGGGGTGGGTGCTGCC
This sequence comes from Rana temporaria, assembly GCF_905171775.1. Lineage (NCBI taxonomy): Eukaryota > Metazoa > Chordata > Amphibia > Anura > Ranidae > Rana > Rana temporaria. The sequence continues at coordinate 337,391,274 of NC_053493.1, read as the reverse complement.
ATAAATTGAGAATTGGGGGGACTGCTGGCCGCAAATTGAGAACTGGGGGCTGCCAAAACCCTGTGTATTGGAGCATGGTTTGTAATATGCGCACATGCAGATCTTTGGGTATAGCTATACACGTGATCAGATTGACATGAGCTGCAAATTCCACTCAGGTTGTTAAAAGGAACCAAAACTTAAAATGATTGGAGACATACTCATGTGTACTCAATGCTGGAACCATGGACACAAAGGGCTCATGCACACTGCAGCTAAAAAAAAGATGCTTTTACAAGCATTTGAGCTTTTATTTCAGCTTGAAGAAGCTTATGCTTTTTTGTGTTCTTGTGCATGTTTTTATTGAGCTTCTTTGACCTTTTTTTCACAACCCTCCTTAAAGTCTATGGGCACAAGTCGGATAGAAGTCATCTTGAAGTAGTACAGGAAACTTTTCTAAAGTCGATGCGACTTCAGTAGTGCTAATTAGGACAGCTCTCATTGACTAAAATGAAATTTCAAACATCACACGACTTGGAGTCTCACAAGCTACACATATTGCAAGACCTCATTAGCTTATCAAGTAAAAATTAAAAAAAAAATTTTGCTCGTCTTGTAAAACACTCGCAGACCAAGTTACTCGCAATCCAAAGTTTTACTGTACTTACCTTACTCCTCACTCCAACAGGCTTCCTTCACACTGTGTGACCAGTCCCCTGAAGCCTCTCTACTTAGTGCTTAAGGCTGGTACACACAGTCAGGCTCAAAAGAAACCAGCCGACATTCAGCCCATGTGTACAGCAGCCTGTCCAACAGAGGCCGTCCTAACATTCAGCTTCTGTCGGACGGTCATGCTGCAAAAAAAAAAAGCAGATGATCAGCATCCGACATACAGTAGTTAGTACAGCAAACTTCTCAGTTTTTTTCCGTTCAGCCTGCTGGTTTGAACGAAATAAAAATGGACTGTGTGTGCCAGACATGACACTTTATTCCTCTATCTCTAGACTTAAAGCGGTAGTAAACCCGCTGCTGTTTTTTTTTTTTGTTCATACCTGAAAAGCAAAAGCCATAATGAGCTAGTATGCACTGCATACTAGCTCATTATGAAATACTTACCTTGGAACGAGGTGTGGGGAACTTACCTGGTCTACGCAGAGGGAGATGTCATCTTGCCTTGGCGTGTCTTCCGGGGATCGCCGTTCCAGCGCTGTGAGTGGCTGGAGCGGCGATGTCGTCACTCACGCGCATGCGCGCGGGAGACTTCTTTCTGGCAAGGTCCGGAGGCTGCCGGGCCTTTAGCCGAGGATCACGGCTGCGCATGCGCTGCTGCAGTCAGTAGCGCATTGCGAGGGGAATATCTCCTAAACCGAACAGGTTTAGGAGATATTCTTTATACCTACAGGTAAGCCTTATTATAGGCTTACCTGTAGGTAAAAGTGGTAGTACAGAGTTTACTACCACTTTAATGAGCATTCACCATTGCAGTGCAAGAGTCCCCACTGCAAGGGTAGTTTTTTTTTAACAATCCTGAAGTTCAGCTTTATTACAAAGCTTATATAAAATGTCCATTGTAGGAAAAATCAGGGAAATAACAGCCATCACATAATTTAGTAAAAAAAAAAAAAATTCAAAGTTCATGCTGTAAAATCTTTTAGTTATAAAAAAAAAAAAAAAGAATTTCCTAATGCGATTGTTTCTTTCAAACACATGATTTGAGGGTTAATATGGAAAAACAGAACATAAATACTGTGTTTCCCCAAAAATAAGCACGGGTCTTATATTAATTATGCCAACAAAAGACACAGTAGGGCTTATTTTCGGGGTAGGTCTTACAATGTAATGTGATGTCTTCTCTCCCCCTCTACCTCCCTGCCTGTCAGGAATCCCCAGTGTGAACTGAGGTAAAATGCTTGTAAAATCCTATAATCCACTCTATTACTGTATTATATAATGTACAATGTGTGTGTTTCTGTAATATAATTGTGCCAAATTCCTTCATTATAGAGCCGCTCTGTGCTTCTGTTACCCACCGGAGCTCTCTTCCCCCGCAATTATATTACAGAAACACACACATTGTACATTATATACTACTATAATAGAGTGGATTATAGGATTTTACAAGCATTTTTAACTAGGGCTTATTTTCAGGGTAGGGCTTATATTGCAGCCCTCCTGAAATATAACGCTAGGTCTTATTTTCAGGGTAGGTCTTATTTTTGGGGAAACAGGGTAGTACTAGCTCTAATCATTTTGTATGGCTATATTACAAAATATTGAGAAACAAGTCTTCGACCTACTGTATTAAATTGCTGTAGGTATACCTACCTTGGAAAAAAAAAATTATGAAGCTAACTAAACACTGTCATTAATTAGGATTTATAATACATGATCAGCAAAATGGAAATCAGACTAACCACATTTATTTTGAAGGTATGTATGAATAATAATAATAAAAAAAAAGTTATGTGCATGTAGGCACCCAAAAAAAAAAACTCAGTCAGTCGAGAACAATGCTAAAGCAAACCTAAATATTTTTTAGTTCTTTGCAAACAAAGTAACCAGGTGATGCTGCTGTACAATATGAGTATTGTATGGACAAATGACCTGCATGGTTTAGGGCTGAAATGGCCGAGAACCACAATAAAATAAGAATAAAAAGTTATAGACAAAATAGATGGATAACATTGATACATGAAAAGAACGCACCTGAACCAGATGATTTACTTCCACAGACCCTTTAAAGAGATGTGCTTAGTAATCTCTAAGCCATCTAAGTATCTAGTTTTTAGAGATTCTTTAATGACTGTTTTATCCCAATGGACCGGTGAGCAGCATACAGTATGTGTCACTAAATATGTGGCGCACTATCCATTCAATCCCATGAAGAATTTGTGCTCAGTGCTCTTGCCGAGTATAAACTCTCTATGGAATTGGTCCAAGGAAAGTGTGCATAGGAAGGCATTGCTGAGAACATTTTGACAAGCAAATCAGTGTCTCCATGGGTGATATCTTGCTACATTGGGGCCCAGTAAGTATTAGACTTGCAGAAGCTGGATAACTGTACAATGTAAATGTAACAGCACCAAAGGTACCATTACACTTTAAACTGGTTTTCACCCAGAAACTATAGACTGTGGTCTATTTTCTTTTCTTATTGTAGGAAATATTTTGGAGAGAACCATAGACAAGAGTAAAATATTGTGTTATAGCCAGCATGAATTTATGAAGGACAGATATCGTCAAACAATTATGCATTCTTTTTTATGAGTAAGCAATCAGAAATGTTTGACATGTCTTCACAGGCAGATAACATGTACATTAGGATGTAGTGGTTTGCAAAGCTCATAGAGTCAATGATTCATACACTAAATAGGCTAAGAATTTAATTGGTGTACCCCAAGGTTCACTTGTGGGACTATTACTCTTAAATGTATTTCTAAATTATATGGATTTAGCATTAAAAGTACAATTTCTGTCTTTGTAGATGACATTCAGTAATGTAATTAAATGCTATCCTTGCAAGATGTCTACAATCTAATGGCTGACCTAAACACACTGAATAATTGGCCTGGTACTTGGTAAAATATGTATAGGCCTGTTTCCTACAGGCTTCAGCTTGTGTGAGCAGCAAGCTTTGATAAAGCATTTGTAGAGCTTTCAGTAATCTTTCTTTAAACTTTTACAGTACCATTCAACTCCAGTTCATAAATGTTGAACACAGAACCTATTGGGAGTGTTTATTGCTTTAAACAAGCTGGTAGCAGGCTTCAGCATTTCTTTAAGCTTGTTTAAAGTTTGCTGAAGCCTGCTAGCAGCTTGTTTAAAGTTGCAATCAACACTCCCCTTAGGATTTGTGTTGAACATTTACAAACTGGAGTTGAATGGTACTTTAATGCCGCGTACACACGATCGGTCCATCCCATGAGAACGGTCTGATGGAACGTTTTCATCGGATGGTCAGTCGTGCCTACACACCATCGGTTAAAAAAACTATCGTGTCAGAACGCGGTGACGTAAAACACAACAACGTGTTGAAAAAAACGAAGTTCAATGCTTCCATGCATGCGTCGACTTGATTCTGAGCATGCGTGGATTTTTAACCGATGGTCGTGCCTACTAACGATCGTTTTTTTTTCTATCGGTTAGGAATCCATCGGTTAAATTTAAAACAAGTTGGCTTTTTTTTAACCTATGGATAAATAACTGATGGGGCCCACACACAATCAGTTTGGTCAGATGAAAACGGTCCATCAGATCATTCTCATCGGTTTGACCGATCGTGTGTATGCGGCATTAAAGCTTAAACAAAGCTTATTAAAAGCTCTGCAAATGCTTTGTTGAAGCTTGATGTTCTTATAAAAGTTGAATCCTGTGTAAAACATACCATCACATGAATAAATGTACATTTTTGGGTCAGAAATAAGCTTTTAAAAAGCAATCTGGGGGTTGTTAGTATAGTAATTGAGATTAGATCTACTTTACTAGCTGGCAGCTATTGTCTTTTATTACATCTGCAGTCCTGTAAATCATTGTTCAGATATTATTTAGTGAAGGAAAATGAGGGATAGAAGAATTCAGACTGGGTGGTGTGGCTTATTTACTTTGCACATTACTGTTATAATTTCTGCATAGGCCAGGTTGGATGATTGTATGTACAGTTGTGCTCATAAGTTTACACACCCTGGCAGAATTTATGATTTATTGGCCATTTTTCAGAGAATGTCAATGATAACACAAAAACATTTTTTTTGACACATGATTAGTGTTTGGCTGAAACCATTTATTAGCAATCAACTGTGTTTACTCTTTTTAAATCATAATGGCAACAACCCAAATGACCCTGATCAAAAGTTTATATACCCTCGTGATTTTTGCCTGATAACATGCACACAATTTGACACAAAGGGATTTGAATGGCTATAAAAGGTAACCATCCTCACCTGTGATCTGTTTGCTTGTAATTAGTGTGTGTGTAGAATTGTCAAAGGATCTGCAGGAAAATGTATTTGAACTGTGTAAAACAGGAAAGGGATATAAAAAGATACTGTATCCAAGGAATTGAGAATGCCAATCAGCAGTGTTCACACTCTAATCAAGAAGTGGAAAATGAGGGTTCTGTTGAAACCAAATCACGGGCAGGTAGACCAAAATTCCAGCCACAACTGCCAGGAAAATTGTTCGGGATGCAAAGAAAACCCCACAAATAATTTCAGGTTAAATACAGGACTCTCTGAAAACATGTGGTGTGGCTGTTTCAAGATGTACAATAAGGAGGCACTTGAAGAAAGATGGGCTGCAGGGTTGAGTCGCCAGAAGAAAGCCATTTCTATGCAAATGCCACAAAGTATCTCGCTTACAATACGTCAAACAGCTCAGAGACAAGCCTCAAACCTTCTGGCAAAAAATCATTTGGAGTGACGAGACCATAATTTAGCTTTTTGGCCACAAACATAAATGCTATATTTGGAGAGGAGTCAACAAGGCCTATGATGAAAGGTACGGAGGTGGATCGCTGATGTTTTGGGGATGTGTGAGCTACAAAGGCACAGGGAATATGGTCAAAATTTATGGCAAGATGAATGCAATGTTATCAAAAAATACTGGGGGAACATTTGCATTCATCAGCCAGGAAGCTGCACATGAGACGTACTTGGACATTCCAACATGACAATGATCCAAAACACAATGCCAAGTGGACCTGTCATTGGCTACAGCAGAATAAAGTGAAGGTTCTGGAGTGGCCATCTCAGTCTCCTGACCTCAATATCATTGAGCCACTCAAACATGCAGTTCATGCAGGACACCCCAAGAATTTACAGGAACTGGAGGCCTTTTTCCAAGAGGAATGGGCAGCTTTACCATCTGAGAAGATAAAGAGCCTTATCCACAAATACCACAAAAGACTTCAAGCGGTTATTGATGTTAAAGGGGGCAATACACGGTATTAAGAACTGGGGTATATAAACTTTTGATCAGGGTAATTTGGGTAGTTTCTGTTGCCATTATGATTTAAAAAGAGTAAACACAGTTGTTTGATAATAAATGGCTTCAGCCAAACACTAACCATGAGTGAAAGAAAAGTTTTTGTGTTATCATTCACATTCTTTGAAAAATTTGCCTACAAATCATAAATTCTGCCTGTAAACTTATGAGCACAACTGTATATAACCATGCGGATAATCTCTCCATAAATGTAAGTACTAACCCCATTCCACTAAGTAAAATGCTAAGATTCTCAGGGCCAGATTCACAGCAGAGATACGACGGCGTATCTCCGTATACGCCGTCGTATCTCTGAGATACGCTTGTCGTATCTATGCGGCTGATTCATAGAATCAGTTTCGCATAGATAGCCCTAAGATCTGACAGGTGTAATTGAATTACACTGTCGGATCTTAGGATGCAATTCTAGGCCGGCCGCTAGGTGGCGATTCCATTGCGGTCGGCGTAGAATATGCAAATCACTAGTTACGGCGATTCACGAAAGTCCTCGTTACCCGTCGCTCTAACTTTACGTCGTTTCCGTCGAGATACGCCGCGTAAAACTAAGGCTGCCCTCTAGGTGGACTAGCCAATGTTAAGTATGGCCGTCGTTCCCGCGTCGAAATTTGAAAAATCACGTCGTTTGCGTAAGTCATCCGTGAATGGCGCTGGACGGCATTTACGTTAACGCCGAAACCAATGACGTCCTTGCGACGTCATTTAGCGCAATGCACGTTGGGTAATTTTCCCGACGGAGCATGCGCAGTACATTCGGCGCGGGAACGCGCCTAATTTAAATGGTGCTCGCCCCATTTGAATTAGGCGGGCTTGCGCCGAGCGCATTTACGTTACACCGCCGCAAGTTTACAGGTAAGAGCTTTGTGAATCAGGCACTTACGCTGTAAACTTGCGGCGGTGTAACGTAAATGGGATACGTTACGCCGCCGCAGCGTAACGTAGTTCTTTGAGAATCTGGCCTTAAATGTCTACCTATACTAACTAGCTAAGGATAAAAAATCACATAGCAGAATACTGTCTGCATATTTTCTTAAATGCTTTTATGCAGTAATATTTTTTCCTGACCATGTAGACAGAATAAAAACTAATGAAAACAAAATGTAAACACACTACTTGGTCTGTTTAATCTAAAGCATTTCAGCATGAACTTGTGGAGCGACCACATATAAACACACACCCAACAATAACAGATAGACCTATTCCCCTTTTATGGCAAATGATTAAAACTACATTTTCATTCATTTAGTTGTTACTTTTTGTCTAAACGTTTCCTCCAGCCTTCAATTCTCAGTTCTTCAAGGGTGTAATTATACAAATTGACGGGATGACTTTTGACAGAAGAAGAGGAATGGCTTGTAATTTGGGGGACCTTTGGCCTGGCTGACTGAAAGCAGGTTGTTTGTGAGAAGGAAGTATTGGCCTGTGCTGGCTGCCAGGGTACATCACAATTCATTTGTCACATGTCTGAAGCAGTGACATTTATTAAATCACAGATTATGTGTTCACACGTGGAATTCAGCTCACCTTCTGTCATGGACAGACAGGTAGGTAAGCTGAATGGAGAAAGCATGAGAATAAAATCTCTTTTATGGTTTTATATGAAAAAGAAAGGCAGTTCAGTTTTAAATGGCCCTTCAGTCTACCAGAAAGCAGGATAATTAAAACTAGCAATGGAATTTGTTAAATATAAGTACAGTAAAACCTTGGATTGAGAGCATAATTTGTTCCAGGAACATGCTTGTAATCCAAAGCACTCTTATATCAAAGCACATTTTCCCATAAGAAATAATGGAAACTCAGATGATTCATTCCTAAATCATTTTTTCAAAAGTCCTTTAGTTTATAGTCCATATAAAAAGATTATAGTAATGTGATAAATTGTGTAACCATAAAATGTCCATCCACAAATGGCCACCTCCCCAAGGGGATTAGAAGCAGAATCCAGCAGGAGCTACGGAGTCTCTAGAGGCGTCTCTCTTCTCTTCAAAAGAGAAGAGAGACGCCTCTAAATGTAGCAAGAAAAGGAAAAGTCATAAAAATGTCTATGCCACGGTTTGTGATTAAAACATGTATTGTGAAATCAAAGTCAAATGATTCCAAGAACGAAAAGGGTTAAAATATGGCTGACAGACAATAAATGTTAAACATCATGCTTGATTATGAACCCCATCAACCTACAGCCTACTGCATAAGGATGTGCACCCTAAAGCTCAAGTAAATATGTGTGTGTACATATACCGTACATGGCACCAGCAAGGAGATAAATCTCCTTGCTGGTGCCATTGTGTGTAAACACTTCTCTTTTGTGTTGTGTGTAAACACTTCTCTTATGGTAGAGACGTTAAGATGGAGACCTTTCCCACCTTCCTGCTGGCACACAGAGTGATAATGCTAATGTGTATGGGGTGATTAGGGTGTGCCCAGGCACATCGGCACACCCTGTGTGCATGCCTATGTTTTGGACCGAACCGTCAGGCTTTTTGTATCTGCTTCCTGGCCAAATTTGATAAGAAGTGGAGTGTGCACATGGTAGCTTGAGTAAGTAATTCACACACAGCTCAGTGTAAAGAAGTTACTTCTGCTTTATTATTTCTTGTTTCTCGGTTTATATAGTAGCACTTCTGTCAGGCAAGGCATATGCAAAATACAGACTTGTGACAAAGGTTTTTTAATTGTTTCATGTCCATAGAAGAGGGGTGGCAGCATCAGGGTCGGGGTAGAAATCAGTCAATCACAACTATGTCACAACTATGTATGGGCTAACTTCCTTCCAGACGAGACATTGCATTGTGTCTTTCTTGTGGTCAGTCTCGTAGAGGAGGCACAATTTCTTTAGTTTGTTTGCAGAATGCAGAATGCATGATTTCCTGTCTTTTCAGAATATGAAAGAAATCTGAAAGCTATGTTTGAGCAAGGAAGCAAGGATTATGTATCATGTATATAATAGCAATCAATAACATATATGCATATAGGATATAAAGCACGTGTTTGCACATTGAAATAGGCATTTTATCATCTTACTTTAACCATTTTGATCATATCCACTACACCTATAGTAAGTACCATGGGGGTTAGAGGCCATCTAAACCTTTGTTTTTTATTTCCTACTGGGCTTGTTCTGTAATGTATTCAGTTGGGCTTGTACTGTAATGTATTCAGCTGGGCTTGTACTGTAATGCCGAAAGCCTTTCAGTGATAAACAGTCTTTTTTTAATCCTAAAAAGATGTAATTGACCTATTTTGATGGTAATTCAGCTTGGAAATCCGATCTTTTTCTTGTACCCTGATAACGATAAACAGTGTTGGAAGGGGTAGTAGAGACTGAGAAGGGCTTCTTCATCATTTAAAGCGGAAGTAAACCCAATTTAACAGTTTCAAAAAGCAGTTACATTTCCGGCATGCCGGGATTGCTAACTGTCCCATTGGTTGTGCTCTCAACCAAACGGTCAAACCATCCAATGGCTGGTGTCATAACTGATCACATGTGCAGCACCATGGCAGTTGAAGATTAAATATAGGCCAAGATGGCAGCTTCCTTGGCTGAAAATGATAGGTGGGGTTACTTACACTTTAACTAATCACCTGCAGATAGAGGAATGCAATATCAGCCAAAAGACTGTGAGGTAAGTCGGGTATTGCTATTTAGGGCTACTTTACACTGAACGGACAGCTGTCAGAGAGGTAAACCGCAGCAGTTTCCTCTCCGGTAGCTGTCTCCGTTTTGGGTACAGAAGGAATGTTGTAGTACACAATTCGGCCCATCTCTCGCTTTTTCACTGAACATTTATTTATGTCACTGTACAGCAAAACGATGCAGTGTGCTGCTGTACTGTGAATGTGATCCTGTACACTGAGCTGCAATAAAATGCAACATGTCTGCATTTCATTGCAGCTCGCTGCAGCACAGCTCCAGGCTGCATTGCAGTCTTAATAGGACACACAGAGAAAACGTTTTTCTGTATGTCCTTGCAATGACTGCCATTTTACAATACAGTAGTACGCCCCCCCTCCTCGGCCAGAAAACTCAAGTCAGCCACTGGCTGAGAGCGCTGACCGTGAGCCGTTCGGCAGATCTTTTTCAGTCATGGGCCTTCGAAAGCAGCCAGTCGAAAGACCAGCTTCTGTCCAACTGCCTGCCATACACACGGGCCGAAATGTCGGATGGTTTCTATTGAACCGGCCGTCATTCAGCCCGTGTGTACTAGGCTTAAAGAAAGAAGAGCATTGTTACCCTATCAAATAAAGTGCCTCTGCAATGGTTACTGGTAGGATCAATAGGTCAAATGTCTTCAACAATACAGTACAAGGCCAGCAGAATACATAATAGAACAAGTCCAATTGAATATAATCTTACTTCTAGCCATTATGTTTAGGAGAAACTGTACAGCATGTGAAAAGTCTCTATAGCTCTACCTACTGGCGAGATCAAAGAATACACAATTACATAATATTCATCTGAAATAATTTATATTTACTGTACCTGCATAAAAAAAAAATATTTTTAATTAAAATCATTTTTCTTAACCCTCATCATAATTAATAAAGAAAAAAATATGTATAAATGATTGCACATTTCCTTAGCTTTAGATGGCACTTTTAAGACCAGTGTATCAATCTGTATTTCACCCCAGGGCAAAACATAATACAATTTTATTTAATTAAAGAATAAATATTACTGCAAAATATTACTATTAACATGCTGGTTTCATTTACATTGCAAGGCATGTCCACATTTACCCTTTTTTCCCTGTATTAATCTCGGACTGTCCATTATGTGAATTGCCATACAGACCACAGGACCCAAATCTATATAAACTGCTGTGGTGATTCCCTTTGGTCACTCACCTGGATCTAATATAGGTTTAGCAGCAGAGTTCTATAGCCTGAATAGGTTCTAGCATAGCATCCTGCAATACAATCTTTTTATTTATTATATTAAATGTTATTATTTGACATTGTACACTATATATCTTCCAAAATGAATGTTATTAAATCAATTTAATCTCATGTAACTTAAAAATAAATGAAAAGAAGGAAATGCTTTCTTATGAATTTTAGACATTGATATTTCATACACATTTAATTACCATACACATTAAAATTCAATATTCATCAAATTACTCAAACTATATATGCTGCGCGGGGCTGTGTGTGTTTTTTCTGAAGTGCTTAAATTTGAAACACATGAGGGACCACCTGTACATATTAAAAAATGATACATGTGTACAATGTATCATGTATACAACTATAAAAATACAATTTTTCAATACTGCTGTAAGTTAACCAATGACACGTTAATTAATTTGAATAATATTAGATGGAAAAAACAAACTATTTATAATGAACATGTGTTTGTAATATGTACTCAGAAGTCGACATAATGCATCAGTTTGAATTATGCACAGAATGTATGCAAGTTTACTGCAAGAAAGGAATAAATCCAAACCCGATGTTGGTTTTTGGTTAAGTTTTTGTTTATTTTCAGTGTAAGGAGTTATCAATATTGATATGTGAAGCCACATATTTAATATGTCAGTCCACCCAAACCTGATTTTTTTTAAGTCGATGGTTGAGTCTGGTTGACAGAGTTATGATGCGTACACACGATGCACACGATGGACTTTTTTTATCGGAAATTCCAATCGTGTATGGGCCCCATCGGACTTTTTCTGTCGATGTTTAGAAATAGCCGATGGAAAAAAAACAATAGAAAATTCCTATCGTCTGTGTGCAACTCCGATGGAGAAAAAACCCTTACATGCTCAAACTTAATTTGTCTTGGCTCGTCGTAGTGTTTAACATCACCACGTTTTGGACAGTCGGAATTTGGTCTGACAGTGTGTATGTAAGACAGCTTGAACGGAATTCCGGCGAAAAATCCCATCGGATTTTAGGCCATCGGAAATTCTGATCGTGTGTACGGGCATAAGTCCCTGGCTTTTTATGTATTTCGGATTCTTGTAATGGCGAATGTTCAGAAGCAACCCACCTCACTGGAACCAAAGCAGTCTGCTCTTTCTTGCAAGCCCAACATAACTTCAAAGGCATATATAAATGGTAATAAGAGAACAGAGAAAAGTGTGGATAAAACACCTTTTAATTGATAAAATAAAAATAAATGGCACCTACAAATATTGACTTGACCAGAACATGTAACCAGGTAAATCAGCTTCCATCAGATCTCAGGTTGCAGCAATAATCCCTTTTGGAAAAGCTGGCAAATGGAGAGATAGCATGCAGTGGTGGGGAAAGCTGTGAATAACCAAATATGCAGCCTGCAGATTAGCACCTTTATTTACATGTTTCAGGGCTCCTGCTTCTTCATCAGGGATAATTCCCCTATAAAAGGGCAGGGGTACCGAAACTTGTAAGTAGAGGTACTAATGCCCAGGCTGCAAGCTTAGTCGCCATGTGTAACATCAGTTTTTAGAAATGTAACCGCTGGTGTGCCTCATTCAGAGCATTCTCCACCACTGCATGCTATGTCCCTTTCTGCTTGCTTATCCAGAAGGGATAATTGCTGCATCTGTATGGTGACCTGACATCCAGAGAGTTGATTCACCTGGTTACATGTCACTGCTTTGTTGTTTTTTTGTCTATTAAAAAGTTTCTTGTTCTCACTGGTGCAATCTGTTTGCTCTACTCTTAAGCCTCATACACACAATCTAATTTTCTGCGAACAAAACGTAGGACTTTTGTCCGAAGGGCGTTGGCCATGAACTTGTCTGGCATACAAACAGCAAAGAATTGCCGGCCAACAAACACGAAACAATGTGTTTTTTCAGCTCTCTAGTGCCACCCTTTGGACAACTTCTGTTACTGTTGTGTTATAGTAAGCATTGCTTCTGAGCATGCGTGTTTGTACTTTAGAGTTGTGTACACACGATCAGAAAATCCGACAACACACAATTGTTATGTGAAAAAGTGGGAATAAAACTGCGCTAGAACCCAAATAAACAAAGAATGGAGCTGCTAGCACTCAAACACAGTCTGGTATAAATGGTGGAGTGCTAATGATCAACAATATAGAAAGTGCACACTGGAACTAACACAATGTGAATTGTGAAATGTAAACAAAGATGTGAGTAATATAAACTAATAATGAAAGTTCAGAGAGGCGAGTAGGCTTCAAATAACAATGTGAGAGACGTCCATGTGAAGAAAACACAATGAAGGAAAATTCTTCCCATTTAGGTGGCTCAGAGTGAGAGGAAAATAAGTTGTCTACAGTTACTCTCAAAATCTTCAAAACATGTACAGATTAGGTACTCTTACCAAATGTACTCTTACATCTGTTATACCAGATGGTTTGGATCAGTGTTAGATGGATCATTGCGGTCCCCAGAGGCCTGAATCAATCCTGGATAGAAATGGTGGTCCAGCAGGCTGAGGTATGGAGTTCACACTCTTCCACTGACGAACTCCAAAAATAAAAAAGGAAATAGAAAGAGATGCTCCCAATGGTGCAGGTCAAACCATGTTTGGTTTATTTATAAAAATGTCATACATGAATGACAAATAAATAGTGATCACAATAAAACGTATAAAGAGCAATGTGGGGTGCAGTAATGCTCTCCCGACGCGTTTTGACTCTAGCGGTCCTCAACTGGGGCATAGCTCTGTACCCCCACATTGCTACTGAATTTATAACTTCAAATGATCCGGGACAACACACAATTGTTGGCTGACAATTTTAAAGCATGCTATCCCACATTTGTCGGTGGAAAATCCAACAATACATGTCTGATGGATTTTCCGCCAACAGCCTGTCATCACACAATTCCCGTCGGATAATTTGATCATGTATATGAGGCTTTACTCTGGCACACGATCAGAAAACGTGAAAAATAACACTTTCAAAGAAATCGTATGATAATCTGATTGTTAGTACACAGCTTTCGAGAGACGATCACGACAGCTCATCCGATATTATACAAAGGGACGAACACAAAAAAAATTCTCGTATGATACCAGATTGCATGATTTTCGTTTAATCAATAGTTTTCTTCCAAAAATGCAATACAAATACAATACATTACATCACTTTCGAATTTTAATTCTGTTGTACAACAGTTTTTGTAACTTTAGCAGTCTTTGCTTTTTTGATATAAGATTAGCATGCAAAAAATACCGGACGATCATTCATTCGATAATCTCATAATTTGTACCCATCAGCATTACTCCTAATAATGAGCTCTCCCTGCCACAATTCTCCCATCTATCATTGTGTGCTCCAGTGCCTCCACCTAAATGCAGAATGTATTGGAAATTACAAAACAATTAAAGTAAAGTACTGCACTCACTTTTACACAGATATTAGTGTACATATCATTCTCAATGGTGTGAGTGTCAGAAGAGCTGCAGAGATCGGCAGCTATGCATCTGGAGTTAGCAGAGTAGTGCTAGGAAGTGGCGGAATGTCAGTCAGCGGCTGGATGGTGGGGCCTGAAGACTGTTTGGATGCTAGGAGGTGGAGCTCAAAATATGCGGCTGTCAGGCAGCTTCTGGGACCTCTCGCCTCACTCATCTTAGATCGGCTGGGCTGGATGCATTCTGACAGCCAATTGTTTTGATATCTGGCTGGGATTCAGCCATTTGTGGGACAATGAGAGTTTGATCAAATTTCAGGAAGGTGCCACCAAATGCAGGATGGTTGGGGGTGTTATGCTAGAAGTGCGGAGAGGAATTGTGATGGGAGGAGGGACTAGGGGAGGAGGATTTGTGCTGGGGGGGATTTGAAGAAAGGTTTGTGCCAGGATGAGAATGTGTAAGATTTGTGCTAGAAGTGGGGAGAGGATTTCTGCTAGGAGGGGGGATTGGAGGAAAGAGGATATGTGCTGGGGGGATTTGTTTCGGGATGAGGAGTAATTTGGGGGGATCAAAAAATATTTGTGCTGGAAGGGGGGATTTGGGGCAGAGGATTTGGGCTAGAAGTGGAGAAAAGTTTTACGCTGATAGGGGGGATTTATGGTAGAAGGGGGTTGGGGGGCTAATTGTGCTTGAAGAGAATTTTTTTGGGGGAGATTTGGAGAGGGGAATTTGGTGGGAGAGGATTTATACTGGAATGGGGGTTGTGCTGGGAATGAGAATTTGAGGGGTGGAATAGGATTTATTTTAGGAGGGGCGATTGGAGGGAAGAGAATTTATGTTGGCTGGGGGAATTGAGGGGGGTGGGAGGAATGGGAGGGGGGAGGGGGTGGGAGGAATTGTGCTGGGGAAGGGGGAAGAAGATTTGTTCTGGGAAGGATGATTTGTTTTTGGAGGAGGAGAGGTTTCGCACTAAGGTCTAGTGCTTAGTCATAGTCATAGCTTAGTCATAGCTATGACTAAGCACTAGACCTTAGTGCGAAAGTAGGAGTCCATATATTTTTCTCCCCATTTTTGCTTCGTGCATTGAAGAGCACCCATGGTTTCTGAGAGGACACTGATGCCTATTGCATCCATCTGGAGCGGTAACCTCCCTTCCTACACTGGTCCCAGGAGACAGCGGGGACCAGTGAGGACGTGCCGCCTGACTCGCACATGCGCAGTAGAGAACCCGGGCAGTGACGCAATGCTTTACTTCCTGATTCCCTCACCGAGGATGGCGGCAGGGCAGCCGAGAGATGAGCGATTGCAGCAGCTGCAGTATTTCTAGCTGATGGCTTTTAATAATTTTTGTTTTATATTTTTTTTTAGGTGGACCTCCGCTTTAATGAAGTTCTTATATAAGGTACATTCGGATTGTGTGGCTAATTTATGCCTATGTTTAAAAAAAAAGTGTGGGTAAATTTTGTTTGAAAACTGTAAGAATGCCTAGACCTTTAGTTGAACAAGCAATCTTTTGGGCTGAGACACAGTAATACAGAGAGGCCCACACTTAAGGTGGGGCAGCACAGTGGTGTAGTGGTTAGCACTTCCACCTAGCAGCAGTAGGGTTGCTGGTTCAAATACATGTTTGCAAGTTCTCCCTGTGTCTACATGGGTTTCCTGCAGGTTTCGGGTTTCCTCCCAAAGACATGATAGTAGGTTAATAGGATGGATCCTGTCTAAATTGGCCCTTGAATGTGTGAATGTGAGTTAGGGACCTTAGATTATAGCTCCTCGAGGGAAGGGACTAATGTAAATGTACAATATGGGCTAGATTCAGATAGCCCGCCGTAACTTTGTGCGGGAGTAGCGTATCTCATATACGCTACGCCGCCATAACTTAGTGAGGCAGGTTCTGTATTCAGAAAGAACCTGCGCCCTAAGGTGGGCGTGTTTTATGTAAATAAAACATGACCCCACTTAAATGACGTTTCTAACGAACGGCGCATGCGCCGTCCGTGAACGTATCCCAGTGCGCATGCTCCTAATCACGTCGCAAATAGTCAATGCTTTTGACGTGAACGTAATTTACGCAAAGCCCTATTCGCAAACGATGTAAACAACGTAAATTTCGACGCTGTCCCGATGTCAATACTTAACATTGGCTATGCCTCATATAGCAGGGGGAACTTTACGCGGGAAAAAGCCTTACATAAACGACGTAAACAAATCCGCCGGGCGCACGTACATTTCTGAATCGGCGTATCTAGCTAATTTGCATATTCTACACGGAAATCAACGGAAGCGCCACCTAGCGGCCAGCGTAAATATGCACCCTAAGATACGACGGCGTAGGAGACTTACGCCGGTCGTATCTTAGCAACATTTAAGCGTATCTCAATTTAAGCATACGCTTAAAGATACAACGGCGCGGATTCGGACTTACGATGGCGTATCTACTGATACGCCCGTCGTACGTCCTTCTGAATCCAGCCCTTAATATGTAAAGTTTTGCATAAATTGACGGCACTATACAAGTACCTGTAATAATAGTTGCAAGCAGGGTTTAGTATATTTTTATGTTGCAATAGTACAGCAGATAACATGGATGAAATCTACACAAACATAGGGAGAACATCATACTGCAGGCAGATAGTTTCCCTGGTGGAAATAGTTACAGAATATAGTAAAAATGTTCTGGAGTTCTATGGTAATTGTTAAACATTCTTTTATATTTACTTTCTACTTTTCTTTCCGTTAAACCAAACGGGCTTTACTGTCATTTTCTTTTAATAATTTTATTATTCTTGGATTTATAGTCTGACCATCAAAAGGCATGCAGTTCAGACAGAGACAGCAAGCATCCATGATGACCAATAGCCAACTAAAACAAAGAGTCTTTTTCATGCTGTAATAACAAAACTATATAAGAATACTGTCCATATTTCAAATCCAGACAATCTAATAAAGCATACAAACCTTCTTTGTAAGTGTTGTTGCTGAAATTACTTTTAAAAAGTAATCTAACATATATATCTGATACACTCCTGTTTTGGTTTCTTGAAGTCCAGGCTGTTTGGCTTGGCCATTATTAAGTTAACCAAATTACAGTTGTACGTTCAGACCTTCAGTCATTAATGTTTGTAATGTAATGTTTGTAAGTGTAAATAATAAGTTTGCTAGAAGGCACTTCCCTACAAATTCAATCTAACAAGGTTAGCAAAAAATATCAACAAAACAGTCAGTATAAACCTAGGATACTATTATTACCTTTTTTAAATATCCATTATGGGCAGCAAAAAATGTAAAATGAATACATATCAAAACTAGAGTAGCCTTAAATACACTTGGAATTAATGGTTATTTTTTTCCCCCCTTTAATCTGCTTTTTGAATTTCAATGTAAAGTGTAAAGGTGAAGGTAAGAGAAAAAGGGGATACGGGGGATAGGGGTGATTGTGGGACTTTATAAGAAACACACCACTGGAATGTAAATGAATCAATTGATATTGGAAAACATATTTAATGATACATGTGGGCATACATGCAGATTGATACAATTAATCTCAGTAAATATCATACAGAATAAAGTGAACATGGTTAGTGACACATATGACAATATAAAATGTTTCATATGTAAGCATAAATATACCCACATAATTCTTCACAGTAAAACAGTATATATACCCAAAATTCAATACAAACATGATTAACATGATTGATCGTAGCCATGATAATGTACAATAGATTCATAATTCTAAAAGGTAATAATCACATAGTAAACGCATGATAGCTGTGACATAGCATCAGCAAGCTCTACGCATTTCCTGGATAACTTCCACTCATCAGGAGCACATGCAAAATAGATGTGTCTTTAATAAAATATATAATTGCCATGAATGGTATAGTAATTAATATAACAGGAAGAGGGGGGACAAAGATCCCAACACTCTAATCTATGGGTAGATTCAAGGTCAAGAAACGTAGGTATTATTAACATCTGTGAAAAAGTGAAGGTATACAGGAAACGAACAATGTTTTTTTATACATTGATGTACAAATATATATGATAAAGACAAAAGAAACACAAATGTTTTGATATTAGTGTACCACTGATTCAGATTCTGAAACAATAGGTCTTTTAGTAGAGCTACTTTATGGTAGCATGATGTGTGCCTTACATACCCAGGTTAGACTTTGTTACAGGGTGTCTGCTAAAGTAGATCTCTTCTTGAGTGTTTAAGGGGGATAAGAGTTGGAGGAAGTGGGGAAGGTGGCTGGAGAGGGAAAATAAGTAAGGGTGAGAGGACAATGATGGGAGAAGGGAAAGAGGGGGGAGGAGAAAGTGTAAAGGGTAAAGGGACTTCTCTGGTTTTTCTACCCTATGAGACACCCAATAGAAGTTGTTTCTTTGTTTGACAGAGTCACAAATCGTGACAGGGATGGACGTAACTCACGTCTAAGTTAAAAAAATTACGTCGTTGCGACGTCATTTCGCGCAAAGCACGGCAGGAAATTCCTGGACGACGCATGCGCAGTTCATTCGGCGTGGGGACACGCTTCATTTAAATGAAACCCGCCCCCAACCCGCCCAATTTCAAATCCGCCGCCAGAAATACACTACACCGCCATAACTTAAGGCGCAAACTCGCTGAGGATTTTGAATATACGCCAGGTAAGGTACGGCAGTGTAGTGTATCTCTGATACGCTGCGCCGATGCAAATGTATGTGGATCTGGCCCTTAGTATCTTCCTTACTTTTAATGATAATGGTAAACAGGACAAAAAGAGAGAGTGTTTTCCCCCTCACAGGAGCACAGACAGCAATAAAAACAGATGGGGGTTCTAATCCCTCTACACTTCATCGAAAAACGTTAAAAAAAAATTGCCTTTAGTTATTTTTGAGGCTGGGTTTACACTAGTGCGAATTTGGATGTGGGTTTATTTTGCTATATTTCAAGTCTACTAACAAAAATATTGTTTTTCATTGTTTATGGGATTTTTATCTAAAGCTGAACCTCAGGAGAAAACCCCTTTTGCTGCTCCTATCCTTTGCCTAGGGGGAGGTGAATAAGGTTAAATACTCACCTTATACATTGCTCCTGCAGGCTTCCCCCTCTCCACATGACCACTCCCCAAGTGCCTTTTCCCTTAGCTTCCCAAATGGTTTCAGTTCTCTTATGTCATCCCGTACAATGGTGGACTAATAGATCTGCATTGTATGTGCGGATGCCAAGAGCCCACCCACAACCCAAGCGGAGTTGAGTGCCAGATGTTGGGGGAGCAAGGAAAAAAGTAAGTATATTAACCCTGCAATGATCGACCCCCCTACTGAAAGGGTAAAGGATTTCTCTCCCTGGAGTTCAGCTTCAAAATGTACTGTGCCTGCTGCCAATTTACAATACATTCTGCATAGTAACAGCCCAAGTTTCCATTTTTTTTATAATGGTCGATTTTACAAACATGCTGTAATATTCCTGTTGCATGTCCCATCATGATTTATGATGTGCAGTTTACTGTTCTTGTCATAAAACAAATTTATAGACTGCTGTGTATTGTTTTAATTTAAAGAACCTACAACATAGAGATGCTAAATTCCCCCTGCAGTGTCCAGTGTTGACTACAAAAGTATTTTCAGAAGCTGTGTGTCTGAGCTTGTACTCGGCACCGCTTATTACAGCCCAAGATGCCGCCTCTTCACCAGCTGGTCCACTAATAAGGAAGAACAGCAATTTCTATAGGAACGTAGAGCAGGACGAAATGCTCAGCTACTTCTATCCATAATATATTAGGTATTACTTTTTTCATAACCCCTCCTTTTACCATACATGTGAGAACAGGAAATGGCACACATCTACTTTCATGGTGAAAATAGTAAGAAATATAGGACAGCTAGAAATGGAACTTGTTCTTGTGCCACAATTACCTGTGCTGGGAATTTCTATTCTTGTGCCTTTTTTACGTACAAGTGGTAGGTTTACAATACATTGTTAATGTATTACAAATAGTCATCCAATATAACATAATACATTGAAATAAATAAGGTTTAAGTACAGTATAGTATTATAATATATAAAATTTAGAATTTTCAGGGATATAGATATATTTTTAAATTGAGTGTACAGCTAAACATTATTGTTAAAGAGGAAGTAAACTTTCTTTATTCACTTTTCACTATAGGCAAGCCTATAATAAGGCTTGCCTATAGGATGCATGTGCAGTCAGGGGAGGCAGGTGAAGCAGAGCCGTACCTGCCATGAACATAAAAAATACATTTAAAAAAGATTTAACTTTGATGGTCATGGCTTGACGACCTGGGGTCCCAAATTCAATAGCCGAAGTCCTACCCCACCACTGGTCGAAATTTGGGGCTCCTGTGGTTACGGAGATACGGGGCTCCTTGTGCAGCCTGTCAGAACCTACATACAGAGCGGACAGTTAAAAATACAAGCTGGCAAACTCTGCAGCAGACTGAGAGGATGAGCTCACAGTGCCTCTTCTTACTTTTAGTCAGAAGCACTAAGTTAAGAAGGGGGGCGTGCCACTTGCAAATTAGCACTGTAAAGCCTCATCACACATGCTACGTAACAGGCATTGTTGATATGTCGCCTAGCAACGACAGGCAGCGTGTTCTGTTGTTGCTGTGACAACGGATGTAAACATCAGTAAGAGGCTACCACCGCTCACCTGTATTCCGCTACACTCCATAGAGAATCCTCTCCTCTGAAAAAAAATGGTGATTGAGACCAACACCGGGAAGGCTGTCCAGTCCGAGCACACCAAGGGCAAAGTTTCTTCTGAGGGCTTCACTGTTAGAGCCATGATGAATAATTCAACATTCAAAGAACGACCTGCAAAGCCCACGGCTTTTTGCAAGTTTTATGAGCGAGGAGACTTTCCAATCGCCCTTGAGCAGGATACGAAAGGAAACAAAATAGCCTGGAAGGTGGAGATTGAGAAATTGGATTATCACCACTACTTGCCTCTCTTCTTTGATGGTCTTTGTGAAATGGCACATCCTTATGAATTTTTTGCACGTCAGGGAGTCCATGACATGCTGGAGCACGGAGGACCAAAGATTCTGCCTGTCATTCCTCAGCTCATTATACCCATAAAAAATGCCTTGAACACTCGCACCCGGCAAGTCATCTGCACCACTCTCAAAGTTCTGCAGCATTTGGTTGTTTCATCTGAAATGGTGGGTGAAGCTCTTGTCCCCTACTACCGCCAGATTCTTCCCATTCTCAACATCTTCAAGAATATAAATGTGAACTCAGGCGATGGCATTGACTACAGCCAGCAAAAACGTGAAAACATTGGTGACCTGATTCAAGAAACACTAGAAGCTTTTGAGCGCCATGGAGGAGAAGATGTGTTTATTAATATAAATTATATATCAGACAGGAGGCTCATATCTTTATGCATTAATCCTTCTTTATTAATGCCCATAGCAGAAAAAATTCAATATTCCATTTAAATGTAAGTGAAAAAAAAACAGAGAAACTGTACGGACTACAACTCCCAGCAGTCCTAGGGCCAGTAGCCACCCCCATTCTGTAGCCCCTATATAAGTACTGTCCCATCTTGCATCTTCCTCTTTCTTTCTGCTCATAGCAGCACGGATATTCAGATAAGTATAATTTTATGACATATATATATATGATATAGCCTAAGATTATCAACGGCTTTCATATTTAGTCTTTTTTCTTCATTTTAACCTTGATGTCATTGCGCTTAATGTAATGGCTTAGATGTTAGGAGGTCAAAGGTTTTTTATATTATTCCCTTTTCTGTCAGGTTTTAGCTAGTGCCATTGCGCCTAATGCGATGGTTTATTAATTTTCGGATTGCCTCCGGGCCCTGTCTGTTTTTCCCCGCTCTCACCGTTTTATCCCTTGGTGGCTTGCGCGGGCGCTACCTCACCTCACGTGTGTGCCTCACATTGCCGCGGTGTCTGCCGCCATTTTGAGGACTCCCTTCCTTCTTCTTCTTCCCCTTCGATCCAGGTCTTCGCGCGCGCGGGCCGAGGAGGGGCGTGTCCGTCGCACTGTCCCTCACGCAACCTACCAATAGGGATTCCGGAGGCGTAGTCTCGCGAGACTTCGCCTCTGGAGGATATTCACTCAGCTCTCCTGGCCAATAGGACTCCTGAGGCGTAGTCTCGCGAGACTTCGCCTCAAGGAGGAAATACACACCAGGCTCTCCTCCCACCGCAGCGTTATTCAGTGCTGACGGTGCAGGAGGTAGGAGCCTGGATTACTCAATTACGATATAATCTTATCTCAGCTAATATAACGATCAGGGATAAGGAATTTATTCCTCTCTCTTTTTTCTCTGCTGGATAGGTTCTTTAATTGATTACTGCACAGCTTAGTGCATTGCGTTGGGCAAGACCAGCTTGCTTAGACAACATATAGAACAGCTTATTTGCCCTCATTTTTTTTTTTTTTTATTTATAACTATATATATTAATCCAATAACAAAATGTCAGAAGAATTTTCAGTTCCCATTAAGGGAGACGAGATGACGCTTGATACAGCGCAGTTTTTGAGAACGGCTCAGATACAGGACTTAATCACCAAGTCTGTACAAGCTGCCCTGGCTTCAGCTACCATGCCATCTGGACCGCAGCAGGTCCTGTCTCTAGCCCCTGTGCCGCCACCTCACAGCGATGAGCCACAGTTAAAGAAGGGCAAATCCTCACAAAAGAGGAAACACTGTGGCGACCCATGACTCCCCGGCAGGGGAAGTAAATAATATGCTCAAGGCAGCTCCCCACACGGACTGCCACCCCACGCATCCCTCGGACTCCTCCCAACCCCTGGGCCTCAGGGAGTCACTAAAGAGGCATAGGTCCGCTAGGCGGACAAAACCCGACTCGTTTATAATTGATTCAGATGAGGATTCATCCGCTGAGTCGGGTGGGACTGAGGTCTCAGAGTCCGAATACGATGATGAGGAGGATGCTGGGTCACTGGCGCTCGACCAAAACGCCACCCCTGAAACTCAGGGCGCAGCTATAGTAGATGCTCTGGGCGAACCACTGTTTCATCCGGATGCCATCTCCCATCCCCGTTCTGGGGATTGGTCCCCTTTACCCCATGTATCAAAATATGTGGAATTCTGGGCACGTAGGTCCCTTGAGAGGACTAATCGGAACAAACTGCGGGCAGAATGCCCTCGCCCATATATTCCTAAGAAGGTGGTCTTAACACCCGAGATAGACCCCATCCTCTCCAAATACCTGTTAAAAACAGGAAAGTTCCCCAAAAAAGGGATAGACCGCTCCTTTAAAAGTATACAGGACCGGATCCTTGATCTCCTTGGCCCGCTGACAAAGATTTTAAATCTGTCAGAGCAAGCGGCAACTTCAGACCAGACACTCGACATAACCCAACTGAGAGGATGGGCCCAAGGAGGCGTATGTCTAGTGGGCAGCGCTAACACCGCCTGTTCTATTGAGCGCAGACGCTCCATACTGATGCGCCTTGACCCACAATTAGCCCACCTGGCAGAAACGGAGCCTGGTCCAACAGCAGAAGAAATGCTGTTCGGCGAGTCCTTGGTCAAGGACATTAATAAATTTGTAGGGCTCTTTAACAGCCTCGATAAAGCCCAAACCTCGCTCAAAAAATCTGGAACGCATAGGGTTTTTCCCCGGGCCGGCAGAAGTAGGGGCCGTTCTGCCGGCCGCAATACCAGTTTCAGACCGTTCAACAGGGCAACTGCCCAACCTTATACCCAGGCTCCACCTCCATACAACACTGTGGCACAACCAGCGCCATTTTTCCCACCTCGTGGTAGATCGTGGAGAGGACGTGGAAACAGAGGATATCCCCGCTCTCGTCCATACACCGGTGAGTACTCCCATCGCTCCACTTCCTCACACACCTGTGGGGGGACGACTGATGTTTTTTACCCACGCTTGGTCTGCGATTACGGCAGATCCGTGGATACTGAACACCATAACAGGGTTCCACATAGAACTGTTGTCCTCTCCGAATCTAGGCAGGCTACCCCCCCCGATTCGATTTGCAAAACAAAACATAGCGCTAATAGACAACGAATTACGGGACCTCATTTCCAAACAAGCGGTGGACGAAGTCGACCCATCCTCCCCGGGGTTTACCAGCAACCTCTTCCTAGTCAAAAAGAAAGGGGGAGGCTACCGCCCCGTAATAAACCTTCGGGACTTGAATCAACATGTCGCATATCGACATTTCAAGATGGAGGGTATCCACTGCCTCCGAGATCTCCTTCAACCGGGAGACTGGCTAGTAAAGGTAGACCTAAAGGACGCCTACCTCACCGTTCCTATGCACCCAGGATCCCAACAGCTACTCCGTTTCAGATGGTGGGGACGCACTTGGCAATTTACATGCCTCCCGTTCGGACTGTCGTCCGCTCCGTGGTGTTTCACCAAACTTTTGAAACCGATAGTAGCGTCTCTGAGGAGCAGAGGAGTGCGTCTGATAATTTACCTGGACGACATCCTCATCATAGCATGCTCCAAAACACAAGCTTCACGCCACATGATTTGGACGATCAACTTGCTACAAAAACTAGGTTTCTTGATCAACCAAGAAAAATCGGTCCTTATCCCTGCTCAAGAAATGGAATTCCTGGGCTTCTTGGTAGACACCAACCAAGCCGTCCTCCGTTTACCCAGAGCAAAACTAGCCCTGATCCGCAAAGAGATCAGAGCAGTGCTACGCAGGAGCTATCTATCTCTACGCGTATTAGCCCGACTGGTAGGCCTGCTTGCGGCCTCCATACAAGCCATATTCCCAGCCCCTCTCCACTACAGGGCCCTCCAACGGCTCAAGATCCTTCATCTACGACAGGGTCTCAGATACGCAGACGAGGTACCTCTCTCTGCGGAGGCCAGAACAGAATTGCAGTGGTGGCTGCGACATGCCGTCGAGTGGAATGGCAAAACGATCTTCAACTCATGCCCAGACGTCATATTAGAATCAGACGCGAGCCGGCGGGGCTGGGGCGCTCGCTTAGGCGAGACCTCGACGGGGGGGACCTGGTCCAACAGGGAGTCCCTCCTACACATCAATGCACTGGAACTCCTAGCGGCCTTGTTCGCCATCCAGAGTTTTCTCACAGAAAGATCCAACTGCTGCGTATTATTACGCATGGACAATATTGCAGCGGTGCAATACATCAACCGATTAGGGGGCACCAGATCCAAAATTCTAGCGGATATTGCCAAAGACTTTTGGCACTTCTGCCTGTCCCGCAATATCATCCCTATGGCAGAATACATCCCGGGTTCTTCCAACACTATAGCAGATTGGAATTCCCGTTACCTTACCGACTCCAGCGACTGGCGTCTGGACCGCTCAGTCTTCATACAACTGAACCAACTTTGGGGCCCCTTAGGCATAGATCTTTTCGCCTCTCGCCTCAATCATCAGCTGCCTCGATTCTTCAGCTGGAGACCGGACCCGAGGGCCTCAGCAGTGGACGCTTTCCGTCACTCCTGGACGGGGGAGACGCATTACGCGTTTCCCCCATTCGCGATGATCCCCAGAGCGTTGCTACATATAGCAAACCAGAAGGCGACGGTTGTGCTGATCACTCCTTGGTGGCCGACACAGCCGTGGTTTCCCCTCCTGCTAGAGATGGTCATAGACCATCCCAGGCTCTTGCCTCACTTTCCACACATCCTCTCCCATCCGACCAAGGGCATTCACCCTCTGGTAGCGGACGGCACGCTGACTCTCCTGGCATGGTTGGTCTCGGGGTGCCAGACCCAGACAGCGACCTTTCTAAGTCAGCTAGAAACCTCCTCGCCCTGGCCTGGGCCCCCGGGACTCGATCGGCATATTGATTAGCCTGGGGACTCTGGGTGCGTTGGTGTGATCAACGACAGGTTGATCCCGTACAAGCCCCTGTAACTGTCATAGTCAATTACCTGGCGGATTCCTTCGAATCTGGTAAAGCATACAGCTCCATAAATGTATACAGATCAGCCATTTCGGCTTACCACTACCCGGTAGACTCTCTACCGGTCGGCAAACACCCCTTGATATGTAGACTGATGCGGGGCATCAAATTCAAGCGACCCCCACGCCCTAAATACCAATCCACCTGGGATGTCTCCAAGGTTCTCGACTTGTTCTCTAGATGGGGTGACAACGAGGCGTTGCCTCTCAGGCTTCTGTCTTATAAACTAACAGTCCTTCTGTGTCTGGTTTCGATCAAACGAGTCTCCGACGTTAGAGCGTTGGACATTTCCAGGCGTCAGTTTTCGCCGCAAGGGGTTAAATTCTCGGTGGTCCGTAGGACCAAGACTAACCTTCAGTCGGTATTTTACCCTTACTTCCCGGCGCACCCGCGACTCTGTGTGGTTAAATGCCTGCAGGCCTACGAAGCATATACTGCTGCCATACGCTCTCCTGTTTTCTCACAGCTTCTACTGTCATATGTCAAACCTCACCATCCGGTCACCTCCGCCACTCTAGCGCGTTGGGTTAGATCAGTCATGGAGATGGCGGGCATAGACATAGCCCTGTTTGGAGCACATTCTTCCAGGGGAGCTATGGCTACCAAGGTGGTTTCGGCGGGGGGTTCTCTGGCAGACCTCCTTTTGGCGGCCGACTGGTCGTCTGAGACCACCTTCCGTCAATTCTACTTTAGACCGGAGGACCATATCTCCATGTCCGTCTTATGATTGGTTTTGTTACACATATACATAGGATTTGTATATACATATATATTGCCTTTAGTCATAGTAATGTACACAACGTTAAAGCTTTGAACTTGCATAAAGATATGAGCCTCCTGTCTGATATATAATTCGAGATTTTCCTAGCTTGTGACGGAAAATATTAATTATATGAAGACAGGAGGCGAGTATCTTCCCTCCCTACCCAACCCTGTCACGGTTCTAATTTCTCTTCCAGGTTATTGACCATTATCACAATCCATGTGTGCTGACGACCTGTCGGTCGTGAAGAGTTTTCCTGGGATCGGATGACCTGTTAACCAAAAACGTTTCGCTGGTTAGTCCCCGTTGGGACGTGTTACAATTTACCCCAGTTGTCTCCTGAGACTGAGATGTCGGACCGGCTGGCCGAAGAATCCGGTGATTAGACGACCGTTCAAGGGATGTTCCTGGTTCCTGTTGGTTTAGGATTCGCATAAAGAAGAGGAAGATGCAAGATGGGACAGTACTTATATAGGGGCTACAGAATGGGAGTGGCTACTGGCCCTAGGACTGCTGGGAGTTGTAGTCCGTACAGTTTCTCTGTTTTTTTTTCACTTACATTTAAATGGAATATTGAATTTTTTCTGCTATGGGCATTAATAAAGAAGGATTAATGCATAAAGATACTCGCCTCCTGTCTTCATATAATTAATATTTTCCGTCACAAGCTAGGAAAATCTCGAAATATATGGTGCCTGCCTACGAATCTTGTCTGCTGAACTAAATAAAATAGGATTATTGATTGAAAAAAAAAAAAAAGAAGCACTAAGTTCAACGGACAGCTTGGAGCCTTGGACCAATGGTAAAGTACCATTGGCCCCAACTGTCTAATAAAAATCCTGCAGTGGAGTCTGTCCTCTCACTGTGTCATAGAAGGGGGCATGTATCTAAAATACACATACTACTTTTCAGCCCATCCCTCTTAACTATATATGTATAAGATTTATCCATAATCTCATGTTTTTCTCACACAGTTAAAAGGGGGAATGAGAATCTTCTGCTCCTGAAAGGCACTGTTTTAATCAAGCTAAATCATATTATTATGTTATAATATAATAATGTATTATTTATCTATTTACTGTGAAAATACTGGTTTGAAGTTATAACTACAAATTTCAGTAATTTATCTGTTAAGCCACCTGCTTGAGTACAGTTTTTGAAAATATAGTAAATTAACTTAAACATAATATTTAATAATTATTTGTATATTACTTACTTATGGTAATTAACCCCTTGCCACCAAGGCCAATTCTGACACTTCTCTCTTAAGCTGCGTACCCCACACAAGTTTTTCTCGCCGTGATTCTTGTCAAACCTGCCTTGCATACACACGATAGTGAAAAAAAATGCTTGAGCAAAGAGTGGTGTTGTACAACACGTATGACGGCACTATAAAGGGGTAGTTCCATTCGATTGGCGACACCCTTTGGGCTGATTATGCAAATTTCGCTTCTCACAACCTGCTTCTGAGCATGCACGTTTTTTCCCCTGTCATTAAAGACTACACACGACCGTTTTTCACCACGTGAAAAACGACGAGAAAAAATAGAGCATGTTCTAAATTTTTAATGCCCATTTTTCACGAGAAAAATGCTCTGGCGCCTACACAAGGTCGTTTTTAATGACCAATTTATAAAATGGAATTTTTCTCGTCATGAAAAACGGTTGTGTGTATGCGGCATTACATGTAAAAATCATATTTTTTTTGGGTAGAAAATTACTCAGAACCCCCAAACATTATATATATTATTTTAGCAGACACCCTAGGGAATAAAATGATGGTTGTTACAACATTTTATGTTACACAGTATTTGTGCAGCAATTTTTCAAACACTTTTTTGTAAAGAAACAGTTTCATAAATAAAAAAAAAACGAAAGTTAGCCTGATTTTTTGTATACTATGAAATATGATGTTACGCCGAGTAAATAGATACCTAACATGTCATGCTTTAAAATTGCGAACACTTGTGGAATGGTTTCAAACTTCAGTGCTTAAAAATCTCCATAGGCGACGCTTTAATATTTTTTTACATGTTTAGAGTTACAGAGGAGGTCTAGTACTAGAATTATTGCTCTTGCGCTAATGTTTGTGGCGTATGTAACCTGTGTGTATCTGGCTCTGATACTAGCCAGTGCCTCACCAGCCACTGACCTCACCGCATGTCCCTGACCTATAGGTAGTGTAAATATCTCCTAAACGTGCACTGTTTAGGAGATATGTACATTACAAGCAGCCAGTAATATAATTCGCACATGCACTCTGAAGAAACAGCCACCCCTGCCATTTCTAAAAAGGTCCTGTGCCACGAATGGCGGCTCCCACAGAGCCGGAGCCCGCAAACCCAGAAGCAAGATGGGTGAAGATGGAAGACATTGCGGGCGCTGGAACAGCTTTGTTTTAAGGTAAGTTTCACATAATGTGCTAGTATACGATGCATACTAACATATTATGACTTTATCTTGCAGGGGGAGGGGGAACGGCCAGCGATATACAACCGCTTAAATTTAGATAAAGTTGAGACTGGTTCAAGCCCTTCGTTATTATTATTTTTTGTCTGTGTCCTGTTGGGAGATTTCCCTTTTTGCTTCATGACACAACAGGAATTTGAAGGAAATTGCTCCAAAATGAGGGAAAATCCCTTTATAGACAATTGTCACCCGAAGAGATTCTTCCTGTTGAAGATTTTCCCTCACCTCCTGTTCTGGTGACAACGGTCACTGTGCCACAAAGATGGAGTGTATATCCACAGTGGGAACACAGACAGCAATAAAAACCTAACAGAGGTTCCATATCTTCCCCACCCCATCCAAAACTGAAAAAGAGTTTGAATTAAAACTTATACAAAATGGGGATGAATGCAATACTGATTTGGGCTCTTACCTCTGGTATTTTTTTAATTAAAACTAACGATTCTTTTTAGGCTACAAAATTATCAGCTAAGCTTTATGGCTTAGGCGGGAGTTTACCGTTGTGCTTCTTGTGTCTATGTAACGCACTAATGCCATTATGGCCATTGTGTAATGATGTGATCGTAATGCTCTTGCTTTGCCACCATAGTGAATGTATCTCTTTGGGCTGTTAATGTGTGCTCATGGCAAAGATCCTGTAAGTTTTCTCAGCCACAGAAGAAACAGTGGATATGCCCCATGTCTCCCTTAAAAAAGAGCATATTAGCATCAAGAAGCAGCTTCTCACCTGAAAGCATGATACTACTTCAGGCCCCATCATAAACAATTCTTGACCCTGCAGCAGCTATATTTGAGTCAACTGTATGCTAATAACCATCAACCTACCTCAGATTGTTATTTACCTGGGAAAGGTTTCAATGGGAAACTTCATATAATCTACAGCAAGGGGGATATATGGTGGCCATTCAGATTAGGACTGATATTCAATTATTTGTAAAATAAGTGGTAACACAATACATTTAGACGAGGGGGTGGTTAGGTTTGCAGCTATATCTTTGTATTGTAAATTTACAGACACATTGGTTGCCACTACTTTTTTCCAAAGGCAGAATACTTTTACTGACAAAAGAAAATGACAACATACACTATCTCCAATATTCAAATTACTCTACATTCACAATTGCATTAAGAAGGCCCTATTTAACCCGAAATTAAGTGTACCCCCTGGATCCAATGTTTACCCACCCTTTGAATTCAAGGTTCTGGCACCCCCAGAATCCACAGTTCCACTATTCCCTGAATCCTCACTATTAGAGCCAAACAGAACCACACTTTTCACACTCCCTGGATTCACCTCCTTGATCCATGGTTCTAGCACCACTGGATTCACAATTCTCACATTCTGGATCTACAGTTCCATCACCCCCTGGATCTATGATTCTAGCTCTCCATAGATGCACAGCTTAAGTACCATTTGAATACACAGTTCTAATATCCTATTATCCTTTAATCCTTGTAAAAAGTGAGGCTTGGTTCAATAAGGAATTTGCAACACATTTCTGGGGGGTGTAAATAATTGGAATGTGTAATTATTGTGCCGCATCGTTGAGACAATTCTGTGAATAAATTTGTCTGTAAGTTCCTCTAAGTTTTTTTGATACATTTCCATTATTCTCCCAACTTCTGCCAAATAGCCTCTTTGGCAGTAAAAATTCAGCACTTCACAATTGCTTGTGACAATTGCAACAGATTCATATACACCTTGACATATGTTGCAAGTTCCGCCATTTGTCACAATTTAGAAATATTTCTAAAGGGTATCTATGAGATGCTTTACGAATACCAAGGATTGTTTCTAGTAGTATTTCAGTGCATGCATGTTTTTTTTCCTTTACGTAGCCCCCTGCTTCTCTCCATATCTCCTTTAAAAAAAATACACTGCAACAATAAGCCATGCTCTAAAATAATAAAACTAATTCAATTCTCCTGAACACAAAACGTTTAATCACTCAGTGTAGAAATATTACTGAACAAACTTCCTGATAACTGTTGATATCACAGTTCTACTGAGAACACCTTTCTGTAAGTCTTACCAGTGCTTTGGCATCTTGTAGTGTTTTGCTTTCTTGCATGACCCTGTGATAGAATTTTGGCAGAAAGTTTTTTTCACTATGAATGTTTCCTTTCACGTCTGTTTTAGCTGGCAGCAAATCTCACTGCTTCCCAGGAGATGCTCCTGCTGGAATCTATGGCATTCTAATGTAGGGTCACTCCACTCAGGAAGAATGAAATGCTGAGCACTTTCAGTTACTTTACAAGTTGCACATAAATTACAGAATCATATTCATTTGTTTCTAAAGCAAATGAAAGATAACACAAAAAGTGAGAGATTTTACTGGATTTTGCATGTCTTATTGTTTACTGTCTTCAACTTTCTACTAAAGAAAATGTCTCATGAACATAATTTGATAGTTTGATAATAGCTTGAGAATTCAACATCCTGATTAACCTATATCTCAGTAGCTAGCATCTACAGACCTCCAACCATTTGAGCACTGGGGGCTAGATTCACGTAGAATGGCGCAACTTTGTGTGGGCGTAACGTATCCTATTTACGTTACGCCTGCGCAACTTTTACAGGCAAGTGCCGTATTCTTAAAAGAAAGTTGCGGCGGCGTAGCGTAAATAGGCCGGCGTAAGCCCGCCTAATTCAAATAGTGAAGAGGTGGGCGTGTGTTATGTAAATTAGGCTTGACCCGACGTGATTGACGTTTTTCCCGAACGGCGCATACGCCGTCCGTGGAATTTCCTAGTGTGCATTGCTCCAAAATACGCCGCAAGGACGTCATTGGTTTCGACATGAACGTAAATGACGCCCAGCCCCATTCACGGACGAATTATGCAAACAACGTAAAAAATTCAAAATTTGACGCGGGAACGACGGCCATACTTAACATTGGTATGCCGCACTTACGCCACCATATAGCAGGGGTAACTATACGCCAGGAAAAGCCTAACGTAAACGGCGTAAATGTACTGCGTCACCCGGGCGTACGTTCGTGAATTCGCGTATATTGCTGATTTACATATTTTGACGCGTAAATCAGCATACACGCCCCTAGCAGTCAGCGGAAAAATGCAGTTACGATCCGATGGCGTAAGAGACTTACGCCTGTCGGATCTAATAGATATCTATGCGTAACTGATTCTATGAATCAGGCGCATAGATACGACCGGCCGGACTCAGAGATACGACGATGTATCTGGAGATACGCCGTCGTATCTCCACTGAGAATCTGGCCCTATATGTAGTCCATGGCTGACATACAGTCAGGAGGAGCAAAGTTGAGAGTTTTAATTTTGTTTGTAATAAGCTCACCATTGTCCATAACCTTTTGGTCCCCCATTCCCTTAACTTACTTGTCATTACTGAAACCTGACTTCAAGAGTCTGACTTTGCCTCTTTCACTGTCCTCTCCCCATGGAGACCTCCACTGGACTCACTCACCCAGTGGATGGAAAAAAGGTGGAGTTGGTTTGCTTCTATCCTCACAATGCACCCTCCAAGATCTTCATACATCTTCCTCTCTATCCCTCTCTTCTTTTGAGACTCGCAGTCCCTGCAACTTCACCATCATGCCTTTTCCTCATTAACTCTTCTCTACCTTTAACTGTCCACCCAGTAGCTCACTCACTGCTTAGGAGATTGTCTATCACTTCAAAAACAAAACTGGTGCGGCGACATCTACACTGTACAGATATCTATTCCACTTAACATACCATATTCAAAATCCCATTCAATACTTTCCTCTTTTGGTCTTGTTACTACAGAAGAGGTTGCTAAACTTTTCTCACAAGCCCACCTTACCACCTTTCTGCTGGACCCTGTTCCCTCGCAACTACTACGGTCACTCTTTTGCTGTATTCTATGCTTCACCCCTTATCCCTCATATTATAATCTACTAACCATCTCTGTGCTGATGACACCCAAGTCTATTTCTGGACTCACCTCTTCAGCCTCCTCTCACAATACTAACTTATTAACTGACATTTCAGTATGGATGTTACACTACTTCCTCAAACTCAATCTTTCTAAAACTGAACGCATAATAGTTTCCACAGCCTGTGCCCCTCTGCTGATTTCTCCATCAAGATCAATAATACAACTTTCAGTCCCTCTGCTCATGTCAGAGTGCTAGGTGTAATCCTGGACTCTGACCTGTCCTTTCAGCCCCAAATCCAATTACTGTCGAAATCTCATAGACTTCAGCTACATCACCAATCTTGTCTCAATATATCACCAAAACGAATCTCCTAGTTCCTCCTGCTCCCTAGCCAGTGGCGTAGCATAGTGGGGGCAACTGGTGTGGTCACCCCTGATGCGAAATTTAGAGGGGCACAGACCATACTGAAGCCATACATCCCCACCTGTTGTCAACACAGACCCCATCCAGACATGTCGGGCCTCTCCCCGACACATTGCAGCAATAGAATCGGTGCTGCTGCTGTAAGTAGCCATTCTTGTTAGATGCTACCCATGGGATAAGAGGCACCACTTTGGCAGATGATGAGTTCTTCAGAACTACTGGAGCAAACCAACGTTTTCAGAGGGTGGACCCACCTCTCTCCCCTTTCTCTCTCTCCCCCTTCTCTCTCTCACCCCCTCTCCCTCTCTTACCCCTTCTCTCTCACCCCCTCTCTCTTACTCCCTCATTCTCTCACCCCCTCTCTCTTACCCCCTCTCTCTTTCTCTCCTAGACACCCCCCTCTCTCTTACCCTCCTCTATCGCTCACCCCCTCTATCTCTTTCTCTCTCACCCCCTCTCTCTCTTACCCCCTTACTCCCCCTTTCTTTCTCACCCCAATCTCTCTCTTACCCCTCTTGCTCTCTTATCCCCTCTCTCTCTCTCTCTTACTCCCCTCTCTCAACCCCCTCATCCCCCCTCTCTGTCTCACACCCTCCCCTTTACCCCCCTCTCTCTCATCTCCCTCTCTCACCCCTCTTTCTCACCCTCCTCTCTCTCTCTCTCTCTCTCTTACACCCTCACTCTTACAACTCCTTTCTCTACTTTCTCTTTCTCTCTCACCCCTGTCTTTTTCTATTTGTTGAGAGTGTGGGGGTTGCATAGAGGTGGAAGCGGTGAAGAGTGTGGTTAGGGGGAATTTGTGCAGAGGTGAGAGCTGTAAAAAGTGGGGGGGGGGGGGGGAATTTGTGAAGAGTGTGGGGGGGAGAATTGTGGAGAGTGTGGGGGGGATTTGTGAAGAGGTGAGAACTGTAAAGAAGTGTGTGTAGGGGGAGATTTTTGAAGAGCTGAGAGCTGGGGGGGGGATGCGTGAAAATTAGTGAGGGCAATCGGCATAATAATAAAGAGTTTCCTCCTGTAACAGGTTTTTATTGTCATTCTTTCCGGCCAGCCTATAACCCTTACTTATTATCGGCTGGTCGCTCTGCTGTAAATAAGTTAGGGTTAGGGGTGCAAATTACTTGCCTTGCCCTGGGTGTTCACAACCCACGCTATGCCACTGTTTCTAGCCTCCTGTCTCCTTCTTCCAGATGCTACCCATGGGATAAGAGGTACCACTTTGGCAGATGAGCACAAAGCAAGGTCCATAAAGACATGGATAAGCGAGCTTGGGGTGGAGAAACTTGACTGGCCTGCACAGAGTCCTGACCTCAACCCAATAGAACCCCTTTGGGATGAATTAGTGCAGAGACTGCAAGCCAGGCCTTCTCGTCCACATCAGTGCCTGACCTAAAAAATGCGCTTCTGGAAGAATGGTCAAACATTCCAATAGACACACTCCTAAACCTTGTGGACAGCCTTTCCATAAGAGTTGAAGCTGTTATAGCTGCAAAGAGTGGACCAACTCAATATGGAACCCTACAGACTAAAGTTTGTTTAAATGTAAAGGCAGTGGTCAAACATTCCCATAGACACACTCCTAAACCTTGTGGACAGCTTAATATTGAACCCTATGGACTAAGACTGGGATGGCATTAAAGTTCATGTGTGTGTAAAGGCATATGTCCCAATACTTTTGGTAATATAGTGAAGTTTGCTTTGTCAATGATTGGCCACTGTCTCACACTATACGGCTGGTAACAAATTCTGTGAATAACCTAAACCAAAATTAGATTTTGTGGTTATCTTTATTCATGAAACACATAAGAGGTATTTTTTTTAGATAGTTTGTATCAAATTTCTTAAATGGCTGATGCAAACAAATGCTTCAATGGATCACAAAAAAAACTCTTACTAATCTTGATTTGCAGTAATCTAACATTTGTGCTGCTTTTATGTTAACTACAGTTATGTTGGCCAGGGCTAAAATGTATACTCCTGTCAAAATAGAAAACAAAACCTTAAAATACATATAAGGAACACACCCTACCTGCACAGTATCTCTGTTTTTATGTATTCAAGAATGAAGTGAATAGTCACCGTCATCCCCTTTTGTTAGTAATCTGGCAATCTGTGATTCATTGTTTGTGATGTATGACAACTCTTCCCAAACACACTTACTAAAAATTCTCTAGCGAGCCTTCCCTTACTGAAAACCTTATGTAAAAATGTCATCGCTAAGACATTTTACAGCCATGAA
The DNA here is from genome assembly GCF_905171775.1 of Rana temporaria. Classification (NCBI taxonomy): domain Eukaryota; kingdom Metazoa; phylum Chordata; class Amphibia; order Anura; family Ranidae; genus Rana; species Rana temporaria. Next base: position 337,355,274 of record NC_053493.1, on the reverse strand, counting down.
TCAGATTCACTTTGGCAGGGGAAGTTTTTTTCAATCAGAAAGGTGTTTATCCGCTTAAGGACCAGTGCACGACGATATATGTCATTACAAAGGCACGGCTGGGAAGATGGACGTACCTGTACGTCCCCTTTAAAATGCAGCATTGTGGGCGCACGTGCCTGCCGCGAGCTCTGTGAGGGTGACTTGATGTCCGCGGGGATACCCGCGATCGTCTCACGTAGAGGAAGAACGGGGTAATGCTGATGTAAACAAGCATTCTTTCTAGTGACAGGATACTGATCACAGCTCCCTGTAATTGGGAGCGGTGATCAGTGTCATGTCACACATAGCCCATCCCCCCTACAGTTAGAAGCACTCCCTAGGACACACTTAACCCCTTCAGCGCCCCCTACTGGTTAACCCCTTCACTGCCAGTATAATTTTAAGCACTGATCGCTGTATCAATGACAATGGTCCCAAAATGGCGTCAAAAGTGTCTGATGTGTCTGCCATATTGTCGCAGCCACGATAAAAATCGCTGATTGCCGCCATTACTAGTAAAAAAATATATATTAATAAAAATGCCATATAACTATCCCCTATTTTGTAGACCCTATGGGCCAGATCCACAAAGAAGTTACGCTGGCGTATCTTTTGATACGCCGCATAACTTCTAGTTTGCTGCGGCGTATCTTTGTTTTGTATCCACAAAACAAGATACGCCTGAAGCTGGGCTAGATCCGACTGGCGTACGTCTTAGTACGCCGTCGGATCTAAGGTGCATATTTACGCTGGCCGCTAGGTGGTGTTTCCATCGATTTCCGCGTCGAGTATGCACATGAGCTAGATACGGCGATCCACGAACGTACGTCCGGCCGGCGCATTTTTTTTCGTAGTTTCCGTAAGGCTTTTTTCGGCATATAGTTACCCCTGCTATATGAGGCGTATCCCATGTTAAGTATGGACGTCGTTCCCACGTCGAATTTTGAAAATTTTACGTCGTTTGCGTAAGTCATTCGCGAATAGGGCTTTGTGTAGAATGACGTTCACGTCGTAAGCATTGGCTTGTTGCGGGTTAATTTCGAGCATGCGCACTGGGATACCCCCACATAAAAAAAACGTCATTTACGTTGGCTCAAGTAAAATTAACATAAAACACGCCCACATCTTTATCATTTAAATTCCCCGCCCTTACGCCGGCAGATTTACGCTACGCCGCCGTAACTTTAGAGGCAAGTGCTTTGTGAATATAGCACTTGCCTCTCAAAGTTGTGGCGGCGTAGGGTTACTACGATACGCTACGCCTGCCGAAAATTACGATCCGCTACGTGGATCTGGCCCTATAACTTTTGCGCAAACCAATCAATAAACGATTATTGAGATTTTTTTACCATAAATATGTAGAAGAATATGTATCTGCCTAAATTGAGGAAAAAAAACGTTTTTTATATATTTTTGGGGGATATTTATAATAGCAAAAAGTAAAAAATATAGCTTTTTTTTCAAAATTGTCGCTCTATTTTGTTTATTGCGCAAAGGGAGGTAAATTTTGTTTCGGAGCCACATCGCACGACCGCACAATTGTCAGTTAAAGCGACATAGTGCTGAATCGCAAAAAGTGCTCTGGTCTTTGGCCAGCCAAATGGTCCGGGGCTTAAGTGGTTATTGCAAGTATTAAAAAAAAAGTACAATACATCTCCGGGGAAAACAATGTGCAAATATATAAATTAGAGCACATCATTTATTTTCTAATTAGGTTCCTTTAAGCTAGTGCATTGTTGATTCACTTACCTTTTCCTTCGATTTCCCTTCTAAAAAATGTTTCTTTGTCTGAATTTCTTACTTCCTGTTTCTCCTCAGTAAGCTTGCCCCCATCATCCGAGCGGTGAATCAGCCAGAACAGCTTACTGAACAGATTACTGAGGAGGAAAAGCAAGTGAGAAATTCAGACAAAGAATTTTTTTTTAGAAGAGAAATGGAAGGAAAAGGTAAGTGAACCAACAATGCACTAGCATAAAGGAACCTTTTTAGAAAATAAAAAATTAACCTTTACAGCCCCTTTAAGCTTGACTGACTAGAAAAGTCTATTGGCAACTAAGTTTAATGCCGCGTACACACGATCGGTTAAACCGATGAGAATGGTCTGATGGACCGTTTTCACCGGTCCAAACCGATCGTGTGTGGGCGCCATCGGTTATTTAACCATGGTTAAAAAAAAGCCAACTTGTTTTTAATTTAACCGATGGATTCCTAACCAATGGGAAAAAAACGATCGTTAGTAGGCACAGCCATCGGTTAAAAATCCACGCATGCTCAGAATCAAGTCGACGCATGCTTGGAAGCATTGAACTTCATTTTTTTCCAGCACGTCGTTGTGTTTTACGTCACTGAGTTCTGACACGATCGTTTTTTTAACTGATGGTGTGTAGGCGATACGGACCATCAGTCAGCTTCATAGGTTAACCGATGAAAGCGGTCCATCGGTCAGTTCTCATCGGATGGACCGATCGTGTGTACGCGGCAAAAGGGGCTGAGACCTGGGGTGTCTAACCATGTGCCCCATATTTTTTCAGATATGTCAGGACAACCCATATGTTGATAAATATATTTTCTAGGCAAAGTGTATCACTCATGTAAGCTATCCAGTGGACTAGGATTAATCTTCGTCCCTGAAACAATGCCCTCGCTATAGCTTCTTTGGAGCATTTCTGCAATTGCTGACTATCTAGGATGATCAAGTGAAAGTTTGAATATGATTGGTGATAAAGGAGGCAGAGAAAAAAAGAAGAAACATCGACTTAGTACGTTAGACTTAGTACGTTACCTGGATGATGTCCAGATTCTAGTAGTTGATAACACAAAACACAGATGAAGGTAGCACAGCTGTAGTAATGCTAAATAGCATTAGGCGCACATGGTATGGTTTTACTCGTTGCCTGAAATAGCCCTTTTTAGCTTCACAGGATTTTTACAGTGGGCCCTAATCCAACATAGAAAATAGTTTGCATTGTGCAGCAAGCTGAATTTGTGAATGGGCACCTTTACATGCTACTGCACCAAAAAGATCTTATTCTAGAGTGGAGTTAGTTCATTACTTTGTATGGTGTGCAAACATTGGAACAGATTTGCGCATGCATGATCAGTAGTAATATAATGGAAAATATGTCAAAAATTAGTTTATACTTTACATACAAAGAATAGAAAATGAACACAAGTTCTTAAATTTGTGTATATATATTGGATACAAAAAAGGTAAATGATATTTATCAAAAGATCTCATATGCTTTGGGACCATAAATAGTATCCATGATGCTTATATAACAATATTGAAAATTCCCACAGCACTGCCTAATGCAGATTTAAGTCTACTCATTAATTAAACTGTGTCTCGGGTTTCCATAGCACTTCCACCCTCACAGTAAATATTAGCTTTTCAAGACATGTATTACTCAAGCACAGTTTACTACTAGACAGTCATAACTGTCCATCCTTTTTCCAGCAGACAACTGTTTTGTAGTCTGCTTCTCTAATCATTTACATAGGTAAAGAGAAGAACAGATTATGCTGTCATCACTGAAAAAGTATTGTCTACTACTTCCAGATGTATTTCTTTAGAAATAAAGCATCACTGACATCATATTAGTTAGAATTGGAGTGGCTGTTATCTGAAGATATGGAAAGATGGAAGCTTTGTAGCCAGGAATAACAAAGGCTTTCCAGGCTAAAATAAATTTTAAGTGCTGCTACTGGTAAAATGAAGGCTTGGTGCTTTACTGGGGATTTTTTTCACTTCCATACATAAATATGGGGCCTCAGGGACTGTGTGTCTGAATAACACATGAAAGTATTTATGCGCCCCTTTTATGAGGTGGTCAAAGTAAAGGCCATCCAGCATGTAACTTTAGATTGGCTGAGGAAGAAAGGTTTTTCAAACCACACTGTAGAGGTAGGAATGGGTGGAATCTCATTCTACACTTTCTTGCTTATTCAAAATAATGATGTTTGCAGATGCCGACTAACTGATAGCAATGCTCATACGAATGGCTTGTATCTTGCATTACAGCTAAACTCCAGTCAAGCTACTGAATACACATTTGAATTATATTAAATTGAATTGTTTCACCTAGTAATGGGATTGAATTTTTTTTTTACCCAGTTTTGTGATCCAAACACCCCTGCCTCCAACTCCACTATACTGGCAGGCACTGCTTAGTCAGTACTACATGCCAGAATGCTGATTGGTTAATGAAGGAAAAGCAGCATACTGATGAGCCGTATTCTACTCCCTCGGCTTTCTTTTTTAATCAGCATATTTCCTATCACATGTGTGCTGCAGAAGAGCCCGATTTACTTCTAGTGTGTGAAAGGAAATATTCGTTATTCTGGACGAACCATCCTTCTTTAAGGTCTCCCAACATCATATTAACGATACACGAGAGGCAGGTTATGCATTCGTATGATGTCTGCTTTTACTGAGGAGGCATACAGTATATATGGACTACAGGCCAAAAGATAAGGGAGGGGCTGTTTTATGGTTACATGACTACGGAGGAAAACAGGTTTTGTTTATCAATTAACAGAAGATGGACACCTTGTCATAACGTGTTGCCTGAGGTTTAAAACTGGATTCCCGGCATAACCAACAACAAACATTGGGGGGGGGGGGTGTTTTACAAACATTCCTACATACCATACAGATACATATAGATTAAATATAAGAGGGAATATACAGATTTAAGCCAGGTAAATACATTTCAGATTCATTTAATTCAATTCATTTATATTATTACAATCATTTCAGTGTGGATCTTCCTCAAGCAGTCTGAGTATTCCTGTACAGGGGACTGTAAGAAATTGATATCAAGACATGATGTCACTGGGCCATCCATTTCTTCTTTAGGGGTAAGTCTAAGATGGTCTGGGCTCACAGCAAGTGAGTGGGTTGAATGACTCTGGACATCATTCCATCCAGAACACTGGCAGCATCTAGTGGTGGTGAGGAAGTACTGTGAGGGACAGCTCTGAAGTTTTTGTTTTTTTATTTGTTTTAAATGTGGATATGGGGTTTAAACTAAATTTTTTGAAATAACAAACATTTCATACTTACCTCCACTGTGCAGTTCGTTTAGCACAGAGTGCCCCCGATCGTCCTCTTCTGGGGTCACACGGCGGCTCTCGCGGCTCCTCCCTGCAAGAGCTAACCCCCTCTGGGAAGCTCTCTCCCGAGCGTGTTAACTTACGGGCACGCTTCCGTGTCATACAACCGGTGTCCATAGCTGCCGATTGTATGACTTAGCCCAGCCCCCTGGTGGCCGCGTCATTGGATTTGATTGACAGCAGCGCGAGCCAATGGCTGCGCTGCTATCAATCTATCCAATGGAGAGCCGGTCAGCCATGGGGAGAACGACGCGGGATCGCACCCTCGGAGTTTCGGGGCTTAGGTAAGTAAAACAGGGGCTCGGGAGGGGGGGCTCACACTGCAAGGTGTTTTTTCACCTTAATGCATAGGATGCATTAAGATGAAAAAACACAAAGGTTTACAACCCCTTTAAATGCAACTGCAAGCATTAGGTGCCTGAGAGGTAAACACCGCTTGGTGACTTGTACCTACAGAGAAGCTTAGAATAAAGTTTACATTTAGGTACAAGGAATATCTCCTAAACATGCACCATTTAGGAGATATTCACTATTTCTGCAGCCAGTGACACCTGTCATGGTCTTACCTCTTGCTGGCTTCTTTCATCTGACATGTGCTGGCGGCCATGTTGGTTTCTGGGCTTCTTATAACTTACCACACCCTGCGGCTCCTCCTTCCCACTGGGAGGAGCTGGATGCCTTGCATATATATAGGAGGTCTGTTGCTTCATTTCCCTGCTTGGTCCTCTTGTATTCACATGCTCCTGAGATTGTGCTGCTGCTTTTGGTTACCGACCCGGCTTCCACGGACTACCCTTCTGGCTCCTGCCTTGCTCCGAGACTTCCACGCGCGCTTCCCCCAGAAACCGTTTTTTGCGCCGCGGAGGAGGGGCCCTTGAGGGGGAGGTACTGTCATGGTCTTACCTCTTGCTGGCTTCTTTCATCTGACATGTGCTGGCGGCCATGTTGGTTTTTGGGCTTCTTATAACTTACCACACCCTGCGGCTCCTCCTTCCCACTGGGAGGAGCTGGATGCCTTGCATATATATAGGAGGTCTGTTGCTTCATTTCCCTGCTTGGTCCTCTTGTATTCACATGCTCCTGAGATTGTGCTGCTGCTTTTGGTTACCGACCCGGCTTCCACGGACTACCCTTCTGGCTCCTGATTCCTGGCTTCGTTCGGACTACCCTTCTGGCTCCTGATCCCTGGCTTCGTTCGGACTATCCTTCTGGCTCCTGATCCCTGGCTCCGGTGGAAGACTCTGCACTGCTTGATCATCCGTTTGGACTTTTACCTTGCTGTTTGGTTTTCAATAAAGCCTTCCTATTTCATTTATCTATTGTTGTACGTCTGATTCATGCTTCCGTGACACACCACCAGCACATGCACATTGCGCTCTAAACCGGCCCGGATTTACTCCCTTTGCCGCCCCAAGGCCGAATCCTTCAATGCAGCCCCCGACAGAAAAAAAGAAAGTCCCCCAACCCATGCCCATCATTGCCGCCTCACCATCATTTCTGCCTTACTGTGCCCTCATTGCAGCCCCCCTCACCATCATTACTGCCCCCTCACCATCATTGCAGCCCCCTTCACCATCATTGTAGGCCTTATTGTGCCAAACAATATAGCCTCACCAGTCAGTGTGTGCATTACGCACATGGGGCATCTCCTGCTCCTGCTGTGTCACGGAGCTTACTGTGAAAAGTTTGGGCGCGCTGTGATAAAAGTCCCGCCCTCCTCCTAGACCAGTTTGTGTGATAGACAGAACACTGCCTCTATCACACAAGTTGGTCTAGGAGGTGGGTGGGACTTTTATCACATCGCGCCCAAACTTTTCACAGTGAGCTCCGTGACATAGCAGTCTCCCGCTGTGTGTTACAACCATCACCGCCCCTGAACCCACTGCCGCTTCAGGGCCTGGCCTCAGTGGCCATGTCGGGAATCTGGCTCTGGCTCTAAAGGGACTGCATACTGAGTATACCCTTTAGTGCACTGTGCGGCGAAAAAAGTTTTTGGATAGATAATTAGAACTTTTTCTTTGTTGCTGTCTGTAACTCCACTTCATTTTTTTTCCACACCTTGTGTTTTTTTTTTTTTTACTGTCTTTGTCTACACTGAGGAGATTCCCCATCATGTCTTGTCCCCATGACAAACAATCTCTGAAACAGAAAGTTAGGGGGAATCTCCCCAGTGAGCACAGAAAATCTGACAAAGATTCTCACCATTCCTCTCTAGCCAAAACTAAAAATGGGCTTGGATATTCACATACACTTCTATTCTGAATACAATTATATAATAGCTATGCAAACCAATTTGTAAAATAATTTTAAATATTGTCTCTCCCTTTCATTTTGAAGACATCTATGATGTCGATGTCAGTTCCTTAACCACCTTTTGCAAATGACCCACTTCCACTCTCCTAGCACTGAACACATAGCCTAAAGTTAAACAACTATCACTTTTTATGAAATATGGGGTAATTTCAGAAACATAGGGCCAGATTCACAGAAGAGATACGACGGCGTATCTCCTGATACGTCGTCGTATCTCTGAGATACGATTGTCGTATCTATGCGACTGATTCATAGAATCAGTTACACATAGATAGCCCTAAGATCCGACAGGTGTAACTTGTGTTACACCGTCGGATCTTAGGCTGCAATTCTAGGCCGGCCGCTAGGTAGAATATGCAAATGACTAGTTACGGCGATTCACGAACGTCCGCGACGCCCGTCGATCTAAATTTACATTGTTTCCGTAGCGATACGCGTCGTAAAGATAAAGCTAAGCCCTAGGTGGTCTAGCCAATGTTAAGTATGGCCGTCGTTCCCGCATCGAAATGTAAAATGTCACGTCGTTTGCGTAAGTCGTCCGTGAATGGTGCTGGACGCCATTTACGTTAACGTCAAACCAATGACGTCCTTGCGACGTCATTTAGCGCAATGCACGTCGGGTAATTTGACGGACGGATGAACGGGAACGCGCCTAATTTAAATGGTGCCCGCCCCATTTGAATTAGGCAGGCTTTACGTTACACCGCCGCAAGTTTACAGGTAAGTGCTTTGTGAATCAGGCACTTACGCTGTAAACCAGCAGCAGTGTAACGTAAATGGGATACGTTACGCCGCCAATGCGTAAAGTAAATCTACCTGAATCTGGCCCATAAATTCTTGATGAAAAGCTTCCTCAAGTCAACCCTATTGTGTCTATTTTAGAAGGATGGCTTCATCAGCAAGACTTGCTGCACTGAAAGCTTCACTTTTAAAATCCTTACAATATCTACTAAGATTTGCAAGGAATCTAAAAAAGAAATATTTCACAGAACACTGGAATGGAGTATGTTTGAAGGTAAATCTGGAAACTCCCACTTTGTACTCCGTTTAAAACATGTATGGAGTTCCAGGAAGAAAACTCATGACCAATAATGTCAAGAAGTATGGTTGACATTTTATTTAGCCAGTATGGATTTTAGTTTAAAGCTATCTGTCCAATAAAACAAAACATTCACTGTGACAATCAATCATTGTGCATAAATCACATTTTATTTTAGCAGAGATGGTTTTGTGCCAATCCTGGGTTTAGGTTATTGCTGTAACCATGAATCAGTCTCTAAATCACTCCATGTGCCCCAGCAATGATCACCATATGATGTATGTGTGATTAAAAAGTGCAGCAGGAACCACTTACAATAATATTTATTTTTATTTTTATACATGCCAATCTCATGGGTTGCCCCTCTGCTGGATTTCATTTATACAAAAATTATTTCTTGTTTTATAGCAGTAGTCAAACAGAACAGATTCCGCAAAGTACACTAATGGGGTGTAGTGGTGGTAGTTCTGTGTGCGAATACGCTGTCATTACTGTAACATCACTGAGTGATTAATGGGAAAGGCAGAGTAGTGGTAAATCTTTATGATGTGGCTGAAAGAAATGTGAGTTTATGTTCTGCAAACTGGCAGGGGCGGTTTTTGCACTGCTGCCAATAACAACAATGGAAGAAGGACAGATATTTCATATTGCATTTATTAATCCATCTTGTGAGGAGGGCCTGCTGTATCATCTAATAGGCTTGAATACAGTAATAATTGCATAATTATCATTAGAAGAGTGAGCCTGTTGCTTTTTATTAGGCTGGTAAAGTAGAAATCAGAATGTGGTATATTAAAATAAAAAATGGTAGCAGAGTAAAGAAGGAAATTACAATCAGCCCTCAAAAAAAATAATAATACACAGGGGTGCAGGAGCATCCCTACAGACCTTTATATTGGGCTAGTCAGGGCCTCACCATCCCATTCCCCCAACACTTTGCACAACTTTACTTCTGGGTGTTAGTGTGCTACCCCTGTGGTTCCACACCCTGCAAAACAGTTACCGTATTTGCCAGCGTATAAGGTGACTGGGCGTATAAGACAACCCCCTAATTTTTCAGCTAAAAAGTTGCTTTTGGGATATACTCATGTTATAAGACGACCCCCTTCCGACTAGACTGTCTAGAAGCTGAGGGGCCGGAACATCCGCTGACAGGAACAACCACAGACAGCAACAGGCTTTATTCAGCTTTTTTCAAATCTCACTGTGCCCATTGCATGCATCAATATCCATCACCACAGCAATATTATCTGTTTCTGCATCAGCTAGGTACCGTATTTTCCGGCGTATAAGATGACCTTTTATACTTAAAAATATCCCCCAAAAATCGGGGTCATCTTATACGACGGTATTATATACTGTTTGTAGATTCAGACTGCGGGCGTCCATTGTTCAAAAGTCGTGCCTCCTCCTTGTCCTGTTCCGTGATAGGTGGAACACTCAGTTTCCCAACAGAGCCTGTGTTCAGTGTTCCGCCTATCACGGATGTCCTCGGCCTCGGACGAGAGGACTTCCGTGATAGGTGGAACACTGAACACAGGCTCTGCTGAGAAACTGAGTGTTCCACCTATCACGGAACAGGACAAGGAGGAGGCACGACTTTTGAACAATGGATGCCCGCAGTCTGAATCTACAAACAGTATATAATACCGGCGTATTGTGCCATTGCATGCCTCACCTCACTGTGCCATTGCATGCCTCACCTCGCTGTGCCCATTGCATGCCTCACCTCACTGTGCCCATTGCATGCCTCACCTCACTGTGCCCAGTGCATGCCTCACTTTGCTGATCTCTATACCTTATCCTTGACATGCAGAGTCAGACTGCAGGCGTCCATTGTTCAAAAGCCGCGCCTCCTCCTCATCCTGTTTCGTGATAGGCAGAACACTCAGTTTCCCAGCAGATCCTGTATTCAGTGTTCCGCCTATTAAGGACGTCCTGAACACAGGCTCTGCTGGGAAACTGAGTGTTCCACCTATCACGGAACAGGACAAGGAGGAGGCACGACTTTTGAACAATGGATGCCCGCAGTCTGAATCTACAAACAGTATATAATACCGGCGTATAAGACGACCCCGATTTTTGGGGGATATTTTTAACTATAAGAGGTCATCTTATACGCCGGAAAACACGGTACCTAGCTGATGCAGAAACAGATACTATTGCTGTGGTGATGGATATTGATAAGAGAAAGCACTTGGATTTCATTTGCTGGTCATTTGTCAAACTTACTACAAAAACCAACAAATTACAAACTTTTATCGGAAATCGATAGGGGAGATCCTAAAAATGAATTCTGGACATTCTGGACAAGGCTAAAGGGATTGTCAAACAAAAGACATAGAGAGTTAGGAATTGTCATGGGTGACTTACTAACCAATGAAAATTTTTAGGAGGTAAAAGAGTTTTTTTTAGGATGTTTTAAGACGTATCATTCAATGAGGAAATACTTCAAAGGATACACTAATTCTTTAAAGGACATGCTTGAAAGATGCCTCTAAGCTGTATGCAGTTTTACAGAAGAGTAGAATTCTCCCAGTTAGTGTTCAGGAAATCGTATTCTGTAATCATAGTTTTTTTACCTAAATTATTCTTTGGTTTAGATACCCTGATCTGCCTTTTTTCAACTTCAAAAAGCAACGCCAGATTTATTTATTTTTTATTAAGCAGTAGAAGGCCAGAATTGAGCAGGCACAATACATCTAAAAGCTATTGGAAGGTTTACACTTAAAATTAATAAAGCGTAACCCCTACATTTTGCCAAACAGTGGCAAAATATGTCTCAATGCTTTAGTGTGGTACCACATTGTAATATCTACAAATGTTAATAAAATGTCAACACAGAGTGCACAAAAACTTTTTAAAACCACAACCCCATATTCCATATTTTAGAGACAATAGACAGACATACAGCACAGTGACTGGAGAATATATAAGCAGTTTATTTGGGTCGCAATATTGGAGGAAGAGACAAGGTGATTTTGAAATACAAATAAGAGTATTATTTTAAAGGCAACAGCCATAAATATTCTACAGAGATTCTGTACATTATGTAAGTGGTTTTACAAAACATCAATAGCCCCACGGGTGAGATTCCTCATCAACACTGACTGTGTTGGTAGTGGAATCAAGCGAATATCTTTCTTTCAACCCATGGTTGCAGGAAAGAAAATTACACCTCTTTATGCTGGGCATACTTTCTCAAAACCAGTGAGCTGAAGCTGAAATGCATTATGTTTTGCTTCTGCAAAGTGTTGGGCTACTGGTGAGGTGAGTTATAATTACTAGTACAGTACTACTAAAATGGATCTCAGGGGTATTCTGACCACCATATCTTAGTCTACACTGACATTTTAGTCGGTAGGTGATATTAGATGTGTGACAATTGCAAAATTGTCTGACAGTGAATTTCTGACCACTACTGTTTGAGTACTGTTTGACCCTTATATTACCTGTTTGACCTTTTCCATCTGGGTGTCACTTCATTTGCAGTGATATTCAAACTGGAAATACTAATCTAATGCATAAATACAAGTGGTTTTATTTCAATTGCATTTATCTAACAAAGTAAACAAGTTCACTGGTTTAACAGTGAACAAATGTTTACAAAATATGCCCAAAATCTATGTAGCATGGCCTCGTGCGCCTGTGTGCATGAGGTTAGGGTCTCTTGGAAGACCTGAAAATTACACCTAGCATTTTTTGACATCAAGGGCAGATATTTTTTTAACACTAATGTTTTCTATATGAAAATATTCAGTAATAATCATGAAATTAAGCAAAAAAATTAATGGAGACAGCAAAAATGTATATGACCCATTTCATTGGTGGTCAATTGAGTAGTATGTCCTTACATTGGTGGGCAGTAGAGAGGGGACCCTTCACTGGTATTCATGGTAAGTGGGGAAGGTATTTATTGTAAGTGGGTGGTTAGTGCAGTGCCCCCCTATACTGGTGGTCAGTAAAAGAAGAGCCCCTCACATGTGTGGTTAGTGTAGTGCCCCCCTATATTGGTGGTCAATGAGAGAAGTGCCCTCCTTACATTTGTGGTCAGTGCAATTTCTATAAAAAATTGACAGTTAATGTAGGGCTTATTTACATTTGAGCTCTGTGTAGCCCCCCTTATATTTGTGGTCAATGGGAAAAGAGCTGTTAGCATGGTTGTCAGTGTTGTGCCCCCTTATATTTGGGGTCAGTAGGAGAAGGGCCCTTACAATAGCGTTAGTGGAGATGTGCCCCTTTTGCTTTTGGTGTTGTGTTGTGTAATGCTCCATTATATTGGAGGTCAAAGGGGAAAGAGCTCTTTTCATTGACAGCTAGTGGCAGGAAGAATGCCTCTTTCATTGAAGATTAGTAGGAAAAAGTCCCCACATGGACAGATAAGATCTTTGATGTCAATGGATGCCCACCAGAGAGATAAGAGTTAGCCACTTCCCTGTTTCCACACCACTGACTCTGCATAGGTATGATGGCTCGAGAACTGCACAGACACTAATAGGTCATGCCAAGAGTCAAAATGTTACAGAACCCCCAGCAACTGAACCCTGGTTGAGAAGTCTGGCCTATAAATTACACTAGATTGTTCTGAAGATTCTTACTGCCTGGCTATCATGCTGACCCTATTGCCCTAATACAATAAGCTACTGATCCAGTATACATATACATATACATATAAGGACTTCTGACCACTCTTAATTTGCACATCTGAAGCCAGTAAGTCAGCATAGCAGAAAACATTTTGAAAAGATGATCAGCAATGACAATTCCCATAATTATAACAGTTGTTCTGATATATTACTATTCAGCAAAATATTCTTTTTTTTTTAAAATAACCAATTTTTTTATTATATTATTTCCATGAGCCAGATGAAAAAAAAATTTAATTGATAAAACTTCAAAAACAAAATTGAAAAATGGCTCACTGGAGACTTAGGGCCAGATTCTCAGTCAGCGGCGTATTTCTGCGGCGGCGTAACGTATCCGATTTACGTTACGCCTCCGCAACTTAGACGGGAAAGTGCTGTATTCTCAAAGCACTTGCTCCGTAAGTTGCGGCGGCGTAGCGTAAATCGGCCGGCGTAAGCCCGCCTAATTCAAATTTGGATCAGGGGGGCGTGTTTTATGTAAAACTACTGTGACCCAACATGATTGACGTTTTTGCGGAACGGCGCATGCGCCGTCCGTGGAATTTCCCAGTGTGCATTGCTCCAAAGTACGCCGCAAGGACGTCATTGGTTTCGACGTGAACGTAAATGACGTCCAGCCCCATTCACGGACGACTTACGCAAACGATGTAACTTTTTCAAATTTCGACGCGGGAACGACGGCCATACTTAACATTGGTACACCGCACTTATGCCTCATATAGCAGGGGCAACTATACGCCGGGGAAAGCCTAACATAAACGTTGTAACTTTACTGCGTCAGCCGCGCGTACGTTCGGGAATTCACGTATCTAGCTAATTTGCATACACGACGCGGAATTCGACGGAAGCGCCACCTAGCAGTCAAAAAAAATGCAGTTAAGATCCTACGGCGTAAGAGACTTACGCCTGTCAGATCTAATGGATATCTATGCGTAACTGATTCTAAGAATCAGGCGCATAGATACGATGGGTCGGATTAGGACTTACGACGGCGTACATGGCGCTGCGCCGTCGTAAGTCCTTTCAGAATATGGCCCTTAATATACAATCACTTATTACAAATTATTCAGACTTCATTAGCCTGAATATACTGTATATTATTGTTTGAGCTTCTACTCTTTATCTACGATGCTTTCTTTTTTTTTTGCAAATATTAGTTTAATGACATTAGCCAATATAATTTTTGTGATTTCTACAAGACAAAAGTTTGAATCATATTCAGGTCATCTTAAACACTATGTGCAACAACAGCTTATATTACCACATTAGAGTGCAACATCTCTGCTTCCAAATTAATAATAATTAATTATAGCAAAGTGTTAGTAAGTGGGAGAAAATGAGTGTCTCAAAACGATACTATTGCTTTTTGAGGTTTTATTGGTCACCTGTTTTTCATCCATAAAGAATTAATGCGAGTTATAAAAGGTTATTTCTACTTAATTCCTACAATCTCCTGAGCTCCATACATTTAAATGTGTCAATTATGTGTGACATGTGTGATCTCAAACAGTTTTCTGGGAGAAATAAATATAATCCTTTTAAAATAATATGCATTGCCGAAAAAAAACAATGCAGGCTTGTTGCCTAAAGGACACAAGTACCAAGAGAACTATGGAGGCTATCTTTTCTGATGACTTTTTGAACCGCTTCCGGACTGCCCCACGTACATTTACTGTGGCAGGGCGGCCCGGGTGCGCAAAATCACATAGCTGTACGTGATTTTGTGCACACGGGTAGGGGGCGTGTGATTAGACACAGTGGGAGCCAACCAGCGGGTTCGGCAGCCACTATGGCCACCGCGATCCACTGATTGTTCAGAATAGAACCGGAGCAGTGGTGTGCTGATGTAACAAAGCACACTGCTGCTCTGTCAGGGAGGAAAATAGAGAAATCGTGTTTCAGATAAGCTGAATAATACATTTTTGACCACTTTCTGTTTCATTGATATTAATCACGAGTACCAATAGATAGGTGAATATTGCCAGCAGGGACTTAAGCCAGCCATAGATGGAGCGATTTTTACACTCAGTGTTAATGGAGGAATCACTCCCGTGAAGCCAATGTGTTCTCCCGACACGGGAGAGGGGGTTTCAGAGGTGGGAAGCACTGTGAATAATGCTAGCAGCTAGTAATATTCACATGTAAAATTAGCAGCAAAAATAGATAGATTAGATAGATTATCAACTTGGGTACATTTAGCCTGCCCATACATGCATCTGCTAAATCGGCTGAGATTCAAACCGTCTATGGCTGGCTTTAGACAGCCATGAAAACATAAATGAGAGCCTTAATCCTTCCTTAGGCCCCGTACACACGGTCGTTCCAAACCGATAAGAATGGCCCGACGGACCGTTTTCATCGGTTCACCGCTGAAGTGGCCTGATGGTCTGATGTGTGTACACACCATCAGGTCAAAAACCAATCGGGTCAGAACGTGGCGACGTAAAACACACAACGTGCTGAAAAAAAACGAAGTTCAATGCTTCCAATCATGCGTCGACTTGATTCTGAACATGCGCGGGTTTTGAACCGATGCTTTTCTGTACTAACCATCAGTTTGGACCGACCGGGCAGCGGTCCATCGGTTCGGTTTTGAAGCATGTTTTAAAATTTTGGACCGAAGGAAAACGGTCTGTTTGGACCGATGAAACGGAACCTCGGTCCATTCTCATCGGTTTTGTCCGACCGTGTGTACGGGGCCTCACTCTATCTATAACTTAAAAAAAAATATGTTTTGCCTTTACATACATTTTAATGTTTATCTGTGTCAGTACTTCCTTATACAAACAGTCACCTATGAAGACTGTTCAGGTCGCATAGGTGACTGTCATAAAAAGACATTCATTTTTTTCCCAGGAAATCTCTTTGTGCTTCATCTTAGTTTTTCCCTGCCTTTGAAACAAGAGTATCTGTGTGCATTGCGGACAAAAGTAGTCATTGTAGATAATGTAACTGAATCTGTGGTCCATCCCATATCCCCAACTGCTGTTAATTGCAAATCACTGGCTTGAACACCTGCTTGAAATTAATTAGAACATCTAGTCATTGAAGAGGTCATATCAAAAATGCCAAACATGTAAAACCTGCTATTATATAGATTTGCTAGAGATTCTTTTTCTTGACCAAAGTTCTCATTTAAATCTTCAAGTTTTTTTTGCTTTAAATTATTTAATTTAGTATCATAAGAAAAAAAAATAGCATCGTAATGTTTTATGAAGTCTATTTTATAATGTGAACTTTGTTGCTGTCATTTTCCTTGTTTTTCTGGAATGTTAATATTTGCAAAATAACGTTAGCGATTCCAGTATGACAGGGTGATATATTACTGCTTTTAAGAGCACTATCTTTAAATTAGTATCTGATGTTATTTATGTGACTAACCGCTGGATACACCACAAACTTTATAGTTAAATTTCAATCATGTAGTAGTTTTTAGTTGGCTCTTTGTTTCTAAAAAATGGTTGGCAGCAATGTCCCATTGTAAAATATATTGGCTCCAATGTAACTTGGCTGGTTCAAGAAGTTTCAAATTTCGAACTGTCTGCCAAATTTAGCATTCTTTACAGATCCTGTTTTGAACTGAAATTTACATTTTCCATTGAGACCACCTGCCTGGTGTTAATTAGTTCTAGGTTTTTTTTTTTTTTTTTTGGTTATTTTTGTCTTCATTTAACATATTTTCATATTATACCGTTAAATAAACTTGGTCTTTTCTGTCTAATTCAATTGTCTTTGTGAATGGACTAACTATAAATACAGAGGTAATCAGGTGAGCTGACATGTATTATAAAGGGAACAAAAGGTGACAATATTTATTTAAAGAATGTATTAAATGGGTGACGTAAGTGTCTGACTCATTCATGTCTGAGATATTTTGGACAATGCCGTTTTTTGTAATAATTAGCATCTGAAGACTGGCAGAGTACTTTCAGAAGATTGTTTTGACCTTTCAGTAGCTTGATTATTATATGTTAAGGTGTGAATTCTCTAATGATGCATATGACTTCAGTGAAGCTGAACTAATAGGTATTTGGAAGCACTGAACAACAATAAATGATAAAAAAAAAAACATACCAAACTATTTCAGCTAAAATATCTGAAATTGTATGATTCAAAAACTCCAGTCATGATAAAAGCAGGATATTGTTTTAGCAGTTGAAATCACAAAACACTTAAAGTGGTTGTAAACCCTTTACAACCACTTTGGCTTACAGGTAAGCCTAGATTAAGGCTTACCTGTTGGTGCTTAAAATATCTCCCAGACCTGCATGGTCTAGGAGATATTTGCAAATCGCTGTACACATATTTCTCCTTTGCATGCACCAGAGTTAGAAATGGCACGCTGTGCCGTTTCTGTTTTGGGTCATGCCGTAAAAGGCGGCTCCCTTGCGCATGCGCAGGAGTGATGTCACGCGACGTCACACGATTCCGGCCAGTCACAGTGGTGGAGTCCGCGGCCCAGGAAGAAGAGGGGTGAAGAATGGCTGCTCGCTACTAGCGAGGAAGACGGTGACATTGCAATGCATAGTAGTCCATTATGCTTTACCTTTACAGGGAAACAAAGAGGAAGTAACACCCATCAGGGTTTACTTCATCTTTAAAGGAAACCTATAGTCTATGGCAGACTTTAGGCTATTCATTTCTTTTGTGAGTTCATCTGCCTGTACTGTACTCTTTTTCTTTAGTAAATTTCAGCCAGGTCTCCCTCATTAAAATTTCCCTCTGTTAGTTAGTTTTACACTGCTGTACTATGTCTTAATGAGAGATTGATAGAAATTAGCCAGCAGCAGTATAGTTTTACAATAGGCAGCACAGTGATAGCCACAGAAAACTACTGTGGCCTATTACCATTTGATGAAACATAGGAAACATATGTCACTGTTAAAGCTACCAGCAAAAAAAAAATATTTCAACTGAAATGAATCAGATTGGGGTGCTGCTGCTGTATGAAAGCAAGGCAAACTGTAGAAGAAATTAATAAATACATTTTGCAGCCAGTTGTACGGTGTCAGTGTATGTTGACACTGACACTGTCCCTGAAAATGATACTGTTCCATCACCACATACAGCCTCATCCAAACAAGTTACTTAAAGGATATTGTGTATTTTTAATATTGCCTTTTGTTGTTTACCAAATTTGGATCAAGATTCTTAACAAACCCTTGAAGAGTTAAACTTGGACAGATTCCCCCATTACTACTGACCAGGGGGCAGATCCACAGAGATCTGCACCGGCGCAGCGTATGGGAGATACGCTACGCCGCTGTAACTTACTTTGCCTTTCATTCGAATCCACAAAGTTTTCGCGCCGTAAGTTACGGCAGCGTAGTGTATCTCTGGTGGCAGAATTCAAAACGGCGATTAAGGGGCGTGTTTCATTTAAATGAAGCGCGTCCCCGCGCCGAATGAACTGCGCATGCGCCGTTCCTAAATTTCCCGCCGTGCATTGCGCTAAATGACGTCGCAAGGACGTCATTTTTTTTAACTTAGACATGAATTACGTCCATCCCGATTCACGGAGGACTTACGCAAAAAAAAAAAATCTAAATAAACGCGGGAACGACAGCCATACTTAACATGGCAAGTCTAACTATACGCCGCAAAATATCAGCTTTTACTATACGCCGGAAAAAGCCGACTAGAGACGACGTAAGAGAATGCGACGGCCACGCGTACGTTCGTGGATCGTCGGAAATAGCTAATTTGCATACCCGACGCGGAAAACAACGCAAACTCCACCCAGCGGACGCCGAAGTATTGCATCTAAGATCCGAAGGCGTACGAAGCCGTACGCCTGTCGGATCTAACCCAGATGCCGTCGTATCTTGGTTTATGGATTCAAACTAAAGATACGACGCGGGAAATTTGAAAGTAGTGTTCTCCTGTCTAAGCTGAGCTCTTTCTCTCACCATACTTTTGTATACTCCTCCATCTCTCTGTCTCCATTCTACTGTTTCCTGTCATGGTGTACTCATCTTTCTATTTGGCTTACAACATCAACTTTCTTCTACCTATGAGTATCCTTCATTAAAAAAAAACATTTGAAAGGCTTCATTGTCTGTCTCCTCAACGTGAGTTTATTAAACTGTCTGAATTGATGCAAGGGATAAATAGATCACCAAGTCCTATAAGACACCGGAGGAGGGGAGAATTCCAAAAAGCACAAGTTAAATTTTTGGGTGGAACTCCGCTTTAAAGCAGATGTCCCCTGAAAAAAAAAATATTAAAAGCCAGCAGCTACAAATACTGCAGCTGCTGACTTTTAATATTAGGACACTTACCTGTCCTGGAGTCCAGCGCCGTCCGCAGCAGAGGACGAACGATCGCTCGGCACCGCCTTCTTCAGTGAGGGAACCAGGAAGTGAAGCGCTCCAGATTCACTGCCCGGTTCCTTACGGCGCATGCGCGAGTCAGGCTGCGCCGTGTTGACTGGTTCCCATTGTGTTCTGGGAGCTGGGTGTTTCCCAGAACACAACGGGGGGGGGGACGGGATCTGACGTCCTGCCCGCAGTCTACCCGCAGACTGTGTGGCCGGAAGTGTGGCCGGAAGTGGGTGCAAATACCTGTCTTTAGACAGGTATCTGCGCCCCCCTCCCCCTGAAAGGTGTCAAATGTGACACCGGAGGGGGGGTTCCAATGAGCGGGAGTGGAGGTGGAGGGTGGAGCTCCACTTTAAAGTGTTACTAAACCCAGGACCCTGCATTTTCTATTTCTGGTCTCCCACAGTACACAGAACATTGAAACACAATTATTTTAGTCAATATGCTAAATAAATACCTTTTCTTATCAGCAGTATATAGTAGTCTTGTGACTTCTATCAGTGTCTGAGTAAAGCTTGTAGGAGGAGTTTTCATTCTACTCTGACTGTCTTATGAGGCTGCAGGACCCCTGACCCTCTGTCTGGAGAGTGCTGATTGGCCCTGTGCTAATCACATGCACCCTCCCAAGAAAATAAAACTTGTAATACACACCAAACTGAGCATGTGCAGAGTGATTTCAAAGGCTCTGTACTATCAGGAGATGGATTGAGGACTTTTGGAAAAAGGGGAGGATCAGAGAAGACAGGATCAAACAGCCTTTTTACAAAATGCGGAGGATTAGCCCCTTAGGTTCCACAGTGATTATAACAAGCATGATTTAATGCATATACAGACTGATTTTACTGTTGTGGGTTTAGTAACACTTTAAGTTATTAGATTGAACATTTTCAGCTATAAAATGCCATTATACCATACAGTTATTCTGGGGACACAATGACGAGATTTAAAAATAATGAACTTTTCAATTAAATTCAGTCTCTAATCAAAAAAAGGTTACTTGGACATGGAAGCATTCACTAACTAAAGGAACATATTTACGCCAAATCTGTCAAGCAAATAATGATTGTAAGCACAGCCATTTGGAATAATTATTCAAAGCAATATCCAGAGATCATAACTCTGCACCACGTTTTCCAATGGGATTAGACATTTAAAATACAAATTGCAGAACTATTTTATTTTTTAGATGATTACTGAATAATGGCAGCCAGAGTTAGTAGAAATGATTGCTTCCCTCTGTTCTACAGCAACTTGCTTGACATGTAACATGTTATGCTTGAAATAAAAATAATTAAAAAAATATATTTGTAATTACCAGTGTGAAGCAAGTGCAAAAAATAAAATGTCATTACTTATTTCTAGTTGCAGCAGAAACTGAAATTCTAATTAGAATGATACTAGAACTATGGATGAAAGTAAAATAACTAAAGGCCTGTACACACGATGGGACTTTTTGACAACAAACCTCTGACGGACCTGTTTTTGCAGACAATCCGACCGTGTGTACGCTCCATCGGACAAACTTTTTTGCTTTTTCATCGGACAAATGTTCGCTGTGAGAACAGACAAACTTTCCGGCAACACATGTCATACGTCGGCTAATCCGATCGTGTGTACACAAGTCCATCGGACTAAAGTCCAAAGTACAAACATGCATGCTCAGAACCCATGCCAAAGATCAGACAACAGTAGCACAAGTTGCTCAAAGGGTGGCGGTAAAGAGCAGAAAAACCACGTAGTACGTCTATTACGTCACTACATTCGTGTTTGTTGGCTGTTGCTGTGTGTATGCATACCAAGTTCACGGACAACGCCCTTCGGAGCAAAATCCACGGAAAAATCTGATGGAAGTCCGATCGTGTGTATGAGGCTATACAGTGCATCCGGAAAGTATTCACAGCGTTTCACTTTTTCCACATTTTGTTATGTTACAGCCTTATTCCAAAATGTATTAAATTAATTGTTTTCCCCAAAATTCTTTAAATAGTACCCCATAATGACAATATGAAAGAAGTTTGTTTGAAATCTTTGCAAATATATTAAAAATAAGAAACAAACAGATTTCATGTATATAAGTATTCACAGCCTTTACCATGACAAAATTGAGCTAAGGTGCATCCTGTTTCCACTGATCATCTTTGAGGTGTTTCTAAAACTTGATTGAAGTCTACCTGTGCTAAATTCAGTTGATTGGAAAAATTTGGAAAGGCACACACCTGTCTATATAAGGTTCCACAGTAAACGGTGCATGTCAGAGCACAAACTAAGCCATGAAGTCCAAGGAATTGTCTGTAGATCTCAGAGACAGGATTGTATCGAGGCATAGATCTGAGGAAGGATACAGAAAATTGTCTGCAGCATTGAAGGTCCCAATGAGCACAATGGCCTCCATCATCCGTAAATGGAAGAAGTTTGGAACCACATGGACTCTAGCTAGAGTGGACCACCTAGCTAAACTGAGCGATCGGGAGAGAATAGCCTTAGTCAGGGAAGTGATCCAAGAACCCAATGGTCACTCTGACAGAGCTCCAGCGTTTCTCTGTGGAGAGAGGAGAACCTTCCAGAAGAACAACTATCTTTGCAGCACTCCACCAATTATGGCCAGACGGAAGCCACTCCTCAGTAAAAGGCACATGACAGCTCGCCTGAAGTTTGCCAAAAGGCACCTGAAAGACTCTCAGACCGCCGTGAGAAACAAAATTCTCTGGTCTGATGAAACAAAGATTGAACACTTTTGCCTGAATGGCAAGCTTCATGTCTGAAACCAGGCACCGCTCATCACCTGGCCAATACCATCCCTACCAGTGGCGGCTGGTGCTCAACATTTTTTGGGGGCGCAAATGGAAAAAAAATTGCAGCCTCACTGTGCCCATTAAATGCAGCCACTGTGCCATCAATTGTCACCACTGTGCCATGCCATCAAACGCAGCCACTGTGCCATCAATTGTCACCACTGTTCAATGCCATCAAACGCAGCCACTGTGCCATTAATTCGCACCACTGTGCCATCAATTCGCACCACTGTGCCATGCCATCAAATGCAGTCACTATGCCATGCCATCAAACGCAGCCACTGTGAAATGAATTGTCACTACTGTTCCATGCCATCAAATGCAGTCACTATGCCATGCCATCAAACGCAGCCACTGTGCCATCAACTCGCACCACTGTGCCATGCCATTAAACGCAGCCACTGTGCTATGCTATCAAACGCAGCCACTGTGCCATCAATTGTCACCACTGTGCCATGCCATCAAACGCAGCCACTGTGCCATCAATTGTCGCCAATGTGCCAATTGTCACCACTGTGCCCATTGATGTCACTGTGCCCTTTAATTGTCGCCACTGTGCCCATTCAATTGTCGCCACTGTGCCAATTGTCACCACTGTGCCCATTGATGTCACTGTGCCCTTTAATTGTCGCCACTGTGCCCATTCATGCCACTGTGCCAATTGTCCCCACTGTGCCCATTGTCCCCACTGTGCCTATTGTCGCCACTGTGCCCTTTAATTGTCGCCACTGTGCCCATTCATGCCGCTGTGCCAATTGTCCCCATTGTCTCCACTGTGCCCATTGATGTCACTGTGCCCTTCGTCGCCGCTGTGCCCTGTAAAATTCACCTTCCCCCCGCCCGGCACTTACCTTTACTGGAGTCAGCCATTCCCGCCCTCGATGACGCTTCAGCCAATCAGGTTACCGGTAGCCAGAACCGGCCAACCTGATTGGTTGAGACGCCTGTCAGTCTTATCCAAGGAACGCACCCCCCGTGCGTTCCGAGGATAAGCTTCCTGGGACCCTCGATGTATTTTCCCGCCCTCGATGACGCTTCAGCCAATCAGGTTACCGGTAGCCAGAACCGGCCAACCTGATTGGCTGAGACGCCTGTCAGTCTTATCCAAGGAACGCACCCCCCGTGCGTTCCGAGGATAAGCTTCCGGAGACCCGAGGGCTGTACTCGGAAAGCCTATCAGAGCCGCTGGCTCTGATAGGCACTTCCGTACAGCCAACCAGCTGCCGTTATTTAGATGGTCGGCGCTCATGTCTGTTCCCAGACGTGAGGCAGACGTGTGAGGAAAATGTGGGAGACAGACAATGTTGCAAGCAGTTTGCAGATTGTTTGGCCATCGTATTAGGGACAGACAAAGTCAGAGTAGCAGACATCTTCTGGTACATGAGAAAGCCACTGTGGCTGAACGGAGATACCACATTGGGCAGAATTCCACTGTCACTGACAGGTGCTGCACACTGGTTGTTTGGGGGAACTCTGCTGCCACTGACTTCACTGAGCCACAGAAGGAGAACAAAGGGAGACCAGCTGTTGCCGCAGGAGTTGGTGAGAGGCTGCTGGACGAACCCTACTGCAACCCATTAAAAAGGAATAGTATTGTTTATTTGGGACACAGTACAGGTGCCTATACCTGGGTTAGGAGAAACTTTTCTTGAGCACTACAATGCCGGATCTGGGCCCCAACGTGCTGGTCAGCAGAGAAAGATTTTTTTTTACAGATTGACAGACTGTTATTATAACATTGTCCTTTAGGCAGGACCCTCCCTAGTATAGAATTTCAGGGTCATTCTCTGGGCCATTAGCTTACTACAAACTGTATACCCTAATTTCTACTGTTTACCAAATGTATATACAAATTTGCTACTGTTTTATATATCTGTCTGTTGTGGGCTCTGGGGGCTAGCGCTACGTATAAATCCATTATATTTATTTCAGTTACTTATATAGCACTGTCAATTTACGCAGCGCTTAACATATATGTTGTACATTCACCTCAGTCCCTACCCTCAAGGAGCTTACAACCTAACACACATTCATACACTAGGGCCAATTTACACAAGATCCAAATAACCTACCAGCATTTCTTTAGAGTGTGGGAGGAAACCCACGCAGGCACAGGGAGAATATGCAAACTCCAGGCAGATAGTGTCATGGTCAGGATTTGAACCAGCGACCCTTTTTGCTGATGGGGAAAGTGCTAACCACAAGTGTATCAGAGAAAAAAAGAAACTCTATACTGAATACTAAAACATTTCTTGTTATATTGTACCTTTAAACAAATGGCAGAGAAAAAAAGCCCAAAATTACATCTCTTGCTGGGGACCATGACATACCGCAGCAGTGCTACAAGCCAAATTCTCTTATGGGTCTGAAAATGTTAAGAGCTTTACATAGTGTAAACAAATGTCAGGTTATAAGGGAAAGAGTCTACAGGGACAGATCTGTTAACCATCACTGGCCATGTTTCATCTCACCGCTCATTTCAGGCACATTAAAGGAAGCTTTGTGTACCTGCTTGCAGACAGAAGCTGGGAATCTTTCACACAGGAAGCCACGTCCTTCCCCTCCAGCCTTGATACTGATAATATATACAGTTCTCTGTCTATTCTTCCTTCGGCCACTTTGTACTTTTCATATATACACTTGAATAGTAAAGAAAAATCAACAATTGTCAGAATTGCCTTCCTGATCACTGCAGGAAAGAAAAAGTTTTCTATAGCAAAGTGATTGCTAAACTTTGTTAAATAACTTGTCTTCCCCTATTTTAAACATTTACAGAAATAGAAATAGAGAAACTAAGGGTTTCAATAACCATTTGCAAGTTGAAAGAAGAACATTTGCATGAACAATAATTCTGCAATGATTGTTAAGTGTCTCTATAAGTTTTATTGAATTTTAAACATGCTCTATAGGAATTAATTATAAAATAGATATGTGTACCAAGAGTGGACTGGAGAATTCACAACATGCAAAAATAAATAAATACATTTCCCACATTTCCTTAATCAGTTCCCACCCAGGCCAATTCTGACATTTCTTTCCGACATGTAAAAATCTTTATTTTTTTGCTAGAAAATAACTCAGAACCCTCAAACATTCTAGATAGATAGATATAGATAGATAGATAGATAGATAGATAGATAGATAGATAGATAGATAGATAGATAGATAGATAGATAGATAGATAGATAGATAGATTTATATAGCTATATATAGCTATATAAAATGAAATATGAGAAATGAGAACAAAAAGGCGGTCATTGCAATTTTTTGTGTCACACTGTATTTGCGTAACGATTTTTCAAAAATTATTTTGAACAAAAAAAACACTTCTAATGCAAAGAAAAAGCAATTTTTAGGTTAATTCTAAATTGATGTTACACAGAGAAAATGGATACCTAACATGTCGAACTTTAAATTTGCGCACGCATACGGAATGGCACCAAACTGTGGTACTTAAAATTCTCCATAGGCGCCGCTTTAATTTTTTTTACAGGTTACCAGTTTAGAGTTACAGAGGAGGTCTAGCACTAGAATTATTGCTCTCACTATGTTTGCGGCAGTACCTCATATGTGTTTTGTGAACATCGATTACAGTTGTATGCAAAAGTTTAGGAACCCCTGACAATTTCCATGATTGTCATTTATACATATTTGGGTGTTTGGATCAGCAATTTCATTTTAATCTATAAAATAAATGAAAGACACAGTAATATTTCAGTAGTGAAATGAGGTTTATTGGATTAATAGAAAACATATGTGCAACCTATGTATGCATTTTACTTCTGCGTGCAAGCACTAGGGGACGGGGGCGCTTTAGGATTAAATTTTTTCAATATTTTTTTATAATAGTTTTATTATTGCACTTTGTATTTATTTTTTGTCCTAGATATGTTCTCTACCCTGAAAAGCATGAGAAAAAAAAATTGATCTCTGCTTTTCAGGAGAAAAAAAAAGCACTGTTTACATCTGCAAGAGGCAGATGTGACATCATGTCGTCTCCGGCCTCCCAGGATCATAGAGATGGTCATGGACCATCTAGTCTTCAGCCAGCTCTGTGGTAACCAGCTGCTGTATCAGATCCTGGGCTCTCCGATCACATGGGAGAGCTTGGAGAGGCGCTGATGAGACCTCCCGCTGCCTGTAAAATCAATTATCAATGAATTAACATTTACAGTACATTTTCTAAAGCACTGTGTATCATTAACAATAGCTTTGTTTTTTTAAATGAAAATACTGTTTTTACCAATTGTATTCATCCTTTGTCACATCTCAGTGCTGCTTATCTCCTGCAGCCTTTTCAAAGCTACTCCATGTCTATGTAATCCAGTGATAACTTTGTGGCATTTCTCAGGGCATGGTTGAAACTTTCCTGATGGTGACAACAGCAGAACACACCAGCATCATGTGTTTTGAAACAGCCGATTGTAGTCTCCATTTGAAGCCCATGTGACATAGCGCCAATGCAGAAGCACAGTTGGGAAACACTGACAGATTGTTGTCGCCCTAAAACAGGAAGTGCCTGAAAACAAGGAACTTTGTGGTAGAATCACCAGATATAATTTTAAAGAAATCCGAAAATTAAAACCATTGAAAACTACTTCTGAAATAACATTAACACACTAAAGTTAAGAGGATTTTATTGAATGTGATTTATTTAGAAAAACATGTTAAATACAGATGATCTTGTGACTGCAAATTACATTGGAGGACAGTACTAGTAGCTTCCATCAGCCTCAAATGGTCAATACCATATCATACTATTACTATAATATTGCATTGAACATCAATGAATTAAATCTTAAATTCAGGATGAGCTCCAACACATCCAAAGTGATGCCAATTTACTATGCTGTAAGTTATTTAGGAAGCCCACTGCGGGAAACACAATTCGCTGCTCTTCCAGCTTTCATCCAAGACCACTTGTCAATTCTATTCCCTATGGACAATACTTGCGTATTAAACCCAATTGTTCAAATCCTCTTGACTTTAGACATGAGGCTAACAACCTTAGAAAAAGGCTACTTGAACGTGGCTATAGCCACAGATGCCTTAAAAGAGTTTTTCATCGAGCAGATGCTACCGACAGACATGTTCTACTAGCTCCAAAGAAAAAAGTTTCTCACACCACCCAGAGAATAATTACTACTTATACAAACGAACACACTAAACTAGTAGAAATATGCAGGAAGTATTGCCATAGTCTAACAGCGGACCCTACTATAGGACCTTTTGTACCCCCTACTCTAATGATCACCTACAGGAGGGAAACTTCTGTGGGTGACTTGGTGGTTCAAAGTGAGTTTTGCCGCAAAAATCAGGGAGATCCCTGTAAAACAATGGGAACTTTCCCCATGGAGCATGTTCCTATTGCAAATACATAGACCGGAGAAAAATTATTTACTTACCTAATGGAATGTGATTCTTTCCGAAACATCACTCTAATTGCCAGACCAATTGCTCATATTATGCAGCTGTGGCTGCTTCTATGTATGAAAAACGATCCAAAAACTCTGGCAAAGATTATATCGACATATTAAAGAAATGGAAACAGCCAATCCTGACATACCTTGGGGCCGACATGTGGCTCAAACCCACAATGGCATCTGCCCCAAGGTAACAGTCTTTGTTCTAGACCGAATACATCCCAATGCACATGGTGGAGACTTTAATAAATACCTCCTACAACGAGAACTTAGATGTATGTTCAATCTAAGTGCTACCCTCCCCCCAGGTCTCAATGAAGCCTTCAATCTAAAGCCAGTTTTACCTGGCTTTGATAAGGAATTATAATCGCCCAGATTAGTTCACTGATCCTAGAACTCCATATATATTAGGTGCAAACTCTAGTTGGAATGTTTCTTGCCTTGCACTTTTATTCCATTTCCCTCTCTGGGTCTAGTATTGTTGATTATTCTCAATTAGACATGTGCATTCGTTTTCGTCCGAATGCATTTTCGTCCGAATTTCAGGTATTTTCGTTATTGCTTTAACAAACGATAACGAAAGCACAGAGAACGAAAACCGAAAGATCCGACATAAAGAAATGCTTTATTTTCGTTTTCGTTGCGGTCGAATGTGCCTAACCTTAACTCTATTAGTCCAATATTATTCTACTTAAAGAGAAAAGATTTGACATAGAGAGAAAAGATTCGACATAGAGAGAAAAGATTCGACATAGAGAGACATGAAGAGTCAAATATTTTTTTTTTCTTTTTAAAGATTCTGTCAAATCTTCTTTTTTTTTTTTTCTTCTTCTTCTTAGAAAATTCGACAGACACCATAAGCCTTCAATGGCAGATTCGACCTTAATTGTGCCTAACCTTAACTCTTTTAGTCCAATAGATTCGACATAGAGAGAAAAGATTTGACATAGAGAGACATGAAGATTCGACATAGAGAGACATGAAGAGTACATTTTTTTTTTTTTTTTTAAGATTCTGTAAAAAAAAATGTTTTTCTCTTCTTCTTAGAACATTCGACAGACACCATAAATAAGCCTTCAATGACAGATTCCACCTTAATTTTGATTTTTGGACGAATGCATTTTTTTAACGAAAAAAACAAAATAAAAACGAATTTCGGGAGTAACTAAATAAATGTATTTTTAGGACGAAAACAAAATTACGAAACCAAATATTTCAGTGTGCACATGTCTATTCTCAATAGCTTTGCTCTTCAAGAAACGTCATTTGTCTCTGACTGGAGTCTATGTTTCATTTTTGCACTTACGTATGCCATCCCCTTCCTATTTTTTCTTAATTTTCCTCATTTTATCTTCTCTCTCTATATGAGCTCCAACATACAGATACTCACTAACTAATATAGCCCATTTACCATGCTGTATAGTTTGTGCTGTATTATTCTGTGTATGCAAAATTAGCTCATTTGTTTTGTTTTCTTTTCCTTTTTGCAGATTTCGTTTGCCAATCTATTGTTGAACTATAAAGGATGCCCAAAACGCCCCCCTTTCAAGCAAGCACCACTCAGCGCTCAGGAATAAAGCAATTGAGGTCTAAAAGCAATATATCGTTCAGGAGAATAGTCAATCTATGATAATGTTCATAGATAGCAGCCGCTAAAACATAAAACATAGAATATAAAAGCAATAAAAAAAAGTCCTCTAAGATAAAAGAGTCCTCAAAAAAATTGCAGTAGCGCTTTTTGTCAAAATATAAAATTCCGACAGGCTTCCATATAATAATCTTGTAGGAAAAATGGTGTTGAAAGAAGAACAGTGTTGACTTATGTTGAAGTAAATCAGAACACCTTCCACCAGAACAAACGATTCACCACGTGAGGGGTTTTCCTCGTTGGGGATGCAGTCATCACAATACCGGGGTAAATACGCCTTTAATCAATAACGGGTCATCCACCACCCAAACAGAACCTTCTCCAACATTTAATTGTACCTATAACAGTCTTCACTTGGCAAGAAAGTGTTCTCCATGTAAGAGCTGCAGCCGCAAAAAGAGGCGCCGCCGAGCCGCTGAAGATACCAATCACCAACTGGTGCAGAGAGTCCAGAGATACCTTACAGACAGCCGACAGATAATAGTTAGCTCTTCAAAATGAAGGCAGAATGAAGAGCTAGATTCTGTGTGCACCAGTTCTAGTCAATCTCCCCCAATGTAGATATTGCTCTTCTTGCAATCTTATGAAAAAATCTCTGGTATATACATGGCTTAATATACACAAATGGAAATAGTGTCATTTTACGGCAATAAAGAAAGAAAATAGTTTCTTCCGAAAATACTGACCCACAAAATACAAATGGTCACCAGCTGTCAAAATATATAAAGAAAAAATTGTACTTTTGTAAATAACAGATAAAACTACCATAAATTCAGTTAGGTATACTAGATTGTCATATCTCATTCTGCTTCTGCACTCATTGAAGCAAATGACTGAACATAAGATTGTAGCAGATGGACTTTGTCTTACAGATTACATGTTACTCTACTACAGAACAAGATATTCTCCTGCTGGCAAAATATGATATTCTATTACACTGTAGATGTAAAATTTCTACTTTCTTTGTAAATTCATGTGATCTAATATCCACGGGTGTGTCATGTAGTGTGTGGGTGGCAAACGAAACAAAAGCTAATGGCAAAACCATAACATAAGAAAATGACCATATTCTCCAGCTGACTGTTTTAGGGAAATACCAATCCCCTGACTCAATGACATACCTGGTGGGGTTTCCCAGCTGCTGCTAGAATATGGTCTAAGGTTAAACATTTAAAGACATATTTACTCTAAAGTTCATAATGTTAACGTGTAAGAAACACATAAAAACGTGTATATAAACAGTGTACTTCTGTGAAGGTTACAAGGTCATTAAGCAGCAGAAATTTGGATTATTAGATTGCCCTTTCTGATAAGAAATTGAAGACCAGTCAAACACAGACTTTTTTGGGTGATAATTATTAATGGCACTGAACACCGAAAACTAGAGATAAGCTGATGGTTGGATCTGAACCTAGGTTCAGACCAAACTTTGGCTGTTCCAGCATTCAAATGAATGCCAAAACATTTTCCTCATTCAGCCCCATGTTCTGCTGGAGCCAAGCATTATATAAAGAAGCGGCATTTCAGCTTCCCACTGTCATTAGTTACTAGTGAAGCAGCTGCATCCCTAGCAACTGCCATCATCACCCACATATTGTTTCACATGGCTGGGAATCCCAAACCATGAAAGTAAAGGGGCAGAGAAAGCAATGGCATCACTGCCCAAATATGGTGACTAGCCATATTTGGACAATGGCATTGACCAAGTATGGTCATGGCCATATTTGGTCAATGATGTCACTACTATCACCACCCTTTCTCCCGTTCATTCAGTGAGCAATACCATGAGGAACAGTCACAAGTGCCAAATCCATCAGGATTTTAATTTCAATAAGTCTGTGACAATGGATTTAAGACGTGGTTCTTTTTTTGGATTTTTTTTTTGTTATACAAAGACTTGTTAAACATTGGAGTATCTCTATTTCTAGGTTTTGTGAATGAGTAGGGGTACCATGTATCCCTTACTCATTCATGTAGGGAGGGGTGGTATCTGAGGGCCCCCTTATTTTTTAATTCTGATAAACCAATGCCCGCAGACCCCAATAACCCTGGCCCGAATCATCAATATGGGACAAGTTGATTTGCCTGAGGAGTCACCAATGTTGAGGGCACCTGGCATGGTATGATTCATGAGGAGGGAGAGGAGGGGCCCAGGCTTTTTCTACCCTTCTTTGGCCAGCTAGGTTGAATGGTTGGGTTAAGGGTATGGGTTTTTAGAGGGAACTGACACTTTTTTAGTTTTTTTCACATGTGGATCCCCCTTAAAACTCATACCAGAACTAAAGGGTCTGACATGGATTTTCTGTTGTTTTTGCATGCGATACATTTTAAAATCTATGCCAGACTCAAAGGATATGGTATGCATTTTGAGTGGACTCTACGCTCATTTTTTATTTCATTCTTGATGTAGGATGTCCTACAGCAAAAGTGACATTACAAAGAAAAGAAAAATACAGTTTAAATTGGCAGCAATGAAATTCCATTGCTGGTGTCTTTAAAAAAATCACATAGATCCCTCGCATTTTGGGGAACCTTTTGGGAGATCTGTGTGCTTTTTTTTTATCTTTTCTGTTCAAATTTTTTATTGAAGAACAAAGCACAGAGTACAATAACAAATTGTCGTACAGTAACATATGAAATAGTATATAATAGCATACTTCAAAAGAGGAGACTAGTGTCCCAGAGCAGAATTACGACATAACGTACATTTTTACATATATGGGGACATGGGTTGTCAAGTATAATGCAGAAATATGGGGAGGACCTTAGGGTTATAAAGGGGGGGTATAAAGGTAGATCCCTACCAGGAGAAGGGGAGGGAGGGAGAAGGGAAAGGGGAAGGGAATGGGGGAAGGTCCTATAGCATCGGGTATATAACCTTTAAGGAGGTACTCCGCAGATTGACTAGGGATAAAACGTTGTGTATAACTAGGCAAGGTTTAGTAGCCATGCCTATTGTTTTACATATATAAAATTTCAAGAGAAAATACAGAGAAAAAGGAAAGAAGAAAAGTAAGAGAGAGAGAGCATGATAGACGAGAGGGAGGAAAGGAACCAAGGAGGTCGGTGTAGAGTAGGGAAAGGGTCGGCCGGGTCACATGAACCCCAAAGTACCATAATATAATATGGTTAGAACTGCTTCAAATTTTAGAATGTCAGCAGGGACATATCAAATTCCGGGGGTAAAAAATGTTCCGCCCAGGGAGTCCAGGTCTTATCATGTTGGACCAGTCGGTCAAGAATCATAGCTTCTATTTTACTATGAATCATTGCCTGGGTTACCCTGTTTTTAACTTCTGCAATGTGGATGGTTGGAGTCTTCCAGGCTCTTGCAATGGATTGTTTAGCAGCCGTAGTCAGTTGGAGTAAAAGCTTTACCTGGGCTTTAGTATAGTCCGGTTGAATGTAATTTAAAAGTGCTAGGGATGGGCTAGGCAATATTGTATCATTTAATAGTGTTGAGGCCATCTGGAATATTACAGCCCAGAACCGCTGTACTATCGGACAGGACCACCAGATGTGCTCGTGGGTACCCCTCCCTCCACATCCACGGAAACAGACAGCTGGGTAGGAAGGCAAAAATTTGGAAATCCTAGCAGGGACCAAATACCACCTCATCATAACCTTATAATTGGTTTCAAGGGCCACAATATTTTGGGATGAGGTTTTTGTACGGTTCCATATGGCAATCCAGTCCTCCTTGTCCAGTGATATCTGAAGGTCTCTCGACCATTGTGCAGCGTACAGGGGGAGGTCAGAGGTAACCGTAGTGAAATGGGCATATAGACGGGAGATGATACCAGGGGCATGAGGATCAGAGTGACAGATGTTTTCATAACAGGACATACTGCCTAGAGAGGAACAGTCACCTATTATTGAGCGGGCGAAATGGGCTATTTGTAGGTAGTGAAAACATTCCCTAGGGGGGAACTTGGCCTGAGTCTGCAGGTCTGAGAAGGATTTGAGAGCTGTGTCAGTAACAAGGTCGCTTATCCTATGTAGTCCTGCCTGGAGCCAGAGATAGAACGAGTTAGGCTCTACGTAGGCAGGGTAAAAATGTGGATGACCAAAGAAAGATAATAGTGGAGCATGGGAGGAGAGTAATCTAAAACGACTACGTAAGCTATCCCAGAGTCTCAGTGAGTGGCGAGTAACCGGATTATAGAGTGGAGTACGGGCCAGCGGGGGTAACCAGAGAAGATTGGAAATTAGAAGGGGGTGGATATCTATTGCCTCTAAGCTCACCCAAATAGGGGTTTCAGACGTAGAGTGGTATAGTGTAATCTGGGCAAGTTGTGCCGCTTGATAATAGCGAGAAAAATTTGGGATACCCAGGCCTCCGCTAAGTTTATCTCGCAAGAGAATGGATCTAGAAACTCGGGGCCTAACAGGGCCCCAAATATATTTGAAGACTCTAGACTGAATGACCCGGTGGAAGTAAGAGGGGACCGGAATAGGGAGGACTCTATACAAATAGAGTAGCTTTGGAAGCAGGGACATCTTTACAGCAGCCACTCGACCTAACCAAGAAACACAGAGCGGTTTCCAAGAGTCTAGTAGTGAGGTTAGATGCGACAACATAGGAAGGTAGTTGGAACTGTAGAGGGAACATGGGTCAGAAGTCAACTTTATGCCCAAATATGGAAGGGATTTGGTAGACCAAGCGAAAGGGAAGTATTCTTGTAGGTGTGTAACTTCAGAGGGGGGGAGAGACACATTGAGAGCCATTGATTTAGATTGATTCACCTCTAGACCGGAGACATTAGCGAATAGTTCGAGAATCCGTATGAGATTTGGAAGAGAAATACGGGGAGATGTGATGAATAAAAGGGCATCGTCTGCAAACAGACAAATTTTGTGGGAGGTAGAGGCCACTTCTAATCCCCTGACATCAGGGCTAGATCTAATCAAGGCCGCCAAGGGTTCGATAGCTAATGCGAATATTAAGGGGGATAGGGGGCATCCCTGTCTAGTACCCCTGCTTATCGGGAAGGTCTCTGAGCGAAAACCGGAATATTTAATATAGGCCTGGGGGTGATTATAAAGGGAGTTTATCCACTGTAAAAAGTGTGGTCCGAAGCCCCAACGGGTTAAAATATAATTCAAGTAGGGCCAGGAGACCGTGTCAAAGGCCTTCCTGATGTCAAGGGATAGCAGATGCATAGGGATTTTGCGCGTTCTAGCAAGATGTTGTAGAAGGACCACTCTTCTGATGTTATCACTGGCCTGTCTACGTGGGATGAAACCGACCTGGTCTTTATGGATCAATTTTTCAATCAGGGGGTTAAGACGAAGGGCCATGATTTTTGCTAGTAGTTTAATATCAAGGTTTAGGAGTGAAATAGGTCGAAAATTCGACCAAAGGGAATTGTCTGTGTTGGGTTTAGGAATCATGGCTATGATGGCTGTCAATGTGTCCCGTCCGAAGGAGTGTTGTCGGAGTAAAGCGTTGAAAGAGTTAGCCAGAAGAGGAGCTAGAGTACCGGCAAATTTTTTAAAGTAAGTGCCCGAAAGCCCATCAGGGCCAGGTCGTTTATGTGATTTGAGAGTTTTGATAGCGGCTAGTACCTCATCAACCGTGATGGGACTCTCTAGGCTCTCACGATTTGAGTCTGTTAAGGTGGGTAAAGGAAGATTTTGAAACAGGGCATCTGCAGTAGAGGGAGAGAAAGCGGTTTGGGTATTATAAAGGTCCTGTAATCGTTTTCGGAACTCAGCCAAAACTTTTACAGGGTTACTAGTATAGGTATGCTTATCTATTCGTAGTCTAACCGGGACATAGTTCCGTTCCGGACGACGAAGGCGAAGGGCCAGAAAGGAATCTGGCTTGTTGGCCTTAGTATAGGCGGTGTGATTGGATCTACGAATAGCTTTGTCAGCTGATTCAGCCAGAGCCAAATCAAGTTCTGTCCTGGCCTTTTCCAGTTGAATTCTATGGGCTTCGGTCGGAGAGGATTGGAATTGGAGGGAACAGTGGTGGAAGTCGGACTCTAGCTCGGCTAATCTAATTTTTTTGTCTCGGTTCAAATGAGTGGAAACTGAGATGCATTTTCCCCTAATAACTGGTTTATGGGCTTCCCAGAGGAGGACAGGGGAAATATCGGGGATGGCATTATGTTTTAAGTAATCAGCTAGAGCAATTTGGATATCAAAGCAATAGGATTGGTTAGTAAGGTGGGCTTCATTGATACACCATGTACGGTCTTTGGACAAAGGAATTAGGGAGGATACGGTAGTAAGGACTGCACAATGGTCAGACCAAGAGATAGGTTGGATTACAGATTGGAGCAATATGGGGGAGGAGGCGACCGAGATAAAAATATGGTCAATTCTAGAAAATGACTTGTGCGGATAAGAGTAAAAGGTAAAAAATTTTTTGATAGGATTACATTCACGCCAAGTGTCAAGTAAAGAGGCTTGTTGCAGGAGTTTCCGGAAGCGTAGAGAGGGGGAATATTGATCAGGAGCATAGGGAGATTTGTCTAGGTGTGGTTGCAAAACTGAGTTAGAGTCCCCACATAGGAATAGTGTCCCTCTACAGTGAGTCCGTACTACTTGTATTAGATGAGAGAAGAAGGGGTTTGAGTTTGTGTTCGGGGCATAATAGGAAACCAGGGTGGTTTCAACATCCTGAAGAAGACCCACTAATATAATATAGCGCCCTTCTGGGTCCTTGATTTCAGTATTTACAATAAAAGGGAGAGTGTGATGTAATGCAATCATGACACCACGATGTTTCGTGGAGGCTGAGGCAGTATACACCTGGGGGTATCGCGAGCTAAAAAATTTGGGGGTGTTATGGGCTGAAAAATGTGTTTCTTGGAGAGCCACTATACCTGCTTTTAGAGTAGCAAAAGTCTGGAAGGCCTTGACTCTCTTGTTAGGCGAGTTGAGTCCCTTCACATTTAATGAGAGCACATTCAGGGGGGCCATTTGGGAGCAGTTGTAGGATAGCTTGATGAAGTCTCCAGGGCCACGCGACCCAGCCGGCCTGAGGAAAAGAGAAGAAAAGGAGGGAAAGAGAAAGAAAAAAGGGGAGAGAGGAGAATAAAGGTAATCATGTAGGGCAAATAAGTAGACATAGGAAAGGGGGAGAGCATAGCACTATTGCCCGACTAAATAGTACACCAACACAGGGGCAAGCCAGCTGGCCCATGGGTGGGTGAACCGTGAAAAGGGGGGAGCAGTGACGACTCTCCGCCACAAATGGGAGATGCATAGTATATTACACAAATCAGGTTATAACAGACAGTCTAGTCAATAAAAACTCTATGTGCAGCGTCACGTTTCTGCAAGTAGGACTAGGAATTCAGTGTAAGCAACAACAAAACTAACAGGGCTGAATATAACCGTTCAGCTTGTATGGAATATTTTAACAGGAAGCCCAGGTTGGGCAGATCTCTTTGAATGCAGTAAACAATAAGAGAAGCCAAAATCATGGGGTGGTGGGGTGGGGGAGTGTGTTAGGGAAGGGAAGGGAAGGGAAGGTGAGGTGAAATGACTGGGGGGGATGGGGAAGGAGGAACAGAAAGGAAAGTTAGGGAATGGTAAGGAGGGTTAAAAGGAGGGGGGGAATAGAAAGAAAGGTTGGGTAAAGGGGGGAGAAAGAGAAGGAGCGAGGGGGGATATGAGGCTTAGTGGAAGAGAGTAAAGAGGAATGGGTCAGGGAGGGGGGGGGGGGAGAAAAGGGGGGGGGAAGGAGGGCTTCTGAGGGGAGAGGGGGGCAAAAAAGTATGTAGCGGCAGCAAAACAGCAGTATCCCACCCTCAAAGCTATTGATATCATTTGAGGTTATCCATGTCTTATGACAGACATGGGTCAATGTCAGCCCGCACCAAAAGTGGTATGGGCGGAGATCAACCCAGCTATACCCCAAGTGTCAGGCACTTTGGTAGAGTTGGAGAACAGAGAGGAGTAAGTCATCTCAGACTGTCTGCGAAATCATCTTAATATAAATAACAAAATAAACCAAAAAAAAAAAGAAAAAATGATAAAATTTAAACGAAAAGTAAATATTAAAAAAGTGTAGGACTGGACTTTAGCAACCTCCGGGGGTAACGATAGAGTGTAACAATCCCCTCAGTGTGGAGGAATGGAGCTAAAGCAAGCATGCCCCGGGCGTCTCAGAAGGGGAATCTTCTATAGATAGAGCGAAATGGAGCAAAAGTTCCATGTGATTCAATCTCGTCAGCCGAGAAGGCCATCTGAGACCTCACGGGGGCCTTGTAGAAATCTGCAATAAGAAAAAGTTAGTTGAATAAACTCAGCGAGGTGAGTGTAGTTGTCGACCAGGCAAACCGGATTTTGGAGTATGAGCCGGGGTTCCTTTCCGCACAGAGGATGGACCCGGGTAGGGTCTTTGTGGGGTGGATCCATATTGACGAGCGGCGTCTCGAGCTGGTGTGCGGGGTAAGTTAGTCTCTGAGGATTGTGCAGGAGCAACCAGGTGAAGTGATTCCAAAAGACGTTGAAGGGATTCCGGAGTTGTGCATGAGTGTTGTTGACCCAGGTATGAGAACTGCAAAGCAAAGGGAAAGCGCCAGGTGTATTTCAGGTGATTTTGCATTAGTACTTGTAGTTGTGGTTTCATGGCACGTCGTTTAGCGATGGTAAGGGGAGCCAGGTCAGAAAACAGCTGGTAAGTATGGCCCTGAAATAGGAGGGTGTCTTTATTGCGGGCAGCAGCAAGCAGCTGTTCTTTAGTGCGGAAAAAATGTAGTTTAACTATGATGTCCCGGGGGGGACCGTCCTGTTGGCGTCGGGTAAGAGCCCGGTGGATTCGATCGAACTCCAGCCGTTCGATCGGTATAGTGGATGCTGACAGTTCTTGGAATAAGGCCGTAGAGAAAGATTGCAGGTCGTCAACGGTCTCAGGGATACCACGTATGCGCAGATTCGACCTGCGGGAGCGATTTTCCGCATCTTCTAGACGTGAGAGGAGTGTGGCGTTTTCATCACGCAAGGCTGCCTGCTCCTGGGCCTGTTCTTGTAAGGTGAGTTCTAAATCGTCCACCCTGGTCTCCAGGTCAGATGTCCTCTGGCCTAGCTCTCTGATTTCACGGGATAGTCTATTAGTAATTTGGTCTGATGTGGCTTTAAGGGCCTTTTGTAACATGGATTCCATGTGCTTAAGGAAGTCCGATTGAGACATACCTGGCGCCGGGTGGGTAGGGGAACCGCTGGTGTAAGATTCCGCGCAGTCTTCATCCCCACTATCAGCCTGAGCAGATTCGTCCGGGGATGCGGCCTGTTGTCTGGCTAGGGCCTTCGCCGCCATTTTAGAGGAGGCGCGGGCCAGAGCTTCTTTGATGGGTTTCGGCTTCATTTTGCCGCGGTGACCGGTTAAAACCATCCCGGATGGATCGGGGTCTATTCCGGAGGGGGGTGCTCAAAAAAACGGGGTTGCAGATCGGTCCAGAATGCTTATGAAGTCCCGATAATGTGGCGGAGGGTGCGGAGCTCTAACGGGACACGTCCTCCATCGAGAGCCTCGCGCATGCGCCCCCTGTGCTTTTTTTTTAAATAGAAGCCAGATGGGAAATGTCATTTTTCTTTGTGAATGTCAGTGCTTTAAAAAAAATCTTTGCTCCCAGGCCAAATTGATTATTTATTTATAATTTTATTGTTCTCCAGGGCAATACCTACCATCATGTTATTTGACAACCCTTTTCCTATTAGCTCAGAAAATGGTAATTTTTAGCCATTTCAGCCATTGATTTCAATGGGGTTCAGGTTTAGCATTAAAACTCTTTTGAAGTTCTGAAACACTGTTCAAAGCAGTTCAGGTAATTTCTACTAAAGTCTGGTTATTTTAATGACATATTTTCCACTCCTGATTGATAGGGCTGTCCCTACCACCGGACAGGGTGAAAATCTTCTCCTATGAGAATCTTGGTAGAGAAGGTGCCTTTATAAAAAAATAAAAAAAATACTGGGAAGTGGTATTATTCTTTTATGCTTTACAAAAGACAACAACTTAATCCATTATGTAGGCCTTAGTAAATACATACCTGCATTATTTGCTAAGGTTGGTTGAGATTTTATAGACATGAGTGAGTTATTATTGATTAACAAAACTGTCAAGCAGTTGAACTTGGTTTTGAAAGTTTTTATTGAATGTCATGCCGCATACACACGATAATTTTTCGGCATGAAAAAAACTGCAATGCATGAATCTATGTTATTTCAGTGGCGGTGCGAGAGCCAGAGGGGGCGGCGCTCCAGCGCCCTCTATAGACGTACCGCCACTGGTTTGGTTAGTGATGCCTCTTGCTTAGGTGTTGCAGCCTCTGGGGCCTTAACTACTAGCCGACCAGCCGCCGTCATTCTACGGCGGCAGGTCGGCTCTCCTGGGCGAGAGCCCGTCATATTACGTTGGCTCTTCGAGCAGCCACTAGGGGCGCGTGCGTGCCCCCCGCTCGCCCCCGACTCCCGTGCGTGTGCCCGGCGGGCTCGATCGCCGCCGGGCACCCGCGATTGCTCGTTACAGAGCGGGGACCGGGAGCTGTGTGTGTAAACACACAGCTCCCGGTCCTGTCAGGGGGGAAATGCTGATCCTCTGTTCATACAATGTATGAACAGAGGATCAGTGTTTCCCCTAGTGAGGCCACCCCCCCCCCACAGTAATAACACACCCAGGCACATACTTAACCCCTTCCCCGCCCCCTAGTGTTAACCCCTTCACTGCCAGTGGCATTTTTATAGTAATCCAATGCATTTTTATAGCACTGATCGCTATAAAAATGCCAACGGTCCCAAAAATGTGTGAAAAGTGTCCGAAGTGTCCGCCATAATGTCGCAGTGCCGAAAAAAATCGCTGATCGCCGCCATTACTAGTAAAAAAAATATATTAATAAAAATGCCATAAAAATACCCCTTATTTTGTAAACGCTATAACTTTTGCGCAAACCAATCAATAAACGCTTATTGCGATTTTTTTTTACGAAAAATATGTAGAAGAATACGTATCGGCCTAAACTGAGGAAAAAAAATGTTTTTTTATATATTTTTGGGGGATATTTATTGCAGCAAAAAGTAAAAAATATTAATTTTTTTCAAAATTGTCGCTCTATTTTTGTTTATAGCGCAAAAAATAAAAACCGCAGAGGTGATCAAATACCACCAAAAGAAAGCTCTATTTGTGGGAAAAAAGGACGCCAATTTTGTTCGGGAGCCACGTCGCACGACCGCGCAATTGTCAGTTAAAGCGGCGCAGTCCCGAATCGCAAAAAGTGCTCTGGTCTTTGGGCAGCAATATGGTCCGGGGGTTAAGTGGTTAAAAAAGGTGTGTATATGTAATGACAGATCACGTGACACTTAGATTGCACACAGGTGGACAGCATTTCACTAATTATGTGACTTCTGAAAGTAATTGGTTGCACCAGAGCTTTTTATGGGCTTCATAACAAAATGGGTGAATACATACACACATGCCAATTATCAGCTTTTTATTTCTGAAAAATAGTCTTATGTATATATTTTTTAAATGCTACTTAGACTATTGTGTTCTGATTCATCACATATAATTCAGATTAAAAAAACATTGAACTAAAGGCTGTAATGTAACACAATAGGTAAAAAGCCAAGGGGGTGAATACTTTTGCAAGGCACTGTATATATATATAAACATTATACAGTACAGTATGTATATTGTGTATATATACACACAATCTCTGGATAAAAAATATACATTCTAGGCTTCTACCCATGCAAAAAAGTTACTCATATACAGGAGCTGCTAATCAGTAGAAAACACTTAAAACAACACTTTTCCATCAATTATCCTGTGCAGGGCCATCTCAACACACACAAATGATAAATATGGCATAAGACAGACCATATGAAAATCAGGTTTATTTTTATATGATATATTATTTCATTTGAAGAAACTATTATTGGAAGCACTAGTTGGATGGAAAGCAATATTGTTTTAATTATCAGAATAGCGCTACTAAGCCTACAGAAATGAATTCAATTAGTCTGTATGAAAATACTAAGAGGCTTCATCAGCCCATTTTCCCCTGATTATTACTGACTAGGTAATATGAGATGCAGTTGCTCATAATGGTGCTTTTTTCACACACTAAGCACATTTAAATCCCTCACCTGCAAAACAGTGATGCCTCAAGGGTTTTTTTTATTTCCTTCATTTTTCTCCCTTTTTGTGTGTTTGTGAAAACCAAATGGTCCTGCTAATGCTTTTCTGTGAAATAAAATTTGGCTGTCACACCTGAAAGGGTGACGTTAGGAGCTTTCACTGTGTAATCGGATCCTTGAGTTAAAAATCAAACAATGCCTTACCATATTTCCCTATTGTGTACTTGCATAATGCCAGAGACCAGATTTAAAAATAAAACCTTAATACAATTTGAATTGTTAAACATACCAAATGCTGGCATTTACGTTAAACATGCAACACAGTGAGCATTAGTGTTGTAGGTTCATTATAGCAAAGTGATCTCTTCTAAATTGGTAGTTAAATATTACTTTATATGAGTATATGAGTTTATGTGGTCCTATAATAAACTTTGACTGGCATCCAACCTCATAGTCAAGAATTTAATTTAGAGGTGAAATGCTTGCCCACTGAGCCATCTGGTTGTACGTGGGTGCTACATTAGTATATTGCTTATTATAATGTATCCCCCTCTTCATCAGCCTAATAATACTGAAATCTGTCATGATTCTGCTAGTAATTCTGTACATATCTACAGAAAAGTGTACCCCAGGAAACTGCCTATTCAGAATTCTATAGTAAAGGTCAGCTCCAGGAGCTTGTGCAATGCTTTACAATGAAACAGAAGACAGTACAACTACAAGGAAGGCCCTATATGATCTCTCATTAGCTGCCACTTTAAATAAGTCACGTGATTTCGTGCCACATAGAATGTGTCATAACATTTCCCATTAGTTGCCACTTGGCATGGGTCATGTGATCTCCTTTCAAATACAATGTTTTATTTTTCACTGAACTCGTTAGTACCTTAACCACTTGCTTACTGGGCACATAAACCCCCTTCGTGCCCAGGCGAAATTTCAGCTTCCGGCACTGCGTCGCTTTAACTGACATTTGCGCGGTCGTGCAACGTGGCTCCCAAACAAAATTGACGTCCTTTTTTCCCCACAAATAGAGCTTTATTTTGGTGGTATTTGATCACCTCTGCGGTTTTTATTTTTTGCGCTATAAACAAAAAAAGAGCGACAATTTAAAAAATATATATATATTTTGTACTTGTTGCTATAATAAATATCCCAATTTTTTTTAAAAAAAATAATTTTTTTTTCTCAGTTAA
Source organism: Rana temporaria (assembly GCF_905171775.1). Taxonomy (NCBI): domain Eukaryota; kingdom Metazoa; phylum Chordata; class Amphibia; order Anura; family Ranidae; genus Rana; species Rana temporaria. The sequence continues at coordinate 337,312,665 of NC_053493.1, read as the reverse complement.
GGCCGATACGTATTTTTCGACGTGTTTTTGAAAAAAAAAATCGCAATAAGCGACTGGTTTGCGCAAAAGTTATAGCGCCTACAAAATGGGGAACAGAATTATGATTTTTTTTATTATTATTTTTTTACTAGTAATGGCGGCGATCTGCGATTTTTATTGGGACTGCGATATTGCGGCGGACGTATCGGACACTTTTGACACAAATTTGGGACCATTCACATTTATACAGCGATCAGTGCTATAAAAATGCACTAATTACTGTATAAATGTGACTGGCAGGAAAGGGGTTAACACTAGGGGGTGAGGACGGGGTTAAATGTATATCCTGAGTGTGTTCTAACTGTGTGGGGGAAGGGGGGTGACTGGGGGAGGTGACCGATGCTGTGTCCCTATGTACAAGGGACACAGATCGGATTCCTCTCCTCTGACAGCACGTGGAGCTGTGTGTATACACACAGAGCTCCACGTCCCTGCTGTGTTCCCGATGATCGCGTGTACCCGGCGGACATCGCAGCCACCAGGTACACGCATCGGCTCTTCAGCTATGCGCCGGGACAGTGTTTACCCGCTGCGCGCCCCCCGGAGGCGCGCGCGCGGGTAATGCACATAAAAGGACGTCTAAAGACGTCCACTTGGCACTTGAGAGCCACGCTGTTTACGTCTTTTGTCAATAGCGCGGGTCTCAAGTGGTTAAAGTTGTTGTAAAGTCAGAAGATTTTTTTTATCTTAACGCATTCAATGTATTACAGTAAGATAAAAAGCCTTCTGTGTGCAGCACCCACTAATGCTTACCTGAGCCCCATCTCTATCCAGCGAAGTTATAGGATTGTCTCATTTGCCCGGGACCCCCCTCCTCATTGTCTGAAACAGCAGCGCAGCACCATTGGCTACCACTGCTGTTAATCAAAGTCAGTCAGACAATGAGAAGAGAAAGGGGTGGGGCTGGGCCGCAGCTCTGTGTCTGAATGGATACACGGAGCTGCAGCCCGGCTCGGGTGGCCCAATAGCAAGCTGCTTCCTGTGGGGGCACTCGGCAGGGGGGAGGGGCCAGGAGAGCCGAAGACGGACCAGAGACGAGGAGGATCCAAGCTCCTCTGTGCAAATCCTACACAGGGCAGGCAAATATAACATGTTTATTATGTTTAACAAAAAAAAATGTGACTTTACAGCCGCTTTAGGGACTCATTTACATTTGCTTCAAAACAAGGCTTCGGACACGCTTTTTTGAATGCTCTCTGAATGCCAGTCAAAGCCCCTGTCACTAAATAAAATGGTTATCTTACAGTCCTGTTTACACATTGCATTTGCATTGCTTTACTTCAAAAATTATACCCCATGTTGCTTTAGTGGTGCTTCAAAGTATCTTCAAAGCCTTCATAGAAGTCTACGACAATTCATCCTTGAAGCACCTGCACCTTTTGATAAGCTTTTATTCAGATTTAGCTTGGCTTTGTTTTGGAACAATTGCAGGTATAAGCTATTAACACACATACAGGGCATCTGCCAAGCTTCATGAAAGCTTCAAAAAAGCAACACCAAAGCATCATTGAAGCACCACCAAAGCGCCACTGAAGCATTGGAGAAGCATTAAAAACACATCAAATAAGCATGTTGAAGCTGTAGGCACTTTAATGTGTGTTGAAGTCGATGTAAGTGCAAATGATCCCTAATGCTGACCCACACATGGCTATTGTCAAGATTACTGTACTCACTGGGAAAATCAGTGTACTCCTGTTACTCTTCCTCCTGCTAACACGCCCCCCTGCAGTCTCCAATTCCAGCTCTATAAGCCCCATATGAGAACGGGAATTATGTCAGTTACAGAGCAAAATAAAGTATTTATAATATATATATATATATATATATATATATATATATATAGATAGATAGATGTATATAGATAGATAGATAGATATATATATATATATATATATATATATATATATATATATATATATCTATATATACTGTATTTATTGGCGTATAACACTCACTTTTTTACCCTGAAAATAGAGGGTAAACTGCGTGTTAAACGCAGGGGGCTGTGGAAAGTTTTTTCCTGAAACTTCCCTCTTAAAGTTAGGGTGCGTATTATACGCCTGTGTGTGTTATACGCCGATAAATACGGTATATATCTATATATAGATATATACACAGAGAGAGATATATATTTATATATATATATATATATATATATATATATATATATATATATCCTGAAATTTTAAAATTCACGTCGTTTGCGTAAGTCGCCCGTGAATGGCGCTGGACGCCATTTACGTTAACGTCGAAACCAATGACGTCCTTGCGACATCATTTAGCGCAATGCACATCGGGTAATTTGACGGACGGAGCATGCGCAGTACGTTCGGCGCGGGAACGCCCCTAATTTAAATGGTGCCCGCCCCATTTGAATTAGGCGGGCTTGCGCCGAGCGGATTTACGTTACACCGCCGCAAGTTTACAGGTAAGAGCTTTGTGAATCAGGCACTTACACTGTAAACCTGCGGCGGTGTAACGTAAATGGGATACGTTACGCCGCCGCAGCGTAACGTATTTGTACCTGAATCTGGCCCATAGATTATATAGATCTATCTATCTATCTATCTATCTATCTATCTATCTATCTATCTATCTATCTATCTATCTATCTGTCTATCTATCTATCTATATATATATACATAGATAGATAGATAGATAGATAGATAGATAGATAGATAGATAGATAGATAGATAGATAGATAGATAGAGGTATACACACAAATGTTTTGCCTTGCATTTCTATTATAAACTGAATGGGTTGTTTTATTCATATATACTTTAATAATGATCACACTAACAGCTATTGCCAATCAGTTTCAACAAAATCGGAGAGGAACAATGAAGAGACTTTTTTGGGTTAATCAAAATTAATAGAAGGCATCATGTGCAGCCAGGCACAGTTTTAATTTAAAATGTGTGAAGGTATAAAATGGGGTACAGTTGCACTTTAACATAAATGAATGCAAAAATGAAAGCATACAATTACAGATTTTTTTTCTTTAGTATTATGGTATTAAATTGAAAATACAAAGTTGTAGTTTTATTTTTATTCCTGTTTATATTTGGGTAAAAAATGGGCATTTTCTCCAATCTTTTTACATTCCCTATCATAAAAATGATCTAAGTAAAAATAAATGATAAGCAAAGACAAATAATGCTTCAAGTGTATGGTTATTTCTATGTTTCTATATTTCCCTAAGCAAATGAATTATTATAGTTATGCAAACTTAAACATCAACTCATAAATCAAGCCTGAAAACCAGAGTACACAAAGCAGATGGTACACAAGCTGTTTTTACAGATACTTCATTAAAATAATTTTAGATAAAACAAAACATTTCTTTGCATGATTTAAACGTTTTAGAAACCAAATTTTTGTGGTGCAGGTTGGCATGAGCAGGGTATTAAATAAACATATTCAAATGTATTACCATGCACACTAAAGTTATGCTTGTTTTTTTCATTTGCACATGTGATAATTATTGGCCGGCCTGAATTTTTCCATTAAACAAAAGAAAATCAATTTTCCATTAACTTGTTTAACAAATGTTTCATGGAAAATTTCAAAATAGCTGCAGAAAATTAGCATTTCTGAAACTTGCATACTCTACTTAGTAGAAAAATCTACTTTGTATTTTTCTAGGCTCTAGTGAGTAGGCATTTGCCAAATGCAGGTAATTGTATTTTACCCCCTCCCCAGATTTCCCACACAACCTCCTAAACAGCAGGAAGTCCTTCGGTGATTGGGTTGGTGTTATAAAGGGGGGTCAACCTAATGAAGCAACTACTCAAAGTGACAAGGCATGCAGTCATGTAAAGCTAACTGTCATGCAGACTCTGTCTTGTATTTTTAAAATAATTGTTTTACCCTAAAAAAAAGTTTTTTTATTATAAAAGAATGTGCGGTCCCTCTAAAGCAAGCACTAATCTTGATCCCACATCTACATCTTGATCCCAGTGTCACGATCAGGCTCGGTGAGAAGGGCCATTATGGCCAGACACAGCAGAGGCCCCAGATTCAAGTCCAGGTCCTGACAAAAAGGCTCCACCCCAGGTCCAGCCCATAAAAAAGTAACCTGACTTGCATGTGGCCTTCTGTTGATGTCATCTCAGGCTTGACCTTCTGTGCGTTCCATGCTGGTTACAGTATCTCCTGGTGTGGGAACACCAGGCTAGGGAAAAGTGCACCATCAGTGGCAGACTCCAGGACACTTTCCTCTGGCCATGACACTAAGGCCGCGTACACACGGTCGTTCCAAACCGATGAGAATGGTCCGACGGGCCATTTTCATCGGTTCACCGATGAAGTAGCCTGATGGTCTGATGTGCGTACACACCATCGTTCCAAAAACCGATCAGGTCAGAACGCGGTGACGTCAAACACACGACGTGCTGAATAAAACGAAGTTCAATGCTTCCAAGCATGCGTCGACTTGATTCTGAGCATGCGCGGGTTTTGAACCGATGCTTTCTGTACTAACCATCGGTTTGGACCGATCGGGCAGCGGTCCATCGGTTCGATTTTAAAGCATGTTTTAAAATTTTGGACCGAAGGAAAACAGACCGATGGGCTATACACACGGTCGGTTTGGACCGATGAAACTGAACCTCGGTCCATTCTCATCGGTTTTGTCCGACCGTGTGTACGCGGCCTAATAGTCTTTGTATTCCTGACTTTTTTACTACTTATGTGACATTTGGCTTTTTAAGTTTAGTTGTTTTAAACTACTGCACCAAGGTTGTGGCTCCGGTTGTTTTCCCTTTAGATTAGAAAATGGCCTGAACTGTTTTTAACATTTGACATTTAATGTTCAACGAGTTTGGATTCGGAACACATATTTTAGTCAACTTCACTAAGCCTTGATCAAACTGAACGCGAGAGTCTGTGACTCATCACTGGTAATCACATCAAAGCCTTTGTAATAAACCGTTGTATTAAATGTTATGCAACAGTTCTTTCCCATGCTTGATTCAGTGGCTTGTTAGTCCCTACTGCCACTGTACCATAAGCATTGTTACTATTATTTTCACTTACACAGTGTATTCTGGCCGTTATGCTCAACAGCTCACTCAACAGCACTTGCAGACAACTGACTGTTCTGCAATTGGGAGGAGTAAAAAGAAAAATACTTCACTACTTCACTACCTCCTGCTCAATGAGACACTGGTGGGTTAAATAAAATCCAGCCCTCCAGAACATCTCCTCGTTTTATAATCCCATTGGAGAAGGAGGAAGGGGAGGAGAAATAAAGTGAGGAAGAGTAGAGGAAGAAAGAGGTTGAGATGGACAAAGAGGTGAAGCAGGAAAGGTTGGAGGAATGGAGGGCAAAGGGGTGGAGGATGGAGGGAGGAGGATTACAATAGCAAGGCTTGTCCTCTGCTAACTTCAGGCAGCACCTCTACAACTCTTTTTAGGCTTACACGCATTTCTATTCTTCGAGAGTCTTTATTTGAGTATGGGCAGGTATCCTATGACCAAGGGATTTCACAATTAATCAAATAATTATTGCTGTACAACCCCCCCCCCCCATTCATTTGCTGCTGACTGCCCTTCCCCTTGAGTTGTAAAAGGTTGGGGAGCCTATGGCCATAGGCCCCCTGTGGCAATGTCTCCAGTCAGGCCTCAAGTCCTGCGGGAACGCGTGGGAACGGAGTTCCTGCACTTTTTTCACAGCAGGAACGCAGTTCCCTTTGCAGGACTAGAGCAGCCGAGCCACCCGAGCCAATCCTTCACTAAGTGGCGATGCCCAGCTCGAGTCACTGTCAGGGGCAGGCGAACCTTCTTAATCCATTATGTTACTGGCTGCTCCCTGTATATGGATTCATCGGGTAGTGTGTGGGTATTCCATCACTTCCTTCGATGCCGCAATGTCTCCTGGGAGCTTTTGTCATTGTTCCCAGGAGCACACTACCCGATGAATCCATATACAGGAAGCAGACAGTAACATAAAGGTTTACTAAGGTACAGTGGATCGTAAAAGAAAAAAAACGTGGCTTAGTAATTATGCATATGAGCGTATAATTTTTTTTTTTTTGGTGGGGGAGTGGATCTTGGGTGGGAGTTCCCACACTTTTTTCCCCAGGACTTGACCCCTGTCTCCAGTCCTCAAATATAATAAAACAAATAAATATGAAAAAATACAAATGGCTGCTGAGAACATGGAGAGGAGAAATATTATGCTGTTATAGCAGACTTGCAGTGGACTCTGTAGTGTGCATCCCAACCATTGCATGAATAACAAAAAATATAGAGAAAAATGTAAATACACACTGTATGAAAAAAAAAAAAAAAAAAGAAATAAAGAAAAGAAAAAAAAAAGGTTTCCACACAATATATTACTTTATATGTAACTACAGACTGGGGGTAATTCTGAGTTTTAATAGGTGCCTAAGAAAGCTCGAAGGAGAGCTGAAGAGAGAAGGAGCCATTTAAAGTGAGTATCACCTATCACCTTCTAAAACAACCTATTCAGTTTAAAATGAAAGGCAAAACATTTGTGTATAAACTATAAAGGCAGGAACACCAGGGATTTCACACAGGAGTCAAGCCCGTGACATCACACCACCACCATCTATCTCAGTGTGTACTGGTGAGCAGGCTGATGACTAGACTAACATAGCACGCTGTTATTTCATTCCTGTCAGTGTTTTTGTATCTGATGGGGTGTTTTAATACATTTAAAAAAATGGAGAGTACTATGTTTTTGCCTTTCTGTTTCATTTATGTTTGATGTGATTATTGCTGTTTGGATGCTACAGATGAGCCTGTTTGAGTTGGTTTAAGGTGAACTGGGTTTTCACCAGTTTGGTGGAAGTCCACAAGTCCCTTGAAAAAGCCACGATAGATGGTCACTGATTGCACTGCAGTGTGCTTGACTTTTTATATAATTTTATTTATATTTTTATTTTTATGCATTTCCCTTTTATGCATGAATTAATTATCACAGAAAATAGATTTTCTTTATATTTTTATGTATGGACTAATTTTTTGTACCATAAAAAAATTGTTGTGCTGCACAAATTTTTGTATATTGTTTTATGGAGATGCCATATTTTGATATGCTCAAATTGCATGGAGGATGAGTATTTTCTGCTTTCATTTTCCTGTCATTCATGTCTTTCTCTCAGCAGCTTAGTTTATTCTTCTTCCCGCTCCTAGAGCATTTGATCTATATTTGCATTAGGAATCAGAAGGTTGGAAGGCTTCTCTGTCACTGCTGGTAGGGGAGAGCAGAGTAAGTTGAGATGCTAGAAATGGACTTCAGTGCTTTTGCTGTACAAGTTGAGGATTAATTGCTCCACTGTGCATGCAGCTACAGAGTAAGACTTTTTTTTAATGCATTTACTGATTGTTAGGAATATGAGCTGGCCACAGGTTCACTTTAAAATGTTAGTTTTCAATGGAGTTGACCTTTAAATCCAGGGTTTTTAGTTGTAAACAATGTAAGCATAGGTAATTAATCGTTTAGTGGGTATATTATATTATCATAGTAGAATACCATTGTGTTCCTAGGAAATCATTAATATTTATAAATGCCAGGAACATAAAAAGAAAAAAATGTCAGAACACGTTGTGTAGTTCTCATGGCTTTGATGAGCCATATCACTTTTCAGCTCTTTGGCCAGGACTTGCAGCCTGGAACGTAAGCAGATGCATCTTTATTGCTTCTCCAGGTATTCAAACAGTGTGATATGTTTTCTTTTCATTATTATTTTCTTAGGCTGTGAGTACTTAATGTGATACGCCATTAGAAAGAAAAAAAATATTTTCAATTAGGAACTCATATACACAGATGGTATTGGCATTAGCAGAGAGTACACGGTTGTTTAACCCATAGTAAAAAAATTCAAATATTAAATGCGCATGCAGTGTTTATATGATTCGAATATCATAAGCATACATTTAAAAAAAAATAGTGCCTAATTTTACTTTGTAGAAAAAACATATTTAAAAAACAATTTGCAATTTGCTTATGTGCTTTTGAAAGCTTTTATATTATAATACAAATATTTTTAAAGGGCTTTTTAAGGGTCAAGATAAGCAGTCCTGACAAAAATCCAATGTTTCATCCATCATCTAGCTTTTAGTTTCTCAAAATATTATCTTGTAAACATCATGGCCACTATTGGCATTCAAGCACTGGCATTGATGTATTGAGGACAGATTGCTCTATAATGTCTGGGTAATTTAGGCATCACTCCAATGCCCCAGGAAGACGTCCCTTAAGATAAAACATGTGTAGGGCGGAGTGTAGTGGTGACATCAGTATGCCTGCCAGAGAAAGCAGAGCATTTTCTGTGTTATGCTGCATGAGTTTTTTGTTTGTCAGTACTGATATTTTCTTTAATAATAAATTGCGTCCATAATACAACACTATAGAGTTTTGTTCTGTGTTTCCTCCTGAATATTATTGAGCTTTGGCATCTTGCAAGGGAAAATAATCTAAACCAGCCATCGATCCGGGATTTGTGTTAAAGCGCTTTATGACCTTACACACCTGAAGCATGTTTTTTTACACATGGATGGACTTTGTTTTATCACTGAAGAATATTGAGCACTGAATAGTTTAGACATCTACAGTATAAACTAGTATTGGCCTGGCTTGCATATAAAAGTAATATCCTCTTATCTGGAAGCCCCCATCCCCAATTAAAAAAGCAGCACTTTAAAGCAGTAGTAAACCGCAAAAAAAGAAACAAAAACATTTTCCTGGAAGTTAAAGTGGAGTTCCGGACAAAATTACATTTTTTAAATAAAAATACCCCTATAATACACAAGCTTAATGTATTCTAGTAAAGTTAGTCTGTAAACTAAGGTCCGTTTTGTTAGGTTATTACAGTATTTTAAACGTTTATAAACTAGCAACCCTGGCCATCTTAAGTGTGGGCATCTGAAGCCAGACTGTATTACTTCCTGGATTTCCTGATTGCAGATCTCGCACACGCTCAGTGCTGCACAAGCGGTGTAATAGGTTTCAGGTCAGGTTTCCATATTTATAGATATCTTGTTCTATATATTTCTTATTCTGTGTATGTGTGTGTGTGTGTATATATATATATATATATATATATATATATATATATATATATATATATATATACACACACACACACAATCAGCGATTACTTTTTTCCGTACAGCTTTTCATTTAAAAAAATAATAATAATCTCAGCAACAAAATTCATTTATGCATCTAGATGTATTGAAGACGACTTTATGAAGTTCAAACTACGCATAATTCCAAGAGCCGTCCTAGCTGTACGTCTGCTCCTTTAAGCCGGATAGCAGGAGCGCGTGTGTGCCTGCTGCAGTGCGGTGGTGCCGATGCTCATGGCTGGCGTTCGCGATGACCGCCGGCCACACACAATCGCAGGCAAGAGAGGCAGAACAGGGACGTGTGTGTGTGTGTGTAAACACACACATCCCAGTTCTGTGAGGAGAGGCAGATTGTGAGTTTATACTAGCTAGGAACCACGATCTGTCATCTCCTGTAGTCAGCCCTCTCCCCCCACAGTTAGAACACACACTAGGAAACACAGTTAACCCCTTTATGGCCCCCTAGTGTTAACCCCTTCCCTGCCAGTTACATTTACACAGTAATCGGTACATTTTTGATAGCACTAATCGCTGTATAATTGTCAATGGTCCCAAAAATGTGCAAAAAGTGTCCGATCTGTCTGCCGTAATGTTGCAGATCACCACCATTTATACAAAAAATTATAATAATAATATAAATGCCATAAATTTATCCCCTATTTTGTAGATGCTATAACTTTGCGCAAACCAATCAATATACGCTTATTGCGATTTTTATTGCCAAAAATATGTAGAAGAATACATATCGGCCTAAACTGAGGGAAAAAATTAGCTTTTTTTTAAAAAAAGTACAAAATATTGTGTTTTTTTCAAAATTTACACTCTTTTTTTGTTTATAGCACAATTCTGTTTGGGTACAGCGTCGCACGACCGCGCAATTGTCAGTTAAAGCAACGCACTGACGTATCGCAAAAAAATCCTGGTCATTGAGCAACCAAAGCATCCGAGCCACAGTTTGGAGACCACAGTCCTAGAGGATGAAAATTAGCCTCTTCAGCAGTCCTAAGTAGGGTTGAGCGAACCCGAACTGTAAAGTTCGGGTTCGGTACGGACTTTGGGTTTTTCCCGAACCCGGACCCGAACCCGAATAATTGGAAAAGGTCTGGGTTCGGGTTCGGAGTTCGGGTATGTTTTGGCGCGCTGCACGGCAGCCAATCGCCATTCGTTTTACTATTGTGACTGGGAACTGATCACAGCCATGCCTACTTATGGCATGGCTGTGATTGGCCAGTGCAGCATGTGACCCATCATGTGACCAGCCTCTATATTAGATAGAGGCACACAGCACAGATCGTCACTCTGCTTCACTAATGATAGGGAAAGGCTGCTGAATCTGCTGCTTAGGGACAATGTTAGGTGTATCCTGCTCCAGAAATCTCAAGAAGCACACTTTATTTCTTTGATATCTGCATCATCTTATGGTATCTGGCTCGTTGTCACTGTCCTTCACTTATGATAGGGAAAGGCTGCTGAATCTGCTGCTTAGGGACAGTGTTAGGTGTATCCTGCTCCACAAATCTCAAGAAGCACACTTTATTTCTTTGATATCTGCACCATCTTATGGTATCTGGCTCGTTGTCACTGTGCTTCACTTATGATAGGGAAAGGCTGCTGAATCTGCTGCTTAGGGACAGTGTTAGGTGTATCCTGCTCCACAAATCTCAAGAAGCACACTTTATTTCTTTGATATCTGCATCATCTTATGGTATCTGGCTCGTTGTCACTGTGCTTCACTTATGATAGGGAAAGGCTGCTGTTGCTGCTTAGGGACAGTGTTAGGTGTATCCTGCTCCAGAAATCTCAACAAGCACTCTTTATTCCTGTGACATCTGCTGTGCTTCATATAGTTTAGGAATTTTGTTCAGCTATAGGGGCAGTCAGCAATCTATAGGTGACTCTGAATATTTCAACAGCACTGCACCTGCCACCACCTGTCCACCTGTGATATACTGTGTTTTTCTGTCAAGTACATAGTTCAGGGACAGGTTCCAGACATTTTCCTATAGGGTCAGTCAGCAATCTATAGGTGACTCTGAATATTTCAACAGCACTGCACCTGCCACCACCTGCCCACCTGTGATATACTGTGTTTTTCTGTCAAGTACATAGTTAAGGGACAGGTTCCAGAAATTTTCCTATAGGGGCAGTCAGCAATCTATAGGTGCCTCTGAATATTTCAACAGCACTGCACCTGCCACCACATGTGCACCTGTGATATACTGTGTTTTTCTGTCAAGTACATAGTTCAGGGACAGGTTCCAGAAATGTTCCTATAGGGGCAGTCAGCAATCTATAGGTGACTGAATATTTCAACAGCACTGCACCTGTCCCCTGTGATATACTGTCTGTGCAGTACATTGTTTAGGGCTGGGTTCCTGCTTCTTGCTATAGGTGGAGAAATATATAGGTGAATCTCTGCCCATTTCACCAGCACTCCACCTGTCCCCTGTGATATACTGTCTGTGCAGTACATTGTTTAGGGCTGGCTTCCTGCTTATTGCTATAGGTAGAGAAATATACAGGTGAATCTCTGCCTATTTCACCAGCTTACACTATTTTTGTATTTAAAATTTCTCAAAATTAGGGCAAGACCCTAAATTTGAGAAATATATAGGTGAATCTCTGCCCATTTCACCAGCACTCCGCTAGTACATTGTTTTGGGCTGGGTTCCTGCTTCTTGCTATAGGTAGAGAAATATATAGGTGAATCTCTGCCTATTTCACCATATTACACTATTTTTGTATTTAACATTTCTCAGAAATTAGGGCAAGACCCTAAATTTGAGAAATATGAGGAAAACGTCAAATAAGGGACGTGGCCGCGGTCGTGGTGCTGCTGGTGGAGCTCCTGTTACAGGGAGAGGACGTGGTCGATTTGTGCCAGCTACAAGCACAAGTGAAACACCTTTCTCAGGTGCGAGTAGCCGACAGAGCCTGCAGCGGTATTTGGTTGGGCTTAATCCAGCTCTACGAATGTTGAGGCCAGGAGCAGAACAGGCGGTAGTAGATTGGGTTGCTGACAGTGCCTCGAGTTCCTTCACATTGTTTTCCAACCAGTCTTGTGCTGAAAGTTCAGAGTTGGCGCCTGCAGCCGATGTCCACCATCAGTCTTTCACCTCACCCCCTTGCAAATCAGCCAAGCAGTCTGAGCCCCAAAGCATGCAGCAATCTCTCCTTCTTTTTGATGAGTCTGTTAGCATGTGTTCCCAGGGCCATCCACCTAGCCCAGCCCCAGAAGGGGAAGAGATTGAGTGCACCGATGCCCAACCACAAAACTGTATGGACCTCGTCCTCAAAGGTCAAAATCATTATATTTTTTATTTTAATTTTCTTTATGTTATTTTAAGTTATTTCCCTATCCACATTTATTTCCAGAGTACTTGCCATGCTCTTCCCGACATTTTGCTGCCATTTGCAGCCCTCCAGCCCTTTTCCTTAGTTTTTTAGAGACATTTTTGTAGTCAAAAGTCCGGGTCCCCATTGACTTCAATGGGGTTCGGGTCAAAGTCCGGGTTCGGGTTCGGTCCCGAACCCGAACTTTTTTTTCAAAGTCCGGGTTCGGGTCCGAACCCGAACATCCAGGTGTCCGCTCAACTCTATTCCTAAGCAACAGTTTTTGCTCAGCAAGTCCAATCTTTAATTTTTCTATGGAGATGAGTTTATTAGCACAGTCAGTGTTGGGACAAGGTCATCTAGAGCCAACATGCCAAATTGCGCCCCCCTCCCAAGATGTTTGTGCATGGTGTCAGCGAAAATACGCCCGCCCCAAAACAATTGAGTACTAATTTGCATGCTCCCTCCCAAGCATAAATTCCCCCTCCTCCCAGTACAAATCTGCCCCTCTGCTAAAAAAAACCCTCAAATTTTCCCTCTAAGCATGAATCCTCTCTCCTCACTCCAAATCCCCCCTTCCAGCATATATCCCCCTAATCATCGCTACTAGCACAAATCCCCCACCTCCAAAAATATATATTTCCCCTCTATTATATTACTTTTATAGCACAAACCCCCCAAATCCCGCATCCTAGCACAAATCCTCTTCCCCATCCCCTTTCCAACACTAATCCCCCCAAATCACCACTCCTAGCACACCTCCCCAAATTTGCCCTCCTAGAACAATTCTTATCCCCTGCCATCCCCAAATATTCCCCTTCTCAACACAAATTACCTTGCCCCAATCTCCTTGTGATGCCCCCCCCACCTCACATGATACCACAGTGCCCAGGGCAGCCACCCCTCCTGCCCACACCTTGTCCTGGCCCTGAGCACAGTGCTGCGAATCAGCAGCTCATAATAAGAATCAGCAGAATCATAATGTGAGAACTCTAAAAACATGCTCCTGCCATCTATAGTCAGGCATAGTCATTATCTTAATCAGATGTAGGGTCCAAAGTCTTTTTAGACTTTAATGAGCTTCAGTATAAGTGTTGCTAGGTTACAAAAATCTGTAGAAATAAACATATAGGACCAGTGAAAAATATTATTATCCTTCTTCATAATTTACCCTGTCTATGTTTATTTATAGCTGCTTCATATATTCTTTGTGCTCTGTAGAACCCAAACAATGAATTCCCATTGATGTTTTTCTTTAAAATCTAGGGATTAACTATTAATCTTGTTCTATATAAATAAGTGAAAAGGATGAGCACTGTTGTATTTAATACAGAGGAATAGAAGCAGAGCAAGACAGGTGTTTTGTCCAGAAACCTGTGCACCATGTCTTTCAGTGTAGTATTGCCATCTGGTTTGCTTCGTTTTGGCAGCTGGGGAGGAAATCTTTAAAAATCATACAAACATCCAAAATGATTAGGTTTTCTGATCATTTCTAAGCTTTTTATTATTATGCCAGATCCATGATAACAAGGACATCTTCCACAGATAAACATTCCAGGCTGTGCTTCATTCCGTTTCATAATCTTAGATCATAACACAATAAATTAAATTAGATAGGAAAATGTCACCCAAAGCAATTAGGATACAAATCCAGAAAAGGACTCTAAACAGGGTTCTAGTATTTTGTAGACAATGTTCTAAATAACTTTAGATTTACAGTGTTTATAACATTTTATATTTTTGAGTTTGACACCGGCCAGAAGAGTGGAAATTTGGTAAAGTTTATATATACCCTAACAATGAATTTCTCTTATTTATAGCCTGTAGTCTAATAAATATACTATTGAAAGTGTTTTGTTCTCTGTCTGTTAAATAAGTGCCAAAAATATACGTTGATCATGACAGAATTTCACAGCTGTCCTGTGCACACTTCATATAGAAAATGAATATAATATATTCTTAGACAGCGCTTGCTATAACATATGAAAAATCAAACTCATGCCTTAATAAATCACTTGGGATGGGCCGAACACCAGAACATCGAATAGGCAAAAATCAAAAGTCCTAATTTTAAAGACTTACATGCAAGTTATTGCCATAAAAAGTGTATGGAGACCTGGGTACTTCTCTGGGGGACATGTACCAATGCAAAAAAAAAAAACATTTTTGAAAGGATCGGTTTTAAAGGAGCAGTGATTTTAATGATGCTTAAAGTGAAACAATAAAAATGAAATATTCCTTTAAATATCATGCCTGGGGGGGTCCCCATAGTCTGCCTGTAAAGTGGCGCATCTGTACAATGTATAGAACATGCAATTATGACATTTCTAAAGGAAAAAATGTCATTCAAATTTGCTTGTGGCTGTAATGTATTGCCAGCTCCCAGCAATACAGATTGAAAAAAAATTCAATGGTGTGGAGTCCCCACCAGTCCATACCAGGCCCTTTCGGTCTGGTATGAATTTTAAGGGGAAATCCATGCCAAAAAAATGGCGTGGTTTCCCCCCCATAATCCATACCGGACCCTTATCCGAGCATGCAGCCTGGCAGGTTAGGAAAAGGGGGCGAGCGAGCGCACCCCCTCCTCAACCATACCAAGCCACATGCCCTCAACATGGGGGGGGGGTGGGTGCTATACAAGACCCATTTTTTGATGAATGGGTAGGGGTATAATGTACCCCATACCCATTCACATATGAGGGGCCAATGTGCTTTGGGGAGCGGTCTGGTATGGTTCATAAGGGGGAGGGCACTCGCTCACCCCCCCCTTTCCTGCCCTGCAAGGCTGCATGCTCGAATAAGGGTCTGGTATGGATTTTGGGGTGGCGTGGAGTTCCCCTTAAAATCTATACCAGACCCAAAGGGCCTGGTATAGTTTTTTAGGGGCCACATGTTGTTTATTTTCTTAAGGCTGTCATAGGGTTCCCCTTAACCACTTAAACACACTGTATTATATACTCTGCACTGCACTGTATTATATACTCTGCACTGCACTATATACTCTGCACTGCATTATACTCTGCACTGTACTGTATTATATACTCTGCACTGCACTGTATTATATACTCTGCACTGCACTGTATACTCTGCACTACACTGCATTATATACTCTGCACTGCCTGTGTTATATACTCTGCACTACACTGCACTATATACTGTGCACTATTTACTCTGCACTGTGTTATATACTCTGCACTACACTGCACTATATACTCTGCACTACACTATAATATTATTATTATGGGGTACTCCGCAGTGGGCAAACGCCCTGCGAGCGCCCCATATGTTTGTTTGTTCTATGAATAAACAGACACCCGATGTTCGATTTGAACATCGGCCCATCCCTATAAATCACAAATACCAAACTATAAATGCCAATATAGATATGAATATATATAATACACAATTGTTTAAAAATCTTAAAGTGAAATAGTGCAAAAAGTCTTTATAGATTGTGAAATCTTGAGTGCTTGGGTGCCTGATCCCCAGGGTATGCCCTGTTTTGAATATTCCACCTCTTGCTGAATGTTTACACACTGCACTCACCAGATGTCGATAGCAAGCGCTGCCTAAGAATAATTTTATATCGGTTAAAATCCCCTGTTGGGAATATTAGACAGCAGTTGCATTTACTAATACCATTGTGTAAATAGGCACAGGTGTTTTTTTCTGTTTTCAGTTCATATAGAAGAATTAGTCCCCTTTTTTGTGAAGATTAAGACAGTGCCATGGATGCCATAGTTTTGCAAAAGCATTTTTGGCAGCTCAATGTGAATTATTCTAAAGCAACAGGATCTTTAAAGAGCTAAACATGGGTAATGTGCATGTACTGCAGAAATGTGCAGCATACGTTTATTTTTATTTTGCCCTGACATACATTTTAACATTTTATACCCATTTTTCAAAACATGCACATTTTTTACATCTATGGATAAGTTTACAACTGAGTTTGAATGTCACGCTCAGCATTCTCATTTTTTTTTCTCTCCTTCAGATCTATGCAGAGGGTTTACTGTCCCATTTGTAAGGGTATTGCAGCCTCTGGATACTGAGGAGTTCCAAAATGAGAGTTTCCTGGTGTCTGTTGTCCAACGTTTGGAAGGACAACATGACTGTTTTCAACATGGCGTCCCCTGACCCAGTGTGGCCTCAGAACAATAAAGACGTTAAAAAGCAGTCTCTCTGCAGCATTTCTTGCATACAAAAACATCAAACCACAAAAATAAAGTAAAAATTGCACATGAATAAATGTAATTTCAGTTCAGCTAACAGGTTACTAAGAGGTAACTCAGGGATCTCAATGAGTACACACAATCATTACAAACATCACTCCAGTTAAACTGTCTTAACAGACTACTACCTCTCCTAATGGGAGGGACAGTCCACAGCAGCATCTTTTTTTACCCTCAACATGCTTAGGCTTGTCATTTAAATGCATTGTATATCACTAATGAAAGCCTCTCATCAACAAGGAAAATTAGTAGAGAAGTTCCTGTCACAATCCAAGAGCCTATGCAATATTGCTAAGGCAGGCTATAGACGGTGACGACAGGAATTTCTTTCCTGCATGATTCCCCCATTAACGCAGACAGTGTTGACAGCCCGAGATTCAAACCATTAATGGTCCAGCTGAATTAAAGGAGTTGTAAATAAAAAAAAATGTACACTGAAATGACTGTTTACAGGGTATAGAGACATAATAGTTAACTGATTCCTTTTAAAAACGATTAAAAATAGATACAATTCAATCATATAATGTACCTGTAGTTTCTAGTTTCGTTTTTGCATGTTGTTTCCTGTCTCTCTGCTGTACAGAGCCACAGAGCCAATACAGGGCAGTGATGGTTTGGAAAACGAAACTGATTGGTGCTGTGGGGTTTTAGACACACAGTAATCACACCTCCTTGAAGTTAGTGACCACAGAGAAAAGTTTCCAGCACTGTGGTTATCAGGAAACAGACAACCAGGAAGTGTGGAGATCAGAGAAGAATTACAGCAAATTGAGAGCAAAAACGAACAATGAGGACATGAAAACAGTACTGCATTAAGGTAAAGGAAGCTATTAAGATAAACAAATCCTTTACAAACCCTTTAACCAAGTTGATCGCTAGCGATAATCACTGTCTTCTCCCAACGGGGGTGGGAGTGGGCGGTTAAAGCCGTCCCCACTGGCAGTAGACAGAGATTATCACCAGTGGCTATAGCAGGCTGGCTGGTTGCACCCAAGTTGATCGATCGATTTACTTGGTAGAATCAGCCTACCCACTGAGGCCTCGTACACACGACCAAATTTCTCTGCAAGAACCTTGCTGGGAGATATTCTATTGCAGAGGAAACCGGTCGTGTGTACATTTTCGTCGAGGAAACTGTCGAGAACCTCGTCGAGCCAAAAAGAGAGCAAGTTCTCTATTTCCTCGACGGGAGTCTGATTTGGCTCGTCGAGGTCCTCGACGGGCTGGTTTTCGACGAGAAACTCGAACGTCTGTATGCTAAGAAACCCGCGCTTGCTCAGATTAAAGTATGAGACGGGAGTAAAAGTAGCATTTGTAATGGAGATAACACATTTTTAAAGCTGTAACAGACTGAAAAGTGCAAATCGTATCTTACCAAACTTTTATTTAACACGCAAACACATGAAATTAGCAAAAGCAGCCCCAATAGTTGTGCCAGTGGAATCGAACTTCCCCTGCCGTTGTATGTGTTGCATGTCACCGCGTTTGAGAACGAGGAGATTTTGGCTTGACAGTGTGTACGCAAAACAAGCTTGTCGAGTTCCTCGACAAGCCTAACAAGGAACTTGACGAGGAACTCGATGTGTTTCACCCGTCGAGTTTCTCGGTCATGTGTATAAGGCCTCATAGTTTGAATATCGGTCTGTTCCTGCTAAACTACCCGTGATTCAAAACACGTATAGTCGGCCTCAGAAAGTCTTCCTAACTGGCACAGCAAAAGTGCCAGTAAATGCCATGCTTATATTTTCATTGGCTCAGATGTACAGGCAATGAGGATGTTTGCATCTACATGAAAATAGGCTGCATTCACACCTAAGCGACAGCCGCGTTCGTGTGTAGCGGCAGATTTGCCGCGAGTACAAATGTTTCAATTTTTTTTTTTTTTCCTAAAAGTATTCCCATTGCTGTCTATGGGAAAACGCGCCTGTCGCGTGAAAAAAAGGGTCCGGGACTTTTTTTCAGGCGACAGGCGTTGCGCGTCTATGAGATGTGAACCATCTCCATAGACAGCAATGGGAATTCTCCCCTCTAGCGGCAGAAGCGTCCCGCGTCGGGCGTTTTGTCGCTTAGGTGTGAATGCAGCCATAGCCAGCAGATCGGTGTGAGGTGAGGGCAAGCAAGGATGAAAATGTGATTTGTCACTATGCTTTCAACCCTGTAATTTGTTCACCTTATTGTCCAGCAATAAGCCTTTACTTTTTTGGTGTTCTTTAACCTTGTAGTCAGTTTCCATTGACTCCTCATAGCTTCCTTTATGAGAGATACTCCTATCTTACACATGGCATTTAAAGGTGGGACTAAGAAGACAAAGGACAAGTCAGTTAAAGCAAACCCAGGAATAATATATTGGGGTTTATTTACTAAAGGCAAATCCACGTTGCACTACAAGTGCACTGCAAGTGCAGTCTCTGTAGTTCTGAGGGGAAGATTGAAATGAGGGGAAGCTCTGCTGATTTATATCATCCAATCATGTTCAAGCAAAAATGCTGTTTTTTATTTTTCTTGCATGTCCCCCTCAGGTCTCCAGCGACTGCACTTCCAAGTTATCTTCCAAGTGCACTTGCACTGCAATTCTAGTGCAAAGTGGATTTGCCTTTAATAAATAAACCCCATTGAGTTGCAAATGAGAATTGTGATAATCCTGCCTTTACAGTACATGGACATATTGCTTTCTGATCGATAATTCATATCAGTTCTGATTTTACATGCCTTAAAAATATATAGCCAAAATGTGCTTTGGTTTTCTGTACCACTGTAAAGTTGGACATTATGGTACTAGAAGTTTTTGGAGGATGGGGCTACATCAAATAAAAACAAGTTCACTTTATTCGTCATGCTCTCTGATTCTGTCACTGTCTCTCTCTCTCTCTCTCTCTCTTTCTCTCTATACTGTATATATAGTGTGTGGGTTCAATCAACAGTAGCAACTTTCATGTCAGCCAGTGAAATATGTTTCAGGGCTTTCTGCCCACATTTATTCAAAATTATAGGTCAAAATGTATAGGTCAGCATTACAATAAAAAAACAGCAATTTTCCAGCCTACTGGCTGTTCGAAATCTGCAGTTCCTGTTCCTGTCTCTGCACAGACTCGCCATGTTATCTCATTCAGCCTCATGACAGACAAACTGCCCAACTTGGACTGCAAAGGTTCCTGCGTAATTACATACAGTCTCTTAATACCTCTCTCAGACAGTAGCCTGGTCAGATTGCCTGGTCAGACCGTCGCTCCATGAGGCCCATATAGACACTCTCCCAGTTCTTGTTCACACATACTGCTCCTGCAGCAGCTTGTCTCCAAGGTAAGGAGCCCATATGCACGATAAGGCTGATTTAAAGAAAAATGGTCCAAGCGTTACCAATCCTGAAGAAGACCACAAACCCGTTTTCTCCACTCAGAACAGACATCATACAACACCTCAACATGTGAGGACCTTTGGTGACATCTAAACCTTCTGACACATATCTGACTGTTTATGCGCCTATTTGTTGAACAGGTTGGATATTGGACGTCCCAGTGGTACAAATATGCATCATCGTCATGCATTCCTATGCACCAATAGTCTCTAAACTGCAGCCCTGGGGCCCTTTGTTTGCCTTTATCCAGCCATTGAGGCATTATTCCTGCCACTGACACCAACAATGGGGCACTATTCCTTCCACCGATACCAACGATGGGGCACTATTCCTTCCACTGGCGCCAACAATGGGGCACTATTCCTTCCACTGATACCAACGATGGGGCACTATTCCTTCCACTGGCGCCAACAATGGGGCACTATTTCTTCCACTGGCGCCAACAATGGGCCACTACTACTTCCACTGAGCCCGATGAGCCATAATTCCTTCCACTGACAACAAAAATGGGGCATGATTCCTTCCACTGACACCAACTATTTTTCCTCCCAATACCAAAGATTAGCCTGAATTTTGAAGGACAGTAAATAGGCCCTTTGTTTAGAAAGTTTGGAGACCCCTGCTATGCACTCAGTACATTTACCCATCATATCTCGTATCTACTTTAGAGATACCATAAGATCATACTAGCCAGCAGCCTTTTTTCCCCAGGTTTATCTTTTATACTAGTTTCTACCCACTTCCTGCACATGCTGTTTCTCTCAGGCTGAGCATTGTGCATTCATTTTTAATGGCACCCCAAATGTGACACATCAAAAAAGTGTTACAATGCACAGTTACAAAAGGCACAAAGCTCAACACCCCAAACGTTGGTACATTTGTCACATGTAGGGTAGCCAATTAAAATGAATGGGCTGCCCTATGCATGTAGTGCAAAAAAAGCACAAAAACATGCTGGAAATCCACAGGCACAAATTCATGTTTGTGAAATGATAGGTATAGTGCTGACTCTTTTCATAATATTCTCCATTATGGGAAAGGCAGTAGGTGAGGTTAAATCTATGTATCTCTACTGTATATCTTAGGTAATGCAATCCCATAAGTTTAACTAGGGGCCACACTTTATAGAGGTAACTCCACGAGATAGTGTGGCTTCACTATCTTACTAGTGCACTTGCAAATGTAAGCAGTTTTTAATATAGTTAGGCTCTCTATGTGCTGAAGTTTTTGCACTGTTAAGTTTAGAGAAATTCTTTTTTTTTCGGTAGGTTTAGTGGTTTTCCAGATTGTGGCCTAATCATTTTATATTATCATAATATTAATGTTTAATATTTTTTATGTACATGGGACCAGCCATAGCATATGCATAGGCTATATTCCCACTTTGGTATATACCATGTCTGTGCAGACTATTTAAATGCAATAGTAGTTATTCTACTAAGGGATAAGTAACCATACCGCCAACATATGGAGAGCCTGAAGTTGAAAAAATTCAACAACCCTACATAAATCCCAACAAAATAATTTTTAGAGATTGATTATATTATATCATATTAACTGCAATAGTCTTGCTTCAAAGGTTACAATAGTTGTCCTCCTTGATGAGAAATGTTTTACTTGTAAGTGTGTTTGAAGAACAAAAAGATGTCTGGAGGCTGAGTAGCCCCCATAACCACTTGGATACCTTTAAAAACATCCTTTTCTCTTGTAAGATCTTCCAGTTAATGCTTCTAACATCAAGATGATGTGTTTGCTAATAGACTCTTGGCTGGATTAGGCCCCCTCCAGTCACATGTCTTTTGTTTACCTATTCTTTTGAAGCATGCGAAAATATATGAGAGTGTTAATGGCTGCCAGGGCTACACACTTATATACTGTCCATGAGACAAAGCAGCACGGCTTGGGAAACATTGTTTTTACTCTTTCAAATGCCACATTCTTCCCTATAGCATTTCTTGGGGACTGGAAGAGTAGCCTGCTTCAAACTAAAGATTATGCACTGCTCTATGAAAGAGAAGAGTGTGAGAATGACCTGCATTCAAAGACTCCATGAACTAGCAGCCTCAGGTAAAGTTGTCTATTTATGTGACAGGTTGACAGCTAATCTCCTATTAAACCTTCATTTCAGGATGTAAAGGATTTATTATTACCATCGTAATCTAGCTGTGGCTTCCAGGGGTCTGACAATGATATTGATAGCAGAGAAACTGTAACTTTTATATGGCGTGTGTTTGTTTGATTCATAAAATAAATTTGTAGGTATTACAAAGACAGAAACCTGACTGATAAGCTATAAGAAAATAATTAGTATGGTCATGGCTGGATTGACCATTACACACGGGCCGAATGTCGGAGTGTAAGGCAGCTGGCTTATGCTGGACAAGCATGCTGGAAAACCAGCAGCTGACAAACTCCCGAGCCAATGGCTGAGAGCACTGACTGAAGTGTTCTGGCAGGGAGGAGGGCTGTCCCCCTGTCAGAACACAAATGAACAGCTGTACTAACATCTGATCATGAGTACAGCGACTTTGACCAGACCTGTCAGTTTATTTTGTTCGGCCAGCAGGTTGAACAAAAAATAAATTGGTGGTACAAAGCTTTAGAGACAGTAGACTTAAGCAGGAGAACAGACAGTTTTTACCTGTGGGATGACAACAGGGCCACTGATAAGGGGGACCACTGGTCCTCCTGTAGGGGGCCTGGCACACAGAGGGGCCAGGACAGCAGGAGGATCAGTGGAGCAGAGAATGAAGTATGACACAACGATGCCGTGTGTCTCTCGCCTAGCAACTGAAAGTTGGATTCTTACCCCTCCCACCGACTTTCAGCTGCTGGGTGAGAGACACACATAGCCGGATTTAGGGGGGTGGTTGGCTGCCGCTGAGCTCCTTTCCCCACCCTGCCCACACACACAGCCGGGACAAGGAGACGGCAGCCTGTAGGCTGGAGCAGTGAGGGAAGAAGTGCCAGAGAGGAAAGAGCCAGGAGCGCGTTCATCTATAGAGCACAGGATCGCTCCTTCTGTAGATCGCATTGACTCTGATGTAATGTTACAGAATGATTGGATTGATATGAAGAAATTAGTTGCTATTAACCAATGATGTTAATTATAAAAAAATGTATCTTAACCTTCATATGCAAAAGGCTAATGACCATAAGGGGAGCCCAGCAGACTTTTGGCTTGTAAGCTGACCCTCCCCCCACACCCACATGTGTTGTAAATAAAAGCATATCTGATCTTAACTTACACACAGACTTTGCTGTAAGTGGACCGCACCCATCCTATTGTGTCATTACCTGATGGGTGGGGGATGTGGACCCTACAGGTTCAATTGATAGAATTCCAGCTCTGGGCACAATGTTTCTACCACGGGAGACAATAATGCAGAAAAATGTTCCAGAAAAGGCCTCATTGTTTTTCTTTGCACCAAAAAATGTAACAGTACACAAAAAATACACACAAAGAAAAACACAAATGCAATAAGCAATACGTGAAATAGATCTAAATGCATTCCTTCAAATAAACAAACCCTCTAATAAAGTAAAATAAATAACTTTTTTTTTTTTTCAAGCAAATTTCCCCTAGGCAGCCTAATGAGCAAATTGAGAGTTTCTGTGACATAAAAATTTCACAAACCGTGAAATTGATCATTTTGCAACAAAATTCATTATTCCAAAATCACACCACTTGTGCCTTGTAATCAGGGTATGGGTTGTAATAACACTTTCCTAAGTGTGCCCTGATACTTGTAATATTATAGAACTAGGGCTGGATAAATGAAAGATTAATTCCTCGATTAATCTTTAATTTTCTTGATCAATCAAATCTCTTTTGATCGATCAAAATTCTTGACGTCACCGTCAAAAAAAACGATTAATCGAACACAACATTTTTAATCAGTAACAGCCCTATATATAACTAAAATAAACATTACATGTCTACGTAGTTGTGCGAACCAATAATACTGCGTATACACGATTGGTCCATCCGATGAGAACGGTCTGATAGATCGTTTTCATCGGTTAACCGATGAAGCTGACTGATGGTCAGTCGTGCCTACAAACCATTGGTTAAAAAAACGATTGTGTCAGAACATGGTGACGTAAAACACAACGACGTGCTGAAAAAAACGAAGTTTAATGCTTCCAAGCATGCGTCGACTTGATTCTGAGCATGTGTACATTTTTTAATTTAAAACAAGTTGGCTTTTTTTTAACCTATGGATAAATAACCGATGGCGCCCACACACGATCGGTTTGGTCCGATGAAAACGGTTCATCAGACCGTTCTCATCGGTTTGACCGATCGTGTGTACGCGGCATAAGTTTTTAACTGACATTTTTCGTAGTAGAGTTGGAAATGTATGGCACTGGATGGTAGCTATGGGCAACATTTTTCTTTCCTCTGCATATAAAATCTTTATAGGACACACAAATGAAACAAGTTTAGTTTAAGGGTGTCCAAGGATATTTTTTACCCTTGAAAACTGAACTGCAAGACCCCTTTCACACTGGGGCGCTTTGCAGGCGCTATAACGCTAAAAATAGCGCCTGCAAAGTGCCCTGAAAGAGCCGCTGCTGTCTCTCCAGTGTGACAGCCCCGAGGGCTGTCACACTGGAGCAGTGCGCTAGCAGGACGGTAAAAAAAGTCTTGCTACCAGCATTTTTGGAGCGGTGAAGGAGCGATATGTATACCGCTCCTCCACCGCTCCTGCCCATTGAAATCAATTAGCACCGCAGCTATACCACCGGCAAAGCAGTCGCTTTCTGGGTTTAACCCTGCAAATATGAAGGTAAAGTGCCGCTAAAGATAGCGTTGCTTTACCGCCAATGCCGCGGATACCCCAGTGTGAAAGGGGGGGAGAGGGTTACAACTGCTGTAATTTTTGCCGATTGTGTTCTATTATGGATATTTCACTTAATTTCCCATTTAAAAGGGGAATAGAAGGAAAAGTTAAGTGAACCAACAATGCACTAGCTTAAAGGAACCTATTTAGAAAACAAAAAACAAACCTTTACAACCCCTTTAAAGTGGTTCTAATGGCTGGTGTTTTTTTTACCTTAAAGCGGTTGTAAACCCTCCTATCTTTTTCAGCCAAGGAAGCTGCCATCTTGGCCTTTGTTCAATCTTCAACTGCCATGAAGCTGCACATGTGATCAGTTATGACACCAGCCATTGGATGGTTTGACAGTTTGGTTGAGAGCACAACCAATGTGCAGTTAGCATTCCCGGCATGCCAGGAATGTTAACAGTTTTTTTAAGTGTTACATCGATGGGTTTACTTCCGCTTTAATGCATTCTCTGCCTAAACCACTAACTATCCACTCCCCCCCCCCCCCCCCAAACAAACACTTATCTGCACTTTTTAGAGATCCAGCACTGTGCCTATCTGCAGTCTTCTCTCAACTCACGTCCTCTTCTCACAGGGAGTATACCCCATGCTAAGCCAATTTGCTTTCTCCTATTGTCAATCTATGACTTGAGTAGGAATCTTAAAGTTCCTCTGAGGTCAGGAGTGCTGTGAATACTTTTGTGAATTTGATAACAGAATGTATACTGTATGAAAGAAATAAGCACAACTTTATTACTAGTGTCACTTCTGAGGGTCAATGCAAACACACAAAATAAACATCAACTTTTGAAGATGGAGAGGATTGAAGATGACATGTGAGCTTGACCCTAATAAATGTTCGTAGTCATCCATTATGTTTACATTCTGTGTTTTTCTGTATGTCTCCCCACTGAGCAGAATGATAGGAAGAGAATAATTACTGACAGATGCATCATAATCGTGGGAAGGTAAGTTGAGTAGCAGCAAAAATACAGCTTTTTCCTCCACCGAACTATCACCAAAATCGGCCTTAAATTTCACCAGGTAAACTGCTTAGGCAAAGTAGAAAAAAAATTGGAAAAATTAAAGTAACAGTCTTGTCATGGTGCTAGTGGGTTCCCGCATGAGAGGATGCTATTGAGCCAGCACCGCCATGCACGAAGCCGTCATATGTCACATGCATGCATGCATGACAGGAATCTGGAAAGATGGACACAATCTTTGCTTATCTATTTTATATGAACACTCGGTCAGGATAGTGATAGGAGTGAAGTCTGGCCGATGTCCTGTGTGAGGCCATATTAGATTAGGGCTGTCCTGTCTACATCTTTGGTATCATTGGAGGTGGACTGGCTTGTCCTGTATTACATCGGTAGAGGAGGGAACAGATCTGGAGACATCTTTATTAAGGTTCGAGAAACTGAACCTGACATTACCAAACTTGTGGTCAGAGCAACTTCCAGGTGTTGCATAATTTGCTGCCTCCTTTAATAGTCCAATTGCAAGCTCTCCACCCAAGTGGATGGCTGAGTTGGTAAGTTATGACGTTGAAAGAGAATAACAGTCTAACCATCACTAATCTCACGAAGAAGGATCATGGCCTTCAGAATTTGGCCTATCAGCTGGGACTAGAAGAGTCCCTTTTCTAATAGCTTGACAACAGAGTGCACCTCTTTCCCTATTTCCTATAGATCAGTGTGCATGCTCTGAAATGCACTGCAATCACATCCAGTGACATCATCACGCCCAACACTGTGCCTCACCAATAAATTAGTTAACGATCTACACTCAGAGGTGCCTCTTTATCTTCTATTTTAAATCTATATAAACGCCCAACTGCTAACACAGGGTCTTTTGGCTTGTGGTATTCCATGCTGGCAATCTAAAGTAAGTAGATGGCGGGTCTCTCTCTCTCTCTCTCTTTAGTTCAGATCTGGGCTTGTAGAGATAATTATATTTATACATGCTATTTTATTATTTTTAAATTTGGGCTTTGTTGAGTTTGATATTTTCTGGTCTGATGCCTATGATCTATACAATTGGAAGACTGCTCTTCAACCACTTCCCACCCGCCCGGCGAGTTTTTACGGCCACAATGTGGCTCTAAAATGCCGGGAGGCCGTCTATATACGGCTTCCGGCCTCCAGCCACTGGGGGGTGCGCGAGCGCCGCCGCAGGCGCGCACACGCCCGCCGTGTCACTCAGGTGCCGATCGGCAGTCACAGAGACAGGGACATGGATCTCTGTGTGTAAACACAGATATCAACGTCCTGTCAGGGAGAGGATACCGATGGTGTGTCCCTTGTATGTAGGGATAACCATCGGTCACCTCCCCCAGTCAGTCCCCTCCCCCACAGTAAAAATCACCTAGCAGGGCACACATTAACCCCTTTCTCGTCCCCTAGTGTTAACCCCTTCCCTGCCAGTCACATTTATACAGTAATCAGTGCATATGTATAGCACTGTTCGCTGTATAAGTGTGAATGGTCCCAAAAATGTGTCAAAAGTGTCCGATGTGTCGGCCGTAATATCGCAGTCCTGACAAAAATCATAGATCGCCACCATTACTAGTAAAAAAATAAAATAAAATAAAAATGTCATGATTCTATCCCCTATTTTGTAGGCGCTATAATGTTTGCGCAAACCAATCACTATACGCTTATTGCAATTTGTATTTTTACCAAAAATATGTAGAAGAATACATATCAGCCTAAACTTTAAAAAAAAAAAAAAATTAATTGGATATTTATTATAGCAAAAAGTAAAAAATGTAGTTATTTTTTTCAAAATTGTCGCTCTATTTTTGTTTATATCGCAAAAAAAAAAAAAAAACACGCAGAGATGATCAAATACCACCAAAAGAAATCTCTATTTGTGGGAAAAAAAGGACGTCGGGTGGGTGCCACGTCGCACGACCGCGCAATTGTCATTCAAATCGTGACAGTGCTGAAAGCTGAAATTTCGCCTGGGCAGGAAGGGGGTATATGTGCCCAGTAAGCAAGTGGTTAAACAGTTATGATCTTTTGAAAGGTATGTCCTCTCATAATCTGCCAATGGGATATTTTAGCATCATTAGCACTCTTTAATTTGTTTTCCATTTTTTCTGAAAGACTGGCACAGATGCTGCTGAGGGAAGTGGTCCTGGGTTCACCTGAGGGGGATGGTTTTATGACCCTCCAACACAGCGGTGATCTTAACAGCTGCATGTCGAGTGATCATTAAAGATTGTTACATGCATATTCTGATGTATGAGTTATATACTGTATAGGGACTGTTTGTGATATCTCTGCCTATTATTAACTTTACACAATTTCTGTGCAAACCTGAGGAAGAAAGCAATTTCAAATCAGTTTGAGACTAAAAAGAATTTTACCCATTATACTTTATGCAATTTATGTGCAGCTTGATTTATTGTTTTTATGATATTTATAAATAAAATATGTTTTATACAGTTATTTTAGTGAATATTTATGTGAATATGTTGAATGCATAGAAAGTTTCTTCCAGATTAGTCTTTTGATATTAGAATTATTAGAATTAGAATTATTTAGGGATGCTGGCATTTAGTTGATGGGAGGAATCACTTGGGAGTTATTTTTTATAGAAAGAGAAAACCAATCCTAAAGCTAATTTCAGGGAAAACCCTACACTAGCAGCAACATTGATCTGTTGATAACATGGCTTTGTTATTCTCTCTGATTCTTGTAGTTAATTTTAGTTTCACTTAATCAAAGATATACATTATTTTAAAACAGAAGCTTAAAAAGGGGAAAACATTTTTTTTTAATTGTTAAAGGAGCATGTGCAATCCCCAGTAGCCATTTGGAACCTTAAAGTGGTTCAAAAGGCATTCTATGCATGAAGGTAAATAACCTTCAATGTGTAGCTTCCCCCCTAGGTCTCCACCCCCATACCTGAGCTCAATCCCCATCCAGCGATGTGCACAACAGCAGCATCTCAACTGGGTCTCTGCCTCCTCACTGCTGTCAATCACAGCCAGTGAGGTGGGAGCAGGGGCGTAGTTGAGCAGCACTCTGTGGGCCAGATTCTCGTCCAGCTGCGTAATTTTGTGCGGGTGTAACGTATCCGCTTTACTTACGCCTCCGCAACTTATACGGGCAAGTGCTGTATTCTCAAAGCACTTGCTCCGTAAGTTGCGGCGGCGTATCGTAAATCGTCCGGTGTAAGCCCGCCTAATTCAAATTTGGATCAGGGGGGCGTGTTTTATGTAAATGTACTGTGACCCGACGTGATTGACGTTTTTCCCGAACGGCTCATGCGCCGTCTGTGGAATTTCCCAGTGTGCATTGCTCCAAAGTACGCCGCAAGGACGTCATTGGTTTCGACGTGAACGTAAATGACGTTCAGCCCCATTCACGGACGACTTACACAAACGACGTAACTTTTTCAAATTTTTACGCGGGAACGACGGCCATACTTAACATTGTTACGCCGCACTTATTCCACCATATAGCAGGGGCAACTTTACGCCGGGAAAAGCCTAACGTAATCGACGTAACTTTACTGCTTCGGCCGGGCGTACGTTCAGGAATTCGCGTATCTAGCTAATTTGCATACTCGACGCGGAATTCGACGGAAGCGCCACCTAGCGGCCAGCCTAAAAATGCAGTTACGATCCGACGGCGTAAGAGACTTACGTCTGTCGGATCTAACAGCTATCTATGCGTAACTGATTCTAAGAATCAGGCGCATAGATACGACGGCACAACGCAGAGATATGATGGCGTATCTGGAGATACGCCGTCGTATCTCGGTTGTGAATCTGGGCCTGTGTGTCTAATAGACACACAGAGGTGGCTCAGGAGCGAACACACACAAGTGCCCCCAGTACAAGCAGCTTGATATGGGGGCACTCAGCGATGGGGAGGGGCCAGGAGCGCCTGCAGGGGACCCATGAAGAAGAGGATCGGGCCCATTTGACTGCAATGCATTTTGCAAATGCAGCCAAAATATTTAAATCAACAAAATGTCCTGATTTTTAGAGAAATTTTGGCAGGTGAGAAACTCTGTTTCACCAGTGACCAGGTATAGAGATAGAAAAAGAGAGACGTCTCTGCATATATTTTTACTTTTAGAACATAAAGAGTAGCGCTAAATATAGGTGAATATGAGATTGGATATGTTAATAAATAACCAATCATATAAAACTATACATGTAAAACATGATGAAAATATCCACAAACATAAACTGAAAAAAAGTCTCTACTGAATAGATCCTCAAAACCAGTTCATAATTGGCAATTGTGCAAAAAACTTGAAGTGGCTAATCTTCATAGATAAAAGATGGAAAAAATCCAGCACCGAAGTGAGTGGAGGCTTACCAGAAGCAGTGGACCCAAAATAGGCATATACCTAGTGGGTCATATGCGCTTGTGATTGATGGTACCAGCATAGAGGTGAAGTCCAACGCAGGATCAGGGGAGGGCCAACTTGGAATCAACTTGTTGTAAACTTGGATCCATAAGGAGGTTCAGACACTCATTGTAACAAAGGGAAGGAGAAAGAAGGCAAAGATGCACATAGTGTAAATCCGTTTTAAAAGTTTACTTGGTAGCAAAATTAAAAGGTTACACTCACATTTTCAGCACTTGTATCAAGCATATAACAAGGAGCAGTAATGTCAGCAGGTTCCCGACATGTTTCGATCTACACGATCATCATCCAGATGATGATCGTGTAGATCGAAACATGTTTCGATCTACACGATCATCATCCAGATGATGATCGTGTAGATCGAAACATGTCGGGAACCTGCTGACATTACTGCTCCTTGTTATATGCTTGATACAAGTGCTGAAAATGTGAGTGTAACCTTTTAATTTTGCTACCAAGTAAACTTTTAAAACGGATTTACACTATGTGCATCTTTGCCTTCTTTCTCTTTCCCTTTGTTACAATGAGTGTCTGAACCTCCTTATGGATCCAAGTTTACAACAAGTTGATTCCAAGTTGGCCCTCCCCTGATCCTGCGTTGGACTTCACCTCTATGCTGGTACCATCAATCACAAGCGCATATGACCCACTAGGTATATGCCTATTTTGGGTCCACTGCTTCTGGTAAGCCTCCACTCACTTCGGTGCTGGATTTTTTCCATCTTTTATCTATGAAGATTAGCCACTTCAAGTTTTTTGCACAATTGCCAATTATGAACTGGTTTTGAGGATCTATTCAGTAGAGACTTTTTTTCAGTTTATGTTTGTGGATATTTTCATCATGTTTTACATGTATAGTTTTATATGATTGGTTATTTATTAACATATCCAATCTCATATTCACCTATATTTAGCGCTACACTTTATGTTCTATTTGTTTATTTTTGGCAGGATTGATCTATTCTGTGGTGTTGGCTGCAATTTATATGGTTAATTTAGTAGCGCGGTGTTTGTTTATACTTTTAGTATAGCATTTTTTCTATATATTTTTACTTTACCTGAGGTAAAGTGATTGTAAAGACTCATTCATGTGCAAAGAAACTTAAAAAAAAAATGGATTGTCCTTGCTTGACAGAAGTTAAATTTCACATTTTAAAGTAAGTGTAACATCCTTATATCACAGATTAACCCCAATGTATAATATTAGCTATTCCCTTCTACCCCAAATAATCCTGCATTCTGAAGTTACTATAGCAAATGCAGAATATACACCTCAAAGAAAGACTTGGACCTAAGAGTGGCACTAATAATAACAGTTTCATATACCTCCCAACTTTCTGAGATGGAAATGAGGGACACCTATAAGCATAATTATGTAGGCATAGGAACCCCCCCCCCCTCTAAATTAGATATGTACAAAAATAAATGATTAGTTAAACCCACAAGTACTTTTGTACGACAACTTTTCCTTCATACTGGCTTTTGGAATTTACAAATGCAGCAAATTTAGACATTTTATGAAAGGTTTAGCACTGGAAATCACATTTAAAAAAATGAAAAATCCATTTTATATACAACTATATAGGTCAAACCTAAATGAGGGACAAATGAGGAGGAAAGAGGGAGAGAGGGACTTTGTTCCAAATGAGGGACAGTCCCTCGAAATAGGGACAGTTGGGAGCTATGGTATCTAGTTATATTAGGTTGAAAGTGAATAGTTGGATATCATTTACAAACAGTGATATGTAGTCATCACAACACAAGATATTTTCAAGGTCAACATCAGCATGATAAAAAATAGCGTGTATAGAGGCATTTGGTGGGCCAACAGGCAAGCTGTAACATGTTTATTAATGCCTACGCAAGCCGAGAACCTATGGTCAACTGTGTACAGATTTATTTCTGTAAACATTATATTCCACTAAATGATAAAAACACATGAATGTATAACACATAAAGGACAGAGTTATTTGAAAAGTACATGACATGCTGTTCTGCTGCTAGTTGGTCATGTTGTATCCAGTTACACCAAAGGTACTAAAAAATGAGAGAGCAGTTTTTCATTCAAGAATCACAGCTGTTATTTTCAGATGAGGTTTCATACGTGGAATAATACATCTTTCATCATACAATATCAGACTTCCAAGAGGCTAGAACACCTACACGATCTTCATAATGGTTTTATAAGATATTTCTGATAAGTTACGTAAAATATCGTTTTAGCTAGCAATATTTGACTATAACTTTACTTATATAACAACTTATGTAATATTTGGACAAAATTAAATATCCATGATGCACTTACAGTGGCAATAAAAAGTATGTGAACCCCAATATGGAAGCAGCACTATTGTCTTCTGTAGCCCTTGCCCTGGGTTTATTCCCACCTGTCACCTAATTGGCTGAAACGTCAGGCGCTGTTATTGGACACCTATCAGGCGTCCAATCATAGCAGAGGATGGGAAGAGAGGATGGGAGAAGACATCAAAGAGCGTGGAGGAGACCGCCGTGACCCGCTGCCCCACCAAGACAAGGTAAGTGCCGGGCGGGCGGGGATGCACGCTGGCAGCATTTGATGGGCACAGTAGCAGCAATTAATGGGAACAGTAGCGGCAATTGATGGGCACAGTGTCAACAATTGATGGGCACAGTAGCGGCAATTGATGGGCACAGTGTCAACAATTGATGGGCACACTGGCAGCAATTGATGGGCACACTGGCAGCAATTGATGGGCACACAGGCAGCAACTGATGGGCACAGTGTCAGCAATTGATGGGCATAGTAGCGGTAATTGATGAGCACACTGGCAGCAATTGATGGGCACAGTAGCGACAATTTATGGGCACACTGGCAGCAATTGATGGGCACAGTGTCAGAAATTGATGGGCACACTGGAAGCAATTGATGGGTACAGTAGCTGCGTTTGATGGGCACAGTGGCTGCATTTGATGACACAGTGGTGGCAATTTATGGGCACAATGACTGCGTTTGATGGGCACAGTGACTGCAATTGATGGCACAGTGGCTGTGTTTGATGGCACAGTGGTGGCAATTGATGGGCACAGTAGCTGCGTTTGATGGGTACAGTGGCTGCAATTGATGTTTTTTTGTTCAGTTTGTTTGTGCCCCCCAAAATGTGAGCATCAGCAGCAACTGCAACTGCAAGTACCCTAGAAATAAATTAGTTAACCTTTGCAGTGAGGGTTCAACCGCAGTGCAATAGAGGACTTTTAGGTTCTCTGGAGTTTAGCTTTAAATGCAAGCCAGTAAAAATGCTATATCTAGTAGTACTTAGTCACATTAAACTGGACTTGATGATGTTTTATAGCTTCTCCAAGTCACCTTTTGTAGTTCTGAGTGTCTGTAATCTCCAAAATCACTTCTTTAATTATAATAAGTGCCACGAAGATACCCTAACATTTATATCCAAATAGGCGGCACATTCACCCAAATCCATTTACATTGGAAAGTATTAGGGGTCTGGACTACCTATTTGGATAAAAAAAATCTGGGCTATTTTCCTTACTCTCATTAGAAAAAAATAAGTGTTTTGGCGAAGCTTCAAAAGTAAAAAATATAGCTTTTTTATTAAATTGTTGCTCGATAGTTGTTTATAGCGCAAAAAACAAAAACTGCAGAGGTGATCAAATACCACCAAAAGAAAGCTCTATTTGTGAGGAAAAGGACGTCAATTTTGTTTGGGAGCCACGTCGCACAATGTCAGTTAAGTTAAAGTCAGTCAGTTAAAGCGACGCAGTGCCGAATCGCAAAAAGTGCTCTGGTCAGAAAGGGGGGAAATTCTTCCCGGGCTAAAGTGGTTAATGTGTTTCAACCTACATATGCAATTGATGATCATTGGCACCTGCTTGGTATAATTGGTTATTCAATAACCTGACTCTAACCCTATAAAATGCTGGTTTGAATTGTAGTCACACAAAATATTGATCTGATTTGGATTTTTAGTCTGTTTGCCCGTTTTGCAGTTTTAAATTGATAAAAAATAAACAATTAAAATATATAAAATATATATTTTTAAAGCATCCTTACTCTACAGCATTTCTTCACAGCTGCTTAAAACTTTTGCACAGTAATATATATATATATATATATATATATATATATATATATATATATACCGTATTTTTCGGACCATAAGATGCACCTGACCATAAGACGCACCTAGGTTTTAAAGGAGAAAAATGAGAAAGAAAAATTCTGACCCGAATGTGTACTGAAATATTAAAAAAAAGGTTCCTAAAGTGGGTGGGTGGGCTGGCACCTGGTCAGTGTTACCATAATATCTATTTACCCAACACTGTAAAGTAGCCTTTTTCCGTTTATGGCAGTGTACTATAAGCTGTACATGTGCTATATGCTGTTTACAGATGCTTTGGGACTTGTAAGGTAGCGACCAATGAGGGCTCACTATATTGGTCAGCTGACTCAGCAACAGGAGAATAGGCAGAGTGCACGGAGTTACACGTAATGACGCGTGTGGGCGTACCGCCGCGCACTGGACCTGCTGCAAAGCTTCCTGGGGCTTCCTCTACGTAGGCCACCCGCCCCCTTCCCTTTATGTGTGATATGCTGAACGGTAGAGGTACATGCCGCTGTGAAAAATACGGTATCCCGCCGTGGACCAGTCTGATCCCGTGCGCCCGCTGATGGCGCCGGCTGCATGCAATCTTCCTGCAATCTGCAGACGTGTTCTATCCCCGGTATGTTAAATGGCGTGACGGGGGGGGGGCTGTCCATTCAGTATACAGACCATAAGACGCAGGGAGATTTCCCCCCATATTTTTGGGGGGAAAAAGTGCGTCTTGTGGTCCGAAAAATGCAGTATATACAGTGGGGATCAAAAGTTTGGACACCCCAGGTAAAAATTTGTATTAATGTGCATAACGAAGCCAAGGAAAGATGGAAAAATCTCCAAAAGGCATCAAATTATAGATTAGACATTCTTATATGTCAAAAAAAGTTTGATTTTATTTCCATCATTTACACTTTCAAAATGACAGAAAACAAAAAAATGGCATCTGAAAAAGTTTGGACACACTGCAGAGTTAATATCTTGTACTGCCCCCTTTGGCAAGTATCACAGCTTGTAAACGCTTTTTGTAGCCAGCCAAGAGTCTTTCAATTCTTGTTTGAGGTATCTTTGCCTATTCTTCCTTACAAAAGTCTTCCAGTTCTTTGAGATTTCTGGGCTGTCTGTCACGCACTGCTCTTTTAAGGTCTATCCATACATTTTCAATTATGTTGAGGTCAGGAGATTGTGAAGGCCATGCTAGAACCTTCAGTTTATGTCTCTTGATGTAATCCCCCGTGGATTTTGAGGTATGTTTAGGATCATTATCCATTTGTAGAAGCCATCCTCTCTTTAACTTCAGCTTTTTCACAGATGGCATCAAGTTACCATCCAAAATTTGCTGAAATTTTATTGAATCCATTTTGCCTTCTACTCGTGAAATGTTCCCTGTGCCACTGGCTGCAATACAACCCCAAAGCATGATTGATCCACGCCCATGCTGAACAGTTGGACAGAGGTTCTTTTCATTAAATTCTGTGCCCTTTCTTCTCCAAACATACCTTTGCTCATTCCGGCCAAAAAGTTCTATTTTAACCTCATCGCTCCACAGAACTTGTTTCCAAAATGCATCAGGCTTGTCTATATGTTCATTTGCAAAGTTCAAAACGCTGATTTTTGTGGTGAGGATGTAGAAGAGGTTTTCTTCTGATGACTCTTTCATGAAGACCATATTTGTACAAGTATCTCTTTATAGTGGAATAGTGTACCACAACTCCAGTGTCTGCCAGATCTTTCTGGAGGGATCGTGCAGTCAAACATGGGTTTTGAATTGCTTTTCTCACAATCCTGCGAGCTGTTCGGTCTGATATTTTTCTTGGTCTTCCAGATCTTGCTTTAACTTCCACTGTTTCTGATGACTGCCATTTCTTAATTACATTCCGAACAGAGGATATTGACATCTGAAAACGCTTTGCTATCTTTTTTTTTTTTTCCTTTACTTCAGACTCCACCTTGTAGAGTTTTACTTAGAACGCTCAAGTTCTTTTGCCGGCCCTTTAGCGTCTCTAATTCGCTTTCGCATCATTAGTAAAGGTGAGGTTTTTTCTTGCTCTTTTTTTCCTTTATTATATATATATATATATATATATATATATATATATATATATATATATATATATTTTCCCTTTTGCTTTTTATAGTATAATTTGTTATAATAGAATTGCTATCTTCTTATAGCCTTCTCCAGCGTCAACTATTTTCAGTTTCAGTTTTCTAGACAACTGCTTAGAAGAACCCATGGTGCTGATTGTGGGCAAGGTCAGATGAGTCTGGGCATTTAAAACCTTTGAGATTGACATCACCTGGTCTTCCCAGACGATGATTGAGAACAATCCATGACACTGGCAGGTCTCAGCTTTGCAAAGGGGGCAGTGCATGCTATAAATTCTGCAGGGTGCCCAAACTTTTGCAGACGACATTTTTTTGTTTTCTGTAATTAAGAAAGTGTAAATGATGGAAATAAAATCTAACTTTTTTTGACATATTATAAGAATGTCTAATCTGTAATTTGATGCCTTTTGGAGATTTTTCCACCTTTCCTTGGCTTCGTTATGCACATTAATACAAATTTTTACCTGGGGTGCCCAAACTTTCGATCCCCACTGTATGTATATATATATATATATATATATATATATATATATATATATATATATATATATATATATATATATATATATATATATATATATATATATATATATATATATACTGTATGTGTGTATGTATCTCATCTTTTATGTACAGAGTAAAAA
This sequence comes from Rana temporaria, assembly GCF_905171775.1. Classification (NCBI taxonomy): domain Eukaryota; kingdom Metazoa; phylum Chordata; class Amphibia; order Anura; family Ranidae; genus Rana; species Rana temporaria. The sequence goes on along the minus strand of NC_053493.1, from coordinate 337,275,536 downwards.
ATGTGTTTTAAGAAAACGTAGCATTTCACTGAAGCAGCAATATTGTCAAGTGTATTAGAGGCTGTGCTGCCCCGCTTCACAAAGGTGTTTTATTTTGACTCTAAACATGGCTTCTAGCTAGTATTATTACAGCAATAAAAACAGATACATGACTGAAAATGGAAGTGAAGCATACTTCCTTTCATCAAGTCAGATTGCAGACTTTAATCTTTGTAAACCACTTGTTCAAATGACTTTTTCATATCCTTTTAAAGTCTGTGAAACGTACACATTTTTTCCTAATAATGATTTGTTAATTTTGCATGGAAACAATTCTGCAGGGGTTATAAGAAAAAGATATCATTAAAAAGGTGAAAGAGCTATTGCGCTGAAGTTTTCAGAAAAAATAAATACGTTAGCACAAGACTTTGAGCAGATTTTTCTAGCCAGTGACACAAAAAAACGTTCCTATAAAAACGTTTGACCAAATGACACATAAATCATTTCATTTGCTTAGTGTCAGATCTGTTTATTTGTGTTGGGAGTGATCCTTTGATCCCTCTGATCAAACAGCGACCTCTTGTCAAATGCTGCTCTGTGTCAAGTACTTGCTCTCAAATAAATATTCAATATACTGATGTCATAAAAATTGCTACCAATAATTGGGCCTCGACTAAAAAGGCATTACAATTAAAACATTTGATTGAACCCAGATCTTTAATCAACTGGTTTATCTGTTTTTACAGAGCAGGACTCTTATTTTACTCCTACGGTTCAGTAAGGGAGTTCTGAGAGGCAATTTGCATGCTAACTGAACGCATGCTTCATGTAGATGACTTGGGACATCTGTTTCTGATTGTTTACCTCCTGGCTCTTCAGACTAATGTATGAAAATGCAAAAGGTAAAGGCAAATTAATGTCCAAGCAGAAAAAAAAGTGATCGCAGTTAACTCTTTCACCAGCAGGCAGTAGACTAGACTAGACTAGACTTTGGGGGTGTAGCAGAGAGGAAGATTTTTTTTGAATTGTTGGGTTTCAGAGTTGTTTATTTTGGTACATTATGTTGATTTGGGGTGTATGGTGATAGGGGGTGCATGTTGATAAGTGCTATTTAGTATTAAAGCGGAGATCCACCATACAAAAAATATTAAAAGCCAGCAGCTACATATACTGCAGCTGATGACTTTTAATATTTAATATTAGGACACTTACCTGTCCTGGAGTCCGGCGACATCGGCAGCAGAAGACGAGCGATCGCTCATCACTCTGCTGCCCCCACCGCCATCCTCGATGAGAGAACCAGGAAGTGAAGTATTGCGACTTCACTGCCCGTTCCCTACGGCGCATGCGCGAGTCGTGATGCGGCGTGCTCACTGGTCCCCGCTGTGTTCTGGGAGCCGTGTCTTTCCCAGAACACAACAGGGGGGGATCTGACGTTCTGCCCGCAGTCTACCCGCAGACTGTGTGGCTGGAAGTGGGTGCAAATACCTGTCTTAGACAGGTATATGCACCCCCCCCCTTGAAAATTGTCAAATGTGACACCGGAGGGGGGAAGGTTCCGATGAGTGGAAGTTCCACTTTAGGGTGGAGCTCCGCTTTAAATAATACAAATCTTAGTAAATATACATGATAAAGTGCAAAGTGCTTGTTAATAATTATAAACAATTCATAAATAATAATAGTTCTCCAGTGTTAATGATAATGCGAATCAAGTATTTCATCAAAATAAAGTCCATGTGTCTTTTGTGATAAGACTCCAATCCTTACACCTTCACCAGTGGCAAATTTCATATAAATCACCCAGTGGATGTGAGTGAAATGCCTACTCACCAGACCACCATGACCTCTTTGACTGGGTCAACTGTATGCGGAGCTGCACATGCACAGCTCAGTTTACATGCCAGGAAACTCTGTGAGCAGGCAGGTAGGTGTATTTTATTGCAGAAGAGATAGTGCATGTCTCTTCTGCAATAAAGAGCCTGCCTGCTTTTAGTTTGTGAAAGGGGAACTTTAGGTACATTTTAAAGCATGTATGAACCCAAAGACAAAAATTAATATATTGCAGCTTAGCAGTTCTTAGATGTTACTTTTTTTTAGCTTACCAATCCTCGGATGTTACATCTTTGTTTTTGGGTGTAGTTTTCCTTTAACCTAACCTTTAGAAAAGCGCTTTAACATGTAACCTTGTCACTAACAGGTAAGCTCACCCGTACACTAACCCTGACACAACCTAATTCCAAATCATGAATCTTATAGCCACCTTCTCTAACACTTTACCTAGCCTAGGGCCAGGTTTACCATTAGACCCAGTAGACTTTTGCCTATAAGCAGCAGAAACAAAGAGGCTAATTCATGGACTGTACTGTAGCGCTCACCCCCGAAGGAGCCGCTGATTAATTTGGGATCGGCAAATTAAGTTACCCTGACATGGCTCAAGGGGTGCAGTGGTGGAACAAATAGTGAGCGAAGGTCCAGACAGTGACTGAAGGGTTTTCAATGCTTTATTTCTAGGCCAACATCAACATCATTTTGGAAGGACAAGGTTAATGAAAGGATAGAAGGAGAGAACTTTGCAGTATCAGGCCTAGATATCAATGGAGTAGTCAGCACTACTCTGTATAGCACCACTTCTGTAACTCGTCGCCACTCTACTTGGAGTGGTTAAAGTGCCCCCGGACAGACCCCTATGATGGGCCTGGCAGCCGAAGTGTCACTATGAACTGTCTGGGAGGAGCAGGTCTGTCTCACCGACCCGGCTCCAAGCTTCGGCCACAGGCCAATTTCAATAAAGGACTTAGGTGAATAGAGAGCAACTCCTCCCAGTAGACTTTTCCTTAAACAGGCCCCCCGGATGACAGCAAGCAAACCTGTCAGTGGTTCCGGACACCCGATCCCAGACTTGGATTTTCTCAATAGGTCCTGGAACCCAGCGAAACACTGGGGTCCTCTCACCTCCGGATGAGGTTCAATGCAGCCTTGAACTTTGGCCAGGTGGGCCGCGCTGGCGGGGTCCATGGATGCGCGTACTCTTTCACCAGCAGGCAGTAGACTAGACTAGACTAGACTTTGGGGGTATAGCAGAGAGGAAGATTTGGAACGGGGACCCATGACACCTGTCCCAGATATACTCTCCCCCAGCATGCCCCGTGAGGGAAAACTCCTCCGATTGGCTGCTGGAGAAGCTTTCTCCGCCAGAACCCCTCTAGCGCCAACTGCTGGCCAGGGATGGCACTGCATCCCTGGACCACAGACTGACCCAGTGGACAATTCTGGAATGACAGAGGTCTCGAAATTTGAACAAATAATGAGTGGGAGCAAAGTAACTCTCCCACTCCCCATTAACTTTAGCGTAGTGCCCATGCTGAAAGCAAGGGGGCGCTACAGTACTATACATTTATTTACATATTACCACATTATCCTAAGCCAATTTAGGATCATTTAGGCTAGATAATGAAATATACCCTTCCTATGCATGCTTACCTCATCCTGTATCAAATCCTTCCCAAAAATTATAATAATAAACTGCCGTTTACCTTTTTGCTGGGTCACTATGGTCTAAAAAATCTGCTCCTGTGTGACGGATTTACCCCTCTGCTTAACACACACAGCAGCCCCTAGTGGTGGCCAGGGTCATATATATATATATATATATATATATATATATATATATATATATATATATATATATATATATATATATATATATAAACTGTAGTCCTAAGCATGATATTAAAGTGGTTGTAAAGGTTTGCATTCTTTTTTAAATAACAAACATGTCATACTTACCTCCACTGTGCAGTTCGTTTTGCACAGAGTGGCCTCGAACTGCGTTTTCTGGGGTCCCCCAATAGCTCTCTCGGCTCCTCCCCGCCTCAGTTAACCCCCTCTGGGAAGCGCTTTCCCAAGGGTGTTACCTTGTGGGCACGCTCCCGAGTCCTGTATTCGGCAACCATAGCCGCCGAGTACAGGACTCGGCCCCGCCCAACGGCGCCTGTGTCATTAGATTTGATTGACTGCAGCGTGAGCCAATGGATGCGCTGCTATCAATCTATCCAATGAAGAGCCAAGAAGCCCGGCAAAGGAATAGCGCATTTACAACGTGGGACTTTCCAGGGCTCAGGTACTGGGGGGCCAGTAATCGTAATATGTTTTTTCATCTTAATGCATAGGATGCATTAAGGTGAATAAACATGAACCTTTACAACCTCTTTAACAAAATTAGCATTGCATCCGCACACATGTATAAAAATGAGAATGAGAACTATTTTAGTGAAGAAGTTAGGAAGAGTGTACAATATTGCTTTTTCCTATCTTTCACAAGATGCATTTTTCTCTAAAGGTACATGTTGTTGATTTGTTTTTCAGAGTGGTGACTAATTTCATCACCTATACAGTATCTGGAATACCACTCTGAGTCCACTGAACCTTAAAGTTAGTCATACCTGTATAGCAGCCTGAATCTCGCTTGCCAACTAGTTGTATTCTGACAGCCGGAACCGCCGGCTGTCAGAATATCCTAGGAATAACTACATCTGATTGCATACATTCACTGTGCCACTGATGGTTTTTCACTGGGCTTTTTCAATTTTAATAGCGTCTTTATTGAGCTGGATGGAGCCCTCAAGGCAAACCAGGGTCTGTGAAATTCAAGTTCTTCGGGGCAGACTTCAGTTCTTTCCCCAAAATGTTTATCAAGAAAAGACTTTGTACACACCAAAAGTTCTGGCTGTAATAAAGAAAGAAACAAGCAAAATCCCAAAAAATCTGTACATTTGCATTACATCCTTAAAATATAATGATAAGAAAATATAACACAAAATTATCTTTTACATATTTATAAAAAAAAACACCTTTCACTGAATGAGTCTTATAAGGCTGGCCATACATAGTCGAGTTGCAGCAAGTACGCCCTTCTACAAACAGGTCATGTAGGGGTTAAGTCAGATAGAATAAAAGTTCTTTCAACTCTCAGATATGCTTGTTATCAGACACAGATTTTCCAATACATTTTGGTATATAAAGTTGAAGAATAGGAATTTATAGTTTCAATCTGAGTATATATAAAAAATTCTTATCCGATAAATAATTGTTACCATTGACAACTATGTAAAGGATATTTTTTATAGTTATATTTTTCCCTGACATAGAATAGTTACATCTGCTTCTTTGGTTCCCTGCAGAAAATCCAAGACAGAACAAAACTTGTTAAAAGATAATCTGCCTGCTATCATCTTTCCACCAGCTCAGGAGTTGGCAGCAGAGAAAGAGAATAGAAATTCCAATTTGCTGAAACGTAAATTCTTATTATAAGTGATGACGGCGACTGTAGGCTGATACAGTGATGTGTGGTGCGAGTGTTAGAAGGACATCATGGTACACTTTAATACTTTGATGTACTACCACAAAACAAGGGGGATGAGATAGCCCAATGATATCATGATCTGTGAATACTATTTTCATATCAGAAATCATTTGTAAATACCATGTGGTAAGAACAATTGCTTTTTTTTAATTACTTTTTTAAAGAGAACTTGTGCTGTGAAGGAGGTGTAATAGGGGGTATAGTCTTGTATTGTGTCTTAAAATAAATAAAGTTTTGTTGAATTGTGAAAACATCATCAGCACCAGGCCACTTATATCCAAAATGTAATCTGCTAAAAGAAGAAGGAATTTGCTTATCTATTTGGTGGTCCATGTCTTGAAATGCCACTTCGCTGTTCCCCGGCCTCTGCAAGTACTCCACACTTCCAGGTGTGTATAATACCTGCTATCCTGTCATTCCACCAATTTGTACTTGTTGGGCTAGGCTATTGTTTTGTAATCATAGAAAATTAAAAAAACGAATTGTGGAAACTGATTAGCAGAAGAAAGAGAAAGGTGTTAAAGATCCTGGCCCGCCTCTGTAAAAACTTGAGAAAAAGAAGAAATGGCTGCACATCCAAATCTGTGCTTAATCATTAATATAATGATTAAGCACAGATCAGATGTGTTAAACGCGTCTACGTGACTAACACCTGGTGTCTCTGGTGTATTTTGACCATCTGCAATAAAAGGCATTTTTGGAAACTTTGGATGTGCAGCCATTTCTTCTTTTCCCCTGCATCTTTCATTAACATCCAGAGCACCAGCGTGACACCAACCTCTCTCCACCATATAAAGAAAAGGGGCACAAATTAAAGCATATCTAGCTGGATGGGAAGATTTAGAATAGGTAATCAAACCTAAATAAGTGTTCATTGACTTTAAAGGGAAACAATAATGACCTGTGGTCAGATTTATTTTATTTTATTTTTTGGACAAATTTATAAGTGGATCTTTTATATATATTTTCTTTACGTTTATAAAATGTTAAATTCAAAATAAACATATTATACAGGGTGTTTCCACCGGTTTGCAGAGCCTACCGTGTTTTGTTACCAGCAAAGGCTGCTCAATTTTTGACCGGAGGAAAAAGACAGAACAGAGCTCTATCTATGCAGTGGGGATGTGCTGGATTTTGATTCTCTCCAGGGAATATAATCCAGCACATGCTTTAGTATAAGCACCACAGAGCAATGCAAAAACACTGGTTAGGCACATATTTAACCCTTTGATCGCCCTAGATGTTTAACCCCCTACCAACCAGTGCCATTAGTGAAGTGACTGTATATTTTTAGAACTAATCACTGTATTAGTGTCACTGCTTCCCACAAAGTTTCAAAAGTGTCAGTTAGTGTCAGATTGTCTGCCATACTATCGCAGTCCTGCTATAAGTTGCTGATCGACGCCATTATTAGTATAAAAAAAATTAAAAATTCCAGTATATATACCATAGTGTGTAGACACAGACAAATAACTGACATTTAGTGTATATACATCAGTAAAAGGTTTTTGAATAAAAATACCTAATAAAAAATGCAAAGTTAAAAAAAAAAAGATTTTGAAATAGCCACTAGAATGAATGTTGCATCACATGGGTGGAGGAATGCTTAGTCTTTAAAATAAATTATCCAGAAATAAGCTATATGTTAGAATAAAAAGCCAGCAGCAACTGGATGAGATAAATCAAAGTAACTCAGATGTGTTTTGGCATCTGCAACGGCAGAGTAAAGTCTGGCGAAAATTCTGAAGAAAATAAACTTTGTTTTAAACCGTAAATTGTACGCAGGATAAACAAATAAAGCTGTTAAAACTTAGCTAACTGTAGTTATGGAAATCAAAACAAACAGCTTAAGGATGGTCAGATGTAGTGCTGTCTTCTCAAAAATAACTGAAAAACTCCTTGAAAATTTAAAAGAATTGGAAGAATATAGGAATTAAAAAAGTTACTGAATGACACAATGTTGGGTTTTTATTTGCACTCAAGACTCACAACTGGTAACAAAAATAAATAAATAATAATAATAATAATAATAATAATAAATTTCAATTAAATTCAAACAATTATCTAAAGAAAAACATATAATTTTTAGTTGAACTCATTAAGGCGATGCAAAGGGGCTAACACAATAATACAGCTTTTTGTTCCAACTATATTGATTGTGAGGCCCGCTGTTAGTGTTACGCGGTCAATTCAAAGTCTCCGGTATGAATTTATTGTATTTAGCAGATTTTCATACCTTTGATCCTTAACTATATGTAGACTCAAAAACAAAAACATCTTATAAGCTTTAATTGTAAAATCAACAGTCTTTTAAAATAATTTCTAATCTGCTGCTGTAATTAAAAAAATGGTGATTCTACTATGAAGGTCTTTGTTCGGGCACTTCCTGTTATAGGATGATAATTCTCAGTCCCTGTTGCCCAGTTTCCTGTGTAGTCAATCTGTCACATCTGCTTTTCATGGAGCCTACAAGTGAGGCCTCGTACACACGACCGAGAAACTCGACGGGCGAAACACATCGAGTTCCTCGTCGAGTTCCTTGTTGGACTTGTTCCGAGGCTCGACGGGCTTGCTGTGCGTACACACGTAATAGACAACAATTTACTCGTTCTCCAGCGTGGTGACGCTCACCACGTACGACGGCACTATAAATGGGAGGTTTGAATTCTTTGGCGCCACCCTTGGGGCTGCTTTTGCTGATATCGTGTTTCCGCGTGTTAGTAAAAGTTTGGTGAGTGACGATTCGCGTTTTTCATTCGTCGTGCTTTCATATCGTTTTCTGCCATTCAGTTTGTGCTTGTGGGATCGTAGCTTGTTTATCGGGACGTGCGGTCAGGTCGTATTGTTTTACATTGCGGTTCTGTGCGCTCGTTTAAGATTTTCAGTGCGTTCTTCCTAGCACTTGCTGTTCTTCAGTGCGGTCTGATTGTGCGGTCTGATTACACGGTCATTTCTAGCCATGTTGCAGGCACCTGATCGTCGTAGGCGACTTCGTGCTATGCAAATGTATGGTTCAGGTCTTGTTGCTTTAGACCTAGACCCAGCCATGAACAGGGTGAGGAGGAGTTCATGGACCAAGAATTGGTTGCTCCGTAGGAACCAATTCTGTCATATGCCTCTGCTGCGGGAGATCCAGGAAAATAATCCTGTAGATTACAGGAATTTTCTGAGGATGTCTGATCCTGTCTTTCAGCAGCTGTTGGCTTTGGTGTCGCCTTATATTACCAGGCAGGACACTGTTATGCGGGAAGCCATCAGCGCTGAACAGAGGCTAGTTGCCACCTTACGGTATCTGGCAACTGGGAGAAGCTTGCAGGACTTAAAGTTCTCGACGGGCATCTCCCCCCAGGCTCTGGGCCTCATAATCCCAGATACCTGTTCTGCCATCATCCAGGTTCTGCAGGATGACTATATGAGGGTAAGTTTTCTCCTTTAAGATCACATGTAATGTTTTTAATGTATGCTAATGTATTGTAATTATTCCCTTCCTCCCTACTTACCATGCTTGTAATGTACTGTGAATGTCCCCTTTGCCCCCATGCATGCTCTAAGCTCTTATTGATGTCCCTTTTTAAGGCCCACATGCCTATTTCCCTTCACTTACCTCCCCAGCATGCTATCCTGGGCCCTAACACACCTAGCCTAGTCACTTTACAATGTATTGTGTTATTGTAATGTTCCCCCCCCACCTCCAAAATGTGTATTAAAGTGTAGGTTCACCCAGAAAAAGTTGAACAAATATTGGTGAACCTAGACTTTAATAGTCATTTTGGAGAGGGCTAGATGAGTTTGGGAGTTTCATGGTGGAAAAAAAAAAAGGAACTCCCAAACTCATCTAGCCCTCTCCAAAATGTGTATTAAAGTGTAGGTTCACCCAGAAAAAGTTGAACAAATATTGGTGAACCTAGACTTTAATAGTCATTTAGGAGAGGGCTAGATGAGTTTGGGAGTTTCATGGTGGAAAAAAAAAAGGAACTCCCAAACTCATCTAGCCCTCTCCAAAATGTGTATTAAAGTGTAGGTTCACCCAGAAAAAGTTGAACAAATATTGGTGAACCTAGACTTTAATAGTCATTTTGGAGAGGGCTAGATGAGTTTGGGAGTTTCATGGTGGAAAAAAAAAAGGAACTCCCAAACTCATCTAGCCCTCTCCAAAATGTGTATTAAAGTGTAGGTTCACCCAGAAAAAGTTGAACAAATATTGGTGAACCTAGACTTTACTAGTCATTTTGGAGAGGGCTAGATGAGTTTGGGAGTTTCATGGGGGAAAAAAAAAAAGGAACTCCCAAACTCATCTAGCCCTCTCCAAAATGTGTATTAAAGTGTAGGTTCACCCAGAAAAAGTTGAACAAATATTGGTGAACCTAGACTTTAATAGTCATTTTGGAGAGGGCTAGATGAGTTTGGGAGTTTCATGGTGGAAAAAAAAAAAGGAACTCCCAAACTCATCTAACCCTCTCCAAAATGTGTATTAAAGTGTAGGTTCACCCAGAAAAAGTTGAACAAATATTGGTGAACCTAGACTTTACTAGTCATTTTGGAGAGGGCTAGATGAGTTTGGGAGTTTCATGGGGGAAAAAAAAAAAGGAACTCCCAAACTCATCTAGCCCTCTCCAAAATGTGTATTAAAGTGTAGGTTCACCCAGAAAAAGTTGAACAAATATTGGTGAACCTAGACTTTAATAGTCATTTTGGAGAGGGCTAGATGAGTTTGGGAGTTTCATGGGGGAAAAAAAAAAGGAACTCCCAAACTCATCTAGCCCTCTCCAAAATGTGTATTAAAGTGTAGGTTCACCCAGAAAAAGTTGAACAAATATTGGTGAACCTAGACTTTAATAGTCATTTTGGAGAGGGCTAGATGAGTTTGGGAGTTTCATGGGGGAAAAAAAAAAGGAACTCCCAAACTCATCTAGCCCTCTCCAAAATGTGTATTAAAGTGTAGGTTCACCCAGAAAAAGTTGAACAAATATTGGTGAACCTAGACTTTAATAGTCATTTTGGAGAGGGCTAGATGAGTTTGGGAGTTTAGGAATAATTGTTTTTTTTTTTTTTTTTTTTTTTTTTATCTCCCAAATTTGATCATTGATCCATCAGAGGGGGTGATGTAAGTGCTAATTGTGCATTATATTTTAGTTGTAAAAAGCTCTTTTAATTTAAAAGTTAGAATAATTATGATGTCTTTGTCTAACGTGCTTGCAATGTTATGTTCCAAATATTTTTAAAATATTTTATTTTTCTATTACACAGCTTCCGTCCACGCCACAGGAATGGCAGACTGTGGCAGCGGAGTTTGAGACGCGTTGGAACTTCCCCAACTGCGGGGGAGCCATCGACGGAAAGCACGTCCGCATCGTGCCTCCACCCCGTTCTGGTTCTGAGTTCTACAATTATAAGGGGTTCAACAGTATTGTGCTGATGGCGGTGGTGTCGGCACAGTACGAATTTCTGTACGTTGATGTGGGCAAGAACGGCCGGATGTCGGATGGGGGAGCTTTCAGGCAGACTGAGTTCGGGGAACGACTCCAAGACGAAGATCTTGCATTGCCACCGGATGCGGACAACGTGGAAGGACTCCCCTTCGTCTTCTTGGCTGATGAAGCTTTTGGCCTGGGACCCCATCTAATGAGGCCATTCCCCCAGCGCACCCTCACCCCAGAGAGGAGTGTTTTTAATTACCGGCTGGCCAGAGCCCGGAGGGTGGTGGAGAATGCCTTCGGGATAATGGCCAGCCGGTTCCGCCTGTTCCTAACCTCGATCCATATGGCGGAGTACAAATGGAACTATATCGTATTTGCATGCTGCATTTTACATAATTTTTTGAGACGAAATTCCACAAACTATATGGCCATGGTTGGGCCTGAGGCTGGACTTAACAATCCCGAGCAAATCTTGCTGGGCCTGGAACCTGCCCGTACTGGCTTGCCCCCCCAAAGTGGCCGTGCAGTCCGTGACCAATATATGGAGTATTTTATGGGTAGGGGGGCCATTCCCTCACAAGCCAATTTGGCTTAGCTTTGTTTTATCACATTATAAATCAGTGTACCCAAAAATTTAAATTTGGTCGCTTGTGTTTTTTGAAGTTGCCTCATCATTTTACATAATGTACTACATGTAGTGTCAAGTGTATTTTCCTTGCCAACTCACAACCATTTCCCAGGTAACACACAAAGTAAACACATGTAAAGTTACAGGTTCTTTAATCAAAACACCACACACTTTATTTTTTACGATTATTTTATTTATTTTAACAATCTTCTTACCAATTTGTGATTTGTACATTTTTTAAACAAATTTTTGAAGATATCAAAATCTCTTTATATATTTTTTTTGGTTTTTTTTGATTCACAACAATCACTTTATATATTTTTTTTTTTTTTTTTGATTCACAACAAGATAAAAATCTCTTTATATATTTTTTTTGGTTTTTTTGATTCACAACAATCACTTTATATATATTTTTTTTTTTGATTCACAACAAGATAAAAATCTCTTTATATATTTTTTTGGGTTTTTTTGATTCACAACAAGATAAAAATCTCTTTATATATATTTTTGGTTTTTTTTGATTCATAACAAGATAAAAATCTCTTTATATATTTTTTTGGGTTTTTTTGATTCACAACAATCACTTTCTTTTTTTTTTTTTTTTTTTTTTGATTCACAACAAGATAAAAATCTCTTTATATATTTTTTTGGTTTTTTTTTGATTCACAACAAGATAAAAATCTCTTTATATATTTTTTTTGGTTTTTTTGATTCACAACAATCACTTTCTATTTTTTTTTTTTTTTTTGATTCACAACAAGATAAAAATCTCTTTATATATTTTTTTGGGTTTTTTTGATTCACAACAATCACTTTATATATTTTTTTTTTTTTTTTGATTCACAACAAGATAAAAATCTCTTTATATATTTTTTTTGGTTTTTTTGATTCACAACAATCACTTTATATATTTTTTTTTTTTTTTTTTGATTCACAACAAGATAAAAATCTCTTTATATATTTTTTTGGTTTTTTTTGATTCACAACAAGATAAAAATCTCTTTATATATTTTTTTGGGTTTTTTTGATTCACAACAATCACTTTATATTTTTTTTTTTTTTTTTTTTGATTCACAACAAGATAAAAATCTCTTTATATATTTTTTGGGTTTTTTTTGATTCACAACAAGATAAAAATCTCTTTATATATATTTTTGTTTTTTTTTGATTCATAACAAGATAAAAATCTCTTTATATATTTTTTTTGGTTTTTTTGATTCACAACAATCACTTTCTATTTTTTTTTTTTTTTTTTTTTTGATTCACAACAAGATAAAAATCTCTTTATATATATTTTTTTTTTTTGATTCACAACAAGATAAAAATCTCTTTATATATATTTTTGGTTTTTTTTGATTCATAACAAGATAAAAATCTCTTTATATATTTTTTTTGGTTTTTTTGATTCACAACAATCACTTTCTATTTTTTTTTTTTTTTTTTTTTTGATTCACAACAAGATAAAAATCTCTTTATATATTTTTTTGGTTTTTTTTTTGATTCACAACAAGATAAAAATCTCTTTATATATTTTTTTTGGTTTTTTTGATTCACAACAATCACTTTCTATTTTTTTTTTTTTTTTTTTGATTCACAAGATAAAAATCTCTTTATATATTTTTTTTGGTTTTTTTGATTCACAACAATCACTTTATATTTTTTTTTTTTTTGATTCACAACAAGATAAAAATCTCTTTATATATTTTTTTTGGTTTTTTTGATTCACAACAATCACTTTATATCTTTTTTTTTTTTTTTTTGATTCACAACAAGATAAAAATCTCTTTATATATATTTTTTTTTTTTTTGATTCACAACAAGATAAAAATCTCTTTATATATTTTTTTTGGTTTTTTTGATTCACAACAATCACTTTATATATTTTTTTTTTTTTTTTTTGATTCACAACAAGATAAAAATCTCTTTATATATTTTTTTGTTTTTTTTTTATTCACAACAAGATAAAAATCTCTTTATATATATTTTTGTTTTTTTTTTATTCATAACAAGATAAAAATCTCTTTATATATTTTTTTTGGTTTTTTTGATTCACAACAATCACTTTCTATTTTTTTTTTTTTTTTTTTGATTCACAACAAGATAAAAATCTCTTTATATATTTTTTTGGTTTTTTTTTTTATTCACAACAAGATAAAAATCTCTTTATATATTTTTTTTGGTTTTTTTGATTCACAACAATCACTTTCTATTTTTTTTTTTTTTTTTTTTGATTCACAACAAGATAAAAATCTCTTTATATATTTTTTTTGGTTTTTTTGATTCACAACAATCACTTTATATATTTTTTTTTTTTTTTTTTTGATTCACAACAAGATAAAAATCTCTTTATATATTTTTTTTGGTTTTTTTGATTCACAACAATCACTTTATATATTTTTTTTTTTTTTTTTGATTCACAACAAGATAAAAATCTCTTTATATATTTTTTTGGTTTTTTTTGATTCACAACAAGATAAAAATCTCTTTATATATTTTTTTGGTTTTTTTTTGATTCATAACAAGATAAAAATCTCTTTATATATTTTTTTTGGTTTTTTTGATTCACAACAATCACTTTCTATTTTTTTATTTTTTTTTTTTGATTCACAACAAGATAAAAATCTCTTTATATATTTTTTTTTGTTTTTTTGATTCACAACAATCACTTTATATTTTTTTTTTTTTTTTTTTTTGATTCACAACAAGATAAAAATCTCTTTATATATTTTTTTTGGTTTTTTTGATTCACAACAATCACTTTATATATTTTTTTTTTTTTTTTTGATTCACAACAAGATAAAAATCTCTTTATATATTTTTTTGGTTTTTTTTGATTCACAACAAGATAAAAATCTCTTTATATATTTTTTTGGTTTTTTTTGATTCATAACAAGATAAAAATCTCTTTATATATTTTTTTTTGGTTTTTTTGATTCACAACAATCACTTTCTATTTTTTTTTTGATTCACAACAAGATAAAAATCTCTTTATATATTTTTTTTGGTTTTTTTGATTCACAACAATCACTTTATATTTTTTTTTTTTTTTTTTTGATTTACAACAAGATAAAAATCTCTTTTATATATTTTTTTTGGTTTTTTTGATTCACAACAATCACTTTATATATATATTTTTTTTTCTTTTGGGATTATCAAAAATAAACAAATCACTTTGTACTTTTTTTTGACCATCCTAACTCCAAAAATCATTTACACTCTCCCCAAAATGTCCAACAAATTTTTAAGTTTATTTTCAACCCTCCTGGTCCGATTTTTTATTTCCCGGTTGGCAAGATGGATCTCCTCAACTTCCTCTCTGCATGCCCATATTTCACTGATAACCATCTGTGTCGTCTGCCTGTCCAAGCCACCACCTGCCCGTGAAATGGGGGACAAAACCATTTAGTACAATTACGCAGGCCTACATCTAGCTAACCAAATTTAGATGATACTTTACCAGATGTGGTTGCAGCCTCATCCTGATCCCGCGGGGGTTGTCCTTCATTTGCCTCCTGGCTTGCTGCTTCCTGTCGCCCTACAAGAATGAAGAAAAGGTGTTTCAAACATTATAGAAAAATATTGAAGTCCTGAAAGAGGAATATGAATAATTGTTACAATAAATTATGGGACTATTGTTGGTTTTTAACAACCCTCTAAGCAGGACACAGGATTGTAGGCATTGCCAAAGATTAAGCAAAATCTGTGTACCTTTTTTTGTCTTTTTAAACATGGAAGCCAAACAAGTATCCACTGGATGACCTCACCTTTGTGTTCGCCACTAAAAAATTTCTTTTGGATGTCCAACAATTGTGCTACTGACCGCATGTGTCCCCAACTGATGAGCACACTATCCTTTTCCTGTATATTCACTTAATTTGGATTACTAAAAACACATCTAAATTAAATCCTCATTGGATCTCACCAGGGCCGCTGAGCAAAATCATGTGGCCCTGTACAGCCTACCTGACGGGACCCCCTTAAGCTGCCCCCCTGGCCCCGCATTGAAACTGTCTCTGCAGCACGTTACGGGATTGGCGGCATTGGTAGGCACCTGGATCAGAAAAAAGGGGGGGGCTGCCGTCTGAAATCAAAATTACAAAGCGGAGGGGGGCCCTTTACAAATTAAGAATCAAAATAAAAAATTAAAAACTTAAAAAAGTAGTTTTCAGAAATAAATAACTAAACATTTATTTAAACATGAAAAAGGGGGGGCTTGGTTTGCCATTCAGGGCCCTGGGGACCTCTGGGCCCTTTAATTTGAATTTTGTAATTGTTTTTTTATTAAAAATAAAATGGGGGTTTGCCACATGGAGACCTCATGAGCCCTTTAATCTCTCTCTCTGTATCTATCTATCTATCTATCTATCTATCTATCTATCTATCTATCTATCTATCTATCTATCTATCTCTATATATATATATATATATATATATATATATATATATATATATATATATATATATATCTAAGGACTAAAAACTAAAAAATTTATAAAAATATCTGGAAAAAGAAATAAAATGTTGATGGGCACAATCTTTGGTCGTACGAGTCGTCGTTCTGTGAATTAACGACGACTTTCACGACAAATATTTGGGCCCACTAACATGAAATACATAATACAGTACAACCTTCAATAAAAATCACATGGCGAGAATTACAAACACAAGACAGGATTACCCCGAAAAATTACTTACTTTTTCTAAGTTCTCTCCGGATTTTCTGAAGGGTCTCTTGTTCCCTCAACTTAAGGTCCGACCAGCGCTTTCTCAGCTGCTCCCGAGACCTTCGGATCCCAAATTTCCTGAAGATCCTCCTTTCAACTTTTGACATGATCAGGGCCTTGAGTTTATTAGGGTGGAGATATGGCCCGTGTTTCCCGTCATAATCCTCCTCCCGGAGGATCTGGACCATCTCCACCATCTCCTGGAATGTCATGTTGGTTGCTTTATATCGGCGAGATGTGCCAGTGTGTCTGTGGGCTGGGGCAGGCATGTTGGGGTGCTCGGGTGCTGCTGCCATCTTGTTGATGCGGGGTCAAGGAGAGAGAAGGGGCGGGGAAAAGACTAAAAAGAACGTCAGGGGTGTGGAGACGGGCGGAGCGTCACGCATGCGCGTGTATAAAGGGATACCACGTGAATGAAGGCGGCGTTCACAATCTGTAGAAGGAGACGGAACTATCGACCGTGTCATACGACGGTACGTAACGTTTTATTGAAACTTTGAGTTTGGCGGCTAGCTAGATATGTTGTTAACCGAGCAGAAAGCAAGAAAATAAAGAAATTTCGATGTCAGTCAGCCAAGATCTGACATGGAAATGGCCATTTATAGTGCCGTCGTACGGGCTGTACGTAACCGCGCTTTGCTGTAACATTTCTCAAAATCTGCTGTGTGGGCAATGTCGTTATTTTTGCATGAAAGGTGTATTTTTTTGCATGATGAACCTCGTCGTTTTTAGCATGAACCTAGTCGTTTTTGGCCTGAATCTCGTCGTTTTAGGCATGAATCTCGTCGTTTTAGGCATGAATCTCACAACCTGCTCACATAATTACTTCTTGTCGATTGCGCGACGAAAGCTAAGGGGCGTGATAACATACACACGTGTCGTACGTACGTTGGGGGGTGCGGAGGAAGACGGTTGACCGACGAGAGTGTAAAAATTTTTTTATATATAATTTTATATATTTTTTTATTTTTTTTCGGTTTTAATATTAATTTGTAAAGGGCCCCACTCCGCTACTCAATTTGCGGCAGCCCCCCCCTCCCCCGGTTGTCTGCTCCAGGTGCCTAACAATGACGCCAATCCCGTAAATACAGTTTCAAGGCAGGGCCAGGGGGGGAGCTGAAGGGGGCCCCGTCAGGTAGGCTGTACGGGGCCCCATGATTTCTATCAGCGGCCCTGCCTATACTGCAAAGACATTTAAAGGCTATATGGGGATAAAGATTACTACCGTTTCTAGACTGATTGTGTGTTTTGCATATTTTTTGTCTTGCAGAAAAATGAATAAGTTCAATGACCCAGATTTTCTTGCCATTTTTATTGACAAATTAAGAGAGCTGCCCGTTCTTTGGGCCACAAAAGACCCAAGGTCAAAAAATAAAGAACGAAGAAAGGCAGCACTCAATAGTCTGCTACCATTTGTACAAAGACAGGTGGGGACCCATGTTACAACTGACATGCTGGATACTCGGATTGGGACATTGAGAGGCTCATACAGAAAGCAACGGAACATGGTCCTGGCTTCTCAGAGGTCTGGAGCAGGAGCAGAGCAGGTCTATGTCCCATCGCTGTGGTACTACAGCAGACTGTCATTTCTGGATGAGCACCTGGAAGTTAGGGAGTCACTTTCTAGCCTTCCCCCCAGACAGAGAAGATCTCGCTCCAGCCTTCCTCCCAGACGGGGAAGAGCAAGGTCCAGCCTTCCCTCCAGCCTTCCCTGCAGCCAACCTGATCCTCCTGAAGGGGAGCCCTCTCACAATCAAGAGGAGCGTTCCACCCTGGAGGAACAGCCTGATTTGCCTGCCTGGAGCCCGGTATAGTACTTTAAATGTGTTATTTGGTGGTGTTGAATTGCTGACAAAGAGATGTTAAAGCGGATGTTACATTTCTAAAAAGTAAAATTGACAAGTATGAAAATCATAAACACTGTAGCTGATGACTTTAAAATTATCTCTAAAATATTCCAATTGCACACCTTCCGGCAAAATGGCCAAGTAGTAAAAGGGTGCTGAAACGATCACCGGCTGGGAACCGGAAAGCAAATCATATATATATATATATCTTCGCCAGCACACCAGGGATCATAACGTCCAAAGATTTAATGCATATCTATTATTTCAAAAAGAGCAACGTTTGGAGGCCACGCAGGACCTCTTCGTCAGGGAAAAAGATGCCTGACGAAGAGGTCCTGCGTGGCCTCGAAACGTTGCTCTTTTTGAAATAATAGATATGCATTAAATCTTTGGACGTTATGATCCCTGGTGTGCTTGCGAATATATATATATATGACTTTAAAATTATGACACGTAACTTTCCGAGCCGCCAGCGATGTCAGCCCCCGCCGAGGCCCATACTCAATCCTAGCAGCTCCAAGCGCAACCATCCATAGTTAAAGCGGATCTCCACTCTAAAGTGGAGTCCCACTGATCGGCACCCTCCCCCCCTCCGGTGTCACATTTGACACCTTTCAGGGGGGAGGGGGGTGCAGATACCTGTCTACAGACAGGTATCTGCACCCACTTCCGGCCCTACGATACGGGCAAAGGACGGGTTTTTTCCTTCCTTCCCGTCCGTCCCCCGTTGTATGCTGGGAACACTCGGCTCCCAGCACACAGCGGGAGCCAATCGGCGGGCGCAGCGCGACTCGCGCATGCGCCGTAGGGAACCGGGCAGTGAAGCCGGAGCGCTTCACTTCCTGGTTCCCTCACCGAGGATGGAGGGGGGAGCAGCAGGGTGACGAGCGATCGGCTCGTCATCTGCTGCGATCGGCGCTGGACTCCAGGACAGGTAAGTGTCCTTATATTAAAAGTCAGCAGCTGCAGGATTTGTAGCTGCTGGCTTTTAATATATTTTTCCCGTGGCACATCCGCTTTAAGGGAAACAGGCAGTGATGCCAAACGGATTCACTGCCCGTTTCATAATGCGCATATGCAAACAGCGTGGCGCTTTGTGAATGGGCCGGCTGCTTTTGGGGACACACACAGTTCCCAGAATGCAGCGCGTCCCATTCACAAGTTGACACCCAGTGTAGGAGGAGGAACATAATACACCACGGCGGATGAAGAGGCAGATTTTTTATGTCCACATAGCAACAGCTAGTTAGGGCGAGTAAAACTTCAACATTCTTTTAATGTAATTTTTTGAGTAAAATGTTTTATTTGTAATTTAGGGTTATGGTGGAACCTCCTCTTTAATATGTTAAAAAAAAAAAAATTGGGCGAAATGTGGTTTCCATATCATTAGTCAGTAGTTGCCACAAAAGTATTTGTAAAAATAATGCTAACTCCTGGTGTCAGAATTATTAGCTTTTCTAAATATTGCCTAAAATATATCAATAGTCAGGAGCTGTAAATTGTGTGTGAATTTTAAAAACAACTTTAAAACTGACCCTTTTTGATACACAGGAGGACACCAGCCAGGAGGTTCAGGAAAGTGCCAGGCAGGAGGAGGCCAGGCCTAGTGCCACAGAGGAGGTGGCAAGGCCTAGTGCCACAGAGGAGGTGGCAAGGCCTAGTGCCACAGAGGAGGTGGCAAGGCCTAGTGCCACAGAGGAGGTGGCAGGGCCTAGTGCCACAGAGGAGGTGGCAGGGCCCAGCAGCAGCACAAGGTGCCAGGTGCCTCCCATCCGCATACCTAATCGAAGGGAAAGGAGGGATATGAGGGTCAGTGAAGCAGCACTGGCCCTGATACGTGATGCACAGGCCGCCCTCCAGCAGCCTACCACCACCGAGGAGAGTTATGGCAGCCTGGTCATGTCAAAAATGGGGCAAATGACTGAGGAGCAGCGCCTCCGATTTGAGCCCCTCCTCATAAGCCTGCTCAATCAGGGGGTGAGGGGCCTAATCACTGACGAAACAGTGATTTGGACCCCCGGCCGTAGTCACCCACCATATAATTATCCTCCTCCTCCTGCTCCTGCAAATCTTCAGACTTCTTCTTCTCCTCCTGATACTCTTCTAACTTTTCTAACTCCTTCTCATCCTCCTCCTGCTCATGAAACTCATCACACTTCTTCTTCTCCTCCTGATCCTCTTATAAATTTAACAACTCCTTCTCCTCATCCTCCTCCTGCTCAGGAAACTTCAGAAACTCCTTCTTCTTCTCCTCCTGCTGCTCACGAAACTCTTCTAACTTTTCTAACTCCTTCTCCTCATCCTCCTCCTGCTCACGAAACTTCCGCAAATCAGAATTCTTCTCCTCGTCCTGCTCCAGAAACTTTGCCTCCTACACCTTCTCCTCCTCCTGGCACAAGTACTACTCCACTGGCACCACCTCCAGCCAAGCAGAGAAGGAAGGCTGCAGAGAAGGCTGCAGAGAAGGCTGCAGATCAGGCTGCAGTGAAGGCTGCAAGGAAGAAGGCTGTCCGGAAGACCAAGAAGTGACTCCCTTGCTTCCAGGTGGTGTGACAGAAGGCAGTCTGCTGTGGGATCACTTCCTTGGGACATCTGCCTGACCTGCTCCTGTTCCAGACCTCTGGGAGTCCAAGACCAGATTGTGCTCCTTCCTGGATGAGCCACTCAATGTCCCAATTCGAGGATCCAGCTGCTCATGATGTAACATTGTGCCCCACCTGGCTTTGCACAAATGCCAGCAGGGTATTGAGTGCTGTCTTTCATTTATTATATATATATTTATTTTATTTGTTCTGTTCATGACCGAAATAAATGGTCTTTTTTGGATTTGAAATTCATACTTGTCTATGTGTTTTTCATCAGCAAAAATATGTCCCTTGTGAGAAGGAAGGTTAACTTTACAAATAATGTCAAAAGGTAATATTATTAAGGGACAGATCACATAAGACAAAACAAGAAGGTTACAATGGTGGTTACTTTCCAGAAAAAGAAAAAAAAAATGATTACAATAAACTCATAATATAAATTATCTTAAATGAAAAACTTGTTTGCAAAAAAAAAAAAAAAAAAAAAACAGCAGAGAGAAAAGATTTGTCTATATTCATGATATCAGCATTAAAAAGGTGAAACAAATTTGACAATAATCTGTGTGAAGATAAGCAGCAAAAGAATACATTTAATGTACATTTTTTTACATTCTAAAGATGGTTGAAATGCGCGGCATTTAAACGATGCTATAGAATGTTGGCAGCGTGACGAATGTGCTATCTCCATGACAAACGATACTTTTACTGAAGTTGCGCTCCGGTCTACTACTTTAATCTGAGCATGCGCGGGTTTGTTAGCATACAGACGTCCGAGTTGCTCGTCGTAAACCAGCCCGTCGAGAACCTCGGCGAGCCAAATTTGGACTCCCGACGAGGAAATAGAGAACTTGCTCTCTTTTTGGCTCGACGAGGTTCTCGTCAGTTTCCTCGACGAAAATGTACACACGACCGGTTTCCTCGACCAAAAAATATCTCCCAACAAGGTTCTTGCTGGTTTTTGCCGAGGAAACTGGTCGTGTGTACGAGGCCTGACTGTTTCAATACACATCACTCAGACATGGTCCACTGTTGTCACCATTAGATAATACGCCCTCAGAAATGCTCCTGCAACTGCGGCTGTAGAGCATATATGGACAAAGAAAGTATCTCTAACGAGTCAGCAAAAGATCAGCATCACTGAGATGTAACAGAGAATGAAAGAAAAACAAACTCACATTTATTAAAAAAATTGAGAATTGTTCCTCCAAAGACCCAAAAAAGCTGGGTTCTGGTGCTACCAGATGACCGCTTTTATTAAATAGCATCACATTTAACGAGAGTATTGGATTGGTGAAGGCACATGAAAGTTAAACAGTGGGTTGCCATGGAACAGTAAATATCCCCCTACCCCACTAAAGGTACTTCCTTGGAGCCCAGTGCTGCGTCTGTAGACTTACATAAACATCTATTTATTGCACCTACCTGGCGGTTTAGTACTGAGGCTTTCAGTTCCCGTGGCATATAATCAACCCAATCTCTCTTTTATTCGATTTTGGGTAACCCTAAAATTCTACTAAAGTTACAAGGGATTCCCTTTTGTCACTTTGTCATAACCATGTAAGTTCTGTGATGTAATAGGTAAGAAACTCCAAGTGGATAATCATGTCACACAAACAGATTTTTAGTAACCTGAAGCCTTTGCACCGTCTTCAACTCTCTCATTTTCTCAAGTCATTCCCCAAAGCTTCCTTATTCATATGCTCATTGACTCTTTTTAAGCCTCAATGTTGAATGGAAGGACCAACAGGACGTGTTCTATCTTTCAAATATAAACATTTTATTAAAGAGACCTTAAAACCATCACTTATAGCTAGATTCACAAAGAGTTACGCCGGCGTATCAGTAGATACGCCGTCGTAACTCGGAATCTAAGCCGTCGTATGTTTAAGTGTATTCTCAAACTGAGATACACTTAAACCTAGCTAAGATACGACGGCCTGTGCCGTCGTATCTTAGTTGTCTAGTTCCGCCGGCCGCTAGGGGCGTGAACGCTGATTTACGCCTAGAATGCGTAAATCAGCGAGATACGCCGATTCACGAACGTACGCTTGCCCGTCGCAGTAAAGATACGCCGTTTACGTAAGGCATTTTCCGGCGTAACGTTAGTCGAACAAATAGCTGGCCTAGTCAATGGTAAGTATGGCCGTTGTTCCCGCGTCAAAATGTGAAAAATTTACGTTGTTTGCGTAAGTCGTCCGTGAATGGGGCTGGACGTAATTTACGTTCACATCGAAACCAATACGTCCTTGCAGCGTACTTTGGAGCAATGCACACTGGGATATAAATAAAGTGTGATTCTGCGCAACATAACACGCTAGTAAAATAGTGGTATCACATAAAATGATGAGTGTAAGAGCTGACAAATATCAGCATGAGCTATCAAATAGTGAAGAAATAAAATAGTGAGTCCAAGAATAAAATAATATTATAATAATAGTGAGTCCAAAATACTCAAAGAGTAAATATGCAAAAATATGAATAGTTGTGTGCAGAGGTGTGGAATAGAAAAGTTCAATCCCAGAATGCAAACATAAATAAGCTGTCCGGACAGAAGTATTAAATGCACTGGATGAAGATGAGCACCAGCTCTATAATGTGAATGCACAGCCGTGCGATGAAAGATGAACCAGATCCCTAGCTGAGCTCCCGGGACTCTTACCTCTCGGCCCTCCTTAATGGGCAATAGTGTACAGGTCACTCGCAGCCTTCTATGGGTGGTCACTGATGTTTCCTCTCTCGATCTAATGGATCCTCCCTCTAATGCAGTGGTTCTCAACCTGGGGGTCGGGACCCCCTCGGGGGTCAAATGACGATTTTCCAGGGGTCACCAAATCCTGGACTGTTCTTGAAGCCCACGCCGCTCTCTCCCAGCCTTTTCACGGCAACTCAGCAGGGCTGGCCCTGGAGCCCACGGCCGCCCACTCAGCCTCTTCGCAGCTACCCATTCAGTTCACGGCATGGCTGTGGGGCAGAGACTAGAAGTCAGCTGACTGGTGAGGAATGTGAAGTGGGAGGGGCTGGAGGAGACCCCATCTCCTGATTTCGACATAGGTGTCACTTCTGCGAAATACCACAAAGTCGGAGACACAGTAAAGCCGGAGACACTACCTGTGACTATAGTTGCCATTAGAAGTCCCCACTACAGTTCTAAGATCAGCAGATGACCTTGATCAAGAGCACCTAAGTTGGCTGATCAGAACTCTGCCCAGCACTGCCACTCATCCCAACTCCCCACCAGCACTGCAACTCATCCTAAAATGTACCATAGGGGTTTTAATACTGTATGAGTGGAAGGGACTCAGGAAACGCTAAATGTCAGTGGGTTAGGAATACTTGTCTTGCCTGCGAAAATAATTCCCACGCTGCGAAAATAATTTTACTGTTAGGGGTCCCCACAACTTGGGAAACTTTATCAAGGGGTCACGGCATTAGAAGGTTGAGAATCAATGCTCTAATGGGATAAATGCTCCTCAGTGCCGGATGGATAATATGGGTAAAAAGAGAGAGAGGGGACTCCCATAGTGAGGTAACGTTTGGTGCAGGAAGAAATATATTTATTGGGAATAACCTGCGCTTACATTACAATAAAAACAATGTGCAACGAGGAAACAAACAAGCGGCGTTTGAATCGCCAGCTTACGTCACTCCGGGTGTATGTCCTCCAATCCCTACGCGTTACGACACCACGTGTCTTCGTCTGGGGAATCTGATTGGTAGTGTGGCTGTTGTTTATATTTCCGAAAAAACGGAAGTCTCATCGCGGCCATTAGACCGCGATCTAATAAGCATCAGACATGTTACAGGGACATTAAACACTACAGAACTCGGCATTAGATAGTGTGTATCGGAGATAACCAGGACCATATTATAGCGGGCAAACGTTCTGTTTCTGGTTATTATCCTCAGGGCCAGCTAAAATTACATTATAAAAATATATGTATGAAAAAATATAAAATATATATAAAACATATAGGCCATCGAGCTGGCATATATAAATGGTATCCATATCATCAAGTAAAGTGAAGTCTAGCACCAGAGTATAGGCATCACCGATAAAAACCATTAGGTGTCGCTCATAGGCTAAAGTATGTAGCTTATAATGTAACCATTACATGGTATTAACAAAGTTATAAAATAAAATTAATTCATATGGAAACAATATATTAAAAATGTTTAAAAATGTTTATAACTTGTGAGAACCTTTCATATATTAAAACCTAATAGTATCTATATTTATAACCACATGGGGCTCACATATCAACTGATAGTAAGGGATAAATATAGTGCTAATATTAAAATATTTTATGATGGAAATAGAGGGTATATATAAATAATGCATAAAATGGTGGTCGTACACTCGATTTGTCGCATTACAGCCATAAATATATATACATGCACACAGATAATAGGCAATTGGGTGAAAAATGTTCAATGGGTACATAATAGACCTATATCTAACTAGTCTAAAAGTGTGGGGGACTAAAAGTTACTGAGGAAGCAGTTGAGATCAAACTCAACGTTCATTCCTCCTGGTGTTAGGGTGCGCATCTTATGAATCCACTGGGATTCTTTTTGGCTAATCGTGCGCACCTTGTGGCTTCCTCTCCACGAGGGGTTAAATTTGTCAATACCCCAGAATTGCAATTGTGTGGGATCCCGATTATGTACCTGATCGAAGTGTCTAGAGACACTATGTTTCGGGAAGCCATTTATTATGTTCTCCACATGCTCACTAATTCGAACCTTCAAGGCCCTTTTTGTTCTCCCAACATATTGGAGATTACAGCTACATTGTAGCACATATACAACCGCTTCGGTGTGACATCCAATAAAGTCTCTAATCACGTGAGTTTCTCCTGTGTTTGTTGCCACAAACTCGGTACGTTTCTTTTGGAACTTCTGTGATTTTCGACATGCATTACAGTTTTTGCATGGGTAGAAGCCCTTTCCCGAAAAGAATGAATATCCTGGCTTTGGGGGTGGTTCTACTACTGATTTTACAATCAAGTTTCTTAGAGTAGGTGCTCGTTTATACACTATCCTTGGTTTTTCAGAGAGTAGTTTCCCTAAATCTTTATCTCCTTTCAAAATGTGCCAGTGTCTTCCGATCAATTTGGCCACATCTTTATATTGGGAGTTATAATCAAGGATAAGTACTGGTGCTGTTTGTTGTTGGCTCTTTTTTGGTTTGTCCTGTAGCATCTCTTTTCTATCCAGTTTTTTAACCGTATCTATTTGGCCTTTGATCCATGACTCTTCATAGCCTTTTTCTTTAAACCTCAAACCAATCATGTCTGCTTGTAATGAATAGTCGCTCTCTTTTGTACAATTTCTTCTTAGTCTAACTAGTTGCCCCTTAGGGATGTTAAAAAGCCAAGGTTTAAAATGGCAGCTGTCAGTTGAGAGATAGCTATTCATATCAACATTTTTAAAATGTGTTTAAGTAACAATTTTGTCTTTCTCAATACTGATATTCAGGTCTAGGAAGTCTACAGATTTATCGTCGATTTTCCATACCAGGGAAATGTTTTTATCGTTTCTATTGAGTGTTTCAAGGAAGTTAGTCAAGCTCTCTCTATTACCACTCCACAAGATAATGATGTCATCTATATATCTTTTGTAGAGAGATAACTCAGTGGGAGTATTCTCGTATATAGCTGACTCTTCCCATATGTGCAAATTTCGCCCCCATGGCAATACCAATTGCCTGATGGTAATAGTTCTGGTCATACCAGAAGTAATTACACTTGAGGCACACTGGGATATGTCCACGGACGGCGCAAGCGCCGTTCGGAAAAAACTTCAATCACATCGGGTCACGAGTAATTTACATAAAACACGCCCCCCCTCATCCTCATTTGAATTAGGCACGCTTAGGCCGGCCCATTTACGATACGCCGCCGTAACTTAGGAGGCAAGTGCTTTGTGAATACAGCACTTGCCTCTCTGACTTACGGCGGCATAGCGTATATGCGAAACGCTACGCCACCGCAACGATATGCCAGTCTATCTGAATCTAGCTATCAGTTTTTTTGAACAAGTAGGAAAAGGAACTCCAGCTTACATGTACACCTGCAGCACGTACTAAAATTGGGCAGTACCACATTTATCTGCATCCTTCCTCCTACACCACAATACAGCAGTATTTTTCCTATAACACAATACAGTAGTATTTCTCCTACACCACAATACAGTAGTATTTCTCCTACACCACAATACAGCAGTATTTTTCCTATACCACAATACAGTAGTATTTCTCCTACACCACAATACAGTAGTATTTCTCCTACACCACAATACAGTAGTATTTCTCCTACACCACAATACAGCAGTATTTTTCCTATACCACAATACAGTAGTATTTCTCCTACACCACAATACAGTAGTATTTCTCCTACACCAAAATACAGTAGTATTTCTCCTACACCACAATACAGTAGTATTTCTCCTACACCAAAATACAGTAGTATTTCTCCTATACCACAATACAGTAGTATTTCACAATTGGGCAGTACCATATTTATCTGCATCCTTCCTCCTACATCAACATGTAGGAATTCCACAGCCCCTCCATCTTTGCAGTGATTCTACAGGATAGAGGACATCAGATAAATAGAAGATGTAACTAGTTCCTTAAAAGATACATACTGTATCATAATTTACACAAGACATGCAGTAGTTCTACTGGATCGCATAGTTTTGAACAGAGTAGAGGATGGATTAAAATACATATTAGGTTTTATTGCTGTCTGTACCCCCCCATTATCACTGAAAGTGGAAGTAAAGGAAAATGCAACATTTTGGGTTGCCCCCATCATTGTAATAAAGGAGAAAGCTTCCAATGGGGACACTAGTTCTGGTGACCTGGGTGGCCCCAATGGATTCCCTTAATTTGCAGGGATTTCCCCTCACTTCCAGGGACAGGAAGGGAAAGTAAATTTTCCCAATGGGACACAGATGTTAAGAAAAACAGACACAGTTTAAAACCCTCCTCTATCCAAAATAAAACAAAAAAAGATTTGTTTATACTTCTACTACAAATTCAAGCTATTTAAATATCCTGGACTATATCAAATTGCTGTCTTTTTGAGACATTTTCTTTACTTTTTTTTTTATTATTATTTCCCTTTCAGCCTCGCTTGGATGTTGTTGAAACAGTTTTTTCTTCTTTTGAGGGAAATATGGTTTACTATCACTGGCCTTTTTCTGAAAATGTTGCCTCACAGGGGTTTATTTATTAAAGATGGAGAGTGCAAAATCAGGCTCACTTCTGCATAAAAACCGATAAGCTTCCAGGTTGTATTGCCAAAAGCTTAATTGAACAAGCTGAGGTTAGAATCTGATTGGGTACCATGCACAACTGCACCAGATTGTGAGTGCACCAGTTTTCG
This sequence comes from Rana temporaria, assembly GCF_905171775.1. Classification (NCBI taxonomy): domain Eukaryota; kingdom Metazoa; phylum Chordata; class Amphibia; order Anura; family Ranidae; genus Rana; species Rana temporaria. Next base: position 337,247,603 of record NC_053493.1, on the reverse strand, counting down.
TAAATCTACCCCACTGTGTGACAATTCAGTACTTCTAAGTCACTTATCTAGTACAAGCATAGATTCTTGTCTTAGGTCAATAAGCAAAAGCATTGAAGCCAAAACAATAAACATTTTAAAAGTAGTTAAAAATGCACCAAATTCATATACCTGTCTAGAGCTCATGCTGCACCACTTTCAGAATGCACGACAAACACTGAGCCAGTTTTGTACCCCAAAAGAGAGTTAGTCTTAATTAGCTCCACTTTCACATTTGGTGCATTTAATGTAAAACAATGTAAAATTCGCGCATTTTAGAACTACCTGAATTTGGTGAACGAGTCGCTGTTAGAACCAAAAGTGTTGCAAATGACTCATACATTTAGTGCAAGACATTAACACCAGAAGAGTGGAGCAGCAATTTTTTTTTAATCCCCCCTTCCCAACTTTTATGCCCAGACATAAGAACAGAAGTGAGAATAGATAAACAGATAGACAACATAGCTAACTTACTAAGGGCTTGTTTATACTTGCAGTTTCCTGCAAAGGTGGGGGTTAATTGTGTTTCTCTGGTCTTTCTTGGTTGGTTTTCTTGGGTCTGACCCCCCCAATCCAGTTTGGTATAAAAAGGACGGAGGCCTGGGCTCTAGGGTACTGGAGTTTGGTTCAGTTCTAGTGTGCGCTGCTCTGTCAGACCCGCTCAATGCCATTGCCAGAGTCTGGATTTCCAATGCCAAGCTGAGGTCAGATACCATCTATGGACTTAGCCAGTAATGGACTTTTTCCTATGCAGGTATGCTGAGGCAGCCACAAGCCTTAAGTTAGGGACTAGGGATGTTAGAAAAATTACCACACTTTATTTCAGACTGTTTTCTGTTTTTGTCATCATGTTAATTTATTCAGGTAAAGTGTTTGAAATGTTGCCTTTGCCTGCTTTGAAATTTCTCAAGGGGTGTAATGCAAGTAACCGGCACATATAGTTAGAGCTCTGGTCACTAAACACACCAGGGTTAGATATGTGCATTCCCGTTCGTACGAATGTTATTTTCGTACGAAAATGTTCATTTTCGTACCCGCAGAATAATGTGTACATACGAAAAAATTTAAGCACCAAAATACGAAAACGACGGGATTACGAATGAGTCGCATAACGAACAACCGCAAATACGAACGAACGATCCGACGAAAATACGACAAAATGAAAACGGCAAAAGAACGAATATGACATCTATAACAAAAGACTTGCATTCTTTATTTTGTTTGAATCTTTGTTCTGTTCGTATTTTGATTTTCAGTCGTATGTTCATATGACATCAAACAAAAGATTTTCATTCTGTATTTTGTTTGATTCCTTTTTCTGTTTGTATTTTCATATGACATCTTATAACAAAAGATTTGTATTCTGTATTCTGAATTCCTTTTTTCTGTTAGTAATTTGGTTTCAAAATACAGAATGCAAATCTTTTGTTATAAGATGTCATTTTCGTTTTTTTGAATGGGCAGTGAGTGTAGTTAGTTAGTGAAGCAGCTTCTCTTTTGTGTGAGTACAGTAGTACAGTAGAGCCAAATAAACTTTTCTGTGGATTTTCGTCTGAAGGGAGAGATCAGTTGGCTAGACTTTTGAACCTGGAACCCAAAAATGGTTTCTGATGGAGTTTAAAAACGAACGAACGTTCGGTAAAACGATCGTTTTTATGTTTGTTGTTAAAAAAGTCTGACCAAGTGTATGGGGCTTAACAATAGTTAATATGGATGAGCCGCGTGTTGAAAGTGCCACGAATCCCGCGATATATTTACGAAAGTACAAAATGACGAAAATTCATGAAAATTATTGTCTAACAAGTAACGAACATGAATTAAACAGAATAACGAACCATCCCGCATGTACGAAAATAAAACGGTAACCAAAATACGAAACGATCGGAATACGAAAAAATCGCATTGTACGAATAACGAACGGGAACGAACAGGAAAACGGGCGTCTTACGAAAAACGAACGGGAACGAACCTACGGAACGATACGAAACAGAACAAAAAAAACGAAAAAAAATTCTGTGCACATGTCTAATCAGGGTATGAAGATAATGGTACAGGAGTTTATATAGTGTGAAGAAACAGAGGTTACCAAGGATAACAAAGCAGTACGTCGTGAGTGTGTACATGTGGCAGATGAGATAGTCTCTTGTAAAGATGGAGATGTTGTCAGTTCTTTGGGTCCCCAAGGGTCTTGTCCCCACAAACCTGGCCCAGTGGTTGTGGGGGTCTGCGGGCGGGGGGGTTATCGAAACCCAGAAGTCCCCTTTAACAAGGGGGTCCCCCAGATCCCACCCCCCCAAGTGAATGGGTATCGGTATATTGTACCCCTACCCATTCACCAAAAAAGTGCTTGCTTGGATAAGGGTCTGATATGGATTTAAGGGGGGCCCCACGCCAATTTTTTTAATTTTGGTGTGGAGTTCCCCTTAAAATCGATACCAGAATCTAAACGGTATATATATCTATATATATTAATACACTGCCTGCACAGTATATATAGTCTACACGACACTATGAATACTACTATATATATATATATATATATATATATATATATAGAATTTTTTGCAGGAAAATGTGAAACGGTTTTTGATTTCATGGACTATAAAAATAAAACACAAATCAGTTGCTGTGGGTAACAGAATTCAGCTGTACGGTGTCTAACATTGTGGCCTTTCTCCATGTGGAGTCATCCTGGCACAAGGTGAATAAACCATCCTTTCCTTTTAATAAATGAGAGAAACATTTTTCTAAACCTCCACAATCCAGCAGAGAATTTGCCATTCTTTATTTGTGGTAAATATCAGAGTGATGAGGTCATGCCCATAATGAATGTAACCAGGCAATTTGTAATGTGAAAGAGCAGGATGAAAATTCATGGTTTATTATGTTCCATGTGTTTCAACTACAGGGTGGCAAATCCTTTGATTAAAGAAACAATTTCTCAAACACAGAAGGTTGAGTCAAATACTATAGATTAATATTCCCTTTGTGCCGAAGCACTTAATCAAAGTAGTGTAAATGTTCATGGGTAGAACTCAAAGAGCCACAGTAAACTATTGAACTTCATAGAAGCCACAATAGAAGATTTTCCAATTTAAAAACCATCTTTAGGGGCTGCTAGCTAATATAAAAAATGTACCCCATGTGTTTGCATGTGAATTTGAGCTTCTATAGAGATTACAAAAAAAAACGTGTATTTGTGAGAGTAATCTTTTGCTTTGTCTGTAGCCATTTTTCGTTGTAACAATTCGTAGCCATGCCCAATTTTCACCATAGGCCCTCCTTCTCCCTCCCCCTATGGGTTGCAAAGTCCCAGTCCACCCTTTTACTGAAAATGCTGTGTTAGTTTGGAATAGAGTAGTGTTAGAGCACATGGACAAAAGAGTTTTATTGCTGTGTCCTCAGTGGAAAGATTTAGGGAAGATATACTGTCACTTCTGGTTGTGTTGTGTTGAACAGGAAGTGAAGGGACAGTATTAAAATCACTTTAAAGGAGGAATGGTAGAATTTTTGTTATTGTCAGTTTGCTTGTTGGGATTTTCTTAATTCTTTTTTGTCAGGATTGGAAAATGTCCCAACAGCGATGCAGAGATCATAAATACATGTTAAAAAAATGGAAATTGAAGCACCGTACCACTGCTAAGAGGTCCAGATACAATTTTATTCTAATAAAAGTAGCCATGGCGGTTTATGGATCCAACAACGCTTCCTTCATTAGGTCTTGCTAAACCAGCTGCAGGACCTGTGCTTGCAATCACACTGGACAACATAACATTAAAGGTCAATTTCAATTCTAGTCTATGCATAAGCACAAATCAAATCAGACAGGCTCTTGCACTACATAGTTGACAGTAGATCTAAAGGAGATTGTACAATCAAATTGTATATGGCCACCTTAAAGGAAGAAGTAGGAAAGTATGTGGAAATAAAGCAGAGGTGGTATAATAATGAGGGAGGTGTGGTCCAGGGTGGTAAAACATGCCCTATTCTGTGATGCAGCAAAGCAGTGCATGATGAGATATGATGTTTCCTGGATGATAAAGGAAGTGATTGGCTCAGAATGCCTTTTTATAAAATTTTGAAGAGATGTGCAGATTCAAAAGCCCGCCTCCTTGAAGAAGTCATGTGACCAGTGACGCAACTCGTCAGGCGGAGTCAGTGACATCACTTTGGTGTCTCAGTAAACCTGGAAGAAGCTGTAAGGAGGCAAGCTTTTTGATGTTTACAAGATAATTGCTATATAAGTGAGCATTTTTGGTTTAATAAAAACGTATCTATTGAAGCAATTTTGCACGATGAAGGAGCAAACAAACAATAGGTACAAACAACCATACATACAGCGGTGTTGCCCTTCAGGATTATCAAAGGGTACTTTACCTAGAGGCATGATTTCACCCGGGGGGTCTTTTCCGAAGGTGAGCAGGCAATTCAGCTAGAGCTGGCGGTGGTGATCTTTATCATGGGATTTCATTGATATGTGGCACATATTGGATGTCCAAGGAAGGATCCTAGATTCATCACTATTTTTACTTGTACTATTTATCACATATTCACCACTGAGTGTCATATTATCACTATGATTTATGTTCATGTTGCTAAACCATTAGCACTGGTAGGTTCTATAGGTGTTATAGCTAAGCTCCAGTGTTTTGGATTTATACATAGATTGAACTAGCACACTATTTTTTGGAATGTTTTAGGCCTCGTACACACGACCGAGGAACTCGTCGGAAAAGACACATCGTTTTCCTCGACGAGTTCCTTGTTAGGCTTGTCGAGAAACTCGACAAGCTTTCTTTGTGTACACACATTCAAGACCAAATCTCCTCGTTCTCAAACACGGTGACGTACAACACATACGACGGCAGGGGAAGTTTGATTCCACTGGCACAACCCTTGGGGCTGCTTTTGCTAATCTCATGTTACTGCGTGTTAAGTAAAAGTTTGGTAGGAGACGATTTGCACTTTTCAGTCTGTAACAGCGTGACAAATGTGCTATCTCCATTACAAACGCTACTTTTACCGAAGGTGCGCTCCCGTCTCATACTTTATTCTGAGCATGCGCGGGTTTCTAAGCATAAACACGAACGTGTTTCTCGTTGAAAACCAGCCCGACGAGGAACACGATGAGGAAATTGAGACTCCCGTCGAGGAAAAAGAGAACTTGTGCTCCTTTTTACTCGTCGGGTTCCTCGACAGTTTCCTCGATGAAAAACTTACACACGACCGTTTTCCTCTGCAAAAAAGCTCTCCCTCCAAGTTTCTTGATGGATTCTATCGAGGAAAACGGTTGTGTGGCCTTACAGTTTATGTTAGTGAGATCACTATTTAAATGGTGCAGCTGTTCTAGTTACACACACTGTTTTAGTATTTTTTACATAGTAGTGCTCAAGTATTCCATCCCTTTTTTTATGAATTATTTGTTGTTTGTACCAGTATAAACAATAGTGTGCATTTTGGCTGCAGAGAGGACAATTAATCCAAATCTAATTGTCAGGCATCTTTCAGATATAAAAGGTTTAATAGAGAAGTGATGGGAGGGGTGGAGGGGCTGGATTAGCATAGAGCAGGGATAATGAATTAAAATTCATGGAGGTCCAATTAGTAAAATCTTCTTCCAACCGAGGTCCGAATCACATTTTTGTGATGACTCTGATCCTTCACTTCACAGTCCAGTCCTCCTTAATTACAATCCCATTCTTACATTTTCCGCCAATCATCAGCCGCTGTTATTGTAAGCAGAGAGAGGAGCAGGAGGCCGTTCAGTTCTGATCGGTGGACAGGAGCAGCCGGAGATGATGAATGGCTGCTAGGACCGCCCTGTGTCCTAGCAACCAATCACCTGCTGGTTAACTTGAGAAGTTACCCCATCCACTGCTCAGAAATGAAAAGCCTCCCGCTCCTAGCTCTGCTTACAATAACAGCGGACGAGTCTTGGGGGAAAAGCCGGCTCCTGATTTTCCCTCAGAAATGAACAGCATTCCGCTCCTCACTCTGCCTACAACAACAGCGGTCAAAACTTTAGGGAGAAGCTGGTTCCTAAATGGCGGGACCTTGTGGTCCAGATAGGACAGTAAATTTGTCTGGTCCTCCATTTAGTGAAGCCTGGCATAGAGAGTATTTAAACTTTCTCAGAAGAGGAGAGTACTATGATGTGCAAGAAGAAAGGGAGCTGTGCTAGGAATTGACTGTTCCTGCACTATTTACATTTTTTATCAAGATCAAAGGCACAAAGTTCATGTGAATGAAAAAATATTTGTAGAAAGGAAAACACTGCAAGTAAGCATTTTAAATTAATAATTTGGTGTTATGGTCTAAATAACACAATGCACATTAACCCTTAATAATATGCATGTTAACACACTGCAATGACCTGTTTAAATATGTACAGTATGTGGCCTTCATTTAAAATGTATTTTGCAAGTTTTAAAATCATATCTAAAAAGTTACATAGAGAAAGTGTAGGTCCGTTTAATTACTCCATAGGTAAATTGCAAATACTGGCTATTTGAAAAGAAATAGGTACCGGTAGTTATATAATTTTTGCTACAGAAGCCACAAACAAGCGCAAATCCTGAAGAACAACATAGCGGCCACTTATAGCGAACTTATTTTATAATTGAACTATTCCATTGATCCAAAGAAATAAATTCTGTGGTCCTAAGGGTTAAAATGCCTATTAGCTTGGATTGCTGTGATCACCTATAATCACCATGATTAGCTGTCACAGTGATCATGGGATCGGGAGCCCATCTCACCGGTTTCTGATCGTCACTCTATGACCCGGAGCTATCAGTGACAGCACTGAGAGCATTAAACTGAGAGTGGTCTACAACACAAAATAGCAACGCATATATGAGGCAGCACAGAATAGGGCCAGCAGGAAGGGGTCTGAGATGTCTGCTTTAGGAGCTCAGCATTTTTCAAAATAGAAGCCTTCTAGAATCTGAAAATACATACAAAAAGATGTGTAGCCATCTAAACAGCTTTTCCATTAGACATTTTGGGCCTTATTCTGGGATGCTGAGGCTCATACACCATAAATGAGCCACTTTTGTATGTGGCTTGAGTCATAAGGTGCTGCATGCAAGCAGCTTATTCAAGTCTATGGGGATTCAGTGGCTGCACCAACTCGTCCTAATATGAGCAAGCAGTCCTGAACGCAGTCCTGAACGCATGTTGTCTGCCCATAAACATGAATTGCTTAACCACTTCCCTACCGCCCAGCGTCAACTGACATCCACAGATGGGATCTCCCATCCTGTGTGAACGTCATATGACGTCACGGGCTTCCCGGCCGTCTAGGGGGCACGAGCGCGCCACCAGTGGAGCGCGCACACGCGGCATCGCGCAGGCCCTGTTTCGTGTGCCCTCTGGCCAAGATGTCCGCCGGGCAATAGCAATTGCCCGCAATCACAGCAGGACCATGGATCTGTGTGTGTAAACACACAGATCCACGGTCCTGTCAGGTGAGGAGACCGATGTGTGTTCCCAGTACAGAGGAACACACATCGGTCTCCTCCCCTTGTGTGTCCCCTTCAGTTAGAATCACACACTAGGGAACATATTAACCCCTACAGCGCCCCCTAGTGTTAACCCCTTCCCTGCCAGTCACATTTATACAGTTATCAATGCATTTTTATAGCACTGATCGCTGTATAACTGTGAATGGTCCCATAAAAGTGTCCAATATGTCCGTCGCAATGTCACGGTCACAATAAAAATCGATGCCATTACTAGTAAAAAAGTAAAAATAAATAAAAATGCAATAAAACTATCCCCTTTTTTGTAGAGGCTATAACTTTTGCACAAACCAATCAATATACGCTTATTGCAGGTTTTTTTTTTTGCAAAAATATGTAGAAGAATACGTATCGGCCTAAAATGAGGGGAAAAAACGTTTTTTATAGATTTTTTGTTATATTTATTATAGCAAAAAGTTAAAAATCGTTTTTTTTTTTCAAAATTGGCCCTCTCTGATTTCGTTTATAGCGCAAAAAATAAAAACCGCAGAGATGATCAAATACCACCAAAAGAAAGCTCTATTTGTGGGGGAAAATGGACATCAATTTTGTTTGGGAGCCACGTCGCACGACCGCGCAATTGTCATTTAAAGTGACGCAGTGCCGAATTGCACATACTGTAGAGCTCTGGTAAGGAAAGGGGTAAATTCTTCCGGGGCTGAAGTGGTTAAGCAGTATAAACAAATGGCAAAGTCACAGTATACAGGCCTCAGCGCCCGCGTAAGTTTTTCTACTGACTGGAGGTCTTCGTTTGGTGAAATATGACTTGCTCCAGCCAATCATTTTCACAGAATATACCGTTGAGATTATGACATGAGCAGCCAAAGAAAAAATATACAATACATGTCAGACAATATTGACACCCATCCAATATCCTTCCTCAGTTGCACTCTGGAATACCTCTAGAATTTTAAAGTGTGAATTGTACGCGCTTGTTATTCTACCTCAGAGCACCAGGAAGCTGCGTATCATATTTTGATTGGCAGGTTTGACTTTATGTACACCTTGTTGCTAAGTGACAAATATTTGAAATGTTGTGTTAATGTCAGAATTCAGGGCCTTTCATCTTGACATATTTACTCAACACAGCCACAGTCTGTGATTTTAAAATACTGACCCCTGAATCTTAAATTGTTTTCTTAAGTAAAATAAATGCTCGCTTTCAGACGTCCACACACTTCTGACACAGTTTAGAAGTGAATAGACTAATATAATGTACTTCAGCATCAAGACAAGTATGTATAGAAGTTAAGGGGGACAGCTCACAAGAATTATGAGCACTTCCCTTGTAATGAGGAACACCAACAAACTCAAGACTCTTGGCAAGAGCTCCTTGGGTTTGCTTTTATTTCAGTGCACTGAAACAGCTAGCACAGGGTATATAGAGGAACGGAGAAACCTTATTTACTCTTCAGCAGTAGAGCAAGCACTTGGGACAAGTTTGAATGGAAAATGTGTGAGTGAGTAAAGCTGGGCCCAGTCCCTCATAAGATCTTCTCCAGTGTGTAGAACCCCTTTGTAGCTTGAAGTTTTATAATATTCCAAACACAGAACCAAACTGAAACCTAAAGGCCTAGATTCAGGTACATGTGTGTATCTTTGCGGCGGCGTAGCGTATCGTATTTACGCTATGCCGCCGCAACTTAGAGAGGCAAGTGCTGTATTCACAAAGCACTTGCCTCCTAAGTTACGGCGTCGTAGCGTAAATGGGCCGGCGTAAGCCGCTTAATTCAAAGTAGGCTGTAGGGGGCGTGTTGTATTTAAATGAGGCTTGACCCCATGTAGATGCATGGCCGAACGAACTGCGCATGCGCGCGCATGCTCAGTATCACGTCGTATTAACGCCCAAAGATACGTGGGCTCAATGCCTGTGACGTTAACGTAATTTACGCACAGCCCTATTCGCGTACGACTTACGCAAACGACGTAAAAAGATAGGCCTGTTCCGACGTCCATACCTTGCATGGGATGCGCCACCTAGGGAGCAACTTTATCTTTATGCTGGCGTATCTCTAACGTAAACGGCGTAACTAATTGCGACGGGCACACGTACGTTCGTGTATCGGCGTATCTAGTCATTTGCATATTCTACGCCGAACTCAGCGGAAGTGCCACCTAGCGGCCAGCGTAAATATTGCACCCTAAGATACGACGGCGTAGGAGACTTACGCCGCTCGTATCTTAGCCTAATTTAAGCGTATCTGGTTTCCAGAATACGCTTAAATTTAGGACGGCGTAGATTCAGAGTTACGTTGGCGTATCTACTGATACGCCGGCGTAAAGCTACCTGAATCTGGCTAAAAGACATGAAATAAAGTTTATTCAAACAAAATGTGTACATCTATCTTGTTTTGTTTCTCTTAAAGTGCAAAGGGGGCTTTACATGAAATATTACATTCTAGTGTCGTTATAGCATAAGTAAGATGTATAAATGCACCTTTGTTATGTTTCATTGTTATATTACTGACATACAGTACGGCCTCCCCCGTGTCTCCTCCTCCTCTGCATCACGGCGGCTTCCGTGTATCTCCTCCCTCCTCCTCCTAGGTGGCCAATAGGAGTGCTTCTTCTTTTGGCCAATTGGGTGACGGGTCTCATGACCCCATTTCTGATTGGCCGGGAGGACAATAGTGAATATTCATTTGCTATTGTCACACAACTGGGTGGACTGCGCTCCAAGCCCACCTTTTTTAAAGCCTATTAGAGCCTCTGGCTCTAATCGTGTGCTTAAAAAAAAAACATTGGAATGCATGCATCTGGAGCACAGAGTGTAGATTAGGGGGCGGCACCCCTGCGCCCTGCATTACGGGCCACCACTGAAAAAGAAATAATAAAATATGTCCTCAAGACTGAAAGAGGACATTAGATTAGATTACAGATTTATACATTGAGGTTGAGCTTCAGTCTGGTTTTTATATATTTTTTCTTCCTTAATTTTCATAATATGAACAAAAAGTAATTTAAAATAAGTTGATATCCATAAGTTGATACACTGTGTTATACAACCATTGTGTGAGTACTTTACAATGCTATCTTATGCACTATGTATGTAATCTAGTGATAGGTAATGTAATGTGATATGTTTTGTTATCCGTGACCAGATCCCCTGAAGAAGCTCTTTGCGTTGACATGCATCTCCTGCTGCATATTTAATTAATTGTTGGGAAATTTATTTCATCTTCAATATATACGTTACTATATGATACATAAGCATGATGTGTATTTTAATAACATGTATGAGGTTGAATGGCAGGAGTTGTGCTTAGAAGCAATTGCTTATTTCAATGCTGTACTTTTTGGGGATTCTACATTAATGCAGTAAAAAGATTGTAAATGTATATAATAAACGTTGTTTTTATGCATAAAGTGTGATGTCTTGGGAAAGTTTATGCATGTTTGAAACTCCCATCTTTTGCTTAATATATGTGATTACTGTAAAACAAGTCCTCATTCTACTTTGTAGCTATGAGTATTGTGGATAAAATCATCTTAAAGAGGTGAAGAGGTAAACTCCCTCTGCATACATTTACCTATGGGTAATCCTATAGGTAAGCCTATAATAAAGTTTACCTATAGGTAGTGAAAATATCTCTTAAACCTGTACAGTTTAGGAGATATTTACATTGCATATAGCCAGTGACATCACTGGGGCATGCACTCTGAAGGAACGGTCCTTCCGAGAACGTGCCGTGAATGGCGGCTCCCACTTGCCTGTGGCAAGTCGCTGTGGCACCAGCCAATGGCAGCGCTGGAGCCCGCGAACCCAGAAGAAACTCCATGGGAAAAATGTTGTTTGTCTCATTCAGGCCTCGTACACACGACCGAGGAACTCGACGGGCGAAACACAACGTTTTCCTCGTCAAGTTCCTTGTTGGTCTGTCGCGGAACTCGACAAGGCAAGTTTCTCCATTCCCGTCGAGGAAAAAGAAGACATGCTCTCTTTTTGGCTCGACGGGATCCTCGACAGTTTCCTCGTCGAAAAATGTACACACGACCGGTTTCCTCGGCAAAAAAAAATCCCAGCAAGTTTCTTTTTTCTGTGTACGAGGCCTCAGTGGTCTGCAGGGGCTGCTACAACAGCTTTGATCTAAGGTAAGTATTTCATAATGAGCTAGCTCATTATGCCTTTGTCTTGTAGGGTTTATTTTTATTTTTTCTGAGGTTTACAACCTTTTTTAACCACTTGCTTACTGGGCACATATACCCCCCTCCTGCCCAGGTGAAATTTTAGCTTCCGGCACTGCGTCGCTTTAACTGACAATTGCGCGGTCGTGCGACGTGGCTCCCAAACAAAATTGATGTCCTTTTTTCCCCACAAGTAGAGCTTTATTTCGGTGGTATTTGATCGCCTGTGCGGTTTTTATTTTTTGCGCTATAAACAAAAATGAGCGACAATTTTGAAAAAAAATACAATATTTTTTACTTGTTGCTATAATAAATAGCCCAATAAAAAAAAAATTCTCAGTTTAGGCCGATACGTATTCTACATACTTTTGGTAAAAAAAAAAAATCGCAATAAGCGACTGGTTTGCGCAAAAGTTATAGCGCCTACAAAATAAGGGAAAGAATTGTTTTTTTTTATTTTTATTTTTTTACTAGTAATGGTGGCGATCTGCGATTTTTATTGAGACGGCGACATTATGGCGGACACATCGGACACATTTTTGGCGCCATTCACATTTTTTCTGCGATCAGTGCTATAAATATGCACTAATTACTGTATAAATGTGACTGGCATTGAAGGGGTTAACACTAGGGGGTGAGGAAGGGGTTAAATATGTTCCCTATATAGTATTCTAACTGTAGGTGGGGGGGGGGTGACTGGGGGGGAGGTGACCGATCTGTGTCCCTATGTACAAGAGACACAGATCGGTCTCCTCTCCAGAGACAGGACGCTGTCTCTGTGTGAGCCAGCAATGAGGCCCCGTACACACGACCAGTTTCCTCGGCAGAATTCAGCTTCCGACCGAGTTTCTGGCTGAATTCTGCCGAGAAACCCGGCCGTGTGTACACTTTTGGCCGAGGAAGCCGACGAGGAGCTCGGCGAGGAAATAGAGAACATGTTCTCTATTTCCTTGTTGCTCTATGGGAGCTCTCGTCCCGCCGAGCTCCTCGGCGGCTTCAGTGCTGAACTGGCCGAGGAACTCGATGTGTTTGGCACGTCGAGTTCCTCGGCCGTGTGTACGAGGCCTGAGAGATGATCTCAAATGTTTACATTTGAGATCATCTCTCATTGGCCGCACAGATCGCATAGCAAACGGCCACTCTGATTGGCCGTTCGCCGCGATCTGTGATTGGTTGTGTCCAAGGGACACGGCCAACACAGAGTTTCCCCGCTGCGCGCTTGGGAGCGCGCGCCGGGAACGCCAAAAGGGGCGGACGTCAATTGACGTCCACTTGGATTTTCAGGTCCGCGCTGTAGCCGTCATTCGGCTATAGCGCGGGCCCCAGGTGGTTAAGGCTCCATGCACACTAGCATTTTTTTTTAAGCTCCTAGAAGCCATTAACATTTTTTTTCTGCTCCTCAAAGCTAAATAGTGTTATGCTATGTGTCCATGCACACTACTTTAGCCTATTAGCATTTTTTGAGCTTCAGCGTCTAGAAGCAGAATTTTTTTTTTGTTGTAGAGTTTCATGCTCCAGTAAACCATACCCTGTGATTTCTGCCTGTGTCATGTGCCAGCTTACCCTGGGAAACTTCAGTTTTACTACCTTGTCAGAGTAAATATGCATGTACATCATTTAGTAAATTGCATAAAAAAAAAAAAAAGGAGAAAACATTCAACAATTCCTTATCCCTAAAAGAATGTGTGCTGAGATAGATGTTGTACAGTACAGGCCCTGTATCTGCCATTTCATTCAATCACATACATCGCTACAAACAGACTCTAAATAAACAGTCCATTCGGTTTTTGGGATCATAGTGGTTCTTTGAATTTGCTTAGCATTTCCCTATGGTTGGTCTGGCCAGAAAAACAAATACATATTTACATATATTGTGAAGCAAAACCTTAGTCTCCCTTTAGATTGTAGGTCAGTACATCATAGGGATTCATGTCTGACTCTTTTACAAAGACTTATAAATATATATATACAGTACTTCTTTTTGTGTATTTTGTATAGGATTTGATTAAACTACATTTTGCCTGCTGTTATTGTCTTAATAAATAAAGAAAATATGGACATATAGCTAAATAGCATAATGGGAAATCACATTCAGTTTCCTGTAGTTAGTCCTCAATAATAGAAAACATCTGATTTGTTGCCAATAGTAATCAAAATAGGACATCTTCTGCCGACTAAACATAGAGAAAAAACTGGGCAGAAGTTGAAGAGATTATTACATAAGTACATTCCGGACAAAGGCTATTGCATTTTTCACACTGCTAAAGAGAATGTATAATGTATATTATTATTATTATTATTATACAGGATTTATATAGCGCCAACAGTTTGCGCAGCGCTTATATGGGAAGGGGGAGGGGTTGCCCTAGGTACGCCCCTGCACTATATGCGCGTTAGCACTTCAGGGTGCCACTCATTGTCATTGGCAACCCAATACACCAGGGGTCTCAAACTGGCGGCCCTCCAGATGTTGCAAAACTACAAGTCCCATGATGCATTGCAAGGCTGACAGTTACTAGCATGTCTCCCACAGGCAGAGGCATGATGGGACTTGTAGTTTCGGAACAGCTGGAGGGCCGCCAGTTTGAGACCCCTGCAATACACTAACATGGTGCTTGCCCATTTTGTAGTCTGTTTTGCAGAACACATTTAAACAAGTGACATAACACACAAGCATTAATGCAACGCAGCAGACCACCTAGGTGTGAAAGAGCCCCTAAAGTGGAATTCCAGGCTATTCCTAACTATACTTAAAGTGGGGGTTCACCCCAAAAAAAAAAATTTAACATTATATTCAGCCGAGTTGTGAGAATGACATTAGGCTGTTTTTTTTTTATTTCATTGCCATGCATACCGTATGTAATCTGCGGGACTGGGCGTTCCTAATTGATTGACATCCTTCCGACCAGCGCATACAGCGCGTCACGAGTTGCCGAAAGAAGCCAAACGTCGGTGCGCAGGCACCGTATAGAGCCGACTCGCAGTCCGGCTTCTTTCGGCAACTCGTGACGCGCTGTATGCGCCGGTCAGAAGGATGTCAATCAATTAGGAACGCCCAGTCCCGCAGATTACATACCCGGAAGCGGCGGTGAAAATACGGTATGTACGGCAATAAAAAAAAAACAGCCTAATGTCATTCTGACAACTCGGCTGAATGTAATGTTAAAAAAAAATTTTTTTGGTGAACCCGGCTTTAAAGTAATTGTAAAGTCTCATTTGTTTTCTCTAAAAATAACATCTTATGCCGCGTACACACGACCGTTGTTCATGACGAGAAAATTTCAATTTTTTAAATTGGTCATTAAAAACGACCGTGTGTAGGCTTCAGAGCATTTTTCCCATGACATGAAAAATGGTTGTGTGTACGCACGCGGCTTTATACTTACCTGCTCTGTGCAGTTGGTTTTGCACAGAGCAGCCCAGATCCTTCTCTTCTTGGGTCCCTCTTCTGAGCTCCTGGCCCCTCCTACCTGTCGAGTGCCCCCACAGCAAGCAGCTTGCTATGGGATCACCTGAGCTGACACAGTAGCCTGGTTCGGCCTCGCCCCCTTTCTCTCCTCTTTGGCTAACTGACATTGATTGACAGCAGCAGGAACCAATGGCGCTGCTGCTGTGTCTCAGCCAATCAGGAGGAGAGTCCCGGGTGGCCAAGGCACTCGTGGACATCCCTGGATCGAGATGGAGCTCAGGTAAGTATTTGGGGGCTAAGGGGGGCTGCTGCACCCAGAAGGTTTTTTATCTTAATGCATAGAATGTAGCAAGATAAAAAAAAATTTACTTTACAACCACTTTAACTGCATGCCGACCAGCCGCCGTCATTATACTGCCACAGGTTGGCATGGCTGCGGGAATCGCCGTTGTTGTATGTCGGCTGCTTTAAGAGCTCTAGAGGGCATGCGTCGGAGCCATTGCGTGTGGTCAGAGGCCACGATGTCCGTCGGTGACCCGCATTCGCTCCTCAGAGAGACAGAATGGGGGATCTGTCAATGTAAAAAGACAGGTCCCCATTCTGTCAGGGAAGTAGAGAGAGATCTGCTGTTCCTAGTGATCAGGAACAGCGATCTTTCTCTTCTCCCTGTCAGTCCCATCCCCCCACAGTTAGAAACACCTCCTTAGGGAACACTCAATCCCTTGATCGCTCCCTAGTGTTAACCCCTTCCCTGCCAGTGTCATTTATACAGTAATCAGTGGCTATTTTTAGCTCTGATCACTGTATAAATGTCAATGGTCCCAAAAAAGTGCCAAAGTGTCCGATCTGCAATGTCGCAGTCCTGCTAAAAATCACTGATCACCGCCATTACTAGTAAAAAAAAAAATAATAATATTAAAAATGTCATAAATATATCCCCTATTTTGTAGACGCTATAACTTTTGCTATAACTTTTGCGCAACTTTTGCGCAAGCCAATCAATATACGCTTATTGCAATTTTTTAACCAAAAATATGTAGAATACATATTGGCCTAAACTGATAAAATGTTTTAATTCTTTAATTTTTTGGGATATTTATTATAGCAAAAAGTAAAAAATCCAGGGCCAGATTCACGTAGCTCAGCGGATCTATAGATCCGCTCGATCTACGTGAATTAAGATCCGCTCCCGCAAGTTTAGGAGGCAAGTGGCTAATTCACAAACCACTTACCTCCAAACTTGCGACGGGGGATCCTAAATCCCCCGGGGGAATTCTAATTCCGCGGCTAGGGGAGTGTACTATTTAAATCAGGCGCGTTCCCGAGCCGATTTAAATGCGCATGCGCCGTCCGGGGAATTTCCCGGCGTGCATTGCTCCCACTGACGTCACTAGGACGTCAGTGGTTTCGACGTGAGCGGGACTTGCGACGCGCGTGTTCGTAAATCGGCGTACGCAAACGACATTGGAAAATTCAAATTCGACGCGGGAACGCCAGCTATACTTAACATTGGCTGCGCCTGCTAAAAACAGGGGTAAGTATACGACGGGAAAACCGCTACGGAAACGACGTAAGAACACTGCGCCGGGTCCGCGTACATTCGTGAATTTGCGTATCTCACTGATTTACATATTATTTATCGTAAATCAGCGGGAACGCCCCCGGCGCCATTTTTAAATTGAAAAAAAGATCCGACAGTGTAACACAGTGTAACACTGTCAGATCTTAGCCCTATCTATGCGTATCTGATTCTATGAATCAGGCGCATAGATAGGACCAGTGTAAGTCAGAGATACGATGGTGTATCTGTAGATACACCGTCGTATCTCTTTGTGAATCTGGCCCCCAGTTTTTTTTCCAAATTTACGTTTTTTTTTTTGCCTATAGCGCAAAAAAATGAAAACCGCAGAGGTGATCAAATACCACTAAAAGAAAGCTCTATTTGTAGGGGAAAAGGGGCATACAATTTGTTTGTGTACAATGTCGCATGACCGTGTACATGTCAGTTAAAGAAATGCAGTGAGTGGTTCATTGTTACTGTGTGGGGGTCTATTGTTGTGTGGAGTCTATTGTTGCTGTGGTGGGATCTATTGTTAGTAGAGGCTGTCTGCAAATTAAAGATCTCTTGATACTACTGTGGGTGCCTGGAAAATCCATGCAACAAAGAGAAAAAGCGGCACATCCAGAGATAAAGAAAAATTTGTTGGTTTATTGTAGAGTCAAAGGTTTAAAAAACATGACACATGAGGGATCCACACTGTTCAGCAGATGCGTTTCACACAAAGTGATTAATCATTGCTCAAACCTTTGACTCTACAAAAACCCACACATTTTTCTTCATCTCTCGATGTGCCACTTTTTCTCTTTGTTGCATGGGATCTATTGTAGCTGCAGGGGAACTGTTGTTGTTGGGGTGGAGTCCATTAATGCTGGGGGAACCTATTGTGTGGTGGATCTATTGTTGCTGGGGGAGTCTGTTGTTGCTGGAGTGGGGTTTATTGTTATGTGGGGTCTATTGTTTCTGGGGTGGGGTTTATTGTTATGTGGGGTCTATTGTTGCTGCAGGGGATCTATTGTTGCTGGGGTGGAGTGCAAGTGCAGCAGCTGATTGATAATTATAAAATCACTCCCATTCACAATAATTTTGCATATGGACACAGATAAACAACCAGCTATTTCTCCAGAACAACAAAAAGTGCAAAAATCTGCAACAAAGTTTGTTAAAATCCCTATAGTGTTTATAAATCACTCGGACGGATATTTTATTTTTTTTATCAACAAAACTGGAGTTACTCTATAATTCGTTTTTTAATGTTCAAAGCAAGCTCACCCATCCATGTCTCCATGTTTGCTGACAAACTTCCCCCTAGGATTTCTGGCCATGGCCAGAAATGCTAGGGGAGTGCTTTCAAAGTGAATTTCAAAGCGAATTTTCAGCAAAATTAAGCATAGAGACATGGATGAGTTTGCTTTCAATAATAAAAATGTATTAAAGAGTAATTTAGTAATGGTTTTTTTTTTTTTTTTTAAAACATTTTTATTGAGGATTCAGCAAGATATACAACTATTGCTCTTACTGGATGCAACCAGTAGTCCAGCACGTGAGGTACAGGAAAAGGTACAGATAAGTAAGGTCAGACTGTGTCAATCATGAATACATACAATGAACAAAAGAACAGTATGGAAACGATACCATAATATCCTGAAAACAAGCGGGCCCCCGAAGCAGGACACCAGTAGTGAGTGATTTGGGCAGGGGGTAAGGGGAGCGGGGGGGGGAACGAGATAGGGGAGGAGAGGAAGAAGAGAAAAAAAAAAAAAAAAAAAAAAAAAAAAAAAAAAAAAAAGGGGAAGAAAGGAGAGGTAGTGGCCGGAACCTCAAGCCGGGAGACAGGAGACCATCTAGCTGTGGGACAGAGATTTCACTGTCCCAAAGGCGGATTCGTGGATGCGTCTGCAGGGGATGGTGGGTCCACCAGGGTACCGGATTCCCTATAGTGCGTCCAACATGCCCATGTTTCTCGGTATTTGTCATGTGTGTCCTTGGCACGATGGATGAGTTGTTCCATGTCGTCTATTTTCTGCACCCGAAGGTGCCAGTCCTGAAGGGTGGGGGCAGATGTGGATTTCCATCTCAAGGGGACACACTGTGTGGCTGCATTGACCAGGTGTAGTGTTAGGGACTTACGGTAGTGCTTCCGAGGTATGACTGTGTGGTGCAATAGGTATTGTGCCGGTGCAAACTCTAAATAGTATGTAGTGATCTGTATGATACTCTCGTGGACCGCCTTCCAAAACGGCACTATCACCGGGCAATCCCACCATATGTGGAGGAGCGAGCCCGTGTCTTTACCACACCGCCAGCACGCTGCGGGAACTGCAGGGAAAATTTTATGTAATTTTTCCGGGGTGCGGTACCAGCGTGTGCATAGTTTGTATCTATTCTCCTGGGCCGACACATTGACTGATCCCTTGTGGGTATGTTCCCAAATGCGGTCCCAGTCTTCGTCTGACAGGTCAAGGGATAGGTCTGAGTTCCATGAGGATTGGAATTGGTCAGTGGGAGGCACCTTAGACAGTAGTAGAGAGTATAGCGTGGAGATTAAATGGCGTTGTGGCCGGTTTGTGGCACATATCTGTTCTATCGGGGCTAAGTCCCGGGACCATGTCATGGGCGTCCGTGCACCTCCCAGGAAATGTCTTATTTGGAGAAATTTAAAGAATGGTATAGTCAACTGTGGGAGCGCGGCGGTCATTTCGGTCTGGGAGAGTAGGGTTCCATTTCGAAAGAAGTGACTGGCGCGCGCCTGAGTGGGGTCGGGGGTTGCCGTGGGGTCGCTGGCTGCAATGCTGGGAGGGAAGTCTGGGTTAAGAATCAGGGGAGTCATCGGCCCGGGTGTCGGTGACAGACCAGATTTACGGCATACCGTTCTAAAATTCCTGAGCGTGGGTCCTATTAGGGGGTGTTCCATGCATGGTTTAGGGACTGAGTGTGCCTCAATCCATGGGAGATGGGCGATGGGAAATGATAAAAGTTCATTCTCCACTGCCACCCAGTCCTTGCTACCGGCATGGAGGTGCCAGTCCACCACCCTCGCCAACTGGCACGCCCTGTGGTAAAGGGTAATGTCAGGTAGTCCCAGCCCTCCTTTTAGTTTTGGCACTATCAGTTTATCCCAGCTTAAACGAGGGGGGCGGCCGGCCCAGAGGAAAACCCTGCAGCACTGTTTGACAGCAGTAAGGAACGACTGTGGTAGAGCAATTGGTATGGCCTGCAGCAGGTACAGGATTCTAGGCAGGACATTCATTTTAAGCACCGCCGCTCTCCCAAACCAAGAGATATGCCCCTTGGTCCAACACTGCAAGTCCTCCTTGATAGCCTGTAGAGCAGGAAGAAAGTTAAGGGCAAAAAGGTCCTTTAAGTCGGGAGGTATTTTGATACCCAGGTAGGTAATACTACGTGTCTCCCATCTAAATGGGAAGGATCGCTTGCAGTGTGAGACCAAGGAATCTGGGAGGGACACATTTAGAGCCAAAGACTTGTCGAAATTTATTTGGAGGTTGGAGAGGAGTTTGAATTTCTGGAAGTCGAGTAACAGATTGGGGATGGTCGTGATAGGGTCGGACAGGAATAAGAGCACATCATCTGCGTACGCCGCTACTTTGCAACATTTACCGCCAACCTCAATTCCCCTAATCGTTGGGTTATCCCGCAGTCTACGCAGCAGTGGTTCCATTGTGAGTACAAAAATTATTGGGGATAAGGGGCATCCCTGTCGCGTGCCATTTGTGAGGGAGAAGGCGTCTGACAGCCGGCCATTCACTCTGACACAAGCCGTCGGTGCAGAGTACAGTGCCATAATCATCTGGATAAGGCGGGGCGGGAGACCCAGTCTTCTAAGCACCGCCTCCATGTAGTCCCAGGCCACTCTGTCAAACGCCTTCTCCGCGTCCAACGAGAGGAGGAATCCCCTCCCCCTGGAGGACTTCAACCAGTGATGTATATTAAGCGCCTTTATGGTGTTGTCCCTGGCTTCCCTTCCAGGGACAAAACCTACCTGGTCTAGAGAGATGATGGTAGGGAGGAGTGGGAGCAGGCGGTTCGCTAGGATTTTGGCGTAAAGTTTCACGTCGACATTGAGCAGCGAGATTGGCCGGTAGCTCGATACTATGGAGGCATCTTTGCCCGGTTTGGGGATTAGGGAGATGTGTGCATTAAGTAGGTCTTTTGCGTGCTGAGTGGAGGTCGGGAGGTCGTTAAATACAGTCAGAAAGTGTGGGAGAAGTACGTCGGCAAAAGTCTTGTAGTAACAAACCGGTAGGCCGTCTGGGCCTGGGCTTTTCCCAGCTTTCATTTGTTTTAGGGCGCTCTGGGCTTCCTCCATCGTAATGGGGGCGTCCAGTTGTGACTGGTCGTCCAGTGGGTCAATGACGGGTCCGTACTCCGTTAGGAATTGGTCAATAAGCGTACGACGGGTAGCTGCAAGGGTAGGGGTCGGTTGTGCGGGCAGGTTGTAGAGTTTAGAAAAGTATTGCATGAATTGGGCCGCGATGTCGTCCGAGTTCGTGACCGTGGTCCCTGACGCGGATGATATAGAGTGTATTCTATGGGCTGCTCTTTTTTTCTGGAGGGCCGACGCTAAGAGCTTCCCTGCCTTGTTCCCGAACTGGTAGAAGAGTTTATTAGTCAGGGCGTATCTACGTTTCAGAGACTTCTGGATTTCCTCCAGGAGTTCTTCCCTGGCCGCTAGCAGTTCAGTGTGCGTGTTTGTCGCCAACGTGCGTTTGTGGGCGCTTTCAAGTCGCGCAATTCGGTCAGTTAGTGCAAGTATGTGTGTTTTCCGTAACTTATTGCGTTTGGCGAGCAGCGCGATAAAAACCCCTCGGATTACGCACTTGTGTGCCGCCCAGATCGTGGTTTGTGAAGTTTCCCCCGCCCCATTTTCCCTGAAGTAATGTGCTAGGGTTTCAGAGGCCTGTCTGGAGTTGTCCGGGTCGAGCAACAGGGAGTCATCCAGTCTCCATATCCTTGATCTAGTGCGGTAGGAAGGGATCGTCAGAGTTACTGAGATCGGGTGATGATCAGACAGCAGCATGGGCCCAATAGTAGTGGACGCTAGGGAGGTGAGATCGTTCTGTGAGATAAAGAAGTAGTCCAAACGCGAGTACTTATTATGCAAGGAGGAAAAGTATGTGAAATCCTTGACATTCGGATGGAGTGTGCGCCAGGCGTCATGCAATGTGAGCGTCGCCAGTTGTGTTTTTATTGCTCGCAACGCCCTGTATGACAGGCAGGAGGAGCCGTTAGATGTGTCAAGCGCGGGTGTCAGAGGTACATTAAAGTCGCCCCCAACGACTAGCGTGCCAGATTGGAAGGCAGTCAATTGATACAGAACCGAGCGGAAGAAGGAGACCTGTTGTGAGTTAGGAGCATAAATATTTGCGATTGTGTATGGTAAGTCGTGTATGGTACCCTTAATGAAAAGAAATCTACCCAGTGGGTCCCGCTGAACTTCTGTAACTTGTAAGGGGCATTGTCTGGATAGTAGAATGGAGACCCCTTTTGACTTTGCAACGTCGTTTGAGGCGTGGTAAGCTGTTGGGTAGTTGCGGTCCTGTAATTTAGGGATGCTGTCGGACCTGAAATGGGTCTCTTGTATTAAAGCGATCTGCGGTCTCTCTTTTCTAAGCAGATCTAGAATTCGGGAGCGCTTTTCGGGGGTGTTGAGTCCGCGAGCGTTAAGTGAGTACAGTTTAAGGTGTTCCAGGGGCTGTGCCCCACCCTGGCCCGGCCGTAAGTCAGTATGTGTGCCCGGCATTGCTTAGAGCTGTGAAGAGATAAAAAAAAAAAAAAAAAAAAAAAAAAAAAAAAAAAAAAAAAGGGGGGGGGGGGAGGGGTGAGGAATGGGGGGGGGGGGGAAGAGTTGAGGGGTCTATAGGTGCCTGCGCCCTACAGGCCTAACAGGCAATGTAACCGATTGGGAAAAGGACTACGTCCAGTCACCCACTTTGTACAGAACCAATCGGTGAGGTACAGGGTGTACCGTGCTCCTCCACTCCAGCCGGAGTGTCAGAACACCAGACCACCACTGTGTGGGGGTCGACCCGGCCCTGGGCAATCGGTGGGGTCCGAGCAACTAGTTCGAAGTATATAACAATAGCAACAACTATCTAAAGTAAGCGGGAGTAACTGTATGCCACCCCAGAGCAGGTGTGTTAACCATTCGGTCTGTTCTATGGGGTGTGCTAACCATCCCAAAAGGTATGTCGAGAACGCGCGGGAGCAAAGCCCCGTCCGTCTATGGGGTCACGCCCTACGCCTTTTTTTTTTTTTTGACAGGAGGTGGTTTAATCCCTAAGTCGTAATTGGCCAGTAGCCCCCACTCGTGCTATGCCCACCCTCCCGGGCCCTTCACACCTATCGGGGGCTGCCCTTTGGGCCATATCTAGAGCTCGCCCCTCAGCCCCAGGGGCTCGAGCGACCAAAAGCAGGGCCGACAGTCCGCTTACTGGCGAGAGACTGCAGACCGTAACGAGGAACGCGTACGCCTATATTGTGGAGTCATCCCTCCCCTCAGTAACGCCATCAAGTATAAACAAACAACTGTGTAGAATCCCTAGACACAATAAACACATTATGGAATTAAAGAATGTCCTGTGTGGTGTGGACCAACCCTAGTCGGGCCATATGAGGAGGCCATTGAACAATAGTAATCATCTTACTTCCCCCCCCCCCCGTTTCAGAGTGTAGAAGTGTATGCCTGGATACTCAGAGTCCCCAGCGTATACTACCTATTGCGATGAGTCCATTAGAAGTGCGGGGGTACTATCGCTGCGCTCAGTGCTTCAGGATGGCAGCCTGGTGAGCGAGAAGATGCAGCTGATGACCCGCTGAGCCCGACAGAGCGACGCCCTGTTGTAACCGGGAGCTGGAGGGCAAGGTAACACGGGTCTCTGCACTTTACTGTACTGCACTCCAGAGTCAGCTGGTGTGGAACGAGTTCCCAAAAAAGGAAAGACCCCTCTGAGGGGTATATAGGTAGGGGGGACCGTGGTGGGGGGAGGCGAGTCCCTGTGTTAAGCATCGGCAGTTCCGGGCTGGTGAGCGGGGAGGGGAGGAACGCCCGCCCGGTTCGGGGGCAGAAGCGGCAGTGATGACATGCGGTTGTGCCAGGAGGTGTAGTCTCGGGAGTCCCGGTGTCTCGGGGATGTAGCGGCCGCTCCGGCGACTGCTCGGTGAACCTCCGGGCGGAGCAGGAAGTGCGGCAAGACTGGGGAATACCTGGGCGTGTCTGGAGCGCACTCGTGACGGGATCCCGCTTGGCATCTTGGGCATTGTAGTATGCGACGGCGGTCGCGTGACTCCGTGACGCTGGACACGTCGGTCTCTACGTCGTCATGCTGGCGAAAAGGCGGGAGGAGTACAAGGCTGTCGCCGCTCCACTATACTGTGAAACCACCCTTTGCTGCTGGGCTTCTGAGGGGGCATATCCACTGGACAGTCCCGAAATAAAGCTTGACAAAACCATTGTAAAAAAAAAACAGGAACTTAGACCGTCCGGTCATAAAACAGTAAAATAGTGATAGTTAACCAGACACAGTCTCCAACATTGTACCTGCTTGCGTGGCGTTAATAGTCCCTTCTTGCTCGCCGGGCACCCGGGGCTGATGGGGAGCCACGGGATTCTCTGGGATCATAAGAGCCGGGAGGGTGCCTCTGGTCTGACTGAGACCTGCGCCTGCGGTATCGGGTGGCTTGGGTGTCCATCGGGACCTCCGTTGGTTTGCTCCATCTGCCCACTGACCTGCGATATGGGGCGTACCAGTCCGGCACTGAAATCAAGGGCAGGCCCATAGCCTCACAAAAATGAGGGAGATCCTCTGGGACTTTCAATAGGGCCGTTTTGCCGCGATGCGTAGCCGACAGGCAGAAGGGATACTTCCACTTGTAGCGGATGTCTTGAGCTCTGAGGGCATCCAGCAGTGGACGCAGATCCCGGCGGTGTTGGAGAGTGATCCCCGACAGGTCCTGGTATAGCTGGATCGGGGTCCCCTCATGTACGAGCCGTTGGCTTCTGGCTCTCTGCAAAATGTCCTCCTTAAGCCTGAAGTCCACCAGGCAGCACACCACGTCCCTGGGTGGGTCCGTGTCTTTGCCCTTAGGGCGCAGGGCACGATGGATCCTTTCCATGGGTATAGGGGTTTGCGGAGGCCTGCCCAGGATGCCGTTGAAGATGTCGGTCACTTCGCGTTGAACCTGGTCTCCTTCCACCGCCTCAGGCAAGCCGCGTATTCTCAGGTTCCGGCGGCGTCCACGATTGTCCAGGTCCTCCAAGTGCCTGTTGACATCTCGAAGCTGGAGGGTGTGATCATCAACTTTGGTGGTGGTTCTGGTAAGCACTTGGTCGTGAGCCTCCAGCGATTTCTCAGTCACCGCCACCCTGTCCGTGAGGGAGCGAATATCAATTCGCAAGTCTGCGATGGCCGCCGAGAGAGTGTCCTTGATGTCCGTTGCTATGGCTCGGAGGTCCAGGATGTTCAATTGAGGCAGCGGGACATCAGTGTTAGATCGTAGGCTGTCTGCCGGTGATGGGAAAGCGGTGACTGAAGGCGCCGTAAGTATGATCTCTGATGCGGCATTGTGAGAGGTAAGCGCCGTGTTCTGGGCCGTGTTGAGGCGGGAAGACGCCATGTTCCCCCTTGATGACCGGAACATGTCCGGTATATTTTGTCCCTGAGAGTCTGCCGGCGCCCTCGGGGAGCGGGAGCGAGAGGTTGAGGTGTGCCTCGATGAAGTTCCCATCACGGCAATAACCGGTGGGGTGTCAGAATACTGCTAATGGAGGCTAGTTGCTCTGAGGTGGCAGGAGCTCAGCACTCAAGCGTCCATCTTCTTGCCCAGTCCGGCCACGCCCCCTTTAGTAATGGTTTGTGTAGCATTTACTTCCTGGAATCCATCGGCCTGTAGTTCAGGCATGCACAAAAGAGGTTGTGCTTAGCTGAGAAAACCTCCTCCCTGAAGACTGTTGGGATGTAGGAGATCATTTTCCTAGACCTGGAAACCAGAAAGTAACTGATAAAATGTACAAAAAAATTTAGTACATTTATTATACAGTTGAACCTTGGATTACGAGCATAATCCAAAGTGGAAACGGAAATAATTTGTTCCGTATTGACTTCAATGGGATGCAATACCGAATGCGGGCAGAGGTGGGGGGGCACCAGAGAGCGCCAAAAATGGCCGAAAAGACCGGAGGACACTTCGGTTCGGCTCCTGTGCCCCCGTACCTCAGGCCAAATGAGGTACTGCAGGCCTTTTTTCGGCTCTGCTCCGGTCCTGCGCCCCTGTACCTCAGGCCAAATAAGGGGCTGCAGGCCTATTTTCGGCTCTGCTCGGGTCCTGCGCCCCTGTACCTCAGGCCAAATGAGGTGCTGCAGGCCTATTTAGTTTGAATTCTGCTCGTTTTGCGAGTCTACACACGCAAACCAAGTCAGAATTAAAAAAAAAAGTTGCTTGCAAATCAAAACGCTCTCAAACCAAGTTACTCTTAAACCGAGGTTCCACTGTACTCTTTTATGTATTTACTCATTCTAGCAGAAGTTCTGCTTTAAATTGAACACCATTGAATTTACTATATGGACTATTAATATATTTATACACGATAATCATATTACCCACTTAATCCCTTATTCTTTAGGAAGGAATAAATACATGACAGTTATTATTTACTCCTAATCCATTCAATGCAAAAATGGCCATTTATGTTTCTTTGCTCTATTCTGTGAACAGTGCTGCCAGTTCAAAATGATAAATTATCCTTCCTACCGTCAGACTGTATATAGAAAAGAGTTGGAAAGGAAAATGTGTTACATCAAAAATGTCAATGACTTCAAATTCATTCTTTGATGCCATTCAGGCTTACAATAATAGCATTTTCTTGAGCATTCAGTCTTTACATCATGCATTTCAAAGTTTCTGTGGGTTATTTGACTCCCTTAGGCTGCTTTCACACTGGAGCGCAGGTGATGTCGGTGGTAAAGCACCAATATTTTTTGCAGCGCTTTACCGTCGTTTTGCAGAGGTATTCGGCCACTAGCGGGGCGCTTTTAACCCCTTCTAGCTGGCGAAAAAACAGTTGCAGCAGCGCTTTGCCAGCGGTGCTTTGCCAGCGGTTCAGCCGCGCTGCCCATTCAATCCAATTGACAGGTGCGGTGGAGGAACAGTGTACACACCTCTCCTTCACCTCTCCAAAGATACTGCTTGCAGGAGTTTTTTTAACATCCTGCCAGCGCATCGCCTCAGTGTGAAAGCACTCGGGCTTTCACACTGATAATGCGGGGGGGGGGGGGTTTTCAGGTGCTTTACAGGCGCTATTTTTAGCCCAAAAGCACCTGAAAAACGCCCCAGTGTGAAAGGGGTCTTAGCCCTGGTTCACACCAGTGCGGCTTTGAAATCAAACTACTTGAGCATGATTTCAAAGCCGCAGATCAGTGCGATTTGCACCACTGATTACATTGCGGCTTCACACTTCATTTAAAGGAGTTGTAAAGGAAAACATTTTTTTTGCTGAAATGACTGTTTACAGGGTATGGAGATATAATAATTAACTGATTCCTTTTAAAAATGATTAAAAATAGATAAAAATCAATCATATAATCTATCTGCAGTTTCTAGTTTCGTTTTTGCATGTTGTTTCCTGCTTCTGTGATGTACAGAGCCACAGGGCCAATACAGGGCAGTGATGGTTTGGAAAACGAAACTGATTGGTGCTGTGGGGTTTTAGACACACAGTAATCACACCTCCTTGATTAGTGACCACATAGAGAAAGCTCCCAGTACTGTGGTCATCAGGAAACAGACAACCAGGAAGTGTGGAGATCAGAGAAGAATTACAGCAACTTGAGAGCAAAAACGAACAACGAGGACATGAAAACAGCACTGCATTAAGGTAAAGGAAGCTATTAAGATAAAAAAAAAATCCTTTACAAACCCTTTAACAGAAATCTAAGCACGCTGCAATGAAATCAGTAAAAAGTAGTGCAGGAACTTTTTTCTGAGTCACGGCAATTTGAACGGTTCCATTGCTGGCAATGGGGTGCAACTTGTCATGAGATTTTCAACTATCAAATCACATGAGAAATCACACCTGTGCGAACCAGGGATGAAGGTGCAATATGCTCTCCCCAACATACGGTATCTCCAACTATGCCATGCATTCTAGACACAATTTCGCAGTCAACCCGTCACCCTGGCTGTTCCAGAGATCAAGTCCGTACTGATGATTCCCTTGTGAAACCACTCTCAGCTATATACTGTATAAGGGCCTGTTACCATCTGTCCATAATGTCCTGGACAAATTGTTGTCTTGCTGGCGTGGGGTAGACAACCGAAGACTGGGAGGACATATGTGATTACCCTATGCAGCAACTGGTCTCTACAAGGGATCGGTTAATACAATTTAAAATCTTTCATAGCGTTTTACCCCTTAAAAATTATGTAGGATTTTTCCAGCACATCCTTCTAAATGTTTGTGTTGTACAGAAGACTTGGCAACATTCATACATGTTTTCTGGGACCTGCCCTGTTATTCGGTCTTTTGGGGAAGATGTGTCTAGGTGCAAGTTCTGTATCCTCAATATCTATGCCTCTAACCATTGATGTTTGCTTCCTGGGTCTGACCCATCTCTTAGCTAAGGGCCAGATTCACATAGAAATGCGTTCCCGCGCCGAACGTACTGCGCATGCTCCGTCCCTAAAATTTCCTGACGTGCATTGCGCTAAATGACGTCGCAAGGACGTCATTGGTTTCGACGTTAACGTAAATGGCGTCCAGCACCATTCACGGACGACTTACGCAAACAACGTGAAATTTCAAATTTTGCCGCGGGAATGACGGCCATACTTAACATTGGCTAGACCACCTAGAGGGCAGCTTTAGTTTTACGCAACGTATCTCTACGGAAACTACGTAAATTTAGAGCGACGGGCAAAGCGGATGTTCGTGAATCGGCGTAACTAGTCATTTGCATATTCTACGCCGACCGCAATGGAATCGACACCTAGCGGCCGGCCTAGAATTGCAGCCTAAGATCCGACGGTGTAAGTCACTTACACCAGTCGGATCTTAGGGCTATCTATGCGTAACCTGATTCTATGAATCAGCCGCATAGATACGACAATCGTATCTCAGAGATACGACGGCGTATCAGGAGATACGCCGTCGTATCTCTTTTGTGAATCTGGCCCTAAGTCTTGAGCTATGAGAACATTGGTTGGCTTGTTATTGTTTTATGCACGTGTAGCGCTCACCCCCGAAGGAGCAGCTGAATTATCGGGTCTTCTGTCTCACCTCTGTGACACACCACAAACAATGAATCCACAGCACACCAGCACACCTTGTGAAGCTTTATAACCGATTTATTAACTGTGGGATAGAGCAAAAGCCCTTAATGTCTCCCCACTCTAATATAATACAACTAATAACAGGATGAGATAATACATTTAGATTGAATGCAATGAACAGTAATATATATATATATATATACTTAGCGATATCTACCCCACCCTAAACTACTGGCCAGTAGTACTGTCCTAGGCTAGCCAACGTTGGGGCCCTGGTGTAGGAAGTACACTTGTTGCAATGGCCAAAGGCCGCTTACCACTTCTAGTGTCTCTTTGGGAAAGGAGGATGATTGTCTGCGGAAGCGAATGTCCCTCTCTCCTCAGACCGACGTCTGTGAAATGGATGCAGTCTTTTAAAGCCTCCGGCAGGACATCTCAGATCGTCTAGGGGCCGTCTGGGGAATCTGGCAATAACCTCCGTCAGCTCCACTCACTCAGTTGGGCAAGCTGGATTACTCCGGTGGCTGGATCGGCCCTGCGACCAGGCCTCAGTTCGATCGCTCAAAACACAGTTTCTCTCTGTTTCAGTAGACGAACATCAGTCTCTCCAAGCACTACTGCATAGAGCCTCAGTGGCAAACACACAGCTCTGACACAAACCATCTTAAATCACCCTGTGATGCAGATCTGTGTTGCCTGGGTCCTTGTTCCAGACTCCCTCTCCTCTCTACTTCCTCCTGACTCCCCTCTCTCCCGGAACTTCCTGTCTCACAGCCTCCTGGGAAATGCAGTTATCTCTATGTATGTTCTGTACTGCAGCCTCCAAATCTGTGCTCTCTGGCTCCACCTGCTGCAATATATATATCTACATCCTCTTAAATGGCTGAAAATCACAACAGGGCTACATTCTCCCCCTACTTAAAGTCTTTGGGGTCCCCCCCAAAGGGTAAACTGTATTTGTAAGTTCTACAGACAATATATACAGTATGAAAGGCACATATAAAGTTTATACTAGACCATCTGAATACCTTTACTGCGCATAGATAGATGCAGTCTATGACAACGTCTAGCAAGTGGAGGGGGCAGAGGAACACTCCACCAAGGTGTGCTGATGGTCGGGATTGGACACAAGTCCTTTGATACCTCTGTGGTTAGGGTGGACACTTTGGGTGATCTGCGTACAGTAGTGATAGCTTCCTCTGTGCTGTTCCCTGGTGAGTCATAAGTGAGTCTCTGAGGAGGTCGCACCAGTCGTTTGGACCTTGATTCTAGAAACCCGGATGGGCCTTCATCTGCTGAGTCCTCTTCTACTTGCTGTGTTAACTGAGGGAATTCAGTTTCCTTTTCAACTGGCTGAACAGGGGCATCTGCTAGCACTGAGGTTTCCGGCAAGAGACTTTCCACTTGAGAGGGTACAGAATTATCCTCGTTTGCTTGAGGCACAAATTCAGGGGCATCTGGTCTCAGATTGCTCAAATCCGGCTCAGGAGTCATAATAGTCGGATGAACATCCATAGGTTCAGATGGCCACATCCAACTCGGACACACATCTTCCTCATCGCTGTCGTCCTCACTTTCTCTTGTAGAAGGTGGCTGTTGGGACCGAGTAACAGGTGCTTGACGGGAAGTGGATGGAATGGGTGAAGGAGACTCATCTCTATCTGGTACCCGCACAGCTTCATTCAGAGGTAGGAGATGATTCCGATGCCAATTCTTCAGTGGCCCGGTCTTTCCCTCTGGTCGAATCTGGTACACTGGCAGGCCAGGCAATTGTTTACAGACGATGTAGATCTGAGAGCTCCATCTATCAGCTAGTTTGTGCCTGGCCGAAGCACCCAAATTTCTCAATAGAACTCGATCACCTGGCTGTAAATCCTGTACCCGAACCCTCAAGTCATAGTTCCGTTTGTTTCTTTGTGCTCTACTCCCGGATGTCAAACGGGCCTTCTCAAATGCAGAAGCCAGGTTTCTCCTCAGTCTATCCACATAACCCTGGTGAGAGGCAATAGACGTCTGGTCAAGGGAGAGGCCAAAAGCTAAATCTACTGGTAATCGGGCTTCTCTTCCAAACATGAGGCGGTACGGTGAGTATCCTGTAACATCACTTTCTGTGCTATTGTAAGCATGCACAATGGTAGAGATATGCCGACTCCAGTGCTGTTTCTCCCTGATCGACAGTGTTTCCAACATATTGAGTAGAGTCCGATTGAATCTCTCCGGTTGTGCATCACCCTGGGGGTGATAGGGGGAGGTTCTTGACTTCTGAATCCCCAATAGATCCAAGAGCTGCCTGATGAGTCGACTTTCAAAGTCTCTGCCTTGATCAGAATGGATCCTCTGAGGTAGACCATAATGAACAAAGAACTTTTCTACTAGGACTTTGGCTACAGTAGGAGCACGTTGATCTTTGGTTGGAAAAGCTTGAGCATAACGGGTAAAGTGGTCTGTCACCACTAGGATATTTCCCTGTCCACTAGTGTCAGGCTCTAAGCACAGGAAGTCAATACACACCAGGTCCATAGGCCCTTGACTCTGCAGATGGCTCATTTGAGCAGTCCTAGAAGGTAAAGTTTTCCTCTGGATACATCTTAGACAGGAATGGCAGTAGCTTTCAACTTCGGATCTCATGCAGGGCCAATAGAATCTGTCTCGGACCAGTTTAAAAGTTCTCTCTGCTCCTAAGTGACCATGGTCATCATGCAAAGCTTTCAGCACATTTTCTCTATGCTTCTCTGGGAGGAACAACTGCTGCTTCTCTTCTAAGTCATCCAAGGGGCCCCTTCGGTAGACCACCCCGTCTAGCAGTTTCAACCGTTCCCACTCTTTGTGGACCAGACGAGCCTCCTTTGGTGAATCAGTTAGTAGGAGCCCTCTTTGACCCGCTTTCATTGCTCTCAGAGTTAACCCGATCAAAGGATCTTCAGCCTGATCTACTCTCAGGTCCTTCTTCGTGAAAGTAGGCAGGCCCTCACTCCTCAGCTGTGTAGGGTTACAATACATTTTAGGGACACCGGCAGCCATGACTCCTATGGCCTCTGCTCCAATCATTCCTTTGGTTCGGCACTCCACCCCTTGGCATAGGGCTTGAACTCCATCTGGAGTCAAATGAGTCCACTCTGTTTCTGGGACCCCTGTGCTATAGGGTCTCCTGGATAAGGCATCCGCGTCTTGGTTATTGACCCCAGGGCGATATTTGAGGCTGAAGCAGAATCCTGACAGGGCAGCCAACCACCGGTGCCCAGTGGCATCCAGTTTGGCCGTAGTGAGAATGTAAGTGAGTGGGTTGTTGTCAGTTCTGACCACGAAATCGGCCCCGTACAGGTAGTCTTTTAGTTTGTCCACCACTGTCCACTTCAAGGCCAGGAACTCCAACTTGTGAGTGGGGTAATTCTTCTCAGAAGGGGTGAGACCCCGACTCACATATGCCACCGGTCTCAGGAGGCCATCATATTCCTGGTATAGTACTCCTCCTAGCCCTTCTCTGCTAGCATCCACATGTAGTTCATAAGGCTTGGCAGGATCAGCGTAGGCAAGGACAGGAGCCTGTGTTAGACTTCCTTTCAATTGGAGGAAAGCTTTTTCACATTGGTCGGTCCATTCCTCCTGGATTGATTCACGAGGCTTCCTAGTTCCGTGGGCTGATGAACCCGGCTCAAAGGACATTGATTCATCTTCTGCTCCTTCCATTCTTAGAAGCGTGTTCAGAGGCTGAGCTATCTTGGCAAACCCCTCTACGAACCTCCTATAGTATGAGCAGAATCCTAGGAAGGACCGGAGTTCAGTAATATTACGAGGTCTTGGCCATGAAGCCACAGCTTCCAACTTCTTAGGATCAGTTGATATGCCTTCTGCTGAAACAACATGTCCCAGGTACGTGACTGAAGGCAGACAGAACTGACACTTCTCTAAGGAAAGTTTCAATCCTTCTTCATGCAGCCGCTTCAAGACCTTTTCCAACCGCTGCTCATGTTCTTCCAGTGTTCTTCCGAAGACTATTAAGTCATCTAGATACACTAGTACCTCGATCAGGTGCATGTCTCCCACCGTCTTTTCCATTAGTCGTTGGAAAGTTGCTGGGGCTCCTGTGAGGCCTTGGGGCATTCTATTAAACTCAAAGAATCCCAGTGGACAGCTGAAAGCAGTCTTCTCTTTAGGATGCATGGGTATCTGGTGATATCCACTTCGCAGGTCAAGTACACTAAACCACTTTGCTCCTGACAGACACTGTAAGGCATCTTCTATTCGAGGAGTAGTGTATTGGTCGGGAATGGTTCTTTGGTTGAGTGTGCGGTAGTCCATGCACAAACGGATGGAACCGTTTTTCTTGCGAACTACCACGATGGGTGAGGCATAAGGACTCCTGGATTCTTGGATTATCCTGGTCCTTTTCAATTCAGCCAGCTGTTCCCTTAGGTCATCTAGATCTCCCAATGGGACTCGCCGTGACCTTTCTCGAAAGGGCTTGTCATCTTGGAGGCGAACGCGGTGCTGAGTGCTCCTAGCACACCCCACATCAAACTCATCCTTGGAGAATAAATCTTGCCACTTGAGGAGCTGAGACTGAATTCGCTTCTTCCACTCAGGCGAGATAGGGGCATCTTTAGGATAGAATCGTTCAGCTGGGATCTCTCTGTCTACTCCCTCTATCAATTCAGTGGGTGAGAGGGGTGTGGCAGTGGCCACTTGTCCAATCGGCATCCGTGCCTTCAAGGTCACTGGGGAATCTGACACATTGCATACACTTACAGAGACTCTCCCACGGGCCCGCTGTAGAGCTCTGATGGATATTATCTCAGGCACCAATTCCACTCCAGATCTCTTCATATTTCTGGGATCAGTTTCCAGGACCACATAGGGGCCTGGTTGTGACCAATTCAACTTGACTGAGGCCCGGAAACTAGTCATTTCTCCTGGCTGTAAGACCTTCTCTGCTCTTTCTAATCTCCAAAGCCGTCCTACTTCTGCAGGGGCCCTCTGTTCTTGAATAATCCGCTGGTAGATTGGCCGCATTATCGGGTGCATCTCCTCTGAAGTAGAACTCTCTCCCGTCACTAATGGAGTTATAAGGCGTCTCACCAAGTCAGTATATGTTCCCACAATCATAGAACTTCGATTAGCTCCTGGTGGGCGGGGACATACAATGGCTAAGGCGTCACAGACCCCTGGTTGTCCAACAGTTGCCGAACTGAACTCCAGCTTCACTTGTAGACACCCATCATATGGAAGCTTCTGAGTCCCAATACCCCAGATTTCGAGATCCTCTAACTCCATCAGGGGTAGATGCTTCAAATGCTTCTGGTAGAAGTCCCAGTAAATCAGTGTTACTTGAGCACCTGAATCGAGGAGAGCCTTCGTGTAAACCCCTTCTACTTGAACTGGGATAATGGGTGAAGGGCCTATCAACTGGTCAGGGAACTTCTTCGGAGTAGTAGAAGGCATAGACCCAGTCGGCTGCACTCTAGCCCTCTTCCTCGCTTGTGGTGGTTGTTTTCTTCCCCCTTCCGGGTGTTTAGGTTGTGGGTGTGCCTTGCCTCCCTCTGACACAGGACCAGACGCCAGGGGAGGGGATCTTTTTGTCGTAGCAGGTGAGGCTCTGGGTAAAGACTTGGGCCTCTTATTGGTATCCTGGGAATCAGAGCAGTCTTCAGTAGTTGGGCACCCAGTTTGCTCCCTCACTGGGGCCCTCTGTAGTTTCCCGCCGGTCGATAACTTCCTCTTGAATTCGATGGGCTCGGACAGGTATTTTGGTAATGACCCACTCCTCCGCAATTATAGCAGATGTTTGACGGTTTCTTGATAGGCACCACCTGAGTAGTAGATTCAGGAACTGGTTCTGAAGTGACTTTTTCAAGGGGCGACTTGACACCTGCAGACAATAGGGTTAGCATTTGCGTCAGCTGGGAAACTTGAGCCTTTAATTTCTCCACTTCTGAATTCCCATTCGACACATTGAGCGTTCGAACCTCAGCAGGAAATGAAAATCCTGAGCCCTTCTTTTTCTCCTCTAGGATAGCCTCTTCCTCCCTTACCATCTTAATGAGATCAGAGTATCGCAAAGAGGTACCCCCTTGTAAGGTCTTCAACTGGATCCAGATAGGATCGGAACTCAGAGCGCCTCTCAGGATCTGTTTCATTCTAACTTGATCCATATCCCTGGCTTCCATTCCTTTCTTTAGTACAATCTGGTATAGCATTTTGTTTAGTCGTCGAATATACTCGGAAAGCTGCTCATTTTCCCGTTGAAATATGTGTTCAAATAGGAAGATTAGATCTGTAGCTTTCTCTGTGCGCCCAAACTCATCTTGTAGCATGCGAAGATAGTCATATGCTGTACAAGACTCCTGACTGAATTTCAAATTTCGGATGGCTTCTGCTGCAACGCCTTTCAGACTTTCAGTAATGCGTTGTTTCTTTTGAGCCTCTGGAACATCCCATTCTTCCAGTGCTTGCATAGCCTGTTCCATCCAGGTTTCATACTCTTCTTCTCCAGGAGGTACAGGCTGCACTCCAGAAAAAATTCTCAACTTCCTGTAGCCATAGTTCACAGATGGCGAGGACATTTTTCTAACGCTCTCTACCAGTTTTCCTATGTCCATGAAGAAGGAAGCTGGGGGGTAGTTAGTGGTTGGTACAGAAGTGGTAGTTACTTCCACTGTGTCTGACATGGTCTGGCTTGGTCCCTCCAGACAACTTGCTGAGGTGAGTAGAGGGAATAACCATGCTTTAACTTCTCCGGCTAGCTGGATGCTATCACCCTGGAAGCAGGTTGGGACTCCTTTCTTCCATTCTAGTAGGGCATAGGTATGGGAGACTTTTTGATCTATTTTCGTGTCTATTACAAACACTTTCTGGTCAGGTGCTAGTGTAGTTACTGCTTGACGGATCTGTTCCTCTGTCCATTTGTCAGCAGGAATGTCCATTACTATACTCAGCCCTAATTGGCCATTTTGTTCTTTGCACCACTCTGCTGCGGTGTTTGGATCCATTGCTGGCTCGTTTGTGCGGTTATCACTTTGCGAGAGGTATCAGAAGAAATCCCGGACGAGGCCCCCACGTGTAGCGCTCACCCCCGAAGGAGCCGCTGAATTATCGGGTCTTCTGTCTCACCTCTGTGACACACCACAAACAATGAATCCACAGCACACCAGCACACCTTGTGAAGCTTTATAACCGATTTAATAACTGTGGGATAGAGCAAAAGCCCTTAATGTCTCCCCACTCTAATATAATACAACTAATAACAGGATGAGATAATACATTTAGATTGAATGCAATGAACAGTAATATATATATATATATACTTAGCGGTATCTACCCCACCCTAAACTACTGGCCAGTAGTACTGTCCTAGGCTAGGCAACGTTGGGGCCCTGGTGTAGGAAGTACACTTGTTGCAATGGCCAAAGGCCGCTTACCACTTCTAGTGTCTCTTTGGGAAAGGAGGATGATTGTCTGCGGAAGCGAATGTCCCTCTCTCCTCAGACCGACGTCTGTGAAATGGATGCAGTCTTTTAAAGCCTCCGGCAGGACATCTCAGATCGTCTAGGGGCCGTCTGGGGAATCTGGCAATAACCTCCGTCAGCTCCACTCACTCAGTTGGGCAAGCTGGATTACTCCGGTGGCTGGATCGGCCCTGCGACCAGGCCTCAGTTCGATCGCTCAAAACACAGTTTCTCTCTGTTTCAGTAGACGAACATCAGTCTCTCCAAGCACTACTGCATAGAGCCTCAGTGGCAAACACACAGCTCTGACACAAACCGTCTTAAATCACCCTGTGATGCAGATCTGTGTTGCCTGGGTCCTTGTTCCAGACTCCCTCTCCTCACTACTTCCTCCTGACTCCCCTCTCTCCCGGAACTTCCTGTCTCACAGCCTCCTGGGAAATGCAGTTATCCAGCCCCCTTGCTGTAGAAATGTATCTCTATGTCTGTTCTGTACTGCAGCCTCCAAATCTGTGCTCTCTGGCTCCACCTGCTGCAATATATATATCTACATCCTCTTAAATGGCTGAAAATCACAACAGGGCTACACACATAAGGCTATATTTCTCAAATGGAAGTCCCCTCAGGCTCCCACACTTGATTTCTGGAAAAACATAGTTAATGCAGCGGTGCCGCTATATAAATTTACCTATGGATCTAGAGGATGCCCTAAAAAAATGTCTAATGCCGCGTACACAAGATCATTTTTCGGCATGAAAGAAACGTAGTTTTTCAAAAATGTCATTTAAAATGATCGTGTGTGGGCGTCACATCATTTTTCAGGTTCTGAAAAACAACAAAAAAAAAATTAGAACATGCTGCATTTTTTAACGTCATTTTAAACAATGTCGTTTTTCGGGTTGTAAAAAATTATCGGGTGTGGGCTAAAACGACGTAAAAAACCTGCGCATACTCAGAAGCAAGTTATGAGATGGGAGCGCACGTTCTGGTAAAACTACCGTTCATAATGGAGTAAGCACATTCATCACGCTGTAACAGACAAAAATGCGCAAATCGTCTTTCACTAACACGGAATCAGCTAAAGCAGCCCAAAGGCGACTGGAACTTCCCCTTTATAGTGCCGTCGTACGTGTTGTACGTCACCGCACTTTGCTAGATCATTTTTAAAAAACGATGGTGTGTGGGCAACATCGTTTAAATGTTGAAGTTGGGAAAACTTCATTTTTTTTGACATGCTGAAAAACAAAGTTTTTTTTCATGCTGAAAAATAATCGTGTGTACGCGGCATAAGGTTTGAAATCTTTGGATAGATTCAACTGATACTATTACTTCCACTGAAGTGTCCCGTTAGATTGTACACTTTTCCCTTCTGTTGTGGGGGGGCAATACTGTGTTTCCCCAAAAATAAGACCTACCCCAAAAATACGAGCTAGCGCTATTTTCCAGGAGGGCTGCAATATAAGCCCTACCCTGAAAATAAGCCCTAGTTTAAAATGCTTGTAAAATCCTATAATCCACTGTATTACAGTAGGATATAATGTACAATGTGTGTGTTTCTGTAATATAATTGCAAGGAAGAGAGCTCTGGCGGGTCACAGAAGCTATTACGAAGGTATTTGGCACAATTATATTACAGAAACACACAGATTGTACATTATATACTACTGTAATAAAGTGGATTATAGGATTTTACAAACATGTTAACTCAGTTCACACTGGGGATTCCTGTCAGGCGGGAGAGAGAGGGGAAGAGAAGACAGCACATTACATGGTAAGACCTACCCCGAAAATAAGCCCTACTGTGTCTTTTGTTGCCAAAATTATAAAAAAGACCCAGGCTTATTTTCAGGGAAACACGGTAGATTTTCTGTTGTAAGTTTTTTTTGTCCTTTTTTTTACCTAAGACAACTCTACTGTGAAAAGTGCATTGAGTGCCGGAGGGCATTGGTTGCCATGTAAGTGGTTGGTTTTGTTTTTAGGTATTTTATGTTTTTCTATGTTGTACCTAAGCCTGGATATGCCCAATAGCTTTGTT
Organism: Rana temporaria; assembly: GCF_905171775.1. NCBI lineage: Eukaryota > Metazoa > Chordata > Amphibia > Anura > Ranidae > Rana > Rana temporaria. The sequence goes on along the minus strand of NC_053493.1, from coordinate 337,209,208 downwards.
TTGTAATATACATCGAAATACTCAATAAATAGAATTTGCAAAAGAAAAAACATGTTTTTATGGGTGATCTGTAAATGTATACATATGGTAAGATGTAATACAAGCTGTATATCCTCATTGTTAGGATGAATGTCTAGGTCTGAACATTATGGCCCAGATCCACAAAGAAATTACGCCGGCGTATCTATTGATACGCCGCGTAATTTCTAAGATGCCCCGTCATATCTTTGTTTTGTATCCACAAAACAAGATACGGCTGAATGTGGGCTTGATCCGACTGGCGTACGTCTTAGTACGCCGTCGGATCTTAGGTGCATATTTACGCTGGCCGCTAGGTGGCGCTTCCATCGATTTCCGCGTCGAGTATGCAAATGAGCTAGATACGCCAATCCACAAACGTACGTCCGCCCGGCGCTTTTTTTTTTTACGTTGTTTACGTAAGGCTTTTTTCGGCGTAACGTTACCCCTGCTCTATGAGGCGTACGCAATGTTAAGTATGGACGTCGGGCCAGCGTAGAATTTTTTTTGGTTTGCGTAAATAAATAGGGCTTTGCGTAAATTACGTTCACGTCATCTAGGCATTGAGCGGGCGTAATTTAATTTGAAAATCCAACGTGATACTGAGCATGCACGCGCATGCGCCGTACGAAAAAAGCGTCATTTACGTGGGGTCAAGCTTGTTTTACATAAAACACGCCCCCCTGTTCATCATTTAAATTCCGCGCCCTTACGCTGGGAGATTTACGCTACGCCGCTGTAACTTTAGAGGCAAGGGCTTTGTGAATACAGCACTTGCCTCTCAAAGTAGCAGCGGCGTAGCATAACTATGATACGCTACGCCTGCCTAAAAATATGCCGCCCTACGTGGATCTGGCTCTATTTCTTTACCATGTATGGCCCATTTTGATTGATGTTTATCTTGACAGTGTTATTCTCTCCAGCAGTGTTTTTTTGCACCCCGAATAAATGCCAACGTAACCCTCTTTTCTAAATACAGGTATGAAGCTATCACAAAGTGTTTCCTCACACTTCAAGGTTAATCCCCCAGCCTGAGTAACTGCCAAGCATGAGATAACCCTGATTATCTAAGTGATGATGTCATCAGTCACACTAAATATAAGCTGCTGCTGTTCTTATTATTTCATAACCGTCTATCTTTAGCTGTCACCGTTGTCTACTTAGATTTTAAAGTGCATCAAATATGCTGACATTTCTAAGTAGAGCTGTTTTGATTTGCCTTGACAGCTCCACAAATTATTGGATATATAGGTATCATTCACATTTCAGATGACAATAACAGCCTTGTATAAAATAATCTTCCTACCACTGTTAACTATTGGAGATTACCAAACCATTTTTTTTAACCGTAAAATTCTGCCTGGCTAAGCTTGCTAGTTAAAGAAGACCTCCACCCAAATCTAAAGCAGACATAACCAAAAGAAAATGATCTTAAGCTGAACTTGATTCTGTTAAACGCAATGGGGTTGCTTTACTAAAGACAAATAGACTATTCGCTTTGCAAAGGAAGTTGCACTTTCCCCAGAGCTTAGTGAATGTCCAATCATGTGCAAGCAAAAATCATATATTTTTTTTCTTTCACATGATTTGGAATTTTTTACAAAGTGAAATTTCTCCACATTCACAAAAATCCAGGGAAAATTCTATTGCAAAGCACAACTTTCCTGACAAAATGCATTGTAAATCAACCTCATTGAGCATATTAGACTTCAGTCTGTAGGCCAATTGTCTGTATCTGCTGATTAATAGCTAGATTCAGGTAGATCTGTGTATTTTTACGGCGGCATAGCGTATCGTATTTACGCTACGCTGCCGTAAGTGAGAGAGGCAAGTGCTGTATTCACAAAGCACTTGCCTCCTAAGTTACGGCGGTGTAGCGTGAATGGGCCGGCGTAAGCACGCCTAATTCAAATGAGGATGAGGGGGGCGTGTTCTATGTAAATGACTCGTGACCCGACGTGATTGACGTTTTTTACGAACGGCGCATGCGCCGTCCGTGGACATTTCCCAGTGTGCATTGCTCCAAAGTATGCCGCAAGGACGTATTGGTTTCGAAGGGGAAAGTAAATGACGTCCAGCCCCATTCACGGACGACTTACGCAAACGACGTAAATTTTTCAAATTTCGACGCGGGAACGGCGGCCATACTTAACATTGACTAGGCCAACTATTTGTTCGACTAACTGTACGTCGGAAATCGCCTTACGTAAACGGAGTATCTTTACTGCGACGGGCAAGCGTACGTTCGTGAACCGGCGTATCTAGTCATTTACATATTCTACGCCAAACTCAACGGAAGCACCACCTAGCGGCCAGCGGAAAAATTGCACCCTAAGATACGAAGCCGCAGGCCGTCGTATCTTAGCTAGGTTTAACTGTATCTCAGTTTGAGCATACACTTAACCTTACGACGGCTTAGATTCCGAGTTACGACGGCGTATCTACTGATACGCCGGCGTAACTCTTTGTGAATCTGGCTACATATGTTTTGTGAGGAGGAGGGGCTCAGTAAAATAGGTAGGATGGATTGCTAAAACAGAATAATGCATGGTATTTTGGCACACTAAAGGCAAGGCTTTATATTATCATCTTTGGGCATTAAATCATGTAACCCAGTTTACTCAGAATACACATTTTTGAAATATATATTGTCACTCACAAAGTTCTTAGATAACATTTCCATACAAGATAGTTCAGCCTAATGGCCCCAGCTATACACAGCCTGTGCTGCACAGCTTTTTCATGAGGCCCGCTCTAGCACAGCTCCTATCTTCCACTGACTATGGAATGGCATCAGATACCACAAAGAGGAACTGATCTTACAAACATCAGTACAGATGTATTAGAAAGCAGTAAGCTGTACTTTACAAAATCTGGTTGAATATTTAAAGTGGCTATAAACCTCAGACATGAAACAATAACAACACTCATCCCTCTATAATGTGTGCTTGTCTCAATTGAAAGCACAAAGTGTAATTTCTGTCTGCTGCTTTGTTCCTCTGCGATCAGTATAAATCACTTCTGACAAGTTTTCCTGACACCAAGAGAAAAAAAGGTGACAGAGGAGGGATCTCCAGCAGATTGACAGCCTCAGCTCTGTTTCTGTGTGCTGTGTGGATGGGACTGTGTCCCTTTCCTCCAGTCATCTCTCAAGCCTCGTACGCACGCTCAGTTTTCTCTGCAAGAACCAGCAAGAAAACTGCTGGCAGAGCTTTCTTGCCGAGTAAACCGAGCGTGTGTACGAGGCTTTTAGGTTTCTTGTCTGGAAATCTGGCCAGAATCTCGACAAGAAAAATAGAGAACCTGCTCTCTATTTTCTCATCAAGATTCTTGTCGGCCTGTTTCCCGACGAGAAACCCGAGAGTGTGTATATTTACCTGTCGCCGTGGAAACCCGCACAAGCTCGAAATGACTTTGATGCATGCGCGGTAGCTTCCACGGCATAGGTAGGGTGAAGCAAGATGGCGGTGATGGCATTGAATGTGACGAGCGCATGCTCGTCGTACGCGATGACGTTATCGCGTTCTTGCCTTTCAAGAGAACCGCAGTTCTTTTGAAAGGTCTGTGTGTACACTCGTCGGGAAAAACAACGTTTTTTTCCTGACGTAATTCCTTCCCGTAAGTACGAGACCTGATGCCACGTACACACGACTGTTTTTCATGATGTAAAAAATGACATATTTTTTTAATGTCATTAAAAACGATTGTGTGTGGGCTCCAGAGCATTTTTCATGACGTGAAAAATGTCCATTAAAAATTTAGGACATTCTATTTTTTCGTGACTTTTTTAACGTTGTCGTTTTTCACGTCGTAAAAAAAAGGGTCGTGTGTAGGCTTTAAGGACGTGAAAATAGCGCGCATGCTCAGAGGCAAGTTATGAGACAGGAGCGCTCGTTCTGGTAAAACTAGCATTCGTAATGGAGACAGCAGATTCGTCACGCTGTAACAGACTGAAAAGCACGAAGACTTAAAAGCGTGAATCGTCTCTCACCAGACTTTTACTAGCACGAAATCAGCAAAAGCAGCTCCAAGGGTGGCGCCATCCGAATGGAACTTCCCCTTTATAGTGCCGTTGTACGTCACCGTGCTTTATTCAAGCATTTTTTTTCACGATCGTGTGTAGGCAAGGCAGGCTTAACAAGAATCTGGTTGAAAAAAACATCGTTTTTTCTAGACTATTAAAAATGGTCGTGTGTACGCGGCATCAGACTTCTCCTCACTGAGCTCTGCAGAGTGTAGCTTTAGCTCTCCACCCTCTGTTTTCAAACAGCTCAAACAAGCCAAATGTTTCAGCACTTTTAACAGATATAAAGAAGTGAAGACTGCAGATAGACAGGAACAACTTATGTAGGAAGATTTGTTTCATCTCTGTGTATCACCTGAGACCAGTCACTTCATTGGGTATATGTCAGTGCAACATCTTGACCCATAATGCAGCTGCTAATTACAGTATATTTTCACTGTATATTTCTCTCACATGTTAGCATGTTTTTATTTTTAACCCCTTAAAGACCACTCCACGTACATATACTGCGGCAGGGCTACCCTTAACCCCTTTCCTACCAATGCATTGTCAAATGACGTCGGCAGGAACCCTCCCTCGATCCGGGTGGACGTCATATGACGTCCTGTATTCCCGGCGTTCTAGGGCGCGCGCCGCCGGCGGCACCGCTCGTGACCCGGGGCGCGTGCCCGGCGGCCGAGATTGCCGGTGATCACGGCATGAGTGTGGATCTGTGTGTGTAAACACACAGATCCACCTCCTGTCAGAGGTGAGGAGACCAATGCTGTGTTCCCAGTACAGAGGAACACACATCGGTCTCCTCCCCTTGTGAGTCCCCTCCCCCCTACAGTTAGAACACACTATAGGGAACATTTTAACCCCTTCAGCGCCCCCTAATGGTTAACCCCTACCCTGCCAGTCGCATTTACACAGTAATCAGTGCATATTTATAGCACTAATCACTGTATAAATGTGAATGGTCCCAAAAACATGTCAAAAGTGTCTGATGTGTTCGCCGCAATGTCACGGTCACAATAAAAAATCGCAGATCGCCGTCATTACTAGCAAAAAAAATTATAAAATAAAAATGCCATAAATCTATCACCTATAACTTTTGCGCAAACCAATCAATATACGATTATTGCCATTTTTTTTACCAAAAATATGTAGAAGAATACATATTGGCCTAAACTGAGGAAAATAAAAAAAAATAAAAAAATGTGATATTTTTTAAATAAAAAAGTAAAAAAAAAATTGTTTCGCTCTTCTTTTGTTTATAGCGCAGAAAAAAACCGCAGAGATGATCAAATACCACCAAACGAAAGCTCTATTTGTGAGGGGGAAAAAACATAAATTTAGTTTGGGTACAGTGTTGCATGACCACGCAATTGTCATTCAAAGTGCAACAGCGCTGAAAACTAAAAATTGGTCTGGGCAGGAAGGGGGTGAAAATGCCCTGTATGGATGGGGTTAAGAGCAAAATGACATACAGTACAGACCAAAAGTTTGGACACACCTTCTCATTCAAAGAGTTTTCTTTATTTTCATGACTATGAAAATTGTAGATTCACACTGAAGGCATCAAAACTATGAATTAACACATGTGGAATTATACATAGCAAAAACGTGTGAGACAACTGAAAATATATTTCATATTCTAGGTTCTTCAAAGTAGCTGCTAGAGTCCCGCTCCCGCTGTGATTGCACACAGCGGGAGCCAATCAGCGTGTCCGGCAGCTGTGATGTTCGCCGGAAACCCTCCAATCATTCTGAGGAGAGGCAGAACGGCGGTCTGCCAGAGGGGAAAATGGAGATTTTGTGTTTCTGCTGAGCAGGAACATGGATCTCTGTTTTCCCCCAGTCAAAGCACATCCCCGCAGTTAGAAAGCAATCCCTAGGGACACACTTAACCTTTTGATCGCCCCTGATGTTATCCTCTTCCATAGGTGCAAATTGTTGTGTTCAGGGATCTCGAGAGAAGCTCCATATACTGGTGGGTACTTAAAACAGTATAATAAACTCTTTTAAATGTACTCTCTGAGTTTTCTGTTCTTTATGTCAATCAAGCATATTGGTAGACTATTTCTGTATGTGGAGAGACTTCTCATATCTCTCAAACCTATCAGAGATCATCAGGAGCTTCTTCCCTCACAGGCATAATTAAGCAATGTCCCTGGAATGTTAATTATATAGAGCGAATAGGTAAACCTTTTTTTTCTATATTGGTAAAATCTAAAGTAACTATTAAGAAAAATGTGTCCAGTGCATAAAAGTTAGCTTATATACAAAGGCCATCAGGATACTTCCATTTTTTTTATTAAAAAAAAAAGTTTTTCTTATTTATTTTATTTATTTTTAGAATTTAAAATTGTGTTTTAAAAAAAAAAAATGTGATCAGTTATATTGCTGTCACAAGGAATGTAAACATCCCTTGTGACAGTAATAGGTGGTGACAGGTAATCTTTATGGAGAGATCGGAGGGTCTAAAACTCGCCGAAAACTGTGATTCTGAATACTGTGTATTTTTTTAAACCGGCCATTGGCAGCCGAGTAAACAGGAAGTGACGTTGTGACTTCTCACCCTCTCAGTGAGCCACTAAGAGCCTGATCCAGGGCCAGGTCAAAGGGGTGGGCAAGAGAGGCGGAGAGGCGACTACCCTGGGCACTGTGGTTTCATGTGAAGTTGGGTGGGGGGGACGCTGCAATGAGATTAAGAGGGGATTTTTGTTGAGAGGGGCAACAGTAGGGGGTTAAGAATTGCTAGGGGTGGTGATTTAGGGTGATTTGTGCTGGGAGGAGGGGGGAAAGGGTAAGAGGATTTGTGCTAGGAGGGTGGATTTGGTGAAGGGGGTGGGGGGGAATTGTGCTAGGAGGGGAAATGTTTGTTTGAGGTGGGGGGGATTTGTTCTAGGAGGGGAAATTTAGGGGGTGGTTTTATGTTAGGAGGAGGGATTTGGAGTGGGAAGGAGAGGATGCATATGGAGAAGGAAAATTTGAAGGTAAGGGTAACTTACGTAAGGGGCATTTGTGTTGGGGGGATTAAGGGGATGCTAGTCAAGCATTTGTGCTGGGAGTTGGTATTTCAGCACAGGGGGTAGATTTGTACTGGGAGGAGGGGGAAATTATGCTTTGGGGGTAAGCATACAGATTAGTGCAAAATTTTTGGGGGGATTTTTGTTGACACATAGGCCCAGATTCTCAAAAGAGATACGACGGCGCATCTCCAGATACGCCGTCGTATCTCTGCGTAACGCCGTCATATCTATGTAACTGATTCTTAGAATCAGTTACGCATAGATATCCATTAGATCCGACAGGCGTAAGTCTCTTACGCCGTCGGATCTTAACTGCAATTATTTTTTTGCCCGCTAGGTGGCGCTTCCGTCGATTTCCCCGTCGAGTATGCAAATTAGCTAGATACGCGAATTCCCGAACATACGCGCGGCCGACGCAGTAAAGTTACGACGTTTACGTTAGGCTTTTCGCGGCGTAAAGTTACCCCTGGGTCTATGAGACGCAGCCAATGTTAAGTATTGCCGTCGTTCCCGCGTCTAAAATTTTAAAATTTACGTAGTTTGCGTAAGTCGTCCGTGAATGGGGCTGGACGTCATTTACGTTCACGTCGAAACCAATGACGTCCTTGCGACGTCATTTGGAGCAATGCACACTGGGATATTTTAGGGACGGCGCATTCGCAGTTCGTTCGGCGCGGGGACGCGCTTCATTTAAATGAAACACGCCCCCTACCCGCCGGGTGATTTACGCTACGCCGCCGCAACTTTACAGGCAAGTGCTTTGTGAATAAAGCACTTGCCTGAAAAACTTGCGGCGGCGTAACGTAAATGAGATACGTTACGCCCGCACAATTTTGCGCCCATCTACGTGAATCTGGGCCATAATGCTTATACATCTTGAAGGGGGGTGCAGTTTGGCATGTTCACCCTGGGCTCTAGATGACCTTATCCTGTTAATGCTACCGCCCCCCTCCACAGCCCAGCACCCCAGTGAGGCTTGCTCACTGCCAGCATTCTGTAGAGAAGGACCCTTGCTCGCTGCCTTGAAACAAAGGTATATCTGTAGAGACTCAACACATTCAATGGATGACCTATAGCTCTGCATTCAGAAAAAACTCATGTTCCTTGCTGATTGGGGAGCTCTGACTGTATCAGACCTTTGTAAAAAGACTACTCATTGCACACATAGAGCAACAGCCCTTGTCTGCAGCATGCTGGCAGGAGAGGCTTTTTTATTTAGGCTGCAGCTGCAGCTGCTTCAGCTTTAATAGGCACATGCAACATGTTTTTGACATCATTCAGAATTTATTGTGGACCTAGTTGGCCTGCATTAGACCTGCTTCAGCTGCTTCTGCATTCTCATATCACCTGCATTCTCTCGCACTCGTACAGGGAGAAAATCAGTTCTAAAGCGAACAAAAGCAAACTGACACTGGCCCTACAGAAAACCAACTGTAAAATTTTGTACACCTGCTCTCTTATTCTATTCTATTCTATTAGCATTTTCACTATCGCATGCCGCACAGATGATTGGCTTCTGGTGCTGTCCCTCCCTCTACTATAGGGTGACCACATTTCCAAACTACCATTCAGGGACACCCTCCCTTCCCAAAAAAACAGCTTGTGCTGTAACGAATCACAGCACAGGGATTTGACACAAGAGGCGGGATTTATGATTTCTCCAGTCACAATCAGGGGGCAGGATTGTGCTCCTTCAGACATTCCCGGCCAGGACAAGTACTGTCAGTGAGTAAAGCAGTTATGTGGCGGCCTTTTTTGGGGGCATCAGATTGGCCCGGGGGGGGGGGGGGGTGGCTGTGACAGTTTCATTCCGGGACACTGTATTGTCATGGAATGAAGGTGCCCGGGACAGACCTGCAAAATGCGGGACTGTCCCAGGCAGTCCAGGGCATGTGGTCACCCTACTCTACTAGTCTGAGTGCTGCTTTACAGGGGATGAGAGGCTGTTACCAAAATAAATTCAGACACAATAGTAAAACTGAAAAATCTATTTGAATTATTTTTGTGTATTAAATTGTTTTTATTACATTTTGTACAAATTAAAATCTTACATACTTTGCAAAACAATTTGCAAATAATAAAAAAAAATACAAAACATTCTCAAAATACACATAAATACACAAACAATACATATAGGTACATAAATGGACCCATCCGCTAACATCCACTTAAATTTGAATTATTTTTAAAGAAATAAAAAATGTATTGCATGATATTTAAATGTCAATATTGGTGGTTTTAATGTTTTAAATTGTGTTTTGCCTGCAGCTGCTTATTAATTTGGATATCTTAAATGGAAATCGCATATTGAAATTAAGCTATAAAATCAGTGAGAAGCATGATTAATTTACTAGTTGTCTTTATAATCCATATAATGGATATGATGCTGAAGAGTGTGTTCTTATCTCTATTCATGGGATTCCGTCGGAAAGATCTCTAGTGCTTTCTTTGTTGAAAACACCCATCATCCCCAGTGCTTGTAATAAATGGCAGTGCTTGTAATAAATTAATGCAGATCCCTTGGTTGTTATGTTTTGAGAAACACAAAGCTGTTCTTTCTAGAGAAATACTGGCATACATCTAGACAACGAGATTAATTGCAATGCAAGACTTCCAGACACATCATTATTTCATATTTGCATGATTTCATATGACCTTATTAGAAATAAATGACAATCACTACATCTGTTTTCTATTTTATACAGTGAACCAGTATGAGTGACAACCCTTCAGATGTGTCTGTGCCCTTACTCATTTTGTGCCAGTATGGGTCAATAAACCACAGCCCTGTACTGGGATGGACAGTTAAATATATTACGGTTTGATATTAATAGACATATCAATATCATGCTACTTCTATGTGTTTAGTTCTGCGGCCCATTGGGACAATGGGGGTTATTTACAAAAGGCAAATCCACTTTGCACTACAAGTGCAAAGTACATTTTAAAGTGCACTAAAAGTGCACTTGGAAGTGCAGTCGCTGTAGATCCGAGGAGGACATACAAGGAAAATAAAAACAGCATTTTAGCATGCACATGATTGTATGATAAAATCAGCAGAGCTTCCCCTCATTTCAGATCTACCTCTCAGGCCTCGTACACACGACAGAGTTTCTCGGCAGAATTCGGCGAGAAACTCGGTCAGAGCCGGATTCTGCCGAGAAACTCTGTCGTCTGTACACTTTCGGCCCGATGGAGCCGCCGAGGAACTCGTCGAGAAAATAGAGAACATGTTCTCTATTTTCTCGTTGTTCTATGGGAGAAGGCGGCCCGCCGAGCTCCTCGGCGGCTTCATCCCTGAACTCGACGAGGAACTCGACGTGTTTGGCACGTCGAGTTCCTCGGCCGTGTGTACGAGGCCTCAGATTTACAGCTACTGCACTTCCAAGTGCACTTTCAGTACACTTTCAAGTGCACTTTGCACTTGTAGTTTGCACTTGGATTTGCCTTTAGTAAATAACCCCCATGTCTTCTATCCCATTGTTTGCATAATATTTGTATTGTATGTTCTTCTTATGTTTGCATGGGTTTCTTTAAAGAAAAAAAAAACATAATTATGGGTGAATGTGTGTGTATGTTCCTGTACAACTATAGTTTGCCAGTTACATTACTCACTCACTTTCGTGTGTGAGCTCTAGCCAGATATAATAGGCACAAATAGCATTTTGGGGGGTGCGGGCGGCCCCCTCCAGGTCCACACTTACCCTACGGGGGAGCTCCTTTGGACTGTCCGACACCGCAGCTTCTGTCCGTTCTTCTTTCCGGGTTCTGAACGGCCGGGAATCCAATGCCAATTTGCTGGCATCGTAGGGTGGGAGTGCTCGGGACGCAGTGCTCTGCTCCCCAAGGACAATATAAAACTGGTCAATTGGGGCTTCGGGATGTAGTCACGTGCCTGTGAGGGGGAGACTGACTTGGTAGAAACCTATTGGTCCGGCGCCCTGCACAGTGCATGGCCAATAGGATGGTGCGAGCTGGGGGGCGACCCTACCGGCTGGGGGGGAGCGGCACTCCTTGTGGACCCGCCACCACTGATCTGCACATATGCAGGTGATTTCCAGGCATGCATTTAGACTTCCCTTGTAGCAGTGTTTGCGTGTGTACAGATGGCCGGGAAAACTGCCACATGCATAAATGCGCTGCAGGGCTCTTCGGGACCTGAAACACATCTACGCACGCACAGGGCGCAGAGAGAAATTCTCACCTAGGCAAGACTTTTGTGCTTTGCAGCATGAATAATTCACTTAAAAAAAATCTATTTGCAATAGAAGGAGGAGGCAAGGCAGCACAACATGTCCTTTAGGATTAAGGTCCATTTTAAAGGTGAAGTTTAGCAAAGAAAAAAAATCTCCACACCTTTAGTAACTTTATTCATCTGTAATGAAGTACAGTGCCTTGCAAAAGTATTCATCCCTTGGCTTTTTACCTATTTTGTTACATGACAGACTTTAGTTCAATGTTTTTTAATCTGAATTATATTTCATGGATCAGAACACAATAGTCTCAAGTTGGTGAAGTAACAATAGTTACTTCACCAACTTGGTGAAGTAAAATTTGAAAAATACATACATATAACAATTTTTCAGAAATAAAAAAATTATAATTGGAATGCGCGTATGTATTCACCTCCTTTGTTATGAAGCCCATAAAAAATCTCTGGTGCAACCAATTACCTTCAGAAGTCGCAATATTAGTGAAATGATGTCCACCTGTGTGCAATCTATGAGTCACATGATCAGTCATTACATATACACACATTTATGAAAGGCCCCAGAGGCTGCAACACCTAAGTCCCAGAGGCACCACTAAAAAAACACTGCCATGAAGACCAATGTACTCTCCAAACAAGTAAGGGACAATGTTGTTGAGAAGTACATGTCAGGGTTAGGTTATAATAAAAAATCCAAATCTTTTCTGATCCCCAGGAGCACCATCAAATCTATCATAACCAAATGGAAAGAACATGGCACAACAGCAAACCTGCCAAGAGACTGCCGCACACAAAAACTCACAGACCGGGCAAGGAGGGCATTATTCAGAGAGGCAGAACAGAGACCTAAGGTAACCCTGGAGCAGGACTGGTGCAAGGATTTTTGACGCCCTAGGCAAAACCTCATTTTGCCACCCCCATTGGCTCCACCACTGACTCCACCCCCCTTTGCCCTACCCATGTGACTGAAGGCGGCGCTATACAGGAAGCATCGTCTCTGCTTCCTCTAGAGCTGGCTCCAGTGCTGTGCAGCGCCTCTAACTACACTACCGCTCGGACGGAGCAGCTGCCTGAGACTGAGTTAGTTACATGCTGCAGCCTGCAGAGCAAGCAGACATGGAGGGAAACCAATGGCGGGTGCCCCTAGGCAGCAGTGCGCCCTAGGCGGCTGCCAAGTTTGCCTAGTGGTAGCACCGGCCCTTCCCTGGAGGAGCTGCAGAGTTGACAGCAGAGACTGGAGTATCTGTACATTGGACAACAATAAGCCGTACCCTCCATAGAGTTGGGCTTTTTGGCAGAGTGGCCAGAAGAAAGCCATTACTTTCAGCAAAAAACAAAATGGCATGTTTTGAGTTTGGGAAAAGGCATGTGGGAGACTCCCAAAATGTATAGAGGAAGGTTCTTTGGTCTGATAAGACTAAAACTGAACTTTTTGGCCATCAAAGAAAACGCTATGTCTGGCGCAAACCCCACGCATCACATCACCCAAAGATCACCATCCCCACAGTGAAACATGGCGGTGGCAGCATCATGCTGTGAGGATGTTTTTCAGCAGTTGGGACTAGGAAACTGGTCAGAGTTGAGGGAAAGATGGATGGTGCTAAATACAGGGATGTTCTTGAGCAAAACCTGTACCACTCTGTGTGTGATTTGAGGCTAGGACTGAGGTTCACCTTCCTGCAGGACAATGACCCCAAACACACTGCTAAAGCAACACTTGAGTGGTATAAGGGGAAACATGTAAATGTGCTGGAATGGTCTAGTCAAATCCCAGACTTCAATCCAATAGAAAATCTGTGGTCAGACTTAAAGATTGCTGTTCACAAGCGCAAACTATCCAACTTGAAGGAGCTGGAGCAGTTTTGCAAGGAGGAATGTGCAATAATCCCAGTGGTAATATGTGGCAAGCTCATAGATACTTATACAAACCAACTTGGACTGTGGTAGCCGCAAAAGGTGGCTCTACAAAGTATTGACTGAATAGTTATGCACATTGACTTTTCTGTTATTTTGTCCTATTTGTTGTTTGCTTCACAATAAAAAAAAACATCTTCAAAGTTGTGGGTATGTTCTGTAAATTAAATTATGCAAATCCTCAAACAATCCATGTTAATTACAGGTTGTGAGACAACAAAACATGAAAAATGCCAAGAGGGGTGAATACTTGTGCAAAGCACTGTATGTCCCCCATTGTGCAGGTGGATGGATCCTAGAGAAATCTTAACTGCAAGGGTGCCTGTCCTCTTTCTGTCTCGGAACTTCCGGTGCTGCAGTGGTTAACAGTTTAGGATCTTCAGGCAGAACAGCAGTACAGAGGGTCTGACCAGTACTCTCTACCCCCTTCCTTCTCCATTTAAAAAAAATATTTAATTAGTTAAACTGCTTGTAACACGATCTGTGAATGGGGGAGAGCCCATGCAGTCAGGGGATTCTCTCCCCATTAACTTGTGTTACAAGCAGTGCTGTGGCTTGGCCTACGCCAACATGGCCCAGGCCTAGGGAGGCACTTTGCGGGGGGGGGCGGCAAAGAAAAACCCTGTCCCGTTTTCCCAAGTCCTGGTTCCCCCGGCTGTCTCCCGCACAAATACAGCGGGCAGTATATGGAGCGTGATTGGCAGGTGGGGGGGTTGTTGACAAAGAAGACTGGCACCCCCCTAAGCAGCCAGTAATTGGCCAGACTGGCTGCACATAATTTGCTGGGCAGAGGCGGAGCCCAATGCTCCACCCACCCTCCTCTGCACTGCTTTCTTTTTCCACTGAATCTTCTCCCTGGCCTGGGGCGATAGGAGGAGGAGAGAGAGAGGAGTGTGAGGGGAATGAACCCCCAGCCAGTGGTCGGGACAGCAAATAAAATTGGTTATATTACTATCACTGATATGGGCACTGATAGACTGTACTAATATGGGCGCTGATGAGCTGCACTGATATGGGCACTGATAGTCTGCATTGATATGGGCACTGATGAGTTGCACTGATTTGGGCACTGATATGCTGCACTGATTTGGGCACTGATGAGCTGCACTTATATGCACACTGATAGGTGACACTGATATGGGCACTGATATGGGCACTGATAGGCTGCACTGATATGGGCACTAATAGGCTGCACTGATATGGGCACTGATGAGCTCCACTGATATGGGCACTGATGAGCTGCACTGATATGGGCACTGATAGGCTGCACTGATATGGGCACTAATAGGCTGCACTGATATGGGCACTGATGGGCTGCACTGATATGGGAACTGAGAGGCTGTGCTACACTGATAAGGCACCACTGATATGGGCACGGATGGGGCTGTACTTATGCACTTTACTGATGGGCACCTATATGCTGCACTGATGGGCACTGATAGGCTGCACTGATGGGCACTGATAAGGCTGCACTATTGGGCACTGATGAGATGGCACTCACTCAGCTACACTGATATAGCTGCACTGATAAGGCAGCACTGATGGGTACTGATAGGCTGCACTGATGGCCACTAATGAGGCCACTTGGTACCCACGTTTAATGTACAGAGCGGGAAGAGGTGGGGAAGAGGTGGGGTTCTAAAAAGAAAATGTGGAACTGCTGTGGTGCTGATCAGAGATAATGGCTGGAAGCACTGACATTCAGTGATATCAGAGCAGCCAGCCATTGTAAATGATCATCGCCGCAGCGGTACAAAATCACCATAGGGACACTGCACTTGCTCTGGAGACATTGGGGCAGATTCATCAATAGATACGCCGGCGGATCTCCTGATCCGCCGTCGTATCTGTGAGACCCGACGGTCGGATCTCTGAGATCCCACCGTCGGAGCTATACGACTGATTCATAAGAATCAGTTCCGCATAGATCTCCCTTGGATCCGACTGGTGTAAGTGACTTACACCAGTCGAATCTTAGGCTGTAATCTCCCGCCGGCCGCTAGGTGTCGTCGCGATTTTTTACCCGTCGCATATGCAAATGAGGAAAACCGCCGATTCACGTTCGTACGCCCGACCGTCGCTCGTTTTCTACGTCGTTTGCGTTCGGGTTTTTCCGGCGGATAGCTACCCCTGCTTCTATGAGGGGTAGCTAATGTTAAGTATGGCCGACGTTCCCGCGCCGATTTTTAAATTTTCTACGTCGTTTGCGTACCGCGATCGGGAATACCGATGGCCGCAAACGACGTACCCCTCGCAAACAATGACGTCGTAGCGACGTCATTTGGAGCATGCGCACTGGGCTTTTTCGCCCCGGCGCATGCGCAGTTAAATCGGCGCGGGAACGCACCTGATTTAAATTGTACACTCCCCCTAGCTGCGGAATTTGCATTCCGCCGGGGGGAGTTAGGATCCGACGGTGCAGTTTGCGAGGTAAGTGCTTTATGAATCAACTAAATTGCACCGGCGGATCGTAAACCAGGTAGATCTAGCGGATCTAAAGATCCGCAGATCTATATGAATCTGCCCCAGTATGTGTAAAAAAAATAAACAATTTTTAAAAATTTGATTTACTTACTTTTATTTGACCAATCAGAGATTAAACAGTACCAAGCAATGTTAACTGTGATTGGTCATAGAGATCACATGGTAGCAGAGCCAATCACATCAGCCTGGTACCATGATTGGTAATCTGCTGTATCCTGTGGACAAAGTGGTTACAAATCTCACTACTGTGTGCCCCAGGGGGCTCGTACAAGGCTCAGTTCTGTGAAAATTTATGGATACATCCTGCCAGAATTAGTGTGCATCCACCCGGCTATTTATCTACATTGGCTGGGCAGAAAGTTGTTAAATTGCATAAGTGGTTCTTTGTAAAAATATGGAACTCCCTTCCACAGCTGGAGGAGGTGTCAGTGGAGAGGGTGGTTAAGTTAAAATTACTTTTACATGTGTTTCTTACCACCACAATGCACAGGGATATGGAAAACAGTAGACACACATTATGGTTGAACTAAATTATTTCTTTATTCAACCTTACCAACTATGTAACTATTTGATGAAAGAAGGAAAAAAAAGAGTGAATAGGGATAATAGCTTATCAATCATCTGCTGCTCTTTACTCTACAGTTTACATCTGTAACAGAAAAAGTGGTGTTATCCTGACTGTGCTTTTTTGGCATTGTTGTGTAAATTTCATAAATGGAAGGACAAAAATATGGGGACACTAGTTCTGGTGGTCTGGGGGTCCCAAAGGAATACCCTTGATTTGCAGGGATTTCCTCTCACTTCCTGTTTGGCTATGGGACAGGAAGTGACGGCAAATCTCCCCTAATGGGATGTAGATGGCAAAAAAATAAAATAAAGTGGAGTTGTAACTCTCCCTTGCTCTATCCAAAATTAATAAAAAAAGTGTTGCCTATAGTTCTACTTTAATTATAATTTGTTGTTTCTGTTTCAAGTGCCTACAAATGTAAAGTGTGTTTCTGGATAGTTATAGTCAGACTGAGAAACCTTTATATTTCTATGCTCTCCTCAAACTTACTGACATCATCTTGCTCATCCTTCTCAGGATGTGATTCAACTGCTTTGGTTGCATTTGTCAGCCATTTGCTATTGTTTTGCCCCTGTGTTAAGCCTGCTCTAGGGATATCTGTTTTACAACCCCTTCCCCTGTCATAGGCATAAAAATGCACAGGTATCCAAACATGCAGTTAACATACAAATTAAACAAGTCCCATGATTATGGGCTCTATTCATATAAATTAACTATACTTAAACTATTTAAATGTCCATTCAACTAAACTACTGCCCTAAATTGTTCCTGCAAATCAAAACACAGGATTTCCCCATATAGATAAAAGAAATCTACATTTTTTCACCCCAACCTGAGCACACATGGAGAACAGTTTATTACCCATAACGGTGACTTACATGGCAAGATCCCACTGGTAGCCTCGCTTCTTTTTCCGTGTATAAAAGCTAAAAACTGATTATTACTCTTTAATGACTATTTTCCTTTTAAGCCTTTCCCCCCTGGTGTAATAAAACCATAAATAAAACCCTAGCCTTTCATTTTTCTTTAACCACACACCTTACATTCAAACACTTTTTTTCAACATCTTTTATATGGAAAAAGGTCCCATGTAAAACTTGTTCGGCCCCAGGCTATAAGAATACTTTTAAGTGGCTGCATTGAGGCAGAAACACCAAACCATACTTGAAATGTCAGCTCCAAAAATAAGCCATTCACAAACGTTTTGATGTGGGGCTTTAGAAAGCGATCTATCATTATATTGGGCTTTTACAAGACATTTACACATTCTGCCTTTATTATGTGCCCAACAATAAAAGGTGGAGACCATCTAGATGCAGGAGTATTGAAAAACCTCTCCTGGAACAATGGAGCAGAAACGAGGCAGTGTCTTTTCTGCTCTTTCAATAAAAGTCTTCATTTTGATAAATTATCATGTGTTTTTAACTTCCTGGAAAATTCTTGTAAAATGGAAGTGAACCGCGTTAGCCTTTGTCCTGAACTTCTCCACCACTAATGGACAAATTGAGCTGCGGCTGAGAACAAATGTGCTATTAATTACACAGATGGCTTTTTAATAGAATCGTGGCTTATTGCTCAGTCACTAAACATTGTGCAGAAAATTTCTTAATAATGCTGGCCAAATAGCATTCCTCCTGAAGAGAATAAAGATAGCATTGACCACGAGTTAAAGTTATGTTAGGTTAGCTCAGGAGATAGTAGACAAAGAAGGTGCATTGTTTGTGATCAATGCCATGCTGTATCCGCATTGCCCAGCATCCCTCCACAATGAAAGATCTTCTACTTCACTGCAGATTCTCATAAAACTGGGTGGTCAGCACAGGGGGGAACTACACAGTGCACCTATTCATACCGGGTGGGGAAATATGCAAGTCAGACTTAACCTGCGCTGATTTAATACAGCTGAGAGTCAAGGCAGAAGGATAAAATTAGGATTAATACATTAAATGTTAAGGTCATGATGTTAAGTCTTCCGCTGAAAGACGTCAATGTAATAAAACGGAGCAGAGATACAAAGGAATCACCTGAGCAGTTAATGGATATCATGAGGATGGTAAACTGAAGAAGCCACCTAATTAAAATGAGTTGGAGCATAATGTTGGAAGCAGGTTTATGTCTTAAGGCTATAGTGATGTTTATATTTCCTGCCACGTGTGACCAGTTTTACCATCAAAACATCAATGATGTAAATAAATAGGTAGGAGACGAGCAACATTAGTGGTGTACAACCTTTTCTAACCCAAGACCCCACAGCAATAAGGAACAACATGTGCTAAATAAGAACCTAAAACAAAACACATTTTTTCAATTTCTGGTGCTCTTTATTTCAAGCTATATTTTTGCCATCCTCATCCCAGTAAAATGTATTATGTCAGCCCCTCATTCCAGTAAAATGTATTATGCCAGCCCCTCATTCCAGTAAAATGTATTATGCCAGCCCCTTATTCCCGCAAAATGTATTATGCCAGCTCCTTATCCCAGCAAAATGTATTATGCCAACCCCACATCCCTGTAAAATGTATTATGCCAGCCCATTATCACAGTAAAGTATATTGTGCCAGCCCCTTATCCCAGTAAAATATATTATGCCAACCCCTCATTCCTGTAAAATGTTATTCTGCCCACCCCTTATCCCAGTAAACTTAATTATGCCAGACCCTTATCCCAGTAAAATGTAATTATGCCAGCTCCTTATGCCAATAACATTTATTTTGCCAGTCCCTTATCCCAGTAAAATGTATTGTGCCTGCCCCTTTTCCCAGGAATATGTATTAAACCAATACCGCATCCCTGTAAAATGTATTATGCCAGCCCTTTATCCCAGTAAAATGTATTATACCAAACCCACATCCCCTTAAAATGTATTATACCAGCACTTTATCCAAGTAAAATGTATTATGCCAGCCTCTTATTTCAGTAAAACGTATTAAACCAACCCTGCATCCCCGTAAAATGTATCATGCCAGCCCCTTATCCCAGCAAAACATATTAAACCAACCCTGCATCCCTGTAAAATGTTTTATGCCAGCCCCTTATCTCAGTAAAATGTATTGTGCCAGCCCCTTATCCCAGTAAAATGTATTGTGCCAGCCCTTATCCCAGTAAAATATTTTATGCCAGCTCTTTATCCCAGCAAAAAGCACCAGGCCAGCTCCTAATCCAAGTAAAATGCTTTGTGGATGTCCCTCGTATTTCAACATGTTTTGATCATTTTGAGAATGATATAAAATAAGACCATTTAAAAGACTGTTAAACTGATCTGATCAATTACAATATCACAATGCAATCTCATCCAGATTTATCAATAACTATGTAGTGTTATGCCACGTATACACGACAGTTTTTCGGGTTCTAAAAAATGACTTTTTTTTTAATGTCATTAAAAACGATCGTGTGTGGGCTTCAGAGCATTTTTCTGCTCTATTTTTTCACAACAGTTTTAACGTTAAGGTTGTGAAAAATGGTCGTGTGTGGGCTTTAACGACGTGAAAAATCTGTGCATGCTCAAGTTATGAGACAGGAACGCTCGTTCTGGTAAAACTACCGTTCGTAATGGAGTAAGCACATTCATCACGCTGTAACAGACAGAAAAGCGCAAATCGTCTTTTACTAACACAAAATCAGCTAAAGCAGCCCAAAGGGTGGCGTCATCCGAATGGAACTTCCCCTTTATAGTGCCGTCGTATGTGTTGTAGGTCACCGCGCTTTGCTAGAGCATTTTTTTTTCACGATTGTGTGTAGGCAAGGCCGTTTTAATGATCGAGTTGAAAAAAACATTGTTTTTTCTAGACCCTTAAAAACGTAATTTTTTAGAACCCGAAAACGGTCGTGTGTAGGATCAAACTGGTTGGAAATAAATTGCATATCTTATTTAAAGCCCAACTCCTGGAAACTAGAAAATTCTGTCTTGCAGTGGGGTTTTACCCACATTGCAACGGTTACCTGGTCATTTAGGTCTAGGGAGCATACAAAAGATTTACTTGCCCGAACCTCTGCTCTTCCGAGCTGATAAATCAGTCAGTGTAGCCAATTCTCTCCAATGCTCCAGTGGTCTAAGGTTCTGGCTTTATTAAAAACCAATGCATGATGATGCTCAAAGCCAATACACTGAATGTGGGAGCGCTGTCAGCCAGTGAAATGGAGGATTGGGTAAGTAGAAAAGCTTTTACTCTACCTTGGAATAAAGAGCAGTGCTCACTCTGCAAGGGAGAATTTTCAAATTTCCCGCAGTTGGGCCTTTCTGGACTTTCTGTTGCCTTTCTAAAGGAGATTTGTACAACTGCATTTTAACATGCATTGCCAGAATAACAAAATATTTTGCTGAAGTTAGCTTTACTAGTTGCTAGAGTATGTATATAGGTAGTTGGCAGAGTAGGCAGATTTAGGCAGGCCTGGCTGGCAGCTGGGCTGGGAGTGGCTCAGGGTAGTGCTGCGTGACTCACAGATGGCATCACTAGAACCTCCTACTTCTTTCTAAAATGTTTGAGTGTTTTTGAGAAAGAGAGGCTGGAGGGGAGGTGGAGCCTACTGGGGTGTTCTAAGGAGCCCTGAACAATCCCCAACTTGGATTGGCATGGGGCAAGACTTCTTAAATACCCAGGGTCAGCCCAGCTGAGGAGTAGTTGTTTGGGAGGAAGTTGACGATGGAGTGCTAGGCTGTCAGGGGCTTTGGAGGGAGCCAAGGGGGGTGACTCTTGGTCTGTGCTCAGATGCAGACGGGACCCTCTTACAACACACAGAGGTGTCCTGGCCAAAAGGAGCAAGGAGAGGACAGCAGAAGAAAGCACAGCCAGGAAGGTCTCCAAGGAGGAACAACAGGTCATAGCCAGGAGGGCTGGTGAGTGAAGCACAGTTGAAGGACTGGGGAAACACGTCTCAGAGGACTGGGAGTTTGCAGTCTGAAATGGGTGTAGAACCAGAACAGTGGACTCGGGAGGCACTCCTGAGAGGACTGGAATACTGCAGTCTGAGATGGGTGCAGAACCAGGTGAGATAACTGTGGAAACATGAGCAGTGAAGAGAGGCAACTGCAGCCAGGAGGGCTGGCAGGGCCTGAAGATGTGGTGCTGGGGTCAGTAGCCATGTGGAGCACTAAAGAACTACCTTATTTTTGCTGTTACACTAAAAGGCATCTACTTTGGGCCTGGCTGAGCAAGTTACAGGACTACTAAACAGTGCTAGCTAGTCTGGGAAGCAGAAGAGACAAAGTGATGAGCAGGAGGAGTATGAAGTGATAATCACAAGAGAGGAAGCGATGTGCAGGAGGAGAAATGGAATGATTTATATACCGGATGTACAGTATATATCGTCCTAAATTGTTCTGATCACTTGGCATCCCATAAGTCCCCATCCCTATCCAAGTTTAATACCCCTCAATAAAATAAACAAGAACAAAATGCAAGGCGGAGTGTAAAAAGTGTGTGCCTGGCTGGACAGGTGGACTATTATACTCAACCACCCTCACGAGGGTACCGCTACATAGTTCATAAATATTAACTTCAAAAGCTCATCATTTGAAATAAACCAGTCACTTTAAATAGTTTGTTTAGGCCAATCTGGCCAAAACAAACAATTTTCTACACTTATGTCGCGTACAGACAGTCGGAATTTCCGACAACAAATGTTCGATGTGAGCTTGTTGTCGGAAAATCCGACCGTGTGTATGCTCCATCGGACATTTGCTGTCGGAATTTCTGACAACAAATGTTTTAGAGCTGGTTCTCAATTTTTACGACAACAAAAGTTTTGATCCTCTGTAGCCAATTCTGACGCACAAAAATCCTACGCATGCTCGGAATCAATTCGACGCATGCTTGGAATCATTGAACTTAATTTCTCTCGGCTCATCGTAGTGTTGTACGTGACCGAATTCTCGACGTTCAGAATTTTCTGACAACATTTGTGTGACCGTGTGTATGCAAGACAAGTTTGAGCAAACAATCGGTCGAAAAAAAATCCATGGTTTTGATGTCGTAATGTCCGATCGTGTGTACGCGACATAACAGTGCGCCTGCTGGGCACGCTGTATAAATTGTATGTAGCCTCAGCACCATGTCGTATACAGCCTTGTGTGGGACAGAAATATCCTGTTCCACACCCGGAACAAAATTAAGTCAGGCTCAGTGGTGTTCAGCTATTCATCGACAGCTTTGTATTCTCTGAATGACTACAAAGCTTCCTCTAATTGGCTGAGGTGGAAAGGCGGGCATATGATGTCACGATCTCTGCTTAAGATAATCAGAGTAATCTTTGTACTCATTTAGAGCAGGGGCTGAGGCAGCAGCCAAAGGTGTACACAAGCCGCAGCAGGAATTAAACCCACTGTTACTCCTGTTGGGTGCTACCACCTGCCAAACGCGACCCGTTCAAGTAAAGATGCATGTACATTGCACTTTGGGTTAACTGCTGAGCATCAGTGTGAAAAAAGCCCTAAACTTTTATGCCCAGTGTATTGCTTCACACTGACCTGAAGATCTCTTCTTTCCTACTGCTGCCACCACTCTGGAGATCGCTAGCAGGGATAAGAGGTGGAGTGCAGTTGGTATCACTCTGCATGGGAAAGGAGCCAGCACTACAGAGGAGGCATCATCTTATGCGGCTCTTGCTCCCTATTACAGTTCCTATACAACTAATCCCTCTGCATTGCACTCTGTTTGATCCTCTGGAATGGCGGGTCAGCAAGCCCAGACCTTAATCTTCCAGTCACCTGGGCGAGATCTACTGGTTGCTGACCCCTGATTTAGAGGAAACAAAGCTGCATATGAATGATTGAGTCTCACTCAGCCCGACTCAATTTTGTTCTGGGAGTGGAATCAGATGTTCACTTCCCAAAACTGGAACACAGTGCTGCATACAGTATGTAGCTGTGGCTAAATACAGTTTATAAAGCGAGCGTGTACACAGGTAAAGTACACCATGCAGAGAGGGCGGCAGACAGAAGGAACTTTTGTTCCTCTGATGCCTCTGTAGGTGTCATCAAGTGATCAGCTTCCTGATTGGATGCTGCTGCCCTGCATAATTTTTGTGCATTTTGGCTAGGTCAGGAACAGGAACCTGCTGGTTAGGGACAGCGTGTCTAGCATAGGGAAAGGTTCCAGTGGAGGAGGGGCAGAGTAGGGACTGCATGTCTCTAGCAGCAGCAGCTCTCCTCATTCTTGGATGCCTTGGGCAGACCACCTTTAAACCACCTCATTCGTCATATGTTGCTAGGCATCGTAAGCCAGTGTGTGTCTACTTACTAAATACTAAATACTAAAGCCTCGTGCACACCACCGGATTTCCTTATAGGAAAATTGCCATGACAGCTTTTGGACGGGAAAACCGGCCGTGTGTATGCTCCTTTGCAGTTTTCCCAACAGGAAAACTGGCGGGGAAAAAAAGAGAACCAGGTCTCTTTTTCCCGTCGGGATTCCCGGCGGTCTTTTTCCCGGCAGTTTTCCTATGTGAAAAACTGCAATGGAGCATACACACAGCCGGGATTCCCATCGCAGTTTTCCTGTCAGGAAAACCTCTCGTGTGTAGGGGGAAAAACCTACCGAGCAGGTTCTCAGTTTTCTCCTCGGGATTCAAGGCAGACCTTTTACCGCCGGGAATCCCGTACGTGTGTACTAGGCAAAAGGCTGTGTTTACAAGAGCTTCGGTAAAGTACTGCTGTGCCAGACTAGGCCGTGTTACACATATTCTGTTACCACATTGTTGGAACTTTCATGTTAATACACTTTACAGCATTCATTGGTCTCCATGTGCATTTCCTCCACTCCAGGTACCAAACGTCTGGCCCTGCCTACAAACACACCTGTTAGCTCAAACAAACTATTTAAAGCTAAAGTATAGTTTTAATAAGCTTTAATGTTTTGTTTTTTTAAGTAATAAGGAGTCCTTACTTAACCTCCTCCCGCCCCCGGCCTATAAGCAAATGACGTTGGGGTGCAAGCACTGTTATCCTGGGTGGATGTCATATGACCTCCTCTCAGGATCGCACCTTCCACTGGAAAAAGCGGATAACAAATCAGTATACCAGGCCACTGACATTACCAAGTGATCACAGTGACTCACTGCAGATCAGGTGGCAATTGCACAAAATGAATGGATTCCATTTATGCCATTCATTGTGTACTATTGTGTTGATCTCTGTGATTGGCCACAGTGATCACCTGGTACAGACAGGTCCAATCACAGCCCAGCTGTACCATGTGATTAGCTGTGGCAATCACAGCTAAAAACAATAGTACACAATTAATGAATGTATTTCATTTAGAACAAATGGTTGCTTATAACAGTGATTATGATTGTTATAGGCAAGCATAATTTTAAAACTGGAAAAATTATATTGCAGTACAGCATCATCGTACAGCCGGTGTGGCGGTGATCAGTTACACTGACTGGTGCAGTAAGTAAAAAAAAACATTTTTAAAATATTTTGAAAAAAACAAAGATTGCGAAGCGCGTGGCCGCCGGGCCCCCGCGATTGCCCAGTAAATGAGCATCCTGTCAGGGAGAGGGACACCGATGGTGTGTCCCTTGTACATAGGGACAACCATCGGTCACCTCCCCAGTCACTCCCCTCCCCCCACAGTAAGAATCACTCCCTAGGGAATACATTAACCACTTGATCACCCCTAGTGTTAACCCCTTCCCTGCCAGTCAAATTTATACAGTAATCAATGCATTTGTATAGCAGGGATCACTGTATAAATGTGAATGGTCCCAAAAATGTGTCTGCTGCAATATCGCAGTCATGATTAAAATCGCTGATCGCCGCCAATAGTAGTAAAAAAAATGCTATAAATCTATCCCCTATTTTGTAGACCCTATAACTTTTGCGCAAACCAATCAATATACGCTTATTTCAATTTTTTTTACCAAAAATATGTAGAAGAATACACATCGGCCTAAACTAAAAAAAAAATTGATATTTATTATAGCAAAAAGTAAAAAAAATATTGTGTTTTTTTCAAACTTGTCCCTCTTCTTTTGTTTATAGCGCAATAAATAAAGACCACAGAGGTGATCAAATACCACCAAATGAAAGCTCTATTTGTGGGGGAAAAGTGATAAAAATGTCATTTGGGTACAGTGCTGCATGACTGCGCAATTGTCATTCAAAGTGTGACAGCGCTGAAAGCTGAAAAATGGCATTAGCAGGAAGAGGGTGAAAGTGCCCTGTAGGCAAGTGGTTAATTTACCACCCCAACATTTTTTTCAGAATAGTTTATGGTGATAGTTGCCATTTTAAAATCTTTTATCTCTTGTTACTCTGGGGGCCAGATTCTGACTAGGGAGTAAAAATGGTCATGTAGTCTCACACAATGGAAGCTGCATGTGCAAATGATATTGAAGTGTCAAAGCATACCTCCCAACTTTTTAAGATGGGAACGAGGGACACCAATTAGCAAAAGTATGTAGGCATAGGACACACCCCTGCCATGCCCCCTTAAAGGTGAATTATACAAAAAAAAATAGTTAAACCCACAAGTACTTTTTTTAACACTACTATTCCTTTATACTAACTTATGAAATTTACAAATGCAGCAGTTTAGAAATTGGATGAAAGGTTTAGCACTGGGAAACTTTTTGAAAGATAAAAAGTGCATTTTATATACAACTACAAAAATATGTGCAATTATTATTTTTTTCTCACAAAGGTGAGCCTTTAATATGCAGATGCAGACTTCAGGAAAAGTCACTATTTGCACATTTAAAGTTGTGCCTATATTTTGGCAATGTCACGGCATAGACCAGAAGCATAGAAATCAAAATGTAAACTAAAGTCTTGTTGACACTGCTGCAAGTTCACTTCAAACTTTTAGGATAGTACACAGGTTCACCTATAAATATCTAATTTCCTGAATAGTCACCATTTGTACTTTGCTGAGCAAAATAAATAAACTGTGCTATTAAAAGGCCACTTTTCTTAAATAACATCAATGTTTACACACAGCATAACCTTTCTGTGTAACACTGAATAATACAACAAGCAGCTTCAAGCTTTGTGTAAGGTCAGTGGTTGTATGTTTTTTAATGATTTTCTCTATTTATACTCATTTAATGTGAGTCATGATGAACGTACTTTGAAGAAAGTACACAACAGTCCAAACGGAACACCCCATGGCAGAAGCCCAGTCTTATAATAGAAATATTGTATGGGGGGCTGATTTTCCTTTTGCTGAAGAGACCTGAGAAGAGGTTGGTTAGTCCCTGGTTAGTCTCCCAGAAACGTACTGATAAGCTCACTCATCTGTTCATAATTCATTGTACCTATCTGACACCAGTTTAGTTAGCAAGATGTAAACCATCTTGTAACTCATTATGTTAAGTGTCAAGGGGCCCCTAGCTAATTTTCCCACCTACTCTTGCACTACTGTCAAATAGAGGCTTACTGGAAGCAAATGATAACCTTTTTCCATGACGTCATGGATTCTCGTTATAACTAGACCCTCGTTTATGTCTGCTGGGTCCCCCTGAGTCTTTAGAGTTGAACATTTATCTATAACCCTTTTTTGCATGTGGTATTGTTTACTGACAAAAAGCTGGTAGCTAAAGCCTAGTACACACGATCAGAAAATTGTACAAAAAATACCACTTTCGAAGCGATCGTACGTTAATCTGATCAGTAGGACACAGCATTCATCTGAAGTTATCCAAAGGGACAAACATAAAAAAGTTATCGTACAATACCAAATCGTATGATTTTCATTTATTCAGTACAGTTTTCGTCTGAAAACACAATCCAAATACATTACATCACTTCCGGATTTTTATTCTGTCTTACGAGAATTTTTGTACTGTAGTTAACGTATTCGTTTTTGATATAGAGACTAGCATGCAAAAAAAAAAGACAATCATTCATCCGATGATCTCATTCTGTGTACTAGGCTTAAGTTATGGATTCAACCTGGGGTGCCTACCTTACAACAATGGAAATAAGAGAAAAATATAAAAAACCTGAACTAGGCCATAGAGGTTGCCTGAAGAAAAACATTCTAAAAATGTGGGATATGTGGCAGGCAGAATCTTCCATTTGATGTCCATTAGAAATCTGTTCCTACTTGATTTTGAAAACTGACTCTTAGGCCCCATACACACCATAGAATCTATCCGCAGATAAATCCCAGCAAATGGGTTTCAGCGGATAGATCCTATGGTGTGTACACGCCAGCGGATATTTATCCGCGGATAAATCTCCCCTGGGATGGATTTCCAGCAGATGGATATTTGCTGACATGCAGAACAAATCCATCTGCTGGAATCCATCCCAACGGATGGATCCGCTGGTCTGTACAGACTCACCGAATCCATCCGTCCGAAGGGATCCCCCGCATGCGTCGCAATGATTCAACGCATGCGTGGAATTCCTTATATGACAGCGTCGCGCCCGTCGCCGCGTCATAATCGCGGCGACGGCGCGACACGTCATCGCCAGAGGATTTCGGCGCGGATTTCAATGCGATGGTGAGTACACTCCATCGCATAGAAATCCGCCGAAATCCCCGAGAGGATTTATCCGCGGAAACGGTCCGCTGGACCGTATCCGCGGATAAATACTCTTGTGTGTATGGGGCCTCACTGTTATGCCCTGTACACACGATCGGATATCTGATGGAATCTAATCTGATGGATTTTTTCGTCGGATATCCGATGAAGCTGACTTTCATCAGTCTTGCCTACACACCATCAGTCAAAAATCCGACCTTGTCCAACGCGGTGGCGTAAAACACTACGACGTGCTGAGAAAAATTCAATTCAATGCTTCCGAGCATGCGTCGACTTGATTCTGAGCATGCGTGGATTTTGGACCAATGGAGTTCCACACAGACGATCGTTTTTTTATCCATAGGAAAATTTTAAAACATTTTTTTTCACTGATGGAAAACAAACCGATGGGGCCCTGTACACACGATCAGTTTGTCCGTGTTCATCAGACAAACCGATCTTGTGTACAGGGCTATAAGGTCCAATGATCTGTTATGTTTAGGATATACTACTAAGTTTCAAATATTACTATACTTGGTTTGGGTTTGCATAGTTTCTCAACCAATTATACTCTAATTGTATGGGCTTTGCTAAATTATTTTGTACTTATACCTGCAAACAGTCTTTGATTAGGTTTTCTATTTCATTTGTCTTCAGCAATTTGATAACTTGTGAATTGTAACACATTTCTTCTGTGTATGCTACTTTATATTGCAGAATTATTGTTTTATCTATTTTATTAACTCAATGGGGTTGATTTACTAAATGCTAATAGACTGTTCACAGAAGTTTAACATTTTCAAGTGAATTTTCCCCAGAACTTAGAGCATGAGGTAATGCTCTGCTGACTTCTATCATCCAAGCATGTGCATGCAAAAATGCAGCTTTATTATTTATTTTCCTTGCATATGATTTGGTATTCATTCAGTGAAACTTCACCACATTCAATAAGCTCTAGAGGATATTCGCTTTGCCTTTAGCAAACCAACCTCAACCTCAACCTCAGCATAAGCGCATGTCTTTTTCACTATTCATGTTGTTACTTTATGTCCATTTCAACATTTATTGAATAAAAACTCATTTGAATTAAAAAAAAAAAAAAAATCAAACCTTGAAATGTCCATAGAAAGCATTTCTTACCTGATCTGGGTTTTAGATTTTTGTTTTGGACATTGCTGAATCAGTCTATTCCATAACCTTTTATCATTAAAGCGGTCATTATCCCTCTTTCAGTAAAAATCCAATCTGCGTGCTGATATAAAATCTTCTGTCATTCCTTAGTTAAACAAAATGTTTTTTTTATATTATTTTGCTTTTACTTACAATTACTGTTTTTTCACTTCCTGGTTGAGTGAGGCACTGGTGACATAGCCAGGGTCCCACAGCGGCATTCTGGGAATTTCCTGTCACATGTTCCAGGAGGCAGACCCAGAGCTCCAGAAAGAGTTCCAGGAAGATGGATTCATATGCCCTTACTAAAATCAGCCACCATAAGAAGAATGGAGGGAAAAAGAAAAAAAAAGTATGGAAAAAATTAAAAGTCAACAATTATCTACAATTATCTGTTTGTAGATTGCCATTGCTAGACATTTCCAAAGGTGTCTTTGTAGTATTTGTTATGATAAGGGTTCCTCTTTAATCCGAACCAAAAACCCCTGCATGAGATGCTGGAGAACTATCTATAAACACACCCAATGCAGACTATTGCAGTTTCACTGTAACCAATCAGATTCAAACCTGCCTTAGAACTTTATATATAAGTGGCGATACAAGAAGTAGACAAAGAAAAAAAGCAGATGCAGTGTTGACTAGAATTAGTAGCTAGTAAATTAGTTTCATTTGTTTCTTGGATTTGCGCTTTTAAATGAACCTAGCCTGGCATAGAAAGTTAACAACAGCGCTGATGTAAGGACATCATGTGGTACCTGCAAGGACCTGTTATGCCGCGTATACACGGTCGGAATTTCCGACAACAAATGTTCGATGTGAGCTTATTGTCGGAAAATCCGAGCGTGTGTATGCTCCTTTGGACATTTGCTGTCGGATTTTCCTTCAACAAAAATTTGAGAGCTGGTTCTCAAATTTTCCGATAACAAAATTTGTTGTTGGAAATTCCGACCGTGTGTACACAATTCAACGCACAAAAATTATACGCATGCTCGTAATCAATTTGACACATGCTCGGAAGCATTGAACTTAATTTTTCTCGGCTCATCATAGTGTTGTACGTCACCGCGTTCTTGCCATTCAGAATTTCCGACAACAATTGTGTAGCCGTGTGTATGCAAGACAAGTTTGAGCCAACATCCATCGGAAATTTATCTACGGTTTTGTTGTCGGAATGTCCGATCATCTGTACGCGGCATTAGTCTTTAAATCAATCCACATATCTGCATTACATACATTAAAATGTGCTGCATTATGCAGCGGAATATAGGGTGAAGGGGTGGGGAGGAAACGCTCTCATGCGGACAGGGAGGGAAGGGGGAGAGACTGTCAGAGGAGAGACAAGGGCTGCAGATGATGACCACAGTAGCCAGGGCTCAGCAGCCATGATTATCGTGGTCAGCAAAGGCAGGGGGACTCAGGAACTGACAGGATCAACCTGAAGTCACGTGAGAGTGACGTAACGCATAGGACGCAGGCATACGGATACCAGAAGTGACGCACCAAGGTCCCGAGCTCGCTGCTCGTTTTTATGCAATGCACTTTACATCATTTGAAATGTGAGTACCATTTCTGTCTAAATAAACAGTGAATTTTAAAACGCCAAACGTACTACACCAAGAGGCTCTGTATTCTCTTATTTCTCCATCCATACTCAAACCCCGAGTGGCCCCCCATCCCGCATCCACACATTCCTGGAAACGCTGGAGAAGGAAGGAATCCCCTCCCCCACTTCGAATGACCTAGCATTCCACCATATCTTTCAATGCTGCTTACCTTACAGCAGTAAGGTAAGAAGGTAGTATACCCACAGGTGTTACTTACACCGAAGAGCCACCTCTCACAGAAGTTACAGTGACACCTGTTATTGTTACAGAGCACCAGCAACACTACACTCTGCACCCTGGATCCAGAGGAATTGATTTTCCCCTTCTGAGATTCGCCAGCACTTTAGCACCTTTTGCTACACTCACAATGGACTTTATTTCCATTTGTTTCTAATTTACACCCATTGCTTTTATTCGTATTATCAATTTTTGAATATTTATTATCATTGCCCTTAATATCATCTCACTTGTAGTCACTTGTTTGCAGCACAGCAACACTTTATATATAATTTATTCTCTCTGCATTTATATATCTAGGTTTATATGTTATTTCATGAGGGAGAGCAACACCACTATTTGATTTTTTTGTGAAGCTTGTATTGTGAAACACTTGTAAACCACTTTACTTACAATCCAAAGTTTTATTGTAGTATTTTTTATGTCACACGATAGTACCCTAAATTTCAGTAAAAAATACACAAAAACTAATTTTAGGGTCATCAGTGTAGTGTTACAAAAAAGGTCTGGTCCTATAAATATTGCTCTCATACGGGCATGTGCAGCGATATGTAACGTGTATCGCTATGGACGTTTTCATGCGTAGGCGCCCCAGACGCTTGCGTTTACAAATGTGGTATATGTGGGGGGCCTGAAAATATTTTTGGGGGGGGGTTTTAGGTGCTTGGGTGTATCCTAAATGTTTTACTATTGAGAAAAAAATAATAATCCAGGTTCAGACCCTGGATGTCTCCCCTATGCTCCACTGAATGTAGTGCAATGCAGATCGCATTGCAATGCATTCTTTCACTGCCAAGCTGACCGGGAACACTAAGAGGCTGACCTGGAAGTGATGTCAAACATGTCGCTTTCCGGGTCAGCAGCAAGGAGGGCAAAAGAGCTCTTCTGCCACCCCTTTACCCAGCAGCACTTGCTATGTTGTTCCCGGGTCCACAGATGGGCAAGCGGAGCCTGGGATACATGGTGGGGATGCGAGCAGGGGAGTGTGGAAGCAATTGGGCAGCTGCGCAGCCACCTGAATGCTTCCACCTGACAGGCAGGAGTCTACTTGTCAGAATTAACATAATCTCTGTGATTGCAGCCACCAGGAATGTGTGTAAAACCCCCTGCTGTCAGGTCCATATGACATACGGACCTGGCTAACGAAAGGGTTAAATTCGAACTAAAGGAAAAACTTACTGGAAGGTTATAACCCCTGCCTGCTTATTAATTTTTTTTTACCATATCCTATTAGGAAGATTTTCCTTGACTACTTATCCCATAGCCAAAACAGAAAGTAAAAGGAAATCTCTCTAAACCCTGGCACTCAACACATGGTCTGCAGGCTGCATGCGGTCAGTGGGCTGTTGTGCGCCATCTAGAAAGCAGAGTGGCAGCGGGATGCCAGGTGCTGGAGTGTGCCATGTCTTCCAGCACCCAGCACTGAAAGAGAGACTGTATTTTGGACAGAGTTATCTCCACCCACAGTACAAGTAAAGTTCCAGCCTGGGGAGCGAGAGAGAGAGCAGTGCGTGAGTGTGTAATAGGTAAGTGATCACCAATAGGAGGGGGGATGGGTGGTTAACTTTCACTGCCATGACCACCAATGCAAGAGAAGGTTACATTTCACTGCCATGACCACCAATGCAAGAGAAGGTTACATTTCACTGCCATGACCACCAATGCAGAGGAGGTGGCGGTAATTTTAACTGCCATGACAACCAATGCCTGGTGTGGGGGAGGGGGATAGGGAGGGTTAAATTTCACTGCCTTTAACAGCAATGCAAGGAAGTGTTACGTTTCACTACCGTAAACACCAATGCAAGGGGGTGGTTAACTTTCCATGCCATGACAAGCAGTGCAAGAGAGGGTCAAATTTCATTGACCACCAATGTGATGGAAGGGTATACTTTGGCTGCCAATGACATTGATATGCAGGGGGGTTAAATTTCACTGCCTATGATCACCAATGCAGGGGGATGTTGTGGCTGTAACTTTAACTGCCACTGACTACCAATGTAAAGGGGTACATTTAACTGCCATGACCAACAATGCTGGGGCAATGGGAGTCTTATCTTTTACTGGCACTAACCATCAATGCAGGGGGGGTTAAATTTTCACTGCCAGTGACTCCCAATGAGAGGAGTAAATTTTACTGTGTGACCATCAATTGGGGGGGTCAATAGCACTGACACCAGTGCTGGGGCTATTATTGCATTCAGTGACACCAGTTCTCGGGGCTGTTTTTATTGTCTTTGCTTGATACCTATCCGAGACGTATTGTTCATACATGTATCTTACTAGGCTAACGCAGGTATTGCCTCATCATGTGATGTCTCTGTACACCAATTACCCTTCTGCTCATTATGTGCTTATCTACCTCATGACAGACATACCCTTGGTGACTTGGAATGTTTAGGGCTTATATGACCCTTTGAAAAGAGTAATAGTAAGCTCGATCCTGAACAAATATCACCCAGCCATAATAGGTCTACAAGAAATACATCTTACGCAAGAGTCCCTTAGCTGTCTAAAATACTCATGGGATCAAAAGGTCTATCACTCCACCCATACTTCCTACTCCAGAGGGGTGTGTGTACTCATCCATAAGTCCTTGGACTTAAAGGAACTATTATCTGACCCTGAAGGGCGCTATGTATTTCTGTTTTGCAAACTGTTTACTTTAACTTGTATCATTGAGGTTATATACATACCTCCACCCTTTTTAGTGATAGAGCTGCAGGATTGACTCTGTTAGCTTTTACGTTGGATAAACCAGCTATTCCTTTATATGTTCTGGGGAATTTTACTAAAGTTCCAAATCCGGTTCTGGATAGGCATCTTCCTTTAGGACCCAGGTTCTCTATTTGAGGGCACTCCCCTACTTCGCTTTATGGAGGAAATGAATTGAGTCGATGTATAGAAAATAAAACAACCCACAGCTATGCAATTCTCTTGCTACTTTAAGGCTCATGGGTCTTTGTCCTGTAAAGATCTCTGCCTCGGGTCATCAAACTCAATGGGTCTTGTGTCTGAGATACAATATGCACCAAGGATGTCAGACCATACCTCTGATATGCCGGATTACCACTAGACCAGCTTAATCTGCCTAAAGCCCCCTGGCGTTTAAACACTTTTTGGTTGAAATTAATACCAGAAAGCACCAATATTGAACATAGTATAGTTCAATTATTTGAGGACAATGCTATATATGCTGATAATCTGCTTAAATGGGACGCTTTTCAATGTTATTTACGCGGTGTGTTCATATCTGTAGTTAATGCCATCAAAACAGAATCTAAAAACCATGAAAGGCTCCTCAGTCAACATGTTTAGGATCATGAGAGAATATATGTAGCACAACCCACAGATGAGGCTGCATTGGATGCATTGACATAAATGCTTAACTCTAAAGTGGAAAAAAACAGGTTCTTCTCTAAAGTAACCTTTTATGAGGAGGGGGAACAGACTGGTCGCTAAAATAGTGAATATCCGCTCAGTGGCACCGGTGATTGGTGTTTTAAAACTCCCTGGTGGGGGGCTGGCTAATTCCCCAGAAACTGTTATGACAGAATTAGTGAGATTTTACTCAGACTTATACGCATTTAAGGTTTCATATCCCTCTGATTCTTTGTCAAACTATTTGCAGTTGGTTATCCACTCTTTCTGACTCCCCCCAAAATAGCCTGGATGTTCCACGCACATTGGAAGAGTTACAGGAGACGACCAGCGCTTTTCCCACCTTTAAGGCTCCCTACTTGTGGAGGTATTTCAAACGTATGCAGAAACCAGCTTTCCTAGAATATTCAAGATATTTAATGAGGTTTGTTGGCAAGGTCAGCTACCACCTTCCATGTCTAGGGCCAGCAAAATTCTACTCCTGAAACCTAACAAGCCAGCTGTAGAGCCCAACTCGTGCAGGCCTATATCTTTGCTACAGTCTGATATAAAAATCCTTACTAAGGTGCTGGCTAGGAGGCTGAATAAGGTTATCTCTACCATCATTCTTACAGACCAATCGGGCTTCATGCCTAATAAATCCACTGCTGTTAACCTTAGAAGATTACATTTAAACATGCAAAACCCAGCAGACAATCAGGGAGCAAGGGCGTTGTTGTCGTTAGATGCTAATAAAGCCTTTGTGTGAAGTGGTGCTATTTATGGGTAGTGCTGGAACAGTTTTGTTTCGGTGAGAACTTTATTGATTGGGTATATTTGCTGTATCATAACCCTCAGGCAGCAGTTAGGGGGGCAGGATTTCTCAGTCATTACAATTTTTAAAGGGGCACAAGGCAGGGGTGTCTTCTTCCCCCACACCTGTTTGCCCTTGTGATAGAGCCCTTAGTTGTTAAAAATCATAAATAGTGATCTGGTGGAGGGTTTTAGGTATGTAACACTGCACAAAAAAATAATGTTATACGCAGATGACATGCTTTTGTTGTTGGGGGACAAGGGCACCTCTGCAAAAGCAGTCATGTATATAATCTCTGACTATTAACTGGACTAAGTCGGCTCTCCTGTCATTGGACCAGGCCCTGGACTCTCAGCTTTCATCCTTTTGCCCAGTGCCGGTAGTAACGCAGCTTAGGTATCTGGGGCTCATTATCTCTGCAGAGATAACAAGCTACTGCCATTTAAATATAGTTCCACTACTGTCCCGGTTTAGAGACAAGGTTAAGCTGTGGTCCAAATTATGGTTGTTGGTTGCAGGTAGAGCCAACCTGATAAAAATTATTCTGATGGCTCAGCTGCTTCATTTTCAACATAATGCACCAGTGGTTATCCCTCTCAAGGTATTTAACCTCCCTGGCGGTATGATTATGTCAGATTTTTGATGCTCAAAGCGGTACAATGTTTTGCATGGAAATTTGGCATTTTATATTGTAGGCCTGTAATTCTTAGGAATAACACACTTAAATCTGTCCAAACAAGAGTCTAGTAGACATCCTGGGTATGATAAAGTTTGAAACACAAAATTATAAAATATAATAAATAACTATATATAATTATAACAAATAATAATAATATAATAATAATAATAATAATAATAATAATAATAATAATAATAAAAATAATAAAAATGATTCAATAATGTAATCTAATCAAAAACACTGAAATTTGCTCAGTTGCAGAATTGTCACTGTCATTACATTCAGTGTTTGATGACGAATTTCCCAACAAATCACTATCGCTCAATTCTGCAAGTGATTATAATTTATTATTGCTGTTTTCTAGCTTCTCTAAAACCACTTTTGACGTAAAGGGACACTTTTTGGTTGCTATGGACAATCTCCAGTTTCCAGGCAGAAAGAACAGTATTTATAATATAAAACTGCATACAGGGCACTGGTCAAACCACTAGGAACAAAAGGGATGTGAAATAATTATATACAGTAAGGTAATCTGTAAGATTACAGTGTACTGTATGTATACTGTGTTTTTAATTTTTTTAAGTTGGCGCAGTGCTCCATCCCCATGCGTCGTAACGCTCGCAGGGAACGGAGCTCGGCACTCGGGCACTGTGAATCGAGTGGAGGAGGAGATAGCTCGCAGACACAGCGGGGAGACATCGCAGGATCCATGGGACAAGGTAAGTAAGTAAGTAACTTCAAATCAGTCTCCCATCCGATCCCTGACACCGCTATTGGTAGTGAAAATTCACCCTGAGCCACACTTGGGATTACCGCTAAGGAGGTTAAACTGGTTAAATCCATATTCCATACACTACTTTGGAAATCAGGGCCGGCCAGACTCAGACTGGAACAATTACAGAGATCCAAGGATAATGGTGGTTTAGCTGTAACAAATCCCTAGCTGTATTACTTGGCATCCCAGCTGCAGCAATTAATAGGTGGTACAAAGCCATCCACAACTCTGCCTCCAGCTACATCACTGACCTAGTCTCTAAATACCAACCTGTACGTTCTCTTCGTTCTTCTCAAGACCTCCTACTCTCTAGCTCTCTCATCACCTGCTCCCATGCTCGTCTCCAGGACTTTTCTAGAGCCTCTCCAAGCCTATGGAACTCCTTACCGCAATCTATCCATCTATCTCCTTCTCTATCAGCTTTTAGAGGATCCCTGAAAACCCTCCTCTTCAGAGAAGCCTACCCTTCCCACACCTAACTGTATTTGCATTTGAGTCCATCTGATCATCCCCCACAGCTAACTACCCTTTGTTCCACTTGACCCTCCCTTCTAGATTGTAAGCTCTAACGAGCAGGGCCCTCTGATCCCTCCTGTATTGATTTGTATTGTGACTGTACTGTCTTCCCTGATGTAAAGCGCTGCGCAAACTGTTGGCGCTATATAAATCCTGTTTATTAATAATAATAATAATGCATGAGTGATACAAACGTTGGGGAGGATGTGCAGCTTGATTCCACTTTAGCGGTGGCATTACATTTTGTGGGGGCTCAGAACCTCCAGAAGGCCTTTGAGGCTCAGATTTTCCTAAAATATAACAAAACATACCCCACATATATGTTAATACATAGGATTTGGTCTTAAGCAAAACAACTACAGTGGGTTTCAGGATTTACTACTTATAGCCCACTTTGGAATAATCATACTTATCCAGAATTGGTAAAGCTGCAGGGCACAGGCTGATGGTGAGTATATCGTATTACTCGTCTTTGCCAAGTTTTTAGTAATGGCAAACTACTACCTTTTACCAGCTACAATCCCGCTACAGGCGGTCCCCGGGTTACAAAATAGATAGGGACTGTAGGCTTGTTCTTAAGTTGAATCTGTTTGTAAGTTGGAACAGGTACATTTTTTAAGTGTAGCTCCAGCCAAAAAAAATTATTTTTAAGCTTTTTGGATAGCATAGGGAAGGGTTAACACCCCTGTAAAATTTGTTTTGCTGTCTGTGCCCCTGTTCAGAAGATTTCACCTCACTTTCTGTGCCAATGACAATTGGATTTTGACATCTTTTGTGTTATTAGGGAAACAAGGATTGGTTATAAAGCATAAGTGGAGACACCTTTTTCCCATATTAACTCTTTCAGGAGAGAATTTCCCTTCCTAGGGGTAGATTTCCTCTCACTCCCTGTTGTCTGCCTCCGTTTATAAGTAGGAGTCATTAGTAAGTCAGATGTTTGTAAGTAGGGGACCGCCTGTATAGGCTACCGAAAAATATGCATTTCCCCTTACTGCAACTACAACATGCTATCAAGGCACAGCCCTCCCTGGAAACTCCTACTTTGTCTCCAACCCCTCTTTTTAGCATGATGCAACAGTCCACTTCCACCAAAGGGTTCATTTCTAGATGTTATATGATGCTGTTATCTGGACATATTACCTAACATGGCAAGGGAAATATGGGAGAAAGATGTAGGTGTTATAGATGAGGATCATTGGTCTGAGGCCCTGGAGTCTGTATGCAGGTGCTCATTAAATGTTACTCAAAGGTTGTCCCAGATATATATTCAATTACGGGTTCACCATACCCCTTCAAATTGTTTAATATAGGGCTTCGTCCCGACCCCTTGTGTGCAAGGTGCAGCAGAGGTAATAGTGATCGAATACACTTTTTGCATAGGTACTAGACTAGTATATTGCGCACCATTAACAGTCCCTTTCAATTGGACATATACGTTGACCCTAAGCCGTGTAAACTGGGCATTCTGGAGGATGTCATATCAGACGTGAGTAACATTAAGGTATGAACGCCTTATCTACCAGAATAGGGGTGGTTTAATAAGATTTGGGGATGTTGGCTAGTTACTCCAGGTGTGGCCCCATTGGACTTAGTCTTGGATAGAATCTTGCTTTGAGGATGATATGCTCATACGCTTTAGAACACAACCATCAAAGAAGGCGTAGTATAGGGGGGCATTAATGCCTTCATTATAAGGGTGTACATTTATTGGGAGTAACAACATATGATGGAGTACTCTGTGTGGGTTGACATTTATAATGGTGTAGTAAGGGTATCACTGTATTACAATTTCTTTTAATGTACGATTGCGTGAGTGACGATTCTCTCTGTAATGTTAACAGTTTTTGTACTGTTTATTATTTATTAATAAACTTTTTGTCAGATTTAAAGAAGAACAAGAACAAAAAACACAACAAATAGAGAGGGTGAATCTCCCTAATAGGTGTACAGACAGCAATAAAAACCTTACATGTGTTCTAATCCCGCTCCACTCTATCCAAAGCTTGCCTTTAGTTCTTTAAGAAAACCCTCCATAAGAGTTCAGTGACAACGTTTCGAAGATTGTAATCATCAGGAATGTTTTTTACCTACCTTGATGGGTTCCACCAAAATGTCTACTAAAACAGAGGGGGGTCCACTAAAACAGAAATCTAGATTATATCTTATATTAATGCATTCATGTTCTTATTAATTCTTCAATATTAACTTAGTTGAAGATAAATTACGTATATTGATGTGCCTAATAAAAGCATATTTAGCAGCAACTCCGTACTGTAGGAACCTTAAGATCTCTCTAAGGATCTAGCAGTGACACCTGTGGGTAAAGAGACTTTTTGTAATTAGTTTATGTGACCTCCAGTGACCTCCCCTTCGAGCAATGGTAAGACCAAACTGAAATGCCACCTGTCTGCTCTGATAAAGACAAAGCTCTGAAAGATTCTAAATCACCCAGCTGTGTACTGTGAACTCCGCTCTATGGGAGAGCAGCCAGAAAAAACATTCATTTTGGGAAAAACAATGTAACCATACACTCCGAAAGATAGACTCGGAGGGTCATGTCCAACACCTTTCTCAATACACAAGAGACAACAAAAAAATAAGCAGCATAGGAACTTTAAAAATAGATAAATAAAAGCGGTCTTGATGTCATGCAGATTGTTTATGGTTAGGCTTTCAAAGAAAGAAGAGCCTTTAACAACTGAAAAATTACTAACGTCCATCAGCAAAATGTTATAAAAAATAAACTTTTTTGAATTTTTGTCTATATTATTTGTCTTTTTTATTTAGCTAACTTTTTTAAAAAAAATCTTGAGATAGTGTGTATCAGTATTGATAAAGGAATAGAAAATTGTTAATTAAAGCGGATGTGCCATGGGAACAAAATATTAAAAGCCAGCAGCTACAAATACTGCAGCTGCTGACTTTTAATATTAGGACACTTACCTGTCCTGGAGTCCAGCGCTGATCGCAGCAGAGCACGAGCGATCGCTCGTCACTCTGCTGCTCCCCCCGCCATCCACGCTGAGGGAACCAGGAAGTGAAGCGCTGCGGCTTCACTGCCCGGTTCCCTACGGCGCATGCGCGAGTCGCGCTGCGCCCGCCGATTGGCTCACACGCTGTGTGCTGGGAGCCGAGTGTTCCCAGCACACAACGGGCGACAGACGGGATGTGACGGAATGCCCGTCTTTTGCCCGTAGCGTGTGGCCGGAAGTGGGTGCAAATACCTGTCTTTAGACAGGTATCTGCACCCCCCTCCCCCCTGAAAGGTGTCAAATGTGACACCGGAGGGGGGAGGGTTCCGATCAGCGGGACTTCACTTTTGGGTGGAGAACCGCTTTAAAGAACACTACAACCAGAAGCAAAAAATCGTACATAATTGTTCATATAGGAAAAATTATAACTGTACATGTAAGGCAAAAAAAGAGAAAATATATGGACAGCCGCACTCCAGAAGAAACCTTTACTGTTGTGTTTATTTGTAAAAAATGTTAAAACACTACAAATCACAGCAAAATAGGGGATAAATGCAGCCAACGTGTTTTTCACTATTGGCTAGTGCTTAGTCATAGCTAGCACATATAAAAGTGAACTTCAAATATATAGTATCATACAAAAGCCATGTGATCAACAATGACCAATAGTGGATTGTGACTATTCAATAAAATAGATTGAACAATAATTGAAATCACCGCTCAATATACTGACGCTAAACAAACATGCGTTAATGCACAATGTTCGGCAAGACAAGGGTTTAACATGAGTTAAAAATGTTCCCCAAACGCTCTATGTGCAGTTGATGAGCGTTAAAGGCACGTTAAAAATGGACCCTAGGCTCCTTTATTATTTGTTGTTGTGAACAAGACCTAACGAGCCCCAAACGCATTGCAAACGCACCCTAAATGCACCAAAAAATGCATGCTGGTGCTTCAACTCCAATTTCAACATTAAAACCTCATGCAAACTGAATGGTTTTGCTCTTTCTCCTAGATGCCTTTCCTCCTGGCAACAGTGTATTGGCAGACAAAATGCTTGATGCTTGTAAACAAGTTTAATGCATTTAGGTGTTAATTAATTTCATTGGCCAAAATAATGAATTCATTAATAATCAGATTGAATTAACATCAGATGCTCCTAAGAGCAGCATCAAAAACGTCCAGTATGCATGAGGCAACACATTTTTAAAACAACACAAACACTGTCCATATTATCATTTGCAGATGGCTTTACTAGGCGTTTGAGCAGCATTAAAAGAGAAGTAAATACTCAAAGCTGAGTGGTGACTCTCTGCTCTGATGACCACCCTCCCTCCTCCACCACCCGGAGCGCTGAGCAGTGGAGGGGGCGGGAGTGGCTGAGCCATATATTGTTTGGTTTGCGCAAAAGTTATACCGTCTACAAAATAGGGGGTAGATTTATGGCATTTTTATTATCATTTTTTTTATAGTAATGGCAGCGATCTGTCTGCGACGTTGTGGCGGACACATCAGACACTTTTGACGCATTTTTGGGACCATTGGCATTTATACAGCGAATAGTGCTATAAAAATGCACTGATTACTGTGTAAAATTCCCTGGCAGGGAATTGGGTATCTATTTACTTAATGCAACATCATCTTTTACTTTTATACTTTACAAAAAAAATGGGGTATTATATTCTGCTTGTGTACCCTGTAATTTACTTTAGTATTTTTTCCTGAAAATGTGCATTTGATAACCAGTTGCACAAATATCGTGTGACATAAAAAATTGCAACAGCCACCATTTTATTCTCCAGTGCATCTGCTTTTATAAAATAAATAATATGTTAGGGCCAGATTCTCAGAGGAGATACGACGGCGTATCTCCAGATACGCCGTCGTATCTCTGAGTCCGGCCGGTCGTATCTATGCGCCTGATTCATAGAATCAGTTACGAATAGATTTCTATTAGATCCGACCGGCGTAAGTCTCTTACGCCGTCGGATCGTAACTGCATATTTACTGTGGTCGCTAGGGGCGTGTACGCTGATTTACGCGTCAAAAAATGTAAATCAGCTAGATATGCGAATTCACGAACGTACGCCCGGCTGACGCAGTACAGATACGCTGTTTACGTTAGGCTTTTCCCGGCGTACCAATGTTAAGTATGGCCGTCGTTCCCGCGACGAAATTTGAAAATTTTACGTTGTTTGCGTAACTCGTCTGTGAATGGGGCTGGACGTAATTTACGTTCACGTCAAAACCAATAAGTCCTTGCGGCGTATTAGGAGCAATGCACACTGGGAGATTTCCACGGACGGCGCATGCGCCGTTCGTGAAAAACGTCAATCACGTCGGGTCACAGAACATTTATATAAAACACGCCCCCCTGTTCCAAATTTGAATTAGGCGGCCTATTTACGCTACGCCGCCGCAACTTACGGAGCAACTGCTTTGAGAATACAGCACTTGCCCGTCTAAGTTGCGGAGGCGTAACGTAAATAGGCTATGTTACGCCCGCACAAAGTTACGCAAAACTACGAGAATCTGCCCCTTAATGTCCAAGAATTTTTTTAGCAAAAAATTCCAATTTTAGCATGTGTGAAAAATAAAAAAAATACCCCGGACAGCAAGTGGTTAAACATTTCATTAGTATCTTGATGAGGAGAGAAACCAGGGAAAGCAAAATATAAGCAGATTAAACTTTAAAGGTAAGGCTATTAGGGTTTGCTTCTAAGTTCGCTGACCTTTTTAAACGAACCTAGTTTGCAGCCTAACACATTAGATG
Organism: Rana temporaria; assembly: GCF_905171775.1. Classification (NCBI taxonomy): domain Eukaryota; kingdom Metazoa; phylum Chordata; class Amphibia; order Anura; family Ranidae; genus Rana; species Rana temporaria. The sequence continues at coordinate 337,166,607 of NC_053493.1, read as the reverse complement.
ATCACTGGACTCCTCCGATATGAACACTTGCGTTGAATGCCAATATCCTCCCTGAATGTACTGTATATTTGACAAAAGTTGTGTACATCCACACAGTTTTATGTTAATTTAGTTTAGTTTAATTTAGTTTATAACACTAACATACCCAGACCACGTTTAGGTGCACTGCATGGTCCAGCGCAGTCCCAATATTCTTCGCGCTAGTCTGGTTTTTCCAGCAGCAACGTTAAAATATAACAGTAAAACAGGAGTTTGGAGTTTTTTGTGTTTCATAGCAGTTAAATTGAATTATCCACTAGTGTCTTCAGAGAGTAGACAAGTGCCCCACAATGATATACAGTAGCTAGGTAATGGTGTAAGAGGATAACATTGCTTCTTTACTGACCTTTCATGCTAATTAAAACAAAGCATTCCACAGGAACACATCCAGTTTTATTTGCTACTTTTCTATAATGTGTTCTCCAGAAGGTTAGGGCAGCAGAAAATTGAAACTACCCATCTGAGGCAATTTCAATGCATATTAGCAACAGCATTGCCTAGGAGCAGAAAATCATGAAACACTTGTTTGATGCCTTCATATTAGCCTATGGCGTGCTTCTGCTTCATTTCAAAAATGACTGTGAAGGCAAGATCATTTAAGAGATAATGGAGATCGCTCTATCTCTTCCCTCAAAATCATTACAAGCTACCCATACTAAATGATGGATGGGGAGTTCTGAGCACACACATCATCTAAGGTTTCCAACAGACCCCTGGGTTCTCTTTGCAGTTGACTGCGGGGCAAACTGTACCAAATCAATCAGAAACAACAATAAAAAGGGTATTCTGCATGGATATCAAAAGGAGTTAAATGTCAGGCACTGCAATGGGAATCTGTGTGTCCTGGTCATCAGTATGTCATCATTATGCCACATGTTCAAGGTGAGTCACGGCTGTAATGTTTAAAGGAAAGAAGTACATACACAATATAGCAAAGTGGTGATAGCATTAAATCTGATGAAATATAAAGTGTGATATATTAGCTTACTACAGATGTACTGCTGGCTTTCAAAGTTGAACTGGGACTTCTTGGTTTGCTCTCTGCCAGCAAATACCTGGCCTAGAATCCCTGACATCCTTCCTCCTTTCCTAATGCATATTTGGGTAATTACAGGTACAAGAGGCCCACAGGAAGTCATTAATCTTTCATGAGGCTATTCTACCATTTCTAAAATCAGAACAATAGCCCCTCAGAAAGAGACTTGCAAGCTCTCATAGACGAGAGGAAAGAACATTTTAAAAGGAGATAAATATGATAATAGAAAAGGGAGTAATAAGGAAGCAGTTATATGTCATAGGAAGATTGTTGGGAGTAAGGCATAAAAATACAAATACAATTTAAATAAATAAACCACGCATACATTCAAATTTTTTAAACATAGATGAATATGCTACCGTGCATTATTAAAAGTTCACCCAAATACATTTATCCAAAATAAAATTTACTTTGTTTAACAATAAAACCGTTAAACCTTAAAAGGCCTAGCTAAACAGTTCAGGTCAATATATCCAAGAGCCATACAAATTAAAATGATAAATGTATCCATCTATCTTTATGATAGGAAATAATACTGACTTAAAAAAACTTGCAACAAAATATGAATCAGGGAGGGAGTCTTACAGGTGGCAACAGAAGATCTTCTACTTTGGTTTGCTCAGCTGAAGTGCGCAACAGTAGGTGCTTGTGGGCAGAACAAAGAGTAAAAACTGCAAGAGAATAAAATAAGATGCCGTATAATATTGACTAATTAGGGGTACCAATCCCAAAACAGTTGATGGGCAGATGTGAAACTGCTGGAAAGGATCAGGGATAAGTTCAGACATGTGCAAGCACAAGTCTGAACCCACCTGAGCAATCCCGCCAGGAAGGCAGGGATCCACTCGGATCACTTCTACAGAAAAGACAGTCACTGGTTGAAAATCGAAGGCAGCTGCAGTCATTGTCCCAGTACAGCCATTTCAACCCAAGGCCGCATGGGTAAGTTCTAAGGGGTTGAAGTGGTTAATAGATGTGCACATCCTGTAGACATTTATGTGGCTGGGTATAAGCTCAGTATTACATATAATAAAAGCAGACCGTAGTCTAATTTTCCTCTTCTACTGCCCTTTTCTACAACAAAATTCAAGACATTTAGAGACTCCTTTTAATTTATTCCACAATTCCGTTATTAGAATTCCTGAATTTAGACAGAATGGCCCGGATTCACAAAGCACTTACGCCGACGTATCTTGAGATACGCCGTCGTAAGTACAAATGTGCGCAGTTGTATCTATGCGCCGAACCAGAAACCAAGATACGCCTGAAAATAGGCTGCATCCGACCGACGTAACTTTCCTACGCCGGCGTATCTTGGGCGCATATTTACGCAGGCGCTCCCATTGATTTTCGATTCAAATATGCAAATGAGTGAAGTACGGCGATTCACAAACGTAGTTGCGCCAAGTGCATAATATACGCGGTTTGCGTAAGACTTACGTCCGGCGTAAAGTTATTCCTCATATAGGAGGCGCAACTCATGCAAAGGCATGGACCAGGGAACACAGCCGTCGTATTTTACATCGTTTACGTAGTTCGTGAATATGGCTAGGCGTAGGTTACGTTCACATCGTACGCAGTGATTCGACGTATCTTAGTCAGTTGTTTCAACGTGATTCTGAGCATGCGCACTGGGATGCGTCCACGGGACGGCGCATGCGCCGTACATTATTCGTATCTTTATGACGCTCAATCCATCATTTACATGGGGTCACGCCTCATTTGCATGGCTCACGCCCACTTCCACTTACGACGAGTTACAACTAAGAAACCCAGTGTAGATTTGGAGGCAAGTGCTTTGTGAATCCAGTGCTTGCCTCTGTGCGCTTTGTCGGCGTAGCGTATATTAGATACGCTACGCCCGCATAAATATGCGCCGATGTATGTGAATCCGGGCCATTGTTTCCACTTTGACTACACTGGGCATTTTCATACGATTTCCAATTAATATGATGAAAAAAAATTCTACCTGTAGTTTCTTCTCTGTCTGTGGGATAGTATGTGGTACATTTTTTTTCATATTACCTTCAGAGGTGATGTAGAAAAAAAAAGTAGTGTTGTGCCTGGTTTAGAGGGCATTTCATGTGTTTTGAAGTTCTATTCCTAGTGTCGCCTCTTCAATCGGAGGATTCCACAGTCTTGTATGCTGAAAGCAATTCAAGGAGCTATTAGAAAAGCAGAAATTCACCATAGCTGGTCACACTGACCTGAAGATAGCGGTATACTTCTTTGTTACCCAACATTAATGTATGGTTCCTAGCCTGTTGACCTTCTGGGTAGTGGCAAGGATTATTAGAGGATTAGCCTTTTCAGTAATGCTAAGTTGCGTTTTAGGTCCTGCACTGAAAAGTGGGATGTAAGGAGGGGACGACAGGACCACCAGATTTACAAATCTCGTTTGGCTACATCATTATGGAGAGATGTCAGTATTCGATGGAGACATTGTGACATACCGTACATTATCTGCTTATTTTACACTTGTCATGGGTGTCAGATCAATCCAGTGAGTAGGATGTTTGCCTAGACTGGTGGAGGACAGCACTTTTCCCCTTTCACTAAACAAGTAAAAAGGCAAAGTGCACAGATACCTCAATATGATAGTTCAGTGTAGTTAAAAATGTTGTCTAGTATAGTGCTTATCTCTGAAGAAGCCTCCGACAGTGAGAAAATTAAAATAGATGGTACAATAACACAATGATAATGTGAGGATTTAGTATTCTTGACCCAATCCCATCCAGGTACCTGAATTCTAAGTCTACTAGAAAAGTAAAAAATGCTGTCTAGTATAGTGCTATCCCTGAAGAAGCCTCCGACAGTCAGAAAATAAAAATAATTTGTACAATATCACAATGATAATGTGAGGACTTAGGGCCTGATCCTCAAAAGGATCGCCGTCGTATCCCTGTTTCTATCTATGGAACTGATCCACAGAATCAGTTTCACATAGATAGGGAGAAGATCCGACATGTGTAAGGGACTTACACTGTCGGATCTTAGGATGCAGTACCGCGGCCGCCGCTGGGGGCATTTCTCGTCGAAATGCCGCTTCGGGTATGCAAATTAGCACTTACGGAGACCCACAAAGCTTTTACGCTTCGTTTTTTCTCCGTAAGTATTAGTTTGCCGTCGCAATATTAGGGCTGCTTTTACAAGGCCTAAACTGTTTAGACCTTGTAAAAGTAGACCCTTCTATCCCGCGTCGCTGTCTTTTTTTTTTTTTTTTTTCCCACCGCAACTCGCCCGTCGCGATTCACAAAACCCGGCGCAACGTAAAACCGCGCAAAGCACGTCGGGAAAATGACGTCGGGAGCATGCGCAGTATGTCCGGCGCGGGAGCGCGCCTAATTTAAATGGGACTCGCCCCATTAAATTAGGAACGCCTTGCGCCGGCCGGATTTAAGTTACACCGCAGAAAATTTCTAGGTAAGTGCTTTGTGGATCGGGCACTTAGGTAGAAGTTTTCCGGCGGTGTAACTTAAATCCGAATATTTAAGTTACACCGGCTAGCTGTGGATCAGGCCCTTAGTATTCTTGACCAAATCCCATCCAGGTACCTGAATTCTAAATCTAGCTGTGGCTTGCACCAGGGCTACACAGATTTTTATTGCCATTTGGAGCTCCATCAGAGAGGTTTCCTTCACTTCCTGTCCGGCTGGCAACATTTTGTAAGGATAGAGCACCGACAAGCAGTAAAACCAGTTCTAATCTTTCTCAAATCTAATCCATTGCATACACTTTAAGACTTAGGTTTAGTAAACACAGGTATTTGTAGCACCCTCCTAGTTAGGCTGCTAGGCAAATTTAGTTCTTTTTGGCTCCTCTGTATTCAGTTGAGCAGATATTGATTACTTTTGACTGCTGGATCTCACAGGCTGCAGGTTTGATTGCTTTCTTCTGCCTTCCAGAGGCTTCTGGAACATAGAGGGTGAGCAAGGCAAACGTAAGGCCTGAATAGTTATTTTTGCTCCAGCCAGTCCATGGGGAAGTGTTTCCAGAAGGTGGATGGAAAGGGAATTTAAATAGCCTGAAATTTAGAGCTGCATGGCTTTTCTTTCTGTTGAAGGGAACCTGCCATCTACAGCAACTATCCTGACTGATTCTGAGGAAGGTCTGGTTAACTTACAGTGGCTCCTACGGGGGTAGCGATACATATTCAAAAAATACTTTCTGAATACAAGATTATAAAGCTGAGAAATTAGCTAGTTGTCCAAACTCTACTTGATTGCTGATTGGTTATGAGTACAATGGCAACTCTGATATGCTGTGCCCCACCATGCCCCACAAATTTTTTTTTTGCATTTTTTTTTTTTGCATTTTTGTATTTTGCTCGGGCCGCCGCTGGAGTAATAGTCTCTCCTGAGAGGGAGAGCGTCCCCAGTCAGCTCTGCGGGGAATTCATCCCCCCCCCTCTGCTTGCTGACACTGCATAATGCGAGCGCTCACACAACCACAGACGCCCGATCTGCTCCTTCCCCTGCATCCTCATTGGCACGGAGAAGAGCGAGTTGCAGAAAGGACTCAATGAGCACTGTGGGGGAGCAAGCCTTTATCTTAGTTACTGAAAAAACAGACTGATTTCTCCCGTCCTTAGGACAGGAGAACCAGCCTGTAAATTCCGAGAGTGGTAAATGCAAGCTGAGCCAAGTGTCAGTCTATGACACTCTTTTACAGCCCAGAGAGTCCAGCCACCCCCCCCCCCACTCTCCTCACATACGAGCAGGGAGGAATACAGCTCATCCACCGCCTCCTTTCAGTCCCTCCCACCTTATCCCGGTGTGCTGTATCTGAAGAGAGGGGATGTGTGGGCGGGAAATATGAAAATCAGCAGCATTCCTGGCTGTGTGTGAATGATGCCTGAGATTCTAGCCTGGACTGTGGGTAAGTGTGTGCACTGCAGACTGCAGTACACTGTAATCACTGAACTGCATTATTTCCATCCCTTCTCTCCCCCATCTGTCTCCCTCCCCCTCTCCTGTTCTTTCAAGACAATCACAATTTACTTTCAGTTAGGCAGGTAATATACAGTGCAAATTTCTTTCCTACATCCACAGATTGCAGGAAAGAGACTTGCATGATTCCCCCATCAACACAGACAGTGCTGACAGGGGAATATCTCTCCTGCCCAGCAATTGTATTCTCCCGACAAACAGTGATTATCACTAGTGGCTATACAGCAACCACTAGTGATAATCATAAGAGAATCTGCTCATTAATGGTTCAAATCTCAGCCAGTTGCTGCTGAACCAGCTGAGATTTAAACTGTCTATGGCTGGTCTTAGCTCTTAGGCAGCCCATACATTGATCACTTTTTTTCATTCAACTATTAGGTTGAATGAAAAAAAAAAGAAATTATCCAATTCCCCCATCTACACATTATAGGTGGATGGGGGAATCCTCCCAGTGTGGACCAGTGCTGGAGCCACTGTCCTGTCCCGGCTATTCACAGCGCTGGTCTCGGTCTCCTTGGCACAGCGGCAGCAGCACATAGGAACCCAGTGCTGGTTACTTTATGGACTGATGTACAGGAGGGCCAGCACAATTTGTTGTTAGAGATGGGTTGGGCATGTTCAAAATTCCACATGCCAGAGCCTGCCAGGAAGGCTGTGTTGATTAGATCTGACTGGGAGCATTACCTGGATCACATCCCGATCAGCATGTCAAGAGAGAAGGTTATACAGCATTACTGCTGCTAGGTGACCAGCTGGGGGCTCGGCTCTCTATAACCAATAGTGCCAGCCTTCCCCTGCATGCACCCATAATGTCACCAGCACTAGGTCCTAATAGACTGACGCCGCTGTCAAGGAGACAGATGCCAGACCAGCGCTGTCAATAGCAGGGACAGGACAGCTGGGGTACCCCACAGTGGCAGAACACCAGGCCCCGGTGGCAAGACAACCTTTGCAACCCTGAGAGTTCTCCCACTGCTTTGGACCCTTATATTTTCTTGGTGTGCTGGTGACATATATCTCTTGTTTTCTGCCACCCTGTGAGGCCCCAGTATAGTACGAAGGGAGCTCACTGCAGAACATGTGGAAGGGCCCGTTGTGGGATCGTAGTGAAGGGCCCAGGAGATATATATATATATATATATATATATATATATATATATATATATAATTGCATTTTATAGTTGGCCTCCCTACTTTTGTCCCTGTCCCCCCATGTGCCCCCCCCCCCTAAATATGAAAGCTGGAGACGCCACTGTATGAGTAACCTGGCATAGTTAAAATCTCTTTTGAAAACAGGATTTATTGTTCACAGCAAGCAATAACAGAAACAACAGGAAACCCTCCTGACTGAAAATTCATAAAGCAATCTGTAAGGGCACCTAAGCACTTTTTTTTTTCATATGGCTAAAAGAAAGAATTTGTCCTTAAAAATATCAGGAAACTCCCTCCAGTACCCAGAATTTTAGAGGAGGATGCTCTTGGCCAGACAGATTTTTATCCATACAAGCATAATATGTATTATAAGTGTTAGTATTTTTTTAAGGCAAAATTTTGAATGCTAAAATAAATGTTTGGCATAAAATGAGATGTGAGCATATACCCACGTGCTATATCTCATACATTTGGATGTTCTTGTTTTATTTTTTTCTCTAATACCCCATAAGTACATACTAATAAACAGGTATTAACTCACACGTCTTCTTTAGTATGTATCAGACAAATAGATTATTCATGTTCTTGAAACTGATTTGGCTAGGTCAACTGATGTACCAACGTGCAAACCACAAAGCAAACAAGGGCAGCCCACAGCCCAGGCCTGAATATTTATCTTCGGTAAAGAGCAAAACATTACTACAATGCAGACTATACCACATAACATATGCAAAAGGACTAAAACTGCACACTACAGCAAGAAAAATCCCAATCTATTTTTTGGCTATTTATTTTACTAGTACAACTTGCAAATTTTCATCAAAGACCTTAGAAGACCTGTCCATGAATGGTGGATTGTTAAAAATAAATATATTTGATAATACTATTGATGATAACCATATGAAGGTGTAAATGGGCGTGGTCTGGTCGAAGTCCATGCTGAGGTTGCCACTCTACTCATATCTGTAGGACACCATGGATGTGCGGCATTCAGGGATCATCCTTCTTTCCTCGAGCTACTGTAATCACAGTCCTAGACTGTGTATATCTTGAAACTATCACAGGAAGAAAAGTGTTTGCAGTCTGTGGTGATAATAGAGGTGTTACAGCAGCAGATCAAGAGGTGCATGCTGGGCATACAGCATCACCATATCCCGGAAGAGATTGCTAGTGGGCTTCACATGTTCCCACAGTAGAGATGGAAGCGCTCTGCTGAGCAAAAATAAACAGTAATGCCGCGTACACACGATCGGAAATTTCCGATCGTGTGTGGGCCCCATCAGACTTTTTTACGTCAGTGTTTAGAAATAAAACATGTTTTATTTTTTTTACGATGGAAAAAAACAATAGTGAATTCCTCTCGTCTGTGTGCAACTCTGACTGAGAAAAAACCCACGCATGCTCAGAATCAAGACGACGCATGCTCGGAAGCATTGAACTTAATTTTTCTCAGCTCGTTGTAGTGTTTTACGTCACCGCGTTTTGGACGGTCGGAATTTGGTCTGACAGTGTGTATGCAAGACAGCTTGAACGGAATTCCGACAAAAAATTCCATAGTTTTTTAGGCCATCAGAAATTCCGTGTGTACGGGGCATAAGTCATTTAAAAAACATGAATTGAGCGGTGATATGTTAAATTATATGGATTAAATGTTTTAATATAGTGTAAAAGAACAGATTACATAAAAAATTTAAAATAAATAAAATTCTGGGTGGAACTGCACTTTAACAAGATCCTTCACTGAAAACTCCAGAACTCGATATTTGGAAGAGTGTCTATATAAATGTAACACTATATTGTATTTTGTAAGTTTAGCAGCTAAACGCACACACATGAAACTGGTTAAAGCACTTGAATTTGTGTTTAGCCAGTCTTGTGATCTTGGTACCCCTAACATAAAGCACAACCATGTCCTGAATGTCTCTGCAAATCTCTGGTCTGTGTCAGCTCATCCTTGTACCTATCGCTTCTGTCACCATGCTTTGTAAAAGTAACAGAGCAATTATTACACTGCTTCCGCTGCCATTCTAAGTCCTTCTGTGCAGGGGATTACAGGAGTCTGGTATCATGACAGAGTTAGCTATTATATTATGGCAGAAAAGGACCAAGTATTCAAGTCTGCCACATTATTGTTTTTTGTTTTTGTTTTTTTAGGGGTTTTTTCTTTTTTTTTTTTTTTTTACGTTATTGTCTATGTGCTTTGCAATGTTGGTCCAGGGTGATTCCATCTCTTTTTTTTTCCAGAATAGTCTTTTTTTGAGAGTAAATAACAATACAATAGGATATACAGTACGCACAGTAAGTAGGTGATACAACAAAGTGAAGTTTGCAAAGAATATTGTAGATACATTACATGTATACGAAAATCATATGAAAACAATTCATCTTATCCTCCCCTTAATGTGTGTCCTCTAAATTGCAGGTACTAGTGAATATAGGGGAGGTGTACCCTCAAGGGTCCACTATAAACCTTACCCGTCCTTTAAAGTAGACTGGAGAGTGTAATTTTTGAGGAAAGGATAACCCCAATCATGCTGTTCCAATGTAGTAAAACCTAGGAGCAGGGGTGTGAAATATCAAAAAGAGACCAGAAGGAGCGAATCCCAACCCCGGTCACCCCTAACGGGATCTCGGCTGTGGCTCGGGGAGGGGGAGTAAAGAATAAGTAAGGAACATATAACAAGAAAAAAAAAAGATGAGCATCTGGTCAACAATCACGTTGAGTATCACCCCCCGTTTCCAGAACCATGAGCGATAGGGGCCCTGTACACGCCTTACAATCAAAAGTAACCTTCCCAGGGATCCCATATCCCTCTCAATGAATTTGTAAATTTAACACACATTTCGCAAGTTTATATAGTCAGTCGTGGCAGAGAGGGACAATAAAAGATGGGGATAGATGAGAGAGAGAATAGGGAAAGATATAGAGTGTAATGAAGACACGTTTACCTAAAAGGTTACATTCATAAGGGAAGTTTTAGAGGATATGGTAGTCAAGTCAGTGAGTGGGAGTCGACTCCGTGTTGGGTGCAATAGAGTTCTTATAGTGAGTCCAGCATCCCCAAATGAGTCTGAATTTTCCAGTATTGTCTCTAGCCTGGTGAACCAGTTTTTCCATCAACTCGATTTTGTTCACCCTATCCTGCCACTCTATCAGTGTAGGCGGAAGGGGGTCTTTCCACCTTATTGGGATACATTGAGTAGCAGCATTAATCAAGTGTATTAAGAGTGATTTACGATACATCGATTGGGGCAGAGAAGTGTGATGGAGAAGATACTGTCCTGGGGTAAAGTCTGGCGTGTAGGAGGTAATTCGAGCAATGTGTGAGTGTATCTCCCTCCAATAGGGCTGTAGTTTCGAGTGCCCTCCTCTCCTCCACACCTCCAACAAGCCGGAGACACCGCTGGGTAAAATTTGTGCAATTTGGTGATTCCATCTCTAACAAAAGAAAATTTGGAAGAAGTCTCTGAGACCTTCATTTCTACTGTGATAATTAAACAGAATGCAGATCTCACAATTTTATTTCATCCATCAACACCTTCAAGGTTACCTTAAATGGGACTCTTCTCCTCATCCATATCATCTGTAGTCATATATGTGCATCAAAACCAGCTGCTGTGATGCACATTTTTTAATTTTGTACCTACATGAAGCATATTGAATGAAGATTTACTTCCTTTTAACTTCTATGTTACAGTCTACCACAACCTTTCGACCAGAAGTATATTTGCTGGCTATGATGCAGAACTTTTCTTTCCCAAGAAGTGCTAAAGAATGTTCGAATGCCTACTTTTTTTCAGAAAAATCTCATGCCTACTTTTTTCTATGCCAATCATAATTTTTTTGATAGAAAATTACATAGAACCCCCAAACATTATATATGTTTTTTTAGCAGAGATCCTAGAAAATACAATGGCGGTCGTTGCAACTTTTTATCTCACACAGTATTTGCCAGCAATTTAGGAAAAATAAAACAGTTTCATGCTTTTAAAAATAAAAACATTAAAGTTAGCCCAATTTTTTTGTATAATGTGAAAGATGATGTTACTTCGAGTAAATAGATGCCTAACATGTCACCCTTCAAAATTGGACACACTCGTGGAATGGCACCAAACTTCATTACTTAAAAATCCTCATGGGCGACGCTTTAACATTTTTTACTGGTTTAATGTTTTCAGTTACAGAGGAGCTCTAGGGCTATAATTATTATTCTCGCTCTAACGTTTGCACGTATGGTCTGAACACCGTTTTCATATGTGGGCTGCTTCTGCGTGTGAGCAAACGGGGACAGGGGCACTTTAAAATATATATATATATATTTTTTTAATTCTACTTTTAACTTTTTATTTTGACACAGTAAAAAAAAATATATATTTGTATCACTTTTATTCCTATTACAAGGAATGTAAACATCCCTTGTAATAGGAATAAGCATGACAGGTCCTCTTCAGTGATATATGGGGGCAATAAGACATCTCATCTCTAGGCTGGGAAGCCTTAAATTGAAATAACAAACAAACCGATCTCAGCTTCCCAGCCGAGGCAGCATCGTTTTTTTTAATGCAGAGGTCGGGCGTGACGTCATAAGATCGTGCCCGGCCTACGAACGATCATAGAGACTCTGGCGACCATCTGGTCTGCCGGAAATCTCTATGGTAGGCATCCGGGCCTGGCGGATCTATTCTCTGACTCACCGATCGCATCGGTGAGTCTGTAAAAGCACCTGAGGGCGGCGGAAGGGGGGACAAGCGGTGGAACAGCCACTATGATTATTTTTATGGTGCACAGAATCGCCGGCTCTAAAAGACGATATCTGAATGATGCCTGTAGCTGCAAGCATCATTCAGATATCCCCGCTCAAAGTCAAGGATGTTCATATACGTACCTTGGGAGGGAAGTGGCTAGGGTGACAACCATAACTCCCTCCAAAGGGAGAGTGGAGGAGTGACATAGCTTCCCAAGGACAGGAAGTGTGTTATTTTCAGGATTTCCAGATAACAAAGGGACCACACCAATGGACTAGTAAGCGTCAATATATTACTTTTATGGTTTTGGCCTTAGATACACTTTGTTCTGTGTCCATCTTTTTTTTAACTGCGTTTTTGTTGTTAACATTCAGGCAAAAATCAGTTTGAATGCTCTTAAACAGCACAGTTAAGCCGTGTACACACGATCGGTTTGTCCGCTGAAAACAGATGGACTGTTTTCATCGAACAAGCCGATCGTGTGTGGGCCCCATCGGTTTTATTTCCATCGGTGTAAAAAAATAGAACATGTTTTAAATTTTTCCTATGAATAAAACACTGATAGGAAATTCCTATCATCTGTGTGGAACTCCAGCGGAGAAAAATCCACGCATGCTCACAATCAAGTCGACACATGCTCGGAGGCATTAAACAATTTTTTTCGGGTCGTGGTAGTGTTGTACGTCACCGCGTTTTGGCACGGTCAGATTTTTGACTGATGGTGTGTAGGCAAGACTGATGAAAGTCAGCTTCATCGGATATCCGACAAAAAAATCCATCGGATTAGATTCCATCAGATATCCGATCGTGTGTACAGGGCTTTATACTTTTAATAAAGTTGTCTTCCTTAGTTGGATAATCCTTTTTTTTTAATCACATCATTTGCTTCACAAAGACATCTGCTGAACTCACAGATACAAAGCACTGGTGAAGCTTGTAGGAGGAGTTTTCATGCTGCACTGAGCTATCCTATGAGGCTGCAGGGCTTCTGACACTCTGTCTGGACATGTCTGGACAGTGCTCATTGGCCCTGTGCTGATCAGCATGGCTCTACAAATCTGTATGTGAAATACAGTCACAAAAATGTAGAAAAGCATGTAAAATGTGAAAAAGCATTTATTTGCCTGTGTGGAAGAGACCTAAACATAAAAAAAGAGAAATAATTAAATCCAGTCTACAAATGACCATAATTCATACAGGGACATGTACCTAACTAGAAGAAGACTTCCTGCCATGTAGAAGACTAAATCTGCAAAAGAGTAAAGTGCCCTGAACTGTTTTTCCAAGTTCCATTTCCCAGTCTAGTTTGTAGATCAGCCTGCTTTCATATATAATAGCCACAACACATCAGCACATTAAAACACAGTTATTGAAGCTATAAAGACACAGATCCCTCCTATCCAACATTTTTGAGGAGTCTCTGGAGTGTATGAAACATCATGCGATGACTAATATGATTTGTAATTCATACTGGACTTAATATTATGTTGGATTCCCTGTTTTCAATTATTGCATTTTGAAGGACTGGATAGTCCCTAGATACAGAATGTCTGACTGAAAGTCTGACATGAACATTCTTCTAGACACAATCGTTCTGCAGGTAACGCACAGAAACAAAGTGACATAATAGTTAAGGTATATAAAAGCCCAAATACTAAAATCTCATTAGGATTTAAATGTTAATGCAATTTCAAAGGTGACATTCATTCACTTTAAATCTACAGCCTTCAATAAAATAATACTTGCCATAAAGGTCCCTGTTCTGTCACTTCTCTTTATTGGATGACAATGCTCTGACCCTGTCTCCCAGCCATATTCCTATGATGTCACTCTGTTATACAGTCTTCTACAAGAGACTACAAGTATCAGTTTTAACACACATTAATCAGGTGTAATACAATGTTGTTTCTATTAGGAAACCAGCCCTGGAAAATGTCATGTCTCCAACTGTATGTAGACAGGACTGACACCACTAGAATCATCAATCCGCTGTGAACAGGACAAAATGCAAGTATGGCAAAATTTCAGTAACAGGGAGAGGGGCTGGAAATTGGAGCCTTCTTACAGAGTGCAGGAGTCAGAAGTATTGTATGTAATGTACAGAGTACAGGGCTCAGTAGTATGTATGTAACACACATGTGCAAAGCTGCAGAGTGCCTGGGTCATGTTTATGTAATGTACAGAGTACAGGGCTCAGTAGTATGTAACACACATGTGCAGAGCTGCAGAGTGCATGGTTCATGTGTATGTAATGTACAGAGTACAGGGGTTTGTAAAGCGAGATATCACCTTCCTTATGTGATTAAACGACTACCATCTGCTGATCAAGAAGGATCTCAGCCCCCTCCGACGGCCAAGTTGTGTTATAGCCACCTTCTATTTACTTTTGCACTGGTACAGCAAGGAATGTTGGGAAACCGAGTACAGGGAGAAAGAGACTCCATTGGCTTGGTTTATTTAGACTACATGACCCAGAGAGCAACTGTACAATCCCAGAATGCTTTGCTTCCCGCACAGCCTGCTGGGGGAGGTGATTTAAGGAAGAGGACGTGTTTGGCGCGCTCCCTCGGGACCGCCTCTTCAATCCAGGAGGACACCTGTGGTCTCAGCTCTAGGCCAGAGCTGAGACCTATCTACGCCCGGGCGGAGCGCCATAGAGAGAGAGAGGAAGAATCTCTGACGGAGCGATCGGACGGTGTCCCAGTACAACGGGGACATGTGTGAGAACCGGAGACTGTCATCCTGAAGGACTGTGATTGGAGTTCGCAGACGGAGTATTTCGGAAGGACAAGGCCTGATCTGGTTGGGTGAAACGGGCATCTGCCCAAGTATACTGACTATATTTCAGGAGGGTGGATTGTTTACATCAACCACTGTGATTTGACTATTCGGGCCTTTTCCGCCAGTTTATTTGTTCCTTTTTTGGATTACAAATTACCCCCTTTGCGAGCCAACGCATGCCAACGCGAAGGTGCACAGACTTTTGGGATAATTTGTACTGAGGTTTGGTCTGATCAATCAAACCACAATAGTGAATTACATTATCTAAAGACTGCCTGTTTAGTTATAGCAACTGCTGATATCTGTTTATCTATTCCTTAACTGGGTAATCGGTTCCATTAGACTGTATAGCATCGTCATTAGAGAGAGAGCTGGGTGAGGCTTGGCAAGGAGGTGCTTCAGTGTGATGTCTTACTGAAGGAACCCCCTGTTCTGGGTGCTTACACAGGTTTGTGTAGTCATTATAATTTAATTTGTACTTATCTGCTATCACTAATTCTGACTCTTGCAGGGCTCTGCAAGACGTCCACTACTGTTTTACCTTTGCTCCTTTTTCTTTTATCTTATCAAGTAAAGAGTTACATTGGTTAAGCTGAATTTGTGTGCAGTCTCTCTGTCATCCTACGGGATCAATACAACTCAAGGTAACCATTTGTTTACATAATTTTCTGTGGTGTGATAAGATATTGTGCTTCCCAACATTATTGGGGTCGCTACATACGGGATTGCGGCACCTGTGTACAGACCTCCTTTACCCTCTGGTCTCTTTCCTTGGCTGTTCCTGCTTTGACAAGATCAGACACTGTCTTACTTACTAACAGAACCAACTACTGTTGGTAGTTGTTGAGGTGGTTACCTCCCCTCCACTGTTTGGCCAATTGGCAATCTGCTATTTGGTGCCCACTCTAGTCCAAGGTCTGCCAGAGGGATCTCAGTCAGGGCCCTTACGCCCATCCATATACACTGTTTACCAACAACTATTTGTGCTATAGTCCTACCTTTTGACTTTTACATACAACGAGTACCTACCACATGCCCAGGAGGCTGGTTAGGTTAAAAGCATTGTACATTCAGGGGTTGGATCGACTCTTTGAGATTCGATTGATCCACTTCTATGATCCTGATGAAGCGTCTTGTACGCGAAACATGTCGAGAGTAAAAACAAGATCTACTATTATGCATATTGGATTCAGCTTCAAACAAGGGGCTGATTTACCAAGCCTTTGCTCCATGACGTATGGAGCAAAGACAGGAGTAACAGCCTTTTTGTCATTTACTTAAGAAATACGCCGGCAGAGCAGTGTATTTCTTTAGTTACTATAATGCCTAGTGCGCCCAGGAGAGGGCGCATGGTGCGCCTCTATAGAGCTGGCGTATGGCATTTAGAAATGTAAATAGAAGGAGTTTGGGCGGGAGTTTATTAGGGGAGGGGTGTGGGTTGATGTGGGGAAGTGTAGTGACATGTGTTTGTTTAAGTTTCCCGGGCCAAATTGAAAGTGAAAGTGCTTTTTCTGAAAACATCGCAACACGCCGCAAGTACGCCTAAATGCTCGGGAGGTTTATTTGCAGTTTCGTCCTCTCACGCACGCCTTCTCACTACGCCGGGAAAATCTTGGTAAATACCAAACGGCGTAGCTGCATTTGCACGGCTTGAGTCGGCGCACGTAAACGGCCGAACTGTTTTCAGCTTGCGCTGACCATGAAGGGGAACTCCGCGCCAAATTTCAAACAAAAAAACGGCGCGGGTTCCCCTGCAGTGGCACATCAGGCCCTTCGGCTTGGTCTGGATCATAAGGGGGAAACCTACGCTGAAAAAAAAACAGCGTGGGGTTCCCCCAAGATCCAGACCAAACCCTTATCCAAGCCCGCAGTCTGGCCGGACAGGAATGGGGGTGGGGACAAGCGAGCGCCCCCCCCCCCTGTGCCGTACCAGACCGCATGCCCTCAACATGGGGGAGTGTGTGCTTTGGGGCAGGGGGGCACTGACCCCCCACCCCAAAGCACTCTTGTCCCCATGTCGATAGGGACAAGGGCCTCTTCCCGACAACCCTTGCCGTTGGTTGTCGGGGTATGCGGGCGGGGGCTTATCGAAATCTGGGAGCCCCCTTCAATAAGGAGGCCCCCAGATGCCGGCCCCCCACCCTATGTGAATGAGTATGGGGTACATCGTACCCCTACCCATTCACCTGGGGGGGAAATGTAAAGTAAAAAAAAAACACCACACAGATTTTTGTAGTAATTTATTAGAAAGCTGAGGGGTCTTCTGCCGCAGTACATCTGCACTGTTTACTGCAACAGCACACCAGAGGCCAAGTTCTGGCATTCAGGCAAACATTTCCCTCATTAACCCCCCAAGAGCAATTAAAATCTTCAATAGCAAAAATGTACCCCTTAAGTATCAGAAAATCTCTCCCCCAAATATCTCTGCCATTAAAAATCCTCTACATCAAGTAAAAATCCCTGTGAAAAGCAACCCGTCTTCCCTTCAGCGTTCCCCCAAAATGTCTCAATACAAAAATACCCTCCTACCAAGCAAAACATCCTTCCACAAGCAAACATTCCCCCTCTTGCTCTTAAGGCGTTTAGAAACCAAGAAAAAGAAAAAGCCCACAAGACAAAGACATAATGTGCTGGCTGTTTTTTAAAAGTCAGCAGCTACATTTATTGTAGCTTTTATGTTTTTAAACCCACAACTGGAACTTCACATTAAAGTATTTTTTTCATTCTCACTAGGGTTTGAGTCTGTGTGCGTTGTGTCAACTGCCATCTCCCTGCTATTTCCCTGTCCAATCAGAAATACTAAACAGCTAAAAAGGGTACTCTCCCTGGACATGGAAATAGAAGTTTTGCAGCAGTGAAATCTGCTAAAGAGGAGGTGCTATCATACCTGGTCAGTGTGATCACCTAAATGAGCCTCCATAGCTGTTCTTCTACTACAGAGTAGTCAGATGCAGCTCCTCACAATTTACTTCTTTACTTTCTTTTTCTTATCAACCATTTTCTCTTTGATAAAATCATCTAGGGACAGTTCTCCTTAACTGCAGAGAATCTCTACAATCTTAGCACTAGGGTTTTTTAATTTAAGAGGATTTTTTGAACTTGAAGGTACACTAGGGTTGCCACCTTTTCTTCAAGCCAAACCCAAAAACGTATGGACCTGGGATGCCTTTGGGTGCCCCCAACGAGAGAAGTAATGTGGTGCAGTGAGTGTGGCTCTTGCTGACATCATCGCCCTGGCCCTCCATGATGCCTAACCTGCCCTCAGACAGCCGTCCACAGCTCCTGGATGGCAATAGATTTGTGTCTGACTATCTTGCTTACTTGGGGAGCCACAGCCCAGTCTGAATAATGTGTCCGGGTTTCAGTCCCCTCGAAACCCAGACACATGATTCAAAACCCAGACTGTCCAGGTGAATTTCCTGGACAGGTGGCAACCCTAAGGTACACCATACCACATGTAACGGAATGGCCCGTAGGACCCAGAGGGTCTTGAAGGGTGTGGGGTACTCCTGTTTCAGCTTCACCAATGACTCTTGTGCCTAGGGTCATCCTATGTCTACTAGGGGCATAGGATGACTGAGAAATTATATCTTGAATTACATGAGATGGGACAGTAATGATAATTCAGAATGTATTGCAGGATATTTTGAAATATTACAGGTGGTTAATTCTGAACCCAACAGGTCAATAGGAGAGTGATTCATTCAATGTTGAACATAGGCTGTAAAGAGAGTAATTAAGTCTGCTACTGTCATGTAAACTAGCCTTAGCCTGGCTTCTAAAAACCTTTTCATTGTGTGGTGCTAATTGACACTGTATTGTGTGAAAGTTCTATTGATGATTAAGTGTGTTGTGAGTTAGAACAAAAGGTCAGATGTCTGACTTATGTTTACTAAAGGAATGTGGATTGTATAGAAGGTGAGAAAAGCTGGAGTCTTGATGTCTGACTTGTCAGCTGTAGTAATTAGCTCATGTTAATTATGTCAGACCTGGAGTCAGAAAGTCTGACTAAAAGATATGTATTAGGCTCATTGTATAATGTTGTGGGTGGAGTTAAGCCATTGTTTCTTGTGGTTCCTAAACTGTATATAAGAAGCCTAAATTTTCCATTAAAAGTCGATTCCGTTTGAACCAGAAACAGAGCTGTGTGTCTCGTTTCTGGGGAATCTGTATGGGCCGTGTTCGTCTGCTGGATTGTGGAGTGTCGATAAGCTGTCTTGGGTTGGTGGAATGGAATATCGTTAACCCCTGACCGTTACACCACAGTTATCTGAAAAAGACTTTGGCCATGCATTTTACCTATACCTGGTGCAAATGGTGTCTGTTATTAGGTAAATATAAATGCGTGAATGAAACAACCAGACTTTCACATGGCAGTAAACCATGGGAAAATGTACCATTAACAATCAAAAGTCAGCAACTAAAAAATTGGCTTAGAACATGGCAGATGACTTTCGCTTCCTGACCTTATTCTAAAGAGAAATCAGGACTGTAAGGATGTTGCAAGAGTGCGTCATGGATGGTGTAGAAAGGTGAAATGTGTCCAACACATTGCAGAATAATTCCTTCCAGACATTTATAATGCAAGGGAAACAGGTGCAAACAATTGAGCCATCTGTCAGTAAGCTGCACTGATCGCCTCTGATATTTTAATCATCCACTGATCCATGTGCAACATTGACAACATCTCTGTCATAGCTAACTGCTGCAAGCACATCTGCAGCTCTGAGTTCTGATCTGTCCATCTCAAGCATTATTAAACCCCACATTTTTTTTTTTTTTTTTTTTTTTTTTTTTTTTTTTTTTTCCACTTCAGACTCCACCTCATAGAGTGTGCATTATATGCTCATGTTCTGCGCACCTGCCCATTGCATCTCTATGTTGGTTTTGCATCATGAGTGTCGCTTCTTCTTGTGTGAAAATTTTTTTTATTTTCTTCGTATATTTTTTTTTTTTTTTTTTTTTTTTTTTTTTTTTTTTTTTTAATATATATATATATATATATATATTATTGTTATTTATTAAATGTCACTCCTCCTATTTCAGAGGCACATAAGGATTACATTTTTATTTTATCCCCCCCTTCTCCTGTCCCCCCCATCCCCCCTATCTCACCTTCAACAATCTCCTATATCTCTAGTTCTTTCAAATTTTTCTTCTAGTGTATCTTTTAAGCATCTACCCTTAATTTTTCTGCATAACTCCACGATTTCTTGAAGGTCCTCCATTTATCCCATTTCGTGATTTGTAAGATGTTATTGCCCTCCATGCCCTCTTTTATTTCTTCCATTCTGTACGTTTCTTCGACCGCATCTATCCACTCCCAAATTGAGGGGCACTCCACTTCTTGCCACCTCCTTGGAATAAGTCTCTTAGCGGCATTGAGTAGATGCGGTACAAGCGTTTTCCTATAACTTTTTATACCTTCCTCCCCCCCATGGAATAGGATGACCCATGGGTCCATCTTGATCTTTTTCCCCGTGATCTCTTCCACACAGGTCAAGATTTTTTCCCAATACCTCTTAATCTTGGTACATCCCCACCAAAGGTGTGCCATATTTCCTGGTGATCCACATTCCCTCCAACACTCTCCTGTCTGATCTTCTTTAAATTTTTTTAGCTTATCCGGGGTCATGTACCATCCGGATATGCATTTAAAACACATCTCCGCCGTTCGACTATCTACCGCAGAGGAGTGTGTCAAAGCCAACATTTTATCTATTGTGCCCTTATCCCGTTGTGTTCCCAATTCCCTTTCCCATTTTTTAATGAATGGAGGTATTTTCTGCTCATCCATCTTCAATAGGATTCTATATAGCTTTGAAGTAGTTCCTTTTGCTTTTCCCATGAAGCATATTTTTTCTAGATCTGTTAACTGATCTCCCGCTCTCAGTGGGCCTGGTAGATCCTGGATAAAATGTTTAAGCTGCTGGTACCTCCATTCATTAATTTCCATTAAATTCTTTTTAGCTTTTAGCTCGGGTAGTGTTATTATGTGGCCCTCTCTTATTATGTCCCTTAGTTGTGCCGTGTCCTGTTTGATCCAATTCCCCCCAACTTGTATTTTACCTGGTGCGAAATAATCATTATTTTTCAGTGCTATAAAAGGTGAATTATATTCCTTCTCAATTTTTTTGTAAACATTATCCCATATTTTAAGTGCATTTTTTGTTATTTCATGTGCGTTTTTATCTAGTGTTCTAAATTGAGGAGGATTCCATATTATCTTGTCCAACCTCGTCTGTGCTAACTCATTTTCTAAACTAACCCACCTTTTTTCTTTGTTGGCTCTGGCCCACTCCACCACCCTTGTCATTACCACTGCGTCATAATATCCTTTGACGTCCGGTACCGCTAAGCCCCCCTTTTTTTTTGGTTGTTTTAGGGTCTGGAGTGATATCCTATGTTTCTTATTTCTCCATATGTAATTCATAATTATTTTTTTTAGAGCAGAGAATAGTGTTCTCGGGAGGGCTATGGGGATCATCTGAAATTTATATAATATTTTAGGTAAGATAACCATTTTGCAATAATTTATTCGTCCTATCCATGATATTGCTCTATTTTCCACTCTTTTTGTTTCTGTCTTAATTTCATTTAATAGGGGAATGAAATTTATCTTATACATTTTTTTTAAAGATTTTGCTAACAATATCCCTAGATATTTGAGTTCTTTAACCCAGGCGAACTGGTACTTCACTTTCAAGAATTGCTCTTCCGATTTACTTATATTTATACTCATAATCTCCGTTTTAGTGAGATTTATTTTGAAGTTCGAGATTTCCCCATAGTCTCTACATAGATTTAATAAATTTGAGATTGATGTTTTGGGTTTGTCCAAATAGAAGAGGATGTCGTCCGCAAAGGCAGAAAGTTTGTATTCCTCCTCTCCCATTTTAACCCCTTTTATTTCTTTGCAGTTGCGTATCCTGGCCAGCAGCGGCTCTAAAGAGAGCACAAACAGGAGTGGTGACAAAGGGCATCCCTGCCTTGTACCATTTTTCATTGAGAAAGTTTGAGATAGATTGCCATTTATCTTTATTTTGGCAGTGGGAGACAGATAAAGTGCTGCAATCCAGTCTATCATTCTCTGTCCAAACCCCATGCCTCTCAGAGTCAGCAGCATAAGTCCCCAGTCTACTCTGTCAAACGCTTTTTCTGCGTCAATTGACAGCAATACACCTGGGGACCCTACTGCCTTCATTCTCTGGAGCAACAAGAGTGTTTTTACTCCATTGTCTCTACCCTCTCTACCCTGGACAAAGCCCGTTTGGTCCGGGTGTACCAGTTTTGTCATTTCCTGTCTAATTCTTCCGGCCAATACCTTTGCGTACAATTTTATATCGGTGTTCAGCAGAGATATCGGCCGGTACCCTGAACAGCTTCCTGTGTCTTTACCTTCCTTTGGAATAACGGTGATGGTTGCCTCTGATGCTTCTTTACTTAATTTATACTCTCTTCCCAGGCCATTAAAATACTGGCATAGTTTTGGGAGAAGGATCTCCTTGTATTTTTTATAGTACATCACTGTGAAGCCGTCCGGGCCCGGGCTTTTTCCATTTTCTGAACTTGTTAATGCTAGTTTAATTTCATTTTCTGTGATAGGCCTATCCATCCCTTCTGCCTCCGTTTGATCTATTTTTGATATTCCTGCTTCTTCTAAAAATGTTGTAATCTTGTTTTCTTTCTCCCCTTTTTGCCAGATCTTTTGTTCTACTGAATATAGTTTTTCATAGTATAATCTGAATGTTTCTGCAATATCTTTTGTTGT
Organism: Rana temporaria; assembly: GCF_905171775.1. NCBI lineage: Eukaryota > Metazoa > Chordata > Amphibia > Anura > Ranidae > Rana > Rana temporaria. The sequence continues at coordinate 337,144,133 of NC_053493.1, read as the reverse complement.
ATGTAAGACCTTACCTTTTTCGTTTTTAATTTTGTCTATGTAATTCTTAGATTTCTTTTTTTGTACCATCCGGGCAAGGTGTTTGCTTGTTTTATTTCCCCACCTGTATCTTTCCCTTGCTATTGAGTTAAATTCCCTTTTTGTATCCTGATCTAAGAGTTCTTTAAGCTCATTTCGCTTTTTTACTAAATTTAAATATAAGTCTTGTTGCTTTCCCATTTTCTTATGTTTTTGTTCAAGGTTAAAGATTTCCCCTATAAGTTTTTCCCTTACACTACTCTCCTCTTTCTTCTTCCTTGCTCCTTCGGAGATCAGGACCCCTCTTATCACCGCCTTATGGGCGTCCCATAGTGTTGCTTTAGAGATTCCATCTATCTCATTTGTTTTAAAGTACTCTTCCAATTCTTTTTTAACCCTCAGAAAACTTTTCTCTTTGATTATTAGCTCCTCATTAAGTCTCCAATTTTGGTAGGGCTTTTGATTCCCTGAGATATTTATGGATATGCTAATGGGGGCATGGTCCGAAATCGTAATGGTTTCTATTTTTGTCTCGACCACCATTTCCAGCATTCTATGGTCCACCAGTATGTGGTCGATCCGAGAATAACTACCGTGGACCGGGGAAAAAAAAGTGTAATCTCGTTGACCTGGGTTAAAGATCCTCCATGTATCCACTAATTGATTTCTATACAAACTTTCCTTAACCTTTTTTAATAGTATGTCTTGGGTATCTGATGTCTGGTGGGTTTTATCTACTCTCGGGTCCATGCAAAAGTTTAAGTCACCTCCCAGTAATAACTTTCCCCTCCTAAAATCTTTTAATTTCCCTAATATTCCCAACAGGTATTTCATCGGGGAGGTATTCGGCGCATATATATTTACCAGAGTGTATTCCTCCTCCTCCAGTTTTCCCCTTAAAAAGAGGAATCTCCCTTCCGGGTCTGTCATTCTATCTGTTAGATCGAACCGTGTCCCCTTCGCTATTCCAATTGCTATCCCTCTAGCTCTTTTTGAGATGGTGTCTCCATAGTACCATCTGGGAAAGTCAGGGGAGTATATCTTTATGTTTGACCCCAATGTAAGGTGGGTTTCTTGTAAGAAGGCAATGTCTGTCCTATACCTTTTCAACTCCTTTAGTATCTTATGTCTCTTAATAGGACTATTAAGGCCTTTGACGTTATAGGACAAACATTTAATCACTGGCATCCTTGTTTTCCTTTCTTTGACTTATGCTCTCTTCTGATTGTTTTGGTGAGATAGGGTTTCTTCCCTCCCTCAGTCCCATCCCTCCCCTCCCTCCCGGCCCCCCCCCTCCTCCCTCCCTCCCTCCGTCCCTCCCATCCCCTCCCCCTCCAACTCATCCCTCCCTCCTTCCCGTCTCCTCCCCCCTCCCTCCCTCCCCCCCCTGTTTGGCCTATTAAAGGCCTCTGGACCATCTTCTATGCCCTGGTCCAGGTCACTCTGGGTGGGGGTCTGAGATTGCCTCCCCCCCCTCCCGGTTTTCCAGCCGGAAAGTGGTGGGGGGCGGGGACACAGCCCAAGGTCAACGGAAGGCCCGAGGCAGGGATACAAAAGTGCAAGTGAAGTAATGGCAAGAAAGTGGGCACATAGAGTAAAAAAAAAAAGAAAAAAAAGAACGAAGAAAAGGGGCAGCTAGGGAGAACAAGGTAGAGTGGACAGGGCGGGAGTTTCCCCCCCCCCCCCTCTTCCTCTCGTCTCCGCCCCCCCCTTATCCCCAACCTGGTAGGTCAGGAACTTGGATATCTAATTTTCTGCAAAATTCCCCTAGGTCCTCGGGAAATCTTAGTGTCGCAGTTCTCCCTTCCTTTGTTCCAATTAGGCATGAAGGGAACCCCCAGTTATATTTAATGTTCAAGTCTATCATCTGCTTTAAAAGCGGTTTTAACAACCATCTCCTTGCCAGGGTTTCTGGGGCCACATCCGCGAATATCTGCAGCTCCGTCCCTTCAAACACTATCGGGGGTTGTCCCCTCAGTTTCTTCCAAATTGCTTCTTTATCTTCATAAAATCTGAACCTTATTATGACATCTCTTGTTCGCTCAGATGTCGCTCTTTTCGGGTTTCCCACTCGATGGACCCTTTCGATTCCAATTGGGTTGTCTATTGTTCTTTCCAGTATTGGATTGAATATCTTCTGTGCTATTGGCCTGAGGTCCTCGTCCCTCTTTTCTGGTATGAATCTTATCCTTAAGTTTTGTCTCCGACTTCTATTTTCCTGATCCTCCAATTTGTAAAGAATATGCCTCTGTTGTATTTGAATCCGATCCATCTGGGCTTTTAGTGCGTTTGATTCCTGTTCCTGTTTCTCTATTTGTTCTTCTGCTGTTTCGATTCTAGAGAGCATGTGGACAAAATCTGTCCGTAGATTCTGTATTTCTCCTTTTATCACGTTTTCCAGCCTTAGCAACATCTCTGCCATTTCTCCCTTTGAGGGGGACTGAGTGTCTGCGCTTCGTTCATCTATCCTGCTGCTTTCCAATCCGCTTCCTGTAGGCCCCTCCTCTCTTGATTCTATAGACGTTTCTCTGGAGTTATCACTCTGGGGTTTCTTATTTTCAGCTTTTTTGACTTTGTTCGCTTGTTGTTGCTTTGTTACCCCCTGGGCCTCGGGGACTCGCGGACTTTCCCCTCTTGTCACGAATGGTTTTATTGAGCTTGTTGCTGTTGTATTGCTTGGAGTAATTGGGGGTCCCCCCCTTGTTGATCTACTCGTCATTCTGCTCATCTTAGTCTCCTTCCTTCTAATTCTCTTCCCCAGCTTGGATTCCTATTCCAACGGGTTAATAAAGAATCCAATGTCAGGTACGCGGCCCAGTATAACCGGGTCTTATCCCCCTTCAAATTTGAATTTTCTTTGGTTTTCTTTCTCATTCACTCCCCCTGAGAAAAGATTGCTTAGTATATCTTAATCTCTGCTCAGAGGGTTTATTTGACCAATATCTGAGGTCCCCAGCACAAAATAAACTAAACCCCAAAGAAAGAGGGAAAAGGGAGAGATAACCTACAGGAATGGACATAAAAGGAGAGGAAGGGAAAAAAAAGTTGAAAAGAGAAAATAAGGGCCAAAGTAAAAATGTTCGTTTAACCCAATCAGCATTCACGGTTCTCAGTAAGCTTATGAGTAAACTGTATTAGTGATCTTATACCAGGGGATGAGTTTTATATTTAATAGTTTAATAGTTTGATTCTAGAAAGTCATTTCCCTTTCGCACCTTTTACTGCAGTGCAAATTTTGCCCTTTAGGTCTTCTCACCGTGTGATTCAAATGTTATCCCTTGAGCTTATGCAGTCTTGATGGTATATTGTATATATGCACACACATGTCAGTGGATATTTAAGACCTTTGTCCTTTAGGTCTTCTCACCGTGTGATTCAAATGTTATCCCTTGAGCTTATGCAGTCTTGATGGTATATTGTATATATGCACACACATGTCAGTGGATATTTAAGACCAAATTTTCACCCTGCTTTTAGTGCCTTTGTTTCATACTTATTTCAGTTTTCACTTTTCTGTTGATTTCCCATACTGAGATAGTTGGTAACTGTTAAATATATTACTTTTTTCCTTTTTTTTTTTTTTTCACGTTCTCAGTCTTCCTTAGCCTCTCACTCAATGTCTTCCCCTCTCCACACCTCCAGCGATTCCCATACGCTTGCAGTTCTAGTAGTGCATTTCTCTGGGCTAGCTTTCCTGCTCGCTGTTTACCTTTGCAATTTATACATGCGGGGGGTGGCTATGCATGTCTAGGCTCCTTGCTCCATCCGCCCGCTGTATAGCCCATCTCCTACCTTACTCCGTCCGTCTCCGCTCACCGACAGATCTCTCATGTCCTCCGGTGCAGGTGCGGGGGGGCCGACGGAGCTTGACAGTCGCTCCAGCCCCGATGGTGTCGGCTCAGATCTCCTAGTATGCGGCGGTAAGCCGCGCGCTTGTCAGCATGTAAGGGAGGGCGGTCCGTCTCCCGGCAATCCCATCGTTCTCCTCTCCCCCCACCTACGAGCGTGCTACGTTCTCACATGCACATGCACGCCATCGCGTGTAAACCCCACATTTAAACAAAGCATGATTGCTACAATTTCTGACAAACCACCGGATGAAGCTAAAATGTCAATACATGCTAATATTCTGCTACTGTGTGCTCATCCACTGAGCGCCTATTATCCTGTTAACTTGCTTGAAATGAAGCAGATGCATCCAGTGTCTGTGCTCATGGTTTTCATTTTCTTCCTAATACTGTGAACAGGCAATGTATATAGGGATACCCAAAGCAAACAAGCAGGACTGGCACTTGAAAGGAGCTTCATGGTTTTGATAATAATGCAGACATAACATTTAAAAAGAGTCTTTCAGTTTTGAAAATTCCTATTCATCAATAGTTTATATGATCTGTGAAAATTACTAACATAATGTATGTGCCAAGAGTGTGTTTTTCTAGAGCTACCTATTTTTAAAGAAAAAAATGGTCTGACTTTCAACTGAAGCTCTCTCTTATGGCAGTCATTCATTTATACATACATCTGTCATTCTAGACGCTAGTAAAGTAAATATAGACTATATTTAAACAAAAAATATCTGAAATTACTTAACTTGTGTCCATAATGACTTAAAGCGGAGTTCCACCCAAAAGTGGAACTTCCGCTTAATCCACTCCTCACCCCCTTACATGCCACATTTGGCATGTCATTTTTTTTGGGGGGGGGGGGTGGGGGCTTCAGGAGGAGTGGGACTTCCTGTTCCACTTCCTCCTTCCGCCCAGGGACATCTAAGGTGATATGTCACATCGCCTTTTGGTGGTCCCTCCCTGTAGGCGATCGCCTGGGACACGTGACAGGTCCCAGGCGATCGCCTGCCCAATCAGGTAGCACATCGCCGCTCGTGCATGCGCAGCGAGTACCTGGCCGTGAAGCCGAAAGCTGGGTGCCCACAGTTGGGATGGAGGCGCCAGCGGAGAGGGGGGGAGAGGAGAGGAGCTCCGTGCGGCGCAGACAGTGGAGCATGTAAGTGTATGTTTATTAAAAGCTAGCAGCTATGCTTTTTGTAGCTGCTGACTTTTAATAAACATCAAAAAAGGATGGAACTCTGCTTTAATGTAAGATGCACCGCAATATGTGGGCATATTGCAGGACCGGCGTTGCATCCAACATTTTTTCCATAAAGGAACTAGTGTATCTACTGTATGTACCCCCACTCTCCCTTCCTTTACCTTGGGGAAGTCAGTTGGACAGAGTGTGACAGGCCACTTCATATGCTGGTCTATGGGTTCAGCAATGTTGTCTGATCATTGACAACAATTGTCCACTGGTGATATATACTCTATATATAGGTTTCATAAGCTGCCACACATCCGATTTAAGGCTCCTCAATATTTGGCTGTCTGTACAACATTTGCTCCATCTATTATCATTTATTTGTCTGCATTCCCTTTCACCCTTTTTTTCTTGTGTTCTGTGATGGCGCATTGCTTCATGGACTGTGTGCTGTTTTTGGATGCTCCTATTTTTTCTTGCTATGTACCAATAGGTTCTCCTGAAGAAGCTATCAACGAAATACGTATCGATCCATTGGCGCTGATCTTGTATATGTGGCCTTCAGCCAGAAGGGACCTTCTAGGACACAAATCACAAACACAAGGCCCGCGGGCCGAATCCGTCCCTCCAGGGCATTTCATGTGGCTCTCGCACCTTTCTTGCAGCTGCAAAAGAGCTCTAGCCCTCCTCTGGTTCTCCTCCAGACCCTTACTTTCTGCTTTCAAGCAATGCATACAGCTTCTTCCCAGCAGCAGCATAAGGAAAGGGGGTGCACTGTGATGTAATGGAGAGTGGGGGACTCAACTTCTGATTGTGGGGTGGCTCTTGACATCTAATATAAGGGGAGGGGATGCGCTGGACATCTAATCTTACAGATACAACCAGCCCTTTTGAGAACAATCATAATGCTGATGCGGCCCAAGATAAAACTGAGTTTGACACCCCTGTTCTAGGACAACTCTTTAATCCATTTCTAGGCCATCCATGCAATTTCCATATATCAGCATCTCATCTGTTCCGATACACGGGACAGTGTGTTTTTCAGACATGTTCATGTTTTTTCAAATATCATGTGTTTTTAATGTGATTATAATATAATTAAGTATTTTTATCATTTGCGACCATTATTCTTTCCTATTTCGGGACTCTAGTGGCAACCTTTAAAGTCCTTTTTTTCTTTTTTTCTGTCTTTGCTCAAACTTCTAGAAGAAGCCCTACTCAAAGTGTAGTGTAGCACTATTAGTGTAACAGCAGAGCTTTTAGATGATTGCAAGATTCGTCAATTACTGATCCCCTTTTCTTCTACCAGAACATATCCAAAAAGATAATTATAAATTGTCTGACATTAGTTTTAATTGGCCACTGCAACCATTTTATTAAAACACGCAAAAACAAACCGGAATATAATAACAAAATATAATTGTAATATTGAAGTAACTAGGAAAGGGAGTCTTTGTTCCCAATATGTTTTTAAAGTACAAGGAACTATATTGTATGACCCATGACTCAAACGCAAACATCAAAAATGGAGGAGACTGGTGTCTTATAAGGAATACCTAAAAAAGAATGTACACATAAAAGGCTTCTCAGTTACCAAAAATGTAAATACATCAAATAATACATTTTAAGCTATCAGTTAAAATAATCAAGAAAACATATATATAAAGTATACCAAACTCTAAACACGGCCAATTCAGTTAGTATATTGAAATATAAGTTAGATGTATTGAGGAAAAAAGAAAGGATATGTAAAAAAGAAGTTCACATGCACCCATCCACAATCCAAGGAACTCTATTTGAACTGTGATATGATCTCCAATAAAATGTGTTTAATATATCAATTGACCAGCAGGTTGCTGCAACAGCACCCTTCAGCATTAGGCTTTTCCCAGGAAGAAATGCAATGGTAATATTGGAGTAGATTAGTGGCAAAGATAACAATAAAGACTGGGCAAGTCCTGGTGAGGTTTACTAAATAAGTTGGCAAAAAAGCAAGTCTCCCTATTCATCCCTTTCCAGCTTTGGCGTTTGGTTTCCTTGAAAATGGGGAGGCAGCATAGAGGCACGCTAAGTAGGAACCACTCATTCCATAACATAATGCCTTATTTGTGTTGCTGTACAAAGACATTGCTGTGAACAATCACCCAATATGAGTAATTCGATAATGTTGGACTCCTCTACCTGCTTCCACCATAACGTTTGTTTGTACCTTCAAAAATATCTGCATTGTGTAGCTGAGGTGAAGACAAATGCAAGAAAATGTGGCTTGGGAAGGTCACGGATACAAAAAAAGTCAAGCTTTCTACAAAAAAGATTATAATTGCCTTTAATAAATCACTCTCGAATTGTCACTTCCAGTTCCTGTGACATGGTTTGTAGGAGGAAAGAGGTATATTTACTAGGAGAGATGAGTGGTTAGAGATAAACTAGAAGAAACAAGTGTTTCAAATACACCTTAATACACCTTAATAGTGTTGGAGATACAACTTTTAGCTTAGCCTATTGACTGCAGTTCACAAACAGGACACTAGATGTCGCTAATGCTCAGTGATATGTTATGCATTTTCTCTGGTGTGTTGTATTTCCTGTACATTGTGCTGTACTTGTTGGTTTCTTTTTCCTGTCTGTTTCTTACCATGTGTGGTGACATCTTTGCTATTGTGTTGTGGTTATGTTCCAATAAAGAAGCCAGTTCCTGTTACTCCACAACGTCTGATCTGAATCGACTCCGCTGCACCCAGCAATCGTACTCTGTAACAAATAGTGGAGTGTTACGGTCTTGCCAGAACTTTCTACTCCAGAATCTCTGCCAAGTTTACTTGAAAAATCAGACAGAACCTACAATAATACACACAGAATCCCTGCTAGGACTTTCAGAGTTCCTAGTAACGACACTGAGTGTGTTCTCTGACCAGAACGGCATTGTTTAACACCATCATCTGAAGCGGCTAGTGCTGTGTTTTACCACCAGCTACCTTAGTGCTGAAGGAACTTACACATTACATGTTCCAGGAAGTTCATCCCCAGTGTCCATGTGAGGTGCTTTCTAGATTATGATGTAGTAAATTACAGAGAACTCAGATAAAAAAAGAGTGAACTTTTGTGCAAGTCGTATGCCCCGTACACACGATCCTAATTTCTGATGGCCTAAAATCCGATGGAATTTTTTGTCGGAATTCCGTTCAAGCTGTCTTGCATACACACTGTCAGACCAAACTCAGACCGTCCAAAACGCGGTGACGTAAAACACTACGACGACAAGTTGAGAAAAATTAAGTTCAATGCTTCCGAGCATTTCAATATACTAACTGGATTGGACGCGGTGACGTAAAACACTACGACGAGCCGAGAAAAATTAAGTTCAATGCTTCCGAGCATGCGTCGACTTGATTCTGAGCATGCGTGGGTTTTTTCTCCCTCGGAGTTGCACACAGACGATAGGAAATTTCTATCAGTTTTTTCCATCAGAAAAAAATAAAACATGTTCTATTTCTAAACACAGAAGTAAAAAAGTCTGATGGGTTTCATCGGAAATTCTGATCGTGTGTACGTGTCATTATACATACTCCATGCTCTTACTGCTGCAGCTTTGTGGCTCCCAGAGAGCCACATAAAGGGGATCCGACAGGATTGTGGACAGATTTACCATTAAACCACAGCACATTCTGAAACATATGGCACCATTTACTGAAAATTTGAGGTCTTACTAGTAACCAAAACGTTATATATATCATCCATTGGCTGATTGTAGATATACATCCCAATACATCAATGAACACTTTGCATATCATCACTCTAATGGTCACCCCAGTATTCACCCTATGCCCAGCTTGCTAGCTCTCTATGACTGTTTATGTCTTTATTTGTTGAACAGCTCTAAATTAAAGAAAACCTACATAGCCTGACCCATGCAGGATATACCCCTTTTAAAGCAGCCAGTCTTCAGTTTAGATTTGATTATGATGAGGAAATTATGCACCACTATGTTTGGGGTGAATTGCAGAAATGTTAAAAATTGTCATTGGTTCCCATAATTCTCTCAGTTTTTCAAAAAGGAAGACAGGACAATAAACCCGTCATTTCTCCATTATATTTCTTCTCATGCAGCTTTTGCTGGCTGGATTTAATATTTGGAGTTTGTAAAAGATTATTATTAGAAGAAATTTAAAACCCTTTCTTTTATGTAAGCTTTTCTTTTGCAGAATCATCTGTTGAGTTGCTAGAGTGAAACCAATTGATCACAAAAGACCTCATTTTCTCTTTTGTTCAAGATAATTTCCTTGTTTTCTTCAAAAGACAAATGGGAATTAAAACACAAATGTGCAAAAACTTGTCCATCGTAGACAGAGTGTTCTGCCAATCGAATGGTCTAGTCTACATTGCCTTATACTGTGCTCACAGTGGAGCAGAACAGTGAGTTGTCTTATTCCAGACAAATGGATAAATAAATAGTCTTATTTCTCAAGTGCCTTGCATTTATACTACATACTAAATGAAACAACACGTGTCTGTAATAGATTTACCACAGAAATGTCACATTTCTCTTTAAAGCATCTATTATAGAAGAACTACTTCAAAAAAACTTTAATCTGGAAGAAATTGCTAGTAAATGCTACTAGCTACTATCCGGTAGGGGTATTAGAGATGGGGATGCTGGGCAATTGCACCAGGGCTCAAAATACCAAAGAGACAGGGTACCCTCTGGGAACATTTGGTCTAGGGGAAATTACAAGGGTAGATATAGATTTCTGCAAAAAAGGGAGAAAGGCTGGTGCTATGGAAGTCAGCTGTTTTATTATTGCAGGTCAACAATAGTCAAAAAATCCAACGCGTTCTGACCATCAGGCCTTAATCCTGGCTCTATGGAGATAGATTTCTGTAGGCGAAATAAAGTGTACTATAGCTTGGTGGACATGGAGAGAGGTGGGTGTTTCAAAGGCCAAGTTCACAACATCATTTGAGCGTATTGGTGCACTACAGTGACATTATTTTTGAAAGGCACTCCAACGCACATAGACAACCCACATGTGTTGCCAACAAAGGGTCAGCTGCAGTTTTGGCCATGCATGTTAATATGCATGCGTTAACACAGCAGACAAGTCTGACTAAAGAAACATGGGGCAAGATTCACAGAAGAGATACGACGGCGTATCTCCTGATATGCCGTCGTATCTCTGTAATCCGCCAGTCCTAACTATGCGGCTGATTCATAGAATCAGTTACGCATAGATAGCCCTAAGATCTGACAGGTGTAATTGACTTACACCGTCGGATCTTAGGATGCAATTCTAGGCCGGCCGCTAGGTGGCGATTCCATTGCGGTCGGCGTAGAATATGCAAATGACTAGTTACGGCGATCCACGAAGATCCGCGCGTTCGTCGCAATCTCGTACGTCGTCACTCGTCGGTTTTTCCCATCGCAAAGTTACACCTGCTTTAACATGGCTTATCTTTAGAACAGCCATGTTAAAGTATGGCCGTCGTTCCCGCGTCAAATTAAAAATTTTTTTTTTTTGCGTAAGACGTCTGGGAATACGAAACGCCGTAGCGCACGTCGCAGTTCAACAAAAACATCGGGGCGCCGTAATTTCGCGCAAAGCACATCGGGAAATTTTAACACGGAGCATGCGCAGAACGTTTGCGCGGGAACGCGCCTAATTTAAATGGTGCCCGCCCCATTTGAATTAGGCGGGCTTGCTCCGAGCGGATTTACGTTACACCGCCGCAAGTTTACTGGTAAGAGCTTTGTGAATCAGGCACTTACGCTGTAAACCTGCGGCGGTGTAACGTAAATCAGATACGTTACACCGCGGGGGAGCAACGTAAATGTACCTGAATCTGGCCCATGGTTCATTTTGGCACACCTTTCACCATATTCCAGAATCAGCCTTCTTTGCTGCTCTTGGCATTCTGTCACATGACATCTCAAAACTACAAAGTCAGTGCTGAAAGATTTTCCCCCACACTATGACTACAAATCTAACATGAGGGCAGGTAGCTATTGCTCGCCCTGTGTTACTGACTGCAGGTTACCCTATAATTGATGATTGAATGGTGAATAATCTCTACCTAGGGCCACTAGCCCAACAGAGCATCCCAAGGGGTAAATGCCCCCCTACCCTCAATCCAGTCGTCCCCTGCAAACAGACCTATGGCTGCTGCTTTTCACTTTTTATGTGCTGTTCTTTTAGCTTTGAAATTGCTCCATGTGCATCACATTGATGAGTGATGGCTAAAGTATTTTTCTCTCTTGCAGCAACTACACCATTCTTCTGACATCTGGGTTGTCACTTGTGCAACAAGGTGTTACTGTAATTTTAAGATAACACTAATATTGTGGTACTCTGGAAGCATGACATAGCTGTAGCTCTGATATGATTACATTGGTCTCTGGATTCTGTTATAATGAACTAAGTGACCAACCACAAAGAAACACCAATGTTATCCAACAAGACCAATAATACAGTTGCTATCTGCTCATTGAGTTCAGTGTCCTTTTCAACAGTGCATATACTGTAGATATACATACTGATAATTGCAGAGAGTGAGAACCAATAAGGAGTGGGCATTTCCAAATACAGTATTTACATTTTCAGATGAGTGATTCTCTTGCTAGTGAAACATTGCAAGTAGCATAACTGGTCCACTGTTTACTTCTCCTCAATATTACTAAATAATCACACAGACAATTTTTTATTTTTTTTTCGACTGGGTTAATACTTTTATTACTTAGGTATTGGCCACAGTTTGACAACTGTTAATGAACAATCAAACCAGTAAACATATATAGCCAACACCAGATCCCTTTAGCAGTGCTGAGTGGCGTACCTCAACTTTCCTTACTTATTATGAGCCAATTCAGGCCCCAGCCATCCAGGTTAGGCTCAGGGGCTTACTAAGGGCTTCCTGCTCCCCATTTTACCGACTTCATCAGCCACCTGGCACCTCAGCCCGCAAAAGGGATAACCGCCAGCTGTGACAATAAATTGATTTGCAGCAAACATAAATTACGTAAACCAATAGTACACATTGCAGCCAGGATTTAACTACAACAGCATACAAAATAACACAACAGACACAACACAAAGCCCAAGTAAATTTTTTTTATTGTTGTTATTATTTATTTTATTTATTTTTCTATTTTTTTGTCTTTTTCAAATTATAACAACAAAGTACAGCAGCAAAGTACAGCAACAAAGGGCGGGAGGGATGAAAATTGCACAGACTGAGGGACCAGTAAGTCACGTGACTTGACATGATGCAGAAGTCTCCTCCTTTTAACTTTAATAATTTATATCACCACACCAACCCACCCCTTTGCCATTCCTTAACCCTTTTTGACGCCCGAAGGAACTGTCTCCAGTCATGATGCCTACTGTGTTTATAAGTCACAGAGACAAGGGAACTACTTTTCATAATATCATACCTCGCCCAGTGGACTTGAATGCTGCAAAACTTAATTCGCTAGAGAGGGAGCACAGGAATAAGGCCCTTATGTTGTTCTAATATGCAGTCTACCTCACAGAGATAGGTGTGTGCTGCTATTCACTTGTATTCTCTCTTTGTCAGAGTAGAAATGTCAGCTCTCTGTGGAGCTGTAAAGCCTCTACAGAGGCTAATCTGTCTTCTGCTTGAATCAGTGGCGGCCTGTCCATTAGGGGCACCCTGGTGCCGCCCCGCTTTCCAGCCCCCTGCCCCCTATATGCAGTTAATAGATTCACACATAGCATGAATCTATCCATGGTTGTCGCGGCTGCCCCCTATTCATGTGTCTGACACCTTTCGGGTCACCGGGCATATGAATTACAGCAGTCAGGTTTTTTTTTAAGAACTTGATTAGAGCCATAGGCGTCTGGTGCCCACTTAGGTGTGTTGCAACACACAATGAAAATTCACTGTTGCAACACTGATCCTCCTCCCTGCCAATTGGGAAGCAGGTATGAAACCTGTTTCCCGATTGGCCAAATCGCCAGGCGATCCTATTGGACGCCTAGCGCCGGGAGGAGCAGAGAGGAGACACCACGGAAGCTGCTCCAGAAGTGGCCACAGGAGTAGCTTTCCCCAAGTCCGCCACACTGGAAGATGGCCACATCCAACCTCTCACCGTCCGCATCCAGGGTAAGGTCAGCGGGTGGTGGTGGGGAGTGTGTTAGTGCCGCGCTGCGGGGGGGTAGGTGGCAGTTTTGCTAGTGTCTCTCCACTAGCACAACTGCAAGTGTCTCCCAAAAAAAAACACCAGCCACCACTGGCGTTAACCCAGGGATAATTGCTAACACACTATCTGGGCCACTGAAAGAGGATAACACTGTCTGGTAACAGAACCTTTCTTTCACGTCATCCTGACACAACCTTAAGGCTACTTTCACACTGGGGTGGGAGTGCGTTAGCAGTAAAGCACGGCCAGTTTTAGCATTTTGATTTACCGCTGCTATAGCGCCGCTTTTTGTGACCGCTAGCAGGGTGCGTTTAACCTCCGTTAGCGGCCAAGGAAAGGGTTAAAAGTGCCCAAAAAGCACCGCTGCCAAAGCACTTTGCAGGCGCTTCAACAATGCTGCCCATTGATTTCAAAGACACCACCCCAAAGATGCTGCTTGCAAGACTTTTTTTCCTGTCCTGCAAGCGCAATGACCCAGTGTGAAAGCACTCTGGTTTTCACACTGGGGAGGCATGAGAGGCACTTTTCAGGTGCTATTTTTAGCACTAAAATGCCTGAAAACAGTGTGAAAGGTGTCTTAAAGTTCATCTCCAGTAAAATGAACAAACTACTTTGCACTGGAGCTCCCCCCACACTGCAAGGATTAAATGATACATTTTGCCTAGGTATCACTTTTACTTATCTCATCCAGGTAGGCCCCTTCCATGCAACTGGTCCCTTGAGGCCCCTTTTTTTTAGCTCGTCAACTGCCAGTCACACTCTCATGTCTTCATGTGCAATGCAGGGCCAACAGTTCAACAATGTAACTGAGGACACCAAGGGCCCACCCACAACCTGGAGTGTCAGAGGAAAGAGCGTTGGCTGCTGTGGGAGTGAGGAATAAGGTAAATAAACATGTTTTTTATTGATATCCTAGGCAAAAAACAGCATTTAACCCTATGGTGCACGGAAGCCCCACTGTAAGCTTAGTTTGTTACATTTTCCTGGAGTTCAGTTTTAACATTACATGAGATTTTTCTTATTCTTATCCAGGAATTAATAATTTTTAGGTTTTTGTGATAAAAAATCTGATAGATTGTTTTTTTCAATACCTGGTCTGATATTGTTCACATTATAATGAGTCGATCTGTTATTATGAGTAATAAGTTAGATATTACCTATGTTGTTGTGGTTTATGCAGAATAAATTGTTTGTATGGTAACTGTAAAGTAAATTAAATAAACTAAAATACCCTGAAAAAAAAAATAACTTTCCAAAAAAAAAGTAAGTAAGTCGGTTTCGCCTAAGCAACTCAATCATCGAAATTGAGAAATTTTCACTTCGGCAAAAATGTTAACGACTGCTAAATCAATTTTATGACATTCTCTGTTAAATCCTATTCAATCAGTTTTTTAAGCTCTAACACCTTTTTAGAATTACACACTTGAAATCACCCCTTCAGAAACAGACTATTTTTTCTACATAAAATTATCCACCACCAACTAAGCTTTGTGTTCCCAAGTATTAGCAGCATAAAGTGTAATATATGTATGTATATATATATATATATATATATATATATATATATAAATATATATATATATAGGGCCAGATCCTCAAAAGAGATACTCCGACTTAACTGCTGTTCAGTCTGTGTGTAACTTTGGAAACGATCCTCAAAAGGCTTTTTCCAAAGTTACACAGAAGATCCGGCATGTGTAATTGAATTACACTGCCTAATTTTAGGATGCAGTACCGCATCCGCCGCTGGGGGCATTTCGAGTCGAAATGCCGTTGCTAGTATGCAAATTAGCACTTAAGGCGATCCACAAAGCTTTCTAGCTTCCTTTTTGCGCCGTAAGTGTTATTTTGCAAGTGTAAAATTAGGGCTCGTTTTACAAAGTGTAAAGTTAGTCACACCTTGTAAAGGCCCATTGCAGCGACGGCATTTGGTATGCTTTCCCGAGGGAGAACTCCACGTCAATTTGTAAAAAACAAAACCGGCATGGGTTCCCCCCCAGGAGCATACCAGGCCCTTAGGTCTGGTATGGGTTGTAAGGGGACCCCCCCTACGCCGAAAAATTTACGTAGGGGGTCCCCTACAATCCATACCAGACCCGTATCCAAAGCACGCTACCCGGCCAGCCAGGAAGGGAGTGGGGACGAGCGAGCGCCCCCCCCCCTCCTGAGCCGTGCCAGGCCGCGTGCCCTCAACATGGGGGGGTTGGGTGCTCTGGGGCAGGGGGGCGCACTGCGGGCCCCCCCACCCCAGAGCACCCTGTCCCCATGTTGATGAGGACAGGACCTCTTCCCGACAACCCTTGCCATTGGTTGTCGGGGTATGCGGGCGGGGGCTTATCGGAATCTGGGAGTCCCCTTTAATAAGGGGGCCCCCAGATACCGGCCCCCCACCCTAAGTGAATGGATATGGGGTACATCGTACCCCTATCCATTCACCTGGAGGCAAAAAGTAAAAGTTAATAAACACACAACACAAGGCTTTTTAAAATATTTTATTATTCTGCTCCGGACGCCCCCCTGTCTTCGTTATTAGCTCAATTACCAGGGGGGGCTTCTTCTTCCGCTCTCCGGGGGTCTTCTCCGCTCTCCGGGGGTCTTCCGCTCTCCGGGGGGGCTTCTCCGGACTCCGGGGGGGCTTCTCCGGACTCCGGGGGGCTTCTTCCATCTTCTCCCCTCTTCCGCTCTTGACTCGGCGAACCCCGGTTCTTCTGCAGCTCTCCGGTGCCTTCTTCTTCAGCGCTGGCTGCCTGCTATGTTTGTGTGTTAGCTCGATTTCAAACAGGCAGCCGGCGCGGTCTTCTGTGGCGTCAGGGTCTTCTGGTCTTCTGTTCTTCCGATGTTGCCTCGTCGCCTGTTGTCGCTGTAATGATGGAAGCGCGCCTTGCATCCCATTTATATAGGCATCACCGTCCCATCATGCTCCGGTAGGTACCCACGTGGTGGGTGCCTACCCACGTGCACCCACCACGTGGGTACCTACCGGAGCATGATGGGACGGTGATGCCTATATAAATGGGATGCAAGGCGCGCTTCCATCATTACAGCGACAACAGGCGACGAGGCAACATCGGAAGAACAGAAGACCAGAAGACCCTGACGCCACAGAAGACCGCGCCGGCTGCCTGTTTGAAATCGAGCTAACACACAAACATAGCAGGCAGCCAGCGCTGAAGAAGAAGGCACCGGAGAGCTGCAGAAGAACCGGGGTTCGCCGAGTCAAGAGCGGAAGAGGGGAGAAGATGGAAGAAGCCCCCCGGAGTCCGGAGAAGCCCCCCCGGAGTCCGGAGAAGCCCCCCCGGAGAGCGGAAGACCCCCGGAGAGCGGAGAAGACCCCCGGAGAGCGGAAGAAGAAGCCCCCCCTGGTAATTGAGCTAATAACGAAGACAGGGGGGGCGTCCGGAGCAGAATAATAAAATATTTTAAAAAGCCTTGTGTTGTGTGTTTATTAACTTTTACTTTTTGCCTCCAGGTGAATGGATAGGGGTACGATGTACCCCATATCCATTCACTTAGGGTGGGGGGCCGGTATCTGGGGGCCCCCTTATTAAAGGGGACTCCCAGATTCCGATAAGCCCCCGCCCGCATACCCCGACAACCAATGGCAAGGGTTGTCGGGAAGAGGTCCTGTCCTCATCAACATGGGGACAGGGTGCTCTGGGGTGGGGGGGCCCGCAGTGCGCCCCACTGCCCCAGAGCACCCAACCCCCCCATGTTGAGGGCACGCGGCCTGGCACGGCTCAGGAGGGGGGGGGGGGCGCTCGCTCATCCCCACTCCCTTCCTGGCCGGCCGGGTAGCGTGCTTTGGATACGGGTCTGGTATGGATTGTAGGGGGACCCCCTACGTCAATTTTTCGGCGTGGGGGGGTCTCCTTACAACCCATGCCAGACCTAAGGGCCTGGTATGCTCCTGGGGGGGGAACCCATGCCGTTTTTTTCTTTGAAAATGGGCATGGAGTTCTCCCTCAGGAATGCATGCCGCTGTCATTTTTTTTATCCCCGACGCAACTTTAAGCCGTCGCGATCCTCAAAACTCGGCGTAACGTAACTTCGCGCATGCGCAGTACGGCCGGCACGCATGCGCAGTACGGCCGGCGCGGGAGCGCGCCTCATTTAAATGGGACTCGCCCCATTTGAATAGGAACGCCTTGCGCCGGCGGAATTTTAGTTACACAGCCTGAAATTTCTAGATAAGTGCTTTGTGGATCAGGCACTTAGGTAGAAACTTTAAGGCAGTGTAACTTAAATTGGATTTTTTAAGTTACGTCAGGTTTTTGTGGATCTGGCCCATAGGTTTTTAATAAAGAATAACGGTTTGTTTACTAGAGTACTCCAAAACGACATCAATTCTGTTTCTGTTTTTTTGTTGCTGGTTGGGGATGTTAATGTTTTAACAGAACTCCCATAGCATAAGACATTTTAAACCAGGCTTTGCTGCTTAACTGTGATGTACAAACACACAGGGTCCAAGACTCAACAGTGCTGTCCAGTGTTGGATATTTAGACTGGCTGCACATAATTACACATCCTTAAGTAGGTAAAAAAAAAAGTACATATATGTGTATTTTGAGTATGTATTTAGCTGTTTACTTGAAGTTCACATTTAATTAGCTAGGAAAAGGCAAACATTTCTTAGACCAGTAACTTGTGATTTCCCATTCTTATGTTGCATTAGAAAATGTTAATTTATTATGACAAGTCCACTTTAAAAGTTGCTCCGGTTCCAAGTGGCATTAATGTTGAACTCATGCAAGCTCAGACACATCACTTTGTGGGTGGGAAATTTCAGTTCGCCATTAAAACTGATACAGTTGCATTCATAGCTAGTTGGAAGGTACTTTCCAGGTTTGTGACATAAAACCTGATTTAAACAGTGGAAAATGCGTGTGATTAAAACCTAATAAAACACAAATGTGACTGAGAAAATGACCTCGGCACATGGGCTGAAAGCAAGACTGGAAAACAAGTTTATTCCCAAAGCTATTTTAGATGCAGTTAATCTGAGAAAATTGTTGTTCTTGTGTTCTATTTGGTGTGTAGTTGTGGTTTATGATATTTTGTATGTAATTTATTTATGTCAATCACTACTTCAGTTTTATACCTGCATTGCATAATTTATTTAAAAAAAAAAGTTTATTACTAGTATATTTGATCCCAAGTATACATAGTAAAGGGATCTGAAAGAATACACAATAAGAGCAATTTTTATTTCAAATGCACTATAGGATACAATATTTTTTATTATTTTAGATGTATGCAATTTTAAAAGGCCACTGATCCAAAACAAAAAGTAATAATATATTAACGAACTATGATAATTCTATCTATAGAGTATGCAAAACACACACACCTGTACAAAAACTGATGACACATATAGAATTTGGCTTTACTGTCTGTAGCTCTGTGTCAGCTGTCATATTAAGCAAAAGGTGGCAATAGATATTTGGTAGTTTTCCTCTTATGCCTCGTACACACGATTGGGTTTCTCGCCGGTCAAAAGACTGCCGGGAAACCCGACGGAAAAACCGAGAACCGGCTTGGTCAGTTTTCCCCCGTGTACATGCGGTCGGTTTTCCCGACAGGAAAACTGCCTGAGAGCTTGAGAGCTTTGGTCGGGAAAACCGGCCCTGTGTATGCTCCAGAGCGGTGTTTCGCCATTGGAAAACTGCGATTCACTACAAAAAAAAAAGAGAACAAGTTCAAATTTTTTTCTCTACAGTTTTTCTGTCAGGAAAACTACTGGGGAGCATAGACACGGACAGTTTTCTCGACCAAAAGAAAACATGACAGTTTTTCCGTGTATACAAGGCATAAGAGATTACCACCCAAAGCAATCAGATTCTTTCTTTCATTTACAATTTTTATTTTTCATTGGAAAATTGATGTTAGACTAATTTGAAGTGTATGTAAATCAAAAAAATCATAATAACTTACCTTACATTGGCTACATTAAGGAGGTTGTATAATGTCTCCAGGTTTTTAGTTTCTTAGGGCTCTTTCACACGTCCGTTCCGTTCGTCCGTTTTTTGGACGTCCGTTAACGGACCGCAATGCTTCCCTATGGGCTAGCGTCCGTTAGCGGATGAGCATCCGCTAACGTCCGTTAGCATCCGTCTGCGTTCAGTTCCGTTTTTTTGGACGGAAGAAAACCCTATTTTTCTTCCGTCTAAAACACGGAACGGACGAAAAACGGACGTTAACGGATGATCCGTTTATCATCCGTTCCGCTAACATCCGTTTTTCTATGTAAAAAGCCCCAAAAGAAAAAAAAAAAAACGGATGAAAAAACGGATGGAAAAACTGATGCAAAAACTGATGCAAAAACTGATGCAAAAACTGATGAAAAACTGACGAAAAACTGACGAAAAACTGATGGAAAAACGGATCAACTGATGAACAAAAAACTGATCTGAAAAACTGAACGGACGTGTGAAAGAGCCCTTAGTTTTCCCCTGTTGATCTGTCATTAGGGTGACAATGCTGATAGAGTCTGTGCAGGAGCAGCATTGTCACCCTTGGACTTATGGACTGTTGGGTGGATTAGGATTTATGGACTGTTGGGTGGATTGGGGCTTTTGTACCTCTTACCACAATTATATGTGTGTTTATAGCATAAGGTGGGGCACAGAGCTAGAGAGCCATCTGCAGCTTTCTACAATAAATAACGTTTAAAAAAAAAGAAATTGTGATAGCAAATATTCTCACTATTATATAATTATCAAAAACCTCCATACTAACAAGTTTCTTTATTTCCAAAGAATTGTGCAAAGATGAGATCACCTTGGGTTTCTACTTTATAAAGGTAATTTTTAGGGATTTTATATTGTCCTGCTTTATAACAGAGAGTAAGGGAAACAGTTTTTTTTTTGTTTTTTGTTTTTTGTGTGTGTTTGTTTTTTATATCTTTGGTCTGTTTTCCTTTAATTAGTGAAATAAATTCCAGTGGATATTAAATACCTCTACAAGAAAACTCTATATGTCTCAAACAAATTATATATAAAATGAACTTGGGTACAGTATTGCAGAATCGAGAAATTGTCAAAGCGTTACAGCACTGAAAACAGAAAAATGTTCTGGTGATGAAGGTATTTTACAGGCTGGAACTCAAGTTTAAATTCTCTTCATTGGTGATTTTTTTTTCAAATATACTTAAAGCCCAAGTGCAGGCACATTTTTATTTTTACCTTTAATATTTTCTATATTTATATATCCCATATTTCCACTAATATTACATTAAAAATTGTAAGTGTCTTCCTAACTGTTTAGCTGTTTGTAAGCCCTACTGGGCAACTGTCACTAAGAACACCATACTTTAGGCTCCAAGCCCCAATGGAACAGCTCCCTCTGTACATTGAGGCTGCTGCTCAGTAGAGCTTACAAACAGCTTAATACTTTTCAACAGAAGTAGTAATCATATTAAAGGTAAAAAAAAAATGTAAAAGCCCCTTTGCTTTGAATCACCTAAAAGCCACCAAAATGAGCCAATTATATTTAACCACTTTAGCCCCAGAAGGATTTACCCCCTTCCTGACCAGAGCACTTTTTACGATACGGCACTGCGTCGCTTTAACTGACAATTGTGCGGTTATGCCACGTTGCACCCATACAAAATTTACATCCTTTTTTTCGTATAAATGGAGATTTCTTTTGGTGGTATTTGATCACTTCTGCGGTTTTTATTGTTTGCTCTATAAACAAAAAAGTGCGACAATTCTGGAAAAAAAAGCAATATTTTTTACATTTTGTTATAATAAATATCTCCAACAAAATATAAAAAAAATGTTTTCCTCAGTTTAGGCCGATATGTATTCTTCTACATATTTTTGGTATAAAAAAAAAATCGCAATAAGCGTATATTGATTCGTTTGCGCAAAAGCTATAGCGTCTACAAAATAGGGGATAGATTTATGGCATTTTTATTATTCATTTTTTTTATTAGTAATGGCAGTGATCTGAAATTTTTATTGGGACTGTGACATTATGGCGGACAGATTGGACACATTTGACACTATTTAGGGACCATTGTAATTTATACAGTGATCAGTGCTATAAATATGCACTGATTACTATGTAAATTACACTGCCAGGGAAGGGGTTAAACACTAGGGGGCGATCAAGGGGTTAAGTGTGTCTGCCATGATCTCACAACAAAATGCCAGAGATTACTGCTACCGGTGACAGGGAGCAGTAGATCGCGGGACCCGTGGGCACGGTCGTGCAGTAAGAAGTGGGCGCGCGCCCACTTGACGGCAAATTAAAGGGAGCATACAGGTATGCCCATTTGCCCACCACTGCCATTCTGCCTATGTATATCGGCTTGCAGCGGTTGGCAAGTGGTTAAAGCGGAGTTCCAGCCAAAAATGCTACAGGTAGGTCTTAAGCAACTTCCATCCTAACGCCGCCTTGACGAGGTATGTAATTTCCACATCTGGATCTGCCCCCTCCTCCTATCCCCCCGCTGCCTTCTGGGACCTGTGTGTGTCCCAGAAGACAATGGGGTCATTCACAAAGTGCAGCGTGACTCGCGCATGTGCAGTAGGCAGCCTTAGTTGCAATGGTGATGCCTGCACCCGAGCCGATGGAACTCTGCTTTAACCTAATCAAATATAATCAGAACTTGGAGCTTACTGTGTGAACACATATTTGCAGAATAATAATCACTTATAATGTTTGCCGGTTGTGATTTATGTTACTATAAGACAATGCACACAAATCAATAACTGAATTATGAAACAAGTTCTCTTTATATGTTTTCTGTTTAAAATACTGTACCCAGACTGTTCAGCCACACTGAAAACCACAATTAATCTATTTCAATATTAAAGGAGAAGTCCAGCCAAAGCTCGTTTGGCTGGGCTTCTCCTATGGATCACGGGAGTGCAGTTCGTTTTGCACTCCTGTGACCCGTTTTCAGCAGAGAGCGGGCTGAAGTCGACTCTCTGCTGAAGTCCAGGATATCAGTCCAGACACAGAGTCATCCTGACAATGGAAGTCTGGATCTGCCAGAGAGCCTGAGACAGCTGAGAGCCTGAGACAGCCGCTCCACCCCTCCACAGCTCAGCGACTCAATGAGCACGGAGGGAGATGAGCAGAGAGATGTGACTGACAATCTACAGCTCTTTGCTCATGGAGCTCTGAAAAATGAGCGATAGGCAATGTTAGATCGCTGGGTTTTCAGTGCAGAGGCCCCGGGGGACAGATGCAGCATCGGACCGATGGTGCATTCACCTAGGTAAGTATGAATCTGAAATAAAAAATAAACCCATACTTCTCTTTTAAACACCCAACCTGCTGTTGCCCACATAGCGTTTTGGGCTGCAGAGCCATGTGTTTTATCCCATCATACGGCTCCTTTTTGTATGTCAACTTTATATGAACTGTATAAACAGACACTTCATTCATGTCACTGCACAGCAGCACAGTGCACTGCGTTTGCTGCAAAGTGACATGCAGGATCATGCAGAGTGTTGCAATATTATGCAAACAAGTTGTATAATATCGCACCACTCTGAAACACAGAAACACTGCGTCCCTGGTCTGAACACAACACACAGAAAACTATTGCTTTATGTGTGTCATTGCAGTTATCTGCATTTTGCAATGGGAAAAAACACAGGTAACTGCACCTAGTGTGAAAGGGCCCCAAAGGCAGTGATATTCCTACCTTAACTCAAATCAATATTAAATCCTACAGGCTAAGATTGGGATGCCATTAAAGTTCATGTGCATGTAAAGGCAGACGTCCCAATACTTTTGGTAATATAGTGTGTGTGTATATATATATATATATATATATATATACACACACACACACACATACAGTATTTATTTTTATTTTTTTGAAATGTCTCCAAGAAAAGAGCACCTGGGCATGCAGCAGTCTATGGAGTAGACAACATATCCATTACAATATTTTCTCACAAATCCTCTGCACAGACTAAGGTATTGCATATACCAATGAGGGTGATCAAATAGGAATCCAACAAAATACAGTTGACTTTAGGCACCAGTGCTGATGGTGGGTGGTTAACATATGCCAGTTCACATCAGACCAGCTTTATGTTTTAAAGAGAAGAAATGGAGGAGAAAAATTAACAAATATTAAGGCCATGAGGGTGGGTGGGTAGGTGTTAGGGCATATAAAAAGCCCATCAGTGACACACAAAACTCCAAAAGTGCAGTACAGTACTGTATATAGTGATGTCACCCACCTGGCTATTCTGTAGTGACAATGATGTGTAAATCATCATAATGGCTGAAACTGTAGATAGTGTATTCAAACTTTTAGCTGTTTGTTTAGAATTCTTTCTTTAATTAAGTGTAGCAAGGTGTTACCATTGCATGCATCTTAATAGACTGCAATTTGTGTTAAATAGAAATTTGTCTCCCTCTGGTGTCTGTTTTTTGCTAGACTATTAAAGCTTGTTTGGTTCAGTTATTCATGGATAAGGCATTATGTGCATTGTGGTATCAGAGACAGAGACCATATTGATGTGGGCAGAATTGAGACTACATTACCCGCAAGGCCACTGTACTACCAAAGTGCACAGCCTGATGGGAGGACTTATTTAAGACAAGTGCGGACTCAGCCCGCTCTCTCGGAAACCCAGCCAGCAGGAGGCCCGCATTGAGGCCTGCTGTAAGTGCGCCTAGGCCTGAGAAGCCTGGGCCTACAGTTAAAGAGAGCGGATCACCTAGCCAGAGAGGGATCCTTGTGAACAATTTCGCTGACAGAACCGAAGAGGGACAGTCTGAAACTTACAGCATCCGGAGTCGCCTTTTCCACTGGTACCCAGGGAGCGGCCGTGCGGAGGACCAGGGGCCCACGTTACAGAGAGACTGATCACTGAAGGAAAGTTCCGGACTGAGGAAAACCAGCGAAGCGAGGCCTTGTTGGGTGAGCGGGCACTTGCCTATCAACATAGTTAAGGTAAAAAAATGATCACAATTAAAAGAGCATAAATGCACAATTAAAACAATCACAAACAGCGCTAAAAGTGATAGTTCCAGTGTAAATGCACAAGGCACCACTAATACACTATAAAACAATATTGTGTGAAGGAAATCAGTCAGTAGAAGTAAAGTCCCATATGGAGATGTGGTTCACTTTAAGAAAGGACAGACAGCGTAGCACCTTCCACCCGAACTCCTTTAAAAGACACCGCGTGGGACAAAAACGAGCCCCCTCTGGGGTACACACTTACCAAAAAGTAAGTTAAAACTGGCGTTGTATATATAGCTCCAGACTGGTATATATCCTTCAAACAGGGTAATCAAATGAATCTGTATGGAGGCTCCCAATTAATCCAAGAAAAGACAAAAACAGTGCCATAGCATAATTCCGTTTTTAATGGGTTAAAAGTATAGATAGCCCACAGATAAGATGAACCCTTCAATCATTACACGTACAATATAAAAGATAAACAAGCGCATAATCACCAACTCCTGTAAGCAAGGCAGAGCGTCGCGCTGGTCCTATTACAGTCTCAAAGAGCCTAGCAAACGTTGGTTCCAGCCGAGGCCCTGGTGGAGCGCAAGCGTCACTTCCTGAGCGTCGTGAGTAGCCACGCCCTGACGCGTTTCGTCATAGGACTTCGACAGAGGGCGTGGCCTCACGACGCAATCCATCAAGTTAAATACATATTGCTCTCATAGACGCACCTATCGCCGTAGAGCCGAGGGCGGGCAAAGGTGCTGAACCCGCCCTCTAACTCATAAACACACGGCGTACGGAGGCGAGTGTGAGATATCCCAAAAAGACTTCAACATCCGTCATGCACTGCTACACACAGGAGCCATAATGAATAGTGGCACCGGAAATATGAGTGATAGACAGCCGCGGAGATGAACATGTGATTTCTACATAATAGTGACCTCATAAAGCTATTATGAACACTGAAATGTCATAAAATCATATATAATCAACAACATGAAAACGGATATTACATAAGAACATCACTGAATAAATAGTCAGTTGAAGTTCATTATATTTTAACCATAAAAATATATATATATATTACATATTAAAAATGTTCATAAATACCATTAAAAATACATTAATAACTGTAAACATTTAATAGATATATATAAAACTTAGAAATATCTCATTATAAGAGAATCTCAATAATAAAAAGTGATCCCATTTTATATAATATAGAACACATTGTGCAGTGACAGATAGACCACAAAGAGTAGCACCATCTTGTGGTGAGCAGATATATGGCCAAAATATCAAAAACACAGAAAAAAGTGTGATCATCATTAGCTATTTAACCTGTTTCAAAAAGTTCGGTAATCTTTCAAGAAAAACACAAGAAAAACAAGAAAGTGAGAACCGAACTAAAGAGGAGAAGGCAAATGATAAAGCAAAAATGACACTTAGCCACTTAATAATAAAATAGGTCATCAGCCTCAACTAAAATTGCCCAATTAAGACATACTATCAAAAATCACTAATAAAACAATTGATGTCTAGCTCAACATTCAGGCCCCTAGGGGCAAGAGTGTCGGCCGAAAAGATCCATTGAGTTTCTCTTTTTGATAAATCCCTGACCAGGTTGCTTCCTCTCCATGTCGGTTTCAAATGGTCCACACCCCAGAACCTTAGACCACTCGGATCCTGATTATGGAACAACTTAAAATGAAGCGAAACATTGTGGTCTTTAAAACCCAATAGAATATTGGCGATATGCTCTCCAATGCGCACCTTGAGTTGGCGTTTGGTCCGCCCTATATAGAGGAGCCCACAGGGGCATTGGAGGGCATAAACCACATGTGTAGTGTTACATGTGATAAATTCGCCTATAGTGAATTCTTTGTTATTGGCACTTGAGGTGAATTTCTTTACTGCTTCCTTAGGCCGATTGGCCTCCCGACAGGCTCTACATTTGCGACATGCAAAGAAACCATCGCAATCCCAAAAACTTGATGGCCTGATGGGGGGATCTAGTACCTTACGAACCAATTTGTCAGCAAAACTCTGGGCTTTTCTATAAATGAAGCCAGGTTTCTCTGGTAGGACAGCCATTAACACCTTATCCATGAGCAATACATGCCAATGATCAGAGAAGATTGCCTCGACCTCTCTATATTGGGCATGATACCCCGATATGAAATTCCATTCATGATTATTCAGTGACCTGTTCAGAGTTCTATCTGCGAGGAACACCTCTCTCGGTTGTGCGGCTAGTTCACATATGATAGTATCAAGCCCATTTTTCTTATACCCCTTCTCTAGGAACTTTCCCTTTATAATTTCTGCCTGATCTAAAAAATCTGTGGTGTCTGTGCAGTTCCTCCTTATTCGGGTTAATTGTCCTTTTGGAATATTTTTTAACCACATCGGGTGGTGTCCACTGCACATGGGGAGGTAGCTATTTGAATCTGTAGCTTTAAAATAGGCTTTTGTGGATAATCCTGAGCTGGTCCTAATGATTTCCAAATCCAAAAAATTCACTCTATCCTTACTAATAGTGCTAGTGAGCACAATATTATTAGTGTTAGAGTTAAGCTCATCCAAGAAAGCTTGCAGCGTAATGAGAGGGCCATCCCAGATAAGCAGAAGATCGTCTATATATCTCCTGTAAAATAGGAGAGAAGGACGTACAACTGAAAAGATGACTTTATCCTCCCATTCGCTCATGAACATATTAGCTATGCTCGGGGCAAAACGAGCCCCCATAGCTACTCCCCGGCATTGGGAATAAAACTTTCCTCCAAACCAAAAAAAGTTATGTCCTAAACAAAAGTCCAGTGCATTTCTCAAAAACACCTTTTTATTATGGGAGATGTCTTCACGTTGGCTCAAGCTCCAATTAAGTGCCAGGAGGGCATCATCGTGCTGAATCACGGTGTAAAGTGATGTAACATCTGATGTGACAAGGTATACTTCCTCCCTGTTAGTCAAATTAATTTCCTGGAGTAATTGTAAAAGACTTTTGGTGTCCTTCAGATAAGCTCTCGTATGTATAACACTTGTCTGCAGATAGAGGTCCAGGTATTGCCCTAACCGAGATGTTAGCGAACCTATCCCATTGACGATAGGTCGACCTGGGGGGCATTCAGTACTTTTATGAATCTTTGGGAGAGTATAGATCGTGGGAATTCTGTTCGAACTTGGTAGCAGATATTTTTTCTCACGATTGTTCAACACACCAGATTTAAAACCCATATTAATGAGTTTATTCAAATCAATCTCATATTGAGATGATGGGTCTTTATCAAGTAAAACATAGGTACCCGTGTCGCTCAGCATTTCAGCCAGCTGGTTATCATAAAATGCTTTATCTAAGATGACAACTCCACCTCCTTTGTCTGCAGGACGTATTATCAAATCCTTTTTTTCTTCTAATGATTTAATACCATCTAGAATGTACTGAGGATTGACATTTTTTTGGGGGGCCAGTTGACGCAAGTCCCTCAAAACCAATCCTTTAAAAACTTCTATCTGTTGGTTACCTTTATTCAAAGGGTTAAAGAGGGACTTGTTCCGTAAGCCACTATCAAGTGCTATTGAGGAAGACCCGGATAAAGAATTAGAGTTTTTATTAATAAAATACTTTTTCATATTTATTCTGCGTATGTATTTATGCAAATCAATAAATACATCAAATTTATTGATAGGTCTTTTAAGTCCGCACTTCAGGCCTAAATGCAAGATATTTGTCTCTTTGGAGGTTAATTCGGTATTACTTAGGTTAAAGATACCACCTCTACTTAGACCCTCCTTCTTTTTTTGGACTTTCTGTCCCGATCTACACCCTCTTGTTCTTCTGATCTTGTGTTGGGGTAATACACATAATCCTGTTCCCGATGCGGAGGCGGTTCCCTCCATTGCTGTTCTGCATAGCCCATTACTTGTTGCTGATATGCCGGGGGTCGTCCCCTCCAATGTGGGGCACCCCGGCCTCGTCCATGTCCTCCCCTCCCTCTCCCTAAAAAAGGTTTCGGGGATTGAGGACGACTTCTTTCATCCCATAAGGGTTCAAATCGATTCTGAACTGGGATATGATATTGTCTATCACTAGATGTGCTTGGGTATACCGAGTTCTGTGATACCCTTGTAGTGTTATTTTTTGCCTGATTGATTTGCAAAAAATAACACTACAAGGGTATCACAGAACTCGGTATACCCAAGCACATCTAGTGATAGACAATATCATATCCCAGTTCAGAATCGATTTGAACCCTTATGGGATGAAAGAAGTCGTCCTCAATCCCCGAAACCTTTTTTAGGGAGAGGGAGGGGAGGACATGGACGAGGCCGGGGTGCCCCACATTGGAGGGGACGACCCCCGGCATATCAGCAACAAGTAATGGGCTATGCAGAACAGCAATGGAGGGAACCGCCTCCGCATCGGGAACAGGATTATGTGTATTACCCCAACACAAGATCAGAAGAACAAGAGGGTGTAGATCGGGACAGAAAGTCCAAAAAAAGAAGGAGGGTCTAAGTAGAGGTGGTATCTTTAACCTAAGTAATACCGAATTAACCTCCAAAGAGACAAATATCTTGCATTTAGGCCTGAAGTGCGGACTTAAAAGACCTATCAATAAATTTGATGTATTTATTGATTTGCATAAATACATACGCAGAATAAATATGAAAAAGTATTTTATTAATAAAAACTCTAATTCTTTATCCGGGTCTTCCTCAATAGCACTTGATAGTGGCTTACGGAACAAGTCCCTCTTTAACCCTTTGAATAAAGGTAACCAACAGATAGAAGTTTTTAAAGGATTGGTTTTGAGGGACTTGCGTCAACTGGCCCCCCAAAAAAATGTCAATCCTCAGTACATTCTAGATGGTATTAAATCATTAGAAGAAAAAAAGGATTTGATAATACGTCCTGCAGACAAAGGAGGTGGAGTTGTCATCTTAGATAAAGCATTTTATGATAACCAGCTGGCTGAAATGCTGAGCGACACGGGTACCTATGTTTTACTTGATAAAGACCCATCATCTCAATATGAGATTGATTTGAATAAACTCATTAATATGGGTTTTAAATCTGGTGTGTTGAACAATCGTGAGAAAAAATATCTGCTACCAAGTTCGAACAGAATTCCCACGATCTATACTCTCCCAAAGATTCATAAAAGTACTGAATGCCCCCCAGGTCGACCTATCGTCAATGGGATAGGTTCGCTAACATCTCGGTTAGGGCAATACCTGGACCTCTATCTGCAGACAAGTGTTATACATACGAGAGCTTATCTGAAGGACACCAAAAGTCTTTTACAATTACTCCAGGAAATTAATTTGACTAACAGGGAGGAAGTATACCTTGTCACATCAGATGTTACATCACTTTACACCGTGATTCAGCACGATGATGCCCTCCTGGCACTTAATTGGAGCTTGAGCCAACGTGAAGACATCTCCCATAATAAAAAGGTGTTTTTGAGAAATGCACTGGACTTTTGTTTAGGACATAACTTTTTTTGGTTTGGAGGAAAGTTTTATTCCCAATGCCGGGGAGTAGCTATGGGGGCTCGTTTTGCCCCGAGCATAGCTAATATGTTCATGAGCGAATGGGAGGATAAAGTCATCTTTTCAGTTGTACGTCCTTCTCTCCTATTTTACAGGAGATATATAGACGATCTTCTGCTTATCTGGGATGGCCCTCTCATTACGCTGCAAGCTTTCTTGGATGAGCTTAACTCTAACACTAATAATATTGTGCTCACTAGCACTATTAGTAAGGATAGAGTGAATTTTTTGGATTTGGAAATCATTAGGACCAGCTCAGGATTATCCACAAAAGCCTATTTTAAAGCTACAGATTCAAATAGCTACCTCCCCATGTGCAGTGGACACCACCCGATGTGGTTAAAAAATATTCCAAAAGGACAATTAACCCGAATAAGGAGGAACTGCACAGACACCACAGATTTTTTAGATCAGGCAGAAATTATAAAGGGAAAGTTCCTAGAGAAGGGGTATAAGAAAAATGGGCTTGATACTATCATATGTGAACTAGCCGCACAACCGAGAGAGGTGTTCCTCGCAGATAGAACTCTGAACAGGTCACTGAATAATCATGAATGGAATTTCATATCGGGGTATCATGCCCAATATAGAGAGGTCGAGGCAATCTTCTCTGATCATTGGCATGTATTGCTCATGGATAAGGTGTTAATGGCTGTCCTACCAGAGAAACCTGGCTTCATTTATAGAAAAGCCCAGAGTTTTGCTGACAAATTGGTTCGTAAGGTACTAGATCCCCCCATCAGGCCATCAAGTTTTTGGGATTGCGATGGTTTCTTTGCATGTCGCAAATGTAGAGCCTGTCGGGAGGCCAATCGGCCTAAGGAAGCAGTAAAGAAATTCACCTCAAGTGCCAATAACAAAGAATTCACTATAGGCGAATTTATCACATGTAACACTACACATGTGGTTTATGCCCTCCAATGCCCCTGTGGGCTCCTCTATATAGGGCGGACCAAACGCCAACTCAAGGTGCGCATTGGAGAGCATATCGCCAATATTCTATTGGGTTTTAAAGACCACAATGTTTCGCTTCATTTTAAGTTGTTCCATAATCAGGATCCGAGTGGTCTAAGGTTCTGGGGTGTGGACCATTTGAAACCGACATGGAGAGGAAGCAACCTGGTCAGGGATTTATCAAAAAGAGAAACTCAATGGATCTTTTCGGCCGACACTCTTGCCCCTAGGGGCCTGAATGTTGAGCTAGACATCAATTGTTTTATTAGTGATTTTTGATAGTATGTCTTAATTGGGCAATTTTAGTTGAGGCTGATGACCTATTTTATTATTAAGTGGCTAAGTGTCATTTTTGCTTTATCATTTGCCTTCTCCTCTTTAGTTCGGTTCTCACTTTCTTGTTTTTCTTGTGTTTTTCTTGAAAGATTACCGAACTTTTTGAAACAGGTTAAATAGCTAATGATGATCACACTTTTTTCTGTGTTTTTGATATTTTGGCCATATATCTGCTCACCACAAGATGGTGCTACTCTTTGTGGTCTATCTGTCACTGCACAATGTGTTCTATATTATATAAAATGGGATCACTTTTTATTATTGAGATTCTCTTATAATGAGATATTTCTAAGTTTTATATATATCTATTAAATGTTTACAGTTATTAATGTATTTTTAATGGTATTTATGAACATTTTTAATATGTAATATATATATATATTTTTATGGTTAAAATATAATGAACTTCAACTGACTATTTATTCAGTGATGTTCTTATGTAATATCCGTTTTCATGTTGTTGATTATATATGATTTTATGACATTTCAGTGTTCATAATAGCTTTATGAGGTCACTATTATGTAGAAATCACATGTTCATCTCCGCGGCTGTCTATCACTCATATTTCCGGTGCCACTATTCATTATGGCTCCTGTGTGTAGCAGTGCATGACGGATGTTGAAGTCTTTTTGGGATATCTCACACTCGCCTCCGTACGCCGTGTGTTTATGAGTTAGAGGGCGGGTTCAGCACCTTTGCCCGCCCTCGGCTCTACGGCGATAGGTGCGTCTATGAGAGCAATATGTATTTAACTTGATGGATTGCGTCGTGAGGCCACGCCCTCTGTCGAAGTCCTATGACGAAACGCGTCAGGGCGTGGCTACTCACGACGCTCAGGAAGTGACGCTTGCGCTCCACCAGGGCCTCGGCTGGAACCAACGTTTGCTAGGCTCTTTGAGACTGTAATAGGACCAGCGCGACGCTCTGCCTTGCTTACAGGAGTTGGTGATTATGCGCTTGTTTATCTTTTATATTGTACGTGTAATGATTGAAGGGTTCATCTTATCTGTGGGCTATCTATACTTTTAACCCATTAAAAACGGAATTATGCTATGGCACTGTTTTTGTCTTTTCTTGGATTAATTGGGAGCCTCCATACAGATTCATTTGATTACCCTGTTTGAAGGATATATACCAGTCTGGAGCTATATATACAACGCCAGTTTTAACTTACTTTTTGGTAAGTGTGTACCCCAGAGGGGGCTCGTTTTTGTCCCACGCGGTGTCTTTTAAAGGAGTTCGGGTGGAAGGTGCTACGCTGTCTGTCCTTTCTTAAAGTGAACCACATCTCCATATGGGACTTTACTTCTACTGACTGATTTCCTTCACACAATATTGTTTTATAGTGTATTAGTGGTGCCTTGTGCATTTACACTGGAACTATCACTTTTAGCGCTGTTTGTGATTGTTTTAATTGTGCATTTATGCTCTTTTAATTGTGATCATTTTTTTACCATGTCTTTTTTGTTTTAAACGGCTGCTCCCATTATCGTAGTACACAGATTTTCTGTCATCTACGCTCTTTCAGTTATCAGCTTATTGCAATCAGCATATATCCGGTTTTGGCGCTGGGAGGTGTTCTGTAGGCCTTCAGTACACTTTTTTTCATTTTGTATCAACATAGTTAACTGACTCGCAGGAGTGTGACTTTCATAGATTTCACTTGTGCTTGCTGACATCTGCAGCGCGGCAAGCAGGGACACACTGCCTCCTGAGAGCGATACAATGCCTCAGGGGAATTAGCGTTCAGTTTTACCACTACATTGTGTGCATCAAGTGTTTGCATTTTCTTCCACCCTGTTTTATTGGAAGAAAAATAAATAAGTGCACCAACAGAGCTAGCAGAAGATTAACTGACTCTTAAAGGAACAGCCACCTGTTTTCTCTATTCCCACAAGTTGTTACTACAGGACACGCACCAGTTGAACTGTCCACTAGGGGGAGCCATACAGTTGGCAGTCTATGTGTTTGTTATAACTGCTTGCATCACATTGTGAGACCTGGTGGAGAGGTGTCCCATATGCTGGTGTCATTGCATTGAGAGATTCCTCCACCATAATCTCACTCAAATCAAGTTATTTGGGTCTGATTGCAGGGATATTCTGAACCAGCTGTATTCCATAGATTTTTTACAGAGAGCTGTATGTAATTAATGTTCTTTGCATAACCATTGTTTTATTCTTTTGCCAAGTAAACACCTTATCACTGATTAAGCCATATCTTGTTAAGGATTCTGTCTGTAGCAGCTGTGTGGCAGGTGAACAACACCAAGGTAACAATATTTGACTACATTCATTGCTGTGTGGTATCATTGTGGACTCCTATAGCCATTCGGGGCCCACAATCACATTATTGTCCATTTGTGCCCAGGGGGAATCAAGCCAAATTCTGGGGGGTTGACAGGCAGAGTGCAGGCCCAAAATTAAACCAGAAGCTCCTTCGGGGGTAGTGCTACATAAGCAAATGCTAATTTTCACTGGTTACTGATTAATGGCATTATGCATTTTAAAATTAAAAATTATTTTCTAGATATGACAATAATTTGATCTGTTCCTTCCTGCTGTCAATTTTAGGGCTCACGCACACAGCCCATTAGGGGCATACACCCCCCAGATCAGTGTATTTCTACCATAGGTAGGTGCTAGAGAGGTGATGACTTTTGTTGGTAGCTTTCCAGGCAGGTAAATTTAAGCAGGCCTATGCTTCAGGCTAGGCCTACTTGTTTTGATCTGGGGGCAGGGAGTGGTTAGTGTAGCAGTGGGTTTGACCACCTGTGCTTCAGTTCTTGGGCGCCTCCCCTGCTTCCAGAGAGAATGTCTGGAAGAGGGGCAGGGATGGAAGCTGTAGTGACAGGACATGCAGTTGAGCTGCAAAGGCAGTGGTGTTTACAATACACATTTGTAGCAGAAAACGTGCTGGCAGGTAAGAACAAAGCTGCTGGCAAAAAAAAAACAGTCAGACACATTGTGCAATCAAATATTAAAAAATTATTTGCAGTGCTAAGAATAATGAACCAATTAGGTGCAATAGTAAAAAAAAAAAAAAAGAGAAAGCATAGAATTAAAAAGTAAAATAAAATCTGAAACAAAATTGTAAAGTCCACTTGGAGAGTGTATAACAAAAATGACAGTCCCAATCCGAAATTGCAACACCACTATTTAATAGAAGATGTCTACTTGAGAAGAAATCTGTGATCTCCATGTGGACTGTCATCACTATAGGGAATGGACTCTTACCACAGCAATTGAGTCAAATCAGCCTGTAAACAATATCATGCCATAAAGTGCTCGGACCCATGCTGCTCGGTCAAATTCTCTTGGCGTCTCTGATTCTCCAGTTGCATTGTCGATATACATGGCAACCGTTTTGATGTGAGATTCCACAGGAGAAGAAAATCCAGTCTGCTATCCAACATCTGTTATCTTCTGTCTGACCTGCAGTGTAGTGTTGTCTTCTTGCTCCCTCACTTGCTTGTTATTTTTATATTATACATACTTAAAATGGATATTACAATTTTCTTTCATATTTTTTATTTTTTTTTTGTTCTATACTTTCAATTTTTTTTACACTATTGCACCTAATGTAGTAGTGTTTACAAGCCATGCCAAAAATTATTCGAAATGTCGCGTTTCGCAGGGTACTGCAAATGGGGACAGATGGGCACAGGCCGCAACTGCTCCACAACAGCATGCATTGAACAAGGTAGTGTGCACAATGGTGCGCCATTTACGGGGTTAAAATGTAAATACGGTAAATAAATTGCCTCCTCGCAGCCTGTTAAATACCTCTAAAAATCACTCTGAAGACAGATCACTTTTCAGAGGCGCAACAATTATGCCACACGTCTACACCAAGCCTTTTCCATACACCAAAAGTTGTCACTCCATTAGTAAAAAAGTGAAACTAGATTCAGAAAGGTGTACAGAAGAGTAATGTAAAGCAGGCCTATAGTGGCATCATCCACTACGAAGCAGAACTTTTTTTTAAACATTTAAAATGGTTCTCTTTAAATTCCGTGCTCAGCCATGAAGGAATATAAAAGTAATCACACAAAAGGGTGCAAGGTCGTTCGGATATTCAAGTTCATCATAAATACACAGCACTCCTAACTGCAGCCTAATGGATACTTTTGGCTGAAATGTCCGAGCCATAGCAGCATGGTGCATCCTTGGAGCAGCGTCTGACCTTTAAGACACTGTGCTACTTGTACATAAAATGCTGATTTCTGAAAACTGTCAGATAAGATATAGAGATGACATAATAGCTGGGAGATATTAAGTAGGCTCCTCACAAGCTAACATTATCAGGTTTCAGTAAAATGCCATGTGAATTTAGCAAGGTCTGACTTTACTTTCTATGCAGCCTTTGTTCCATCATGGATCTGTGTGGACACACTGCCCTCTGCTGGCTGATGTCTTTTCTTGTTCTCTGAAGGTTGAGTTCTGTGAGTGAAGATTTATAGCATAGTGCAACCACATTTTTTAATAGAGAAGGTCCATGTCTTGGCACAATGCAACACATAACACATGTTGAATGTTATTAACACACACCAAAGAAGTAAATGGGCCCTGAATCGTGTTCCCAAATTTTAAAATAGTATTAAAAATAAAGAAATTCCCTAAAACCGCCATCACACGGTGGCAGCCTCCGCTGAATTCCCCAGGGGGAGAGGTGGCCAGAGCGCCTGTCCCTGTTATCATCCTTATGGCTCCATGATCGCGCTCTAATCCCGACCTGCACCCAAATCCTCTCATATAGCCGCATCAACTGTCGGCAGGGATGATATAGCTCACTGACTTCTCAGGGCATAAACTTCCTCTATCCTGCATGATAAGCTGTGGTCACATCCAGGGGCAGACTGAGCTGCTCAACGGGCCCCCCTGACCCCAGGTCCTCAGGCAGTGCCCGAGTGCCCAAATGGTCAGTCCGCCCTTGGGTGTGACTTGTCATGCGACTTTAGTGTCCAAAGTTAAATGACAAATTGAATGGGTCCTAAGGCCGCGTACACACGATCAGTCCATCCGATGAAAACGGACTGAAGGTCCGTTTTCATGGGTCCAAACCGATCGTGTGTGGGCGCCATCGATCAGTTATTCGTCTTTTTAAAAAATTAGAACTTGCTTTAAAATGTAACCGATGGACGCCTAACCGATAGGTCAAAACCGATCGTTAGTATGCAAAAGCATTGGTTAAAAACCTGCGTATGTTCAGAATCAAGCCGACGCATGCTTGGAAGCATTGAACTTCAGCACGTAGTTGTGTTTTACGTCACCGCGTTCTGACACGATCGGTTCATTAACCGATGGTGTGTAGGCACATCAGACCATCAGTCAGCTTCATCGATTAACTGAAGACAACGGTCCTTTGGTCCGTTCTCATCGGATGGACTGATCGTGTGTACGCGGCCTTATGCCGCGTAAACACGATCGTTTTTTGTAATGAAAAATACGACATTTTTAAAAACGTCATTTAAAATGACCGTGTGTGGGGAAAACGTTGTTTTATGTCTTCTGAAAAACGACCAAAAAAAATTAGAGCATGCTTTCCAAACGTCATTTTTGGTGTCATAAAAAAATCACTGTGTGTAGCTAAAACGACGTTTGGAACAGAGTGCCGACGTACGTGCTGAACGTAACCGGCTTTGCTAGAGCATTTTGAAAAAACAATGGTGTGTAGGCAACGTCGTTTTTTAAAATGAAGTTTGAAAAACGTCGTTTTTTTTTCATGAGAAAAAATTACGTTTTTTTTTCATCACAAAAAACGACCGTGTGTACGCGGCATTAGAGTTGATGTTAAAAAGCCCTGGTCAATTCTACAATAACATTATATAAAGCCACATATCACTGACAAAGTGTGGAAACTATGGCTTGACTTTGCCTCCACTAATGCTGCTCAAGAATAGACGGTTTATCTGATTCCCAATAACTACTTCCGTGCTAAATATAAATATTCTACAATCAACTAAATTTACTCTGGTCCCAATCACCACTGACACCACCAAGAGCATCATCAGAAGTCTCTGAGACAGTACATCACCAAATGACATTATTTCTACAAAACTCCTGAAAGAATGTACTGAAATCGTGGCACCCACCATAACACATCTCATAAATCAATCGTTCAAAGAAGGTATTGTTCCGACTTCCCTCAAGCAAGGCATAATCAAACCCCTCCTAAAGAAACCCAACCTCGACCCCAAAGACCCAAACTACCGCAGACCAGTAACAAGCCTTAGCACCATCTCTATGATCATTGAGAAAGCAGTAGTACAACAGCTACAACTCCATTTGCACACCCACAAACTCCTGGACCCACTACAATCGGGTTTCTGCCGAGGCCACGGGACAGAAACGGCACTTCTCAAAATATGGGATTATGCCCTCGAAGCACCAGACGACGGAGATTCGAGTCTGGTGCTGCTGGACCTCAGTGCAGCTTTTGACACAGTAGACCACAAAATTCTGCCCACTCATCTCACAGAAGTAGCTGGAGTCGCAGACTCAGATCTACCCTGGTTCGCATCATTCCTAGAAAATCGATCCCAGACAGTGAAACTAGGAGCCTTCACTTTGGAAGCGCGCACCATCACCTGCGGAGTCCCTCAAGGATCACCCCTGTCGCCTGTGTTCTTCAACATCTACCTCCACCCACTCCTCAAAATCATCAGCAAACAGGACCTGCTCTATCACTCCTACGCTGATGACAATTAACTTTATTTTCGTATCACCAACAAAAAAGACCAATATCACAGATTAGAAAAATGCCTGACATTGATAGATATTTGGATGACGAGAGCTCCCTCAAACTCAATGGATCCAAAACAGAACTTCTCTTTCTCCACGCAAACCGAAAGACAAACTCTAGGATGACATGGACACCACTCACCATCCTTGGACAAACCATCACCCCAAGCACCAAAGTCAAAAGCCTCGGAGTCATCTTTGACTCAGACATGACTATGGATGCACAAATAGGATCAGTAGTCAGCAGATCTCAATATCTTCTCTGCTTGCTGCGTAGACTCATCCCCTTCATCCTGGAACAGGACGCAGCAGTAGTAGTTGGAACAATCATCAATTCCCGACTCGACTACGCAAACTCCCTCTACCTAGGACTACCCAAATACAAGATTTCTCGTCTACAAGTTGTCCAGAACACAGCAACCAGACTGATAAGTGTGTGTGTGTGCACTTGCCGGGTATTTATACACATCTCCTGCAATCAGTCTCAGGTGACGCCTAATTGCAGGAGATGTCGGCCCCACACTGTCAGGAACCCCCCACTGGTGGACGGCAGTACTGCAGCCCAAAGATCACATAATACCACCACCAGGGGAGAGCTCCCCTGGTTGTTCCAGACTGCCAGGAGACACCTGCTGGTGGATCACAGTACTGCACACCAAATATCAGGCAGTGTCACCAGCGGAAGGAACCTTTCCTGACACCATCACAGTATCCAGCTGTGATAGCCTGGACACATGTGACGCCTTCGGGATGTCAACAGATAACGATTGTACCTGAAAAGGAAAAAGAACATCTCTACCTGGAGGCGGAGATTGACGAGCTCTTCCCCGCCCATCTCTGACACGAAGGGGGGACGGGGAGAATGCCCTCCTCCTTTTTCGTATACGTTGGCCTCTGCGCTGCTGCGTCGTGACGTCATCGGCCTCATTATCACGTGGACGGGACTCCTCTTCCTCACGCGAAGGATGCTCTGGCGGGTGGCTTCGCTGGAGCCTGCGGGCTTGAGAGTGCTGAGTAGGTACAGGCAGCGGTGGGACCAGCTCGCTATCCACGTCAGGGGCCGATGGATGTGCCTACAAATTATCCATCGATGCATCCAGCGCCGTTTTGCTTCTAATTCCACCAGGCATCTCTTCAGTCACTCTTCTTCTCCCTCCGATGCTGCCTTCTCGAGGACCCTTCGTACAAGAGTCTTCATGACCTTACACAGCAGACAAGCTCCTGTATTATAGCTCTATATTATAGCCCATGGAGCGCGCCAAGCCCTTATGGGGTCAACTGTGACCTGGGCCTAGATGCGGGGGTCATATATAGCCCCCAAACACGTGTATAGTTCTAGAATCCGTGTGTTGTTTTTCCCGCCTGGGATCTGGGATACACATGCCTGTCGGGTAAGCAATTTAAAGTGATAGTACCATAAAATTATTTTTTTTTTTTTTCTTTTGACCGCCACAATCCCATGCTGTGGGCAACTAAATAATGCCCACCCCCCTAGACCAGTTCGTGTGATAGGTGGAACACTGAATCAATCTACTATAACACAAGCTGGTCTAAGGGGGCGGGACCTTGTTACACCAAGCTGCCGAACACAGACCCAGCTCCGTAACACACAGTGGGAGATGCCCACTGTGTGTGAGTGTGATACACAAGAGGAGGAGACTGCTGCAGCTTCAGTCAGGAAATGGTCAGCCTGGTCCGTCCCTGCACCTCACTCGCTCTGCACTAAATTCCACTCGCAAAATGCGAGCAGGCGAGTTTAATTTTCTGAGGGCTACCGTAGGATGTCTGCTAAAACAATATATGTAATGTTTGGGGGTTCTGAGTAATTAGCAAAAACCTAGCAAAAAAAATATGATTTTTACATGTAGGAGAGAAGTGTCAGAATTGGCCTGGGTGATGGTTAAGCAAGTAACATACAAATAATTATTATATATTGTTTTTAAGGTAATTTACTATATTTTCAAAAACTGTACTGAAGCAGGTGGCTTAACGGACAAATTACTGCAGCTTGAAGTTATAATTTCAAACCAGTAATTTCACAGTAAATAGATAAATAATACATTATTATGTTATAATATATAGCATAATAATATATGATTTAGCTTGACTAAAACAGTACTTTTTCAACAGCATCAGAAGATTCTCATTCTCTCTCTTAACTGTGTGAGAAAAACATGAGATTATGGGTAAATCTTATACTCATAAACACATGTTTTTTCCTTCTAGTTAAGAGGGCTGGGCTGGAAGGGAGCATTTGTCTTTTAGACACTCCACCCCCCCCCCCCTTCTATGACACTGCAGTGAGAGGAGTGCCTCTCCTGCAGAATTTTTATTGGACAGCTTGGACCAATGGTACTTTACCATTGGTCCAAAGCTTCAAGCTGTCGGTTGAGCTCAGTGCCTCTGACAAGAAGTGAGAGGCACTGTGAGTTCAACCTCTTAGCCGCCACAAACAGTGTGGCAGCTTGTATTTAAACTGCCCGCTCTGTATGTAGCTCCTGACAGAGGCTGTGCAATGTGCCCTGTATCTCTGAAACCATAGATGATAGGAGCCTCATTGGTGGGGTAGGACTTCAGATAGCCCCCCCCCCCCCCAAATTTGTGGTCTCTGTGACCCCAGGTCGCCGAGCTACAACCATTGAAGCTCAATTTTTTTATATATATATATATATATATATATACAGTATATATATATATTCATGGCAGGTGAGGCTCTCCCTTACTTGCCTCCCCTGACAGCATGTCTTATCTATATGAGTGGTAATAAATTATTTCTGAACTTTTTTGCTGTGCTGTTGATAGGAATCTGGTTCATGCCCATTTAAATTAACCCATTGTAAGCACCGATGGGGTGCTCCAGAACTATTTTGTACTGTTCACATTTAGTTCACATTTACATAACCTGATACCACGTAATATTTTTATGCACACAACTTTTTATATATTGTATGGTGCCTTATTCAGAACCATGTCTTCATTGCATGTTTGTATTTCTTTGTGCTTTTTCAAAAGCAATAAAAACCATTGAAAGGCAGCAGTAGGAGCCATTGACTCCTTGTTGCTGTCAGTCAAAACCTGGGAGTGGCAGGTGGGACCAAGCCACAATGAGTTTGTCCATTGGTGCACACAGTCCAACTCAAGAGCAAGCCCACAGGTGTGCCTCCATAGCAAGTGGCTTGCTATGTGGTCACACATAGAAGAGGAAGAGCGCTGTCGGGAGACCCTGGAAGAGGAGGTTCAATGCCGCTGTGCGCAATACCACTGAACATGTTTATTATTTTATTTAAAAAAATATCCTTTACAACTGCTTTAAGAAGGCTCTTCACTTGCTAACCTTATCAGTTTTCAGCAAAATGTCATGTGAATTCAGCAAGGTCTAACTTTACTTTTTATGCAGCCTTTGTTCCATTATGTATCTATGTGGACACGCTGCCCTCTGCTGGCTGATGTCTTCTCGTGTTCTCCAAAGGTTAAAGGAGTTGTAAATGAAAAAAAAAATGTCACCTTAATGCAATCTATGCGCTGCTGTCAATCACATCCAGTGATGCAGCGCGCCGAGGGGCGGGGCCAAGTGATACAGTGAGCGGCTATGGTCGCTCGCTGTATCACGGGCCGACCAGGGAGGTGGGTGTTTGCCGCCCCCCCAAAAAAAAAACACCAGCTGCCACTGGCTGTATTCAATTAAATTTTCAGGCTTTCTTTCTTCTATTTTCACGTGGTGATCTAGCCAGTAAGTCTGTTGTCTTTCAAAAGCACAAGCTCTCCAGATAATGCTTTTGTGAGTAAATTGATACCCAACATGTCACGCTTCAAAATTGCGCCTGCTCGTGGAATGGCGACAAACTTTTACCCTTTAAAATTCCTTTTGTAATAGAAAAAAAGCATGACAGGACCTCTTAAATATGAGATCTGGGGTCAAAGAGATCTTTAATCTCATATTTTCACTACAATGCAATAAAGAATATCCTTTAAGAGCTATGGGCAGAAGTGATGTTTGACATCGCTTCAGACCTCGCATGCTATGGAACCGAGCGGGGGCCGTCTTCTCCTCAGTCCGCAGTCAGGCATCCACGGGAGAGGATGCGATTGTCTTCGGTGCAACCGGCGGAGAAGACAGGAGCGCGGCAGGAGGGGGTGGGCACCTCCCCCGCCACCGATAAAAGTGATCTTGCAGCAAATCCGCCGCAGAGACCACGTTTACCTTTAAAAAAAACGCACAACGTTCCCGAAAATACTGGGGTTATGGCAGCTAGCTTTTTGGCTTCAACGTACGGGAATGTCGTTTTTCGGGAAGTAGTTAAAACCTTTATCCCAAAAGGAAAAAACTGTTTGCTGTAATTGATTATACAATGTGAGCTGGAGTTTGGTTTCAGGTCAGAGCTCCTCATTTACATACTCGTTGATCAGTGTCAGTGATTGTGGAGGTATTTAAACCAGAGGATCAGCATGACAGCCAGGCAGTTACAATGTTTTAGAAGGAACAGACAGGAATAGCAGCCTCTGTATTACTCTTAGCACAGGTTTCTTTTAAAGCTGGACAACATAGATAAATGTGTTGCCTTTGATCAGCTTTCATCATACTTGTATCTGTTCTTGTTTTTTTTTCACTAAAATCAGGGATGGACTGGCCATTGGGACTACAGGGAGTTTCCCGGTGGGCCGATGGCTCAACAGCCGGCTTCAGTGACAGCGGACTGCCGCCCCCCTCCCTCCCCGCAGCGCTCACCTGGGGGGGAACAAAGAAGCAGGGGGAGGACCAGAGGAGCAGGGGGGACGACAGAGGAGCATGGGGGGAGGGGACAGACAGCTGACTCAACAGCTATTGCCTGGGAGTTTCTCACTTCTGCCTAATCTTGTCCCATGGGAGGGGGGGGGGGGCACGGAACTGATTCTTTGCCCCGGGTGAAATAATGTCTAGCTTCCCCACTGGTACTGCCTATAAGAGTACCAGTACCAGCCGTTCTACTCTAATAAAGTAGAACGGCTAGTGGTTAGTAAAGGGGGAGAGGGGGCTTGGGTGGCCGGAGGGGGTGCGGGAGTTGTCCGGCCGCCATGGGAGAGACCTGTCAAAGTGGGCCAGTCTGGATGAAGTCCAGGGCCAAATTTCTGTCCCAGTCCAACCCTGGTTCCAATCCAGTATATATTTTATTCTGTATTCCCATTTTTATTGTTTATTTCCTGTCAGTAATAAATCAGATACATCTGTCTTTAAAGAAACATCCTAAAATGTTTCCATTACAATCTTCATCATAGATATTTCTCCCACTTGTCAAAGTCGTGAGTAACTCAGGTCTTTTTAAATTTGATTGTTGGTGTCTTCATCACGGGCCAACCTTGTAAGTGTAAGAGACAGAGCTACATTTGATAAACTAATTTCACATCAACACACCGCCAGGGATCTACTCTTAGACATATAATCTATTGTAAAATGATTACATTTTCCTATGTGACTGCCTTGAAGAACAATCCATAGCATATGTATGTAAGACTGCTTTTGATACATTTGTTAATATGATTTGGTGCAAAAGTGTGTTTGTGAATATTCTCCACTGCTGTCTTGTAACTGGAATAAAGTTTATGAAAATTTAAAAGGATATGATGTAAAAGAACCGTACTGTGACCGGGCTAACAATAGTCATAGCAGCCCGTATGGCTGTCATTGGGCTTGGAGGTAGAAGGAGGTCCCAATCTGTGTGCATGTAAAGGTAACACATATCCATCATTGTATTATTAAGGCTGCTTTTGACCTTTGACCCTATCCCCCTTATGAATTTTCAATCAAGAGCAGACCTCAGAATTACACTAGGACAGGGCTCAAAATTTCAAA
The DNA here is from genome assembly GCF_905171775.1 of Rana temporaria. Taxonomy (NCBI): domain Eukaryota; kingdom Metazoa; phylum Chordata; class Amphibia; order Anura; family Ranidae; genus Rana; species Rana temporaria. The sequence continues at coordinate 337,100,579 of NC_053493.1, read as the reverse complement.
TCTTGAGCTACTAGCCAGGCCTTAATGCCGCGTACACACGATCATTTTTCGGCATGAGAAAAACATTGTTTTTTAAAAATGTCATTTAAAATGATCATGTGTGGGCTTCACATAATTTTTCGGGTTCTGAAAAACGGCAAAAAAAAAATTCGAACATGCTGCATTTTTTAACAACATTTTAAACTATGTCGTTTTTTGGGTTGTAAAAAATGATCATGTGTGGGCTAAAACGACGTTAAAAACCTGCGCATGCTCAGAAGCAAGTTATGAGATGGGAGCGCTCGTTCTGGTAAAACCATTCGTAATGGAGTAAGCACATTCATCACGCTGTAACAGACAGAAAAGCGCGAATCGTCTTTCACTAACACAGAATCAGCTAAAGCAGCCCCAAGGGTGGCGTCATCCGCATGGAACTTCCCCTTTAGAGTGCCGTCGTACGTCTTGTACGTCACCGCGCTTTGCTAGAGCATTTAAAAAAAAACGATGGTGTGTGGGCAACGTCGTTTTAATGATGAAGTTGGAAAAACTTTGTTTTTTCTACATGTTGAATAATATCATTTTTTTTAATGCCGAAAAATGATCGTGTGTACGCGGCATTAGAGTTTCTCCCCATTAGTTGCCCAACCCCTGCCCCACCCCTAATTCCACCCCTAAACATGCCCTCGTAAATTATGTCACAAAATGACACTGTTAAATGTTTTATATAGAATTAAGTTACAAAAAAAAATATTAACAACAACAATTGTAACAATATTAACATAAAGCAATGTAAACATAATAGGAAAATAAGTGCTTTATATGGACATGGCACAAGAGATGATCAAGACTGCGGACATGGCACAAGAGAGGATCAGAGACTGCAGACATGGCACAAGAGATGGTCAGAGACTGTGACCATGGCACAACAGACGATCAGAGATTGCAGGCAAGGTGCAAGAGATGATCAGGGACTGCGGACATGGCACAAGAGACGACTAGAGACTGCGAACATGGCACAAGAGATGATCAGAGACTGCAGACATGGCACAAGAGATGGTCAGAGACTGTGGACATGGCACAAACGATGATCAGAGACTGAGGACAGACGCAAGAGACGATCAGAGACTGCAGATGCAGATATGGCACAAGAGATGGTCAGAGACTATGGACATGGCACAAGAGATGATCAGAGACTGCGGACATGGCACAAGAGATAATCAAAGCCTGTAGGCATGGCACAAGAGATGGTCAGAGACTGCAGACATAGCACAAGAGATGATCAGAGACTGCAGACATGGCACAAGAGATGATCAGAGACTGTGGACATGGCACAAGATAGACCCGGACATGGCGTAAGAGATGGTCAGAGACTGCAGACATGGGACAAGAGACGATCAGAGACTGTGGACATGGCACAAGAGATGGTCAGAGACTGCAGACATCCTACAGGACATGGTCAAAGACTGGTTTATCAGATCTTGCTCTGTTTACTCACTGTGCCTGTGTTGTGTCCCTCTTCTCGGTGTGGTGGTGTGCGTCCTTTGTCAATGCTGAGCCGGCACCATGATTTTGCTTTGATGCCATCCTTTTGGCTTCGATACTGCACCAGATGGCACATCAGTCAGACAGACTAATGGAATGGTAGTGCCGGTAAAGTAGATCTGATTCGATTCTCGCTCCCATGCCGTGCTCGACCACACCCCCCCCCCCCCCCCGTTCTAAAAAGTTATTTGTAAAAGGTGCCAAGAAACGCCATCACATCACTGGCTGCACAATCGGGCAGAGTGCCCAGTTCCGTAGCTGGCCCAAAGCCTTTTATTATGGATGGCTGCGTTATGCCCTGCTCACCTTCAGCTTATTTCTACTTGCCTAATGCAAGCAGGTGAGTGGAAATGTTGAGGGCTGCACTAGGAGACTTCCCCCATTGGGAAGTGCAGTAAAGGAGTGCAGTAAAGGAGAATTTGCTTAGCTATCTTAGTAGTGTTGATCGCCCTCAGAGCTTCTGGTCATCCTTTCCCATACTGAAATTAACCCTCTATGTCTAACGCAGTCTTCCTCAAGTTGTAGGCATACAGGGTTAGCCTGATTTTATGTAGTGTATGGTGAGCTAAAAACTGTCAGCTATTTGTAGTTCTGCAAAGAAAAAACATACAGTTTGGGTTGGGTCATTTAGTCTGAAATAGACTGGTGTTTAGATGAAAAATGTATGTCTTTTGACACCCTCACGGAAATTAAGGCCCACGCTGTAGTCGTCATTCTCTATATCGTGGGCGGGAGGTGGTTAAAGTGGTTGTAAAGCCTTGAGCCAATCTGGAGAGAAGCTGTTTGCTGTGGGGGCACCCGGCAGGAGGGAGGAGCCAGGAGTGGCTCAGAGTTGGTAAGTATAACATTTGTTATTTGTTTTTTTTGTTTTTTAAAACAAGACTTTACAAATACTTTCATAAATTCATAACAATCCTCTGTAAACTGTAAGTAGTGGGTGTTGTATGGTACATGCATGTGTTTTTGTGTGCATGCATAGTTGTTCAAACACCAACTGGCATACAAAATTCTAATCTCTGGTGCCTAGAATAGAAATTCCAATTATAAATAAATACCCATACATACAATGCCATTTTTGCCTCTTTGTTTGGCGCACACGTTTGACCGAATTATCATTCCTCTACTGTCCACCCAACTACTAGGGCTTTATTGCATCCTACAGGAAAATGGACACGGGGTACAGTAAAAAATGAAAGTCTACATGTTCAAGACTATAACACCTACCACCTCTTACTTGTTCATATTCACAAGTGCCTAGATTCACATACGTTAGCGAGGCAAGTACATGATTCACAATGTACTTGCCTGCTAAGTTACGGCGGCGTAGCCTAAAGCGGGCGGGCGTAAGGGCGCCTAATTCAAATGTGTGTAAGGGGGCGTGTTTTATGTTAATGGGGCTTGACCTTAAGTTTTTGATGTTTTTTTTTAACTGTGCATGCGCCGGGCGCCTACAATTCCCAGTGTGCATTGCGGCTAAGTACGCCGCACGGGCCTATTGATTTTGACGTGGACGTAAACAACGTAAATCCCGATTCACGGACGACTTACGCAAACGTCGTAAAAAATTTGAATTTCGACGCGGGAACGGCGGCCATACTTAACATTACTATTCCAACTAGGGCCTAGCTCTAACTTTATGCGGCCTATCTCTAACGTAAACGGCGTAAAAGTACTGCGTCGGCCGGGCGTACGTTCGTGAATCAGCGTATCTACTAATTTACATATTCTACGCCGACCGCAATGGAAGCGCCACCTAGCGGCCAGCACAAATATTGCAACCTAAGATAGGACAGCGCAAGCCGTCGTATCTTAGATATGTTTAAGTGTATCTCTGATTGAGAATACACTTAAACATAAGTCGGCGTAGATTCTGAGTTAGGTCGGCTTATCTACTGATAAGCCGGCCTAACTCTTTCTGAATCTACCTAATAGTCTCCTTAGGCGAGCAGACTAAGGAGACTATTTTGTTTCAACTCTTTTGTTTTCTGTTTGACAGATGTTTCCACAGCTACTGGTAGATTCAAGCTGGATACTAAAATAGTTTCTCCAAACAACCTATGAGCCCAGATTTTTCCTGCTCTCTTTGAGACAGTTCTAAGGCCCCATACACACAATAGAATCCATCCGCTGAAAAATCCCAGCGAATGGGTTTCAGCGGATAGATCCTATGGTGTGTACACTCCAGCGGATCTGTTTCCGCGGATATTTATCCCCTGGGATGGATTTCCAGCGGATAAATATTTGATGACATGCTATCAAATCTATCCGCTGGAATCCATCCCAACGGATGGATCCGCTGGTCTGTACAGACTCACCGGATCCATCCGTCCGAAGGGATCCCCCGCATGCGTCGTAATGATTCGACGCATGCGTGGAATTCCTTATATGACAGCGTCGCGCACGTCGCCGCGTCATAATCGCGGCGACGGCGCGACACGTCATCGCCAGAGGATTTCAGCGCGGATTTCGATTCGATGGTGAGTACACTCCATCGCATGGAAATCCGCGCAAATCCTCAAGAGGATTTATCCGCGGATACGGTCCGCTGGACCGTATCCGCGGATAAATCCTCTCGTGTGTATGGGGCCTAAGGGTCCAATGAATTTTCTCCTGTCAGCCAAGAAACAAAGAATTTCCAGTTTATTAAGCATACTGGTGTTCACTCTGTAATAGTTCTGTAGTCGGCAGTAGCAACCAGTCTGTTCCAGTTTTCACAGGACTCCTCTTTCAAGTTAGGCCAGTACTGCAAGTCTGGGATTTCCTTGTGGAGTTTTCAGTGTTGTGAGTACCAAGCAAGTTTCTTCCAGCACACAACCTCCACCTCTATTTCCTCAGTTAGTAAATGCATAAAAAAGCTACAGTTTACATCGATTCTCCTCTTCCGCAAGCCAGCATTTTTGGACATGTATATACAAAATGACCTTATAAATAGTATAGATAGTATAGAACTCGAACTACTACTAGCAGAACAGATTACCCCCACTACGGCAGGGATCATGGGAAAATCTACACTTAAAAATAAATCAAATAAGTTTCCATCTTTAAATTCTAATTCAAAGGCCTTTATAGCCATGACCACTAAAGAGATTAATCGTCTCAAAAGAAATCAAATACCGGACAATATATCGGACAAAGAAAGAAAGGCATTGGAACAACTCAGTAGTTGTGAGAAACTTCTGGAATAACGTTTATGAGATATATCTTGTATAAATGTAAAAAAAAATGTATTTAAGAAAATGAATAATAAAAAGAAATTGAAAACTAATTGTGTATTGTCACTTTCATTTTTTTATTTTACATTTTTATCCACAGTTTTTTTCTTTGTGAAAAAAACTGTAAAATATAAATTTGTAGAATTTCAGGGAAATTAACACTCTCAATTTAATTAATCTCTTCTCCTCAGAATATTTGTTACCTGATCATCATAGAATAGAAACCCCTACAAGGTACATGTTGGTAATGAAAGGAACAAACATTCTCAGTTATATTGGGATGGCTCCCACCCACTAAAATTCCTCTGTCTGACATGGAAACTACCTCTTTAATGGGGAATTCCTAATTACATCCCATTACTTTCCTTGCAGTTATGATACCCTTCTACACTCTGACAGCTGTCATTCCAAAGTATATCATTACACTATCGAAGCAAGGCTAAATGGTTTTGTCATTGGAATCCTTCTGTATTCTCAATAACTATGCAGAGGTATTTGCGTATCTGTCATTACTTACTGACAACTACACAGTGACCTACATCACCAAACTGTTGACAAAGGATATGTTCGTTTAAGTCTATCTTAAATTGAATACTTAGGCAAGTTCAGTCATTTCACAGCTTGATAAAATTCTCCCCAAGCCAGGTGATCCCCACACAAATGTGTTCCTAGCTCCAATCAATCATTGACATACATGGGTCTGTGATCCAAGCCAAAATGTCTAGCGTAAGGGGATTCCCTACTGGGATTTTAGAGGGATTTGACAAGCCAAAAGGTGATGAATCTACCAGGGTCCATCCAATCCAGAGCTATCTTTTTTAAGGGAGTTTCCTTGATTGAGTCTTTAATAAACTGTAATACATTTATTTAAATATGTAAACCATGGTAAATATGCATTGGCTTCACTAGAAGCTGTGAAGGACTGGCACCCCTACTCTTGGAGTTGTATTACATGGATGGACACCAGGGTATTCACAATCAAAATGTCTCTAAAGGTCCATCATGTGGGGGGGGGGGGGACCTTATGTAATCGCTTAAATTCTATTGTAACAAGAAGTAAATCAGTAACTCTGGTAATGCCAGTAACTGACAACTGCAATCTTACATGGTTTTAAAGCAGGCAAATGGCATAGGTCCCCAGCCAATTCTGAGAAATAAGACTGTGATGAACCCAAAGAGATAGCCATAAAATTATTTTTGCACAACATTCCCATCTATGTTACTGGTTTTGTATTTTTAATACTTGTACTATATTACTAATACTGAGTACTCTAATGCCGCGTACACACCATCACTTTATGTGATGGAAAAAAACGACATTTTCTGTGAAGTAAAAAATGACGTTTTTGAAACTTCAATTTTCAAAAACGACGTTGCCTACACACCATCGTTTTTTTTTACAATGCTCTAGCAAAGCGAAGTTACGTTCACCACTTTTTTCCATTGAAGCTCACTTCATAACTAGCTTCTGGGCATGCGCGGGTTTAAAAACGTCGTTTTAAACGTCGTTTTTTGCTACACACGGTCAATTTATGTGAAACAAAAAATGACGTTTTGAAAAACAACACATAAAATTGAAGCATGCTTAAATTTTTTTTGTCGTTTTTCACAAGACATAAAACAACGTTTTCCCCCACACACGGTCATTTAAATTGACGTTTTTAAAAATGTCGTTTTATTCCATCACATAAAGTGATGGTGTGTATGCTGCATAATACTCAATAGGTTGTATGAATTCCTGGCTACTACACAAAAATAAGTAAATACCTAATGAGTAGGAAAGAAAGCAAAGTCATAAAATTGTAAAACTTTATGCAAACAGTATCATACACAGTTGAAATACATGTGCATAAATTAATCTACCTGTCAAAGTATTTGTCATTGTGTTGAGACAGACCCATGATCCAGATAACAAGCTATACAAAAAGATGGCAACCACTCCAAATAATAAATGGCATTTGTAGTAAGGTGTACATGGAAGGGTGATGCATATTATAAACAAACAAAAAAAAACTTTCAAGCACACTTACCAGCTAGCCTGCAAAAAATCTAATTGACCCGTTAAACAATTCACGTTAAAAACAAGGTTTAGTTACACATACACTATATTGCCAAAATTATTGGGACGTGAAAAAGTGGGAAAAAAAACTGCACTAGAACCCAAATAAACAAAGAAGGGAGCTGCTAGCACTCAAACAAAGTCTGGTATAAATGGTGGGTAAAATTAGTGCAGCGCTAATGATCAACAATATAGAAAGTGCACACTGGAACTAACACAATGTGAATTGTGAAATGTAAACAAAGATGTGAGCAATATAAACTAATAATGAAAGTTTAGAGAAGCGAGTAGGCTTTAAATAACAATGTGAGAGAAGTCCATGTGAAGAAAACACAATGAAGGAAAATTCTTCCCATTTAAACAAAAAGAAAAAATACTGCGCTATCTCATAAAGGTTAATAATAAAGCCGCTAACACAGCAAAAGAGATCAAAAGTTGCTAGTAAAACATATGTGGGAAAAGTGTAGCGCTAACAGTGAATCAATTGTGATAAAACAATCTAACTAATGGTATTGGTGATAATTAGAGTCCATAAATCCTTGACTGGATAAATGAATTGAATCCAACTATGTTGAGAGACATTCAATAACTAGATAAACAAACAAAATCCAAGGGTGAGAAGTGAAAAGTCCACCACCACTTATGACAAGGGGCTTACCGGATGGATTGGACCCAGAAAGGAATATACCTACTAGGCCAATCAAGCTTTGTTAAAGATGATACACTGAAGAGGGCACACCATACACGTCTTGCAATTCGGTATTATTGAAAAAAAAAACTCAGGCAGACAATTCAGGAGTGGTTCCCAGGAAACAGCGATATTCAACAGATCACAAGGAGGGCATATTGATTATTCAACCGATGAGTATGTAAAAGAAGAAGTGGGGCGCACATAGCATAATTCCGTAAAAATCAAATATTTATTTTAAAAAGAGAGTAACTCACATTTGCAATGATAAACCGAGCTCATAAAAATAGGGTAGCAATAACAACAGCAGTCCATCCCGACATGTTTCGTTACAATAAGAACTTCATCTGGGGTGGATGAAGTTCTTATTGTAACGAAACATGTCGGGATGGACTGCTGTTGTTATTGCTACCCTATTTTTATGAGCTTGGGTTATCATTGCAAATGTGAGTTACTCTCTTTTTAAAATAAATATTTGATTTTTACGGAATTATGCTATGTGCGCCCCACTTCTTCCCATTTAGATAGCTCAGAGTGAGAGGAAAAAGGGTTGTCTGCAGTTGCTCTCAAAATCTTCAAAACATGTACAGATTAGGTACTCTTACCAAATGGGGTGGACACATCTGTTATACAACAGTGGGTCATACAGGCTTGTGATCCCAGATGGTCTGGATCAGTGTTAGATGGATCCTTGCGGTCCCCAGAGGCCTGAATCAACCCTGGATAGAAATGGTGGTCCAGCAGACTGAGGTATGGAGTTCACACTCTTCCACTGACAGATAAATACCAGGGTAATTCCATACGAACTCCAAAAATAAAAAAAGGGAATAGAAAGAGATGCTCCCAATGGTGCAGGTTAAACCACATTTGGTTTATTTATAAAAATGTCATACATGAATGACAAATAAATGGTGATCACAATAAAACGTATAAAAAGCAATGTGAGGCACAGTAATGCTCGCCTGACCCGTTTCGACTCTAGCCATCTTCAACTGGCCCCAGTTGAAGACCGCTAGAATCGAAACTCATTGGGCGAGCATTACTGCATCCCACATTGCTTTTTATACTTTTTATTGTGATCACTATTTTTTTGTCATTCATGTATTACATTTTTATAAATAAACCAAACATGGTTTGACCTGTACCATTGGGGGCATCTCGTTCTATTCCCTTTTTTTATTTTTGGAGTTCGTATGGAATTACCCTGGTATTTATCTGTCAGTGGAAGAGTGTGAACTCCATACCTCAGCCTGCTGGACCACCATTTCTATCCAGGATTGATTCAGGCCTCTGGGGACCGCAAGGATCCATCTAACACTGATCCAGACCATCTGGGATCACAAGCCTGTATCACCCACTGTTGTATAACAGATGTGTCCACCCCATTTGGTAAGAGTACCTAATCTGTATATGTTTTGAAGATTTTGAGAGCAACTGCAGACAACTTATTTTCCTCTCACTCTGAGCCATCTAAATGGGAAGAATATTCCTTCATTGTGTTTTCTTCACATGGACTTCTCTCACATTGTTATTTAAAGCCTACTCGCTTCTCTGAACCTACATTATTAGTTTATATTGCTCACATCTTTGTTTACATTTCACAATTCACATTGTATTAGTTCCAGTGTGCATTTTCTATATTGTTGATCATTAGCGCTGCACTAATTACCCACCAAAATTGGTGGGTAACCAATCCGGCAACAGAGTGGAGAACATGGTCTGGGCGTATTGCAAAAGCTGGTTTGGAGGGACAGATTCAGGGATACCTCTGAGCTTGAGGTTATTCCTCCTGGACCTATCCTCAAGGTCCACCATTTTGTCCTTAATCCACTCTATATGTTTTCTCTGATCCGTGTGGGCCTCCACCATTATATTGTATGATGAGGTATACTCCTCCATTTTGGCTTCTACCTGATTGACTCTATTCCCCAGGGCGTGAACTTCTCTCTGGCATTCATTTAGTCCCTTGTATAGATCAGATTGCAGGGAGGACCTCAGGGACAGCAGCATGTCCTTTAACATGGTATCTGACACTGGTCTGTCTGCAGTGGGAAAGTCTGTTATGGGGTCCCTTCCCTTTTGATGCAGGCCTGTGGTGGCATGGGGAGGTCCGCTTACCTCCATGTCCAGTTCGATCTGCGGCCTGAGTGGGGAGTCTCTCCTCGACTTGGACTTGGCCGGACTTCTAGTGGAAGGACTGGCTGTCCCAGATGATGATCCGCTGAGCGGTAAGGTCGGGCGGGTGATGCCTGACGGCGAGCCGCGGCTGTTTTGCTGTGCTTCGGGCCTGTGCTCCTGCTGTATGTCACTGGCGCCGCCGCCATTTTGTTGTAGCCTGCACTGTAACATTTTATTTATGATTATATTCATTTGTCCAATAAAATTTGAGCCCCTGAAAATGGGCGGACAGTGTACAAAAATGGTTGCAGTTCCTAAAATTTGTACTTGATATTTATGTTCAACCCATTGAATTAAAGCTGAAAGTCTGCATTTCAAATTCATTTGGATTTAAAAAAAATTTTTATTCTGGTGGCATACAGAGCCAAAAGTATGAAAATTGTGTCTGGGTCCAATTATATATGGACCTAACTGTATGTTCTAACTTGAAGACTCTCAAAAATATAGAGCTAGGATCACAGTATACAGAGGAGCCTTGGCGTAGGCACTGCAGCTTCCACCTATATTTGAAAATGTGTGCAACTAAACCCTCTATTTTAATGTGAATTGTTAGACAGGGCCAATTTGGTTTTTTTTCAGTCTAGCTGGTAAATGTGCTGGGAAATGTTTGTTTGTTTGTTTGTGATGTGTGTTGCCCTTCCATGTGCACTTTACTGCAAAAGCTTACTATAAATTGGGGTGGTTGCCATCCAATTATAGCCAGGTATAGCTTATTCACTGGATTTGTTATGGGGACACATTAGATGTCTCCAGCTGCCATTGTGCTCTTGCTAGACGTCCATGTGCTCCTATGTGTTTAAGGAGTGGGGTGCCTCCAGGCAGACCCGTTCCATATCTTCTGTATCTCTTCTGTGAAGGGGAATACAGGAGGTTCATATCAAGGCAGAGACAGGTGTTCTTACTAGTATTTAATGATTTCATGTATTTAAAGGGGTTGTAAAGGTAAAAGTTTTTTTACCTTAATGCATCCTATGCATTAAGGTAAAAAAACATCTGACAGCACCGCCCCCCCCAGCCCCCGTTTTACTTACCTCACCCCTCCAAAGTCCCGGGCGCGTGCTTGTCATCCTGTTCGGTTCCCAGCCTGGCCGTTGATTGGCTAGGCTGGGCGGATTGATAGCAGTGTTGATTGGCTGGCGCTGCTGTCAATCACAGCGGATGTCGGGGGCGGGCCGAGTGATACAGTCGGCGCTGTATCACGGGAGCACGGGAGCAAAAGCTCTCTCGCATGAAGGTAGAAAGCTTTTGCAAGGAGGAGCTGAGACAGCCGCCGAGGGACCCCAGAAGACAGGATTCGGGGCCACTCTGTGAAAAACGTGCTGCACAGTGGAGGTAAGTATAACATGTTTGTTATTTAAAAAAAAAAAATTCTGCCTTTAGTGTTCCTTTAATGAGCTTTGATGAATACATAACTGGATTAACCACTTGCCGACCGGCTCACGGCGATATAGCGATATACGCTGGCAAAGTGGCACAGGTGACCAAAATCACATACCCATAGGTCAGCCCTCTAAGAGCCAACAGAATGCTCGCTGCATGGTGGGGGACCCGATGCGCGTGGGCACAAGGATGTCAGAGGAGAGTAGTAGAAAGTAGAAACAGTGATCTGTCATCTCTTCTAGTTAGTCCCATCCCCACACAGTTAGAACACAGTGAGAGAACACACAGTTAACCCCTTGATTACCCCTTCCCTGCCAGTGACATTTATACAGTAATCCGTACATTTTTATAGCACTGATCGCTCTATAAATGTCAATAGTACCAAAAATGTGTCAAAAGTGTCCCGATCTTTCCGCCGTAATGTTGCAGTCACAATAAAAATTGCAGATCGCCGCCATTACTAATCAAAAAAAATCATAATAAAAATGCCATAAATGAATCCCCTATTTTGTAGACACGATAACTTTTGCGCAAACCAATCAATATACAGTTATTGCAATTTTTTACCAAAAATATGTAGAAGAATACATATTGACCTGAACTGAGGAAGAACTTATATATTTTTGGGGATATTTAATATAGCAAAAAGTAAAAAATATTGCTTCTTTTTCAAAATTGTCGCTCTTTTTTTGTTTATAGCGCAAAAAAAAAAAAACGCAGAGGTGATCAAATAGAAAGCTCTATTTGTGGGGAAAAAAGGACGTCAATTTTGTTTGGGTACAGCGTCGCACAAACGCGCAATCAAAGCAACGCTTTAGTTAAAGCAACACAGTGCCGCAAAAAAGAGCTTGGTCAGTAAGGGGGTAAATCCTTCCGGGGCTGAAGTGGTTAAATGGTGTGTTTTATATCTGCTTCCTGTTCAACTGTAAAGAGAATCATTTGTGTACATAAATATGTCATTGTCACACTAGTCCACATTTTAGAAATATCTTAGAGTCTTTAGTGAAAAAACGTGATGTGAACATGTCACATCTAATCACATAGATTCTAGATAGTAAAGTATTTTTAAATGAAGAAGGAATGCAAAAAAAAAATTTCATAGAATTATGACTGCTTTCTCCTACATTGCGTGACTGTTTTAATAAATGTCTTTGTTTAGAGATATGTTATTCACATACATAGATATTAACATGTGATAGCTAGGTATAAGTACTGAGCTTTTGTTGTACTTCCTCATGTCTGCCTCATACCCTTTCTTTTAGTGTTAAAAGAAAATGTCCATTAGGAACTTTTGCTTTAAACACTGAGGTGTATTTTCAGAAAGTACACATTTTAAGTTATTATTATAATTTTTTTCTGTCTGTTTAGGTTCAGTTTAAATTAAAATGTTATTTGAAATGCCACATAGTCACAAATATCAGATCTCTGCAAAGCAGTGTGGTGCATTGCAATACACTGGTGCCATCCAGTGTGCAGCAGAAAAAACATATTTTTGTATATGTGCCATTGTGGTGATTGGCAATGATCCAGTTTGGAAAAACACCAATCACCACACTTCATGTAAAAGTACTCTTATACAGAGTTCACACAAGACACTGGATTTGGCAAAGCATTCAGGGTTTTCTTAAGAGAGATTGTGTGTAATGTGTCAGTGTGCGTCAGGTGTGTGTATGTATAAATTGAGCTTCAGCTATTCAGCTTTGTAAACAGGCTATTTTTAGCAAAGCAGTAAGACAATCCTAGAAAACAGCTCCACTTGCTGGCTTCACATAGTGATTAGCGGATATTCATTTTATTTTCCTCTAACACATTTTTTTTCTTGATTTGTTCAACTATGACATGCTGAGGAGGCGTGGCCCAAGTCACAGGTTCTAAGATTTGATGAGAAAATGATTTTGCAATAAAATAGAGTGCAGTCGTATGCATCCTGACCTCTGTATATCTCATTCCTGAATGCTATAAGTTATGTCCAAAAAACCTTGTCCAAACACAACCCTGAGCTATGGATGGGGAGGGACAGATAACATTCTTGTTAGCTTTGATGTCTTTTATACGTGAGAATATACAGTGCTTTGAAAAAGTAATCATACCCCTTGACATTTTCCAAATTTTTAGCTAGATTCAGAAAGACCACCTTAACCTTGCGGCGGCGTAGTGTATCGTGTTTACACTACGCCGCCGTAAGTTAGCGAGGCAAGTACATGATTCACAAAGTACTTGCCTGCTAAGTTACGGAGGCGTAGCGTAAATCGGGCTGGCGTAAGCGCGCCTAATTCAAATTCGGCTGAGGGGGCGTGTTTTATGTTAATGGGGGGTGACCTGACGTGATTGACGTATTTTACGAACGGCACATGCGCCGTCCGTGTACATATCCCAGTGTGCATTGCGTGCAAGTACGCCGTCCGGTCCTATTGGTTTCGACGTGGACGTAAATTACGTCCAGCCCTATTCACGGACGACTTACGCAAACAACGTAAAATTTTCGAATTTTGACGCGAGAACGACGGCCATACTTAACATTACTATTCCAGCTATTTGATGGAATAACTTTAGGCCTGAAAATGCATTACGCAAACGGCGTATCTTTACTGCGTCGGGCAAGCGTACGATCGGGAATCGGCGTAACTACTCATTTACATATTCTAGGCCGACCGCAATGGAAGCGCCACCTAGCGGTCAGCCTAAAAATTACACTTTAGGATACGACGGTGTAAGACACTTACGCCGTTCGTATCTGAGCCTAATTTAAGCGTATCTGGTTTCCAGAATACGCTTAAATTCGCGTTGGCGCAGATTCTGACTTAGGCTGGCGTATCTACTGATACACTGGCCTAAATCTTTCTGAATCTGCTTATTTGTCATGTTACAACCAAAATTGTAAATGTATTTTATTGGGATTTTATTTGATAGACCAACACAAAGTGTTGCATAAAGAAATATCTGAAAAGTGTGGTGTGTATATGTATTCAGCCCCCCTGAGACAATACTTTGTACTTTCAGTGCAATTACAGCTGCAAGTCTTTTTGGGGATGTCTCTCCCAGCTTTGCACATCTAGAGAGTGAAATCTTTGCCCATTCTTCTTTGCAAAATAGCTCAAGGTCTGTCAGATTGGATGGAGAGCGTCTGTGAACAGCAATTTTCATATCTTGCCACAGATTCTCAATTAGATTTAGGTCTGTACTTTGACTGGGCCATTCTAACACATTAATATGCTTTGATCTAAACCATTCCATTGTAGCTCTGACTGTAGGTTTAGGGTTGTTGTCTTACTTGAAGATGAACCTCCACCTCAGTCTCAAATCTTTTGCGGACTCTAATAGGTTTCAGTGGCGGCCCGTCCATAGGGGGCGCCCGGGCGCCGCCCCCCTTCCCCCAGCCAGTAAAAAAAAAAAAAAAATCCTTATGTGTACTGTGTCCCGGCACCGGGCGCCGGGCATAGTGCGGTTTGGGTAGAGCTACGTCTGTGCAATCACAAGATTGCAGACGTGGCGCTACATTGGCAGCTAAAATATGCCTTTGTGGCACAAACCGACGCGCCACTATTTCCGGCGCGATGGCCTGTATTATGGCCGGGCGGGTGCAGTGAGTGCACACAGTGCATAGAACTATTTCACCTCCCCAGTGGGCGGTGCTTTCTTTCACAGTCTCCAAGCACAGGAAGTGACCTCAGCGCTGCAGCTCAATAGAACACGCACGGCCTGAGAGGATCTGCTGCAAAGAGGTAGGGAACTAACTGAAGCCATGCCTTCCCTCCCAGTCCCCCATGTGAGAAATATATTTTCGGGCAAAATCGCGGCACCCTCCAGCACTAAACCCCCCACTTATTAAAACTTGTTTAATGTACCATCTGGACGAATAGGCGGACGTCAGGACCCCACCCCCCCCCCCCTTGTTGAAAGTTTCCGGGCGGCCGTCACTGATAATGATTTTTAATGTTCAATGCAATGCATATTGGGTGAAATGCCAGCCGTCAGCAGCCTGAGCCCAGGAGAAGATGGGGAACTACAAGTCCCAGCAGGTTATAATATAAGGCTCCTAGGTGGATGGGTCTTATATTATAACCTGCTGGGACTTGTAGTTCCCCATCTTCTCCTGGGCTCAGGTGCATGCAATCCACCATCTATGGGACTACAAGTCCCAGCAGTGAGAAAAACTAGACAAAGATGATGGATTGCATGCACCTGAGCCCCAGGAGACGATGGAGAACTACAAGTCCCAGCAGGTTATAATATAAAGCTCCGAGGTGGATGGATGACTGGACAATGACACAGTGGGGACAATTGGCACAGCGACAATTAAAGGGCACAGTGGTGACAATTGGCACAGTGGCTGTGTTTGGTAGCATGGTACAGTGGCTGCATTTGATGGCATGGTACAGTGGCTGCATTTGATGGCATGGCACAGTGGCTGCATTTGATGGCATGGTACAGTGGCTGCATTTGATGGCATGGCACAGTGGTGACAATTGATGGCACAGTGACCACTTTTGATGACATGGCACAGTGGCTGCATTTGATGGCATGGCACAGTGGCTGCATTTGATGGCATGGCACAGTGGTGACAATTGATGGCATGGCACAGTGGCTGCGTTTGATGGCATGGTACAGTGGTGACAATTGATGGCACAGTGGCTGCGTTTGATGGCATGGCACAGTGGCTGCGTTTGATGGCATGGCACAGTGGCTGCGTTTGATGGCATGGTACAGTGGTGACAATTGATGGCACAGTGACTGCGTTTGATGGCATGGCACAGTGGCTGCGTTTGATGGCATGGCACAGTGGTGCGAATTGATGGAACAGTGACTGCGTTTGATGGCATGGCACAGTGGCTGCATTTGATGGCATGGTACAGTGGTGACAATTGATGGCACAGTGACTGCGTTTGATGGCATGGCACAGTGGCTGCATTTGATGGCATGGCACAGTGGCTGCATTTGATGGCATGGTACAGTGGCTGCATTTGATGGCATGGCACAGTGGTGACAATTGATGGCACAGTGACCACAATTGATGGCATGGCACAGTGACCACAATTGATGGCATGGCACAGTGGCTGCATTTGATGGCATGGCACAGTGGTGACAATTGATGGCACAGTGACCACTTTTGATGACATGGCACAGTGGCTGCATTTGATGGCATGGCACAGTGGCTGCATTTGATGGCATGGCACAGTGGTGACAATTGATGGCACAGTGACCACAATTGATGGCATGGCACAGTGGTTGCATTTGATGGCATGGCACAGTGGCTGCGTTTGATGGCATGGTACAGTGGTGACAATTGATGGCACAGTGGCTGCGTTTGATGGCATGGCACAGTGGCTGCGTTTGATGGCATGGCACAGTGGTGCGAATTGATGGAACAGTGGCTGCATTTGATGGGCACAGTGAGGCTGCGATTTATTTTTCTTCGTTTGCGCCCCCCCAAAAATTTGGAGCACCAGCCGCCACTGATAGGTTTTCTTCTAAGATTGCCCTGTATTTTGCTCCATCCATCTAACCATCAACTCTGTCCAGCTTCCCTGTACCTGCTGAAGAAAAGCATCCCCACAACATGATGCTGCCACCACCATGTTTCATAGTGGGGATGGTGTGTTCAGGGTGATGTGCAGTGTTAGTTTTCCACCACACATAGCGTTTTGTTTTAGGCCACAAAGTTCCATTTTAGTCTCATCTGACCAGAGCACCTTCTTCCACATGTTTGCTTTGTCCCCCACATGGTCATAAAGGCCAGATTTTTGGAGTGCATGACTGAAGCCTCGTACACACGCACAGTTTTCTCTTCAAGAACCAGCAAGAAAACTGCTGGCAAGTAAACCGAGCGTGTGTACGAGGGTTTCAGGTTTCTCCTCAAGAAAACTGCCTAAAATGTTGACGAGAAAAATAGAGAACCTGCTCTCTATTTTCTCGCTGTGATTCTCGGCAGTGTTTTCCTGCCGAGAAACCCGAGGGTGTGTATACTTACCTGTCGCCGTGGAAACCCACGCATGCTGAAAATGACTGACGCATGTGCGGTAGCTTCCTAGGCATAGGTAGGGTGTAGCAAGATGGTGGCGACGGCATCGAATGTGACGAGCGCATGCTCGTCGTAGTCCATGACGTCACCGCGTTCGTTCCATTCAAAAGAACGACGGTTCTTTTGAATGGAGTGTCTGTACACTCGGCCAGCAAGAGATTCTTGCCAAGAATCTCGTCAGGAAAAACATTTTTTTCCCTACGAGATTCTAGGCCGTGTGTACAGGGCTTAATAGTTGTCCTGTGGACATATTCTCCCACCTGAGCTGTGGATCTCTGCAGCTCCTCCAGAGTTACCATGGGCCTTTTGGCTGCTTCTCTGATTAATGCTCTCCTTGCCCGGCCTGTCAGTTTAGTTGGATGGCCATGTCTTGGTAGGTTTGCAGTTGTGCCATACTCTTTTTCCATTTTCGGATTATGGTTTGGGATATTTTTTTATAACCTAACCCTGCTTTAAACTTTTTCACAACTTTATCAATGACCTGTCTGGTGTCTTCCTTGGCCTTCATGATGCTGTTTGTTCACTAAGGTTCTCTAACAAACCTCCGAGGGCTTCACAGAACAGCTGTACTTAGATTAAATTACAAACAGGTGGTAATTTAATAATTAGGTGACTTCCGAGGGCAATTTGTTCCACTAGATTTTAGTTAGGGGTATCAGAGTAAAGGGGGCTGAATACAAATGCGTGCAACACTTTTCAGATATTTATTTGTAGAAAAAAAATTGAAAACCATTTATCATTATCCTTCCACTTCACAATTACGTGCCACTTTGTTTTGGTCTATCACATAAATTCCCAATAAAATACATTTACATTTTTGGTTGTAACATGACAAAATGTGGAAAATTTCAAGGGGTATGAATACCTTTTCAAGGCACTGTATGTACATTTTTGATGTTATTTAATATGAGTTAATGTTGTCAATTATGCAACTACAGTAAAACCTTGGATTGCGAGAATAATTCGTTCCGGAAGCATTCTTGTAAAAGCACTTGTATATCCGCACCTGCCTCCACGCCGTGTCTCCACCCGTCTCACGTTAGGCTGCCACTCTGGCCTCCGCCCTGTCTCCGCCTCCACTGCCGCCTCCGCTCTGTCTCCACCCATGTTGGCTTACAATGCCGCTCTTGTCTCCGCCCACTGGCATAGCGTGGGGGGGCCGTGGCACTGGGCGCAAGATTTAGGGGGGAGCAGCGCAGCATCCAGTGCCAGTGTCACTCTGTCCTATGGACCGTGTCACTCGCTGCGCTCCAGCCGCCATGTTGTGGCTCAGGGATTGGCAGCGGCTGCCCAATGATTGGACAAACATCATGTGCGGTGGCAGGGGCCATCAACTTCTCCTCCTCCACGCCGGACAGGATTTCCCCTTGATGTGGCAGCCAGTCTAGGACTGGTGCAGCGGCGCCTGCTCTACCCCACAGGGCAGCATATGTGGTGAAATGACATCTCCAGGGATCTTCCATCCTGACCAAGTGAACTCTGGTACGTGACAGTGACACAGATGCACAGTACATTCACACAGTGTACACTACTACACACATACACAGAGCATCACCATCTCCCCCAATGTTCCTCCGGTCCCCCAATGTTCCTCCTGCCCCCACGTATTGTCAATGTCCCCCCTAATTATCCCCAATGTTCCTCCTGTCCCCCCAATGTCCCTTCTGTCCCCCCAATGTTCCTCCTTTCCCCCAATGTTCCTCCTGCCACCCCACTTATCCGCAATGTTCCTCCTGTCCCCCCAATGCTCCTCCTGTCCCCCCACTTATATCCAATGTCCCTCCTGTCCCCCCAATTATCCCCAATGTTCCTCATGTCCCTCCTGTCCCCCAATGTTCCTCCTGCCACCCCACTTATCCGCAATGTCCCTCCTGTCCCCCAATGCTCCTCCTGTCCCCCCACTTATATCCAAAGTCCCTCCTGTCCCCCCAAAAAAGGAACTATAGCCCAATACAAAGGGAGGGAGCCGCCTATACAGGGAGGTACCAGAGCTGGGCCAGGTAGGAGAGAGTACAGATGTGAGGAATTTTTAGGCGCAATCCTGACCCCTGCACTGTATACATAGCGCAATCCTGACCCATGCACTGTATACGTAGCGCACCCGGCCCTTTGAGGGTAACCATACTGCTGATGCGGCCCCCGATGAATTTGAGTTTGCCACCCCTGCTCTAAGTGTAGCAATATTGTTACATTTAATGAAGGTACAACATTTAGCAACTCACATGGTTGATGATTAAAAGAGGCACATCTAAGTATGCAGGGATCCGGGGTAAAGCTGTCCACATAGACCATCCTCCTTACCGCCAGCTCTCATCACTGTCAGTCTGCCATCGTGACCGGGAAGACGACCCTGCATTAGAGAGATCTGAAAGTGAGACTTGAACCGATCGTGATAGGGACGACATCAATGGTGGTGCGGATGACAATCTATGTAGACAGCTTTACCCCGGATGCCTGCATACTTAGATGTGCCTCTTTTAATCATCAACCATGTGAGTTTCTAAATGTTGTACCTTCATTTGTACCTTCATATTGCTCTAAAAATAGCGCCTGCAAACCGACCCCAAACAGCGGCTGCTGTTTCTCCAGTGTGAAAGCCCGAGGGCTTTTACACTGGAGCGGTGCACTAGCAGGACCGCTCCAAAAGTCCTGCTAGCAGCATCTTTGGAGCAGTGAGAGGAGCGGTGTGTTTACCGCTCCTCCACCGCTCCTGCCCATTGAAAGCAATGGGAAACTGCGGCTATACCTGCAGAGGCGCATTGCAGGTGGTAATAACCCTTTTTCGGCCACTGGCGGGGGTTAAAACCGCACCGCTAGTGGCCGAATACCGCCACAATTCCGACGGTATAGCACCACTAAAAATAGCGGCACTATACCGCCACCGTACCTCCCGCCCAGTGTGAAAGGGGCCTAAATGTATCCATATTGCTACACTTAGACTATATCAAGTCAACATTTATTAAAAAATTTAGCTTGTCTTGCAAAACGCTCTCAAACCAAGTTACTCTCAAACCAAGGTTTTACTGTACTTGTCCTGTATTGTACCACGGAACCACAATCCAAGTGTAGCGGCCCGCTCCTGTTGGGCTGGCGCTATTTTAAATTTAGGGGAAAGTCTGAGAGTTAGTTGACTCAGACGTGTATGATTTTGAGCAAATTTGGACTCTGTTCCAGCCGTGGCTGTGCTGTGAGTGATCACTATTGTGTGCCTGGGGTGTAGTTATTACTCCAGGCCAAGGGTGGCAGCAGCTAGGTCAAGGTGATTTGGGTACTTCACTTCGGCAGCCGATCAACCCCCACTGATTGGCTGCCGAAGGGAAGTACATGCTCCTGTAATTCTGGCTCTGGATCACATTGGTCCGGGGTTGTGATCTTCTAAGTAGGCCCAGAAAGCAGATTGGGTCTACGTTCTTGGGGGTGATCCTGTGCTCTCCGTCATGAGGGAGAAAGCCGCTTGATGAAGGACCTACCTTGGAGAGGACCAAGCACGTGGCTGGTGTCTGAAGAGAGGCCTTGAACTTCATCGAAGGATGCACCGTTTACTGAAAGGCTTGATGGTGATCGCCTGTCAGTTTCAAGTTCTACAAGAAGTTAATCTGGAGAGATCCGGGTGCTGAATCCTTTGCTGCGGGGATTCCGGACCAAAAAGTATCTCCATCTATGGGAAGGTCTGTGGCAGAGACTGTGCCATGTTCCGTGTGACATTCTGGCTGCTAGGTTAGTGAGAGAAACCTATCCAGGTGCGCAATACCCACTCTGGCTAGAGTGGCAACGAAAGTTGTGTCGCAGGAAGCAGGAGTGTTTCCCGAGTGAAATACTGCACCTGAACCTATTTACCTGGT
Source organism: Rana temporaria (assembly GCF_905171775.1). Classification (NCBI taxonomy): domain Eukaryota; kingdom Metazoa; phylum Chordata; class Amphibia; order Anura; family Ranidae; genus Rana; species Rana temporaria. The sequence goes on along the minus strand of NC_053493.1, from coordinate 337,079,680 downwards.
ACCCTTCCACCTCTTTTCAACCACTTATTTTATTTTTCTACCAAGTTCAGCAAATAAATCTTTAAAAAGGAAGTGTAAAGTGTGGACATTGAACTTTCTCTACTCTCACTTATCACCCTGGACGGCGAGGAAATAGAGGTAACATGCCGCCCGAAAATATCCACAAGCTCCTTCGGGGGTAGTGCTACACAAGTATCGTTATATAATATCGCTCCTTATGAAGAGACGATTGTTGTTCACAGTTGCATGACCTACAATCAGAAGTCACAATAGTGACTTGGCCCTGTAGTTTTTACACTTCTAGCTAGAAAAGAGACATCTAATGTGTTACTATAGAAAACACAAATATCCTTCCTACATTTTGTAAATTTGAAGACCATCCTGTAATATTTCATCTTCTTCACTATACATTGTAACTTTTAGCTTGTAAACCAACATACTGTTCAGATTTGCTGCTGTCACAATAAGGGCTCTTGTAAATTGGTGACAGAGCCCATGTATTTCCCCCGCCCAGGGAGCCCAAGTGCAGCTACAGCCTACCATTGACACAAATGGCTGCTGTACTCATGTATACAGTGGTGCTATTGTAAACACCAGGCCAGCACACGGGTATATGCAAGAAATAGAAAACATTCTATTTTTCTATGCGTTCCAAATGCTGTACTGGTGTAGAGCCCCTTTACCTTCAGAAAGGACGCTATGTTAAATTTAGTGGGAGAATGAGAGAGTTATGTTGCTCTCATTCTTGATTTTTTTTTGATGGCGCCAGAGGGATCCAGGCGGAGCCGCTTCTTCCCAGCAGCCAATGAGAGGAGTTGGGCCTCTCTGTGCATGCTGGGAGGGGTATTTCCGTGGCGGAGGCCGTTTTTCTGGGTTCTTCGCGGGTTCCTGGTTCCAGGTGCGGCACCCACCTTTGGGGTGTGCGCACATCGCGGGCCCCACCACTATAGCCCACCTGGCCTGGGGTAGCGCGACACGCGGAGTTCCAGACTCTGGGCCCTCCTGGCCTGGAGTGGCTGATGCTGCAAAGGGGCCCCAGTGACTTACTGGGTTCCCACTTCTACTGAAGAGATCCCAGGCTGTATGCCGTTCGGTGGGGGATCGGCTTGAGGAGAACCCGGAGGCAGGTGATCCAAAAGGGCTTGAACGAACCATCGGGGATCTGGTGACCGGAACATTGACAGGTACACTTGCACTGTCAACCGGTGACCCTAACGTAATTTACTGGGAGGATTCGCTCTGCCGTTCAACCTAAACCTTGCACTAGGCCTGTGGCAGAGTTCTCAACATTCAATCAGAGCCAAGTCTGTGGCAGAGACTGGTTCCTCCCAGCAACCTTAAGAGGCACTCCGGCTGCCAGGCCTGTGGCAGGGGCCTGTCCGGAGGCACTTCACCCACTCTGGCTGGAGTGGCGACGCATTGATGCAACTACAGAATAGCAGGATTGCTTTTCTCTATCCAGAGCCTGATACTGCAGAGTTCCTTTATTTCATCAACCTTTCCTGTCCACCTCGAGTTGATGTGTTGGTCGTGTTGGACCAAGAAATAAAGCATTCAGAAAACTTCATCTGCAGACTGGACATTCAATTACTGCTCTACTCACTACCTTCACCCCTAGACATCACATAGAGGTAACTTAATACGCCGATTCCAAATGAATCAGCGGTTCCTGAGGGGGTAGCACTACACTGGTATTTACAATAACATCACTGTATACATAAGTACAGCAGCGTAGTGCCCATTGTGTCAATGGCTGCCTGGGCAGAGGAAATACATTGGCAATTACAATGAATGGGCTCAGCTGCCCATGTACAAGAACCCTTGGAGCATTTTGATTTTCCTGTAAATAGAGTAGCTAAATATAAAAAGGTGTTTTTTATTGGTTTTGCTGTGTGTAGAGGAAACCCTGAATAAAAAAATACGTTGAGGTTCTTCCAGGAACAGTTGGTTTAAATTTCCACATTTATTAAACTGATTTTGGTTTGGCTACTAAAGGGGATCATTTTCCATCCATTTGTCCCAGACAGGTTTGTTTCCAGCTATTTGTTTGTGTTTGGTCTATTAAAGTGTTTCCCTCTGTTTTGTTGGCTTGTGAAGAATGGCGAACATGTGTGGATACATTATATTCAGTGTTCGCCATTGATTTAACGAAATGGTTTGTGTTTAATTTTATCATTTCTAAGTGACAAAAAAAATAAATTAGAGAGCTAAAAAATAATTTTCAATCTGAAGTAGTACCGTTATTCAAAAGTGAACGGACACTGTCAAACTACTAACCCTAAATGGGCAACTTAAAGCCTGGTGCAGACCACAAAAAAAACTGACAGCTCCATTCGGAGCTGCTGTACTAACAATCCAATGTTAGGGCAGCCATCTTCCCCGCCCCCCACCCCAGGACCAGAACACTCCGGTCCCCTCTCTCAGCCATCTTTTAAAAAAATTGTGTCACTTTTATTCCTATTACAAGGAATGTAAACATCCCTTGTAATAGAAAAAAAGCATGACAGGACCTCTTAAATATGAGATCTGGGGACAAAAAGAGCTCAGATCTCATATTTATACTAAGATGCAATAAAAAAAATGCTGTTTGAAAAAAAAAAATGTCCCTTTAAGAACTATGGGCGGTAGTAAGCGTTTTAACATCGCTTCTGCCCTGCAATGGTATGGAGCTGGGTGGGGGCCATCTTCCCCTCACTCAGCTCCATGCCAAGCAGGGAAAAGGGACTCAATCGCCTCCCCCGCTCCGGTAAGGGGCAGAGGGCACCGGAGCGCAGCAGAAGGGGGGGCCCTCTCCCACCACCGATAAAAGTGATTTTGCGCCGAATCCGCCACTGAGACCACTTTTATCTGAAAGCGGACCGCCCGCTGAAGAAGTAGATACCAGGGTTATGGCAGCTAGCTGCTGCCATAATAACGATATTCCACTTCACAGAGTCGCCGGCGGGCGGTCCGTAAGTGGTTAAAGTGTGACATGTTAGGTATCTATTTGCTCAGCGTAACATCTTTCACATTATACATTTAAAAAAAGGGTTAACGTTAGTGTTGTTTTTTTGTTTTGTTTTTTATTAAAAAATTGCTGCGCAAATAACATGTAACATAAAAAGTTTCAACGACCACCATTTTATTCCATAGGGTGTCTGCTAAAATGCACTGTGGCTGCGTTTGATGGCACAGTGGCACAATTGTGCAGCAGTGACAGTGCTACAGTCTCCGTGCCGTTACCGGCAGCTCCCGAGCGCATGTGCGGAAGTGATGCCAATCACAGCGCCGGAGCCGCGATACCCTGAAGTAACTCCGGGACGACATGTCGGTGACCGGAGGGGAAGACGAGGACCGCTGCGGGGGCTTCGATCGGAGGCAAGTAATACATAATGAGCTAGTGCTAGTTTGCAATACATACTAGCTCATTAACTCATTAGCTAATTTTTTTAAGAGGGTTTACTTCCTCTTTAATGCCAGATTCTATATCATTATATTAAAGTTAGGGTCCCAACTCTGAACCTTGGGATACACCACTAATAATTAGGGTTGTCCCGATACCACTTTTTTAGGACCGAGTACAAGTACCGATACTTTTTTTTCAAGTAGTCGCCGATACCGAATACCGATACTTTTTTTAAATGTGTCCCCAAATGCAGCCATGTCCCCCCCATATGCAGCCATGTCCCCCACATATGCAGCCATGTCCCTCTAGCCATGTCCCTCACATATGCAGCCATGTCCCTCTAGCCATGTCCCTCACATATGCAGCCATGTCCCTCACGTATGCAGCCATGTCCCTCTAGCCATGTCCCTCACATATGCAGCCATGTCCCTCTAGCCATGTCCCTCACATATGCAGCAATGTCCCTCTAGCCATGTCCCTCACATATGCAGCCATGTCCCTCTAGCCATGTCCCTCACATATGCAGCCATGTCCCTCACATATGCAGCAATGTCCCTCTAGCCATGTCCCTCACATATGCAGCAATGTCCCTCTAGCCATGTCCCTCACATATGCAGCAATGTCCCTCTAGCCATGTCCCTCGATGCGGCGGCGCGATGCGGCGGCAGGGGGGGGGGGGAAAGGGGGGGGGAAAGTATTCTATTTAGGTATCGGGGGTATTTGCACGAGTACGAGTACTCCCGCAAATACTCGGTATTGGTCCCGATACCGATACTGGTATCGGTATCTGGACAACCCTACTAATAATCTTAAACAATGAATCATTACCATCACTCTCTGAATACTGTATTTTAGACAGTTTTCTATCCATTTACAAACTAAATTGTCCAAGCCTGTAGACTTTACCTTACTCATTAGCCCTGTGTATGGAACTGTGTCAAATGCTTTGGCAAAATCCAAGTATATTATGTCCACAGCCACTATATTTAAGGAAGGAAAACTTGCACACTAATAAAGTACGGTATGTAGCGTGACTAAAATTCTGAGCTCAGCCTAATATGGGACTTTTGAGGATGGCAGTCCCAAAAAGCAGCAAAGACACAATCTACCTTGCATCCTTGCATCTCTCTCCATACAAAAGGGATAGGTTCATTTTGGGTGGAATTGTTCTTTGGCTGCTTTATACTACATGTTAAATTAAGTATATTATGGCAAAACATAAGACTTGCATACAGTAGCATGTTTAATAAAGAACTATACAATGGCTAACATTTTTCAATGCATGATAAATAGTTTTATTCTTTGGCTCCTGGCTGTACAAGTAGGACCATCCACTGCATCCTCCATGTTCTGTCCCAAAAGTCTGAGGCTAGGGTGGAAACATGCATAGTACAAAATCAGAGAAATAATACCCAACCCCAGGGCAACAACTACTGCAATACTAAGTATTACAAATACTAAAGTGTTTGTAAAGATGGGCCGGAGGTAGAAGCACAAGGCAAGAATTCCAGTCGTGGCTAGGGTCCGAACAACATAATAAATAGTTATAGGAACTAGAGTCCTTGATCCTTTTATATTGAAGAAGGTAAAAACCAAAATGATTCCTACTATAGTCCTGTACAAAAATTCCATCCTTTGAGTTCTGCAGAAATTGGTTTGTTCCTTACAAGCCCAGAAAAAGCCACCAAGGCCCAGTACAACCACCAGACCTGTGAAGAGGTTAACACTACAGTTCAGAAGAAACACAATGCTGACAATCCAGGAGGTCAAAGTGAACAATTTATAAAATACATAGGAGAACATAGGAGCTCCGACACTGATACCCTTCTTTCCTGGCAAAGATTTTCTTAAGGACATTTGATAATCAACAGTGGACCATGAGATACTGGCAACAGATACCAAGATGGATGCATCTGAAATCAAAGAGAGACCATTAATTATTTTTTTTGTCCATCAACTGGGATCTTCTACACATTTAAAGCATATGCAAGGGCAAAAAAAAAACCATATTCTGTATGTAGCACTGCCCTCTTGAGGGCCACAAGATAAATCAGTACCCCTCTGGTTGCCCTGACCCTGTAAGTCCTATGCCACCAATGACATCCTGGGTTTAAACATTTTTTTTTTCTTAAATAACAGCAACAATAAGAAAATACACCAGAATTGGTCAAATCAGAAATAGTTTACTCAATGAGATGAATGGAAAAGAAATCAGAAAGTCAAACTTGAGCTTACGCCTCAAAATGTCGTCTTTATTTAAGTGGACCTTGCCAAAAAATGCAAAAAACACAGGGTGACTAGTTACTGTTAATGCAACTGTTTGAGTGTACCAACGTCCCGATAATGAGGAAATGGGAATTAATCTGGACTAATAGAATGGACTTTTGGCGGTACAAGTAATTAGTGTAAAAAATCTATAAATATTTATTCATAAAAAGGATATATGAAGAAAATTGTATACAATTTTCTTCATATATCCTTTTTATGAATAAATATTTGGTAGTCTGCAAGTACAAAAAATACCTCCTGATTTGCACTCTAAAGTCCTGGTATGAGCTGACAACACACAGCGAGTGCTATCAGGTCTACTCATTGGGCCGGATTCAGATACATTGGCGTATCTGTCCGGCCCGCGTAACGTATCTCCGATACGTTACGCCACTCTAACTTTAGGCGCAAGTTCTTTATTCACAAAGAACTTGCGCCCTTAGTTAGAGCGGCGTAGCGTATGTGTTGCGGCGTAAGGCCGCGTAATTCAAATGGGGATGTAGGGGGCGTGTTTTATTTAAATTTCCCTTGACCCCGCGTTTTTTACGTTTTACCTGTGCCACGCATGCGTCGTCCGTAAAATCTCCCAGTGTGCATTGCTCTAAATGACGTCGCAAGGACGTCATTGCTTTCGTCGTGAACGTAAATTACGTCCATCCGTATTCGCGAACGACTTACGCAAACGACGTAAACATTTCAAAACTCGGCGCGGCAACGGCGGCCATATCTAACATTGGCTGCGCCTCATAGACCCAGGGGTAACTATACGCCAGAAAAAGCCGAACGCAAACGACGTAAAAAAAAAGAGCCGGGCGGTCGTTCGTTTCTGAATCGGCGTAACTCCACATTTGCATATTCGTCGCGTATACAAACGGAAGCGCCACCTAGCGGCCAGCGTGAGATTGCAGCCTAAGATCCGACGATGTAAGTCACTTACACCTGTCGGATCTTAGGGAGATCTATGCGGAACCTGATTCTATGAATCAGGCGCATACATCCGTCCAACGGAACTCAGAGATACGACGGCGTATCAGGAGATACACCGCCGTATCTCTATATGAATCTGGCCCATTGTGTTTTGCTAAACTACTCAACTACTCCCACTCAAGCCTCGTACACACGCTCGGTTTACTCTCAAGAACCAGCAAGAAAACTGCTGGCAGAGCTTTCTTGCCGAGTAAACCGAGCGTGTGTACGAGGCTTTCGGGTTTCTCAACAAGAAAACTGCCCAGAATCTAGACAAGAAAAATAGAGAATATGTAGCTTCCTAGGCATAGGTAGGGTGCAGCAAGATGGCGGCAATGGCATCGAATGTGATGAGCACATGCTCGTCGTACGCGATGACGTCACCACGTTCTTGCCTTCCAAAAGAATCGTGGTTCTTTTGAAAGGAGTGTCTGTACACTCGGGCGGCAAGAGTTTCTTGCCAAGAATCTCATCAGGAAAAACAACGTTTTTTTCCTGACGAGATTCTGCCCTGTGTGTACAGGGCTTTAGATCTCTGCAATATAAAGGGTAATCATTTTGTAAATAAGCACAAAGAAAGCCAAATAGACTTTACACAAATAGTGTGCACAAGACACAAGACAGCTCTGAATTTCTGACAAATTTAACAGGTTTTCTTTGCATTTGTCAAACAAATATATCAAAGTGCTTCCAATGGTATATTTAGCAGAACAAAATGGAGCAAATATGAGTTCATTGTTAGGCCTTGTACACACGGTCGGACGGTCCGATGAAAACGGTCCGCCGGACCGTTTTCATCGGACATGTCCACTGCCGGATTTTGGTCTGATGTGTGTACACACCATCAGACCAAAATCCCCGCGGACAGCGAACGCAGTGACATGGTCGCGACGTGGCCGCGATGATGACGCGGCGACGTGTGCGACCCTGGAAGGTCAATGCTTCCACGCATGCGTCGAATCACTTCAACGCATGCAAGAGATTTCGGCCGAGCGGACATGTCCGATGAGTTGTACTAACCATCGGACATGTCCGACGGACATGGTTCCAGCGGACATGTTTCTTAGCATGCTAAGAAACATTTGTCCGCTGGAAACCTGTCCGCTAGGCCGGGAATCCGGTCCGGTCGGGCGTACAGACGACTGAACATGTCTGCAGAAACTGGTCCACGGACCAGTTTCAGCAGACATGTTCGGTCGTGTGTACGAGGCCTTAGAGTTTACATACACTTTTTATCCAGGTAACTATTGTGTTGAAGCTTTACCCTCACAAGCTTCCCTAGTACTGGGTTCTTATGAAAGTATCTAAATGTAAATAATAAACCACTAAGAGTGGATATTCACAAAGCGTAAAAAGATTTGTAGCACAAATCAATAGTATGTACTGACAAATACACTATATTGTCAAAAGTATTGGGGTGCCTGCCTTTACAAGCACATTGATTGGTGGAGGGGGAATTATGGTGTGGGGTTGTATGTCAGGGGTTGGGCTTGGCCCTTAGTTCCAGTGAAGGGAACTCTTAAGGCATCGGCATACCAAGACATTTTGGACAATTTCAAAGGGTGGGCCAACTCAATATTGAACCCTACGGACTAAGACGGAGATTAAAGTTCATGTGCATGTGAAGGCAGGTGTCCCAATACTCTTGACCTTTTGAAGCGCGAGGGCCACTTAAGCGACTTGCTAACCAGTCGCAGGCGATAATAAATGGAGCGGGCGGATGGCAGGTCTGCAGAGCGGACACGGACACAGCCCACTATACTCTTTTTTTAGCGGATCAGTTCGGCGATAGGACACAAGTCAGTTTACATCTGCCACTCCTTAGAGGTGAATAGAGGGTCCAATTGGGTCGGACTGACCGTGTAAAAGGGGCCCAAGGCTGTTTTCACACTGATGCGCTGTGATTTACCAACGCATTGTACCTTTGGCTTTCCTATACTTTGCAATAGACTTCTATTGTATTCTGCATGTTTGGTGCATTTTTAGAATGTCTATGGCTCAGTGCAGTTAACCCGCAGGTGTGCTGCTCTGCATCTTCAGGTCAGTTTGAAAGCAGCCCAGTAACCACTTCAGAACAGATATGCCCATATACACACTGCGATTTTAGTAATAAACTGACCTTTAATAACAGTATTCTATTCCATCCCAGAGCAGGAGGTCTCGGGCCACATCAGAGGGCTCCGAGTGCCACATGTGGCCCCCAGGCCGCTGGTTGGGCACCGCTGACGTACATGCTTCCTCCAAGCAACACTTATATGTCTGCCTATTTTCAAAGTACTACTACCATGCTCCTTAACGTAAAATATGTAATGAAAACAGATATACCATAGTTTACTCTGGTCACAATAATGAGAAACACAAGTACACCAGTTCTGTAACTATAGTGTAAAATAAACTCTGGGATTATTAAGGCTGCATTCACACCTTGGCGTACCTAATCGCGGCGTTTTGTACCGCGATTTGCGGAGACAAAACGCCACGATTGTGAATGCAGCTTACCCCCAGGTCCACATCTCCTATGCCGAACGCCGAAAGCCGCCTGAAAAAAAGGTCCGGAACTTGTTTTCAGGCGGCAGGCGTACGGCGTTCGGCGTGGAGATGTGACCCATCTCCATAGAGGGCAATGTAAAATCATCCCTCCAGCGCCTTAGGGGCTGCTGCGGCGACGCGCTTCAGGCGTATATATACGCCTAGGTGTGAACAGAGCCTTAATATGGTTATGCTCTGAGCAATGATGGTGTGCAAAGTATAGTTAATCACAGCAACCAATAGTTCACATTTTATCATTCAAGTTCAATTTAAAGAACTAATTTACTTATTAAATATTTTCTTTTAATGATCATGAGTTTTAAAATGTGTATTTCTACATACATTGAAATATAGTGATCTGCCCATGCTCCATCAGGATGTAGATCTGTAGAATAATCTGTGGTGCGCTTTCCAGATATGTTTTAAAGCACTTCAACATACTGAGGTCTGTCAGAGCATCGACTGCTCTCTTCTCGGTCTCCGCACAATTCTTTTTTTGAGGGTCATAACTGACTTGGAACCCATATTTTATAACATGCACATATCTAGAAGTACAATAGGAAATATGTGAATATAATGATATTAATATTCTACATGTAAACTGTATTTATAGTACGTGGATGTGTTTTTAGCTCAGGCATGCAAAAAGTTGACAGTAACACACAGCAGTGAGTTTATGATTAAAAAACTACAAAAAGATTACTACCTACCCAATTCTGATTTAACCCAATATTTGCAATATTTACATATATAATATATTTTCCGTACTTTACTGTAGCTTTTCAAATATGGCCACGACATCTAACATCACATTGACATATTAACAGAATTCTTTGTCGCGGAACACAATACACAAGAGCAGACCTTCTGTAGCTGTCATTTAGGTGTTGAATGCCAGCACATAACTTGTAAGCCATCTCCGCCTTGCACCACCTTTCTCCTTGGGAGTAGCACAGTGTTGGGATCACTACTTAAAGCGGGGGTTCACCCTTAGAGGGCACTTTTCCCCCTTCGCTTCCTGCTCGTTATTACTAGGGGAATCGGCAATTTATTTTAAAATATGTGCAGTACTTACCCGTTTACGAGACGCATCCTCTCCGTCGCTTCCGGGTATGGGCTTCGGGAATGGGCGGTCCTTCTTGATTGACAGGTTTCCGAGAGGCTTCCGACGGTCGCATCCATCGCGTCACGATTTTCCGAAAGAAGCCGAACGTCGGTGCGCAGGCGCAGTATAGAGCCGCACCGACGTTCGGCTTCTTTCGGCTACGAGTGACGCGATGGATGCGACCGTCGGAAGCCTCTCGGAAGGCTGTCACTCAAGAAGGAACGCCCGCTCCCGAAGACCCATACCCGGAAGCGACGGAAGAAGATGCAGCTCGAAAACGGGTAAGTACTGCACCTATTTTAATATAAATAGCCGATTCCCCTAGACCGAACGAGCAGGAAGCTAAGGGGAGATTTTTTTTTTTTTTTTAAATGGGTGAACTCCCGCTTTAATGTATACTAAGGCCACAGGATTCAGTTTCCATCACCGAGCATAATCAAGGTGTGCTCATTAGTATACCAGTCTCTCCCAGTGTCCCATTCTATAGCTCCCAGTTGACATACTTATTCCCAGGTGTAACAGTACTCACTTCAGAGGACTCTTATGCCGCATACAGATGGTAATTTTTTGTGATGAAAAAAAATGACGTTTTTGAAAACGTCATTTAAAATGATAGTGTGTGGGGAAAACGTCGTTTTATGTCTTCAGAAAAACGACCAAAAAAAAATTCGAACATGCTCGAATTTTTTGCGTCATTTTTCAAAATGTCGTTTTTTGTGTCAATTAAAATGATAGTGTGTGGGCAAAACGACGTTGAAAACAAAGTTTTTAAACCCGCACATGCTCAGAAGCAAGTTATGAAGCGAGCTTCAATGGAACAGAGTGCCGTCATACGTGCTGAACGTAACATCGCTTTGCTAGAGCATTTTGAAAAACGATGGTGTGTATGCTACATCGTTTTTGAAAATTACGTTTCAAAAAAATTTTTTCATCACTTAAAACTTCATTTTTTTTTCATCACAAAAAATGACCGTCTGTACGCGGCATTAGCCTGGCCTAAACGGCCTTTTTATATCCCACTTACAGCTAGGGTGCCCACGTGTTTGCCCGGGACTGTCCCGCAATTGACATGTCTGTCCTGGGTCCCGGGCACCTTCATTCTGGGACAACACAACGTCCCGGAATGAAATAGAGGACACAGCCACTGGTTGCTAAGGCCAGCACTGCCAGTGACAATTTACTCTCAGACAGTGAGACCAGGAGTGAGGCCTGCGCCTAGTGCAGCACTGCTGTCCCCTCCCACCTCGGCACCTCCTCTTTCTCTGGCACCCAGCGGCAAGCAGCAGGGACTGGTGTGATTTTTACTTTCCAGATAGTGACGCCTTTCCTTTCCTTCTTCGCACGTGGTTCATGCAGAGGGAGTGACAGCAGCACTGCATCTGGTGGAAGGCTATGGGTGGCAAGCAGCACTGCATCTGGTGGTAAGTGGCACATTCACCTGACAAATAACCCGGCGCCAAATTCCCCATCAACCCCGAGACTATATTACCCCCGGCTGCCCTCATATTTTTTGAGGGAAAGTGAGAAAGGGAGTGTGTCCCTGAACTTACAGCCCACAGTAGACCATAAAAGAGTCAGGGCAACTACAGCAGGTCCTTCTGGATGTTGAACTACCTCGCTTGGAGTTGCAGCCCTGTTTAGGGCCTGTGGCCGTAGCTGATTACAATTGAATAGCTCTGGGGTGTTTGGCTCCTATACCCCATCTCCTAAGGCTTCTTCCACCTAGACACTTATATGGGCATTAACATCTATCACATCTCTAGAGGAAGGTTTTCTCTAAAGGGGGCTTCACTCCCAATTACATAATCCCCTTGTCACACTATATTAAGGTGACCAGATTTTTTAAATTAAATCCGGGGACATATTTTTTCTTTACTAGTAATGGCAACAATCAGCGACTCTCTGCCCGTTGCCGCCCCCTGCCCGCCTCACAACCTCTCATGTTTTACTCTTCGGGCCCCGGCTACTACTGGATGGGGAGCGGAGGAAGATCACTCCGCCAGGGAAGGCAGGTGGCTGGCCAGGATTTGAGCCAAGGCAGAAGAACATGCGAGCGAAGCTGAATAGGCATGCGACCAAAACTGAAAAAATATTCCCTCCGCTCCGGCCAGCACATGATCATCAGAAAGGGGCACAGATAATGGGAAAAATACATCCCTCCTATGCTAGTAGGGACGGCCGTGCGGGGGGGTGTAATTCTAATTTTTTTCATTTTAATTGTGCACTGACTGTCTTTGAAATTGCCCCTGCCCCCTATTAAATCCAATCTGGGGACAAAACCAAAGACAGACTTGGTCCGGGGACAGTGTCCTCAATCAGGGGACTGTCCCCTGAAACTGGGGATGTCTGGTCACCCTACACTATATTGGAACAGAGCCACCTAGTATAAGGTGACCAGATTTTTTAAATGAAATCTGGGGACATATTTTTTCTTTACTAGTAATGGCAACAATCAGCGACTCTCTGTCCGTCGCAGCCCACCTCACAGCCTCTCAAGTCTTACTCTTCGGGCCCTGGCTACTACTGGATGGGGAGCGGAGGAAGATCACTGCCAGGGAAGGCAAGGAGATAGGCAGGCGGCTGGCCAGGATTTGAGCCAAGGCAGAAGAACATGCGAGCGAAGCTGAATGGGCATGCACCCGAAACTGAAGAAATATTCCCTCCACTCCGACCAGCACATGATCATCAGAAGAGGGCACAGATAATGGGAAAAATACAACCCCCCTATGCTAGTAGGCACGGTGCATCGGGGGGTGTAATTCTATTTTTTTTATTTTAATTCTGCACTGATTGTCTTTGAAATTGCCCCTGCCCCCTATTAAATCCAATCTGGGGACAAAACCAGGGACAGACTTGGTCCGGGGACAGTGTCCTCAATCAGGGGACTGTTCCCTGAAACTGGGGATGTCTGGTCACCCTAACCTAGTAGCAAGGTGCAAGACCCATTATGCAGCAGTTTATGTAGCTGCGTTGAGGAGTGGGAATTCTGTTGTCTACTTCTCATCACAACACAGTGCAAAGAAGCCAATGATTGCAATACAAGCGACCAGTTTTAATGAGATGTGATGTAAGCACTCAACTGGCTGTTTGTGCAAATTATCTCCTTCCTGCTATTTCACCTCAGAGGTGGCGATAGAAGGGAGACACAGCCGTGATGTAATGAGGAAGTAGAGGAATATGTCCCCTGGATCCTCTTTCACTGCAAAAGTACATGCACACAGGAAGAAAACAATGCTGCTTTTGGAGGCATTGTTTTTTTTATGCCTCTGAATAAACAGCTCTATTATAGCCAATCTGTTCATGCACATTGTGGCTTTAGATTCATATTTTAGATTCATATTTTAAATCAGCATTTATGTATAGCCATAAATATACTTGGTTACAACTATCAAAGAAATGTTTCGATATAAATAAAAACAGTTATTCATAGATGGTCCCTCTCCGATAGGTCTTTTATATTTGTTTATTTTTGTAACTGTTATTTTTCTTTTTAATTTATAATTTAATTGAGGAGAAATTCTGCCCATGATCTCGTGCGATAATAGGCAGTGTCCCTTCTCGCTTTTACCAATCATAGTGGCCATCCACCGCATATTTCAATCACTGCTCAACTCAGTTAAAAACTTGTTCTCTTCTGAGAACTTTATGTGCTGTGATTGGCTGTGATGTGTAAAGGCATATTGTACTTTAATAAAAAGGATGTCTGTAAGTGTTTTGTATGCAACTGAGGCAATCTTTATTCCCTTAAGTCAGACCTGGGCATTTTATGCTCCTGGGTCACATCTGGTCCTTTGGTTTTCCCTGTCCAGCCCGCAATTCCTCCACTGTTAGCATGTCTCTCCCTACTGAGGAGGCTGACAGGCTCACAGAGGCAGGTTGACAGCTATCCATGTGACTAGGAGGAATTGGAAGGAGAAAGCCTGAGGAGCTGATAGGTACAGCGGGGAGCAGGGCTCAAGTCCTGTGGAAACGCGTGGGAACGGAGTTCCTGCACTTTTTTCACAGCAGGAACTCAGTTCCCTTTGCAGGACTAGACCAGAAGAGAGCAGCCGAGCCACCCGAACCAATCCTTCACTAAGCGGCGATGCCCAGCTCGAGTCACTGTCAAGGGCAGGCGAACCTTAGTAATCCTTTATGTTACTGGCCGCTTCCTGTATATGGATTTATCGGGTAGTGTGCGGGTATTCCGTCACTTCCTCGATGCTGCAATGTCTCCTGGGAGCTTTTGTCATTGTTCCCAGGAGACATTGCGGAGGTCTGCCACAAGTTATCGCGGGATTTAGAAAGAACATGCGGTTTAGTAATTATGCATATGAGCGTATAATTTTTTTTTTTTTTTTTTGGTGGGGCAGTGGATCTTGGGTGGGAGTTCCCACACTTTTTTCCCCAGGACTTGACCCCTGGCGGGGAGGCTTGTTTATTGGACAAATGCATTCCCTAGGAAACATCTTGGCGCTCTCCCACCATTCTTCTACCTTGTTCTTCCCATAAGCACCAGAACCAAGCCTGCAAGCTGCGAACCTCAGGAGCTGTGCACCTCTTCTTCACTCCAGCATCTGCTGAAATCCCCACTGTACCAAGAATCTTAGGCTCTCTCCTTCCAGCTTGCAGCTCTGCCAGTTATCTCCCTAAGGCTGCTTTCACATTGGGCACCGGAGGTGCGGTGACGGTATAGCCGCGCTATTTTTAGCGCTGCTATACCGTTGTATTTACCGCGATATTCGGGTGCTAGCGGTGAGGTTTTAACCCCCGCTAGCGTCCGAAAAAGGGTTAATACCGCCCGCAATGCGCCTCTGCAGAGCCGCATTGCGGGCGGTATTACCGCGGTTTCCCATTGATTTCAATGGGAAGGTGCGGTATAGGAGCGGTAAACACCCCGCTCCTATACCGCTCTAAAGATGCGGCTAGCAGGACTTTAGGAGCGGTCCTGCTACCGCACCGCTTCAGTGTGAAAGCCTTTGGGCTTTCACATTGAAGCCTGCAGGGCAAGATTTATTCATGCGGTATAGCAGCGCTATTTTTAGCGCTGTACCGCATGAATAACGCCTCAATGTGAAAGGGGCCTAAGGGTGTCAGTCACACATCAATACACAGAACGGCAGATCTGTTAAAGTGTTACTAAACCCACAACAGTAAAATCAGTCTGCATATGCAGTAAAGCATGCTTGTTATACTCACTGTTGAACCAACAGGGGTTAATCCTCTGCATTGTGTAAAAAAGGCTGTTTGATCCTGTCTTCTCTGATCCTCCCCTTCTTCCACTGTCCCCAATCCATCTCCTGATATAACAGAGGATAGAGGACAAGCTGCACATGCTCAGTTAGGTGTGTATTGCTAGAGAGTTTATATTTGTCTTGGGAGAGTGCATGTGACCAGCATCAGAACTGTCCAGTCAGGGGTCCTGCAGTCTTATAGGACAGTAGGACAGTCAGAGTAGAATGAAAACTCTTGCTACAAGCTTTAACCAGACACTGATAGAAGTCACAAGATTGCTCCAACTGCTGATGAGAAAAGGCATTTAGGAGTTTATATTTACTAAAACTATTGCATTTCCATGTTTTGTGTGAGACCAGATATACTGTAGTGCATGCAGGGTTCTGGGTTTAGTAACACTTTAATTAACCCTTGTGCTTGTCAGCTCCCTCACTGCTGACATTTCTTCACTACTGCTTCTAATATTTGTGAGCAGTTGTACCTATTATTCCTAGTGCCAGGAGTTAGACATATAAAAAACAATGTACATACAGACCTTCCCAGGTCCAAATTTAATAGTGAGCAGAATTAAGTTCAGCCTAGGGCCCCTTTCAAACGAGAGGTCTAATCGGTCCGGCTGTCCGCTTTTCAGCTGGACCCAATAGGACCCTCTATTCTCTTCTATTGGCAGTCAGATGTTAAAGCGGGAGTTCACCCAAAAAAACATTTTTAACATTAGATCGAGGCTCATTTTGTCAAGGGGAATCGGGTGTTTTTTTTTTAAATCGAAGCAGTACTTACCGTTTTAGAGATAGATCTTCTCCGCCGCTTCCGGGTATGGTCTTCGGGACTGGGCGTTCCTATTTGATTGACAGGCTTCCGACGGTCGCATACATCGCGTCACGATGAGCCGAAAGAAGCCGAACGTCAATGCGGCTCTATACGGCGCCTGCGCACCGACGTTCGGCTACTTTCGGAAAATCGTGACGCGATGTATGTGACCATCGGAAGCCTGTCGGAAGACTGTCAATCAAATAGGAACGCCCAGTCCCGCAGTCCATACCCGGAAGCGGCGCAGAAGATCTCTCTCTAAAACGGTAAGTCCTGCTTCGATTTAAAAAAAAAAACCCGATTCCCCTAGACAAAATGAGCATCAATGTTAAAAATTAAGATTTTGGGTGAACCTCCACTTTAACAGACTTGTGTCTGCTTACAACCGGCTACCTCCGATCCTATCTGGCAAAAACAAACAAAAAGGATCCATTCCCCTCCATTTCGTCGGATCAAAACAGAAAGCAGTCAGTTGTAAATGGACAGCCGATCAGTTTACATCCAACTGCCATTAGAGCAGACCTGTCATACGGCACTATCCTCATTAGGTTATCTGTCTGCTGATCCCCTGCTGAGCAAAAATCAGATCCACCCCATGTGAAAGGGGCCTAATTGTTCGGCCCTCCACAACAGTACCAGTTTCTCATGGGAGTTCAGAAGATGGACCCCAATATTCTGCCTCAGATAAGAAGGTTAACTAACTTACCTAACAAATGTTCCAAGCAGAAAGATGTGAAGGTAGAAGATCACTTTTAGTTCCCAAAAGCTGTCCTCCTGATTGTCATCTTTAAACCACGTGTAACTAAAGGCTTGTATTATCAGAGTAGACACAAGAACAAAGAATATGGTCAGCAGGCCAAATACAGGGAGCTCTTGCTGGAAGTATTTGAATGTAATCCACAAATCTATTCCAATGTCAAATAATAAGGAAAGTGCTCCAAAGATGGTCATATAAAAGTTCCATTTTGTAAAGCTCATGGTCCAGCATCCAGGAAGGATTGTGTTATACTATTTTTCTAAGAATCCCATAAATAATTCCAAATCAAACCGATTTTATTAACAATTCTCATTTTACAGCTCCATTATGTTCGGGTTTAACTAAAGTTTTCAATACCGAAATTAAATAACTTGCATATCTTTTTGCAGAAATATTGGATCATGTTGGAGATTGGGTTTTCACAGTTTACGACACATCTATGAATCTTCCATGCTTAGTTGACCAAATGCTGCAAAAATTTACTGGCAAGTCTGTAATGAAAAATGAATTAATATTATTTTCTAATACTGTGATGGATTAGGGTAAAATTCCTATTTTCAAATTAGGCTAATTCTTTTTATTATTAGAATCACTGAAATGTTTCTCTTTCCTATATTCCTTATACTGTTTATTCGTTTTTTTACGCATTATGCATATGTATGTATGGGTATGTCACAATACTGCTTATTTTCCTTGAGGATTTTATATCAGATATTGTTTTAAAGTTATGAACCCAGCATTGAAAATATGAAGAAACCGATATTATGTTGTAAAAGTTACCATTTGAAATGGAGATACAAAGGACATGTTATTAAAAACAGCTCCATCCCCCCCACTCTTCACTCTTCCACTCCCAAACCACCCCTCCCTCCTAAATTCCTCAATTATAACAGGAAAGCCTCCCCCTCACTTGGACCTCTTGGAAGGAAACTTGCAGAGCTGAATGAACTTTTTATGCCTGTATCTGAACAGTGCACAAAAGACTTACACTGGATGATGTGAGCAGCATGTCCAAACATGGACTTCCATCTCCTTGCTCCTAGATAGCCCCCACTACCGAATGAACAAGATGGCTCTCAAGGACTTTGGAATGTGCCATGTGCTATAGTACGGACGTCACAGGTGGGAGGGTAAAATGGGTCAGTGGGTGTGAAATGTATAAGCTAACCAATCAAATGCATGTATTTGTGATTCTATGCTTTTAATAAAAGGAAGCTGTGTGGGCCATAGCCCTCCTCTTTGACTTGGACGCTGGAAAGGTGAGGATGTGAAATCTCTCTCTGGTTTGCATGCTCTCACTTTATAATTTGGACAAGCGGCAGAATGGGTTTAATCCTGAAATTGTGTCAGGAAATTAATTAATCTATTACAATACAACTATAATCTTAGTATAGTAAATATATTTAGCAACTGGGGGAACAAGTTCATTTTTTTCAGTTCAACCGGCTGGTTGAATGAAAAAAATTACATAGGTAAAGGTGGGATGTCTAAGAAACTGCATTGTTGATGGTAATCTGATACACTGAGAACACCAGTTGCTGAGCCATGTGAATGTGCAGGCTCAATATTCCCCACGGCACCCATTGTAGGCTTACTATAGGATAAAGGGACATTGCAAAGGTAGAATCATGCAACAAGAGTCTCCAGTCCTAGCCAGAAGCACATAAGGGAGTTTTCGGAAATCCAGGTTCAGCAGCTAATGCAGAGCTCAATTTAAGATAAAGTTAGAGGATCTTCTGACTTTAGCAGTTGTCACCTGACTAGGGTTACCATCTGTCCAGGATTCACCCGGACAGTTCGGGTTTAGAATCATGCAGACAATTTGAAACCCAGACACATTATTTAGACTGAACTATGGCTTCCTAGCAGGGTTGCTGGCTGCAGTTGTCTAAGCTGAGAGTGTCTGTTACACTCTTCCACCCTGCCCAAAGCCAGCACTAACAAACCACACCCCCCCCCCCACCCTAAACACCTCTCCCCCTCTTGGTCTGCCCACACTCCAATCGCCGGCGCTGTGCTTCAGAAAAGGAAAGATGGGGCCTTAGATAAATCTGGATGAGAAGTGCTGACTGCCAAGGGTTAAATGAGCTTGCCATCCATCCCAGTCTGTGAATGAAGTCTCCCCCTTCTCTCTCCTGCCTCTGAGTAAGTACGCTAAGGCAAATCAGGGTTCTCAGAGCACCCCTTACATCAGAGTTCCCCTTTACACCAGAGGCCACAGTGTTTCCCCTTACATCAGAGTCTTCTTTGTACATCAGATTTCTGTGTTCCCCCCTAAATCAGGGTTCCCAGAGCATCCCTTATGTTAGAGGCCCCAGTGTTCTCCCTTACATCAGAGTCTGCAGAGTCCCCCTTTTGCAGTGAAAGGGAACTCTGCGAGTTCAGATATAAAAGGGGAACTCTGTGGACTCTGATGTAAAGGGGGACTCTTGTTATTAACTTCATATTTAAAAATGTTTTTTAATAGCAAAATATATGCAGTTTATACCACTGCTAAAGTGTTCGGGTTTGACTTGAATAAAAGGTGGCAACCCTACACCTGACCGATTTCAATGTTTGCTTGGAGCTGCTTTAGACTTCACAAAAAAAAAAAAATATTTCAGACGACAGGCAACGCCGTCCACCCACAATTTGAGTGTTTTAACCCCTAATTGACCTTCATCCCTTAGACACCATTGTTTTCTTCCTCAGGTTTGTTCAGTCTTTACAGTATTACAAAACAATGAAAATTTCCTCCGTGGAGTTCCTGTCTTTAGGATATCTCCTTTGACTCTCTGGTGCCACTCGGATATGCATGACCCTGCCTTGCTTGTGGGACATACGCAGTATTACTTTTGGGGTTTAATACTACTTTAAGCTAGGCTAGAATTGTTTTTACACTTTACAATAAAACAGTGGAACTGCAAAGAGCAATATTCCAGAGTAGCCAATATGAATGAATCATGTACAGTACTACTCTGCCTTCAGTAGGAAGATGCAGATTGATTTCTACTATGCCCTTTGTGCCATTCATTGAATACAATTTTAAAGTATAACTCTGCTGTTCAGTGCATCCGGGAAGTATTCACAGCACTTTACTTTTTCCACATTTTGTTATGTTACAGCCTTATTCCAAAATGGATTAAATTCAGTTCCTCAAAATTCTACAAATAATAACCTATAATGACAATGTGAAATAAATTTGTTTAAAATCTTTGCAAATTTATGAAAAATAAAAAAACAAAAAAACAATTCCATGTACATAAGTATTGAGCAAAGGCTGTGAATACTTTGTTGAAGCACCTTTGGCACCAATTACAGCCTAAAGTCTTTTTGAGTACGATGCAACAAGCTTGGTACACCGATTTTTGGGCAGTTTCTCCCATTCTTCTTTGCC
The DNA here is from genome assembly GCF_905171775.1 of Rana temporaria. Classification (NCBI taxonomy): domain Eukaryota; kingdom Metazoa; phylum Chordata; class Amphibia; order Anura; family Ranidae; genus Rana; species Rana temporaria. Next base: position 337,059,270 of record NC_053493.1, on the reverse strand, counting down.
GGACCTCTCAAGCTCCATTAGGTTGGATGGGGAGCCATTTTCAGATCTAAGGCCACGTACACACGGTCGGTCCAAACCAATGAAAACGGCCTGAAGTCCAGTTTCATCGGTCCAAACCGACCGTGTGTACGGCCCATCGGTCTGTTGTCCTTCAGACAAAAATTAGAGAACTTGCTTTAAAATCGAACCGATGGCCCGCTGACCGATAGGTCCAAACCGATGGTTAGTACACAAAAGCATCAGTTCAAAACACGCGCATGTTCAGAATCAAGTCGATGCATGCTTGGAAGCATTGAACTTCGTTTTTTTCAGCACGTCGTTGTGTTTTACGTCACCGCGTTCTGACCCGATCGGATTTTGAACTGATGGTGTGTACGCACATCAGACCATCAGGCCGCTTCATCGGTGAACCAATGAAAACGGTCCATCGGACCATTCTCATCGGATGGATCGACCGTGTGTACGCGGCCTCAGAGATGTTCAATCGGGTTCCAGTCTGGGCTGTGGCTGGGCCACTCAAGGATATTTGTCCAGTAGTCACTCCTTTTTTATATTAGTTGTGTGCTTAGGGTCGTTGTCTTGTTGAAAGATGAATCTTCGCCCCAGTCTGAGGTTCAGAAGTAGGTTTTCATCAAGGATGTCTCTGTACATTGCTGCATTCATCTTTCCCTCGCTCCTGACTAGTCTCCCAGTCCCTGCCACTGAAGAACATCCCCACAGCATGCTTCTGACACCACCATGCTTCACTGATGGGATGGTATTGGCCAGGTGATGAGTGGTGGCTGGTTTCAGGTCAAAGAGTTCAATGTTTTGTAGCGCCCCCTTACTTTCAGTACGGGCACTACACTAAAGTTAGTGGGGAATGGGAGAGTTAATTTTTGCTCCCATTCACGATTTGTTAAATTTGGGCTGCTGTCATTCCAGAACTGTCCTATGGGTCAGTCTGCGTTCCAGGGGTGCGATCCCACCCCTGGGCGACAATTGGCACTAGAGAGATTCTGACAGAGCCACTTTTCCCCAGCAGCCAATTAGAGGAGTTCTTCCCTCGCTGGGCATGCTGGGGAGGGGTATATCTGTGGCAGACGCCATTGATTCGTCTCTCTTCGCGGGGTCCGAGTTCCAGGTGCGGCATCCACCTTTAGTGTGCGTGCATCCATGGACCCCGCCACCATGGCCCACCTGGCCAGAGTTGCGCACCATGCGGAGCTCCATCCTGATGTTGAAAGGGGCCCCAGCGACTTGCTGGGTCCTAAACTTTACTAGGAAGATCCTAGGCTGAAGGCTGCGCGGTGGGGGATCGGCTCAGGGAGAACCCAGAGAGAGGTTGTCCAGGAGTTCTGAACAAACCATCGGGAGTCTGGTTACCATGATACTGACAGGTACAGTGCAGCTGTCTACCGGTGACTTTAACTGAATTTACTGGGAGGATTCACTCAATCCAACTGTCGCTCATTAAGTTTCTAAGCCTGTGGCAGAGGCCCTGATTCCTCCCAGCGATCTACAAGTGACACTCCGGCTGCCAGGCTTGTGGCAGAAGTCTGTCCGGGGGCACTTCACCCACTCTGGCTAGAGTGGCGACGAACTGATTTCACTGATACTGAGAGCAGGATTGCTCTCTTCATATCTAAGGCCTGATACTTCCGTTCTTCTTATGCTTCATCAACCTTTCCTATCCTATCTCATGTTGATGTTGGCTGTGTTGGGCCTTGGAATAAAGCATTCCAGAAAATCCATTTGATGACTGGACATTTGCTCACTGTTTTGGCTCACTGCTATCACCCCTGGACACACTGCAGGGTAACTTAATACGCCGATCCCATAACAATCAGCGGCTCCTTTGGGGGTAACGCTACACTTTGTTTCATCAGACCAGAGAAGTTTGTTTCTCATGGCCTAAGAGTCCATCAGGTGCCTTTTGGCAAACTCCAGGTGGGCTGTTATGTGTCTTTTATTGAGGAGCGGCTTCCGTCTGGCCATTCTATTATACAGGTTTGATTGGTGGAGTGCTGCAGAGATGGGTTTTTTTCTGGAAGGTTGTTCTTTAATTTACAGATGTTGGAGGCCACTGTGCTCATTGAGACCATCAATGCTGCAGAATTTTTTTTTTGTACCCTTCCCCAGATTTGATCCTCAATACAATCCTGTCTTGGAGGTCTACAGACAATTCCTTGGACTTCATGGCTACAAGTGGACTTCAATCAAGTTGTAGAAACATCTCAAGGATGATCAGTGGAAACAGGATGCACCTGAGCTACATTTTGAGAGTCATGGCAAAGGCTGTGAATATTTATGTGATTTTTTTTTAAAAATTTAAGATTTCAAACAAACTTCTCTCACATTGTCATTATGGGGCGTTATAGAATTTTGAGGAAAATAATGAATTTAATCAATTTTGGGAAAAGGCTGTAACATAACAAAATGTGGAAAATTGAAGCGCTGTGAATACTTTCCGGATGCACTGTATATTTTGCCTATTGTATTCCCTTAAAGCTCAAATCCAGGAAAATGTAAACTTCTCCTCTGCAGTGAGCACATGCCTGCTCTGCAAGGGTTAAAGTGTTAGTAAACTCCTTTGCTTATATTTTAACTACAGGTAACCCTATAATAAAGCTGTAGGTCCTGTGAATACCTCCTAAACGTGCAACGTTTAGGAGATATTTACTTGTATAGCAGCCAGTGATGTCATCGGTGCATACACACTGCACTCTTAATGGACGGCATGTGAAGTCATCACAGCTCGGCCATTCATACAGCCAGAGCCCACAAACCCAGCCAGGTCAAGATGGAAGCCTGGCAGTGGTGACAGTGTTTTTTTTTTTTTTTTTTTTTCATGGACACTTTACTACTGCTTTAATTGTTATTTTATCTATAGTGTCCCTCGGTATTAACACGTCCAGTGCAAGGCTATTAACCCTGTATTAGTCTTGATGATGTCAGGACCCTAGACTGATCTAGCTGTGGGGAGGGGTGCAGGAGCAGGTAAGTAAATCTTCTTTTATTGTTCCCTTATATAAAAATATAATATCTTTACAAGATAATATAAAAATGAGAAATTCATTTTTGCACTGTGTGTACAGCCCACAGCAAGGGATAATTTGTTTAGCTGTCAGGAATGAGTCTTTAGGCTCCATTTACACCAGGGGTGCCCAACCTTTTGAAGAGCGAGGGCCACTTAAACAACTTGGTAACCAGTCGAGGGCCACAATGAGCGTAGCGGGCGGATGACAGGTCGCGGCTTCTCTATAGTCCCTACTATCCACCCAGATGACAGGGGATGAATTCTCTTCTGTTTTTCGGATTGGAGGTAGGCGGGCGTAAACGGACATCAGTCGCTCTATAGAGGTAAATTTAGGGTCCCATTTGGTCGGGCCAATCGTGTGAAAAGGGCCTAAGACTGCGTTCACACTGATGTGCTGCGGTTTACCCACAGCGTAGTGCACCTGTGTCTATACTGCGGGTTAGCTGAACATTGCCATAGACTCCACCTGTGGCAAAAGCCAGCGCTGTAGAGGAAGCATCGGCTTGTGGGGCTCTGCTCTGCAGCCACTTTCTTCCTCTACCACCAGCTTCATTCACAACACTGATGCTGTGGTATGGCAGGTCGGCAACCTGCGATCTGGGCTTGCCAACCCCCCATTCCAGAGAAGGAGGTCGCGGGCCACATCAGAGGGCTTTGCGGGCCACATGTGGCCCCCGGGCCACTGGTTGGCCATCCCTGATTTACACCATTTACACCAATGCATTTTACATGCTTTTTTTGCAGAAACGCAGGACATTACTTTTAACATGGGTTCCTATAGATCATTTTTGAGCCTCTGTCTTTTTGAATAGGGTCATGGACTTTTTTTAAAACGCAAAACTCATTTTTTTTTTTTTATCAAATCGATTTTTAGAGTGCATGCGCGGATGCATGCAGGGTGAATATCTCCTAAACCGTGCAGGTTTAGGAGATATTTATTTTAATAAGGCTTACCTGTAGGTAAAAAGATGAAAGTGGGGTATACAACCACTTTAAATCTGCCCACAACAAATTTGCCTTAAAAAAAAGCATAAAAAGACACAAAATGCATCACATCTGAGCATTCCGTCGCCTGAAGCAAAATGCCTGTCGCTCAAAAAAGCACATGAGCTTCTTTTTGGCAGATTACAAGCATTTTTGGCCCCAATAGAAACGCCTGACTTGAGAGTTTTACGAGTGTTTTGTCACTTGTTTTCTGCCCAAACAGGGCCCCTAATTTCCCTTCCCTCTCCTCCCCCTGGTGGTTAAACAAAAATGCCTGTAGCTGTAAAACGCTTGTAAAAAGCTGCAAAAACGCTTAAAAAAACACCCGAAAAAACACCAATAAATTGCTGCGCTCAGGTATGAATGGAGCCTAAAGTACTGTAGAAGTAAAGGCACAATATGTTTTTTTTTGTTATTTTTTGGATAGAGCAAGGAAAGGTTATAACTTCTTTAAGGTTATAACTTCTCTGGACAGCCGCACTCTGAATAAATCGTAGCCTTTTATTAAAAGAAGGACAGCACTGGTTTCAGTGCGAAACGCGTCAACAGTCAGGTTTTATTTTATTTTGCTGTGTCTTGTAGTGCTGTCCTTCTTTTAATAAAAGGCTTTTAATAAAAGGCTACAATTTATTTGAGTGCGGCTGTCCAGAGACAATCTTTGTTCCTGCTTTGCTAAGTGCATTGCCTGCACCTGAGTTGTCTGCAACAGAGGATATTCATCTGGGTTCCCACCTGGAGCGGCTATTCCCTTTTCCCTAGGTATAACTTCTGTCGTCTCCCCACAGGAATGTAGTCCCTAGGGAGTGGGCGAGCATGCTGACTAACCCCCAGCCAGAACGGCTCGGATGATGAGGACAAGCTTACTGAGGAGGAACAGGAAGTGAGAAATTCAGACAAAGAAAAAAAACATTTAGGAGGGAAATCAAGGGAAAAGGTAAGTTAACCAACAATGCACTAGCTTAAAGGGTCACTAAAGGAAAAAAAAAGGTTTGCCTAAAATTAATGTCTGCAAGGTAGACAGACAGAATAGTGTAATGATTCTGTTAAAAAACGAGTAAATACCTATTAAATTCCTTCATCTATATCACCTCCGGCATTCTAGTTTCTGTTCTCCCATTCACTTCCTGGTTTGCATCGCTCGTTCATGTAAGAACTACATTTCCCAGTATGAATTGCGGCACGCCCAGTAATTCACACCTCCTTGAAGTCTCTAACACGTAGAGAGTGTCCTACCGCACAGATGTAGTTCCCAGGAGGGGGTGAGCACGTTACTCACCACCGCAGTAAAGCCTCCCTTCACGGTGGTGAGTAAAATCAGACAAGCAGGAAGTGAACAGAACAGAGAAGAAATAGAGCAACTTCTGAGCAAAAACGAACAATGAGGAAGTGAAAAGAGGAATGTCTGCAGGTAAAGGATGCTTATTATGAGAAAAAAAATTCCTTTACAACCCCTTTAAAGGAACCTATTTAGAAAATAAAAAACGAACCTTTACAACCCCTTTAAGCTGGGCATAGATGGGTCTAATGATTGACTTCCAATTCATATAAATGTGAACTCAGCCTACTGGTTGATTAAAAAAAGTACACTGGCCAGTCTTAGCCAATTATCACCACACCTTGCCGGCAAATAATCTGTAAAAACTGAAAGTAGTTTCAATGCCATACTTGGTTCCCTTGGCAAGTCTAGTGATAGTAAGAATATATACCGTAACAGGAATTCAATTAAACAGAGGATGTAGAATAAAATAAATGTGTAAAACCCTCATAAGGTGTTCTTACCTTGCAAGTTAATATTTGATCTGTAGCAGAAATAATGAATTCCTAGGTAACACATCCATAGACTAGAGTGAAACTTGTTCTCCGTCCTCCTCCTACAAGAAGGGAGTGTATGCTGTGTACACTCATGTCACAATGAAGGAAGTGCGCTGACAATGGGCAGGTCTGCTTGCTTGCTTTCATTTTGCATTAACAGTCTCTCAGGTAACCACTACGATGAAAGGTTACACCCAAAGCTGTGCTAGAGAAGTGTGTCATTTGTAACTGGAACATCTTAGAAAACTGAATATGTAAATATTCCAGAACTGGAAAAGTAGAATTTTTTATAGCTACTAAGGACTTCATGTCATGGTTCAATAAAAGCAAAAACAAAATATATAATATGGAGACCTAAAGTGACACTAAACTCTGTATTAGAAAAAAAAATCTATTCAAGTTTAAATGATTAGGTGAAATCTCGCTTACAGGATACAAATAAGCCGCAAGCATAAAGTCAAAATTCCTTTGCAAAAAAAAATACCTAAAATTAACCGCTTCAGCCCCGGAAGAATTTACCCCCTTCCTGACCAGAGCACTTTTTACAATTTGGCACTGCGTCGCTTTAACTGACAATTGGGTGGTCTTGCAACACTGTACCCAAACAAAATTTGCATCCCTTTTTTCCCCACAAATAGAGCTTTCTTTTGGTGGTATTCGATCACCTCTGCAGTTTTAATTTTTTGCGCTATAAACAAAAGAACAGCGACAATTTTGAAAAAAACACTATCTTTTACTTTTTGCTATAATAAATATCCCCAAATTATTTTCAAAAAAATATTTTTTTCCTCAGTTTAGGCCAATATGTATTCTTCTACATATTTTTGCAAAAAAAAAAAGAAAATTGCAATAAGCGTATATTGATTGGTTTGCACAAAAGTTATGTAGCACCCTGTTCTCAAAATGATCGCTATTTTAAATTTAGTGGGTGTCTGAGCGATAATGTGGCTCAGACTGTATGATTTATTCTGAATTAGCCTCTGTTCTGGCAGTGGCTGTGCCTGATAGCATTTTCACACTGTTGCCTGTAGGTGGCGATACCCCCACAGGTCAGGGTTGAAACACGGGCAAGCCATAGGTCATTTCGTGTCTTTTCTCCAGATGCAGCCCAGTGGGAGTGGTGTGCCGCTGTGCATGCCGGGAAGAGATTCTTAAGGGGCAGACTCCATATTTTGGGGTCCTTCGCCTCGTGGCCCTCCTGGCACGAGGTATGTGTTTTTCCAGCCCCGGGACCACGTTGGCCCGAAGCTGCATCTTTGCTAGTAGGCCCAGTTATGCTGGCTGAGGCCTACAAATCAAGAGGGATCCTAAGCTGTCCATCTAAGTGAAGGAAGCTACACTTAAAGCGGGGGTTCACCCTATCAACGAAAAAAAAAAAAAAATTTCTTTTACCATAAAATCAGGCATTGTAGCGCGAGCTACAGTATGCCTGTCCCGAATTGTTTACCGCTCCTCTACCGCGCCTTCCCATTGAAATCAGTGGGAAAACCGCGGTAATACCGCCCGCAATGCGGGCAGTATTAACCCTTTTTCGGCCGCTAGCGGGGGTTAAAACATCACTGCTAGCGCCCGAATATTGCGGTAAATACGACGGTATAGCGGCGCTAAAAATAGCGCGGCTATACCGTCACCGCACCTTCGCTGCCCAATGTGAAAGCAGCCTAAAGCCTGTGTCCACAGCTGTATGTAGACATCTTGTGAACAAAGATCCCTCCTTCCATTTTCCCTTACAAACAGAAGATACCCAAGCTTAATCGCACAATTAAAAAATACCTGCTGAGATTCGGTGCTCAGGCTGGGGGATCCCAACTCTCCTGTTCGTACATCCAAAGCAGAAATTTAGCCAGAAAATCAATAACTTCTTATGCCCCGTACCCATGATCAGGCTTTTGCCCAGCCAAACTCGCATCGGAATGCCGACGGAAAAAAGAGAACATGTTCTCTATGTAAACTCCGACGGATTTCCTCAGAATATCCGATGGAAAAACTTCGATGGGCATACACACGGTCAAAAATTTCAATGGAAAAAGTCAGTCGGACTTTTTCCATTGAAAATTCCGATCGTGTGTACGAGGCATTAGTGTAATCCTTTATTTGGCTACATCATATACACAGGATCAATGCTGACATGTTTCGGCTTTTACAGACTTATGCCCTGTACACACGACCATTTTTCTCAGCAGGAATTCCTCTCGAGCCTGCCTTGCATACACACGTTCAGGTCAGATACCGCCCGTCCAAAAAGCAGAGACGTACACAAAGTATGACAGGACTATAAAGGGGAAGTTCCATTCAAACCCTTTGGGCTGCTTTTGCGGATCCTCGTGTTAGTAAAAGTTTGGTGAGAGACGTTTTGCGCTTTTCAGTCTTCGTTTTTTTCAGTCCGTTACAGCGTGACGAATGTGCTATCTCCAGTACGAACGCTAGTTTTACTAGAACAAGCGCTTCCGTCTCATACTTGATTCTGAGCATGCGCGTTTTTTTCCTCTCGGAAAAGCTTACACACGACCGGTTTTCCAGATGGGAAAAAGTCTGCCGGGAATCCTGACGGGAAAAAAGAAAACATGTTCTCTTTTTTTTCCGCAGTTTTCCTGTCGGGAAAACTGCGATGGATCATACACACGGCCGGGTTTCCCGACCGAAAGCTCTCATGGCAGTTTTCCTTCCGGGAAAACCGGTCGTGTGTATGAGGCATAACTCACCCTTGTCTGGTGTTATTCCTCTCAACAAACCCAGCATCTACTTTCCCCAGAGTATTTGTTTAATGAACTTAAAAATATCCAGAAGAGTTCAGAAAAAGGGCAAAAGTTAAGTAAAAAGGAATTCTTGGGTTACCCGTAACTGGTAAAACCTGCTTGTGCGGTGATATTATTCATCAAATGTTTCCTGTATCTGCTGATGAGACTCAGGCCCCATACACACGAGAGGATTTATCCGCAGATACGGTCCAGCGGACCGTATCCGCGGATAAATCCTCTCGAGGATTTCAGAGGATTTCTATGCGATGGCGTGTACACACCATCGCATTGAAATCCGCGCTGAAATCCTCTGCCGATGACGTGTCGCGCCGTCGCCGCTATTATGACGCGGCGACGGGCGCGACGCTGTCATATAAGGAATTCCACGCATGCGTCAAATCATTACGACGCGTGTGGGGAATCCCTTTAGACGGATGGATCCGGTAAGTCTGTACAGACGAGCGGATCCATCCGTTGGAATGGATTCCAGCAGATGGATTTGCTGAGCATGTCAGCAAATATCCATCTGCTGGAAATCCATTCCAGGGGAGATTTCTCTGCGGATAAATATCCGCCGGAGTGTACACACCATAGGATCTATCCGCAGAAACCCATTTGATGGGATTTATCTGCGGATAGATTCTATGGTGTGTATGGGGCCTTACAATAGTTAAAGGGGTTGTAAAGGTTCATCTTTTATTTTCTAAATTGGTTCCTTTAAAGCGGGGGTTCACCCAAAAATAAATTTTTAACATTACATTCAGCCGAGTTGTCCTAATGACAATCGACTGTTTTTTTTTTTTTTTTTCATACCTTTTTTTTTCGTACCTTATTTCACCGCCGCTTCCGGGTATGTCTTGTCCGGGACTGGGCGTTCCTATCTGATTGACAGGCTTTCGACCGTCGCATACTACGCGTCACGAGTTGCCGAACGTCGGTGCGGCTCTATACGCCGCCTGCGCACCGACGTTCGGCTTCTTTCGCCAACTCGTGACGCGTAGAATGCGACGGTCAGAAGCCTGTCAATCAGATAGGAACGCCCAGTCCTGCGGAAAACATACCCGGAAGCGGCGGTGAAAATACGGTATGTGCAGGGGGAAAAAAACAGCCGATTGTCATTAGGACAACTCGGCTGAATGTAATGTTAAAAATGTATTTTTTGGGTGAACCTCCACTTTAAGCTAGTGCATTGTTGGTTCACTTACCTTTTCCTTCGATTTCCCTTCTAAATGTTTTTTTTCTTTGTTTGAATTCCTCACTTCCTGTTTCTCCTCAGTAAGCTTTCCACCATCATCTGAGTGGTGGAAAGTCATTTAGAACAGCTTACTGACCACCTTACTGAGGAGGAACAGGTAGTGAGAAATTCAGACAAAGAAAACAAAGAAATAAAACATTTAGAAGGGAAATGGAAGGAAAAGGTAAGTGAACCAACAATGCACTAGCTTAAAGGGTCACTAAAGGAAATTTTTTTTTTAGCTGAAATGACTGTTTACAGGGCATAGAGACATAATAGTTAACTGATTCCTTTTAAAAATGATTAAAAATTGATAAAAAAAACAATCATATAATGTGCCTGCAGTGTAGTTTCGTTTTTGCTGTTGTTTGCTGGTTCTCTGATGTACAGAGAGCCACTAGAGGGCAGTCAGCCAATAGAGAGCAGTGATACTTTGTCTAAAACTCCTCAGCACCAATCCAGTTTCGTTTTACACACAGTAATCACACCTCCTTGATTAGTGACCACCGTGAGAAATCTCCCAGTACGTGGTTATCAGGAAACAGGCAACCAGGAAGTGTCCAAAACAGAGAGGATTTACAGCAACATCAAAGCAAAAACGAACAATGAGGACATGAAACCAGGACTGCAGCAAGGTAAAGGAAGCTATTTAGCTAAAAAAAAAAATTCCTTTAGTGTCCCTTTAAAGCAACCTATTTAGAAAATAAAAAACAAACCTTTACAACCCCTTTAAATTGAATTTTAGAGCATTTATCTACGTATATAAGTATAGCGCTACTCCTGTAGGAGCTGCAGGATTACTGTCCAGGTCTTCACAAAACTTCTGCCCTGCAGCCAGGTACACAACAGGCTCATTAACTTTTTCTTCAAGGCCCAGTCTAGGCATGTTGTTATTGTGGTTTTTAATTTTGGAGAACTTGAAAGGGGTTGAGCAAAGTGGTGGGATACTCCAAAAATAAGAACTATGTACACCCTGAGGACTTGGTCTTCCTTTGCAAGCTATAATGAGGTTCGGGATTGAAACAAATAGAAGACTTCAGCATAAGTAGTATTAGTTAGAACAGTGTTTCTCAACTCCAGCCCTCAAGGCGCCCCAACAGGTCATGTTTTCAGGATTTCCCTCCGATGAAACGGCTGTGGTAATTACTAAGGCAGTGAAACTGATCATATCACCTGTGCAAAATAATGGAGAGCCTGAAAACATGACCTGTTGGTGCGCCTTGAGGACTGGAGTTGAGAAACACCGAGTTAGAACCACAAGAGCAGAGTGCCTTTAAAGTGGGAGTTCACCCGAAATTTTTTTTTTAACATTAGATTGATGCTCATTTTGTCAAGAGGAATCGGGTAGTTTTTTAAAAATCAAAGCTGTACTTACCGTTTTAGAGAGCGATCTTCTCCGCCGCTTCCGAGTATGATCATCGGGACTGGGCGTTCCTATTTGATTGACAGGCTTCCGACAGTCGCATACATCGCGTCACGAGTAGCCGAAAGAAGCCGAACGTCGGTGCGGCTCTATACGGCGCCTGCGCACCGACGTTCGGCTACTTTCGGAAAATCGTGACGCTATGTATGTGACCGTCGGAAGCCTGTCGGAAGCCTGTCAATCAAATAGGAACGCCCAGTCCCGCAGCCCATACCCGGAAGCGGCAGAGAAGATCGCTCTTTAAAACGGTAAGTACGGCTTCGATTTAAAAAAATATACCCGATTCCCCTAGACAAAATGAGCCTCAATCTAATGTTAAAAATTAAGTTTTCGGGTGAACCTCCACTTTAAATTGGAGACTATCTGGGTTATTGTTGGGTCATTATTTTGGTGAACAGATCTTTATTAAAAATAGCAGTCTCTGTTAATTCCCAAACTTTACGTTTTTTTTAATACAGATATCTACATTCAAAACTACATAAAAAAAAAAAAAAAAAGTTGAGTTCACATATGTGTGGCTGCGGTTTCCTGCCTGGGGTCTTGTGTGTTCGTGTTTACCGGTTCAGGTGCAATTCAGGTCTGAATTTTTGCCTGAATTTGCACCAGAACCGGACCCAAAAACACACAGGACCCTTTTGCAATTCGCACCTTGGCCGCACCAGACATGTGTGAATCGGCTCCATTGAGAGCTGGTCACACTTGCATGTCATGCAAATTGAATGCGGTAAAAATCTCATCCAATTCGCACATATGTGAACCCTGCCTCAAACATTAAAGCAGTTGTAAACCTTCCTTTCTAAAAAAAAAAAAAAAAAAAAAAAAAAAATGAACATGCCTATATTTACCTGCTCTCTGCTATGGTTTTGCACAGAGCAGCCCTGACCCTCCTCTTCTGGGGTCCCCCGCTGGCACTCCAGGCCTCTCCTCTTCATCAGGTGCCCCCACAGTAAGCAGCTTTCCCTGGGGGAACCTATGCAGGCTCAGCCATTGAGAACCACTGCCCTTGATAAGAATGAGCAGATAATTCTTGTACTACAGAGGGGTACCCAAAGCATTAGTTCAGCTCTAACACGCATGAGCACACATTAAATCACCAGAGGTGTGAGCAGCCTATTGTATTAGGGTGTGCACCCTAAAGCTCAAACACACATCTGTGTGTGTGAATATATATAACACAGTTTACTATGCTTCAGTTATGTATGAACACAGTGAAAGATCAGTACCGATCACCAACTGTGTTCATTCACAAAGGGAAGGAGCGAGAAAATTACATAGGGGCCCAGGAGGCAGGAGGAATCTGTGCCACATGGGGAGGCTAGGGTGTGCCCAAGCCAGTGGCGGTGCATCCATGAGGGCGCACGGGGGCCGCCCCCTCTCTCCAGCCACCCCTTCTATCACCAATAGATAGATTAATGCACTGCATGAATCTATCTATGGCCGCCACTGCCACCCCCTATTTAGGCGCCCGGCCCCTTTTTGCTTTCCTAACACTGAACCGCCTCTCCGCCACTCAGGTGCTCAGGTCTGTTACCCGTCACCTGATAGGCTGAAACGACAGGCGCTGTGATTGGACGCCTATCAGGTGCCCAATCATAGCAGAGGTGGGGTGGGGCACACTGGCAGCATTTGATGGGCACAGTGGGATCATTTGATGGCACACTGGCAGCATTTTATGGGGCACAGTGGGAGCATTTGATATGGCATAGTAGCATTTGATGGGCACAGTGGCAGCATTTAATGGGCACAGCATTTGGGCACAGTGGCTGCGTTTGATGGGAACCGTGGCTGCATTTGTTGGGCACAGTGGCAGCAATTGATGGGAACAGTGGCTGTGTTTGATGGGCAGTGGTGGCAATTGATGGGCACAGTGGCTGTGTTTGACGATACAGTGAGGCTGCACTTGATGGGGGGGGGGGGGGGTTAACATTTTTCAGTTTGTTTGAGCTCCCCAAAAATGTTTGAGCACCAGCCGCACTGGTCTAAGCACACCTGGCACCCCCTGACTGTGTGCACACCTATGAGAATCTCAGATTGAACGATTCCTCATAGGATATACAGTACTCCTTCCTATAGATCTGCAGAGTACAGCCTGATCCCCACACATAAGAATTATTATCAGTCTCCCGGAGATATACACAGTACACAGTGACATGCCCGTCCACGTGATCACCATCACATGCCGCCAGACAGCTGACACTGTACAGCAGTGACGGGGTTAAGTGTCTGACCCGCCCCGTAGGCCGGAGACCCCGCCCCTCTGCGCTGTGAGCTGACATTGTTCCGGAGTCCAAGGGGCTGATGATCGGTAGAATGGCGCTGTCCTCTCTGCCCCGTGTGGAGCAATTATCCTCCCGGGTGATCCGGGTGTTGGGGTGTAACCCGGGCCCCATGACCCTGCAGGGTACCAACACCTACTTGGTGGGCACCGGTCGAAGGTAAACGGAGACGTGTGGTGAATAGAGCGCCCCTATCGGACACATGGTGTAACACATAACACAGCCTAGGACACCTGTAACCACCTGTGTGTGTGGAACGGGCTGTGCACCCAAATATGTGTGAGCGGCGAGTCAATAGAAGATGTATGTATGTTGTCTTCACTGCTGAGAGGGTGTGACTGGCGTGTACAGGGGGTGCAGTATTGTATAGAGGAGGGGGTGACAAATAAATGGGGGGGGGGGAGTAGTGTACAGGAGGGTCCTGTGTAAATGGGGTGGACATGTAGATGGTTGTATAGTGTATGCATTGTACAGGGCCGTAGTAGTGAAGAGGGGTGCATTGTCCAGGGCCGGAGTAGTGTATAGGGGTGCATTGTAAAGGGCCGGAGTAGTGTGGCGGGGTGCATTGTCCAGGGCCGGAGTAGTGTATAGGGGTGCATTGTCCAGGGCCGGAGTAGTGTAGTGGGGTGCATTGTCCAGGGCCGGAGTAGTGTAGTGGGGTGCATTGTCCAGGGCCGGAGTAGTGTAGAGGGGTGCATTGTCCAGGGCCGGAGTAGTTTAGAGGGGTGCAGTGTCCAGGGCCGGAGTAGTGTGAAGGGGTGCATTGTCCAGGGCCAAAGTAGTGTAGAGGGGTGCATTGTCCAGGGCCGGAGTAGTGTAGAGGGGTGCATTGTCCAGGGCCGGAGTAGTGTAGAGGGGTGCATTGTCCAGGGCCGGAGTAGTGTAGAGGGGTGCATTGTCCAGGGCCGGAGTAGTGTAGAGGGGTGCATTGTCCAGGGCCGGAGTAGTGTAGAGGGGTGCATTGTCCAGGGCCGGAGTAGTGTAGAGGGGTGCAGTGTCCAGGGCCGGAGTAGTGTATAGGGGTGCATTGTCCAGGGCCGGAGTAGTGTAGTGGGGTGCATTGTCCAGGGCCGGAGTAGTGTAGAGGGGTGCATTGTCCAGGGCCGGAGTAGTGTAGAGGGGTGCATTGTCCAGGGCCGGAGTAGTGTAGAGGGGTGCATTGTACAGGGCCGGAGTAGTGTAGAGGGGTGCATTGTACAGGGCCGGAGTAGTGTAGAGGGGTGCAATGTCCAGGGCCGGAGTAGTGTAGAGGGGTGCAATGTCCAGGGCCGGAGTAGTGTAGAGGGGTGCATTGTACAGGGCCGGAGTAGTGTAGAGGGGTGCATTGTACAGGGCCGGAGTAGTGTATAGGGGTGCATTGTACAGGGTCGGAGTAGTGAAGAGGGGTGCATTGTCCAGGGCCGGAGTAGTGTATAGGGGTGCATTGTCCAGGGCCGGAGTAGTTTGGAGGGGTGCATTGTCCAGGGCCGGAGTAGTGTATAGGGGTGCATTGTCCAGGGCCGGAGTAGTGTATAGGGGTGCATTGTACAGGGCCGGAGTAGTGTAGAGGGGTGCATTGTCCAGGGCCGGAGTAGTGTATAGGGGTGCATTGTACAGGGCCGGAGTAGTGTAGAGGGGTGCATTGTACAGGGCCGGAGTAGTGTAGAGGGGTGCAGTGTACAGGGCCGGAGTAGTGTGGCGGGGTGCATTGTCCAGGGCCGGAGTAGTGTAGAGGGGTGCATTGTCCAGGGCCGGAGTAGTGTATAGGGGTGCATTGTACAGGGCCGGAGTAGTGTGGCGGGGTGCATTGTCCAGGGCCGGAGTAGTGTAGAGGGGTGCATTGTCCAGGGCCGGAGTAGTGTAGAGGGGTGCAGTGTCCAGGGCCGGAGTAGTGTAGAGGGGTGCATTGTCCAGGGCCGGAGTAGTGTAGAGGGGTGCATTGTCCAGGGCCGGAGTAGTGTAGAGGGGTGCATTGTCCAGGGCCGGAGTAGTGTAGAGGGGTGCATTGTCCAGGGCCGGAGTAGTGTAGAGGGGTGCATTGTCCAGGGCCGGAGTAGTGTAGAGGGGTGCAGTGTCCAGGGCCGGAGTAGTGTAGAGGGGTGCATTGTCCAGGGCCGGAGTAGTGTATAGGGGTGCATTGTCCAGAGCCGGAGTAGTGTATAGGGGTGCATTGTCCAGGGCCGGAGTAGTGTAGAGGGGTGCATTGTCCAGGGCCGGAGTAGTGTAGAGGGGTGCAGTGTCCAGGGCCGGAGTAGTGTAGAGGGGTGCATTGTCCAGGGCCGGAGTAGTGTATAGGGGTGCATTGTCCAGAGCCGGAGTAGTGTATAGGGGTGCATTGTCCAGGGCCGGAGTAGTGTAGAGGGGTGCATTGTCCAGGGCCGGAGTAGTGTAGAGGGGTGCAGTGTCCAGGGCCGGAGTAGTGTAGAGGGGTGCATTGTCCAGGGCCGGAGTAGTGTATAGGGGTGCATTGTCCAGAGCCGGAGTAGTGTATAGGGGTGCATTGTCCAGGGCCAGATTAGTGTAGAGGGGTGCATTGTCCAGGGCCGGAGTAGTGTAGAGGGGTGCATTGTCCAGGGCCGGAGTAGTGTAGAGGGGTGCATTGTCCAGGGCCGGAGTAGTTGAGAGGGGTGCAGTGTGCTTTGCTGTCAATATATGAAGCACTTCCCGTGGATGAACATTAAACTAGATCTTATGGAGCCGTGTAAAGTAAACTATAAATCTTATGTTACCCATACTTGTAGCAATTTAAAATGCTTGCAGTCAGCTTACTATACACGATGGCTGAACAGATCAATGTAATGCCAACAGTTCTCATTGAAGCTGAAACATTTGGCTATGAATTGACACATCAATTTAGTTATTTTTGATAGCTGGTTACATTATGTGTTAAAGTGCATTGAGTTTAATGAACTGTCATTTTGTGACACTTCAATAAAGTAAAAAAAAAGTAAACAGTGCAATGTGTTGTAACAACGCATCACACTAGACAACACACACAAGTGTGCATGTGTTCTAGTATGCAGGCTGGTGTGATTGCACACATAATACCCTAATATAACCTCTATTTGTTTTTGTAGGAGAATACTTATAGATACGGGGGAACCTTCTATTCCAGAATATATCAGCAATTTGAAGCAAGTACTTAATAAATCCAGCATGGCGATCCAGGAAATAATCGTGACTCACTGGCACCATGACCATTCTGGTGGTATAACAGATATATGCAGAGATATCATAAATGGTAGGTACAAAGTCTTTCCCAACCCAAGATGTTCTGAGGGGTGGGGGATTAGAACCTCTGTCAGGTTATTATTGATGTATCTGTCTGTGAGTGGTCACCAAAGGAGACAGAGAGGACCTTTCCCTGACTTTAGAGCAGGGCTCGACAAATCACAATCAATTTTTTTTTTTTTTTTGTGAGCTAACGCCATCTGGTGGTGAGCCGTTGGTATTACAAGTTATTACCACCAGATGTGTATGCTGGCGCCATCTGGTGGTGGCCGTTGGTATTACAAGTTAAGCATTACAAGTTAAACAGCAATTCTAATGTAATTTTTCTTCTTCCCTCTAATTAGAACCCCCAAACATTATATATATATTTTTTATCCTAACACCCTAGAGAATAAAATGGCGATCGTTGCAATACTTTCTGTCACGCCGTATTTGCGCAGCGGACTTACAAGTGCACTTTTTTGGGGAAAAAATTACACTTTTTTTAATAAAAAAATAAGACAACAGTAAAGGTATCCCCATTTTTTTTAATATTATTAAAAATAATGTTAGGGCGATTAAATTGATACCCAACATGTCACGCTTCAAAATTACGTCCGCTTGTGGAATGGCGACAAACTTTTACCCTTTAAAATCACCATAGGCGACGTTTAAAAAACTCTACAGGTTGCATGTTTTGAGTTACAGAGGAGGTCTAGGGCTAGAATTATTGCTCTCGCTCTACCAATCGTGGCGATACCTCACATGTGTGTTTTGAACACCGTTTACATATGCGGTCTCTGCTCACGTATGTGTTCGCTTCTGCGCGCAAGCTCGTCGGGACGGGGCGCGTTTTCTGGCTCCTAACTTTTTTAGCTGGCTCCTAGATTCCAAGCAAATTTGTCAACCCCTGCTTTAGAGAGATTTTATCTTACTTCCTATTGTCTCTACAGAACACGAAGTGAAGAGAAATTTCACTAATGGGACACGTGGCAAAAAAACTGACAGAGATTTTAATTAATTATTCCCTAATCTATCCAAAATTAACCTTGAAGTGTTACAAAACCCACAACAGTAAAATCAGTCTGTATATGCAGCAAAGTATGCTTGTTATACTCACTGGAAGGGGTTAATCCTCTGCATTGAGTAAAAAGGCTGTTTGATACTGTCTTCTCTTTTTCTCCCCTTCTTCTTCAGTCCCCAAATCTATCTGCCGATAGAACTGAGGTTCGGGGGCAAGCTGCACATGCTCAGTTTGGTGTGGTGGGAGAGTGCATGTGATTAGCACAGGGCCAATCAGCACTGTCCAGGCAGGAGGTCAAGGGGGCTGCAGTTTCATAGGACAATCAAGGGAGAAATCCTCCTACAAGCTTTACTTCGACACTGATAAAAGTCATAAGACTGCTCTAACTGCTGATGAGAAAAGGTATTTAGCAGTTTATTTTTCTGTGTACGGTGGGAGACTAGATATAGGGAATGCAGGGTCCTGGGTTTAGTAACACTTTAAGTGATCTAAGTCAGTGTTTCTCAACTCCAGTCTTCAAGGTGCCCCAACAGGTCATGTTTTTAGGCTTTCCATTATTTTGCACAGGTGATTTGATCAATTTCACAGACTTGGTAATTACCACAGTTATTTCATCTGAGGGAAATCCTGCAAACATGACCTGTTGGGGCGCCTTGAGGACTGGAGTTAAAGGGTTTGTAAAGGAATTTTTTTTTTATCTTAATAGCTTTCTTTACCTTAATGCAGTGCTGTTTTCATGTCCTCATTGTTCGTTTTTGCTCTCAAGTTGCTGTAATTCTTCTCTGATCTCCACACTTCCTGGTTGTCTGTTTCCTGATAACCACAGTGCTGGGAGCTTTTTATCTGTGGTCACTAACTTCAAGGAGGTGTGATTACTGTGTGTCTAAAACCCCTCAGCACCAATCGGTTTTCCAAACCATCATTGCCCTGTATTGGCTCTGTGGCTCTGTACAGCAGAGAGACAGGAAACAACATGCAAAAATGAAACTAGAAACTACAGGTACATTATATGATTGATTTTTATCTATTTTTAATCGTTTTTAAAAAGGAATCAGTTAACTATTATGGGGGGTAATCCACAAAAGGGATAGGCCGGCGTATCTACTGTTACGCCGTCGTATCCCTGTTTCTATCTATGGAACTGATCCACAGAATCAGTTTACCATAGATAGGCAGAAGATCCGACATGTGTAATTGAATTACACTGGGCCAGATTCATGTACAATGGCGCATCTTTGGACCGGCGTAGTGCATCTTTTTTACACTACGCCGGACCAGCGTGGAGAGGCAGGTAGGGTATTCACAAAGCACTTGTGCCTAACTTTGCACCGGCCTAACTTAATTTCCTCGGCGTAAGTGGAAGTGGGTGTTACCTTATGCAAATGATGTTCTGAACGTGGAGCAGTGATTTACGCCCGGCGTATCTTGAACGGAGCATGCTCAGTACGTTCGTTCCCTTCTGAGCATGCTCACAACTATGCCGGCCCAACTTACAGAGATACGCCGGCCCAACTTACACCCAGCCGATGCAAATGTACATCCAGTTTTATTCCCCCCCCAGGGAAGGTACATTTGCTGTGAGATGGCTGCTCCCGTTCCCCACAGGCAGAGGAGGAAAAAAAACTTTAACACCCAGGAGATGTCAGCCCTCATAACAGCAATGGAGACTTATGACCAGGGCCGCCATCAGGGGGGTATAGGCAGTACACCTGTAAGGGGCCCGGGGGTCCCCAGGGGCCCAGATGGGAACCCCCCTTTTTTTTTTTATATATATATTTTTTTTTATATATTTGTAATTATATTTTTTTGATGGACAAGAAGGCCTGGCTTGCAGTCTCTGCTCTAATTCATTTCAAAGGTGTTCTATCGAGTTGAGGTCAGGACTCTGTGCAGGCCAGTCAAGTTCCTCCACCCCAAACTTGCTCATCCATGTCTTTATGGACCTTGCTTTGTGCATTGGTGTGCAGTCATGTTGGAGCAGGGAGGGGCAATCCCCAAACTGTTCCCACAAAGTTGGGAGCATGAAATTGTCCAAAATGTCTTGGTATGCTGACGCCTTAAGAGTTCCCTTCAATGGAACTAAGGGGCCAACCCAACCCCTGAAAAACAACCCCCCACCATAATCCCCCCTTTCATCAAATGATTTGGACCAGTCCACAAAGCAAGGATAACAAAAACCTGGGGAATGCCCAGGGAAAAACCAAGCCTACTTACAAAGCAAGGACCATAAAGACATAAAGACATAAATGAGTGAGTTTGGGGTGGAGGAACTGGACTGGCCTGCACAGAGTCCTGACCTCAACACCTTTGGGATCGAATATTCCGATGGATGTGTTTTGTCGTATAATCAAACCGTCTGTACGCTCCATCGGACAAAAGAGCAGAAAAACTACGTAGTTTCGTGAATGTTGGCTGAAAAAGTTCTGCCGTCTGTATGCAGAACAAGTTCACGGCCAGTGCCTTTCGGACAAAAATATATATATATAATTATTATTATCATTGCCATCTGGGGCCCTGGTGGCCTCCGGACCTTTAAGGGGGTTCCCATCCGGGCCATCCGGGCACTCTCCAGCTGACTTGAGCAAGTCTGGTGTAAAGTTACCCCTGCTTTATAAAGGGTAACTTTCCGCTGCAAACCAGAGTTACACGCACCGGGAGTAGCCTGTGCCGGCAATTCGTAATTTGCTGAATCGGACCAACTCCCTCATTTGCATATTTAAAATAGAAAAACCAGGGCCGCGCTAGTTCAGACCAGCGTAAATGGGCGCCCACGCCGCACCGGCGTGGAAAGGTCCAAACGAAAAAAAAAAATCTACGTTACGGCGTAATATTGTTTGCTGAATACGGCGCGGAGATACGCCGGCGCAAATTGGCATTTACGCCGCGCATCTCAGTCTACACCGGCGGAAATTGTTCCTGAATCTACCCCACTGTCGGATCTGTCGGATCTTAAGGATGCAATTCTAAGCCGGCCGCTAGGTGGCGAGGCCATTGCGGCCGGCCTAGAATATGCAAATGAACACTTACGGCGATCCACGAACGTTCCGACGGCCCCGTCGCTCTAAATCTACGTAGTTTATGTCGAGTTACGCCGCGTAAAACTAGGGCTGAGCCCTAGTTCTCTTAAGCCATGTTAAGTATGGCCGTCGTTCCCGCGTCAAAATTTAAATTCTACGTCGTTTGCGTAAGACGTTCGTGAATGGCGCTGGACGACATTTACGTTAACGTCTAAGCAAATGACGTCGGAGCGACGTCAGTTAGCGCAACGCACGTCGGGTAAGTTACCCGACGGAGCATGCGCAGTACGTCCGGCGCGGGAGCGCGCCTAATTTAAATGGGAGTCGGCCCATTAGATTCGGCACGCCTTGCGCCGGACACATTTAAGTTACACCGCCGCAAATTTCAAGGTAAGTGCTTTGTGGATCGGGCAAAATTTTGCGGCGGTGTAACTTAAATCGGAAGATTTAAGTTGCGCCCGATATTTGTGGATTTGGCCCTATGTCTCTATACCCTGTAAACAGTTATTTCAGCAAAACATTTTTTTTATTTACAACTCCTTTAAGAAACACTGATCTAAGTGTTAGTTTAAGAAAAATTACAGTCGCCCCGCAAAAAATATTATATAGCATATGCAACTACACCAGACATTTATTTTATTTATTGTAATGTTAGAGGATAAGTTCACCTCTGGGAACATGTTTTAAGTTTTTCAGTAAAACAAGAGAAATAAGGCAGTACAGAGTTCCACCCATTTTTTAATGTGGCCACTTAACAGGTTCCCAGTGCTGTCTGTAGTGACAGTCAAAGTTAAAGTTCTGCGAATGGGAGAACTACAAGTACCAACAGCCTTTGCAGCTGTCGGCTTGTTGTTCTCAATGGACTACCTGTGTGCTGTTGAGCTTTCTAGGTAGTTCATTGATGCTACCTGTCAGAGTGTAACTGCCTGTCTTTACGTGGTACGAGCACACAGCTTACACAGGCAGTCTTCAGGAGTCCTGCATTGTACCCACATTCTGCAATGCTTTTCAAGGCTCCTAGTAAAAATTTTTTTTTTTTTTTTTACCTGCTAAAGGATGTGCAGTTATTATTTTTAAAAGTGAACTTATCCTTTAAAATGGCTCTAAAGGCAAAAGTTTTTTTTTGTTACAATAAGGCATTCTCTGCATTAAGGTAAAAAAAACTTTGAGTGCAGCTTCCCCCCCCCCCCCCCCAATCTTGATCCAGCAATGTGCACAAGAGCAGACAGAGGCTCTCTTAGCACTCCCTCCTCCTTGGACAGAGAGATAGCAGCAGGAGTTATTGGCTGCTGTCAAGCACAACCAGTGGGGAGAGAGGGGGGCGGGGCGAGTCGAGCCGGCTCTGTGTATCAATAGACACACAGGGCTGGCTCGGGAGCAAGCACGGGCGAGTGCCCCCGTAGCCACTGGCTTGCTATGGGGGTACTCAATGGAGGAAGGAGCCAGAAATGCAGGCGGGGAACCCAAGATAAAGAGAAACCATTACACAGAGCAGGTGAGTATAACATGTTTGTCATTTAAAAAAAAAAAAAAACAACTGAATGTTTGTTTACAATCACTTTAACATTACCCTTGCTTCCAATTCATGGTTTCCTAATGCTGACAAAATTGTGAATGTCCTGTCTTTAAAATCTATCAATTTTGGGGTGTTTGTACTGGGAGAGTTCTGGTTCCTGGTGTAATATATATATATATATTTTTTTTATATAGCAAAGTACTAGTAATTGCTCATAGAGTGTATATTATGTAAATATAAACCAAAACATTGTCATTCTTTAGTTGTTTTATACATAGAATCATTTTAAGAAAGAAGTTAATAGTTGTTCTTGTCATAGACTCTGGTGTTTGCGTTAGTAAACTTCCGAGGAATCCACACAAAGAAGAGGTCATCGGCACAGGAGAGCAAAAGTACAAATATCTGAAAGATGGAGATATGATAGCGACTGAGGGAGCTACACTGAAGTAAGCGCACTGACATTTACAAGATATGTATGAACTGTTTACAATGCAGAAAAAAAACTACTACTGCTACTTCAGAATCTTTTCCAGATACCACACACACCCCTACCAGAAACTGGGAATGCCATTAGGTTAGGTTGCCAGAGACAGCAATAGGAGAAGTTCTAAACCTTTTGGGGCAGATCCACAAAAGAATTACGCCGGCGTATCTATTGATACGCCGTGTAATTTAAAATTTCCCGCGTCGTATCTTTGTTTTGTATCTACAAAACAAGATACGACTGCATCTCGGATCGATCCGACAGGCGTACGTCTTCGTACGCCGTCGGATCGTAGATGCATTTTTCCCCTCCCGTCTTTCAGGACAGCCCACAATTGAGAGATACTCCTCCTCTTCCTCTAGGAAACACTGCGCCAGCCCATAAATTTCTCACTCCCCCTGCCAGACCTCAGTATTAGTGTTTCCTCCGGTGGGGAGACACTGTGCATGGGAACCTAGGCCAATTCAGGCAGAGGACTGAGGCCATCTATTTTACCTTAAGGAAGCAGAGGCTTCCAGGTGAATCCTGGTGCGGTGCAGGCCCACCATTAGCCACCCCTTCCACGCCGAGCGCGGCTCCTGGTTGCGGGGGACCCCTATCTCGTCCAGCGGGGCGCAGCGGGGGGGACATCCAGGCTCGCCCTGTACTACAGGCCGCAAAGAATTTTTTTGAACCGAGCGGGCTGGACGGCGGGTGACGTCATTTCCGGCGTAGAGCGGATGTCTCCCCTTTGAACCGCGACTTCCGGTTCCGGGTCGCGGTGCTGATAGGAGGTCCGGGCGGACGCTGGAGGGAGTCGGATCTCGCACAGGCGAGGAGAAAACTCTCAGCAAGCAGCCACCTGCAGTCATGTCGGCAGCATCTCCAGAGCCAGCCCTGACAACTGACGCTACCTCCAGCGAGCCTAAGGTAAGGGTACCCTGGGGAGGGGCGCTCTCTAGCTTAGGTTTGCCTCTCCATGTAGGGTTCAATGCATGGGGAGGCAAGCCCCCTGGGTGGCCAGGGGAGGGGGAGTCCTTAGTCCCAGGGTTTATAGGGGGCTAGGTGCACTCCCAGGGTTGTAACCAAATTTTTTTAAATTTTTTAAATTTTTTAAATTTTTTATAACTGTTGTTTTCTGCCCTTTCTGTGTTTCAGAAAGCCATTGAAAAAACGGGAAGTGGAAGGCATAGCTCAAAAAGGAAGTGTGCCTCCTGTAGGGATGTCCTCCCAGAAACATGGACTAAGGTCCTATGTAGGGATTGCATTCAATCCCTGGTCAGGGAAAATGAATTAGAACAGGAGTCAGGACTTGCAGCCTCTGTTAAAGAACTGTCATCCACGTTCTCCTCATTCAAATCTCTGTTTGAGAGGTTAC
The DNA here is from genome assembly GCF_905171775.1 of Rana temporaria. Lineage (NCBI taxonomy): Eukaryota > Metazoa > Chordata > Amphibia > Anura > Ranidae > Rana > Rana temporaria. The sequence goes on along the minus strand of NC_053493.1, from coordinate 337,035,197 downwards.
AGCCTTTGGCTGTCCCTACCCAGGTTACAACCCAGCCACAGGCTCAGGGTCCTGCTCCTGTCATACCCATTGCAGCAGATATGGCAGATGTTTCCGCAGGCCCTTCCCAAGAGGAACAGGTTCCTCCAGATAGTGCCACCTCTGATTCTCAAGAGGGGTCAGAGGGAGAGGACCAGGACGGGGAGTCCAGGAAGCCCTCTAGGTACAAATTGTCACTGGATGAGGTAGAGGACCTCTTAGGGGCAGTTTACACAACCCTTGGTATCCAAACCGACAAGAAACCTCTTACCCTCCATGATCGAATGTACAGGGGTCTGGAGGAGCAAGAGAGAAAGGTCTTCCCAGTACATGATATACTGGTTGAGACCATTAAGAAGGAGTGGCAGGATCCTGAAAGGAAACCCTTTTTTTCTAGATCCCTAAAGAGGAGATTCCCTTTCTCAGAGGATCCTTTATCTGTTTGGAACAAAAGCCCCAAATTAGACGCCGCCTTCTCCCAAGTGTCCAGGAACACGGATTTAGCGTTCGAGGACATGGGGGTTTTGTCCGATGCTATGGACAAAAGAATGGATTCCCTATTAAAGAAATGTTGGGATTCTACTATGGGGAATCTTAAACCAGAACTTGCCGTCACAGTAATGGCTCGCAATCTGGAGCATTGGCTCTCTAAAATTCAGGAGCACATTGAAGCTGGTACGGATAAGGAAACTATTTTAGCCTCCTTCCCTACTATCCTGCAAGGAGTCGCTTATATAGCGGATGCCTCAGCGGAGTCAGTCCGCATGTCGGCCAGATCGGCGGTTCTGGCTAACTCAGCCAGAAGGGCCCTCTGGCTCAAGACTTGGACTGGCGACAGCGCCTCTAAATCCAAGTTATGTGGTATTCCCTTCACAGGGGACCTGCTTTTTGGCCCAGGCCTTGAAGCAGTACTAGACCGCACGGCGGACAAAAAGAAAGCCTTTCCTCCTAAAAAGAGAGTCACAGTACAGGCAGGAAGGGGGTTTCGTCCGCATAAGCAAAAAGGGGCCAAACCAGCAGGCCAAAAGAAGGTTTGGACCCCCAGGGGCAGAGGCAGAGGTGGAGCGATTTTTCACCCTCCTGTCCAGCCCCCTAAAAACCCATGACTTGTTAGTCAGGGTGGGAGGAAGACTGGGGACCTTTCTCCCACAATGGGAATCAATCTCCCCAAACCAGTTTGTCCTGGCGGTCATAAGAGGGGGATACCGACTGGAATTTTCATCACCTCCCCCCCAGAGATACCTAGTCACCCATCTACCCAGGGACAAGGAGAAATCCGAAGCCTTGTTGGGAGCTCTAAGGGAACTAGAGGATCAGAGTGTCATCCTCAGAGTTCCAAGGGCAGAGGAAGGAAGGGGATTTTATTCACACATCTTTGTGGTAAAGAAGCCCTCGGGAAAATACAGGTTAATCCTAAACCTAAAACCTCTGAACAGATCCATTTCATACAGGAAATTCCGTATGGAATCAATTTATACAGTCAGAGCCCTCCTTCCCCTAAATTGTTTCATGGTATCTCTGGACCTCAGAGACGCATACTTACACGTCCCGATCGCGGAGAATTCTCAGAGTTATCTGCGATTGGCCGTGGACCTAGAGGGAACGATTGTACACCTCCAGTTCCAGGCTCTGCCATTCGGGCTATCCTCCTCGCCCCGGATTTTTACCAAAATCCTGGCAGAACCCTTAGCGTTTCTGCGACTTCAGGGAATATCCATCATAGCCTATCTGGACGACCTGCTACTTTTCGCAGCCTCGCCAGAGCAGCTATCCAGGGACCTGGAAGTGACCAAGAAGGTTCTAACAGACCTAGGGTGGTTACTGAACCTAGACAAGTCCAGTTTAATTCCATCCCAACAGATCACTTACCTAGGGTACCTGCTGGACTCTACTCTCTCAAGAGTGTTCCTCCCGGTAGAGAAAGTCAGGAAATTGGACAGAGCAGTAGCTTCCCTCCAAAACAATCAACAAAGGTCCCTGATGTCAACGCTAGGTCTGCTGACATCTGCCCTCCCAGCCGTACAGTGGGCAGGGATTCACTTTCGCCCACTGCAGGCCTTCCTACTAAGGGTCTGGGATCACAGCCTAGAAGCCCTAGACTCCTTGATTCTAGTACCCCTTCAGGTAAAAAGATCCCTCTGGTGGTGGAGAAAGGCCACCAACATAACCCAAGGACGTCTGTGGATTATCCCGGTGTCTCGGGTGGTAACCACAGACGCAAGCGGCAAGGGCTGGGGAGCGCACCTGGGATCCCTTCCAGCGCAGGGTACCTGGGGTCTCCAAGATCTAAAAAGATCTTCCAATTGGAAGGAGCTGAGGGCAGTGGGCCTAGCCCTCAGGTTCTTTCAGGAGGAACTCCAGGGGCACCACATTCAGGTGAGATCGGACAATTCATCGGCCGTAGCCTATTTAAACAAGCAGGGCGGCACGAGAAGCGAAAGTTTGTCGGTCCTGACAGCAGAGATTCTGGGCTGGGCCGAGATCCACACCCTCTCCCTTTCGGCGGTCTTTCTGAGGGGAGAAAGAAACGTAACAGCAGACTTCCTCAGTCGGAGGCAGCTGAGGGAGGGCGAGTGGACCCTCAACCAGGAGGTCTTTCATCTCCTGAACAAGAGATGGGGAACTCTGGAGGTGGACCTCTTCGCCTCAAGAGAAAATGCGAAGATCCCCTGTTTCTTCTCCCTGAACAAAGGAGAAGGAGCAAGGGGAGTGGATGCCCTGTCCCAAAGCTGGAAGTTCGGAAGATGCTATGCATTCCCACCTCCGGTACTTCTTCCAGCAGTACTGAGAAAATTCCAATCAGAGCACACCTCTCTAGTCCTGGTAGCTCCTTACTGGCCCAAGAGGGCATGGTTCTCAGTCCTCAAACAGTTAGCGGCAGAACCACCCTTATTTCTACCTCAGCGGGAGGATCTTCTATCACAGGGCCCAGTCCTATGTCCACAAGTCCACAGGTGGAGACTAGCAGCGTGGCTACTGAGGAAGCCATACTAAGATCCAAGGGATTTTCCGAAGGTTTAATTGCCACCCTCCTTAATAGTAGAAAAAAGGAGACCCGCAAAATTTACAAGAAGGTTTGGCTTCGTTTCAACGAATGGTGTGTAAATTGCCCCTGTTCTGTACAAAGCCCCACGGCTGTCTTAGAATTTCTTCAGTGTGGGGCAGATAAGGGTCTTTCGGTTAGCACCCTTAAAGGGCAGGTTTCGGCACTTACGGTGTATTTAGAAAAACCTCTGGCCACCAGTCCCTGGATAGTCAGGTTCTTTAAAGCACTATCCAGACAGAGACCAGCTCGAGGGCCACCCTTCCCCAGTTGGGACCTGTCTCTGGTATTGCGTACCCTAACGGGTACTCCCTTTGAGCCCTTAGATAATTGTTCTCTAAGGGATTTAACCTTAAAAACAGCTTTTTTGGTTGCAGTGACCACTGCTAGGAGGGTCAGCGAGCTAGAAGCTCTATCGATCAGACCCCCTTTTTGTGTTATTTTCCCGGATCGGGTCGTTTTCAAGACCGATCCAGCCTTTCTTCCTAAAGTGACTTCAAAGTTTCACAGGAGTCAAGATATAGTTTTACCCTCTTTTTGTTCCAACCCTTCGGGGGAAAGGGAACGACGTTTCAGTACGTTGGATGTTAGGAGAAGTATCCTACATTATTTAGAGGTGACTAAACCGTTTAGACGGTCAGACTCACTATTTGTTTTATTTTCTGGAACCAGGAAGGGATGCAAAGCATCCAGGCGCACTATTGCCAGGTGGCTAAGACTAAGCATTGAGCAAGCATACACTTTGGCTGGTAGGGATATCCCTACAGGAATTAAAGCACACTCCACTCGAGCGCTGGCAACCTCTCAAGCAGAAAGAGCGGGAGCAACGCCGGAACAGATTTGCAAAGCAGCAACATGGTCCAGCTACACCACCTTCGTTAAACACTACAGGGTGGACCTGGTTTCGGCAGGTGAGCAAGCCTTTGGACGAAAGGTTTTGCAAGCCATAGTCCCACCCTAGTTGGTAAGTTCTCGGTTATCCTCTCAATTGTGGGCTGTCCTGAAAGACGGGAGGGGAAAAATAGAGTTACGTACCGGTAACGTCTTTTCCAGTAGTCTTTCAGGACAGCCCTGGGTACCCACCCGAATAGAGGAAGTCTGATTTCAAGACCAGGACATGATGTTGATATGTAATTGTATGTTATTAACATGTTCTTGTGTCTCCCCAGCTGACCGGAGGTGCTCGTATAAATACTGAGGTCTGGCAGGGGGAGTGAGAAATTTATGGGCTGGCGCAGTGTTTCCTAGAGGAAGAGGAGGAGTATCTCTCAATTGTGGGCTGTCCTGAAAGACTACTGGAAAAGACGTTACCGGTACGTAACTCTATTTTTTCCGCCGGCCGCTAGGTGTCGTTTCCGTCTAATTCCACGTTGAGTATGCAAATTAGCTAGTTACGGCGATCCACGAACGTACGTCCGTCCGGCCGGCGCATTTTTTTACGTAGTTTGCGTAATAGTTACCCCTGCTATTATGAGGCGTACTCAATGTTAAGTATGGGCGTCGTTCCCGCGTCGAATTTTGAAATGTTTACGTTGTTTGCGTAAATCGTTCGCGAATAGGGATTTGCGTAGAATGACATCACCGTCGGAAGCATTGGTTTGTTCCGGTTTATTTTCGAGCATGCGCACTGGGATACCCCCACGGACGGCGCATACGCCGTTAAAAAAAAGTTGTTTACGTCTGGTCACGACGTATTTACATAAAACACGCCCCCATCACATCCATTTGAATTCCGCGCCCTTACGCCGCCAAAGATACACTACGCCGCCGTAACTTACGGCACAAATTCTTTGAGGATTCAAAAAAAAAGTTACGGCGGCGTAGTGTATCTTAGATACGCTACGCCCGGCGTATTAATGCGCCGTTCTATGTGGATCTGCCCCTTTGTGTGTTATCCATTCCGTTATGACTCTCGGCAATTCTATGGGCCGGCCCTCTCTCTTCACCTTTCCCGATCTTGTACTGCTTCTATTGGTTGTTATGGTTTAGCTGGTGTTGGCTTTTATGGTATCTAACCATGGCGTTCTTTGGTGGCCTGGCTCTCTTTTGCCACTAACCAATTTAGGAATAATTGCCTTCTCCAGTGAGTTCTCATCTCATGGCATGTTTGAAATCGGTAAACCCAAATTTTATATTGCCGTCCAGTACAACATCTCTGCTGTACATGGAATGTTCGGGGGGACTTTTCCAATATCATAGCTCAATCACCTGAATGTTCCCCTTGTCTGGTTTTTCATGGTCTAACTTTAACAAATGTAGGTTAGTATGAGGAGGACAATGGCGGTTGCATTTGTTTTGCGATTTTTTTTTTTCCATGTTCGGTTCACACTCATTGTCGTTGTGCAACTTGGGTGCAATACAACGCTTTATTTCAAGGCTACGAAGACCATTTCGCTCAATCTTCAGTCCCAGGAAAAATAATGTATGCGTGATTTCAATCTCCTCACTGTTAATTGCTGTTTTGATGTATCCATTCCTTGTAATGGTCATAATCTTGGTCTTTCTGGCGTTCAAGAAGAGGCCAAACTTCTCGCTTTGTTCTTTGATACGTTTTATCAGACGTTGAAGGAATGTAGGCCTTCATCGGTTTCTGCAGGAGGATCACGTAATCGGTGTCTCTATTATTATTATTATTATTAAAGCGGAACTAAACCCTCTTATGCCATCTTGGCCTCTGTTTGATCTTCAACTGCCATGATGCTGCACATGTGATCAGATATGACTCCAACCATTGGATGGTTTGAGAGTTTGTTGAAGACAACCAATGTGACAGTTGCATTCCCAGCACCTGCCAGAATGTAATGATTTTTGAAACTGTTAAATCAATGGGCTTAGTTCCATTTTTAAGATTTCTTTCCGCAATCCATTTTTTTTTGTTCATTTTTCCAGACAAACTAACATAGAAACAACCCACCAGAGCATGTCTGGGCAAGAAATACAGTTGGCAAACCATTAACAAGAAAATAGAAGTACATTTGACAAAATATGTGACAGCAGGTACTCGCAAGTATCACAAACATTAGACCCTTTCACACTGAGGTTTTTTTCAAGGGCCAAAAATAGCGCCTGAAAAACGCCTCCTCTGTCAACCCAATGTGGTTTGACACTGGGGCACTGCGCTGGCAGGACGTTAAAAAAAGTCCTGCAAGCAGCATCTTTGGGGCAGTGGAGGAGCGGTGTATACACCCACTGCCCATTAAAAAGGAATGGGTGACGCTGCCGAAGCGCCTGCAAAGAGCTTCGGCAGCGGTGTTACACAGGCACATTTAACTCTTTCGGCCGCTAGCGGGGGTTAAAAGCGTCCTGCTAGTGGCCGAATAGCGCCGCTAAAACAGCGGTAAAGCGCTAAAACTGCCCGCAGCTTCGTGTGAAAGGGCTCTAGAGCAAGTAGAAGTTGTTAAATAAAGCAATTAAATCACCAAGATGCCAAATGTGACCATATATTGTCAAATTGACATTGTAAAGATAAGTATACCTCTCAAAGCCATTACATCTGTTCTGTTCACAAATCTACTTGCCCGCTGGGAGAGGGATTGAGAACATCCATTTTATAGCTATTCTTTTATGAGCCACAAGGATCCATGAATGGCAAGTGATGTGTTTTCATCAGGGGAATATCCCAGGATACATACATGTCTGAAGATCAGCCACCAGGTTTGTACCAAAGACGCCATTAAACGTCAAAATCAAACCCTCCCAGTACCTGTGAAGTTTGGAGCAAGACTACAGGAGATATATCATGGTGCTATGTAGGTGACTGCATCTGTAACAGCTGGAATCACTATGTATGCTAATTATATGCAAAAATATGCAAATTTACTAAAAAAATTTATTTTTCAAACTCCATCTTCCTCCTGATAATTTTTTTTCTAAACGCTACCTACGCTAATAACTCAGTTCATGGGAGTGAATGTTATGCCCTGTACACACGATCGGTTCATCCGATGAAAAGGGTCTGATGGATTTTTTCATCAGATATCCGATGAAGCTGACTTTCACCAGTCGTGCCTACACACCATCGGTTAAAAAAACGATCGTTTCAGAATGCGGTGACGTAAAACACGACGACGTGCTGAAAAAAATGAAGTTCACTGCTTCCGAGCATGCGTCGACTTGATTCTGAGCATGCGTGGATTTTTAACCGATGGACGTGCCCACAGACAATCGTTTTTTTCTATCGGTTAGTTAACCACTTCCAGACCTTAGGTGTTTTTCAGATTCGGTGTTTGCAAGACTAAAACATTTTTTTCTGCTAGAAAATTACTTAAAACCCCCAAACATTATATATTTTTTTTTCTAACACCCTAGAGAATAAAATAGTGGTCATTCCAATACTTTTTGTCACACCGTATTTGCGCAGCGGTCTTACAAGCGCACTTTTTTTGGAAAAAATTCACTTTTTTGAATTAAAAAATAAGACAACAATAAATTTGGCCCAATTGTTTTATATATTTTGAAAGATAATGTTACGCCGAGTAAAATGATGCCCAACATGTCACGCTTAAAAATTGCGCCCGCTCGTGGCATGGCGTCAAACTTTTACCCTTAAAAATCTTGATAGGCGACGTTTAAAAAATTCTACAGGTTGCATTTTTTGAGTTACAGAGTAGGCCTAAGGCTAAAATTATTGCTCTCGCTCTAACGATCGCGGCGATACCTCACTTGTGTGGCTTGAATACCGTTTTCATATGTCGGCGCTACTCGCGTATGCGTTCGCTTCTACGCGCGAGCTCGTCGGGACGGGGCGCTTTAAAAAAAATTTTTTTTGCTTTTCGCATTTATTTTTATTTATTTTAGAATTTTTAACACTGAAAAAAATAAATAAATAAATAAATAAATTATCACTTTTATTCCTATTACAAGGAATGTAAACATCCCTTGTAATAGAAAAAAGCATGACAGGTCCTCTTAAATATGAGATCTGGGGTCAAAAAGACCTCAGATCTCATATTTGGGCTTAAATGCAAAAAATAGAAAAAAAATAAAAAATGTCATTTTTTCAAATGACCAAAAAAAAAATTTGTCTCTTTAAGAGGCTGGGCGGGACTGACGTTTTGACGTCACTTCCGCCCAGCCGAGCTATGGGGACGGGCGAAGGAGATTTTTCCTTCAGTCTCGTCCCCGCTCACCAGCCGACAGCATCCGATCCCCTCCGCCGCTACCGACGGCTCCGGTAAGTGGCGGAGAGCGGCGGGAGGGGGGGGGGGGCCCTCTCCCGCCACCGATAACGGCGATCTCGCGGAGACCGCCATTATCGGATTCCAGACCGCGCACACTAAAGATGGATACCTCGGTTGTGACAGCAGCTGCTGCCGTTACCGAGATATCCGTCTTTAAAAATAGGACGTACATCGTCGTGCGCAGGTCTGGAAGTGGTTAACCATCAGATAATTTTAAAACAAGTTCCTATTTTTTTAACCGATGGATAAATAACCGATGGGGCCCACACACGATCGGTTAGTCTGATGAAAACGGTCCATCAGACCGTTTTCATCAGACAAACCGATCGTGTGTACGCGGCATTAGGCTCTGTGTGGATTGTGACAGCATTGTCAGTTCAGTGAGGGAGTAGGACGCTTCCCGACGAGTCTGCTCTCTCCAGGGACCAGACAGATAGCCAGCTAGACACCGCAGACAGGCTCCTACAATCTTTGCTGCATGAATCAACTTGCAGCCCATAGGACCGGCTCCTTCCTTCCCTTCGTGGGCCCCTTTCTTCAGGTAAGACCCTGTCTTTCAGGGCCATCTTTCCACCCCCAGGAATCGCTAGTGACCGTCCTTTTCAGGACAGCCACTCCAGCGATCCAAATTGCGGCTGTTTACCTTCTCTTAGAGCCACATGCACCCCAATCAGTCACCCATAATCACCCCGGCCACCCGCCGCGCATAGCAGCGCTTTTTTCTGGCGATCTGCGGCTCTTTCCCGCATCCGCGCCAGACCAGGCCTTATTCACGGCCGCCGCAATTAGGAAAGACTGCGGCTTCAGCCGCGGCCTAGCGGCGCGCCGCAAAAAGGAGCACTGACAGCCTGGACATTTTCCTGGAATTGTCAGGGATCATCCCCCTATCCCTGGAGGATCCCATCCTCCCCTGGATTAACAACCAGCTCATACCCACCAAGCCAAACAGCCCCCAAACCTGAGGCCTGTGGCCCGGTCGGCGGCCATCTTGGTACTCCTCAGCTACAGTGACACCCTTCTTCCCCCCCTTCCCCCTCCCATTCCAAACAGTACTTGATCCAGGGTTTCGTCCGATCGCCTTTCAGGGATCAGGAAGGAATTTTTTTCCCTGCGGCAGCAAATTGGCTTAGCACTGCCAGGGTTTTTTTGCCTTCCTCTGGACCAAGGCCAAGCGAGAGGATTCAGCGAATCTTCCCTCTATTGCAATTAATCCCCCCCCCCCCCCCAGTGACTGGCAACAATGGTTAAACTGCGATACTCTGCAGAAACGATTTGGGGTCTGAGACAATTCGCAACAGTATTACCAGCCGTCACCAAAAAGGCCTTAAAAATAGACCAACTTTTGAGATTCGATCAACGATCGACCATCAAAAATTTCAACCATTTAACCCAGCTCAAGCACATATCATGTGCTTTGATCAACACAAGATCGGCAGTAAAACACCGATCAGAAATCCACGATTTCTTACTACAAAACGATCTAGACTGCCTCTTTATCACAGAAAGCTGGCTCTCAGACGACTGCAACACCATTCTTGGAGAATTGGTGCCAGAAAATTATCGAATTATAACGGAAAACAGAATAGGGCAAAGAGGAGGAGGCCTGGCGGTGATCCATAAGTTTCATATTGCAATCACTAAGCCGGTCCTTCAAAATCCTCTTCCATTTATGGAAACCCTTACTCTTCAACTGCAAACAAACCCCCAGGAGACTGCTCACATTCTCCTCTGCTATAGGCCACCCGGGCCAAAATCGCAGCTTCTACCATCATTAACGGAGTTCATATCCACTTATACCCTTAACAGCAAACATCTTTTGCTGCTCGGGGACTTCAATCTGTGGGCCAACTCCTCACAGGATCCCATTGCGGATGCCTGCATCGACCACCTGGAAGGGTTAGGACTACAGCAACTTATATGCGGACCCATGCATGCTTCAGGTCACACACTCGACCTAATTTTCAGACAAAATCTGAAAATAAACATTTTGGGAAATGAACCTTTGCCATGGACAGACCACCATGCAATTAGTTTCATAATTTCCAAAATTCCACCAGTTATAAAAGCACCCAAGCCGGTGACAATACACTGGGCTAGATCTCAGAAGAAGCTCCATTCGGAACTCTTCAAATCTACCTTGGGAAACCGAATCGAAACTATTCATCCTCAGTTAACAGCCTCAGATACACTGGATGCCATAAATGCAGCTCTGCTACAATCAGCCGACTTAGTAGCACCGAAACGCAAAGTCCGCATCCGGAAAAAATAGTCCGGCTGGTTCAACAACCAGCTGTCCCTACTGAAGCAAGAGCGCAGAAGGGCGGAAGCCGCCTGGAAAAGAAGCCCTTCAGAAGATCACCTCATCATCTACAAGGCAATAACAACACAATATCATAAAGAAATCTTCAAAGCCAAGAAACATCATTTTTCTATGATGATTAACAGCGCCATGAACCGCCCCCGAGAACTCTTCAAGATGGTCACCCAGACCATGAATCCGGGATGTCTTGAAGTCCCCAATTCAGACACCCAAGAGTTCTGTAATGAACTATCGGATTTCTTCATCGACAAAATCAAAAGAATCCGGGTAAGTATTCTGCAAAATAATACCCCCCTCAGCCCCCTCTTCAATCAACCACAAAACACCAACAGAAACCTTCTACAATCAACTAAGTTCACTCTGGAACCCATCTCCATCGATACCACCAAAAATATAATTTGTGCGTTGCGGAACAGCACAGCACCCAATGACATCATTCCCACCAAGCTGCTGAAGGAATGCGCCGACATTCTGGCGCCTTCCATCACATAGCTTATAAATCAGTCATTTAAGGAAGGCATAGTGCCTTCCCTGCTGAAAGAGGGCACAATCCAGCCCATCTTGAAAAAACCTAACTTGGATCCCAAGGACCCAACTCACCGCCGCCCCATAACAGGCCTAAATATTCTCTCCAAGATAATGGAGAAAATAGTGGTACAACAGCTGCAACAGCATCTGGATACCCACAATCTACTCGATCCATTTCAATCAGGTTTCCGTCCCGGACACGGGACAGAAACGGCCTTACTCAAAATATGGGACGATGCCCTCGAGGCCGCAGACGAGGGAGAATCCTGTCTCCTGGTTCTGCTGGACCTAAGCGCAGCCTTTGACACAGTAGACCACAAAATGTTACTGATGCGACTGGCCGAGGTAGCCAGAATCGCAGAAGGTGATTTACCATGGTTTTCCTCCTTTCTTGAAAACCGATCACAAACAGTGAAACTGGGATCTTTCACGTCGGAAAAATGCACGGTGCCATGTGGAGTCCCCCAAGGATCCCCCCTGTCACCGGTACTGTTCAACATCCATCTTCGCCCTCTCTTTGATATTATCAGTAGCCAAGAACTACTTTATCACTTTTTATGCAGACGATACGCAATTGTATTTTCGCATCTGCAACAAAAAGGATCATCATCTCAGTTTAGAGAAATGTCTCTCTTTTCGATAGAAAACTGGATGACTAAGAGTTATCTTAAACTCAACAGTTCCAAAACAGAACTTCTTATGTTTTACGCCAGCCGAAAGAGTCAACTGGCAACAACCTGGACACCGCCGCCCATTCTGGGCCAAAGCATCACCCCTAGCTCCAAAGTCAAAAGTCTAGGAGTCATTTTTGACACCTTCATGACAATGGACGCACAAATAGGGTCAGTAGTCAGCGGATCGCACCATTTGTTGCGCCTACTACGTAGACTTATTCCATTTATCCCCAAAGAAGACGTAGCAGTCGTGGTGGGAACAATCGTGAATTCCAGACTGGACTATGCAAATGCCCTTTACCTCAGGCTCCCAAAGTACCAAATCGCTCGTCTGCAAGTAGTACAGAATACGCCCGCTAGACTGGTGACTGGGAAAAGGACATGGGAATCAATCTCACCTTCGCTGAGAACCCTTCACTGGTTGCCAGTAAAAGACAGAATTGTATTTAAAGCACTCTGCCTGACACATAAGTGCATCCATGGGAAGGCTCCGCAATATCTTTGCGACAAGATAGAACCTTACAATTCTAATCGCGTTCTGCGATCCACCGACCAAAATCTGGTCAGGGTACCAAAAACCAAATACAAGTCCAAAGGAGAAAGAAGGTTTGCTTTTCAAGGTCCGAGACTATGGAACGCTTTACCAACCAGCGTTCGGTTGGAGGAAAACCACCTGACTTTCAGAAGACAGATTAAAACTCTGCTCTTTTGATGTCATGAGACACGAAACATCAAGCGCCCAGAGGCGATTCAGTTCGCATGTGCCGCGCTATATAAGTTTTTCATTCTTTCATTCATTCATTAACTGGCCCTTCATACCCAGAGTTACCAGATATTTTCTTTCAGCTGCCAGTGCTGAATAGAGCATCAGGGGTGTGAAGAATGGGTAAGCATATGCTGCTGGAGATAAGAGGGTACAAACAAACATTTTGCTTTGGGATAAGGAGCACACATAGGTGTAAAGTAAAGATCAGGCACATATTTGGAGGTATCGTTTTAGCTATGGGAATCTTGAGCTGGCCATGCACAACTTAAAGGGTCACTAAAGGAATTTTTTTTTTTTAGCTAAATAGCTTCTTTTACCTTACTGCAGTCCTGGTTTCATGTCCTCATTCTTTGTTTTTGCTTTGATGTTGCTGTAATTCCTCTCTGTTCTGGATACTTCCTGGTTGTCTGTTTCCTGATAATCAAGGAGGTGTGATTACTGTGTGTCTAAAACCCCTCAGCACCAATCCTGTTTTGTTTTACAAACCATCACTGTCCTCTATTGGCTCTCTGGCTCTGTACATCAGAGAACCAGGAAACAACAGCAAAAACTAAACTAAACTTTAGGTACATTATATGATTGTTTTTTTATCTATTTTTAATCATTTTATAAGGAATCAGTTAACTATTATGTCTATATACCCTGTAAACAGTCATTTCAGTGACCTTTAGTGACCCTTTAACCACTAGCCGACCGCGCACCGTCATTATACGGCGGCAGGTCGGCTCTCCTGGGCGAGAGCCCGTAGCTATACGTCCTATCGTATAGCCGCCACTAGGGGGCGCGTGCGCGCCGCCGGAGGCGCGCGCGCTCCCCGCTCGCCCCCGACTCCCGTGCGTGTGCCCGGCGGGCGCGATCGCCGCCGGGCACACGCGATCGCTCGGTACAGAGCGGGGAACGGGAGCTGTGTGTGTAAACACACAGCTCTCGTTCCTGTCAGCAGGGGAAATGCTGATTTTCTGTTCATACAATGTATGAACAGAAAATCAGTGTTTCCCCTAGTGAGGCCACCCCCCCCCCCCACAGTAAGAACACACCCAGGCATACTTAACCCCTTCCCCGCCCCCTAGTGTTAACCCCTTCACTGCCAGTGGCATTTTTATAGTAATCTAATGCATTTTTATAGCACTGATCGCTATAAAAATGCCAATGGTCCCAAAAATGTGTCAAAAATGTCCGAAGTGTCCGCCATAATGTCGCAATACCGAAAATAAAATTGCTGATCGCCGCCATTACTAGTAAAAAAAATATTAATAAAAATGCCATAAAAATACCCCCTATTTTGTAAACGCTATAACTTTTGCGCAAACCAATAAATAAACGCTTATTGCGATTTTTTTTACGAAAAATATGTAGAAGAATACGTATCGGCCTAAACTGAGGAAAAAAAATGTTTTTTTATATATTTTTGGGGGATATTTATTACAGCAAAAAGTAAAAAATATTCATTTTTTTCAAAATTGTCGCTCTATTTTTGTTTATAGCGCAAAAAATAAAAAACGCAGAGGTGATCAAATACCACCAAAAGAAAGCTCTATTTGTGGGAAAAAAAGGACGCCAATTTTGTTTGGGAGCCACGTTGCACGACCGCGCAATTGTCTGTTAAAGCGACGCAGTCCCGAATCGCAAAAAGTACTCTGGTCTTTGGGCAGCAATATGGTCCGGGGGGTAAGTGGTTAACTATTAAACTGTGGGTGGCCACACTGACATCACCTGGATTGAAAAAAAAATTTAATTGTACAGTCGAAGGTGCTAGGGGGAGAAAAGTCAGCTGAACAGTGTCTGCAGCCAATCAGCATCTTTAAAAATTGCCCACTGAAAGAACATGGAACAGTGTGTATGCAAAAACAAAAGAGCCTACACTAGAATTAAGTTGTTACTGCATCTGAAGATACTTTATTGTTTCACTGGAGTGTCCTGTAAATTCCATTAATTTATAGAGGCCTACTCAGTGCTGCCATGCAAAGAGCGATTATGTGCAAAATGCCATTACCAGTGTCGACCAGTCAAAATTCAGTTTGTTGCAGTCAGGCCTATTAAGAGATAAGAAGAGGGCAATTTATTGAATAAAATTTCATTATTTAACTACTTTATTTAATATGCTGATATAAATTGGTTTTCCTGTTAAATTCTGAATGAATCCTCTGCACGCATATTTCAAGCAAACTTTTGCATGAAAACAGGGATTTTTGGTAAATATTGCAATGCATATTCAATCCTGGCTAACTGCGTCAAAGAACACCCTCTCTTTGGCCAGTCCCTACTCTACTCTGCGAAATACACAATTGCTTGTGGCATACTTTAATGGATGTTGCCAATATGGGGCAGACAGAGGAGAGCTGCAGACTCGGGTCTCATCACTGACTTGCGCTATGCAATAGAAATGGAGCTGGATACAATGGGCTAGATTCAGGTAGGTGCGTGCATAGTTACGGCGGCGTATCGTATTTACGCTACGCCGCCATAAGTTAGAGAGGCAAGTGCTGTATTCACAAAGCACTTGCCTTCTAAGTTACGGTGGCGTAGCGTAAATGGGGCCGGCGTAAGCGCGCGTAATTCAAATGTGGATGAGGGGGCGTGTTTTACGTTAATTCTTGGTGACCCGACGTGATTGACGTTTTTTACGAATGGCGCATGCGCCGTCCGTGTACATATCCCAGTGTGCATTGCTCCAAAGTACGCCGCAAGGACGTATTGGTTTTTACGTGAATGTAAATTACGTCCAGCCCTATTCGCGAACGACTTACGCAAACGATGTAAAAAATTCAAATTTCGACGCGGAAACGACGGCCATACTTAACATTGCGTGCGCCACCTAATAGCAGGAGTAACCTGATGCCGAAAAAGCCTAACCTAAACGACGTAAAAAAATAGCGCCGGGCGTACGTAAATTTGTGAATCGGCGTATCTAGGTCATTTGCATATTCTACACCGAAAACGACGGAAGCGCCACCTAGCGGCCAGCGTAAATATGCACCCTAAGATACGACGGTGTAAGAGACTTACGCCAGTCGCATCTTAGGCTAATGTCGGCGTATCTTGCTTTCTGAATACAGAAAAAAGATACGCCGGCGCAGCTTTGAATTTACGCGGCGTATCTATAGATACGCTGTCGTAATTCATTGCCGAATCTAGCCCAATGTGTTTGTGTTCTAATACAAATAGCGTGTGTGTGTGTGTATGTATGTGTGTGTGTGTGTGTGTGTGTGTGTGTATATATATATATATATATATATATATATATATATATATATATATATATATATATATATATATATATATACACATACACATACACATACACATACACATACACATACACATACACATACACATACACATACACATACACATACACACACACACACACACACACACACACACACATCAGATGCTAAAGGGGGTGTGATTTTTATTTTATTTTTTCCTTTCCTATAGAGTCCTGTACACACCTGGACATACAGATGACCACATGGCACTGGTGTTATTGGAAGAAAATGCAATCTTCAGTGGGGACTGTATTCTTGGAGAAGGAACAGCTGTGTTTGAGGAGCTGTATGATTACATGAAGTCTTTAGAAAGGCTATTAGACGTCAAGGCTGACAAGATCTACCCAGGTATAACATCTAGTAGTATGCACAGCATATGATCATCTATAGTGTCCCAGGTATAACATCTAGTAGTATGCACAGCATATGATCATCTATAGTGTCCCAGGTATAACATCTAGTAGTATGCACAGCATATGATCATCTATAGTGTCCCAGGTATAACATCTAGTAGTATGCACAGCATATGATCATCTATAGTGTCCCAGGTATAACATCTAGTAGTATGCACAGCATATGATCATCTATAGCAGGGGTCTCAAACTGGCGGCCCTCCAGCTGTTGCGAAACTACAAGTCCCATCATGCCTCTGCCTGTGGGAGTCATGCTTGTAACTGTCAGCCTTGCAATGCCTCATGGGACTTGTAGTTTCGCAACATCTGGAGGGCCGCCAGTTTGAGACCCCTGATCTATAGTGTCCCAGGTATAACATCTAGTAGTATGCACAGCATATGATCATCTATAGTGTCCCAGGTATAACATCTAGTAGTATGCACAGCATATGATCATCTATAGTGTCCCAGGTATAACATCTAGTAGTATGTACAGCATATGATCATCTATAGTGTCCCAGGTATCAATGTATATATCATTGATAATGCCGGAGAGGCTCAGTGCGCCTGCGCTGTTGTCTATGGCGCACATGTGCCATAAACATCGGTGCAGTGTTTTCAGCAAATATCTCCTTAACTGTGTAGGTTAAGGAGATATTTCTTGCACCTACAGGTAAGCCTTAACGGGGTTGTAAAGGAAAAAAAATGTTTTCATAATAAGCATTCTTTACCTGCAGACATTCCTCTTTTCACTTCCTCATTGTTTGTTTTTGCTCAGAAGTTGCTCTATTTCTTCTCTGTTCTGTTCACTTCCTACTTGTCTGATTTTACTGACCACCGTGACGTCACGGGAGGGTTTACTGCGGTGGTCAGTGACGTGCTCACCCCTCCTGGGAACTACATCTGTGTGGCAGGACGCTCTCTACATGTTAGAGACTTCAAGGAGGTGTGAATTACTGGGCGTGCCGCAATTCATACTGGGAAATGTAGTTCTTACATGAACAAACGATGCAAACCAGGAAGTGAATGAGAGAACAGAAACTAGAACGCCGGAGGTGATATAGATGAAGGAATTTAATAGGTATTTACTTGTTTTTTAACAGAATCATTACACTATTCTGTCTGTCTACCTTGCAGACATTAATTTTAGGCAAATTTAACTCCTTTAATCTAGGCTTACCTGTAGGTGCAAGTTGTGTGGTTGGCTTTACAATCACTTTCAGTGACTAGCAGCTTCCATAGTTACATTGATCCAAGCTGGACCAATATAACTATGTATACTGCATTTATTTGTGTCTTTTATATCTGCTTAGAGTTTAGCTTTCATTTCCTTGTTTGTAAAAAAATCTATTGTATAGTACATAAATGTAATGTAACACTTCTGTTAAATTAGTCCTTTGGAACATCATTGTTATATGATATTTGGATCCCAGCTGGACACCGTGTTTCTTCACTTGCAGGTCATGGTCCTGTGATTCAGGAGGCAAGAGCCAAAATTCGGGAGTATATTACTCACAGACAGGCTCGAGAACAACAAATTTTGCAGGTTTTGCAAGAGAACTCTGGGAAATCCCTGACTGCCATGGAACTTGTTAAAATTGTGTACAAGGTAAGATGACAAAGAAGAGCTCTTCTACAAAAAGTAAGGGATACATCATGGGTGCTCAACCTGTGGCCCTCCAGCTGTTGCGGAACTACAGTTCCCATCATGCCTCTGTGTTTTGGAGTCATGCTTCTAGCTATCAGCGGCTTACAATGCCTCATGGGACTTGTAGTTCTGCAACAGCTGGAGGGCCACAGGTTGAGCACCCATGGGATACATGTTTGTATTAAATGGTATAATGAAAACACATGGTGTGGTGAAATCATTGTACATCTGGCCACACACATTAAGATATATCTCCTTCAACCTCAAGGGTTAAAGGAGAAAAATAAATAAATGTCCCCATCCACATTTAACAGCATGCATGAAGGAATCTCCCTTCTGCCAGCTATTGTCTTCTGACAGGTGTTGCTCCTGTGGCTGTCGGAATACCTGAACAGTGACAGCATCTGATTCGCTGCAGTCACTGAGAATGTTCTGTCTAGCTCCTGCAATTTTTAGATCAAAGTTTGACAAGCAGGGAGGTGCAGACAAGGCTATTCAGCAGGAATTGGCCAAACTTGAAGCCATGTATGGCCAGCATTACAGTCAAGTGTTATATGCTTTATTCTGACAAAGATTAATGCACAGTTGTTTTGAGTGATATGTATCCTTTTTGCAAATCAGTTACTCAGAATGTAGTTAAAGGAGAGCTTCACTCTAGAAAAAAATAATTCAAAGTCAGCATCTACAAATACTGTTTGTGCTGACTAGGGTTGTCCCGATACCACTTTTTTAGGACCGAGTACAAGTACCGATATTTTTTCTTATGTACTCGCTGATACCGAATACCGATACTTTGTGTCCCCAAATGCAGCCATGTCCCCCCACAAATGCAGCCATTTCCCCCCCATATGCAGCCATGTTCCCCCCACCATATGCAGCCATGTCCCCCCCCATATGCAGCCATGTCCCCCCCCATATGCAGCCATGTCCCCCAAACATATGCAGCCATGTCCCCCACATATATGCAGCCATGTCCCCCACATATATGCAGCCATGTCCCCCCACATATATCCAGCCATGTCCCCAAACATATGCAGCCATGTCCCCCATACCTAATTATGATGATGCCGCCGCCGCGTTAATCACCGTGTGGCGAACATTACAGGCAGCTTTCGTTTGAATAGCTGTTTTCCCTGCCACGCCGTGTAAAGGACACTCCCCCTTGCTCGGGATTGGACAGATCCGTCCAAGGGGGAGTGTCTATACACGGCGCGGTGGGCAAAACAGCTATTCAAACTGAAGGTGCCTGTAATGTTCGCTGCACGGTGATTAACGCGGCAGCGGCGGATTTGCGATATACAGCGGCAGTGACGGCGGTGGCAAGTATTCTATTTAGGCATCGGGGGTATTTGCGGGAGTACAAGTACTCCCGCAAATACTCGCTATCGGTCCCGATACTGGTATCCGTATCGGGACAACCCTAGTGCTGACCATAGATGTGCACCCCAAAGCTCAAACATGCATGCCTTTCTCTGCAGCCTTAGCTGTACTGGACAGTAAATGAATGGGAAGCTTCCTATTCATTCACAAACGAAGCATAGTAAACACAGTTTACTATGCTTCAGTTATGAATGAACACAGTGAGTGTGTTCACTGTTCATTTCGAAAAGGAAGGGGCCGGTAAATGACATATTTACTAGCCCCTTTCCCCACTCTTAATCCTGAAACATCAGCTGGGGGGGGCGAGCCACCAGCACTGTGGGGCTGGGGGGGGGGGCAACATAGGAAGAAACCCGAGCAGTAGGGGGAGATCGGCAATGCAAATGGTGCCTATGCTGCTGACATTTGATAAACATGCACTTCTTGCCTATCCAGTACTGTCCTCACCCGGGATCATTCCTCGCCAGTATTCGGGTCCACGGCACCTCTGTCATGGATGTGGGAAGCCAGCAGTGAGCCAGCAGTGACTTCTACATGCTTCACAGCCGGCTTCCCAATGTGAATGCACAAGTAACATTGCACTTTCTCAATGGACCCGCAGCCTCTGGTACCCTTTGTCCACTTGGATCGCCTAGGAGGTGATCTGAGAGGAAGTGGATACCTGACAAAACTAGATACCACTCCCTGAAAAGCAGAACTTCCCTTTTTAGGTGAAGTTCCTCTTTAAGAAATTGTAGGAGTATGACAGTATTATTTACAAAAAGCAAAGTTTAACAATAGCAGCATCTATATTTTCCTCAAAAGAGGTTTCCTTTACCTCCAATTGCTTCTTAGTAGTCTGTATTAGAATCCCCCTCCCATTATTTCCTTTTTTTTTTCTTCACTAAGCCAGTTTTGTTATATCAGTAGATGTATGCATCAACTCAATGAGACCACTAGGGGGCACACTCTGCTTGTGTTTGTAAAGACAATTTGCCACGAAACTATTCCTTGCTGGTCATATATTTTCTGACAGCATGCTGTTTTTTTGTTTTTTTTGTAAGAAAATGTTTGACAAAGCTACCATGTTTCCCACAGGATACTCCAGAATATTTACATGCAGCTGCAGAATTCAACCTTACTCATCATCTACAGAAACTAAAGCGAGAAGGAAAAATAGGTGAGTTTAATATATTCCTAATATGAGAAAAGCTATTGTTTAATATTTAGACTCCAGTAACATAGGGGAATGTAAATTCAGCAGAAGGCTGTTGGTTGTGTGCTGTAAAACATGATGCTTTTGGATGTGTATGCCAGACATTGCTATTGATGTGGCTGTAATACTGATTATATTGTAGTTATAGGAAACGATTTCTTACTAATGCGTATCAGTAATCTTTCAGTTCACACCCACTCTCTTGCTTAAAGGGGTTGTAAAGGTTCGATAAAAAAAATAAAATAACATGCATGTCATACTTACCTCCACTGTGCAGTTCATTTTGCACAGAGTGGCCCCGATCCTGCTGTTCTGGGGTCCCACGGCGGCCGTCTCGGCTCCTCCCCGCTAAAGCTAACCCCCTCTAGGAACCTCTTTCCAGAGGGGCTTAGCTTGCGGGCGCTCTCCCCTGTCATACAGTTGGCGTCCATAGACACAGAGTGTATGTCTCGGTCCCGCCCCCTGTCGACCGCGTCATTGAATGTGATTGACAGCAGCGGGAGCCAATGGCTGCGTTGCTATCCATCCCACTGATCTATCCAGTCAACGGGCAGACTCCATGGAGAAGAGGACGCCGGGGGACGCACACAGTAGGTGAACAGGCTCTGGTAAGTAAAACGGGGGGGGGCTGGGGAGGGCCCATGACAGCGAGGTGTTTCTTCACCTTAATGCAAGCACCATTGTTCCCCCTGCTGTCAATAAAAGTCAGTTAGCCAATGAGGTGAAAAAGGGGGCAGGGCCGAACCACGGCTCTGTGTCTTAATGGACACAGAGCCGTGGCTCGGCTCGGGTACCTCCATATCAAGCTGCTTGCTGTGGGGCACTCAACAGCAGGGAAGGGCCAGGAGCGCCAAGGAGGGACCCGAGAAGAGGAGGATCTGGGCTGCTTTGCAAAACCACTGAACAGAGCAGGTAAGTATGACATGTTTATTTTTAAACAAAAAAATCAAGACTTCTATATTGCTTTAAATTTCAGGACATTTTAAAATAAAATAAAGCGGAGCATTACTTTTAATAAAATAAAACATGAAAGCTGTATATGTGCTTTAAAACTTATGATAAAAATATTTATGTATATTCCAAGGAAGACTGTGAGCAGGCAAGTAGGTCTTATTTAATGCAAAAGAGAAATTGCATGTCTCTTCTACACTAAAGAGCCTGCCTGCTCACAGCGTTTAAAAATACGGCTTTAGTTCTGCTTTAACAGACACAGAACTATGAGCTGCATTTGACATATAAAGGCCTGTGATCTAAATATCTGGATTCATCCTTTGCCTGCAGAAGAGATGAGACCAGAAATGTTACCTAAAAGTGTAATTTACAAGAAATTCCTCTTTATCTCTACCTGGTGGCAATTTCTATTTCTCCATGCTGGAGACCGGTATGCCTGTAGATGGCCAGTAATGTGTTGGTGACTTAGTCATACAAATTCATATATTGGTTTACAGGAGCTGTGATTATATATATATATATATATATATATATATATATATATATATATATATATATATATATATATATATATATATATATATATATATATATATATATAATATATATAATCTTCAGGCTCGACAAAACCCAGCGCCAGGTCGCAATGGCGATTGGAAATTGCATCCTGGCGCCTGGATTACACTGCAGCAGTTGCATGGACCAGCGTCGGGCTGGCCGATTAATTGAGGCCGCTGCTTTTACGGCCTGCTGGAGCGGGATACACGTACCATCTTCGAACCAGCGCCCTCTGGTGGACAGTGCTGTGCTGAGCACGGATTGCTCTCACAGCGCGGCTTGCTCTCACTGCCTTCCCTCAGTGCTAATCCCCACCCCGCCGAGTTCGATCACATGACCGCTGCGGTGGTCAGCTGGTTTTGGGCGTCCTATGCGGCTTTGTTGTGGAGATGCCGGAAGTGTATGGCGGTTGTAGATGAAGGGACACCTGGAGGATGGAGAGCGTGAACCGTCCTAGGTGTGTGTCGTGCAGCCGCCACCCTCTCCCCATACAGAGGTATCTACACACTGACGGCTTCTTGTACGGAGGGCTCATTACTGCAGTGTGTTATATTAGATCACCATAGATCTCTATACAACATGCCAGCAGCGGGATGTCCTCCTTCCAGCCTGGATCTTGATGGAAGGTCTCCCTACAATCACTAAGTAAACATTAGAAGTATAATTTAGCTTTTGCAAAACATATCTGTGCCTATATTTACATAAAAATGTATATGTATTATTATTGTGTATTGCTGTGATTGGCTTGGGATGCAGTGCACAGGCTCTGTGTCTGAGACAGTCTATTGGTTCCTGAGCTGGAGGGAGTGTCATCGCCACACTTGTGTCCCACTGAGGACTGTGACAGATGGGACTTGTAGTTCTTTTATTCACACATCTATACACAGAGTTGTGCAGGAGCTGTCAAATGGCACTTATGGGCACTGCTAGGCTGCACTAATCAGGCTGCGCTGATGGGCACTGATGAGGTGGCACTGATATGGTCACTGAGGTGGAACTGATAGGCAGCACTGACAGGCGGCACTAATGGGCACTGACGGGTGACACTGATGAGGCTGCGCTGATAAGCATTGATGGGCTGCACTGATTAGGTGACACTTATGGGCACTGATGAGGCTGCATTAGCACAGCCTCATCTGTATCGCCTGTCGGTGCCCATCAGTGCCGCCTATCGGTGCTATCTAATCAGTGCAGCCTCATCAGTGCCACCTTATTTTTTTTTTACTTTTTGGTCTTTTTTCGCTTGCCACCAGGCCCGAGCAATTCTTATTGCCCAACGCACCGGACATGCACCGGATCAAGCCCATATATATATATATATATATTTAACGCGTTATTAACGGCGTTAACACAAACCCATGTTAACGCCGTCAATTTTTTTTTATCGCGCGATTAACGAGGCGGCGTTCGGGGGTTATACCGGGATGATGCCTGCAGCCGCAGGCATCATCTCGGTACCGTTGTTTAGAGTGGGCGATCGGCTATCCAAACATAACAACCGATGCGGCTAAAAGCCGCTCGGTTGTTATGCCGGAGGAGCGGGAGGGGACATCCCCCCCCTCCCGCCGCCTTTCGCCGCTCTGACCGGGCCTCCCGTCCCACCGGGAGACCCGATCCTCCATCCGCCGCCTTCTGTGTCCAGGCGGAGACTGACACTAAGCCGTAAACGGCTTTGATTCAGTCTCCGCATTGAAACCACGGAAGCGGCGTCATGACGTCACTTCCGGGTTTCTCGGCTGCCAATGGCGCCGGATTTAAAAAAGTACACAGTATTCAGAATCGCCGTTTTCGGCGATCTGAATACTTTGAAGTGCACAGGAGGGCTCTGAGGTCTTTTAGACCCCGATCCCTCCATAAAGAGTACCTGTCACCACCTATTGCTGTCACAAGGGATGTTTACATTCCTTGTGACAGCAATAAAAGTGATCAAAATGTAAAAAAATAAAAAAACACAATTTAATATTATAAAAAAAAAAAAAAAATAAGAAAACAAAAATGTTTTAAAGGGTGAACCTCCTTAATCGCGCGATTAATCGTGAGTTAACTATGACATTAATGCGATTAATCGCGATTAGAAATTTTAATCGCTTGACAGCACTAATAAATATATATATATATATATATATATATATATATATATATATATATATATATATATATATATATATATATATATATATATATATATATATATATATATATATATATATATATATATAATCATTTGTGCTCGTAAGTTTACACACCCTGGCAGAATTTATGATTTCTTGACCATTTTTCAGAGAATATGAATAACATAAAAACTTTTCCTTCACTCATGGTTAGCGTTTGGCTGCAGTCATTTATTATCAATCGCTGATTAATTGATTTTTAAATCATAATGGCAACAGAAACTACCCAAATGACCCTGAAAACATACCCCAGTTCCTAATACTGTTTTTTGCCCCCTTTAACATCAATGACAACTGGAAGTCCTTTGTGGTATTTGTGGATGAGGCTCTTTATCTTCTCAGATAGTAAATCTTCCTCTTGGAAAAAATCCTCCAGTTCCTGTAAATTCTTGGGCTGTCTTGCATGAACTGCACGTTTGAGATCTCCCCAGAGTGGCTCAATAATTTGAGGTCAGGAGACTGGGATGGCCACTCCAGAACCTTCACTTTATTCTGCTGTAGCCAATGACAGGTCGACTTGGCCTTGTGTTTTCGATCATTGTCATGTTGGAATGTCCAAGTACATCCCAAGCGCAGCTTCCTGGCTGATAAATGCAAATGTTCCTCCAGTATTTTTTGATAACATACTGCATTCATCTTGCCAACAATTTTGACCAAATTTCATAGGCCTTGTTGACTCAAAATTTTGGTCTCATCACTCCAGATGACTTTGTGCTAGAAGGTTTGAGGCTTTACCTGGCAGTTGTGGCTGAAATTTTAGTTGGTCTACCTGACCGTGGTTTGGTTTCAAAATAACCCCTCATTTCCACTTCTTGATTGGTGTTTGAACACTGCTGATTGGCATTCTCAATTTCTTGGATATCTTTTTATATCCCTTTCCTGTTTTTATACAGTTCAACTACCTTTTCCCGCAGATCCTTTGACAATTCTTTTGCTTTCCCCGTGACTCAGAATCCAGAAACGTCAGTGCAGCACTGGATGAAAGATGCAAAGGTCTGTCAGGAGTCCAGAAACTCATTGACCTTTTATACACACAAACTAATTACAAGCAAACAGATCACAGGTGAAGATGGTTACCTTTTATAGCCATTCAAACCCCTTTGTGTCAACTTGTGTGCATATGTTATCAGGCCAAAATCGCCAGGGTATGTAAACTTTTGATCAGGGCCATTTGAGTCGTTTCTGTTGTGATTATGATTTTAAAAAGAGTAAACACCGTTTAATAAATGGCTTCAGCCAAACCCTAACCATGAGTGAAAGAAAAATGTTTGTGTTATCATTCATATTCTCTGAAAAATGGCCAAGAAATCATAAATTCTGCCGGCGTATGTAAACTTATTAACACAACTGAATAAATTATATATATATATATATATATATATATATATATATATATATATATATATATATATATATATATATATATATATATATATATATATATATATATATATATATTAGGGCTGGGGAAATTAAAGATTAATTCCTCGATTAATCTTTAATTTTTTTGATCAATCAAAATTCTTGACATTACTGGACAGTGAGACTTACCCTGCTGGATGCGAGCAAACTGCACCCATTGGATTGAGGTACCTTTGCATCTGTGGAGCAGGAGGATGCATCAGGCTCCATCAGGGGAAGGGGGCAAAAATAACCATCGTTTTCCTGTCCTAAGCAGTTTTGTCCAGACAATTCTTTGTGTATCGGCAACATCTGTTCCATGCGAAAGACTGTTCAGTTCTTCAGGATATATTGTCAATAAAATGCGATCATGTCTGCTTCCAGAAAATGTAAACACTCTGATATGTCTGTGTGACTGGCTAAAGTGATGCCTACTTGCCTACTATAAAGTGAATGACAGTCAATATACTAGGTAAGTTTTAAAATTCAAGAAAAACGTAGAAAGTTAGTTTAACTTTAAGTTTAATAGGAAAAAATTACTTGCGTCGGTGCTACAGTTTGAATTTAAAACATATTTGTGTGAACTGTGAAGTTACAGTAAGTCATGGATTGTGAAAACTAACTAGTGTCGGGTGATTGTATATAGTGTATACCACATTTACCACTGACTAATGCAGAGTTGCAATGCAAGGAGATCAGCTAAAAGTAGTTGGATCTGTATGTGCGTTATAATTAATCGAAATTAGTCGATTAATCGATTAATTAAAAAATCGATTAATCGAACACGAAAATTTTAATCAGTAGCAGCCCTAATATATATGTGTGTGTGTGTGTGTGTGTGTGTGTGTGTGTGTGTATATATGATGTTATGGCAATTAACACTTCTCTGTTTTGTATCACTTTAAAGCAGAGTTCCACCCAAAAAAGGCTTATCTGCCTCCTGCCCTCACCAGGAAGTTCGGCCCCCCTCCTTCCACTGCTGCCGGGCCATTCAGAAAGCACAGCGTGTTCACGTATGCGCAGTAGGGAACCTGCTGTGAAGCCGCAAGGCTTTACTGCCAGTTTCTCTTACAGGCAATGGCGGCAGCAGCAACCGAGAGGTCGGGGTGCAGACATCGCTGAATTTTTTGCTGAATTTTTTGCTGTGGGGGCAGAACTCTGATTGAGATATATATATATATATATATATATATATATATATATATATATATATAATCATCTCAAATATGTGTGTGTGTGTGTATGTATGTATGTATGTATATGTATGTGTGTGTGTATATGTATATATATATATATATATATATATATATATATATATATATATATATATATATATATATATATATATATATATATATATATATATATATATATATATATATATATATATATATATATATATATATATATATATATATATATAAAGGGTTGTTAAATCAAATAGCACCACCTTCTTGTTGATGCTTGTCTCATATAGTCTAGCATAAAAATAAATGATTTCCCCACTGTTTAAAAAAATAATAATTTGGGCTACACTTTAAAACGTCATCTGAATATTCAAATGTTTCGGATGATGCTGTATATTGCAGATATCTGAATAATGGTCCTATGTGTTTATTTGCAGTACAAGAAGGGGCTCCTAATGTCCAGTGGAAAAGTCGCTTGTGATTGTGAATCAAGGAAACAATTGGTTGAATCTGAATAAGGAATAGACTGCATGGGAGGATCAAGGCTCACTGATTAAGATGCCTCACAGTAGAACCATCCAACCCAACTCCAAATCATTACACTTGCAGCTGTGTAATTTTATAAATTTCATTTTTAATTGGGGTTTCTTTTTATTACTAATGGAAGCATCTTCCTAATGAAAGAATTAAATATTTTTTTATGTCACATAGGGCCATTTACACTCTATAACAGTGGTTCTTAACCTTGTTGGAGGTACTGAACCCCACCAGTTTCATATACGCATTCACCGAACCCTTCTTAATTGGAAAAATAAAATATGATTTTTTCAAATTCAAAACATAGGTATATATTTATACATGGGTGCGCAAAATGAACAAAACCATTAAGAACAAAACCATGATTAAAACATGATTTTCACACAAAAACAAAAACATAATAATGAATATTTACTGCAAATCAGTGTGGCTGCGTGTGATGGGCACAGTGGCTGCGTGTGATGGGCACAGTGGCAACAATTGATGGCACAGAGGTTGCATGTGATGGCACAGAGGCTGCATGTGATGGCATAGTGAGGCTGCAATATATATATAATATATATATTTTTTTTTTACCTAGGGCGGCCATAGATGGATTGAAATTGGCCCAGTTTGGCAGGGTCTGGCTGAAATTAAATCTATCTGTGGCTGCTCACGTTCGAGAGGAGTCGATCTAATGTTCGACCCCTGTCATGCGGGGCTGTTGGAAAATTTTCTTTCTCAATATTTTTATTGAATAGTGGCAAACTCTCAAAGCAATGAATAGATGCCAAGGCCAGTGATGGACAGTAATTTGAGGCGGATAACCTACATACCAGAGACAAGTAGGCCTCTTTTATGGTATAGTTAGTAACTTCAAACAAAGGCGAAAGGTAACCAGGTGGAGGATGCTTTGATACCTTTACGGTCTATGGGGTAATATCTAACCATATAGCACTCAATAATCAAAGCCTAGAAGGTACGCTAGGCAAACAATATTCCAGAAATCACCATGTAGCAAATATCATACAATAACTGAGATTGACCCATGTTCATATATAAAAAAAAAAAAAGTCTGAGGCGAAAAAATTCGGGGGCTATCCCATAAGCCTCCTGATATGCAAGAGGTCTATACCCTCACCCAAAGACCAGAAAGCTATAATGTCAAGGAAAAGGGGAGAAAAAATTGAGCCAGGGCAAGGGTTATCCCATTCCTTATTTTGCCGCCTTGTTTAAGCAGCTAAATATGAGCATTATGTATATTTATGTATGTTGCTGCTATTTACATATTTTAACATTTTGATGATTCATTGAATCACATAAGTAGTGTTTGTTTGGCTTTCACTTTCATTTTCATAGATTCATACCGACATATTTGTAAATGGCATTGGTTATTTAATTTACTCCAGGAAAAACATATTTTTGTCTAATTTGCCTTTCTTAAATAAATTCAACTCTTATACTGAAATTGATGTGTTGCCATTTTGAACTTGCTGAAATAAATGTATAGCTATAGCAAATAAATGGGGAAAAAAAAATTTCTCTGATGTTTCGATAAGATCAACTGAAAACGTATCCCCAAATTGATGAATTCAGAATAATCCGATTATACTATTTTTTTTTCTTCCACCATGGAAGTAGTGAGTGTACGGCTTGTGAAACAGTGTAAATTTGCTGTCCACTCAAAATAACTCAACACACAGCCATTAAAGCGGAGGTTCACCCTCAATAGAAAATGTATCTGATTAAGACCGCCACACTTGGTACATTTAAAATCTGCTATTACATTTTTTTTTTAAACGATTCCAGTACCTTTATTCTGCTTGGAATACCAGGCACTTCCGGGTATCCCTCCCGCGGGAGTGGGCGTGTCATTAACTTCGTAAGCGCCCCAGTGTTTTCTGGGACTCGATCGCAAAGTCTCCTGGGAGCGCAGCGTCATGCTTCCCAGGAGACGATTCATTAGGCACATTCAGTCAACACTCGTCGTCAACACTGCCCATGCCGGAAGTATTTGCTTGTAGGCTTCACAGTGCCCACAAGCAAGATGGATCACTACAGGACAGATTTTTATAAATACTTCTTCACGGCCGAATCTCGATGCTTAGGGCTAGAAAAATAAGACACTTGAGTAAAATGCTAATTGTATTAAGAGCGGTAGATGCAACGAAAAAAAAAAAAGTTTTCCCACGGAACCCCCGCTTTAATGTCTAATCCGCTGGCAACAAAAGTGATTGCACTCCTAAGTGAAAATGTCCAAATTTGGCCCAATGTGTCAATATTTTGTATGGCCACCATTATTTTACAGCACTGCTTTAACTCTCTTGGGCATGGAGTTCACCAGAGCTTCACAGGTTGCCACTGGAGTTCTCTTCCACTCCTCCATGACGAAATCACAGAGCTGGTGGATGTTAGAGACCTTGTGCTCCTCCACTTTCTGTTTGAGGATGCCCCACAGATGCTCAATAAGGTTTAGGTCTGGGGAAATGCTTGACCAATTTATCCCTTTGACCCTCAGCTTCTTTAGCAAGTCAGTGGTCGTCTTATAGGTGTGTTTGGGGTCGTTATCATGTTGGAATACTGCCCTGCAGCCCAGTCTCCGTAGGGAGAAGATCATTCTCTGCTTCATTAATTCACAGTATATGTTTGCATTCATAGTTCCCTCAATGAACTGTAGCTCCCCAGTGCCGGCAGCCTCAGACCATGACATTCCCACCACCATGCTTGACTGTAGGCAAGACACACTTGTCTTTGTACTCCTCACCTGGTTCCTGCCACACACGCTTGACACCATCTGAACCTAATAAGTTTATCTTGGTCTCATTAGACCACAGGACATGGTTCCAGTAATCCATGTCCTTAGTCTTCTTGTCTTCATCAAACTGTTTGCGGGCTTTCTTGTGCGTCATCTTTAGACGAGGCTTCCTATTAGGACGACAGCCATGCAGACCCATTTGATGTAGTGTGTGGTGTATAGTCTCCGCACTGACAGGCTGACCCCCACACTCCTTCAAACTCTGCAGCAATGCCGGCAGCACTCATACGTCTATTTCCCAAAGACAACCTCTGGATAGGACTCTGAGCACGTGCACTCAAATTCTTTGGTCGACCATGGCAATGCCTGTTTTAAGTGGAACCTGTCCTGTTAAACCGCTATGTGGTCTTAACCACCGTGCTGCAGCTCAGTTTCAGGGTTAACCCCAGACGATGCACTATTTTATGCGAAACGCGTCGAGACTCCACTGCTCCCACTTTGTTCATTTGAAAGCGCTGATCACCTTTTATAATGTAAGTGTTTTTACCTACATTAAACATTGGTACCTTTCAGTATTACGCTATGTGCCTTTCTCTTCTTCTCCTACATCTCTACATATTGGTTTACATTTTGGCCCACATTGGGTACCCCTGGAAGCGACCTTTTTTCCTGATTCGATCCCTGGGTTTCTCTCTGGTTGACATGCAAGACGTCTCCGTGAGAATTGCACCCGATGATCCAGGCCTGAAAGTGGTTTATACCCTGCTTTACTGTCCCTCTGGGCATATGTCCATTAAGGTACAGTATCTCTGGTAAGCCTTCCTTTCAATGATCGGTTGTGGATTTCATTATTGCACTTCATTCCGAGGCATTGGGACTATTATCACTAATTTTCATCACATTGGATTTTTTTTTCCACATATATTTATTAAGATTTTATATATACACCATCCAGTGTCTATACATATACATCACTTTTTTGGTTGATATATTGTCATCATAATTTTTTCACCATTTGTTTGATGCACTGTTTATTCATCCTTTTATTGGGTGATCTATTAAGTTTATGCGCTACACTTTTTATGTTTGTTCAGTTTCATGGTCTTGGCAATCTTCTTATAGTCTAGACCAGGGGTCTCAAACTCAAATTACCTGAGGGCCACAAGACAAGTTTTCATATGCCATGGGGGGCCGCATGCAAACTTTCAAACTTCAAAAACAACAGTACTGGTGTCAGCGAGCGCATTATTACCACCAGCACTGGTGTAAGGCAGGGTTTGACAAATTTGCTTGGAATCTAGAAGCCAGCTAAAAAAGTTAGGAGCCAGAAAACGCACCCCGTCCCAACGGGCTTGCGCGCAGAAGCGAACACATACGCGAGCAGCGCCCGCATATGTAAACGGTGTTCAAACCACACATGTGAGGTATCGCTGCGATTGGTAGAGCGAGAGCAATAATTCTAGCACTAGACCTCCTCTGTAACTTAAAACATGCAACCTGTAGATTTTTTTAAACGTCACCTATGAAGATTTTAAAGGGTAAAAAAGTTTGTCGGCATTCCACAAGCGGACGCAATTTTGAAGCGTGACATGTTGGGTATGAATTTACTCGGCGTAACATTGTCTTTCATAGTATTAAAAAAAATGGGGATAACTTTACTGTTGTCTTATTTTTTAATTAAAAAAAAGTGTAATTTTTTCCCCAAAAAGTGTGCTTGTAAGACCGCTGCGCAAATACGGCGTAACAGAAAGTATTGCAACAATCGCCATTTTATTCTCTAGGGTGTTAGGATAAAAAATATATATAATGTTTGGGGGTTCTAATTAGAGGGAAGAAGATGGCAGTGAAAATAGTGTAAAATGACATTAGGAATTGCTGTTTAACTTGTAATGCTTAACTTGTAATACCAACGGCCACCACCAGATGGCGCCAGCTCACATCTGGTGGTAATAACTTGTAATACCAACGGCTCACCAGTAGATAGCACCAGCTCACAAAAAAAAAACAAAAAAAAAATTTTTTTTTTTTTTTTACTCTTTGCTCCCCCCACTTCCACCCTGCCTGCGGGCCATTTATAACTGGTCCGCGGGCCGGTACTTTGAGACCACTGGTCTAGACCATGGGTGCTCAACCTGTGGCCCTCCAGCTGTTACAAAACTACAATTCCCATAATGCTTCAGCCTTTGGGAGACATGCTTGTACCTGTCAGCGGCTTGCAATGCCTCATGGGAATTGTATTTCAGCAACAGCTGGAGGGCCACAGGTTGAGCACCCATGGTCTAGACCATCTTTATGTAGAGTAACGATTATTTTTTTCAGATCCTCAGAGAGTTCTTTGCCATGAGGTGCCATGTTGAACTTCCAGTGACCAGTATGAGAGAGTGAGAGCGATAACACCAAATTTAACACACCTGCTCCCCATTTGCACCTCAGACCTTGTAACACTAACGAGTCGCATGACATCAGGAGGGAAAATGGCTAATTGGGCCCAATTTGAGGTGCATCCTGTTTCCACTGATCATCCTTGAGGTGTTTCTATAACTTGATTGGAGTCCACCTGTGGTAAATTCAGTTGATTGGACATGATTTGGAAAGGCACACACCTGTCTATATAAGGTCTCACAGCTAACAGTTTGTCAGAGCTCAAACCAAGCCATGAAGTCAAAGGAATTGTCTGTAGTCCTCTGAGACAGGATTGTATCACTGAACAGATCTGCGGAAAGGTACTGAAAGATTTCTGCTGCATTGAACTTATAGGTCCCAGTGAGCACAGTGGCCTCCATCATCCATAAATGGAAGAAGATTGGAACCACCAGGACTCTTCCTAGAGCGGGCTACCCGGCCAAACTGAACAATCAGGGGAGCTGGGTTTAAGTCAGAGATGTGACGAAGAACCCGATGGTCACTCTGATAAAGGCGATTCAGTTCGCATGTGTTGCGCTATATAAGTTTCTCACTCACTCATAGAGCTCCAGCTTTTCTCTGTGGAGAGAGGAGAACCTTTCAGAAGAGCAACCATCTCTGCAGAACTCCACCAATCAGGTATACATGGTAGAATGGCCAGACGGAAGCCACTCCTCAGTAAAAGGCACATGACAGCCCGCCTGGAGTTTACCAAAAGAAACCTGAAGGGTTCACAGACCATGAGAAACAAAATTCTCTGGTCTGATCACACAAAGACTGAACTCTTGGGCCAGAATGGCAAGCGTCATGTATGGAGGAAACTAGGCACCACTCATCACCTGGCTAATACCATCCCTACAGTGAAGCATGGTGGTGGCAGCATCATGCTGTGGGGAAATTCTTCAACGACAGGAACTGGGAAACTAGTAAGGATCTAGGGAACAATGAATGCAGCAATGTACAGCGATATCCTTGATGAAAACCTGCTCCATAGTGCTCAGGCCCTCAGACTGTGGCGAAGGTTCCTCTTCCCAATGACTCTAAGCACACAGCCAAGATAAAAAAGGAGTGGCTACGAGACAACTCTGTGAATGTCCTTGAGTGGCTCAGCCAGAACCCACACTTGAACCCGATGACTGCACCGATGTTCCCCATCAAACCTGATGGAGCTTGAGAGGTCCTGCAAAGAAGAATGGAAGAAACTGCCCAAAAATAGGTGTGCCAAGCTTGTAGCTTCGTACGCAAAAAGACTTGAGGCTGTAATTGGTGCGAAGGGTGCTTCAACAAGTATTGAGCAAAGGCTGTGAATACTTGTATGTACATGTGATTTTTTTCGTTTTTAATTTATTTCACATTTTTTCTCTCACATTGTCATAGAATTTGTTGTAGAATTTTGAGGAAGATAATACATTTTTTCCATTTTGGAATAAAGCTGTAACATAAAATGTGGAAAACATGAAGCGCTGTGAACGCTTTCCGCATGCACTGTATATGGTGACATGTTGACCTAGGCCAGAAACCAGGAAGCAACTAAAGAAAGGGAAAAAAAAGGTAAACAAAATAAATATAATATACTTTCCTATATAGATGAGCACAAAAATACTGTAATTTCAAGTCGTTTTCTTTGAGGGACAAACTGTTAACGGCATTACTTGGTCATGTGTATTATGCCCTATGCCACTTGCGGTTCATCTGTTCGCAAATTTCTCAACAAGCACCTGCCAAACAGATGGATTGGCCACGCTGCACATAATAACCAAGTGTTCTGGAATGTGGCCCCTGACACCACAGACATAACTGTTTGTGACTTTTTTCCTTTAGGGGTAAGTGAAGGACAGAGTGTATGTACCGCCACTACCCGCAACTGTGGATGATTTGCAGGAATCATTTTTACTGGTAAAAAAAAAAATGTATATTTATTATTTTTTGTTTCTGGAGCCTCTAAAGTCTAAACCATTGCACTAGTGATCAGCAGATTGCTGGTGCCATGCAGGTCTCCTGCAGATCTGTCAGTGTATCTGTGTGTACGTACATCCCATACGGGCAAGCAGATACAATCTGACAGGAACTACCATGGCGCTCCACAGAGCTGTGGTAGTTCACTGAAAACTACAAGCCGACAGCTGCTAAGGATGCCGGACCTTGTAGTTTTCCATTTACAGGATACTGTGAATAAGTGACACCGCCGGGCGGAGCACCGCTCCGTCACGTTTTTTTAAATTGTGACAGCTAGCAGGGGGAGAAAATCCCTGCTAGCTGTCAGATAGGGAAAGGGGGGAGTGGAGGTACAGGGGCCGATCCATTTGTTACATGTTACACCCTGAATGAAAGGTGAACTTATCCTTTAAGACACTAGAGGGGCGTGTGTAACAGCAGACAGAAATTACACTTAGCCTAGGTTCACATTGCTGCGGGTTAGAAATCGTGCAAGTTTAGCTGAACTCGTATGATTTCAATCCGGTGTTCTGACGATATGGTTCCTCTATCGGATAGGGTCCGGCCTCGACGCGCTTGCGCAGTCGGAGGCCACGGAAATCTATGAGTCTGAACAGCTGTTTGTCCGTTGTAAACGGAGCATGCGCAATGAACACTGCGCTCACTCCCGACCCGATGCTTGGAGCTGATTATACACACCCCCTCCGCTCGCCCTATACATCAAGGGGCAGTGGTAACCCGCCCTTGAGCTGTGTAAAAACGCCCACAGACGTGTAGTTTAATGATAAAGCCATGGACCCAAAAAACACTGCTCAATATGACATCCGCCCCTTTGAGAAAAGCACTGGCAATCGAGCGGAGGGGGCGTGTATAACCACTGCCCCTTGCTGTATAGAGCGAGCGGAGGGGTCTTGTATAACCAGCCACTGATTACTGTATAAATGTCACTGGCAGGGAAGGGGTTAACACTAGGGAGCGATCAAGGAGTTAAGTGTTACCTAATGAGGTATTTCTAACTGTGGGGGGAGTGGACTGACAGGGAATAGAGATCGATCGCTGTTCCTGATCACAGATCACTAGGAACAGCAGATCTCTCTCTACTTCCCTGACAGAACGGGGATCTGTCTGTTTACATTGACAGATCCCCCATTCTGGCTCTCTATGGAATGATAGGGGGTCGCCGGCGGACATTGTGGCAGCTGACCATGCGCATTGGCTCCAGGTGATAAGTGATAAGATATATTTTTACCTATTCATGTTAGTGATTTTTCCATACTTTACTCATTTACATTTGGGGATGAAGTGGAGGGGGTCACACAACCTTATAAGGAATAAACATATTTTTTAAGATTTTATTAAAAAAAAAAAAATCCTCCTTTCCTTGAAGGCGACGCATCCACCTTCAAACTTTCAAACTGTGTCATGTGGAACAAAGTGGTGAGTCTTATCTTAATACAACATGCAGAAGTAAACATGGCACAGATGTATAAAAGATAAAGATGGACCCTTGCTTCTATAGACCTTTTGTCTGTAGCCAGTGTAATGCAACCTTTACGCCTTCCTGGTTGCAGGAAAGAAATTTGCTTGATTCCCCCATCAACATAGAATCTCTCCTGCTGAGCCATTTTCTTCTTCAGCAGGCGCTTGCAATAATCGCATGTAAAATCAACTTGGGTAAATTCAGCCTGCCCATACATGGTTCAAATCTCAGGTGGTCTCTGCTGAACTAGCCAAGATTCAGACCATCTATGGCCAGTGTACGGCTAACCACAAACGTTCAGATTTCTTTTGTTAAGCCCACAATTTCCCTATCAAGACAAGGAGGAGTCATCCCTGCCAGCTGTTGTATTCGGATGGCCACTGCTCCCACAACTGTCAGAATATTATAACAATGGCTCTATCTGATTGGCTACAGTTACTGTTTGGCCAAGAATTTTCCATCTGGTTCCTTCAATTTTTAGACCAAAGATTGTAAAGCCAAGCAGAGTCATCAGGTCCCACCCATGGCTTGAATTTTGGCCAGTGGAAGTACTGTAATGCAAATTCCGCCAGCAAAAGTCTGATGTGAGCTTTTGGTCGGAAATTCCGACCGTGTGTATGCTCCATCTGACTTTTGCTGTCGGAATTTCCGCCAGCAAAAGATTGACGGAAAAAGATTCCTATGGTCTGTAGCAATTCCGACGCGCAAAATCACGACGCATGCTCGGAAGCACTGAACTTCATTTTCCCGCCTCGTCGTAGTGTTGTACGTCACCGCGTTCTTGACAGTCGAAAGTTCAGAGAACTTTTGTGTGACCGTGTGTATGCAAGCCAAGATTGAGCGGAAACCATCCAAGGTTTTTCCGACGGAATTTCCGCTCGTATGTATGGGGCATAATTCTAGCAAAGCAAAGGCTGTGAAAACTAGAGGTGCTGTAACAAAAAAGCTTTCCTAACCTGACAGCTTGAATTGGCTTCCAAGAGCAACAAATCAACATTTTATTTCATCCCTTCTGGTTAAACTAAATTTATTTTTTACTAATGTATGGGCTGCCAAAAGCAATTTCGGGTAGTGTCGAAATTCGGCCCATGTTTATGGTAGCCAGGCCGACAGAAGCTGTCCGAACGTCTGGCTTCTGTTGAAGAGTCATGGGCAAAAATGGTCTGCCGGTTTGGTATCGGATCAACGCTCTCAGCCAATGGCTGGAAGAGCTGACCGGTGTGTTCTGGCGGGGGGGGGGGGGTGTATCCCTCTGTCAGAACACAGTAGCTCAGCAGGGAGATCACTGATAGTGGGCCGGATTCAAAGAGATTTGCGCATTATTTACGGAGGCGCAGGGCAACGTTTTTGCCCTGCGCCACCGCAAATTTGCTCCGCTGCCCTTGATTCACGGAGCAGAAGCTCCGTGAATTGCGCGGGCGTGCCGGCAAAATGCCCGGCGCTACAGCACGCAATTTAAATGATCCCGTAGGGGGCGGGAATCATTTCAATTAGGCGCGTTTCCGCGCCGATCGTAGAGCGCATGCTCCATCGGGAAAACTTTCCCGACGTGCATTGCGGCAAATGACGTCGCAAGGACGTCATTTGCTTCAAAGTGAACGTGAATGGCGTCCAGCGCCATTCACGATTCACTTACGCATACGTATACGTAACATGGGCTGCCCCTGCTAATAGCCGCGCAGATCTTAGGCTGCAGTCGGCGTAACGAGGTTCCTGAATCAGGAGCACTCGTTACGCCGGGGCAAGTAAGCAATTGCGCTGTGTAACCTATGGTTGCACAGGCGCAATTGCTTCTTGAATCCGGCCCAGTGTATTTACTGTGTTATTGGTGGTACCATCAGCATTGTGATACATATGATAACACTATGTTGTAAGGTAATCTCTTATATCTCCTTTTGTTCACATTTTCTTATCATTTGTTTTAGGCATGAAAGAGATGATTCTGTGGGCGGAAGGAAAGAAAATCACTGATTATGTTGATGGGGGAATCCCTCCCGCAGCACTATTGTATTCTGCTGGCAGAGAGCCTTCCCAGCCAGCAGAACACAATGATTACTGCTATTGGCAATAATCATATGTAAAAAAATCAGACAGGCTGATTGTACCCAAAACAATCAATGACCTGCCCATAGATGGATTAAATCTCACCCAGCCCCTGCTGAATTGTCAGTTACATTGTGACAGGGTTTTATCTTTATCAGTGTCACCAGCTGTGATGTAACAAATCCACATGACACAACCCGTGCTGTAGGATCACTGTCACAGTAGCAGATACATCTGAGACGAGTCCTATCAGTACATGTTGCAGTTTCCTTTTGTGGAGCAACTTTTACAAAACTTGATAAATTTCTGAAAACCAATAGCTGTCTGGTTTAAAAAGCAATATACAGTAAAACCTTGGATTGCGAGCATAATTCGTCCCGGAAACATGTTTGTAATCCAAAGCACTTGTATTTCAAAGCAAATTTCCCCATAAGAAATAATGGAAACTCAGATGATTTGTTCCACAACCATTTATTCATAAGTCCTTCAGTTTAGACTCCATATAAAAAGATTATAGCAATGGGACCAGGTTGTGTAACCATAAAATGTCCGTCCACAAATTGAAGCCTCCACAAGGGGATTAGAAGCAAAATCCAGCAGGAGCTACAGAGTATAAAAGAGGCGCCTCTAATTGTAGTAATATGGATACATTTAATGAAGGTACAACATTTAGCAACTCATATGGTTGATGATTAAAAGAGGCACATCTAAGTATGCAGGCATCCGGGGTAAAGCTATCCACATAGACCATCCTCCGAACCCCCGGCTCTTACCGCTGTCAGTCTGCAATAGTGACGGGAAGACTACCCTGCAGTGCGATCTAAAAAGGGAGGCTTAAAGCATTGAAGGGATGACGCTGATGGCGGTGCAGAGAATGTTTCTATGCGGACAGCTTTACCCCTGTTAGCCGTTGTCAGGGCCGCTGATAGGGGGGGACCACCAGTCCTCCTGTAGGGGGCCTGGGCACACAGGGGGGCCCAAACACCAGAGGGAAGGAGGGGCAATTACAGGATGCCCTGCGCGGCTCTCGGCAGCAGCTGAAAACCCTCCCGCCGACTTTTAGCTGTTGCAGGGAGAGACACGGACACAACTGCTGGCTTCCTTGTCCTGTTAAAAAATTAATAAATAAATAACCCTGTATTGTTTTAATCCATTGTAAAAAAAAAAATATTAAAATTGTATAAAAATTATTTGTAAAAATTGTAAAATAAAATACATTTATTTAAAAAATATATATAAAATGTTTTTGTTCAAAAATGTTGAAAACTATTTAAAAAAAAAGGGCTAATTCACACAGCTTTTCTGTTATCTGTGTGTCCGCAAAGAATGATTTTAGTATATTTATTGTGAATTTTTATATATATATATTATTGAGGGGGGCCCTGCCAGGTAGGCTGTACGGGGCC
Source organism: Rana temporaria (assembly GCF_905171775.1). Taxonomy (NCBI): domain Eukaryota; kingdom Metazoa; phylum Chordata; class Amphibia; order Anura; family Ranidae; genus Rana; species Rana temporaria. The sequence goes on along the minus strand of NC_053493.1, from coordinate 336,995,978 downwards.
CGTGTGTGCCCATCAGTGCCGCCTAGGTGTGCCCATCAGTGCCGCCTAGGTGTGCCCATCAGTGCCGCATACCAGCGCCGCCAATCAGTGCCACCTCATCTGTGCCCATCAGTACTACCTCATCGATGTCCATCAGGGCCATCTCATCGGTGCCCATCAGTGCCGCCATATCAGTGCCCGTAATTGAAAGAGAAAACTTATTTACAAAAAAATTAACAGAAAAAAATAAAAACGTAATTTTTTTAAAATGTTCAGTCTTTTTTTAGTTGTTGCGCAAAAAAAAAATCGCAGAGGTGATCAAATACCACCAAAAGAAAGCTCTATTTGTGGGGAAAAAAGGACGCCAATTTTGTTTGGGAGCCACGTCGCACGACCGCGCAATTGCCATTCAAAGTGCGACAGTGCTGAAAGCTGAAAATTGGCTTGGGCGGGAAGGTGCGTAAGTGCCTGGTATGGAAGTGGTTAAGAGCTAAGTATTGGGAGGTATTTCAATAGAAACCGGCCGATGTTTGGCACATGTGTATGGCAGCCGGTTTGACAAAGGGAAGGGGCATGACTGAAAAAGGTTTGCAGATCGGCAGCTGATCAACGCTCTCAGTCAATGGCTGGAAGAGCTCGCCGGTGCATGCTGGCAGTGGGGGTCCCCCTGTCAGAACACACTATCTCAGTGGGGATCCTGCTATACTAACATCGGATTTTTAGTACAAGATCTCCTCCCGAGCTCTTCAGTTTCTTTCTTGGTCAGCCTGCTAGAGTGAACTTTACTGTCCAGGCAACAATGGTTTTATAGGAAGCATGGGAAATGCAGTCTGGGATTAGATCCTATTTATTTATTTCAATATTTTTATTCTATTTTCTATAAAGAAGGTGCAACATAGTAAGGCTTGGTACAAATAGTGACTCACAGTAAATGACATAAAGTAAATAACACAGTGGTGATCTTAGCGGGGAGCAGTTATCCTTAGCAGAGGATGCAGGAGCTGTCATTATAAGGCTGGTATTACACAGGACCTTCTGCTGTTTATCTTTAAAGGAGTTGTAAAGGAAAATGTTTTTTCACCTTAATGCAATCTATGCATTAAGGTGAAAAAACATCTGATGTTGCCGCCCCCCCCCCCCCCCCCCCCCGAGCCCCGTTATACTTACCTGACCCCTCGAAAGTCCCGTGCGGTCCAGATATTCTCTTCGCCGCTCAGCCTGGCCGCTGATTGGCTAGCGCGGATGGATTGAGAGCAGCGCAGCCATTGGCTGGCGCTGCTGTCAATCACATCCAGTGACGCGGCGCGTCGAGGGGCGGGGCCAAGTGATACAGCGAGCCGCTCACTGTATCACGGGAGCGCGCCCGCAATTAGTGACCACCATGCAAGCTCTCGCATGACTGTGGTGACTAATTGCGGGGAGGACCGAGACAGCCGCCGAGGGACCCCAGAAGACGTGGATCGGGCAACTCTGTGCAAAACGAACTACACAGTGGAGGTAAGTATGACATGTTTGTTATTTTAAAAAAAAAAATCCTTTTCAAACCATTTAATGATTTTGAAACAATTCTGCTGCAATGTTAATCCAGCTAAAACCAATAAAGTGAGAATAGATGATCGACATAAAGTATAAACACCCTTCAGGGATGCAAACACTCTGTCACATGATAACTGTGTTGAATCATGTAAAGTGTAAACAAACACTAATAGTAAATCTCAAATATCATAAAATAAGTGGTACATATAAATATAATATATACAGACACAAAATAAATGTGCACCATCCAAAATAAGTGAATGTACCAAAGATAAGTCAATCACTTGAATATACCTAAAACTTTTGTTAAAGGGGTGTTCCAGCCATTTTTTATGTTTATTAAAAGTCAGCAGCTACAAAAAGTGTAGCTGCTGGCTTTTAACAAACAGACACTTACCTGCTCCACGTTCCAGTGACGCGCCGGCCGGGGGTCTCCGCTCCTCTCCCCCCCTCTCCGGCCGGCGTCTTCATTCCAAGTGTGGGCACCCAGCCGTGACAGCTTTTGGCTTCACGGCCGGGCACCCACTGCGTATGCGCGAGCGTCACTGCGCATGCGCGAGCGGCGCTGCGCCATCCTGTTGGACAGGCGATCGCCTGGGACCTGTCACGTGTCCCAGGCGATCGCCTACAGGGAGGGGCTGCCAAAAGGCGATCTGACTATTCGCCTTAGCAGCCCCTCGGAGGAAGTGGGACAGGAAGTCCCACTCCTCCTGAAGCCCCCACTCCCCCCCCCCCCCAAAAAATTACATGCCAAATGTGGCATGTAAGGGGGCGAGGAGTGGATTAAGCGGAAGTTCCACTTTTGGGTGGAACTCCGCTTTAACCTAAAAAAAAAAATGGATCCTGTTTAAAGCGTGTTATTCAGCACAGTGTTTGTGGCATTTGATTCGTCACGTTTATCACGTGACAATGTGTTTGCATCCCTGGAGGGTGTTTACACTTTATCTTTAGATTTTTGGCAATTTATTGTAATCCACGTTCCATTGGGTGTCACTTTTTTTCATACTATTTTTAGTGGGGTTAGCACCTGGCGTTTATCCATTCTATTTTTGTTTTTGTGGCCTTTTGGTGAGTTATTCATGAGATTGATCACTATCTCTATATTTATAGCATGTTGGTTTATACACACAATCATTTGTCAGTAGTGGGGGTTATTGCCTCTGTATGGTGTTTTTTTTTTTTATTGCTCATCTATTGTCACTGTATTGGGAGGTTTTAGTTGGATTAGCAGTGCAGCATCATTTACATCACTGCAATGTAAAGGGAACGGCAATGTATATGGGCACTGGAATGTAAAAGGAGGCTGTAATGTGAAGGGGAACTGAGGTCACTGGGACTGCTTTAAGGGGGGAACTGTGATGTAAAGGGGAGTGGGACTTGGATGTAAAGGGGGGACTGTGATGTAAAGGGGAGTGGGACTGGGATGTAAAGGGGGGACTGTGATGTAAAGGGGAGTGGGACTGGGATGTAAAGGGGGAACTGTGATGTAAAGGGGGAACTGTGATGTAAAGGGGAGTGGGACTGGGATGTAAAGGGGGAACTGTGATGTAAAGGGGAGTGGGGCTGGGATGTAAAGGGGGAACTGTGATGTAAAGGGGAGTGGGACTGGGATGTAAAGGGGGAACTGTGATGTAAAGGGGAGTGGGACTGGGATGTAAAGGGGGAACTGTGATGTAAAGGGGAGTGGGACTGGGATGTAAAGGGGGAACTGTGATGTAAAGGGGAGTGGGACTGGGATGTAAAGGGGGAACTGTGATGTAAAGGGGAGTGGGACTGGGATGTAAAGGGGGAACTGTGATGTAAAGGGGAGTGGGACTGGGATGTAAAGGGGGAACTGTGATGTTAAGGGGGATTGTGATATGAATTGGGAACTGACATAAAGATGGTACTTAGGTGTAAAGAGGGCTAGGATGTGAAGTAGGCTGAAGACTGATGTACAGGGGACACTGTAATGCAGTGTTTCTCAATTCCAGTCCTCAGGCCCCCCCCCAACAGGTCAGGTTTTCAGGATTTCCCTCAGATGAAAAGGCTGTGGTGATTACTAAGGCAGTGAAACTGATCAAATCACCTGTGCAAAATAATGGAAATCCTGAAAACCTGACCTGTTGGGGGGGCCTGAGGACTGGAATTGAGAAACACTGCTGTAATGTAATGTAAAGGAGGGGAAGTATAGTGTAACAATGAGTTTCACACCTCTGCAGATAGAAAATGTTACTGAACTCATCACTCCAACCTCAGAATCCTACTGAATAACATGAGAACTCATTAGAGATAATAGATTATTGATATGTCTCCCCTCTGATCTTTATTTTTTTTCGGTATAATGTTTTTATTTTGAAGTATTAGATTACAACAGTTACAGTATGTCAGATGACAACAATTAAGAATGAGATACAGTATTGAAATACAGATTAGTGCGATAATAATCATACTTTTTTTTGTGCTTGTCCCATCGCATAATTTGAACTGCCATTAAAAAGTCTCTCAAAAGTTGTGTACTAACAATCTGACTATCATACGATCGCTTCTAAAGCCACATTTTAGTACGATTCTCTGATCGTGTGTACAGACCATTAAAGCGGAGCTCCACCCTAAAGTGGAACTCCCGCTGATCGGAACCCTCCCCCCTCCGGTGTCACATTTGACACCTTTCAGGGGGGAGGGGGGTGCAGATACCTGTCTAGAGACAGGTATTTGCACCCACTTCCGGCCACACAGTCTCGGGCAGACTCCCGTCACCTCCCGTCCTTCCCCCGTTGTGCTTTGGGAACACTTGGCTCCCAGAGCACAGCGGGAGCCAATCAGCAGGCGCAACGCAACTCGCGCATGCGCCGCAGGGAACCGGGTAGTGAAGCCGGAGTGCTTCACTTCCTGGTTCCCTCACTGAGGATGGCAGGGGGGCAGCAGAGTGACGAGCGTTCGCTCGTCCTCTGATGCGGACGGAGCTGGACTCCAGGACAGGTAAGTGTCCTAATATTAAAAGTCAGCAGCTGCAGTATTTGTAGCTACTGGCTTTTAATTATTTTTTTTCATGGCACATCCGCTTTAAGGCAGTGTTTCTCAACCTTTTTTCAGTCAAGGCACCTTTTAAAATGATGCACAATCTCGAGGCACCCCATTCAAAAATGTAAAGTCATATAGGTAGATTCAGTAAGAGTTAGGCCGGCTTATCAGTAGATAAGCCGACCTAACTCAGAATCTACGCCGACTTATGTTTAAGTGTATGCTCAAACAGAGATATGCTTAAACATATCTAAGATACGACGGCTTGCGCCAATATTTCGGATGGCCGCTAGGTGGCGCTTCCATTGCGGTCGGCATAGAATATGTAAATGAGTAGATACGCCGATTCATGAACGTACACCCGGCCGACGCAGTACTTTTACGCCGTTTACGTTAGAGATAGGTTCGCCTAAAGTTAGAGCTAGGCACTAGTTGGAATAGTAATGTTAAGTATGGCCGCCATTCCCGTGTCGAAATTCGGAATTTTTACGTCGTTTGCGTAAGTCGTCCGTGAATCGGGATTTACGTTGTTTACGTCCACGTCAAAATCAATAGGCCTGTGCGGCGTACTTAGCCGCAATGCACACTGGGAAATGTAGGCGCCCGGCGCATGCGCAGTAAGAAAAAACATCAAAAACGTAAGGTCAAGCCTTATTAACATAAAACACGCCCCCCTTACACACATTTGAATTCGGCGCCCTTATGCCTACCCGCTTTAGGCTACGCCGCCGTAACATAGCAGGCAAGTACATTGTGAATCATGTACTTGCCTCGCTAACTTACGGCGGCGTAGCTTAAATGCCTTAAGCTACGCCGCCGCAAAGTTGCGGCAATCTTTGTGAATCTAGGCTATAGTTTTACATAATGCAGTGGCATTGACACGCGTAGGGCACCCAACATTTGAGATGATTTATTTAATATACCTTTGCACACTGGTACTGACTAGTATTCCAGTGTTTCTCCTCACCTTCAGTTTCCCTCCCTCATTCAGCTACGGTGACCCCAGTACAGATGGAGAAAGGCAAACAAAACAAGGACATCCTCAGGTGCTCAATGTCTTCCTTATCAATTTATGACATCATAATTTATTAGAATCCCAGCAGCTGGCTCGCACGGTGCCCAAGGTTGTAATGCTGCGCAAATTAAAACCAGTGGCTTTGTGTAACAAAAAAAAATACAATGCAGGCAAGATCCCCCTGCTAGCTTGCTGACAATTTTGCGCAATTTGAGGCAATTTTTTTTTGCATTTTGCGTGAAGATCCCAGAAGTCACCCTGTTTGAAAAAGGCTGCATTAAGAACTGGAAAATTATAAAATTAGAGACACTTCCTGACTAAAGATCCTATTTTTGTAACTCCTAAAGTAAACTCAAAAAAAGCCCTTAAGTACCAGATCCCTAAATGCCAAAACAGGCATTACAGGATCATCTTATGATATAGAAGGGTGTTTGTTAGAAGACTCCAGTAAATACCATTTCTATTGACCATTATACAATAAAAAAACAAGTTCAGCTTGTAATATAGGATACCCAAAAAAAGGTAGAACAGATTAAACTTTTATTTTTATTTTTTTAAAACACTACTGAAGAATTCCGTACTGAATAATTAAATTCACAAAACTACAAATAATCAATTTGGTAATTTGGTAAAAGCTGCATACTTTTTTGAGTCTTATCCTCCACCAGAAGCAGACATGTATATTGACCACTATGGGCTAGATTCACATACAATTGTGGCGTAACGTATCGCCTTTACGTTACACCGCCGCAAGTTTTCAGCGCAAGTGCCTGATTCACAAAGCACTTGCGTGTAAACTTGCGGCGGTGTAACGTAAAGCCGTCCGGCGCAAGCCCGCCTAATTCAAATGGGGCGTGTATCATTTAAATTAGGCGCGCTCCCGCGCCGAACGTACTGCGCATGCTCCGTTTTGAATTTTCCCGCCGTGCTTTGCGCAAAATGACGTCGCACCGATGTAATTTTTTTAACGGCGACGTGCGTTACGTCCTTTGCTATTCCCGGACGTCTTACGCAAAAAAATAAAAAATTTAAATACGACGCGGGAACGACGGCCATACTTTAACATGGCCTGTCTATTTTTACACCAACTAAATAGGACTCTCAACTTTACGACGGGAAAAGCCGACTAGCGACGACGTAAGAGAATGCGACGAGCGCGCGTACCTTCGTGGATCGGCGTAAACAGCTAATTAGCATACCCGACGCGGAAAACGACGCAAACTCCACCCAGCGGGTGCCAAAGTATTGCATCCTAAGATCCGAAGGCGTACGAAGCCGTACGCCTGTCGGATCTTAGCCAAATGCCGTCGTATCTTGTTTTGAGAATTCAAAATAAAGATACGACGTGGCAAATTTGAAAGTACGCCAGCGTATCAGTAGATACGCCGGCGTACTTCTTCTATGAATCTGGCCCTATGCATCTAATGCCGGGTACACACAACCGTTTTTAATGTCATGGAAAAAACAACTTTTTTCTCGACGTGATTCTTGTCAAGCCTGCCTTGCATACACACAATCGTGAAAAAAAAATGCTTGTGCAAAGCGCGATGACGTACAACACATACGACGACACTATAAAGGGGAAGTTCCATTTGGATGGCGCCACCCTTTGGGCTGATTTTGCTGATTTCGTGTTACCGCGTGTTAGTAAAAGTTTGGTGAGAGACGATTTGCGCATTTCAGTGTTCGTGCTTTTCGGTCTGTTACATTGTGAAGAATGTGCTATCTCCATTACGAAAGCTAGTTTTACAAGAAAGAGCGCTCCCATCTTATAACTTGCTTTTCCCATCCTTAAGGCGTACACACAACGACGTGAAAAACAACAAGATAAAATACAGCATGTTCTAAATATTTAATGGGCATTTTTCACGTCATGAAAAATGCTCTGGAGCCTACACATGACCGTTTTTAACGACCAATTTAAAAACTGTAATTTTTCACGTCATTAAAAACGATCGTGTGTACGCGGCTTTATACTTGATTTACCAACAGGTTCTGGCAAATACCTCCTGCAAAGAAGGATGAGCAAGACATCTTTTGCTATAGTAAACCATTCGCCCTACTAGGCAATCCATACTCTGCTTGCTAAGTTCCCATTTAGATTTGGAAAGGTGCACAAACTGCAATAACACTGTGTCATTGAAATTTGTTTCCAGTGAGTGTTATTTTTGGCAGGTTTTTAAACAACTTGATGGTTGACTGGGTTAAATATTAACTGATGTTCTTCAGCTTATCCATGGAGTATAATCGTACTGTACTGCTCCAAATTAATATGAGGTAAAACATTTTATCAAAGTGAACCTGTCACAATCCCAGGGCCGGATTTACCATTAGGCAGAATAGGCAGCAGAAGCAAATAAGCAACTTTTTATTGTATAGTCATTAGACATGCAATTTTGTCTTTATCTTCAGTAGAAGTACAGTAATTGAGTAAATGTTGTCACAATATAGTAAGCCATATTAGGACCAACAAATCAAGAAAATGTAAAACAGTTAACCCTATTGGAAAGTGGGTATTGTGGACACCAAGGGGCCCATCTTTCTAAATATGACTTTGCACAAAACTGAGCAATTTCAACTAGGCACAGCCTTTAAAATATATACTGAAAGGCTACCCATAGTAAAACTGCATGTTAAAAAGATCAGTGGATTCAAAAATATGAGTAGCTGAATTTATATGTACACATCCCAGCAGGCCCGGACTGGGACAAAAAATAGGCCCAGACATTTTAGACTGAGCAGTCCGGGGGGGTGCGGTGGCAGTTAATGATGGGATGTGGGGTTCCAGCACCTTGTACCTCTGGACCCCTTTACATTACACAGAACCTTGCACCTCTGGACCCCTTTACATTACACAGCACCCTGGACCCCTTTACATTACATAGCACCTCTGGACCCTTTAACATTACACAGCACCCTGCACCTCTGGGCCCCTTTACATTACACAGCACCCTGGACCCCTTTACATTACACAGCACCCTGCACCTCTGGACCCCTTTACATTACACAGCACCCTGCACCTCTGGACCCCTTTACATTACACAGCACCTTGCACCTCTGGGCCCCTTTAAATTACACAGCACCCTGTATCTTTGCACCCCTTTAAATTACACAGCATCCTGCACCTCTGGACCCCTTTACATTACACAGCACCCTGCACCTCTGGACCCCTTTACATTACACAGCACCCTGCACCTCTGGACCCCTTTACATTACACAGCACCCTGCACCCCTTTACATTACATAGCACCGCACCTCTGGACCCCTTTACATTACACAGCACCCCACAGTTTGTTACACAGACACCCCCCTAACAGTTCTGGACCCCCTGCATATTACAATGGGGGGAGACGTGACATGCGGCCCATGGGCCGTCGCGGGCTGCTGAGCATATGCCCTATGGCCAGTCTGTGCCTGCATCCCAGCTTTTCCCAATAAAAGCTAGGCCTGGTTCCACCTCCTGAACCTATGGGTGGCCTCATTGACCAACAGGTAAACATTATAAATTGCATTAATGTATCATACTATAACAAAAGTAGGTTTGGGAGGATAGGAGGTGGTATTCAGATATGACCAGACAAATGACTGTCGATTGCCAATCCTGTTGTAGAAATTTTCAATTCAGTCCATAACATTGGAGTGAATTTTACACTTACCTAAAAGGCCAAAACCTTTGGGATTGTAAAGACCATTGCAAACAATATTGTGGTAAGGTTTCATACTGTTTTTCACATTATCTGCTCCATGTGGTTGCTTGGATGCTTTATGTCTGATTATGCTGCCATACATTGTGTTCTTTAGGCGGCATTCACATCTCAGCGTTTTGAATGGCGGGCAGAATCGTGGCAAATCTGCCCCTTGATTCAAAACGCTGAGGTGTGAATACAGTCTAAAGAACACATGCACCCAGGTATGAATGACAAATTGCAGAACGCACATTTGAGATGCCATTCACGATTCTGCCGTGATTGTCGAGCGATAAATCCACTGTGATCCCAGCAAACTGCATGGCGTGAAGCTTGTCGCCCAAAAAAACATTCAGGAGCTACTTTTGGGAGACATACGTCACGCAATGTGGTTTTGCTGCGATTGCAGTGAGATTTATTGTGTAACAATCGCAGCAGACCCGCACTGCAATTTTAGGATTTTCGAGTATGGCATCTCAGATGTGTAATTTGTCATTTATACCTAGGCACTTTGAAACTGCAGACAGAATTGTGGCAAATCTGCCCTCGATTCAAAACGCAGAGGTATGAATGCAGCCTAACGGGCCCAATATCTTTAATTTGTATTACTATGCAATTACACATAACATTGCAATATAATATATTATGTAAACCCAAATCCAAATATGGAATATATTGCAGATTACTGGTGCTTGGTGTGGTGGCTGCATTTTCTTTCTTTTTTCAAGTTTCTTTATTTTTACCTGGTAATCCTGCAGGTAACACACTTCCTTCCCAAGGTGGCTATGGCACTTCTCCACTGTTTCAACCTAGGCTGCTCCTAAAATGGACTCCAAACTTGTCCGTATCTCTTCATCTCCCTTACAAGGGTGGCAGGACAATTGGTCGTTCACAGAACATAGATAAGAAGAAAGATATTCTTTGGTGAAGCTCACAGGAAGTGACAAGGACACTGCACCTCTGGCAAGACCAACAGGCGTTTTCTGTATTTGCTAAAAAAAAGGATCTTAGCTTGAAAAAAAGACAACGAATGCAATCATCACATCTAAAGTCTGTAACATGCAACATATTACATTTTTGTTCTTGGGTTTTGGTATTGTTTATTGATAAAGCTTTTTATCCCCTTTTTATCCAAACTCTTTGAACATCTGGTCTACAACTGACTGAGCATCCACCTTGCTGATAATAGCCTTCTTGATCCCCTTCAGTCTGGATTTCGTCCTCAACACTCTACAGAAACTGAACAAACGATCTACTAATGGCCAAAAACAAATGGACACTATTCTGTACTCCTACTCCTAGACCTCGCTGCTGCCTTTTGATACGGTTGACCACCCCCTTCTCCTCAAAAAACTCCATGCCTTTGGTCTCCGTGACTGTACTCTTCGCTGGTTCTATTCCTACTTATCCAACCACACCTTTAGCGTTTCTTACAACTCTACTTCCTCCTCTCCTCTTCCTCTCTCTGTTGGGGTCCCCCAAGGTTCTGTTCTTGGACCTCTCCTATTTTTAATCCACACCTTCTCCCTGGGTCAGCTGATAGCCTCCTATGACTTTCAATACCACCTCTATGCTGACGACACCCAAATCTATTTCTCTACCCCTCAGCTCACTCCCTCTGTCCCCTCACGTATCACTAATTTACTAACAGACATATCAGTCTGGACATCACACCACTTCCTCAAACTTAATCTATCCAAAACCAAACTTAGAATTCATCCTCCCCATGTGCCCCTTCCCAAGATCTTTCCGTCAGAATCGATGGCACAACTATAAACCCATCCCCGCATTCCAAAGTTATAGGTGTAGTCCTGGACTCTGAACTCTCCTTTAAGCCCCACGTCCAATAGTGTTGCTCACGAATATTCGCATTGCGAATATTCGACTCGAATATAGCATATTCGAGAAATCGCGCTATATTTCGAAATTCGCGGTGAATATTCGCAATTCCGAATATTCGATTTTTTACAATTTTTTTTTTGAATCAGATCACATCCTAGATATCTCCATCGACGTCTAAAAGCATTGCTGGTATCATTAGAGACCCTGGGCCGAGTAGCTGAAGCGTTCATTGAATTTTCCAGAAAGATCGCAATGCGATTATTCGGCAAACGCAATATCGCGCGATTATTTTCCTCGCCCCGATCTTCCGCATCAGAGCGATTTTTACACTTTCATTTTTAAAACAGATCACATCCTAGTGATCTCCATAGACGTCTGAAAGCATTGCTGGTATGATTAGAGCCATTGGGCCGAGTAGCTGAAGCGATCATTTTATATTGCCGAATATTCGCAATGCGAATATTCGGCAATAGGAATATTGCGCGATTATTTGCTCCGCCCTTTTGCATCAGAGCCAATCAGAGTTCTCCTTCCACACTCGTCACAGGTTAGCAACCAATAGGAACCTGCCTGCATGGACATTATATAAGCTCACTCCCAGCACCATTTCATTGCAGATTCAGAAGCTTGCTATAGAGTGTGGAGGCTGTTTCTGTGTTCCTGGTTTCCTGGTTTCCTGTGTCTTTGTTCTTGATTGATTTAGATCATCACCAGCATTGCTATTTAGTGATTCCAGTGGATCTTTTCCAGTATATCAACTGCTTTTTTCAAAGCAATAGACCCAAGAGCTTTTTTCAAAGCTACGTTTTGTGCTGTTTTGTGCTGTTTTTTTCATTTGTGTTACTGTTTGATCCTGCAATCCTCCCTGTTCAGTTATATTTGCAAGAGATTTCAGAACACATATTGATCTGAGCTTTATAAAAGAGCTTTTCTAAAAGCTAAGTTTTGTTCATCTTGTGTTACTGTCAGATCTTGCAGGTTCACTGTTCAGTGATATTTGATAGGCATCTCAGTTCAAAGTTTGTTTAGTTTTCCCTAAAGAGCTTTTATAAAAGCTAAGTTTTGTGTTCAGTTTAGTTAAATTTTGTGTAGTAAGTGTACACACTGTTAGTGTACATTTATTTCATCTAGCTTAGCTTAGTGTGTGTTTAGTGTCTGTGTTTTGTGTTTAAAAAAAAAAAAAAAAAAAAAGTTAGTGTTTGTTTAGTGCTTTTTTTTTTTTTCTTTAATTTTGTAGTCCTTGTCTGGTGTACTACTTTTCTTATAGTTTAGTAGCTGTCTGTGTACGTCTTTGTCTGCGTGCCTGTCTTGTAAAAAAAACACAAAAACACATTTTGTTCACATTTTCCCCCCCAATAAAGTTTAACCCCCCCACACACATATCAGCAATTATGAGCGGCATCCGTGGCCGTGGCAGTAGGGGTAGGGGAGTTACTCCCAGTGCTGGATCGCTGCCAGCACGGGGTACCTCTCGTGCCCCTACTAGTGGTAGAGGATCGGGTGCAAGGGGAGTACGCCTGATCCGGGAGTTCTTCCCATCGGGCAGCCGCCCGATATTGCCATCTCAGGCTCAAGTAGTGGTGGACTACATGGGGCACAGCAGTGCCACTGAGTCGTCGGTCCCGACTCACAGTAGTACCACCATTACACCGTTGCCTGTACTACCCCCCCCCAGCCCCCAAGAGTCCAGCATCTTACTGTTCGACAGCGACAGTGATAGGGATCTCTTGGGGGAGGCCATGCATCAGGCAGACCTCCAGCTCTGTCCTGATGGTCAGGACCTTTTTGAAGGGATGGATGAGGAGGATGGGATACCTGCTGGCAGTATCCCAGAGACATCCCTTCAAACTGGTGCTGCTGTTTTGGTGCAGGAAACAGCAGCACCTAGTCAGACCCAGGCGTGGGTGAGGGGACAGCGGAGCCAGGCTAGAGGCTCCATGTCACGTGGTTCCCTCAGACCAACACATCTCAGCCCTTGGTCTGACATCTCTGGGGGCGAAGAGGGTGACCCATCATGGTTGCCATCTGACGCGTCGGCTCACTACGTCAGTGACGACGGGGAAGGTAGGCACCCTGGTGAAACGGTGCGCCAGGTCACCACCAGGGAGACCATCGTCAGGGTCTCCACTGGTGATGGCAGCAGGAGGTGTCAGGAGGAGGAGCAGCAGCAGCAGCAGCAGCAGCAGGCAGCTCCACCTGTGCGCACCGAATCCCAGCAGGTGCAAGTAAGCGTCACCCCATCTGACAGGAGGGCGGTGCTGAAGTCACCTGTCTGGAATTTCTTTACCCTGGTGGCAGACAACCCTACCGTGGCCATCTGCCGGATTTGTAAAGTGAGGGTGAAGAGAGGGAAGTGTTTGGCTCGGGTGGGTACCACAGCCCTGAACCAGCACCTCAGGATAAACCACTGGGCGTTGTATGAGGAGATGAAGCGTGGTGGTGGTAGCAGCGCCACCACCACAAGTGAGCAGGGTACAGCAGCCCCTGCCACATCTTCATCTGTTTCCAGCAGGTCATGCCCCCCCGCTCCCTCTAGTAGAGGTACTGGTACCGGCAGCCAGACCTCTACTTCCACAGCACCCTCCACGTCTGTGTCCCGCACTGCCGTCCGGCGCCAGGCGTCGATTTCAGACGCCTTTGACCGCACCACTCCCTTCCCCCCTGGAGACCGACGTGTGCGTTCCCTCAATGGGCTCCTGGCAAGGGTTATTGCCCAACATCTGCTGCCCTTCAACATAGTTGACAGCAACCCCTTCAGGCAGATGTTGGAGCAGGCCCAACCCCAATGGCGTGTCCCCAGCCGCCATTTCTTTGCCAGGACTGGTGTCCCTGCCCTACACCAGCACATTGTTCAGAATGTAACCCTGTCGCTGGATCACGCTGTCAGCGACAGGGTTCATCTGACAATGGATGGCTGGACCAGCAGGCATGGGCAGGGACGCTACATCAGCTTCACGGCCCATTGGGTTTCCCTCCGAGGCGTCGGTGAGGGATCGTCGGCAACCGATCTTGTGGTGCCGCCCCGGGGTGTCCAGGGGAGAACTGCTGGTCTCCCTCAAGCCACTGTCTCCGCAGCTGCTGAGCCTCCCAGCAAGCGCCCCCGTAGCTACTCAAGTGTGGGGCACGTGCGCTGTCAGGCCGTGCTCCAGCTTGTTAGTTTAGGGGACCGGAGACACACTGCAGAAGAAGTGCTGAAAGCACTTCAAGCTCAGGTCCAGAAGTGGCTGACACCCCGAAGGCTCCAGCCAGGTATGGTTGTCTGCGATAACGGCAGCAACCTACTCGCCGCCCTCCATGCTGGCAGTCTGACGCACGTGCCCTGTCTGGCACATGTCCTCAACCTGGTGGTGCAGAAGTTCCTGCGCACTTATCCAGGGTTGAGTGACATTGTGGCAAAGGCGCGTAGGATTGCCAGCCACTTCAGGCGCTCCCCAACCGCTACCGCGTCCCTGTCCAAATTGCAGCGGAAGTACAATCTGCCCCTTCACAGGCTGATTGTGGACAGTGTGACGCGGTGGAACTCCACCCTCCACATGCTGAAGAGGTTGTGGGAGCAGCAAAGGGCGGTGAGGGAGTACCTGATGGAACTAGGCACTCAGAGGGCTTCACCACAACTCCCTTTCATCGCCTGTGCGGAGTGGGGGCAGATAAACCAGGTCTGCCAAGTGTTGTCCTCCTTCGAGCAGGCGACCAAGATGGTCAGCAGTGAGCAAATTGGCCTCAATAGCGTGCTGCCAATACTGTTCATGCTGGAGAGGACACTAGATCGCCTGCTCGAGGCTGGGGAGAGTGCCTTGGTGGAGCAGGAGGAGTCAGCAATGCTCCACCGAGACCAGGGCCAGGACCAGGAGGAGGAGGAGGAGGAGGAGGATGATGATGAAGAGGAGGAGGAGGTGGTTGCTGGTGTCGTCCCGGAGTCAGGGCCTGGTCAGGAGGGAGAGCCGGTGTTGGGGGCACCGATAGTCCGGGGGTTGGGCATGTCTGAGTTTGACCAGCAGCGCCTCAGGGAAGAAGAGTCGCACCTCATTAACCTGGCCAGCATTGAGGAGTCACAGCGGGCTGTGCTCTTCCCCATGGCTGCCCACATGCTCAGATGCCTCAGGAGGGACCCCCGGGTTAAGACCATCAAGACGAGGGATGATTTCTGGATGGCCACCCTTTTGGATCCCAGGTGCAAGGGGAAACTGGAGCAGTTCATCCCAGCCAGCCGGAGGCAGCACCGGATGGAGGAACTGCAGGCAGCCATTGTCAGACGGTTGGAGCAGGCAACTCCCCGGCCTCCAGTTGTCCCCCCTCATCTCACCCAGCAGGTGGCTGCACCCAGCTGCAGCCGAGCAGGGGACCTAATGGAAGAGATGAGGATGTTCTTCCAAACCGAGCGACCCAGTACCACCACCAGCAGCAGCAGCAGCAGTCACCACCAGCGGCTGGCCCACATGGTGGCAGACTACATGGCGTCCGTCGGTGCTTCTGACAGTATGAGCACCGACGACCCCATGGAGTACTGGGTTGCCAGATTGGACACCTGCCGCGAGCTCGCTCAGTATGCGCTGGAGTTATTGTCTTGCCCCCCCTCCAGCGTACTATCTGAGCGGACATTCAGCGCGGCAGGTGGGGTGGTCACGGACAAGAGGACCCGTCTGTCCACAGAGTCCGTGGACAGACTCACATTCATAAAGATGAATGAGTCCTGGATCGGCGGTGACTTTCTGGCACCCGTCGTCGGTTCAGGGCGCTGAAGGGTCCCTTGCCATGCATTCCCTGATGAAGCCCCGGACCTGATGTATTTACAGTGCTGAATATAACTATTTCAACATCAGAGAAAATCAATGTTAATATTTGGTACAGTAGGCTTTCTTTGCAATTACAGCGGTCAAAAATTTCTTGTAGTTTTACACCAGCTTTGCACACACTGGAGGAGGGATTTTGGCCCACTCCTCCACACAGATCTTCTCTACATCAGTCATGTTTCTGGGCTATCGCTGAGAAACACGGAGTTTGAGCTCCCTCCAAAGATTCTCTATTGGGTTTAGGTCTGGAGACTGGCTAGGCCACGCCAGAACCTTGATATGCTCCTTACAGAGCCAATCCTTGGTTATCCTGGCTGTGTGCTTTGGGTCATTCTCATGTTGGAAGACCCAGCCTCGACCCATCTTCAAAGCTCTAACTCAGGGAAGGAGGTTGTTGCCCAAAATCTTGCAATACATGGCCCCGGTCATCCTCTCCTTAATACAGTGCAGTCACCCTGTCCCATGTGCAGAAAAACACCACCAAAGCATGATGCTACCACCCCCATGCTTCACATTAGGGATGGCGTTCTTGGCATGGTACTCATCATTATTCTTCCTCCGAACACGGTTAGTGAAATTATGATCAAAAAATTATATTATAGTCTCATCTGACCACATGATTTTCTCCCATGACTCCTTTGGATCAGTCAAGACAATTATGTCAGCAGTTATTTCACACCCTATATACTCTTATTAAGACTGCTGTACATCATGGCAACTCCTGCCCATGTGATATGACTCTGTATCAACTACTACTGTTAATACTACTACTGCTGCTTCTGCTGCTGCTGCCCAGTCAAGACACCTATGTCAGCAGTTATTTGACACTCTATATACTCCTATTCCTACTGCTGTTCATGATGGCACCTCCTGCCCATGTGATATGACTCTGTATCAACTACTACTGTTAATACTACTGCTGCTTCTGCTGCTGCTGCCCAGTCAAGACACCTATGTCAGCAGTTATTTGACACTCTATATACTCCTATTCCTACTGCTGTTCATCATGGCACCTCCTGCCCATGTGATATGACTCTGTATCAACTACTACTGTTAATACTACTGCTGCTTCTGCTGCTGCTGCCCAGTCAAGACACCTATGTCAGCAGTTATTTGACACTCTATATACTCCTATTCCTACTGCTGTTCATCATGGCACCTCCTGCCCATGTGATATGACTCTGTATCAACTACTACTGTTAATACTACTGCTGCTGCTTCTGCTGCTGCTGCTGCCCAGTCAAGACACCTATGTCAGCAGTTATTTGACACTCTATATACTCCTATTCCTACTGCTGTTCATGATGGCACCTCCTGCCCATGTGATATGACTCTGTATCAACTACTACTGTTAATACTACTGCTGCTTCTGCTGCTGCTGCCCAGTCAATACACCTATGTCAGCAGTTATTTGACACTCTATATACTCCTATTCCTACTGCTGTTCATGATGGCACCTCCTGCCCATGTGATATGACTCTGTATCAACTACTACTGTTAATACTACTGCTGCTGCTTCTGCTGCTGCTGCTGCCCAGTCAATACACCTATGTCAGCAGTTATTTGACACTCTATATACTCCTATTCCTACTGCTGTTCATGATGGCACCTCCTGCCCATGTGATATGACTCTGTATCAACTACTACTGTTAATACTACTGCTGCTTCTGCTGCTGCTGCCCAGTCAAGACACCTATGTCAGCAGTTATTTGACACTCTATATACTCCTATTCCTACTGCTGTTCATGATGGCACCTCCTGCCCATGTGATATGACTCTGTATCAACTACTACTGTTAATACTACTGCTGCTTCTGCTGCTGCTGCCCAGTCAATACACCTATGTCAGCAGTTATTTGACACTCTATATACTCCTATTCCTACTGCTGTTCATGATGGCACCTCCTGCCCATGTGATATGACTCTGTATCAACTACTACTGTTAATACTACTGCTGCTTCTGCTGCTGCTGCCCAGTCAAGACACCTATGTCAGCAGTTATTTGACACTCTATATACTCCTATTCCTACTGCTGTTCATCATGGCACCTCCTGCCCATGTGATATGACTCTGTATCAACTACTACTGTTAATACTACTACTGCTGCTTCTGCTGCTGCTGCCCAGTCAAGACACCTATGTCAGCAGTTATTTGACACTCTATATACTCCTATTCCTACTGCTGTTCATCATGGCACCTCCTGCCCATGTGATATGACTCTGTATCAACTACTACTGTTAATACTACTGCTGCTTCTGCTGCTGCTGCCCAGTCAAGACACCTATGTCAGCAGTTATTTGACACTCTATATACTCCTATTCCTACTGCTGTTCATGATGGCACCTCCTGCCCATGTGATATGACTCTGTATCAACTACTACTGTTAATACTACTGCTGCTTCTGCTGCTGCTGCCCAGTCAAGACACCTATGTCAGCAGTTATTTGACACTCTATATACTCCTATTCCTACTGCTGTTCATCATGGCACCTCCTGCCCATGTGATATGACTCTGTATCAACTACTACTGTTAATACTACTGCTGCTTCTGCTGCTGCTGTCCAGTCAATACACCTATGTCAGCAGTTATTTGACACTCTATATACTCCTATTCCTACTGCTGTTCATCATGGCACCTCCTGCCCATGTGATATGACTCTGTATCAACTACTACTGTTAATACTACTGCTGCTGCTTCTGCTGCTGCTGCTGCCCAGTCAAGACACCTATGTCAGCAGTTATTTGACACTCTATATACTCCTATTCCTACTGCTGTTCATCATGGCACCTCCTGCCCATGTGATATGACTCTGTATCAACTACTACTGTTAATACTACTGCTGCTTCTGCTGCTGCTGCCCAGTCAAGACACCTATGTCAGCAGTTATTTGACACTCTATATACTCCTATTCCTACTGCTGTTCATCATGGCACCTCCTGCCCATGTGATATGACTCTGTATCAACTACTACTGTTAATACTACTGCTGCTTCTGCTGCTGCTGCCCAGTCAAGACACCTATGTCAGCAGTTATTTGACACTCTATATACTCCTATTCCTACTGCTGTTCATGATGGCACCTCCTGCCCATGTGATATGACTCTGTATCAACTACTACTGTTAATACTACTGCTGCTGCTTCTGCTGCTGCTGCTGCCCAGTCAATACACCTATGTCAGCAGTTATTTGACACTCTATATACTCCTATTCCTACTGCTGTTCATCATGGCACCTCCTGCCCATGTGCTATGACTCTGTATCAACTACTACTGTTAATACTACTGCTGCTTCTGCTGCTGCTGCCCAGTCAAGACACCTATGTCAGCAGTTATTTGACACTCTATATACTCCTATTCCTACTGCTGTTCATCATGGCACCTCCTGCCCATGTGATATGACTCTGTATCAACTTCTACTGTTAATACTACTGCTGCTTCTGCTGCTGCTGCCCAGTCAATACACCTATGTCAGCAGTTATTTGACACTCTATATACTCCTATTCCTACTGCTGTTCATGATGGCACCTCCTGCCCATGTGATATGACTCTGTATCAACTACTACTGTTAATACTACTGCTGCTTCTGCTGCTGCTGCCCAGTCAATACACCTATGTCAGCAGTTATTTCACACCCTATATACTCTTATTAAGACTGCTGTTCATCATGGCACCTCTTGCCCGAGTGATTTGACACTGTATTGTCAATGTCTACTACTACTATTACAGCTCAGTCAAGACATCTGTGTCCCAATTTTTTGGTACACTATTGACTACTATGACCACTACTGATGCTGTACAGTATTCCCCAAGTGTTTTTATGCTATGTATTACTATTACCACTACTGCTTGTAAATCATGCCTGTGTGATACTTAGTGGGAATGCTTTAATAAGCATTCCCAGTATGGATACCCGTAAATGTATTAATCTTAATTAGTGTGAATGCTTTAATAAACATTTCCAGTATTGATATACGTAAATTTAGTAATCTTATTATTCCTTACGTTTTTTGGTTCTGCGTAACTTCGGCATACTTTCAGCTATTGAGACCATTCAACTGTAAAAATGTTCGTCTCTTTCAGCTAATGATGGGACTTCTTCAAGTTTTTTTCTACTTTTTACACTTTTATAAATTTTAAGCTTTTAGACCCTTTTTTTAACATTGAAGTCAATGAGAACATCCTTTTCCCCTTTGAATTCACATGCCCTGCCAAAAGTTTCAGCTACTTCATACTTTCACTTACAGACACTGAAAAAACTGTAAAGCGGTCACAAAATATTTAGCTATCCGGCTATGACTTTTCAGATCTTCATCGTTTACAATTTTTTGTTGAAAACGCAATTTACGTTTTGCGAATTTTTCACAAAAATGCGATAGGTTATAATGTAATCCTATGGAGGGGATTTAGAGTCTGTCATGTGACCTTAACATTGGAGATCTTTGTAATTAAAAATATCTTTACAAAAAGGGGAAACAAAATGGTCTCACGCCCACAAGATCTACTTTTCATACACAATTTTTATATCAAAACGTAGCTATGCTTGTCTGGTTTCTGGCAATGTGATCAATTCTGCGATACGTATTTTAGTTTTAGTTATTGGAGCAACAGCCAGAAATTATGTCTCATAGACTCTCATGTTAAATTATCTAAAAAATGTTGCTGCAAAACTCACAAAGACGCTGTTTTCTAAATCGCAGACATGGCCACATTTTTAAGTTTATCAACATAAATTTCATATCAATGCGTTCACAAGGGCCGTGTATTTCAAACGGTGTAGTCGTTGTATCGATCGCATGTACGGTTGAGGATTTATTAAGCTTTGTTTGGAGGCTTAAATCATGTATTTGATCTGTGAATTAAAAGCGTTTGTAATGTTATTTCTTTCCATAAATAACTTTCCTGACCTCAGTGCAATATTCCTCCTCACTGACCTGGGGGGGAGGGGAAACCTCTTGAGGGGGGAGGGGCGACCAGGAAGTCAGCATACTCTATACTTTGCAGATAGAGAAAGAAGCTGTGTGTCCTAAAGATAGTGTAGTGGTTATGGTGAATGTCTTTGGCAAGGGGCTCAGCAATTAAGCTATTCAGCATTCCCACTCGCATTTTCCTCAGGAAATGCATTGTCTAGTTACATTATATTTTAATACTACTGCTGCTGCCTCCCTGCTGAGTAAAGCTTCATGACCTCTCTGGCACAGCGGATTCACCAACAGCCTCCGCTTCAAGCTACCAGACCGGATCGTAACAGCAAGTGTAACTAAAACAATTAACCTTATGTTAAACCCTGGTTTGCGGCCTTTATACTGCAACCATTAGGCTGTCTGCAAGAGCAAATCTGCACTCTCTCTCTCTTTCTTGCTCTCTCTCTCTCTCTCTGTATATATATATATATATTTATTGTTGTTTTTGTTATGTTCATTTTTCAACAGTTTATTTTGTGTTCGTCGTGTCTGTGTCCGTGTGCTTTAGTTTGTCCTAGGTTTGTGTTAAATAAAATGATAGTATAAAATGTTTTTGCTTATTATGAAGTTAGATGTGTTGATGTTGATTTGTTCGATGTGAAGTTAGATGTGTTGAAAAACCTAAAAATCGATCTCAAAAAGAAATGAAACATTTCCAAAAAATAACATTTTTTAATCAAAAAATTAATTCAGACATAGCTGAGCATGAGCTTCTGAAGCCTTTCCAGCTCAGCAAGATATTCTAATTGCTGCTGGTCTAGCTGCGTATTTTGCTGGACCAGGTATTTAATTTGTTGATGATTTCCCTTTATCCTCTGATGTGTCTTCTTTAGCAGCGCGTGCTGCTGCATCATCTTTCTTGCTACTGTTAGGATATAATAAAAAAACATTTGGATTTCAAAGAACGTTACCAAATAAATAAAATATTTTTTTTGCTTATTAATCAATCATTATCATGTGTATACACTTGTTATGTGTCTAACACATCCCGGGAGTGCAGAATTATTAGGCAAATGAGTATTTGGACCACATCATCCTCTTTATGCATGTTGTCTTACTCCAAGCTGTATAGGCTCGAAAGCCTACTACCGATTAGGCATATTAGGTAATGTACATCTCTGTAATGAGAAGGTGTGTGGTCTAATGACATCAACACTCTATATCAGGTGTGCATAATTATTAGTCAATTTCCTTTCCTTTGGCAAAATGGGCCAAAAGAAGGACTTGACAGACTCTGAAAAGTCCAAAATAGAGAGATATCTAGCAGAGGGATGCAGCACTCTTAAAATTGCAAAGCTTCTGAAGCGTGATCATCAAACAAAAGAAACGTGTGGAAAAACAAAGGCGCAAACTTAACTGCCCATGACCTGAGAAAGGTTAAGCGTGCAGCTGCCAAGATGCCACTTGCCACCAGATTGGCCATATTTCAGAGCTGCAACATCACTGGGGTGCCCAAAAGCACAAGGTGTGCAATACCCAGAGACATGGCCAAGGTAAGAAAGGCTGAAAGACGACGACCACTGAACAAGACACACAAGCTGCGACGTCAAGACTGTGCCAATAAATATCTCAAGAAAGATTTTTCTAAGGTTTTATGGACTACTGAAATGAGAGTGAGTCTTGATGGGCCAGATGGAAGAGCCCGTGGCTGGATTGGTAAAGGGCAGGGAGCTCCAGTCCGACTCAGACGCCAGCAAGGTGGTGGTGGAGTACTGGTTTGGGCTGGTATCATCAAAGATGAGCTTGTGGGGCCTTTTCGGATTGAGGATGGAGTCAAGCTCAACTCCCAGTCCTACTGCCAGATTATGGAAGAGACCTTCTTTAAGCAGTGGTACAGGAAGAAGTCACCATCCTTCAAGAAAAAAATGATTTTCATGCAGGACAATGCTCCATCACACGTGTCAAAGTACTCCACAGCGTGGCTGGCAAGAAAGGGTATTAAATAAAAAAAAGTAATGACATGGCCTCCTTGTTCACCTGATCTGAACCCCATTGAGAACCTGTGGTCCATCATCAAATGTGGGATTTACAAGGAGGGAAAACAGTACACCTCTCTGAACAGTGTCTGGGAGGCTGTGGTTGCTGCTGCACGCAATGTTGATGGTGAACAGATCAAAACACTGACAGAATCCATGGATGTCAGGCTTTTGAGTGTCCTTGCAAATAAAGGTGGCTATATTGGTCACTGATTTGTTTTTGTTTTGTTTTTAAATGTCAGAAATGTGTATTTGTGAATGTTGAGATGTTATATTGGTTTCACTGTTAAAAATAAATCATTGAAATGGGTATCTATTTATTTTTTGGTTAAGTTGCCTAATAATTCTGCACAGTAATAGTAGTCACCTGCACACACAGATATCCCCCGAAAATAACTAACACTAAAAACAAACTAAAAACTACTTCCAAAAAAATTCAGCTTTGATATTAATGAGTTTTTGGGGTTCATTGAGAACATGGTTGTTGTTCAATAATAAAATGAATCCTCAAAAAATACAACTTGCCTAATAATTATGCACTACCTGTATACTTCTAGCATCAATACCATATTATGGTTCTACAATCTGACAGGTGCGCTTTATATGTTGTCCATTTTTATATCTACATTTTGTTGTTGAAATGTTATTAATCATTGTGCACATATTTACCTTCCTGAGCGAGGCTCACAGGACCGCTCTCTTCCTCCTGCTCTTCCGCTTGAGAAGCTGGGGTGGTGGGGGGGGGAATCTCCTCAGCTTGCTCCTCAGCAGGAGCTGGGGTTGGGGAGTGGGAGGGCCCTGGCTGCTCCTCTTCATCCATCTCCTCCTCTGCCGCATCCTCCTCTGCCGCATCCTCCTCCTCCTCCTCATCGGCCTGGCGCCTTCTGCGCTTGGCGCGGATAACTGGCATTGGAGCTCCTATAATAACACAATGTTCATATATTATAAAAATGTTTTCTAATGACGTATGCAAATTCTGTGTACTCTGCTGTATTGTATATGAATACAAATTGATTTATATAGACAGTTAACCAATGGGACAATGTTATATTAAAGGGTCTTGTGGGCACTACAGGGGACTGAGCGTGAGCTGGGATGCAACCATGTTAAAATGAGCTGTTTTTGTCTCCTTTGTTTTGTTCAGACCATCTCATGTTAAAAAAAGGGCCTGATGGAGCACACGGGATTACTATAACAACCCCACTCCTAACACAGGAATTTAGTGGTAATCTATATATATAAAACTCAACGTGTGTGTGTGCATAAATGTATGTATGTATGTATGTATGTATGTATGTTCCAGCATCACGTACAAACGGCTAAAGATATTTATATGAAACTTGGCACACAGGTTACTTATATGTCAGCCACAAACATAGGATAGGTGGTTTAAACCTTACCCACCCCCACTTGCCATGGTCGGGGTTTTTCTTTAAAGTCCCATGCAAAACAATGGGAAAATTATGTTCCCACATAACTTCTGTGTTCCTGTCTGCTGCCCCATGTCTTTTTTCAACAGTACTATGAATACCTTGGCCGGTGGTGATATATGTTAGCACAACATGGCATCTTGGTTAACAACATCTGACCTTACATGAATTACATATGACCTTACATAACTGTCACCAAAGGAGCTGCGGTGGCTCCACGCGATTGCCACTGCACTGACAACTGATTCACCTCTGCAGCTAGGGGTTCGGATCCCGCTCTCGGCTACCTGTGAATTGAGTTTGGTGGTCTCAGCCCCGCCACTGGTGGGTGTGCTATGCGAGGTTGGGTTGGGAGGACCCCCTCACACCCGCCATTGCCAACCGGGGCATGGAGAAAGGTGGCAGATTGCCTCTGGGGGAGGCCTCCCAACTCCTGCAGGCCGGCTCCTCTCTCTTTCGAGTTCACGCACAAAATACACTTTTTTAAAAAAAAACATAACTGTCAACAATAACTTACCTGGATGATATTTAGCCCGAAGACGTCTGACATTACCCATTTGGCGCCTCTTGAGGTCAGACCACTTCTTAACAATGGCCTTGTGGTCATGTTGGCCGCCAAAGTCAGCGATTAGGGCGCTGACCACAGCCCTTTTCTGTGGCTGCCGCCGCAGGTCATCATATCCTGTTTCCAGGAACTTCTGCAAGATGAAGAACAAAGTATATTGTAATACTTCTGTTGACAGCCTTATGGATATATGACGTAAATGTATGCTATTCAACAATTGGAAGCATTCTCGCCTTATTAATCAATGACAGGGGTAACATGAAAGATTTTATATCCTGCCATTTCGGTCGCCACCTTTTTTGCATAAATATAGCAGCCATTATCATTTGCATAATTATGAATATATTATTAACAACACAGGATACACGTATAGGGGAGATATGCGTTGCTAACTCTTTTCCCTGTCAGGAGCCTAACGCCCCGGGGGGTCAGAGACGGGACCTTTTTCGGAGGACCACTGACGTATTGATTTGGATTTGCCATGATTCACTGCTATAATCTGTGGAAATAAGCAAAGACAAACGAACACACACACACACACACACACACACACACACACACACACACACACACACACAGCTTCTTGTGGTCTGGAGCTGAAGTGCACAGCAGGAAGATGAGAGAAGAGCAGAACAGACAGATGCACACACAGAGAATGTAGTAAAATAATGAAAGAGGAGAGAGAGGCGGGCCTTCTCCTCTTAGATTTATTGACTTCATGATGTCACAAAATACACACCCATCAATCCCTCCCCATCACCCTTGTGAGTCTTTTATTGGCCAGTTCATAGAAGGGTGGTTTCTCCTCACAAGTCCATTTCATGTTCTTCCAAAAGTCATACAGGCTCCTTCTGGGGTCTGTAAAAGTCAGGATGTGGGGGATGGGAAGGCTTTTCCTGTTACAACTGAGGAATCCAGGAGGGAGGGGGGACACAGAGTGAGTGAGTGGATGGAGTTGCTTTTTGATTTCAACAGCTCTCTCTGTATGTCCATCCAAGTTAAAATATACTTTAAGAACATATCTGACAAAATCTGAAGAATCATTTCAAGGAAAATATACACTCCATTTCAGTGGTTCTAATCATAACACAAAAATATTCATTTTAGTTTCACGTCTATCACAGCCCCCCCTTGAAATGAATATTTCATCAGTTCATTCTCTTTGTTATTTCTTAACAGACAAGGACGGTAATGGAGGACATGGTCAATATAACAAAACATTATCATAACCAATATAAACAGAATTGCTATACCTATTTGAGTACAAATGTGTTATCACCCAAAATATTGTCCGCAGGTGACATTCTAAATGCCCCCCCTTGTTCACCTAATATCATGTATAAGGCCATAATTTTATACAAAGTCATTTGTGTAGTGGCCTCTAGGTGTTCAGTAATATACTGGAATGCATCCTTGTTTATAGTTAACAAACCTCTATTGACCATAGCAACCAGAATTTATCCAATCTACATTCCCATTACTAAGTTAAATTTCATAAAAGCATCCGTTCCCACCAAATTACTATATTTCCCTTCATTAGCATTTTAATTTTATATTGGGCTCTGTCCTAAATATTTTATTTCCTAAAGAAACTTTATTACATTACACTAGTTTTCAGGACTGATCATGCAGCATGAATATTCTTGTCGCATGTCTGTTTAAACAAACATAGCAGCCTTTGGTTCAGTCTTAAAGATTCACTGTATCTCATAGGGATCCTTCTACAAAACACAACTTCCCTCTCTGACTGAACACCTTTTTCACTCCAAAACCTGGAAGATGACCCTTTAATCCATAAATATGACTGTATCATACCGCATCATCTATCCATATTTGTATTTTTATTTTTAAACTATTTTAACTGACTTTCTTAAGCTATGCAGATTAACACCATTATCATTCTCTTTAAAATGACACCCTCAAAGTAAGGTATTCTTCAAACCAAATGGTGCAAAAAAACCACAGTTTAGTAACATATGAGAGAAAGAAAGAATGAGAGAGAAAGAAAGAAAGAAAGAAAGAGCAAAAGAAAGAGAGAGAGAGAAAAAGAAAGAAAGGAAAAGAAAGAGAAAAATAATACTTTATTAATAAGGGCTTTCTTTCAGATCTTCTAATGATTGTGTACAAATTACCTTTTATTATTAAAGAAAGATTTACCCTCATAATACGCTTCCATAGTTTACTTAACATAAACTCTGATATTTATTTATTTTTCCCTTCAAACTAGGCAAAGTTGAGGATGTTTACACTGGGAGTCGGATTTCAAGCTAGCACTCACTCCTGTAAACCACCACAGCCTGTAACCTGATCTGCTGTTAATGACCTCTAAGGGAAAACATCTGTCCCCCCCCCATGCTTGGAGCAGATTGTACAAGTTTTAGACCATATACAATCCAATCGAATTGCATCGTTTTTCTCATTTTTAACTCTTTTTTAAAAATTTTAAAACATATTTGGTTTGTACATCTGCCAAAAATCATGTACACCACATTATAACATGACATTCCTTAACTTCCAATAGCGACAAAAGATCGCTTAGAGGACAAATCTCATGAAATCCACTGACCAGTCCCTGCGCATGAACCGACCATTGTTTTCTACTAATAAAGTCACTCATAATTACTCACAATCTATATTTTATCAGAAATGTCATTTTATAATAACTCTTAAAACTTGTTTATTTTTTTAATTTTATTTTTACAATTTTTATAATAATATTTTTTATAAAGTTTTTTAGATTGAACATAACTTTCATATTTTAATATTTTTCTCTGGGGAACCTTATAATAAACCAAACCCAAGTTTAGAATCTGTTGTAAACATTGCTCAAACCTCAACTTATTAATTCTTACAACCAGATCTGTAGGATTTCAGTTAAATATAAAATACCATGTTGTTTACCATAGACTGAATTGTATACAATTCTTCACACAATCTCAATCAACAATTTTCCCATTAAACCTTTGTTCTAATCCCATGCATGTTTTGACATGTCATAATACATTTTCAGTTGTTGGGGTAAACATATTCATAAACATTTACAGGCAGAATTAAACTTAATTATCTCATTAGAGAACTTCTTTACACTCTGACATTATTTAACTAATTACCCCATGTAACCGGGACCCCCCTTTGAGATATTCCAACCCACAAACCCCAGTGGTCACAATCCCATGTATTTGAAAAAAGATATATAATTTCATTCAGATTTGGGCGGCACAATCCATAATATCACTCATCTCCAGAGAATATTTTCGAAGGAACCTCTTAATCATCACCCAGGGGGTATTGGTAATTATCGGTACCTACATCAGAAATGTGAGAAAAAACTCGTACACGAATATTAGTTACCTATTTTCAAAAGCGGTCACATAATCATAGCTCATAACAATCTAATCTAGAGACTGTCTCAAACAAGATTTCAGAAAGGGATAATGTATTGAATGCTCCCCCCTTGGGGCCACTTACCCACTTAACCCTGAGGATGGCATGGCACAGCATGTGGAATAAAACCATTTAAATGTACTATGTAAAATGTTCTACTGTTCCAATGTGATACCCAGAATCTCCTCATCCCTCATTTGTGACTTGTGAACGCAGCTTCTGTAGTCATGAACGCCAGGATTTACACACTCTCTCTACCGCTTTTGGGCACCCCATGAGGTCGGGGCACACAGGACAGCATATGAGCGGATTCTACCTTCAGGTAGGTCTGCCACTCCCATCTACATCATTCTCCTCCCTTACGTGTCTGTCCAGCGAAGTGGCATTGTAGTTACCCCCCCCTGGACAGACTAAGGAGGGCATGAAGAAGAAGGCCCGTGGGCCGGAGGGCACAGAATCCAGTATGGGCAGCGGGCAGGAGGCGACACCATATGCGTTCAGAATGAGGCAAAGCCTTCAGCAGGGAAGAGCATCCGGGCAGGCCCATGCTTCCTCCAGCGGGGCATACAGTTGGGCAGAACGTGAGGGGAAAGAAGGGGCACGGCCTCAAGCAGTCGGGCGGGGCCCATGCTTCCAGCAGGCATCGTGGGCAGAACATGAGGGAAACGAAAAGACAATAACAGGCCCTGGGTATCACATTATAAATTTCAAAACTGGCAAAAAGCCCTCTATGTATCAAGTCAAAATACAGTGCATGGCATCGTCAGTGTAAGTGTAAGTGGGCAACCCAGATGGGACAGGTCCCCACAGAACACGCATTCAATCTATCCGATTAAAAGGATAAAAAAAAAACGGGACGAAATAATTCACCTAAATTAATTCTCTGTAGAAGATTTTAACTGTAAAATAAAGACTTAACAATTGCTTATTATGTGCATCAAATGTCTGTTCCATATTTTTTAAACCTCAGGAGAAATATCCCATTATTTCTAGTTAAATCGAATTATCTGATAAATCAGCGTACAATGTAACAGGCATATTCAGACCAATTTTAATTGTACAGAAACAGTTGCAATATCCCAAGTCAACCTTTTGTTAAAAAAAAAAACTCTGTGTTACAAAAAACTGTCTCCTAGGTTGTCGTCCCTGGGGGGGAAGAGGGGGGCTATCCTCCAACTTGCAAATGTGGCAGAGCTCAGGGCGGGCAGGATGCAGGGGTCTGGACCTCCCACATTCCTCACACACCCAGTTCTATCCCCCCACCAGGGAGGGGGCAGGAGTATATATTATATCAGGGAGGCATCCCAGAAATATAAAAAAAAAAAACAGCAAAAATAATAATAAGAAGAATTCATTCACCACTTGCCAACAAGGAATTGGGAAAAGGGATCAATGAATTTCAATGGGAAGAAGAAAAAAAAAGGGTTGAAGAAAGGAGAAAGAAATAAGAAAGAAAGAGTTCGATTCCAGCACAGAGTTGAGAACCCAAACGAAAAGTGCATGCAAAGAAAGACACCATAAGTTATATGTTACAGACACAATGTACCATTAGACGCAATCAAATCACTTCTAGCACAGTCAGTACAATCAGCATGCTACATAGAGGGAGGGGAAGATAGGGGGCTGTGTAGTAGGCAGCAAAGAAAGGGTTGGACGGGAGGATCTAAGAAGAAAATGGTGGAGAGGGGAGGAGCTATGAAAAAAGAGCGGCAAAGATTTGGAGAAGACGGGAGGATCTAAGAAGAAGATTGCGGAGGGGGGGGGTGGTTATGAAAAAGGGAGAAGAAAGGGAGGAGCTAAGAAAAAGATGGCAGAGGGGGGAGGAGCTTTTCAGAAAAGGCGGGAAAAATCTAAAGCCAAAGAAAAGCAAAATGGAAGACGAAGAAGAAGGGGAGTCAGAAGTTATAAAGAAAAACGTCAGACTTCTGTAGATGAAAAACAAAAGTCAGTGCCAACAGCAGTCAATACATACAACAAGAAAGCCAGGTATTCTATTCAGTCAAACACAGTTATCCAGCATAATAAAAACACATACATACTGAGAAAGACAAAAGGATCATCCCAGCAAAAAAAATTAACTAGGAAAGGCACAGAAATGAAAAAGTTTCCTGTTCAGACTGCAAAGAGTTAAGACTGCTAGGCAGAAAACCCTTAATTGGTATCCAGCTGTGATGAAAAGCAAAAGGTTTCAGGTCACAAATTAGCACAGTTAGCAGAACAAGAAGCCAGACACAGAATTTAGCAGCCTTTGTCCAGATAAAGGGTTAAGTAAGCTAGCTATTGCAAGCCAGCTGTAACAAAAGGCAGAAGTGTAAGGGAAAAAGCAATTTAAGACACACAAATGTACACAAATAGCCAGCTAGCAGAAGCCACACAAAAACGACCTCCTCCAGCTCAGCCCCCACCTTTCCTAGCACAGGGAAGTTGAGTAAACAAAAATCCCCGCGTTATTCAAAGCAAGGACAAAATGTGGAAAAGCTGACTCAATATCTCACCACAGACATACTCAAATAAACCCCAGAATCCCAGTTCCCCAATTAATCTAAACAAGGAGGTTTGGAATATTTTTACACAAGCATAAAATAAAACAAACCCATATCTTCGCAGCCAACTTCCTTAGAGCTGTCCCAGGCTCAACCCAGCCAGCATGCACTCCCCGTGCACACCCCTTTATCACATCGGCTTAATCCGAGACGATGCACGACCAGTACCTTAACTTAGTAGGCCGATTTCACACACAACCACAAACAGACAGCAAACAACCCACAAGCTCACCCTTCTACTCACAGGCAGCATACAAACAGGCAAGAACCAAAAAAAAAATTAATAGCAGTGAATCAACACAAACCGGGGTTCGCTTCTGGACCAGAATTATACCGTCTGTTTCAAAGGCTCGGAATTTGTAGACAAACTAGATGGGAATAGAGGCCGTCCAGCCTGTAACACGGTGTAAGGGAGCCAAAAAAAACTCGCACTTACCGTGTTTAGGGGTTCATGACGCCCCTTTCAATGGTAGACGGTCCCTCAATTCTCAGCCAGTTTCTTGTGCGTCCACAAAGTCTGTCCTTGAAGTCCAAAAGAAGCACGTTGAGCGTCAATTGATTTAGATTTGTAATGATTCACTGATATAATCTGTGGAAATAAGCAAAGACAAACGAACACACACACACACACACACACACACACACACACACAGCTTCTTGTGGTCTGGAGCTGAAGTGCACAGCAGGAAGATGAGAGAAGAGCAGAACAGACAGATGCACACACAGAGAATGTAGTAAAATAATGAAAGAGGAGAGAGAGGCGGGCCTTCTCCTCTTAGATTTATTGACTTCATGATGTCACAAAATACACACCCATCAATCCCTCCCCATCACCCTTGTGAGTCTTTTATTGGCCAGTTCATAGAAGGGTGGTTTCTCCTCACAAGTCCATTTCATGTTCTTCCAAAAGTCATACAGGCTCCTTCTGGGGTCTGTAAAAGTCAGGATGTGGGGGATGGGAAGGCTTTTCCTGTTACAACTGAGGAATCCAGGAGGGAGGGGGGACACAGAGTGAGTGAGTGGATGGAGTTGCTTTTTGATTTCAACAGCTCTCTCTGTATGTCCATCCAAGTTAAAATATACTTTAAGAACATATCTGACAAAATCTGAAGAATCATTTCAAGGAAAATATACACTCCATTTCAGTGGTTCTAATCATAACACAAAAATATTCATTTTAGTTTCACGTCTATCACAGTATGTACCAGTCGCAGTTTTTTGTGATGTCACTCTTTAGGTGTGTGCACATTTTTCACTGCATCCGGGTGGAGTTTTTGGGTTGTGTTTTGCACGCCACAGGCTTTTCAACAGGAAAAAAACAGCTGGAGGCAGAATGGTTGCAAAACACTACGTGTTTGTTACTTAACTCTGGGTTTCAAGACCAGTCCACCTCCAGCTGTTGCAAAACTACTACTCCCATCAGCCACGGTCTGTCAGTGCATGCTAAGAATTTTACTTTTGCTGCATTTAGGGTGCCACAGTTTAGAGACCCGTGCATAAAGGCCTGAAAAATGGGGGCCTGCAGAACTTACAATACTAGAAGTGCCAGCATTCCCAGGCATGCTGGAAGTTGTAGTTCTGCAACATCTAAAGGGCAATATGTATTCGAACGTCCTTGGGCCTTGAGGACACTGAAGTCAGGACGTTCGCATACGTCCTATGTCCAAAAAATTTTTAAATTCATTATGCTAAATAACAAGGAAAAGTGCCTAAATACACATTTGCCAACCAGGGTGTCTGCAGCTGTCCAGGCATGCTGGGACTTGTAGTTTTGTAAAAGCAGGAGACACATTTTTTGTGAAATACTAATATATGATCATATATACTAACTTTTAAACTAGACTTAAATGCTGGGCTGGGCTGGGACTTGTAGTTTTGTAAAAGCAGGAGACACATTTTTGGTTAAATACTAATATCTGATCATATATACTAACTTTTAAACTAGACTTAAATGCAGTTGAAGATGATGAAATAACAGTGGTCAAAATACTTACACAAATCAGCAACTTTTCCTCAGACTTAGTGAAATTGCTTCCAACCATGTTGCTGTGTGATTGCGCTGCGATCATAAGTTGGAAACTGGCAAGGCTCCAGGAAATGGTCGCGTGTTGTTCGCGTGTTGATTGCGCTGCTTGGACCGAGATGGGTCCATATGGCTTCGGCTGTATGGACCACAGTAACTCTTTTCCCTGTCAGGAGCCTAGGAGCCTAACGCCCCGGGGGGTCAGAGACGGGACCTTTTCGGAGGACCACTGACGTATGCAACCGTCGCAGTTTTTTGTGATGTCACTCTTTAGGTGTGTGCAAATTTTTCCTTGCACCGGGTGGAGTTTTTGGGTTGTGTTTTGCACGCCACAGGCTTTTCAACAGAAAATAACCAGCTGGAGGCAGAATGGTTGCAAAACACTACGGGTTTGTTACCTAACTCTGGGTTTCAAGACCAGTCCACCTCCAGCTGTTGCAAAACTACTACTCCCATCAGCCACGGTCTTTCAGTGCATGCTAAGAATTTTACTTTTGCTGCATCTAGGGTGCCACAGTTTAGAGACCCGTGCATAAAGGCCTGAAAAATGTGGGCCTGCAGAACTTACAATACTAGAAGTGCCAGCATTCCCAGGCATGCTGGAAGTTGTAGTTCTGCAACATCTAAAGGGCAATATGTATTCGAACGTCCTTGGGCCTTGAGGACACTGAAGTCAGGACGTTCGCATACGTCCTATGTCCAAAAAAATTTTAAATTCATTATGCTAAATAACAAGGAAAAGTGCCTAAATACACATTTGCCAACCAGGGTGTCTGCAGCTGTCCAGGCATGCTGGGACTTGTAGTTTTGTAAAAGCAGGAGACACATTTTTGGTTAAATACTAATATCTGATCATATATACTAACTTTTAAACTAGACTTAAATGCAGTTGAAGATGATGAAATAACAGTGGTCAAAATACTTACACAAATCAGCAACTTTTCCTCAGACTTTGAGAAATTGCTTCCCACCATGTTGCTGTAATATTGGGAAACTGGCAAGGCTCCAGGAAATGGTCGCGTGTTGTTCGCGCAATTGCGCATGCGCGATCGAAAAATCGCAATCGCAATATGTATTTTGGTTAAAATATCATACATATTCGATTTCAGAGTGCTGCTACAGCAGTTTTCGAAATATCTGCAATAAATTTCGCATTCGCATGTTGCGATATTTCGATAAAATATCAGGAATATTCTGAGCCAATCAGAGCGCTCCTCCAGCATATCTCGAAATTGCGCAATAAATATCGCATTCGCATGTTGCGATATTTCGATAAAATATCACGAATATTCTGAGCCAATCAGAGCGCTCCTCCAGCATATCTCGAAATTGCGCAATAAATATCGCATTCGCATGTTGCGATATTTCGATAAAATATCACGAATATTCTGAGCCAATCAGAGCGCTCCTCCAGCATATCTCGAAATTGCGCAATAAATATCGCATTCGCATGTTGCGATATTTCGATAAAATATCACGAATATTCTGAGCCAATCAGAGCGCTCCTCCAGCATATCTCGAAATTGCGCAATAAATATCGCATTCGCATGTTGCGATATTTCGATAAAATATCACGAATATTCTAAGCCAATCAGAGCGCTCCTACCGCAGTTATTAAAAAAATCGCAATTATTTTCGCATTCGCAATAGCGAAAAATCGCATTCAATTAATTTCGATAAAATATCACGAATATTCGAATTTAGCGAATATATCTCGAATATTCGAATATATATTCGAGATATATCGCGAAATCGAATATGGCATATTCTGCTCAACACTAACGTCCAATCACTGTCCAAATCTTGCCGCCTCAACCTCCGCAACATCTCCAAAATACGCCCCTTTCTAACCAATGACAGGGGTCTTCAAACTATAGCCCTCCAGTTGTTCAGGAACTACAATTCCCATCATGCCTAGTCATGTCTGTGAATGTCAGAGTTTTACAATGCCTCATGGGATGTGTAGTTCTGCAACAGCTGGAGGGCCATAGTTTGAGGATCCCTGCTCTATACATTCATTCCCTGGTCATCTCTCGCCTCGACTACTGCAACTCCCACCTCATTGGCTTACCTCTACATAGTCTATCCCCCTTCAATCTATCATGAATGCTGCTACCAGACTCATCCACGTTACCAATCGCTCTGTGTCTGATACTCCTCTCTGTCAGTCCCTCTACTGGCTTCCGCTCACCCAACAAATGAAATTAAAAATACTAACAACTACTTACAAAGCCATCCACAATTTAACCCCCAGCTACATAAATAGCCTAGTCTCTAAATACCAACCTACTCGCTCTCTTCGTTCCTCTCAAGACCTCCTACTGTCTAGCTCCCTTGTCGCCTCCTCCCATGCTCTCCTCAAGGACTTATTCAGAGCCTCTCCAATCCTATGGAACTCTTTACCCCAATCTGTTTGATTATCTCCTACTCTATTAGCTTTTAGACGATCCCTGAAAACCCTTCTCTTCAGAGAAACCTACCCTACCCACACCTAGCAACTGTATTTTCATTTTCTTCATCAGCTCATCCCCCACAGTTATTACCTTTTGTTTAACTTGGCCCTCCCTTCTAGAGAGTAAGCTCTAACAAGCAGGGCCCTCTGATCCCTCCTGTATTGATTTGTATTGTAACTGTACTGTCTGCCCCCATGTTGTAAAACGCTGCACAAACTGTTGGCGCTATATAAATCCTGTATAATAAAAATAATAATAATAAAGCAGAGCAAAGTGAAGCTTAAAACGGAGGTCCACACAAAAATGTAACCTCCGCTTTTCGGAACCCCCCTCCCCTCCAGTGTCACATTTGGCACCTTTCAGCGGGGAGGGGGGTGCAGATACCTGTATAATACAGGTATTTGCACCCACTTCCGGGCATACACTCCTGCAGGGGTCACGTCCCTTCTCCCCCAGTGAGGACGCGCAGCGCGACTTGCGCATGCGCAGTAGGGAACTGGGAAGTGAAGCCGCAATGCTTCACTTCCTAATTTCCTCACCGAGGATGGTGGCGGGGGCAGCCGACAGTCAAGCGATTGATCGGCTTCGGCTGCCGACATCACGGGCACCCTGGACAGGTAAGTGTCAATTTATTAAAAGTCAGCAGCTGCAGTATTTGTAGCTGCTGGCTTTTAATATTGTTTTTTAGGCGGACCTCCGCTTTAATGTATTAATTCTTTTGCCATTTTTTGTATGACACATGATGCTGTTTCCATCACATATTTCCATGCGTGAAGCTGTACAGTTGTACACCAGTTCATGGATTAGGGCAGTAACCAGACCTGGATAATAGTCTTGACTTAGGGTGGGTTCACACCACGATTTTCTATACAGTTTTTGGATACGTTTTAAAAAAAAAAAAAACGTATGCAACCGTACAGAAAACCATGGCCATAGACTTTACATTAAAAACCGTATTTGCCACAAATCATACGGTTGTATCCGGTTTTTAACTTTTTTTTTCCTGGAAAAAAATCGTGGTCTACCACGGTTTTTGGTCCGGTTCAAAAACCGTATTTCAACCGTATACGGTTATTTTAACATAGGACTCTATGAGAACTGTATGTCGTTGCGGTTCTGTCCGTTTTTTTTCTATACGGTTGTTAACCAGATCTAACAGGAGGTCAAAACTGGAAGGGGCCATCCGCAGATAATCATGGAACTTGTCCGGATACATACGTAACTGGACAAAAAGTGAATCAAAAGCACCAAGCCTAGGCCGAATGGCATTCACCAGGTGCACCCAAAACCTACGTGAAAATCTCCTCCACATAAGCTCCCTCTGACGCTCCTGCAGCTGTACCAGCTTTAGGCGCAAAATGGGAACAATAGGCATGGTTAAATGACTGAAAATACACACCAAATCACTAGGTGTAAAAATAACCTGCGCTCTCTCTCTCTCCAACCTAGCAAGGCAAGGCTAGTTGGCAAACCCCTCCTACTTCCCTTGAAATTTCAATAGAACAACTGAAACTTTATTAAAAAAAAAAAAAATTCAGTTTAAAAAACGGATGCAACCGTATACAACCGTATGTAACCGTACTACTTATTTGTAACCGTTTACGGTTTTAAACCGTATACGGTTGCTTTTTGAAGCATACGGTTGAGTACGGTTGGGTCCGTTTTTTAGAATACGTTTTTTTTTTTTTAAAACGTATCCAAAAACTGTATAGAAAATCGTGGTGTGAACCTACCCTTAGTCAGGTACATAAGGATGTGACAGGTTCCATTTAAACTAGCCATACATGAAACATTGTTTTCTTCATAAATGTATTAAAAGATCATCTCACACTTCTCTGCATAGCCCCAGTGTCCATGATAGGTATGATGATCTATTGTTTTCAATGTATGTTATATATATATATATTTTAAATTTGTAATTGTTTGCTTCTTATTGTGTATCTTAATGACATTTACACTGCCACATCCAGGTCACCACAGTGAAGAGATCACTGTGGTGACCTGGATGACTTTATTACGGTAATAGGAATGCTTTCATCTGCAACTAGCTCAGCAGCAAGATATCATTCACTTTTTAAAAATGGTTTTGTAATTGTTGAAAAACCACATACACTTTTCACAAACCAAATATGTAACTGTTGTCTCACAAGATACTTGAAGTTTGATCATATCAGCTGAGAACCCATCCTTTGCGTGGCAAGCATTCAGACAAGGTGAAGCCAATTCTGCTTTGTGTTTTCAGAGACAATGGTTCCCAGCACATCTTACAAGAGAGGAGAATTCAAAAGTGTGTAGATTAGGTGAACATTTTATAATGACAAAGTTGAATAAATATAAATAGATAAAAAATTCTCCTCACTGCTTAACAAATATATACATTCTTTTTTTTGTAATCACATACTATTTTTATTATTTATTTTTTTCAACCAGTTCCCACCCAGGCCAATTCTGGCATTTCTCTCTTACATGTAAATATAATTTTTTTGCTTGAAAATTCTTCAGAACCCTCAAACCTAATATATTTTAATTTTAGCAATTTTCACTAGCATTGCTTTATATTGGCTTTTGACATTTACAAATGCAGCAATTCAGAATTTGGATGAAAGGTTTAGCACTGGGAAACACTTTTTGAAAGCTGAATAGTGCATTTTATACAGGGCTCTAGTCCTGCGGGAACGCGTGGGAACGGAGTTCCTGCACTTTTTTCACAGCAGGAACGCAGTTCCCTTTGCAGGACTAGAGCAGCCGAGAGCAGCCGAGCCGCCCAGGCCAATCCTTCACTAAGCGGCGATGCCCAGCTCGAGTCACTGTCAGGGGCAGGCGAACCTTAGTAATCCTTTGTTACTGCCCGCTTCCTGTATATGGATTCATCGGGTAGTGTGCAGGTATTCCGTCACTTCCTCGATGCCGTAATGTCTCCTGGGAGATTTTGTCATTGTTCCCAGGAGACATTCCGGAGGTCTGCCGCAAGTTATCGCGGGATTTATAAAGAACTTGCTTAAAAAAACATGAGGTTTAGTAATTTTGCATACATCATTTTTTTTTTGGTGGGGGAGTGGATCTTGGGTGGGAGTTCCCACACTTTTTTCCCCAGGACTTGCCCCTGATTTTATATACAACTATATAGATCAGACCAAAATTAGGGACAAATGAGGAGTAAAGAGGGACAGAGGGACTTTGTTTCAAATGATGGACAGTCCCTCAAAATCAGGGACAGTTGGGAGCTATGACATTAGACCATGTAAAATAAAAAGTCACCCTAGCTTTAGACTTTTTTTTAGATGTAGAATTGTTTCCCAGATATCAACAGCAATAGGTCCCACATCCTTTGCCCAATTTTGTTTGGAACAAGGGGACAGTAAAAATACATTTTAATACCACTTCCATACCGGGCCTATTCTGGCACTCCTCTCCTACATGGAAAAATCAAAATTTTGTTTGCTTGAAAATTACATAGAACCCCCAAACATTATATGTTTTTTTAGCAGAGAACCTAGGGAATCAATGGCAGTTGTTATGGCACACGGTATTTGCACAGCAATT
This sequence comes from Rana temporaria, assembly GCF_905171775.1. Taxonomy (NCBI): domain Eukaryota; kingdom Metazoa; phylum Chordata; class Amphibia; order Anura; family Ranidae; genus Rana; species Rana temporaria. The sequence continues at coordinate 336,957,252 of NC_053493.1, read as the reverse complement.
TTTTAAAGTGGAGGTTCCACCTGAAAAAAAAATTTCCACCAGAAATCAAAAAAAAAATGGAATTTTTTTTTTTTTTTTACTTACCCTAAATAGCTGTTGCTGTGCGGAAGTGCTGAATCTGCCTCTTCATCCTCCGTGGCAGATTCTCTTCCTCCTCCTACACTCAGTGTCTTCTTGTGAAAGGGGCGCGTTGCATTCTGGGAACTGGGTGTGATCCAGAAAGGGGCCTGCCCATTCACAAATCGCTGCATGAGCAGTAGGAAACGGCTTCACTGCCTGTTTCCCTTACTGTGGATGGCGGCGCTTGGAGCTGCCAGGATCGAGGATCGGTGGGGGGCGACATCGCTGGCGGCTAGGACAGGTAAGTGTCCTTATTAAAAGTCAGCAGCTCCAGTGTTAGTAGCTGCTGACTTAAATTTTTTATTTTTTTTTTGTAATGGAACCTCCGCTTTAAACTAGTCTTTTTTTGGGGGAAAAAACTGTTTCATGAATAAAACAAAACACTAAAGTTAGCCCAATTTTTTTGTGAAAGGTGATGTTACGTCGAGCAAATAGATAACTAACATGTCACTCTTTTAAATTGTGCACACTTGTGAAATGGCGCCAAACTTTGGTACTGTAAACATCCCTTGGAATAGGGCATGTCAGGTCCCTTTTTATGGAGAGATCTGGGGTCTATAATGCCTCATTTCCACTGAGCGGAACAGTTCGGGTCGGTACAGTTTGGAACGCTTAGAGTGGTCCGGTCTATCTATCTATCTGGTGAGCATTTCCACTGCAAGTCGGACCGTCGGGGGCCATACAGGGTTTAGAAAAAATGCCTAGCATGTCAACCAATCAGTGGAATGTATTGTAGCTCCGCCCTAACCGAACCGTTCCATTTTCTATGGCCCCACATCTGAAGCAGGACCCAGAATGGTGCGGTACGGTTTGGTTTTATGGCACACTTTCATAATGGAAACACCCAAAATAGCGTACCGTACCAAACCTTTCCCGAACCAATCCGTTCAGTGGAAACGAGGCATAAGTCCCCACATCTCTCCTCTAGGCAGCAAAGGCTGAGATAAAAAAATAAAAAATAAATACCGGCCTTTCTATCCAGGGCACCATTAGACAGTTGGCATAGGGGCACAAAAAGTATAAATCTAGCTCTTACTTCCATACTCCTACATACACTCCTCTCCTTTTGTTGTTGGGGAAACTTCTGCCCAACAGCCTAAAGCTAAGGCTACTATGATCACTTGCAAGGATGATATTTAACTCTCTGTTGACAAGTCTTTCATATTCACTGCTTTGATTTCTACAAGCTTTTGTCAAAGAGGTTTTAAATCCCTTGCTAACCAGCAATTATACATCAGACAGGAGGCTCATATCTTATGCATTATCTTTCTTTAATAATGCCCATAGCAGAAATACAGTAAACATTTATTGTAACTTAAAAAATTCAAAGAACTACCCTTCCCAGCAGTCCCTGGGCCAGTGTAGCCCCTCCCAGACCGTAGCCTATATAAGGGACTGTCTGAGGTAACCTATTCCTCTTTCTTTCTGCTCATAGCCAGAACTCAGATAAGTACATTACTCTATGTTTATAATTTTTATGTAGGCTTGCTTGTTATTTGGTTATCAGCAGCCTTTTTAATTTGTGTAGATCCTAATGTCACATCGTCTTTCCACAGGGTGCTGGGGATCCCCCCCCCCCTCCCACCCCGGCTTTTATTACAGCTACGGAGGTTTTTTCCCTCCTCCGCTATTCCCTTCAGCTTCCACCTGTATCTGTATATACCCTCTGATCCCCTCAGACCTTCATCTGTGTGTTGTTCTATCAACCTTCTGTCTTATGAAGCACAACTGATATTTCAAAAAATGATAAACGTTTAGTTTTTGCTGTATGCTTTTCCCACTTTGCTATCTGTGCCACCCGTTTTGTAGAGAACGCGGTTTCTTCTGATGTGTACATCTTACAGTCATTGGGCTTCTTTATTTGTTTATTTTACAATATACCGCTGCTTTGCTTCTTTTGTTTCCCCCGGTGCGCTCTGCACACTGCTCGTTTTCTGACTGGAGGTAGGACGGCGCCATTTTAACATCTCGGCGCCTTTTTTCCTACCTCCCTTCTTCTCCTCAGAGCGTCTCATCTCTGAGGGGGGCGTGGCGGTGAGGATCTCCCTGCACCAATCGCGCTATTGTCGCGAATCGACGGCGCCATTGCTGCGGACCTGTCCTGGGGACCCCATCCTCCGTGTGCTAGGCCGTCTCTCCCCATCGCCGCCACGCCAGGGTGCGGGCGGCTGTATGGTTGGAACTCTGTGTAGATCTCACTGATCGATGCGAATCACGTTAGGCCGTAGTCTCGCGAGACTACAGCCCCGAGCCTCACGTCTAGCTCCCCTTGTGGTGGGGAATATCTCCCCTCATCTAACTTCTGTCACTCACACCTAGCTGGTGGGGAATTCCTCCCCTCCCCTGCTTCTGTCACTCCTTCACCTTCAGTTACATTAAACATCAGTTCTTGTTCTGGGAATTTATTCCCCTGTAGTCTATTCTACATATAATGAATATATTAATACATGTAAATAAATAATACATTTTAATAATTATACGAATGAATAAATTATTGACTTATTAAATAAATATAAATAAATCAATGAACATAAATGTCTATAAATAAATAATTTATACAATCTATATGATTGAATAAATAAATAAATAAATATATAAATATATATAATAAACAAATTTTAAAATATAAACTATTAAACTATACTTTATATATAATTGAATAAATAAATACATATATATATATAAATAAATAAACAAATTATAACAATAATTGAATGAATTATAGAAATTACTATACAAGTTATAGTACATAACTTCCGTATCTTCCTGTGCTGCACGGCCGTGCTGTCCGCAGACAGCTGACTCTTCTCCTGTGGCTGGCGACAGATCCTTTACTCCCTACTGGTGCCACTGAAGTGGTGGACGCAGCCCTGGAAGGCCCTACCTACCTCAGTGCTGCACTGGTTCCTGAGCTGGTCGGTAGGTCCGTCCAGACTATCAGGGCATCGGTTGTTCCAACCCACATGCACCCCTATGTCCGGATCTCCCGGCAATGATATAACGCCCCTGAGTAGGGCATGGCGTCCCGTATGCGCCGTCACATTAATGTGGCCTCCATCTCCCCGGCAGGGGAAGTAATTAACATGCCCCAGGCAGTACCCTCCCAGGACTGCCGACCCATTGTTTTCCCGACAGGGGAAGTAAATAACATGCCCCAGGCAGTACCCTCCCAGGACTGCCGACCCTCTGACTCCCCGGCAGGGGAAGTAAATAACATGGCCCAGGCAGTACCCTCCCAGGACTGCCGACCCTCTGACTCCCCGGCAGGGGAAGTACATAACATGCCCCAGGCAGTACCTTCCCAGGACTGCCGACCCACGGACTCCCCGGCAGGGGAAGTAAATAACATGCCCCAGGCAGTACCCTCCCGGGCCTGCCGACCCACTGCCTTCCCAGACTCCAATCGACCCCCGAGCCTCGGGGAGATGCACATGCAGAGGCAGCGATCCGCTAGACGGACTGAGCCAGACTCCTCGTGGACTCTTCCAGAGTCGTCCGCGGAGTACGAGGCGGCTAACACCTTTGAGTCTGAGGATGAAAATAATGATGATAATGATGATGATTATGTGAGCAGTGGGCACATGGCGCTCCATGACGACGCCAACCCTAGGTCCCAGGGTAAAACCTTATTGGACTCTTGTGGAGTACCATTTTTCGATCAGGAGGTGATTGGCCACCCACACTCCGGTGACTGGGCACCTCTACCTGAGGTGATCCAATAGATCGAATGCTGGACCCGGAGATCGATCGGTACGCTAACCGGACAAGTTGAGGGTGGAATACTCACCCTTCCATTACCAAATACGGTGGTGCTCACTCCAGAGGTGGATCCCATAATCATTCAGTATTCCAGGAAGGGAATAGAGAGGGCCTTTGGGACCTCACAGTACTGGGTCTTAGATCTCTGGACCTATCACCTAACCCTACGCCTTAGTGAGCAGGCTACCGCCTCTGTAAGCCGGTTGACCTAGCACAATGGGATCACGCTAATTGATGATATCTTTAAGACGGTAGGACAAATGGAGTTATATTACCAGGCGTATACCTGGTTCACCATCCCATTCGGTTTTTCAAACCTAAACACCGTCCTAATGGACAACAGGTTGCTAGACCTTGGACCAAACAGCCGATAGTAGAGATGGACCCGCTCTCTTTGAACTTCCTCAACAACATCTTCCCGATCAGGAAGAAGAAAGGCGGTTTTTTCGTCCGGTGGGAGCTTGAGAAATCTCACCAACTTACTGCCCTGTGGAACAAGGGTGAGGTTGAACATCTACTTGAACGACCTACTTCTAATGGCTGGTTCCCCTCGCCTAGCGAGCGAACACGCCTCCTGGATGGTCGGATCGCTTCGCGATCTGGGACTCCTCATAGATCACGAACACCTATTATCTCCCCATTTCAGGAGATAGAGTTTTTGGGGTTCTTGGTGGACACCAACCGAGCGATCCTTCGGCTACCCATACCCAATTAGCCGCCATCCGCAAAGACATCAGTATCATGCTGGGCAGCAGCGGGTGTCCTTACGCGGACTGACTCGCTTAGTCGGCCTGTTCCCGGTGTCAATCCAGGCCACTCTCCAGCCCCTCTTCACTGTCGAACCCTCCAGAGACTCGAGACTCTACATCTTCGCTAGGGGCTTCGCTATACAAACTAAGTGAAGCCATGGTGGACCTACGGTAGTGGTTACGTCATGCCGTCAAACGGAACGGCGAGACATTTTCAACTCCTCACCGGATTTCGTCATAGGGTCGGATACCAGCCGCCTCGGCTGGGGTGCTCGGTGCAGTCCCTCGTCCTCCGGTAGGACGTGGTCCGCAGAGAACCCTCGGCTGCACATCAACACGTACACCCCTGACGGCCTTTTTTGCACGTCCATCTGCTGTGTGCTATTGCGTTCGGACAACGTACCCGCAGTCCGGTACGTCGATCGCTTGGTGGGCCCCTGATCCAGAATCCTAGCGGATCTAGTAAGACTTCGGGCACTTCTGCCTGGAATGCAACATCGTCCAGATTGCGGGATATGCCACAGACTATCCCTATAGGGTGGCAGATTGGATTCTCGTTACCTGACCGATTCCAACGATTGGCGACCGCACCGGTCAGGGTCCCTGATCCTCGCTCACTTCGCGGATCCTTCTCTATGGACCTGTTTGTTCAGGGTATCAACCACCAGTTTCCGCGCTCTTACAACCGGAGGCCGGATCCGGAGGCGCACCATGTGGACGCCCTCCACCAAATGTGGTCACAGGGGACACATTACGCGTTTCCCTGTTCCCGGTGACCCTCAGGGTCCTCCTTCACTTAGCGAGCCGGAGGGCATCAGTCGTGCGGTTCACTCCGTGGTGGCCGACGCAGCCATGGTTTCCCCTCCTTCTGAGGATGACAGTGGAACTCCCCAGGTTGTTTCCTCATTCCCCCCACCTCCTCGCTGGTCCGAACGGGGATCTGCACCCTCTACTCACGAAGCACATCCTACCTCTCCTCACATGGTTAGTATCGGGGTTCCGGTCGCAGACTACGACCTTTCGGGAACAGCTAGGGATTCCCTGCCTTGGACTGGGCCCCGGGACTAGATCGGCATCTCGATCTACCTGGGGACTCTGGGTTACTTGGTGTGATCAACGACGGGTCGACCCCGTTCAAGCGCCAGGGTCTGTAATAGCCAATTATCTGGCGGACTCTTTGGATCCGTTGGTGTGTCAATTTTGAAGGCGTTAAGTTTAAATCGCCCAATGTACCAGCACACTTGGGATTTTTCCAAGGTCATGATCATGTTCTCGGGCTGGGGGACGTTGACACTCTGTTTTGAGGTTACTGTCTTTCGAGCTTACTGTCTTCTTGTGTCTGATTTCCATCATCGTGGGTCAGACGTCAAGGCTTTGGACATATCCAGGCGTCATTCCTCGCCTCAGAGACTCAAGTCTTTTTCCGTCGTGCGTTGGACCAGACGGTACTTCGATCGGTTTTCTACCCGTTCTTCCCCGCACATCCACAACTGTATGTGGTCCGCTGTCTACAGACTTATATGTCCTTGACAGCCTCGCTGCGATCTTCGCAAGTCTTTCAACTCCTCGTTTCCTACGTTAATCCTCTCTTCCCGGTTTCCTCTGTGACTTACTATAGCGGCGGACTGTTGTCAGCGACCGCTTTTCCGCCAATCCCGCGTTGAACAGGAGGTACACATATCTATGTCAGTGTTGTGGATTATTTTGATTGTTATTGGTCATATGCATTGTTATAGCTTTGAACTTGCATAAGATATGAGCCTCCTGTCTGATGTATAATTCGAGATTTTCCTAGCTTGTGACGGAAAATATTAATTATATGAAGACAGGAGGCGAGTATCTTCCCTCCCAACCCAACCCTGTCACGAGGTTGTCTCTCTCTCGTTCTAGACTGATGAACCACGCACCCTGCAAGTCGGAGGCTGGTACACCCCGGGAGTTCGTTTTCACTATCCCCGTTGGGATTGCTGTCCGTTTCGATCCATGGGTTTAGTTCACCGCAGATGGAGGTTCCTACTGCGTTCCAGATCCGGAGTCGGGATGCCGTTGACTGAATCCGTTGGTCCATGTTCCTGAGGACAACTGACCGGTCGGCTCCGAATGGTTTGGGTTTCCTATAGTCCCCATTGGGATGAAGTTGGTCCGGATGAAGTTGGTCCGTGTTGGCCTTGTCCTTTCGTTTCCTCCAGATTCGGATGTTGTGTTCCGGTCGGAAGGTTCCCGGCAGCCGCGGAGATGTCTAATTGGACTTTCGGTTCCTGTTTACACTAATTCGCATGAAGAAAGAGGAATAGGTTACCTCAGACAGTCCCTTATATAGGCTACGGTCTGGGAGGGGCTACACTGGCCCAGGGACTGCTGGGAAGGGTAGTTCTTTGAATTTTTTAAGTTACAATAAATGTTTACTGTATTTCTGCTATGGGCATTATTAAAGAAAGATAATGCATAAGATACTCGCCTCCTGTCTTCATATAATTAATATTTTCCGTCACAAGCTAGGAAAATCTCGAATTAAAATTGCCCATGTAGCACCAGTCTTTAATTAAACCTAGAAGTTACTGTACAAGTCTACATGAATGCCCTCCTGACATTTCGCAAAAGTAAAAAAAAAATAAAAAATATATAATTATGTTAGTAAGCCATTGTCATCGCCTGTACATTGTAACTTTTTGGCAGCTCTCAAGGGGAGAGGCAGCCTCAGGGGGCTAATTTATGTAAGACAACACACGAATATAAAGATCATTATTCTGCGACAAGGATTTACATGATTCTGTTATCTACGGGCCAGCATTTTAATCCCAAAAGTACATACTGCCTGTGGGTAATGCATGATCAAAGATTGCGCTGTCCTTGGGAGAAAGCAACATGTGAACTCTCGTGGGGGCACTGTGATCTCTGTGCGATGTAATAAATACCTGGAAGAATTACACTTTCGTAGAATGGGTGCACATGAAAAAAAAAAAAAATACATCAGACATTAGGTCCGCTTTAATAATTTCAGACTGATTCTAGCCTATCAGGACAAAAAAAATGTGACCAAGTTGGAAAATGAACAGGAATAGCAGCTTCAACCTAATTCTAGCCCAATAATTTGTGTTAAAACAAAAGGTAAAGCAAAAATAAAAAAATCAAGATACATTCAAGCTGCTTTTCAGTTTTCTGCTACTTATAGAAACCTCCAATACAATAAAATAGTACAGCAGTATTATGGCGTACTGCATTTGGCTCCTTTCCTGAATAAGCAGAAGGCAAAGAGTGAAATATGTTGTGTTGCAAAGGGAATTTTCGTGGGTGGCTATAATTGAGGCAGATTTACAGAGCATATCAACAGTACTGTACATCATAAAGGAACAGTAGTCTTTTTAAAGGAGAATTGCTATAAGATATACAGTACATGTGAAAGAAACCAATTTACTGTAAACATTCTTATCAGTGTGTGTTTTTATATTACAAACCTTGCTCCTATGTACACTGGGGTATCAACATTTACTTTGTTTTATATGCAGCCTATGCATACCTCCAAACTTTTTTAGATGGGAATGAGGGACACCTATCATCAAAAGTATGCAGGCAGAGGACACACCCCCTGTCACACCCCCTTAAAGGAGAATTGTACATAGGGGTGACAGGGGGTGGGATAGGGGTACAGAGAGGTGACAGGGGGTGGGATAGGGGTACAGAGAGGTGACAGGGGGTCAGGTAGGGATACATAGAGGTGACAGGGGGTCGAGGTAGGGCTACATTAGGGTGACAATGGGTGGGGTAGGGGTACATATAGGTGACGGGGTGGCATAGAGGTACATAGAGATGAGGGGGTGGGATAGAGGTACATAGAGGTGATATGGGTGGCATAGGGTACATAAAGATGACAGAGGGTTGGAATAGGGACCTACAAAGTAAAAATAAAAAAAACAAAGATTTCTACACACCCTAAAGAGTTAACTACAAAATAGATTTATTGCTGAAAGTGATGTACTAAATATTACTAGCACAATACCCGTATGTCAAAAAATAACTCCCTAAAAGAAGGGGGCTCTTTTATCCCCTCCCCAAAAAAACTCCTCTAAAAACCCAACGCACTGTGTAGGGCAATGATGTACCCCTCGTAAGATCGATGGACAGAAAATACAATCCCCACAGTCAGCAAACCCACCCTCCCCAATATGAGACACCCCCCCTAAATACCTATATAATGGCTCTAAGCCAATTATTACGGGACACCTGCATCTCGTTCCTAGAATGGGGCAGTATATGTCTATGTAACCACAAAGGGCATATATCACACTACCCCATAATGGAAAGATGCACTAGTGTAATGTACCCACACTCTATTGTACCCACAGGGATATCCTGGTCATATGTCAGTTAGTCAATGGGGCTGCAAAAAAAGGGGGATTAGAGATGGAAACATCAGTATACAATCAAAGTTTATTGCACATCTGTTATCCAGTGGGGAACACCTTGGTAAAACGGGTAAATTCCAACCAAAGATATTATGGTCAGTCCCAACTGCTCTTGTTTCAAGCAGACTGTTGATATGAACAAGAAGATATGGAAATACTGATGAGATTGACATATAAGGCACTATATTGATACGGTCTGTTCAAATATTCATTCACCATACTTGGGAGATTGCCACAGGCTCAGATGTAATAAAGCATGACAGCATGAAGGAATTCCCACAGCGTGCAGGTAATTCCAATCCCGCTAGTCAGATTTATGACCGATACATACAGATCTCCAGCAGGTGGTTTCCTTATGATGTTTTTTTTGTTTATGCCGATCAGTGTTGTTATTTAGTATTTTGTCAAAGACAATCACTCTCTTGAGTCCTTAGAGGTGGTTAGGTGAATTTCTCTGGTCAGATGACAATTAAAAATTATGAAAAAAAACAGCGTGGGGTCCCCCCCCAGTCCATAGCAGGCTCTTCAGGTTTAGTATTGATTTTGGGGGAACTCCACACCAAAAACAAAAAATTGGCGTGGGGTTCCCCCAAACTCCATACAAGACCTTTATCATGCAGCCTGGCAGGTCATGAAAGGGGGGGACGAGCGAGTGCCCTCCCTCTGAACCATACCAGGCCACATGCCCTCAACATGGGGGGGTGGGTACTTTGGGGCACCCCAAAGCAAAGCACCTTGTCCCCCATGTTGATGGAGTCAAGTGCCTCTTCCCGACAAGCCTGGGCTGTGATTGTTGGAATCTGGAAGCACCCTTTAACAAGGGCACCCCCAAGATCCCTCCCCTCATGTGGTTGAGAATGGGGTGCCCCTACCCATTCACCAAAAAAAAAAAGTGTAGTGTTACAAAACACAAGAGAATGTTTTTGACAAGTCCTTTATTAAAAATCGTGTATTCTTCCTCCGGTGTTTCTTCTCCCTTTTCTCTCTCCAGTGTTTTTTTTCCTTCCTCCGTTATTTTTTCTCCCTCTGGTGTTTCTTCCCACTCTGGTGGTTTCTTCTCCCTCCGATGTTTCTTCTCTCTACGGTGATGTCTTCTTCATTCTACGCTGCCGCCTGTTAAAAAATAAAAACACGATCTTCCTCTGACGCTAGCTGCCTCCATTGTGTAGGCTCCCACTGTCTGCCACTTATATGGCCATTGGGCGTGGCTATCTGGTGACATCACCCGTAGACACCCCCCCTTGTGACGTTACGTGTCGGCAAACTTACAAAATCTGCAGGGGATCAAATAATTATTTTCGCCACTGTAGAGGTGACAGTGGGTGGGGTAGGGGTACATAGAGATGACAGGGCAGGATAGAGGTACATAGAGGTGATGGGGGGTGGGGTAGTAGTACATAGAAATGACAGAGCAGGATAGAGGTACATATAGGCGACAGCGTGTGGGATAGCGGTACATAGAGGTTACAGGAGGGTGGGATAGAGGTGACAGGGGTGGGGATAGTGGTATATAGAGGTGGCAGGGGGTGAGATAGAGGTTGTAACGGCTACCCACTGGTAGTGAGGGGTATCGGCCGTTGGAGACGTCCTTTTCCCTGGCAAGCTGCGATATGCAGGTACCGCCGGTATATCCCATGGAACGCCCTTCCAAGAAACGAGACGTGCTACGTTTGAAGGGTCAAGTAGACTGACTTTATTTGGCATATTTCACCTGCTTATATCTGGTTACAACTGTTACAAGAACAATGACAGTTTCCGCCCTCCCCTTTTCCCAGTAGGGGGCTTCAACACAGACCCCCTAAAACAATGACATCTCCTTGAATTAATCACTTGGCCAGTTTCTAGACTCTTCGGCACCTCACCCCACTTAACATTTCCTGGCCAGGCACATAGAATTCAATTAACCTTTAAAACAATTATCACTCACACATAATCCCCATCAGCATACACCTCACAGGGGGGCTGTTTACCTGCACACAAAAGAGGGTTCATTAGCATTCCAGCAATGAAAGAGACTTGTCCAGTTAACCCTTTGAGCTCAGAATACAATGTGGTACCTTCACTTGTGACAAGCCATGCAGTTCCTTGTAGTCCCCCTGCACGAAGATTATAACTGTCTCGGCAGCATGCCTGTGTCCGTTACACTACTCCCCCTTTGTGGAACACTCCGGCAGACCCGGATTGATCCTTTTCGGATCAACTTGGGGATGTCCGGTCTGCTGTTAGGGTAAAAGTTCCGTTTGCCTGGACAGTCCGTCGGCCTTCCCATTGGCTTACCATGTCGGTAGCTGATGGTGACGGTGAAGAATAGAATTCAATTCTGGAACAGTCACTTGCTTTGCTCTCTCAATGGCTCCCAAAACCTGTTGCTGATGCTCTTGGGACAGATACGGCACCACCTGGATGCAAATCCCATTTAATCTTTTGACAATTTCCGCCTGTTTGTGCATTTCAATGTTCAAGCCACGGGACATCTCATAATACGTGACATAGTGTCGTTGCATCTCTGATTTCTCACTGGCCAACTTGTCACATTCCCATTTTAGACTGTGATATTGTGCCGGATCTACAGTACATGTCGGGGAAGGTAGTCTTACCCGGTTCTCAGCAGCAAGCGGGTTGATTCCAGCAACGCGGGTGGTCACGGGACAAGCAGCAGCAGGTGTAGGTAAATAAGCCGAAGTCAGAGGGCCAATGTCGTTGCCCAGCACCACCTCGGCAGGTAGGTTGTCCATGATACCAACTGTGGTCTTTCCTGACCCGGCTCCCCAGTCTAAGTGCACCCGGGTGGTGGGTACGTGAAATACAGCACCCCCTGCGACCCGGACGGCAACTGTGCGAGTGGACACGTTCTCTGGCTTTACCAGATGTTTTTGAATCAGAGTGATAGTAGTCCCGGAATCTCTTAAGCCTTGTGCTACTTGTCCATTCACTCGTACCTCCTGACGGTGATGCTGACGGTTATCCGGAGAGGCCGCTTGTATTGGGTCTGCCTCATACCAAATTCCCAGACATTCCTCAGGGCCCCCCTCCGTCTCCAGGCAGTGGGCCGCAGAGGGACGTGATGGAGTGACCTCTGTGTTAGGTTCTGTGCGTCTCCAATTGTTATTTGTAGCTCTCAAAGGGCAATAACGAGCAATATGTCCCGTGTCGCTGCAGTGATGGCACGTCACCCTAGGCGAATCCCGGGGGTAGTTGCTAGGCCCCTGAGGACGTGGTGGGACTGGAGCCCGAAACTCTGGGCGTGGGGTGACGGTTGGAGTACGCGGTTCTACCTTATGAGCCAGCCGTGTAGTACCCTGGCTTACTTTCCTTGTTTCCGCGTACTCATCTGCTAGCCGAGCCGCCTCGTTTAAGTTAGCGGGCCGGCGATCTCGTACCCAGTCTTGTATGTCTGCGGCCAGGTCTTGGAAGAAATGTTCCATTAGGAACAGCTGCAATACTTCCTCCCCGGTGTTGGCCTTGCACCCTTGGACCCAAAGCGATGCCACCCTTTGTAACTGGTTGGCCCATTCCATGTGGGAGTCCACAGCCATCTTCTTGGACTCCCGGAAGCGCCGGCGGTAGGCTTCTGGCGTTACGGCATATCGGGTTAGCAGCGCCTTTTTAACTTGCTGGTATTGTAAAATATCCTCTGGAGTGAGAGCCCGAAAGGCTTCATTGGCTTTGCCCGACAATTTCCCCGACAAAATAGTGACCCATTGGTCTGGTGGGACCTGGTGTAGTGAGCACTGCCTCTCAAAGTCCGCCAAATATCCATCGATTTCCTCCTCACTTTCTACAAAAGCTTTGAATGCAGTGAACGGTATTTTCTTTCCTGTAGCAGCAGGTGGGGGGGTAGGAACTGCAGGTGTAATGGGCTGTCTCGCTCTTACCAGTTCCAGTTCTTGTCCCCTCTTCGTTTGTATTTCTTCCCTTGCTTCCCGGAACAGCTGGTTGATTAGTTCCACGGACGTTTCTGGATACAAGGATAATCTCCGCTGTACAATCCCAGTAATTACATCTTCTTTGCTGACCGGTGCAAGGGGCTCCGTTCCTTCCATGGATCCATCCATTTCGTCCAGCTCCAGCAGGTCAGCTATCAGCTCCCTCCGTGGTCTGTTGCTGGCGCTCCTACCACGAATCTCCAATAGATCTTTCAGTGTGGATCTTTTCAGCCTGGCGTACTGCGACTCCATTCAGCACTTGCTCTTTGGATAAAAGGACCATCCCACTGCTACCAACCAATGTAACGGCTACCCACTGGTAGTGAGGGGTATCGGCCGTTGGAGACGTCCTTTTCCCTGGCAAGCTGCGATATGCAGGTACCGCCGGTATATCCCATCGAACGCCCTTCCAAGAAACGAGACGTGCTACGTTTGAAGGGTCAAGTAGACTGACTTTATTTGGCATATTTCACCTGCTTATATCTGGTTACAACTGTTACAAGAACAATGACAGTTTCCGCCCTCCCCTTTTCCCAGTAGGGGGCTTCAACACAGACCCCCTGAAACAATGACATCTCCTTGAATTAATCACTTGGCCAGTTTCTAGACTCTTCGGCACCTCACCCCACTTAACATTTCCTGGCCAGGCACATAGAATTCAATTAACCTTTAAAACAATTATCACTCACACATAATCCCCATCAGCATACACCTCACAGGGGGGCTGTTTACCTGCACACAAAAGAGGGTTCATTAGCATTCCAGCAATGAAAGAGACTTGTCCAGTTAACCCTTTGAGCTCAGAATACAATGTGGTACCTTCACTTGTGACAAGCCATGCAGTTCCTTGTAGTCCCCCTGCACGAAGATTATAACTGTCTCGGCAGCATGCCTGTGTCCGTTACAGAGGTACATAAAGGTTACAGGGGGTGAGATAGAGGTACATAGAGGTGACGAGGGAGGTGAATATAGAGGTACATAGAGGTGACAGGGAGTAGGATAGCAATACATAGAGGTAAAAGAGGGAGGGGACAGAGGTGACAGGGGGTAGGAATAAAGGTGCAGAGAGGTGACTGGGGGTGGGATAGAGGTACATAGAGGTAAAAGAGGGAGGGGACAGAGATGACAGGGGGCAGGGATAGAGGTGCAGAGAGGTGACAGGAGGTGGAATAGAGGTACATAGAGGTGACAGGTGCTGGTATAGCGGTACATAGAGGTTACAGGGGGTGGGATTAGCGGTACATAGAGGTTACAGGGGGTGGGATAGGTGTGGTGGGTAGGGTTGCCACCTCATCCCTTTAAAAAGGAACACATCTGAATTACACAGGTTCTGAGGCTAATTTAATGCAGATAAGGCACCAAGTGAGTTTAATTACCACCTTAATCAGCCACAGAACCTGTGTAATTCGGATGTGTTCCTTTTTAAAGGGATGAGGTGGCAACCCTAGTGGTGGGGGTTGGGGATAGTGGTACATAGAGGTGACAGGGGGTGGTATAGCAGTACATAGAGGTTACAGGGGGTGGGATAGGGGTACATTGAGGTGACAGGGGCTGGGATAGCGGTACATAGAGGTTACAGGGGGTGGGATAGGTGTGGCAGGGGGTGGGGATAGGGGTACATTGAGGTGACAGGGGGTGGGATAGCAGTACATAGAGGTTATAGGGGGTGAGATAGGTGTGACTGGGGGTGGGGATAGTGGTACATAGAGGTGACAGGGGGTGTGATAGCAGTACATAGAGGTTACAGGGGGTGGGATAGAGGTAACGGGGTGTGGGGATAGTGGTACATAGAGGTGACAGGGGGTGGGATAGGGAAACATAGAGGTGACAGTGGGTGGGGTAGAGGTACATAGAGGTGACAGAGGTTGGATAGAGGTACATAGAGATTACAGGGTTAGGATAGAGGTACACAGAGGTGATGGGGGGTGAAGATAGGGGTATATAGAGGTGACAGGGGGTAGGATAAAGGTACATAGAGGTAAAAGAGGGAGGGGACAGAGGTGACAGGGGGTAGAGATTGAGGGATAGCGGTACATAGAGGTTACAGCGGGGTGGGATAGAGGTGACAGGGGGTGGGGATAGTGGTATATAGAGGTGACAGGGGGTGAGATAGAGGTACATAGAGATTACAGGGGGTGAGATAGAGGTACATATAGGTGACGAGGGGGGTGAAGATAGAGGTACATAGAGGTGATGGGGGTGAAGATAGAGGTACACAGAGGTGATGGGGGTGGGGTAGGGGTACATAGAGGTGACGGGGGGCAGGATAGAGGTGATGGAGGGGGGATTGAGGTACATATGGGTTACAGGGGGTGGGATAGAAGTACATAGAGGTGATGGGGGGTGGAGATAGAGATA
Source organism: Rana temporaria (assembly GCF_905171775.1). NCBI lineage: Eukaryota > Metazoa > Chordata > Amphibia > Anura > Ranidae > Rana > Rana temporaria. Next base: position 336,941,937 of record NC_053493.1, on the reverse strand, counting down.
CATAGAGGTGAAAGGGGGTGGGATAGAGGTAGGAAGAGGTGACAGGGGGTGGGATAGAGATACATAGAGGTAAAAGAGGGAGGTGACAGGGGCAGGGATAGAGGTGCAGAGAGGTGACTAGGGGTGGGGGTAGGGGTATATAGAGGTGACAGGGAGTGGGGTAGGGGTACATAGAGGTGACAGGTGGTGGGATAGGGGTACATAGAGGTGACAGGGGTGGAATAGAGGTACATAGAGATGACAGGGGGTGGCATAGGGGTACATGAAGGTGACAGGGGGTGGGGTAGGGGTACATAGAGGTGACAGGGAGTGGGGTAGGGGTATATAGAGGTGAGATGGGGTGGGATATGGGTACATAATGGTGACATGGGGTGGGATAGGGTGCACAGGGGTGACAAGGAGTGGGGTAGGGGTACATAGCGGTGACAGGGGGGTAGGGTACATAGGGGTGACAGAGGGTGGGGTATGGGCACATAGAGGTGACAGTGGTGGGGTAGGGGTACATAGAGGTGACAGGGGGTGGGGTAGGGGTACATAGGGGTGACATGGGTGGGATAGGGGTACATAGAGGTGACAGGAGGTGGGATAGGGGCACATAGCGGTGTCAGGGGTGGGGTAGGGTATATAGAAGTGACAGGGGTGGGATAGGGGCACATAGAGGTGACAGGGGGCAGGGATAGAGGTGCAGAGAGGTGACAGGGAGTGGGGTAGGGGTACATAGAGGTGACAGGTGGTGGGATAGGGGTACATAGAGGTGACAGGTGGTGGGATAGGGGTACATAGAGGTTACAGGGGTGGGATAGAGGTGCATAGGGATGAAAGGGGGTGGCATAGGGGTACATGAAGGTGACAGAGGATGGGGTGGGATAGGGGTACATAATGGTGACATGGGGTGGGATAGGGTGGACAGAGGTGACGGGGTGGGGTAGGGGTACACAGCGGTGACAGGGGGTGGGATAGGGTACATAGGGGTGACAGGGGTGGGGTAGAGATACATAGCAGTGGCAGGATAGGGGCGCAGAGAGGTGAAAAGGGTGGGGTGGGTAGGGGAGCCAATCACAGGTGACTGTACATTGAGCAAACTTTTAGCGCTATATAAATCCTGTATATTAATACTGTGTGCTACTGGAAACCATTGATTCCATTTCATTGCAATGTACTAGATATTGTCATATCTTAATCTCCCAAAATGTTAAGCACTCCTAGGTTTGCTGCAGAGAGCCCACTGCTTCCACGTTGGGGGTCCCTCTCTAGAGGACAGACGATGGTCGGCAGACTTTGCATATATTTAGTTTGAATGTATATAGTTGGGTTGCCCCCACACACGGTGCACATGTGGCACCAGAAGGCTGTGATCAGACCACACCAGACACCATTCCTGGTCTATGGAAGCCCATCAGTAGCACTCCCTGTACACCCAGCACAGCACACAGTAAGAGGAACACACAGCTACGTGTAGAATAGGCAGCCAACCACAGACAACCACATCCTTACTGGACTACACAAACCCCGCCCCCTGTGTCCAGCACACACTCCATAGCGCGACGTTTCACTATCTGGGGACGTCACGACCTAAGACGCCATCTTCATTGCTGGCAGACTGCATTTGTGAACAGTAAAGTACTGGCAGCAAAGTTGTTACAATGTGTTTTACAGGAAAGTCTACCAGGAGTTGTTGTATCAGTATTGTGTATAAAATAGGAGATACAATTATGAAGACTAAGGTTTAGAAATGTAATCCAAACTGCAGTATGCACACAAAGGTTCATCAGATTATCACAGGCTATGGTTGTAGGTATTGTGTCATTACTGTGGTGTGTGTACACATTCCTTAGGCTGTGACTTGTGCCCACACAGAACCTGGAGAAGTCCATGTTACAGGTGTGAAGGTTTTCCAGTAACAAACATGGCGCGGCAGACACGTTTCGTCTGTGGTCACGGGAAGTCTGGCAGGGCGAAGCTCCTCCCCGGAGTGCTGACGTGGTGAGAGCAGTGAGTGTGTACGGCGTCATCCCAGGCGGAGGAGGTGGAGGCAGAGCTCCGTCTGTGCCCTGCTGAGTGCGAGAGACAAGCGCCATCCGTCATCATGGGCATCCGCAAGAAGAGCAGCAAGACCCCACCGGTGCTGAGCCATGAGTTCATCATCCAGAACCATGCCGACATCGTCTCCTGCCTGGCCATGCTCTTCCTGCTCGGGCTCATGTTCGAGGTGAGAGAGGGGCCTGGGAGATAAACATATGGAGGAGCACGTCCTGTACCCACAGGGCTGCCAGTCTGGGGAACCCCATACCCAGGAGTGCTGCCAGGGTGGGGGGCACCATACTCAGGAGTGCTGTGCCAGTCTGGGGGACCCCGTACTCAGGAGTGCTGTGCCAGTCTGGGGGACCTCGTACTCAGGAGTGCTGTGCCAGTCTGGGGGACCCCGTACTCAGGAGTGCTGTGCCAGTCTGGGGGACCCCGTACTCAGGAGTGCTGTGCCAGTCTGGGGGACCCCGTACTCAGGAGTGCTGTGCCAGTCTGGGGGACCCCGTACTCAAGAGTGCTGTGCCAGTCTGGGGGGCACTATACCCAGGAGTGCTGCCAGGGTGGGGGGCCGTACCCCCAGAAGTGCTGTGCCAGTCTGGGGTGGGGGCTGTGCCCAAGAGTGCTGTGCCAGTCTGGGGGGGGGGGGGCCCGTTCCTGGAAGTGCTGTGCCAGTCTGGGGGGCCCCGTACCCAGGAGTGCTGTGCCAGTCTGGGGGGGCCCCGTACCCAGGAGGACTATCAGTCTGGGGGGTATCATATGAAGTACTTCTGCCAGGAATAAGACAGTCTGGGGGGCCCCGTACCCTGAAGTGCTGTGCCAGTCTGGGGGGTCCTGTACCCAGGAGGACTGCCAGTCTGGGGGGTGTCATATCAGTTACTTCTGCCAGGAGTAGGACAGTCTGAGGGGCCCCATACCCAAGAGTACTACCAACCTGGGGGGCCGTTACCCGGGAGTTCTGCCAGTCTGGGGTGGTAGTAGGATAGTCTGGAAACCCCATACCCAGGTCTACTGTCAGGCAGGGGAGCCCTATCCCCAGGTGTACTGGGGATAGGGCTCCCCTGCTTGGCAGTAGACAGGCGTACTGGCGGTCTGGGAGGGGGGGGCATACCCAGGGGTGCTGCCGGTCTGTTGGACTTTCTAACCACACATGGTGCCAGTCTGTTGGACTTCATAACCACACATGGTGCCAGTCTGTTGGACTTCATAACCACACATGGTGCCAGTCTGTTGGACTTCATAACCACACATGTTGCCAGTCTGTTGGACCTCATATCCTGGTATACTGCCAGTCTACTACCTCATACGCAGGTGTACTGTCTGGGGAATCCAATACCCAGGAGTACTGCCAGCCTAGGGGGGCCTATACTCTCGCCTGTACTGAACATTATAATATAAGATTTATATAGCACCTACAGTTTACTCCTATAGTCCCATAATGCCAGCTGTTGGCAGTGTGTACTAATAGGCAGTATCATGGCTACTTGAAGGGCTCATCGTTTCAATGTAATTTCTTCTGATATCGCTGACAACTGATTGGCAGCGGTGTGAGTGGCCTGTCGCTCGGGATCAGTCAGCACACTAAGGAGGATGCTGCTCTTTAGTTTCCCTGTAAGCTGTCAGTTGCTCGTGCTTTCTAATATACCATTGTCTTGTCAGTTGCTCGTGCTTTCTAATATACCATTGTCTTGTCAGTTGCTCGTGCTTCCTAATATTGTCTTTTCACACTGATGAGGCATCCCTGTCTGATAAGGTGGCTGTACGCTGTCTGTGCGATGTTTTCCACTGACACAGCTGGTTTGATCAGCGGTAATGTATGACAGTTGAACTGTTGCGGAGCTGCATTAGATGCGGTCATGTAATGGTTGGGTGATGTCTCCAGTTTTTGTCGGTTTGATCTTTCCCTTTTCCAGAGCCCACACTGTGCCTGATCCTCCAGAGCCCACACTGTGCCTGATCCTCCAGAGCCCACACTGTGCCTGATCCTCCAGAGCCCACACTGTGCCTGATCCTCCAGAGCCCACACTGTGCCTGATCCTCCAGAGCCCACACTGTGCCTGATCCTCCAGAGCCCACACTGTGCCTGATCCTCCAGAGCCCACACTGTGCCTGATCCTCCAGAGCCCACACTGTGCCTGATCCTCCAGAGCCCACACTGTGCCTGATCCTCCAGAGCCCACACTGTGCCTGATCCTCCAGAGCCCACACTGTGCCTGATCCTCCAGAGCCCACACTGTGCCTGATCCTCCAGAGCCCACACTGTGCCTGATCCTCCAGAGCCCACACTGTGCCTGATCCTCCAGAGCCCACACTGTGCCTGATCCTCCAGAGCCCACACTGTGCCTGATCCTCCAGAGCCCACACTGTGCCTGATCCTCCAGAGCCCACACTGTGCCTGATCCTCCAGAGCCCACACTGTGCCTGATCCTCCAGAGCCCACACTGTGCCTGATCCTCCAGAGCCCACACTGTGCCTGATCCTCCAGAGCCCACACTGTGCCTGATCCTCCAGAGCCCACACTGTGCCTGATCCTCCAGAGCCCACACTGTGCCTGATCCTCCAGAGCCCACACTGTGCCTGATCCTCCAGAGCCCACACTGTGCCTGATCCTCCAGAGCCCACACTGTGCCTGATCCTCCAGAGCCCACACTTGGTTGAACACCTGGATTTGTACAGAGCCTGACTCTTGGCACTCTGTGCCGCCATATGCTGTGTTCAGCTCCAATCTTCTCTGGATTGGTTGTTACAAGTTTATTTTCCAATGCTGCATGGATTCCAGGATGTGATCTTTCTCCTGCATTGTATTTGTATGTGAGTGCATGCCGTCATGCCCAGCCCCCCAGGCTTCTTGTAGGAGCGTGTAATGCTGTTGTCTGTGTGTCCTGTAATGTAATATGCCAGCTGAGCTTACACGTGTTATCCTACTCACAACAGACACATTGCTTACGTGTTATTTGTCAGCCATCAGTCTCCAGTGTGTGAAGTGTGTGCACACCCCTTTGTGTGCTACAGCTGGAATGTGTACTCTGGACTAAGAAGGCCTGCTTGTCTGTAGTGAAAGGCATACTTCCCATTCTGCCATATCTGTAAAGTGCAATATTATGGGATGTGATAAACATAGACGATTGTGCAGCAGAGTAGTAATATCTAAAATAACCTTTCTGTGTGTTGAATGATGAGCATGTTTCCAGGTATTCACTATCAGTACTGTGCAGTATAACCTGCAATTGTGTGTGAGCCTTCTAGAACAGATGGTGTCAAACTGGCGGCCATCCCATTGTTGCAAAACTACAAGTCCCATCATGCCTCTGCCTGTGGGAGTCATACTTGTAACTTGTCAGCCTTGCAATGTCTCATGGGACTTGTAGTTTCGCAACAGCTGGAGGGCTGCCAGTTTGAGACCCCTGGGCTGTATACAGTATATTGTGATGCTGGAAAATAATTGTAGCTGGATTCAGAGAGAGCGCCGCATCTTTAAGGCGGCGTAGCGTATCGTATTTACGCCGCCGTAAGTTAGATAGGCAAGTACTGTATTCACAAAGCACTTGCCTCCTAACTTGCGGCGTAGCGTAAATGTGGCCGGGGTAAGCGCGCCTAATTCAAATGAGGATGGGGGGGCGTGTTTTATGTAAATGATTGGTGACCCGACGTGATTGACGTTTTTTACGAACGGCGCATGCGCCGTCCGTGTACATGGCTCCAAAGTATGCCGCAGGGATGTATTGGTTTCAACGTGAACGTAAATGACGTCCAGCCCTATTCACGGACGACTTACGCAAACAAAGTAAAATTTTCAAATTTCGACGAGGGAACGACGGCCATACTTAACATTGACTAGTCCAGCTATTTGTTCGACTAACTTGACACCGGAAAACGCCTTACGTAAACGGCGTATCGGCGTATCTAGGCATTTACATATTCTACGCCGAATCGGCGTATCTAGGCATTTACATATTCTACGCCGAACTCAACGGAAGCGCCACCTAGCGGCCAGCGGAAAAATTGCACCCTAAGATACGACGGCGCAGGCCGTCGTATCTTAGGTTTAAGTGTATCTCAGTTTGAGAATACACTTAAACTTACGACGGCGCAGATTCCGAGTTACGTCGGCGTATCTACTGATACGCCGGCGTAACTCTCTCTGAATCCAGCTATCGGTGTCCTTGTGTAATCTGGGGTATATATTTTCTGCTTTAAATGAACAACCCATTCTTTCCATGCTTAGTATATTAATCAACTGTGGGTATAGAATTGGGTATATGGGATTGTATATTATTATTATTATTATTATTATTATTTATTATTATAATAATTTATTGTTGAACTGGATGGACTTGTGTCTTTTTTCAACCTAGCTATGTAGGGCAGGGAGCTTTTATTGACCATGACTATACAGTGGATTGCTATTAGGGTTGTCCCGATACCACTTTTTTAGGACCGAGTACAAGTACCGATACTTTTTTTCATGTAGTCGCCGATACCGAATACCGATACTTTTTTTAAATGTCATGTGACAGTTTTCAAACCACAATACAGACTAAGGATATTTTCTTTAGAATTATGAAGAACTCTAACTCAAGACATTATAAAATAATAAAATGAGTAAAAATGAATAAAAATGTTTTATTTGCTTGTCACGCAGTAGTAAAAAACTCAAAGAATTTTCATAGAACATGTTGATAAATACAAAAAAAGTATTCTATTTAGGTATCGGGAGCATTTGCGCGAGTACGAGTACTCCCGCAAATACTCGGTATCGGTCCCGATACCGATACTAGTATCGGTATCTGGACAACCCTAATTGCTATAATAATTTTGGGCTCTTTAACAAAAACCTGTGATTTTTGACCATATAGGGCAGTTATGGCGAACCCTGGCACCCCAGATGTTTTGGAACTACATTTCCCATGATGCTCATCTACACTGCAGAGTGCATGAGCATCATGGGACATGTAGTTCCAAAACATCTGTGGTGCCAGGGTTCACCATCACTGATATAGGGCAAAGCAATGGGTTCATCTTAAAGTGGAACTAAAGCCTGTACGCCATTCCTGTTATGTAACATCAGCGAGTTCCCTTATCGGCACCAACAGCCTCTCCAACTTTTTTCAGATGCAAGGTCTTTGACCACCGTGATTAGCTAGCACAGGCACACAAATTCATTCCGCCACCAAGGTGTGCCAAGAATGTACACTAAGGCTGGTGGCTAATTTTTTGTTCAAATATTTTTTTAAGAATAATACATTGCAAATTATCAGTCAAGAACATTTGTAAGAAAACTACATGGTGCCGGTTTCTTTCCACAGGTTGCTGGAGAGAAATTTGCACTTTTCACCAACCAAAACAGGTTGTGTGGACAGGGCAATCGGCCATTGTCTTTTCCCAGTGGGGGTCAGTGGTGGCCTTCTCGCTATTGGAAGCGAACCCGGCAGGCTGGTTGTACCCAAGCTGATCGATCAACTTGGTACATTCCGCCTGCTCATTAACGGTTCGAAGCTCGGTCAGTTCCTGCTGAATCAGCTGAGCTTTGAACTGTGTATGGCTGGCTTAAGCTGCACCAGCACAGCTCAGTTTGCAAACGGGCAGGTAAGTTTGTTGTAATGTAAAAGAGCCAGAGCCAGCCTGCCCGCATTTTAATACCTCCACACATACTCCCTTATTCTTTCACTCCCCCACCTTTCTGTTCAGCTGCCCAGAGCAAGGAAGGGAAACTCTGTGCAAAGCTGGCCATACATTATACACTTTTCTTTTGAATTGAACAAAACTATGCAATATGAGGTTAAAGGGGCTGTAAAGGCAGAAGGCTTTTTTTTATCTTAATGCATTTTATGCATTAAGATAAAAAGCCGTCTGTGTGCAGTAGCCCCCCTAATTCTTACCTGAGGTCCCTCTCTGTCCAGCGATGTTCACGAGTGCCTCAGTCACCTGAGATTCTCCCTCCTGATTTGGCTGAGACACAGCAGTGGCACCATTGGCTGCTGTCATTCAAAGTCAGCTAGCCAATCAGGGGTAAGAGGGGGTGAGGCCGGGTCGGGGCTCCGTGTCTAAATAGACACAGGGAGCTGTGACTCGCCTCAGGTGCCCCCATAACAAGCTGCTTGCTGTGTGGGCACTGAACAGGAAGGAGGGGCCAGGAGAACAGAAGAGGGACCCAAGAATAGAAGGATCCAGGCTGCTCTGTGCAAATGTACTGCAACAGAGCAAGTAAGTATAACATGTTTTGTGTTTGTTATTTTTATAGGAAAAAAAAAAAAAGACTTTACAATCTTTTTAAACCTAAACACTTTCAATTTGTAGGCAGGCAGGTCTTTACACTACATAGTTGAAGGTAAATCTAAAGGAAATTGACTAAGAAAATTGTATAATGTATGGCCAGCTTTAAACTTCTGAGAGCTTACCACCCCAATGTGCCAATGCTGTGCCAGTCTCCAAATGCCTTGGCTATCACACAAGGGGAATGAGTCCTATGCCCCTTCATTTCCAGAAGTATCAGTAACTTTCTTTACCCCCTGTGGCATAATGGAGCAGCAGGGAGAGCAGAAAAGTAAAAGAAAAGTTTGGGTTTTATTGAAAAAAAAAAGTTATACTCACCCAGTTCTCAGTCTTCATTGAGTAGAGAGTCAGTGATTGTCCATCACCAGCTCTCTACTTTGCCCCTCCAGCACTCACTGGATCGCTGGCCTGTGGGGGGGCGGGAGCCAGTTGCTCAGTCTCCCAGTGGATCGCTGAGATGCTGATCCAGCTGCCGGTCCAAGCATCACAGTGGATCCCAAGTGTAAAGTCAAGATCTTTCCTGAGCCTGGACTAGCTGAGTGACGTCCGCTGAAATCGGGTCACAGACGTGCAAAACAAACTGCACTCCTGATACTTTCAGGAGAAATAGAGCCAAAATCGCTTAGGCTATACTTCTCCTTTTATTATGAACATGTAACTTCAGCATAGGGTTAGATTCCCATGGTCACTGGATGGAGAAGAGCATCTGATGCTTGTCCACTGTGGTGTCTGCAGGCCCTCACAGATTGTCACCCAAACTGGCAGATAGCAGACCGTTATGGTAACTGTCATCTCGCCTATGGGTCATTTTAAGGTGCACATACACATTAAGGGCCAGTTCACACCAGACGCAGTTCTGTACAGTTTCTTGTGTATTTTTTCTGCACTAAAAATGCATGCACAGTGTTTTCCCTGTATTCCAGTGGCTCTAGTTCACACCATGCAGTCAGTTTCCATTGCAGAAACTGACCGGAAACTGACTGCATGGTGTGAACTAGAGCCACTGGAATACATGGAAAACACTATGCAGAAAAAAAGCACATGGAACTGAACAGAACTGTGTCTTGTGTGAACTGGCCCTAAATGTTTTTGAATCCATCAGTTAAAGAGGAGTTCCACCCAAATTTGGAACTTCCTCTTATCCCACTCCTCTCCCCCTTACATGCCACATTTGGCATGTAATTTTTTTGGGGGGGAGTGGGGGCTTCAGGAGGAGTCCTTCCTGTCCCACTTCCTCCTTCCGGGTAGACGATTAAGCCTAATCGCCTAGGCGATTAAGCTTAATCGCCTACAGGAAGGGGCTGCTGTAGGCGATCGCCCAGGACACGTCGCAGGTCCTCGGCGATCGCCTGTCCAATCAGACGGCGCCGCTCGCGCATGCGCAGTGGGTGCCCGGCCGTGAAGCCGAAAGCTGTCACGGCCGGGTGCCCACACTGAGCATGAAGACGCCGGCTGGCAAGGGGGGGCGAGGAGCGGAGCCCCGTCCGGCGCGTCGCTGGAGCCGTGGAGCAGGTAAGTGTCTGTTTATTAAAAGCCAGCAGCTACACTTTTTGTAGCTGCTGACTTTTAATAAACTTACAAAATGGGTGGAAAACCCCTTTAAGTTTATTTTATGTTTTTTTGGCATCACTAGATGCAACAGCTGAGCTTGTTTAAAAACAACCAATTACTTTGTTTTCCCTCTGTGATCTCCACTTAGTACGTACACCGCTCATGGGCCTTGGTGGCCAACTTTAAAGAGCCTCTGCAAAAATTAAAAGCCAGCAGCTGCTGACTTTTAATAATAGGACACTTGACTGTTCTGGAGTCCAGAGAAACATCAGCTGCAGTGCTGACATCGATCAGCTGTCGGGTGCTGACGCCGCCATTGCAGGTAAGGGAACCCAGTAGTGTAGCATTATGACTTCACGCCGGGTTCCTACTGCGCATGCGCGAGGCACCGCAGCGCTCTCCTACTGGCCTAGCGGCGGCAGGGGGAAGAGGAAGGAGCCAAGCCACTGACTTAATTCACCCTGGCCAGGCATGGGGACAGGATACCCCTCAACCCACGAAAGGTGACAAATGTGGCACTGGAGGGGAGAGGAGACAAATGAGTGGAACTCCGCTTTAAATACCTGATATCCGTCGAATAATGGGGGTTATTTACTAAAAGCAAATCCACTTTGCACTGAAAGTGCGCTGGAAGTTCAGTCGCTGTAGATCTGAAATGAGGGGAAGCTCTGCTGATTTTATCATCCGATCATGTGCAAGCTGAAATTCTGTTTTCCTTGTATGCCCCCCTCTATAGCGTCTGCACTTGTAGTGCAAAGTGGATTTGCCTTTTAGTAAGTAACCCCCAATGTCTGCATGTCGGACCGCCTACTAATGTCTGAGGTTGCTAAATTAATAAAATTTGCATATAATGTTTAGGTATGAATTGGCGAGGGCCGAGATGTCTATACATTTTGTAGATCTAACAGATCATTATCGCTGTGTGTGGGTAGCTATAGGCAAAACTATCAACTGATTAGAGAAAATGTAGGAAAACGTGAGTCATTGAAACTGTAAAATAGAATCTGGAAATGTTTTACTTCTATAACAAGGCAGTAAATTACAGTATGCTTCCAGTCCATCTACTAGTCCAGTGAGGGAACATATTGGCGGGTGCAAATGGTGGGCCCACTCTCTACACTCGTGCAGTCCTATGATGATCTGAGCTTTGCTAATGATAAAGTCAATATTGACCTAAATATTTTAAGCTATGGCCTGAAAGAGCCGTTTGGAAATGCAATCTTCCAGTTCACACATCATCTGTTGTGTAAAGTACATCTACCAGCCGGGCTGGAGCCATGGAAGGATGGATGGCACGTGTTCACCAGATTTGTCCACTGATCTGCGGCTTACACCTAAAAGGGCCAAAGCTGAAATCCCCATTTCATGGGGAAATGGCTGTTCAGTTAATTTTTTTTTGGGCATGTTTTTTTCTCAGATTTTCACCAAGTCCTTGGCCTTCAAATAACCAAAATCCTCTTTTGCAGTTGACCTTGTCATATTTTTTTGATATTTTTTTTGAAAATACTTTTTATTGATTTTGCATGAAAATAAAACAAAAAACGAAAGTTACATATTACAGCCCCTGGGCATACCCCGGCTGAGGTAACAACTATTAAAACAATGCTATACATTTATCACATCTACATAACTACTGTACTACAACTTAATAGGGAGAGGATAGTGTGTCATGTATTTCAGGTGGCCACATCGGGAAGAGCTGCTGAGGTTGAGGATAGCGCATTTAGGAGAACCGTCAGATAATGGCAACAATTTTTCATTTTCTTTTTTTGTGCTAATATTTGCTTGCCAAACCTTTTTTTATTTTGGAGGATAATTTGATGCTGAAACAAGGCAATGTGCACAAATGCTTATGAAAGTAAGTCTTCCCGTCCCAGTCCGGGAACAAAGTTGAGTTGGGCAGAACACTTCTCATCCTTTCACAGGAAGCCTTGTATTTAAAAGATAAGTTCACTTAAAAAAAAAAAAAAAAAGTGCCTTTTTTTGCAGGTAAAAAAATGTGGATTTACCATTTTATTTTGGCACCTGGAAAGCATTGCACCAGCGATGAGCAGATCTCTGATGCCATGCAGGTCTCCTGTAGACTGTAAGTGTGAGCTGTCTGCCCCGTACATCATACAGCCAAGCAGTGTCATACTGTTAGGAAGATTTGCTGAGCTACCACAGCAATTACCAGTACCCTGGTGGTAGTTCATTGAAATCTACAAGCCGACAGCAGCAAAGGATGGAAGGGCTTGTAGTACTATTATATTGTAAGCTCTTCTGAGCAGGCCCTCTTAATCCTCTTGTATTTTATTGTATTGTAACTGTTTTGTCTCCCTTTTATATTGTAAAGTGCTGCGTAAACTGTTGGCGCTATATAAATCCTGTATAATAATAATAATAGTACATTCATACACAGGGCTCTGTGTATGGATGACACAGCAGTGTTGGTGGAGCCCTGCATAGCTGCGCTGTTTTAACAAAGTGACAGCTAGTATGGGGAGCGTCTCCCCATACTGCTGCCACAGGGAGAGAGAGCAGTGGGGACATGTTCCACCCTAAAACTGGGTGGAACATGTAACATGTTTCCAAAGCGGAACTTTAATGGGTGCATACAAGACTTTCTCTGATTGTGAAGTCATCCACCCGCCTCAGCCAATCTCAACCATAGCCAATCAGAGGGAGCTTTGTATTAATATAAAAAGCCACCTGTGAATGGCTCAACAGTGCTTATGCAAACTTCGGAATTTGTTCAAAGAGTGGGACAGGCAGTTCCCATCTCGCTACTGAAACACAGTAATGTATGTAGCTGATGCTTATACAGCACTGACAGCAGCTGCCTGTGTTGGTAGAGGAAATTATTCATTTGGACCCCCTTGGCCCAAAAGAACTGAAACATGGGTCAGGCTTTCATTTTTTGTGATGATTACACTGCTACCATGTTCATCATCCCGACGGCAGACAGAAAATACGAGGACAGCTGAGTGAGTGTGTATATATGGATCTATTGAAAAAGCGCACACAGATTTTTCGGTATCTTGCCTGTGTTAATCTCACAGATTAATACTGCGAGTTATTTAAGAAAGACTAGTTAGAGTTCCCCTTTATTAAGTGGAAGACACTCTAAATGTAACAGCTGTGACAGTTGTCCCTTTGCACTCAACACAAGATTATAACTTATGGGTCAGAGCATATGAAGACCGTATTCTCTTTCTAAAGTGTTTGGGACTTTTATAACTTCAGACAAACCTAGACCCACAGAAAAATGATGGCGGCCATATAAAAGCGTTATCTGCCTGATTGTCATTCTGTCCCTCCAGCTGCTGTGTTGTCACTGATGTAGAATAAGGATGGAGTCGCTGATGTCCATCTGCACACTTGTTGCAGATCTGTAGTGATTTGGCTGGCGAGCATTTTCAGGAGAGCGATCAGAAATCGCAGCCTGATGTTTATCTTTCATCAAATCTAGGTGGACACTCCCTTTACCTAAACAGCTGTCATCAAAGAAGATTTCTCCTATCTAATACAGCAAGCTACAGTTTAGCATGTGATGCCGTGTCCTGCTAGTGTATATAGTACAAGCAGTGCGATTGTTTCACTCCTCTAATACAGAACAGTGTATCAGTAAGCAGTACATTGTTTAACTGAAATGCGTTGCTTGATATGACTTCCTGCTACTGTTAGAAGTTCCGTGACTTAACCTTGCTATCAGATCGCTTGGTAAGCTCAAGTCAATCAAGATTTAGCATTAGATTAGGAATCTGACTTGAAACCAAACTTCAGGCAAACGGATTTACACAGAGGCACACCTCTAGCTCTAATGACTTAGGCCTTATAGCAGGGTTTGACAAATTTGCTTGGAATCTAGGAGCCAGCTAAAAAAGTTAGGAGCCAGAAAACGCACCCCGTCCCGACGAGCTCGCGCGCAGAAGCGAACGCATACGTGAGCAGCGCCCGCATATGTAAACGGTGTTCAAACCACACATGTGAGGTATCGCCGCGATTGGTAGAGCGAGAGCAATAATTCTAGCCCTAGTCCTCCTCTGTAACTCAAAACATGCAACCTGTAGATTTTTTTTAAATGTCGCCTATAAAGATTTTAAAGGGTAAAAGTTTGTCGGCATTCCACGAGCGAACGCAATTTTGAAGCGTGACATGTTGGGTATGAATTTACTCGGCGTAACATTATCTTTCATAATATAAAAAAAAATGGGGATAACTTTACTGTTGTCTTATTTTTTAATTAAAAAAAGTGTAATTTTTTTCCCCAAAAAAGTGCGCTTGTAAGACCGCTGCGCAAATACGGCGTGACAAAGTATTGCAACGATCGCCATTTTATTCTCTATGGTGTTAGGATAAAAAATATATATAATGTTTGGGGGTTCTAATTAGAGGGAAGAAGATGACAGTGAAAAATGACATTAGAATTGCTGTTTAACTTGTCATACCAACGGCCACCACCAGATGGCCCAGCTCACACAAGGAAGAGCTGGGGACTTCACAAGGCCGCAAAGCCGCGGCCTCAATTACCGGACATCACGGGCCCCCCGCGATCGAGCGGTGGGGGGGCCTAGTCCGCCGCGATCCTGGGGAAAAGGCGCTCCGCGGACTAGGCCGAAGCCGCGGCCTCGCCTAAAACAACCTGCCCGCAGCAATCCTGGGAAAAGGCCGTGAGCGGCAGATGCGGCTCGCGGCCTTTTCCCATGATCGCGGCGAGCTGCGGGCAGGATGTTTTAGGCGAGGCCGCGGCTTCGGCCTATTCCGCGGAGCACCGGTCCTAGAACAAAAATCTTTATTTTTATTTTTTTTGCCCATCTTCCAAGCCAAGTCGCCAGGACGCTATTTCTAGTCGCACTGGCGACCGGGATTTGTCGAGCCCTGCCTTATAGGCTGAAATGTGTTTTCATCTGCTTTTTGTTCACTGTGGATTGTCAATAAAAACAAAGAGTGCGGATCATTTTTCCTACACTCCAGCTCTGCAGCTCTCATTGGTCTTCTTACGCCTCATCTCCTCCTCCCTTCCTGGCAAACTTGCATGAGAATGAGAGAGAGCTGTGCACGATGTCCTAGGTTAATGATCAGACAAGAAAGAGAAAGTGGTCTGTATAAAGTATTTACTGGCAGAAAACATTTTTACAATCCAAAGTTGAAACAACAAGGGCAGAAGATTTAATAGATGGAAAGTTGAAAAAATGACTGACGGTCCGCTTTAAGCCTGGAGGAGAAAAGCAAGCAGGAACTTGTTTAAAAAGCCCATGGCAGTGCGCATGTGATTTGGGAGCATTTAATGCCTGTGCTATTCAGATTCCAGTGAATTGCTTCTCACACTAACTGATTCAGTGGCTTCTTGAACATCAGATACATTTTCCACTGCCCAAAAGGTTTTAGCCTGGGATGAGAATTAAAGGGGTTGTAAAGGTACAAGTTTTTACCTTCATGCATTCTATGCATGAAGGGGAAAAAAAATCGAAAGATTATCGCATCCCCCCCGAGCCCCCCTTTTACTTACCTGACCCCTTGAATGTCACACGCCGTGAACGTGAAGGCTTCTCGGCTCATTCATTGGTTGATTGCTGTCAATCGGATCCAATGACGCGGCACGCCGTGCGTGGGGCCGAGTGATACAGTGAGCGGCTATATCCGCTCACTGTATATCACAGAAGCGCGCGTGCAAGAACTCACCACCATGCAAGCTTGCTCGCATAAAGGTGGTGAATTCTTGCGAGGAGGAGCCGAGACAGATGCCGAGGGACCCCAGAAGACCAGGACCCCAAAAACGAGCTGCACAGTGGAGGCAAGTATAATTTTTTTTTTTTTTACCTTTATACCGCGTACACACGATCATTTTCTGGCATGAAAAAAAACGTTTTTCAAAAATGTCATTTAAAATGATCGTGTGTGGGCTACACATCATTTTTCAGGTTCTGAAAAACGACAAAAGAAAATTTGAACATGCTGCATTTTTAAACGTTGTTTTAAACTAAGTCGTTTTTCGGGTTGTAAAAAATGATCGTGTGTGGGCTAAAACGACGTAAAAAACCCATGCATTGTCAGAAGCAAGTTATGAGACGAGAGCGCTCGTTCTGGTAAAACTACCGTTCATAATGGAGTAAGCACATTCATCACGCTGTAACAGACAGAAAAGCGCGAATCGTCTTTTACTAACACGGAATCGGCTAAAGCAGGCCAAAGATGAATGGAACTTCCCCTTTATAGTGCCGTCGTACGTGTTGTATGTCACCGCGCTTTGCTAGATACATTTTTTAAAAACGATGGTGTGTAGGCAACGTCGTTTTAATGATGAAGTTAGGAAAACTTTGTTTTTTGGACATGCTGAAAAATGATCATGTGTACGCGGCATAAGTGTTCCTTTAAAGCTAGCTGTACATCCTTCATTTTCTCTCCTTCAGCCCCGAGGCTGAAAGGATAAGTTCAGTTTTGTAAATGAGAGAAAAAAAATGCACATCTTTTTGCAGGTAAAAACTATATTTTTTTTGTTACTGGGAGCCTGCAAAGCATTGTACCCGTGATCTGTTGCAATGCAGGGCTCCTGCAGACTGTCAGTGTAAAGCCTGGTACACACGATCGGATTTTCCGTGGACAAAGTCCGTAGGGTGTTGGCCATAAACAAAGAATTGTCTGCCAGCAAACACAAAACGACATGTTTTTTCAACTCTTTAGCGCCACCCTTTGGGCAACTTCTGCTAATGTTGTGTTATGTCGAGCATTGCTTCTGAGCATGTTATGTTTGTTTTTTTCTGAAGGACTTCTGTACACACAATCGGATAATCTGAAAACACACATTTGTTGTCAGAAAATTTGAAAGCATGCTATCCAACATTTGTTGGTGGAAAATCCGACGACAATTGTCCCATGGAGCATACAAACGGTCGGATTTTTTCAGTCTGCCATTACACAATTCCCGTCGGAAAATCTGATCGTGTGTACGGGCCTTAAAGCGGGGGTTCACCCAAAAATAAATTTTTTACATTACATTCAGCCGAGTTGTCCTAATGACAATCGGCTGTTTTTTTTTCTGTACATACCGTATTTCACCGCCGCTTCCGGGTATGTCTTCTCCAGGACTGGGCGTTCCTATCTGATTGACAGGCTTCCGACCGTCGCATACAGCGCAACTCGTGACGCGTAGTATTCGACGGTCGGAAGCCTGTCAATCAGATAGGAACGCCCAGTCCCGCAGAAGACATACCCTGAAGCGGCGGTGAAAATACGGTATGTACAAAAAAAAACATTGATTGTTACGCCAGTGACCCTACTGCGCGTGTGCGAGGCCCTGCTCTGTTGTCCTATTGACCCGGTGGAGTAGGAAGGAGCCCCGCAGTGATGTTACAGGCCGCGGCCCGGACTCCCGGAAGAGCTCAAAATCGTTCTGGTAGTTCATTGAGAGCTACAAGCCGACGGCTGCAAAAGCAGCCGGGTGGGCGGTGCCCTGCACGGCAGCGTTATTTTCTTAAATTGTGACCGCAAGTGTGGGGAGAAGAACCCTGTCTCACTGTCACTAGAGAGCTCGTCAGGTTATGGCTGCAGCAGTGGGAACATGTTCCCATAGATCAACTTATTCTTGAACAAGAGAAAATTCAATCGTTTCGCCCATCCCCGTCTATTGTGTTAAAACGGCTGCCAACCGCCTTAGTTGGCTAAATATCTGAACAGTGACTGCATCTTATCATGCTTCTGCATCACTGTCAGGCCATTTCATTTTCTACTGTGCAATTTTTAAATCGATCCGTGTGATGCTTGCAGGGTTCAGCAGGAATTGGCCATAAATTGAGCCGTGTATGGCCAGCTAAAGTCTCTTGGTTGGTAAGTGAATTATTAACCCCTTGTCATTTAGAAGTTGTTGTTCTGCCAGACTGATGCAATGCAGATCTGATTAATTTGATTTGGTTTCTAATTGCTCATTATAAGCCACTGAGGAGTGTCATTTTGTAGAGGTAAGTGTATGTCGTATCTGTGACACCCCAAGCAGAATTCTTCCAGAGTGTGCCTATGATAAGATTGGACCCTGCAGGACAAGGAGTTTCTCTAGGTGTGTTCTGCCTCTTTCACTGCCAAAATGTCTGCTAGCTGGATACGGCGGTTCTGCTTACTCACCTGTTTAACCAAGTGCCAAAAAACCAAACTCCTCTGTCTACTGTCAGCGAAGCCTGCGTCAGCTGTTTTCTTCTGCATTGCAGGGTTAATTGTGCATTGTGTGCCGATGGGCACTGAAAGATCCAAAATGAAGGAAAGTTCTGGCTTTGTGTCTGCTTTCTAGTACATGAAAAGGCTCTGGGTGGCTCGTACATGTGGGATATGGTATGTGTTCCAGTGGCTGCAGCGTGCTGTGCTGGCGCCGTGCCTAGAATTGCTCAGCGATGTTAACGTGGCAGCACAGATCAGCAGCAGTGCTAGGAAGAAGTTTAGCTTGCAGCAACATAAAAACCTCAGAAATATGCAGCATCCCTTCTGGGAGTTTTTTTTTTTTTTTTTTGGAGAGGGGGGGGATTTTAAGCTTTATTCTTGTTTTTGTGGAAATTTATAACATGGTTGCTGCTTATGAACTATTTAAAAGTAATTGCCTTAAATTAAAGTGTAACTAAACCCGAATGCAATATTACAGATAACAAGTGGCTGCATTTGTTTTCTGGATTTTGTTTGTTTTAGGCTGGGTTCACAGTTGCGAATTGGATGTGGATTCCTCGCATCCAATTTGCTTAGCATGGGAAGAAAGAAAAATCCTGGATCGCCGCACTCCTCAAAAAACGATATCTTTTATTCAAAGCATTAAAAAAAAAAAAAAAAAAATTCATATGGAAAAACAGCCAAAGTTCATGCAGTCAAACAAGAAGTGGACTAGGAAAAAAGAGCTGACATGTTTCGCATCATGTGATGCTTACTCGTAGCTATGATCCAGGATTTTTCTTTCATCCCATGCTAATTGAGCACAGCCAGCACCCTCTTGGTTTGTTGGGACGGAAGCAACGGAAGCATTAATTGTTTTATAGAGCGGTATACTTTTCTATCCAATTTGCTTAGCAGGAGATTGTGACCGGCTCTCACATCTCCGGTGTGGCTCCGGTGCAAATTGCATAGGAGCCCTGTGCATCTCTTGGTCCGTTTCAGGCCTGAATTCAGATAATAATTTGGGCTGAAATTGGACCTAAACCAGTGAATGGAGATACACCGGACCCCTGCTGTGATTCGCTCCATTCCTTAGTGTGAACCCAGCCTTAAAGTGATTGTAAAGGTTATTATTATTTTGTTTTATACAACAAACACGGTATTCTTACCTGCTGTGTGCAATTATCCTCCTTTTCTGGGGTCCCCCACGGGCGCTCCTGCCTTTGATTAACCCCCTAGCAAGTCACTTGCTAGGGGGGCTCAATCCCAAGCTGCACTGTATGAGTCTATTGAGCCGCATAGTGTGGCTCGGCCCTGCTCCCTTGTCACTGGATTTGATTGACCGCAGCATGAGCCCAATGGAGAGAGAGAGAGAGAGAGCATCGCCACTAGTCTCGGGGAAAAAAACGCTGTATCGCAGGGATCCTCAAACGACGGCCCTCCAGCTGTTGCGTAACTACACATCCCATGTGGCATTGTAAAACTCTGACATTCACAGACATGACTAGGCATGATGGAAATTGTAGTTCCTGAACAACTGGAGGGCCGTAGTTTGAAGACCCATGCTGTATCAAGTTTGGCCTCAGGTGAGTATCTAAAGCAGTGGTTCTCAACCTGGGGGTCGGGACCCCCTCTGGGGTCAAATGATGATTTTCCAGGGGTCACCAAATCCTGGGCTGTTCCTGAAGCCCACACCTCTCTACCAGCCTTTTTGCAGTCACAAAGCAGGGCTGTCCCTGGAGCCTGTGGCCACCCACTCACCTCTTTGCAGCCAGCCGCCCATTAAGTTCACGGCATGGCTGGGGGGCAGAGACTAGAGGTGAGCCGACTGTTGAGGAATGTGAAGTGGGAGGGGCTGGTGGAGACCCTATCTCCAGATTTCTGTAGAGGTGTCACTGCTACGAGACACCACAAAGTCAGAGACACAGTGAAGCCGGAGACACAGTGAGTAACACTACCTGTGATTATAGTTCCCATTAAAAGTCCCCACTACAGTTCTCAGATCAGCAGATGACCTTGATCAAGAGCACCTAAGTTGGCTGATCAGAACTCCCACTCATCATTGCCACTCATCCCAACTCCCCCGCCATCACTGCCACTGATCCCAACCACCCCCCACCCAAGGAGTAAGAGAAGGATTAAAAATAGAGAATACATGGAAGAGAGAAGAAAAGAGGTGGAGAAACAAAGAAAAAGGATGAGAAAGAACAAGAAATATGGCTAGTGAGAGGGATGGGGGAATTAGGATAGAGAGAGATGAAAGGGAAAGAAAGGAGAACAAAGAGCGAGTGGTAAATCCAAAAATGTACCATATGAGGTTTTAATATGGTACAAGTGGAAGTGACTCAGGGAGCGCTAAATGGCCGTGGGTTAGGGGCGCAAATTACTGGTCTTGCCTTGGGTGCTGACAACCCACGCTATGGAAATAATTTTACTGTTAGGGGTCCCCACAACTTGGGAAATTTTATCAAGGGGTCACGGCCCTAGAAAGGTTGAGAACCACTGATCTAGAGGGTGGGGGGGTGCTGCACCTAAATGTTTTTTTATTTTTTTATCTTAATGCAGAGAATGCATTAACCACATCCTGCCTGGCCTACAGCAGAATGACAACCGGGCAGTGGCTCCATTATTATTTATTTCTTCTATTTGCGCTGGGGTCATCCCTGACAATCAGTGCAGATCCATCAGCGATGCCAATTGTCATTCAAAGTGCGACAGCGCCGGAAGCTGAAAATTGGCCTGGGCAGGAAGGGGGTGACGGTACCCTGTATTGAAGTGGTTAAAGCCAGCAGCTACAAATACTGCAGCAGCTGACTTTTAATAAATGGACACTTACCTGTCCAGGGTGCCTGCTGTGTCGGCAGCCGAGGCCGACTCTGTCCTTGGATGCTGCCGCCGCCATCCTAGGTGAGTTAATCGGGAAGTGAACCGTTGTGGCTTCACTTTCTGGTTCCCTACTTGTCCTAACTGGTCCCCGCTGTCTTCTGGGACCTGTGTGTTTCCCAGAATACAGCGGGGGGCAGGAAGGGGCGTGACCTCGCAGGAGTCTATGCCCTGAAGTGGGTGCAAATACTTGTCTTAGACAGGTATCTGCACCCCCCTGAAAGGTGCCAAATGTGACACCGGAGAGGGGGAGGATTCCGAAAAGCGGAGGTTCCATTTTTGTGTGGACCTCCGCTTTGAGATGAAAGACCTTTAGCCTTCACAATTATGGTAACCCTAGTGATCCTACAAATTACACATTTTAGCTCCATTCACCCCTGAGCGCTTTATAGTTTCAAAACATCCAAAATCCCATAGTTTTCATTTGTACCTGTTCACATCTGAGTACAGTGTTGCTTGAAGCTCGTACCTCAAAGTACATGAGCTGCTTCTGAGCTACAAGCTTCAAGCTTTTTTGTCCCCAATAGACTTGAGTGGAAAAATGTATGTATTCAGTGCCTTTTTTTTTTTTTTTTCTTTTTTCTTCTCCCTAGTAACTAGCTTTATATTGCCTAAAATGAATATAAAAATAAAATAATCCTGTGAAATATAATGACCAAAGACCGTCGGCTCGAGTGAATAGAGCCTTCTTGCCACTTGATGACAATGCCTACTCGCTGTTCTGTATCTTTGGAGGAGCAGCATTGTCACTAATACAAAACGTGTGCTAAGATTATAGAACAACTCCCTTTCCTCCTTAAATAATAAAAAAAAATGCAATATAAAGACAGATTGGTCGCATTTAAAAAAAAAAAAAACTAAAGCTTTAGAGAAATGTTTAGCTCCCATGATTCAGTGCATTTTCCTTGTAGTCAGTCATCGCAGCATAAGAGAGAGGGAGTGGGCACAGACACAGCTGTTCATCATAAAAAAATATATATCTTTATATTTAGATTTTTATTGTGCACTTTTAACTTATACCAGTCCTTTTTTCTTTCTAGATTACAGCAAAAGTGGCAGTTATGTTTGTCACATTACAGTATAATGTCACCATTCCAGTAGAAGGTAAGTTCTTTCAAACACATAATTTGCTAATTACACATTTTACACATCTGGTATGTGATCATTTTGCATGTAAAACCTGGTATAAAAAAAAAATAGATTATATGGACGTAAGAAAAAAAAATTCTCAGCTGTTGGAATCTGACAAGCTCTGGTGGTATGGTGGAGGTTGTTTTGTTGGGTCTGGCTCTTTGTAACCCCCCACGTCACACAGATTGTCCCTGGCTGTCCCCTGTGTCCTCCTCCGTGTCCCCCATGCTCTTCTGGCCCCCCTTGTCCCAGATCTGTCAGGATGGAGGAAGGAGCCGGTAAATCTTTTCTGAATGCAGAGTCCATTCATAACTGAGCATTGTAAACTGTATTTACGATGCTTTAGTTTATGAATGGGGAGGGGCATGGGGAATCTGTGTCCTCAGTGCCTTTCCGTATCTCAAAGGGGAGATATTGGGGGTCTGTTTAGACCCCTGATATCTCACCAAAGCCCCTCCCCCAACAGGGTTTATATAAAAAAGGAAAGATTGCAATAAATATTTAAAATTGTAAAAATAATAAAAAACTTAAATAAAATAAAACACTGTCCACTCCCACAAAAAGAAAGCATTGTAAAAAAATAAAAACTGACTGACCTAGTCCACACGTCATCAGTGCTGCATATTAGTGCCATTGTCACATGTCATAAAAAAAGTATCAGTAGTTGGTATCGGCTGGTACTGGGGGGGTGTAAGGTATCGGTACTTATACTCGGTCTTAGGAAAGTGGTATCAGTGCAACCTTAGTTTCCAGGAACAGGAAAGTCTCACAGATGGGGACACAGACAGCAGTTAGGCGCTGACAAATATTCAAACACTTCAATAATTTAGCTGCCCATCTTTATCATTTTAGACTTTTTCTTATGGGTACTGCCTTCTCATTAAAGCTGAGCTCCACCTCCACTCCCGCTCGTCGGAACCCTCCCCCCTCCGGTGTCACATTTGACACCTTTCAGGGGGGAGGGGGGTGCAGATACCTGTCTAAATACAGGTATTTGCACCCACTTGCGGGTAGACTGCGGGCAGGACGTCAGACCCCGCCCCCCCTCCTGTTGTGTTCTGGGAAACACATTTGGCTCCCAGAGCACAGTGGGAACCAGTCAGAGGATGGCGGTGGGGGCAGCAGAGTGACGAGAGATCGCTCGTCCTCTACTGCGGACGGCACTGGACTTCAGGACAGGTAAGTGTGCTGATATTAAAAGTCAGCAGCTGCAGTATTTGTAGCTGCTGGCTTTTAATATTTTTATTTTCAGGGGACATCCGCTTTAAAGCATTTGTAACGGATCAGATTATTATTTTTTTTAAATAACGTACATGTTCTGTGCAATTGTTTTGCACAGAGCAGCCCCGGTCCTCCTCCTTCTCTTGGGTCCCTGGCTGGTGCTCCTGGCTCCTCCCCCTGCTTAGTGCCCCCATGGCAAGCTGCTTGCTCTTGGGGCACTTGTGCATGCTCGCTCCAGAGTTACGCCTGTGTGTCTGTGAGAGACACAGAGCACGGCTTGGCCCCGCTCCCCCTCACTGGCTGGATGTGTCTCAACCAATGAGGAGGGCAAGACCTGGGAGAGCCTCTGCTCTTGTGCACATTGCTGGATTGGGATTGGGCTGAGAGTTTTGCATAGAAAACATGAAGGTTAAAAATAACGTCACTTTAAGTGACCTGAATACCTGAGTTTTATTTAGTATAAGCCCTTGTTGTGAGCAATCTTGGGCCAACGCTGCGAGTACCTAAAGGTTCAGGGAGCTCTCCAAACATTTCTCCAGCAGCAAAGTTCAGGTCTGAGTCTTTGGGACTCGTGCTCACTGGACATTTTTACAGCTTCAGTTTTTTGGCTTTAGACCTTTTTATTTTATTTTTTTCGCAATCAATAAACTCTCCAGCGTGTTATCCTAAGTGTTGCACACAGGCTTTTATCAGCAGTTTTTTGCAGGGGCATTTTCTGGCTGGAAAAAAAACCCCAGAACTAGTATGTTTTTCACTGTAAAAATGCTCTAACGCTAAAAAAACGCACCTATTCAGCGTTTGAGTGCTTTTAAACCATAAGCTTTTGTGCGAGTATAGTTTTGCAAAAAAAAAGTGCGTTTTTATAACGTCAAGTGTGTATGAGGCCTTGTAATCTCTGTATTAGGATACTTTGGTCAAAAACGTTTAACGTTTTTGACCCCTTTAAAAAACAAACAAAAAAAATAAAGTTATTTTTCTTCAACAAAAAAACGCTAACGCGGAAAAACTGCTATTGAAAAATTGTTGAAAAACTGACTGCAAAGCTACTGGCGTTTTTATAACGTTATTTTAACGTCCAGTGTGCATGAGGCCTAAAACATAATTTCCCAATTTTCGATCATAACGTGAACAAGTGATACACAGACATTACGGTACAATAGTGGAGCAAAGACAGGTTTTCCACAAAAATGGCAAAACTGCTTGTAATTGTTGGGTGCTGATTCTGAAACTGTCCCTTTCCGGTTATGTTTACTTTCTTCAATAGGTTTTTTGACATTAAAGGGGTTGTAAGGGTTAAAAAAAAGGAAATAAAAATAACAAACATACCATACTTGCCTCCACTGTGCAGTTAGGTTTGCACAGAGTGGCGTTGTTCCTCGTCTTCTGGGGTCCCACGGCAGTTGTCTCGACTCCTCTCCGCAAGAGCTAACCCCCTTCTGGGAAGCTCTCTCCCAAGGGGGTTAGCTTGCGGGCGCGCTCCTGGCCAAGGCCGCCAAGTGTATCACTCGGCCCGGCGCGCCTTGATTTCATTAACAGCAGCGGGAGCCAATGGCTGTGCTGCTATCAATCTCCAATGAAGAGCCGTCTCAAGCTGGGGGGAAAGCATTGCGGGATCGCGCCCATGGAGTTTTGTGGCTCAGGTAAGTAAAACGGAGGGCTGGGGGGGCCCGAGAGTGCAAGGTGTTTTTGCATAGGATGCATTGAGGTGAAAAAACATGAAGCTTTACAACCCCTTTAATGCAGGCAAAATGGCCATTTATTTTACACCCAGCAATCCGTTTAGACATCTGGAGAATGAAAGCAATTAGAAATGTTGATCACATAAAAAACAAACGCATGTATGACCAGCGTTTCTATAGGTTGTATTTTGGAATGTAGACCGTAATGTATGTCGTCATAGTTACACTTTATGACGGCATTAGAGTTGCAGCTCAGTGACAACTGGAGAACAGATACTAGTCATGACCCTTGAATGTTAGTGTATGCTCCCTAATCACCTGCTTTTTATAAAGCTTTTACCAAATCAGTTGCAGGCAGCAAATAGATCCGTGTTATCTTGTTATCCAATAGAAACTAGATGCAATCTGTGTGCTGTGTTCTATTTAAAGACACGGCTTGTGTTTATCCTAGTGCCATGTACCAGGACTGAACCGGAGTTTATCCACTATTGCTTTAAATAGGACTTTACATAATAGCTAGGGCCGAAACAACGGATCCATTATGAAATGAAACGATTACCATTTTCATAGGGCTGTTACTGATTAAAATGTTTGTGTTCGATTAATCGATTTTTTTTTTTTAATCGATTAATCGCTAATTTTGATTAATTATAACGCACATACAGATCCAACTACTTTTAGCTGATCTCCTTGCAGGCTGATTCCCAGTGCAGCTACCAACCACTGGAAAAATGGATAGCAGGATACAAAAACCACACAAAGGCAGCGCTCCATAGGAATAGCATTAAAACTTTTATAGTCTTCAAGTAGGTAAAATAAATATTGCACTGGAGATAAAATCGATGTAGCTACATAAACTGTAAAAATGGTGCAAGTAATACCAAACGGTAGCAAAAGCATTCATAGAAATATGTAGCCAAGTATGATACTGGTATAAAAATGTGTACAAAGATACCACTGCTGAATCCAGATGATGAGGGGTTAACATCAGTCCGTCGGCATGTAGATGTCCCCATGAAGGGAACTATCACAACTCCCAGTGGATGGCTGTAGAATCCCAGGTTGATAGAGGGAAGTGATAGAGGGAAGTGTAACAGCCCTTGCGTGTGGCAGATAGTAAGGTCCCGCCGGCATGCAGATATGAAGGCACAGCAAAGGAGCCCTTCAGATGGACATGGCAAGGTGTCCGTGATGTTACTGGATCTCCGACGGAACTCCCTGAAGGTCCGGAAGCCGGCGGAGAGGTGAGTACCAATCAAAAGAATTTTAATCGATCAAAAAAATTAAAGATTAATCGAGGAATTAATAGTTAATTTCCACAGCCCATAATTGATTAATTGGCCATAATGGGATTAAACAAAACTAAAATTGGCCCTTTATAGTACAAAATGAGCAAATCGCTACTGTAAATATTACTTTCACTGTCCCACAGTAAAAAATGAACCCCTTACAGTAGCGATTATTTCCTCTTTTTGTAAAATGTTTTTGTTTTTTTAACCCCATTATGTTACTATACTCCCCATGTGTGTGTGTGTGTGTAACTTTAAGGTTATATGCCAATAAATACAGTATATATAATGTGTGTGTGTGTGTGTGTGTGTAATATAATATATATATACACACACACATTATATATACTGTATTTATTGGCATATAACCTTAAAGTTAGGGTGCGTGTTATACCCCGATAAATACGGTATACACACATTATAATTACACACACACACACATATATATATATATATATGTATGTGTGTGTGTGTGTGTGTGTGTGTGTGTGTGTGTGTGTGTGTGTGTACTGTATGTGTGTACGCACATAAACTTTAATGGAATCCCAGTCTTGGTCCGTAGGGTTCAATATTGAGTTGGCCCACCGTTTGCAGCTATAACGGCTTCAATGTTTGACCATTCTTCCAGAAGCGCATTTGTGGGGTCAGGCACTGATGTTGGACGAGTAGCAGACTCCACTCTTATTCATCCCAAAGGTTTTCTATAGGCTTAAGGTCAGGACTCTGTGCAGGCCAGTCAAGATCCTCCACCCAAAACTCGCACATCCATGTTTATGGACCTTACTTTGTGCACTGGTCCAAATCATTTGGTGGAGGGGGGGCCTCTCAGTTCCAGTGAAGGGAACTCTTAAAGCATCAGCATACCAAGACATTTTGGACAATTTCATGCTCCCAACTTTGTGGGAACATGACTGTGCATCAGTGCACAAAGCCAGGTCCATAAAGACATGGATGAGCGAGTTTGGGGTGGAGGAACTTGATTGACCTCAACCCGATAGAACAACTTTGGGATAAATTAGAGCCAGAGACTTGGAGGTTCGGTAAAAAAGATAAATATTTACCTGATTGCGCCCTCCAGTGGTGTGACCAATACCCGCAGCCACCTCTCTAAGGCACTGCGAGCTGCAACCACACTCCTGTCACACACAGATTGGAGCTTTGGGGAGAAGTTAGCGCCACAATAGTGTATAAGCTGAGTAATACAACCTGTTCCTCTACCCCCTAGACATAACAGGGCACCTCTACAAAGGATTTTTTTTTTTTTTTAGTTGGGGTTTCAACTTGGATTCAGTGGAAAGCAATAGTTTAGGTAAGCACGTATTTTTAGGGCTGACTGCCAGGTCCAGATTGGCACAGCTCTGTGATCATTAATACGTCAGTAAATGTATTTTCATCCCTGGAGTTTAGAATCCCTTGCAATCATAAAAATGAGAATCCTTGAGTCCATCCAGCTATTGATGAACTTCCAGCTGTAGGACAGCAGACACTCCTATGGGGTTGCTGGATGGCCATAGATCCCCCAGGACTGCTTGAGTCTGTAAACTCCTGTGTGCCCTCTATGTGGGAAATCCAATTTTACCTGTGGTGCTGTAATAATAAATACTTTCTAATCCTTGGCACGTCCTTTGCTTTTGGCAGCACTTCAGATGATGTTAAATGGCAGATGTTACATGTGTCAAGTGGTAATTTTTATTACAGGTAAATAGCAGTACACTTATAACAGACTGAAACGTTGTCAGAAGGTACATTTTCTAACTGAGAGCATATCACAAACATCTGTCCATTTTCTTATAGTCAGAAGAAATTTACAGAGTTCTGTATAATAATCTGACTGCATGTTCAGAAAATGACTGCCTGGTCTCTGAAATAAAAATAGTATGTGATCTTCCTGAACAACAAATTGCAAAGAACCTCAAATTGCGCACTCCGCCTCCTTTTCAGCTGGTCAGATGTGAGCCTAGGGGGAAAAAGAAAAACTACTGCAGTGTCTCAATAGGTTCTCCCTGTTCAGCTGTCTGTAATCTGCCTTGCTAATCAGCATCATGTATTTGGACAAAGTTGGACACAGGCACAATATTAGGCTGCCGTTAGGTAGTTTTTTTGCGCGTATTCATGCTTATTTGCATACAGCGTCGTTCGACGTTTTTGTACTTCGACGTTTTTTATTTTAGCCAATAGGAAAAATGATCATCTTTTCATCACTTGTTGCTATGTTGGTAGATATTTTTAAGCTTCTGCCTGGGTGAAAAGTTCTATTGATTAAAGCGACGAAACGCCCGTAGCAAACGCTCGTTGTCGCGCTAGTCGCTTGAATCGAGCGTTTCCATTACTTTCTATGGAAAATGGAAACACTCAAATACGCCCAAACCTGCCAATACGTGCATCAAAAAAGGGTCCGGAACTTGTTTGAGCTTCAGGCGTTCGGCGTCAGGCGTATTGGTGTGCAGATGTGAACCATCTCCATAGGAAATAATGTATTTTTTCCCCTCTAGCGTATTTGAGCATTGCGCTTCAGGCGACAAAACGCTCAGGTGTGAATGCAGCCTTAGGCTCCATTCACACCTTGGCGACAAAACCCCCGACGCTCGATACGCTGGAGGGGCGAATTTCCATTGCTGTCTATGAGATGGTTCACATCTCACGCCGTACGCCTGCCGCCTGAAAACAAGTCCCGGACCCTTTTTTTCAGGCGGCATTGGCGTTCGGCCATAGACAGCAATGGAAATGATTTGTTAAAAAAAAAAATTAAACAAATCGCGACAAAATACGCCGCGTACGCGGCGCTACTTGTCGCCTAGGTGTGAATGCAGCCTTAGGTAAGGCACAGACCCTGAATATTAGGTTACACTGAATGTTAAAGCTCCCGTGGCATTTTAATCTAAATGGCCACAAAGCTCTCTGCAAAAGAGTAAATATTCCTCCCATGGACTGCTCCTCCAGATGCAGAGACTTCTTCCTCCTGAAGAAATCGGCATTTCCCAAGACTGGTGATCCCCTGTGTCCCCCACAGAAGTAGGAACAAAGATTGTCTCTGGACAGCCGCACACTGAACAAATTGTAGCCTTTATTAAAAAAAGGACAGCACTAGCTATGACTAAGCACTAGTGTTAGTGCGAAACGCGTCAGCAGTTGGGTTTTATTTTATTTCACTTTGCTGTGACTGTCCTTTTTTCAATAAAGGCTACAATTTGTTCAGTGTGCGGCTGTCCAGAGACCATCTTTGTTCCTGCTTTGCTAAGTGCATTGCCTGCACCTGAGTTGTCTGCAACGGTGGATGTTCATCTGGGTTCCCACCTGGAGCGGCTATTCCCCTTTCCCCCACAGAAGTGGACAGTGGCTTCACCCACCAACCTCCACGTCACTACTGTGTCCTATAATGTTGTGGAAGTCAAAGGGTATCCATCGCTTCCTAGCCATGTACATGTTTCTGGTTTTAATCTCAGAACATTGATTTGGTTTCTTTCTTTGTTTTTCAGGTGTTCTAGGTGAACCAGTTTCATTCTATCACTACGGCATCAAAGACATGTCAACGGTTTTCTTTTACATGCTTGTGGCAGTTATATTACATGCTGTCATACAAGAATATGTCCTGGATGTAAGTACTATTTATTTTTTATTTTATTTTTTTATTGCTTTCAAATAACTACCTTGATCATTTGATAAATCTGCACTACTCTAAGGCCCGGATTCACGTAGAACCACGTATCTTTGTGCGGGCGTAACGTATCCTATTTACATTACGCCTCCGCAACTTTGACAGGCAAGTGCCGTATTCTCAAACCAAAGTTGCGGCGGCGTAGCGTAAATAGGCCGGCGTAAGCCCGCCTAATTCAAATGTGGTAGATGTGGGCGTGTGTTATGTAAATTTTATGTGAGCCCGCGTAAATGACGCTTTTTACGAACGGCGCATGCGCCGTCCGTGAAAGTATGCCAGTGCGCATGCTCCAAATTAACTCGCAAGAAGCCAATGCTTTCGACGTGAGCGTAAATGACGCCCAGCCCTATTCACGAACGACTTATGCAAACGACGTAAAATTTTCAAAATTTGACGCGGGAACGACGTCCATACTTAACATTTGTACGCCTCATATAGCAGGGGTAACTTTACGCCGGGAAAAGCCTAACGTAAACGGTGTATCTGTACTGCATTGGCCAGGCGTACGTTCGTGAATTCGCGTATCTAGCTGATTTACATATTTCTAGGCGTGAATCAGCGTACACGCCCCTAGCGGCCAGCGTAAATATGCAGTTAAGATCCGACGGCGTAAGAGACTTACGCCGGTCGGATCTAATACAAATCTATGCGTAACTGATTCTAAGAATCAGGCGCATAGATACGACGGCTCGGACTCAGAGTTACGACGGCGTATCTGGAGATACACCGGCGTAACTCGTACGAGAATCCGGGTCCCAGTGTACTTCTAATTCTGTCTTCCCTTTTGTATTAGAGAAAGGGCCATGCGGCTTAGTTATTATTATACAGGATTTATATAGCGCCAACAGGTTGCGCAGCGCTTAACAACATTTATTTGCTGGTTGTTTTCAAGCATGCAGGCAGTTCATAATAAAACTTTTTCACCCAAAATAAATGTACATTCTCCTAAATAAAATGTCCACGTGTGCAATGTAATTATGAAAAAGCAATAAGCCTTCAGGTTAAAATATGCTTTCTGCTTTGGGTGTATCCTGTCCAGCAGTCAGGACCAGTGTGTCCCCCCATTGCTCCACAGCATGACATAATAACTTGCCAAAAAAAAGCTCTGCTCCCATGATGTCCATGTTGGTTGTATTACCTGCCTTTCGCAAACTTTTTACCCCAGAGGAATTCCTAAAATAATTTTGAGGTCTCGGGGAACCCCTGCCAAAATAAATTCAAGAAGTATGGCCATACTTCTCCTATGGATCACAGGAGTGCGGTTCGTCCTGCACTCCTGTGATCCATTTTTAGCTGACATTGTGCTGAAGTCCGCTGTCGGCTGACATCAGAGCCGGACCAGGCTCCTATAAGATCCTGACCATATGGTCGGAATTCGCCCAGAAGCCTGAATTGACACCTGGCTCAGTCGCTCAGCGATCCACTGAGAGCCGGAGCCAGCCCCTCCACAGCCCAAAGCTCCAGTGAGCACTGGAGAGGAAAGCGGAGAGCCACTGACTGAGAGCCCCAGCGCTCTGCTTAAAGCAGAGGGGAAGGACTGGGCGATCAGCCATGTTTGATCACTCAATTCTCACTACAGAGCCGGCAGGGGACAGATACAGCATTGGATCAATGCTGCTTCCACCTAGGTGAGTATAAATATTTTTTTCTTTAAAACCCTTAACTTCTCTTTTAAATTGGAGGTCATTTGGTGTCATGCTGCTGGCTCTGCCAACTACTACTGGATTCAAACTATGCATAAGCATCAGATGATCAGCCACAACCAGGGTTGCCACCTCATCCCTTTAAAACAGAACACATATGAATTACACAGGTTCTGGGGCTAATTTAATGCAGGTAAGGCACCAAATTAGTCTAATTACCACCTTAATTAGCCTCAAAACCTGTGTAATTCATATGTGTTCTGTTTTAAAGGGATGAGGTGGAAACCCTAGCCACAACCCAAATAACCTCTAGCAACCTCTGGAGGAACCCTTGGGTTCCATGGCTGATCTCTCAGCATGATGTTCTTTAAGGCTGGAAACTGTGGTTTAAAGGGATCAGCACTGGGGCAAAAAGTATGGAGCTTGTAGTAGAACATTTTAAAGGTTTACCTTTTAACCACTTAAGGGCCTTGCCTGCTTTTCAGATTTGGTGTTTACAAGATTAAAACAGTTTTTTGT
This sequence comes from Rana temporaria, assembly GCF_905171775.1. Lineage (NCBI taxonomy): Eukaryota > Metazoa > Chordata > Amphibia > Anura > Ranidae > Rana > Rana temporaria. The sequence goes on along the minus strand of NC_053493.1, from coordinate 336,909,965 downwards.
TTTTTTTGCTAGAAAATTACTTAAAACACCCTAGAGAATAAAATGGCGGTCATTGCAGTACTTTTTGTCACACCATATTTGCGCAGCGGTCTTACAAGCGCACTTTTTTTGGGAAAAAATTCACTTTTTTGAATAAAAAAATAAGACAACAGTAAAGTTAGCCCAATTTTTTTTATATTGTGAAAGATAATGTTACGCCGAGTAAAATGATACCCAACATGTCGCGCTTCAAAATTGCGCCCGCTCGTGGAATGGCGTCAAACTTTTACCCTTAAAAATCTCCATAGGCGGGGGGCGTGTCCAAGATGGCGACCGGACTGGACGCTTAGCAGAGGAGCTCCGCTGCCATACCCGCTAAACATCCTGTTTCCCTGCGGATTACCCTGATCTATGTGACCTAGATCGCTAGCTGAGTGCCCCCGGGACTGGTATGCCCTATAAGCGGAAGAAAACCGCTTACCAGAAGCCGTCTCCACCCCGTGTTAATCCCGGCGGCGGGAAGGCCGCACTCCTCGTGGTGTCCAACATGGCGTCGCAGACCGAGGACGCAGACCCGGCGATCCAAGACCAGGATCACTTTGCTGCCCTGATGCAGGCCATCTCGACCTGCCAGTCCACGCTGACCGAAAAAATAGACACCATGCAGCTGGAGATGGGATTCATCCGAAAAGACATGGACAAGGTCAGGACCCGGCTGACGGAGGCTGAGCGTCGGGTGGGTGATGTAGAGGAAGTGCTGGGAGATCATGCCTCCTCTCTCCGCACCCTTACCACCAAGGTTAGAGCCCTGGAGCATCGTGCGGAAGACGCGGAGAACCGCAATAGGAGAAATAATCTCCGTGTTATCGGCCTCCCCGAGCGAGCGGAAGAACCAGATCCCACTGCCTTTACCGAGCGCCTTCTCCGCCAGTTGCTCCCCCAAGCTGCCTTCTCTCCATACTTCGCCGTGGAACGGGCCCACAGGATGCCGGCGGCTCGCGGCCCCCCCGGAGCCCCCCCGCGTACATTCATCCTTCGTCTCCTGAACTTCAGGGACAGAGACGCGATACTGCGGGAAAGCAGGAAGATCGAGACGCTGCGCTTCGAGGGGACCCGCCTGATGATCTTCCCCGACTTCTCTGTGGAGACGCAGAAGCAGCGAAAATCCTTCGACCATGTGAAGCAAGCCCTACGCCAGCGCGGCTTGAAATATAGCATGCTATTCCCCGCCCGTTTACGGGTCCAAGACGGAGAGACCCATCGCTTCTTCACAGTGCCGGATGAGGCGGCCGCGTGGCTGGAGACTCTCCCGCGCCACTGATCTCGTGGGGCCGAAGCCATTGTTTTGCTCTTCATTGTTTCTATGCCAGCGTAGTCCCCTTACTTGGTTATCCCTGTTCCTGCCTTGTGCACACCCAGCACCCTGTACAGATGGACCCCCCCACCCCCCCTCCTCCTCTTTTGTTTCTGGACGGACGGGGCTGTAGCCTCTGTTCCTGTTGTTGGCTGTGGAGGGGGTGCTGCCTGGATGTCCCCCTCGAGGTGGAATGCCCTACACACACCGGGACTGCTGACCGGGACTCACCTGTGAGTATGGGGGTACCTGGGGGGGGTAGATGCTTAGGCACCTACTACACCCTGTGCCGGGGATCAGGGATAATTTCCTTTATCCACTTGAGGAACTGACTATGTTATGGCATGATTGTTCAAGTTACTGAACCGCCACGCGGCTTGCTGCTATAAGATTGTGCCCCCAGTATCTTCTGGGTGATTAACTTCCCCCGCAGGGAAAACGATAATAATAACTGACTCTCCGATTTTTTATTTTTATACTTTCGGTTTTTTTTTTTTTTTTTTTTTTTTTCTTTTATTTTTTTTTTCCACTTGCTTACTGAAGCGGGTGGCAGAAATGCTGGTCCGTTTGGCGAGCATACTCTGCTGGGCCTCCTAGGCGCCCTGTTGGTACACTGCTTCCCAAAGGCTGATAGTCATGCATTGTTTGGGTTACAAAACACGCCTAAGTTTTGGGGGTCGCGTGGGGAGGGGGGGAGGGAATTTTATTTTTCATTTTAGTTTTTTTTTCTGTTCTTGGTACAGCTGTGAATTGTTTAATGTTCAGTATGGTCAAATGCACTGCCTTTACATGCTACTTCTGATGGGTGTGGGATGGCCGCTGGGGGGAGGGAATCTGGTCTTTTTGCTGGGCGGGGGTCCAGGTGATGACGGAGCAATGCCTATTTTCCCATGGTTGTCATGGCCCCCTTGAGAGTGTTGTCCTGGAATGTGCGCGGGTTAAATTCTAAATTTAAAAGATCCCTAGTGTTCTCCTTCTTGAAGAGATACCACCCACACATTTGCATACTGCAGGAGACCCACCTTACTGGGTCCAAGGTCCTAGCACTTAAGAAACCCTGGGTGGGATCCTATTTTCACTCTACCCATTCTACCCATTCCCGTGGAGTGAGTGTTTTAATCCATAAGGCGCTCCCGTTTGTTCTTCTGGACCTCCGCCTGGACCCGGATGGGCAATATGTCATTATTCATGCTCTCTGTGATAGACTAGAAATAGTAATTGTTGGTCTGTATCTGCCCCCCACGACAGGTATGACAGTACTCCGTAGGGCACAAGCTGTTGTTGCCGACTTCCCCTCGGCAACTGTAGTCTGGGCAGGGGACTTTAACATGGCTCCCAATCCCAGCATTGACAGATTGAACCCCGACCGGACGACTGACTCGGCGCTCTCGCGGTGGGCGGAGACATATGGCTTGAGTGATGTGTGGAGGTGGAAATATCCGTATGACAGAAACTATACGTGTCACTCTGCAACTCATGCGACCATGTCTCGGATAGACTTGATCTATGCCACCGACCCCGTCTTGTCCAGGGTGGTGGCGGTGTCTCACTTGCCGCGGGGGATATCGGACCATGCACCAGTTATGTTGGACCTCTCCACTGACTCCGCTGCAACGCGGGGCCTGTGGAGACTATCCAGGTACTGGATCACTGACGACAGACTGGAACCTTTAATGCTCGCGGAACTTAGAGACTACTGGGTTCATAATGACCATTCAGCCCCCCCTGAGGTGACCTGGGATGCCTTCAAAGCCTACGCCAGGGGCAGGTATCAATTCAATATAGCCAAAGTACGGAAGGAAGCTAAATTGGAACTAGCAGAAGCCGAGAGACGGGCGGTGCGACTGGAAAATATGTACACAAACTCGCCTGACCAAGGCTCGCACGCTGACATGCTTACTGCCTACAGGGAGTTGGCACTCATCCGTGCTGCCTCATGCCGTCGTTTCCTCCTTGCTCAGACTCAGCGAATATTTGAACAGGGGGAACGAGCGGGTAGACTACTGGCCTGGCTGGCGACTGAGAGATCAGGTAGCTCGTGTATAGCCAATATAAGAGATGAGGATGATGTCTTAATTTCGGACCCACTATTGATAAATGCCAGATTTGAAAGGTACTATCAGGACCTCTACTCGTCCAGGGCGTCATACACCCTGGATGAGCTGGACACATTCCTGCTCTCCCTGGACTTTCCCTCCCTGACCTCGGCGGCCAGTCGGACGCTCGAAGCCCCCATTACGCTGCAGGAGGTCCAGGGAGCTATCAAGTCTCTACAGGCAGGTAAAACCCCTGGTCCCGATGGACTCCCCACGGAGTTCTACAAGTCTAACCTGGAGGTGACGGGCCCCTACTTCTACTCCGCGCTCACCGCAGCACTGGAGCGACTCAGCCTTCCGGCCTCCATGATGGAGGCGGTGATCGTTGTCATACCTAAACCCGGGAAGGACCCGGAACTGTGTTCATCCTATCGGCCTATATCTCTGCTCAATGTGGATGCCAAAATCCTGACCAAGATCCTGGCCAATCGGCTGAACACAGTGATCCTCACGCTAGTGCATGGCGACCAGACGGGATTCATGCCAGGGAAGGGCACGGATATAAATATCCGCAGGCTCCACACCAATATTGCAATTTTCCGCGAGCAGAATACAACCGGGGCTGTGGCCTCACTCGACGCAGAGAAGGCCTTTGACTCAGTTGAGTGGGCCTTCCTGTGGCGAGTGTTGACTAAGTTTGGGTTCGGTCCTAAATTCATTGCCTGGATCAAATTGCTGTATGGGTCACCCACGGCCAGGGTGCGCACGGGGGGCAACATCTCAGCCCCATTCCGTTTATGCAGGGGGACGAGGCAGGGCTGCCCACTGTCTCCGGGGCTCTTTGCCTTGGCCATCGAGCCCATGGCTATTATGCTTCGCTCGACGCACGAGGTGAGGGGCCTGGAGGTGGGACCACTGACCGAAAAGGGTGTCGCTGTATGCGGATGACACCCTTTTGTACCTTGGTGATGACTCTCAGTCCCTAGTGGCAGCTCTCAAAATTGTGGATAGGTTCGGCGGGTTCTCCGGGATTCGTGTTAATTGGGGCAAATCCAGTTTATTCCGCCTGTCCGACCTTGCCCCCCCCACAGCGGACCTGACGCCGCTGAGTAAGGTCTCCAAATTCCGCTATCTTGGAGTGGACATTGACAACATCTAGGTCAATACTTACATGACAACCTATACCCGGTCCTACAGAATCTAATTGCAAAATGCCAGGCCTGGAAGACACTACCCCTTACTCCGGTGGGGCGGGTGAACCTGTTAAAAATGGTGTTCCTCCCCAAGCTGCTTTACATATTCCGTAACACCCCGGTCCCTATCCCCGCTTCTTTCTTTACTAAACTGGATAGCGTAGTCTCCTCATTCATCTGGGGTGGGGGAGCTCCCAGAATAGCGCAGCGCAAGCTTCAGCTACCTCTGTCCTCAGGGGGTCTGGCCCTGCCCTCCTTCAAAAAATACTACTGGGCGGCAGTGCTAGTAACAGTCCGGTGGTGGTTCCAGCAGACTAGGTCCAACCCAGCAGTAAACCTGGAGGCCGCAGTCATGGGCTCCTACTCAACCCTCACCAACCTGGTCTATAGAGGACCCAGGGCCGCCCCACAGGTTACTCTCCCGATGCGCACAACGATCCAGGTCTGGGATAGGGTCACTGCAGCGGTCGCGGGCCCTGACTCCATCTCGCCTCACGCCCCGCTGTGGGGCAACCCAAGACTCTCACATTTCAGGTCCATCCCGGACCCTAGTGTCTGGGCCAGATATGGAATAGTGAAAGTACAACATATTATGCCGGCCGGGGCGCTGCTCCCCTTCCCGGAGCTACGCGCAGCGTTTGAGCTCCCCTCATGGATGCTGTTCAGGTATTTGCAATTGAAACATGCGGCGCAGGCACAGTTCTCGAGGACAACTACGGTTGAGCCACATAGGATAGAGAGGTTCCTTATATCCCGTGGAATTGATAGAATAGTGTCCTCCATCTACCTCCGACTTACATGCGACGACTCAAAGGGGGATTCCCCCCTTCACAGAGTCTGGAAGGCGGACATTCCCGACCTCTCGGAAGAGGATTGGGAGTCTGCGCTGGTCCAATATATACCAACAACCATATCTGCCAGAGACAGATTCATCCAATTGAAATTCCTACACAGGGCCTATTACACCCCCCAGCGCCTTGCCAAGATATTCAGTACCCAGTCAGACCGATGCCCCAAATGTCAGAGAGAGACAGGAACGTTCTACCACGTTGTGTGGGACTGCCCGGTCGTGCAGGGATACTGGGAGGGGGTGGTGGAAAAAATTAATGCTGCTACTGGCCTCCGAGTGCCACTGGACTCCAAGATTCTCCTTCTTGGTATCACAGAGGGCGTGACACAGTCTACTCACGCTGGCTTGCTAATATTCTTTCTCTGCTTCTACGCTAGGAAAACACTGCTACGACAGTGGAAGCTGGCGAGCCCCCCAACGGTGGCTCAATGGCTTGCACTGGTGGACTCCGTTCTACCTCTATACAAACTGACCTACATGGGCCGCAAGTGCCCCCAAAAATTTGACAAAGTTTGGGGGACATGGGTGGCAGCTAGGGCACTGCCTGTTTGAGAATGCTCCTGTTTGCTCCGGGAATTCATAGTGCTTCTCCTTTCATCGTATGGAGGAGGCGCACTGCCCCCCCCCCCAGGGGGGTTGGGACATGACTCACCGTCCTGCAGCCTGACTGGCTGACCCTCACTCTACCCAGTGATTCAACTTAGACCCATTCAGATCTATCTCTGGTGTGTTGCCCTGTACCTGTTATGCTGAATGTATGTATGTGCTAATCCGTACAATGTCAAACCATGCTGTACCACAGTTTGCTGATTTATCTTTTGTTTTGTTTCTTTATTTTATTAATAAAACTTTTCTGTTAAAAATCTCCATAGGCGACGTTTAAAAAAATGCTATAGGTTGTATCTTTTGAGTTACAGAGGCGGTCTAGGGTTATAATTGCTCTCGCTCGAACGATCGCGGCGATAGCTCACTTGTGTGGTTTGAACACAGTTTTCATATGCGGGCGCTACTCACGTATGCATTCGCTTCTGCACGCGAGCTCGTCTGGACGGGGCGCTTTAAAAAAAACATTTTTTTGTTGTTTTTTTATTTATTTATTTTTTAATAATTTTTACACTAAAAAAATAAAATGGGTCACTTTTATTCCTATTACAAGGAATGTAAACATCCCTTGTAATAGAAAAAAGCATGACAGGTCCTCTTAAATATGAGGTCTGGGGGTCAAAAAGACCTCAGATCTCATATTTACACTGAAATGCCAAAAAAATTAAATGATTTGTCATTTGAAAAAATGACAACAAGAAAATGTGCCTTTTTAAGAAGCATGGGCGGAAGTGACGTTTTGACATCGCTTCCGCCTTGCTATGCAGACGGTTGGGGGCCATCTTGCCCTCACTTGTATCCCAGCCGAGTAAGAGACAGGACCCGATCGCCTCTGCCGACGGCTCCGGTAAGCAGCGGAGAGCGGCGGGGGGTCCCCTCTCCCGCCGCTGATCGGTGATCTGGCGGCGAATATGCCGCAGAGACCACCGTTATCGTTTAAAGGACCGCTCACAGGAAAGATGGATATCTCGGTTGTGGCAGCGGCTGACGTGTATATATACGTGAGCGGGTCCTTAAGTGGTTAATAGCCTTGTTAGTAGTTGGAGGAGAGTGCTTGTATTGTGTGAGCACCAGAAGATTATAGCTCCGTTTACATCTGCACATTTTAGGCAATTGTAAATTAGGTCCTTTGAAAAAAGACATGCTGCCGGATTTAAGGGGTTTTCACCAAACAAGTTATAGAGTTCAGTGGTAAAGCACATAAAACTTGTCTAAAACACACAATGCACTGATCGTGCAACACATCCAACATGCACAGATGTGAACAGGACCTCCTTTCTTTTCTTTTTTTTTTACCATAATTGTCAAATATTTTAAACCTTGGTGTATCTGCCATCAACTTTTCGAAAATATTTTTTAACGGTTCTCACTGATTTTTTTTCTTGAGATCTCGTGCATCATTCTGAATTTTATATCGCTCAATGAGATGTTAATTTTGTTTTATCTAATCAAGCTGTCTCCTTTCAGAAAATTAACAGGCGCATGCACTTCTCCAAGACAAAACACAGCAAGTTCAATGAGTCCGGGCAGCTGAGTGCTTTCTACCTTTTCTCTTGTGTATGGGGGACGAGCATCATTGTCTCGGTAAGTAAAACACTTGGATAACTATTTAGATAAAAAATATATATCCATAGTCTCGGTTTTATTGTAGAACTTAAGGCAAAAATAAAGGGAGTGTTATAATCCATGTAAGGTTAATTTTTGCCTTCTGTGTCCCATTGAGTAGATTTCCAGTCCCATAGACAAAGTAGGAAGTGAGAGAAAAACCCTCTAAAGTGAGGAAATCTCTGGTTGTCACCAGAACTAGTGTTTCCATTCGGAAGATTTCTTCTATTCCTGTTTTGGGGACAACCCAAAACTTTTACTTTCAGCAATAATGGTAAACGGAACTAATAGGGTGAATCTCCCTAACAGGAGCACAGACAGCAATACAAACATGACAGGGGTCCTAATACCTCATCATTCTATAAAAAAAAAAAATGTGCTACAGTTAGATCCCTATGTACAACTTGGTTAGGATTAACAGCTATTTAAAGGGGAGTTCCACCCACAATTTCACTTTTTAAATATAAATACCCCTGTAATACACAAGCTTAATGTATTCTAGTAAAGTTAGTCTGTAAACTAAGGTCCGTTTTGTTAGGTTGTTACAGCATTTAAATAGTTTATAATCTAGAAATAGACCGTGGCCATCTTAAGTGTGGGCATCATGAAGCCAGACTGTATGACTTCCTGGATTTCAGCTTTGCATATCTCGCACATGCTCAGTGCACAAGCAGTGTAATAGGTTTCAGTCAGGTTTGCAAGGACTACTGGGAAACATGATGCCTATCCCAGAAACCCTTGCAAATAGCCTAGGCAAAAAGGAGGAGGAAGTAATGAAGGACTACAAAATAAAGGTATTTACAAGCAACAAAATAAATAAAAATGGTCCATTCTGAACACTATGAGATTAGAGCATGCAGCACAGACAAACATAAAAAAATGGGTGGAACTCCACTTTAAAGCTATACAAAGACAATGTAGGGGCCCAGTTATAAAGCATCTGTATGACTAATAAACTATTCTAGTTTTTAATATTTTTATTATTATATAGGATTTATATAGCGCCAACAGTTTGCACAGCACTTTATAATATAAGATAGACAGTACAATTGCAATACAGTGCAATGCAGAAGGAATAGGACAGCCCTGCTCATGGAGCTTACAATCTAAGGGAGGGGGAGATGATATAAAACGTAATAGCTGCAGGGGGGTGATCTGATGGAGGTGACTCAGTTTATTTTTTATTTTTTTTAGATAGAGGTGCGGTAGGCATCCCGGAATTAATGAGTTTTCTATTATTATTATTAGAATAGAAAACTAATTTATTCAGGGAAGCCTACCCCACCTCCACCTAAAATTCCGTACTTGAGTCACTTCCATCGGATCATCCCCTGCAGCTATTACATTTTGTACCATCACCCCCTCCCTTTAGATTGTAAGCTCTACTTAGATTAATTTTCCAGCTAAGCAATATCCTTTATGGTTATTTTTGTTGCATTGTGTTTTTGAGATTGGTCCATTTGTTTCTGACCTTGGGTTGGACAACGTAAATGATGTGTGGATAAGCTTGGACTTATGCATGATACCACGTGGCTTCCTGGAAATTTTTAATGAACAAGGAAATTGTGTTCTTGTGTGCTAAACCATCTGCTTTTCTGACATTGGGGATCAAATTGCTCTCATAAGCAAACAATAAAGAAGGTCAGATGCAATGGAGAATCCACTCGGAGAATTGGCTCCAGTCATGCTGTATAAAAAATAAAACAATCTCGCTGTACTGAAAATGCAAAGTGTTGTCTGAATGGCGCTAGTGCTGAGCGGGCGACCTCTTGTGTTCATTAAGAAAAAATGCAGCCGATTGGTTTAGGACCAGGAAGTTGTGGTTCATCGCTGTAGTAGCAGTGCTTACTATTGTGATTTCCAGCTTCCAGGGAAATCCACAGGTAAGGCACATGCAATAATGTACAATGGACAAAGCTGAACCAATATAACTAAGAAAACCTTTGCTACTTCCCGCCCATATGATGTCATATGAGGTTGTGGCCTATGAGTGGAGATATCTGGATGATGCCTGTCGCTAGAGACATTACCCAGACACCTTTTTTTCTCAGCCAGAAATTCCCTACAATGTAGAAGCCATCCTAGCTCTCCCATGTGATTGGGTATCCGGATATCTGATCCAGTGGCGGTGGGTTACCACAGAGCTAGCCGAGGACCAGACTGTGACCTCAGGAGGCCGAAAGTGGTGTCACTAATTTTTTCACCTAGATAGCGGAATGTTTTGTGTATATATTAATTTTTTTTTTTTTGTCTTAATATTATGTAGCCAAACATCTGTATAAATGGGTGCATACAAATGGCCATTGAATTAATTCAAATTATAAGGCCCCCTTACACATGGGGTGGGCTCCATTGAAGTTCTCTTGCTCAGTGGGGAATCTGTCTGCTTGGAAGATGCATGACTGGTCTGTGTCCGCTTTGCTTATGCAGAGCGGACACAGACCCAGCCTGCTCTCCTCTGAGCGGTCCAATGTAAATGTGCCGCTTGTTCCAATCTGATCCGCCGGAGGGATAGGGAACGGATCCCCATCCATATGTTTTGAGCAGATAGGATTGGATGTCGGCGGGTGTCAAAGAACAGATGCCCTGATAAGAGACAGGAGGGTCCGCCTGCAAAATTGACAAGCGGACCCTATTGGCCCACCCGTGTGAAGGGGCCCTTAAGGAAACTTCAACCCAAAGCAGGTGTTGTAGCAATGTGTGGTTACTGACAGGTGGAGTAATATGCTGGCTTTTTATCATTGAGGACTCCAGTGATGATGTCATCCCCCAAATTTCTATTTCTGTGCAAATTCTTTTGTACGAACACATGATGGTGACATCATTCCAGGTTCATTCTACATCGTACACTGATATATTTATTATGGTTTGTATGAGAGATGCATCCTACTTGCATTGAGTATCTGAGACATAGTGGAAGCTTCAGCTCAGTGATACCCAATAAAAACTGGGGGAAATTATAGAAATCTGGGATACGCACGTGTAATGTGTAGGAGTGTAATGTGTAGTGTTCGTTTGCAAGGTTCTTTTGCACTTTGCATATAATATTGGTGAAAATGAAAGGGGAAATTCTTTTTAGCAAGGCTTACACTTATGTCAACAATGTAATCCGGACTGTTTTCTTAGCGTGTGCCATTAATCATCGAATAATATTGGCAAAGCAGTGCTGTGATGTCCTCTTCAGAATGAATAGATCTAACTCCCTGTCATTCTGCTAAACTGAAGAGCGTGCCGTGTTTGTGGCATTAGTTGCCATAGAGACCATTTCTGAACAGTAATGTTATTTTCAGCAAAATAGCTACCTGCACAACCACTAATTAGAATGTTTGGATACTGCTTTAATGATTAAAGAATGCAGCCTAATTTACTGCAAAAAATGTTTTGTGATGCTCAGTCAACATGTAACTGTGCCGTTATTGGTAATATTTCTTTATAGTTGTAATTATAGAGCTAATTGTTCTTGTCTGTTTAGGAGAATTATTTCGCAGATCCAACAAGTTTATGGAAAGGCTACCCGCACACCTACTTCCCGTAAGTAATTTTTTTTTTTTATGGTTTTAAAAGAAAAATGAAATTACATTTTAGTCCAGAGGGTTCTGGCCCCTTTGCTTTTTTTTAAAGAAACCTTCTAATCGGTGCAGTATCTTTACAGCCACTGTTGTTAGCCTTTTTTACAGCTTAACGCCTGTCCATGTTTATTTTGTAAAAAAAAAAAATATATATATATATATATATATATATATATATATATATATATATATATATATATATATATATATATATATATATATATATATATATATATATATATATATATATATATATATATATATATATATATATATATATATATATATATATATATATATATATATATATATATCATTTTTTTTTTTTTTGTGAGCTGGAGCTCAAAAACGATGCGGTAGCATTTTTGAGCGTTTTTTAATGTCTGGCGTTTTTACAGCTCTATTGCTGGAGCCATTTGCAGCTCAAAAACGCCTAAGTGGGAATGATGCCATAGAATAACATGGACAGGCGTTTTTAAGCTGTAAAAAACGCTCAGAAAAGTGGCTGTAAAAACGCCAGTGGAAATGAAGCCTTAGTGCTCAGCACTTTGGTAAAGGTAGAGTTATCACAAGCAGTACGTCCTTTCAATGAACACTTAAAGGATAAGTTCACTTTTGGAACATGTTGCATGTTTCACCTGTTTTTATGCTCTAGCATCTGCAGACCCCCCTATTAAAAACAGTGAGCTAGGGATCTTCTCCCCGCACCCGCTGTCACTATTTGAAAACGGCACAGCCGTACAGGGCTGCATTATTCATTCACAGTTCCTTTTGAATGCCTACAGGTACCCTAAGCCATTGCGGCTGGTGGCTTGTAGTCTTCGATGAGCTGCAAGTGCACTAGTAAGTGTCCTTGTAATCCATTGATCTTGTTGCTCTCGGGTAACTGCCTTACCCCAACAAGGTACGAGCAGACGCCTATCCTGAGACTCTGCAGGAGCTGGTGCAATGCTCTGCAGGCTCCTTAGGAAAAAAAATCAAACAAATGCACAAAGTGATTATATATATATATATATATATATATATATATATATATATATATATATATATATATATATATATATATATATATATAATTTTTTTTTTTTTTTAAGGCCAAGTTCATCGTTTGTTACACCCATATTTAGGTTGTATCATGTTCCTAAGCACCCCATCTTTCCCCATGACAGCATGTGGGGGTCTTCTCCCCCACAGCCCCTGTCGCATTTAAGATCGGCTTGACTGTGTGGGGCTGTACCCTCACAGCCGCATCATTCATTCACAGGGATAAACTTCTGCGACCATAGCAAATGGACCAGAGTTCTCAATGGAACACAAGTGCAGTAATCGGCGCACTTCTAGTCCATTAACACTTCCTTCAGCTTTCTAATGGAACATTTCTACAGAGGTACAAGTAGAATGCTGGAAGGAAGAGGGTGCAGGAGCCTGATTTTGCCCCCTGGATCCACTGATCATGGATGTAATGTTTTAGTGGCTCCTGGGCAAAATAAAAAGAATAAATGCGCAATTGTTTTTCTCCAAACATGTGCATGTATTACCTTTTTCCTTAAAGGTAGTTTTTAACTTTCCCCAAGCCTGAAAATATGCTGGCAGTAATCATCTTTTAGTAGTACAAATGGTTCACAAGCCAAGTCTAATGTTCCATATAACCTGTTTTTATGCCCATGCTATCAATGCATTGAATTCGGCTGCATATTCAGATGTTTGCTTTGAAATGTTGCCGTATCCTGCCATGGCTAATTTATGAAAACTAGTGCAGAAGAATAGTGGATGTATTCGTATAACACGCTGCTGTACCTTTTGGTTTATTTAACTGGCTGGAGAAAGTCGTCTTGGCTCCCATGAGCCACACCTCACCCTAGTTTTTATGAACGGCCCCACTTCATATTTAGGAGCAACAGCGAGTAAGTGCCTATGATAATGGGGTTTACCTAATTTAAACATTTGCTTTCTGTCCGTTGTATTTCTGTTTAAAATGTTAGTTATTTCCTTTTAGTACTAATCATTAAGCTGCTGTTTGTTTTTTGGGAGTAATACTCCCGAGCAGCAGATGGGAGACTTTGTTTCTACTATTAGGACTTTGTCTTGTTCAGTTAATTGTTAGGTTTCCTGTTTATGATAACAAAGATGTAATTGTAAAGTTTGAAAACCTTTTTTTTAAATAAAATGTGTCCTGAAGCAAGGCCACCCATGCCTGAGATAGGGCCGTCATTAGTGTAGGGACAATGTGGCTTCCTTACAAGTTGATATAAATATAGAAAGAAGGGTTCCAGCCCAACCTTATCAGGATAAACTATATTAACTGGGCAGTCTTTCTAACCTTTTTTCTTGATAGTGGTTAGCGGATGGCACTGGGGAGAGCCCACAGACATAAGATTAAACCTGGGCAGTTCAGATGAAGCCGGTCTCATATCTGTGTGCATGGTAAACAAAACACAGATGGAAGTTATTTTCTTACTCGTATTGCATGCCCTATTCCAGGACAATTTCACTAAATGTAACAGTCCTGGAATTGCTATGCTGTCCAGAATGGCTGCTTCTAGCAGAGGTTTCCAAGATGGTTATTTTTTGATGGATTCCCTTTAACCACTTCTTGTCCTCCCCCATTACAGTTTTACTGCTATATGACGGGGCTCCTGTGCAGAATCGCGTATATATGCGTGGTTCTTCACTTCCGTCTGCAGGGGGCATGCGGGCCGCTTCTGCTGTGAATATTCACAGAATGAGGATCTGCCTATTTAAACAAACTCTGACAGAGGGGGTAAGGTATGGACTCTGTTCCTGCAAAGCCGGGACTAGAATCCATCTCTTCCCCTAGCAAAAGCACCACACTGTTTACACCAAAAAAATGGTTAGGCACACAGTTAACAATTTCATCACCCTAGATGTTTAACCCCTTACCAGCCAGTGTCATTAGTACAGTGACATTGCATATTTTTAGCACTGATCACTATATTGGTGTCACTGGTTCCAGCAAAATGTCAAAGGTGTCAGTGTCTGATTGTCCGCTGCAACATCGCAGTCCCGCTATAAGTCGCTGCTTGCAGCCATTACTAGTATAAAAAACATGTAGCAGAATACATATTAGCCTAAATTCATGAAGATGCTTTTTTTCCCCCCAGAAAGTAAAAAATATTGTTTTTCTTTTCAAAATTGTCAGTCTGTTTATAGCACAAAAAATAAACGCAGAGGTGATCAAATACAAGCAAAAGAGCTCTATTTGGGGCGGGGGGGGTTACAATGTTATTTGGGTACAGTGTTGCATGACCGTGCAAATGTATTGTAGTGCCGTATTGCAAAAAAAATTGCCTGGTCATGAAGGGGGTAAATCTTCTGGAGGTCAAGTAGTTTAATGTACATCTGTCCTGAGAGAAAGCCACAGCCGGGCGCCCACACTTTCAATGCCGGCGCCGCAGAGAGGAGGGGGAGAGAAGCGAGGCTATGGGTGGCCGCATCGCTGGACCGTGGGACAGATGAGTGACTGTCTATTAAAATTCAGCAGCTACACTCTGCTTTAAGTTGGCTATATATTAGAAGATTTTGAGCAAAAAAATCTTTAAAAAATATGTACGGCAATTGAAAAATCCAAGAACTAAGCGATGTAGCAATGAGTAATCCCAGGAATCGAGCCATGAAAGAGGAACACCATTGTTCTCATCCAGGGGTGGGTGCTATATCTCTAGATCATATTAACCTCTAATAAGTTAAAACTGCTGATATTCATGACATATAAGCACCAGAAAGCGGCATCATGTATCTGCTGCTTCATTTAAATACTGGGTTGATCTGGTAATTCTTTGAGACTTCCGGGTGACCCTTTTGGCTCTTTACCATAATGGTATCCCTCACTGGCCATTGGGAATGTGAAGAAAGCCGGATGATTCAGACAAGCCTATCCAAACAGGCAACTATCCGGAAATGCTGAAGCTTTGCCTGATCGGACCAGCTTTGGCAAAGCGGATGATACTGAAAATGTTTGCAGGTTTGTGCAAACTACTCTTAGGCCCCTTTCACATTGGGGCGTTTTTCATGCGGTACAGCGCTAAAAATAGCGCTGCTATACCGCATGAAAAATCATGCCCCGTAGTGTTCAATGTGAAAGCCCGAAGGCTTTCACACTGAAGCGGTGCGCTAGCAGGAGCGCAACAAAAGTCCTGCTAGCCGCATCTTTACCGCGGTATAGGAGCGGTGTGTTCACCGCTCCTATACCGCGCCTTCCCATTGAAATCAATGGGAAAGCGCGGTAATACCGCCCTAGCGGGGGTTAAAACCTCACCGCTAGCGCCCGAATATCGCGGTAAACACAACGGTATAGCCGCGCTACAAATAGCGCGGCTATACCGTCACCGCGGCTCCACGCTGCAATGTGAAAGCAGCCTTAGATACCTGTCAGCAGCTTTAAAGGGGCAGGTGTTTTTGTTTTTTTAAATTGTAACTTAATTTAGCAAGTCCTGGCAACAAAAAGGTGTAATTTTGTTTTATGGGGTTGGCTTTTAGATACATTTTTAATTTCAGAATTTTTTTTGTAAAAATGTTACTGAAACTTATTTTTTTGTCTTTACCTTCTGTTACATTTGTATGGTCTTCTAGAGCCCTTGTTCACAGAATAGAACTGGCCATGGAGCACTAGGTCTCATGTATGTGACTGAAACAGATGTCTAGTATACTCAGGCGTTTGGGATGCATGGTCTATACATTTTGCCTTTTTGTACATTAACCTTTGTACGCAGGAGTAAAAGCAAAGCTCAAACTGTCACGCCGATCTTTGTATAACCTTTATACCTAAAAGTGGAGTGCAGAAAACCTAGATTCCAGCTGACCACCTTCCTTTGCAGAATGACAATACTTTGTATTACAGTATACTGCACAAAAGTTTTCTCTGTCCTGTTTTACACGCTTTTGTATTCATAATTGAAATTTAAATATCTTTTTAATGGTTTTTATTTGCAGATTCCAGATGAAGTTTTTCTATATTTCACAACTGGCCTACTGGTTCCATGCCTTCCCTGAACTTTATTTCCAGAAAACAAAGAAGGTAAATTAGACTGTTTTTCTTATCGTTAAGAATCAGGCCTAGTACACGTGATGAGACAGTCAGATGAAAAATACCACTTGCGGAGCGACCGTCCGATCTGATCATTCGTACACAACTTTTGAGAGTCGATCACAACAGTTCATGCTAAAATATCCGAAGAGACATCCATGAAAATGTTTCTCGTATGGTACCAGATCAAACGATTTTCGTGTAATTGGTATGGTATTTGTGTGAAAAAAACGTGTGACCGACCAAGACCACACATGCTCGGAAATGAAAGAATGCACAATACATGACATCACTTATATACATTATAGTGCATTGCTAAATGTAAAGTGAATAAACGCCCAAAATAATAAAATACCAGGCAGAGATATGAATTCAATACAAAAAGGTTATTTGCATATATGGAACTAAAGTAAAACACAATTATTTTATTTGTTTTTTGCCATTAAATATCAAAACAGGTAACACAAATATAGTGCAAAAAAATACAGTATTCATAGCCCTTGGTACCACAGGACAACTATTTGTGTGCTCCACAAATCTGACCTTTATGGAAGAGTGGCAAGAAAAAAGTCACTGCTGAAAGAAAGCCATAAAAAGTCACATTTGCAGTTTGCGAGGGGCCATGTGGGGGGACACAGCAAACATGTGAAAGAAGGTGCTCTGGTCAGGTGAGACCAAAATTTAACTTTTTGCTCTAAAAGCAAAACGATATGTGTGGCGGAAAACCAACATTGCACATTACCCCGAACACACCATCCCCACCGTGAAACATAGTGGTGACAGCATTATGTTGTGGGGATGCTTTTCTTCAGGGACAGGGAAGCTGAATACAAATGCATTCCACACGTTTCAGATATTTGTAAAAAAAAAAAAATTGAAAATCATTTATAGTTTTCCTTCCACTTCACAATTATGTGTCACTTGATCTATCACATAAAAGCCCAATAAAATACATTTACGTTTTTGGTTGTAACATGACAAAATGTAGAACATTTCAAGAGGTGTGAATACTTTTTCAAGACACTGTATATAGTCCTGCAAATGATGGAAACACAGAATCGGTAACCCAATAAATAGATCACTTTGAAAAATACTGTATATACTCAAGTATAAGCCAATCCGAATAGAAGCCGAGGCACCTAATTTTACCACAAATAACTGGGGAAACATATTGACTTGAGTATAAGCCTAGGGTGTCCATCTGCATGCCTCACTGTGCCCATGCCTATACTGACGTTTAACATGGGAGTCTATGGAAGGGGTGCCCGGCTTTGAAAAATCGATGCTCCCTGGTCGTAGGTCCCCCAGACAACAAACTTTGCACACTTATAGAGGGAAAAATGGGGCTGCATGTGTGCCAAGTTCCGGGTCTAGGGGACCTAGGACCGACCAGTAGCGGGTCCCCAAAATCACCAGAGAAATGACCGTTTAACATAAGTCTATGAAAGGGGTGCCCGGCTTTGAAAAAATCGGTGCTCCCCGGCCGTAGGTTCCCCGAACAACAATCTTTGCACACTTGTAGAGGAAGAGTGGGGATACATGTGTGCCAAGTTTGGGGTCCAGGGGACCTATGGCCAGCCGGTACTGGGTCCCCAAAATCCAGGAGATCAGGCACAAAAAGGTGACTCAAGTATAAGCCGAGGGGGGCATTTTCATCACAAAAAAATGTGCTGAAAAACTCTGCTTATACTCAAGTATATACGGTAAGTCCCAAGAAAATTTTAGCCAGATTCCCATGCGAAGAAGTAACAAATCCAAAGATTCAACGATCATTGTGATCCACCACCAAAACATATAGTCAACTCACTTACCAGAAAATATGGACTTGTATACTATTAGTATTGAGTCAGAAAAGCTGTTGAAAGATCTCCTCCATCTTTCCAATATGGCCCAATCACACCATAGGAGGTGTTGCAGGTCTCCCAACTCTACAGATCCAGGTAGGGGGTCACCACCCTCTCAGAGTAAACTCCTGCCTCATGGATACATGTACAGGAATACCAAGCATCTGCACATGCGATAAGGCCTTATTGGAAAGATGGAGATCTTTCAACAGCTTTTTTGACTCAATACTAATAGTATACAAGTTCCCATTTTCTGGTAAGCGAGTTGGCTATATGTTTTGGTGGGGGATCACAGATTGATCATTGAATTCTGTTTATTGGGTTACCGATTTTGTGTTTCCATCATTTGCAGGACAGTATATATATTTTTTTTGTACTATAATTGTGTTTCACTTTATTTTTAAATAAGCAAATAACTTTTTTTTTTTTTTTTGTATTAAATTCTGAATTTAAATCTGACATTATTGTATTATTTGGGTTTTTTATTCACTTTACTTTTAGCACTGATTGTACATGATTGTGGGCCATTTTATATCTAGTGAAGTGCCAGCAGCTATAACCGTCCTCTAAGGGCAGTTTCTCCTATTTTTCCATTTGAATACATTACATCACTTCCAAAGTTGTATTCTGTCCTATGAGAAATTTCATAACTTCAGTAACCTACCGTATAAAATGGAATATAAGCCAAGTCACCTAATTTTACCACAAAAAAACTGGGAAAATTTATTGACTCGAATATAAGCCTAGTGTGTCCATCTGCATGCCTCACTGTGCCTCACTGTGCCCATGACTAGACTGACTTTAACATGGGAGTCTATGGAAGGGGTGCCTGGCTTTGAATAATCGGTGCTTCCCAGCTGTAGGTCCCCCAGACAACAAACTTTGCACACTTGTAGATAAGAAATGGGGCTAAATGTGTACCAAGTTCCGGATTCAGGGGACCTGCGTCCAGCCGGTACCAGGTCCCCAAAGTTACTGGAGAAATTACCGTTTAACATGGGAGTCTACGGAAGGGGTGCCCAGCTTTGAAAAATCGGTGCTCCCTGGCCTTAGGTTCCCCCGGACAATAAACTTTGCACACTTGTAGAAGAAGAGTGCGGCTACATGTGTGCCGAGCCAGTACCGGGTCCCCAAAGTCCAGGAGATCAGGCGCAAAAAAGGTGACTCAAGTATAAGCCAAAAAAATGCGCTGAAAAACTTGTTTTATACACGAGTATATACGGTATCGGTTTTCAATATGAGATTAGCATGTAAAAGAAAAAAAAAAACTGACCATCATTCGTCCGATATTCTTATTGTGTGTACAAGGCTTTAAAAGCAAGCCAGGAGGAATATTTATAATGTGTCTCTTTCATCCTTGTGTAGTAACTGGCAAAAATCAGATCCTATAAATCCAATTTCCAGCAATCTTTCTTGAGGCAGGCAATCTAAGAAAAAAAGGCTGAGGAATTGCAAGCACTCTGCAATTGCTTTTTTTGGACACTGAGAACAGTAGGTTGTCATTGGCCTAAATGTTCTTTCTTTCTATTTCATACTAACTTTCATGAGGGGCTCAGCATACCACACTGAGCAATAAATGATTCAATAGGAATCATTGGGAGTCAAGAGAAAAACCATAGAACCACACACATTTAAAACTCTTAACACAAGAGTTATCTGTCAGAATGCTTTTATAAGGCTTAGTTTACATATTTAACCACATCCGATTCGCATAACGTGCATTGAACTGGCTTTCAATGGAGCTGGTTCACATGTCTTGGGCGGCCACGGTCCGTTTCTGAAAAGGGTCCTGTGGGATTTTTGGGTCCGGTTTAGGTGTGAACGCAAGTAAAAAATCGCACCTGAAACGGTGAATAATACTGCTCAGGACTGCAAACCGCAGCTGGACATTTGTGAACCTAGCCTGATTACATAATACAGATATGAACATTGTATCATTCTGTCTTCTAGATTTGTGTAAAATTATGTTATGCTGATTCCCTTTTACATATTCTATGCACTTTGTATTCTATATACTTTTTTTTTAAACGGTTTAGATTACGCATAAATTATTATACAGGATAATTGAGCGTTCTTTCACCAATCCACATTTGGTGAGCTTTCCACCTTCGTTCTCCCTTAAGCTCCATATACACAGGCCGAATGTCGGGAGTCATCGGCCGGTTTAAAAAAAAAAAAAAAAAAGACCGACATTAGGCCGTGTGAGGACCACACTGTTCGACAGAAGGCTGGCTTCTGTCAGACAAGCTTGCTGGAAAACCAGCAGCTGACCGACTCCCGATCAGCGCTCTCAGCCAATGGCAGAGAGCGCAGATCGGAGTGGCTGGTAAACGTTAAAAGGCTGTTTCAGTGGTCAAGCGATGGATGTCCACATACACTGAAGCATAAGAAGTTTACCAAGGCCCCTTTCACACAGTCGGACCGTTCAGGTCCGCCTCTCAGTTTTGTCGGCGGATCTGAGCAGCCGCTCCATGCAATCCTATGGAGCGTCAGTTGTCAGCGGAGACATGTCCACTGACATCCGACCCCATCCAATCTGCCAAAATCAGACGTATGGCGATACGGCCCCATCCGTCCATATCGGATCGGGTGAGTTTTGATGAAAACGTACATGCTGTCTTTTTTTTTTTTTTAAATCAGATCTCTCCATAGGAGACAGCGGCGCTGCACAAGCCCCTCCCCGCTCAGTGAGCAGAGAGGGACTTGTCACCCACCGGCTCAGCGGAGAGATCACTCGCTGAGCCGGCGGGAGCTGGCGGACTCCATAGCGACGGAGTCTGCCTCGTGTCAAAGAAGCCTAGAGCCCTGTACACACGATCGGTTTGTCTGATGAAAATGGACCGTTTTCATCGGACAAAGCGATCGTGTGTGGGCCCCATCGGTTTGTTTTCCATTGGTGAAAAAAAATAGAACATGTTTTAAAATGTTCCTATGGATAAAAAGCAATCGTCTGTGTGGAAGTCTATCGGTCAAAAATCCACGCATGCTCAGAATCAAGTTGACGCATGCTCGGAAGCATTGAACTTAATTTTTCTCAGCACGTCGTAGTGTTTTACTTCACCGCATTAATATTACAGCATTTTTGTTCACTTTAAATCTCTTGAAGGAACTCTTTGAAAACATAGCAACATTGTAAGGGCCATCAAAAAAGCTAACATGGCATGTTTTACGATTCGTTACCCCTGGGCACAGATGCCACCTTTTATGCAGGTGCAATTGTGGAATTATGCCTATGGGGCTTTGGAAAATGGGGAGCAAAAGCACAACACCATAGCTATGTCAGATTTGATCATTTTCTTTCATGGGCTACATAGTGATGGGGCCATATTGCCATGATCTATATGTTGCCTGCTGAATAGTAATTTTAAAGTATGTGTGCAAAGCCTTGCATTTTGGATAAATTCATACTCTCCCAATTTTTTAAGCTTTTCTAAAATACAATTTATACTTGTGAACTATATTATGCACCACAGTAACGTTTTTCTAGCTGAAGGTGGAGAAGCAGATTCTTGTGATATTCGGGCTTTGTGTGGACCTTTAGCAGGCAGGGTATATGTGAATTTGTACATATTCTTTAATTAAAAAGTAAACATATGACTAGGATGTTGACAGTGAATTCTCTGCTTTTCAGGAAGACATACCTCGTCAGCTGGTGTATATTGGACTATATCTCTTTCATATTATAGGCGCATATGTATTAAAGTAAGTATACTTGAGTTCTATCATTTTGCTTATCTGATGTTATTACTAAAGTGAAGCAGAAGGTTGTGACGATACACTGTGCAATATCGGAAATCGGACAGTTAAAGCAGAGCTCCTTAAGAAAAAAATAAGTCGGCAGCTACAAATACTGTAGCTGCTGACTTTTAATATTGGGACACTTACCTGTCCACAAATCCAGCGGTGACTTCAGCCGAGCCGATTTTACAATCCGCTCTTGGGTGCTGCCGCCACCATTTGGCTATGGGGAAACCGTCAGCACTGCACTTTATGAATGGCCTGGAGGTGGGGGAAGGAGGAGGGGGGGGCCCTAACTTCTGACTGAGTTCGCTTCTCCCCCCCTCACCCCATAAGGTGCCAAATGTAGCAGTGGAGAGGAGAGAAGGCAAACAAGCAAATCTACCCCTTTTTGGTGGAGCTCTGCTTTAATTCTTTGCTGCACTTAGTTAAACCATTAGCCACTTTAAAGTACTATAAAAGCAGGCATACCAAGCTGTCTGTTTTTTTTGTTTTTTTATCAAAAAAACAAACATAATTTGTATGACTTAACTGGCGTCAAGGGTTTGTTCCACTAGCTACCATTTCCTTGTCCATTTCACTTAAAAAAAATGTTTTGCAGCACTGTTTTATTTTTTAAATTGTGACAGTGTGTGTGGAGAGAAGATCCCACCCCCACTGTTAGAACGGGGAATTTGGGGAGTGAGTGATGCTGCTTCATTAGTTAATATGGATGTAACATTATACCAACATGTTACTAAAGGTAAACTTCTCCTTTAAAGTGGAGGTTCACCCAAAATATAAATTTTTTAACATTAGATTGAGGCTAATTTTAGTAAGCAGAATCGGGTGTTTTTTTTTTTTTAAATGAATGCAGTACTTACCGTTTTGGAGATCGATGTTCTCCCGCCGCTTCCGGGTATGGGCTGCAGGACTGGGCGTTCCTATTTGATTGACAGCCTTCCGACGGTTGCATACAGCGCGTCACGAGTTCCCGAAAGTAGCCGAACGTCGGTGCGCAGGCGCCGTATAGAGTCGCACCGACGTTCGGCTTCTTTCGGCAACTGGTGACGCGCTGTATGCGACCGTCGGAAGGCAGTCAATCAAATAGGAACGCCCAATCCCGGAAGATCATACCCGGAAGCGGCGGGAGAACATCGATCTCTAAAACGGTAAGTACTGCATTCATTTTAAAAAGAACACCCGATTCTGCTTACTAAAATTAGCCTCAATCTAATGTTAAATTTTTTTTTACGGGTGAACTCCCGCTTTAAGAATGGCTCGCAAAAATCTGCATGCTGTGATGTATGCTTATAGGCATGATATGGCCAACAGGTTAACATAGCAGGCTGTATGGAGGATTATACATTTTGTGATTTTATCTGACAGTGTCAGTGTTGTCCCTCACATGGGCCAATACTAGAGCACCTCACTGCTTTCCTCTGCGTCCCCCTTTTTCTTTAGAAGAATGTTTTCCTGCAACTTTCTTTGTTTAGGGTAATTGGGCAGGGTACGGATATGGGATGCAATGGGCCTTTCACTACCAAATATGTCAATGCCCAGGAACAAGTTTTCAGCCATTGAAGTCTGAAAAAAATCTGAATTCTAGGTTAATGACCATCTAGAAGGTTGATCAGGATGACCGGCCCGAGGCCTACACCTTTTGAGGAGCTATACTAAAGCAAAACCCTCAACCCCCGGAAAAATCAATTGTTGCGGTTTGTTTTGTCATTTAATGGCACTTAAGCCTCATACGCACGTTCAGACTTCAAACAATCTTTCCGTGGATTTGTGTTCGAAGGGCTTTGGCTGTGAACTTGGTATGCATACACACGACAGGACTTTTTCAGCCAACAAACATGAACGTAGTGACGTAATTGACGTACTATGTGGTTTTTCTGCTATTTAGTGCCACCCTTTGGGCAATTTCTGCTATTGCTGGTTGATCTTTTGTATTGGTTCTGAGCATGCATGTTTTGTACTTTGGTCTTAAAGGAGTTGTAAAGGATTTTTTTTTTCACCTTAATGCACTCTATGCATTAAGGTGAAAAAACATCTGATGATGCCGACCCAGCCCCCGTTTTACTTGCCTGACCCCTCGAAAGTCCCGCGCTCGGTCCCAAGATCCTCTTCGCCACTCAGCCTGGCCGCTGATTGGCTAGAGCGAATGGATTGAGAGCAGCGCAGCCATTGGCTGGCACTGCTGTCAATCACATCTAGTGACGCTGATGGGGGAGGCTATGTGGCTATGGCCGCTCGCTGTATCACTGGAGCGCTCCAGCAAGGACTCACCATGCGAGCTCTCTTGCATGAATGTGTGGAGTTCTTGCGGGGAGGACCAGAGACAGCCGCCGAGGGACCCCAGAAGACGTGGATTGGGGCCACAGTGGAGGTAAGTATAACATGTTTGTTATTTTAAAGAAAAAAAAATTCTTTAGTGACCCTTTAAGTCCGATGGACTTCTGTACACACGATCGGACTTTGCTCCATCGGACTTTTGTTGCCGGACAGTTTGTCTGTTTGCAGGGCGAACATTTGTCCGGTGAAAACCGAAAAAGTTTACACATGGTCGGATTTTCGGAAAAACCTGGTAATTTTGAAGTTTGTTGTCAAAAAGTCTGATCGTATGTATGGGCCGAAAGTCCTGCAGATTGGCCACTCCTTATCTCTATACAAGCTATAGTTCAGTGCTTCAGAAAGAAGTGAGGCAATTTTAACAGTATGCTAGCTGGATAACTAGTATTTTCTGGAGAGGTCTGTAATAGCAGTCTCCATATTTATACTTTAGGTTACCTTTTAAAGCGAAGTCTACCTTTAAAAAAAGAAAAAGATAAACGCATTTTATTTATTTTGCAAATCGGCATTAAAACTTTGATCAGTAGATTGTGAATGCAATGTCACGCTACTTCAGCTCTCTGTTTATACTGAGGTACGGACTTTCAGTCAAAGAGCTGGAGGAAGTGTCAATGAGTTATGAGTGGGCTGCACTTGAGAACTACCAGTCCATCTGCCACGGTGGTAGCGCCATCACATATCTCTGTTGTTGAAGGGGTGGATTTGGCAGTGTCCCATTTTCACCATAAATTCAGATGTAACATAGTGGAAAGGGTGGACTTGGCCTTTATATTAAACCCGGACCAAGCTATATGGAATTTGTGTTTTGATTGGTGAAAATACTAGCATTTTGTCTGTCAAGGCAATGGCTCCAGTATTTCTAGAAAAGTATGCATATTGGGAGTTTAGCATCTGACCTGATGTCCCTGGAGTGCATGTATCGGTATGACATTACAGACCTATGTTTTATATTATTACGGTCACTATGAAATGTGTTTTATTAGAAAAACATCTATGCGTTTCCATACATTTTTCTTTTTGTGTGTTTTACAGCCTAAATCACCTCGGCCTTGTTCTGCTGGTTCTTCATTACTTCGTAGAGTTTCTGTTTCACATCTCTCGACTTTTTTACTTCAGCAATGAGAAATATCAGAAAGGGTAGGTATCAATACTAGTTCATAATTGTAGTCACAAGTAAAAATGACACATGGGTTATGTTTGCATTGTAATGATAGGAACCCTGATTTATTTTTCTCTTGGGGTAGAGGTGTGTTTTTTTTTGTTTTGTTTTTTATACAGGTAGATGAAGTCTACACTTCAGTTCTAATTTATGACTGAGTGTCCACAAGCAGTTTTAGGGTCAGTTCACACATGAATCGCACGGGAACGCAGTCTGCATGTCTGTTTGATTCAGTGTGGTTTTTAGCCCATTCAGTTGAATAAGCTGAAATCACACTAAAGCATATAGTAGTTTTCCAAAACACACCACACCAAATCACACGGTATTGCGGTATATATAAATTGACACACAGTAGACTACACACCCAGCCTTGATGTAAACTGGCTCTGAGCCTAGGTTCACACTGCTGCGAATTCAAAATCGCGGTAAAATGCACGATTTTACCGCGATTTCGCGGCTGCGATTTTGCCGCGATTTTGGCCTCAATTTAATGTAAATCGCGGCCCGAAATCGCAAAAGGTAGTACAGGAACTACTTTTTGAAATCGCAGATGCGGCGTCTCACTGATTAGGACAGTGCCATTGCCGCCGATTTGAGATGCGATTTGACATGTCAAATCGCATCTCAAATCGTTCCAAATCGTACCCAGTGTGAACCAGGGCTTAAAGTGATTGTAAATGTTGACCTTGTAAAATGACCCTTTCGTTTTAAAAAGAAAAAAAGGAAAGGCAAAGCATTTTTGTATAGATATAAATAAAATAAAAAAAGTATAAATCTTTTTCCCCCCCCTTTTTTTTTTTTTTTATAAATATAAATTCCTCTGTTCTCAGCTACATAAGAGCTGTGGGTAGGAGGATAAGCAGCAACACACAAGCTTGCCAGTGAATGGCTGTGCAAGGGGGGGGGGGGGGGGAGAATCAGGACAGGTCTGATCATTGTAGGAGAGTACATTGCCTCCAACAGCTGGAGAACTGACATGGTGTGTTCTCCTGCTTAGTGTGGTCAGTTTTAAATAGGAAAGCAAGGGGAGTAGCAGGAACACCAGGAATTTCACACAAAAAAATAATTTCTTATACAAGCACAAGGAGCAACAGACACATATCATGAATTTGAAATGTTGGGGTAACAAACGCTTTAATGCATTTCAGCATCAAATAAACACAAACACTATTTTCATCAAACAAAAAAAAGACCTAAAATAAAAGTAAAAACATTCTAGAGGAAAATCACTGCCATTTACTATTACACAGTTTATTACAAATGCCAACTAAATTACTTGCGGGACGTAAAAATAAGTCCTGCAAGCAGCATCTTTGAGGCGCTTTAGGAGCGGTGTATAATGGGCAGTGCCACTGAAGCGCCTGCAACAGCAGTGCTTTGCAGGCTAGCGCCCCACTAGTGGCCGAAAAGCGCCTCTAAAACTAGCGGCGCTTTACCACCAATGCCTCAGTGTGAAAGTGCCTTTAGTGTCTTTAATTTTTTCCATTCTAGTTCAGTTAACCAAGGCTTGACAAATCCATGGAGCCAGCTAGCCAAATCTATAAATACTTGGCACCCAACTTCTCTGATCTCTTTTCCATTATCGATTGACGTTCTTGACTCCAATAAAATTCAATTAATTGTCCACCGTTTATGTGTTTTTTATTTTTTTTTATCTTTCCTGATCATGTTTGGTACTGCGTCATAACATTTGTGGTTCTTTTCTCTTGCCAGGTTTACATTGTGGGCTATTCTGTTTGTCCTGGGGCGTCTTCTTACCCTCATACTATCTGTTCTTACTGTCGGATTCGGACTCGCTCGAGCAGAGAACCAGGTTTTGGACATCGATTCTGGAAATTTCAATATTCTAGCAATCAGGTAGAACCCCTATGTTTGTGGTCATTGCATGTTTTTACTGTCACTTTTATGCACTGTGTATTGTGCACAGTTCCATTCTATAAGGCACAGCTTAGCTGGTAAAGTGGCATTGCTGATCTGGAGGCTGCCAAAAGTTTTGGAAAAAAAATTGATACTGTTGACATTTACAGGTTGACATGTACCAGTTGCAGGTAGTGAACTTAAAGCAAAAAGGTGGCCATGCTGTTGGCATTCAAATATTTATATATTCTAAAGAACTTTATGTTGCTGCAGGCACACTGGATTCATTTTCAACCATTACAGCAAGGACACCTTCACTTTAAATTCAGCAGATCTGCTTACTGCGCTCCCCCCTCTCAGCAGTGACTTGGCTTTCTGGACTGCATCACTTGCTTCCACTGCAGAGGCGCATTGCGGGCGGTATTAACCCTTCATCGGCCACTAGCGGGGGTTAATACCGCACCGCTAGCGACTGAATCACGCGGCAATCCCGGCGGTAGAGCGCCGCTGTTTTTAGCGGCGCAATACCGCCACCGCGGCTCCCGCTCCAATGTGAAAGGGCTTTTAAGGTGAGTTGAGCAAACCAATCTGATCTTGGCACATTTTCAATGTTTGCAAAGTAGGATTAGCCATGGGAATAAAGTAGCTCTGTCATTCGAGTAGAACAAGAAGCTACTAAAACAAAGGCTATACTGATTTTTGTTATTGCCTTAATGGATTTAATGTAAAACTCCAGCTTTTTTGGGGGTGATTAATAAAATGCCCCATAGGCAAAATAAATCTATATATATAATTTATGGAATTCCAGACAAAGGTACATTTTTCAAGATTCTGTTTAGGCACAGTTAACATTTCTATAACATGGCTTCACTTTTTGATTTCAGTTCCACTTTGAGTTGCTGGGCTATTCAGTTATCAATTGCTGGTGTGAAATGATTGAGCAGCTATATAAAATCAGATATGTAACTATTATTTTACAGCAGCCATTTTCAAACTATGGCCCTCCAGCTGTTGCAGAACTACACGTTCCATGAGGCATTGTAAAACTCTGACATTCACAGACATGACTAGGCATGACGGGAATTGTAGTTCCTGAACAACTGGAGGGCCATAGTTTAGAGACCCCTGTTCTACAGCCTGCTACAGATTGCTACAGTTCACTTGCTGCAAACCATGTTGTTATGCAGGTAGATTATTTTTATTTATTTTTTTATTGCTACAGATCACTCGTGTGACATAGCCTTCTCATGTTGTATACATATTTGTATATGTGTTTGTACAGCCATCATTATATTTAAAAGCTATGAAATACCTACCATTGCCGCAGTACAAGTCACCAGAGCAACACTGGAAAAGCCTAGACCCGTGCATATTTGATTCCAGAAAGTGGAAGACTGTTACCTGATTAAATGAACTCCTAAAGCATATGATCTATAATTAACTTGCTCATTATATTTCAGAATCAGCGTGCTGGCATCTATTTGCATAACTCAGGCATTTATGATGTGGAAGTTCATTAATTTCCAGCTGAGACGGTGGAGAGAGCACTTATCCCCACAGCCTTCCCAGAGGAAGAGAACTGTTCCTTCCAAGGGCAAGAAAGGAAAAGGTGCGTTTTTACAATGTGTATTAGGCTGAACTCGAGGCAAACCGCTAAAAACACAAATGCATATATGTAAACGTTAACGGATTTCTGATTCTATTCTGTCAGTCTTGTGATCCAGACTTCATTGTCAAACAACACTTTGAGTAGTTAAAACCAAGGTCCCCGCAAATTATTTTTATTACCCTCTCACACCAATTGCCCCCCGGCCCTTTAAGAGTTCTAAAACCCAGGAGGCAGGTCAAGTGACCACTGTGATTGGCTGTCACAGCAGTCACATGATAGGAAATCTCCAGATCGTGAGTATGCATCGGGAGCTTACTTAGTTTTTGCCCCAAGATATCCTCCATATTCTACTTTGAGTGCAGGGTGTCCTTTGCCAGCCTCCACTGGGCTCTTCATTCATACTGTAATGAAGCAGAGAGCAGAGCTGGTGTTGTCATGGCAGCTGCTCAGAGCACCCTCAAGAAGGGAAAAGAGGAAGAAAACACAGGGCCGGATTCAAGGAGATTTGCGCATTTATTACCGAGGCGCAGGGCAATGATTTTGCCCTGCGCCCCTGCAATTTTTTTGTGCTGCCCTCGATTCACGGAGCATAAGCTCCGTAAATTGCGCGCTGGCAAAATGCCCGGCGCAAGAGCACGCAATTTAAATGATCCCGTAGGGGGCGGGAATCATTTAAATTAGGCGCGTTCCCGCGCCGAGCGTAGAGCGCATGCTCCGTCGGGAAAGTTTCCCGACGTGCATTGCGGCAAATCACGTCGCAAGGACGTCATTTGCTTCAAAGTGAATGGCGTCCAGCACCATTCACGATTCACTTACTCAAACTGCGTAAAATTAAAATTTTGCGACGCGGGAACGACGGGTATACGTAGCAGGGGCAGCCTTGCGCGAAAACCGCCGCAGGGCTCGCGCAACGTTGTGAATCGGTGTTAGTATGCAATTTGCATACTATACACTGAGCACAACAGGAAACGCCACCTAGCGGCCATCGCTAGAATGCAGCCTAAGATATGCGGGCATAAGAGCCTTATGCCGCGCAGATCTTAGGCTGCAGTCGCCGTAACGAGGTTCCTGAATCAGGAGCACTCGTTACGCCGGGGCAAGTAAGCAATTGCGCTGTGTAACCTATGGTTACACAGGCGCAATCGCTTCTTGAATCCACCCCACAGTGTTTCAGGTAATAACTCTAAAGACTTCTAAATGGGTAAGTATTAATAAAAAAAAAAATACATATTTGCAAGGGGTCCTGTAGGGGGTATGGAAATTGATTGGGGGGCATCCAGAGTTTGGCTTAAGATAATACAGCTCGGTACAGGTTATTGGTGGACATTGAAGGAAAAGCTGCTCACTGAGTTCATCCCTGGGACTTGACTTCTTGTTAAAGCGGAAGTCCACACAAAAATGGAACCTCCGCTTTTCAGAACCCTCCCCCCTTCGGTGTCCCATTTGGCACCTTTCAGAGGGGAGGGGGGTGCAGATACCTGTATAATACAGGTTATTGCACCCACTCCCCGGCATAGACTCCCGCAGGGGTCACGCCCCTTCCTGTCCCAGCGCTGTCTTCTGGGAAACACACTGCTCCCAGAAGACGGCAGGCACCAGTTAGGACGCGCAGCGCAACTCGTGCATGCGCAGTAGGGGACTGGGAAATAAAGCCGCAACGCTTCACTTCCTGATTCCCTCAGGATGGCGGCGGGGGCAGCCAAGAGCCGAGCGATTGTTCGGCTGCCAACATCGCGGGCACCCTGGACAGGTAAGTGTCCATTTATTAAAAGTCAGCAGCTTCAGTATTTTTTTTTTTTCTGGAAACTATCTGTGTATAGGACGCCGCCAGGTAGCCATAGTGCATTGCATTTCACAGAAAACAGTGCCGCAGATTGAAAAAGAAAGGTACATTTTATATATATCTCTTGAGTCACAATTGTATACGCTATAATATTTATTTTTTTGCTAAAAAATTCCCACAAAAAGTGGAGTTACCCTTAAAAGTAAACCTGTTTGTGCAAGTCAGGCACACATGCCTTCAGATGGTCTCTTCAGCCTCAGTGAATGCCTACAATTAGGGATACATTTATACACTGGGTGGCCTTACTGGCCAGTAGGAACACATAGGAGCGGATGGGCTGTTAGCTCTGCTTGATTCTGGGGAGGAAGTCAGTTGTTTTTCCTCTGATACGTTTTTGTAAAGTTACGAAGTGAAAATGTCTAACTTTCTAATTTCCAAAGGCAGTTTATTACAAAAATCTTTCATTTTATTTTTTTGACACGCATGCATATGCACTATTTTAATACACATCATATATTGCTATATAATTCAAAGAAAGGGAATTGGCACTGTTTGGGAGTACACAAGATAGGTTACCCTTACGCCAATGTGTAATATTAATGTGGTGATCCAATATGTGTAAACAATCATGTAAAAATACATAAAAATAAGTGCAATAATTATAAAGTGTCATATGCAAGCAAAAAATAAATAAGTGTCCATATATAAATATAAAACCTGAAGAAAGATATGCATGAAATTAATTAATAAATGTCCATAATCCAGGGAGGTGATGGATGTAAAAATCCAAAAAAGTGACAGTCTGTGACACGTGTTAAATCCAAAAAAGTGGCGATCTGTAAAGTGACTCTGCAAATTATTTTGAAGTGACATTTCTGTGCTCCCCTCCAATTTTCTGTATTCCCCTTATGTATTCACCAGAGCGCCTCAGAGAGCGTTGTAGTCGGATATCGGTGTCCCCCTTGCCGGGATATCATCTTCTTCCTTGTTATGCTGTAGTACACTCAGGTGTCCTCTGGAAGAATTTGACCTTTTCAGCAAATGCCAGTATATAGTAGAACCTTTGTTTATGTTCCACCTCCGTAGTGCAATATTCAAGCAACCAGGCATCCACATATGTTGCAGTAAAAAAAAATAGACCCTCATAGAGTGAATCGGTTAAAACATGGGGTGTTTATTTATGTAAATAAGTGTATAAAATGGTATAACACGGTTTAAAAAACGAAACCAAGATTAGATGTCTTGCAGATTATATATAAATACTTTAAGGCCCAGTTAAAATGTGTGCGGCCGCAGTTCACAGCATGGGGTCACCGGTTCAGGTGCCTAAATTTGCACCTGACTCTGACCCAAAGACGCACAGGACCCTTTGGAATGCGGACTGCGACCGCCCCGGACCTGTAGGAACCAGCACACTCGCTTGTCATGCAAATTAAATGCAGGGAAGCCCACATCAAATTCGCAAATATGTGAACCCAGCCTAAATGAGCATTAAATTCATGAACCATTTAACCCCTTGGCACCAGCCATACACATATACAGTATCTCACAAAAGTGAGTTCACCCCTCACATTTTTGTAAATATTTTATTATAACAACACTGAAGAAATGACACTTTGATACAATGTAAAGTAGTGAGTGTAAAATTACTGTCCCCTCAAAATACCGCAACACATAGCCATTAATGTCTAAACCGCTGGCAACAAAAGTGAATTTCCAAATTGGGCCCAATTAGCCATTTTCCCTCCCCAGTGTCATATGCCTCGTTAGTGTTACAAGGTCTAAGGTGTGAATGGGGAGCAGGTGTGTTAAATTTGGTGGTGTTGCTCTCATTCTCTCATACTGGTCACTGGAAGTTCAACATGGCGCCTCCATAGCAAAGAATTCTCTGAGGATCTGAAAAAAAAGAATTGTTGCTCTAAATAAAGATGGTCTAGGGCTAGGCTATAAGAAGATTGCCAAGACCCTGAAACTGAGCTGTGGCACGGTGGCCACTCGGAAAAGGCCTCGCCATGGTCGACCAAAGAAGTTGAGTGCACCTGCTCAGCTTCATATCCAGAGGTTGTCTTGGGAAATAGATGTATGAGTGCTGCCAGCATTAAAGGGGCAGGGGGGTCAGCTTGTCATTGATCAGACCATACACTGTATTAAATTGGTCTGCATGGCTGTTGTCCTCTAAAGATGATGCACAAGAAAGCCTGCAAACAGTTTGCTGAAGACAAGCAGACTAAGGACATGGATTACTGGAAACATGTCCTGTAGTCTGAGACCAAGATAAACTTATTTGGTTCAGATGGTGTCAAGCATGTGTAGCAGCAACCAGGTGAGTTAAAAGGCAAGTGTGTTTTGCCTACAGTCAAGCATGGTGGTGGGAGTGTCATGGTCTGGGGCTGCATGAGTGCTGCTGGCACTGGGGAGCTACAGTTCAAGCCAAGCATGTCTCCAGACCTAAACCCTATTGAGCATCTGTGGGGCATCCTCAAATGGAAGGTGGAGGATCGCAAGGTCTCTAACATCCACCAGCTCCGTGATGTCGTCGTGGAAGAGAACTCCAGTGACAACCTGTGAAGCTCTGGTGAACTTCATGCCCAAGAGGGTTAAGGCAGCGCTGGAAAATAATGGTGGCCTCTGGCCACACAAAATATTGTCCCTTTGGGCCCAATTTGGACACTTTTACCTAGGGGTGTACTCACTTTTGTTGCCAGTAGTTTAGACATTAATGTCTGTGTTGTTATTTTGAGGTGACAGAACATTTACACTGTTATACAAGCTGTACACGCACTACTTTACATGGTATAAAAGGTGTAATTTCTTCAGTGTTGTCACAAAAAGAAAAGATATAATAAAATATTTACAAAAATGTGATGGTGTAGCCATGTCGCAGTGTTTACAACTTGGCGTGCTGAGAGCCCGGTCCCTACATGGTAGCCGGTGGGGATTGATAAGCTTGCGATGCATACTTGCAATCGAGAACTTTGCGATCATGTGACCACTGTGACAGACAAGAACAGCGGTCACGTGTCCCAAATGCCTGCCTCTGCCTCCCGGCTTTTGAAACTCTTAAAGGGCCGGGAGGTGGAAGCAGGAATGGGTTAATTGTCATTAATGGTACAAAAATACACAGTATTTCAACTTTTTTTCTTCTTCTTTCCAGAAAACGGCGTTAATGGAACAGTAACCTCGAATGGAGCAGATTCTCCCCGCAGCCGAAAAGAAAAACACTCCTAGAAAAAAAAAGGGGGGGGGGGGGGAAGTCATTTTGCAGTTGATGTACTCTGCTCCCAAAGAGAAGTTGCCTTGTGCTGTACAGAGCCCCACAGAGCTAGAATTCTTACTGTTACAATAAATGTTTCTAAGCAACCATATGCCATGACCTTCAAGACTATCTGTGACGCATACACGAGAAAGGTGGCCACTTTAGGCGCTGGAACGATCATGGACCACATACCCTATCCATTCACTAGTGACGACATCATTCTGTAAGGCACTTCAAGCCACAGTCATGTTATGGCCTCTGGTGAATTGATGGGGTGTGCATTGGTTCAGCCCACAAATTGGCTGCCTCCTGCGTAAACGGTGACAGGTATACTTACCTGACTGTACAGGGTGTCTTTCCTTTTTTTTCCTTTTTTAATATTTTCATTTTTAGCATTTTTTTTTTATGCTAGAACTGTCACAATCAAAATTCAGTGCTAAATAGGACAAAATAATTGGCCTTTTAGGGGGATTTCCAGTTTAAGTGGAAGCCCTCTATCTGTTTGGTCACCTCGGTATAGTAAAACAGAAATTTTACCCCCATCTGCAGCTCCTACATTGTGTCAGGGATTGTAACTGTACAGTTATCGGCAGCACCATTGCTGGTAAAATCTATTCTTATAGTTTGGTCATGGAATACAGTAGAATTTCTATGCACCATTACCTCCGATAGCCAAATATCATTCCACCCACACTAGAATGAGAGCAGGATATTAAAGAGTCCTTTTTATTGTATATATTGAAGGTTTGCCAGAGGTGGCGCCCCTAAAGGGGAGTGTCTAATCACATTGGACATTTGAAATTAACAAAGAAAAAGATTGGCTTATCTCTCCCTGGGGAGGGCGCTGCCACAAGTCATTTAGGGGGGGGGGGACCCTACTTGAGTTAGTCAGGGAGGAGCAGTTCCCCGTTTATCCAATGCAACATGGTATATCAAGTAAGTCAAAGCCGAATGTATCAAGATCCACAATCAATGAATAATAATGGGGTACAAAAACTGGAGTCATTTTTTAACATTTTCGCAAAACTGCAAAAGAGTATTGGTAAAAATGTCCTTTTCCTGTTGTACAGTTCCAGCATCCTACTCTTTTGATATGCCAACTGAAATGTTTAAAAGATGTAAATGCTGTGATACATGTATTTTCACTTCAGTTTTTTTATAAGCCAATGTTTTTTTCTTATTTGATTAAAAACAATAAAACAAAAAATTGAATTGTGCTTGTGTGCAATGGCTGTATTTGATGATTCCAGAGTACTTAAATTGGCCACACGTTTCTTCTATTTCAACCAATTTATATGGAGCCGGGGATCCTAAGGCCCCTTTCACACTGAGGCGGTTTGCAGGCGCTATTGCGCTAAAAATAGCGCCTGCAAACCGACCCTAAGCCCAGGTTCACACTGGGTACGATTTCCTTCGATTTGAGATGCGATTTCACATGTGAAATCGCATCTCAAATCGGCGGCATTTGCCGCCAATTGTCGGCAATGACACTGTCCTAATCGGTGTGACGCCGCATCTGCGGCGCTGCACCGATTTCAAAAAGTAGTTCCTGTACTACTTTTTGCGATTTCGGGCCGCGATTTACATAGACATCTGTGCAGAAACCTGCACAGATGTCTCTTAAATCGCAGCCGAAATCGGGACTGCCGGCGGGAGTGAAATCGTGCGAGTTCAGCTGAACTCGCACGGCTTCACTCCCGCAGCCCAGTGTGAACCAGGGCTGAACATCGGTTTCTGTTTCTCCAGTGTGAAAGCCTGAGGGAGCGGTGAGGAGCGGTGTGTTTACCACTCCTTCCCATTGAAAGCAATGGGAAACTGCGGCTATACCGCCAGCAATGCGCGTCTGCAGAGGCGCGTTGCGAGCGGTATTAACCCATTTTCGGTCACTAGCAGGGGTTAAAACCGCACCGCTAGCGGCCGAATACCGCTGCAATTCCAACGGTATATCGGCGCTATACCGCCACCGTACCTCCCGTCCCTGTGTGAAAGGGGCAAGAAGATAGGACTGGAATTACCTCCATCGAACCTGCCCAAAAATGTGATGACTTTCTAAGAAACTCCTGTTTTCTGGTTTTGATAAAAAAGAAATTCCAGTCCCTTGGACACAGCCAATCACAGATCGCCGTGAATGGCCAATCGGAGTGGCCGTTTGCTAGGCGATCTGTGCGGCCAATGTTTACATATGAGATCATTTCTCATTGCCGGCTCTCACAGACAGCAGTGCTGTCAGGGAGAGAGGAGACCGATCTGTGTCTCTTGTACATAGGGACACAGATCGGTCACCCCCCTTCCCCCACAGTTAGAACACTAAGCAGTATACACATTTAACCCCTTCCTCACCCCCTAGTGTTAACCCCTTCCCTGCCAGTCACATTTATACAGTAACTCGTGCATATTTATAGCACTGATTGCAGTATAAATGTGAATGGTGCCAAAAATGTGTCAAAAGTGTCCGATGTGTCCGCCATAATGTCGCAGTCTCAATAAAAATCGCAGATCGCCGCCATTACTAGTAAAAAAAAATAATAATTTTGTCCCTTATTTTGTAGGCGCTATAACTTTTGCGCAAACCAGTCGCTTATTGCGATTTTTTTTTTTTTTTTTTTTTTTTTTTTTTTTACTAAAAATGTGTAGAATACGTATCGGCCTAGACTGAGGATAAAAAAAAAAAAAAAAAAAGTTGAGCTATTTATTATAGCAACAAGTAAAAAAATTTTTTTTTTTTTCAAAATTGTCGCTCTATTTTTGTTTATAGCGCAAAAAGGTGATCAATTACCACCAAAAGAAAGCTCTATTTGTAGGGAAAAAAAGGACGTCAATTTTGTTTGGGAGCCACGTCGCACGACCGCGCAATTGTCAGTTAAAGCGACTCAGTGCCAAATCGCAAAAAGTCCTCTGGGCTGGAAGGGGGTTTAAGTGCCCAGTAAGGAAGTGGTTAAAATGCATTAAATATTATATTAAAATACTTTGCATTTATAATGCTGTAACCTATCATACCGTGTGTTATGTATGGCTGCAGAAGCCTAGAGTACCTCCCACATCTACTCCCATCCCAAGGATTCATGGGAAATGTAGTCCGATTACAGTTAGAGAAGAGGAGATGATGCAATTACTGTTTTGAGAGATCCTTCCTGCCAGAAAAGATGCTGCATTTTTTAAATCGGAAAACTAACTTCCTGAAAATAAAATCATGTACCTCTCAAACGGTAAGAAATTTCACAAATGTAATAACTGTTTTGTGGGTGGGGGTGTATTAATGGGAGATTTTTTTTGAAAATCCCAGATTTCTGCTTTAACATTTATTATTGACTGATAGAATGTGGTAAAACAATTACCATCAAAATTAGAACTCCACAGCCACTTGTGTCCTGCTGTTTGCAGTTTTCCATTGGACTCCCTTATCTTTTCCAGTGGTCATCCACAGGAACAAACTAGTATAAAAAAACAAAATAACACTTAGCCTGCGCCATTAGACAGAACGCCTCCATACACGGTATCCAAACACCTTCCTCCCATTACAAGTTATCCTTTTATGCCGACCTCCTGGTGTACATACAAGACCCCCATATCTCCCTGCCATCCCTCTTTGTGGAAATGCCATCGCTTTGGCTCATTTAGCAACTTCACACTTAACATATCCAAGACTGAGGCTCTCAACATTTCCCTCCCCTCCGCTACAATGGCCACACTTTAAGCGAATTTCTCTTTCCAGTGGCAGGCAAGGGGGATCTCATACCTTGGGGTCATTATTCCCTCTAAACTTTCCAATCTTTTTTCTTTAAATTATGTCCCCTTGCTCTCCCGCATACGGAAAGATTTGGAGGAATGGGGGGGGTCTTCTTTACCGTGGTTTGGACGAATCAACACCCTAAAGATGGACACTCTAACCAAACTTCTATACCTCCTTCAAACGGTCCCCATTATAGTCCCCAAACCCTTCTTCAACTCCCTACGCTCTCTCGCCATTAGATTCCTGTGGAGCTGGGGGCTGCCTAGGGTGAAATACAATTTGCTCACTCGCCCAAAACTGCAGGGTGGTGCTGGCATCCCTGACTTAGAGACATATTACAAGGCCACCCATATAGCGCGTGTCTTAGACTGGTTCCTGCATCCTTCTTTTTTTTTTTTTTTTTA
The DNA here is from genome assembly GCF_905171775.1 of Rana temporaria. Taxonomy (NCBI): domain Eukaryota; kingdom Metazoa; phylum Chordata; class Amphibia; order Anura; family Ranidae; genus Rana; species Rana temporaria. The sequence goes on along the minus strand of NC_053493.1, from coordinate 336,872,018 downwards.
AGGCCTCTGTCGCCATAGAGCAGGACTTGGCCCACGTAGATCTTCGAGCACTACTATGGGGATATGGGACTGATCTAGCATGTATGCCCCCTCCCTCCCCGCTTACGCTAGCCTCTCTTAGACTATGGTATAACAGGGGGTTATGTTCCCTCTGATCCTTCCCCACTGTCCTCTCTATTTGACAATCCCTCCTTCCCTCAGGGTATCGGTGTATCAACGTTAGGCCCCAGGCATGCTCTTTTGTACATCCTACACATGGGTCACCAGTGACGCCGGCAGGATCTCACGATTGGCTGACTACACTACATGTATCCACATTCAGAAAGCACTTACATTCCTCCTCCCAAATACACCGTTCCAGTACGGAGTTTGAACGGCTGTGCTCCCTTTCAGAGACTCCCAGGCACCTTCTCTCGGCCATATATAGCCTCTTACAAGCGCTCACACACACCGAGCTACCCTCTTACACCAGGATGTGGTCTGCAGACTTGGGTGAGGACATCCTGCGACCAGAATGGCAGACATCATTTTATTTTACTCATAAGTCCACGATTTCCTGCTACTCACAGGAAAAGAACTACAAGATTCTGTCAAGATGGTACAGGGTTCCCAAATAAAATATTTCCGTCCACCTCGGCATCCTGCTGGCGATGCTCTGCTGCTACAGGGACCTACCTACATGTCTGGTAAGAATGTGAGAGGATCCGCACCTTCTGGATTCAGGTATTCGAATGTTACACCAAAACTTACGATAAATTGTTGGTTCCCTGTCGTAAGATTGCCCTTCTTTCTATACTACCTGGATCAGTTACATCACAGAAGCGGAATCTCCTCCGTTTCTTCATGTCCTCAGCGAGACAGCGCATACCTTCCTATTGGAAGTCGACCACAATTCCTCCCTTGTCACACTGGGTCTCTATTATGAACGACACTATGAGAATGGAGAAGATGTTGGCTCTTGATAACGACACTTTTGATAATTAAAAAACTGCTGTGGCTCATCTGGCTCCGCTTCTCTTCCTCTGACACTCTAGTTAACATGTTGTCACCCCCGACATGATCGTTCCTATAAATTTCATTGCCCTGGGACAAGCTGGGTCCCTACCCCAGGGTCTCCCCCTCCCCGCACGCCCTAAATTACCTCCTCCGATTGATCTATCAGCAATTCACACTCTTCTTTCTGATCCCCCCCCCTAGCTTTCTTCTTTTTTTTCTTCCCTAAATACCAATAAACATATTTTCAACTCTAAAAAACTAAAATTAAATTAAAAAAAATTTCCACATAAGTTTATTTTTTAACCATTCTAATATAACTGCCAGTACTACAGCATGAAAAAGTGAACATGGTTTATTTTAGCAAGTTGCACCCTTTACTTCATGGAAGAATCCTCTGTTCCTCTTTGCCATTTACTGACAACACAGGTTATTTTTGCATAGAAATTAGGCGCCAAAACCACAAACACAGTTTACCAAACATCTAACAAGGCAACTTGGTCTCTTCAGCAAGGCAAAGAGCTGGTCACCATTACGATCGACTGCACGTCGGAAAGTAAAACGCTGAAAATCGCACTCGTCAAAGGGTCCGTCCAGCAGGGTTTCAGTTGATAACCATTTGTAATTTTTCATGTAGTTATTTTAGCTATTAGCACTTTGAAGGCCAGTTTTCCCAAAAGTGATATTTACTTCATAGAAGCAGCCTCTTGGGCATTACAGCACTGCATAATCTACTTTAAGAAATTTGGGTCAAACCACCTCTCTTTACATATTCAAGCAGCTTCTGTTATAGTCTCTACAACAGGGGTGCCCAACCTTTTGAAGCGTGAGGGCCATTTAAGCGACTTGGTAACCGGTCGCGGGCCACAATGAACAGAGCAGGCAGATGTCAGGTCCATGTCCACTCTGCATATGCAAAGCAGACAGGGGCGCAGCCCACTCTACTCTCCAATTCGATCTGCCCAGATGGAAGGGGATGGATTCCCCCTTCTGTTTTTTTTTTTTTAATTAGAGGTAGGTGGGTGTAAATGGCCACAAGTCTGTTTACATCTGTGGCTCAATAGAGGTAAACGAAGGTTCCAATTGGGTCAGACTGATTGTGTCAAAGGGGCCTAAGGCTGCTTTCACACTGATGCTCTGCGGTATACCCACACCGAGGGTGCAGCGCAGTGCACCTGTGGCTTTCCTGCGGGTTAGCTGCACTTAGACTTCTATTATATCCTGCAGCAGGGTCGTTTGAAGGAATTTGGGGGCCCCAAGCAAAATGGGGGCCCCCAAGCACCCCCCCCACCCGCACGCACGCAAAGCCTACGTTAGCGCTACACACATTTTTTTACACCCATGTTCTTACTCCTCCCTCCTCCCTAGTCCTAAGTTTTTCTATTCTCACCTCCCCTTCCCTGCTCATCTTCCTCCTGTCAGTCCAGTGTTCTATCATTATGGGTCCCCAATCCCCTATCAGATAGTACCCGGGCCTTGTACCACGCAGTAAAGGAGATTCAGATTCCTGTGTTCCTGGCCAGACTGAAAGGAAGTGAGCACTCAGTGTGCACTTCCTGTTAGTCCGGCCAGGAACAGGAAACTGAATCTCCTGTACCACGCGCGGTACCTGGCCGGACTGACAGGACTCCAAGAGGAGCTCGGCCACGCTACAGCCTGGGAAGGGGAAGTTGGGGGCCCCAGGCCAGCTCGGGGCCCCAAGCAATTGTTTGTTTTGCCTGTCCTGTAGCAACGGGCCTGTCCTGCAGGTGTGGTGTACTTTCTGAAGTGCACCAACCCACAGGTAATAACAGAAGTCTATGGCTTAGTGCAGGTAACCCGCAGGCGCTGCACCTGCAGATCAGTTTGGAAGCAGCCCAGATATGCCCAAATATACACTGTGATTTTAGTAACTTACCTTTAATGACAGACTTCCATTCAGGTATTACCAGCTGTTGCTGTCCCAGGCAGAGAGAATTTGCTATCACTCCACCTGTGACAAGAGTTGGCGCTATACAAGAAGCATCTGCTTATGCGAACCCACCATCCCAGAGCAGGAGGTCGTGGGCCACATCAGAGGGCTCCGCGGGCCACTGGTTGGGCACCCCTACTCTACAATATGAAATAAAGAAAAACTTAATTGGGGAATTGTGAACCTCTCATAATAAAGGCCCAAGAACCTAGAAAGCCTCGTACACACGATCGGATTTTCCGATGGGATTTGTGTGATGACAGGCTGTTGGTGGAAAATCCAACCGCTTGTATGCTCCATCGGACAATTGTTGTCGGATTTTCCACAAATGTTGGATAGCATGCTTTCAAATTTTACGCAAACAAAAGTCCTACGCTTTGTGTGTATGAGGCTTTAGATGGACTAGAAGCAAGTAACAAATTAAAACACCAACTCCAGAGTTTCTTACGAGGCTTTAGAATGGGTCTTCAAACTACGGCCCTCCAGTTGTTCAGGAACTACAATTCCCCTCATGCCTAGTCATGTCTGTGAATGTCAGAGTTTTACAATGCCTCATGGGATGTGTAGTTCTACAACAGCTGGAGGGCCGTCGTTTGAGGATCCCTGCCTTAGATAGATGGCAACTCCTTGTCTGTGCCCGCTTTGATTTACCTACTTTGTTATTAGGACCTGCCTTTCCCTTACTTCAGGGCTCCTGCCATCACCCTGTCCAGTCCAAGGCTTTCCTGAAGCAGGCTGCAGTCTTATTGGACAGTAAAATTACAGTTGTCAGGATATTTAAAAATCACCAATTGTGAATTTCGCTCTGCCTGCTTCAGGAATCTAAATAAGCCCAGGTTCACACTGAGCTGTGGCAATGAAGCCGTGCGTGCGGGTTTCTGCACAGATGTCAATGGAAGTATTACAGAAACTACTTTATTAAGGCCCCTTTCAGACTGGGGCGGGAGCTGCGGTGGCGGTATAACGCCGCTAAAAATAGCGGCGCTATACCGCCGGGATTGCCGCGGGAATCAGCCGCTAGCGGTGCGGTATTAACCCCCGCTAGCGGCCGATAAAGGGTTAATACCGCCCGCAATGCGCCTCTATAGACGCGCATTGCGGGCGGTATTGCCGCGGTTTCCCATTGTTTTCAATGGGAAGGAGTGGTGAAGGAGCGGTATACATGCCGCTCCTCTCACCGATCCAAAGATGCTGCTGACAGGAGATTTTTTTGTCTCCCGCCAGCGCATCGCCTCAGTGTGAAAGCCCTCGGGCTTTCACATTGAGTCTGCAGTAAAGGAGTTTTTCAGGCGGGATAGCAGCGCTATTTTTAGCGCTGTACCGCCTGAAAAACTCCTCAATGTGAAGGGGCCTAAGCGATCAAAGATCACTGAAGCACCAGACTGTGGAGGGGCTGTGAGCAGCATCTGGGAGGATTCTGACATTATTGTTGGGATCCCTGCAAAGTCTGAACTGGATCTTTGATGTCAGCTGACAATGATAAATGAAAAAAGAGGGCGCTATAAAGTGATTATTAAAAACACTCATCAATAATTAAATAATAAAGTGAAAAAAACACAGATCATGGAATTCACCCAAGTGAATTAGAACAGTGTTGTACAATTAGTGATAATACATCTTGAAATAAACCACCATAAGGTAGTGCGCAAATAATATAAGTCCAAAAAGAAAGTATTTGACTCTTTCTATGGAGATATAAAAAGCTAGAAAGATAAAAAATTGTCCCAATCATAGAAAAAAAAAATCCTAAATGCTGTGATTAAATTCCAAAATCCATCCACCAACAAGAACAGAATCTTGTTGTAAAAGGATTGTTATCCAGAAAGTGCAAGCTTGTTCCTTCACAATACGCAAGGATAAGACACCCAAAGTGCACAGAAGGGGATGTGCTTACCAGATTCAATGGATCTTTTTGATTAGAAAAAGATCTCGGCCCGGACTCAGATAGAATAGTCTAAGTTGTACGGCGGCGAATCGTATCTGAGATACATTACGCCGCCGTAACTTAGGGCGCAAGTTCCGTATTCAGAAAGAACTTGTGCACTACGTTACGGCGGCGTAGTGTAAATGTGTCGGCGTAAGCCCGCCTAATTCAAATTTGGCTGGTAGTGGGCGTGTTTTGTATGTTAATCTATCATGACCCCACGTAATTGAGGCTCTTTACGAACGCCGCATGCGCCGTTCGTGGACGTATCCCAGTGCCCATGCTTCAAATCACGTTGCAAATAGTCAATGCTTTCGACGTGAACGTAACTTACGCAAAGCCCTATTCGCGAACGTTTTACGCAAACAACGGAAAATTTGACGCTGTCCCGACGTCCATACTTAACATTGGCTACACCTCATAGAACAAGGGGTAACTTTACGCCGGTCCGACGCCTTATGTAAATGACGCATATAGATACGCCGGGCGCAACTACGTTCGTGAATCGGCGTATCTACCTAATTTGCATATTCTACGCGTAAATCTCCGGAAGCGCCACCTAGCGGCCAGCGTAAATATGCAACTAAGATACGGCGGCGTAAGAGACTTACGTCAGTCATATCTTAGCCGAATGTTGGCGTATCTTGCTTTCTGAATACAGAAAGAAGATACGCCGGCGCATGCTAGGATTTACGCGGCGTATCAATAGAATACAGATAGAACAAAGGCCAAATGTTTTTTTTCACTTTATTATTTATTATTTAATTATCGATGAGTGTTTTTTATAATCACTTTATAGCGCCCTCTTTTTTCACTTAACACACAGAAGTATGGCCAAAAAGAGCTTTGAGCATACTTCTCCTTTAAAGTGCTCATACTCTGGATGAAGGAGAAACAGAGACACCTTTGGATAGCCTTGCTGTCAGCCTGGGGTGGGTAGTGTTAGATGGACTAGCAGATTAAGATACACTAACAAATTGAAGACAAACTCCAGCTGACACTTTTTAAGCAATTAGAGCAACAGTTTTATTTCCCATTTTGGGGTAAAGGTTTTACCAGTGGCGGCTGGTGCTCAAAATTTTTTGGGGGGGCGCAAACGAAAAAAATAAATTGCAGCGTCACTGTGCCCATCAAATGCAGCCACTGTGCCATGCCATCAAACGCAGCCACTGTGCCATTAATTGTCACCACTGTGCCATGCCATCAAACGCAGCCACTGTGCCATTAATTGTCACCACTGTGCCATGCCATCAAACGCAGCCACTGTGCCATCAATTGTCACCACTGTGCCATCAATTCGCACCACTGTGCCATGCCATTAAATGCAGCCACTGTGCCATGCCATCAAACGCAGCCACTGTGCCATTAATTGTCACCACTGTGCCATGCCATCAAACGCAGCCACTGTGCCATCAATTGTCACCACTGTGCCATGCCATCAAACGCAGCCACTGTGCCATTAATTGCCACCACTGTGCCATGCCATCAAACGCAGCCACTGTGCCATCAATTGTCACCACTGTGCCATGCCATCAAACGCAGCCACTGTGCCATCAATTCGCACCACTGTGCCATGCCATCAAACGCACCCACTGTGCCATCAATTGTCAGTACTGTGCCATGCCAAACGCAGCCACCGTGCCATGCCATCAAACACAGCCACTGTGCCATCAATTGTCACCACTGTGCCCTTTAATTGTCGCCGCTGTGCCCTTTAATTGTCCCCACTGTGCCCATTGTCCCCACTGTGCCTATTGTCGCCACTGTGCCCATTGATGTCACTGACTGTGCCCTTCGTCGCCGCTGTGCCCTGTAAAGTGCCCCTTTCCCCCCCAGCCTGGCACTTACCTTTACTGGAGTCAGCCATCCACATCCCTCGATGTCTTCTACCGCCCTCGATGACTGACAGGCGTCTCAGCCAATCAGGTTACCGGTAGCCAGATATGGCCAACCTGATTGGCTGAGACGCCTGTCAGTCTTATACAAGGAGCGCATCCCTAGTGCGTTCCTTGTATAAGCTTCCAGGACCCGAGGGCTGTACTCGGAAAAGCCTATCAGAGCCAACGCACTTCCGTACAGCCAACCAGCTGCCGTTATTCAGATGGCCGGACATGACCACCGACCATCTGAATAGAACAGCGGCAGCGGCGATAATAATATAGATTCGTGCAATGCATGAATCTATGTTATTAGACTCAGTGGCGGTGAGAGCCAGAGGGGGCGGCGCTCCAGCGCCCTCTATCAATACATACTAATACAATACATAATACAAATAAATCAATACCACTGTCAGCACCCCTGTCAGTGTTAAATGCTTTGTCTCAACCCTCCAACTACTACATCTGCACGACAGGTTGTTCTGTTAAAAAACAAACTGACTGGCAGGATCACCAGGTGAAAATAAAATAAAAAGCCTAAAGAACACTAATGCAGCCTCAACATCATAGAATTGGTAAACTGCAACATAATAAATGTTTGCTTTCGAGTTGAACCCCTTCCTAACCGAGCTATAGCCAAAAGACGGCTACAATATGGGCTTACTTTGCCTGGAGGGCATCCATAGATTTCCTCCTATGATTGAGCTGCCCGGGCACCCCCTGCGACACACTCTGTGATCGGTGAGTGTTTTGGACACAGATCGGAGTAATGGGCCAATCACATCGGCCCTTTACCATGTGATCAGCTGTGTCCAATGACAGCTGATAGTGGATATAAAACATAAGCTGGTTATCAGCTTTCCTTTCCTCATGCTGACAGCTCTGGGAAGGGAGAAGAGAGCTGATACTGGCTTGTGACAAAGGGACATTTACACTGATATTTAGGACACTGATTATCAGTGGTGCCAATCAGTGCCGCCCCATCAGTGAAGGAGAAAATTTAAATGTATTACAAACTATGAATTTTTTTTTTTTCCATTTGTTTAGCAAAATATAAAAAACCCAGTGGTGATTAAATACAACAAAAAGGAAGCTCTATTTGTGTGTGTAGCGCCTGTGTACTTTATGGTACCAGTGCTAGTTAAATTTAAGGGGAGATCAGAGTGTAGTTAAACTCTGATCCAGATTGTTAAGTGCAAAACAGGGTCTCTGTCTCAGATGGGCTGTTCTGTAGGCTGTTCTGTTGCGATGGGGTGTTCTTCCAACCCCGGTGCTGCAGGTGGCAGCAGTGGAGTCAAGGTTTGGGTGCTCTTTCCCAGCAGCCAATCAGCAGGGTTTGACCTCGCTGTGCATGCTGGGGAGGGGTATTTATGAGGCAGACGCCATTGGTTCTGGGTCTTCTTCTCCGAGTGTGGCACCCACCTTTAGGGTGACCACATCACGGCGCCCCAGCATTTTGGCCTACCTGGCCGGGGGGGGGGGGGGGGGCACGCGGTGTTCCTGGTTCCGGGACCATGTTGGCCCGGAACATCTGAACAGCGATGGGGACCCAGTGAGTGAGTGGATCCCCACCTTTGAGGATCCCAAGCTGTATTGCTGTTCGGTGAGGAGTCTGTCTGAGGAGCGCCATTGAGGTATCTTTCTGAGGCTCACCAAGGAGGGTCTGTGGCAGAGACTTTTCCTACAATTGTCCAAGTGATACTCTGGCTGCCAGGTCAGTGAGAGAAGCCTGTCCGGGTACACTGAACCCACTCAGGCAGGAGTGGCGCAGAGAAGTGTTACGCTTGGGAGCAGGACTGTTTCCCTATCATCACGCCTGAATCTGCTGTTTTCTCCTCTTCTTCAACTTTACTTTCCTCACCAAAAGTTTATTGTTTTTACCCGGCTGGGTAATAAAGAGCACAGCAAAGAACACCTGTTGCGGACATTCCTTTACTTCTACCTAATGCAATAGGCATCATTCACCCCTAGGAATTCAAGGGAGCCATGAGGTAAATGTGCCACCTAAACAACCAGCAGCTCCTTCGGGGGGTAATGCTACATGTAAAAAAAAAAAAAGAATTGCATATGTGTACAGTGCTGCATGACCATGTAATTGTCATTCAAAGTGTGACAGTGCTGAAAGCTGAAAATTGGCCTGGGCAGTAAGGGGGTAAAAATGCCCAGTAGGCACGTGGTTAATAATGCTTTAAGAAACCATAAAAGCTAGGTTTTAAAAATACACTCTCCTTGCGCCAGAAGGGCCACGAGGTGAAGGACCTCCAAAAAACGGCATCTGCCCTTAAGTATCCCCTCCCAGCATGCACAGCGGGGCACCACTCCCACTGGGCTGCTGCCGAAAAGGGTCACTCAACACACTATGGTTTGCCTGAGTTCCAAAATGGGCCTGAGGTGTTAACATCACCTACAGGCAACAGGGGAAACTTCTACCGAGCACAACCACAGCCAGAACAAAGGTGAATTTACACAGAATTAACAGAGTCTGAGCCCAACTATGGCTTAGACGCCCCCTAAATTTACATTGGCGCCCTTGTCAGCCCGGCGCTACACATGCATTGCATGAATCTATGTATTGTCGCCGGCGCTGCTGCCGCCCACTATTCAGATGGGCGGCCCCCTGGTGAGCCTTAGCCTTCTGAATAACAGCAGTTGGTTGCTTTTGGAAGTGTCTATCAGAGCCAGCTTCCCGATTACAGCCTCTGGGCTCTAATCGGCTTCCAAATAGTTAACCAGGGGACGCACAGGGTGTGCGTTCCCTGGTTAACACTGACATGCATCTCAGCCAATCAGGTTCATCAGGTCTGATTGGCTGAAGCGACGTTGAGGCCGGGAGAAGACATCAAGGGATCGTGGAGGGAGGATGGCCAGGCTTACCCGAGAAAAGTAAGTGCTGGGCGGGGGAAATCTGGTGGTATTTGAGGGGGCAATCTGGCGGCATTTTATGGGGCAAACTGGCGGCAATTGATGGGCACAGTGGCGACAATTGATGGACACAGTGACTGCGTTTGATGGCATGGCACAGTGGCAACAATTGATGGGCACAGTGGCAACAATTGATGGGCACAGTGACAACAATTGATGGCACAGTGGCTGCGTTTTATGGCATGGCATAGTGGCTGTGTTTGATGGCATGGCACAGTTGCGACAATTGATGGCACAGTGGCGACAATAGATGGGCACATTGGCAAAATTGATGGCACAGTGGCTGCGTTTGATGGCATGGCACAGTGGCGACAATTGATGGCATGGCACAGTGGCGACAATTGATGGCACAGTGGCGACAATTGATGGGCACAGTGGCTGCGTTTAAAGGGCATAGTGGCTGCGTTTGATGGGCACAGTGGCGACAATTGATAGGCACAGTAGCTGCGTTTGATGGGCACAGTGAGGCTGCAATTGATGTGTTTTTTGTTTTGTTTGTTTGCGAATTAATGATGGTGTACTGTACGTAGGAAACACACAGTGTAATGATGGTATATTGTACACAGGATACACACAGTGTAATGATGGTGTACTGTACATAGGATACACACAGTGTAATGTTGGTGTATTGTACATAGGAAACACACAGTGTAATGATGGTGTATTGTACATAGGATACACACAGTGTAATGATGGTGTACTTTATATAGGAAACACACAGTGTAATGATGGTGTACTGTACATAGAAAACACACAGTGTAATGATGGTATATTGTACACAGGATACACACAGTGTAATGATGGTGTACTGTACATAGGATACACACAGTGTAATGTTGGTGTATTGTACATAGGAAACACACAGTGTAATGATGGTGTATTGTACATAGGATACACACAGTGTAATGATGGTGTACTTTATATAGGATACACACAGTGTAATGATGGTGTATTGTACATAGGATACACACAGTGTAATGATGGTGTAATGTACATAGGAAACACACAGTGTAATGATGGTGTATTGTACATAGGATACACACAGTGTAATGATGGTGTACTTTATATAGGATACACACAGTGTAATGATGGTGTATTGTACATAGGATACACACAGTGTAATGATGGTGTAATGTACATAGGAAACACACAGTGTAATGATGGTGTATTTTACATAGGATACACACAGTGTAATGATGGTGTACTTTATATAGGATACACACAGTGTAATGATGGTGTAATGTACATAGGATACACACAGTGTAATGATGGTGTATTGTACATAGGATACACACAGTGTAATGATGGTGTAATGTACATAGGAAACACACAGTGTAATGATGGTGTATTGTACATAGGATACACACAGTGTAATGATGGTGTAATGTACATAGGATACACACAGTGTAATGATGGTGTAATGTACATAGGATACACACAGTGTAATGATGGTGTAATGTACATAGGATACACACAGTGTAATGATGGTGTAATGTACATAGGATACACACAGTGTAATGATTGTGTTGTGCACAGTGTAGTGAGGAGGAGGAAGTGACACACTCTATGGGCGGAGGAGGAGGGGTGGTCGGAGTTGTGTTGGTGGCGGGAGAGTGACACATGTCCTCCCAGCTGTGTACAGAGCGGTTCTTGTAGCCGGGGAGCGGAGTACAGGGGAAACCGGTGCGGTAAGTAGTTCGGGCGGAGGGTGAGCACCGTGTGTAGGTGGAGACTGTACTCCGTGTGTTGAGCACTGCTGTGAGGGAGAGCGGACATAGAACACCGGCTGTGTACACCATATAATATACCGGGCGGGCTGACGTAACACCGTCACGGTAGAGGGGAGGGGGACTGCCATTGTGCGATTATCCGGTGACTGGCTGGTAAATATGTGATATCACTTATGACCCGCCATTGTGGAATGTTAGGGGTTTTTCGGAGGTCACTAGGGGTCCTCTGAGAAATGAGCCGAGGCTACATATCTGGTAAGTTACTAAAGACATCAGTGAGTTTAAAACTGGGGCAGCCTTGTCCGCAGAGCCCCCAAGCTAGGGGCAGCCTTGTCCGCAGAGCCCCCAAGCTAGGGGCAGCCTTGTCCGCAGAGCCCCCAAGCTAGGGGCAGCCTTGTCCGCAGAGCCCCCAAGCTAGGGGCAGCCTTGTCCGCAGAGCCCCCAAGCTAGGGGCAGCCTTGTCCGCAGAGCCCCCAAGCTAGGGGCAGCCTTGTCCGCCGAGCCCCCCAGGCTAGGGGCATTCATGTCCGCCGAGCCCCCAGGCTAGGGGCAGCCTTGTCCGCAGAGCCCCCGGGCTAGGGGCAGCCTTGTCCGCAGAGCCCCCGGGCTAGGGGCAGCCTTGTCCGCAGAGCCCCCGGGCTAGGGGCAGCCTTGTCCGCAGAGCCCCCGGGCTAGGGGCAGCCTTGTCCGCAGAGCCCCCGGGCTAGGGGCAGCCTTGTCCGCAGAGCCCCCGGGCTAGGGGCAGCCTTGTCCGCAGAGCCCCCGGGCTAGGGGCAGCCTTGTCCGCAGAGCCCCCGGGCTAGGGGCAGCCTTGTCCGCCGAGCCCCCGGGCTAGGGGCAGCCTTGTCCGCCGAGCCCCCGGGCTAGGGGCAGCCTTGTCCGCCGAGCCCCCGGGCTAGGGGCAGCCTTGTCCGCCGAGCCCCCGGGCTAGGGGCAGCCTTGTCCGCCGAGCCCCCGGGCTAGGGGCAGCTTTGTCGGCCGAGCCCCCAGGCTTGGGGCAGCCTTGTCGGCCGAGCCCCCAGGCTAGGGGCAGCCTTGTCGTCCGAGCCCCCAGGCTAGGGGCAGCCTTGTCGGCCGAGCCCCCAGGCTAGGGGCAGCTTTGTCGGCCGAGCCCCCCAGGCTAGGGGCAGCCTTGTCGGCCGAGCCCCCCAGGCTAGGGGCAGCCTTGTCGGCCGAGCCCCCCAGGCTAGGGGCAGCCTTGTCCGCCGAGCCCCCAGGCTAGGGGCAGCCTTGTCCGCCGAGCCCCCAGGCTAGGTGGGACCCTCCCTTCTCGGCAGAGCCCCAACCTCGTTGGGGGTAACCTTTTCTACTGATCACCAATGGTGACACCTCATTCACATGGGTGTACCTACCCATGCAAAGTACTGTACAGTCTTTGCCCACACAATGCACAGATGTTCTATGCATCCGCATGTAGAAGGTCCCATTTATGTCTATTGGGATGCAGGGCAGCAAGGACACTGGACCCTATAACAGTCGTGCAGGCTCATGTCCCTGAACACATAGTGCCCGCATGCGGGTGCATGGATCACCTGTTCATTCCATGTAGGCAAAAACAGCCCTTTGCACATGTGTATGGATAGGTACTCCCATATGAATGAGGCCGATATTTGGCCTGCATATTTGGTTGTTGTTGTTATTACGATACTTATTTTATTGACATAACTAGGGCTACAACTATTTTCATAATCGATTGGTTGGCTGATTATTGTTTTGATCGGTTAATAACGTTAAAAAAAAAAAAAAAAGTAGTTGACACTTCTTTCTTCATTCCTATAAACACAACTTACTGTTGACACTAATATCCCGTGTGTGATTTATTGATTCAGGTTATGCAACATTCATGTACAGCGTGGTGGTGGTGCGGGTACAGCGTGGCTCTCTGGTGGTGCGCGTACAGCGCGGCTCTCTCTTTGGTGGTGCGCGTTCAGCGTGGCTCTCTGGTGGTGCGCGTACAGCGTGGCTGTCTCTGGTGGTGCGCGTACAGCGTGTCTCTCTCTCTCTCTCTGGTGGTGCGGGTACAGCGTGGCTCTCTGGTGGTGCGGGTACAGCGTGGCTCTCTGGGGGTGCGGGTACAGCGTGGCTCTCTCTCTGGGGGTGTGGGTACAGCGTGGCTCTCTCTCTCTGGGGGTGTGGGTACAGCGTGGCTCTCTCTCTGGCTTCCCCCAGCACAGTCCTCTTTTTTTCCTTTTAGTAGTCGCTCTGCTTCTTCCTGGGTTCCAGACTCTCACTTTTTCCCCCCAGCAGAGTGCATGCTGGGGGCTGAAGTCTGCTGCTTGTGGACAACAATGGGGCTTACAATCCCCCAGTTCTACATGTCCCATGATGCACTGCTAGCCTTTTCTGATTAGCCCTCCACTGTGGCCAATGGGGACAGAAGCAATTCGGCAACAAGCTGAGCAGCCAAATAAGATGAGCCTCGCTCTGTTGATGGGAGAAGGGGGGGGGGTGCAAGCGGGGTAGATACGCTGACATCCCGCAGCTCACCTTCCCCTTGTCACAGCGCGGCCGCTTGTGTTCACTGGCGAACTGCACCGCCTCCCCATAACAACCTCTTCCTCCGCCTCTCTTGGCGTCCTGGTTGCCAGGTACCTGTCAGCTGCGCGGAGCGCATGTGCTAAGCAGCGGCCTGGGTTTCCATGGATGTGCTTAGTAGGCGGAGAATGCCTCCGCTCCTCCCAAGAAATTGGTGAGGGTTTACTTCCTCTTTAAATCTGTTGCTGGTGCAGGGTGTTTTGGGAAGGAAGGGGTATGTGTAAGAGATGAGAAACCTGTAGAATCGATGATGGGCTGACATCATCCTTGGCTGTTTGGATGTAATCGCTCGTGGAACGATTACCTGCAGTTAGGGGCAAATGTTGGCCCCTGGACACAGACCGTTCATGTCTAGGGCCACAGCTGGTCATACTCACCACAGAAATAAAATGATCTGGCTGATGTTTAGCCCTAACCAGGCATTTGCATCAGCCTCTACCTTCACCTAGTTTGTAATTATAGAGATGTTGAAAAAACAGACAAATTATGGCGCATATGTATTAAAGCAGTGAATGTGACATTCGCCAAACATTCACTGCATGTAAATCGTCCTGGTGCATCGGTTTAAAATTATCTGGCTTTTGAGAGCCAAATGCATCTCTGGCTACAAGATCGCAAATACTGGCAGCAGTAACATTGTTTTCTAGGTCCCTTTTATTGTCTTGTATGTAAACTTATTTTTTTTTTTGTTTTTTACAGAGAATATGTGGAAGTGAACCATGACCTCATTCGAACAATTTCCATATCAAGAGAAAAACCTGAAGGAACTGGAGAAACACATAGTCTGCCGGGATTCCCAGTTATCAACACTGCTGGCGATATTTGGAGAGGTGATTGTGGTGTTTCTGTGCTTTTTCTATTCTTTTCAACTTATCTTAAAGTATAACTAAAGGCAAAACTTTTTTTTAAGTTTTGGACCTGCAAACTCGATGTAAACAAGGCATTTCCCTGTTCTGCCTAGTGACATGACAGGGAGCTACTGATCCCTGTCTTGGGGAGCAGTGATCGATGTCATGTCAGTGGTAGCCCATTCCCCCCCCCCCTCCCCCCGCAGAATTACTCCTTAGGACATACTTAACCCCTTGATCGCCCCCTGGTGTTTAACCCCTTCCCTGCCAGTGTCATTTATACAGTAATGAGTGGCTATTTTTAGCACTGGTCGCTATAAATTACAATGGTCTCAAAATAGTGTCAAAAATCGCAGATCGCCGCCATTACTAGTAAAAAAAATAATACAAGTGCCATAAATCTATCCCCTTTTTAGTAGATGCTATAACTTTAGCGCAAACCAATCATAATACGCTTATTGCGATTTTTACCAAAAATATGTAGAAGAATACATATCAGCCTAAACTGAGGAAAAATTATATAAATATATATACATTTTCCCCCCGAAATTGTCGCTCCTTTTTTTTTGTTTATAGTGCAAAAAATATAACCCTTCCTTGCTCTACCCAAAATGAAAAATTTGCCTATAGTTCTACTTTAATATTCCCATCTACTAACTAGTGTGTAATTTATGGAAAGGACGTATCTCTTGCTTATAGCAACCTATAACATTTATACTTCCATTCTGTGCACTGGAAACATTACTGCAAGAGTGAGATTGTGTCATATGACAGTACTAAAAATGTTCACACTTTTTGTGTCAGTTCAAGCTTTAGGGCCTGTTTTAGACCCTCTTGTTGCAGTAACATGTTTCTTACTGTATGCTTTGTCTCGGTATGTGCCAACGCTCAGTAAATTTATTGGTGCAATGCTATTGATCCTGAGTAGGGATGAGCTCCGGCGTGTTCGCACAGTCCACGTGCAGAGCCCGCCATGAAGTCTTCATGGCGCTGTGCTAATCACAGGCAGGGAGACACTTCACGACCTCTGCAGCCGAGTATCGGGAATATGTCTCCCTGCCTGTGATTAGCGCAGCGCCGAGCAGACTTCCTAGCGCGCTCTGCACATGGACTGTGCGAACACGCCGGAGCTCATCCCTAATCCTGAGTGGCACCACAACACTTCTTGTGACAGATGTGTTGCAGTGCATTAGCTTGTGGTGCACTGCCAAAAAAAGCGTTGCAATGCACATCTGGGCAAGATATATTGGGGTCCAATTCAAATGAATGGCACCCCATTACACCTATTCGTGTAATGTGAGTTGCTGCAAATTACCACAATGAGATGGTGTGCATGGGCTCTAAAATTACAATCTGCATGGAAAAAAAATGAGAATTTAGATGAATAGGGTATACAAATTATTATACATTTAAAGTACCATAAGTGAAATCTGTAAAAACAAGAGTAGAGAGCCTAGCTCCATCCATTTTATTGCTCCTATGGTATTGAGATGGTTCTAAACTAAAGCTGGCCCTTTGGTAGTAGAATGTTCCTAAAAATTTTTTTTTAAAGGATAAGTTCACCTTTCATAACATGTTACACCCAGATTCAGTTATGAAAGGACTGGCCCCAGGTACAAGCAAGCAGATATACTGACAGGGCCGGCTGTTTGGGGCGTGGCTTAGCAATGGAAGTGTGAAGACGTGCTTTCTGGAACTCTGCACAGGTGAGAACTGAGAACGGCTCGCCTGTACAATCCAATGAGCGGACCGCAAACACCTGCTGACAAAGGGGGAGCCAAGGGGATCCGAGATCAGCTATTATTGCCTGCGGCTGCACACTGTTTCTTCTCCTGCTGTCCTGGCCAAGATGGCACCTCCATGAGTCAGCGCGCGAGCACCGCCGACGCTACTACCAGCACAAAAGGTACACAGGCAGGGGCTGCAGCGCTAGAAGACTCGCAATCACTTGAGGATAGGCTGCTCTCCCCTATACTGTTGCCGGCTATCCCGCAATTGGACATGCAGCCAGACCCGGAACACAGAGAGGGGATGGGCAATCACTCAGAGGGGTCCCTCTGAAACTTGGTAGCGGGTCTGCCCACCAAGCAGGACCTCCAGGCCATGGCAGCTTCAATTGTGAATGCCCTCCTTGGAGGAGAGAGTGGTGGTCCTAGAATCCTCCACCACCACAGATGCCTGCATCACTACCCTGGAGACATAGCACCAGGCCTTCCACCGCCATCTTGTCGAGGTCCAATTGGAGCTGGACAATGGAGAAAACAGGAGCAGGAGAAACAGCCTGCGCCTCCGCTGCATTCTTGAGGTCCCCATCGGTCCAGACCTCCGTGCCACAGTAGTAGCTATTTTAAACAAGGTACTGGGCAGGGTCCACCATGTAACTGGCCCCAGGGTGCCTTCCTTATCCTCGCAGGGCCCTGCTACCCTGGATATGCCACGAGATGTTCTATGCAGTATACACTTTTTCCCCATTAAAGAGGAGATCCTATGCCTGGGCGAAAGGCCGATTGACTTTGATGGAGCCTCATACGGATCTACCCCGCTATCTCCAGGCAAACACGGGCCATGCGAGGGCTTCTGTGGCCTCTCCTTGAGGTGATCTGTGAAGCAGATGCTACCTACCGCTGG
Source organism: Rana temporaria (assembly GCF_905171775.1). Lineage (NCBI taxonomy): Eukaryota > Metazoa > Chordata > Amphibia > Anura > Ranidae > Rana > Rana temporaria. The sequence goes on along the minus strand of NC_053493.1, from coordinate 336,854,610 downwards.
TGCCCTCCTTTCCATCTCATTGTGCGAAAACAGGGATCTGAGTTTCATCTCCGCACCAGATCAACTTCCAGACCTTTTTGGCTTTCTAGACAACCCTGCTGTCAGTGTCCCCAACTGATGTATGATTACCTACTCGCCCAGGAGGCGCTCAGCCCACCTTTGACCCAGACCGCCACGGATCAGGCGACCCCCGCTCTCGTGCCTCTAGATCCCATCCAACTTGCTCAGAGGCCTTATCTGCCCACCAAGCAGGACCTCTGTAGCTGGTATGATACTACAGCAGCTGTCCTGGTGAGGCCCACCGCACTAGGTTAATGTTGCCGCAGGCGTACTTTGACCCTTTAGCCCCCACCAATCTGTACCTCCATCAGCCGTTCATGGCTCATCTACACTATAGCACAGGTGGACCATTCAACATGGGGGAGGGGGGTTTTCTCTGTGATATTGGTAACTTTTATTCACTGCTCTCGACCTATGGGCACAGTTAGAAATTTTTTGTATTGACATATATGTTGCTCTCCCCTGCCCGCCGTCTTCTTGGATTGAGGATGTGGAGACACAGGGGCAAATGGCAGGGATCAACGGACAGGCTCCATACCCCATTACCTCTCCCTCCCTGCCCCCCCAGCCAAAACTGTCCGTTTAATATGCTGGCCCCATGTGGCGTTTCCTGATGGGGACTCTGAATCCCGAACTTGCCACACATTTTCTACCCCCCGCATACCCTGGTTATTGCTGGGGTGCTGCTTTCCTTGTCTGCTGTACATATCCATGTATGCTTTTTGACCCTCTATTCTGGTCCTCTGGGGCATAGTGAAGAGGCTCTGCGCATACTGTTATTAAATACCTGGGCCCACCCAGAGCCTTCTCGATCTATAGGTCCCCTCTATTGCACCATCACGGCACGGTCCCAGATGTTGGTCCTCTGTTACCTGGTTCCTATTTTTGATCGTTGCTTCCATCCCGTGTATCTTCAACGATCTTGTTTTTGCTGTTGACCAATTGCTGTTCGCATTGAGCAGCCTCTAATGCTCCAACCCCCCTGAATTAGGTCAAACCCCGGTGAAGGCTTTACTTGTGCTTAACCAGTGTCCTCAGCTTTACTACATTGTAGACAGACTATCCCCCCCACCCCCCTCTATTCCCTCCTTTCCTTGCCTTGTCCCCAGTCTTCTCTGTGCCTCTCTGTCCTTCCCACTCCCTGCTTATCGCCTAGGGAGATCCCTTGGCTGGAGTTTTTTCCCCACACCTTATTGTGCCCGCTCACAGACCAAAGGGCAATATGGGTCTCCTTAAGGTCACCTCCCTCAACATGCGGGTTCTTAACGCTCTGGAAAAATGCCCTCAGCTGTTGGCTGATTTGTGCAAATGTTAAACTCAAGTTTTTTTTTGCAGGAAACACATTTCCGTGGTGATCGAATCCCTAAACTGACTAATGGGGTCCTCCCCGACGGCATATCACAGTGTTTCTCCCATCTCCGAATCTAAGTGGGTTAGCATCCTGATGGCATAATCGGTCCCCTGGACATTCGAGGCATAACAAACATACCCAGGGTCGCTTCTTCTGAAGGGAAGGGTGTTTGACATGCGGGTCACCTTTGCCAACATCTATTTCCCAAATGTGGACCATCAGCAATTCTTGCGGAAGTACCTTCTTGAGTTGTTGGCGTTCACGGAGGGGTGCTCATTTTTGGGGTGGACCTCAACTTCGCTATGGAGTCAACTCCTAGATGTCTCACGTGGCTCCTCCCATTTCCCTTACTCTCGCCTGAAGGCGAATCTGCATACATCTGGTTGACCCCTGGCGGTTGTTACACCCTCAAGACCAAGACTATTTCTTCTTCTCTTAGGTCCATCACACCTACACGCGACTAGAGTATCTCTTGCTGATGCATAAAGATTTACCCAGAGTAGTGTCCACCTGTATTATCTTTTTTCGGACCATGCACCGATCCATCTGATGCTTCAACTGGGTCCAGTCTTGGAGACTGAATAAGGCCCTGCTCCAGTCAGAGGAGACCCATTCTGAGCTTCTGACCACATTGGTCAGAAGGGTTACTTCTCCATTTATGAAGCATCAGTCTCCAATCCCTTGGTGGTCTGGGAGGAACATAAGACAGTTTTCAGGGCGCTCTGATCAGAATCTGAGTCAGTCTTAAACGGGAGAGAATCCTCGCTCAGATGCACAGCCTGGAGAGCTCACATAAGGCCAGCCCTGCTCAACATATAAGGATCTTCTTGGAGTTTGCAAGGAACTCTGACCGCTCCTGTTCCACAAAATGAATCACAAAATGAATCAAAAACTGGCATTGGCACACCGTACAATGTACGAATTTTCAAACTAATCCGGCACACTCTTGGCAAGGTCCACGCCAATAAACTTATATTTCCCATATTATGGGCACTTCTGGGCAAAGGTTAAATACATCTTCTGACGTGGAGGTGGAGTTCCGTTCCTTCTACAAAGGCCTTTATAATTTGGATGGTTCCTCCACTACTACCCCCCCCCCCCCTCCTGGTGGCGGATTCACCACACCACACAGTCATATCTTGCCTCGTCTGGCATTCCATCCCTCCCTGTTGCAATCCAAGAGGTGATGGAAGAGCCTATCACAGCTGCGGAGCTGGGGGTTGCACTGGCCAACTCGAGGCCAAAGAAGGCCCCTGGCCCAGATGGCCTTATTTCAAACTATTACAACCGGGAGGAGATCTTTCTGGAGACCATGCCAGCATTTTGTGTACACTGATGCTTGCCTCGGAGGTTTCATAACCTGCCTGACCTGGACTAGCTTTGCTCCCTGGGCAGGAGGCACTACCTGTCTTCTCTCCCGGTTTCTCTGTCCTCGTATGCTTAGTTCCGATATGGGCTGTACTATTCAGATACTGTGAATATCTTTGCTTACATTATCCCTGTCTTCGTGTCCCATCTCTGGCCTCAGCTGGCCATCAGAACGCCTTGTCTCTTGATATGCTGTAAGAGTTTTATTTTGCTGCTTAGTTTTGCACCCATACATTTTTATCACAGTGTGTATGTGTGTGTGTGTGTGTGTGTGTGTGTGTGTGTGTGTGTGTGTGTATATATATGTATATGTGTGTGTGTGTGTGTGTGTGTGTGTGTGTGTATATATATAATATATATATATATATATATATATATACATACATACATACATACATACATACATACATACATACATACATACATACATACACTGACAGGTCTGCAATTAATGTGCATTTGTTTTTGTTTTGTTTTTTTGTAAAAAGGTAAACTTAATCCTTTAAAAAAGTTTAATTTGATTTTCTGATCATTAATATGGTCAGATCAGCATTCATTGTTGACTGCAGAGAGGAGAAACTGAAGGAGCATGATGACTTTTTTTTTTTTTTCTCCAAAGGAACACGTTTCTGATGGAGAATGTGATTTTAGTTTCTTTAACCGATTGCCGACCCACCACAGTTCATATACTGCAGCGGGGTGGAAAGTTACAGGCACCGCATCGCTTGATGAACTCCCACTGCTGTCAAATCACAGGGGAGAAGGCGGTTGCCGCCCGAAATCCAGAAACAGGCAGAGATGTACCATTACAGTACGTCGATGCCTGTTTCTGGATTACGGGACGGCACTCGCCTACTCCCCTGTGATTTGACAACCATGGGAGTTCAAGCAATGCGGCGTTCAGTGGGACTTTATCAACTGATCCCGGCCAATGATTCATAGCCGAGACCTGCTTATCTGTGTCAAATCACAGCATAGAACCCTGTGTTGATAAACCAGTGCAGGGCTCTATACAGAGGGAATTATCGATTTTGTTTATTTTCCCTGCAAAGCAGGAAAATAAACAAATTGATGTGTAGTAAAAAGCAGCACACAGTACACATATTACACTTGTTGGGCACACAACCCCTTCCCAGTCAGTGTCATTAGTACAGTGACCGTGTATATTCTTATCAGAGATCACTATTTTAGTGTCGCTGGATGTCCGTTCCCAGAAAGTGTCCGATTGCCTACTGCACAGTCCCACTATAAGTCTTAGATTGCCGCCATTACTAATATAAAAATACAATTCCAGTATATATGCCATAGTTTGTAGATGCTATAACTTTCATGCAAACAAATTAATATAAACGTATTAGGATTCTGTAGCAGAATATATTTTGGCCAAAGTTTATGAAGATGTTTTTTTTTTTTTTTTTATTCGCTTCATTCAATTGACATTTTTGGAGGCAGAAGCTGCTTGAAGGGCAACCGAAAGCTCAGATTTCACCAATTTAGTAGGAATCCGGCAACATTAGATGGCACACTGCTACTTGACAGTGCCTGGTCTAGTCCTGTAATAATACAAGCTATAATACATTTACACAACATGTGCTTCTGAGCTTACTATATTAGGCTAAAGAGGTTGTGTGATATATAATATATATATTTTATATATATATATATATATATATATATATACACACACACACACACACACACACACACACACACACACACACACACACACACACACACTTATTGAAATGTTCCCATGCAATGAGGTGCTACAGAATATAAAAGTGTCAAAAATGGTATACAATACTTGTGGTGAACAGATCAGATGGAAAATGAGGCAGATTTCAGTGATTCTGTGTCTAATCCAACCCTTTTCTCAGCAGTAAACTTCTTAAGCTCATTGGTCTTGGGGTCTCATTTTCTACCTGATCTGAAAGTCACTGCCTAATTAAATGTATCTACAAATTTTAGTGTATAGCTTTTGCTTGCAGAGTTTTTCGATGCTTCTGGAGGCTGAATGGTAGGAATATGAAGCAAAGGTATATGTTTGGAAATAAGTGAATCTGTTGCCTTTCCTGAGCAAATCACAGGTTCACTTTATTTGGATGTACTGCCTTACACACTGAATATGTTTGTCCTCCTCTACAGCCCTTCCCTTAACTTGGCTCTAAAATGTATTCTAGTCAATATTGTACCTTCATTTCAGCGTCCTCATCTAAGCTTTCCATCCATCTTCATCTACGGTCACACCGGCACCGGGAAAACCTACATTGTGAAGACAGTGCTGAGCACTCTAGAGGTAAGACTAAAACACCCACACCATTGTGATCCCTAGTACGTGAGTGTGTGTACAATTTTTAAAAGAAATCTGTTCTGTGAGACATACAGGGGCTGTCATCGCTAACTTCATTCTGAAAATGTTAAAGCTTTAATAAACCCAAAACCAAAAATATATTGCAACCTAACAATCCATTCGATATGGTGGCTGTATACTTTTTTTTTTTTTTCAGCTTTTTTCCTTCTGTTTTTTACCTGGTAGTCTGGCCAATAACACGCCTCCTATGTTGGAGTTCCTCCACTCCGGATGAATGAGCACAAGGGACATGTTTGGACAGCAGCATTGTCAATCTTGGGGGGATGGAGTGTTGGATGTACTAGCAGATGTAGATACACTAACAAATTGGGGGAAATTCCAGCACTTTATAAGCAGTTGCATCATTTAGTTTTATTTTATTTATTTTATTTATTTTTTTCTTCTGGAGGAAAGGTTTTACATGAATAAATAAAAAGTTGTTCATTGTAAGCACACCTGTCCGTGGTAATGATTTGTCCCATCTCTTGCAGATGTATCAGTTTACAGGAATGAGAGAAACTATTTAACACTAGCAGGGGTGTTTACATTGATCAACCTTTTATTATTAATGTAAAACCTTCATCCTAAAAGTAAAACAATTTTTGCTGTGACTCCTTAAAGCGGTTGTAAACCGCATAAACTTTTTTTTTTTTTTTTTTTAAACCTGCAAGGCAAAAGGCATAATCGGCTAGTATGCACCGCATACTAGCCGATTATGAAATACTTACCTCGGAACGAGGTGAACACCACTTACCTGGTCCACGCCGAGCAGGATGTCATCTTGCTCCGGCGTGTCTTCCGGGTATCGCCGCTCCAGCGCTGGGATTGGCTGGAGCGGCGATGACGTCTCTCCTGCGCGCGTGAGATTTAAAATCGACAGGGTCCGGCAGATGCCGGTCCTATCGCCGTGGATTTCCCCCTGCGCATGCGCCGCCCGCATTGCGAGGGAAATATCTCCTAAACCGTGCAGGTTTAGGCGATATTCTCCTTACCTACAGGTAAGCCTTATTATAGGCTTACCTGTAGGTAAAAGTCAAAATAGTGGGTTTACAACCACTTTAAGTGTGAACTGGAGTTTTGCGTCAGTTAGCGAATCTAATGCTGCTAGTCCATCTAACAATATATATTCTATTCAGTAAGAGATATCAATACTACATTGTTATTGGGGCGCCAGTGTTGCAGAATTTCTTGAGCTTAAGGCAGTTCCAATCATGTAAATGCCACCTGAACTATATACGGTAGGTATCCAATTGTTGAAACAGCAGCCAGCACACCCGTATCTTATAAAATTTGTTTAATGTTGCCATTTGTTCTCCTATGAGTTTAAAATCAGTAAATATTATATACCGTATATCAGGGGTGTCAAACTGGCGGCCCTCCAGCTGTTCTGAAACTACAAGTCCCATCATGCCTCTGCCTGTGTGAGTCATGCTTGTAACTGTTAGCCTTGCAATGCCTCATGGGACTTGTAGTTTTGCAACAGCTGGAGGGCCGCCAGTTTGACACCCCTGCCGTATATACTTGAGTATAAGCCAACCCAAATATAAGCCGAGGCACCTAATTTTACCACAAAAAAATGGGAAAACTTATTGACTCAAGTATAAGCCTAGGGTGTCCATTTACATGCCTCACTTTGCCCATGCCTCACTGTGCCCATGACTAGACTGACTTTAACATGGGAGTCTATGGAAGGGGTGCCCTACTTTGAAAAATCATTGCTCCCTAGCTGTAGGTCCCTTAGACAACAAACGTTGTACACTTGTAGAAGAGAAATGAAGCTACTTGTGTGCTTTCGGGTCCAGGGGACCTACGACCGGCCAGTACCGGGTCCCCAAAGTCACCGCTGAAATTACAGTTTAACATTGGAGTCTGTGGAAGGGGTTCCCGGCTTTGAAAAATCGGTGCTCCCCGGCCGTAGGTCCCCCGGACAACAAGCTTTGCACATTTGTAGAGGAAGAGTGGGGCTACATGTGTGCCAAGTTTGGACCTATGGACGGCTGGTACCGGGTCCCCAAAGTCCGGGAGATCAGGCGCAAAAAGGTGACTTGAGTATAAGCCGAGGGGGGCATTTTCAGCACAAAAAATGTGCTGAAAAACTCGGCTTATACTCGAGTATATACGGTACTTCTCTACATATTTACTAATGCTAGCAGCATGAGGATTAAAAATGGTCAATGTTGATTGAGAGAGTGAAATTCTGCTTTAAAAATTCAGCATTCATTGAGGGTATGGAGGCACCCAGTTTTCTTGGCGCTTTACAAAATGATTGCAGAATGTACAGTTACAAAACAATTCGATACAAGAGGAATCGGAGGGCCCTGATCGTTGGAGCTTACAATCTAAGATGGAGGGTTAAGTGATATAAAAGGTAATGACTGTGGAGGATGATCTGATGGAGAATATTTTTTTTTAGGTGGAGGCAGGATAGGCTTCTCTGAAAAGATGAGTTTTCAGGGATCGCTTAAAGGTTGATGAATGAAAAGAAATACGTAATTTTGACCATAGCTTATATTTCCCATTATACTGTAAGCATAGCTTGTCAAATTATCTTGAAACATGCTAAAAGTAGCCATAAAGCCATCTGCTAGAAACCTGTGAGTTCAGTAAATGTATACTCCATAGTAATTATGTGCAATCTTTGTTTTACAGCTGCCATATGCCATTGTAAATTGTGTGGAGTGCTTCACGTTACGGTTACTGTTTGAACAAATACTTAATCAGCTGTACGATCACCGCCCAGCTCCTGACAATGAGTATTCCTCCTATGAGAGATGTGACACATTTAATGAGTTCATCCGCTTGTATAAGAAGGCAATTTCAAGTCAAGGATTTGGGAATGAAACCATTTACATTGTGAGTATATTGACATGTGAAGTGTTCCAGTGTTATCTGTTCACATAAACCTCTGTCTCCTCTATTCCTGTTTTAGTGTCTCTTGTAGGCACTGTGTATTAAGGGGGCCATACACAGAGTGAAATTTGTCCGGTTCCATCGGAACTGGCTGAATATTGATCCATGTATAGGCAGGCAGGTTTGTACAACCTGCCTGCCTATACATGGATCAATATTCAGCCGGTTTGACTTGTGTACCAAGTCAATCTTTTTTTGATCAACTTATGTACAACCAGCCCGTCAGGTTTTTCCTCATCGATCATTGCTGTTGGGTATGGCTGGCAATACTGATCGCTGTAGATCTGAGGGGAAGCTCTGCTGATTTTATCATCCAATCATGTGCAAGCTAAAATGCTATATTTTATTTTCCTTGCATGTCCCCCTCAGAGCTACAGTGACTGTACTTCCAAGTGCACTTGCATTACACTTGTAGTGCCAAGTGGATTTGCCTTTAGTAAATGACCCCCAATGTTTTATTTGTGCGAGTGTCTTGTGTTACCATAATTTTCTTGCTTTCTTTAGGTCTTGGATAAAGCTGAGCTCCTTCGGGAAATGGAGGCAAACATTCTGCCTGCCTTCCTCAGACTTCAGGAACTGGTAGGTACACACACTTCTCAGCCAGTTGGTGTAAATAAGTAACAAAAACAACGTGATATTAACCCCTTAAGGACCGCCTTGTGCGATTTACTTTGGCAGAATGGCACGGCTGGGCACAATCGCGTACAGGTACGTTGCCCTTTAAGAGCCCAGCCGTTGGTCGCACGTGAGCGCCGTCGCTCCTGAGCTCTGTGACCGTGCCTGCGGGACCCGATCGCCGCCGGTGTCCCACGATCGGGTCACAGAGCTGAAGAACGGGGAGATATAAGTGTAAACCTTTCCCCGTTCTTCCTAGTACGAGCGTCACTGATCGTCTGTTCCCTGTCATAGGGAACGATGATCAGTGACATCGCACGCCCCCACACAGTAGTAATCACTCCCTAGGAAACACTTAACAGGTTAACCCCTTCACTGCCAGTGTCATTTTCACAGTAATCCGTGCATTTTTATAGCACTGATCGCTGTAAAAATGACAATGGTCCCAAAGGTGTCCGATGTGTCCGCCATAATGTCGCAGTCACAATAAAAATCGCTGATCGCCGCCATTACTAGTAAATAAAATATTTTAAAAAATGCCATAAAATTATCCCCTATTTTGTATTTGTGTCCCTGGTCCCCAAAAAGTGTCACTTAGGGCCAGATTTGTCCACTGCAATGTCACAGTCCCACTAAAAATCGCTGATCCCCCACCCTTATTGGTAAAAACAATAAGTCCCTAAATCTTTCCCCCTATTTTGTATATGCTATTACTTTTGTGCAAACCAATCAATAAATGCTTATTGCGATTTATTTATGTATTTATTTGTTTCTACCAAAGATATGTAGAAGAATACCTATCTGACTAAACTGAGGAAAAAAATTTTTTTTTTATATATTTGTTGGGGATTGTTATAGCAAAAAGTAAAAAATATTGCTCTATTTTTGTTTATAGTGCAAAAAATACCACCAAAAGAAAGCTCTATTTGTGGGGAAAAAAAGGATGCCCATTTTGTTTGGGAGCCACAGCACAATTGTCAGTTAAAGCGACGCAGTGCTGAATTTCAAAAAGTGGCCTGGTCCTTTAGCAACAAAATGGTCCGGGGCTTAAATGGTTAAAGGAAATATTCTGCTTGGTTTTAGAAGTCCATATTATCAGGATTAATTTTGTATCTATTGCCTGTTACTCTTCTGACTTTGTCCACCCTTTCAACCAATATTAGAGCAATATGTGGGGTAATGCCTATTGTAAACACTCAATGGCCAATAGTCCCCATTTTAGCTCAAGGTATACCACAATACAATGAAAAAATTGGGCTGGGCCTACTGGGTAAAAATTATTGACATCTCCCTATGTGGCAACTACAGCTTGAAGCCGTATAAGAGATTGATTATAGTCTTAACCCAGGAAGATTTTACCCCCTTACTGACCAGAGCACTTTTTACAATTTGGCACTGCGTCGCTTTAACTAACACTTGCACGGTCGTGCGATGCTGTACCTAAACTAAATTTGCATCGTTTTTCCCACAAAAATAACCTTTTTTTGGTGGTATTTGATTACCTCGTGTTTTTTTTTTTTTGTATTTATTTTTTTGCGCTATAAACAAAAGAAGAGTGACAATTTAAAAAAAAAAAACACTATCTTTTACTTTTTTCTATAGTAAATATCCCAATTTCTTTCTCGTACACCACGGGACGCAGAGCCATTCATTACATAATGGGTTAAGGGTCACCAGCGGTGATTGGACACTGGCACAACCAATTGAAGACAGTTTCCCTTCATATAACCCCTCCCATCAGGGAAGCACCTCATTTTTTTCACCAGTGTCTAAAGGTGTTGGATGCGTGTAGGATGTGCTAAGGAAAGCTCTGTCAAAGAGACCCTCTGGGGGTAAAAACGAGCTATGCTTTGGATCCAACTCAAGACGCCAAATAATTACGCTGAAACTGGATGGGATCCGTGCCTCATGCACGAGGCAGGCATTGCCTGTAATGTCTCTCTTCAGAGGACTGGGCTCTAGGGTCCAGCACTTTTGCTAAATACGCTAAAAGTCCTGGTAAGAGTCTTTTACAAGGCCCAGGGGAGAGGTCTCCTTTAAATAGAAACCCATATCCCTGAAGGTTGGCACACAAAGCCCGTCGAGGTGGTTGAAGATTGGTGCTGTCTGAATTTTTTCAGCAGAAAAACCTGCGGTGGGGATAAAGGTAAGAGGAAAAGAAATCCTAAGAACAATCTTAAGGACCTTTTTTTCAATTGTGAGTAGGGTGTCTTCTCTTTTTTGGCCACTAGAGGGAGTAAAGAGCTGCGTTTTTACTCACCACACTCTATAGTCTATACCAGGGATAAGCAATTAGCGGACCTCCAGCTGTTTCAAAACTACAAGTCCCATCATGCCTCTGCCTCTGGATGTCATTCTCGTGGCTGTCAGAGTCTTGCTATGCCTCATGGGAATTGTAGTTCTGCAACAGCTGGAGGTCCGCTAATTGCATATCCCTGGTCTATACAGTGTCGGATCCGGCAGGACAAGAACACTTCCTCCGTTGCAGAGCTCTGCATAAGGACCGCCACTGCTTCTCTCCTCCAAACACTGGGCAAGGAGGCCGAGCACAGTCCGTATAAGCAGGGGGATGCTCCCCCTTGTCCTCTCTGGACAGCCGCCATTATTGCCCTAGGTCACGGGCGCGTTTTATCGGCAGTGGGGGGGGGGGCGGAGGGGGGGAATTGCGAGCGGAAAGATGGCGCTCAAACACAGGATCCATAAAGGAATCTCAGAGGCGGCAGCTCTTCCTTTGGGACACGGCAGCATTCAGGGGTCACGTAAGCTCTATGTGGTTGGTGGGGCACTACTAAGTTAATCTACACAGACTGGCTACATCCAGATAAGCGTTTCTCACCTCCGAAGAAGTTTGACATTCTTTATCCCATAAGGGAAGAGTTTTCCAAGAAGTGGAGCATCTGCCTTCTGTAGATGCAGACAACATAGCAACAAATGACCCAAATGAATGACCCAAATGCGCACAATAAAAACACTTCATAAGACCAAACACCCCATATGTGCTAAAAGTAAACAAGTATAACAGTTAATAGCACCCCTCACAAGACAAAGACCGTAGATCAGGGGTGGCAAACACAAGGCCCGCGGGCCAAATGGGGCCCGCCGGACCTTGTAATGTGGCCCGCACAGCAGCCTCCTCATTTAGGCAGGTTGGGATCCCAGTCCCTCAGTCCCGCGGCAAATTAGCGCATGCGCGGCCTGTCAGTCTGAGCACAGGCATCTTCCCCTTACTATGCCGCTCTGTCTCTGCCTCCATCTCCACCGCCGTGTCTCCACTCGTCTGGGCTTAGGCTGCCACTCTGGCCTCCGCCCCCGCCTTCACCGCAGTGTCTCCACTCGTCTCGGCTTAGGCTGCCACTCTGGCCTCCACCCTGTCTCCGCCTCCACCTCCGCTCTGTCTCCACCCATGTCACTCGATGCGCTCCAGCCACCATGGTGCGGCTCAGGTATTGGCAGCGGCTGCCCGATGATTGGACAAACGGGTGTCATGTGTGGTGGCAGGGGCCATCATCTTCTCCTCCACCGGACAGGATTTCCCCTTGATGTGGCAGCCAGTGTGGGACTGGTGCAGCGACCCCTGCTCTACCCCACAGGCCAGCATATGTAGTGAAATTGCATCTCCAGGGATCTTCCATCCTGACCAAGTGAACTGTGGTACGTGACAGTGACACAGATGCACAGTACAGTCACACAGTGTACACTACTACACACATACACAGAGCATCACCATCTCCCCCAATGTTTCTCCTGCCCCCACTTATTCTCAATGTTCCCCCTAATTATCCCCAATGTTCCTCCTGCCCCCCCAATGTTCCTCCTGCCCCCCCAATGCTCCTCCTGTCCCCCCAAATTTCCCCAATGTTCCTTCTGTCCCCCCAATGTTCCTTCTGTCCCCCCAATGCTCCTCCTGTCCCCCCACTTATATCCAATGCTCCTCCTGTCCCCCCAAAAAAGGTACTATAGCCCAATACAAAGGGAGGGAGCCACCAGAGCTGGGCCAGGTAGGAAGGTAGGAGAGAGTACAGATGTGAGGAATTTTTAGGCGCAATCCTGACCCCTGCACTGTATACGTAGGGCAATCCTGAACCCTGCACTGTGTACTTGGCGCAATCCTGACCCATGCACTGTATACGTAGCGCACCCGGCCCTTTGAGGGTAACCATACTGCTGATGCGACCCCGATGAATTTGAGTTTGCCACCCCTGCCAAAGAAAACAGACTGTGCACAAAGATAAGAATATAAAAAAAGTGAAAAAGTGCGCTTACCAATAACAAAATTAAAAATAAAAATAAAGCAGCTGACTCAAAAATGTTATACAAACATACAAATCATGAACAAACAGTGGAGTAGCGCTAAAGAGTGAAAAGGCCTTCATATGCCATCTAAATCAATATGAAGGCTGAGTATGAATCCAATAAGTATCCAAAAGTGTAAACAAATTACTAAATTGAAATAAAAAACTAATAGTTCAACAATGTGTCGAATTTGAGTGTTGGCACACTGCTGCAAACGTGAAGAAAAACTCTGGGTCCAATGATAACTATAGCTTGCTGACCCATACCAGAATGGAAGATCCTAACGGATCTAGTCAAGCAGAAATCACGTTGCCTCCCAACGTTTCGTCTACACTAGACTTGGTTCCCGTGACCAAGTCTAGTGTAGACGAAACGTTGGGAGGCGACGTGCTGACGTCACCGCGATCTAAGGACTATTCGTTCTGACACGCCGGCCGGCTCTTTTTATCCTTGCTGTTATATACAACTTGAACTGTAAGTGTGCTGCTCGTTTTTTATTAAAATCTCTACGGTATCACGCTATGCGAGTTTTTTCCTTCCTCATACATATTTGGACCTTTCCTGGCGATTTTGATGCTATTGGTTGGGACGTCTCACAACTCCACATTGCTCTCATCCCCTCTGCTTTGATTGATCCTGATGGATCACAGGTTCTGGTAAGGGTCAGTGTGTGTACTGGTGGTGGTTTCCGTTTGTTCACACTGTCTGTTGCCAGTCACTGGGGGATGCTCTTTATGTATTGATTTATCGCACGGATTTACACCATACTAGTTTATTTTCTCTGGTTGCTTTACTGGTGGATCGGTGACTCCGTGGAGGATCGCTTCAAGAGACAGGCTCCATTCCAGCATATGCGATCCAGTGATTTCTGCTTGACTAGATCCGTTAGGATCTTCCATTCTGGTAAGGGTCAGCAAGCTATAGTTCTCATTGGACCCAGAGTTTTTCTTCACGTTTGCAGCAGTGTGCCAACACTCAAATTCGACACATTGTTGAACTATTAGTTTTTTATTTCAATTTAGTAATTTGTTTACACTTTTGGATACTTATTGGATTCATACTCAGCCTTCATATTGATTTAGATGGCATATGAAGGCCTTTTCACTCTTTAGCGCTACTCCACCGTTTGTACAAAGATAAGAATACATACTAATGTACAAAATGTAAATCAACCAGACTGTCCACAAGGTTTAGGAGTGTGGACAGAGGTGCATTTGTGAGGTCAGGTGCTGATATTTATTGAGAGAGCCTAGCTCGCAGTCTCCGCTCTAATTCACCCCAAAGGTGTTCTATCGGGTTCAAGTCGGGACTCTGTGCAGGCCAGTCAATTTCCTTCACCCCAAACTCGCTCATTCATGTCTTTATGGACCTTGCTTTGTGCACTGGTGTGCAGGCATGTTGGAACACGAAGGGGCCATCCCCAAACTTTTTCCACAAAGTTGGGAGCATGAAATATGTCCAAAATGTCTTGGTATCTTGGATCACCTTAGGAGTTCCCTTCACTGGAACTAAGGGGCCAAGCTCAAGCCCTAAAAAACAGCCCCCCACCATAATCCCCCCTCCACCAAATGATTTGGACCAGTGCACAAAGCAAGGTCCATAAAAACATGGATGAGTGAGTGTTTGCAAATTATTGAATTGAGAAACCTAATGTGGTTCATATGGGATAAATGAAGGTTGTTGTAAGATTTTTAAATGAGAAGTATGGCCAAAGCTATTTTGGCTATATTTCTCCTGTAGTTCATATGGGTGCAGTTTGTTCTGCACTCTTGTGACCTGTTTTAAGACGGCAGGGTAAAGCCCGGGCCCCTCCACAGCCCAGCACTCTAGAGAGTGCTGGAGGGGTAAAGCAGAGAGCTGGTAACTGACAGCCACCAGCTCTTAGCTCACTGAAGACTGAGATCTGAGCGATCAAAGACCAGTTCTCAGTCTTAGAAGCAGTGGGGTACAGAATCTGCATTGGATCAATGCTGCATCCACCTAGGTGAGTATGTATATATATGTGTGTGTGTGTGTGTAGTATGTATGTATGTATGTGTGTGTGTATGTGTATGTATGTATGTATGTGTGTGTGTGTGTGTGTGTGTGTGTGTGTATATATATATAATTTATTGTGTGTATATAATTGTTTTTAAAATGAAACCTGTACTTCTCTTTTAAGTCTCAAAGTCTCGTTAATGTACCGAGAGATCTTTAATGTGTTTTGGTAGGTTTATATATACAAACGTTTCTCTTTTTGTTTTTTGAGAAAAGAGATTGTGACAGGTCTTGAGCATTAAAAACAAACCTCGTACACACTAGTAGTTTATTTTTATTCAGCCCAGCATGGTACTGATCGCTTCAGAGGAGCCACTGTACTAACTATCCAATGTTAGTACAGCGATTTCCCCGACTGCTATTGTGTTCAGCCATTGGCTGAGAGCGCCGATCGGAAGCTGATAGGCAGATTTTTTTCAGTCATGCCTCACGGACGGAAGCCGGCTTGGCTACAGTACACCTGACAGAATGCCGCCCAACATTCCGCCCATGTGTACTAGGCTTTAGGATGATGTCTCGCAGTCTGTTGGCTCTTGGTGTGACATCTGCTCTGCTATGGGGGGCCCACAGCTGACCACACACATTATAATCTGTAAAATCTCCTTCATGGTGTTACACCGAGTAAATTGATACCCAACATGTCACGCTTCAAGATTGCGCTCGCTCGTGGAATGGCGACAAGTGGTTAAACAAGCCATTATCTGATCAGGTAGGCCCTACATATTCTACAATCTTTTGGCCTACCAAAAACAATAGCTTTCCTAGTTGTCTGTTAAGCTTAAAGCAGAGTTCCACCCAAAAGTGTACCGGTAACTTCCACTTATATGCCTCCTCTCCCCCCTCCGGTTTCACATTTGGCACCTTTCAGGGGGGAATGGGGACCCGTTTTTTACAGGCCCCTTTCCCCACTTCCGGTAGAAAGGCCACGGCCCAATCTCCCAGAAGTTTAGCCCCCTCCTCCTTCCACTGACACCGGGCCATTTGGAAAGTGCAGCGTGCCTTGCGCATGCGCAGTAGGGAACCAGCAGTGAAGCTGAAGGGCTTCGCTGCCAACTTCCCTCACCAGGAATGGAGGCAGCAGCACTCAGGAGTCGATTCGAAGATCGGATGGGGTGCTGACATTCTGGGTTTCTTGGACAGGTAAGAGCCCTCACACTGGGCTGCGGGAATGACGCTTTCTTTCCCACTAGTCAGTCCCGATTTAGGCCGCGATTTCAGAGAAATATCTCACAAATGGTGATTTTTATCTTTCTCCTTTTTTCGTAGACACAAAGTAATGTGACAGTGATATTCCTGACTGAAATCGTTTGGGAAACCTTCCGACCAAACACTGGATGCTTTGAGCCCATAACTATATACTTTACTGACTACAGCAAAGGTATTTTCTGCCTTATTTATTTGTTATTGTAAGCATCCTTTTGTACTTTGTGACACAACACAAATCTGCCCTTTTATTTCCCATCTCCTCACAGCTAGCATGAAATCGAGAAGTGCAGGAAAACAGCAGTATCTTAAGCTGGGCCCAATAATTTTTGTTGCTTATAGGACCATGAAGTCACATTACTCATGAACATACTGACATACATACATGTAAATTTAATGACCAGATGTTCTCAGTGCTTGTTGGCTCACATAAGATGTACGGCACAAGAAGCTGGAGTCTCACCCAGCAGCACATGTTGTAGAAAAATGTGAGAACCTAAAACTACAGTAAAGTTGCATCTTGCAGAAGAGACATGCTATAAAACAAGCTTCTCTGCTTGTTCACAACAAAAAAGTTCTCCGCATGCCTCGGTGCTGGAATTACTGAACTCCTGTGCGCATGTGCAGGAGTTGCATCATTCCCTCCTAGCCAAACAAGGCAGCCAAAAATCCCATGCCTGGGAGATGATGTCGGCACCATGTTGCTGCAGTGGAGTATCTGCAGACTTTAATTTTACTTTAAGGCCACTTTCACACTGAGGAGTTTTACAGGCGTTTTAGTGCTAAAAATAGCACCTCTACTGTCACTCCAGTGTGAAAGTCCGAGTGCTTTTTCACTTGAGCGATGCACTTGCGGGACGTTAAAAAAAAAAAAAAAAAGTTCTGCAAGCAGCATCTTTGGGGCGGTTTAGGAGCGGTGTATACACCAATCCTAAAACGCCCCTGCCCATTGAAATTAATGGGAACAGCTGCCGAAGTGCCACTACACTGGTGCTATTAACCCCTTCTTCGGCTGCTAACGGGGCTTAAATGCTCCCCACTAGCGGTCAAGAAGCGCCCTCTAAAATGACGGTAAAGCGATGCTAAAACTAGCGGCACTTTACCGCCGACGCCCTCACCGCCCCAGTGTAAAAGTAGCCTAAAGCTGAACTCCGGGATAAGAAAAGATTGTCTGAATACAAGTCATTTGAGTATTCTTAGTTAACTCTTGGTGTGTTTTTTGTGTATTTCTTCTAGATCTGTGCAGTAATCCAGTGTGAAAATGTTCCTGTATTAAAACTAGCCACTGCTGTTCTTTCTCCTTAAGCAGGGTGATGTCTCGGCTCCCTCCTGTTTTTGCAGGCAGCCCGTAGTGGTGGTTCCTCCCACAGCTCTGCTCTCTGCATAGGCTAGGCGCAACACAGCCTGGGGTCACTGCTATTTTTACAGGAATCTGGGTGTCAAAGGGCAGTTGATGTTCACAAAATGTATTTGTTTTCTTTCTCGTACATCACGGGACACAGAGCGGCATATTCATTACTATATGGGTTATATGGAGTACCTTCAGGTGTTGACACTGGCAATCTCAAACAGGAAATGCCCCTCCCTATATAACCCCCTCCCATAGGAGGAGTACCTCAGTTTTTACGCCAGTGTCTTAGGTGTTGGTCATGGTTTAGCTTGCCTCCGCATCCTTGGGATTAGGTGAGCTACCGGTTCTGTCCAAAGGCCTCAGCGCTAAAGTGGTCAGTAACCGGGCCCCAAACCCTTGGGGTATAGCCCATAATGCTTTTCTTTTTAGAGAGCTGGACCCTGGGCCCAGAACTTAGAAACCTTTGGGTGCCTAATGTTTCTGTTTCCAGAGTGCTATATGGGCCCAGGACAGTGGATCCTTCATAGGAACCCAGGGCCTGAAGGTCTAGACATCCCCACGGAGATGGGGGAAGATTGGGCCTCTTGCTTGGCAAAGTCCTGCGGCATGGAGCAGGTAAGTGAGGGGAAAACTTGCGGAACTTGGTTCTTAGCAGGTTTTTTCTGGGGGGTCACAGGGGACATGCCTAAAGTTATGCGCTGCATCTGGCAAACTAGTCACATATCTTAATGATAGGATGGCTCTATGTGTATTTTTTCCCCATAAGAAGTGACCTCCCTTGTAGTGTTGGAAAAGCATTTGAGTAGGGCCTGTGTAATATAAAGTGTATGTGTGTGTCAGAGAGCTATGCTTACCTGCAAACCTCTAGGCGATGCTCCATCAGTCTTCCTCCTCAGAGCCTGCAAAGCAGGCAAAACGCTGACCTCCTCGTGGTTCCAGTGGAGCAGAGAGGCTCCCTTCCCCCCAACCCCCCCCCCCTATCGGCGGGCGCGTTCACGTGTATAGGCGCAATTCGCGCCGTTTAGCTGAGGGGGGAAGGGCGGGTCAGTGGTTTAAGGAAGGGGCGGCCCTTCCTTTTCGTTCCAAACAGCATTCGATACATTGGAACTGGGGAGGAAAGACCAGAGCGGCAGCACAGGGCGCCGGGGACACGCAGTGGCCAAAAAGAATATTGCAGTCTTCAGAAGACTGTTTTCAAGCCTAGAAATAGGCTGTTTCTTTCCATCTCATAGTTTTTCTTGCAATACTACTCAGGGGGACAGAATGATTTTTCTTTCCTGGATTTGAAACAAAAAAAAAAAAAAGGAAAAGATTGAAAAAAAAAAAAAAAAAGTCATCTAGGGGAGAGGAAGCATTTTTTTATCCCCCAAACAGGTGTTTGGGCAATTAACTATTTATAGTTCCAAGTACCAATAAACTAGCAGGTGTACCTCGGTAGTGTACCATGGCATCCGGGTCAGAGGGTACAAGAGGTGGGGATTCCCCCAGAGAGTCTGAGGTCTCGGACAAAGTTATGCCGCTACTTTCCCCACAGGGAACCTTGGGGCCATCGGGATCTGGGGCTGGAGCTGGCGCAGGTCAGTCCAACCCTAAGATAGTCACAGACGAGGTATTACTCACCTCTTTAAAGGAGATGGAGAAAAGAATGGGAAAAATGATAGCCACAGCTATGCGGGGCAGTAAACGGATTAGATCTCCGTCGCCCGAGCGTGGACCCTCAGAAGAGGAGGTCCTTTCCTCAGGGGAATTGGACGACCTCTTGGACAAGGACCAAGTAGGTTCAGGGATCGAAGATCCAGATACAGAGGAGTCTGGAGCAGTCTCCCAAGGGGAGAGCTGGTGGATTCAAGCCTTAACGGACTTGGTCCATAATGCATTCAACTTGCCAGTACCAGATCTCCAGGTATCTACAGTTTCAGCTTTGGGCTCACTGAGGGCGCCTCAAAGCAATGCAGTATTTCCGATCCACCCTCTACTAGAGGGAGTTTTGTTCCAAGATTGGAACAAGCCAGATAAAATCTTCTTACCACCTAAAAAATTCTCTGCCCTATATCCTATGGAAGATAAATTTTCCAAGAAATGGGCTACTCCTGCAGTGGACGCAGCCATCTCATGTATTAACAAATCATTAACATGCCCTGTAGAAAACATACAGGTATTCAAGGATCCAGTTGATAAACGCTTGGAAGCACTACTTAAGAACTCCTTCACTACTGCAGGGGCAGTAGTACAGCCAGCTGTGGCTGCGATTGGGGTTGCTCAAGCATTATCGGATCAAGTTAAGCAGATGCTTAAACTTATTCCTGCCCAGCAGGCAGAAGAATTTTCGGATGTCCCTAGGGCCATATGTTTTACAGTAGACGCAATTAAGGATTCTATCCAGCAAGCGTCACGTTTATCGTTATCCCTTATCCATATGAGAAGACTTTTATGGTTAAAAAACTGGGAGGCCGAGCCCCCATGCAAGAAGCTCCTGGTAGGGTTCCCCTTCCATGGAGGACGACTCTTCGGAGAAGACCTAGATAAATACATTCAAACCATTTCAAATGGCAAAAGTACTCTCTTGCCAACTAAGAGGAAGTTTCAGGGGCCTGCGTTTAAACGACAGTACTCCCCTGGGCAGGGGCCCTCTAATGCCAAACAGTATCGACTGCCTCCTGCGAAAGCAAACTTCGGCTTCAACAGCAAATCACAAGGACAGGCTGCTAGAGGCAGAAAGCAGTGGTTTCGCAAACCAGCAAAACCAGCCCCCAAGCCGACCTTATGAAGGGGCGCCCCCACCCACGAAGGTGGGGGGAAGGCTGCGACTCTTTTCAGAGATTTGGGAAGCCAGCATTCCCGACGAGTGGGTACGGTCTTCCGTGGCCACGGGCTACAAATTAGATTTCCTAAGGTTTCCTCCTCTTCATCTCCAGGAGTCGAGGATTCCAAACGATCCGGAGAAAGGAGCCGCATTAATGTCGGCATTAAATCATCTACTTTCCCAGGAAGTAATAGTAGAGGTACCAGTCCTGGAACAGGGGCTAGGTTTCTACTCCAACCTATTTATCATCCCGAAGTCCAATGGAGATGTCAGGCCAATTTTGGACCTAAAGATGGTAAATACATACCTAAAGATCCGCTCATTTCGGATGGAATCCGTGCGGTCAGCAGCTACCACACTCCAAAAGGACGACTTCATGGCGTCCATAGACATAAAGGATGCCTACCTTCATCTTCCAATTTATCAGCCACATCAAAAATATCTACGCTTCATGGTGGCTTCGCGTCACTTCCAATTTGTGGCGCTTCCCTTCGGGTTGGCTACGGCCCCCCCGGGTGTTCACGAAGGTCCTAGCTCCAATCCTAGCCAAACTAAGGATCCAAGGGGTCACGATCCTAGCATACCTGGACGACCTCCTAGTCATAGATCACTCGTCTCCCGGCTTGGAGCGAGCAGTGGCCCTCACGGTCCAATACCTCGAAGTTCGGCTGGGTCCTAAATCGAGAAAAGTCAGCTTTCCTGCCCACAAGGCAGTTGGAATATCTCGGCATGAGATTAGACACAGAACAACAAAGAGTGTTTCTACCTCTGAGGAAGGTCAAAGCCGTCAAGGAATTAATCCTACTGGTTCTAAACAAGAAGGAACCGACTATTCGCCTATGTATGAGGTTACTAGGCAAGATGGTGGCCACATTCGAGGCGGTACCATACGCCCAGAGCCACACTCGCATCCTGCAGGCAGCCATCCTGTCAGCATGGAGCAGAAGGCCACAGGCCTTGGATATCCCGTTGCCGCTCTCATGAAGAGTCCGACAAAGTCTGTGTTGGTGGTTAGACCCTCAGAATCTACTGAAGGGGAAGTCTTTCAGCCCAGTGGCTTGGAAGATAGTGACCACAGACGCCAGCCTGACGGGCTGGGGAGCAATTTTGGATGGTTGTACTCGCCAAGGTACTTGGGCAACGCCAGAGAAGCAGTTGCCCATCAACATCTTGGAGCTCAGAGCTGCTCGACTAGCCCTCAGGGCTTGGACGTCCAAATTGCAGGGGTTCCCGGTGAGAATTCAATCAGACAATGCCACGGCCGTGGCATACATAAATCACCAAGGGGGAACCAGGAGTCAAGCCGCTCAGAGAGAGGTGAGCTTGATTCTCCTATGGGCAGAGGCTCATGTGCCCTGCATATCGGCAATATTCATTCCAGGAGTGGACAACTTTCAGGCGGACTTCTTAAGCCGCCAGACTCTATTGCCGGGGGAATGGTCTCTGCATCCACAAATCTTTCAAGCACTCTGCCAAAGATGGGGAGTGCCGGACGTGGATATCATGGCATCGAGACTCAACAAGAAGCTAGACAGGTTCATGTCCCGCTCAAGGGATCCGATGGCCTGCGGAACCGATGCGTTGGTTTGCCCTTGGCATCAGTTCAAACTTCTTTATGCGTTTCCCCCGCTCCAGTTACTACCCCGCCTGCTGCGCAGGATCCGGGTGGAGCACATACCAGTCATCCTGGTAGCTCCAGCATGGCCCAGAAGGGCATGGTACTCACTAATCTTAAGGATGGTAGTGGGAGACCCTTGGACTCTTCCTCTACGGCCAGACCTGCTATCGCAAGGTCCGATCCTCCACCCTGCCTTACGGCATCTAAATTTGACGGCCTGGAAGCTGAATCCCTGATTCTCAGGGGTAGAGGTCTGTCTCAGAAAGTAATCTCTACCCTAATCAGAGCCAGGAAACCGGTCTCTAGGGTGATTTATTACAGGGTCTGGAAGGCCTATGTAGGCTGGTGTGAGTCCAAGCGATGACTTTCTCGCAAATTTACCATCGATAGAGTATTAAGTTTTCTCCAGCTAGGAGTGGATAAAGGATTGGCATTAAGCACAATCAAAGGACAGATTTCTGCTCTGTCAGTGTGGTTTCAGCGGCCGCTGGCCACCCACTCGCTGGTTAAGACCTTCCTTCAAGGGGTCTTACGTATTAAACCTCCAGTTAAATCCCCGCTTTGCCCGTGGGATTTAAACCTTGTTCTGTCAAGTTTACAGAAACAACCGTTTGAGCCGTTGGCTGAAATTCCTTTGGTTTTACTGACAAGGAAGTTAGTATTTTTGGTCGCCATAGTTTCCGCAAGAAGAGTATCGGAACTGGCGGCCTTATCCTGTAAGGAACCATATCTTATTTTTCATAAGGACAGGGTCGTTCTCCGCCCTCATCCTTCCTTCCTACCGAAGGTTGTATCCAGTTTTCATTTGAACCAGGATTTGGTATTACCATCCTTCTTCCCTAAACCTACTTCCAGAAAGGAAGGGTTGCTGCATACCTTGGATATCGTCAGGGCCATGAAGGCCTATCTTAAAGCTACAAAGAAGATCCGGAAAACAGATGTGCTGTTCATATTACCGGATGGGCCCAAGAAGGGGCAGGCAGCTGCAAAGTCCACCATTTCTAGGTGGATTAAGCAATTAATCACTCAGGCCTACGGCTTGAAAGGGTTGCCTCCTCCAGTATCATTAAAGGCTCATTCTACTAGGGCCATGGGCGCCTCCTGGGCAGCACACCACCAGATCTCTATGGCTCAAGTTTGCAAGGCGGCAACCTGGTCTTCTGTCCACACGTTTACAAAATTCTACCAGTTGGACGTAAGAAGGAAGTCTGATACAGCCTTTGGGCAGGCAGTGCTGCAGGCTGCAGTTTGAGACCCTCGGATTCCGGGGGCTCCTCTTTTTTGAGTTAAATTTAAAATTTAAGATTATTTTTCTCAACTAAGTTGGATTTATTAGGATTTGAGTATTTCTCTAAATTAAATCCTTTTGTCTTGGAGATGTTCTCCCTCCCCTCATTGTGAGCATTGCTTTGGGACATCCCATATAGTAATGAATATGCCGCTCTGTGTCCCGTGATGTACGAGAAAGAAAAAGGGATTTTTAATACAGCTTACCTGTAAAATCCTTTTCTTGGAGTACATCACGGGACACAGAGCTCCCACCCCTCTTTTTGGGGACCATTTTGGGAGGCATACTGCTTGCTACAAAACTGAGGTACTCCTCCTATGGGAGGGGGTTATATAGGGAGGGGCATTTCCTGTTTGAGATTGCCAGTGTCAACACCTGAAGGTACTCCATATAACCCATATAGTAATGAATATGCCGCTCTGTGTCCCGTGATGTACTCCAAGAAAAGGATTTTACAGGTAAGCTGTATTAAAAATCCCTTTTTTTGTAACTATTGAGGAATATAGTTTACTTAACCACTTGAGCCCTGGGTCATTGTAAAATGACGTCTTCACGGTGGCTCTGAAAATCCAACAGGACGTCCATTGACGTCCTGGATTCCTCCGGCCACCTGGCGCGTCCCCGAGATGCCGATGCGCGTGCCTGGCGGTCGCGATGTCCGCCAGGTACCCGCGATCGGTAATGACAGAGCAGGGACGTGGAGCTCTGTGTGTCAGGGGAGAGAGGAGACCGATCTGTCTCCCTTGTACATAGGGACACAGATCGGTCACCTCCCCCAGTCACCCCCCTCCACACACAGTTAGAACACAATACAGGTACACATTTAACCCCTTCCTCACCCCCTAGTGTTAACCCCTTCAATGCCAGTCACATTTATACAGTAATTGGTGCATATTTATAGCACTGATCGCTGTATAAATGTGAATGGCGCCAAAAATGTGTCAAGTGTCCGATGTGTCCACCCTAATGTCGCAGTCCCAATAAAAAAATCGCAGATCGCTGCCATTACTAGTAAAAAAAATAAAATAATAATAATAATTCTGTCCCATATTTTGTAAGCGCTTATTGCGATTTTTTTTTTTTACCAAAAATATGTAGAAGAATACTAATCGACCTAAACTGAGAATTTTTTTTTTTTTTTGGAAAAAAAAATTGGGCTATTTATTATAGCAACAAGTAAAAAAACATTGAATTTTTTTTTCAAAATTGTTGCTTTTTTTTGTGATGGTGATCAAATACCACCAAAAGAAAGCTCTATTTGTGGGGAAAAAAAGGGCGTAAATTTTTTTTGGGAGCCACGTCGCATGACCGTGCAATTGTCAGTTAAAGCGACGCAGTGCCGGAAGCTGAAATTTCACCTGGGCAGGAGGGGGGTATATGTGCCTGTTAAAGAAAGTGGTTAAATGAAAGTTGTTGTGCCTGGAATTCGGCTTTAGAGCTGTATTGGGGACAAGGTCAAAGGAGTATTACCTACTGTGACGAACTGGGAGCGCAGAGAGAGAGGTCACAGAGGCAAATCATAGGGAACCTGGCGTGCAATCGTTTATTGGGAGGCTCAGGGTACAGGCAGTAGGAGAATTGGTCCACAGAACAAACAGAAGAAGCATCAATGAAGAGTGATCCTCAGGATGGCAATATGGGGTAGCAAACGGAGGTAGTCCTCATGGCAAACAGGGCAGAGCTGTGTTTGGTACAGATCTGGGCAGACAGGGCCAAGTCCAGAACGGGGCAGAGATCTGGGCAGACAGGGCCAAGTCCAGAATGGGGCAGAGATCTGGGCAGACAGGGCCAAGTCCGGGACTGGGCAGAGATCTGGGCGAATGGGACAGAAATCTGGGCCGATGGGTAGGGACTTGTTGCAGAAGCAGGGCAGGTTGGATAAAGTCCAGAGGCTCCTGGAAGGGGGCTATAGGGGTGTGGCCACAACTCGGAATCTCACACAGCACAGACAATACAGGACCTTCCAGCTTCCTTCTAGTGAGGTATTCAGCCAAAGTCTGACACTTTCTGCCAGCATAGGGAAATTAACTTGTACTTTTGAATTCAGCTAAGACTAGCATACAAAACCCAGTGCTGGCACATCTGGCCTTGTCCAGCCACAAAACACAATGCTGTCTGCGCTTCCTGCAGAGATCCACCTCCTCTCACACTCCCTGCGGGGCGCAGGAGCTCGTAGATTAAGCAAACAAACTGACTGTTTTACACACTGTTGATTTCCACAAAATAATCTTTCTGCCCACTGCTACACCTACCTTAATCCAGGATCCCATAGTCTTCCACCCCGCTGGTTCCAGCTTTGATGATCGATGCCCTAAAACCACTCTTTGCTGGTCTTCATTTTTAGTGCCGTCCTTCTCTCCAAAATAATCACATACAGCGGTTACCATGTTTACCTAATAATGTAGACGTATCTGCCCACATTCCAGCCCTGAAGAGGATAGGGCCAATGACTACTGCAGAAGGTTTAGTTTAAAATACTCTGCCTTATCTCATCCCATAGAAAAGTGTGTCACTCTGGGTGCTTCACCCTCTTGTTTTTGGGGCTGTAGTACCCCATCACATATTTGGTGGCACTGCCCCAAAGCTAAAGGCTTCTAGATTAAAGTATACACTATAATATGGTACAGACTGTCTTGCAAAGAGACAGGGCTGTGCCACTTCAGGTGAGAGCAATCCCTTCCTCTAACGTTCAGATTATGATTAAGCGATTAATTTTGATTCGTGAAACGTGTCAATCTCTGCTGTGTCTGCATTGATGTCATTTTGATTGATTTTTATCTTCAATAAAGTTACTTATTCCTTCATATCTTGGAGTGCGGTCAACTCTTTCATTTATTTATTATTTTGACAGACTGTCTTGCTCTGTGACTTAACACTGAACCCTTGGGAAGCCTTGCTATATAGACCAATATGTCACTTATCTAAGGCAGAACAAAAGTGGGTGGGATTTGTGTTAATTGCAGCCAGGCAAAGGGCACAGAAAAGGCCCAATAATATATATATATAAATAAATAAATATATATATATATATATATATATATACATTTTTTTTTTTTTTTTTTAAGTAAATGGGAACTTTGGTACATTGAAAAATGCACTGCAGTACTTGATGACATCCACTCCAAATTCTTTAAAATCTAGACGCCCTGGCTGGACTACAGCAGCCATATGATTATTGATCGCTCCCTCCTTTCAGAATTTAGGGCATTGGAATATGCGTGTGTCTAGCCAGTACCCATGACTCGGCTCACCCCTATGCCTTCTCCCCTATCCCATCTTGCTCTCTTAACCCAATCTGCCCCACTTGTCCCTTTTTTATCCTCCACATTTTTTTTCTCCCTTTCTTATGAAGTCTGTAATACAAGTACAAATACCCCAAACCCAGGTTTGCTAATAGCTTTTTGGAATCATTTTCTTTTACTCTCTCTCCTCATCAATCATATTGTAACTCTACATTATGCAGACGGCGAGGGAATACATATTAACCATAGAATCTTGGTTAAATGCACTAATGTATTATATAGACGTTTTAATAAAGACTTAAATTTACTTTAAATTTACTTTACTTAATTACTTTATCGCCATATCCACTTGTTTCATGATTGTTCTTAGACCTCATGCACACAAGACGTTTAACTCTCCTAGAAGCCAGCAGCGTTTTTGCAGAAAAAGTGTCTTAGGCTCCATGCACACTGGGCTTAAAAAAAGTCTGTTCTTTTTGGAGTAAAAAACTTTCATATAGAGCGTTTTTTGTTTATAAGTTTAGACGAGTTTAGGAGAGTTTTACGTTTTATCTGCCAGTGAGCTCCAATCAAAAACGCAAATGAGAAGGTTTTTTTTTCCTGCTTCTAAACGTTGTTCTAAAAAATATGCCTGTAAACGTTCTAATGTGTATGGACACAAAGGATAACATTGAGTTGCTTCTACAGGCAGAACACAAAACTCCTGTAGAAGCAACGTTTTTTATATACCAGTGTGCATGGAGCCTAAAGCTTTTACAGGCATCAAGCTCTTGGGCGTTCATTAATTTCATTAGCCAGAATAAATCATTTATTCTGGTCATTGAAATGAATTGATGCTCAAGCACTCATGTTTAACAGCTTTTAGAAGCCTAGGCTTCATGTACACTGCTGCTGGTAAACAAATGTTTACGAGCAGTTGGGCATTTTTTTCTCAACTTCATTTACAGTAGTTTGTATGCAGTTGAGTTTGGCTGCTTTTTTATTTTTTGTTAATTGGGCAAAAATTAAAAACGCCTTTAAACGAAATGCGAGTTACCATGTTTAGCCGCGTTCCAAAAAATGGCGTCTAAACTCAACTGCCCAGAAACTACTGTAGACGACCCTGTGTACATGTACTGATAAGATAAGAGGAGAGGAGAGTTCAGGGGCAGTAGAAAAAAAATGCCCAACTGCTTCTAAATGTCCGTTTACCAGCAGCAGTGTACAGTGAGGTCTAACTCATCACAGAATGTAGACCTTGACACTTCGATTATAAACCTGATATTTGTTGAAAATTCAATACAGCTTTTGTGAAAGAAAAGCAGATCACATTTATGGAGTTTATAGATTTGACCTGTTGCTTGGATGTGCTCTGTAAAATGTTATCATTCTGTACTTTCCATTTATAGTGGAACTACAACAAATTCTATCCAGTGACTATCCTGAAGAGTACTCGCCTGAGTTCTATGCATCCTACATCAATATTCTCCTGGGTGTCTTCTACACTGTGTGCAGGGACATTAAGGAACTCCGACATTTGGTAAGGTTTTTTTAATTGAAGTTGCATGATTCCTAGCACTGCTGGACATTAACAACATTATAATGCAGAGATTTGTCTATTGAAAGGAAAACACTGAAGCCTCGTACACACGCACGGTTTTCTCGGCAAGAAACAGCCAGAAAAGTGCTGGCAGAGCTTTCTTGCCGAGTACACCGAGCGTGTGTACGAGGCTTTGAGGTTTCTCGTCGAAAACTGGCCAGAATCTATATGAGAAAAATAGAGAACCTGCTCTCTATTTTCTCGTCGTGATTCTCAGCAGTGTTTTCCTGCCGAGAAACCCAAGAGTGTGTATACTTTGTCTCCGTGGAAACCCACGCATTGCTCGAAATGACTTTGACGCATGCGCAGTAGCTTCCAAGGCATAGGTAGGGTGAAGCAAGATAGCGGCAACGGCATTGAATGTGACGAGCGCATGCTCGTCGTAGTCGATGACGTCACCACGTTCGTGTCATTATAAGAAACGGCGGTTCTTTTGAATTGTACGTGTGTACACTTGGCCGGCAAGAAAATCTTGCCAAGAATCTCATCTGGAAAAACGTTTTTTTCCTGACGAGACTCAGGGCCGTGTGTACAGGGCTTTACTTTACATTGTTTTACTGTGGACTGGTGACATTTTTTATAGCTTTTATAAAGTGGATGAGGTCAGTGCAGAGCTTGTGAGTCACTGTAACATACCAGACACAGTGGCCCAGATTCTCAAAGGGCTTACGACGGCGCAACGCAATGTACGCCGTCGTAAGTCCTAATCTGGGCCGTCGTATCTATGCGACTGATTCTTAGAATCAGTTACGCATAGATATCCATTAGATCCGACAGGTGTAAGGCTCTTACGCTGTCGGATCTTAAATGCATTTTTTTTTTTTGCCGCTAGGTGTCGCCTCCGTAGTTTTCCCCGTCGAGTATGCAAATTAGCAAAATATGCGAATTCCCGAACGTACGCGCGGTCGACGCAGTGAAGTTACGATGTTTACGTTAGATTTGCGATGCGTAAAGTTGCCCCTGCTATATGAGGGGCAACCAATGTTAAGTATGGCCGTCGTTCCCACGTCGAAATTTAAAAAATTACGTTGTTTGCGTAAGTCGTCCGTGAATGGGGCTGGACGCCATTTACGTTCACGTTGAAACCAATGACGTTCTTGCGACGTCATTTAGCGCAATGCACGTCGGGAAATTTTAGGGACGGCGCATGCGCATTACGTTCGGAGCTGGAACGCGCCTAATTTAAATGCTATACGCCCCCTACCCGCCTAATTTGAATTAGGCAGGCTTGCGCCGGGTGATTTACACTACACCGCCGCAACTTTAAAGGCAAGTTCTTTGTGAATAAAGCACCTGCCTGTAAAACTTGCGGCGGCGTAACGTAAACCAGATACGTTACGCCTGCACAGTTTTACGCCCAGATACGAGAATCTGGGCCAGTGTCTTTTCTCTGACTGATCACCTTTTAGCCTAGCACAGACAGAAGGTCGATGATGACTTCAAATGAAATGACACTACTTTTCTCCTGGTGGGAGTATTCGTTTAATATTTTATATGTCAGGCGTACTTCATAGATGCATATTTAAAAAATCAGCGAATATGACATTTACCAAAGATTTGATGGAGATGTGTTTTCCTTGTACAATTGTTATAAATTGCAGTGAGAGATCCACCTACAGTAAATATGTGGTGAACATTGGATTCCTTGCTTTGAGTATGCCCCTCTGTGTGTTTTTTACCATAAAGGATCAGATAGTTTAAGAATGTCATTAATGTTCAGCTAACTGGTGTAAAGAAAACTGAAATTACGAAGGCTTTATTCACACCTGAGTGTCGCGCAGCGACAGCAGGTGCAGCTTTTTTTTTTATTTATCTTTTTCAGTGGAGCGTTTTTGAAACTGCACCATTCATTTGAATGGGCCTCCCTCCACTCCCAAAACACGCTCAAAAGAAGCTCATGTACCAAATATTGGTGCAGAAGCAGTTTCGATTTTTGCTCTACTGTAATTGTAGCACGTTTGGACGCTCGACAATTGTGGCAAAATCGCACCGCGTTTTGGAGTGCCATTTCTGGCGGTGATTCGGCCCGCAAATCAAATTGCTCAGGTGTGAATGGAGTTTTAGATTCTTATTAATTTATATTTTCAAATCCTTTTGAGTGCACATTTTTCTAGATGAAAATCAGATAGCTTTGAAACACTGGCCACAGTTGGCTTTATTTTTTGGAGTCATAAGTGAAATTTGTGGGTAATCTTTCTATTCTGGCTTGAAAATAAAACCGGGAAAGTGATTGGTTGTTATGAGTGATATACCGGTGTTCCATTTTTTACCTTCTCTAAAATTAACACAACAGCACAGTTATTCTGTTGGGTTTTTATATGCTATTATTATTTTGTATGCATTTATTTTTCTTTGTTGCTTGCAGGCTGCTCTGAACTTTTCAAAATATTGTGAACCAGTGATAAAAGGAGAAGGCAAGTTTAAGTGATTTATTATTGCTGTCAACAGTTTTTTTTTTTTTTTTATAATGTTATCGGAGTTAGAGTTGACCTTCAAAGCAGGATAAGTTGAATATGGTCAGCTGGCCTGGTTGGACCAATACGTTCATCTTACGGGTTTTCTGCAGGTTTCCTGTTGGTTGTCTATATGAAGAAAATGTCTTGGGGGGGGGGGAAAAAAAGCTTTTGTTCAGCTATTCAAGTTTATTTTTGATGTGGGTCTGATACGAAGTTGCAAGACCATTTTTTTTTTTTTTTGTGTCACGGCTGCGATTTCTGTGCTGGCCAATACATAGTAGATAAATGTGTCCACTCCTGTAGTAGGAGAGCAATCCGTACTGAAATTTTGACCTAAATCCTGAACACAACTTAACACGTGCTATTCAGAAGCATTTCCATAGAACTCAATGAGCCTAGAATTTGCACCTGAACCACACCGCAGTACTCAGAAAACACACAGTCCCACGTGCCTGATCCCGCCAGGAAGCCGACACTGTACATGGCTTCAGTCATTTTTTCATCTTTCCATCTATTAAATCTTCTGCCCTTGTTTTTTTCTGCTAGTAAATACCTTATACAGCCCACTTCCTGTTTATTGCCGGGTATAAAGCCTAGACTTGTGACATGCACAGCTCTCTCTATCTCATTCTCATGAAAGTTTACCAGGAAGGGAGGGGGAATGATTCATAAGAGGGCTAATGAGGGCTGCAGAGCTGGAGGTGTGCCTCTGTGTAAATCCAGGAAGTGAACAGGCAGCAGTTTCATCTGCCCACAGTTAAAATTGTTGCAGCCAGACTTGGTGGATGGAGATTTCTTCTGCATATTTGGCAATTACAGAATCGCAATATATATAAAAGAATATGCAAAGTGGTTGGAGGGAAGCTTCAGAATGGCAAAGATGTTTTTATTACCAATTAAGTGAGCAGACTGCAGTTCCTCTTTAAGGAGGTTAAACTTCCCTTCCTGCAAGACTCTGAATCCAGACTGAGGAAATTGGCATGAACCAACCTTTAACTTAATACTATTTATTTTTTAAACTGCGTTTTTTTTTTTGTCAACCTAATACTATTTAAGTGGAAAGTCCATTATATTTAATATGTTTTATATACTTTCAGCAAAGGAAGGTGATGCGCACAAGTTGTGGAGAAACATTGAGCCACATTTGAAGAGGGCCATGCAGACTATTTATCTTCGTGAGATTTCAAGGTATAAAGCCAAATTATTGTATGATCAGCAACTACATATGACTCTATTCCATAAAAAAAATGTTTTTGATAGATGGGGGAGATTTAGAATACCTGTATTTGTTTTGCTGCCTTTTGCCTCTGTTGGTGACAGTTGTCACTGGAACTGTAAACACGAGCGAATACAAATGTTTGACTTGTTATTGTAACGGACATAGAAGAAATCTCTCAGTAGAGAATTTTCTTTGTTTTTAACTGTATAAAAGTGGATTTCCCTAAATGTGGAGAAATTTCCTCTCACTTTCTGTTGTGTCTGTGTTATGTCTTCCCTTAGGATGAAGATGGGAAGGGGGGAGGGGACTGACAGATGATTTAGCTCCTACATACTGTATCCAAATAGGGAAAAAATTGTTTTGGTTATATTTGTGAGTGCAGAACCAGGTAGAATAAGCGGAACTACAGGCTAACATTAAAGACTGTAAGCAGAGCATACATGCAATGTATCTTCTATAATAAAATAAAATCTCTGCTGCTCAGTCTTCTGTAGAATGTACTCTTAATTGCACATGTGCAAGTCCGTTTACATTCCGGCACAGTGCACATTCATGGTAGTGACTTCATTGGTGATATTTGATCACCTCTGCAGTTTATATATATTTTTTTCTATAAACAAAAAATGAACAACAATTTAAAAAAACACTATTTTTTAACTTTTTGCTATAATAAATATCCCAATTTAAAAAACAAAACAAAAACATTTCTTCCTCAGTTTAGGCCGATTTTAATAATTCTACGTATTTTTGGTAAAAAAAAATCACAATAAGTGTATATTGATTGCTTTGCGCAAAAGCTATAGCGCCTAAAAAAATAGGTTGATTGAGGGCATTTTAATTATTTTTTTTTCTGGTAATGGCGGCTGTCTGCAGTTTTTTTATTTTTTATTTTGGCAGCACTGTGATTTTGTGGCGGAAGGATTGGACACTATTTTGGGACCATTGACAATTATGCAGCGATCAGTGCTATAAATATGCACTGATTACTGTATAAATGTCACTAGCAGGGAAGGGGTTAACACTAGGAGGCGATCAAGGGGTTAAATGTGTTACCTAGGGAGTAATTCTAACTGTGGGGGCAGGTGACCAATCGGTGTTCCTATATACAAGGAACACACAATCGGTCTCCTCTCCCCTGACAGGACATGGATCGGTGTGTTTACACACACTGATCCACGTTCCTGTTCTGTGAACAGCAGTCGTGGGTGCCAGGCGGACATCGCGGCTGCCAGGCACGTGCATAGACTCCCGAGTGAACCTCATAGACCGCCGGGAAGCAGAAGACTTCCTATGACGGCTGCCAGGGATGGCAGAGCCACCTTGTGGCCGTCATATTACTATACACGGGATGGGAAGTGGTTAAAGAGAACGAGGGACGTTTAAGTCAAACTGGGACTTTTATATTTGCATGTATAAAAAAGGGGATGCTAGCGTGGTGGTACTCCACGCTGCAGTAAGTGGCAAGTGTGTCCTATTACTGATAGGCGGCACACATGTTGCGGGCCAGTCTAGAGAACGTTATTAAGATGTGTAATAGGGGGCGTTGTGACTAGTGACAATCTTGGTGTATAGACAAAATAAAGTTCTTAGTGCTAATTTATATAAACAATTCATAAATACCTTTCCAGTATTAAATTGAATTTAACATTGAATCAAATATTTCATCAAAGCAAAGTCCATATATCTTTTGTGATGCAACTTCAATCCTTACACCATCACCAATGACAAACTTAATGTAAATCACCTGGAGGATATGAGTGAAATGCCTACTCGCCAGGCCACCAATGACCCCTTTAACTAAAAAGGAGGTCAAATCAGGCTGTT
The DNA here is from genome assembly GCF_905171775.1 of Rana temporaria. Taxonomy (NCBI): domain Eukaryota; kingdom Metazoa; phylum Chordata; class Amphibia; order Anura; family Ranidae; genus Rana; species Rana temporaria. The sequence goes on along the minus strand of NC_053493.1, from coordinate 336,821,043 downwards.
GATGTGGGTCAATTGTCCTGCTGATGTACCAATAGGGATGTGGCTGGGAACCTTGTTCTTTCTCCACCGCGATAACCCATTAGGAAATGGATAGAAACGGGACCATAGTGTAACACAGTTTATTTAAAAAAAGGATTAAAACATAAGCAAAGTGGCTGCTTACATTAGTTAATGCCTTTTCCCCGGCACTGAGGATAGCAGCATAAAACACCAAACAGATGGCTTGTGCAGTCGACCTGCTTCCACTTGTTAGATGGGCGTGCGTTCAGCCGTGGTGTAGTGAAACCGGAAGTGGCCAGAAATGATATGACCGGGATGTGCCTTGACTCACGTTTTCGTCTTACAGGCGTTAAGATGGCAGACAACAGTGTTAGTGCTTGCATGGAGCAGCGTGAACAGTGGTGATGAGGTTTCTTGTGAACTAAGGCATAAAATCAACAGATATCTACAGAAGACTTCAAGTACAGTACAGTGATGAGACGCTGTGTGTGTATATGTGATATTCTTCTACAGTAACTTCTGGCAAGAGTTTTTTTTTTTTTTAAACTCCGGTGGCACAGTTCCTCCTATGTGTCACTGAGCTTCTGGGAGGGAACATGCCTTTATTACAGGACTTGTACGCTAGTGTGTGGGTATAGCGGGCTGTGGAAGAGGGCAGTCCTTAAACTTATATTGAATAATTAAGAAGGGAAGAATACCAACAAGTTTATAAGTTGGCAATATGTCCTGATTTGGTTTACATGATGGATTTCTATGGATTTTATTTTATTTCCATCTAAGTTTTTTTTTTTCTAGCTTGGCTGCTGTGGCTTTTTGTTGCATTAGAAGCACTTAATACCTCTTAGAAAAGCAGAGGGAGGGATTTGTCCAAGGTTAGAAAGAGCTGGCTCTTATAAGGATCTGAGCCAGAGCCATGCACAGATCACTCAGTCTAATTAATTAGATTAGGCTCTCCTAATGCTGAGTCTCTGCTTCTCCGCTGGATGATAGAAGGTTACTTTCTGAATATATGACCCTCTATCCTCCACTTCAACATCTCGGAAAGACGTTTGTGTGTACGGTTTCTTGGAATGTAAGCATCCATCTCTATCTAGGAACATAAACCTCTAAATCGCAGTCTAACTAATGTATATCGCTTTCAGTCACTGAAGGCACGTCAACAATTTTTTTTTTCTCTCCACAGTTCAGAGTGGGAAAGGATACAGCAGGAGGACAGAGAAGCATCACACCTCAAAGGTCTTTACCCATCTCTCAATATCTATCTATCTTATAACATATATGCTGCCCTGTTGCAGCTCTGTGACTTCCTATATCACCTCCCTATCTCTGTCCAGCTTATTGAACAATGAAAGCACCATATTGCATGGCTGACATCCTCTTTACTTCTCTCCTCTTTACTTCTTTCCTCTTCTAGGCTACCTTTTAATATCTGCCACTTTGTATCTTTGTGCTAGAAAACATGTTGGCTTGATAGCACCCCTTGGTATAATACAGCCAGACTGCTTTATGTCTGTATGGGCAGGGGGGTTATATACTACAGAAGAAGGGAGAATCTAAGGCAGGGACGGGGGAGCAGAGCTAAGCTCCAAGGTAGGTAGATTGGGGTCTCTTGGAGAGGAAAGAAGTACAGATAACTCAGCTCAATTAGTGCTGTAATAGTATTGGGAGGATTGATACATTGCCTTGTAATCACTTTAGTTTGTCTCCACCTTCAAAAAGATCTGTATGATTAATAAAAAGTAATCCTTCTGATCCGTTCTCTTAGGACTGTCTGCCCATGCTCATGTGGAACTACCTTATTACTCCAAATTTTTACTCATTGCTGGATATTTAGCCTCGTATAACCCTGCCAGAACTGACAAAAGATTTTTCGTCAAGGTATGTTGGATATAAACAGGTAATTGCCAGTGCTGATAAGAGTGTAGAAGAGTGTCGCCTAGTGGATTTTATTTTTGCAGCGCTAAAGCTGGCCTTGAATAGTTGATTGATCTAGCCATACTAATGCACACTTGAGACAGCCAATCAAGATATCCTTTTTTTTACGTTTAAAAAAGGGTTTTATTTGGCAATACATACATACATATTAAATTTGCATGTCATAGCATTAGAGACAGAAAAACAGACTGTCATGGATATGCAATAGCTGTCATGGATATGCAATAGCCTGGCAGCTTACCTGTGTTTCCATCTGTTCAGTAGAGGCCTGACTCTGTTCTGGTTCCCTTTTTATCACTTCCTCTTCCTGTATGGCCAGCCCAGGAAGTCTTTATTAACTGTTGCTCTACAGGTCTGCAGTTTCCAGTGTGCTACGATCATCTTTCCGTGTACCGTTTTGGCTTGTTCCTGACTTCTGCTGTTTGCCTGTGCCCCTGACCATTTGCCTGTCCCACGGTTATCCTTGTCTGCCTGTGCCCCTGACCATTTGCCTGTCCCACGGTTAGCCTTGTCTGCCTGTTACCCTGACCTTGGCCTACCCATCACCACCGTTTGTCCTGCTGGCTGCTTCCCCTCTCTCCCTGCGGAGCGTGACCTAGGAAATCTCGGGGACGCGACCTGGATCCAGTTGCGGCCAAGACCATCCCCACCATTAGGGGCCCTGGTAAATACAAAACTGGGTCTTAGACTCCGCGCCCTGGGTGATCTTGGGTTCACACTTCGTTCCTGCTTTCAGCAGTCGGCTATAGGGTTCACCACCCTGTGGTGCATACCGGACCCCAATGGGGTGCACTTGTCGCCTGGCCACAGGTGACCTGACACCGACACGAATAGAGTAATAAACAAATATCAGGTCAGATACATGAATACATTTGATTGTGATTCAAGGGGACACCCGATGGGTTCTAGAGTGCCCAGAGGAAGTACATACGCCCTATCAAGTATAAGTGGTTGACGTATTCAGCCAACGATCCCATATTTTATTATATTTGGTACGGCATCCTCTATTAATGTAAAGAAATTTCTTGTATGGAAGACTACCATTAACCTCAGTTTTCCATTCGGCCAAGGTGAGGGGGGTTGGTCTCATCCATTTCCTCACCAACACTTTTCTGGCTAGAAAGAGTGTTTCTTGTAAAAATACTGACGTAAATTTATCGTAGTCAGCATTAGGGTATATCCCTAATAAACATGGTTTTGGGTTCAAAGTAAGGTGCGAGCCCATGGTGTCATAAAGGAAGTCAACCACTTGCTTCCAGAAGTCCTGGATCACAGGACAGGACCAAATTAAGTGGAAGAATGTGCCCACCTCCCGTAGACACATCGGACAAGAGTTGATCCCTCCAAACCTGGAGACTTAAAGTGGTGTGAGGTACGACCTGTGTATGATGTATATTTGCGTTAGTCTGTCGGAAAGTTTAGGGAACACCGCCTTACTGGTGTCCAAGGCCTCGCTCCATTTCTCATCCTCCGTTTCCCCTACCTCCCTCTCCCAGCGTGGTTTGATGGCATAGGCTATTTTTGTGAATGTGGGAGTAAGAAGCATGTTGTAAAAAGAGGATATAAGTTTTTGGGGCTCTGTACTCTTAACTATGGCTATGATAGAGTTGGGAGAGGGCTGCAGGGCTGCCTCTGGAAATCGTGTGGTCAGAGCATGACGAACCTGGTGGTATCTGAAGAGCATGGTGCCCGGGAGTGCGAATTTATCCTGAAGAGTGTGGAAGGTCTTAAGCTCTCCATCCGAGATAAGATGGTGAAGAGAATATATCCCTTGTGTGCTCCATAACTCTGAATTAGGAATCAGGGACATTTCAGGCAAGTTTTTATTGTGCCACAGTGGGGTGTAGTCATTGAAAGGTGTTAACTCTAATTTATCCATAGCAATATCCCAAATCCTCCTGTTGTGGTACAAGAGACAGTGCTGCCTGGGTGCCCCGTGTGCCCACCGCTATCACCGTGATGGGGTCCTCCGTATGTTGCGGACAAAGCAGAGTGCTGAATCTCTCTATCTGTTTTATCAAACAATTGAGACAATATGTAGTAAAGTTTTAGATCTGGCATAGCAGGCCCTCCCAAGTCTGTGGGGTTTTTGAGAGAGCGCCAGGCCAATTTGTGCCTGTTGCTGCCCCAAACAAAAGGTTTAACCCCTTCAATACCAAGCTTTTATACCCACCTCAATACCGGGCCTATTCTGGCACTTCTCTCCTACATGTACAAATCCTCATTCTTTTGCTAGAAAATTACTCCGAACCCCCAAACATTATATATGTTTTTTTAGCAGACAACGTTTTATCTCGCGCAGTATTTGCGCAATCATTTTTTAAAACGCCAAAGGGGAGGCAGATGGATCATTTATCTAAGAAGTACTGTTTGAATTCAGTTGGGATGGTATCGTCCCCTGGCAACAGAGAGAGCCAGAAGGGAATGAGGCACCACTAGTTAGGTGGTTTATTGACATGAACCGCTATGGTAACCCAAAAAGGACAGTGGTCTGAAGGAGTCTCAGGCCAAACTTTGCAGTCTGCAGCCTCGGGAGCAAGGACTGCGAGACATGGTATTATGCGTGGCTGAGAAACAGGAGTACACCCTTACTTGAGGGTTTAGATGCCTCCAAGTGTCCACTAGATTAAAATTGGAGAGAAGCCTGGAAAACCTTGTGTTAGGGAGGGTCACCACTCTTGAGTCTGGGCCGAAGTCTATCTAGATTTGGTTTAGTGTTTCATTAAAGTCTCCCAACCAACCTGCCCATACCGCGGGGGGTGTCGGAACATGTATGTGAAACCTCCCACAAACCTCCCACAACAATTGTGGCACTAAAAGGAGGCGGAACATAGAATTCTAGAAGTAGGAAGGGTTCACCATAGATTTTAACATGTAGGAAGACGTACCGCCCCTGTGGGTCAGAGGATACATCACATAATTCAAAATGCAGTGACTTGGCCACCAAAACCGAGACTCCGCGAAAGCATGGGACGTGTGGGTGGAATGAAAGGCCCACCCAACCCATGGTCTGCGTTGTCAACTGGAGCTGCCTCTCCACATGCGTCTCAACTATTACCACAACATCCGCACGTTGCTTCATAAGGAAGGTGAGGGCTGCCGAACGCTTGACTTTGTCACGGAGGCTCCTCACATTCCATGTAGGAAATTTTACACTAGCCATAATCTAGGTAACAACATAGATACTATAGTACAGGCTTGCAGCCATCACATTGGAGTAAAAGCATATTGAGAAAAACAGCAGAACTGAAAAACCACATGTGCAAGAGTAAGTCTGACTGTACATAAAGATCAGTGAACAAAACATTAATCCATGTCCATTTTAAACTTTTGTACCACATATTATTGCCGGTCTATAAAATACAAACTCTCCCCTCCCAAACTGGTGTGAGCATCCACCCAAAACACTATCTATCCCTCAGGTGACAAGTGCTTGAAACCGGTACACAAGGACACCAAGCAGTCACTTGATGGTTATGCAGCAGGTACAAAAAAAAAACAACCAGAAAAAAAGGGAAGCATGACTGTTGCAGTGGTGACATAGCAGTGTTCAAGAACAGCCTTGTTCTCCTGAACCCATAGCAAACCATTAACAGGGCCCCTGGTCCAGCCCCCAATGTAGTAACCTGTGTCCCGAGGGATGGTCGGGCGAAATTGTGCTGCAATTTGCACAGTGCTGGTAGGTCACCATTGAAACTGGAGTCTCATAAAAAAAAATAAAGGAGCAACTTGAAGTTTGAAAAATCAGAAAACAATAGTAATAATTATAAAACCCTACACAAGGGTAACTGGGCGCTCCGGAGTCAATGCTGTGAGATCCCCTTCTGCAGCCAAAGCATGTCACAGCGCATATGATTCCAAGGGATATATCAGCCGGCCGGCTCAAAGGCGGGCCATGGAAAGAATGGGCTCAGGGGCATTTATCGGAGTCGCCTTTCGGCTGAGGAATACCAGGCTTTTTGACCTTGCCTTCGGTTGACATCTTCTGGACACCAGAAGTGTATTCCACTTCTTTTTGGATCTTCGCTGACAGTCCCAGTGTACAGCTGGTTGGGTACCGTAAGCTCGATTGACCTGTTGTCATATGACAGTCGGGTCCAATGGTTTTCGGTTAGCACATTTATAGTTACATCTTACATCTGAAGATCTTCGTTGGGATGGTTCATTCAATCGCATGACATTGTTATTATGTTATTTACTCACGATGGACAATTTATCACGTTGAATTTCTACATGGACTGGTTGTTTTCATGTGGATTGAACATTATTTTATGGTTATACCCTGTTGAGTATATATTATGTGGTGTTTTTTCACATTGCACTAATACATAGCGCTACACATTCACCCACATTCCTTTTACACAGAGCAGCCCGGATCCTCCTCTTGTCGGGTCCCTTGTCCGTGCTTCTGGCCCCTCCCTCCTGCTGAGTTTCCCTACAGCAAGCCACTTGCTATGGGGGCACCCGAGCCAAGCTGCAGCTCCCTATGTCCATTCAGACAAGGAACCGTGGCTAGGCCCCGCCCCCTCTCTCTCTCTCCTTATTGACTTTCTGATTTTGACAGCAGCAGGAGCCAATGGCCTGCGCTTGTATCTCAGCCAATGAGGAGAGGAGTCCAAGTCTCTCCTGCAACATCGATGGATCGAGATGGGCTCAAGTGAGTGAGGGAGGCTGCTGCACACAGAAGTTTTTTTTATCTTAATGCGTGGAATAAATTAAGATATAAAAAAGCCTTCTACCTTTACAATCACTTTAAACAGCATATTTATTGCATTCACGCCATTTCCTTTTGTGAGGATAGAAATGTGGGCGCTGCCCTTTCTGTTTTTTTTTTGTAATGTGTATGAACATCTTCATGACTTCCCTAGCTAGTGACTAGTACGTGGCCTAGAACAAGCATGTGGGAGTTTACACTTGTCACACTTTAGTGTGGTAGTGAAACCAAGAGAAGGCTGATAACCTTTGAATATGCATGTGTTTTTTTTTTTTCCCTCAGAGGCTCCTTTTATGACATACCGTTCTTTTGTGTGTTATTCTTCACTCTAATACCAAATGGCAAAAACTAACATTTTTCTCTTTCTTTGAAGCATCATGGAAAAATTAAGAAAACGGACTTCCTAAAAAAACATGAAAAGGTAATGAATTATTAATATTATTTAGTTCCTATGGCACATTTAATGATGATGACAAATTGTAATCCATTCAGACATGATAAAATGTATGCTAAAGCTATATTGCCAATCCTGTCCACTTCCTTGCTTCCTGCTGGTTGGTCTCACATAATATATTGGAGAAAATTTGGTAGCATGAAAACCTGTGTGGATGCAAACCCTAGACTTCTGTAATCGCGTGCATACGTTCTGACCACTACTCTACTTTTTCACTTGTGCAGGCTGAATCTGTCTGTCCTGTGTATGTTTTCTGCCGAGGCCATTTCAAATGGGCTATTTTGCCCTTGATGTCGTGTCAGAATCACTGGTGGGGCAGCAGTTTAGCCTATACTGCATTTGGTTGCTTCTGAACTGCACCAAAGCCCTGCAGAATCTCAATTACTAATGGGATAATGACATGTCACTGGTCTGGCCAGCAAGGGGGCGACTTCGCAGAAGAAGATATGTTGTCTTAGCAATTTCGTTGCTAGCACGTTTTTTGACATGGCCCTTAGTGGATTGCTGGAGCACTCGGTCAGCTAAACCCATAGTGACATTGTCCTCCAGCCAGTCTCTTAATGTTGGTAATATACAGGATTTTTATAGCGCCAACAGGTTTTGCAGTGCTTTTATAACATGGGGCAGACAGAACAGTTACTATACAGTTCAATATATAAGGAATCGGAGGGCCCTGCTCATTAGAGCTTACAGAGAGGGCCAAATGATGCAAAAGTAAATAACTGTGGGGGATCAGCTGATGGAGATAGTGGAAATACAGTTGTTGGGTGAAGGCAGGATAGGCTTTTCTCAAGAGAAAGCTTTTCCGGGATCGCCTATAAGTAGGCAGAGTAGGAGATAGCTGGACAGATTGGGATAGGGAGTTCCATAGGATGGGTGAGGCTCGGGAGAAATCTTGGAGGGGAGAGCATGGGAGGAGGTGACAAGAAAGATAAAGAACAGGAGGTATTGGGCAGGGGAAGGAAGAGTATGATTTGGTTGATATGTTGAGACCAGTTTGGTGATGTAGCTGGGGACAGAGTTGATGGCTTCCTAAGTTGTTAGTATATTGAATTTTATCTTCTTGTCCCATCCAAAATCGGAATTGTTCAGGCCATCTTTTAGCTGGTTGTCAATCCAGCAGGTACATTCATTGTGGCATAAACATAACTGACAGTGAATTAAAGGAATAACCCAGTAATTATTTAGCTCATCAGATCAGTGCCCTAACAGTCCAGGCTCACCCGCTAAGCATTGTGTGTCAGTGCATGGTCATAATGTCACATAATATTTTTCTCTTCATTTTTTTAATCGCTGCTTTATGATTTGAGTATGTTTTACAACTGATTAATTTTTCTTTTTGTTGCTGATAAACTAATGCAGGTTGCTTGCCCCTGTTCCAGTTAGCAAAGTACACTGGCAATATACACAAACCAATATTAAAGTGGATCATGTAAAGTAATCATTTCTGCATTGTATTTCAGTTATTTCAAATTTGCTCCTAAAACTCTGAACGATTTCGAAGTTTGTAAACTTAGTTTGTGAAGATCCCCACACATTTACTTCCTTGAATTCTGGGACATGTATTCACTGGTAGTGTTGTGTCACAGAATTTACAGAGCCTGCCTTCTGAAATTCAGATGGCATCTAATATTCTACCTGACCAATTTATCAGATCCCTCTCTGGCCCATCCCTACTTTATGCTAGTCCTTGCTTTACAAGCACAATGGCCAATACTTGCATGGACACATAACATATAGTATAGTGCCAACCTGGGCTAAGCAGGCACAATTGAAGCAGCTCTGGTCATTGCACTGTAATAGGACTCAAACTGTAGATGTTCAATATATATATATATATATATATATATATATATATATATATATATAATTATATTTTTGTGTGTATATTATGAAATGCTAGAAGAGTGTGTGACCACATGGGGACACCTAATAATTTACACTTTTATAAATGTTAAGCAAACTGCTTAAAAATGGGGATTCTCTCTGGCACCCTATCCTGTGTTTTCTAATGGCACCCACCAAGGTTGTCCTATCTCTCTCCACTTACTTTCATCTTCTTATCCCCTCACCTCATGCTGCCTTGCCTTTTCCCCATTTCTCTCCCCCCAAACTGACCCTTTCCATTCATTCCCTTTGATACCTTTGTTCATATAAAGCAAAACCTTGGCATTACTTGCTGGTCAAGTGTAACTTTTTTGTTAATTTAAACATTACATACTTATGTCAATAAATATTGCTACAATCTGTTAATTTTCTTCAAGAATCTTTTCTGTTAACATTGATCTTTTATATATCTTCACCCATTGTGTCACCATTTTTTAACCACTAGGCTATTTCATTTTTATTTTTTTATGAGCCCTGTAAACAATTCTCCTGTAACAAGTGAATTGGAATTCTTGTTTTGCACATATTGTAAACATGTTTCAACTGTGCATAGGAAAAAATGTTACTGCGCTGATCTAATTATCCAGAGGGTTTAGTCTCTGGAAATGTGAGCTGTGACTTAATATAATACACCCTCAACTATAAGTGGAATATATATTTCGGGGCCACAATGTGCCCAATCTTAAATGTGAGTAACCTAAATACAAACAATCTGTGAAAATATATAAATTTAATTTAAATCATGCATATGTGACAGTTTTTGAATCACAAATATAAATTGGTGTATCGGCATACACATCAATAAATATGCCACAGTGCTCCTGTGAAAGAGTGGCTATCGTTGCTGCTACTAGCCGGCTAAATAATGAAAACAATACAGAAAAAAGTATACTATATAAAACACACAATGTGCAATGTGCCAACTGCACCGTGAATTGTCCAATAACTGGTATTGGAAACGGGTAATCCCCAAAAAATTATGTATAGCAAAAAAAAAAAAATTATATATATATATATATATATATATATATATATATATATATATATATATATATATATATATATATATATATATATATATATATATATTATTATTTATATATATATATATATATATATTATTATTTATATATATATATTATTATTTATATATATATATATATATATATTATTATTTATATATATATATATATATATATATATATATATATATATATATATATAGTTATCAAACAACCAATAAAAAGTGCAATGTGCTAGCTGCACTGAAAATAGTCCAATAACAAGCAATCTTGATCCTATACAGTAGGTTCCAGCAAACAAAAGGTTCAATGTTGGTGGTGCTGTATACAGACAAGTGCCGCTATCTCTTCCACCCGATAAAAATGTGCCACCATCACCAATGGTTAAAATCAACACTCGCCAGACCCCAGATATTAATAGGCTCCAAGGTGGTGTCTTTTCTTTATCCGTCAGTGGGTGTTGCCTCCTTTTTCCTTTTACAAGGTATCCTTAAATCCTCAAAGACAAGGGGCTCATCATGGTATAGTATGTTAAAAATATATTTTATTTAAAAAAAGGTAAAAAATAACACTTACATTATAAAGTGCCTCTGACTGGCACTGAGTGTCTTTGGCAGTGTCAACCGTTAAATGCCGCTGACCAGCATTTAAATGGAGTCCTAGGAGGTGTGCATGCCCCGCTTTTCTCTGCATGTGTTGCTACAAGGGGTCCTTGCGTGCTAATGTGCTTCAACCTCTATGTGTGTGTCCAGGCAGCTCTCCTGACGACGCAAATAGCGAAACGCATATGTAAACAAGCTGGCGAACGCATATGTGGGTAGCGCCCGCATATGTAAACAACTTTACTTTTACTGTTGTCTTATTTTTTAATTAAAAAAAGTGCATTTTTTCCCCAAAAAAGTGCGCTTGTAATGCCGCGTACACACCATCACTTTATGTGATGGAAAAAACCGTTGTTTTTAAAAACGTCAATTTAAATGACCGTGTGTGGGGGAAAACGTTGTTTTATGTATTGTGAAAAACGACAAAAATAAATTGAAACATGCTTCAATTTTTTGTGTCGTTTTTCAAAACGTCGTATTTTGTTTCACAAAAAATGACCGTGTGTAGCAAAAACGACGTTTTTAAACCCGCGCATGCTCAGAAGCTAGTTATGAAGCGAGCTTCAATGGAAAAAAGTGGTGAACGTAACTGCGCTTTGCTAGAGCATTGTGAAAAACAATGGTGTGTAGGCAACGTCGTTTTTGAAAATTGAAGTTTCAAAAACGTCGTTTTTTTACTTCACAAAAAAAATCGTTTTTTTTCATCACATAAAGTGATGGTGTGTACGCAGGATCAGACCGTTGCGCAAATACGGCGTGACAAAGTATTGCAACGATTGTGATTTTATTCTCTAGGGTGTTAGAATAAAAATATATACATAATGTTTGGGGGTTCTAATTAGAGGGAAGGAGATGGCAGTGAAAACAGTAAAAAAAAAAACACATTAGAACTGCTGTTTTACTTGTAATGCCAACGGCCACCACCAGATGGCGCCAGGTCACAGAAGGAAGCTTGGGCCTTCACAAGGCTGCAAAGCCGCGGCCTAAATTATCGGCCGTCGTGGGCCCGCCGCGATCGCATGGAGGTGGGGGCGTACGGAGACACAGGATACTTTTAGGCCGCAAAGCCGCGGCCTCAATTACCGGCGGGCGCCAGGTCACAAAGGGGGAAGATTGGGCCTCTTGCTCACTAATACCCTGCGGCGTGGACAGGTAAGTGGGGAACCTGTGGGACTTGGTTCAACGGCATGTTTTCTCCATGGGGGATTATGGGTTTTCGCCTATAGTATGCTCTGCATCGGCAACTTTTAACCACTATGTCTGTTAGACAGGATGGCCCATTTACCCATACACCTCCCCCTGGCTGGCTTTCTAGTATGCTGCTGCGACCGCATATTCCTAGTGGGAAAGTTAGTAAGGACAACTCCATCCAGCCCAGGCAAAAAGCCCTGAGGGCTATGCCTGGCAGTACCTGTGCGGGTGTCTTCTTCCAGCTAGCTCCACGTGTCCTCCTTCTCTCCGGCGCGGCGTCCCCATCCTCCTCCTGCAAGCAGCATGTCACCCGCGCACGGTCAGATAAGAAGACTTACAGCCGCGTGCAGAGGGGGCGGGCAGCGTCCGGGCGTTCCCCTCCCCGCCTGACGTCAGGGGGGAGGCACCCAGATGAAGCTACGAGCGGACAGCTGGAGGGACACAGAGCGGCAGTCGCCTGGCTGCCACAGAGCGGTTATCATCCCAGATAGGCTCCAGCTGATTACGGCGACACCCGGTGGCGGTTAAGAGAACAGTTTGGGTCTGGAGCTTCTGCTCAATACTGACCATTTTCTTTAACTTATCAGCCAGAGTTCTTTTGCAGCAGCCTGAGCTTTCAACCACAGGCTGATTTATTATATTGGGTTAGCCTTTATTTTTGCTCAGTACTAGTACTAGTCCAGCAGTAAGGGAGGCAGTACTCAACTCAGTGTTGGAGGTGATCCTCAGTATTTGCCTACCCTTATTTTGGCTCAGGGAAGCTTAGGATCCCCTAGCACATACCCTAGCCTTTATTTTTTAAGAATTCTTGCTGTAACAATCGGTTGTTCTCAGCGGAGTACCTCAAGGTTGTACTATGGCTCCCAAGGGCTCGGGAACTGCTAAAAATACAAAAAATGTTAAAAAAAAAAAAAGCGTCCCCATCGGGCTCTGAGGATCTTGGCCAGGCTTCAGCGGTTCTATCCTCCCCGGAAAGACCTGAGGTCGTCGCCCTGGGCGAGCCATCAGGGCTGCTAGGTGCTGCGGCTGGCCCTATCCAACCAGCTTCTGTCTGTCACGGAGGAGATGCTGGCTTCCACCCTGGGTGGATTGGAAAGAAGGTTGACAACTTTGATTGCAGCCTCATTGCCAGAAAGGAAACGGGCTAGGTCCCCTTCTCCTAGGTTTGTGTCTTCAGATGCGGAAATCCTTTCTCCAGAGGAGTTGGAATTTCCAGAGGACCAAGCAGACGAACACCTAGATTCCGAGGAATCTACTATAGAGGAACCTTTTTCAGCCTCCCAGGCAGAGAGTTTGTGGATCCAGTCCCTAACGAATATGGTCCGGTCTGCGTTTAAATTGCTTCCTTAGGTGTCCTCCTTAGGCTCCTTTAAAGGCACCACAGAACAACTCTGTATTTCCAGTTCGCCCTCTTTTGGAAGACCTGATATTTCAGGATTGGGTGCGACCAGACAATCTTTATTCCTCCCAAGGGGTTCTCGATTCTATACCCAATGGAGGAAAGATTCCCTAAGAGATGGGCGGTCCCTACGGTGGACGCAGCCATCTCCTGTGTCAATAAGACCTTAACTTGCCCGGTTGAAAACATTCAGATGTTCAAAGATCCGGTCGATAAACGGCTAGAGACTCTGCTGAAATCCTCCTTTGCCACAGCAGGGGCGGTGGTTCAGCCGGGTGTGGCTGCTATTTGTATTTGCCAGGCGTTCAAGGACCAGGCAAACCAAGTTTTAAAGGACGTTCTGGCTCAACAAGCACGAGAACTAGCCGATCTCCCAAGAGCCCTGTTTTTCGCGGTGGACGCCATTAAAGACTCCATCCAGCAGGCTTCCCCGATTGTCACTATTTTTAGTACACATGCGGAGACTCTTGTGGTTAAAGAACTGGTCGGCCGAAACTCTATGCAAGAAGCTCTTAGCAGGCTTTCCCTTTCATGGAGAAAGGTTGTTTGGAGAGGACCTAGATACATATATACAGAAAATATCTAGTGGAAAGAGCACTCTCTTGCCTGTTAAGAGAAGGTTTCGTGGTCCCACTTTTAAACGTTCAGCCTCACCAGCCCCAGGACCCTCAGCCTCCAGGCAGTATCGACGGCCTTCTGGGCGATCAGGCATGGGCAATAAGTCGCAGGGGCAGACTTCGGGTAACAAAAGACTCTGGTCCCGCAAACCGGCAAAAGCAGCCCCCAAGTCGACTTTATGAAGGGGCGCCCCCACTCACTCGGGTGGGGGGAAGGCTTCGGTTTTTCTCAGATTTGGGAAGCCAGAGTCCCCGACAAGTGGGTCTTCTGCTCGGTGACCCTAGGCTACAAACTGGAGTTTCGGGACTTCCCCCCTCCTCATTTTCAGAGGTCAAACCTGCCAGGCGATCCAGAAAAGAGGGTATCTCTTCTGACAGCCTTGGATCGCCTCTTATCCCAGGGGGTGATTGTGGAGGTACCAGCCCAGGAATGCGGACTGGGGTTCTATTCCAACCTCTTCATCATTTCAAATGGCGATGTCAGGCCGATATTGGACCTAAAGGGTTTAAACCATTACCTAAAGATCCGGTCCTTCCGGATGGAATCCATCCGTTCGGTGGTCGCCGCCTTGCAGGAAGAGGATTTTCTAGCGTCAATAGATATAAAGGACGCATACCTCCATGTCCCGATATTCCCAGGCCATCACAGGTTTCTTTAGTTTGCATTAGGTCAGCACCCCTTGACCCTGTTGTCACTTGTTCGTCAGAGTCTGTGCTGGTGGTTGAAGCCTCAGAACCTGCTAAAAGGAAGATCCTTCAGCCCTGTCTCCTAGAGGATAGTAACCACGGATGCCAGCCTGATGGGCTGGGGTGCGATTCTGGAAGGATAACCCAGCAGGGGAGGTGGTCAAGATTGGAAAGAATCTTGCCCATCAATTTGTTGGAAATCCGAGCTGCACGGTTAGCCCTGGAGGCCTGGACGTCCGAATTGCAGGGGTCGCCAATAAGAGTGCAGTCCGACAATGCCACGGCCATGGCATATATAAACCACTAGGTAGGCACCAAGAGCCGAACTGCCCAGAGAGGTAAACCAGATCTTTTCTTGGGCAGAGTCTCATGTCCCTTACATCTCGGCAGGGTTTATCCCCGGGGTGGACAATTGGCAAGCAGACTTCTGAGTCGCCAGCAGTTGTTCCCAGGGGAATGGTCTTTCCATCCCGATGTCTTCCAGGAGATTTGCCGGAGGTGGGGGTCTCCGGATGTAGACATTATGGCATCAAGGTTCAACAAAAAAACTGAACATGTTCGTGTCCCGGACAAGGGACCCGTTGGCAAGCGGAACCGATGCGTTGGTGTGCCCGTGGCATCGGTTTGCTCTACTGTATGCCTTCCCCCCCCCATTACTGATGCTACCCCGCCTCCTGCGCAGAATCCGGGTAGAACACAAGCCGGTAATTCTGGTGGCTCTTGCCTGGCCCCGAAGGCCTTGGTACTCTCTAATTGTGAGAATGTCGGTAAGAGAGCCCTGGACTCTCCCGCTCCGCCCAGACCTGCTCTCGCAAGGCCCGATCCTCCACCCTGCCTTACGGCCAATAAATTTGACTGCCTGGCGGCTGAATCCCTGATTCTCAGGGGTAGAGGCTTGTCTAGCTCAGTAGTCTCCACTCTGATTAGGCCAGAAAGCCAGTTTCCAGGATAATCTATTAGAGTGTGGAGGGCCTACATAGCCTGGTGTGAGTCGAGGGGGTGGCATCCCCGCAAATATGCTATTGGCAGGATTCTAGAATTCCTACAGCTCGGGGTAGACAAAAACTTAGCCGTGAGCACTATCAAGGGGCAGGTTTCAGCTTTATCGGTCTTGTTTCAAAGACCATTGGCTACCCACTCTCTTGTTAAAACCTTCTTACAGGGAGTTTTACGGATCAATCCTTCAGTCCGGGCCCCCCTTTGCCCCTGGAACCTGAACCTTGTCCTGTCGGCTCTACAGAAGCAACCTTTTGAGCCTTTGGCCGAAATACCGTTGCTTTTACTGACTAGAAAGTTAGTATTTTTGGTGGCCATGGCTTCTGCTAGAAGGGTATCAGAGTTGGCAGCCCTGTCATGTAGGGAGCCATACCTCGTATTGCATAAGGACAGGGTCGTTTTATGCCCGCATCCGTCCTTTCTCCCGAAGGTAATATCAAGTTTTCACTTGATTTGATTCTGCCTTCCTTTTTTCCAAATCCCACTTCGGGAAAAGAGAGGTTGCTGCATTCCTTGGATGTGGTCCGGGTCGTGAAGGTCTATCTTAAAGCCACGGCAAATATTCGGAAAACCGACGTTTTGTTAATTTTACCGGATGGACCCAAAAAGGGTCAGGCAACAACGAAATCCACTATTGCTAGATGGATCATAGTTAATTACCCAGGCCTATGGCCTTTGTCAGTGAAGGCCCCTCTTGGGCGGCGCATCACCAGATCTCCATGGCTCAGGTTTGCAGGGCGGCGACTTGGTCGTTCGTCCACACGTTTACAAAATTTTACCAGCTGGACGTTAGGAGGAACACCGACGCAGCCTTTGGGCGGGCGGTACTGCAGGCTGCAGTATAAGATCCTCACGTCCGGGGGGGCACCCTTTATTATTGTTTGGCTGGAATGTCTCCCTCCCCTCATTAAGCATTGCTTTGGGACATCCCACATAGTAATGGCTATGCTGCTCTGTGTCCCGTGATGTACGATAAAGAAAGAAGGATTTTTATAAACAGCTTGCCTGTAAAATCCTTTTCTTGGAGTACATCACGGGACACAGAGCTCCCACCCCTCTTATGGGGATTTTTTTGGGATGCATACTGCTTGCTACAAAACTGAGGTACTCCCGTTATGGGAGGGGGTTATATAGGGAGGGGACTTCCTGTCTGGGATTGCTAGTAGTGTCCATCACCTGAAGGTAGACTCTATAACCCATATAGTAATGGCTATGCTGCTCTGTGTCCCGTGATGTACTCCAAAAAAAGGATTTTACAGGTAAGCTGTTTATAAAAATCCTTCTTTTTTCCTGGTTCAGATGCAATAAAACTGCACTTCCCATTCATTCCAGTGAGCATGCTTAACATGCATAAAGACTCAAATTACAGAACGTCCTATGACTTAAAAAAAACATGGATGCTCTAGCCACATGGGAAATAAAGGGAATTGCTTCTTAAAATGTTGTGTGTTTAATTTTAATGCACACAAAAAAAAAAGTGGGAGAAGGCCCTGAAGATTCTTATTCATTATTTTTTTTTTTTTATAACACTATGCAAATAGTCAAAAGAGAAAAGGAGTCACCGCTCCAGGTGAGTCTTGTGAGCAATTGAGGAACCTCTCAGGAAGCCCAGGTGCTGGCAATGCACAAGGCAAATGTAGAGAATGGAGAGATGATGGACAGCGGCACTCAAAAGGAACTTCAAAAAAGTTGTCTTTATTAAATAAAAGTCGGCATGCAAAACAAAACACAGCCACAGAGGAGGACAGCCGACATGTTTCGCACTATATTAGTGCTTAGTCATGGCAAATAGTTAAACTATAGAAATATTTACTAATGTACCCATTGTAGGCCTTGCATCTGTTCTGTCAGTAGTACTTTGTATAATGATGGGCTGCATTATCACAAATATCGTCTCAGGCCTCAATGTATGCAAGTGTGCTCATTTCATTTCCCAGCCACACCTGGATGAGATGCATGCCTCATGTACTCTGCCCCCGAGCATTGTGTGCTTGGGTACATTGGAGGCCTTTTGTAGGGCATTAGGAGAATTGCTAAGCTCTTTTTATGGGACAGCGATCAAAGGAGCTTACACGATTCTGTCTTGTAGTTGTATTGTTGATCCTTCCCTTTGAGAAGAGAGACAGCAGGTAGCGGACCTACATTAGATTCCTCAGCAAAAATAAAAGTGGGGGGGGGGGGGTCGTGAAGGGTGAATGCCCATGGTCAGTAATTCTTAGTCACATTAACCACTTCAATACAGGGCATTTTCACCCCCTTCCTGCCCAGGCCAATTTTCAGCTTTCAGTGCTGTAACATTTTGAATGACAATTGCGCGGTCATGCAATACTGTACCCATATGACATTTTGATAATTGTTTTCCCCACAAATAGAGCTTTCTTTGGTGGTATTTGATCACCTCTGCGGTTTTTATTTTTTGCCCTATAAACCAAAAAAGTGCAAATTTTGAAAAAAACACTTTTTTGGGGATTTAATAAATATCCTATTTAAAAAATAAATGTCTTCCTCAGTTTAGGTCGATATGTATTCTTCTACATATTTTTTATTTTTATTATTTTATATCATGACTGTGACATTGCAATGGACATATCGGACACTTTTGACCATTCACATTTATACAGCGATCAGTGCTATAAAAATTCACTGATTACTGTGTAAATGTGACTGGCAGGGAGGGGGTTAACACTAGGAGGCGATCAAGGGGTTAATTGTGTTACCTAGGGAGTTATTGTAACTGTAGGGGAGGAGACCGATCAATGTTCCTCTGTACTGGGAACACACCATCGGTCTCCTCTCACCCTGGTCTTTACACACGCACATCCACGTCCCTGCTGTGTGACAGGCAATCGTGGGTGCCCGGCCGACATCGGCTCGCAAGTGATGCTCGGTAAGCCAAAGACGTCATATGACGGTGGGACGGAGGGTTCCTGCAGCCGTCCATATGACTATACAGCTGTAGGGGAGTGGTTAAGAGTGTCAGAGAAGAACTGTAGAACCATACAAAAAGCAATGTATATTTGCATGACCATTTTGTAAGCATGGACAGATTTAATTATGGTTCCTGCTGAGATCTGCCAACTTTCTTAATCCGCAAATCAACTTCCCTGATATACCGAATGACCAAAACAACCCCTTGCTGGCTTATAAGTCACGACTTCTCTCTGGAGGGTTGAAGGAAGCAAGCTTTATGAATTAAAGTATCCAGTTTTGTTTAACAGTCATATGGCATTTTAGTATTTTTATTACTGCTTGCATTTGTTTTTTTCTTGGCAGCTTTATTACGTTGTAAGCTTATTAAAAAAAAAAAAGAAAGTTCACAGGTGTCTGTGACAAATAGACACAAATCCTATTCACAGTGACAGCATTAACTTTACTGTACTATATCTATGGAAGAGTAGTGTTGCCCTCCAGGAAATGTCTATAGAACACCTCCCCCTCCCCATTTCCATAACATAGAGAGGAGTTACTTTGTAGTCCACAGAGACATCTGAGAGCAGTCTGCAGAATTTATCAAAAGCCGAGCAGCCAGAATCTGGATCAGCTGCCGTTGGAAACCAGTCAGCTTCTATATTTCATTTTCAAAGCTGAAGTTCCAGACAATTTCTGTGTTAAGTCAGCAGCTACAAAAGGTGTCATAACCAAAAAACACTACAGCACTGACACTGTGCCCATACTATAGTAAAAAAATGTCATATACCAGGCTAAAAAAAAAGGTATTGAAAGATACTTCTTCCCGGAGGTATAGGAATAAAAATGTCAATTAATAGAACATGGCTGACACTGTGGTGCTGGCAAGGCTGCTTTCATTTGTGGGCTGTAAATCCACAATCTGTAAAATAGGAAGGGAAGATGGCTCCAAGCTGGCATAGTGTAGCACAATCGAGGCATGGTTAAGCTTCTGAAACGCATCCCGATTGGCTCACAGAGCTGTCGGACAGCTCCTCTCACTACTTCAGCTGGACACATTGTCTTTGGGCTGACATCCGACTTCTGGATATACCATCAGGGCCAGATAGGGTAGCCTGACGCCGGTCTCCAGGCTCATCTTGCTCCCCGCCACAACTGGCTTTCTTCTCCACCAAGCACTACCACACAGCTCCCAGCTCATTACTATCTGCTATGCAGTGGAATAACCACCTTACATGATTTCTCCAACTTACAAGCTGACCTCAATGCACTGTTCAAACCTCATTTGCCACAGTTTCCTAATTATAGTGGAATTCCAGGCTGTATATCATTTTTTTTTAATGAATATAATTTTAATATAAGGTCACTTACCAGATGTCAGCACCCAAGCTCATCCGTCCATCGGATTCAGGTGCAGGCGCCAGCATTGCAAGAAAGTAAGGGAAACCGACAGTAAAGCCTTCAGGCTTCACAGCCGGTTTCCTACTGTGCATGCACAAGTCGTGCTGCGCTTTCTGACATCCTTTCTTGTATTAAGAGTAGCATGGACTGCAGATGGAGAGATATAATTTTGTCCCTATAAACATCGTTAGTAAGACCTCATCTGGAATATGAAGTTCAGCTTTGGGCACCAGTTCACAAAAAGGAGTTCTTTTCACTTGCTGAAGCCAATTGGACCATGATTTTGTTATTTCGTTTTTTTTTTCCTCCTTCCTCAGGATAAACTGTGGGTATAGGATTGTGTAAGATAAGGTTTTCTATATGTGGTTTGGTCTTCCTTTTCTTTCTTTTTTTTTTGGTTTAACTGGATGGACTTTTTTTTCAACTGTGTGTGTGTGTGTATATGTATGTGTGTATATGTATGTGTGTGTATATATAATTTATTATTGTGTGTGTGTATTTAGACTTCTCTCCCCACAATGCACCTTCCAGGTACTTCCCACACCTCCCTCTTTCCCCCTGCTCTTTTGAAATGCACTGCATTCGTCTTTTCTCTCCAGCTTGTCTGAGGATCCTGGACCAGTGCCGCACTTTCTGGATGTCTTCTCTGCATGGCTGCCCTATTTTCTCTCATCTGAAGTGCCTGCCATCATCTTAGGTGACTTTAACATTCCAATCAATGTTAATACTGCTACCACTTCTAAACTGCTCAACCTAACCTCCTCTTTTAACCTAACACAATCCACCACTGACTCAAACAAGAACGCTCTTGACCTCTTATTCTCCCAATGCTGCACTCCCTGCAACCTTTCTAATACTCTCTCTGATCACAACCTTATCCGTTATACACTATCCTTGTCTCCTACATCCCCTGTAGCCAACCCACAAACCACTACCCGCAGAAACTTTTGCAACCTCAACCCTTCCATTCTTCACTCTGCTACTGATGGCCTTTACGACAAAATTGCACCCCTGTCCTGCCCAGACCTAACCACTTCCATCTACAACACCACGTTGTCATCCTCCCTAGACATACTTGCCTGCAAACCCTCATTAGACCCCACCTGTTTGAATAATGTAAGACCCATCTTCCTGCTCCCGTTTGCCTCCAAGCTCATCGAACGCCTTGTCCTTGACCGAATGAGTCGCTACCTCTCGACCTTCTCGACCCCCTACAGTCTGGTTTTCGCCCACAACATTCTACTGAAACTGCCCTACTAAAACCAGTGGCCATTACTCCATACTCATACTTTTAGACCTCTCTGCTGCCTTTGACACAGTTGACCACCTGCTCCTCCTTGGCAAATTATACTCCCTTGGCCTTTGTAATTCTGCTTTATCCTGGCTCTCCTCCTACCTATCTCAGCGCACTTTTAGTGTCACAACTCCATCTCCTCCGCTCCTCTTCCTCTTTCTGTTGGGGTACCCCAAGGCTCCGTCCTTGGGCCTCTCCTATTCTTGCTCTATACCTCTTCCCTGGGCCAGTTGATAACCTCCCATGGCTTCCAATACCACCTCTTTGCCGACGACACCCAGATCTCTCTCCACTCCTCAACTCACTCCCTCGATCTCCTCACGGATCTCAAACTTGCTGAATGACATATCGTATGGATGTCACACCACTTCCTCAAACTCCATCTTTCTAAAACTAAGCTTGTTATATTTCTTCTTTAACGGTCCCTCCACACATGACAGGGTCCTGGGTGTAATCCTTGACTCTGACCTCTCCTTCAGTCCCCATATCCAATCACTGGCTAAATCCTGCTGCCTCCACAACCTCTCCAGAAATCGACCCTTCCTGACTGACACCACAAAGCAACTTATTCACTCCTTAATTATTTCTAGTCTTGACTACAGCAACTCTCTCCTTAATGCCTACCCTTAAGCATGATATCCCCCCTTCAGTCTATTATGAATTCTGCTGCTAGACTACACCTCACTAACCAATCCATGACTGCAGCTCCTCTCTGCCAATCCCTTTACTGACTTCCCTTACCCCACTGTGTAAAATTCAAAATTCTAACCATAACATACAAGGCCATTCACAACATCGTCCCCATCTGTATCACCAACCTCGTCTTCAGATTTCGCCCAAATTGTCCCCATCCGCATCTCCCAGGACCTCCTACTCTCTAGCTCCCTTGTTACCTCCTCCCATGCATGCCTTCAGGACTTCTCCAGAGCCTCTCCCATCCTCTGGAACTCCCTGCCCCATTATGTCCAATCAGCCCCTACCCTGTCCACCTTTTAGGAGATCCCTGAAAACTAATTTATTCAGGGAAGCCTATCCCACACCCACCTAACAACTGTCCCCGAGCCACCCCCATCAAATATCTCCCGCAGCTATTACCTTTTGTACCACCACCCCCTTCCTTTAGAATGTAAGCTCTACGAGCAGGGCCCTCCTGTACCTTTTGTATTGAACTGTACTGTCATTGTGTTGTCCCCCCCCCCCTATACATTGTAAAGTGCTGCGTAATATATACATGATTTGTAAGACTAATCGGTTGGACATTGTGTAGATGCTTCTTTATTATGCAGAGCTAAAATATTTAGGCAGCATTTCCTGCACTTATATTCCATAATCGTATATATATATTTTTTCTCATTAGACCAGCAACCATCTTCTTGGTCCCAAGCCCTTTCCTCTGGATAGACTTTTGGCCATTCTGTACAGTGTAGTGGACAGTAGGGTTGCACCAACTGCAAACATCTTCTCCCAGGTATGCTTTCAATCAATATGTGTAGTTACTAAACATCTGTGTTTAACAGTTGTTTGAACATGTGTGTAAACTACATCTGAGCTGCCTGTGGTGTCACAGCTGTTCAAATGGAAATGCTAAAAAGCAAAGCAGCAGATAATGAAAAGAGCCATTATATTATCTGTGAATATGTTAATCTGTATGCTTGTGCTGTTACATGTACTACATTATGTGTAAAATAGTGTTCTTAGATTATTACTGTTGTTTTTATTTATTTTGTTACTAGATCTCCTCTCTTGTGACACTTCAGCTGTTAACCCAGGTGGGTCATGATGATCAGCTGGATGGACCTAAATACAAATGTACTGTATCGCTGGATTTTATAAGAGCTGTAGCAAGGTAGGTATGTTCCTATCAGTACATGGGACGTAATGAATAAATATTACTTTGTGCTAGTCCAAGTAAAAAATATATGGTAATGTGTGATAACTCTGTGTACAGGCAGCTTTTCAAAAGAAGCCTTAAATGAAATATATTTTGTTGCAGATTTTCTGTTTTTATGTTCTGGACTAAAAAATAAAATGTTTATTTTGGTCGGATAACTATGAAATACATTGCATATTCATAACATGCATTATTCTGTTATAGCCAGAAGGTGGCACCCTAGTCTCTCTTTTAAAGATTTTAGAATTGTAGTGTTGCTAAATCAACACTGAAAGATCAGTGTTAAAGCGGATGTGCCACTAAAAAACTATATTAAAAGCAAGCAGCTACAAATACTGCAGCTGCTGACTTTTAATATAAGGACACTTACCTGTCCTGGAGTCCAGCGGTGATCGCAGCAGATGACGAGCCGATCGCTCGTCACCCTGCTGCTCCCCCCTCCATCCACGGTGAGGGAACCAGGAAGTGAAGCGCTCCGGCTTCACTGCCCGGTTCCCTACGGCGCATGCGCGAGTCGCGCTGCGCCCGCCGATTGGCTCCCGCTGTGTGCTGGGAGCCGAGTGTTCCCAGCATACAACGGGGGGGGCGACGGGAAGCGGAGGAAAAACCCGTCCTTTGCCCGTATCGTAGGGCCGGAAGTGGGTGCAGATACCTGTCTGTAGACAGGTATCTGCACCCCCCTCCCCCTGAAAGGTGTCAAATGTGACACCGGAGGGGGGGAGGGTTCCGATCAGCGGGACTCCACTTTAGAGTGGAGATCCGCTTTAATAGAACTCAGTTTGGCCCTGAAAATTGGGAAATATGCCTCATTAGATGGCTGAATCTGGGGTTTTAATTAGATAAAGGTAGTTGTAAAGCAATCAGCTATTAGTTTTCCTGTCTTGGCAAAACCATAGGGCTTTGGGAATCCTTTTTGTCATGCATTACATTTTGCTTGTAAAGACTGAATACATACAGCAAAGAAAATACTATATACAACAGATTTCTAAATGTCTAATTTTAAGTAAAATTAACCTTAACCACTTAAGGACCGGACCAATATGCTGCCTAAAGACCCAAGGTGTTTTTACAGTTCGGGACTGCGTCGCTTTAACAGACAATTGCGCGGTCGTGCGACGTGGCTCCCAAACAAAATTGTCCTTTTTTTCCCCACAAATAGAGCTTTCTTTTCGTGGTATTTGATCACCTCGGCGGTTTTTATTTTTTGCGCTATAAACAAAAATAGAGCGACAATTTTGAAAAAAATTCAATATTTTTTACTTTTTCTATAATAAATATCCCCCAAAAACATATATAAATTTTTTTTTTTTCCTCAGTTTAGGCCGATACGTATTCTTGTACCTATTTTTGGTAAAAAAAATCGCAATAAGCGTTTATCGATTGGTTTGCGCAAAATTTATAGCGTTTACAAAATAGGGGATAGTTTTATTGCATTTTTATTAATTATTTTTTTTTTACTACTAATGGCGGCGATCAGCGTTTTTTTTTCGTGACTGCGACATTATGGCGGACACTTCGGACAATTTTGACACATTTTTGGGACCATTGTCATTTTCACAGCAAAAAATGCATTTAAATTGCATTGTTTATTGTGAAAATGACAGTTGCAGTTTGGGAGTTAACCACAGGTGGCGCTGTAGGATTTAGTGTACACTTAGTGTGTGTTTACAACTGTAGGGGGGTGTGGCTGTAGGAATGACGTCATCGATCGAGTCTCCCCTATAAAAGGGATCACTCGATCGATGCAGCGCCATAGTGAAGCACGGGAAAGCCGTGTTTACATACGGCTCTCCCCGTTCTTCAGCTCCGGGGAGCGATCGCGACGGAGCGGCTATAAACAAATAGCCGCGCCGTTGTCCCGGATCGCTCCCCGAGGGAACCCGACCGCCGCGTGTAGCGGGGGGGGTCCCGATCGGACCCACGTCTAGGCAGGGACGTACAGGTACTCCAATGTGCCTGTACGTGCCATTCTGCCGATGTATATGTACATGCGGCGGTCGGGAAGTGGTTAAAGTATAGCATGGAGGGTGCAAAAAAGTGGCTGAACTGTGTGATTTTTTTTTTTTTAAAGCCACCCCCCAACTGCAGCTTGAGTTGAGCTTTAGGCCTCTTGCACACGATACACCTGTATCATGTGCAAGTTTTTGTATATATTTTCATGCATATGCGTTTCACTCAATTTTCGCACAATTTCCCTGCAATTTTTTTGCGCACACGAGAAAACATTCTTGTTTTTTTTTGTTCTGTTGTCTTGTTTACGTGCCTGTGTGCATAGACACATTACAATTATTGGACTGTGTTTTAGCTCAGTTAAAAAAATAAAAACTGTACTAAGCTTTTTCAAGCTGCAGTGTACAAGAGGCCTTAAGTTGTTGGTAAAGACCATCTATATTTAGTAGTGCATCTTACATTACCCTCTCCCCAGATTGACATTGCTGGTGCACAAAGATGTTTCGGTTCATGCTTTTCTTTCCAGGGCAGAGACACCCTATGACAGGAAATTTGTTACTGGCTGGATCGCAAGGTAAAAATTAAAGGCAAAAAAAATGCAGCCACCACATCTAGCTTGGTACTGATTTTTTTTTTTTTTTTTTAATAGATAGGAGATAGAGAGATGGCAGTTAGTGTAATACAATTAAAGAAAAACTTAAGTCCACAATACTTTTCTTCAATGGTCTGACTTCCCGGATTCTTCCAAGTGCTGGACTTTGGCCATCTTGATTGGCCGATGAGGAATGACAATACCTTGCACATGGGCAGAAGTGCAGACGTCCCAGGGCACAGGCAACTGCGCAGCTGAGTGTACAATCTACAGAAGATTGTGAGCAGGCGGGCAGGGTTTATTTATTTTTATTTTTTTATTGCAGGACATGTATGTTTTTTAGTTTTAGATGTTAAATCTGAGTTAATAACCGCTTTAGGTGGGTGGAAATTATTGCACCCACACTGCCTCTGTCTGCCTATTCTGTCCAAACTTGTGAAAACCAATTGCACATCGTTTTAGGAATACATATACTGAGAACCATCTGCATAAGCTCACGGAAAACCTACCTTGGAAAATTACATAAGTATTTTGAACGTTCTACCCTTGTTATATCCTTGGTAAAAGTGGGGAAAATGACAGGATAAATATGGAATGTTGTAAATTGCATGTTCACCACTTGTATTCAGACAGCAGCTACAGCACCCACAACTAAATCCCTGCACTTCTGCTGAGTCATGTACTATTGTGTTGTGAATAGTCTGTGTAATTTGATCATTTTGCTATTTATGTCCATCTGCGATAAACATATATAGTTAAATGACCTAAAAGATGGACACACCCCCTGTCTCTTGTTATGGACCTATTGGAAAGCTGTCAAAGGAGCACTCTGTATTATATGTTTGTAAGTGTTTTATAGAAGCTTTGAAATATGATCTAAATGGTAAATCTATAAACTTGTAAGCCAAATGATCAAAACCTGTTCTAGTTTCCTTTTTAAAGCATAAGTTCACCCTTTGTAAAAAAAAAAAAAAATATATATATATATATATATATATATATATATATACCTCTTTTTGCAGGTAAAAAAAGTGCATTTATTTTTGTTTACTAGGAGGCTGTAAAGAATTGCACCCTTGATCAGTAGATAACTGGTGCAATGCAGGGCTCTTGCAGACTGTTGGTGTAAGCTGTCTGCTCATACCTCATACGGGCCGGCAGTAAGGCCCCTTTCAGACGGACGGCAGTTTTGCCGCAATTATAAAAGCATGTACATTTTCAGTGAAATTCAAGGCTCTGGGCACTGCGATTAGCTGCATTTGTACATTGCGATTTACGTGCGGTTACATCCGGTGCATTTCCATGAAATGCGATTTGCCATGAAATGTGATGGTCCGCCTCCATCACATCCTATTGGCTCACTCCTGTCACGTGACATATTTAAACGTCATCAGTCTCAGCTAGGCTATCATAGGGAGAGGATCTCCTCTCCCTGTGATAGCTGAAGCTGCACGGAGCTGGTGCTATGCGCATGCGCGTGTCTACGCTATTAGCGTAGACCTGTATGCGCAGTAGTAAATTTAGCTTACTCGCGCACCCAGGGAGGTCAACCCCCGTGCAGCTCTTCAAAGGGCTAAGAGAGAGGAGAGGGGGGCAGGCAGATGGGAGGCTGCTCCATTATACAGGCTGCCCATGGTGTGTGTGTGTGTGTGTGTGTGCTGCTGGCCACACAGCCTGAGAGCAGGAGGAGGGGAGAGGCAGCCTATAGATGTGTGTGAGATCATTGTTTCTATACATTGTTACACCAGCAATGCACTCACTGCAACACAGGCTGCTCCTCACAGAGCTGTGCATATCACACTGGCTTCTCCTTCCTAACAGTATATGTAATATGTTACACCACAAGCCCATAGCACCAGCTCCGTGCAGCTTCAGCTATCACAGGGAGAGGAGATCCTCTCCCTATGATGGCCTAGCTGAGACTGATGATGTTTAAATATGTCACGTGACAGGAGTGAGCCAATAGGATGTGATGGAGGCGGACCATCACATTTCATGGCAAATCGCAATTCATGGCAATGCACCGGCCGCGTTTAGCTGCGGTAGTCATTTCAATAGCAACCCTTTTTATTTATTTTTTATTATGATGTGCTTCCTGTTGTTCGTTTTTTTTTTATTCACGCTGCTATCCGCAGTTGACACAAAAGACTGTGATTACCTGCGGTTAAGTGCATATAGCTGCGCTAAATCGCACCTGGACGTATTCAATTCTATTTGCACCAAACCGCATGCAACGAAATCGCAGCTAAACATTGTGTGTGAATGGGGACATAGGAAAGCATTGTGTGCTTTTAGCTGCGGTAGAAAACTAGAAAATCCGCAGCTAAAAGCACCATTCTATCCGTCCGTGTGAAAGGCCCCTTACTCACTTAACTACCTCAACAGTGCCCTGGTCGTTCACTACAAGCCAACGGCCACAAAGGATGTCTGTACTTGTAGTTCTCCTATTCACAGAACTCTGTGAATAAATGATGCAGCGGGGTGGGCGGAACCCCGCAAGTCTAAATCTTTTAGAAATTTGGATAGCGAGTGGGCAGAGAAGATTCCCTGTTCACTGTCACAATGGGGGTTCGGGGGCTGCATCTGTAACATGTTGCAAACTGTGAACTTCTCCTTTCACACTATTAAGTTCAGCCTTCAGAATAAATGATTTACACCATTTTATTACAAATGTGTTTTTTTTTTGTAATGTTCTTTTTTTCTTAAAGTAATAGTTTTGCTACAGTATGATGCTGTCTTAACTTTTCACTTTTTTTTATTTATTTTTTAGGACTGTGAACTTTGATATTGTTAGATACCTGTATGATTTTCTATGACAAAGGCTTTCATTTGGAGGAATATGGAAGGGAAACCATGCATTTCCATGGAATGAATGTGTTTTCTCAATGGACTGTATTATCTAATAGTGTTCTATATGTTTGTAATTAAACTATTCTAAAACTCTAAAGTATCTTTGTTATGTGTACCTGAATTGAAATTATTCTACAGTCATGGAAACCTAGTAGAATATACAAAAATGTATTGTTAAATGACAGAAGAATTTTGAAATATTATTGCAGAGATTAGAATCATGTATTTAAGGTACAGATTTGTTGATGACTCTATCATTCTGTGTAGTGTGCACTTCATACATCCATTTATGTATGTAATTACTGTTCTTCTGTTTTCCATAATATGGTAAGTTGATTTAGGAAAAATGACATACAATTATAGGACTAGCGTCACACTTGCAATTAGTGTCATTGCTGATGACTTTATGTGCAATGTAATATATTCCACTTTACTTCCATGAAACTGGTAAAACTAGGAGAAAAACAGGTATGATTATGCAATTTCTATTTTAAACACCTTCTTGTGATATATATTTAGGTTGTGTAAATGAATACATGCTCTAAACCAGAGATGCTGTAATTTTCGCCCTAAATATGTATGTCAAGCTTAGCATATTGTTTTCAGATTTTGGAAAACTTTTGAACTTTTTTACATTTCTCCCCCCCCCCCCTAATTTGAGTACAGCTGGCCAGCCTTTTAAACCTTTGTACAGAGGCTCATGTTTAAAGCGGTATTATACCCCAAACTAAAAATGTAATATATAGATGTTTTCCAATTATTAGAAGTAGTGTCTGCGTTACATTTTTTTTTTTTTTTCTTTTTCCCTGTGATCTGGACATTAACACACCTCAGATTAGTATTAGAGTGCCCACACCTTTTGGACAGCATCAGGGACACCTTTTGGACAGCATCAGCATTGTCAGACTAGGAGGAGGAGATTGTTGGGTGTACTGACAGTTTTAGATGCACTAACAAAATAAAGCCAAGCTCCAACCCACACAGCAGTCACACAAGTAATAACGGGTTTTTTTTTTCTAGTTTTGGTGGCTGCATTCGTTTATTAGGCTTTGTTTCTTTTCTTTTCATCTGGTGATCAAGTCAGTATGTTTTTCAAAAGAGCAAGTTGTGCTCTAGATGTAGCAATTTAGAGGGTCGAGACAACCAATTTACCACTGATAGGGGTGCTTACATTGATCAGCTTTTATTTATTCAAAAGTTAAAATTGCACTTACAGTTATGCAGTTTAAAATTTGCCTTGAATCTAATGTGCCGGCAGAAGTAATTTTTTTTACGAAACAGACGTAGGGCGAGCGGCGTGCTGTCGTCACCCAAGAAGCTCCTGACGTTCCCCAGTGGACGAGTGCCTGAGAGTTTTGTGTACCGGCCAGCGCATTAGATTCAAGGCAAATTTTAAACTGCATAACTGTAAGTGCAATTTTAACTTTTTAAATACATTTCTACACATTTAACGCACTATGTGGAGCTGTCACTGTTTCTTACATGGTGGGCTATGTTACTGCTGAAATTTCTTGAACGAGATCCAACAGGACTGCATATCCGAAACTGTGAGATTGGGACCTATTACATGCTGTTTCTGATCCCCTGTAATAAGGGATCGTGGGAATTCGGTAAGAGGCCAATTTATAAGCTTGGTGGAGGAGATATCACGTTTTTCTTCGGACACGTTTACAATCAATCTTTAATGTGGCACAGATGCACGGGTGTTTGACATATTACCTGCTATCTTATCACAGGTGTGGGATTTTGAGGTGGCTGCATGTTGCACCCTAGTGGCCACTACAGGTCGCTCCCGACATAGCAGCCAGCTTTTAACTTATATCATTTAGATCACCCACTTGCATACGTTTGTGTCCGGCAAGAAGGGTGGTCGAGGTAGCGCGATTTATATTTTTCTTATGTTTATTTCATGTAGTTATTGTTTACATGTTAATCGCCGCACTATGGAGAGATTAGACTGTGACCACCTTGCAGTTCTTTTTCCCTTTTTCTCATCTTTTGGTATTTTTTTAGCGTAGTTTCTTTCCATTTTCCATGTCTATGCAATAGCTTGGAAAATAATGTGTTTTTGTTGTTTTTAGCTAGGGATTACCGTATTTATCGGGGTATTGCGCGCTCCGGCATATAGCGCGCACCCCTAATGTAGACCCGAAATCCTGTAAATAAAAAAAAACAAAAAAAACATTTTACTACTTAGTTTTGGTGTCTTGCCCCCGGCGTCCATCGGTGGCCTCGTCCGGTCCGGCGTCCATCTGCGGCCTCATTGGTGTCCTCCCGGCTTCTCCCGCGCTGTCTCCGTGTCGAATCCCCGCTTCCCGCGCTCAGTTTGAACGCCTCCGCCGACATATACCGAGCGCAGTACACTCGGGTATATTCGGCCACGCTCGGCTTCTCACACATAAATGTCACAGAGCGTGACTACGAGCGAAGCCGAGCCTGGCCGAATGTACCCGAGTGTACTGCGCTCGGTATATGTCGGCGCAGGCATTCAAACTGAGCGCGGGTATCGGCGTATATCGCGCACCCACGATTTTCCCCTTATTTTAAGGGGAAAAAAGTGCGCAGTATACGCCGACAAATACGGTAGTTTAGGTTTAGGCCCCTTTCATACAGGATGGACTCCGCTAGCTCAGCTGGAGAATGCTCCGATGATCCCTGCTGAGCCGGCGGATAACAGCTCCGTCTCTGCTCACTGAGCAGGGAGGGACCTGTCGGAGCCCCGTTGATTTCTATGGGGAGATCAGATGAAAACAGACCGCATGTCTGTTTTCATCAGATCCCACCCGATCCGCCAGACAGATAGCGAATGTATCGCCATAGTTCTGTTTTGAGTGGATCAGATGGCAGGTGGGTGCCAGCGGACACATCTGTGCTGACATCTGCCTGCCTGAAAAACAGACAGGCGGATGCGAGTGTGCTTATTGTGTGAAAGGGGCCTTATACCTTGGACTGTTTTTAATTTCCTTACCTTGTAACGATGAGCTCAAATGTGGTGGCTTTGGTTTGTACTGTCATGGCTGATCTTTTCCCAGATGTCCATGTATTGCTTCAGCTAGCTTGTCCCTTTACCAAACCGATAAAGCAGTTCTTGTTCCAGATTACACAGCGTCCAATGCATGTCTTGCCATCCACTTTAGTGTATCATCACAAATGTGGGAGTGGTAATGTAATAAAAATATCTTTTGTGAACTCCTAAACTTACAGCTGTACCACTCGAATACACCAGTGTGTTAACCCAGCCAGCTCAATTCCTGCTGCTAGGTGCTGGTTTAGTTAATGAAGGCTCATAAGGCTCAGTCTTAGGTCTACAACAAAATGGCATTTCCCCATACTCTGTTATAGCACACCACAGTCACAGATGCATTTGTAGATCTCAACAAATTTGTCACACACTTGTCACAAGAGATATTTTGAACTACAAAAAAACTCCTCAAGAGACCCCATTATACCCAGAGAGCACCCATTTGTGGAGAATGTGAGTGGTGACGATGCCGATCTCCTCACTCTAGAGAGCTTATATATGAGTGTATGGATAGAGAAATTGCACACACGGACCTTAAACCTAAGTCTTCTTTCCACATTGGGTTAAGGGGAATTGCATTCCAACCTTTCATGAGATCGTGATGGATGAAATTAAAATATGCCAAAAAATCCAACTATACCAATCAGGGTGGATTTGATTTAAATCCCTAATAAAAAGGCTTGATTTAAATCAACTATTTAAATTATAATTTTTTAAAGGGCAACTGTCATCTCTGTCCCACAGCGGCTCCACCTCTGACCCGCTGTTGACTCGCTAACACTCCCATTCACTTTAATGGGATGGCTGGTGATGCGGCAGTGACACAACAAGCTGAGCGAGGTGGCAACGGCAGGTGAGTGGATGCCTGCTAACAGGCACTGTCATGATGTATCTGAAATGACAGGTGCTCTTTAAATGTAAGGACTTACTCCTTTAGTTCTTCTTTAATATTAGGAGTTGGGTGCTAGCCATTGGTGTGCGCAGCCTATTGTATTATGGTGTGCACCCCAGAGCACAAACACACATTTGTGTATTTCAGTACAGCAGTGGAGGGTGTCAGTAGAGCAGAGATTGGTGTCAGTTTGTATTTGTACAAAAAAAAAAAATACAATTTTTTTTTTTTTTTTTTTTTATATATTTTTTTTTTTGGAGCCCTGTTGGGGGCCTTTAGTGAAATTTGTATGTGTCTAATTTGAGAGAAAGGGACTGAGGACAGAGCTTCCCCAGTCCCTTTGCTGTTCAGTGCAGCTGAGGCTGCAAACAAATGGGCTGAGTAGCTTCCAGTGCATTCACAAACGGAAGCATAGTAAACAGTTTACTATGCTTCTGTTAAGAATAAACACATGCGCGATCGGTACAGATCACTCGCTGTGTGTTCATTCATCCATCCTGAAACCTCGCCTGCAGCAGTCAGTGGGAGAAGAGGGAGGAAGCTGGCAGCACTGCAGAGGGGAGACTGGGTGCCAGGAAGCAGGGGGAATCGGCACTGCACAAGTGATTAGAGTGTGCCCAGGCACACACCTATGGTGCTAGCATTACAGATGAATACTTTTTAAAAAGTGGGATTTTCATTTCCAGCATCTAGAAGTGTACACAGATCAATATTTAAATAAGTATATTTGTGTGTAGAGATATGGGGTCGTTGGTTGTTGGCTCTAATGTCATTACTGCTAGTTGTGCCCGCAACATGTACAAAGATGTCAGAGAATTTGAGTAGCTTTCCTTAATGCAAAACTCTGCATTCAACAATGAAATGTAATGCATTCACCTTTTTAGACACTTTGGGGTGGGGGCTGCAGGCTGATCAGGTCCACCTAAAAATCCCATGCTGCATTCTCTAGCTATTCCTGTAGGATGCAAAGGGAATCTCAGTCCAACTAGATACCGATACTGTATGCTCCTAAAAGGTCTGTCCAATGACGTCTCCTAGTTGAATATACCTGTTACAACCGCTAGAGAAGCCTCACAAGGATCAATCGAACAGATTCTCCAGGCTCCTCTGTTCAATGGAGGGCCACTTTATTAGAACTAATTAACTGCACCTATGTACAGTATGTAAACTCAGTGGGGCTTTAAGAAAATATCCTGCCATAGGAGATCATTTCCAGATTCAGGTACGTTTTCCATATTTTATGAATTTATTAAAAAGTTGCTGCCTTTCTCTGTAATATTTATACACTGTACTCAGTCAACCAAAAGAGGGAGTCCAAAGATAACGTATGATACTCTTTTTAGTAAATGCTCTTTTTTCTTTCTTTTTCCGTACAGGGGTGTCATTTGTAAGGTTTCATTTGCTTATCGAGTTGAAATTTACAGATCAACCCTTAGGAATCCAATAAGTACTAATTAATGACCTAATTATAAAAATTGGCAAAGAGGCAAAAGGAACAACAGTGGGATTGTTGCCTCCAGTAACCCATCAGGTTTTATCTTTTATTCTTTTGGAAAAAAGCATCCGATTGGTCACTTTAAGATATTGTCATTATTAGAAGCAATAGTTTTTATACCTTGTATGCACAAAACTGCTTAAAGCGGAGCTCCTACCAAAAATGGAGCTTCCGCTTTTCGGAACACTCCCCCCTCCAGTGTCGCATTTGGCACCTTTCAGGGGGGAGGGGGTGCAGATGCCTGTCTAAGATATTTGCACCCACTTCCCGGAACATCTCGTGCTGCAGACACACCCCTACCCGGACCCCCCTGCTGTCTCCTGGGAAATACACTGTTCCCAGCAGAGAACGGGGACCAGTGACGGCGCGCATGCGCAGTAGGGGACCGGGCAGTGAAGCCGCAACGCTTCACTTCCCGATTCTCTAACCTAGGATGGCGGCAGGTGCAGCCGAGGGATGAGCGATTGCCCTTTCTTGGCTGACGAAATCGCGGGCGTGCTGGACAGGTAAGTGTCCATTTTTTAAAAGTCAGCAGCTGCAGTATTTGTACCCACTAGCTTAAAAAAAAAAAATGGTGGAACCTCCGCTTTAAGCGTAAGCATCTAGGACAACAAGGCTCTTGCACACTGTTTTATTGTAAATGCTGTGTCTCCTGATAGGAGAAAATCAGCTTTAAAAACTCACCTAAGCTGCGTTTTTCAAACCAGTTTAGCAGTATAAGGGTGTTTATTTAATTGGCCAGAATTTAAAAAAAATCATGACCATTGAAATTAATAAACACGCCTAGCGCTGAGATGCGTTTAGCCGTGTTTTTTTTTTTTCTTTCTTTTTTAATGCCCAAAAGCTCCTCTCCTAAACATGTACATGATTATTCTGCATTCGGGAGAAAGAGCTTTGACTGCTCCAAGTCTCCTCTAAAAGCCTATGGGCCAGATTCAGGTAGATCCGCGTAACTTTACCCGGGCGTAACGTATCCGATTTACGTTACGCCTCCGCAACTTAGACAGGCAAGTGCTGTATTCTCAAAGCACTTGCTCCGTAAGTTGCGGCGGCGTAGCGTAAATCGGCTGGCGTAAGCCCGCCTAATTCAAATGTGGGACAGGGGGGCGTGTTTTATGTTAATGTTCTGTGACCCGACGTGATTGATGTTTTTCACGAACGGCGCATGCGTCGTCCGTGGAAATCTCCCAGTGCGCATTGCTCCTAATACGCCGCAAGGACGTATTGGTTTTGACGTGAACGTAAATTACGTCCAGCCCCATTCACGGACGAGTTGCGCAAACGACGTAAAAAATTAAAAATTTGACGCGGGAACGACGGCCATACTTAACATTGGTACGCCGCACTTACGCCACCATATAGCAGGGGTAACTTTACGCCGGGAAAAGCCTAACGTAAACGGCGTATCTGTACTGCATCGGCCTGGGCTTACATTCGTGAATTTGCGTATCTAGCTAATTTACATATTTCTAAGCGTAAATCAGCGTAAACGCGGCCAGCGTAAATCTGCAGTTACGATCCGACGGCGTAAGAGACTTACGCCAGTCGGATCTAATGGAAATCTATGCGTAACTGATTCTATGAATTGGGCGCATAGATACGACCGGCCGGACTCAGAGATACGACGGCGTATGTGGAGATATGCCGTCGAATCTCTTCTAAGAATCTGGCCCTTGGTGTACATGAACACACAGGCTTTTATTGAGGTGTGTTTAGGGAAAAATTCCAAACGCCCCAAAAACATCAGTTAAGGCGCAGTGTACATGATGCATAATTGTAGTGAGCAGAATGGCTGACTACACGTGTGTTTAGTGAAGCAGTTGCTTTGCTGCATTGTGTCATAAAAAATATGAACATGCTCTGCAGCATATGTGCTCCTTGGAGACTTCAGCCTCCTTTCATATCTCTTACAGTACTAACAAATCCATTTGAGACTGTTTGTTTTCTCCCAGGTACTCGATTCCTATGTGTACTGATTACCTTGGTATTGAAGCCAAGATGAGGACAGCAGCCTTGGAGAAACTTTCCATGAATGAAGTAGGTAGGCTACCATTGCTGAGCCCTTCTGAAAATACTAGTTGCTTGGCTGGTCCTCTTTCTTCAATATTTGAGTCATTGACCTGAAACAATCATTTTAGATGGGGGGCTTCTGATTTTCTTCCCTTCCTGGTCTCCATATTTATTTCAGGTACTTGCAGAGTGCCATCAATTTACACAGCTATTATACATTCACATCAATCCCTACCCTCAAGGAGCTTACAATCTAAGGTCCCCAACTCACATTCATACATACTAGGGCCAATTAACTTACCAGCACGTCTTTTGGATTTTTTTGGGGGATATTTCTTTTGGTCAGCAAGAATTTTTAGGAGGTCAGCAATAGTAAACCACTAATCTTTATTTTAAAAAAACAAGTGTGGATTGGCTTCTTCCAAAATTGGCCCTGCTTATGTATGTGGTAGAAGCATTCAGCTAGGAGTGCCTTTTGAGTAACGGTGTGAAGTACCATAAATGTATTTTTTAATCTATAAAGTTCTGCTTTTATCTCGCATAGAGCTGCAGTGAAGGCAGAACTAGAGGGGAAGATGGGACTGGTAGATTTGGGCTAGCTGTACACATTAAAATTTCTCTGCGTTCAGCCCACAGGATGGAGGAATCTTAAAATCCACCACTCTAATACTTCATTTTAACTTTAACAAAAGTATCATAACTGGATTATCTATTTTTAAGATCTATTTCCAAAAACATTTTTCACAGCAGAAAAAAACAATCTGAACCTCCTGCAGAGAGCAGCTTGGAGCAAGACTTTGGGGTATATTTACTAAAACTAGTGCACTCAGAATCTGTTGCAGCTGTGCATGGTAGCCAATCGGCTTCCAACTTAAGCTTGTTCAAATAAGCTTTGACAATAAAACCTGAAAGCTGACTGGTTTCTATTGCACCGTATTTTGTACTTTTCAGTTATAGTAAATAACCCTCTTTTGTGTCTTAAGACACCATTTTTTCCCCCCATGTCCTCCCTACCGATTTTGCAGTGATGTAAGTAGGATAAAACGGAGGGTGAGGATATAATTTGTATTGCTTAAAGTGGAACTTTAGTCAGAAAATTAGGACCTGTAAAACATAAAAAATAAGTTCCTGGGGGGCGTGGCTTGACGCATGGAGCAGTGAGACGTGTTTTCTCCTGGCTCCCTGGACCTCCGGCTCCACGGACTGAATTACGGCTGGAAACCGGCCCAAAATCGGCACATGGGGAAGGACAAGCACCGGGCACAGAACGGTACCATTGGGGAGCGGAAAGGAGGCGATTTGGAGGAGGATTTTGCCCGGTCCTGGGCTGCATCACAGCGCCGTTCTGAATCCAAGATGGCACCGGCGCCTCCGTCCCCAGCACGCTCTGAGTCATCCCTGCATTCCCAGGTGACCACACACAGCCATCTCCCTCTCCCTGTGGAATCCGACTATGTACTCACCAGAAGCCGCTCAAATTCCTCCCTGGGCTCAGGTGAGGGATGGGATATGGAGGCACAATATGTGGGTGCACGTTTTGAGGACCTGAATGCCACTACAGGCGGTCTTAGTAATGCAGTGCAGACGCATGACAAAATCCTGAACACCCATACTGTCATGCTGCAGCAGTTGGCGTACCAACAAGACGATATCGAAAATCGATATCGTCGCAATAATATTCGCATTCCCAAGACCCTGCCTGCAGTTGTGACCGCCATTTTTAACCAATTGCTGCAACACCCTAAGGATGACCCAATTGAGCTGGACCGGGTACACAAAACCTCGGGTCCGCAGACCCAGGATCCTTTGTTCGCGACACCCTGTGCCGGGTTAATTTCTACAAAATCAAGGAGGCCATCATGAGAGCTGCTAGCTCGCAAGACACTATACTATTCAACGATACACCAGTGATGCTCCTTCCAGACCTGTCGCGTCATGGCGATGAGGAAAGCACTACAGCCACTTACCCAACTTCTGCAATCCAAACAAATGAAATACCAATGGAGATTCCCATTCCACCTGTGAGTGAACCACAAGGGCAAGATCGCCATCTTTCGCACGCTGGGAGACCTGCCTACTTTCCTCAGCACGCTGGAACTCCCACAAGTGTCTCTCCCTGACTGGCCTGACTACACCAGGCTTGCCCTTCGCCTCTACGTGACAGACACAGGGCCGCAAACGCAACCCCAAGCCTTTGCCTCGCCGAGACTCTAAGGACTGAACATGCCCTGGTTGAATCAGTCACCTCACTTGTTTTGCCTTTGCAGGGGTTCTCCCCTGGAGCGACGCAGAGTTAAAGCTACCGCAATTCTACTTTTACTTCTTTTTTTCATTATTGCTTTTTTGCGGTTTGCCCCCCTCCGTGCCTGAGTTACTATCTCAGTTTTCACTTTTTGTGGGTTATTATTTCTCTGAGAATTCAGTTTGCTGCTCTCCCCAGTAACTGTTTATTTTATGGGGTTCCCCCTTCCTGAGCCCTGGCCTGCTCTAATGCTATTGTTTCTGTTCATTCCTTGGTTTTCTTTCCAGGTTGTTCAGGCTACATGATTCAGGCCGGGAGTCGCCCGCAGACTGTTCCTGAGTATTCCTCCTTTGTAACCTCAGGAAGCTTGTCTGTTCTTTGCAGCTTTATCACCGCTGTTTTTTCCTACTATATTTGCACTTAATTGTAGAATCTGCCTACCATTTTGTTTCCTATTACATGTGCTTGACCGGTGCTGTTTTGTTTCTGTACCAATGTTTTTTTATGCCATGTATGCCGTGTATTGGTTTTGCTCCATTATTGTTTTTCCGTGAAGCTGGGGTCCGGGGATCACCCTGCTCGGCATACGGCTGTATGCCTTACTGTAAGATTTTTTTTTTTCTTCTTTCCTTGCAGTCTTTTCGAGCCACCTAGTGGCCTTTTTTGTTGTTGCTCTTTTTTTTTCTTTTTTTTGTGTTTTGCTTGGTTGTGTTTGGTCTCCCCTCCCACCTCCCCTCCTTGTTTATTTTTTGCCATCTCTTCTTTGCAAGATGGGCGGTGCGGATGGCGACCATGATCAAACCATGTCATTTATATGTTCTCTGGACCTTTTTGTTTTTTGTCACTTCCCATTTTTCTCTCCCCTGTCAATCCTCATCTCTTCATTCCTCTATCCTCTCTTTTATCTTTTTTTCTTTTTCTGGGCCCCAACTGGCGATGTTTCCGTCTCCGTGAATTGCTGATGTGTGATACTCCTGCTACACGTGTTTCCTCCCTCTCCCCCCATACCTGCATTTACAATGGCTTCTGTTTGCCCGTTAACTTTAGCATCCTTCAACTGTTGGAGGTTCAACACACCTGAGAAGCTGAGTCAGATCCTTTACCACTTTCATAAAAAAACGTTCTAATATTTTACTACTGCAGGAAACGCACTTCCGTTCTGATTTCGTACTGGCTCTGCACAACAAATACTACCCACAATGGTTCCATAGTACTAGTCCCCGAGCCAAGTCTAAGGGTGTATCCATAGCGTTCCATAAATCTTTTAAAACAGAGGTCTTGGACACCCTTGTTGATGCTAATGGTCGCTTCATTGTTCTCAAGCTGAAACTAAACAATTTTCTTTTCACAGTGGCCAATGTCTACGTACCTAATCGTATTCTTGTCTCCTGATCTCTCATTTTTCACTTTAATTTCCATTTTGCTTTCTTGCCCTGTATGTCTTTTTTTTTTTTTTTTTTTTTCCTTTTCCCTTTTGGTTTTATTATTTTTCTGCCGAATATTCTAGTTACAATTCTGCCAAAAACGAAAAGGCCCTTGCAGTCGTATCTAATTTTTGTTTAATGTTGCAGACATTGCTGTTCATACTGTTTTACATGATGGTAGGAGTCTCGCTGTGGGCGATAGCCATTTGGCTGACTCTTTCCCCAAGCACACTTATGACTTTGCAGATTGTGACACCTCATGTTGTTTTATGTTAAATACCAATAAACATATGTTCAACTCTAAAAATAAGTTCCTATACTGTTTATAATACAGGAATACATTGTCTCGCTCTACTCTGCACATGCTTCAGTTGCTCTTTTTTGTGGTATTGTGCCTAAAATCTGAGCCATTTGAGGCCAATTTACTGATAGCCTAAAGATTTACTGCTGCTCTGGGCTTCAGCAAAATGGCTGCCTCCAGTAAGAAGAAGCGAGAGCAATGCTGGAGGCAATATACAGCACACACTAATTCTTTAAAGCATACAGTAATTATTATTGAGTATTGTATGTTCCTTGCTAAACATTTTTTATCAAGTTATGTGTAAAGTTCCAATTTTAATTTGCAAGATAAAAAGAACTTGTCATGGGTAGAGTCTATATCAGGATTCATTGTTGTAGCTGGTATTCTATAGATACTCTACTGTATTTTTGTATGGTGGAACAAATCCCTCTGCAGCAATAAACATTTATATTGTTTGATACTTTTATAGCGATTATTCAGTAAACTGTTCAAATCTCATAGCAACCATTCAAAATGATTTACTAAGAACAAGACTGGATGGATTTTGATCAATTGTGATGAGCACTGGTAGCTGCATTAGTCTTCTGTTTACCATGGGATGTTTTAAAGCAGATGCAGATTGTCCAAAAAAACATGGTGATTGGATTACGGTGACTAACACAATTGGGGCATGTCCTTGACACTTATTTGAGCTGAAGAAGCTACTTTGTATAAGTGCCATAATATCATCCACGATTGCAGAACAAGTCAATGACACCACAATGTGGATAACTGAAAACCTTCAGGGTTTGTTTACAGCAGATACAGTGCAGGGATGTGTGCAAAATTGTGCATTTTCCTGCACTGCACAAAAATGCGTTGTCCTTTTGCAGACAGATTCTTAAGGGCATACCCCACGCATCTAGGGAAGTGCGTGGGTGTTCACACCTGCCAAAA
This sequence comes from Rana temporaria, assembly GCF_905171775.1. Taxonomy (NCBI): domain Eukaryota; kingdom Metazoa; phylum Chordata; class Amphibia; order Anura; family Ranidae; genus Rana; species Rana temporaria. The sequence goes on along the minus strand of NC_053493.1, from coordinate 336,780,332 downwards.
TGCACAGTACCACGGTAAAATCGCAATGGCACCCTTTTTGTGTGCATAGGACAACCCATTGAAATTAATGGACTGCCCTAAAGTGAAAGCAGGGAACGTCCAAAAAAAAAAGCGCATGCTCGTACGCACATTCTGGCGTGACTGAGACCTTACACATACCCTTGCATCCGGTTTTGTTCTTTTTCTATCCCTTATCTCCTTCCTCTGCGTTTTCACTTTCTGTGCTCTCTATTTTTTGCTCTCATAAACTTCCACTGTTGACCTAGTTGTTGGTTCTGCCTGCCCTGTTTCTTTTTTTGCTTGCTTACTTGCATTTTCTATGCCACTATTTGCATTCTGTGTGTTCTTTTAACGCATCACAATATGTTGGCTGCTGGACTTGCACTATTGCTCTCTATACTTTGTTTCTTTGGTATCATTTTGCAGCACCAGGAATATAACTTGTCTGTACTAAATAGGGATGAGCTTGGTGTTCAATCCAAACATTTAGTTCAGTGTTTAAGGTGTTCAGTGTGGACGAACGTGACGGCTTCCGTCTGTCAATCTGTAGCTAAGTTAACAGCAGATGCTTGCAGCTGCTTTTGCCAACCACTGACATCACCCGGCCAAGTCACTTACATGCCTGGGAATCCCTGTTAATGTAAGCAAATGGGCAGGGAATGGATCCTTACGTCACTGACTAAGTATGGCCATGTTTGGGCAATGATGTCACCACTATCACCAGCCCCTTCTTTATATAGCTGATGACAGCTCATGGAGCTGCCATATGGCTAGTGTTGCTGTCAAGGTTCTGCCATGTTCAGCGGGTTGTCTGGGTTTTTTGATGAGTAGGCAAGCATCATGATTGACTAAGGATTTGAAACAAGGAACATTTTATGGGGATTTTTAATAAAGGACTTGTTGCACATTTGGGTTTCTTTAAAGCGGTAGTAAACCGCTGGGCGTTTTTTTTTTTTTTGTACTGTACAAGGTAATGTCATTATGTTAAATTTATGTTAAATTTTAGCTTAAAACAGAGATGGGAGTTTACTCCTACTTTTATTTTTTATGTTGCATCTTTTTATTTATTTTTTGTAATGAGTAGGGGTAGTATGTACCCCATATTAATGTTGGGGAGGTGGTAGGCAGTATCCCTATGTTATTACATTTTTCTTCCAAATTCAAAGAAGGCCGCTGCCCGCAGCACCCCCAAACAACTGGGCATAGGTTGTGGGGATTGAGGCCCTTGTCCTCATCAACATGGGACCCCACACACCTTAGATTAAAGCATCCACCCTTGTATTAGTTTGCACAGTTGTTTGTTTTTGTTTTTTTGTTTTTTTATTGCCATAGAATTTGCTACAACAAAATACCCATTGTCTGGGCTAGTAGGCAAAGGGGTGTAAAACTATAGCATTGAAGGGGGGGCGGCAGGTGTGGGCACTACCCTGGGGAACATGTATCAATGCAAAAAAATAAAAAAGCTATGATTTTATGCAACTAAAAGCAGTTATTTTTAAAAAGACTTTCAAAATTGCCAGCAACTGACATCTCCCTCTTGCTTTTATTTTTTAAAGAAAAAAATTAATAAAATGAAGGTCCCCAAAATGCATAGCAGACTTCTAAGGGTCCATTATGTATTGTAAGGAACTTGAGTTTTTATAAAAAAAAAAAAAAAAAGAAGCAATTAAAAGCCAATTTAAACTTTCTCTTTTATTCCTATGTAAATGTCATCTTTTAATTTTAACAGGTTTGATGCCTAATGATTTTAATGGGGTTTGGATTTGTCATCTGAACTTCTTTGAATTTTGGTTTATCACTAGTAATTAAGTGTGTCCCATGTCTGGCAGGCTAATTCATAATATAGAAATATCCCCACTGCTGCCCAGTCTTCCCCACAGCGTTGATCTTCTTGTTTTTCTAAGTGTTTCTAAAGGCAGAAGTTTTTTTTACCCTTAAGCATTAAGGTAAAGAAACTGGCTGCAGTGACCCCCTAACCCCCCCTCCCCCTTCCTTATACTTACCTGAGCACCATCTTGATCCAGGGATGTGTATGAGAGCAGCGGTTCTGCTGGATCTTACTCTCATTGGCTCACACAGCAGCGGGAACCATTGTCTCCTGCTGCTTTCAATCACAGCAAGTGAGCCAATAAGGACAGTGCAGGGGGTGGGGCCATGCTCAAGTGTGAATGAACAATTTCCATGCACAGGAGTGTGGCTCGGGAGCAAGCCTACTCGAGTGCTCCCATAGCAAGAGGCTTGCTATTGGGGGGCACTTGGCAGGGGGTAGGAGCCAGGACCGCTGGCGGAAGACCCAAAAAAAAGGATGGTTTTGCACAGAGCAGGTAAGTATAACTTGTTTGTAAAGATTATCATTATTTTTTTATTTATTTTTTCCCAAATAATCATTTTAACAGCTGTTGTGGCTGTGAAAGAACTTTGTAGCATTCTTTATCACAATGCAAAATGTGTGTCTTTGCTTTTTTTTTATTTTGTTTTTGTTTTTTTTGACTGGAGGAGGCAGATTCTGTCTTCTGACTGTTGTCCATTCACAGAATGCTTTGCATTCAGGGAAAGAATAAGAGTTTCGTGAATGGAGGAGACAGGTGAGCGGTGCAGCTCTTTCACAGTCACAGCTGTTGTTAACCCCAGCAGTGCCAGAAGATAATTTCTGTGGGGAGGACTCGGCGGCTGTGGGGTGAAGATTTCTACCCTGTGGAGCAGCCAGCTGGACATGGGACACGCTTCATTACAGGTAAGTTACATTATGTCCCTGGTGCTGCAAATGCAAAAAAAAAATAACCTACCGCTTTAATTCCACCAATATGATATATGATTATATATATATATATATATATATATATATATATATATATATATATATATATATATATATATATATATATATATATATATATATATATATATATATATATATATATATATATATATATATATGATAAATGGTTTTCAAATAATTTTTTTACAAATGAATATTTGAAGTGTGGCGTGCATTTGTATTCAACCCCCTTTACTCTGACTAAGACCCCCTTCACACTGGAGGCATTTTTCAGGTGCTTTAGCGCTAAAAATAGTGCCATAAAAAAAGCCTCATCTGCAATCTCAGTGTGAAAGCAAATCGCCTTGGCAGCTTGTTTTAATCCTTTATTCGGCCGCTAGCGGGGGTTAAAAGCTCACCACTAGTTTTAGCGCCGCTTTACCAGCGTTTTTCGGGGTGCTTTTAGTGCACATCACGCTGAACACACCACCCCCACCGTGAAACGTTGTCGCAGGATCATGTTGTGGGAATGCTTTTCGGGACAGGGAAGCTGTATGGAGCCAAATACAGGACAATCTTGGAAGAAATCCTGTTAGTCTGCAAAAGACTTGAGACTGGGGCGGAGGTTCACCTTCCAGCAGGACAACAACCCTAAATATACAGCCAGAGCTAAAAATGGAATGGTTTAGATCAAAGCATATTCAAAGCAGTCAAAGTCCAGACCTAAATCCAATTGAGATTTTGTGGCAAGACTTAAAATCTGCTGTTCACAAACGCTTTCCATCCAATCTGACAGAGCTTAAAGTGATACTATAGGTTAGATTTTTTTTTTTTTTAAATAACAAACATGTCATACTTGCCTCCACTGTGCATCTCGTTTTGCAGAGTGGCCCAGAACGGCGTTTTCTGGGGTCCCCCAGCGGCTCTCTCGGCTCCTCCCCACCTCAGATAACCCCCTTTTGGGAGACGCTCTCACAAGGGGGTTACCTTGCGGGCGCGCTCCCGAGTCCGTGCATTTGGCGTCCATAGTTGCTGAGTGCAGAACTCAGCCCCTGCACCCTTGTCATTGGATTTGATTGACAGCAGTGGGAGCCAATGGCTGTGCTGCTATCAATCTATCCAATAAAGAGCTGAGAACCCTGGCCAAAGATCCAGCGCGTTCACGACACGGGACTTTCCAGGGCTCGGGTAAGTAAAACGGGGGGCTGGGGCGGTAATCGTCAGATTTTTTTTCACCTTAATGCATAGGATGCATTAAATGAGTTGTAAAGGAAAAAAATGTCATCCTCTTCGCCGCTCAGCCTGGCCGCTGATTGGCTAGAGCGGATGGATTGAAAGCAGCGCAGCTATTGGCTGGTGCTGCTGTCAATCACATCCAATGACGCGGCGTGCCTAGGGGCGGGGCCGAGTGATACAGTGAGTGGCTATGGCCGCTCGCTGTATCACGGGAGCGCGCCCGCAAGGACTACACACAATGCGAGCTTTCTCACATGAATGTGTGTAGTTCTTGTGGGGAGGACCAGAGACAGCCGCCGAGGGACCCCAGAAGACGTGGATCAGGGCCACTCTGTGCAAAACGATCTGCACAGTGAAGGTAGGTATAACATGTTTGTTATTTTAAACAAAACATTTTTTTTCCTTTTAGTGACACTTTAAGGTGAAAAACCAGGAACCTTTACAACCCCTTTAACCTATTTTTCAAAGAAGAATGGGCAAAAATGTCACTCTCTCTAGATATGCAAAGCTGGCAGAGACCTCCCCAAAAAGACTTGCAGCTGTAATTGCAGACAGAGAAAGGTGGTTCTACAAAGTATTAACTTGAAGGGGCTGAAGACGTCACACTTTATAGATATTTGTAAAAAAAAAATTGAAAAACATTTATCATTTTCCCACCACTTCAAAATGATGTGCCACTTTGTGTTGATCTATCAAATAAAATCCCAATAAAAATACATTTACGTTTTTGGTTGTAACATGACACAATTTAGAAAATTCCAAGGGGTATGAATACTTTTTCAAGGCACTGTAATCCTGTATATTCCCGTACTGTATTGTTGACTGTCTATCTTCACGTGATCCAATTCCATTTCACTTGGTCCTGTGTTCCCCATGAAGGAAATATATGCTGCTGAGTTTTAATTTCATCTTCACTGTAAAGACAATTGCTTTCGTTCTGACTTTCTACATGTAGACTTCCTGTCATTAGTCTGTATCTTCCTGTCTTCTCTTACATACACAGCTTCCAGTCTTTCGCAGAAATCATCCCTCCGTCTCATGCTTCTTGGTAGAAACAAGAATGTTATTAATATGCCATATACCTCTTTTCAGGTGAATGTACTATTCTTTCATTTACAGCCAAAAAATCCAACTTTTCCTTTTTGTACAGTATGTGCAGGAGAAAGCTTTTCTCAAATTCTGCACTACTGTAGAGTACTACTGTAGAGTATACTATCGTCACCTGTATGGAATCATCTTTTCCCTTTTATCTCAAATTTTATAGGGTAGATCGTTTCTGCTTTCTCCAAACAGTGTAAGTTCTGCAGAGGCGCAATGTGAGCAAAACAAGATGCTTTTGAGAACTTTTTTTCCCAGAAGGTGTTGTATTAGCCACAGAAACATTCAAAAGACACCATTGAAGCATTCCATGTCGCTACCAATGGCCCCTTATTCTGAATAGGTGTGAAAGACACTTTAACATCAGAGGTGGGTCCTTGCTGAAGTTGGCAGCATGTCGGATGGGTGGTTTAAGCTTGACGTCTAGGTATAGTCTCAATTGCATAGTTACATTGGTCCAGGGCTCAAGTCCTGCGGGAACGCGTGGGAACGGAGTTTCTGCACTTTTTTCACAGCAGGAACGCAGTTCCCTTTGCAGGACTAGAGCAGCCGAGAGCATCCGAGCCGCCCGAGCCAATCCTTCACTAAGCGGCAATGCCCAGCTCGAGTCACTGTCGGGGGCATGCGAACCTTAGTAATTCTTTGTTACTGGCCGCTTCCTGTATATGGATTCATCGGGTAGTATGCGGGTATTCCGTCACTTCCTCGATGCCGTAATGTCTACTGGGATCTTTTGTCATTGTTCCCAGGAGACATTCCAGAGGTCTGCCACGAGTTATTGCGGGATTTAGAAAGAACTTGCTTAAAAAAAAAATGTGGTTTAGTTATTATGCATATGAGCGAATCATTTTTTTTTTTTTGGTAGGGGAGTGGATCTTGGGTGGGAGTTCCCACATTTTTTTTCCCCAGGACTTGACCCCTGCATTGGTCCAATACCTGAGGGACCTACAGTGATAGCAATAGTTTTCAGGGCCTTGTGCCAAACAACTAGGGGGTTGCCTAGTTGGGACTGTTGCCATTCACAGAATCCTATGTAATTTTTTTCAAGGAATACAAGGCCATCTCTGATTTGGATAAAGTGGACATTGCCCCTCCTCCCCACCTTATCCATGCAGAGAATGCTTTGTATTCTATGGAAAAAATATAAGGTGTTCTGTGAATGATGGCATGGCTGAGCATGTGACTTTGTGGTCAATATGCAGTAAGGGCTGCTGCTCAGCCCGCGAAGGATAGAGGCAATGACTATAGTAGAGATGACTCCTACAGTAATCGTCAGCTTTAACAGCTGATCCTCGGATATGAAATGTACATACAGTGAGTATAGAAAAGAATCATCTCCTTTAACCACTTTCTTTCTGGCTGTAGCCTTCTTTCGGTAGCGGGCTTCCTTTGCCAGGAGGGCGTACATGCATGTCCCCCTGTGATCGTGCCCTTGTGGTGTGCTCGTTTAGTCCTTCAGACTCGGCTAATCACAGATCCGGGTAACGGGCCAATCACAGCGGCCCTTTATCACGTGATTAGCTGTGTCCAATGACGGCTGATCATGGATGTAAAAATTTAGGAGTATTCCTGCCTAAACACCAGGGTGCTATGGGTGGATGGATAAATGAAAGGTCTGCCTCCTCCATTCATAGATTTTCATTGCTGGAAGCTGTAGTACAGTTTATATAATCCATAGGGCCTAGTTCATCTCAGGCGTGAGCAAGAGAGGGTGGCTATGTTCCCGCATACAATGGGACCATGGAGATCGAACGTAGCCACCCTCTAACAGGGAGTCAGATCATGGCAGCAAAAAAAAAGGAAATTGGGAGGCTGAGAGCAATAGAAGGGACATTTGGAGTTAAGAATTCATGCTTGAATAGAACTTTTTTTTTACCGGAGTTTTGTGTCAATTTAACCACTTCAGCCCCGGAAGATTTGGCTGCCCAATGACCAGGCCATTTCTTGCGATACGGCACTGCGTCGCTTTAACTGACAATAGTGCAGTCGTGAGACGCTGTACCCAAACAAAATTGACGTTTTTTTCCCCGCAAATAGAGCTTTCTTTTGGTGGCATTTGATCACCTCTGCGGTTATTATTTGCACTATAACCAAAAGACAATTTTGAAAAAAAAAACTATCTTTTACTTTTTGCTATAATAAATATCCCACATTTTTTATCAAAAAATATATTTTTTTTTCATCAGTTTAGGCTGATATGTATTCTACATATTTTTGGTAAAAAAAAAAATGCAATAAATGTATATTGATTGGTTTGCGCAAAAGATATAGCATCTACAAAATAGGGGTTCCTTTTATGGCATTTTTTTAATTATTGTTTTTTTTTTTACCAGTAATGGCAGCGATCTGCGATTTTTTTTTTTTTTTTTAATTGGGACTGCGACATTTATTGACGGACACATGGAATACTTTTGACACTATTTTGGGATCATTGTAATTTATACAGCAATCGGTGCTATAAAAATTCACTGATTACTGTGTAAATGACACTGGCAGGGAGTAAACACTAGGGGGCGCTGAAGGGGTTAATTGTGTCCTAGGAAGTGATTCTAACTGTGGGGGGGGGTGGGCTACCACTGACATGACAGCGATCATTGCTCCGGATGACAGGGAACAGTAGATCCCGGTCATGTCCCTAGGCAGAACAGGGAAATGCCTTATTTACATAGGCATCTCCCCGTTTGGCCTCTCCACACGGCAATTGCGGGCCACACTTTGCCTGCCCATGCCATTCTGCCGACGTATATCGGTGTGCGGCGGTCGGGAAGTGAATAAGCCCTGGTTTACACTATAACCCGTAAGTGAATTGCACAGTAACCACACCCCATTCCTGTACAATTCACCTGCGATTCACTGTGGTGCGATTTGAACGCATGCATTTGGGCTCAAATCGCACCTCTTCTAATGGATCAGGACAACACTGGATGCAAAGCGCCTTGAGGCGATTAAGTTTGCATTTGTTGCGCTATACAAGTTGCTCACTCACTCACCGCATTGTACCAAAGAAGTGCAGGTACCTTTTTTGAGCTATGCACAGCAACCATATCACATGGCTGTTTTTGTCCCATGCAATACGATGTAGGCAAACTGCACTGCATTTGCAATGCTGTTAACTTTTGTGGTTGAACTGGATGGACTTGTGTCTTTTTTCAACCTGACCAACTATGTAACTTTGTATTGATGCCTACAGAAAATCGCATACGCAGTGTGGGAAAATGCGCAGGGATCAGAGTAGTATGTTCTGGAGTCAGTCTGATAACATGGAAAATGGTAGGGAGGAGAGGGAACGCCTTGTCATCCTAGGCTGTGGGCTGTGTGTTTCTGTTGATGCACACAGTGTATGAAGACACAACTCTAGTCCCTGCATGCACTGGTGACTCCAAGGGAGGTTGCATGAGAAAGGATCACTCTTCTCAAGTGAGAGTGCACTAAAGTGAATTACCACCAAGTGTTTGTTTATTTTTTTATTTTTGGTGTGCTTAAAGCGGGGGTTCACCCAAATTTTTTTTTTTAACATTACATTCAGCCGAGTTGTCAGAATGACAATCGGCTGTTTTTTTTTTTTTTATCCCAGTACATACCGTATTTTCACCGCCGCTTCCGGGTATGTCTTCTGTGGGACTGGGCGTTCCTAATTGATTGACAGGCTTCCGACCGTCGCATACTGCACGTCACGAGTTGCCACATAAATGTCTATCTAAGTCGAAGCATTAAGGTGGGAGGCCATTCCTGTCATATGGTGGAGGTTCTTCTGGATTCACCCTTTGGAGTTTTTGCACCGATTCATTCTTATTTGGAATTTATTTGCACCAGAGCACTTTAGATGGACTTTCTATCTTTTATATCATATATATTCCGATTTGGATTTATATTTGGATTTATATTTTGAGCACTATATTTGGACTTTATATAGTATATATTGCATAATTTATGTGTGTTATTTTATTTACTTAATTTCATGTTTTGCGCTGCACTTTTATTATTGTATATCTAAGTATCACCTGAAATCGCGCTGACCTTGCTACTTTGAAATCGCGCTACTTCAAGTAAAGTAGCACGATTTCAAAGTAGCCTCAGTGTGAACCAGGGCTAAAGCGGGGGTTCACCCAAAAAAATTTTTTTTTAACATTACATCTAGCATACTAAGTACATTTACTTTCAGCAGGTCATTTTTTTCCCCCCTGTACATACCTTTATACTCTGATTTTGTCCAGGGCTTCCGGGTTCCGATGACTGCGGGACTGGGCGTTCCTATCCTTCGGTTCGATGATTGACGGCTTGTGAAACCGTTCCCCTGTCGCACAACGTGCGTCACCAGATTTCCGGAAATAGCCGAGCTGTGAGTCGGCACTATACGGCGCCTGCGCAGTCAGCTCTACACGGCGGGCGCAGGCGCCGTATAGTGCCGACTCGCAGCTCGGCTTTTTCCGGAAATCTGGTGACGCGCTTTGTGCGACAGGGGACCTGTTTCACAAGCCGTCATCATCAAACCGAAGGATAGGAACGCCCAGTCCCGCAGTCATCGGAACCCAGAGGCTGGGATAGAAACGCCCAGTCCCGCAGTCATCGGAACCCAGAGGCTGGGATAGAAACGCCCAGTCCCGCAGTCATCGGAACCCTGAGGCAGGGATAAGAACGCCCAGTCCCGCAGTCATCAGAACGCGGAAGCCCTGGACAAAATCTGAATATAAAGGTATGTACAGAGAAAAAAAAAATTGACCTGCCGAGTAAAAGTAAATGTCCTTAGTATGCTGCCTCTAATATTAGAAATTGGTTTTTAGGGTGAACCCCCGCTTTAAGTGGTTAAATTAACAAACAAACGACAAAGCCTCAGTGCAAAAAACAGCTCTATGTTTGGTAAAAAAAAAAAAAATGATATAAATTTAGTTGGCATACAGTGTTGTACGACTGCGCAATTATCGGTTAAAGTATCACAGTGCTAAATGGCAAAAACTGGCCTGGTCATGAGGGGGGTAAAACCTCATGGGGCTGTGATTAGAAGTGATTAAAGTAGAAATGCAGAACTTTTTCTATTTTAGTTTTGGATAGCGTGGAGAGGGATTAGGGACTTTTATCGCTGTCTGTGACTCTGTAAGGGAGATTCCCCTCTCTATATTTAATGTTATTATTGAGCCCAGGTTCACATTGACGCAGGATTTAAATCATGCGCGTTCAGCTGAACTTGGACTATTTCATTCCCGCATGTCGGTCCGGTGATTTCCGAGACCTTTGTGCGGTTTTCTGCACAGATCTCTTGAAATTGCCAAAAGTATTACAGAAAATACTTTTGGGAATCGGTGCGGTGCTGCAAAGTCAGTGTCGCACTGATTCGGACGGTTCCATTGCGGGCAATAGGCGCTGATTTGGCATGTGATTGACACTAATGTGAACCAGGGCTAAAGGTCAAAGTAAATGTCATGTTTTGGGGTGTCCCCAGAACGGTTACAGCGGGGGAATCATCCAATGGGACGCTTGTTCAGATTTCTTCACTATGCAGGGGTCTCCTCTGACTTCCTGTCGTGTCTATGGGACAGGAAGTGGCGGGAAATCTCCTCTGTCAGGGGTTAGAACTCTCCCTCACAAAGGGGCACTTTTCCCTCCTATAGTTTTCTATATGATCCAGGTTACAGTAGAGGTCATGAGATGGAGAAGGTTTATCCCAGGTCGGGATGTGATTGTATGATGTGTGATGGATATACTGTGGGATGGAATGTGTCAGAGGGTGACATGTGGGTGGGGTGTTGTCACCTGTGGGTGTCGGGGGGAGGGGACAGGCAGATACAGAGGACATGGCTGTGGTCGGGGGAGGGGCCGGGCCATGAGGTGGAGGAGGGGATCCGGGGCTCGGAGGAGGTTCCCGGGATAAACAAGCCCGAGTCTCCTGCTGGAGGAAGGAATATGGCGGCTGTGGATGTCTTCATCTCCCGGGAAGCCCGGAGCTCGGTGTCCGCTCCACACTGACCGGTGAGGAGACGCGGGGAGGGCGGCGGCTGTGTGGGGGAGGGGACATGTGCGGGGAACTTCTCTACTACTCTCATGTCACTATTGTCACCACATACCTCCTTCTGTCTATGGGAGACACCCCCCTCCTGTCCAGTCTATAGGAGACACCCCCCCCCCCTGTCCTGTCTATAGGAGACCCCCCCCCTTTCTGTCTATAGGAGACCCCCCCTCCTGTCCTGTCTATAGGAGACCCCCCCTCCTGTCCTGTCTATATAGGAGACACCCCCCCCTCCTGTCCTGTCTATAGGAGACCCCCCCTCCTGTCCTGTCTATAGGAGACCACCCCTCCTGTCCTGTCTATAGGAGACACCCCCTTTCTGTCCTGTCTATAGGAGACCCCCCCCTTTCTGTCCTGTCTATAGGAGACCACCCCTCCTGTCCTGTCTATAGGAGACACCCCCTTTCTGTCCTGTCTATAGGAGACCACCCCTCCTGTCTATAGGAGACCCCCCCTTTCTGTCCTGTCTATAGGAGACCCCCCCCTTTCTGTCCTGTCTATAGGAGACCCCCCCCCTTTCTGTCCTGTCTATAGGAGACCCCCCCCCTTTCTGTCCTGTCTATAGGAGACCCCCCCCCCTTCTGTCCTGTCTATAGGAGACCCCCCCTTTCTGTCCTGTCTATAGGAGACCCCCCCCCTTCTGTCCTGTCTATAGAAGACCCCCCCCCTCCTGTCCTGTCTATAGAAGACACCCCCCTCCTGTCCTGTCTATAGGAGACACCCCCCTCCTGTCCTGTCTATAGGAGACACCCCCCTCCTGCCCTGTCTATAGGAGACACCCCTCCTGTCTATAGAAGACCACCCCCCCTCCTGTCCTGTCTATAGGAGACCACCCCCCTCCTGTCCTGTCTATAGGAGACCACCCCCCTCCTGTCCTGTCTATAGGAGACCACCCCCCTCCTGTCCTGTCTATAGGAGACACCCCCCTCCTGTCCTGTCTATAGGAGACACCCCCCTCCTGTCCTGTCTATAGGAGACACCCCCCTCCTGTCCTGTCTATAGGAGACACCCCCCTCCTGCCCTGTCTATAGGAGACACCCCCCTCCTGCCCTGTCTATAGGAGACACCCCCCTCCTGTCCTGTCTATAGGAGACACCCCCCTTCTGTCCTGTCTATAGGAGACACCCCCCTCCCTCCTGTCCTGTCTATAGAAGACACCCCCTCCTGTCTATAGAAGACACCCCCCTCCTGTCCTGTCTATAGGAGCCCCCCCTCCTGTCCTGTCTATAGAAGACACCCCTCTCCTGTCCTGTCTATAGAAGACACCCCCCTCCTGCCCTGTCTATAGGAGACACCCCTCCTGTCTATAGAAGACACCCCCCTCCTGTCCTGTCTATAGGAGACCACCCCCCTCCTGTCCTGTCTATAGGAGACCACCCCCCTCCTGTCCTGTCTATAGGAGACACCCCCCTCCTGTCCTGTCTATAGGAGACCACCCCCTCCTGTCCTGTCTATAGGAGACACCCCCCTCCTGTCCTGTTTATAGGAGACCCCCCCCCCTTCTGTCCTGTCTATAGGAGACACCCCCCTCCTGTCCTGTCTATATAGGAGACCCCCCCTTCTGTCCTGTCTATAGGAGACCCCCCCCTTCTGTCCTGTCTATAGGAGACCCCCCCTTCTGTCCTGTCTATAGGAGACCCCCCCTTCTGTCCTGTCTATAGGCGACCCCCCCTCCTGTCCTGTCTATAGGAGACACCCCCTCCCTCCTGTCCTGTCTATAGGAGACACCCCCCTCCTGTCCTGTCTATAGGAGACACCCCCCTCCTGTCCTGTCTATAGGAGACACCCCCCTCCTGCCCTGTCTATAGGAGACACCCCACCCCTCCTGTCCTGTCTATAGGAGACACCCCTCTCCTGCCCTGTCTATAGGAGACACCCCTCCTGTCTATAGAAGACCACCCCCCTCCTGTCCTGTCTATAGGAGATCACCCCCCTCCTGTCCTGTCTATAGGAGACCACCCCCCTCCTGTCCTGTCTATAGGAGACACCCCCCTCCTGTCCTGTCTATAGGAGACACCCCCCTCCTGTCCTGTCTATATAGGAGACCCCCCCTTCTGTCCTGTCTATATAGGAGACCCCCCCTTCTGTCCTGTCTATAGGAGACCCCCCCCTTCTGTCCTGTCTATAGGAGACCCCCCCTTCTGTCCTGTCTGTAGGAGACCCCCCCTTCTGTCCTGTCTATAGGAGACCCCCCCTTCTGTCCTGTCTATAGGAGACCCCCCCCTTCTGTCCTGTCTATAGGCGACCCCCCCTCCTGTCCTGTCTATAGGAGACACCCCCTCCCTCCTGTCCTGTCTATAGAAGACACCCCCCTCCTGTCCTGTCTATAGAAGACACCCCCCTCCTGTCCTGTCTATAGAAGACACCCCCCTCCTGCCCTGTCTATAGGAGACCACCCCCCTCCTGTCCTGTCTATAGGAGACCCCCCCTCCTGTCCTGTCTATAGGAGACACCCCCCCTCCTGTCCTGTCTATAGGAGACACCCCCCCTCCTGTCCTGTCTATAGGAGACACCCCCCCTCCTGTCCTGTCTATAGGAGACACCCCCCTCCTGTCCTGTCTATAGGAGACACCCCCCTCCTGTCCTGTCTATAGGAGACACCCCCCCTCCTGTCCTGTCTATAGGAGACACCCCCCCTCCTGTCCTGTCTATAGGAGACACCCCCCCTCCTGTCCTGTCTATAGGAGACACCCTCCTGTCCTGTCTATAGGAGACACCCCCCCTCCTGTCCTGTCTATGGGAGACACCCCCTACCTCCTGTCCTGTCTATAGGAGACACCCCCCCTCCTGTCCTGTCTATAGGAGACACCCCCCTCCTGTCCTGTCTATAGGAGACACCCCCCCTCCTGTCCTGTCTATAGGAGACACCCCCCCTCCTGTCCTGTCTATAGGAGACACCCCCCTCCTGTCCTGTCTATAGGAGACACCCCCCCTCCTGTCCTGTCTATAGGAGACCCCCCCCCTCCTGTCCTGTCTATAGGAGACACCCCCCCTCCTGTCCTGTCTATAGGATACCCCCCCTCCTGTCCTGTCTATGGGAGACACCCCACCCCTCCTGTCCTGTCTATAGGAGACCCCCTCCTGTCCTGTCTATAGGAGACCCCCCTACTGTCCTGTCTATAGGAGACACCCCCTACCTCCTGTCCTGTCTATAGGATACCCCCCTCCTGTCTATAGAAGACCCCCCCTCCTGTCCTGTCTATAGGAGACCCCCTGTCTATAGGAGACCCCCCCCTATAGGAGATGCCTCCTCCTGTCCTGTCTATAGGAGACCCGCCCCCCTCCTGTCATGTCTGTATGAGAAGACCCCGCCCCCCTCCTGTCTGTATGAGAAGACCCTCCCCCCTCTTGTCCTGTCTATAGAAGGAGACCCCCTATGTGTGACACATCCACAGGGCAGTGTGCTGGGGGCAATACTAAATGTGTGTGACCTCCCACTGATCACATAGATCCACGGTCTGTACTATAGATCCCCAGTCGGTTACTATGTGTCTCCGGCCTGTACTACACAGGTGCATCTCATAAAATTAGAAGATCATCAAAAAGTTAATTAATTTCTGTAATTCTATTCAAAAAGTGAAACTCCTATTTTATGTTACACACAGAGTGATATATTTCAAGCATTTCTTTATTTTAATTTTGATTGTGGCTTACAGCTAGTGAACACCCCAAATTCATTATATCATAAAATGTAAATATTACATAAGACCAATAAAAAAAGGATTTTTAATACAGAAATGTTGGCTTACTGAAAAGTAAGTCCATGTACAGTATAGTATGCACTCAATACTTGGTCGGGGTTACTTTTGCATGAATTACTGCATCAATGTGGCGTGGCATGGAGGTGATCAGCCTGTGGCATTGCTGTGTTATGGAAGCCCAGGTTGCTTTGATAGCGGCCTTCCTCTCGCCTGCATTGTTGGGTCTGGTGTCTCTAATCTTCCTCTTGACAATACTCCACAGATTCTCTATGGGGTTAGGTCAGGCAAGTTTGCTAACCAATTGTAGCTGCTTTTTGGCTGTGGACACGGGTCAACATGGGCACCCTAAATATTCTGCCGCTACTCGGCCCCATACACCACAAACTGTGATGCCCATTTTTTTCTGCTCTCAACACAGCAATAGGGACAACATGGTGAGGTTGAAAAAAACAAAACAAAAAAAAACCACTAGTCCATCTAGTTCAAGTACTTTTACTTGTGATCCTGCCATGAGATCCTTAGTTCAGACACTTTCTTGTATGATGTGACAATTGACTCCCTGTGTTGTCACCGCCTTGTCTGCCCTGACAGGAAGTAGGTGTGAAGCATGGTCCACTAATGTCACTGTCAGGAAGTCCCGAGCAATAATGACTGGCAGCTAATGCTGGAGTGAGTGAATGTTGACATGAAGTGGCTGAAAGAGACTGCAGGAGATCAGCAGAGCTAAAAAAAATAGAAGGTGTCACTTTATGTAAACAAAGTCATAAAATGTCACCTGCTTAGGGCTTGGATCTATTTTGAAGAGCAGTTTACCGTAGAGGTGCGCCGAATGGAAATATTGCTACTGAAAATCCAGGATGCACTTGACCGAAAATGACAGTTTTTAACAAATATATTTAATTGTATTATATTAGACTGTTAATATTATAAATTTTAAATTAAATATGAATTTATTGTTGGACATTCTCAGCACAGAACAATGTATGTCTTCACACTGGTCCGTTGTGCTTCCATTGTGGTGTTAAAAATCTTGCTGCATTTTTGGTTCGTTAAAAAAACACATCAAAAACACTCCTCCCCAATGCATTGGAAACGCATCAATATTGCATCCAGGTTACATTTTTGATGCAGTTTTGAGTCGCATGACCTATGAAAAACACACTATAAGCACAGTAAAATCGTGTGCATTTTCTGCACTCTTATCGGCACCATTTTCTCTATCCGAAAATTCGGAAAACTGTTTTTGCCGATATGTTTCGGCCGGCAAAATTTCAGAGATAGAGGTATTGCATCGTTGCCCGGTGTTTGGAGATGGAGGGATTGCAGCGTGCTCAGAGATGTAGGGATTGCAGCGTTGCCGGTGCTCGGAGATGGAGGGGTTGCAGCGTGGCCTGTGCTCGGAGATGGAGGGGTTGCAGCGTGGACGATGTATGGAGGGGGGGGGGGGATAGCGTGGCCGGTGCTCGGAGATGGAGGGGTTGCAGCGTGGCCGGTGCTCGGAGATGGAGGGGTTGCAGCGTGGCCGGTGCTCGGAGATGGAGGGGTTGCAGCGTGGCCGGTGCTCGGAGATGGAGGGGTTGCAGAGTGGCCGGTGCTCGGAGATGGAGGGGTCGCAGCGTGGCCGGTGCTCGGAGATGGAGGGGTCGCAGCGTGGCCGGTGCTCGGAGATGGAGGGGTTGCAGCGTGGCCGGTGCTCGGAGGTGGAGGGGTTGCAGCGTGGCCGGTGCTCGGAGATGGAGGGGTTGCCGTTGCAGCGTGGCCGGTGCTCGGAGGTGGAGGGGTTGCAGCGTGGCCGGTGCTCGGAGATGGAGGGGTTGCAGCGTGGCCGGTGCTCGGAGATGGAGGGGTTGCAGCGTGGCCTGTGCTCGGAGATGGAGGGGTTGCAGCGTGGCCTGTGCTCGGAGATGGAGGGGTTGCAGCGTGGCCTGTGCTCGGAGATGGAGGGGTTGCAGCGTGGCCTGTGCTCGGAGATGGAGGGGTTGCAGCGTGGCCTGTGCTCGGAGATGGAGGGGTTGCAGCGTGGGCGGTGCTCGGAGATGGAGGGGTTGCAGCGTGGATGATGTTTGGAGATGGAGGGGTTGCAGCGTGGCCTGTGCTCGGAGATGGAGGGGTTGCAGCGTGGCCTGTGCTCGGAGATGGAGGGGTTGCAGCGTGGCCTGTGCTCGGAGATGGAGGGGTTGCAGCGTGGCCTGTGCTCGGAGATGGAGGGGTTGCAGCGTGGGCGGTGCTCGGAGATGGAGGGGTTGCAGCGTGGCCTGTGCTCGGAGATGGAGGGGTTGCAGCGTGGCCTGTGCTCGGAGATGGAGGGGTTGCAGCGTGGCCTGTGCTCGGAGATGGAGGGGTTGCAGCGTGGGCGGTGCTCGGAGATGGAGGGGTTGCAGCGTGGATGATGTTTGGAGATGGAGGGGTTGCAGCGTGGCCTGTGCTCGGAGATGGAGGGGTTGCAGCGTGGCCTGTGCTCGGAGATGGAAGGGTTGCAGCGTGGATGATGTTTGGAGATGGAAGGGTTGCAGCGTGGCCTGTGCTCGGAGATGGAAGGGTTGCAGCATGGCCTGTGCTCGGAGGTGGAGGGGGTCGCAGCGTGGTCGGTGCTCGGAGATGGAGGGGGTCGCAGCGTGGTCGGTGCTCGGAGATGGAGGGTTTGCCGTTGCAGCGTGGTCGGTGCTCGGAGATGGAGGGGTTGCAGCGTGGCCTGTGCTCGGAGATGGAGGGGGTCGCAGCGTGGTCGGTGCTCGGAGATGGAGGGTTTGCCGTTGCAGCGTGGTCGGTGCTCGGAGATGGAGGGGTTGCAGCGTGGCCTGTGCTCGGAGATGGAGGGTTTGCAGCGTGGACGATGTTTGGAGATGGAGGGGGGGGGGGATAGCGTGGCCGGTGCTCGGAGATGGAGGGGTCGCAGCGTGGTCGGTGCTCGGAGATGGAGGGTTTGCCGTTGCAGCGTGGTCGGTGCTCGGAGATGGAGGGGTTGCCGTTGCAGCGTGGCAGGTGCTCGGAGATGGAGGGGTTGCCGTTGCAGCGTGGTCGGTGCTCGGAGATGGAGGGGTTGCCATTGCAGCGTGGCCGGTGCTCGGAGATGGAGGGGTTGCAGCATGGACGATGTTTGGAGATGGAGGGGTCGCAGCGTGGCCGGTGCTCGGAGATGGAGGGGTTGCCGTTGCAGCGTGGCCGGTGCTCGGAGATGGAGGGGTTGCCGTTGCAGCGTGGCCGGTGCTCGGAGATGGAGGGGTTGCAGCGTGGACGATGTTTGGAGATGGAGGGGTTGCCGTTGCAGCGTGGTCGGTGCTCAGAGATGGAGGGGTTGCCGTTGCAGCGTGGTCGGTGCTCGGAGATGGAGGGGTTGCCGTTGCAGCGTGGCCGGTGCTCGGAGATGGAGGGGTTGCAGCGTGGACGATGTTTGGAGATGGAGGGGTTGCCGTTGCAGCGTGGTCGGTGCTCGGAGATGGAGGGGTTGCAGCGTGGACGATGTTTGGAGATGGAGGGGTTGCCGTTGCAGCGTGGTCGGTGCTCGGAGATGGAGGGGTTGCCGTTGCAGCGTGGTCTGTGCTCGGAGATGGAGGGGTTGCCGTTGCAGCGTGGTCTGTGCTCGGAGATGGAGGGGTTGCCGTTGCAGCGTGGTCGGTGCTCGGAGATGGAGGGGTTGCCGTTGCAGCGTGGCCGGTGCTCGGAGATGGAGGGGTTGCAGCGTGGACGATGTTTGGAGATGGAGGGGTTGCCGTTGCAGCGTGGTCGGTGCTCGGAGATGGAGGGGTTGCCGTTGCAGCGTGGCCGGTGCTCGGAGATGGAGGGGTTGCAGCGTGGACGATGTTTGGAGATGGAGGGGTTGCCGTTGCAGCGTGGTCGGTGCTCGGAGATGGAGGGGTTGCCGTTGCAGCGTGGTCGGTGCTCGGAGATGGAGGGGTTGCAGCGTGGCCGGTGCTCGGAGATGGAGGGGTTACCGTTGCAGCGTGGCCGGTGCTCGGAGATGGAGGGGTTGCAGCGTGGACGATGTTTGGAGATGGAGGGGTTGCCGTTGCAGCGTGGCCAGTGCTCGGAGATGGAGGGGTTGCAGCGTGGCCGGTGCTCGGAGATGGAGGGGTTGCAGCGTGGCCGGTGCTCGGAGGTGGAGGGGTTGCCGTTGCAGCGTGGCCGGTGCTCGGAGGTGGAGGGGTTGCCGTTGCAGCGTGGCCGGTGCTCGGAGGTGGAGGGGTTGCAGCATGGCCGGTGCTCGGAGATGGAGGGGTTACCGTTGCAGCGTGGCTGGTGTCGATGAGTTCTTGCACAGGAAAGGACTTTATTAAGGTGACAGCAGTCCCAGCTCTGTGTTGGAAGTTGGGATTGCTATTCAAATTGGTTTTATTTTTCTGTCCCCTAAACTAATGTTATATTCATACCATCCAGCATCGTTCTGGTTCTTGCAGTGTTATTTTTGGGTAGTTGTTTAGTTAGAGAGGTGATTGTCCAAGATAACGATCTGTTCAGATTATTGAAAAACAAACTGATTCCTCCATCCACACAGTGGAGGTGGATAGAGGAATTCTGTAGGATTCCTCCATTGTCAGAATACACTGATCAGTCAGCGGGCTGATCAAAAAAAATGCTTCCTTTATCCACACATTCAAGGTGGGTGGAGGAATTATCCTTGCTTTGCTATTTTATTCCTACAGCGGGACTCCTCTGCTGTTAGACTACACTGATCAGCGCTGCATTCGAAAATGTTCGGGCAAACAGCAGCTGCATCCAGTCAGATCCGTTCTGACAGCCAATGCTGGTGGCACATCCAATGGGCACAGTGGGGAGATTCATCCACCTGCACCGTATAGTGTAGATCAGGGGTGTCAACTCAATTTCATTGTGGGCCGCATCAGCATTATAATTTCCCTCAAAAGGGCCGGTAGTATGTGTAAGATTAGATGTCCAGCCCATCCTCTCCCCATATATTAGATGTCAGGAGCCACCCCACCCTCAGAAGTTGAGTCCCCCACTCTCCCTTACATCACAGTGCCTTACCTTATGCTTTTGCTGGGAAGAAGCTGGATGCATTGCTTGAAAGCAGGAAGTAGGGGTCTGGAGGAGGACCAGAGGAGGGCTGGACGGGTGCGAGGGCCACATGAAATGGCCCGGAGGGCCGGATTCGGCCCGCGGGCCTTGTGTTTGACACCTGTGGTGTAGATGGAGAGATTTCTTTCCTTTTTGTGTTGGGCCAGCCTTACTTCCTCACCTTCATACTTTGTATTCAGGTTCCCAGATTTCTAACCTACTACATTTCTATACATTCTATCTGCTCTTATAATACTTTATTATATTAGTAAAACCACAAAGCGGTTTAGTTAATTTTCAATTATATTCTGATGTGATACTCGTTAATACATTACCTGAAAGGGATTTCACACTGAACTGCTCAATTAACCCAAAAAAGAATCTGGGATAATAAGTTTCAGTATATTCCCTCTTGAATGTTACTGCCTTTACGACAGAAAGAGCATATAGTATGGAAACGCCTATCTGTGAGCATTTAAAGTGGTTGTAAAGGATTTTTTGCAATGGTTTTGCACAGAGTAGCTCCGATCTTCTCCTGGGGTCTCCCGCATGTGCCCCCATGGGGTCATGTGCTCCCGAGCCACGCTCTTTATGTCCATTCACACAGTGCCTGGCCCAGCCCTCTCCTTACTGGCTGTGATTGACAACAGCAGAAGCCAATAAGGCTGCATTCACACTATAGCGTACTGAATCGCGGCGTTTTGTCCCACGAATTGCGGCGGCAAATAGCGGCGTTTTGTATCGCGATTGTGAATGCAGCCTGTGACCCCCTCTATGGAGATGGTTCACATCTCCTAGCCGAACGCCGAAAGATGCCTGAAAAAAAGGTCCGGGACCTTTTTGTCAGGCGTCAGGCGTTCGGCGTGGAGATGTGAACCATCTCCATAGAGGGCAATGCTAAAGCATCCCTCTGGCGTGTCGGGGCGGCAGCGGCGTTCACACTACAGGCGTATATACGCCTAGGTGTGAACAGGGCCTAAGGAGGGAGAGAGCAACAGCTCTAGTGCACATTGCTGGATTGGGATGGGGCTCAGGTAAGTATGGGGGGGGGGGGGTGCTGCACCCAGAAGTTTTTTTCACCTTAAAGTATAACTAAAGGCATACTATTATTATTGAAAGTAAAAGAAAATCACAAATGTTGGATTGTTCCTAGAAAAGTAATAGTGGGGGAAATCCTTCCAATGGGGACAGGGGGGGTCCCCAATGAATTCTCCTAATTTGCAGGAATTTCCTCTCACTTCCTGTTTGGCTTTGGGACAGGAAGTGAAGGGAAATCTCCCCAATCGGACACAGTGGTCCAGTTCTGATGCCCGCATGCCCATTGTATGTGCTTTTAGCTGTGGACATGGGCCAGCATGGACACCCTGACTGGTCTGCAGTTGCCCGGCCCCATACACTGCGATGCACTGTGTCTTCTGACATCTTTTTAGTGGATCCAGCATTTAAAGTGGAAGTTCAGGCAAAACCTAATGCTAAACCTGCTCCCTGTTACATTCTAAACCAAATCCATCTAACTCTGTAAAGCAAATATCGATATACTTGCCTACTCTGCAGCTGACCTGGTCCGCTCCCAACATCAGCTGTCAGCGGTGGCTTCAGTGTGGAGGTGGGTGCAGGAGAGGCAGCTGACAACAGATACCCCATAGTAACTCTATGGGTGACATCACTTCCCAGCCATTTCACAGCCATTGTCAATCCTCCGCTGCTGGAAACCAGGTCGGATCGCTGCAGAATAGGTAAATACAGCGATTTTTGCTTTACAGGGTTAGATAGATTAGGTTTAGTTGTAGTTTTTGCCTGGACTTTAACTTTTTCAACTTTAACTTTTGTAACTTGAGCTACAGTAACAATCATATTGGATCAAACTACACAGGTCAGCCTTTGCTCCCCGCGCGCCTCAGTGAGCCTTGGCCACCCATGACCCTGTCGCTGTTCGCTGGTTTTCCTTTATTGGACCACTTTTGGTCGATCTGGACCACTGCAGACCGGGAGCATCCCACAAGAGCTGCAGTTCTTGAGTTGATCTGACCCAGTCGTCTAGCCGTTACAATCTGGCCCTTGTCAAAGTCACTCAAATCCTTACGATTGCCCATTTATTTATTTTCGCATGCTTTCAACGCTTCATTTCAACTTCATGTATAACATGTTCACTTGCTGCCTAATATATCCTACCAACTTTTGAGATGACGTAACCAGATAATCAATGTCATTCACATTACCTGTTAGTGGTCATAATGTTGGCTGGTGTGTGTGTATAATATAAAATCTATTGTGGTGCTTTTCGTGCCCTCCAGGCATAAAGTGGGGGCATACTGCAATAAAACCATGGCAAAAAATGTTTTGGCTGTAGTTGGCCTTTAACCACTTGAGGACCCCCCCACGCAGCTATACGTCTGCATAATGGCATGGCTGGGCACAAGGGCGTACATGTACGTCCCCTTTAAGAGCCCAGCCGTGGGTTGTGCAGCTCCATGACCGTCCCCCATGGGAACCGTGAAACCCGATTTGCCGCCGGCGTCCCACGGTCGGGTCACAGAGAGGAAGAACGGGGAGAGGTAAGTGTAAACAAACCTCTCCCTGCCTGTGCTTCCTAGTGAGACTGACACTGATCGCCCGTTCCCTGTCATAGGGAACGACGATCAGTGACGTCACACGCCCAGCCACGCCCCCTACAGTAAGAAATACAAATCAGGGCACACTTAACCCCTACAGCGCCCCCCTCCTGGTTAACCCCTTCACTGCTAGTGTCATTTTTACAGTAACCCAGTGCATTTTTATAGCACTGTTCGCTGTAAAAATTACAATGGTCCCAAAATAGTGTCAAGTGTCCGATGTGTCCGCCATAATGTCGCAGTCACGATAAAAATCGATGATCACAAAGTCACGCCATGAGGTGGGCCAAAGGGTTGGGAGTCTGTTCCTCTCCTCCCGGCACAGTTAGTACCCATTGGGGGTGCTGGGGGGCCTGGGACGGGACTCGCTCCCGGAGGTCCTAGGGGTTTCATGTCTAACAGGTATTATAGTACAGGTGCTCTTGTTAGCAGACGTACACGAGTGGTGGCTCACTCCTCACCCTATGGAGATGAGTGATGTGATTTTGTACTGTTGTCACTATGCCTTTGTCTGCTTTATGTCATGTATGCCTATTAAAAATAAAAAATGTAACTTTTAAAAAAAATCGATGATCGCCGCCATTACTAGAAAAAAAAAATTAATAAAAATGCAATAAAACGATCCCCTATTTGGTAGACGCACAGCTCCCGGTCCTGTCAGGGAGGGAAATGCTGATCTTCTGTTCATACAATGTATGAACAGAAATTAGTCATTTCCCCTAGTGAGGCCACCCCCCCTACAGTTAGAACATACTTAACCCCTTCCCCGCCCCCTAGTGTTAACCCCTTCACTGCCAGTGTAATTTTTATAGTAATCCAATGCATTTTTTATAGCACTGATCGCTATAAAAATGCTAATGGTCCCAAAAATGTGTCCGAAGTGTCCACCATAATCTCGCAGTACCGGAAAAAAATCGCTGATCGCCGCCATTACTAGTAAAAATTTTTTTTTTAGAAAAATGTCAAAAAAATACCCCCTATTTTGTTAACGCTCTAACTTTTGTGCAAACTAATCAATAAACGCTTATTGCGATTTTTTTTTTTTTTTTTTTTTTTTACGAAAAATATGTAGAATACGTATCGGCCTAAACTGAGGGAAAAAAAATGTTTTTTTTATATATTTTTTTGGGGATATTTATTATAGCAAAAAGTAAAAAATATTCATTTTTTTTCAAAATGTTCCCTCTATTTTTGTTACGCAAAAACTAAATACCACCAAAAGAAAGCTCTATTTGTGGGGATAAAAGGACGCCAATTTTGTTTGGGAACCACGTCGCATGACCGCGCAATTGTCAGTTAAAGCGACGCAGTGCCGAATCGCAAAAAGTGCTCTGGTCTTTGACCAGCAATATGATCCGGGGGTTAGGTAGTTAAAGCGACGCAGTGCCGAATCGCAAAAAGGGGCCAGGTCCTTTAGCTGCATAATGGTCCGGGGCTGAAGTGGTTAACAACTCAAGATTATTTCAGATCAGTCTTGTAATGTAACAACTAAAATAAAATCTATTTATGGAACAAACACCCCCCCCCCCCCCACAATGAACATGTTACGTTTTCTTAGTGGTTCAGATTTACAAACCTTCAATAAAACCAGCTATGAATAAGACATGGCGGCTATACATTGTCAGGCATGTTGGTTGCCTGGATGTGCCCCTGACCCGTATCTCTAGTCATAGTGGGTTGTGTGCACCCATTAGTACCTGTCTCTGTGCAGGTGTCAGGCCCTCATTAATGCTCGGCTCCCCAACCGGGTGCTGTTGTGACACATCTGCTACACAGTTTGTTCTCTGCGACAGACTTCTGTCAAAATATTAGAATACAACCGGGTATGTAAATAAAATTGGTTGCAATTATATGCATTGTTGAATTAAATAAACCACAACTACAAATAAAGGAATCCAAATATGATTTGGATTTTTTTTTTTAAATAGAAAATGACTTATTTACTGTCTGAGGTTCCCAAGGATCGAGCACTCTGCTGTTGATCATCCCGAGAATCAGTCTGGTGTCATGTGGTATGAAAAAGGACATCTCTGATTCTGACAAAAATCCTTGGGGGGGGGGGGGGGGGATGGAATGTATAAAACCTGACATCCTCCCAAGTGGACGATCCTTCAATAGTCCTGATATAGATCACCAAATATAGAAGTCTAGAACAGGGGGTCTCCAAACTATGGTCCTCCAGTTGTTCACAAACTACGATTCCCATCGTGCCTAGTCATGGCTATGAATGTCAGAGTTTTACAATGCCTCATGGGTTGTGTAGTTCTGCAACAGCTGGAGGGTCCTCCAAGCACTTTTGTATGGATCAGAGATACTTTTGACAATGTAGTGTATTGGGATGCCTCCCTTTACACACACATGAACTTTAATGGCATCCCAGTCTTAGTCCGTCAGGTTCAATATGGTGTTGGCCCACCCTTTGCAGCTGTAAGAGATGGTCTAAGACTAAGGACGTTATGCAAGAGATGGTCGGAGACTGCAAACTTGATTCAGGAGATGGGCTCTGGTGTGTTCGGGATCCTAGTCACAATCCACCTGCCTGATGCCGACACTGCACACCGCCAATCACAGGCAGTGAAGCCTTTCCCGGTCCACAGCTACAGACAGGAAATGTCTCACTGCCTGTGATTGGCGGTGTGCAGTGTCGGCTTCCTGGTGGGATCGGGCAGGTGGATTGGAACTAGCATCCCGAACACGCCAGAGCCCATCTCTAGTCGGAAACTGCGGACGTGATACAAGAGACGGTCGGAGGTTTCAGACATATTGCATGAGGCTGCTAGAAATCACTAGGGGGCTGCATAAAATGTGCCAAAGGGTTGCAAGTTGGTCACCAGGGCCTTAATGGGTGCTTGTTAATCTGGAGGAGCAGGTGTTGGGAGGCAGGGTGCACTTGTATGCAGACTGGTTTAGGTATCACCCACATGTGGTGCTAAGCCTCTCTTATTGAAAGAACTGAAATCCAATGAATGCAAATGGTTGGGCCAGGACAGTAAGGATGGGGAGGAAAGTGCTAGATGATGCTGGATGTCCCCCACCCAGGAAGTGAGGTGAGAAGCTCGCAGTGTACTGTGGAATCAAGGTAAGTACTTTCAGTACCTGAGAGGTATCGTCCTCTACAACTGGGTAAGGCTGGAGGACAGCTTTAATGAGCTGCACATACATATCTGATGGGGGGGGGGGGATTTTATCATTATTAAAATCTATTCAATAAATGACATTATTGATCCTTGGAAGATTGGGGCACACACAAACTGCCCTGGACCCGAAGTCTGCAAATACTTACCTCTGCTCCAACAATGAGACATCTGTGAACTCCCTCAATGGCGCCGACAGTTTCTTCCCCTCCACAGCTTCTTATGGGTGCAGGTTCTTGGGTCATCTTTGATTTTTCAGGGTAGATCACTCATGCAAGCTTAACCCAGGACTGATACTGAGCTGTGCATGCGCAGCTCCTTGTACATTCTATTGAAGACTCTAAGTAGGCAGGTACATTTTAGTTAGTTTTTTTGACAGAGGAGACCTAGCACATCTTTTGCTATAAAGAAGCTGCCTGCTCACATTTTTTTTTTTTTTACTTTTATTATCTTTTGTTCTGCTTCACACACTATGAATTACATTTATTTAACTGGTTAAGTAAAAATGAAATAAACAACGGTGGTGATTTTAGCCCTATTGGAGTTCTGCATGTTTGGGTTTATCCCTCATATGTGGCGTGTAGTTATGAAATGGGTTAATGTGAAAATTGACAGCAGCTGCTTTGGCCGTGTTGAGTGACGTGGCCTCAGGTAGTGTAATTATACAGCTATTCATACAACTGTTTTCTCCAACCTGCCCCCCAGGCTCACCGCCCATCTGACACTTAATGAGTTTGTGGTTGAATTTTCGCTTCGGCACCTAAAAATGAGAAGGCCTCAGCTTAGAAGTAGAGAGGGATCAGATTCCATGTCCAATCACTGTGTTTATACCGGCGGCTGGGCACTGCTTCTCATGTGTACACTGGGCAGATCTGGGAGGATAAGGAGCTGTGTGCCATGCTGCTGTGATATCATTTGTCTTCCCAAATACAGAAGCTGTGCTGCAGGCGTGATTGTGTGGGTGTAGTGATATGGTTAGATGACTGGATGGCATTGACCTTGTCAGGAATAAATATTTCATGCCTGGATTTATTGGTGGTAACCCGTGACACTTGTCTTGCTGTGGAGCTATAAATCCAATCAGGTAATGTTGGGACTCGAAAAGATCCTTTTTATATGTTTTATATGCTTTCAGTTCTCATAGGCCTTCATTCTTCTCAGATCTAGAAAGTGTGATGCCGTTATCCGAAGCTGCATTTGGTAGTTTCCAGATTGATGTGGTTAGTACAGGATGAATCAGTATTGGGACTGTGGTACACTAACAGAAATGATGGCATTGCAGAACTGCTCTTCATGGTCATTGCAGTGGACCTATGGGTTCACCTTGCCAATAAAGTGGTCCCAGGTCTATAGAGCAGGTATGGTTTGTGCTTTTCTATTGGCTATTAAAAATGCTTATCACATTTGATGGATAATACGAAGGTGTGGGGGTAGCAGAAGGTGGGCACAGATTGACTTCAGAAGTTGTTGGCAATATTTGCAAAAATAAGGGCATCCTGGGTTTTGGAGGACCTGGTATTTTTTAGAAATAATCCAATCCTGAAGTCTTGTATTGCTCTAGGTTCCCTGCAGTGCTGATAACATATCCAACTGCCTAGAGCAGGGGAGCAATTTCATTGTGGGCCCCATCAGCATTATGGTTGCCCTCAAAGGGCTAGTTGTAAATTTGTAGGACTATATACCGTATTTATCGGCGTATACCACGCACTTTTTTGCCCTGAAAATCAGGGCAAAATCGTGGGTGAGCGATATACGCCGATACACGCTTTCCCGCGCCGAGTTTGAATACTGCGCCGACATATACCGAGCACAGTACACTCGGGTATAGTCGGGCAGTCTCGGCTCCTCTCACGCTGACGTCCTGGACGTACAGGACGTCAGCGCGAGAGTAGCCGAGCCTGCCTGACAATACACGAGTGTACTGCGCTCTGTATATGTCGGCGCAGTATTCAAACTCGGCGCGGGAAACGAGCGGGGAGGACGCCGCAGAAGGACGCCGGACCCGACGAAGAGGACACCCGAAGCCGCAGACGGACACCGGACCCGACGAGGCCGCCGATGGACGCCGCGCAAGACACCAAAACTGTAAGTACAAAAAAAATATTTTTTCCATAGGAATTCGGGGCTACTTTAGGGGTGCGCGCTATACGCAGGAGCGCGCTATACCCCAATAAATACGGTACATTTTTAAATGCAGGGCTTTTTTCCAGAATAGGTGCAAGAATTCAACTGCGACCTGCCCCCCTGCTGAACCGCATTGAGCGGTGGGTGTGGCCAAATTGCGTTAACTTTGGGAGGATCTTAAAGGAACAAGCAATACCAGGAGTATGTTATGTGCATAGATCAGGGATGCACTAAATACAGTGTACATGGGTATACATCTATAAAAAAATGTATAAAAACAAAAGAGGCTCCACCTCTTTCACTTGCAGGAAGATTATTGGTTGGCCCGGGCACAGATTGGGATATTTATTATCTTGTGATGCCCCATCCCACACTGCGCCTCCCTTAACCCCACTTTGAGTGCAGGGCAGGCAGGGATCTGTGAGAGCCGCCAAAAGAAACACTGTCCTTTGTAAACGCAGAAATGCTTCTGTGTTTACAAGTGACAGTGGTGAGCGGAGGGCCAGAGCCGGAATTCCACCACTTTCTGGCTGAAAAAGTAAAGTAAATAATTGAGTACAGCTCCACTTTAAAGTGATTGTAACTGATCACCTGGTAAAAACAACTCATTCAGTTTAAAATAGAAATAAAAAGTACATTTTTTTTTGTATCGATATAAATAAAAAGAAACGATATAAACACCTTTTTCCCCTTCTTTTTTTTATAAATGATCACATTCCCTCTGTTCTCAGCTGCATTGGAGCTGTGGGAGGTGAAGCAGCAGTACACTGACCTTCACAGTGAATGGCTGTGCAGGGGGAGGCGTGTCAGGACAAGTCTGATCATTGGATGAGAGTATACAGAGTTCCCAGCATAGCTAGAGAACTATCCACGCTGTGATTTCCTGCTTAGTGTGGTCAGTTTTTAATAGGAAAGCAGAGGAACTGGCAGGAACACAGGGTATTCCACATAAAGGAAGTAATACAAAGAGAACAGGATATTTTTCTCATACAAGTACATAGTACAGCAGGCACATATCAGGAATATGAAGTGTTAGGGTAACAAACGCTTATTTATTTATTTTTTGGTGTGAATAGTAGTTGTTCTGGCATCTTGTAATGAGTCCTATGTTACATGCTGACCCTTGTATTGGATCAGGAATCTTTACGCGGTGGTTTGGAGAGTTATTCCTAAAATTATAATGAAGGTCTGTCTCTTAGGTTTTGGTATGAGAAATGGAGCATTTTTAGTTCGATCTCCGACGTTTTATTCGTTCTCATTAAGTAAGGCTGAGAAATGCTGCTTGGCAGAAGGTCTTATGTATTGTACGACTTATTATGTTCCCATATGTAGCCAGATTCACACCTGTCTTTCCTTTATGATGCAACCATCTGCTGCGATGTATGGTTCATTATCCAAAGCATTACAGCAGACACACGAGGCAGAGCAGGGGGTGCGATCTCTGGGCTCATAGGAAATGGTGCAGTCACTGATGGCCCATGGAAATGCTCATGCCGTGCCTCTGCTTCTCATTGAATGACAGAGCTGAATTGGACTAGGCACTGTAATGTTACAGGGAATAGAGAATCTTTTCTTAATGGTTTGGAGGAGTGAAGCTTGATGGAAATAACCTTATCAATGCTTGTTAATAAAAGCCTTGTTTCTATGCAAAGGTTGGAATCGTGCCGGTACAGGGGGGAAAGCATACGTATTATACACGCTTCTTGTTTAGCAGTGATTCCAAATAGTTGTACTTTACCTCTACTTCCCACAATGCCAGTGCATGAGTTGGATGAATCATTGAAGCCTAAAGACTGTGACATTTTATTGAGTGTGCAGAGAAATTTTAACCCCCTCCCCCCTCTAAAATATCATACTTGCCTCCACTGTGCAGATATAAATAAGATACTCCTGCAGTTGGCCTATTCTATTTACATGGGAATAATTGTGCCATTATTATTTATATGGTGCTGTCAATTTACTCAAAAAAATAATCTATGTAAATTATACATTTGCATCAATCCCTGCCCTCAAGGAGCTTACAATCTAAGAACAATAACTCCCATTCATACATTCACACACTGGGCCAATTTAGACAGGAGCCAATTAACCTACCAGCACGTCTTTGGATTGTGGGAAGAAATTGGTGTACCCAGAGGAAACCCACACAGGCTCAAGGTTACCATGCAAACTTCATGCAGGTAGTGCCATGGTTGGGATTAGAACCGATGACCCTAGTGTTGCTAGGCCATGGGGATGGATTATGAAAAGTGCAGTTGTTGCCCATTAAATTGGGTGGCTACAGACGTGCGCGCGACCGGAGGACTGACTTGTGTCTCTGCGAAATATACCTTCCTCGCTTGGCTTCACATGACTGCATACACATACAACTGAAAGACCAGAGAAGTGTGACTTCTCCTCCCTCACTATGCTCTATATGGCTCCATATATATACACAAGTTGTGGATTGTCCACTTGCCACGTTACCTGGCCACGTCACCTGGCCACGCCACCTGCCACAAGTTGTGGATTATCCACTTGCCAAATCACCTGGCCACGTCACCTGCCACAAGTTGTGGATTGTCCACTTGCCACGTCACCTGCCACAAGTTGCGGATTGTCCACTTGCCATGTCACCTGGCCACGTCACCTGCCACATTACCTGTTCACATCACCTGGCACGTCACCTGCCACAAGTTGTGGATTGTTCACTTGCCACATCACCTGGCACGTCACTTGCCAGTTGCCACGTCACCTGCCACAAGTTGTGGATTGTCCACTTGCCACATCACCAGGCCATGTCACCTGGCCACATCACCTGCCATGTCACCTGCCACAAGTTGTGGATTGTCCACTTGCCACATGACCTGGCCACGTCACCTGCCACGTGACCTGGCCATGTCACCTGCCACAAGTTGTGGATTGTCCAATGGCCACGTGACCGGGCCACGTCATCTGCCACATCACCTGGCCACGTCACCTACCACAAGTTGTGGATTTTCCACTTGCCACGTCACCTGGCCATGTCACCTGCCACAAGTTGTGGATTGTCCACAATGCAATGCAAGCAATTACATTTTTTTATGTTTTTTTTTATGGTTTTTCATCATTTGCCATCATTTTTGAGATTTCTAATGTAAAAAAATAGGTCACCTTTAAAAACGGCTATAAACAAAATCGCGGAAAAACGCTGGTACCGCGTTTTGCCGCCATTTGTTTCTGAAACGCGAAAACTTTTGCTTCTGAACCCATTTTTTTGCTTCTGAAAAAACTAGCATAAACGCAACTGCCGAAAAACACAGAAAAACGTGACTGTGTGCATAGACACATAGGATAACATTGAATGTGTTCAGGGGCAGTTGAAAAAGCTGTCCAAATGCCTCTGAACACGTGTTTACCAGAGTCTCGTGTGCATGGGGCCTTCTTTTACCTCTCTCTGTTCTATGTGGCTGCATACACATACAACTGAAAGACCAGAGAAGTGTGACTTATTTTCCCTCTCTCTGCTTTTATATGTGTTTCAATTAAAGGGAGATGGTGTGAAAGCAAGCTGTTCTCGAGACTTCCTAATTTTTTTCTTTTACTCTGACATCTGTGTCACGAATTCAGGATTATTTGTAAAATCGTTGTACATGGCTATAAGGCATACCCCCTAAAAATTATTAAAGCGGGAGTTCACCCATTTAAAAAAAAAAAAAAAATCTCCCCTTAGCTTCCTGCTCGTTCGGTCTAGGGGAATCGGCTATTTATATTAAAATAGGTGCAGTACTTACCCGTTTTCGAGCTGCATCTTCTTCCGTCGCTTCCGGGTATGGGTCTTCGGGAGCGGGCGTTCCTTCTTGAGTGACAGCCTTCCGAGAGGCTTCCGACGGTCGCATCCATCGCGTCACTCGTAGCCGAAAGAAGCCGAACGTCGGTGCGGCTCTATACTGCGCCTGCGCACCGACGTTCGGCTTCTTTCGGAAAATCGTGACGCGATGGATGCGACCGTCGGAAGCCTCTCGGAAACTTGTCAATCAAGAAGGACCGCCCATTCCCGAAGCCCATACCCGGAAGCGACGGAGAGGATGCGTCTCGTAAACGGGTAAGTACTGCACATATTTTAAAATAAATTGCCGATTCCCCTAGTAATAACGAGCAGGAAGCGAAGGGGGAAAAGTGCCCTCTAAGGGTGAACCCCCGCTTTAAATTGCTCCAAAATGTAGAGGTTCCCCAAAAACGGCGAGTAAAGAAACAAAAAACAAATTCCGAACTTCTAATGGACAAAAGTGATTTCTGTAAAGCTCCAGACAAGTAGCTGTATAGCCTGAGGGACTTCTTGCCAACTTCTTCAGTTTTGTGCAAAGGCCATCTGTTTAAATGAAGCTGTTTGCTCCTATTGTGGAGGGGCTCATTGTATACATGCTCCACCAGTCTGCATATAGAAACAGTTGCAAGCAGATTGTGCCTGCCAGCGTGCAGGGTGCGTTTATACAGCTGCCTGTAGAGGTGATTGGCAGGATAAGCTGCACCCTGGCATGGCTGTCTGTGACGGGTGGATGCACCACAAGGGAAGCCCAAATGTCTGTCCTTTATTGAAGAAGGGACCGTTTCTACCTCTGCACTGATCTTTACTGTAGAGGAGGTCTGCTCTTTACCATTGTTTTATTGAATTGGAACAATGGTAGACTACTACAAAGAAGCGGTTGCTTGCTTCATCATCCTAGGTTGTGGCGTGTGCTCTGCAGAGTTTGCTGAACTTTTATTCAACTTGGTGAAATGATATCACCGGCAGCAGAGTGGAGGTTCTGTCAGTGCGGAGTCTTATCGGAGGGAAGCTTGCAGATATCCCCTGGAAGTGATAGAAATCTGCTGGGCTTGTCCTTTGTGAACATGTTTTTTACATAAAGGAAATTCAACTTTTCCTGCTTTCTCTGTGATACAATTCTATATGTCATTTCATTTGTTTTTAACATATTGAAACGATCCACACCTACGTCTTTATTGTTCAAATAATATTACTGAGCAGTGTTTTCCTGGGAAAGCACATTTTTGGCTCTCTTGTATTACAGTAGCTACCTAGAATAATGGCATGGGAAGTAAATGTACACATGGCTTT
Source organism: Rana temporaria (assembly GCF_905171775.1). Classification (NCBI taxonomy): domain Eukaryota; kingdom Metazoa; phylum Chordata; class Amphibia; order Anura; family Ranidae; genus Rana; species Rana temporaria. The sequence goes on along the minus strand of NC_053493.1, from coordinate 336,747,578 downwards.
TTAGGAACGGTTCTGATTTTAAAGACAAGCTGTCCCCCAAAACCACAAGCAGAGAAAAAAAATCACCAGTTTTCCTTGTGTGTTCAGCAGCTGTTCCCCTATTACCAACATACAATGCTTGTACTGCGCCATGTCTTGGGAGGTAGCCATCTTGGTAGAGGCAGATTGTTTTTTCACCTTGTGTCAGAGTTGTCCCCTGTTAACCACTTAAGATTGGGACCATTATGCAGGTAAAGGACCTGGCCCTTTTTTTGCGATTCGGCACTGTGTCGATTTAACTGACAATTCAGTGCGACGTGGCTCTGAAACAAAATTGGCGTCCCCCCCCCCCCCCCCCCACAAATAGAGCTTTATTTTGGTGGTGTTTGATCACCTCTGCGGTTTTTATTTGCGCTATAAACAAAAATAGAGCGACAATTTTGGAAAAAATTCTATCTTTTTTACTTTTTGCTATAATAAATATCCCAAAAATATATAAAAGTTTAGGCTGATACGTATTCTTCTACATATTTTTGGTTAAAAAAAAAAATCGAAATAAGCGTTTATAGATTGTTTTTTGCAAAAGTTATAGCGTTTACAAAATAGGGGATAGTTTTATGACATTTTTATAAAAAATGTTATCAGTAATGGCGGCGATCAGCGATTAATTTTTTTTTCTGACTGCGACATTATGGCGGACACTTTTGACACATTTTTGGGACCATTGTCATTTTCACAGCGAAAGTGCTATAGAAATGCACCGATTACTGTGAAAATGGCAGTGAATGGGTTAACCACTAGGGGGCGCTAAGGGGTTAAGTGTGCCCTAAAGGAGTGATTCTTACTGTAGGGGGGCGTGGCTGTAGGTGTGACGTCACTGATCTTCATTCCCTATAACAGGGAACAGACGATTAGTGACAAGCCACAGAGAAGAACGGGGAAGCTTTGTTTACACACCTCTCCCTGTTTTTCAGCTCCTGTGACCCGATCGCGAGACCAGCGGCAATCGGGTCACGGAGCTTTGGACCTGGTCGCAAGCGTGCCGCTGGCGGCGTGCGCACAACCCCACGGCTGGGCACTTAAAGGTCAACATACCTGTACGTGCCTGTGCCATTCTGCCAACGTATATCGGTGTTAGGCGGTCCTCAAGTGGTTAACTAGAGAGAGAGAGAGCCCACAAATCTACAGAAAAGTGTAACTTCTCTCTCCCAATCAATTTTGACTATTCTTAAAGTGATACTAAAGGTTTGATAATTTAAAAAAAAAAAAAAAAAATATTTCATACTTGCCTCCACTGTGCAGCTTGTTTTGCACAGGGTGGCCCTCGAGGCCGTTTTATGGGGTCCCCCGGTGGCTCTCTTGACTCATCCCTGCATCAGATAATCCCCTCTGGGAATAGAGGGTGACCTTGTAGAGGTGTGCTTCTGTATCCATCATTCCACGTCCATAGCCGCCGAATGCAGGACTCTGCCCCCCCCCAGCGCCCGTGTCATTGGATTTGATTGACAGCAGCAAGAGCCAATGGCTGCACTGCTATCAATCTATCCAATCAAGAGCCGAGAACACTGGGCAAAGACGTGGGACATTCCAGGGCTCAGGTAAGTAAAATGGGGGGGGGGGGCTGGTAATTGTCAGATGTTTTTTTCAGCTTAATGCATAGCATGCATTGAGGTGAAAAAACAGGAGGATTTACAACATCTTTAATCCTTATGCTGGTAGTATTAGTACATTTTTTTTTCTTGCATTTCTTTAGTTACTTCTTGGTTTCCATGCCTAGGCAAATGCTGTTATAGATCCCAGGAGCCTTTAGGAGGGGAGGAGGAGCTTTCTCTGCTAAGCACATCCTCCAGCTTTCATGCCTGAGCTAAGGGCAGATAGTTTTCTCCAGATCTTAATTTAATCGAGCATTGATTGTGGGATGTGTTGGAAAAAGAAAGTCTGATGCATGGAGGTCCCATCTCCCAACTTGCAGAACCTAAAAATCTGCTACTGATGGCTTGGTACCATATACAACAGCATACCTTCAGAGGTCTAGAGTTATTGCCTCAATGGGTTGGGGGGTGTTTTGGCGGCAAAAAGGAGACCTTCTTCGTATTGGGTAGGTGGTCATAAATGTATGGCTGCTTGGTCACGGATAGCAATCACCCCAGTTTGGCTTTCTACTACTTTAGTTAACTGCAGTGAACTTGCATGGCGATTTTTTCCTTCAACCCTTCTAATCAGAAGGTGCTCCTGTGGAGGTGTTAACTTCTGTGGGCGGCCTGGACGTCTCTGTGAGATGGTTGCAGTTCCATCTTTGTTACATTTTTGTATCACTTTTGCTACAGTATTCTGACTGAGTCTGGGTTTACACTTTTACGACAAAAGCTGCGACATTGGGAGCTCATATCGCATGATGTGTGAAAGTCAATGTTTCCCTATGGGAGCCGTCTTACTGGTCCGACACAAATCGGTAAGACTTTGAACATGCTCCCTGCACTACTTTGGGCTGAAGTAGAGTTCCACCTACTTTTGAGAGGTGGTCTTAAACGAATGACCACCTCTCCACCCCTTGTTTTTGGATACTGTGGCCCAGGCCCAGGACATCGCATCCTCCTCTTTGCGAGCTCCCCCGTTGTCTTCTGGGACCTGTATGTGTCCCAGAAGACAAGCTGGTCATTCACAAAGCGCTGCGGGACTCTCGTATGCGCAGTTGGAAACCGGCAGTGAAGCCGGAAGGCTCCACTGCCGGTTTCCCTTTATTTGGAATGGCAGCGCCTGCACCCGATCCGATCGGCCTCAGCGGGCTCTCTGGACAGGTAAGCGTCCTTATTAAAAATCAGCAGCTACAGTGTTTGTAGCTGCTGACTTTAAAAAATAAATACAAATTGCGGGTGAAACACCGCTTTAACTGACCCGACTTTGGTATGCGACTTGTGCTCTAAAGATCTTAAAGGGGAACTCCACGCAAAAATGAAAAACAAAACGGCATTGGTTCCCTCTCCAAGACGAGTGGGCGCCCCCCCGAACCGTACCAGGCCGCATGCCCTCAACATGGGGGTGGGTGCTTTGGGGCATGGGCGGCCCCCCACCCCAAAGCACCTTGCCCCCATGTTGATAAGGACAAAGGCGGAAATGCGCTGGCAGGAGAGAAAAAAATCTCCTGCTAGCAGCATCTTTGGAGCAGTAAGAGGAGCGGTATGTATACCGCTCCTTCCCATTTAAAACAATGGGAAACTGCGGCAATACCGCCCGCAATGCGCTTCTGCAGATGTAATAACCCTTTATCGGCCGCTAGCGGGGGTTAATACCTCCGACGGTATAGTGTCGCTATTTTTACCCGCCCCAGTGTGAAAGGGGCCATAGGGTCTTAGCGGTGCTTTACCAGCACATTGGGATTGCAGATGAGACTTCACTCGAATAACGCTCGAAAAACGCCCCAGTGTGAAAGGGGCCTTAAGGTTTTCTGACAAATCTGTTGGGGTGTACTAATTTATGCTGAGCACTGTGTGTGTGTGACTTCATACACAGATGTCTATACAAGTTGCACCGGAACTTGCAAAAAGACGTGCAAGAACTACTTTCAAAATTGGTGCCACTCCGATGGCGCCAATTTGACCACTTCCATTGCGGACAATAGGGTGGGACTTGTCATGCGATTTGAGACGATCACCACAAGTGTGAACCTAGCCTAACAAAATGTCTAAATAGAGGTGATCTTGATGAAATCCACATGTCATAGTGGTCAATAGATCCAGAGCTATAGGCAACTAGAAGTGTATGTTTAGAGAGAATGTCGGTCATTATTGTTGGAATATTTGATCCAGCTCATGTGTTTTAGCGATTGGCTGTTCTAGAATCCTTTTTTTATCTTGTTGCAGAGATCTGTATATTGGGTACACCACTGCGGCGACTCTTCTCAGCTGCTTTGTATCCATGTTTAATATGATCCTAGAGGTTGAAGAGTGTCCATGTGAAAATCCTTATGGCTGTTGTATGGTGGAAGTGATTGACACTGACCATTACACTGGGAGGGGGGGAGCGGCTCATTCACAGGCGCTGCATTCTTTCACACACACACTTTGTTCTCTGCCTTTTCACATGTGCCATGCTCCAAGATCTGAATTCAAGTGAGCTCGCCATTCACCTGCTGAATATTATAATTGAATCCCTTCACCAAGGGGCCCTCGGTTTGTTTGCACACTGGAGGGAAACTGACTGTGAACTTTTTTCCCTGCTCATGAAAATTGTAATTTATGGCTGTTAAGAAGCTGAAGAAGTAAATTATTTTTATGAAAGTCAGCTTCTTTTTTGTTTTTCCAAGTCTATAGTGTAAATATTACATATGCATGAACAACTGACATTGTTTCCAGCAGGGAAGAGAGCAGGCACACCGTAGAAGTCTCATTATTAAAAATTGCCTAAAAGGAAGCTGTCATCTCTCGGAACATCCGATCACAAGCTAGCTGTCTTTTTCTGAATGGTGAAACTTTGTTGCTGAGAGGAACACGCTTTGCCTTAGGACACACAAATTGCATTTCTGACCTTTTTATGAACATCCACCTTGCCTGGCTGTCTCTGGGTCTAATGTTTTCAGTCACTAATCCAGTATGAAAATGCAGCAAATCAAGCCAGAACTCTGTATCTGTATAGTTGTTCCAAAGTCAATGATTCAGAAATTCTTAACCTGGATGAGCATGACAGCCATACAGATGGCATTTTTTTAGGAAGGGTCAGCAATCAGAGTACATACCTCCCTCCAGAAGAGGTGTCCCTAAAAAGCATAAGTGCGCCTTTTGGAGAAAAAAAACTCTGTATCTCCCATAGTATAGAATAGACCTGTCTCCATGGGAGAGGTTTTCCATTATACTCTATTGCAGGGGGAATGTGTGTGTGCAATGCAGAAGGACAATGACTCAAATATCTCTGCTAGGGATCTGGAATGGGGGTATGCTTAATTTGGGGAATATTCTTTGTAGTGAAGGATAAGGAAGATGAATAAAAAAAACAAAACAAAAAAGCACGTATGCACCCACATTAAAATGAGAAAATATGTGCTTTTTTTAACATTTGTGCCTTGGAGCCTGCAGAGCATTGCAACCACAATCAGGCTCCTGCAGACTTTTTGTCTGTACAGGGGAACATACCTATCATAATGGGGTTGGAGGAAAAAAAACAGTGGGGTAGATTCAGGAGGCGCAGCGTCCCGTTTTTGCCCTGCACCCCCGCAAATTATTTGCGCTACGCTTCATTCACGAAGCAATAGCCACGTAATTTGCGTGGACGCTCCTCAAAAATGCCCGGCGTAAGGGCGCGTAATTTAAATGATCCCGTAGGGGGCGTGGATCATTTAAATTAGGCGCGTTCCCGCGCCGAACATAGTGCGCATGCTCCGTCGGGAAACTTTCCCGACGTGCATTGCGGCAAATGACGTCGCATAGATGTCATTTGCTTCAAAGTGAACGTGAATGGCGTCCAGCGCCATTCACGATTCACTTACGCAAACGACATTTAATTTAAAATTTGCGACGCGGGAACGACGGGTATACGTAGCATTGGCTGCCCCTAATAGCAGGGGCAGCCTTACGCAAAAACCGACGTACGCAAACGACGTAAACTGCGTACGCAGGGCTCGCGCAGGGTAGTGAATTGGCGTTAGTATGCAAGGTGATGAGTTCTTGCAAGGGGGGGGGGGCCGAGACAGCCGCCGAGGGACCCCAGAAGACCAGGTTCGGGGGCCACTCTGTGCAAAACAAGCTGCACAGTGGAGGTAAGTATAACATGTTTGTTATTTAAAAAAAATACCTTTACATACCTTTTAAGGGTAGGCATGTATTCAGCATAGCTAAAAATGTGTACTGTTTGCAAATGCTAGACTAACCAATCTAGTTTACTAATTGTTTTGCCCGAAGTGTGTATGTGTGTGTTTTTTTTTTTTGTTTTGTTTATTTATTCATTCAGGTGACTAGGCAACCTGCAGACATGGCTAGCTAGAGCCAGTGCCTCCATGCCTCCAGATCCTATATAGATGGTTGGCGTTTAACCACTTCAGCCCTGGAAGGATTTACCCCCTTAATGACCAGGCCATTTTTTGCAATAGGTCATTGCATCGCTTTAACTGACAATTGCGCGGTCATGCGACGGTGTACACAGACAACATTTTTGTCTTTTCCCCCCTAAAAAATAGCTTTCTTTTGGTGGTATTTGATCATCTCCATGGTCTTTTATTTTTTGTGTTATAACCAAAATAAGGCCGACAATAAATATATATATATATATATATATATATATATATATATATATATATATATATATATATATAATATATATAAAAAAAATATATATATTTATTTAACTTTTTGCTATAATAAAGATCCCCCAGTTTAGACCAATGTGTATTCTTCTTCATATTTCAAAATAAAATTGCAATAAGCGTCGATTGATTAGTTTGTGCAAAAGTTATAGCGTCTAAAAAATAGGGGATATATTTATGGCATTTTAATAAAAAAAAAAAGAATTCTTTACTAGTAATTATTATACAGGATTTATATAGCGCCAACCGTTTGCGCAGAGCTTTACTTCAGGGAAGACAATACAGTCACAATACAATTCAATACAGGAGGGATCAGAGGGCCCTGCTTGTTAGAGCTTACAATCTAGAAGGGAGGGTCAAATGGAACAAAGGGTAGTTAACTGTGGGGGATGATCAGATGGACTCAAATGAAAATACAGTTAGGTGTGGGTAGGATAGGCTTCTCTGAAGAGGAGGGTTTTCAGGGATTCTCTAAAAGCTAATAGAGAAGGAGATAGACGGACAGATTAGGGTAAGGAGTTCCATAGGCTTGGAGAGGCTCTGTAAAAGTCCTGGAGACGAGCATGGGAGAAGGTGATGAGAGAGCTAGAGAGTAGGAGGTCTTGAGAAGAACGAAGAGAACAATTAGGTTGGTATTTAGAGACTAGGTCATTGATGTAGTTGGGGGCAGAGGTGTGGATGGCTTTGGAGGTAATTGTTAGTAGTTTGAATTGAATTTGTTGGGTAAGCGGAAGCCAGTGGAGGAATTGACAGAGAGGAGTAGCGGATACTGAGCGGTTGGTAAGGTGGATGAGTCTGGCAGCAGCATTCATGATGGACTGAAGGGGGGTTAGACCCCTTTCACATTGAGGCGTTTTTCATGCGGTACAGCGCTAAAAATAGCGCTGCTATACCGCATGAAAAAATCATGCCCTGCAGGCTTCAGTGTGAAAGCCCGAAGGCTTTCACACTGAAGCGGTGCGGTAGCAGGACCGCTCCAAAAGTCCTGATAGCTGCATCTTTGGAGCGGTATAGGAGCGGGGTGTTTACCGCTCCTATACCGCGCCTTCCCATTGAAATCAATGGGAAACCGCGGGCGGTATTAACCCTTTTTCGGCCGCTAGCGGGGGTTAAAACCTCACCGCTAGCGCCCGAATATCGCTGTAAATATGACGGTATAGCGGCGCTAAAAATAGCGCGGCTATATCGTCACCGCACCTCCGCTGCCCAATGTGAAAGCAGCCTTAGAGTATGCAGAGGTAAGCCAATTAGGAGGGAGTTGCATTAATGGAGGCGAGAGGCCCTCGGCTGCCGACATCGTGGGCGCGCTGAACAGGTGTCGTCCATTTTTTTATAAGTCAGCAGCTGCACTATTAGTAGCTGCTGGATTTAAAAAAAAATTCAGGTGCCCCTCCGCTTTAAGGCCACACACACACACGTGTGTATATGTATATATATATATGTGTGTATATGTATATATATATCTATATATATATATATATATATATATACTCTTATACACTTGTTCAGCCTGCAGGACAAACAAGAGAAATCGCATGGATTTCTCCATCCACTGTAAATGACAGGGATGGTGGAATCTCCCCTGCTGACTATTATATTAGAGCCGCTGTGACTGCTCAACCAGTGATTATATCTGCTGCAAATAATTAATATGATTACTGATAAGAAAGTAACTGCTTGTTAGTAATACCAAGTACTATTTGAACTATATTACTAGAAAATATTTGCCATCGTTATTAACTAAATATTGGACTAAAGTTTTAGTGTAGTTGGCAGGATTGTTGTTGTGATTACTTAGATTGCACAAGCAACATGATGTTTGACGTGATTGCAAAACCAAATGCATAAAAATGAATATGATGTGCCAAAAACCATGAAGTAAGTCCATAGGTCAGCCTCTCGACCCCCCCCCCCCCTTTTTTTTTTTGCCATGAAAGAACCCGAAAGTAAGTCTCAGGTCTCAGGGAACCCCCTGCTAAAACAATATTATATGAACTGCTTACTGTGCAGTAACAGAGTATTTCGAGTATTTTAGGGATCTTTTTACAACCGACCCCTGCTGTATAAGTTAATGATGATATTAATCATTTCATATTATTATTATTATTATTATTATGTCTTTAAAAGTAGCACTGAAAACTAAAAATATGGAGCTTACGTGCTTCATACATACGCTAGAGCGCAATTCACATATCACATTCATTTTTTAAGGACTATGCACCATTGGGTGTCTTGCCCCTTTTTTTCTGATTGCAGCATACCCACTATTATAGAATATTTTCACTTGCGCCAGCAACACTCTTATCGTACATGCTTCATACATAAACCATTATGCTCAATAGCGTGATAGAAATAAATATATAGAAAATAAATGTGATGCTTATCCCAACACCAAAACTGTGATACAATAATCTTCAAAAAAGAATTCCATGTCTTCACCACTTTTGCTCCAAGCCTAGATGCACACTCCCCAGAGGTGTATGGCCCCCTTATTACAGGTAGGTCTAGCAGTGTGATGTCATACAAGACCCTGAAGTAGCAGTCCCACAGGTCTACGTATTTCACCAGAGTGACCTCTTCACTGAAAATTGTAGTGTCCCTTTACATCAGGGGGGTCGATCTACATTTCATTGTGGGCCCCATCGGCATTATGGGTGCTGTCAAAGGGCCTGTTGTATCTTCAAGACCAGATTTCCAGAGTACCCCTCCCGCCCTTGCATCAGCTGTCAAGAGCCCCCTGCCCTCACTTGCATCACTGTCCAGAGTTTGGAGGAGGACCAGAGGAGGGCTGCACAGAGTGGCACAGAATCTGTACAAGGTTTTCTGTATTCCTGAGATGGGAAAAGGTGTAGGGAACAGAGATGAGCCTCCATGGGGCTGCGCAGGATCTGGTGGAGGAGTTCTGTTCTCCTCTCTGCTGTTGATTACTGAGGCAAGGTGGGAGAGGAGCAAGGGCCACATGAAATGGCCTGGAGGGCCGAATTTGACTTGCGAGGCTTATGTTTGACACATGTGCTTTACACTGATGGTGCAGTGTCATTACATTGGCAATCAGTGAAGAAGGGATTCTCGTACATTGTATGTCAGCGAAATTTATTTTGGAGTTATGACTTTAATCGCTAAATCAGCGTGAAATTCGTCAACTCTGTTTCTCCCCCTGCTCAATGTTTTTGCCCGGATTTTTTAATTATTTAGGTAGGTGCTACATCGGAGTGTCTGGATTATACAACAGCAGAATGGCACGGCTGGGCAGAGTAACGTATATTTACATTACTTTAAAGTTCCCACCATGCAGGCGCGCGCCCCTGCCGCAAGCCCAGTGACCGTGCCCACGGGACCCGCCCACGATCGAGTCACAGAGCTGCAGAACGGGGAGAGGCCAGTGTAAACAAGGCATCTCCCCGATCTACCTAGTGACATGAAACTGATCGTCTGCTCCCTCTCATCGGGAACAGTGATCAGTGACGTGTCACTCGTAGCCATGTCCCCTAACACTTAGAATCACTCCCTAGGACACACTTAACCCCTTCAGCGCCACCTAGTGGTTAACCCCTTCACTGCCAGTGTCATTTTCACAGTAATCGGTGCATTTTTATAGCACTGATCGCTGTAAAAATTACAATGGTCCCAAAAATGTGTCAAAAGTGTCTGCCATATGGTCGCAGTCATGACAAAAATCGCAGACCGCCGCCATTAGTAGTAAAACAAATTATCATAATAGAAATGCCAGAAAACTATCCCCTATTTTGTAGATGCTATAATCAATATATGCGTATTGCGATACTTTTTCTATATATTTTTGGTAAAAAAAAATAATCGGCCTAAACTGTGGAATTTATTATTTTTTTTTTTATATATTTTTGGGGATATTTATTATAGCAAAAAGTAAAAAATATTGTCGCTCTATTTTCGTTTTTATAGCGCAAAAAATAAAATCCGCAGAGGTGATCAAATACCACCAAAAGAAAGCGCTATTTGTTGGGAAAAAAAGACGTCAATTTTGTTTTGGAGCCACGTCGCACAACCGCGCAATTGTCAGCTAAAGCGACGCAGTGTCAAATCACAAAAAGTGCTCTGGTCTTTGGCCAGCCAAATGGTCTGGGGCTTAAGTGGTTAACAAACGTATTTTGGTGCTCATTGTAGGCAGGAGATGAATCTACCACTGCTCAAGCAACCCCTGGGGAAACCTGCCATAGAATGGAGGAGATACACGGATCTGCACATTCTGCAGGTGTGAGGTTTCACGTCAGTCAGGCAGTGTGCAGCCCATCAGAGACTTTGTGTCAATTGACTTGCTGCAATATTTATGAATAGCATCGTTAGCCATTAGTGGAGGAAACGGCAAGACCTGCAGTTTACAAGCAGACCCACCTACATATTCTAATGACACATGGCAGAGCTCTGCTTCTCTTGTACATTTCAATTACTACTTAAAGCGGGAGTTCACCCATTTATTAATTATTTTTTTTCTCCCCTTAGCTTCCTGCTCGTTCGGTCTAGGGGAATCGGCTATTTGTAGTAAAATATGAGCTGTACTTACCCGTTTTCGAGATGCATCTTCTTCCGTCGCTTCCGGGTATGGGTCTTCGGGAGCGGGCGTTCCTTCTTGATTGACAGTCTTCCGAGAGGCTTCCGACGGTCGCATCCATCGCGTCACTCGTAGCCGAAAGAAGCCGAACGTCGGTGCGGCTCTATACTGCGCCTGCGCACCGACGTTCGGCTTCTTTCGGAAAATCGTGACGCGATGGATGCGACCGTCGGAAGCCTCTCGGAAGACTGTCAATCAAGAAGGAACGCCCATTCCCGAAGCCCATACCCGGAAGCGACGGAGAGGATGCATCTCGTAAACGGGTAAGTACGGCTCATATTTTAAAATAAATAGCCGATTCCCCTAGTAAAAACGAGCAGGAATCTAAGGGGGAAAAGTGCCCTCTAAGGGTGAACCCCCGCTTTAACAATGAATACAAAGGCACAAATCTAGGGTGGACATGTTTGGGCTCTGATTTTTTCCATTTAAAAATATGGTGTGTGGAAATCGGCTATACGGGTCATTTGTAGGTGATAACATTAAGGCCCCTTTCACACTGGGGAGGTGGGTGCATCGGCCGTTAAGCGACACTATTTTCACTGGCACTTTACGGTCAATTTTGCGGTGCTATTTGGCTGCTAGCAGGGTTCTTTTACCCCCCAGCGGCCGAGAAAAGGTTAAACCCACTGCAGAGGCACTTTGCCGGTGGTATAGCCGCAGTGCCAATTGATTTTAATGGGCTGGAGCGGTGGAAGAGCCAAGCCCTCTCCGCTCCAAAGATGTTGCTAGCAGGTCCTTCACCGCTCCAAAGATGCTGCTAGCAGGACTTTTTTTACCATCCCGCTAGCGCACTTCTCCAGTGGGAAAGCCCTATGGGACAGCAGCGGCTGTTTCAGGGCACTGTGCAGGCACTATTTTTAGTGTTCTAGCACCTGCAAAGCCCCCCAGTGTGAAAGGGGTCTTACTTACAGCTGTCTATTGGTATATTGTACCATATCTCTGTTCAGATCTATGAATCCTTGATTGTGCAGGTGATATCGGCCTTGTTTCTCCAAACATCAAGAATCTATAGCAAACTTTTAGCACAAGTTCACTCCCGCTGGCAGTCCCAATTTCGGCCGCGATTACAGAGACAGAAACTACTTTTTGAAATCGGTGCAGCGCTACAGATGCATAGGATGCATTAAGGTGAAAAAACACTAGGGTTTACAGCCCCTTTAAGCTGGCCTTACACCAGTAGAATTTTGTTAGAAAATTGAACAATCTAGCCACTTGCCGACCGCCGTACTTTGACAACGTGACACGGGCAGGCATATTTGATGTACAGGTACATCCCTTTAAATTTGCCGCCCAACGGAACTCGATGTTCCCGGTAGGCCCACGATTGCAGTCGGCAAGGGCAGAACAGGGCAATGCCTTTGTAAACCCCTCTTGACACTGTCACTGATGACCATTCCCCGTGATCGGGAACGGTCATCAGTGACATGTCACGTGTAGCCACGCCCCCTAACAGTAAGAACCACTCCCTAGTATTGGCTTAACCCCTGCAGCGCCACCTAGTGGTTAACCCCTTCACTGCCAGTTCTATTGTTACAGTAATCGGTGCATTTTTATAGCACTGATCGCTGTAAAAATGACAATGGTCCCAAAATGGTGTCAAGTGTCCAATGTGTCCGTCATAATGTTGCAGTCATGATAAAAATCACAGATCGCCACCATAACTAGTAAACAATTTGCCATAAAACAGTTCCCTATTTTGTAGAAGCTATAACTTTTGCGCAAACCAATCATTTGCTTATTGCGATATTTTTTTTTTTTTTTTTTACCAAAAATATGTAGAAGAATACGTATCGGACTAAACTGTGGGAAAAAAATGTTTTATATATTTTTTTGGGGGTATTTATTATAGTAAAAAATTATTGCATTTTTTCCAAAATTGTCTTTTTTTTTTTTATAGCGCAAATAATAAAAACCTCAAAGGTGATCAAATACCACCAAAAGAAAGCTCTATTTGTGGGGAAAAAAGGACGTAAATTTTGTTTCGGAGCCACGTTGCACGGCCGCGCAATTGTCAGTTAAAGCGACGCAGTGCCGAATCGCAATAAGTGGCCCGGTCTTTGACCACCAAAATGGTCCGGGGCTGAAGCGGCTAGATATTCAAATTTTCTAACATAAACGGGTTTAAAATGATTTTCGTAGTCCTAGTGATGAGAAAATTTGAAAGGAGCAGGGAGGAAATTTGAATGAATACAATTCTAACTGTGAATGCAGTTTTTATTCGAGAAAAATTGTACATATAATGAATCGTGTTTAATATGTCTGCAATTCTGTTCCAATAGCTGGTCAGGGTGAATTTTTAAGGGATTTCGTTGACTCAATTATGGCAAGAAAGAATGTTCTAATGATAGATTTTCATCTGAACATATGTAGAAAATCAAACGATGAATGGCCAGCTTTATGGCAACTGGGTTTGGGAAAAGTTAAAATGTATTTGTTGGCTGGATAGTATAACCCTTTAATTCCAATTTAGAGAGCTTCTCTCTATATCACATTGACCAATAAAAGCCTAGATTTGTGACAGTAGATGATTAGCGGGGAAAATAGTTCTTCTTTTTGCATCAGTTTCTGCTGTGAAATACACCAGCTATAAAGGATCAGCTCTGTGCCCCGGTAAACAGAACATTTATTGGCTAAATTGGATTGATATGTGGACATCAGGACATTATTGGAGAAAACACTGCAGGTCAGCAGAGGGACACAGACACTTGATGGAGTCTTGTTTCAGTACATAAACGCATTCAGCTCTGCAGTGTCCTATCTGTACTTTTTTTTTTTTTTTTTATTGTGATCCTTAATGTACGTATTATTTAACCACTTCTACTCCTGTGTACTTCCTATGGACCTCAGCGACCTTTATATTTCAGTAAAGGGCTCACTGATAAGTCATTTTGTCATTACCTATGATACCAGAGTAGAGTAAAACCTTGCATTGCGATCATAATTCCTTCCGGAAACATGCTTGTAATCCAAAGCACTCGTATATCAAAGAATTTCGCCATAAGAAATAATGGAAACCTCAAATGATTTGTTTCACAACCATTTATTCATAAATCCTTCAGTTTATAGTTCATATAAAAAGATTATAGCAATGTGATCGGTTATCGGTAATCATAAAATGTCCATCCACAAGGGGATTAGAAGCAAAATCCAGCAGGAGCTACAGAGTACAAACTATTACCGTATTTTCCGGCGTATAAGACGACTTTCTGGATGCAAAAAAATGCATCCAAAGTCGGGGGTCGTCTTATACGCCGGGTACGGTCACTTTTTTCCTGAATAGGCGGTGCGGTGACAGTCTCCGTGCGGCGAGCGTCAATGATTTAAAAGACGCACGCAGCACGGAGACTGTCACCGCACCGCCTGAAAAAAAAGTGAGTGATGGCACTGGGGGGAAAGTTCAGGCACAGTGGGGGCAAGCTCAGGCACAGTTGGGGGCAAGTGATGGCACAGTCGGTGCATGTAATGTAATGGCACAGTGAGGAATGTAATGTAATGGCACAGTGAGATTTGAAAAAGCCTGTTTCTGTCAGCAGTTCTGGCTACCCCTCAGCTTCCAGAAAGACTAGTAAGAAGGGGGTAGTCTTATATGGCAGGGCTCGACAAATCCCGGGCGCCAGGTCGCCATGGCGACTAGAAATGGGGCCCTGGCGACTTGGCTTGGAAGGGGGGGCAAAAAAAAAAAAAAAATTTTTTTTTTTTTTTGAGCTGGGGCCATCTGGTGGTGAGCCGTTGGTATTACAAGTTATTACCACCAGATGTGAGCTGGCGCCATCTGGTGGTGGCCGTTGGTATTACAAGTTAAGCATTACAAGTTAAACAGCAATTCTAATGTAATTTTTCACTATTTTCACTGCCATCTTCTTCCCTCTAATTAGAACCCCCAAACATTATATATATTTTTTATCCTAACACCCTAGAGAATAAAATGGCAAACGTTGCAATACTTTCTGTCATGCCGTATTTGCGCAGCGGTCTTACAAGCGCACTTTTTTGGTGAAAAAATTACACTTTTTTTGAATTAAAAAAATAAGACAATAGTAAAGTTATCCCCATTTTTTTTTTTTTATATTATGAAAGATAATGTTACGCCGAGTAAATTCATACCCAACATGTCACGCTTCAAAATTGCGTTCGCTCGTGGAATGCAGACAAACTTTTACCCTTTAAAATCTTCATAGGCAACGTTTAAAAAAAATCTACAGGTTGCATGTTTTGAGTTACAGAGGAGGTCTAGGGCTAGAATTATTGCTCTCGCTCTACCAATCGCGGCGATACCTCACGTGTGTGGTTTGAACACCGTTTACATATGGGGGCGCTGGTCACGTATGTGTTCGCTTTCTGCGCGCAAGCTCGTCGGGACGGGGCGCGTTTTCTGGCTCCTAACTTTTTTACCTGGCTCCTAGATTCCAAGCAAATTTGTCAACCCCTGTTATATGGCGAGTATATCCCAAAACCAAAATTTTTCCTGGAAAATTAGGGGGTCATCTTATACGCCGGAAAATACGGTAGATTTTCTGCAGATTTTTGTCTTCAGATTTCCCAAAACCATATACTATGAGGTTAAACCTTAAAGCGGAGCGCCACCTATCAATGGAGCTTCCGCTTTTTGGAACCCTCCCCCCCCCCTCTGGTGTCACATTTGGCACCTTTCGGGGGGGAGGGGGTGCAAATACCTGTCTAAGACAGGTATTTGCACCCACTTCCAGGAATTCTGGACTGCGGCAGACACGCCTCTACCCACAGCCCCCGCTGTCTTCTGGGAAACGCACTGTTCCCAGGAGAGAGAGGGAACCAGTGACGGCGTGGCGCACTACTCGCTCATGCACAGTAGGGAACCGGGTAGTGAAGCCGCAACGTTTCACTTCCCTAACCAAGGATGACGGCATCGCTGGCGCGCTGGACAGGTAAGTGTCCATTTTTTTTAAAAGTCAGCAGCTGCAGGCTTTTAAAATACTACCCTGCAGTAGAGCGATCTGAAAGCGAGGCTTTAAGCGCTCGTGGAGCACAGTGTGAAAGGTATGACTTTGATGGAGTTGGCCGTGGGGAGAAGGGCTTTACCCCGGTTGTCTGCATACTTAGATGTGCCTTTTTAATCCTCAACCATATGAGTTGCTAAATGTTGTACCTTCATTAAATGTAACCATATTGCTACACTTAGAGGCGCCTCGCTTCTCTTTTATACTCACTTGTGACATGACGCTACTTGTATATCAAAACATCGCTTGTATATCAAGTCATAGGTTTATAAAAAAAAATTGCTCCTCTTTCAAAACACTCACAGACCAAGGTTTTACTGTAATAAATATGGTAGGCTCATTTCACAAAGCTTCAGACCCCTTTCACACTGGGGCAATTTGCAGGAGCCATTGCACTAAAAATAGCGCCTGCAAACCGACCTGAAACAGCGGCTGCGCTAGCAGGACGTGAAAAAAAGTCCTGCTAGCCGCATCTTTGGAGCGGTTTGTATACCGCTCCTTCACCACTCCCGCTCATTGAAATCAATAGGACAGCGCGGCTATACAGCCAGCAATATGGGCGGTTTTAACCCTTTCTCTGCCGCTAGCGTGGGGGGGGGGGGGGCATGGGCTAAAAAGTGTGACGACATACATAGCATTTTAAAGGGGTGCATTCTTCTTGAGATTTTTTTTTTTTTTTTTAACTGTAATTTTTAATTTTGGCCAAGTGCATCCTGAATTTTCGATTTCGGCACCAACATTTTCATTTTGTGTGTCTTTAGTGCTGGACTGTGAAGGTGGGAGGGGCTAGATCAGGCTCTCATTGGATCACTGAGAGACAGAGCCAGGTCCTGGTCCAGAGTTCTGGTTGGATCCCGACCATATGGTTGTGATCTTTTCAGAGCCTTGACCGTCCGCCGACAGCGGGCTTCAGCTCACTGTCCGATGAAAACAGATCATAGGAGTGCAGAACAAACTGCATGCCTGCGATCCATAGGAGAAGTAGGGACAACAAAGCTTTGGCTATACTTCTCCTTTTAAATACATTTAATTTGTTCTTCACAGGAATTCAGTGTTGTGGTCATTTTTGCTTTTTTTTTTCTAAATAAAATTTTACACAATAGGACAAGGCCTTTTACACACGAGACGGGAGATCTCTCCGATGATCTCTGCTAAGCCGGCAGATGACAAGTCCCTCTCTGCTCACTGAGCGGGGAGGGGCTTGTGCAGCCGTGCTGTCTCCTATGTAGAGATCTGATGAAAACGGACAGCATGTCCGTTTTCATCGAATCTCACCCGATCCGATCCGCCACGGACGGATGGGGACGTATCGCCATCCTTCTAAATTTTGGCGGATCGAGTGTCAGCGCACATGTCTCCGCTGACATCCGACGCTCCATAGGATTGCATGGAGCGGCCCTTCAGGTCCGCCAACAAAACTGACCGTGGAAAGGCCGACCGTTTGAAAAGTGCCTAAAACCACGGTAGCGGTAACAAAATAAAAAAAAAATGCCAATAAAAAGAAAAAACAAAACCAAACATTTGCCCTGTCAAACATGCACACTTCAAAAATATAGCCAAGGATTTCTAGTGATCTTCAGCTGTTTGCCTTTTCCATTAACTGCAAGACTAATATATATATATATATATATATATATATATATATATATATATATATATATATATATATATATATATTATACAAACTGTATAATCATATTTAGCTAATGCTTTATAATTATGACTCGGGTTGTTAGTAAATGATCAAGAGCTCCGTGTAATCGCCTACAATCCTTACACATTTCTGCTGATCCTTGGAAGGATTTGTAGTGTACACGATGGGACGGTGATGATGGAGGGTAAGTGGGAGGACTTGTATTGGCTGTCTTGTCATAAGAATCTTCCTTCTTATGAAACCCCCACACATTTCTGTGGAATAACACATCCCACTTTACAGTTATGCCTCATCTATCTTGATTTTTTTCCATCTTTTTTTTAAAGAAAAAAGTGTATGTATTTGTAAGTATGTATATGTGCCCCCTTAAAGGGGTTGTAAAGGTTCATGTTTTTTCACCTTCATGCATCGTATGCATGAAGGTGAAAAAACACCTGGCTGCCACGGACCCCCCAGCCCCCCCGTTTTACTTACCTGAGCCAATTCACCTGCTCTGTGCGCCCACCATGTCCTTTTCTCCGCAAAGTCTTGGCGTTGATTGGATAGGGGGCAGGGCCGAGTCAAGTGGAGGCTATGGATGCCGACTGTATGACACGGGAGCGCACCCGCAAGGGTAACCCCCTCTCGAGAAAGCTTCCCAGAAGGGGTTAGCTATTGCGAGGAGGAGCCGCAAGAGCTGCCCAGTGGAGGTAAGTATGATCGCTCTCCCTCTCTCAGTAGTGGGAGCCAATGGCTCCCGCTGCTGTCTCAGCCAATGAGGAGAGAGAATCCCCCAGAAAGACGAGGCTCTTGTGCATATCACTGGATCGCAATGGGGCTCAGGTAAGTGTGGGGGGGGGGGGGGGCTGCTGCTGCTGCTGCTCAGAGAAGGTTTTTTACCTTTATGCATAGAATGCATGGGATAAAGAACATTAAACCTTTGGAAGAGGCTTAGGTTTTTAGGTATGGTTTTGGTTAAAGGTGCACCGAATGGAAATTTTGGTACCAAAACCGAAAGTGCAAGATGCACGTTGCCGAAAACCGAAACCAAAAATTAGTTTTTAAAAAATATTTATATTTTTATAAATAATTGTATTATATTTGGCTTTTTAATTAATATCATCAATTAAAATGTATATGAATTTATTGTCAAACATTATTGGCACCTTTTAGCACAAGAAAAGCTCAAGAAAAATGTATCCCTTTAACCGCTTGCCGTCCGCCCACTGTCAAATGACGGAGGGGCAGTGTGGCTCTCATTTTGGAACAACGTCAAATGATGTTGTCCCAGAGCGGCTGCTCTCGCACGGTGGTGTGTGGCATGGCGATTGCGGCCGCGCCATGTCGCTAGGACACGGCGTGACCCCGATCTCTGTAAAGAGCCACGGCTCTTTAACCATGTGATCGACTTTGTCCAATAACAGCTGTCGCCTGTAAACACGGACATGCCAGTAATCGGCTCTCTTTGCCTCACACTGACAGAGTGTTTGGCGAGGAGAGCCGATCAGTGACATCTCCTTCCAGGGGACATCATGTAATCAGGGCACTGATCCTGGTTACAATAACACGCCACCAGTGCCAGCAATCGGTGCCGATTAGTGATGCCAGTCAGTGCCAGCAATCGGTGGTGCTCAAGAGTGCCACATATCAGTGCCACCTATCAAGGCCTATAAGTGCAGCATATTAGTGCCACCTAATCTGTGCCCATAAGTACCACCTCATCAGTGGAGCCTATCGGTGCCCATCATCAGCGCACATCACTGAAGTAGAAAAATTACTTATTTAAAAAACTTTTTTTTATTTAAAAATTTTCGGTCTTTTTTGTTTGTAAAAAAAAATAAAAACCCAGTAGTGATTAAATACCACCAAAAGAAAGCTCTATTCATTTGAAGAAAATTATAAAAATTTCACTTGGTTACAGTGTAGCATGATCGCGCAATTGTCATTCAAAGTGCGACAGCATTGAAAGTTCAAAATCGGCTGTGCAGAAAGGGGGTCTATGTCTTCACACTGGTCTGTTGCGCTTCCATTATGGTGTTATGAATTCAGCTTGGTGCATTTTTTGGTCAGTTTAAAAAAAAAAAAAAAAAAAAAATGTGCCTCCCAGTTCAAATGCATTTAAAACACATCATTAACACACCCATGTTATGTTTTTGATGCGGTTTTTGAGTCACGTGACCTATGAAAAATGCACCATAAGCACAGTTTTCATAGTAAAATCGCGATGAATTTGCGGTAAAATCGCGGTGCGATTTTGGTCCCATTATCAGCATCTTTTCTCTTATTGTCATTCTGCCGATTAACTGTGCATCTCTAGTTTTGGTATGGCATGGCTTGGACCAGTGTGTTTATGTATATCATACCAGTTCAATTCCCATGGATACTGGAAATCCCTGTAGTAGGCACAGCTACTACAGTGATTGCTGCCTGTGCTTAGTGAACACCGAAGGCCGCTTGCTCAGCATGGTGTCACTTAAATAAAATTTTGCCATTGAATGCAAAGAGATTATACAAGGCAGGTTTCTTTATATCACCACCTAGCTTCTCCACCTCTTCAAGTCAGAGAATGCTTTGTAATAACAGTGCCTACTACAGTGATTTCCAGCTTCCATGGGGATCGGCCAGCTATGACATACAATATGCATACTTAGGCCTCATGATATGATATCAGTGCATCCCTAACTTGAACAGTTGGTATGTGTAAGAGCACTTTACATGTTGCAGCTCACCTTCTTAAAGAGAATGACTTATTTGGCAGGCTCAGACTGGCCATAGGGCACACTGGGCATTTGACCAATGGGCCGGGGGCCATCTGGATAGGAGGGTGGCCTGGGTGGAATATAGAGAGGAACCGATCTGTCCTTTTTCTCTTCTGCCACTGCTGAATGCCAGCTTCTCCTTCTCTCCCTCCTGCAGGCATGCCAGCTTCTCCTCCTCTCCCTCCTGCAGGCATGCCCACTTCCCCTCCTCTCCCTCTTGCAGGCATTCAGCGGCAGCAGGAGAGAAGTGGATAGATTGATTCCTCTCTATATGCAGCCCTGCTTCCCATCTTCTTTCTGTTGCCATGGGCCACTGTGCTTTCATCCCGGCAAGACATTGCCAGTCTGCAGGAGGTAGAGGTGTGGGGACAGGAGAGGAGCGCAGTGTGTGATGAGGGAGGCTAGATCTGAGCTGATAGGAGTATGGGGGCCCAGGGCCTGTCTATGGTAGGGGCAACTGGAGGCTAGATCAGTTGGGGGGGGGGGGTGTGCTGCTGGGAGGACACAGCTGAGCACATAGAGGAGTTACAGAGCTGGCTGACGTGTGTGTGTGTGTGTGTGTGTGTGCGCATGTGCATATATCTGTGCATTGATATGTGATATGGACTGTGCCTGCATTCCTATACTGACTGGAATATATATATATAGAGAGACATGGATATATATAATATATCTCAGACTGGTGCCTGAATCACAATTCTATGCTGATTTAGACCAGAGTTTGTGTAAATGAGCCCTTAAGGGAGGGTGTTAGTTGGGGTGTATTAAAAGCACAGCAATTGCGGTGGGTGCTGGGGTTTACCGCTAGTGTAAATGGGGCCTAGCTAAATGTTTTATGTTATACTGTTGGTTCAAAAAAATTAAGTTTTGAAGGTTCAGTAATGTGCATCCTCCCCTACAGCGCTACGGCTTCTCCCCTTTCCCTCTCCTGCCGGGTGCTGTGGGGGGATCTGTCAGGATCGAGAGCAGGGAGTGGGCCGGTAAATATGTAATTTACTGGCTTCTTCCTTGTCTGAATTGACAGTCAATCAATGATCGGTACTGATCACTGACTTTGTCCATTCATAACTGAGGCATAGTAAACTGTGTTTGCTATACTTTAGTTTATGAATGAATGGGAAGCTCTGTACAGAGCTACTCCTGTTTATTCATTTTGTGCCGCTGGGGCTGCAGAGATGGAGATTGAGGGCTGTGTCCTCAATCACCTTTTTCTGTCTCAAAGGTGAGCTGTCAGAGGGCTCCTAAAAAAACAAAAAAACAAAAAAATAAAAAACTACTGACACCAGTGGCAGAGCTACCAGGGTTGCAAAGGTCACACTTGCGACCGGGCCCTGGCATTCCGCCACTAGGCTCCAAGGGTAGGGCCCCTGGGTTCGAGGCTGCTCAGTCTAAAATACCTGGGCCTATTTTTTGTCCCAGTCCGGGCCTGCTCTCGGCTTTTATTGTAATGTTTATATCCAAAAGTGTTTTTTGGTCTTATATTCCTTTAATTAGCTGTGTGTATACCTGGCAACATATTTAGTGTCTGTAGAACAGCTTCGGGTTTTTCTTTTTAAATATCCTTATAGACATGCACAGGGATGTGGAGGATAGTAAAGCACAGTTGTTATACATCTCTATTAAGCAGGAAGAGGAGACCACATGTGTAGTAAGAAATGTGTTTGTACCCATGCAGTGATATCATCACATAATATACATACAAAAGGGAATTTTATATTGTTAAAGCTGAAATTTAGCCCAAAGTTTCTAATTTTTCTTTTGTAAAGCAGGGGAAAGGTTCTGGCCATGTCACTGACAGGAACTTTCTAGTAACAGCATTGTAAAAGCAGAGAGCACCCGCTGTATGACATCGCTCCTCCCTGATCTACCAGCCACATTTGGTCCTATCGCTGCTCCCTAATTGTGCACCATATCTGCTGGTGAGGGGGAGATGCTGAAGGTGTGGGTGAGTGTACTCTTCAGTGATAGTCCACTACAAAGTTACCGTAAGTGACTCAAACACTAATGTGACATGGCCCTAGTGTTTTTATTGTGGTGTCCCCATTTCCCCTCTCAACTTTATTGTGGTCACCAGGACAGGAATTCAGGGAAATGTCCCCAACAGTAATAAGGCTTGGTTGGAGTGTGGCTTTAACATACATTAAGAAGATTTACTATATGTAACAAAATGTATCTATGGTCAAAGCTTTTCCACATTTGAATGTCAATTGTTTCTAGCTGAACAAATCTGAAGTTTGAAAACTAAATTTTTTAGGAATCCCACACATTCTTTTGTGAATACATTGATACATATTCACTGTGTCTTGTGAGAAGGCACTTGTCAGAAACCATGAATCAGACTGAGCTAGAAGTACAGTTAAATCACACTTGTTTATTATGTTTATTATTATTATTATTAATATTAATAAGATAAACAGAGTTAACATAGTCAAAACATAGCCAGAGTTCAGGAAGCGGATCGGATAGTCAGCCAAGCCAAACGTCAGGGAACCAGATATAAACGTAGTAGAACAGCAAGCAAGATCAGGAGCCAGAAGGAATGTCAGCCAAGCAAGTCTTTAACAGGAATGCTGGAGATAGTCTCTGTGATGTTGACCAAGGCGAAGACAGAGATCAGTATACTGAGGTGCGTGACCTGGTTGCTGCAGTTTATGCATAGATTTGCAAATGTGTGCAAACTAAACCCATTGTTTTTAACCACTTGCTTACTGGACACATATACTCCCCTCCTGCCCAGGTGAAATTTCAGCTTCCAGCACTGCGTCGCTTTAACTGACAATTGCGCAGTCGTGCGACGTGGCTCCCAAACA
This sequence comes from Rana temporaria, assembly GCF_905171775.1. NCBI lineage: Eukaryota > Metazoa > Chordata > Amphibia > Anura > Ranidae > Rana > Rana temporaria. Next base: position 336,724,541 of record NC_053493.1, on the reverse strand, counting down.
AAATTGACGTCCTTTTTTCCCCCACAAATAGAGCTTTCTTTTGGTGGTATTTGATCACCTCTGCGGTTTTTATTTTTTGCGCTATAAAAAAAGAATGACAATTTTAAAAAAAAATACAATATTTTTTACTTGTTGCTATAATAAATATCCCAATTAAAAAAAAAAAAAAAAAAAAAAAAAAAAATTCAGTCTAGGCCGATACGTATTCTTCTACATAGTTTTGTTAAAAAAAAAAAAAAAAAATCGCAATAAGCGACTGGTTTGCGCAAAAGTTATAGCGCCTACAAAATAGGGGACAGAATTATTATTTTTTATTATTTATTTTTTTACTAGTAATGGCGGCGATCTGCGATTTTTATTGGTACTGCGACATTATGGCGGACACATCGGACACTTTTGACACATTTTTGGCACCATTTACATTTATACTGCGATCAGTGCTATAAATATGCACTAATTACTGTATAAATGTGACTGACATTGAAGGGGTTAACACTAGGGGGTGAGGGAGGGGTTAAATGTGTACCCTGCATAGTGTTCTAACTGTGGGGGAAGGGGGGGTGACTGGGGGGAGGTGACCGATCTGTGTCCCTATGTACAAGAGACACAGATTGGTCTCCTCTCTCCCTGACAGGACGCCGTCTCTGTGAGAGCCGGCAATGAGAAATGATCTCATATGTTTACATATGAGATCATCTCTCATTGGCCGCACAGATCGCCTACCAAACGGCCACTCCGATTGGCCGTTCACGGTGATCTGTGATTGGCTGTGTCCAAGGGACACGGCCAGCACAGAGTTTCCCCGCTGCGCGCTCGGGAGCGAGGAAAGGGGCTGACGTCAATTGACGTCCAGTTGGATTTTCAGGTCCGCGCTGTTGCCGTCATTCGGCTATAGCGCGGGCCTCAGGTGGTTAAAGGGGTTGTAAAGGTTTGTTTTTTATTCTCTAAATAGGTTCCTTTAAGCTAGTGCATTGTTGGCTCACTTACCTTTTCCTTCCATTTCCCTTCTAAATGTTTTTTTTTCTTTTGTCTGAATTTCTCACTTCCTGTATCTCCTCAGTAAACTTGCCCCCCATCATCCGAGTGGTGGTTAGTCAGCCAGAACAGCTTACTGAGGAGGAACAGGAAGTGAGAAATTCAGACAAAGAAAACTAAGAAAAAACATTTAGAAGGGAAATGGAAGGAAAGGTAAGTGAACCAACAATGCACTAGAAAATAAAAAACGAACCTTTACAACCCCTTTAACGTAAACTGTTAGGACATTTTGTTTTGTTGCAGGCTGACTTGTAAGTGAGCTGGGAATTTTTGACCTCTTCCATGTGCTTCTTGCGACAAAGCCTAGTTGTAGGTTGGGGTGGTTGCCATTTCTTTGTACAGGGAATCCATGAAGTTGTGAAAAGAGGCGGCCAGCACACAGGCAGAACTTCCATAGAGAAAAGGAGATTTTTCAAGTAAGCGTTTATTGGATTGTCAAATATAAATATTGTTTATACTGCTTTTACAATGCTTATGCTATAAAAGAAAAGTGTATGCTGTGACTATAGATTTCCTATGTGTGAATGTGTTTTTGACATGTCATGGTGGTCATAGGCAAGGACCTCACTATTTAAAGCGCTGATGTTTCTAGAAAGTGTATGCTGTAACTATAGATCTTTTGATTTGATCACACGTAATAAGCTTTGAAAGAACTGTATGTTCATATTAGAGCGCCCATGAAGATTAATGCTATTAGGAGTCTGTACAGAGCTTTTTCTCGGTTTGCATGTAACACATGTGAGTGTTTAAAATGTATTTTTAAGAATTCTCTACACCTGCAGAGCACTTCATTTGTGTCTGGAAGCAATCATCAATGGAAATAGGAAGACTATCAGCAGGAATCCTGTGTCATTAAAGTATTTATGATCTTCCTTCCCCCCTGCTCAATGCGAGTATTAAAGTTGTCAATCATATGCCAGGAAACTTTCCCCAGAGAAGGGAGCCGGGTCAGCACAGCTGTAGCTGATGTTCCTGTATACACATCTATACAAAAGTCCCAGCCACTGTGCCACGACTCTGTCATTAAAATACATTTAAAGCGCTAGTAAACTGCTGGATTTTTATTTTAACCTGCAAGGCAATGTCTTAATGTGTGAGTATGCATTATGTTACTCGCACATTATGTGAAACTTGCGATACAACGAAGCCCTCCAGCGGCACGCTGTCACCATTGAAGGCTCTTCCATCTTTATCCGGTCTTCCTTCTGGGTTTGTGGACTCTGGCTATGTGAGTCGCCGGAGCTGGTATGACGCATGCGCGTGGGAGCCACCGTTTGGACTCTGAAGGAGCAGCACAGGTATGCCATTCCTTCAGGTGACGTCACCAGCTCCATCTACAGTAAATGTCTCCTAAACGGCAAACCTATAGATAAAATTCATGCATGGGAATTTACTTCCACTTTAAACCCAAGAACAAAAAGGTAATCTATTGCAGCTCACCAGTTCTTTGAAGTGGCTGCATTAGATGACTTTCTTTTCTTTTTATATAAATATATTTTCTGTGCGTACAAAAAATCACCTGTTCAAGCTGATTCACACTGATGCAACAAGCGCTCTGACTTTGGAGTACGTCGCATCAGAAGTCACACCCCATTCAGTGCAATGGAACCGCGCTAATCGGTGCGACTTGAGTCGCTCGACTTAGAAAAAGGTTCCTTTATTACTATTACTCTTTGTCCGACTTCAGTAGGACTTGCATTGACTTCCTGCCCAAGCCAATGTTCAGCTTGCAGCGCTGACACTGTTTAAATGACAATTTCGCGGTCATGCTACACTGTACCCAAACAAAATTTTTATAATTTTGTTACCGCAGATAGAGCTTTCTTTTGGTGGTATTTGATCACCTCTGCGGTTTTTATTTTTTGCTAAACAAATAAAAAAGATAGAAAATGTTGAAATAAATTAAAGTTTTTCTTTTGTTTCTGTTATAAAATGTTGTAAATAAGTATGTTTTCTCCTTCACTGACGGGCACCGATGAGGTGGCACGGACAATGGGCACTGATAGGCGGCACTGATGGGCACTGGTAGGCAGCACTGATGTGCATTGATAGGCGGCACTGGTGGGCACTGAAAGGCTGCACTGCTGATATGCTGCACTGATAGACATCACTGGCACCGGCAGGCATTTGGGATGGGCACTGATTGGCAGCTGCCTGGGCACTGATTGGCATGTCCCTGGTGGTCTAGGGTGGCATACCTGTTGGCCCAGTGTTGTGGCCTTCCCTGGTGGTCCTAGAGGCGTCCTGGGGGGGGGGGGGGGGTTAAACCTGTCAGAAACCTATTGTTCTTGTGACTTCCTGTGTACTGAACTGAAATCAAACAATGTTATCCGCTTTCTTGGCTATTTTCTGTAAACTACAAAACAACACAGCCTTATATAGTGGTGATGCAGAGAGAGGAGGAGGTGTTTGTAGTCCAAATCAAGAGCGCAGCTTAGGGTGACAAGGCTGCTTCTCCATAGATACATTATGATGAGTGATCATTGTCACCCTAGGATGGGAATTGCTTTACTGACTGAATCACCAGGTCAAATATAAGGATTGGATGATCTGCACCACAATGGGGGTTATTTACTAAAGCAAATCTACTTTGCACTACTTGGAAGTGCAGTCACTGTAGATCCGAAGGGAAGATCTGAAATGAGGGGAAGCTCTGCTGATTTTATCATCCAATCATGTGCAAGCTAAAATTCTGTTTTTTGTTTTCCTTGCATGTCCCCCTTAGATCTACAGCGACTGAACTTCCAAGTGCACTTGTAGTGCAAAGTGGATTTGCCTTTCGTAAATAATCTCCCAACATGTTACATTTTTGTTTTTGGGAATAACCTTACTTTAGCCCAGGGGTGCCCAACCTTTTGAAGAGCGAGGGCCACTTAAGCAACTTGGTAACCATTCGAGGGCCACTATTAGCGGAGCGGGCGGAAGACAGGTCACGGCTACTCTATAGGCCCTCCTATCTGCCCAGATGAAAGGGGATGAATTCTCTTCTGTTTTTCGGATTGGAGGTAGGTGGGCATAAATGGACATCTGTCGCTCTATAGAAGTGAATTAAGGGTCCCATTTGGTCGATCTTGTGAAAAGGGCCTAAGACTGCTTTCACACTGATGTGCTGTGGTATACCCACAACGTGGGTGCAGTGTAGTGCACCTGTGTCTATCCTGCGGGTTAGCTGAACTTTGCCATAGACTCCACCTGTGGCAAAAGCCGGCACTGTACAGGAAACATCGGCTAATGGGGCTCTGCTCTGCAGCCGCTTTCTTTCTCTACCACTAGCTTCATTCACAACACTGATGCTGTGGTATGGCTGGTCGGCAACCTGCAATCTGGGCTTGCCAACCCTCCATTCCAGAGAAGGAGGTCGCGGGCCACATCAGAGAGCTCCGCGGGCCACATGTGGCCCCCGGGCCACTGGTTGGCCACCCCTGCTTTAGCCCTTACTTTTTGCACACAGGTCTTTCCAGCACCTGTAGTGTGCTCCCCACCCCCCAGCAAGGTGTATTCTAAGGAACTTTCTTTACCGGGGGACCAAGTATACTCCATTCAGCTGCTGAGTTGTCTCGCTCTCCTGCATGCACCTCAATTGGACTAAGGGCAGCAATGCCAACACACGTTGGGCTGGCACAATCCGCTGTAGTCACCTCATGTTCAAGTCCAGGAAAATTCATCTGCAGTAAATGTCAGATTCACTGCTTTATAACTGTGCCCTTTCAGATATTTGTTTTGTGAGAGTTGAGTTCTGAACTATAGTAATGTTTTTGTTTAGCCCAGAATCGCACACCATAAATTGAATGCAAAAAGAAGTGGATTGGAGTCAACCTCTCACCTTCCATTGCTGTGTCCTAGTAATGGCAAAGCTGCACGTTACCACAAGCTTTCCATCATTTTTTTGTTGCGTTCATTAGTGTTCGGAATATAATTGGCATATGTTATCTCTGTGAAGGTTCTGTGCTTTTGTGACAGGTGAGGGATTATACTATTAGAAGTAATTGCTTGCAGGCTTGACAGGAAGTTATAGACAGACAGACTATCGCTTTGTACAGAACTCCAGTACCAGCTCGGTCTAGAATGTAAGGTGTTTTTTTTTTTGTCTTAAGCATGTTTTTTTTTTCCTGCCTAATGTTAGGATTTAGTTTGTATTTTTGGAGATTTACAGCACCAAAATATAAAAATACTCACCTTTTCAGAAAAAGTGAACGCCGTATACCTTCCATACTTCTTCCCAAACCCCTTTCCACCAGTCTCTGCTGTACTTACCTCTGGGTGCTCAATAGTCAGTGCCAATGCAGCTGGTGCAGCGGTTTGAGGATTTAAAGTTCCCACTCTTCTCCCTCTTCTCTGTTCAGCCTTTCTGCCCACTGACCAATTAAAATCACTCGTATCTGTCCTGAAAATGCTGCACAGAGGATAGGGGAGGATTTGAGATCTCTGGACCACTGCATCGGGTGTGTGGGCACTAACTGCTCAGTATTTCCTGAGGTAAGTGCAACTGTACAGTGTTCACCTTCATTTTTTCTGAAAAGGTGAACTAACACTTTAAGTGTAATGTTGTGTATCCATTTACTTTCAGACAATGGCTTCTACTAAGAATCTTCCATTCCGTGCCTCCTTCAGAGCAGCTGGATACTGTCTTGAGCGGCTGTCTTTTGGCTCTGTGAAGGTTAACAGCAGCCTCTGCTACTGAGGAAAGTTGTGCCACTCTCTCGCCCTCTTCTGCTCTCTCCCCCATTCACAGAACCCCTAATACTACACTCTCAATTCTGTATATATTTTAGAGTGACACGATCTTCCCTGCCCATTCACAGAGCGTGATGCCTTTTGGGAAAATAGTAATACGAGTAATATGGATGTGTAGCGCTTGAAGTGACTGTCAATGATGAGAATCAAATACAAAAAATATAAAACACATAATAATAAAATACAATGTGCATTTAATCACATATAAGTCCCATATTGCAAGAACCAAATATTGTGCCGCTGGCACGTGAACTATTGCGTCTATTGATTAATACCGGAACACAAGAGTGGTACAGTAAGTGATGGATAAATTGAATTTGCATATATCCAAAAAAAGTGAATCAGTGAATGGATGAAAGGGTGACTTCTCCAATATGTGATAATCCCACCACCGAAAGTAATGCAGGCTTACCGGAGCGAATTGACTTACGATGACATATGCCACCGCAGGTCAAAGAAGGCTTATATGACTGATGTCACAAATGATCCAAGGCAGAGTGGTACATTAACCGATCATCATGTCCTCTATAAGGTAGGTGGATAGAAGGAGACTCGGTGCTGTTCAAAAAATAGGATCCCAAGGCTCGTTTTTCTCCCAATGTGTCAATGGTGTATGGAGATGGGAGAAAAAAGTGGCCACATAGTGTAATCCCGTCTTATTAATAAAAAATATATTTATTTTGCAGCTATCAAACTTACATTTGGCTGAAGGTAAAAATACTTTGTATACAAAAGTGGGGCACCCCAGACGAAGTGCTATGACCACGAAACGCGTCGGGGGGACTCCACTGCCGCCCCACTTTTGTATACAAAGTACTTTTACCTTCAGCCAAATGTAAGTTTGATAGCTGGAAAATAAATATATTTTTTGTTTATAAGACGGGATTACACTATGTGGCCACTTTTTTTTTTCTCCTATCTCCATACACCATTGACACATTGGGAGAAAACGAGCCTTGGGATCCTATTTTTTGAACAGCACCGAGTCTCCTTCCATCCACCTTCCTTATAGAGGACATGATGATCGGTTGACGTACCACTCTGCCTTGGATCATTTGTGACATCAGTCATATAAGCCTTCTTTGACCTGCGGTGGCATATGTCATCGTAAGTCAATTCGCTACGGTAAGCCTGCATTACTTTCGGTGGTGGGATTATCACATATTGGAGAAGTCACCCTTTCATCCATTCACTGATTCACTTGATTGACTTTTTTTTGGATATATGCAAATTCAATTTATCCATCACTTACTGTACCACTCTTGTGTTCCGGTATTAATCAATAGACTCAATAGTTCACGTGCCAGTGGCACAATATTTGGTTCTTGCAATATGGGACTTCTATGTGATTAAATGCACATTGTATTTTATTATGTGTTTTACATTTTCACAATTTTTTGTATTTGATTCTCATCATTGACAGTCACTTCAAGTGCTACACATTCACTTTTTTTTGTTATTTTTTCTTCTTTTCAAATAAGCCGTGTTAGCAGCTTTTGTCCACTCAATATTGGCAGCGCAGGGTATACACCTTCTTTATACAAGTAATATGGGCAGAGTTGGGGAAGAGGGGGGTGGTTGAGTGGTGCAACTTTTTTCAGTAGCAGAGGCTGCTGTATACATTTACGGCTCTGAAACACCAAAAGGAAGATTTTTTTACTAGTGGGATTGACACCATTACACATAACTGTGTTTTGGTGTTGTATCCCCAAAAGACCAAGAAAAAAAACTTCAGCTTTAATTTTTTATAATTATAACTGAAAGTTCATGGTGCAAACCACAATAATAAAGCTTTTTTTTTTTTTCTCTCATTTGCTTCCTATGCTTTAAACATGACCTCTTTCTGTTTGTTTTATTGCACAAATGCTGTTTATTTGCTGACTTTAATTATGAGTTATGCAAAAATGCTTAGATGTCAAATACTGTGTGCAAGGCAAGACATTTAAGAGTTTGTCAGAACTAGAAGTGTTCTGCAAGGAAGAGAGATTCAAAATGACCTAAAAGAGAAGACGTTGGTACAGCAGTCCATTACAAATTGTGTGGCATGGTGTGCTGTGTTACAAACGAGGTAATGCACAAACCTCCTAAAGTAAAACGAAAATTTGCTTTATATTCCCTAACTGCAAAAAATTTTTTTTAATTTCCGTTTCATATGTTCACCCTCCCAGGCACTGCAGCTCATAGTAGTAGAATTTCACACCAGAGGCAGCGCTGTCAATTTAGAAAGCAGTGGACCGAACTACGTGTGGCCAGAGGACGATTGACATGCTACAGTTTTGTGAATCAGCAGTGATGATACTGGTAGCCATATCCTCTGCAACATCTTACTATCCCATCTAAGCAGACACAACAGAGTGGCCACTCTGCTCTGAATTCTGGAGCAGTGCAGCATTATTGTGGTACCCCAACACTGAAATTCGGCATTAGGTGCAATTTATTGGCAGGATCAAAAATTCTTTGAGAATTTGCAGGGGACTAAGGGCTTGTTTGCAACAGCAAATTTCTGGTGTGCAATGGGAGGAAATGGTGTCAACGAATCCTGGCTTATCGCACTGTTTTTAGTTGTTTTTTTTGTTTTGTTTATTGGGTTAGAAACCTTTTGCATGAAGTATTTTATTCAGTGCACACACTAACCACCTAAGGAGCAAGGCTTTTCACCTAGTGGTGCACTGAAACCAAAAATGTAGGATGCACTTGGAAACCAAAATTGACAGTTTTTATAATACGTGTGTGTGTGTGTATATGTGTGTGTGTGTATGTATGTGTGTGTGTGTGTGTGTGTATATGTATGTATGTGTATATATATATATATATTGTGTGTGTATTATATTCAATATTTTAAATTAATATGAATTTATTGTCAGACATTTTCGACACATTTTCAAGTGGTGGTAAAGAGTCTGCATTTTTGGTGCATATTAGCTCAGTTAAAAAAAATACAACTCCCTATTGAACTGCATTGAACACATTAAAAAAAAAAAAAGCATCGATGTTGCCTTTTTTGATGCATTTTTTGAGTCTCAAGACCTATAAAAAACACATCATAAGCAAGGTAATATCGGGGGACGTTTTTGGCAATCAGCACTTTTTTCTTTTGGCACAATGCTGAAAACCCTATTTTCGGATGACCATTTTCACAATTTCGGTGCATCTCTAATTTTGCCTTGTCTTGTGCTGCGACTGCACTGAGTGGGTCCCAACATGCGTGCTGTGATTGAGCCTTAGTTTAGAGAGTTGCTCTAAGACCCCTTTAACACGAAGGGTCTGATCAGGTCTGCCTGTCATTTTTTCAGGTGGACCTGATGGAATGATCCATTCACCCCTATGGACCTGTGGGTGTAAGTTGCCTGCCTCTGGTTCGGTGTGATCCACTAAACCAAACAGAAGAGGATCCATCCTCCTCCGTCTAGGAAAGTGTTTCTCAACCCCAGTCCTCAAGGCACCCCAACAGGTCATGTTTTAAGGATTTACCTCAGATGAAACAGCTGTGGTAACTACTAAGGCAGTGAAACTGATCAAATCACCTGGGTAAAATAATGGAGAGCCTGAAAACATAACCAGTTTGGGCACCTTGAGGACTGGAGTTAAGAAACACTGGTCTAGGCAAATGGGATGGGAGGGCAGTAAATGGACAGCAGAGTCGGTTTCCTCCTGGCCATGTTCGCTTTGCAGAAACTGAGTGGACAGTGATGGCTCATCTGCACACTCTGCTCCGATTATCACGGGATCAGCGCACAGATCCCCTTCTCTGCTGATCTCAGTGAAGTCCACCCCATGTGAAATGGGCCTAGTGGTTAACGTGGTTGTAAAGGCAGAACTTTTTTTTTATCTTAAAAGAGAAGTAAAGAATTTTTTTTTTTTTGCGAATCATACTTACATTGAAGTACTGCTGATTACTCGGTTTTCAGAGATCCCCAAGCAGAGAGCTGGAGACTGTCGGTCACAGCTCTCCGCTCTGCTTCCTCCTCGCTCACTAGACTGCTGAGCTGATGGGGTTGGGAACGGCCGTCTCACAGGTGTCAGTCCAGGCACCTGGCGAATCCAGACTTTATTCTCGTGATGACACGGTGCCTGGACTGATATCTGTGACATCGGCAGAGAGCGGACTTCAGCCAGCTCTCTTCTAAAAATGGGTTACCACGGTGCAAAACGAATTGCACTCCTGTGATCCATAGGAGGAGTCCAGACAAATGAGCTTTGGCTGGACTTCTCCTTTTAATGCATTGCACCATGTGCAGCTACCCCCTAATACTTCCTGAGCCCATCTGGACCCAGTGATGTTGCACGAGTGACTGGACTATCCGGGACTCCCCTCCTCATTGGCTGAGGTGACAGCACAGTGCCATTGGCTCCCACTCAATCAAAGTCAGTGAGCCATTGAGGAGCGAAAGGGGGTGGGCCGCAACGCCATGTCTGCATGGACACACACAGTTGCGGCTCGGGTGACCCCATAGCAAGCTGCTTGCTGTGGGGGGCACACAACAGGAGGGAGGGGCCTGAGAAGAGGAGGATCTGGGCTGCTCTATGAAAAAACTCTGCACAGAGCAGGTAAGTATAACATGTTTGATATTTTTTATGAAAAATAAAAACTTTATCTCCTGTAAGTGCTGCAGCACATTGTTTAATGGATTGCCATAGTTCTACTTTAATGTGTGTTGACGCACCACATCAGACTGCAGTGGTTGTACCACTTAATTCCAGCTTAGAAATTAAAACATTTTTTGGCTGGACTTATACTTTGAGTATGCTTCGAACTTAGAAAAGTGAAAATATTTGTGTTTAAAGGAATGCTCCATCAGCAGATGAAAAGCTATTCCCATTACAGTAAAGAACACAGAGTATAGACACCAGGTGACATAAGGAGCCTTGTAAAGCTTTGTTTAGAAGCATTATTCTGTAAATCGGCTTTTATCATATAGTATGCAGTTTACAGCTCTCCAATCTGAAATGCCTGGTGACATTTAGCATCATTATATGCTGCTGTTCAGGTAGCAGTGTATTAGGGATAATATATGGAGAGGGATTAGAGAAGGGCCAATATGATGAGTCTGACCTCTTCTGTGGTACAAAGGCTTCCTGTGAAGAATGCCTCTAAGTGCTGCTTAGAAAGTACATTGTCCTTGTAGTTCTATCAAAGGAAACTGTACTTTCACAGTTATTCGGCATGCACACTTCTTTCCGGCTGCAGATGAAATGACATGAGAACAAGTCTAAAAGTTTCCCATTCTTACTATCAAGCATGGCTCAAGCGAAACATTATACATTGTGTAACAAATGATTTTTAAGATGTGTGATTAATTGTTTGAATAGCTGAGACAAGAGTCATGTACACCTTTTCCGTGTGTAATTGTCCTACGTCACAAGCAAACAAAGACGGCATCTCCTCCAAAAGTGAATCATCGTTGTTTGGATTGGGGCACACGTGAAGAGATCGGCAAACAAGACTCTGCCTTAGTTTCTACTGACACACTTGTTAAGATCTTTAAACTATTTTCTATCAAACTTTGTATCAGAGAGAACTGCCTACATACAAATTAGCTGATATCCTAATCCAAACAACCAAAATAACTGTGTGAAAGTACTCTACTTTAGGGTCATTGGTCACCCTTACCATTGGTCACAATGTAAACAAAGCAATTTTCTTTCAACCACGAGTTAAAGGAAGGAAAATCGCTCAATTCACCCATCAACACAGAGCTGATGGGGGAATCTCTCTCACTGTGCTATTGTATGCTGACAGTGGGAAGTTTCCCTGCTGTCAGAATACAATGATTACTGTCGTATGAAAAACCCCATCAGCCTGGTTGTACACTTAAAGTAGTTGTAAAGTCAAAGAAAGATTACTGCCAGCCCCTCTGTTTTACCAAACCATACTATACGGTGTAAATATTTGTATAAAATTATGCCTCTAAATACCTTATTTCAGATCGTTTTTGTTCGGTCACATGACCTCCGACTGCTCTCCCCCGATCTAAGGGCTACAGCAGGAGAGGCTGAGATCCCCCTCTGACGTCAGCCGGGAGGTCACATGACCGATGTGCTGTCCGCTCAGCCCCTCCTGCTACAGCTCTTAGATCGGGGGAGGAGAGCTGCCGGAGGTCAGGTGACTGAATAGAAAGGATCTGAAATAAGGTATTTAGAGGCATAATTTTATACAATTACACCATGTAGTATAGCTTGGTTGAACAGAGGGGCTGGCAGTTGACTACCAATAGCGGCAGGAGGGGAGGGATGGGGAAGAGATCCTTCACACAGAGAAGCTGACAGGCAGGGAGGGAAGGGAGAGCAATGGGATGACGGAGGCATGTAAACTGACCACGGTATCATGGATCAGCAGCCATGATTGCAATGCTCAGTACACTGAGGGGGACATGGAAACGAGCAGGATCAACCAGGTTTTTACAGCAAACAAAGGGACACATTATACAGAAATATGCTGTTAAACCTGCTATAAGGGAACAGGATTTTTTTTAGGGTTACAACATCTTTATTTACAACCAGCCTGCCCATAGATGGATTGAAATACAGATGGTTCCTGCTGAACTGGCCAAATTTCAGTCCGTCTATAGCTGGCTTAAAAAGGACTGTCAAAAATGTATTCACCTGAAGGTGTTCAGTTTGTCACAGCATACACTTTAATTTTATAACATCAGGATTGTATTAGCAACCAATCCATAGTTATTTTTGACAATCCAATATGTTTACTTGAAAAACCTCTATTCATGTTGTCAGTGCTGCCTGTCTGCTGGCCATCTCTTTCCACAACCCCTTATCTTCCCTGCGTGTTTTGCAGCTAATCCTCTGCTGTCTACTACTGCCACTATATATCCCGTAGTATATTGCTGTCTGCAAGCAGTAATTCCTGTACTGACTCCTCTCAGCATCTCTGAAGTTCAGAAGGCAGGCTCTGTGAAATGTGTGACACAGCAGGGCCTACCTTTTCTTGTTCTTTACAACATTATGATGTCTTTTAATTGCAGCACAGCAAGTCAAGAGACCCACAACCCCCCACTATAGGTTCATATCTCTAGGCTTTTAAATTTTAATGTAAATCGGTAAAGTTATTTACCCCACAGGGTGCAGTTGATGGTGGTGTAAAACTTCTGATTTGGATTGGAAGCCTTGTATTGGCACATTTGTTCTGGTGAGATTGATAAAGTAGCCAAGTACTGGCTGGCATATAAAGTTCTACAGGTTGTAGTTGCTGGCCGGCCAGCCTCATACTTGTTGTGGCTGGTTATGTTTCCTGCCAGCTGGGCATGAGGTTTTGCCCTTAATTACTTCTTAGTGAGTGATGTCACTCTGGGTTGGATAGGAAGTGCATTGTTTCATTGGGTAGACTACTAGGAAGTGGAGGCAAGGTTACAAGTTCAGCTTAAATTGTTAAATGGTAACCATATGAAAGCACTGCGTATTTTACTTTTTTGTTCTTTTTTTTTTCTTCAGAAGGACTTGTTATTGCCTCATGGGTAAATTGTTAGAAATTGCCATGACCCAAGCAATTTGTGTTCCATGGGAATGATGTGAACAGACGTGTTACAGCGTTGGCCAAAAAAAAGTTTATATTCCTTCTTTTTTAAAAGCTAGTGCCCTGTATGCTCATGGTGCTGTACAAACATTGCTGATCTAGATTCAAAATCCACAGTCTTCTTTTTTGGGTATTAAAAAAAAAATACTCTCTAGCAGGGCTGTGGAGTCGGAGTCGAGGAGTCGGAGTCGGGGGAAATTTTGGGTACCTGGAGTCGGAGTCGGCAAACAATGCACCGACTCCGACTCCGACTCCTACTAAATTTAGATTGGAATAAAAAAAAAAAAAGCAAGTTTAAATGTCCCAATTCACAAAAAGTTATAATTAATGACTTCTCTACTGTAAGAATAAAGACCAATGCATGCAGTGCCTCACGTAACCGCAAAACGAACACGTTAAGTGACCGTGAAGAAGCATGCTTTTCATGTGCTTCACTATATGGCACGCAACGCACAATTAGGAGCTGCAATACTTATACTTTCCATAGTGTTGTGTTCTGCTTTTACAGGGAACGCATGTTAGAGAACCAGTAAGTGTCCAAATAAAAAAATTCCAACAGGAGTTTTATAAAGCACTAAAAGAAGTTGAAAAGTATGATCGCTCATCAAAACTTACTGTTGAAGAAGCCATCCTTGTTTATCCAGAGATCGTTAGTGATGTGGCCAGAATAGTTACTGCAATGCCACCCACCCAAGTCAGTGTCGAAAGATTATTTTCAGCCCTAAAAATAATAAAGTCTGACTTAAGAGCCTCTATGAAAGAGGATCTGGCAGAGGCAATTCTCTTCCTTAGAACTCTACATTGAATTGATTTGCATTTGCTAAGCCTATAACTACATTTCAAGATTAATATAAACCATTTCTAGGTTTTACAGATTTTGTTTTTGGTTCATTATAGATAAGCTTTGTTTTTGTTCTAAAACAACCAAATAATGTGGTTTGTATTTTTGAACTGGTAAAGATCCTGTTCCTGATGTTTATGCCTGCTGCTACTATCCAGCCACTTGATTGTTTTCATTGTGTTTGCCTTTTGCTTAAACTGTGCAATACAGTAGACTGTTGGCTTCCCAGCCAGTAGTCCTGTGGTAGGTTGCGTTTCTTTCCCTCAAGGAATGTATAAAATACATTCGCATATTAATACAGAGGAGTCGGAGTCGGGGAGTCGGAAGTACATAAAACTGAGGAGTCGGAGTCGGAACATTTATCTACCGACTCCACAGCCCTGCTCTCTAGGTCACGGCTCCCCCCACGTGACACTGAACCCTGATTCTGATCTCTAAACTGTTTTCAATACACATAAAAAGTTGGGGGATCTAAGTGAGACTAGGCTAAAAACTGGGAAGTCCAGTACAATTGTAGATATATAAACCCAATCATTATAATCTCATATACTCTTTAACATCTGAATGCAACTCCTCATTTCCCATGTTCTTTAGGCCTGGTTCACACTGGTATGATTTGAGATGTCAAATCGCAGCCGAAATCGGGACTGCCAGCGGGAGTGAAATCGTGCGAGTTCAGCTGAATTCGCACGACTTCACTCCCGCAGCACAGTGTGAAGCTGCTGTAAAACTGCAGATTTCAAAAAAATATCTAATATCTTTAAAGTGAAGCTCCAGGCTCCTTAAGATTTTTTTTTAAAGTCAGCAGCTACAAATACTGTAGCTGCTGACTTTTACTATTAGGGCACTTTACCTGTCCAGGGATCCAGCGGTGTCCTCACCTGAGTACATTTTTCAATCGGGTGCTGCCGCCACCATCTTTGCTAATGGCCCATACACACGATGCGAAAATCGGACGACAGATCGTCCGACTTTTTTCGCTTAATAGTCGCAAGTATAAATTGAATAGGTTACAAAAGTCACAAATTCTCATACGACAGAAAAAAAAAATCGTAAGTTATGTGATGCGTTGTAATGTATTTGTATTGTATTGTATTTTTGGACAACAACTGTACTGATGAACGAAAATTGTACAATCTGGTATCGTACGAGGAAACTTTTCACGCTTTGTCCGATTTAAAATAATATCGGATGGATTGTCGTGATCGGCTCTTGAAAGCTCTGTACTAACAATCCGATTTATTGTACGATCGCGTCTAAAGTGGTATTTTTCGTCCGATTTTCGGATCATGTGTGTACGTGCCATTAGGGAAAACGACAGTGAAGCATTGCAGCTTCACAGTCGGTTCCCTACTGCGCATGCATGAAGTGCGCTGCATTTTGGTAATGGGCCAGCTGCAGGGGAAGGAGGAGGGGGCCAAACTTCCAGCTTGGTTCGCTATGACCAGGTCAAAACCAGTTACTCTCCTCCCTCTCCCCCAAAAGGTGTCAAATGTTGCAGCGGAGGGGCAAGGAGGCAGACAAAGGGGGAAGCTCTGCTTTAATATACAGTGTTTTAGCTTGCTTAATGTCATCCATGTTAATTGTGCCTAAGCAATACCCTGAAAAATCTGCCTTTTGTCTGGAATGCCTTCTTCTGGTGAGGGTGCCTATTATCCTCGTAACTGTATATCTGCAGTGTGATTCTGAAGGCACTGCTGCCTCTGATTGCCCCAGTAGATTCGGAGTGAGTTTTGGAGCTGTCACTGCTGCTCACTGTTCTCCTTAGGCTTGTTTCACATGGGCTGACAAACCATTTGAGCTTTCAGAAAGCTTTTAAAGTACCATTCAGCTCCATTTTGTAAATGTTGAACCCAGAACCAAATGGATTGTTGATTGCCACTTTAAGCAAGCTGCTAGCGGGCTTCAACAGGCTTTCAACAAGCTTCAAGAAATTAAGAAGCTAGCCGCTTGTTTAAAGTGGCAATCAGCACTCCAATTAGGATCTGTGTTCAACATTTACAAACTGGAGTTGAATGGTATTTTAAAAGCTTCAACAAAGTTTGCTGAAAGATCTGCAAATGCTTTATCAAAGTTTGCTGTTCACACTTCTCTTACACAAGCTAAAAACTCATGTGAATCAGGCCTACCTGGAGGCTCTGATATGAGGGAACAAATCCCTTCCTCTTCCAAGATGACCACACAGACTGTGCAGAACAAGGCAAGTAATGGAAAAAGATCAACTGTCTACCTTGTTCTGCACATGGGCAGTACTGGTGACTAGTCCCAAACATGTGAGGTATCACCGCTATCGTCAGATCATGGGCAGTAATTCTAGCACCAGACCTCCTCTGTAAATCTAAAGTGATTACCTGTAAAGTATTTTAAAGCGTCACCTATGGATAGTAAAATTAAAGCGGGGCTTCACCCGAAAAACACATTTTTTTTACATTCGATTGAGGCTAATTGTGGGAAGCACAATCGGGTGTTTTTTTTTTTAAATCAATGCAGTACATACCGTTTTAGAGATCGATGTTCTCCGCGGCTTCCGGGTATGGACTGCGGGACTGGGCGTTCCTATTTGATTGACAGCTCTTTTCCGACTGTCGCATACAGCGCGTCTCGAGTTCCCGAAAGTACCCAATCGTCGGTGCGCAGGCGCCGTATAGAGCCGCACCGACGTTCGGCTTCTTTCGGCAACTGGTGACGCGCTGTATGCGACCGTCGGAAGGCTGTCAATCAAATAGGAACGCCCAGTCCCGCAGTCCATACCCGGAAGCGGCGGAGAACATCTATCTCTAAAACGGTAAGTACTGCATTGATTTAAAAAAAAAACCTGATTGTGCTTCCCGTAATTCACCTCAATCTAATGTTAAAAAAAATTTTTTCGGATGAACCCCCGCTTTAATGTAGTTTGTCATTATTGCATGGGCGTGTGCAATTTTAAAATGCAACATGTTTGGTATCTACTCTGTGTTTCATCATATTTTACCAAAATATTGGGTTATGCATTGTTTTTTTCTCTTTGCATTACAATAAAAAAAATATGCGCTTGCAGAACATTCTGTTAGAAAATGTCCTGCAAGCAGCATCTTTGGGGCAGTGGAGGAGCGGTGTTTACACCGCTCCTCCCCCGCCTCTGCCCATTGAAATGAATAGGCAGTGCCTGAAAAGTGATTTGGCAGTGGCGCTTTTTGGGCGCTAACTTTTTCTTCAGCCATTAGGGGGGGGTTAAAAGCACCCCGCTAGCAGCTGAAACACGCCGCTAAAACGCTGGTAAAATTAACGACGCTTTACCGCTAATGTGGCCCATTGTCAGTGTGGAAGGGGTCTTATACTTATTTCTTGCTCTAGTACACTTTTTCCAAACTTTACGACTGGTTCCTTGAAGCCTTGCAATGCTCAGAGGTCTGAGTGGGAGGAATAGTACCCCCTCATTGGTGTCAGTGGTAGAAATAGCACCCCATTGTTTTGTGTCAGTTGGAGGAATAGTGCCCCATTGTTGGTATCGGTGAAAGGAATAGTGCACCATCAGAGGGAGAAATAGTGCCTCATCTTTGGTGTTGGTGGGAGGAATAGTGCCCCATCGTTGGTCTCAGTGGGAGGAATAGTGCCCCATCGTTGGTATCGGTGGGAGGAATAGTGCCCCATCGTTGGTATCGGTGGGAGGAATAGTGCCCCATCGTTGGTATCGGTGGGAGGAATAGTGCCCCACCGTTGGTATCGGTGGGAGGAATAGTGCCCCATCGTTGGTATCGGTGGGAGGAATAGTGCCCCATCGTTGGTATCGGTGGGAGGAATAGTGCCCCATCGTTGGTATCGGTGGGAGGAATAGTGCCCCATCGTTGGTATCGGTGGGAGGAATAGTGCCCCATCATTGGTATCAGTGTTAGGAATCATGCCCCATCATTGGTATCAGTGAAAGGAATAGTGTCCCATCATTAGTATCAGGGGGAGGAATAGTGGCCCATCATTTGTCGTTGGTGGGAGGAATAGTGCCACATCGTTGGTATCAGTGGGAGGAATAGTGTCCCATCAGTGGTATCCGTGAAAGGAATAGTGTCCCATCATTAGTATCAGGGGGAGGAATTATTGTTGGTGGGAGGAATAGTGCCCCATTGTAGGTGTCAGTGGGAGGAATAGGGCCCCATCGTCTGTGTGAGTGTCAGGAAGGGACCTCAAGGATCAGATCGAAGCAAGCAAAAGACAGCAGTGGTCTCCAAATAATAATGGGGCACAATTTTTCCCACTGACACCAATAATGGGGCACTATTCCTGCCTTTGATACCAGCGATGGCAATGTTTAGTCCCATTGCAGCCAGGAAAATGTTTACCCTTGCTGGACACAATCCGGCCCTTCTAAAGTCTGAAGCACAATAAAGCGGCTCCTTGTTTAGAGAGGTTGGAGACCCCTGATCTAGGGCACCATAGAGAAGAGGTGAGAGCTGGAACCTGCCAGAATGATTTGTATCTTATTCTTCCTTCTGCTATGCCATGAACATGTACTAGAGATCAGATGTTCAGAGATCAGCAGGTGATTCTAAATATCTTTTATTTATTTATTTTTAATAAAGTGTAGAAATTCTTGGGAAACTATGAAAATGAGTCATGTGATTCAGGCTCTTCACGCGAGTGATGACATCAGCACTCTCAGTTTATGAGTCATAGAGGGCATTACTTCCTGCCAAACACCACCTAGGCATGATTGGCACGCTAGCTTCCCTTTTGGGGAAACAAACAGTATATTATTATTGTTATTGTGTCAGAATTTGTCATCTTGTGATCTGCTCCTTACCTCCCCAGCTTGAAATATTTTCAGCACATTATAAGCAATCAGCGGCCAGTGAAAGTAAAGCTGCAATAATAACCCACGTGAAAATGAAGAGAGACGTTTTCCAACACTGCAAACATATGGTAAAGATTTCGGAGGAAAATAGGGAATAAAATGAGGGTTATTTATATGTTGATGAGAAGTCGCTTTTAATGTAAATGAAATGAAGATTCTGCAAGAGGAGAGCGCTGGTAATTGCTAGTGACTAATTGTAGAGGCACGGAGCCAAACGCTGCCGGCGTAGACTCTTTAATGGATCTGCGAGAAGGTAGTGGCTTTGGAGTCTTGGGGTAAAGTGCGCACAGTTGTCCAGCTTTGTTGAAGTAAATCGGCCCATATGACCCTCACATGCAGAGTGGACAAGTGTCCCATGAAAACCCGAGTCCCAGCCCTGGAAGTAAAAGCTTTAAACACGCCGTACACTAAACAAATTCTGAATTTGCTCCAAGTCGTCTCCACAATGGATCTTTTAATTGGGTTTCAGGGCTAATTAGCGAAAGAGGTTTTATCTCTCCCAAAGCCTTCGAGCTTGCATTAGCTAGCAAGAGCCGAAGACATTAATTAATCATTAATCAGAGCAAGGCAAATAATTCAACTTTTCAGAGTTGCAGTGAAACTAGTTCCAAGGTCAATATATTACGGGAATATTGCGGACTGTAAGAATGGACTGTCAAGCTAAATGACATTATTAACCCTTGTTTAGTTGAGTTGTCATTGTATCTCAGGCTAAGTGTGCTTTAAAAACTATACATATAGGAAGCTCAAAGGTTACTGTTGGAAAATTAGAATGCTTGTTCACATGAAGTGGACCTGTCATTAAAATTACACATGAATCCATAGGGCGCATAGCAGCGTTACCAAATCATGTCATTTTGAGAAAAGTTGCCATCTCATACTCAGACCAGGTTCACACTGAGTGCGGGAGTTAAATTGTGTGCGTTCAGCTGAACTCACATGATTTTATTCCCGCATGTCAGTCCTGATTTCAGGGATGATTTCAGAGACATCTGTGCGGGTTTCTGCACAGGTGTCAATAGAAATCCCCAAAATCGCCAAAAGTAGTACAGAAAGTCTTTTGGAAATCGGTGTGGCGCCGCAAATGCAGCGGCGCACCAATTAGGATGGAGCCATTGCCAAATCGCACCAATGTGAACCAGGACTAAAGAAAGCAGAATTCGTTCCTTCCTTAAGCCTAGAAAAAGGGATTCACAAAGGACCAGTGCTAATCCAAAACGCTACTTTGTTGTGAGATATAGGGGTTGATTTACTAAAACTGGAGAGTGCAAAATCTGGTGCAGCCAATCAGCTTCTAACTCCAGCTTATTCAATTAAGAGAAGTAACGTTTTTTTTTTTTTAATTCATAAATGCCTCAGTGGATGCAGCATCGATCCAAAGCTGCATCTGTCCCCCGGAGCCTCTGCACTGAGAACTGAGCGATCGAACACCGCCGATCACTCGGTTTTCAGAGCTCCCTGAGCAGAGAGCTGTAGACTGTCAGTTCAGCTCACTGGAGCGCTGGGCTGTGGGGGGCCGACTCAGGCTCTCAGCGAACAGACAGATATCTCACCGCTCCAGATGAGCCCCGTGAGCAATCAAGGGTTGTTGAACCACCAAGGTGCTGGCAATGCTAATGATAGCAAATAAATGGACGAGAACTGGACAGCCGCACTCCAAAATCACTTAAAAAAGTTGTCTTTTTATTTTTCAACTGCACAAACAGTCACTGCAAACCAACAAGATACAGTATGGCCGAAGCGTTTCGCACCTACAGTCAGTGCTTAGTCATGGCTCAGGCTCTCAGCGGCTCGTTCTGTTAAATCTGTTATTGTCAATCATAGTTACATTGTAGGCGAGGTTGAAAAAAGACCATCAAGTCCAACCTATGTGTGTGATTTATTTTCAGTATTACATTGTATGAAATTGTCAGTCTGATTAACTTGCAGTTGGGTAGGAAGATTGCCAAGGTATAATCAGTGTGCAGCACTATTAAGAAGGAAGCATTGCCTGTATACGTAATGATGTCTGTCTTCATGTACGAATGTAATCACAAACTATATTGGTTTTTCTTATATGGAAACAAGGTTTATGCTACATTATTAAATATTTGATTTACAGTAGACTGATAAACCAAATCAGTCTACTGTATGCGTGAGCCCCGCTGCACACCGTGATTGGCCAAGCAATAATCTGGGACCTGTGACGTGTCCCAGATGATTGCCAAGAGGGAAGGGGGAGAGGCGACCTTCCTTCTGGCGCCATGGTGCCCAGGGAGGAAGTGGGAGCTGAAACCCTCTAAAAAGAGGGTCTCCGCTCCCCCCCCCTAAAAAAAAATGACATGCCAAATGTGGAATGTCAGGGGGTCACCTTCCCCTAAAGCGGAAGTTCCATTTTTGGGCGGAACTCCGCCCTAAGCTGTGAAGGGCAGGTGCAGACCAGCACAGAGCCCACTCATACTTCTGTAGCAGATGATGCAAGTCTGAAAAGGAGAGTCCCACACAGCTGGTATCATCCATTTCTGTCATGGTGTTCTCAAAATAATAAGCAGGTGTTCAGGGCACCCCCCCCCCTTACACCAGATGTCAAGAGTCATCCCCCCCTTCTACTATGACATCACAGTGTACATCCTTTATGCTGCTACCGGGAAGAAGCTGGGGATAGAGCTGGGAAGCAGAAAGTGCAGGGTCTGGAAGAGGACCAGAGAAGGGTTGGAGTCAGCTGCTGAAGTCTGCTGATTTTTGAGACCAGGGGAGGCGGAAACCAGGGGGTGCTGCAGGATCTGTAGGAGGAGTTCTGTCGTCCTCGTTGCTGCCCCCTGCCGAAATGGCGGGAAGAAACGAGCCGCTCCTCTGCACAAAGAAGCACAAGATCTGGCAGAGCTGCAGGAGAGATGGGAGGGCAACAAGAAATGGCCTGATTCGGCAATTAGGCCTTGTGTTTGACCCATGTACTTTAGATCTGTGCCAGAACGGCAGATCCCAAAAACAATAAAATACAATAGTTCTAGTATCCCTACAGTGGTTACAGCAATACTTCCTCTTGCATAGAATCTACAGGGTGAAGAACATGTTGACTATGAAAATCTCCTACTAGATGCTCACCCTACTAGGTCTACCTGTCATGGGGAAATGACCATATTGGGCTCTGTGTCTTCTCTGATTCTAACGAGAATAGGAAGGCGTCCTAAAATTTGGTCCAGTGTAAGTTTCAAATACAGAATACAGCAAGCAGAAAGGAATGGCCAACATTGGAGGTCATTTTAAAGAAAGGGAAGTTATTTTTTCTGCCCCCCCCCCTTACCTGAAAGATGCCACCCTCTCCCTCCACAGATGCATATGTACCGAGATCTGATGCCCACAACCTCCTGTATTTGTTGCCATAAACCCTACAAGTTCTCTCTCCCTGGCTGCATTCTCATAGTGGGCCATGGGGCTCATCTACCTCCATCTCTGGACCAGGAACCCCATAGCAAATGCAGCAGTAAAAGTGGGTACTGCTCCTTACTCATCCATGAGTTCTAAAGATTTGTTGTTCTACAAAGCGATTGGTACCCAGTTTTATTTCTGCGGTCACCCTAGAGCAGGGGTGCCCAACCTTTTGAAGAACGAGGACCACTTAAGCAACTTGGTAACCCCAGTCGCGGGCCACAATGAGTGGAGCAGGCAGATGACCGGTCACGGCTATTCTATAGGCCCTCCGATTAGATCCGCCCCGATGGAAGGGGACAAATTCCCTTCATTTTTTTTTTTTAGCGGATTGGATTGGAAGTAGGTGGGACTAAGTGGACAAAAGTCTGTTTACATCTGCTGCTCTATAGAGATAAATTGAGGGTCCAATTGGGTCGGGTCGATCGTGTGAAAAGGGCCTAAGACTGCTTTCACACTGATGTGTTGCGGTTTATGCACACCGTGGGTGCAGCGTAGTGCACCTGTGTCTATCCTGCAGGTTAGCCATAGACTCCGCCTGTGCATCAGCTTATGGGGCTGTGCTCCGCAGCCACTTTCTTCCTCTACCACCAGCTTCATTCACAATGCTAATGCTGCGGTATGACGGGTAGGTAACCTGCGATCTGGGCTTGCCAACCTGCCATTCTAGAGCAGGAGGTCGCGGGCCACATCAGAGGGCTCCACGGGCCACATGTGGCCCCCGGGCCACCCCTGCCCTAGAGAAAGCCAGTGGATGTATCCAGACATAACAAATAAGTGGATTAGGACATTTTAAGGAGGCCTCTCATGCCATCTATACTGTGACCTCAAGGTGAAAAGCAATACACATCCAGACTCTCAAATGCAGGTCAGAAGCAAAAAAAAAATGTTTTTCCTATGTAAACAAACTCTTAGTCTGGCCATAGATGTGAAAGTGTCTCGCTAAGGAACTCTGCCCAGTATTGGGAGCCGAGTACAAACTATGTGGTTGTGGTTCAGTTAGAGCCAGGATATTTGATTGCGTCCGCTGGCACTCATATCAGACCCGATTCCTTTCCAACACATCGGCCTTTCTTCTAGATGCCAGTCCAGTCTGCCCTGTAGTAAGGCTACTCATAAGTTACACGATTATTTCCCACACGTGACACTTGTCTTTTATTAAAGGAGGTCTCCGCTGAACACTTTTGGATGCTTTGATGTTGAGATCTGTTTGTCTGCAGAGTGCTTTGTGCTCATTGAAACTTCTACATTCATTTAAATGGAAGCTTAATAGCCGTGTCAACATTATTGCAGTTTTCTGTCTGTGTAACTGAATCTGAACCTCTGGTGTGACTTTCTCAATGTGATATACTAGTAATTAAAATGGAATGCCAGCCAAATAGTTAAATACATGGATGAAATACAGTGTAAGCTGTCTGACCTGCTAAAATGTCTGTAATTCTGTTCGGCAGCTCTTGTGATACATTCCTATCATTGTGCGTATTCAGCAGTTTACTTTGACGTCCGCCTGTTGTTTGCAGTGTGTAAATGTGTTGTTACATTGCAGAGGAGGTCCCTATATTGCTGCACAAACACCTCCCTATGAAGCCAGCACTATCATTTCCTATGGGCTGGCATAAAGGATGAGCTCCGGCGTGTTCGCATAGAACACGTGCAGAGCCCGCCAGGAAGTGTGTACGGTGCTGCGCTAATAACAGCCAGGGGGACATTTCACGATTCCTGCAGCAGAGCATCGGAACTAGGGTTGTCCAGATACCGATACCAGTATCGGTATCGGGACCGATACCGAGTATTTGCGGGAGTACTCGTACTCGCGCAAATACCCCCGATACCTAAATAGAATACTTCCCCCCCCCCTTTCCCCCCCCCCTGCCGCTGCCGCCGCATCGCGCCGCCGCATCGAGGGACATGGCTAGAGGGACATTGCTGCATATGTGAGGGACATGGCTAGAGGGACATTGCTGCATATGTGAGGGACATGGCTAGAGGGACATTGCTGCATATGTGAGGGACATGGCTGCATATGTGAGGGACATGGCTAGAGGGACATGGCTGCATATGTGAGGGACATGGCTAGAGGGACATGGCTGCATATGTGGGGGACATGGCTGCATTTGGGGACACATTTAAAAAAAGTATCGGTATCGGCGACTACTTGAAAAAAAGTATCGGTACTTGTACTCGGTCCTAAAAAAGTGGTATCGGGACAACCCTAATCGGGACAATGTCTCCCTGGCTGTGATTAGCACAGCGCCGTGCACACTTTTTGCCGGGCTCTGCACGTGTTCTATGAGAACACGTCGGAGGTCATCCTTAGCTGGCAGTGTACCTTCAAGTAAAATGAAACTATGAATACAAACATTTTCCAGCATGCAGGGACTTTTGGAGGAGGAAACTTTACAAGCCTAACGTCGGCCATACAGTCATGGACGAAATTGTTGGCACCCCAGAAATTCTTCCAGAAAATCAAGTATTTCTCACAGAAAAGTATTGCAGTAACACATGTTTTGCTATACACATGTTTATTTCCTTTGTGTGTATTCACATGTTTATTTCCTTTGTGTGTATTGGAACAAAACAAAAAAAGGGAGGAAAAAAAGCAAATTGGACACAATGGGCCTGATCCACAATAACCCGGCGTAACTTAATTTTTCCCGTTTAAGTTACACCGCCGCAAAATCTCTACCTAAGTGCCCGATCCACAAAGCACTTACCTAGAAATTTTGAGCGGTGTAACTTAAATCCGTCCGGTGCAAGGCGTTCCTAATCTAATGGGGCGAGTCCCATTTAAATTAGGCGTGCTCCCGCGACGGACGTACTGCGCATGCACCCGACGTTATTTTCCCGACGTGCTTTGCGCGGTTTTACGTTGCGCCAGGTTTTGAGAACCGCGACGGGCGTAAAAAAAAAAGAGTTGCGGCAGAAAAAAAAAATGTAAAAAAAAAAATGACAGCGACGCGGGATAGAAGGGTATACTTTTACAAGGTGTAAACAGTTTACACCTTGTAAAAGCAGCCCTAATTTTGCGACAGCAAACTAATACTTACGGAGAAAAAACGAAGCGTAAAAGCTTCGTGGATCTCCATAAGTGCTAATTTGCATACCCGACGCTGGATTTCGCCGAGAAATGCCCCCAGCGACGGCTGCGGTACTGCATCCTAAGATCCGACAGTGTAAGTCCCTTACACATGTCGGATCTTCTGCCTATCTATGTGAAACTGATTCTGTGGATCAGTTCCATAGATAGAAACAGGGATACGACGGCGTAACAGTAGATACCCCGGCGTAACCCTTTTGTGGATCTGGCCCAATGTCACACAAAACTCCAAAAATGGGCTGGTCAAAATTCTTGGCACCCTTAACTTATTATTTGGTTGCACACCCTTTGGAAGAAAAAACTAAAATCGGTCGCTTCCTATAACCATCAATAAGCTTCTTAGAGACGGTTCACCCTGGGGCAACCTGGGATCCGACT
This sequence comes from Rana temporaria, assembly GCF_905171775.1. NCBI lineage: Eukaryota > Metazoa > Chordata > Amphibia > Anura > Ranidae > Rana > Rana temporaria. Next base: position 336,698,695 of record NC_053493.1, on the reverse strand, counting down.
TCAAGTCGCCCCAAGTCACGCGCTTGAGAAAGTGAATGGGAGCTGTCTTAATGCACACTACTGAAGTCAATCCGACTTCAGAAAAGGTTCCTGTACTACTTCAATCCGACTTGTAGGCAACTTGTACCCATTCACCTCTCACCCGGAATTTTGGACCACTCTTCCTTTGCAAACTGCTCCAGGTCTCTCTTATTGGAAGGGCGCCTTTTCCCAACAGCAATTTTAGGATCTCTCCACAGGTGTTCATGGGATTTAGATCTGGACTCATTGCTGGCCACTTTAGAACTCTCCAGCACTTTGTTGCCATCCATTTCTGGGTGCTTTTTGACGTATGTTTGGGGGCATTTTCCTGCTGGAAGACCCAAGATCTCGGATGCAAACCCAGCTTTCTGACACTGGGCTCTACAGTGCGACCCTAAATCCTTGAAGTGAAGGAAAGTCTTCCAATGGGACAAAGATGATGAAACAAAATACTCCTTTAATCTAAAATGGAAAAAAATGCCTTTCGTTTTACTTTACCCAGTGAAGTGACTGGCCTACGGTAATACAGAGATTAAACAAATCCTTCTACACAAGTTGTACCTGTTTACCTGCAGCCATCTGTCCTGTACATCTGTTCAAAGTCCAGAATGTATAGCTTGTCTGAGCATCCAGAAAAAAGGGGGCAGAGAGATGAAGTCACACTTGGCAGAGCTCAGTGAGAAGAGTTCTGAAAGCTGATTGGAGGGAAGAGACACGCCTCCTTTACACAACACACAGGAACAGAGCTGAGGATTTCAATCTGGCAAAGGTTCCCCCCCCCTCACCATTGTGATGCACTGCAACACCCAGACAAGGGCATTGTGGTGCACTAATACAGCAAGGGCATTGTGTGCTGGGCACTGGGGTGCCAACCAATCCTCTACACCTGTATGCTGCATACAACACCCTATTTTATTTGTGCCCACCTGTGTGTACAATAGTTTTGTATTGCCGATTCACATGTATAACCTCCCCATCCAGCTCCCAATGTATGATGTATACATGCATGATATTGCTTGCTCCTGCTCTGTAGATTTCAGGCAGTTATGGTATTTGATAAAACAGGTGGAAACGGTTTTAAAATATTTTTCAGTTTCCTTTTTTTTGTAGTATGCATTCTGATTGCAATAAAAGGATAAAATGTGACTTTTCACAATCCTGAAGTTTGGAGAACAGAAGAATATAACATTGTAATACATGCAGTGTGTTCTCTGGACTGCGCAGGCCTGTGTGTGAGCGGTGCTGCTGTTCTGCACCCAGCTCTTATCAGAACATGGGGAATGCTGAACTTTCACCTGTATATACATTGTGTCACCATCATATTCTGCTTTATATACATTGTGTCACCATCATATTCTGCTTTATATACATTGTGTCACCATCATATTCTGCTCGTGTCTAGGAGAAAATCGCCTCCACGCTTCTGTCAAAATTAGTATTGAGGTCACAGTTTTTCTTTCTCTTTTCCTTATCATTGAAATATTTATTGTCTCACCTCTAAAATCATTCTAATGAAAGACGGCGCCGGAGAGACTCCAAAATACTCAGAGTTCGCTCGGCTGCACTCGGAAAGACTTGGGATCAGAGTATTTCCGAGTGTTCCCAAGTATTTTCCAAACGGCTCCGAGTGTCACCGGCGCCCCCGCACCTCTGGCCAAATGCGGTACTGCACACAGCAGAGGCTTGCATCCTGCTCATTTTGTGAGACAACACTTGCAAACCGAGACAGGATTTAAAAAAAAAAAAAAAAAAAAACTCGTATTGCGAAACGCTTGTTAAAGTGGGGGTTCACCCAAAACATTTTTTTTTTTATTGTATCTAGCAGAGCCAGCATACTAAGGAGATTAAATTTCGGCAGGTCATTTTTTTTTTTATCGTTCCATACCTTTTATATCCTGATGTTTTCCAGGGCTTCCGGGTTCCGATGACTGCGTGACTGGGCGTTCCTATCCTTCCGTTCGATGATTGACGTCTTGTGAAACAGGTGACCTGTCGCACAACGCGCGTCACCAGATGTCGGGAAAGAGCCGAGCTGCGAGTCGGCACTATACGGTGCCTGCGCAGTCAGCTCTACACAGCGGGCGCAGGTACCGTATAGTGCCGTCTCTTAGCTCGGGTATTTCCGGAAATCTGGTGACGCGCGTTGTGCGACAGGGGACCTGTTTCACAAGACGTCAATCATCTAACGGAAGGATAGGAACGCCCAGTCCCGCAGTCATCGGAACCCAGAGGCTGGGATAGAAACGCCCAGTCCCGGAGTCATCAGAACGCGGAAGCCCTGGACAAAATCCGGATATAAAGGTAAGTACAGAGAAAAAAAAAAAAAAAAACTGCCGAAATGAAATGTCCTTACTATTGTACTTTTAATGTAAAAAAAATCGTTTTTAGGGTGAACCTTCACTGTGTTATAGTGACTCTCTTACAATTTATTATAGTTGTGTGTCCCATTCTGGCACAACCAGCATGGCTACATGTGCTTTAGGGGAGTTGAAAGTGTGTTGAAATTTTCTTTGTATCCTTTGTTTGGATTTTAACCTCTCTTTGGAGGGATTTCCTATCACTTCCTGTTTTGGCTGTGGGACAGGAAGTGAAGGAGAATGCCCCCCAATGGGACACATATGGCAGAAACAAAACTGATAGTGGTTATAACCCTCCTATTCTTTATCCAAAATGGGGAGGGAAAAAAAGTTTTATCTTCAGTCACGCGTTAAATCCTGTAAGTTACAAGGTGGGGTCTCAATGGATCAGACTTGTGCAAATTCACACCGGAGCCACAGCGGAGATATGTGCACTGGCTGCATAGAGAGCCGGTCAAAATCTCCTGCTATTGCGAATTGGATGCGGTGAACCTGCATCCAATTTGCAATAGTGTGAACCCAGCCTCAAACTTCAAACCATTCTTGAATTCATCATACTATGCCTCCTTCAATCGCTTAGTGTGGTAGTCTAGATCAGTGATTATAAACCTTTTTGCATTTAAGGTTACCTTCGGCACCATCTCGAGGCATTGCATCCTAAAATAAACTAATCGTTTTGAAAAACGCAGCAGCATCCACACACGTAGGACACCCAACGTTAAAAGTGAGTTATACTCTCGAAGCAAATACACCTTTGCTCACTGGTACTGACTTGGTGTTCCAGCGTTTCCCTTCTCCCTCAGTTTGCCTCCTTCACTCGGCTAATGTGACCCCAGTGCTGACAGAGAGGAGCAAGACAAGGATGCTGTGCAGGCACCCAATATCCTCTTTTTCAACCAATGACATCATAGTTAAAGGGGTATTTACACTTTTTTAACCTAAAATTTTAATTAAAGACTATGAGATGTCTAACCTATATATGTTCCCTTCCAGTCACAACACTAAAAACCTCTGAAGAAGACCAGTAGGGTCGAAACGCGTTAAGAACAGTTTATACTGCAACATATTTTATCAGCCGTATAAATGTAATGTTGTGTACTGTTTAATACTATACATGTAAATCATGTCTTTGTTATGCCGCAACTCATTTTCTATCATGCAACCCACTTTTTGCCCTACTTTTTTGATAAAGGAATTTTTATATATGTGAATAAATACTATATTTTTTTACTACATTTAACTCATTTTTGGTCTACCTGAGCTGCCAAAAGACCCCATCTGGGAAAATTTCTCTATTGCATTTATCGGGGTGAGCAGCAATTTTCTCTCCACTCCATGTGTTCTGTCCCTTCTATGACATCATAGGATGCCAGCGGTTGGAAGGATGTAATGGGGCACAATAAAAACCTGTGATTTTGTGTAAGTAATAGTCAGGCTTGATCCACCTGCTGGGTTGTATACAATTTCTGGGCAATTATTAAGGATTTTGCCAAGGCATACCAGGGCACCCTGGTTAAAAAATGCTGGTTTAGATGGTCACATGCCCATTGTAGGCACTTTTGGCTGTGGACACGAGTCAGCATGGCCACCCCCTGACTGGTCTGTTGCTACACGGCCTCATACACAACAAACTGCGATGCACTGCATGCTCTGACACATTTCTATTGCAACCAGCATTAACTTTTTCAGCAATTTGAGCTACAGTAGCTCTTCTATTGGATCAGACTGCACAGGCCAGCCTTCGCTCCCCACGTGCAATAATGAGCCCTGGCTGCCCATGACCCAGTTGCCAGTTTTCCTTCCTTGGACCACTTTTGGTCGGTCCTGACCATTGCAGACTGGGAACATCCCACAAGAGCTGCAGTTTCTGACCCAGTCTAGCCATTACAATTAACCCCCTGTCAAAACCTCTCAAATCCTTACACTTGCCCATTTTTTCTACTTTTTAACACATCAACTTCAGGGAAAACATGTTCATGTGCTGCCTAATATACCCCACCCACTTTCAGGTGCCATTGTAACAAGATGATCCATGTTATTCCCTTCTTCTCTTGTTTTGTAGATTCACTGTGGCCATGTTCCTCTCAGAATTGGAACCAGTCGTGTCGCTTTGTTACTGCAGTCCTGCTTTAAGGTGTAAAGATGGCTTTATTTCCACGCCATTGTTGTAAAGACAGAGGAGTTGCTATTCATTGCTCACTACAAGGCAGCTCTTTATATTGTCCCTGTTTTCTCAAAGTATTTTTAGGGGGTGTTGTGCTTAGTAGTGTATTATGATCTGCTTTTATCCCAGATTATGATGTCCATTTTCTCATGGTTTGTCCTTTTTTTTCTCTTTACACAGGTTTCCTGCTAACTGGATATAAAGAATATTACAGTAATAGAAGCATACTTGTCAAAGTCTCAGGAAAAGTGGAAAGGTAAATGTTATTACCTATTTTTCTTGAAGTGATACTAAAGGTTTGATTAAAAATAACAAGCATGTTATATTTACCTCCTTTGTGCAAGGGTTTTGCACAGAGCGCCCCTTTCCTCCTCTACTGGTATCCCTCATAGGCGCTCCTGGCTCCTCCTCTTTTTGCGTACCCTCTTGGAGAAACGCTTTCCAAAGGGACACTCATGTGGGCACGGTCCCGATTCCTGCTGCTGCGTCCCTTGACACAGACAGCAAGACTCGGCCCGGCTCCCATGTCACTGGATTTGAGTGTCAGCAGTGGGAGCCAATGGCTGCACTGCTATCAATCTATCCAATGGGGACCCGAGACCACTGGAGCTGCTGTGCTCTATCTCGTCGCTGGAAAGATCGGGTTCAGGTAAGTAAGAGGGGCTCTGGGGTTCTGCTGCAGCACGGAAGGTTTTTCACCTTAACCTGCCTGGCGGTATTCCCGAGTCTGACTCGGGCTTGCCTCGCTAGATCCACAGGCAGTGTTTACTTACCTTGTCCCTGGATCCAGCGATGCCACCGCGCTGTGTGAGCGAGTGGGACCTCGCACAATTCACACAGCGTCCTCCTGTGCCGCCGATCTCCGTTCCCTGCGACGTTACGACGCTCGGGGACAGAGAACGGCGCCAAATTCAAAAAAGTAAACAAACGCTTTACATACAGTATACTGTAATCTTATAAAATACAGTACTGTATGTAAAAAAAACACACACCCCTTGTCCCTAGTGGTCTGTTCTGTGTCATGCATGTCATTTTATATAATAAAAACGTTTCTTTCTCCCTGCAAACTGTAGATTGTCCATAGCAACCAAAAGTGTCCCTTTATGTCAAAAATAGTTTTAGATCAGCTAAAAAACAGCGATAATAAATTATAATGACTTGCAGAATTGTGCGATAGCGATTTGTGGGGAAATTCGTCATAAAAAAAAAAATAATAATGACAGCAACAATTCTGCAACTGAGCAAATTTCAGTGATTTTGATTTGATTACATTATTGAATAATTTTTATTATAATTATATTATTATTTGTTATAATTATTTATAATTATTTTTTATATTATAATTTATAATTTTGTTTTTAAAAACATGTCATACCCGGGATGCCTATTAGAATCTTGTTTGGTCAGATTTAAGTGAGTTATTTCTAAGAATTACAGACCTACAATATAAAACGCCAAATTTCCTTGCAAATAATGGTACCGCTTTCAGCATGTTTTTTCTGAAAGAATCATACCGCCAGGGAGGTTAATGCATAGAATGCATTAAGGTGAAAAACACTGAGACTTTACAACCCCTCTAACAATTCAAGAGAAAACTAACCATGATAAAATAGTACTATGGCCTCCCATAGAAATATGTACTGTAGCCTCTGCACTTCTAGTTTTAGTCCCACAAATCCCTGCTGAGCCTGCCAGTGAAGTCCATCTTATGCAGCTTCCTGTGATGGTGTGACAACAATGCTGCACTTATCCTGAATTCTGAGCAGAGTTGTCACCCTCATGTAGGCTGTCCCTGTCTCACTACATTGTGATGAACTGATGGGGGCATAGCTATCAGCATTATCACTGGAGATTCACAAACATGTAGCTTGCCAGTCAACATCTGACCAATGAGAGCCACATTGTCTAGAAGCATGTGAGACACAACTGCAGGAGGGTTTGGCTCAGTCAGGGACGGTACAGGAAATTTTTGCTGACTTTGTGTTTGTGCATCACATAGTAACTGGGTTTGGTAGTTGTTTTGGGTGTCACACAGGAGCCTTTAGTTGCATTTTAAAGCTGAACTCCAGAGAGAGTAAAAATCCCCTCTTACAATGAGACTGCCCCTCCACTGCAAGGCTTGAATATGCCTTTACATCTAGGGGGCTCAGAAAAGCAGTTTTGCCTACCTGATCCTTCACTCCCGCAACCTCTTTTTCTTTCCTATGCTCTGATGGTTGGATGCCCTCTGATGCCATGCAGACCGATGCAGGGCCCTTAGCTCTGCATTTGACAAGAGGAACCTGAGAAAAAATCGACCACTAGAGAGTTTATACTTTAACCTGGAGTTAAAGCGGAGGTTCACCCAAAAAAACAAGTATATAACATTAGATTCAGTATACCTCAAACATGTACAGTATGTCTTTTTTTTTTAGGGGGGGTGGGGGTGTACATACGAAATTATCGGTCTTTTCCTCCTGGGTACTCGCTCCCGCGGGAGTGGGCGTTCCTGGGCAGTGCCGCAATGTCATCTAGGACTTCGCCCATATGATTGACGTGCCTGAGAAAAACTCCCACCGGTGGATAAGGCGCGTCACGACTTTCCGAAAATAGCCGAACTGCGAGTCGGGTCTATACGGCGCCTGCGAAGTCCCAGATGACATTGCGGCACTGCACAGGAACGCCCACTCCCGCGGGAGCGAGTACCCGGAAGCCAGGAGGAAAAGACCGATAATTCTGTATGTACACCCCCCCCCCCCAAAAAAAAAGCCAATACTGTACATGTTTGAGGTATACTGAATCTAATGTTATATACTTGTTTTTTGGGTGAACCCCCGCTTTAAGCTTTAATTCCAGCACACCAGGCTTCAAGGTTAGGTGGATGAGAGAGTTGTATAGTTGCCAATATTTATGTTTAATTACCTGGCCAATTAACTTCTGTTTATGTAACTTGGGCATGTATAATGCTATATTAGAGAACAGCAGATTATTATTATACAGGATTTATATATCGCCAAAAGTTTATGCTTTACAATATAAAGGGAGACAGTACAGTTACAATAAAATAAAATAAAATACAAGAGGGTTAAGAGGGCCTTGCTCAGAAGAGCTTACACTCTAATAGGGTGGGGCAAGTGGTACAAAAGGTACTAACTGTGGGGAGATAAGCTGATAAAAGATTAGTTGGAGGTGTAATAGACTTCCCTGAAGAGATGAGTTTTCAGGGATCGCCTAAAGGCAGCCAGAGTACAGATTGAGGTACAGAGTTCCAGAGGATGGGAGAGGCTCTGGAGAAGTCCTAGAGATGAGCACACAGCTGCAAAAGGCAACGCATTTTTGTGTGTTGTGGGAAAATGCACAATTTCACACGCACTGCACCTGGGGTGAAAAGCCCTAAAATATAGTTTTCAAGGCAGATTTTAGTGGTCATTAGGTTGTAACTCACCCCCGCCACCTAAAGCCTCCTCTTTGCCCTTGCCACAGCTAAATCACATGCAGCCCGGAAGAACTGAAAGCTATATGAGCCACCCAACCTGCCCTTAGCCACCGATGACATGGGGTGCGGGTGGACGGCTTGCATAGCTTTTAGGTTTGCCAGCAAAAGTACAGAGAACAACATAGAAGAGGAAAGAGCTGGGATGATGCTGGATGTGATCTCTCCCTCTCCTCTGTAGACCCTTGCGCTTTTTTTAAAATAAAAATAACAATCATGGCTATACTTACCTACTCTGGGCAGTGGTTTTGCACAGAGGAGCCCCGATCCTCCTCTTCTGGGGTGCCCCGTCCCCGCTCCAAGCCCCTCCTCTTCATCGGGTGCCCCCAGTGAACGACGCAAAGTAGGTGTGATTTTCTTTTTTTCCCCAGGAGGGAGAGGGGGATTTAGGAGCGCTGTAATTTTTTGTGTCTATTAAAATATGATTAATGTATGGTTAATTCATAGGTTCATCCACCATCCATCATCCATTGTTTTGTTTTGTTTTGTATGCTACAATGAAAAAGATGGGCTGTGTCCCAGTGAAGTAATGGTTTCAAAAAGGCCCAGTTCATGCTTGCGATTTTTAAAGCGTTATTCTCACGCAATGTTGCATATCGTGTAGAGCAGCTCATTCACTTGAATGGACTTCCCTGTGCGCATTTGTCACCCAAAAGAAGCCCCTGCTCCTTTTTGGGTGACAACTTCACACACTATTTAAAGTCACGTTTTGCAGCACGATTCGTGACGATTATTGGACTGCCATTTAGATTGAATGGCACCCAGCTGCACGCCGTTTGTTTTTGTGATTTGGAATCGCTGGGATTTTTTGATACCATGAGCTGCACACAGGTTTTGTAATCTGTGGGTATTATATACCAGTATGCCATTGCAATGGAGCAAGACCAGCAGTGAAGTAAGGAAATCCAAAATAATAGAAATGCTTTTCAGGGGGCAGACTGAGCCTGGAGGATTGCCTTAAAGTGGAGTTCCACCCAAAAATGGAACTTCCGCTTTTCAGAACCCCAAGCCCCCCCCCCCCTCCGGTGTCACCTTTCAGGGGGAGCAGATACCTGTCTAATACAGGTATTTGCTCCCACTTCCAGGCATAGATCGCTGCAGTATACGCGGCGATCTACACCATGTCCGACCCCCCCACTGTCTTCTGGGAGACACACAGGTCCCAGAAGACAGTAGGGAGACCAGTAAGTCGCAGATTCGGGAACTGTATTCGAGAACCGGGAAGTGAAGCCGCAAGGCTTCACTTCCTGATTCCCTTACCGAAGATGGCTGCACCTCTGCCTGAGTGCCAAGGGACAGAACAGCTTCGGGTGCCGCCATCGCGGGCACCCTGGACAGGTAAGTGTCCATTTATTAAAAGTCAGCAGCTGCAGTATTCGTAGCTGCTGACTTTACTTCTTTTTTTTTTCGGCGGAACTCCGCTTTCATTTCTTTACAGAGAATATTCAGCCTGTATTAGCTGAAGGGTAGACTGTGAAGGGTTTTGCACAATCCACACAAACACAGTAAACCTGTACAAAGCTGTAAAACGGTCAATGTGGAAATGTTGTAGCACCTATACACCTCTTCCACACTTGTCTTCATCACATGCTGCGTGCAATAAAAGATCCCTTTCACACAAGCTTTCCAATCAGGTCCGCCAGTCAGTTTTTCAGGCGGACCTGATCGAAGCCTCCATTCACTCCTATGGATCGCCAGATGTCAGCGGTGACACGTCTGCTGTCACCCGCTGCTATCCGTTCCGATCCTCTCTGTGAAATCCTGACAGAAGAAAAGGGACAGGCGGTCCATTTTCATCTGATCTCCCCATAGAGGAGGTGGGGCTCTAACAGGTCCGTCTCTGCGCAGTGAACGGAGACTGACCTTTCATCCGCCTGCTCAGTGGGGTTCAGCGGATCGATCCCCCACTGAGCAAAGCGAAGTCCGCCGGGCGGATCGCCCGTGTGAAAGAGCCCTTTAGGTGGTGTGATTCTTAGTTCTTGGTGTATGGGGAGCTTGTCCAGCAAGCTCTGAGCTAGGATTGTACTCGCCTCTTGAAGATTGGATGGTCTGATTTTGCGATTGTTTTTAAAAGGTCCCCTTACCTTGTGCTCTGTCCGAAGTCTTGCTACAAAATGTCTATGTGCCATTGTTTAGAGTCTTTCAGGATCTTGAAGTGTCCCTGAAAAACAGCTGATGGCCACATCTCTATAATGTGTCTATTTAAACCCTTCCTGTTCTAATGCAGATCAATCCAGAGTGATAAGACAGTTTGTATCGTTCTGTAGATGGACGGTTACAGATAGCCGTGGAGCTCATATGACGTGGCTCAGACAGAGGCCCCCGCCAAGCCATATACGAGGCCCATAGGTGATCTTGTTAAATTGCAGTCTTGATGTACGGCACTGAGTAAAATGAATGAGCCTGTCATTCACAGAGATGCACAAATCTCTTTAGTAAAGATTGCCATTGTCCATGAGCTGCATTTCTCTGCTTGCGAATGAATCACATTTTACGGCCTTGTGCAATGTGACCACAGCACATCAGTGAGAGGTAAACTCAGGTTACACACAGAAGCAAAGGCTGCTGCTGAGACGTAATGCAATGTCCCTTCTCTTCTTAAAGTAAATAGGTTTTATCTGTTCAAATCGCGACACAATGTCCTTACGCACAGACGTAACCGCTAAATACACGCCGTACTTTGCTAGCTTGTACTGTTAATAGGCTCTTAAAGTAAGATGAAAATAGAAGGAAAGAAACACCTTAACGTCTTGTATAAGAACAGCCTTTACAATGGAGGCCAATATTCCTAAACTGTAATCATTACCTAAATGTTGGGTCATCATAAGCCATTTCTGTTTAAAACTCTCCTATTATTAAAGTAATGTTTAAAGTGGTTGTAAACCCACATTTTTTACTTTTACCTACAGGTAAGCCTATAATAAGGCTTACCTGTAGGTATAAAGAATATCTCTGTACGGTTTAGGAGATATTCCCCCCGCAATGCGCCACTGATTGCAGCGGGGATCCTCGGCCAAAGGACCTTGCCGAATGGAAGTCTCGCCGCTCCAGCCAATCACAGCGCTGGAGCGGCGATACCCGGAAGACACGCCGAGTCAAGATGACATCTCGCTCGGCGTGGACCAGGTAAGTTCCTCTCACCTCGTTCCGAGGTAAATATTTCATAATGAGCTAATATGCGGTACATACTAGCTCATTATGGCTTTTGCCTTTCAGGTGAAAAAAAAAAAAATTATCGCGGGTTTACAACCGCTTTAAGTCTTTTTTTTTTGGTTTAAAATTATTATTATTATTATACACAATTTATATAGCGCCAACAGTTTACTCAGCGCTTTACAATGTATGGGGGGACAACACAATGACAGTACAGTTCAATGCAGAAGGTACAGGAGGGCCCTGCTCATAGAGCTTACATTCTAAAGGGAGGGGTAGGTGGTACAAAAGGTAATAGCTGCAGAGAAATGATTTGATGGTGATTTTGCACAGAGCAGCCCAGATCCCCCTTTTCTCTGGTCCCTCGCCGGCGCTCCTGGCCCCTCTCCCTTATGCCGAGTGCCCCCACAGCAAGCAGCTTGCTATGGGGGCATTGGAGCCAAGCCGCTGCTCTGTGAATCGATAGACACAGAGCCGTGGCCCGACCCTGCCCCCTCTCTCTCCCCTCATTGGTTTACTGACTTTGATTGACAACAGTAGGAGCCAATGATGCCCCCTGTGTGTCTGGGAAGGCTGTCCACAAGGTTTAGAAATGTGTCTATGGGAATGTTTAAACCATTCTTCTAGAAGTGCATTTCTGATGGCAGGCGCTGATGTTGGACGCGAAGGCCTGGCCCGCATTCTCCGCTCTAATTCATCACAAAAGTGTTCTAACTGGTTGAGGTCAGGACTCTGTGCAGGTCAGTCAAGTTCCTCCACCCAAAACTCACTCATCCATGTCTTTATGGACCTTGCTTTGTGCAAAGCTCAGTATTGAACTCTACGGAATAAGACTGGGACAATATACTGTGTGTATGTATTTGTATATAATATACTAAACCTTAACACTAATGGTCTCTTATTTGCTACCTTTTAAATTAAGCATTGAAAGTGTTTTGTTATCAGTTAAAGTGGTTCTAATGGCAGAAGTTTTTTTTATATCTGAATGCGATCTATGTATTAAGATAAAACGTTTTTTGCGTGCAGTAGCCCCCATAATACTTATCTCGAGCTCCATCTCGATCCAGTATAGTTGCCCTAGAGCCTCGGCCGTCTGGGACTCTCCCTTCTGAATGGGTGAGACGGCAGTGGGCGCCATTGACTCCTGCTACTGTCAATCAAAGTCAGTGAGCCAATGAGGAGAAAGAGGGTCTAAATGTACACACAGACCAGCGGCTCGGCTTGGGTGCCCCATAGCAAGCTGATTACTGTGAGGGCAGGAGGGAGGGGCCAGAGAACCGACGAGGGTTCACTGCACAGAGCAGGTAATCTTTGTTATTTTTTATAAAAAAACAAGACCGTTCAAAATCACATGGCCAGTTGCACCCTTTTTCAACAATTGCAATTGTACAAAGTGTTGCGACTCTGAAAAAGGTTCCTGCACTACTTTTTCTGCGATTTCATTTTGACAAAGCATGATTTGAAAGCCGCACTGGTGTGAACCAGGGCTTAGGGCTTAGTGTAAAAAAGAAAAAGATTGCTCAGAGCTAGAATAACTGTTTGTGGTAAGACTGGGCACAGATGATAGGAAATCTTATACTCTGCATTGTGACAGCAAAAAAAAAAAAAAAAAATACATTTCGGGTTTACTTTAACTTTAAGACAACTTCTACCTTAAAGCAGAGTTCTGCCGATGTATTTATATTCTTTTAGGGCCCTTTCACACGGGGAGGATCAGTAATGATCCGACTCGGTGTGTCTGTAATGCTCAACGGGGATCCTCCGTAAAATCCCCGCTGAGCCGTCGGCTGGCAGGGCGGTCCCCGCACACTGTGCAGGGACCGCCCTGTCTTTCCTCCGCTCTCCCCTATGGGGGGATCGGATGAACACGGACCGTGTGTCCGTGTTCATCCAATCCGATGCGCCAGATGGAAGAAAAATAGGATTTTCTTCCGTCCGAAAAATCTGAGCTTTGCGGAGGCGGGTGATTACGGGTGTCAGCGGATGGACCAATGTATGTGCCGTTTTCATCCGCAACGGATGGATGAAAATGCAGACATACGGTCTGCACGTGTGAAAGGGGCCCTTAAAGTCAGCAGCTACAAATACTGCAGCTGCTGACTTTTAAAATAAGGACACTTGCCTGTCCAGCACGCCCGCGATGTAGGCACCTGAAGCCGGTCTGTCCCTCGGCTCTCAGGTACTGCCGCCGCCATCTTCGGTAAGGGAATCCGGATGTGAAGCCTTGCTGCTTCACTTCCTGGTTCCCTACTGCGCATGCACAAATCGCTCTGTGCGATCCCACTGGTCCCTGCTGTCTTCTGGGACCTGGGACATCTGGTTGTGGTTTAGATAGCCGCAGGTGGCTCAGCTATCTGTGCCCGGAAGTGGGAGCAAATACCTGTATTATACAGGTATCTGCTCTCCCCTGAAAGTTGCCAAATGTGACGCCGGGGGGGGGGGGGGGGGATTCTGAAAAGCGGAAGTTCAGTCTTTGGGGGGAACTCCGCTTTAATGCCCACATGAGAAATGTTGGTGGCTGTAGTTGTAACTGAAGGGTTGTAGTCAGGAAAGCCTAACATTGGTCTGTATTTTCAGGCTCTTGCGGTTATGTTTGGGTACATCTTTGTGCTGCACTTTATATCCTGTGCAGTGTTTCTGTTTTTATCCTACAGAGAGTAAAATATAAACTCTGCATATATACAACATAAAAGTAATTTGTTTTATGAGTCTCTTGTACAGCAGCACTCAGACTGGGAGATGGAGGGGCAGCACTAGGATACAGGCTGCTGCAAAGTAAATCTTTTATCAGGAGAGACCAGAGTGAATCATGCTGACTTAGCAGGTAGATTCTTGTACTTCATTGTCTCATGGGGGGTGTTTTTGTTGCCCATGCTTGGATTCAGCAATGGATGTCAGGACCTTGCTGTGCTGTTTGGAAGGGCTGCCTGGATTACAAATTCTTTGCTGGTAACCAGCTGACATATGTCTATTATCATAATGTAAAGATGTTCGATTCCCTGAAATGGAATATGACCGAGCTCCAGCAGCTGCAGTGTGACATTATGGGGCCACAGGTTGTACATTTATCACATCCTGAAAACTAGGTCTGGCTTCTAATCTGTCTTCCAGGATTGCACAAATGACGCGGCTTGTGTGTCTCCGATAATTCTGTGCCTAGTAAATTGCCTCTGTGTGACCTGAAAACATGGCGTGGTGTACATATGTTTTTAAAGGAACCTCTGGTTCTAATTTGTAAGGAATTGAACTTGTGTTACATACAGTATATGAAAGGAAAAAGGCAATTTCTTTTTGGACTCACTCGTGCCACTTGCATATTATCAAGGAACCTAAATATGTCTAAAATAAACACAAATGCCTTATAGAACATAACAAACCCTTGGGCATGTTGTGCATACAGAGAGGTCAGGGGCATAGGAAGCATTTGGGAATCCAGAAGGCACAGATAGGGCCATGCTGCCAATGAGGCCCATTGAGGTGGTGGCATACACAGGCCCGGATTTCCCACAAGGCCACTGAGGCCAGGCCTTGGGGCGGCAGGGCGCCAAGGTGTGGCAGTGGCATAGATTCCCCCGACGCCCAGAACATACAGTAAAGGGCGGTAAGTTATGGGGGAATCCGCTCGCTTGTTAACAAGTGATTGCGGCGATGTCGCCGAAATTACTTGTAAAATGTGTGCTCCCGTCCGTCCTCCCCTCCCCCCCCCCCACCCCACATACCTCTCTCTGCTGGCTCTGTCTTCGGGACTCCATCCTCCCCCCAGCCACCGAGTCTGTCTCCTGTTCCTGCTGCCGATGTACACAGTGAGAGGGGAGAGCTGTGCTCTTCCAATCTCAGCTGTGACAGGCAAAGTGCTAGGACTCCTGTTTTGGAGGTGACAGGGTCAATAAAGAGAACATGTCACCTCCAATTGCTATCACACAGGGAATTGTTTTCTTCTGTGTGATTGCAAAAAAGTTAAGTAAAAAAAATTGCTAAAAAAAATAAATAAATAATAAGAAATAGTTAAATTAATAAAATAAAAAAGTCATTAAAAAGTAAAGAATAAGAAAAATAATAAGAAAATTATACAAAAATAAAAAAAAGTAAGCGACAAGCTACAAATAAATAAAAGTAAAAAAAGTGATAAAGTAAAAAAAAATATTTGCACTAACCGTGCCGCCCCTGCCATCCGGTTGCCATTTTCCATTGATTTGAAGGGGTGGTTCGGTTGGCGGGGAGGGGGTGCATTGTGGAACCTGGCCTTGGGGCGGCAGGGAGAGCAAATCCGGCCCTGGGCATACAGGCATGGTGTGGGGTTGACGTGTCCATACTCAGAAATGCTGAGCCTGATAAAACCACATGCTTAGCAGCAATGAACCTTTTTATTGCTGCATCTTCTCTTGCCATGCTCTCTTTGCTGGAATTCAGTAGCAATCCTCAACCCTGTCCATTCAAGTTATCAACAATCTTGTTACTATGTTCCAAAAGATAGCCACTGCACTGCACTGTTGTTCCTCAGACTGATGTCAGAGAGGTGACTCCGCCATTAGCGATCCTGCCACTGGAGATCACTAAAAGACTGCCTGTCTGCCTCTGTGGCAGTGAGATGCCAGTGATCAAGATTTGGTAATGTTCTGCCCGGGTTCACACTTGTGCGATGTCAGACATTGCATGTGATTCACACCCGCACTGCAGTGCCGATAACACGCAATGTCTGTGCAGTGCGAGTTCTGTATGGCTGAACTCGCATTGGATTCCCCCCCCCCCCGAATTGGATCACATGGGTGTCGTTAACATTGTATTGACACCCGCAGCAGTTCAGAGAGGACAGTGTGAACTGCCTGTGGGGGAGAGATGCGATGCAGGAACCGGCGCTGGAATCGCACTGGTTCCCACATCACTACAGTGTGATCCTAGGCCGAGGGTGCGATTCACTTTCCTTAGCTGGCGAGGGAGTGATTCTATAGGGACAGTCAGATGGGGATTGATTTACTAAAACTGGGGAGTGCAAAATCAGGTGCAGCTGTACTTGGTAGCCAATCAGCTTCTAATTGTCCACTTGTTCAATTAAACTTTGACAGAAAACCTGGAAGCTGATTGGTTTCTTTGCAGAGCTGCTCTAGATTTTGCACTCTCCAGTTTTAGTAAATGAACCCCATTGCGTCTTGGTCATTCTGATGATGGTGGATTTTGTTGCTAGTGGCAGAGTCGCCTGGCTGACTTCAGCCTTAAGCCTTGCACACACGATGAGACTATCAGACAAATTACTGTTTTTTTATTTATTTTTCCTTGCATGCTCGTCTCATATCAATGTCTTATAGATGTTAAAGTTCTGAAAATTCTCGTATGGCAGAATACAACTTCAGAAGTCATGTAATGTGTTGTATTGTAATTTATTCTTTCGTTTCCATGCATGCGTGGTCTGGGTCTCCCGATTTTTTTTCTCTCAGACAAATACTGGACTGATTAAATGATTAAAGTGTTTGTAAAGTCTAAATGATAAATTACTAGCAGTCCCTCCTATTAGAGCCTGAAATTCATTTCTAAAAAAGAGCGTTGTAAATACCTATTTAGAGCTGACTTCAGATCATGTGACTTGCGGCCGCTTTGGAGCTCCTATACATGGCTTCTACAGGAGGAAGGGGGGCCGTCCAAGATCTTTCTATGATGTCAGCCGGGGAGATCACGTGGCCTCTTGCAGAAGCCATGTCTCAGAGCTTTAAAGCGGCCACGAGTCACGTGATCGGCCTAAATATAGCTCTAAATAGGTACCGTATTTATTGGCGTATACTGAAAATCAGGGCAAAATCGTGGGTGCGCGGTATACGCCGATACCCACTTTCCCGCGCCGAGTTTGAATACTGCGCCGACATATACCGAGCACAGTACACTCGTGTATTGTCGGGCAGTCTCGGGTCCTCTCGCGCTGACGTCTTGGACGTACAGGACGTCAGCGCGAGAGTTGCCGAGCCTGCCCGATGATACACAAGTGTACTGCGCTCTGTATATGTCGGCGCAGTATTCAAACTCGGCGCGGGAAATGAGCGGGGAGGACGCCGCAGAAGGACTCCGGACCCGACGAAGAGGACACCCGAAGCCGCAGACGGACGCCGGACTTGACGAAGAGGACACCCGAAGCCGCAGATGGACGCCGGACCCGAAGAGGCCGCCGATGGACGCCGCGCAAGACACCAACTGTAAGTACAAAAAAACTTTTTTCCACAGGAATTCGGGGCAACTTTAGGGGTGCGCGCTATACGCGGGAGCGCACTATACCCCGATAAATACGGTATTTACAACGTTCATTTTTAGAAATTACTTTCATAGTGTGGTATTCCAGGTTCTAATAGAGCAGGGATCCTCAAACTACGGCCCTCCAGCTGTTGCAGAACTACACATCCCATGAGGCATTGTAAAACTCTGACATTCACAGACATGGCTAGGCATGATGGGAATTGTAGTTCCTGAACAACTGGTGGGCCATAGTTTGAAGACCCATGTAATAGAGGGTCTGACAGTGACCATTGTAGCGTTTTAATTTTTAATGATGGGGGCGGGGACAGAGACAGAGAGGGAGCTGACAGGCAAGGAGGAGGGGGTGAGGGGGAGAGAAGAGAGCAGCTGCGGATAACGGAGGGACACACTCTAACCACGGTGGTCAGGGCTCAGCAGCTCTTATTTTCATGATTACATGGCACAAGCACTGTGCTGTTTAATCTGCTTTAAGGGAACAGGATCTGAATAATTTATTTTTTGGTTAACAAACACTTTAAACATTCATTCTGGTATCGTGCAAGAAAAAGTTTCATATTTGACCCTTTGGATAATTTTGCATGAACTGTCATGATTGGCTCTCGAAAACTGCGTACTATCGATCAAATTATCGTACGATCGTTTTTAATCCGATTTTCGGATCGTGTATACTAGACATTACTCAAGTGCAGTCTTGCCTCATGTTTCTGAATATGAAACCCTTTTTATCCCTGATCCCCATAAAGGTCTGTCCCAGACTCTTCTCATTGGCTGCATCTGTTGTCCTGAGAATCGACATGCCACGGTGCTTCCGCATTATGGGTTTGGTAACTGGATGTACACACAGGGAATAAAAGGAAAGCAACCTTTTGTATAGTAGTTTGAAATGTAAAATAAACCGAATGGAAATGCACTTAAAAGGTAATCTCCTGGCTGAGTATATGACATAAAAATATCAGCACTCATCCCCAAGTTGGTCTCCTTCTGTCCTTTCAGCATGGCTAGCACATCCCGCTCTCACAGGAAACCACAATCTAATCAGATGTGGTAAAACAGTAAACATGTAACATGTAAATCTCGTTTAAAAAAAAACAATTTGTAGACCTTGATGTGTTTTGAGTTCAACCCTTTATTCTTGTTTAGAAAACCGGTCTATGGGTTGAAACTTCTACTTGCCTCTTAGGCCCCTTTCACATTGAGGAGTTTTTCAGGCGGTAAAGCGCTAAAAATAGCGCTGCTATCCCGCCTGAAAAACTCCTGCACTGCAGACTCAATGTGAAAGCCCGAGGGCTTTCACACTGAGGCGATGCGCTGGCGGGAGACAAAAAAATCTCCTGTCAGCAGCATCTTTGGAGCGGTGAGAGGAGCGGCATGTATACCGCTCCTTCACCGCTCCTTCCCATTGAAAACAATGGGAACCGCGGCAATACCGCCCGCAATGCGCCTCTATAGAGGCGCATTGCGGGCGGTATTAACCCTTTATCGGCCGCTAGCGGGGGTTAATACCGCACCGCTAGCGGCCGAATCCCGCGGCAATCCCGGCGGTATAGCGCCGCTCTTTTTAGCGGCGTTATACCGCCACCGCAGCTCCTGCCTCAGTCTGAAAGGGGCCTCATACACCTCCAGATCCCACCCAATCACAGGTAGAAGTTCAGGTCGCCCTATATTTTGAGACATGTAGAATAAAATGCCTGTTTTGCCTGTCCAGTGGCCCTCTGTTTGAAGAGGGCAGATACTGTGTATTGCTTGTGTCAATTCTTCCCTTCCAGTTCAATGCCCATACATTTCAGATATACAGTAAAACCTTGGTTTGAGAGTAACTTGGTTTGAAAGCGTTTTGCAAGACAAGCAAAATGTTTTAATAAATTTCACCTTGATATACAAGCGATGTCTTGATATACAAGTAGCGTCATGTCAAGTATAAAAGAGAAGCGAGGAGCCTCTAAGTGTAGCAATATGGTTACATTTAAAGGGGTTGTAAAGACAAAAATATTTTCCTCTTAAATTAAAGTCTGACAGTAGCTGATAAAGTAAAAAGTAATGTTTTGCTTTATAACTAGTTTACTACCTGTTGAAATCAAGCTGTTTTATTCACCTCCAGCACTCCTGAATCGTTATTCTCACTGACTTCCTGGTTTGCGGTGCGCATTCATTCTTGCTACATCACGGCCTAATGGGAACTACAGTTCCCATTAGGCTTAGCCTCCATGCTTGTGAGGGATAAGAGAGCATCTTCACGCAGGGCTGTAGTCATAAGGAGGGGGTGAGCACATTCTGTTTTCCACCATGCAATACAGCTCAGATGCTGGTGGAAAGCAAGAAGAGGAGAGACAGGAAATGGCATTTTCAAACCTGGATTACTGTATTTTGGAGGTCAAAAGGAAAAATGAGGTAAGTGATATTTAAATGCTCTAGCTTACAGCAATCAATTGATCTAATAAAAAACGAACCTTTAGTGTTCCTTTAATGAAGGTACAACATTTAGCATCTTATTGCTACACTTAGAGGTGCCTCTCTTCTCTTTTATACCCTGTAAAAAAAATGCTTTGATATACAAGTGCTTTGGATTACAAGCATGCTTCCTGAACCAATTATGCTCGCAATCCAAGGTTCTACTGTATATATTTTAAACATTGTATTGACACCCACACTGGTTTGCAGAGGGCAGTGTGAACTGCCTGCGGGAGAGAAGTGATGCAGGAATCGGCGCGGGAATCGCACTGGTTCCCGCATCACACTAGTCTGAAACTAGACTTAAAAAATAAAAACAAAATCTGCTTCCCACTAAACCCATACACCTTTCATGCTGCTCATGTAGAAGTCAGTCGTTTATTTTCATTCTTTTAAATATTTTCATTGGTTGGACTCGCTATGGTAACACTTGAGGTGTTTTGGGTTTTTGATATTGTGCTGAGCGCTGCAATTTATCTTATTGTTACACAGTGTTTTTTATGTCTACATTAATTGCTAGCAGCTTTATACCATTAAGCACCATTTTTTCCTATGGCCTATGACAAGCTGATCTTGGGAACATTTGGGTTGGGTGATGAGATGAAAATGGAATTCTGTCTAAACTGGCACATTGGAGGTTCTGGAGGAACTGGATAAATCTTTACATACAAAAGTGATCTTGTTTTTGAAGACTGCATAGGCAGAATAGCCCCGTATCCTCGCCTGCACGCCTCCTAGCTTTGTTTTTCTGCTTTAACACTGTCCTGGTAAAGAAGAACATTTTTGCATTGTGATATAAGCAATCACTATGACAGCAGGAGGAGATAAATGGATGCACTTTACATTAAACGCAATCCCCACAATATTGCCTCTGTGCAGTCTTCATCACGACTAGTGTATTATTCGAATGGGGCTGCCTGCGAGGAACACATTATCCCCAACAGTAAAAATTCCCAAAGAGATTGTATTATCCAATTTTCCTGCAATCTGAAGAGCTGTGCTGTAGAAGTGTAAAAATGGTTGTGTTCTTCCTGTACCAGAGTGCCTGCTGTGTCTGAAGACTGTCTGTATACTCCCATACATATCCAACTGAAAATGCTCAACGTGGGACCTCTTCAGTGTTTGAGGCGCTGGAGATGGTTACATGAATTTTTTTATGATAAGTAATACACAAAAAGTGTTCCTGACCATAGCCAGCCTGAATTTTCATGAAATTCTCTGAAGACGCTTTGCTTGCGATATTCTTATACTGTGGATACCACTTATTACAGGGATCCTCAAGCTACGGCCCTCCAGCTGTTGTAGAACCTCACATCCCATGAGGCATTGTAACACACTGACATTCACAGACATGACTAGGCATGATGGGAATTGTAGTTCCTGAACAACTGGAGGGCCATAGTTTGAAGACCCATGACTTATTATATGCACCCAGACTATGCAAACTGCAACCTGCATATGTGTGAATCAGGCCTAAATCCACTACAGAAGGAACCACTACTAGATACTGGTGAAGCTTTAGAATGCTGATTGGAGAAGGTAGCAGAGAGGTAATCTTAGGCCTCGTACACACGAGAGGTTAATCAGAGGACAACGGTCCAAACCGATCGTGTGTAGGCCCCATAGGTTATTTAACCTTAGGTTAAAAAAATGGCAACTTGCTTTAAAATTTAACCGATAGGTCAAAACCGATCGTTAGTATGCAAAACCATCCGTTAAAAACCCGCGCATGCTCAGAATCAAGTCGACGCATGCTTGGAAGCATTGAACTTCGTTTTTTTCAGCATGTCGTTGTGTTTTACGTCACCGCGTTCTGACACAATCGTTTTTTTAACTGATGGTGTGTACGCACGACGGACCATCAGTCAGCTTCATAGGTTAACCTAGGACAACGGTCCTTCAGACCGTTGTCCTCTGGTTAACCTATCGTGTGTACGAGGCCTAACAGGCAAGCAACTACTCTTGCATTGCCCAGACAATAGCCTGGAAGCTGGTGCTTGAGCAGGCTATACCAGTGTTTCCCAACTCCAGTCCTCAAGGCACACCAACAGATCATGTTTTCAGGATTTCCCTCAGATGAAACGGCTGTGGTAATTACTAAGGCAGTGAAACTGATCAAATCACCTGTGCAAAATAATGGAAAGCCTGAAAACATGACCTGTTGGTGTGCCCTGAGGACTGGAGTTGGGAAACACTGGGCTATACACACAAAAATTAAAGAGGAAGTAAAGTCCCATGCATAGTTTGTACCTATAGGTAAGCCTATAAGGAGGCTTACCTATGGGTACTGTAACTATCTCCTAAACATGCACAGTTTGGGAGATATTTACATTACATGCATCTGATGATGTCATCTGCGCATGCGCTCTGAAGGAACGACCACCCCTGCCGCTTCCTCAGATACCTGTGCCGTGAATGACGGCTCCCTAGCACATGCGCAGAAGTGACGTTTTTGCAGCTCTGGCCTGTCACACAGCTGGAGTTCGCAGACCTGGAAGGAAGACCAGGTTAAGATGGGCGCTGCCTCCAGTGATTACATTGCATCGCTGGAGATCTTCGTTTTCAGGTAAGTTTCACATGCGAGTATGCGATGCACGAGAACATAGATTTAGGTTTGGTTCACACCTATGCATTTGGTGCAGCCTGCGTTTGCTCAGACACAGCAGTCTAGTCACTTGCATGGGCTTCTGTACCTGCAGGAAAAAGGTCCCTGTAACATTTTAAAACCACAGTTGCAGGGAAATGTAATGGGGCTTTTGCACTATGCGGTTTCCTGCACCCTCAAATGCACTGGTGTGCCATTAAAAATGAATGTCGGCCCTACGCATCTGTAAAAGAGCAACGCAATTAGGCTGTGGGTTTGGGAACAGGTGTGATTTTTTGCATCCGCAACCACGACCATAGCCTTAGTGACCATTAAGAGTAAATTTACCTTCGGTTTGGGAGATTTGCTCTCACATTATTTTGTATATACAATAGTTAGGCTACCTTTAGGCTGGGGTCACACCAGTGCAAATTGGATGTGGAATTCTCTGCATTCAATTCGCATAGCAGGAGATTGTGACCGGATCTCTAGGTAGCCGGTTCACACATCTCCGCATCGGCTCCGTGCGTCTTTTGGTTTGTTTCAGGTTCGAATTCAGCCCAATATTCGGGCTGAAATCGGACATGAAACGGTGAATGGAAACGCACCGAATTCCTGCTGTGAGCCGTTGCAATCTCAGGCATGAACCCAGCCTCAAACCGCGATCAAAGTGCACATTTAGATTTGACACATTTAAGCACTTTTGCCTGCACCGTGAAAAGTGGACATGTGACTCAAAAACACAACACCGTGCATTTTTGATGCGTTATTGCCGTGTTTTTTAGTCAATTCAACGAGTAGCTGCATTTTTGGTGTTGTTTTCATGCAGGACTTTTCAAAACACACTGTCCCCGCAGTGCAGTGGTAGGAAGAGTCCCATAGGATTCAAAAGAAAACCCTTTTCTTGCATTTTCCTTGCAAGGTCATACTGCAGGAAAAATGCTTCAGTGTGAAAGGGCCCTAAGTGAAGTGAAATATCTCAACCATTCCCTGGTTTATCCAAAGTGGGAAAAGGTCAGGGATGAATGTGCTGGGTGGCTTATAGATTTGGCTGCACATAGGTACCTACCCTTTGTCTGTTAAAACCGTATACTGTATGTATTCCTCTGTGTATATAGCTGCTTACCTGCTGCTCATCATTAACACAGTATTTTTCCTCTAGTGCCTAATAGTCTGCACTAAAGTAATCATATTTTTCTCCTCAGAGACTATGCTTGCCATAGTGGCAGCTGCTGTATGACAGAGCCGACTCGTTTCCATATCAGACAGTATGTTCGTTTCTTTAGGCATTTCCCGGCCCTGTGGATAAAGTGTGAGCCGTGCCATGTGTGTTGTACATACCGTATATATACACTGACCGGTGCACAGTAATAGGGCAGCATATTTTTATTTTCTCTAGTTAAAGCGGTGGTTCACCCTTATTAACAACTTTCTATCATTAAATTAGGCATAGTAGCGCTAGCTACAGTATGCCTGTATTTATTTTTTTAGCCCCGTACTCACTCTGCAATCCTAGCGAGACGATTCCGACTCCCCGCAGGGAATGGGCGTTCCTATGGAGAGGGAAGGTGATTGACGGCCGGCTTTGGCACGTCACGCTCCCCGAAGATAGCCGGAGTAGGTCTCGGCTCTTCACGGCGCCTGCGCACAGACTATGCACAGGCACCGTGAAGCGCCAAAAAGATTTCAGTGTGAATCGCTGTGTGATTCAGGTGCGGCTCGTCCCGAGCACTTCTTAATAGCGGGCACTATCCGATAGAACACCGGTTCCCGCATCGCACCTGAATCACACAGCGATTCACACTGAGATCTGCGAACCACTGGGGCTGTCAATGTTATTGACACCCCCAGATTGGATCGCAGTACGAACTGTGAAATATTGCAGGAATCGGATCCCATAGGCAGGGGTGTATTTAGGTTTTGTGCTGCCCTAGGCCTGACTAAACTCGTGTACCCCCTAATTTAAATATGACCCACCCCTTCCTGTCAAGGCCACACCCCTTGCGGTTTAAGACCCACCCTGGAATTTTCAAGTGGGGACACTAGTTCTGATGGCCAGGGGGGAATGGATTCCCTTCATTTGCATAGATTTCCTCTCACTTCCTGTTTAGCTATG
This sequence comes from Rana temporaria, assembly GCF_905171775.1. Classification (NCBI taxonomy): domain Eukaryota; kingdom Metazoa; phylum Chordata; class Amphibia; order Anura; family Ranidae; genus Rana; species Rana temporaria. Next base: position 336,674,143 of record NC_053493.1, on the reverse strand, counting down.
GGACAGGAAGTGAAGGGAAATCTCTGCAATGGGACAGGGATGGTAAAAAATTTGAAGCGAGGCCCCCCCCCACAGTTGCAGAATGCCAACCGCCCACATACTGGAAGCAGTGCGTCCAATTTGTGGGGGTGCTAAACTAATTTGCCTAACAGTGTAGCGCAAGCCGGCGGGGGACGCTGTCCGTGCGGCCCCCCTGCAAAGTGCTGCCCTAGGCCTGGGCCTTGTTGGCCTAGGCCAGGATACAGCATTGCCCATAGGTGTGAACACTGATTCCAGTGCGGACCAAAAAAAGGGTCCTGCACCATTTTGGTGTGAATGCAATTTCAGCCATACAGTTTGTATGGGTGAAATCGCATCGCACATGTGATCTGCAGAGCAATGCAGTGTGAATCGCATGCAATGTCTGGCATCGCACTAGTGTAAACCCAGCCTAAAGGGAATGGAAAAGCAGATTTAGTTATGTGCTCCTCTGCGCTGCTAGACTTGGTCCCTGCAGCACAATTGATGCATCCTTTTTTTTTTTTTTATATTATGAAATTGCAAGTTTACGTCACAGGCTGGTCCAGGCTCGGGCAAGATAGCGACAATTAAGTCGTGATCCGAAACGCATACCTGCATCGGCACCCGGCTCAGGCTCTCGGCTTTAACTACCAAAAATGGGATCAAATAAGAGAAGTTTATTATAAAAACATTTGTGTAGCCTTTTCTGCTGCTGTCAGAAGATACGTGTTCCTTCTCTCCATAGGAGTACTTATGGAAGGGTATTCACTTACCAGCATAACCTGCTCCAGGCCTAGGATCACGACTATGAAGAGCTCACTGACGCTCTGAGCCGTGTAGACAAGTAGATCGTTGTAGCCAGCTCAGCTCATTTACACTTTCTTATGATCAGTGTAAAAAAACGATCTTCAAGATTAGGAATTGAAGTATTTTCTTGCCTACAGTAACCCACTCGTACATTTTCTTAGGAGGAAGCAATCTTCCTGACCTTCTGGAATTGCTTGTTTGTGCTGTTGATCTATCGGGTCCCTAATCTGTATAATGCTTCTCTTTAGCATGTCAGGGAAATTACATGCTGTCCAGCAGGTTCCTAATTATAGGCAGTGTCACCATGAAAGGTTTATTTGGTTAATGACTGTCACCTGCCTCCTGTTGTCTCCCTATGGGTTACAATTATTTAAAAGTCCACTTAGAAACATGACAAATCGGTTAGTGTCTTTTTTTTATTTATTATTGCTTTCTTTAGCATGTAAGTTTCATGCTAGAGTGAAAGGTGACTATTTTCTTAGACAATTGTCACATTTTTAGCTCTTCAGATGTCAGGATATTTCTGCACAAAGTACTACATATACATACTATGCTAATGCTGAGATGTCATCCAAAGCCATGTACATCTGCTGCCTGTGTTTCAGTTTTTAGCTGTGAGCCCCTTTCACACGGGTGCTGCCATTCAGTCCTTGAACCAGATCAGAATGGGGCACATGCCACTTTGGTGACATATGTGGCTGTTCTTTGTTTAGCTTAAAGGGTCACTAAAGGAAAACATTTTTTTTTTGCTGAAATGACTGTTTACAGGGTATACTGTAGAGACATAAAAGTTAACTGATATCTTTTAAAAATGATTAAAAATAGATTAAATTCAATCATATCATGTGCCTCTAGTTTCACTTTCGTTTTTAAACTGGTTTCATGTTTCTGTGAAGTAAAGAGAGACACAGAACAAAAACAAACAAATCCAGGGCAGTGTTTTGTTTTTAAAATGAATCTGATTGGTTCTGAGGAGTTTTAGACACACAGCTTGGACCACAGTGAGAAGCTCCCATGAGATTTTTCATAAGGAGCCAGACAACCAGGAAGTGTGGAGATCAGAGCAGAATTACAGCTACTTCAAAGCAAAAACGAACAATGAGGACACGAAACCAGTACTGCAGTAAGGTAAAGGAAGCTATTTAGCCAAAAAAAAAAAATTACTTTAGTGATCCTTTAATTTTTAAATTAGTCTCCCAGGATCCATGGAAAAGGATTCAGACCTTCTCCATTTTTTCTGGATCTGGACGGACCTGGAGGTAAGCAGATATAAATGGATGCATGTCCAGTTCTATACTTACATGGAGCTCCTGATCAGGTCTGCCTAAAAAGTTAAAATGAACTAATCGAAAAGAAAAGGAACCTTATGCCTCGTACACACGACCAGTTTTCCTGTCGGGAAAACTGCCATGACAGCTTTTGGCCGGAAAAACTGTCTGTGTGTATGCTCCATGGCAGTTTCGCGGCAGGAAAACCACCGGGAATCGCGGCAGGAAAATTAAAGACATGTTCTCATTCCCCCCCCCCCCCCCCCCCGGGAATTCCGATCATGTGTACGTGGCATCAGTCGTCTTTAAAGCAGAGCAAGGCAAAATAACTCCTGTGGTAATGCCGACAGATTCAACATCACACATGAAGGGAATAATGAAGTGTAAAAATATATAGGAAAATGATGAATATATCATTATTATGGATTCCAGCACAGAGGTGGGGTTTTAGACTAGGTTCACATTGGAGCGTTTTGTCATGCAATTTGAGAGATGGAACCACATGACAAGTCGCAGCCTATTGGAGGCAATAGCACTGTTCCAATCGGTGCGACACAGATTTTGCAGTGCCACACCGATTTGTAAAAGTAGTTCCTGCACTACTTTTGATGATTTCTGGTGCGATTTCAATAGACATCTGTGTATGAAGCCACACAGATGTCTATCAAGTAGCAGCTGAAATCGCGCTGACCTTGCTACTTTGAAATCGCGCTACTTCACTTGAAAAAGTAGCATTAATGTAAACCAGGGCTGCACATTTTCACCTTTAGCAAGCTAACCTTAAAGTGGATGTAAACCCAGATAAAAACCTGTCTAAATAAAAAGTCCTTTCCGTCCCCTTGCTTCGAGTGACAGGGTTTTTACATATCTCGTGCACTAGCTTGGACGCATGCACATTCCTGGATGTTTATCATAATATGGGGGGTGATCCACAGTTCATTGTGAGAGGTAATGTATGTCACTCGAAGCAAGGGGACGGAAAGGACTTTTTATTTAGACAGGTTTTTATCTGGAAGTCTGTTAATTTTCACTGAATAATAAAAAGAGGATTGCTCAGAGCTGGATTAACTCTGTGTGGCAAGACTGGGCACAGATGATAGGAAATATTATTCTCTACATTGTGACATCAAACAAAAAAAAATTAAAATGTGGGTTTACATCCACTTTAATTGCTTTGCTGAAAAAAGCCTGTTCACGTTGTGAGTAGCTGAAGCTCAAATTGCATATGCAGCTGAATGAAATAAGTGACTTGTCCCTGTCTTTACCTTCCTATCTCTTCTGCCTGCTCTGTTCAGGTGGTGCCATATGGAGATTTTCCTAGGCACAGACATTCATAGAAGCCGTAGCTACCATTGCTGGAGTGCCATGTTCATAGGGAAACAGATTTGGAATTTACTATTTTGGAAGAAATTGGTAGCGATAAAAGGGCAGGAGATAAAATCCAAAAATGAAAACAGAGAAGTTTGGTGGATAAAACAGCTGAATTCTTTACATCCCCGTGGTTTAAATAAGAACTATGACTATGACTATGGGAAATATCTAGGTATATGAATGTATCTTTCTGTAGGATTTTTACAGTTTGTCCTTTTTTACAATGAAGAGAGATGATTTTTGAAAATTGGGCTGTGTATGCTGCACAAGTGCAATCAAGAGATTTGATTGGAAACTATGTTGTATAGATATACTAAGAGCAGGGTTTGACCTTATACTGTTTGTTTAACCACTTGCCTACAGGGCACTTTCACCCCCTTCCTGCCCAGGCCATTTTTCAGCTTTCAGCGCTGTCACACTTTGAATGAGCTTTCTTTTGGTGGTATTTGATCACCTCTGCGGTTTTTATTTATTGCGCTATAAACAAGAGAAGAGGGACAAGTTTGAAAAAAACACAATATTTTGTACTTTTTGCTATAATAAATATCCAATTTTTTATTTATTTTTTAAACAATTTTTTTCCCTCAGTTTAGGCCGATACAGGGTTCTTCTACATATTTTTGGTTAAAAAAAAATCACAATAAGCGTATATTGATTGGTTTGCACAAAAGTTATAGCGGCTACAAAATAGGGGATAGATTAATAGCATTTTTATTATTTATTTTTTACTAGTAATGGCAGCAATCTGCAATTTTTATCGTGACTGCAATATTGCTGCGGACACATTGGACACTTTTGACACATTTTTGGGACCATTCACATTTATACAGCGATCCGTGCTATAAAAATGCACTGATTTCTGTATAAATATGACTGACAGGGAAGGGGTTAACACTAGGGGGGCGATTTAGGGGTTTATGTGTTCCCTAGGGAGTGATTCTTACTGTGGGGGGAGGGGACTGACTGGGGGAGATGACTGATCAGTGTCCCTATGTACAAGGGACACACCATCGGTCTCCTCTCCCTGATAGAATGTGGATCTGTGTGTTTACACACACAGATCCATGGTCCTGCTCAGTTACTGGGCAATCACGGGTGCCCGGCGGACATCGCGGCCGCCGGGCACGCGCACTGGGTTCCCAATGACGCGACAGGCACACACCCTCTAGTTGTTTGGGAAGACGCAACATCATATGACGTCTGCCCAGAACGAGAGAGTGTTCGTCCCGCTGTCATATTTAGGCTCAACGGTATAATAGTACCAGTTATAAAAAAAATTAGTTTGGTGTGAATAAGACCCCTTTCACGCTTGTGCGACTTGGGACTGCGAAGTTGCATGACAAGTTGTACCCCATGATTTCCAAGGAGCACCATTCATATCTGTGCAACTTCAAGTCGCACGACTACTTTGATCCATCTTTGATGCGAGTTGAGGTCCATAGACCGGTGCAGTCTTGTATATGCATTAAGATTGAAGTAAAATTATTTTTAACAGAAACTGAGATTGTATCTGCGATATATATATATATATTTTTTTTTTTTTATTTAAAAAATTTCACTTAAGGATGAGTAGCACTTCTTTTTCCAATCATCTGATATCCACCTCAAGCTTATGCCATACTTGCTGCATCCATAATACAAATGAAGGGATGTGGAGTCCAACAATATAATACATGCACTTTTTATTTGTATATCTAAGAGCCAACTTTGCACATCACATTAGGCCCCAAGTCACACAATAACCTGCATGTGAATGGCACAGGAGCCGCACTGCATTCCTGTGCAATTCATTTTAAAAGGTGCTCAAATGGCACCAAAAAAAGTGCAGGCCCTTTTTTTTTTTTTTTTTGGAGCTGCACAACAATCGCATTGCTTTTTCGGGTGTCGGTAACTGTATATTGACACCCGCAGTGTATCGCAAACATCGTATATGTGTGAACTTGGGTTAAAGCAGCACAGCAACGGGTTTCGAGCTAATGCTCTTTGTCAAGCCACGTTTGTAAAAAGAGGCATAAGTAAAAAGGGCATTTGATATATTGTTGAACTCCATGTCTCATATTATATATATATAATCTCCTCATAATATTTATATTTATCTATCAATATATATAGAATATTGATTGTGTGTATGTAGAGCAGCTGTAAATGTTCAAAAAAAATAAAAAAATATATATCATTGTCTCCTGCTACATACAAAGAAAAGAAAAAAAAGCTTCCATATAAAGTATAGTTATGATGTAATCTTAATATTCCATATCCACGGCCTTCACAAATTGCAGAACGAACCTTCCCATCTAGGTGACACTATTACTCTCTGGTGCTCCCATTGTGCTCTGTGTCTTCCACCTTCTGAAAATCTGACTCACCAGATCTGTCGGGTCTTTGAACATAAAGGTCAAATGCACATAAAAATCTTCACCAGATAACATCTGCAAGGTCACAGTGAGAGTGCGCCTTCCTCTTTAAATCTCCAATCCTCGATGTATCATCAAACATTCACTGCAAAGACACAAGAGACTCGCTCATAGCTTATTCCAATTTATTAAATCTGGGTGTGTTATCTGCACTTTTCTATCTCTACGTCTATGGTTAACATTAGATGCACATTTTCACGTATTCATTAATTGTTCAGGATTTACTGTGGCATGCTCTGCAATTTACACAAGGCACAGAACATATCTGCCCAGCAAGTATTTTCCCCACGCCCTTTACAGATATGTACGGGAATATTTCAGTTGTCGGAGGCCTGTAAAAGGAAGAGCACCTTTTCTGTGTATTGTGGAGACTTTTTAAAATTGCAGCATGAAAAATTAGTTTATAAATTACTAAGTAGGCGAGGCTAAAAAAAGACACAAGTCCATCAAGTCCAACCTATGTGTGTGATTATATGTCAGTATTACATTGTATATCCCTGTATGTTGCGGTCGTTCAGGTGCTTATCTAATATATTTTTTTAAAATCATCGATGCTCCCCTCTGAGACCACCGCCTGTGGAAGGGAATTCCACATCCTTGCCGCTCTTACAGTAAAGTACCCTCTACGAAGTTTAAGGTTGAAGCGCTTTTCTTCTAATTTTAGTGAATGGCCGCTTGTCTTATTAAAGCGGAGCTCCACCCTCAAATCAAACTCTGCATCAGCACTTTTAAAAAAATGTCATTAGCCGATTAAAAAAAATATATATATATATTTTTACATACCTTAAAACTGTTGTTGCTAGGCAGAACTCCTAATCTGCCTTCTTCCTGCACCGCGGTGCTTCTCACTAGCCTACGCCGCACAGACTCCTGGGAATGTAGTGTCATAATTTCCCAGGAGTCTGAGCGCTCCTAATTGCCGAAATATCGCGTGATTTAGGTTCAGCAAATGACGCGATTGGTGCTGTTTACATGACGGTGAGTCATTAATCGTTTTATCTGTGTGGGGATTATGTTACCTTTTGTTGTCATAGCAACGGGGCGGGACGTTCCTCTGCCGCCACCTGTTGTTATGACAACGGCACTAACAATAGCCGCTACAAACAGCGCTCTAATGCGCATGCGCGGGATTTAAAGCTAATCCTGCATGCAGATCTCGCCGAGAAGAGTGAAAAAAATGTACTGGGCTTCAATTGCCCACACAGGAGATGGAAACGGCCACATCGTTATGGACAGCGGTGGAGGCAAGTTTTTTATTATTTAACACAGCGATGTGGTATGTTTGAAGCTCATAAATGGGAACTTTATCTACATAATATTTAAATGGCCAAAAAAAACGTGACTGGAACCCCGCTTTAAATTCCCTTCTGCGGAAAAGTTTTATCCCTATTGTGGGGTCACCAGTGCGGTATTTGTTCATTGAAATCTTATCCCCTCTCAAGCGTCTCTTCTCCAGAGAGAACAAGTTCAGTGCTCATAACCTTTCCTCATAACTAAGGTCTTCCAGTCCCTTTATTGGTTTTGTTGCCCTTCTTTGTACTCGCTCCATTTCCAGTACATCCTTCCCGAGGACTGGTGCCCAGAACTGGACAGCATACTCTAAGTGCGGCCGGACCAGAGTCTTGTCAGTTGCAATATACATGTTTTTTTCATCCTTATAAATATGACAACAGTTTATTGTAAAAGCATTTTTTTGCACCTGAGGAATCGTCCCTCAATATGGAAATACATTTCTTGTCAACCAGCGTCGTTAATTGTCACGTATGAGTCATGAGTTGGAAGAAATGGAAATATGTAAATTCTCTTCTCTGACAAAAACCAGTTCTTGGTGCTGGAGACTCTTCCTGCTGTCTAGTATGATTGTGAGCAGTTAGCAATCATTATTCTTATTTCAAATCTTTCATTTTTAAAGAGCACCTGTGAAGCTGGGTACACACTACAGTTTTTTTTTTTTCATGCAACACAGCGGGTTTGGTGTATATCGGTCTGTCTGACAGAAGCTGGCCATGCATGCTGGAAAACCAGCAGCCAACCGACTCTCGTTCAGCGCTCTCAGCCAATGACAGGTAATGCTGATCAGAGTCTTCTGGTGGGGGGGGGGGGTCCCTCTGTCAAAACAGAACAGCTCAGCAAAGGAGATCACTGTACTAACCTTGCATGGTTAGTACAACAGCTCCGACCAGAGCTGGTTGTACCTGGTTTTGTTGTGTTTGTTCTGACGAATTGGAATGGACGAGAATGACAGCGGATATAGCGGTAACTGCAGGTAGTCTGGCCACCTTTGGTGAAATATTGCAGTCGGATTCATGTAATCACAGGTCACAAATGGACTGTAGGAACTCCTGTGGAAAAGGGGCCTAATGTTTTGAGGTTCTGAGTATCACACTTATCCATTCATAAGGAGATCTCACAACATCCTAGTTCTGCCCAGATGCATTGTGAAAATCATGTTGAATCTGCTGCAATGTATTATATACTCTTAGATTGTAAGCTCTCTGATTCCTCCTGTATTAAATCATATTGTAACTGTACTGTCTGCCCTTATGTTGTAAAGTGCTGCACATACTGTTGGCGCTATATAAATCCTGTGTAGTACTAGTAATAATAATACACAAGCAATTTAGAGCACAAGAATTTTCTTTTTCTTTTATCAGAGTCAGATTTGGAACCTCTGGCAGCTTTTTAGGGTTGTTTTTTGTGACATGTTTCTTGTTGACTTTATACTACAAAATATGCAGTAGTAGAATCTCTGAATTTAAAGCGGAGATTCACCTGAATTTTTTTTTTAAAAGCCAGCAGCTACAAATACAGCAGCTGCTGACTTTTAAAAAATGGACACTTACTTGTCCAGGTCGCCCGCGACGTCGGAAGCCGAGCTACTACTCGGCTCTCGGCTTCCTCCGCCGCCGTCCTCGGTGAGGGAATCGGGAAGTGAAGCGCCGCGGCTTCATTGCCCAGTTCCCTACTGCGCATGATCAAGTCGCGCTGCGCCGTTCTCACTGATTCCCAGCTGTGTTCTGGGAGCCGTGTGTTTCCCAGAACACAACGGGGGGGGGGGGGGGGGGGCGACAGGACTCCCGCGGGGGTCTATACCAGGAAGTGATGATAATACCTGTTTTATACAGGTATCTGCACCCCCTCCCCCCTGAAAGGTGTCAAATGTGACACGGGGGGGGGGGGTTTCAAAAAGTGGAGGTTCACTTTTGGGTGAACCTCCGCTTTAATGATTTTGAAATGGTTAGGAAGTAAAGGATTATTTCACCATTACCAAAAGAAAACCACAAAAAATGCCCATGCAGGTAAGGGGTGCCTGTAGATATAATCAAACTGTGCAGCTTTGACCAAGGTTAAATAATGACCTTGCTGTAGGTCACTTACGTACTTCATGGAGCCAGGTCAAAAAACGTCCAGAGATGGCATCATCTGGTTCTGCCTTGTGGTGGGGAAGTTGCTAATACACTCCCAGCCATTTCAAACCGCTTCACATGCGCTCTTTCTCCGGTCATAGGAGGTCTGAGCTCAGTGATGCTGCGACCGAGGAGAAAGTGAGCAGCATGTGCAGGAGTGAGAGCTCGCTCCTGTGATGGTGTGGGTGAGCAGTAATGGCTGGAAGTGTCTTGGCAATGTCCTGGCAACAAGGATGGGATGATGCTCTGGGAGTTTTTCAGCCAAGCTTTAAGAGGTAGCCTACACCTATAGCATAACAAAATATTACTGCAAACACAGCCAGAAATGACATTTAACCCCTGCAAGGCTATTTAAAACGCCTAAACATTTTCCAAAAATATGGGGGGATTTAGCCACGCGAAATTTCAGCTTTCAGCACTGTCACGCTTGCGCGGTTGTGCGACATGGCTCCCAAACAACATTTACGTCCTTTTTTTCCCCCACAAATAGAGCTTTCTTTTGGTGGTATTTGAACATCTCTGTGGTTTTATTTTTTGCGCTATAAACAAAAATAAAGCGTAAATTTAAAAAAAAAAACACTATTTTTAACTTTTTGCTATAATAAATATCGATTTAAAAAAAATATATATTAGGCCGATACGTTTTCTTCTACATATTTTTGGTAAAAAAAAAAAAAATATTGCAATACGCGTATAGTGATTGGTTTGTACAAACATTATAGCACCTACAAAATAGGGGATTGAATTATGACATTTTTTTTATTTATTTTTTTACTAGTAATGGCGGCGAACTATTATCTATATATATATATATACAGGGTGGGCCATTTATATGGATACACCTTAATAAAATAGGAATGGTTGGTGATATTAACTTCATGTTTGTGGCACATTAGTATATGTGAGGGGGGAAACTTTTCAAGATGGGTGGTGACCATGGCGGCCATTTTGAAGTCGGCCATTTTGAATCCAACGTTTGTTTTTTCAATAGGAAGAGGGTCATGTGACACATCAAACTTATTTGGAATTTCACAAGAAAAACAATGGTGTGCTTGGTTTTAACGTAACTTTATTCTTTCATGAGTTATTTACAAGTTTCTGACCACTTATAAAATGTGTTCAATGTGCTCTCCAGTGACATGCGGTGAGTGCTACGCTGTGGGCTCTTGCTGAATGAATCTAGGACAGCCACTGATGTTTCTTCATTAGTGACAGATTTCATGCATCCACATTTTGGCAAATCCAACACTGAACCAGTTTGACGAAACTTAGCAAGCAGTTTGCTACTGTAGCATGGGAGATGGGTGGTCTCGTAGGCTGTCTTGCATTGAAATCTGCTGCAATGACCCGGTTACTGCGTTCACCAGACATCAAAACAATTTCTATCCGCTCCGCACGTGTTCACCTCGGCGACATGTCAATGGCTGTAAACAAAGAGAAACTTGTAAATAACTCATGAAAGAATAAAGGCCCATATTCTCATAGAAGTTACGATGGAGTATCTCGGGATACTCCATCGTATCTCCCTTTTTTGGCCCGTGTATCTATGCGACTGATTCTTAGAATCATTTTCGCATAGATACACTTATGATCCGCCATCTGTAAGTCACTTACACTGGCGGATCTTAAATGTAATGACGCCGGCCGCCGCTAGATGGCATTTACGTGAAGGACTCATTTGCGTATGCAAATGATCCTTCTACGCCGATTCCCGAACGAGTTTGCGTCGCGTAACCGTCGCTAACGTCGTTTGCGTAAGCGGAAACTTACTCCTGCTATATGAGGAGTAAGTTTCCGCAAGTCCCACGTAGGCCATGTTACGGATGGCGTCGGGTCCCCGTCGTGTTTTTTCGTCGGATATGTCGTTTACGTAAGTCGTTCTTGAATACGACTTTACGTCAATGACGCACACGTCGGCGTCATTGACGTTTTCCGCTGAGAACTGGAGCATGCGCACTGGGCTTTTTGAAGCCCGGCGCATGCGCAGTTCATTAGAATCGGGGGCGCGCTTAATTTGAATACAAGCCGCCCCCTTGGAGATCCGCCAGGCTACGCCGGGGCATTTACACTCCGCCGTCCCAACTTACGGAGCAAGTGTTTGGGGAATACAACGCTTGCTCCTGTAAGTTGGGACAGCGGAGTGTAAGTGCCTTAAGCGCAGCCCGCGGATTTTTAGAGAGAATATGGGCCAAAGTTACGTTAAAACCAAGCACACCATTGTTTTTCCTGTGAAATTCCGAATAAGTTTGATGTGTCACATGACCCTCTTCCTATTGAAAAAACAAAAGTTGGATTCAAAATGGCCGACTTTAAAATAGCCGCCATGGTCACCACCCATCTTGAAAAGTTTCCCCCCTCACATATACTAATGTGCCACAAACAGGAAGTTAATATCACCAACCATTGCCATTTTATTAAGATGTATCCATATAAATGGCCCACCCTGTGTGTGTGTATATATATATATATTACACACACACACAAATATTTTTTTTTCTACAAAGTACAACATGGACTAGACACCGGAGCTGCAGCTTATTTTATTAATCTTGAGCTAAATCTTCTGTGCACATCCATTCCGCCCCTTGCCCCAGTGTTATCACTGATGTCTTTGTATTGTAAAGGTTACTAAATGAAAGCATTTGTGGTTCTCTGCTTTACCCAGTGGCATCCTGATTTGTGGTCAGAAGGACTGACTGGCTGTTGTTGATTACAAGTCGTAGCAATAGTAGTATTACTGATGGGTGAGGCATTCTCAGTTCCGCGCACACCCTCCAATTTGGATCTCTTTTTATTAATCCTGACTTTTTATGTAGCATCCCTTGGGTGTGAACTATGTACCCACACCCACTCCTTATTCATCTCCGCTGCAGAGCAGATTAGGAGTTTGCACAAAAATAGTTTCTTGTCTCCTGTTTATAATGTGGGAAGTAGGTCTGTGTGTCAAGTTCTCGCAGTTTGTCATAGAGATCTTATGGGTCTATTTCCTTCTCTCATATCATTTCCTTGCTGGTGTTAAACTGGAACGCCAGACAAAACTTTCCCCACCTTCTAGTCCTAAGTAGTGTAGGGAAGGGTTATAACATCGGATTTATACCTACTTCCTGAACCAGGGAAATAACAGGAAGTGAGTGTAGGGGCTCATTCACATGGTGCAGAGAGCTGTACACCATGAAAAGCAAGTGTGTCTCTGTGCCCACGAGTGACAGGTGTTTGCATACAGCCGCCTGTACAATTATGCCCCATGCACACGAGACGCTGGTAAACTCGAGTTCAGAGGCATTTGGGCATTTTTTTCAACTGCCCCTGAACACATTTAATGTTATCCTATGTGTCCATGCACACAATCACGTTTTTTTTGGGTTTTAAAGCAGTTGGGTTTAGGCTCGTTTTTTCAGACGCAAAATTTTGGCTTCAGACGCAAACGTTTTTGTGTTTCAAAGCTTTGGGAGGGTCTACAATGTCTTTGTTATGAACGCTGATAGCCGCAAACGCGTTAAAACACCGCTAAATGCGCCAAAACGCCGCGAAATTCGCGGCAAAAACGGGTGTTTTAAACGACGTTTTTTGCCTTTGAAAACTTGAGTTTACATGTGTTTGCATTTGCTTCTCGTGTGCATGGGGCCTTATATTGATAGGTTGTGACTGTAGGCATCACCACATATGTGAATGTCTTTAGGTGCGGGCGAGTGGCCCTTGGTGTTCCATGGGTATTCAGCCGTGGCCAAAAGTTTTGAGAATGACACAAATAATAATTTTCACAAAGTCTGTTGCTTCAGTACTTTTTGATCTTTTTGTCAGATGTTACTACCGTGTTTCCCGAAAATAAGACCGGGTCTTATATTAATTCTGGCTACAAAAACACACTAGGGCTTATTTTCAGGGGATGTCTTAATTATTTATGGTATGTACAAAAAAGTTTCTCCCCCTGTCAGCTCTGGAGTCAGCATTGTGAAATTCTGTAATCCCAAAAATAAACCTTTGTTTAAAGACCTTATAAAATTATGTAATCTGTTCTGTAAAAAGATGATATCATGTGCAGTGTGTCTCCTTGTGTAACATTATTGTGGAAAATACCTTACCTTACCTATATTAAGTGCCGCTTGCCGCTCACGTGACTCGCTGGAGCTCTTCTTCCCTACTCCAAATACTGCAGAGGGAGGGGCCAAGATCCCTAATGATGTCAGCCCCACTCTGAGTACTGCAGTGGGTAGGGGCTTAATAAAGTTTTATTGAAAAAAAAACAGCTGACATCAGACGGGAGGAGAGGAGAAGAGCTCCGGCGGGTCACGTGAGCACCCAGCAGTGCTGTAAATAAGGTATTTTCCACAATAAAGTTACAAAAGGGAGACACACTGCACATTATATAATCTTTTTACAGAACGGATTACATGTTTTTTCAAAGACTTTAACTAGGGCTTATTTTTGAGGTAGGGCTTATATTGCAGCCATCCCAGAAACTCGCGCTAGGTCTTATTTACGGGGTAGGGCTTATTTTCGGAGAAACAGGGTATGGTATAATTACAAGAATTTCATAAATGTCACAGGCTTTTGTTGACAATTCCATTAAGTTTATACAAAGAGTTAATAATTGCAGTGTTGCCTTCTTTTTCAAGACCTCTGCAATTCACCCTGGCATGATGTCATTCAACTTCTGGGCCACATCCTGAGGGCAGCCCATTCTTGCATAATCAATGCTTGGAGTTTTTTTGTTTTTTGTTCAGCCGCTTCTTGAGAATTGACCACAAGTGGGATTAAGGTCTAGGGAGTTTGCTGGCCATAGACCCAAAATTTCGATGTTTTGTTCCCCAAGCCAATTTTTGCCTTATGGCAAGGTGCTCTATCATGCTGGAAAAGGCATTGTTCCTCACCAAACTGTTCTTGGATGGTTGGAAGAAGTTGCTGTCAAAGGATGTTTTTGTACCATTCTTTATTCTTGGCTGTATTCTTAGGAAAAATTGTGAGTGAGCCCCCTACTCCCTTGGCTGAGAAGCAACCCCACACATGAATGATCTCAGGATGCTTTACTGTTGGCATGACACAGGACTGATGATAGCGCTCACCTTTTCTAATCTGGACAAGGTTTTTTCCGGATGCCCCAAACAATCGGAAAGGGGATTCTTCAGAGAAAACGACTTTACCCCAGTCCTGAGCAGTCCAATCCCTGTACCTTTTGTAGAATATCAGTCTGTCCTTGGTGTATTTCCTGGAGAGAAGTGGCTTCTTTGCTGCCCTTCTGGACACCAGGCCATCCTCCAAGTCTTCTCCTCACTGTGCTCGGCAGATGTACTTACGCCTGTCTGCTGCCATTCCTGAGCAAGCTCTGCACTGGCGGTGCCCCGATCCCACAGCTGAATCATCTGTAGGAGACGGACGGTCCTGGCACTTGCTGAACTTCCTTGGGTGCCCTGAAGCCTTTTTCACAAATGCAGTGGAAATTTTTTTATGGGATTATGTTAATTTTCATGGCAAAGAGGGACATTGCAATTAATTGCAATTCGTCTGATCACTCCTCATAATATTCTGGAGTAGCGAGTAACGCAGTTAACGAGCGTTTCGCAATACGAGCACTGTTTTAAAAAAAATCCCAACTCGGTTTGCGAGTGTGGGGGGGCACCAGCGCCATTCGGAGCTGTTCGGAAATGCTCAGAAAACCTCAGAAATACTGCAGTATTGCATGTCATTGAAGTCAATGCGGAACTAATTATTTTAGTTTCCATTGACTTCTATGGGGAAACTTGCTTTGATATGCAAGTACTTTGGATTACAAGCATTCTCCTGGAATGGATTATGCTCGTAATCTGAGGTTGCACTGTACATGCAAATTGCCATCATAAAAACTGAGGCAGCTGACTCTGTAAAAATGTATATTTGTGTCATGCTCAAAACTTTTGGCCATGGCTGTACATCCATTCCTTTAGACCCCTTTCACACTGAGGAGTTTTTCAGGCGGTACAGCGCTAAAAATAGCGCTGCTATACCGCCTGAAAAACTCCTGCCCAGCTACCTCAATGTAAAAGCCGGAGGGCTTTCACACTGAGGCGATGCGCTGGCAGGAGAGAAAAAAATCTCCTGCAAGCAGCATCTTTGGAGCGGTATGTATAACGCTCCTTCACCGCTCCTTCCCATTTAAAACAATGGTATTAACCCTTTATCGGCCGCTAGCGGGGGTTAATACCACACCGCTAGCGGCCGAATCCCGTGGCAAATCCTATTTTTAGCGGCGCTATACCACCACCGCGCCTCCCGCCCCAGTGTGAAAGGGGCCTTACACAATCAAATACTTAGATGTGCAGTTACCAGCATACAGCTGCAGCCTGTCATTGATTTGTACAGCCGGCTGTATGCAAACACCTGTCACTTCCAGGCACAAAAAGACAAATTTTTCAATGTTCGGCATCTGTGTGGATGCATCTGTGTGGATGAGCTTCAACTCTCACTGAAGTAGAGGGAACTTTCTTTTGATCGTTATTGACATTGGGAAATTCCCCCTCTAGTCCTGTTCTAGTGACAACTGTAAAATGTGATATTTCTGGAGATGGCAGTAATAGACAATGTGAGTCTATTAAACAGGGATAGATGTCCTCTCCTTCCCCACTCCAACACAAAATTAGAATAAAGGTTTTGAGTCGTAGGAGTGTAGGGGAATAATGCAATTGTATGTTTTTTCCATATTTTAAAATTTGCTGCACGAATGCATGCAAACTGATATAATATTGTGTAACTGTATTGTGTAATTGGCTTTGCATTAAGTCAGCCTATTCATTATGAATGGGCTGGCAATGCACGTCAAAAGTCTGTGTGTTGCCAAAAAATTGTGTAATTGTATTGTTAATTGGCATTGCATTAGGCAACCTATTCATTCATTTTAAGATATATAGAGATATATATATATACACACACACACACTGGGATTTTTTTTTTTTAATACTAGTAATAGTGGCGATCAGCGACCTTAAAGGCTGGACTGCAATATTGCGGTGGACAATCGGACACTAACTGACACTGTGGGAACCAGTGACACTAATACAGTGTCGTCACTGTACTAATGACAATAAAACTGTGGCGGCTGGTCGGGAAGGGGTTAAAAGTAGTGTATTCATTACTTTTTGGGGCGGTCTGGCGCATTTTCGGGCTGAAATAGCACTGCACCTAGATCGCATGTGAATCGCACAGGAATGCACAGCCCATTCAGGGTCCAAAGGGCATGTCAGAGGGTCACTATGGGACTTCATCACAAAACCTGCAATATACAACGTCCTTTCATTCTACTTCACAAAACGCATGGACATGCCCAAGGCAGGTTAGAATCTGATTGGAGGTTGTGAGCTTCTTAGCGCTGCAACTTTTTATTTTACCTCAGGTGATTTATATGTAAGGAAATACGTACCAGCAATGGATTTGTTGGAAGTACCAGGAATGGTTTTGTTGGAAGTACCAGCAATGGATTTGTTGGAAGTGCCAGCAATGGATTTGTTGGAAGTACCAGGAATGGATTTGTTGGAAGTACCAGCAATGGATTTGTTAAGGAAGTACCAGCAATGGATTTGTTGGAAGTACCAGCAATGGATTTGTTGGAAGTGCAAGCAATGGATTTGTTGGAAGTACCTGCAATGGATTTGTTGGAAGTACCAGCAATGGATTTGTTGGAAGTACCAGCAATGGTTTTGTTGGAAGTACCTGCAATGGATTTGTTGGAAGTACCTGCAATGGATTTGTTGGAAGTACCAGCAATGGTTTTGTTGGAAGTACCTGCAATGGATTTGTTGGAAGTACCTGCAATGGATTTGTTGGAAGTACCTGCAATGGATTTGTTGGAAGTACCAGCAATGGTTTTGTTGGAAGTACCAGCAATGGATTTGTTGGAAGTACCAGCAATGGATTTGTTGGAAGTACCAGCAATGGATTTGTTGGAAGTGCCAGCAATGGTTTTGTTGGAAGTACCAGCAATGGATTTGTTGGAAGTACCTGCAATGGATTTGTTGGAAGTACCAGCAATGGATTTGTTGGAAGTACCAGCAATGGATTTGTTGGAAGTACCAGCAATGGTTTTGTTGGAAGTACCTGCAATGGATTTGTTGGAAGTACCAGCAATGGATTTGTTGGAAGTGCCTGCAATGGATTTGTTGGAAGTGCCTGCAATGGATTTGTTGGAAGTGCAAGCAATGGATTTGTTGGAAGTGCCAGCAATGGATTTGTTGGAAGTACCTGCAATGGTTTTGTTGGAAGTACCTGCAATGGATTTGTTGGAAGTACCAGGAATGGATTTGTTGGAAGTGCCTGCAATGGATTTGTTGGAAGTACCAGCAATGGATTTGTTGGAAGTACCAGCAATGGTTTTGTTGGAAGTGCCTGCAATGGATTTGTTGGAAGTGCCAGCAATGGTTTTGTTGGAAGTGCCAGCAATGGATTTGTTGGAAGTACCAGCAATGGATTTGTTGGAAGTGCCAGCAATGGATTTGTTGGAAGTTCCTGCAATGGGATTTGTTGGAAGTGCCTGCAATGGGATTTGTTGGAAGTGCCTGCAATGGGATTTGTTGGAAGTGCCTGCAATGGATTTGTTGGAAGTACCAGCAATGGATTTGTTGGAAGTTCCTGCAATGGGATTTGTTGGAAGTGCCTGCAATGGGATTTGTTGGAAGTGCCTGCAATGGATTTGTTGGAAGTACCAGGAATGGATTTGTTGGAAGTACCAGCAATGGATTTGTTGGAAGTGCCTGCAATGGATTTGTTGGAAGTGCCTGCAATGGATTTGTTGGAAGTGCAAGCAATGGATTTGTTGGAAGTGCCAGCAATGGATTTGTTGGAAGTACCAGCAAT
The DNA here is from genome assembly GCF_905171775.1 of Rana temporaria. NCBI lineage: Eukaryota > Metazoa > Chordata > Amphibia > Anura > Ranidae > Rana > Rana temporaria. Next base: position 336,656,056 of record NC_053493.1, on the reverse strand, counting down.
GGTTTTGTTGGAAGTACCAGCAATGGATTTGTTGGAAGTACCAGCAATGGATTTGTTGGAAGTTCCTGCAATGGGATTTGTTGGAAGTGCCTGCAATGGTTTTGTTGGAAGTACCTGCAATGGGATTTGTTGGAAGTGCCTGCAATGGATTTGTTGGAAGTGCCTGCAATGGATTTGTTGGAAGTACCAGCAATGGATTTGTTGGAAGTACCAGCAATGGGATTTGTTGGAAGTACCAGCAATGGGATTTGTTGGAAGTACCAGCAATGGATTTGTTGGAAGTACCAGCAATGGATTTGTTGGAAGTTCCTGCAATGGGATTTGTTGGAAGTGCCTGCAATGGATTTGTTGGAAGTGCCAGCAATGGATTTGTTGGAAGTACCAGCAATGGATTTGTTGGAAGTACCAGCAATGGATTTGTTGGAAGTTCCTGCAATGGGATTTGTTGGAAGTGCCTGCAATGGGATTTGTTGGAAGTGCCTGCAATGGATTTGTTGGAAGTGCCTGCAATGGATTTGTTGGAAGTACCAGCAATGGATTTGTTGGAAGTACCAGCAATGGTTTTGTTGGAAGTACCAGCAATGGGTTTGTGAAGAAGAACTCTCCTGCATCATAGGCTGGGGTCTCCATATCACTAGATTGCCAACAAGGAGTCCCCGCACTTCTCCCTTTTTCTCCTGCAGTGTTTCTTTCCTGCAACTTTGATTCCCTCATAAACACAGGCGGTGTTGAAAGGGGAATCCCTCCCGCCGAGCCATTGTATTCTCCCAGCGGGGGCAGGGAAATCCATCCCTGCCAGAACACTGTGCTATCAGCTAAACTATCCTATCAGCTAGACTATTGATCAACTTGGTACATTCAGCCTTGCCCATACATGGTTCGAATCTTAGCCGATTCAGCAGGGACTGGACAAGATTCAAACCATTTATGGCTGACCTTGGTCCACCTTTTCATTTAATCTGAAAAGGTGAACTAACTCTTTAAAGCGGAGCTCCATCCAAAAGGGGACGTTCCACTTTAATTACACCCCTCCCCTGCCTTCCCTGATGCTTTTGACATGTGATTTTTTTTTTTTGGGGGTGGAATGAGTACCTAGTTTTGACAGATGCCTGTTCTCAGTTCTGCTTGGATCGCCTAGGCGATCCGAGTGGAAGTTCTCCTCTCTCCCTCCCTCCCTGCAGTCATCTGGGGCACGTCACAGGTCCCAGATGATTGCCGGACTATCCAGGTCAGTGTTTCTCAACTCCAGTCCTAAAGGCGCCCCAACTGGTCATGTTTTCAGGCTTTCCGTTATTTTGCACAAGTGATTTGATCAGTTTCACTGCCTTAGGAATTACCACAGCAGTTTCATCTGAGGGAAATCCTGAAAACATGACGCCTTGAGGACTGGAGTTGAGAAACACTGATCCAGGACACGCAGTGCGATTCGTGCATGCGCAGTGTGCACGCGACTGTCAAGCCGCAAGCTGTTGCACCTGGTTGCCCACAATTGAAATGTCAGCGTGAGGGAGAGAAGAGGGAGACAAGCGATGGCTCCGGTGAGCACATCGCTGGATTGTGGAACAGGTGAGTGTGTGTTTATTAAAAGTCTGCAGGGTGTAAGGAGGTTCTTCATATACCCTTCGGCACGGTGATATTTGCTGACTTGTTTCAGCCCAATCAGTATTTCATCTTTCATATGTATTTTAATGTTGCTCCATTATATATAAAACTTTTTTCTACTCCAATTTTGTATACTTGTATATTAATACTCATAGTGCCTCAAAAGTCCACTGCCGAAAATGACATGTCACATTAAAGAGCGGGGGGGGGGGGGCCTGCCAACAGAGACATGTGACATTAAAGTGTTGAGAAGCAGGGGGAAGGGGTGTTCTGCTGTCGGAAATGGGTATCTTACATTGAAGTGAGGAGCGGGGGGTGCTGACTTCTTACCTCTTCTCCCACCAGCCAGCGGGGTGAGGGGCCGAAAATGACTTCTCACCAGGCGGGGCCTCTAGTAATTTGGGGGGTCCTCCGCGGCTTTGCGGGGCCCTAAGCGGCTTGCATAGTGAGCCTATAGGGCGGATCGGCCCTGCCAAGTTGATTCTCTTGTGATTATCGCTAATGGCTGCTATAGCTGCTAGCGATAATCACTGTCTTCTCTTGGCAGGGTTGGCTTCCCCAGCCTGCCCATCTGCTGGGAGAGGACAATGGAGGAGGGATTCCTGCATCAATACTGTCTGTGTTTGATAGGGCAATCCAGCGATTTATTTTAATTTTTTTCCTGCAATCCATGGTTGCAGGAAAGAAAATTGGCTTTGTGTATGGCCGGCCTAAGGATGTCTCACCATTGGCAGAGTTCACACTGCCCAATTGGAACCATTGGCAGATACAAGGCTGATGTATATTGTCCCTCTAAGTCAGATAATAATAATAATGTCTCCCAGGTAATAGAACACAGGTGTCAAACACAAGGCCCGGGGGCCGAATCTGTCCCTCCAGGCCATTTGATGTGGCCCTCGCCAGACCCCTACTTTCTGCTTTCAAGCAATGCATCCAGCTTCTTCCCAGCAGCAGCACATGGAAAGGGGGGTACACTGCGATGTAGGGGAGAGTGGGAGACTCAACTTCTGATGGTGGGGGGGCTCTTGACATCTAATGTAAGGGGAGGGGATGCACTGGACATCTAATCTTGTAGATAAAACCGGCCCTTTTGAGGGCAATCATAATGCTAATGCGGCCCACAATGAAATTGTGTTTGACACCCCTGTAATATAAGCTCTCAATTTAGTTTGTGAAGGCTGGTTTAGTTCATGGGCCATTTATGTAGATTTAGGTTGACATTACAGCACAGTGACTTAGTTGGCATTTCTGCCTTGCTGCACTGGGATTTCAGTTTGAATCGCTTCCAGGAATAAACGTATCTACTGTACATGGAGCTTGCATGTTCTCCTTGTGCTTATGTGGGTTTCCTCCCACCCTCCAAAGACATACGGGTGGGTTACGTGGCTCATTTCGAAATTGGCACTAGTATGTATATGAGATGGGGACCTTAGATTGTGTTATCTGGTATTACTGTTGGAGTACCTGTCAGAGCAGAGTCTGTAGGGTGGGCATCTAGTGACAGGGCTTTCATGGCTTCTCACCGCACAAAAAGTGCCGAATCCATTTCGCTGTAAGGCTTCGTTCAGACCAGTGCATTGCAGGAACGCCACAAAAAGGCACAAAAACATATTGCCCCTTTTCAGATGGAGAGCTGTGCAATTAATTCCTAATCACCCCCCCCCCCCCCCCCCACACACACACACACACAAGTCATTCATTCATTCAAAACACATGGTATCACAGTACCATGATATTGAAAATAGTGCAACCACCTTTTTGGCGTGTTCCTGTACATAGGGCAGCCCAATAAAACAACGGTGCTGCCATAAACGTGCACCTCTTGGTGTGAACAGAGCCTAACGCCGGACATACATGGATCAAATTCCGAACAAATTTTCTTTAGAAAATCTTATCTTAGAATTTTCATTTGAATTTCGCACCATTAGTGCCCTCAGCAACGGCCAATTTTTGTGCAGCCATTGAATTTGAGTGATCAGGCATGTTAGAAACTTTGTGAAAAACAAACGATTTTCGAATCCACAATGGGAGAATCGTGTGAGAAATCTAATCGAAAAAGAAATTCGCATGAGCAAAAAAAATGAAAATTCCCGGCCACGAAAAAAAAATAAAAAAATTCAGTAGCAACATGAGGTCAAATGGAAGTCTTGGTTTCTCCAAATCAATGGTGGCGTCATCAGATCACAAAACTCACAACATTTCTCATCTTTTAAAGAGAACATTTTGTTAAGAATTTAATCCAGGGTGGAAATAAATAAATGATTTTTATTTATTTTCAAAAAATCTGTTTTTTTTTTTAAATAAAAATGTATTTTAATAAAATGCTTTTTATCTAAAGATAGTTTTCTATTAACCGCTTCAGCCCTGGAAGATTTTACTCCCTTCCTGACCAGAGTACTTTTTACAATTTGGCACTGCGTTGCTTTAACTGAAAATTGCGCGATTGTGCGATGTTGTACCCAAACAAAATTTGCGTCCTTTTTTCCACACAAATAGAGCTTTCTTTTGGTGGTATTTGATCACCTCTGCGTTTTTTTTTTGCGCTATAAACAAAAGAACAGTGACAATTTTGAAAAAAAACACTATCTTTTACTTTTTGCTATAATAAATATCCCAATTATTTTCCTCAGTTTAGGCCGATATATTCATCTACATATTTTTGTTAAAAAAAATCGCAATAAGCATATATAGGTTTGCGCAAAAGTTTTAGCGTCTACAAAATAGGGGATGTAATTATGGAATTTTTATTATTTTATTTTTTTACTAGTAATGCCGGTGATCTGCGATTTTTATCAGGACTGCGATATTATGGCGGACACATCAGACACTTTTGACACATTTTTGCAATCATTGACAATTTTACAGCGATTAGTGCTATAAAAATTGGTTTGATTACTGTAAAAATGGCACTGGCTGGGAAGGGGTTAACACTAGGGGGCGATCAAGGGGTTAATTGTGTTCCCTCTGCATATTCTAACTGAAAAGGGGGGGGGGGGGGGGCGACGACGACGACTTACTAGGGGAAATGACAGATCGCTGTTCATCCATTGTATGAACAGACGTTTAATAATTCCTCCCCTAAGAGAACCATAATCTGTGTGTTTACTTACATTTTGAAAAGAAAGCACAATATTTTGTACTTTTTTTTTTTTTTCTATAATAAATATTCCCAATTTTTTTTTAAAAAAGCTATTTTTTCTCAGTTTAGGCCGATATGAATTCTCCTACATATTTTTGGTAATAAAAATTGCAATAAGCGTTTATTTATTGGTTTGACTTTGCACAAAAGTTATAGCGTCTACAAAATAGTGGATAGTTTTATGGCATTTTTATTATTTTTTACTAGTAATGGCGGCGATCTGCGATTTTTATCGGGTCTGCGATATTATGGCGGACACATCGGACACTTTTTTGGGACCATTGGCATTTATACAGCGATCAGTGCTATAAAAATACATTGATTACTGTAAAAATGTTACTGGCAGGGAAGGGGTTAACACTAGGGTGCAATCAAGGGGTTAATTGTGTTCTCTAGTGTGTTTCTAACTGTGAGGGGGAGGGGACTGACCTAGAGGAAATTACAGGTGGTTCCTAGCTATTAGGAACTTACGATCTGTCTGTCCCCACAGAACAGGGACGTGTGTGTTTACACACACACACACGTCCCTGTTCTTCCTCTCGTGCCTGCGATTGCTCGCAGACAGCAGTCATCGCGACCCCCGGTCACGAGCATTGGCACCCCCACGATGCAGCGGGCGCACGTGTCTGCTATCCCGCTTAAAGGGACAGACGTACAGCTACAGCGGTTCGCGGGATCGTGCCGACCAACGCCGTATAGCGACAGCGGATGGTCGGCAAGTGGTTAAGCTTTGACAATAAAACCTGGAAGCTGATTGGTTTCTCTGCACAGCTGCACTAGATTTTGCACTCCCCGGTTTTAGTGGGCAGAGATTAGTATGGTGGACTCTGAATGTAACCTAATGGGTGTAATATTATTTGTGACATGCCCACTTGAATGATTAGAGGGTGGGGGCCTGGCATTACCAGCCCCCAGAGCTGACTGTTCCTGGGAGATTTTCTGCTGCCTCTGTATGGTGGGAGAACGGTGTCACATTCCATGAAGGTGCAGCACAATTGAAGTGCATATCATCAGAATAAATTAGACAGTCAGCCCACATGTTACAGAAGTGTGAGGCATAAAGTCATAGCACTGGGTGCTGCCTTTAACCTATTCCTGGCTGGCATGCAGGCAATGATTACATAAGGCAGCCGTGAGCTGGTGGCTCCCCATCCCCCCCTCCTCCCAGGCTCTGTACCCTGTAATGTGAATCTAGAGGCAGATGCAGGAGGTGGGGCCCATCTCTCCCAATCAGCTCAGTGACATTGGCACATTAGCTCACAGCTTAAAGCCACCCAGCGGAAGGAGTGTATCTTTTATTTTACGTGTAATTAATTAATCAGTGTCTGAAAGCACAAGAGATGGCAGAGTTAGGGAGAAAATAGGCAATGGGAGCTGCTGGGAGTCCTGAAAGAAGGATGTCCCCCCCCCACTTTGTGTCCTGATGGACCTGTAACCTGTGCATGTGGCTGCAATCAGCAGCGCTCTCTTCAAATCCTAGTCTAAGCTGCTTCCCCAGAATCTGCTCTGTAGCCCAATCTGTACCACTGCCGTTATCCTGCCGCTGAAGATGGATTCGTGTTCCCGGGGGATTAGACGCAGGCTTCTAGGCGGTTAAAGTTGGAAGAGGTATGTTGCTAGAGTAGTTTGCTTGTTGTTCATGTCCACTGGAGTGATTATTTATTCTAGCTATTCATATAGAATCAGCATTGTATGCAGTGCTTTATATACTGTACATTTACATCAGCCCCCCTGCCCTCAAGGAGCTTACAGTCTAAGGTCCCTAACTCTTATTCCTACATACACATACTAGGGCCAGTTAACCTATTAACATGTCTTTAGAGTTGAGGAAGAAACCGAAATACCCAGAGGTATGCACAGAAAGCACATACTCCATGCAAGTGGTGTCCTTGCTGGGTCCAGTTTGGACAGGAGCCAAGTAACCTACCAGCATGTTTTTAAGTGTGGGAGGAAACTGGAGTATCCAGAGGAAACCCATACAAGAACGGGGTGAACATGCAAACTCCATGCCGTAGTGTCCTGGTTGGGGCCAGTTTGGACAGGAGCCAGTAAACCTACCAACATGTATGTGGCTTGTGGGGGGAACTTTATGCAAGCACAGGGAGAGCATGCAAACTCCATGCCGGTAGTGTCCTGGTTAGGGCCAGTGGGACATTAGCCAGTAAACCTACCAACATGTATGTGGCTTGTGGGGGGAACTTTATGCAAACACAGGGAGAGAATGCAAACTCCATGCAGGTAGTGTCCTGGTTAGGGCCAGCGGGACATTAGCCAGTAAACCTATCAGCATGTCTTTGGAGGAACTCAATGCAAGCATAAGGAGAGCATGCAAACTCCATGCAGGTAGTGTCTGTTTGCTAGTGGCAGGTTTTAGGTAAACTACTCATTAAAGAGCTAAAACCCATGCTATTCAAGCAGCACACCCATAACTCATCATCTTATCCATTGACACCCATGGAGTTTGGGCTGGGAGATCTCTACCAGTCCTTGATTTGCTTCAAACATGCAATACCTTTTCTCTGTAGAAAAGGGAATGACGGGTGCCGCTAGCTCAGAGGTTTGGCCACACACTGTAAATCCTCTATAGGTAGTAACTGATGAAGGGAGTCACTGCTCCAGGTGAGTCTTGTGAGCAATTAAGGAACCTCTCAGGAAATCCAGGTGCTGGCAATGCACAGAGATGATGGACAGCCGCACTAAAAAAGAACTTCAGAAAGTTGTCATGACTAAGCACTGACATAGTGCGAAACATGTCGGCTGTCCCCCTCTGTGGCTGTGTTTTTGTTTTGTATGCCGACTTTTATTGAATAAAGACAACTTTTTGAAGTTCTTTTTGAGTGTGGCTGTTCATTATCTCTCAGGTAGTAACTGATGTTCCACAGATAAAAGCATTCATTATCCATTTTTAGGAAAGCCTTGTATTATCTCAAATGACATGAAAACCAGACGCTTTTCTTGTAACCAGTTAGCAGCCTGATCACTGGCCCTGCTCCCCTTTTTTTTTGGACTGGTTCTGACCTCCGATAAGGTGGTGATCAGAACTTGTCTGTTCGCTGGGATCTTTGTCAATTAATGTCGGGGTTAGATAGTTTTTTTGCTATGGGCCAAAGGGGAGGCTTAAAGTACATTTATAAGACGTGTAGTAAGTTCTGGCACTCCAGTGACTTGTGTGAGAATGGGTGAATGTCATCCCTGATTTCAGGGCGATATCTTCCTATCTTCAGGCAGCCTAAAGCTGACCATACCCTTTACAATTTTAATTGTACAATCTCCACCAGTAGGATTGGTCATGCGATTTTATGGTTTTAAAGTCGCATGACAAGTCACACCCTATTTGTCCCAAATTCGACTTGCACCGGTTTTGAAAAGGTTTCTGTTCTATTTTTGGCGATTTCATGTGCGTCTTGCATAAACCTCTGTACATGTAGGCTTCATGTACACTGAGCGTTGTTTAACCTCTCCTGAATGATTTAACTTGACAGCTAGAAACCGGCGTCTAAAAACTTCAGTTTAGCCGCGTTTGTGTCTAGAAGCGTTTGTAGCTTTTTTTTTTTTGTTAATAAAAAAACGCCTGTAAACGAAATGCGGGTTACCGCGTTTACAAGCTGTTACAGACATTTGACATTTCAAATGCCTCTGAACATCCGTCCTGAATGCATTTTTTTTGCTTTCCAAAAAAAGCTTCCAAACAACCCTGTGTACATGTACTGATAAGATAACATAGAGGAGAGTTCAGGGGCAGCTGAAAAAAACGCCCAACTGCTACTAAACGTCAGTTTGCCAGCAGCAGTGTACATGAATTTTTTTTATTTATTTTTTTCCTATTTCTTTTACTTTATTTTATTTTGACACTGTTTAAAAAGAAAAAAAAGAAAAACATTGTCACCTTTATTCCTATTACAAGGAATGTAAACATCCCTTGTAATAGAAAAAAGCATGACAGGATCTCTTAAATATGAGATCTGGGGTCAAAAAGACCTCAGATCTCATATTTGGACTAAAATGCCACAAACCAAAAAATAAAGATTGTCATTCTAAAATAAATAAAAATGTCCCTTTAAGAGCTATGGGCGGAAGAGACGTTTTGACATTGCTTCTGCCCTGCAGTGATATGGAGATGGGTGGGGGCCATCTTCCCCCTCACTCGTCTCCATACACAGCAATGGGATGGACGCGGTAGCCCCCTCTCCCGCCGCCGATAAAAGTGATCTTGCGGCAAATCTGCCACAGAGACCACTTTTATCTTGTAGTGGACTTCCCGCTGAAGAAGAGGATACCAGGGTTATGGTAGCTAGCTGCCACCATAACAACGGTATTCCTCCTCAAACCGCTGATGTATTCCTGCGGCGGGCTGTCCATAAGTGGTTGATGGAGATAATTTTTTGACTATTTGAAAAAAAAAAAACGCTTAACGCAAACGCAGCATGTGAACGCCGCAAAACTGTCATTTTTAAACGTCGGTTGCTATTTGTCAAGTTACATAGTTCAGGAGAGGTTTCAAAACGTCCCGTGTACATTAAGCCTTAAAGTTTATGCCGCTTCCATCTCTCTGCTTACTGCAGACTGTATGGAGAAAAGGAGAGGAGGTGTTCTTCAGTCCTAAAATGCTTTCTGTTGTACGGTGACAACACTGCTCCTACCAAGATACAGTACAGTGTTGTCACCCTAAGACAGGAATTGTTACTGGCCAGTTCACCAGGTGAAAATAAAGGAAAAAGAAAACCAATCCAGCCACCATGTCTAGGGTACACACGGTCGATCCAAACCGATGAGAATAGTCTGACCTCTTTAAGGTCTGTGCCAGCCCTCCCCACACAGGAGCTGAATTGTGCTTTAAAAGCTTCACTATGTCTGAAGCTTGCTAAAAGCTTTACAAATGCTTAACATGCCGTTCCCCAAAGTCGGGCTTTAAAGTGGAAGAAACCCCAAATATAACTATTCTCAGAATTGTTCCCTCTCCCCCTCCTCCTACTTATATTGCTTAAACTGTATAAATAAAGATGTGTACTTGCCTGTTTTCAATCTTCTTTGGACTGGTCATGTGATCTGCAGCTCTGTTTAAGGAAGCACTTGTCGGCGACTTTGAATTCCCATAGTCATGATCTCACCTATAGGCTCCCATGGCGTAGCCATTGTTGGCGCTCCCTCCTCTCCCCTGCAGCAGCTGCTCACTGACATAAGGGAGCCGGAGCTGTGGGATCACGTGACTGGACCGGATCAAATAAAAAATCGGTAATTGAGCACATCACCCCCCCCCCTTTTTTTTTATACAGGTAGGAGTGGGAACACTTCCAACAATGGGTACAGTTAGGGTGTTCTTCCTCTTTCAGGGATTATTCATACTTTTCTGCTCACATTGCAGTGCATCTTGACATTTTCTATGCATTGGCACACATTGGGGTTGATTTACTAAAGGCAAATATACTCTGCACTACAAATGCACTTGGAAGTGCGGTCGCTGTACATCTAAGGGGAATCGCTGCAGATTTTATTTTCCTTGCATGTCCCCCTCAGATCTACAGCGACTGCACTTGGAATAAATAACCCCCATTGTGTTCCTTTTTCCATTTCATTTCCTCTTCGTTCCGGCAGTGGGCACAGGGAGCCATCCCTTCCAGGAGGCCACAGTGATTACTGCTAAAGGCTATAGCCGCTGGCTATAATTGCATGCTGAACATGTGACCTGCTGGTTGACAATCAGCCGGCCCATCAATGGTATGAATCTTGGATAGTTCTTGCTAAAATGTCTGAGATTTGAACCCTCTATGGATGTTTTAACTGCTTTTGCATGTTGCCTATAATTGCTTTTAAACAGTATTTAAAGTTCTTAAATGGAGTCTTTCTGAGTGCAGGTTTGGCCCATGAAAGGAGGAGATTAAGCATTTGAGCAGCCGGTTAATTTGGGAGGAAAACAATAGTAATTGTCTGGGAAATATCCAGGCTGGGCTGATTACCTTATTCACTGTGATTTTGTGTCCTGGGATTGTCTGTCTGCATCAAAAAGTGCCTACAGAAGGTTGTCGTTGCCAAATTTAATTGTAATTTGTAATGCATCAACTTTCTCTTTTATCTGTAGGACCTTAGTGTCCCGATCAGTATAAGGTCCTGTGTGTGGTAACCTGCCAGCCCTGCCACACGCAATGGTTCTTTACATGACGTAAGGGCAGGAGAGAGACACTTGTGGTGTCCCAGGAGCCACATCACAGCGATGTTCTAGGACACGGGCTGCTGGAAAGGTAAGTATAGTGCTTCTTTTTCTTTATACAGCTACATCTTTTGGCAGTTTTGACCCTGCAGTGACCGGGTCACTTTAAGCCCTTGTGGACCAAGGTTTCCGTTTAGGTTGATTTTCCAAGATTGTGGATTAGCTTCTTCACTGAAAGAATCTGAAGTGGAGAAACTTCAAGGGGTTCACCCCAAAAAAAAAAATAATAATTTGTCTACCATGCCATCCAGCATACTAGCGTCAGCTACAGTATGCCTTTATTTTTTTTGCGCTGTACTCACAGTTTAATCCATTAGTTGCGTTTCAGACTCCCGCGGGGAGTAGGCGTTCCTATGAAGAGGGGAACATGATTGACGGCCGGCTATGGCGCATCACGCTTCCCGAAAATAGCCGAACTAGGACTTGGCTCTTCACGGCACCTGCGCAGTCAGCTCCTAGTCTGTGCGCAGGCGCCGTATAGCGCCGTGAAGAGCCGAGTCCTACTTCGGCTATTTTCGGGAAGCGTGACGTGCCATAGCCGGCGGTCAATCATGTTCCCCTCTTCATAGGAACACCTACTCCCCGCGGGGAGTCTGAAACGAAACTAATGGATTAAACTGTGAGTACAGCGCAAAAAATAAAAATAAAGGCATACTGTAGCTCAGTGTTCCCCAACCCCCGGTCCGCGGCCCACTACCGGGCCGCGGCACTTCTGCAGCCGGGCCGCGAGCAGGCGGCATGAGAGAGCCCCACATGCGGACCGCGGCACTCTGCCATTCGGACCGCAAGGAGACTTTTTTTCCTCCTGCATCGTTTATAGAGCCGACAGCGGGAGGCGGAACAATTCTGGGTGGAGGGCGGAGCTGCCCGAGGTTATCAAACAGGCGATTGGCTGCTAGGACTGTCCTTCATTCTAGCAGCCAATCACCTGTTTGTTACCTCGGCCCTCCATCCAGAACTGTCCCGCCTCCCTCCCTGCAACTTTTCTCCTCATGCTGTGCCTCCCTCCGATCTGTCCCTAAGTGTGGGGGATGGAACCGAGGACTGTAAAGTGTGGGGGATGGAACCGAGGACTGTAAAGTGTGGGGGACGGAACCGAGGACTGTAATGTGTGGGGGACGGAACCGAGGACTGTAATGTGTGGGGGACGGAACCGAGGACTGTAATGTGTGGGGGGCGGAACCGAGGACTGTAATGTGTGGGGGGGGAGGCTGAGGACTGTAATGTGTGGGGGACGGAACCGAGGACTGTAATGTGTGGGGGACGGAACCGAGGACTGTAATGTGTGGGGGACGGAACCGAGGACTGTAATGTGTGGGGGGTGGAACCGAGGACTGTAATGTGTGGGGGGCGGAACCGAGGACTGTAATGTGTGGGGGGCGGAACCGAGGACTGTAATGTGTGGGGGGCGGAACCGAGGACTGTAATGTGTGGGGGGCGGAACCGAGGACTGTAATGTGTGGGGGGCGGAACCGAGGACTGTAATGTGTGGGGGGCGGAACCGAGGACTGTAATGTGTGGGGGGCGGAACCGAGGACTGTAATGTGTGGGGGGGAGGCTGAGGACTGTAATGTGTGGGGGACGGAAACGAGGACTGTAATGTGTGGGGGGCGGAACCGAGGACTGTAATGTGGGGGGGGCGGAACCGAGGACTGTAATGTGTGGGGGGCGGAACCGAGGACTGTAATGTGTGGGGGGGAGGCTGAGGACTGTAATGTGTGGGGGACGGAACCGAGGACTGTAATGTGTGGGGGACGGAACCGAGGACTGTAATGTGTGGGGGACGGAACCGAGGACTGTAATGTGTGGGGGATGGAACCGAGGACTGTAATGTGTGGGGGGCGGAACTGAGGACTGTAATGTGTGGGGGGCGGAACCGAGGACTGTAATGTGTGGGGGGCGGAACCGAGGACTGTAATGTGTGGGGGGCGGAACCGAGGACTGTAATGTGTGGGGGGCGGAACCGAGGACTGTAATGTGTGGGGGGCGGAACCGAGGACTGTAATGTGTGGGGGGCGGAACCGAGGACTGTAATGTGTGGGGGGCGGAACCGAGGACTGTAATGTGTGGGGGGCGGAACCGAGGACTGTAATGTGTGGGGGGCGGAACCGAGGACTGTAATGTGTGGGGGGCGGAACCGAGGACTGTAATGTGTGGGGGACGGAACCGAGGACTGTAATGTGTGGGGGACGGAACCGAGGACTGTAATGTGTGGGGGACGGAACCGAGGACTGTAATGTGTGGGGGGCGGAACCGAGGACTGTAATGTGTGGGGGGCGGAACCGAGGACTGTAATGTGTGGGGGGGGAGGCTGAGGACTGTAATGTGTGGGGGGGAGGCTGAGGACTGTAATGTGTGGGGGACGGAAACGAGGACTGTAATGTGTGGGGGGGAGGCTGAGGACTGTAATGTGTGGGGGGCGGAACCGAGGACTGTAATGTGTGGGGGGCGGAACCGAGGACTGTAATGTGTGGGGGGCGGAACCGAGGACTGTAATGTGTGGGGGGCGGAACCGAGGACTGTAATGTGTGGGGGGCGGAACCGAGGACTGTAATGTGTGGGGGGCGGAACCGAGGACTGTAATGTGTGGGGGGCGGAACCGAGGACTGTAATGTGTGGGGGGCGGAACCGAGGACTGTAATGTGTGGGGGGCGGAACCGAGGACTGTAATGTGTGGGGGGCGGAACCGAGGACTGTAATGTGTGGGGGACGGAACTGAGGACTGTAATGTGTGGGGGGGGAAGGCTGAGGACTGTAATGTGTGGGGGGGGGGGGGAGGCTGAGGACTGTAATGTGTGGGGGGGGGGGAGGCTGAGGACTGTAATGTGTGGGGGGGACTGAGGACTGTAATGTGTGGGGGGGGACTGAGGACTGTAATGTGTGGGGGGGACTGAGGACTGTAATGTGGGGTTATGATATAAATAGGGGCAGATGACAGTACTGCGGGAGCCCAGAGTATGACAACACTACCAGTGACAGGGTGAGTGTGAGCAGGGCCTAGTCGGGGCACTAGCTTCATCTGTTGGGGCCTTACCACATCTGGTGGCAGGCAGCATGGCAAGTGACAATCCGCATCTGGTGGCAGGCAGCATGGCAAGTGACAATCCGCATCTGGTGGCAGGCAGCGTGGCAAGTGACAATCCGCATCTGGTGGCAGGCAGCGTGGCAAGTGACAATCCGCATCTGGTGGCAGGCAGCGTGGCAAGTGACAATCCGCATCTGGTGGCAGGCAGCATGGTAAGTGACAATCCGCATCTGGTGGCAGGCAGCGTGGCAAGTGACAATCTGCATCTGGTGGCAGGCAGCATGGCAAGTGACAATCCGCATCTGGTGGCAGGCAGCGTGGCAAGTGACAATCCGCATCTGGTGGCAGGCAGCGTGGCAAGTGACATTCCGCATCTGGTGGCAGGCAGCATGGTAAGTGACAATCCGCATCTGGTGGCAGGCAGCGTGGCAAGTGACAATCTGCATCTGGTGGCAGGCAGCATGGCAAGTGACAATCCGCATCTGGTGGCAGGCAGCATGGCAAGTGACAATCCGCATCTGGTGGCAGGCAGCATGGCAAGTGACAATCCGCATCTGGTGGCAGGCAGCATGGCAAGTGACAATCCGCATCTGGTGGCAGGCAGCATGGCAAGTGACAATCCGCATCTGGTGGCAGGCAGCATGGCAAGTGACAATCCGCATCTGGTGGCAGGCAGCATGGCAAGTGACAATCCGCATCTGGTGGCAGGCAGTGTGGCAAGTGACAATCCGCATCTGGTGGCAGGCAGCATGGCAAGTGACAATCCGCATCTGGTGGCAGGCAGCGTGGCAAGTGACATTCCGCATCTGGTGGCAGGCAGCATGGTAAGTGACAATCCGCATCTGGTGGCAGGCAGCGTGGCAAGTGACAATCTGCATCTGGTGGCAGGCAGCATGGCAAGTGACAATCCGCATCTGGTGGCAGGCAGCATGGCAAGTGACAATCCGCATCTGGTGGCAGGCAGCATGGCAAGTGACAATCCGCATCTGGTGGCAGGCAGCATGGCAAGTGACAATCCGCATCTGGTGGCAGGCAGCATGGCAAGTGACAATCCGCATCTGGTGGCAGGCAGCATGGCAAGTGACAATCCGCATCTGGTGGCAGGCAGCATGGCAAGTGACAATCCGCATCTGGTGGCAGGCAGTGTGGCAAGTGACACACTCAAAGCTCCCACTGATTCTGCATTATGGTGGGTTTAACTTTATTTTTTACTACAATGTAATAAATAGAAATAATGCACTGACAAATTGCCCACGAAAAATCGCTTACCCCCCGCATGCCATCCCCAACCTCCCCCCAACCCGGGCCTTGGAAAATTTTCTTCCATGCAGCCGGTCCCCGGTGCCAAAAATGTTGGGGACCACTGCTGTAGCTGACGCTAGTATGCTGGATGGCATGGTAGAAAGTTGTTTTTTTAGGGTGAACCTCCGCTTTAAGCACAACTTTTTGTGTGTGAACAACCACAGCCCACCGCCAGATTCTGTACAAAGCACTGCCACGGGGTGGATTTGATTTAAATCAAGTCAATTTAAGCCCACGATCACATCGGGGCGATTTGGCATGCAATTTGACATGTCAAATCGGTGGCCATTTCTGGCAATAGCATCGTCCGAATCTGTGCTGCACCGATTCCCAAAAGTAGTTCCTGCACTTCTGTCGGCGACTTCGGGGCAATTTAAATAGACATCTGTGCAGGAACCCGTACAAATGTCTCTGAAATCACTCTTGAAGTTGAATTGACATGTGGGTATGAACCAGTCTTTACTGGGCAAATATGGGTGAAAATGTTACATACTGTATTTATTGGCGTATAACACTCACTTTTTTTACCCTAAAAATAGAGGGTAAACTCTGCCTGCGTGTTATACACAGGGGGCTGTGGAACGTTTTTTTTCCTGAAACTTCCTTTTTAAAGTTAGGGTGCGTGTTATACGCCGATAAATACGGTAGTTACTGAGGTTGAAAAAAGACACCAGTCCATCCAGTAAATGTAAATGCAATGTTATTGGTGGTCCATACGCAGGCCCATCACCAAACTGGAAAATGACAGGGTCTGCTGGTGTATAAGCACCAAGTGTTTGCAATAGATTGCTCAGTGATAGATTGCAATAGATTGCTCAATAAGGCCCCTTTCACACTGAGGAGTTTTTCAGGCGGTGCAGCACTAATAATAGCGCCTAAATACTGCCATAAAAACTCATGCCCAGCCTTCTCAATGTGGAAGCCCGAGGGCTTTCACACTGAGGCGATGCGCTGGCGGGAGAGAAAAAAATCTCCTGCAAGCAGCATCTTTGGAGCGGTGAGAGGAGCGGTATGTGTACCGCTCCTTTCCATTTAAAACAATGGAAAACCGCGGTAATACCGCCCGCAATGCGCCTCTGTAGGGTATTAACCCTTTATCGGCTGCTAGCGGTGGTTAATACCGCATCGCTAACGGCCGAATCCCGCGGAAATTCCGACGGTACAGCGCCGCTATTTTTATATACCGCCACCGCGCCTCCCGCCCCAGTGTGAAAGGGGCCTAAGTCTCCCCATTATATGGTCGGCTCCTTCACTGTGTGTCCCATGTCTGTATTCTATACATTATCTTCTAACCTGAATGTAGCCATCCAGACAAAGAACGTCCCCTTCCCATACTTGCATCATATGCAGATAGCGAATGAATGTTGAGCTTTTATTTGATTGGCCGTCACGCTCCAGACAAGCGGTTTGTGTTCTATTTCTGTGCACTAGCCAGCTGAATATATTTATTTTCATCTGTTTGAATAAAGAAGATGGTAGGCATTTCATCTCTGGGGAAGTCAATTTTCCCTCCTGCAGATTAGATCTGTCTGTTATTTCTACACAATAGTCAAATGTTTGACAAGAGCAGGAGAGCAGCACACTAAATGCTGTACGGTGGGAAAAGCTGCAAAATTGCTGACTTTTCAAAGAAACAACTGTCAGAGCCGACGTTTGACAGCATTTAAGGCGCTATTAAACCCCAAACCAACAATGGGCCAATCAATCATTAGATGTGGTGGCTGCATTTTTTTTCTTAGTCTTTTCCCCCTCTATTTTCACCTGGTGATCTGGCCAGTAAAACACCTCCTGTATTTTGTGAGACACCACTCTGGAGGAATGAGCTCAGGGGGCACAGCATATTTTATTTACACTATTAAATTAAAGCCAAACTCCAGCTCACACTTTATAATTAGTTACAGGCAGTAAACTTTTTTTGTTTCTTCCCTTTTCGAGATAAAGGATTTGCATGCATAAAATAGAAACTGATCATTTTAATCACCCCTGCGTGTTAAGTGGTTTGTCTAATTTATGTAAACTGATACATTCTGCTGGAGATCTTGTACTTTTGAAAAACACACTTGCTGACTGGTTCACCAGATGAACTTGGATGTGATGACAGCATTTGTTTCCTTTTTTTTAGACTTACTTTCTTCTAAGAAATGGTGAGCTGCAATATAGTAAATGTTTGCTTTTGGGTTTAATACTGCTTTTTGAAGGGTTGATTCACCCAAAAGTGTTACTTTTGTTATAGGCTCGGTCTGTTGTGGTGAATAACCTTCTGGACTCCTAGTTTCCAACTACCTTTGAGTTTATTTTATGTTTACGTTTTTCCCAAGTCTTCAGGCCAGTCACATGGCAGGTAGGGTCCTCTTTCGATCTTTTTTTTGGTTGTGAGTGGTCCTGAGCAATCCAGAAAGCGGTGATGGTGTTAGTGATTCGTGGCATTGTGAGTGCAGGATGCTGCATTATTCTCCTTCATGGGGGGGGTCCGTGACATTCTGCACTTACAGTATGTCCTCTCTCTTCCCAGTTGAATGGCTCTGCATGTCTACTAATGATGAAGTATTGCAGGAGACATCATCAGAAAGGAGGTGGGTATTGCAACCAGGGCTGTTTTTTTTGTTTTTTTGTTAAATAAAAAAAATCTAGGGTTGGGTTTTAAGTAGCAGTATGCCACTGTTTCCCTTCTGTATCATAATTTATAAATAAGAAAGTTATTGAGGTTGCAAAATTTTAGAGGTTGAACTTTGTCTAGACTCTCTGAGCAACAATACCATTTCAGTCGTTAAATTGACTGTAGACACTAAAAGGAGGATAGATGTGGAGAGAGACTGGGATCTGGTCTTTTTTCCTTCCAAAGAAATAACAGCTAACAGCTTGACGTGTAGTAGGGCCTTGCAGACCACATACAGCTACCAACATTAGTGCTTTCCCCATAGATGCTTACAGCGGAATGTCTATACTACTGTCATGGGGCCAGTAGAAAAAAAAGGAAAAGACGGAAGTGCCTCCAAGACCCCTTCCACACTGGAGCAGCTCGCAGGCGCTATTGCGTGAAAAAATGGCGCCTGCAAACTGACCCTAAACAGCGGCTGCTGTTTCTCCAGTGTGAAAGCCCAAGGGCTTTCACACTGGAGCGGTGTGCTAGCAGGACTGCTCCAAAAGTCCTGCTAGCAGCATCTTTGGAGCGGTGTGTTTACCGCTCCTCCACCGCTCCTTCTCTTTGAAAGCAATGGGAAACTGCGGCTATACCGCCCGCAATGCCCCTCTACAGAGACGCATTGCCTGCGGTATTAACCCTTTTCCGGCAGCTGGCGGGGGTTAAAACCGCACTGCTAGCGGCCGAATACCGCCGCAATTCCGACGGTATTGCGCCGCTATACCGCCACCGCACCTCCCGCCCCAGTGTGAAAAGGGCCTACCGTAAGTGTAGACGTTGGCTCAATAAACAAATGACTGTAGAAGCCTGTTATCTACCAGTATAGTTTGAAGTTGTAGGGAAAAAAGGGAGAACGTACAAACTCAATGCAGTCTGTGCTTGGTAAGGATTCCACCTGGTCTGCAGTGCTGCAAGGCAGAAAGGTGCTAATACCGGCAAATGCACAACTGAGCCATCATTATATAAAGTGGATGACTAAAGTATTGACTCGCTTACCTACTTATACATATGGTTATTAAACAATTGTGTCTGTTTTTATAAAGTAGTATGTATGCCTTGATCCATTCAGTCATATCCGTCTCTTGGAGATTCTCTGGACACCATGTCAGCTTCTAAACCCTTCCAAGGAATTTTCTTGCCATATTTTTTAGGTAGGTTGCCAGGTTTTTCCCTAACCCTCCCCAATTGCTCGGGGCAGGTATGTAGATTGTGCCATTTTGTACACACATATACTGTTGCCAGTAAAAACGGGGTTCCAACCACAATTAGCATTTTTTAAATGTATGTCCTTTCATCATGTGTTTTTATAATATAAATCTGGTCACTATTTTACAATCCGCCGCCGCTCCGCATAGTTAATAAAAAAAGATAGTTTATAAAACTATGTCCACACTGTTGTCATTTTGCTTGTGGGCATTGTGAAGCCCACAAGCACTTATTTCCTGGAAGTCTTGGATTGGGGGTGATAATTGGGTAGCGCACTGCATCCTGGGAAATAATGACACACATTTTCCAGGAGCATTAGAGGGAGATGATGTCAGAATCCTATGTGATCCCAAAGGCAGATTTCATGGGACTGCATAGCAACAGGCATTTCCAGATGAGTAAAAATATATATATTTTTTTCTTTTTTAGGTCTAATGAGCACAATAATGAAAAAAAAAATTTGGGATGGAAACTCCACTTTAAGACCGGAGCCAATTAACCTACCAGAATGTCTTTGAAGTGTGTGTATGAGGGGGACTGGAGTACCAACAGGAAACCCATGCAAACGGGGGGGAGGGGGGGGGGGGTACATGCAAACTTCATGCAGGTAGTGTCCTATCTGATTTTCCAGACAAGGGTCCCAGTGTTTTCTAAAGCATAACTGCTAACCCACAAGCCACTGTGCTTCCCAAACGCCTAAAATTCCCTTTTCAGACACTGGCTTGCTTTTTCCAGTTCTGGATAACATGCATCCATTATACATGATCCCTGATAAAACCAGCGTTCCTGGTGAAACATGTCAGATTTGGCATCACGACAGAGCTTGCACATACACAGTTGAATGTTTGAAGCTGGTAGTGAATATCTCAGCTAAGAATCAAGCGGATGGTGGCCCAGAGGACCTGACACTTATACAGTGCTTACAGCAAGCTGTCCACCGGAGCCCTACGGACCCCGCTTAAATAAACGGAGCTTACAGGACGTCACTCGCAGCCCCCCCCGGACCGGAGATAGAGAACACAGGACTGTATCGCTCCACAAATGGTCGGTGAGCGGACCATAGGTCCTATAAACTGCCTCCTTTTATTTCACTTTGCTTCATGCCGCATATTATTTCACTATTCACTATTTACCAGCTTTACAAACCATTAGATGACAGCAATACATGCTATTCCATATTGGTATATTCCATATATCTGACTTAATCACCTCTAAGGCCCCGTACACACCAGAGGATATCCGCTGGAAACGGTCCGCCGGACTGTTCCCAGCGGATAAATCCTCTGGCAGATTTGGATCTGATGGCTGTACTCAACATCAGATCGAAATCCCCGTGGAATACATCCGCGGTGACATGTCGAACCGTCGCCGCAACAATGACGCGGCGACGTGCGCGACGCTGGAAGGTAATTACTTCAACGCATGCGTCGAATCATTACGATGCATGCGATGGAGGGGAGCGGACGGACTGATCCGGTGAGTCTGTACAGACGACCGGATCAGTCCACTGGACTGGATACCAGCGGATAAATTTCTTAGCATGCTAAAATTTTTATCCGCTGGAAATCCGTCGGCTGGAGAAATCTCCGCCGAAAAATGTCCGCTAGGCCGTACACACGACCGGATTTGTCTGCTGGAACTGATCCGCGCGGATAGATCCGGTCGTGTGTACGGGGCCTAACAGGGGTTTTCCTTTGGAGACCAGAGGAGGTTTCCAATCAAATCTATTCTGATAGGATGGACTTTTGTTTTGGTTTGCTATGTATGGTTTATGATATTGAGATCAGGTTCTGATCTATTGATATTGCCTACGTCTATTAACATTAGCCCTGTTACAAGTGGTGTGTATGCATGATCAGAGCGTGATGCAGCTGCTCTCAACAGACAACGTTGTCTAATTTTAACATTATCCTGTGGTGGGTACCTGGGCTTGGCCGCCTTATTTGTATTAAATAATTTTTCTAATAAAATGTATCCCATATTAAGCAGCATGGTCCACCTGTGTCTCTTCACAGTGGGAATCCTTCCCCTGTAATGCCCTGTACACACGATCGGTTCATCCGATGAAAACGTTCTGATGGATTTTTTCATCAGATATCCAATGAAGCTGACTTTCACCAGTCTTGCCTACACACCATCAGTTAAAAAAACGATTGTGTCCGAACGTGGTGACGTAAAACACAACGACGTGCTGAGCAAAATGAAGTTCAATGCTTCCAAGCATGCGTCAACTTGATTCTGAGCATGCGTGGATTTTTAACCGATGGACGTATACACAGACGATCGTTTTTTTCTATTTTTTTTTAACCATCAGATCATTTTAAAACAAGTTCCTAGTTTTTTCACCGATGGATAAAAAAACGATGGGGCCCACATGCGATCGGTTCGTCTGATGAAAACGGTCCATCAGATCGTGTGTACGCAGCATTACTCTTTTTCCATTATACATGATGCCTTTAGAACCAACAGGCCAGCACCTACTTTGTCTGATAGAAGAAAGTGTTCTCAAAGTGATTGTTGTGACAGATTCACCAGGGACAGAGGCTTTTGGAGGGGACTGAATGCTAGCTTCTTGCCTACCGACTATGGCCCCTGGCATTTGAGGGAGCTTACAATCATTTAGGAACATATTGTGTCATATAATGCAAAAGGACATTATTAAGGAGGCCTTGATGGTGTCTGCTTGCTTGGGACTCATATATGTGAAAGGAATGCTGATTGAGATCTGGAAAGCCCTGGGTCTCCTGTTGTCTACCAGTGTGGTTTATAAAAGTATTTCACCCATTGTTGTCAGCGGTTGGAATATTTGATATCTATATTAAGACTAGGAGGAACCGGTATATGGCAAAAGCACTCAAGTGTTATGTTTTTTTTTTTTCTCTTAAAATAACAAACATGTTATACTTACCTGCTTTGTGTAGTGGTTTTTCACAGAGCTTCTCCTCTCTTTGGGTCCCTCTTCAGCTCTCCTGGCTCCTCGCTCCTGTCCAGTGCCCCCACAGCAAGCAGCTTGCTATGGGGGCACCGGAGCCGAGTCACAGCTCTGTGTGTCCATTCAGACATGGAGCTCAGTTTCTGCCCTGCCCCCTTTCTCTCCTGATGAGTTAATTGACTTTGACAGCAGTGGGAGCCAATGGCGCCACTTTTGTGTCTCAGTCAATCAGGAGGGAGAGTCCCAGACTGGGGAAGACTGAGCTCAGGTAAGTACTAGGGGTTTCTGGAGGGGGCTGCTGCAGAACAGAAGTTTTTTTTTTTTATCTTTATGCAAAGAATGACTTTACAACCCCCTTTAACCGTGAACGCAGGTGCTGTTGCACAATAATATTAATAACCCACGTTATATGTACATAATCTGGTATTTTTTTTTTATCCAGAAAGAGTTCCCCTTTACTATGAGCCTAGCATGACATCCTTCACTGCAAATGAAGGTCTTGGAGCAATATCATAATGTAGCCATTGTAACCTCTACATGAAGTCTGCTATTGCAGAGCTGCGCAACAGAAGAATGAATGGCGTCATGCTGCTGTTTGTTTATCCAGGAGAACCTCTGAGCCAATCAATGGTTTGTAAGCCGGACTTGTGCATGTGGAGCTGTGCGGGTGAAATAAGATGCCACTTGAGGACTTGGCAGAGCCCCTGATCACAGCACTTGCTGCAAGCTCTGCATTGTGAGGCTGATGTGGTGAACAGTGCTTGCTTGTTTATGCTTCAGCATGTGAATTCGTCTACACGGCCGGACACACTTCTGGAAACAAAACTCCATGACTTTAGTAATCTCGCTGCTCAACGTCGCTGCAGCCAATCACATCATTATTAAATAAGCCGCATCCACCAACCTTTGATTTTTTTTCACTGTACAAACAAATCAAATGATGTTAAAGGGGTTGTAAAGGTAATTTTTTTTCCCCCTAAATAGCTTCCTTTACCTTAGTGCAGTCCTCCTTCACTTACCTCATCCTTCCATTTTGCTTTTAAATGTCCTTATTTCTTCTGAGAAATCCTCACTTCCTGTTCTTCTGTCTGTAACACCACACAGTAATGCAAGGATTTCTCCCTGGTGCGGAGAAAGCCTCTTGAGGCGGGAGGGGGCGAGCAGGAGGGTCAGGACGAAAGGAGATGTGTGTTAGTTGGCGTCCTGACACTCCTGCTCGCCCCCACCCCCCTCAAGAGGCTTTCTCCACACCAGGAAGAAAGCCTTGCATTACTGTGTGGAGTTACAGACAGAAGAACAGGAAGTGAGGATTTCTCAGAAGAAATAAGGACATTTAAAAGCAAAATGGAAGGATGAGGTAAGTGAAGGAGGACTGCACTAAGGTAAAGGAAGCTATTTAGGGGAAATTTTTTTTTTCCTTTACAACCCCTTTAAGGAGCTTCCCTAAGCATTGCTTGTATTTAGAATAGCTATATAACATAAGCCTTTTATAATTTCACAAACATTATCTAATCCTTTCTGGTAATGAAAATTAAAGTGCTGTACTTTCCGGTGTATAAGGCGACCTTTTACACCGGAATTACACAGCCAAAAACCGGGTGTCGTCTTATACGCCGGGGGAAGCGGCTGCCCGATGCATATCATCCCGCCGGGTGCTCTGTAAAGCTGCATGTATTCAGAACATGCGCCGTTCAGCCAATCCCGGCGGGCGATGCACTCTGTTGATGACTACAGAGCCTGCTCGGATTGGAGTAACAACCTCTGCCAATCCGAGCAGGCCGGGATTGGCTGAGCCAGCACATGTCCTGAATACATACAGCTTTACAGAGCACCCGGCGGGCTGATATGCATCTGGCGGCCTCTTCTTTTCTGAACATATGACGGTAAGGGGGTCGTCTTATAAGTTGACTATAGGTCAAAACCAACATTTTAAACTGATAAGTAGGGGGTCGTCTTATATACCCAGCCGCCTTATAAGCCGGCAAATACGGTATAACTAAAGGCTAAACTTTAATCTTCTTGTTTTGGATGGAGTGGCGAGGGATTAGAATGCTTGTCAGTTGTTATTGCTGTCTGTGCCCCCATTGGGGAGATTCACCCTCTCTGTTCTGGAAGGTGTGCGTCTCGTTACATCTTAGTCCTGTTAACCATTATCATTGAAAGTGAAAATCTCACATTTTGGGTTGTCCCCAGAAATCTTCCAATGGGGACACTAAATCCGTTGATCTGGGGGTCCCCAAGGTATTACCCTTAATTTGCAGGGATTTCCTCTCACTTCCTGTTTGGTTATGGGACAGAAAGTGAAGGAAAATCCCTGCATTGAGACATGGATGGCAACGAAAAAAAATTGGACAGTGGTTATAACTCTCCCTTACTCTATCCAAAATGAAAAACAAAGTTTTTCCAATGGGTCTACTTTACGTTTTTCTCATCATATCCAAAAAAAAAGATCAGCGCCAGAGATGGCGGCAGCGTGGAATGCAGCAGTGATGGAATCCTGGACCCATCTTCCCCCGGAGGACAGCACAGTAGGCTGTATGTGGGATCCTCACCTATGAGTTTTTTTACTCCTATTTTTGTTTTGAAGTTTACATTGAGCACAGATGTCAGAGGAACTTTTAATGAGACTTTTTCCTGTTTTCCATTTTAGGTGATGAAATAATGTCTGCATTACACATTTTCTGTGACAATATCGGGACATTTCAAAGGGTAATTCAAGTCTAAGGGAAAAGTAAGTTTATTACAATTTTTTTTCTTCTTATGAATAAAAGTTTAGCTGTACTATTGCCGTGTGGTCGCTTGCATTTGCACATTTGTATCCTTCAGGAGTACAGACTGCTGCCAAAATGTCTCCCTCAATACCTTTGCTGTGCCTAAGGGCTCCTCCATACCATTTCAGTTGTGCTGCACTGATAAAGGCAGACACAATACCATGGCACAGTTGTTTTCTATGTGTCCTGTTCACACCACAGTGCTGCCTTTTAGGTGGGTTGTGTTAAAAGCAGACAGGAAGAAAATTTGTTGAACAGCGTTATTTTTTTATTTAACAACGCAAAGCTGCGCCCCTCTCAATGGCTATACAATGCACACCAGCCGGCACTGTGTGGGCTGGTGTCAACAAGCCCTCAGTAGTAAACTATAGTATATTCTTAGATGTAAGTGCAGCATTTGGGCCCTTTTCACAGGGGGCATTCAGTCTGGAACCTGTCGGTTTCTTCACCTGTCAGATGGGTCCATATTGAGCCATAATGTATGTCTGTGGGAAGGTGGGTGTAAACAGACGTACAGTGCTGTGAATAAGTATTTGCTCCCTTCTTGATTTTTGCATACTTGTTACACTTAAATCATTCAGATCATTAAACAATATTACACAAAGATAACCAACTAGGGCATCTGAAGACGTGAGCCAATCACGAAACGCGTCAGGGTGTGGCCACGTGACTCGCCTGATCCATTCCAGTGTACTGCTCCCCGGGACTCACCGTAGAAGCCAGCAGTTAATACTTCCCTTTGTGTTTTCATACATGACCGCACTGCTCCACGGCTCATAACCCGAGAGGGACAGACTGCATTATTCAGAGTTTTGTTCCAGGCACGTTTGATCAGGGGTTCGGTGAGTAGATTACCAACGGGTTGGACAGAAGTGGGATCAGTGACGGATATTTGTATTTCATCAACCAATATTTTCCAGCTATTGGGATCTATCAATAATTTTGATTGCCTGTTCATGTGAACTTTTATGCACCAGTCTACAGCAGAGAGCTGTTCACTATAGTTCATAGCTGATTGCAATATAATGGATGCAGCCATTGGAATGCTCTGATTGGACTGTTTCGAATGACCCCTTTTTCCTTTTTCATACATGCAGGTTAAGGGAAGTGGTATCATTCATATATATATATTTGTTTTGCAGAATATGGTCACATATTGATTGTGGAATTTTTATTTCTTCTATAGCACTGTTAATATTTTATTCTATTCGTAGAGTGAAGTATATTTAGTTGGTTTTAATTTTTTATAATAGCTGCTTCACTGCAAGTTTATGTTTTGGTGCCATTGAGCGTTGGGGTCCGTAGAGATTTCTCTTTTTAGGGTGATTTTTTCTGATATTTTAGATATATTAGACAAAGATAACCTGAGTAAATACAAAATACAGTTATTGAAGGATCATGATTTCATTTATCAAGGGGGGAAAAAGTTATCACTCCCCCGCCAAATCATGAATGAGGCGTGATTAACCACAGTTCAATTTCGCTTGCCACACCCAGGCCTGATTACTGCCAGACCTGTTGACTCCAGAAATCACACAAAGTGTTACTAAACCCAGGACCCTGCATTCACTATATCCAGTCTCCCACTGTTCACAGAACATGGAAATGAAATTATTTTGGTAAATATAACTGCTAAATACGTCTGTATATAGCAGCCTTGTGACATCCATCAGTTCTTAATAAACCTTGTTGTCATACTGCAATGATCCTCTGTCTGGACAGTGCTGATTTGCCTTGTGCCCCACCCCCCCAAAAAAACTCTAGCAATACAAAAACTGAGCATGTGCAGCCCGTCCACTGGCGAGACAGTGGAAAAAGAGCGGGATCAGAGAGACGGGATCAAATGGCCTTTATACACAATGCAAAATATTACCCCCTTAGGTTCCACAATGAGTATAACAAGCATTACTTTTTCACATAGGGCCAGGCAGGTTTGGACAGCTGTTTTCCCTTAATAAATTAAATCCTAATTAATGCTGGCCATACACTCCACGAAAAATCGTCCGAACGAACTTTTGAAAAACTAAAGTTCGTTCGTGAGCGCAAACGATAGTGCCATCATGTAATGACCGATAAATCGTTCAGTGGACATAAAAAAAAAAATGGTTCGTTTTTTTTTATATATATACCTAGTGCAGAAAGTTCGGGCGGGAAACACATTAACCTTCCGATTTATCGTTCGTTCCGCAGAAAATTTCCAAACTTGTCCTTCGTTTTTTTGGCTCAAAAACGTCCAAACGATTATCAATTTTGTGCCCATTAACTGGCCGAAAAACGAAAGATCTTTCTTAACGACCGAATGTCGGCCGAATTTTCATATAGTGTATGGCCAGCATTAAAAACTGCATTTTGTCTTTACTCGGGTTGTCTTTGTGTAGTATACAAATTTGTTTATCTGAACCATTTAGGCTCAATTCAGGAAGGGGGAAAATATTTTTTCACAGCACTGTCCATTTATGTCTACAGTAAAAAAAAAAAAAAACTGAAAAAGTTTAATATAAATGGATGTCTGTTTTTTAGGTGTTTATACTTTTGTCCACCTATGACTATGAATTAAAAAATGCATGTAAACTAAATTAAAAAAATTTTGTATGCGACTTTCAAAACTTCTACATGCTTAAAACCCCTTTATTATTATTATTTTTTTATTATCAATGTGTTGACTATAAGGCTGCATTCACACCTGGAGCGTCGGTCGTTCGTCGTTTTTTTTCTGCGTTTTTTCCGGCGTTTTGTCGCGCATATTCATGCTTATTTGCGCGTTTCCATACAGCGTTGTCCGACGTTTTTGTACTTCGACGTTTTTTATTTTAGCCAATAGGAAAAATTATCATCTTTTCATCACTTGTTGCTATGTTGGTAGATTTTTTTAATCTTCTGCCTGGGTGAAAAGTTCTATTGATTAAAGCGACAAAACGCCCGTAGCAAACGCTTGTTGTCGCGCAAGTCGCTTGAATCGAGCGTTTCCATTACTTTCTATGGGAAATGGAAAAGCTCAAATACGCCCAAACCGCCCGATACGCGCGACAAAAAAGGGTCCGGAACTTGTTTGAGCTACAGGCGTTCGGCGTGGAGATGTGAACGATCTCCATAGAGAATAATGTTATTTTTCCCCTCTAGCGTCTTTGGCCCCATTCACACCTAGGCGTTTTTACGCCTGAAGCGCACTGCTCACAAACGCCAGAGGGGAGAATTAACATTATTCCCTATGGTGACTGTTCACACCTGAACGCCCAAATGCCTGTCGTGCGAAGCTCAAACAAGTCCCGGACCTTTTTTTGTCGCGCGAATCGCGCGACAGCGGCGTTTGAGCGTTTTTTTTCCCATAGAAAGTAATGGGAAACGCGCGTATTGAGCGTATCGCGCGACAACGGGCGTTTGCTATGGGCGTTTCGTCGCTTTAATCAATAGAACTTGTCGCCCATGCAGAAGATTAAAAAAAATCTACCAACATAGCAACAAGTGATGAAAAGATGATAATTTTTCCTATTGGCTAAAATAAGAAACGCCGAAGTACAAAAACGTTGCACGACGCTGTATGCAAACGTGCAAATAAGCATGAATACACGTGAAAAAAAACGCCCAAAAAAACGACCGAACGCCCTACGCTCAGGTGTGAATGCAGCCTTTGAGCGTCGCGCTTCAGGCGACAAAACGCCTAGGTGTGAATGCAGCCTAAGGGTTTGTAGATTGCCCACTAGAGTGCACAAACCTCACTGTGAAATCTTTCCAGGACCTATTTGTTGTGACTCTGGTCCAATCACTGGCATTGAATTTATCTCTGTGGGTTAATTGTAAGTGATTTAATAGTTGTATCTACATTGGTTTTCAGCCACTGCGTTCCTTGATGGTTGTGGTTATTTTGTGTCACTGTGTGGCGCTGACACATTTGGCGAATCTAATGCCCCGTACACACAACCTTTTTTTTTTTTCCTGACAGGAAAACTGAAGTTTTTCCCAACGTGATTCCTCTCCAGCCTGCCTTTCATACAGACGTTCAGGCCAAATCCCGCCCGACCAAAGCGCGGTGACGTACAACACGTACGACGGGACTATAAAGGGGAAGTTCCATTCAAATGGCGTCACCCTTTGGGCTGCTTTTGTTGATCCTCGTGTTAGTAAAAGTTTGGTGAGAGACGATTCGTGCTTTTCAGTCCGTTACGGCGTGAAGAATGTGCTATCTCCATTACGAATGCTAGTTGTACCAGAACGAGCACTCCTGTCTTATACTTGATTCTGAGCATGTGCGTTTTTTTTCCCCCTCGGAAATGCATACACACGAGCGGTTTTCGCGACGGTAAAAAAGCAAACATGACAGTTTTTCCATCGGGAAAACCGGTGTGTACGAGGCATTAGAGTTTGGCGGCTCCTGTACCATATGATCTTCCAACAATCCATATGTCTCTTTGCTGAGCGATTGAGCCCTGGAACCTGGGTGGCAGAAGTTTCCCAGTGACCCGGGTAAGGCAGATTTCTTGGCGGTCAGTGTCTGTTCTCAGCAGTTTTGTCTTTCTGGGGAAGTAGAGGAAGTTCCAGCACAGAAGTCCATCTGAAATCACGATTGGAAACCACCACTCGGTGTACTCTTGTTGTGGTGAATTGACACGTTCCTTCCCCGGTCAGACTGTTATTTTCCTCTATTGCACCAGTACTGGGGTGGAAGGAATACAATATGCCGACGTGATAAAATAATTTTGTAGAATGACTCCTTGCCAAGTGGCATGCCAAGCAAAGTCGCATTGTTATGGAAAATTTTTGGAAACTTGGAAGGAATCTGTTACTTTTAGTATACATTGTGTAAATCTGAGACTTTCAGTAATAAGCAGCTTCCAGGAGCTCTGGGTAAGGCAGATTCCAAAGGACTTTGTACCATGAATCTGGCCACTGACAGGTTTGGCAGCAACTTTAGTGCATGGCCGCAGGCCAAAGCACTCTTCTTTTTGTTTGTGGATGGATTAAAAATGTACATTTGCTAGTTAGTGTCATAGTTGGCAGGTTCCGGGGATGCTTTACTGCTGAATGGGTGTTGAGTGCGATCTCTGAGGACGATGGATCACTAAGTCCAACTGCAAAATATGTTACTGTTCTCATTTTAGACGTTGTTCATTGGTTAATGAGCAGGGAAAATTCTGGGGCAAATTTCCATAACCTGAGAATTTTCATTAAAATCAAATAGAGACTAACTGGCATGTTTGCAGCAAGAATTACGCATTTAGTGGAAATCGGAGCTGAGAATATTTTTCAACCAATAAACCTCAAACAATGGTCACCAAACTGCGACCCGGGGGCTGGATGTGGTCCTTTGCTTTCTTTTATCCAGCCCTTGTGGCAATATTTCATCCTATGACTGCAGCATTGAGGCACAACCCCCCCCCTCCCCCTGACACCCACGAAGGGGCACAATCCCCCCTCCCCCTGACACCCACGAAGGGGCACAATCCCCCCTCCCCCTGACACCCACGAAGGGGCACAATCCCCCCTCCCCCTGACACCCACGAAGGGGCACAATCCCCCCCCCCTGACTCCCACGAAGGGGCACAATCCCCCCCCCCTGACACCCACGAAGGGGCACAATCCCCCCCCTGACACCCACGAAAGGGCACAATCCCCCCCCCCCACTGATGCCCACGAAGGGGCACAATCCCCCCCCACTGACACCCACGAAATGGCACAGCCCCCCCCCCCCACTGACACCCACGGAGGGGCACAGCCCCCCCCCCCCACTGAAGCCCACAAAGGGGCACAGTCCCGTCCCCCCAGGGCCGTCTTAATAGCATCATGGGCCCCTGGGCAAAGTAATTATCTGGGGCCCCTACAATGATGACAGTGCAGGTAAACAGACATCAAGTAGGTAGGAGGTAGAAGGGGTTGTAAAGGTTCATTTTTATTTTCTAAATAGGTTCCTTTAAGCTAGTGCATTGTTGGTTCACTTACCTTTTCCTTCCATTTCCCTTCTAAATGTTTTTTTTCTTTGTCTGAATTTTTCACTTTTTGTTCATCCTCAGTAAGCTGTTCTGGCTGACCAACCCCCAGCCAGATGATGGTGGAAAGCTTACTGAGGAGAAACAGGAAGTGAGAAATTCAGACAAAGAGAAAAAACATTTAGAAGGGAAATCAAAGGAAAAGGTAAGTGAACCAACAATGCACTAGCTTAAAGGAACCTATTTAGAAAAAAAAAAAAAACCTTTACAACCCCTTTAACCACTTGCTTACTGGGCACATAAACCCCCTTCGTTCCCAGGCGAAATTTCAGCTTCCGGCACTGCGTCGCTTTAACTGACATTTGCGCGGTCGTGCGACGTGGCTCCCAAACAAAATTGACGTCCTTTTTTCCCCACAAATAGAGCTTTATTTTGGTGGTATTTGATCACCTCTGCGGTTTTTATTTTTTGCGCTATAAACAAAAAAGAGCGACAATTTAAAAAAAAAAAATATATTTTTTTAACTTGTTGCTATAATAAATATCCCAATTTTTTTTAAAAAAAAATATTTTTTTTCTCAGTTAAGGCCGATACGTATTTTTCGACGTATTTTTGTAAAAAAAAAAAATCGCAATAACGACTGGTTTGCGCAAAAGTTATAGCGCCTACAAAATGGTGAACAGAATTATGATTTTTTTTTATTATTATTTGTTTTACTAGTAATGGCGGCGATCTGCAATTTTTTTTATTGGGACTGCGATATTGCGGCGGACGTATCGGACACTTTCGACACAAATTTGGGACCATTCACATTTATACAGCGATCAGTGCTATAAAAATGCACTAATTACTGTATAAATGTGACTGGCAGGGAAGGGGTTAACACTAGGGGGTGAGGAAGGGGTTAAATGTGTAGCCTGGGTGTGTTATAATTGTGTGGGGGGAGGGGGGTGACTGGGGGAGGTGACCGATGCTGTGTCTCTATGTACAAGGGACACAGATCGGTCTCCTCTCCTCTGACAGCACATGGAGCTCTGTGTTTACACACAGAGCTCCACGTCCCTGCTGTGTTACCAACAATCGCGTGTACCCAGCGGACATCGCGGCCGCCAGGTACACACATCGGCTCCCCAGCGATGCGCCGGGACAGTGTTTACCCGCTGCGCGCCCCCCAGAGGCGCGCGCGGGTAATGCTTTTAAAAAGACGTCCAAAGACGTCCAGTTGGCACCTGAGAGCCGAGCTGTTGACGTCTTTTGTCAATAGCGCGGATCTCAAGTGGTTAAAGGGAAAGTAAACCCTGATGGGTGTTACTTCCTCTTTGTTTCCCTGTAAAGGTAAAGCATAATGGGCTACTATGCATCGAATAGTAGCCCATTATGTAACACTTACCTGCAGGAGAAGCCCGCAATGTCCCCATCTTCCTCTCGAGTAGCGAGCGGCCATTCTTCACCCCTCTTCCTTCCGGGGCCGCGAACTTCGGCATGCGCGCGGGAACCTTCAGTCAAGGCATGACCCACGTTAGAAAGGGCACAGCCCTGCCCTTTCTAACTCTAGCGCATTCGCAGAACAAATCGCCGTACTGTGATTTGCAAATATCTCCTAGACCAGGGATATGCAATTAGCAAACCTCCAGCTGTTGCAAAACTACAAGTCCCATCATGCCTTTTCCCTTTGGGTGTCATGCTTGTGGCTGTCAGAGTCTTGCTATGCCTCATGGGAATTGTAGTTCTGCAACAACTGGAGGTCCTCTAATTGCATATCCCTGTCCTAGACTGTGCAGGTCTGGGTGATATTTCTTGCACCTACAGTTAAGCCTTTAATCTAGGCTTACCTGTAGGTTAAAGTGGTTGTAAAGGGTTTACAACCACTTTAAGAGTTCCCTTCACTGAAACTAAGGGATCGTTCCCAACCCACCACCAAATGATTCGGACCAGTGCACAGAGCAAGGTCCAAAAAAACAACTTGAATGGCCTGCACAGAGTCCTGACCTCAACCCGATAGAACACCTTTGGGATGAATTGGAGTGGAGACTGCAAGCCAGGCCTTCTCGAGCCAAACTGGACAATGCAAGTTTTCCTAAAAGATCATTTTCCCGGAGTTCCTCTTTAACTACTTGCCGACCAGCCGCCGCAGTTATACGTCGGCAGGTCGGCTCCCCTACGCGAGAGCCCGTAGCTATACGTCGGCTCTCTACACGGCCACTAGGGGCGCGTGCGTGCCGCCGGAGGCGCGTGCCCCCCGTTCGTCTCTGACTTGCGTGCCTGGCGAGAGCGCCGGGCACCCGCGAGGGCCGGGAGCTGAGTGTGTAAACACACAGCTCCCGGTCCTGTCAGGGAGAGAAATGCTGATCTTCTGTTCATACAATGTATGAACAGCGATCAGTCATTTCCCCTAGTGAGGCCACCCCCCCTACAGTTAGAACACACCCAGGGAACATACTTAACCCCTTCCCCGCCCCCTAGTGTTAACCCCTTCCCTGCCAGTGGCATTTTTATAGTAATCCAATGCATTTTTATAGCACTGATCGCTATAAAAATGCCAATGGTCCCAAAAATGTGTCAAAAGTGGCCGAAGTGTCCGCCATAATGTCGCAGTACCGAAAAAAAATCGCTGATCGCCGCCATTACTAGGAAAAAAAAATATTAATAATAATGCCATAAAACGACCCCCTATTTTGTAAACGCTATAACTTTTGCGCAAACCAATCAATAAAAATGATTGCGATTTTTTTTTTTTTTTTCACGAAAAATAGGTAGAAGAATACGTATCGGCCTAAAGTGAGGAAAAAAAAAGTTTTTTTATATATTTTTGGGGGATATTTATTATAGCAAAAAGTAAAAAATATACATTTTTTTTCAAAATTGTCGCTCTATTTTTGTTTATAGCGCAAAAACTAAAAACCGCAGAGGTGATCAAATACCACCAAAAGAAAGCTCTATTTGTGGGGAAAAAAGGACGCCAATTTTGTTTGGGAGCCACGTCGCACATCCGCGCAATTGTCAGTTAAAGCGACGCAGTGCCGAATCGCAAAAAGTGCTCTTTGACCAGCAATATGGTCCGGGGGTTAAGTGGTTAAGGTCTTTTGGAAGTCGGAGGTTTCCATGCATCCAGAGCAATTTCTTCTATACACATTTATTTGGCAATATTTGGAGGTAACACTATAAGGCCTCATTTCCACTGGCGTTTTTACAGCCACGTTTCTGAGCGTTTTTTACAGCTTAAAAACGCCTGTCCATGTTATTCTATGGCTTCATTCCCACATAGGCGTTTTTGAGCTGCAAGTGGCATAGACGTTTTTGAGCTGTAAAAAAAACGCGGGACCAGGGCGTTCTGAAGCTCCAGAGTAGAGCTGTAAAAACGCCAGACGTTAAAAAACGCGCAAAAACGCTCAAAAACGCGACCGCGGCATTTTTAAAGCTGCAGCTCACAAAAAAAAAAATTTTTTTTTTTTTTTTTTTTACAAAATAAACATGGACAGGCGTTTTTAAGCTGTAAAAAAGCCTAACAACAGTGGCTGTAAAAACGCCAGTGGAAATGAAGCCTAAATGTACGTAGTTCCCTCAGTGCCCCTAATAAGATGGCATTTATTATTTTATCATCAGATTATTTGTGTTCTATGATGTTTGGCATGGACGAGGTCCCCTCCCCCAGCCCACCCCTTCTATGTCCTGACAAGAGTTTGAATTCTGTAAAGTCAACAGAAAATATTCTTTTGTCACAGCAAAAATCATCGACTTTGTTGCTTTCGGTTTGCGTCCTGCAGCAGTCTCAGCAGGAAAGCGAGAGGAATTTTTGCGTGCCCCTCCCTGATGGTAAAGGGGGAGGGTCAGGGATCTCTCAGCTCAGGATTTGTGTAGCTGCTTTGCCAGCTGTCGCTGGGAGTAGAGGACACGAGATAAGCCTGTATGGAGGAATGTCCTATGCACTGCACTTATGATCTATATGTTGTGTATGATAAAACCTTCTTCTTTTTCTGCAGCTCCCAGAACAATGAGGCCGCCAGCTTTTTTTCTCACCCTCTTGGAAAATTTGCTTGGTGTGACAATCCCAGAATAATGAGGTTTTGTTATCGGTCTGCTACATGCATGGCAATTGCCTGACCCAGTGTCGGCTTTCACAGCTAGACTGAAAGGAGAAGAAGTGACCTCTGAGACTACACAGTGCCACTTCACTTCTGTTGTCTGTCTGTAGCAACCATTAGAGAGGAACTTTACCTATCCATACTTCTATGTCTGGTGAAACCCGTGCCACACGCCGGGTACCGTGCCACCACCTTTCATACCAAATCCATTAGAGAGGAACTTTACCTATCCATACTTCTATGTCTGGTGAAACCTGCTGCCACACGCTGGGTCCCGTGCCACCACCTTTCATACCAAATCCATTAGAGAGGAACTTTACCCCCGCGCTTCCTTTACCTATCCATACTTCTATGTCTGGTGAAACCTGCTGCCACACGCTGGGTCACCTTTCATACCAAATCCATTAGAGAGGAACTTTACCCCCCCCCCTCCCTTTACCTATCCATACTTCTATGTCTGGTGAAACCTGCTGCCACACGCTGGGTCCCGTGCCACCACCTTTCATACCAAATCCATTAGAGAGGAACTTTACCCCCCCCCCCTCCCTTTACCTATCCATACTTCTATGTCTGGTGAAACCTGCTGCCACATGCTGTGTCCCGTGCCACCACCTTTCATACCAAATCCATTAGAGAGGAACTTTACCTATCCATACTTCTATGTCTGGTGAAACCTGCTGCCACACGCTGGGTCCCGTGCCACCACCATTTATACCAAATCCATTAGAGAGGAACTTTACCCCCCCCCTTTACCTATCCATACTTCTATGTCTGGTGAAACCTGCTGCCACACGCTGGGTCCCATGCCACCACCTTTCATACCGAATCCATTAGAGGACGGGGTTCTTGCACCTGACTCCCAATGATGCAATCCTGAATATGAACAGTGTGCCCATCATTACCCTGAAGCCTTCTGAGATGTGTGATGTAGGCATCCCCGGAGGGGGAGGGGGGGGGGTACAGAATTGTTGCCTTGGTGAGGAAAGCCAGAATAGCAGGCCAGGTCCCAGAGGGATTTTTTCCTTTTCTTTTTTTATCTGATTCTTCTAAGGGGGTGGGGGGAAGTAAAACTAACTAAAGTGCTTGTAAAGGATGAAGGCCTGGGCCTGCTTTAAAGTGTAACTGAACTCCTGTTTATGTTTGGCTTTGCTTTCTGATAATTATTTTTATTTGATTTTTTTTTTGCTCGCTCTTAGGATATAGTTTTTCTTTAAAGTGGTTGTAAACTCGTACATATATCCAGTGAAGTGACTGGCCTCAAAGATGAAACAAATCCTTCTACATAAGTTGTACCTGGTTATCTGGTGTCTTCTCTTCTCTAAATCCGTTCAAAGTGATGAATTTTAAAGCATATCTGTGATTTCAGAAAAAGTTACTCTGCAGAGCTCAGTGAGGAGAGCTCTGAGAGCTGATTGGAGGGAAGGGGACACACCCCCCTTCACACAGCTTACAGGAACAGAGCCGAGGCTGTCAAACTGTTGCAGATTCCTCTCTGTCACCTTTTTTCTCTGGGTGTCAGGGAAAACTTGTCAGAAGTAATTCATGTTGATGGCAAAGGAAGGAGGCCGCAAATAGAAAGGACACTTGGTGTTCTTAAAGTGGAGGTTCACCCTATAAAAAACTTCTAACACTGCATCCAGCCCAGTTGTGCATATAAAATGACACTGACCTTTTTTTTTCTTTTCCGTAGATAGCGTTTAGCCGTGGAATTCACCGCGGCTTCCGGGTAGGGAATCCCGCGGGAGTGGGTGTTCCTATTGACATGCCAATTGATTGACATGCTAAACGACGGCGCACACAGCGCGTCACGACTTCCCGAAGGAAGCTCGGGTCGGCTCGGCTCTATTCGGTGCCTGCGCGGAAAATTAGGAACGTTTAACCACTTAAACACCAAACCTTTTTCTGACAGCTCTTTTCAAGTTAAAATCATTATTTTTTTTTTGCTAGAAAATTACTTGGAACCCCCAAACATTATATCATATTTTAGTAGAGACCATAGAGAATAAAATGGCGGTTGTTGCAATATTTTATGTTGCACTGTATTTGCGCAGCAGTCTTTTTAAATGCAATTTTTTGGGGAAAAAATTACTTTAATGAATTAAAAAAAAAAAAGCCAGTAAAGTTAGCCCATTTTGTTTTGTATAAATGTAAAAGATTTTATGCCGTGAGAATCGTAAGAGAATCGTGATCTTCATTCGAAGCAAAAAAATTGTGATTCTCTTTTTGGCCAGAATCGTGCAGCTCTAGTTGGTGTATTTTGTTGCAGGGGGTTTATTGTTGCTAGTGGAATCTATTGTTGCTTTGGGGGGCTATTGTTGCTGGCTGCATGGGATTTATTTTGCTTTTTATGTTATCCTTAACACATTTCATTCAAATTACTGAGCTAGCACCATAAAATGATACTTAGTTCTGTTTTGGTGGTACTGGGAGGTGGGTAGGGGTTGGTGGGACCAAGGGAAGGTGATCAGAGGTGGGTTGGGACCAAGGGACGCTGCTCGGAGGTGGGTAGGGACCAAGGGACGGTGCTCGGAGGTGGGTAGAAACCAAGGGACGGTGCTCGGAGGTGGGTAGGGACTAAGGGACGGTGCTCAGAGGTGGCTAGGGAACAAGGGACGGTGCTCGGAGGTGGGTAGGGACCAAGGGACGGTGCTCGGAGGTGGGTAGGGACCAAGGGATGGTGCTTGGAGGTGGGTAGGGACCAAGGGACGGTGCTTGGAGGTGGGTAGGGACCAAGGGACGGTGCTCGGAGGTGGGTAGGGACCAAGGGACGGTGCTCGGAGGTGGGTAGGGACCAAGGGACGGTGCTCGGAGGTGGGTAGGGACCAAGGGACGGTGCTCGGAGGTGGGTAGGGACCAAGGGACGGTCCCCGGAGGTGGGTAGGGACCAAGGGACGGTGCTCGGAGGTGGGTAGGGGGCGGAGACAAAGAGTGTATTGGAAGAGGGGAGTACCTGCACCTATTCTCTGAGAAAAGCCCTGAATGTAACTATGAGTGCTGCAGCACATATGTTTTTGTAATGGGAGGCCATAGTTCTACTTTAAAGTGGAAGTTCATACTAAAACTAAAACCCCTGCATCTATAGCCACCAACATTCTAACACTATCCTATCTAGCTCTGTGAAGAAAAAAATCAGTATACATAACTTTTCTGAAGCTTATTCAACCCAATCCCCAGCGGTGGAAGCTCTGCTGAGGACACCCGCCTCTACAGTGAAGCCGCAGCTGACAGCTCAGTGTGGGATCAGAGCTTCCGCCGCTGGAGATCGGGTCGCCTGCAGAAAAGGTATGTATACTGATTTTTTTTTTTACAGGGCTAGATAGGTTGGTGTTGAGCCCCATACACACGATCAGACTTTTTGACAACAAACTTCTAAATTCCCAGGTTTTAGAAAAAATCCGACC
Organism: Rana temporaria; assembly: GCF_905171775.1. Taxonomy (NCBI): domain Eukaryota; kingdom Metazoa; phylum Chordata; class Amphibia; order Anura; family Ranidae; genus Rana; species Rana temporaria. The sequence continues at coordinate 336,617,829 of NC_053493.1, read as the reverse complement.
GTGTGTACGTTCCATCAGACAGTTTTCGTCTGACAAATGTTCGCTCTGCAAACTTTTCGACAACAAAAGTCCTACGGTGCAAAGTCCTGCCATGTGTACAGAAATCCATCGGACTTTAGTCCAAAGTACAAGCACGCATGCTCAGAACCAATGTTAAAATCGACCAACAATAACAGAAGATGACCAAAGGTGGCGGTAAAGAGCAGAAAAACCACATGATTTTGGGAAAGTTTGCTGAAAAAGCCCTGCCGTGTGTATGCATACCAAGTTCACGGCCAACCCCCTTCAAACAAAAATCCACGGAAAAGTTTGGTTGAAGTTAGAACAGGGGTGCCCAACCTTTTGAAGAGCAAGGGCCACATAAGTGACTTGGTAACCGGTCGCGTGCCACAATGAGTGGAGTGGGTGGATGGCACCCTACTCGGCTCTATAGAGCCCACTCTACTCTCATCACACCAAACTCACAGGTAATAGAAATCTATGGCTCAGTGCAGGTAACCCGCAGGTGCACTTCTCTGCACCTGCGGGTCAGTTTGAAAGCAGCCCAGTAACCACTACAGAACAGGTATGCCCATATATAATAAACTTACCTTTAATAACAGTATTCTATTCTATTTTATTCCATCCCAGAGCAGGAGGTCGTGGGCCACATCAGAGGGCTCCGCGGGCCACATGTGGCCCCCGGTCCACTGGTTGGGAACACATGCTTTAGAATGTAGGTGGCTATAGAGACAGGGATTTTAGTTTTTACATGGACTTTCGCTTTAAGTCCCTAGCAGGTATTTGTTCTAGAATAACATTGTGATGGGCAACAACCCTTTTTGTTTTTATTTATTTTATTTTTTTTTTGTCATGCGAAGCATTGAGGGATATTTTAAGCTCCCCAATTTCCATGAGCCTATTCTCTCCAGGATTGGGTGTCTGATGGCATTTTTGGCCCCATCTGTTTGTCCACCTTCTCTGATCAGTCATGACATGAGAGCCCAGTGAGTTTTCCTTCTGTCAGCAGAATGGTCACAACCACGGCACTGTGGTGTCAGGAACACTTGAAGGAAAAAAAGTTGCCGGCTGTTGATAAGTCTGATAATTAAATGGAGTATGTTCACAGCATGCCATGACATGTCCATTTGTGGCGCTGGCTTAGTTATGCATTACATATTTGTTTTAGGTTCAGCTCCTGCTCGCTTGTACAGTGCTTGTTTTAGGTTCATTCTATCATTTTTTATGTTTTGTGGGTACTAACATTTAATGCAGATTAAAGAGAACAGGGGGCCTCATTCACTTTACCTAGCTGAAAAAGGTAAAAAGAAACTGCGCTAGGATAACTAGAAAGAATTATGGCCTGAAGCTCTACAGAGGTAAGCAGCAACTAACCTGAAAACACAACAGTGTAAAGAAGTGAGAAAAATATATATAGTTGCGCTAATATCAAAGGAAACCTTTGCGAAGAAGGTGACCATGAATGTGAAAGTTACATGGATGAACATGAATCGTGAATTAAATTAAAATACCTGTTTACATAAACAATACACAAACGTAAAATTAACAAATCACAGAATAGGCCATAGTGTAGACCTATATCCAAAAACCAAATAAGGATCATAGATTGTTATGAACAAAACATGAACTATGACCCCTGCATTGGGCTAAAACCTAAAAACACAGTGAGTTAAAAAGGGAAAAAAGTCCATATGATTTCAATGTAAGGAAACACCCAGTGCTGATCAAATTGGGCACGAGACGACGTGACCTATCACGAAACGCGTTGGGCGGAACAAGCTTTACCTAGCTGCATGTTTTCTTTTTGGTGGCCATGTGAATGAGGCCTAATGCTAAGATGAAATGGATATATGATAAAGGGATTGATTTTACATTCCTTGTCCTGCTCTTGTAAATTGCTGGATATTTCTCGGTTACAGCTCTTACTTTTTTTCTACATTATGATCGTGATTACGTTTTGTGCTTCTAAATTGTCTTGATTACAGTGGTTTTATTTCCTTCTGGTTTCTGTTACAGTGCTGCTACAATGGAACCTTGGTTTACGAGTAAAGCGGTTAACAAGCCTTTTGAATAACGAGCAACTTTTAAAAAATTCTGACTTGTGAATGTTGTCACGCAAAACTAGCAGAATTCAAGCTAATGGGGCGTGCAGTACCGCATTTGGCTGGAGGTGCGGGGGCACCGGTGCCGAGCAGAGACAATTGGAGCTGGTCGGAAAAACTCGGCTCCCGAGCCTTTCCAAGGTTTTCCGAGTTGTCCCCAAGCCTTTCTGAGTATTTCCAATGCTCTCTGCTGCCTCCCCACCTCTGGCCACATGCGGTATTGCATGCCATAGAAGTCAATGCGGAACAAATTATCTTTGTTTTCATTGACTTCTATGGGGAAACTCACTTTGATATGCGAGTGCTTTGAATGAATGAATGAATGAATGAATGACTTGTATAGCGCAACGCATGCGAACTGAATCGCCTCTGGGCGCTTTTTCCAGCCAGTATCTGCTTGGCTGGTGCGGTCATTTTTACCCCGTAGGATCATGACACGCTAGGGACACACAGTCATACATACACACATATATACAGGGCCAATTTGGACGAGATCCAATTTACCTACCAGCATGTCTTTGGAGTGTGGGAGGAAACCGGAGTACCCGGAGGAAACCCACGCAGACACAGGGAGAACATGCAAACTCCAGGCAGATGGTGTCGTGGTTGGGATTCGAACCAGCGAACCTTTTGCTGCTAGGCGAAAGTGCTACTCACTGCACCACTGTGCTGCCCATTGGATTACAAGCATTCTCCTGGAACGGTTTATGCTCGTAATCTAAGGTTCCACTGTGTTCCTCAACAGTTTTAGGCTCCATGCACACTAGCGTTTTTTTATTCACTCAAAAACACTGATGCCGCGCGTACACACGACCGCTTTTCGGGTTGTAAAAAATTACGTTTTTTTTTTTAATGTCATTAAAAACGATTGTGTGTGTGGGCTCCAGAGCATTTTTCACGACGTAAAAAATGGCCATTAAAAATTACTCAAAAAAAAAAGGTTAGGAAAATGCTCCCAAAAACTATACAAAAAATAGGCTGAAACACGTCAACTGTTTTCATCTGCGTTTTGTTCACTGTGGCTTGCCAATAAAAAACAAGATTTTTTTTTAAAGAGCAGCAACTGGAGTGCGGATCTTTTTTCCTACATTACTTTCCTCAGCCAGCGACACTGGATGGAGCACCCGGGGGCTCTGGTACCTATAGAGCTGACATTTCTGTTTATAGCTCAAAAAGGTACACAAGCTACTTTTGACTCAGAAAATGGCATGCTTGGCCCCAAAGACTTTAATTGGAGCGACAAAAAAAAAGCCTGAAAATAAGTGTCTTTTCAGGCCTAAACAACAATTTCCCTGTCCTAGTAGATTTCCATTGGCTAAAACAAAAATGCTGAAGCATAAATATGCCTGAAAAATGGGCAAAAAACTGAAAATAATGCTCCAAAATCACCTGTTAAAGTGACAGTAAAGTCCACTAACAAAATATAAAACAAAAAGCCAGCTGCAGCGTTCTGCCAGTATGTGCTAGTATGCTGGCATGCCAACTCATTGTGGTAGACTTCCCTTTCAAGCGAACCCTCCGCTCCATCTTCCTTATAGGTTTGCGCTGTCTGGCCATTTGAATGACTGGGCTGTGATGTCACTGCTGCACATGTATGTGCACGGGAGACCCAATCGAAGCACGACACCCTGCATTTACAACACACTGAACGCAGAGCACGCTGTGCATGCGCAGTGGAATAATCAACTTTTGTCAATGTGAATATCTTCTAAACAGCACAAGTTTAGGAGATATTAACTGTGCCTACAGGAAAGTATTTTTATTATAAGCTTACCTATAGATACAAGTGAAAAATCTGAATTTACTACTGCTTGTAAACTGCTGTGTGCTTTTTTTTTTTTTTTTCTGGAATCTGCATGGGAAAGTCACAATATGCAAGTATGCATCCCATACTAGCACATTAGGTGAAACTTACCTTAGAACAGCAGTGAGTTGTCCCCGCTGACCAGGCTTTCGTCTTCCTTCTGGGTTCGTGGACTCTGGCTGTGTGAGTGGCTGGAGCTGCCATGAGCCACCATTGTCGGCATAGGACACTGAAGGAGCAGTCTGGGTGGCCGTTCTTTCAGAGCGCATGCGCAGGTGATGTAGATGGCAGCATGTACAGTAAATATTTCCTAAACAGTGCACGTTTTAGGAGATATTTACAGTACCTACAGGTAAGCTTTATTGTAGACTTACCTGTAGGTACAAATTATTCATGGGAGTTTCCTGCCGCTTGAACGCCCATGCTCAGGAGTGAATGCAGCCTTTGTATGTGATATTAGCTTGATGTTCTGATGTGCATTATGTGAATGAGGCCTTCTAATGAATCACCAAAACAGACAGGTGTGGTATCTGTTTCCTCGTGTTCATAGGCATTCTTAGGAACGGCCTTCTTTGTAAATTTTATGCCTTTCAACAATTTTTATGTCTTTTTTCAATAAATATTCAATTTTTAATACGCATCAAAGTCCATCATCTGCCATATATATATTTTTTAAATCTGATCTATCGGGACGTGGCACTGTGTACTCCTTTAACCACTTCCATACAGGGCACTTATACACCTTCCCGACCAGACCAATTTTTAGCTTTAAGCGCTGTTGCACTTAGAATGACAATTGCGCGGTCGTGCTACACTGTACCCAAACTAAATTTTTAGCATTTTGTACCCACAAATAGAGCTTTCCTTTGGTGGTATTTGATCACCTCTGGGATATTTATTTTCTGCAAAAAAATAAAAAAATGACCGAAAATTTAGAAAAATTGATTTTTTTGTTTCTGTTATAAAACTTTGTAAATAAGTACGTTTTCTCCTTCACTGATGGGCACTGATGGTACTGCAATGCTGGGCACTGATAAGGCGGCACTGATGGGCACCGATGAGGTGGCACTGATGTGGTGGCATTGATGGGCACTAATATGCGGCACTGATGGGCGGCACAGATAAGTGGCACAGATGGGCACAGATAAGTGGCACAGATGGGCACTGATAGGCGGCACGGATGGGCACTGATAGGCGACACGGATGGGCACTGATAGGCGGCATGGATGGGCACTGATAGGCGGCATGGATGGGCACTGATAGGTGGCACAGATGGGCATAGATGGGCACTATTGTATGTGTTGTACTAATGGATGCCAATCAGTGCCAAACAATGCCTGCCAATCAGTGATGCCCATTGTGGGCACTGATTGGCATCCATTGCGGCACTGATTGGCATCCATTTTTTGTGTCCTCCTCATCCCTGGTGGTCTAGGGTGGCATCCTTTTTTTTTTTTATCCCTGGTGGTCTATATGGCCATCCCTGGTGGTTCAGTGGGCATCCCTGGTGGTCCAGTGGGCATCCTCGGACGCGATAAGCACAAACCCCCCCCCCTGTCACAGGAGCAGCTGATCGGCTCTCCTCTACTCGCGTCTGACAGACGCGAGTGAGGAAAAAACGATTACCGGCTTTTCCTGTTTACATCGTGATCAGCCGTGATTGGACACGGCTGATCACATGGTAAGGAGTCTCCGTGAGAGACTCTTTCCCTTGATCGGTGTTGCGGGGTGTCAGACTGACACCCTGCAACAACGATCGCCGCGATGCGCGCCCCCGGGGCGTGCAGCGGCTCAGAATCCTGAGGATGTCATATGACGTCCAGTCAGGATTCTACAACCACTTTGCCGACATCAATATGTCATTGGCGGGCGGCAAGTGGTTAAATTCATATCCACAGTTCCACTCTGTGATGATCTGATCTGTTATTTCGTATCTCTATCCACAGCTAGAGCTCTATCACTGCTACAATGTCTCCCATACATCTCATCTCTAGCCCGTCTCCTTTGTGCCATTTTATTGTTTGGCTGCTTGGGATTCTATTGCTTCATATATTTTGATAGTTTCATATATTTTTCTTTGTTACATGGCTCTAACACTCATACTCTGTTCTGGCTTAAATTAAAGGGGTTGTAAAGGTACAATTTGTTTCCCTAAATAGCTTCCTTTACCTTAGTACAGTCCTCCTTCACTTACCTCATCCTTCAATTTTACTTTTTAAATCCTCACTTCCTGTTCTTCTGTCTGTAACTGCGAGGCTTTCTCCCTGGTGTGGAGTGTCATGCTTGCCCCCTCCCTTGGACTACAGGAGAGTCAGGACGCTCTCTACGTTGCAGATAGAGAAAGGAGCTGTGTGTTAGTGGGCATCCTGACTCTCCTGTAGTCCAAGGGAGGGGGCGAGCACGACACTCCACACCAGGGAGAAAGCCTTGCATTACTGTGTGGAGTTACAGACAGAAGAACAGGAAGTGAGGATTTCTCAGAAGAAATAAGGACATTTAAAAGCAAAATGGAAGGATGAGGTAAGTGAAGGAGGACTGCACTAAGGTAAAGGAAGCTATTTAGGGGAAAAAAATGTACCTTTACAACCCCTTTAAGTATTATTGACTCTACATAATATTCTACATTCTGTCTTTTGTGCATCCCGAGTTCTTTTAATGTCTAATGTTAGAGTGCAAATTAGACATTGCATCAGCACAGTGAAGTAGGTCTCTAATGCTCTCAGGAAGTAGTAATTCAGCCATTAATTGCAGACTAATGTGTGTTTATTAAACCATCTTCTCAGTTGCACGTTGAAGAGCTTGTGCTAAAACATTCATGAGGGCTACTCAGCCCATCTCCAGAAGTGGAATATTCCCTGCAATCTGGAGGAGAGGAAAGTGACATTTATATCTGAAGGTGAAGCAAGGCTTGAAGTCGTGTGTTGTGTTGCAGTGCAGCCGTTCAGGAAGAGGATCTATATGAGAGGATGAGGCAGCTAATTGTAAACAGGAGAGAAATGACTGGATCATGCTTCACACACAGTGCGGTATTCTACAGGCTCCGCCCCTGACCAGCCTCATACATGACAGAGGAAAACTGCTTTTAGTTTAAAGGGCTTGTAAAGGTTTGTTTTTATTTTCTAAATCGGTTCCTTTAAGCTAGTGCATTGTTGGTTCACTTACCTTTTCCTTCGAATTCCCTCCTAAATTTTTTCTCTGTGGCTGAATTTCTCACTTCCTGTTTCTCCTCAGTAAGCTTGCCCCCATCATCCGAGCCGTTATGGCTGGGGATTAGTCAGGGTGCTCCCCGCAGGGATGTAGTCCCAAGGGAGGGGGCGAGCACGCTGACTAACCCCCAGCCAGAACGGCTCGGATGATGGGGGCAAGCTTACTGAGGAGAAACAGGAAGTGAGAAATTCAGACAAAGAAAAAAAAACATTTAGAAGGGAAATTGAAGGAAAAGGTAAGTAAACCAACAATGCACTAGCTTAACCAATTCCTGCCCGGCGCATAGTCAAATGACGGCCGCAGGAACCCTCCCTTCCGTCCGGGCGGCCGTCATATGATGTCCTGGGATTCCTGCAGTGTGCATCACTGAGGACCCGATGCACGTGCCCGGCGGCCGTGATGTCCGCCGGGCACCCGTGATTGCTCGTCACAGAGCCAGGGACGTGTGAACACAGAGATCCACGTCCTGTCGGGGAGAGGAGACCGATGGTGTGTCCCTTGTACATAGGGACACTGATCGGTCCCCTCCCCCAGTCAGTCCCTCTCCCCTACAGTTAGAATCACTCCCTAGGTGACACATTTAACTGCTTGATCGCCCCTTAGTGTTAACCCGTTCCCTGCCAGTCACATTTATACAGTAATCAGTGCATATTGTTCGCTGTATAAATGTGAATGGTCCCAAAATAATGTCAAAAGTGTCCGATCTGTCCGCCGCAATATCGCAGTCCTGACAAAAAATTGTGTAAAAAAAAATAATTCATAAATCTATCCCCTATTTTGTAGGAGCTATAACTTTTGCGCAAACGCTTAATGCGTTTTTACCAAAAATATGTAGAATAATACGAATCGGCCTAAACTGAGAAAAAAAAATCGTTTTTTTTTTTGTTTTTTTAATTGGATATTTATTATAGTAAAAAATATTATTATTATTATTATTATTATTATTTTTTTTTTTTCCAAAATTGTCACTCTATTTTGTTTACTTTTCAAAAAATAAAAACCGCAGAGGTGATCAAATACCACCAAAAGAAAGCTCTATTTGTGGGGAAAAAAAGGACATAAATTTTGTTTGGGAACCACGTTGCACGACCGCGCAATTGTCATTCAAAACGTGACAGCGCTGAAAGCTGAAAATTGGCCTGGGCAGGAAGGGGGTGAAAATGCCTGGTATTGAAGTGGTTAACGGAACCTATTTAAAAAATAAAAAAACAAACCTTTACAACCCCTTACAGGAGAGATCCACATTTTACAAAAGAATAATTCACTGATATTGCAATAAGCCAAAATGTGCATTTCTTTATTTTTTGCCTTTGAGCCTGAAGAGCATTGTAGTTGATGGGGTGCAATGCTCTGGCTCCTGCAGATTGTTTCTCCAGCTGAGGTCAATGGCGATGTATGGACCTTCAGTTACGGGGCTGAAGACAGTATTAATAGTATTAATGGTTTGAGGATGGGGCTGTGCCTTCTGACCATCCTTTGTTTTACACCCTAAATATGGGAGGTGGATTTGGCTTGCACCATGTTCTGTGAATGAAGACTATGAGACCTATCAGAGGCTGCTGAACGGTGCACTTGCACCTAAACACCAGAACCTCGTGTACCGGGGCTAAACACCCATAGCCAGATTCACATAGAGTTAGGTCGGCGTATCGGTGGATACGCCGACCTAACTCGGAATCTGCGCCGACCTAAGTTTAAGTGTATTCTCAAACAGAGATACACTTAAACCTATCTAAGATACGACGGCTTGCGCCGTCCTATCTTAGGGTGCAATATTTAGGCTGGCCGCTAGGTGGCACTTCCATTGCGTTCAGCGTAGAATATGTAAATCACTAGATATGCCTATTCACGAACGTATGCCCGGCCGACGCAGTACAGATACGCCGTTTACGTAACGCATTATCAGGCCTAAAGATATTCCATCAAATAGTTAGAATAGTAATGTTAAAGTATGGCCACCGTTCCCGCTTCGATATTAAAATTTTTTACGTTGTTTGCGTAAGTCGTCCGTGAATAGGGATTTACATCATTTACGTCCACGTCGAAATCAATAGGACCGTGCGGCGTACCTAGCCGCAATGCATACTGGGAAATGTAGGCGGACAGCGCATGCACCGTTTCAAAAAAGCGTCAATCAGGTTAAAGCAAATTATCGTAAAACACGCCCCCTCAGCCTATTTTGAATTAGGCGCGCTCGCGCCCGCTGCATTTACGCTACGCCGCTGTAAGTTAGGAGGCAAGTACTTTGTGAATACAGTACTTGTCTCTCTGACTTAAGGCGGCGTAGCGTAAATACGATACGCTACGCCACCTTAAAGTTGCGCGCCCCTACCTGAATCTAGCTACCAGTGTGCATGGGGCCTAAAATAGAGGGAAGGGGTTCTGTAGTCCATGTAGATACCTGGGAACAATGTAACTGATAAGAGTAGAGCAGAGCGCACAAGAAGCTTTCAGCTCATAACATTTCTGGCCAAATTTTTGCTCTAATCCAACAGATATAGCAAAGTTCTTTATTTAAGATTAAAATGGAGGAAATCAGAGAAGTCAATTTTTCCGGTTTACGAACACTTTAAGGTTGCGATTGTCATTATTCTGGCCAGCCAGCTCCAGAGCGTCAATGTGAATGTCTGCTGAACTGGGATTCCACACAACCCAACCCTGGCCAGTGCAAGAGGATGTCTGCTCCTGAGGTCAGATATTCTCCCAGGCACGTTTTATGAGTACGGTGGGAGGGATGGGATATACGCTTGGTTGTAAATGTACAGTTTTTTAAGAGCTGATGATGTTAATGAATGTTTAATATTGTGCAAGTTATCTGTGGCTAGTAATACTGACCAAAGGCCGTTTTACAAACAGGAGGGGACTAATAAAGGTAATTGCCAATCTGAAAGTGGTTACTAGAGTAGAGACTATTGGAAGGTCAGTTCTTCTTTGGTTGAGGAGCTATAGTTGTGCCATGCATGGTCCTACACTAGACTAGAATATCAGGGTGGATAAAATCAATGATTTATTTATTTTTTAAATCAAATTTTTTATTTATTTTTTGGGGGGATTTAAATCAGATTTTTTGGATTTAAATAAAATGTATTTTAATAGTAAAAATCTATCTTTCCATTTAAGATACATTAATAATTTAGTTTATTCAGCATGAAATGGAGCTTAGTTATGTAGTATGAGGCTGTATATTCTGCAATATTTAAATTTTTGGTAAACTCCTTCAATGAATCCAAGCTTTGCAAGCTGAGATAACATGCACTGAATTGATGCATTTTAATAATTTCACAGTAACCATGAGATAAAACAAAGTTCAGGAATATTCCTTTATCCCATTGTTTTGCAAAATCTATGTACACTACAAACTGTATGATTGAATCAGTTCTGATATTGGCGTTTTACTAACGTGACCGCTTATTATTCTAAATAAGAAACCTTCATTTTGTTTGCAAATGTTAAAGATTTTAACTACCGACAAGAATAAGTGCTTACTTTTAAAGAGCACCTGTTAATTTAGATCCATCATGGCAGCGCCTGTTAGCGGGCATCCACTCACCTGCTGTCGCTATGTCCCTTACCTTGTGTCACTGCCACATCACCAGCCGTCACATTAAAGTGAATGGGACTGTCAGTGAGTCAACAGAGGGTCAGAGGAGGAGCTGCTGCTCAGACAGAGATGAGTTGCTTTTTAAAAACATGATTTAAATCGAGCCCGTTTACTAGTGATTTAAGTCATGATTTAAATAGACTTGATTTAAATCAAATCCACGCTGTAGGATATACAGCTGCCCATGAATTTTCAGAGCCAAATTCAGTAGTACAAAATATGTAAAAATGTACTGTATACTGGCTGTATACCACCTGACTTTTGTCTCGAAAATTTGGTAGCAATAACTAGCGCCATCCAAATTTTAGGGCAGAAATTGACACCATTGGAATGTAACTGTATTACAGTTGTGGGCTCTAATCACACCTGCAAATGAGGCATTTAGGGATTACATGCAGGAGACCCAGCAAGGAATCCCAGCGATTAGCTGCAGGTGGAAAACCCATCAAAAGCAATGGGAGGCTGACAGTGCCCGCAGATAATCGCTGAAGCCCCGATTACTGGCAAAGGATCGACCCTGGACTTAGACTGTCTGCGTCCAGGGCTGATCGTTCGCCAGTAGGCTCTCCATGAGGGAATACATGTGAGTGTCCACAATTAGTTGCTGTAGCTTGTCAGCCTACTAATGCTTAATGACCACAGCCGATCGCCAGTAACCCCCCCCCCCCCACTGGGTCTCCCGCCTGTAATCCCTCCCCCCCCCGTCCCGCGAGCGCACCACCCCAGTTTATACATCGCTCCCAAAACGCCCTGCTTATTGAAATGAATGGGCAGCAGAGCCGAATCGCCTAAAAAGCGGTTTTGCCGGCACCGCAACATGGGCTCTTTAACACTTTCTTTGGCCTCTAGCGGGGGTTAAAAGCACCCCGCTAGCGGCCAAAAAGCACCGCTAAAACTAGCAGCGTTTTACTGCCAATGTACCCCCCCCGTGTAAAAGTACCCTAATTGTCCCATTTGCAAGTGTGAATGAGGCCTTAGTCCCCTTGAAATACAAATACACTCACTGTGGGTATAAAAACATTTAGTTAAAGGACAACTGTGCTAAGTGAACAATCGGCAAAAAAAAAACGATCATCTGCAAAAAAGATCTATCGTTTTAAAATGATAGTTTTTAAAAACTTTTTTTTTGTGAACGATAGTTTTTTTTTTTTTTTTTTACAGCATAGGAGACCTCTGCTCGCACTGCGTCTGCCTCTGCTCCTGCTCCGAGTGCTGCAGAACTTGCTGACGGTCTGCTGGAGCGCACAGAATTTCTAGGTCTGGAAACATGAGATCTGGTCTCTAAAGTTAGAGGAGTTATTTTAATACTCTTATCTGAATTCATGGTGATCAATTTTTAGTGGATGCTTTAACTTTAAATGTAGCTCTTCTGACTGCCTGTTATACGTATGCCTTTTACTGTGCGGTCCTACCATCCCTTCGCTGACAGACAGGAATAGCGATGCGTTTTATTCCAAAACTGACTTTTATCAATAGTTCTGTAAAAGGCAAAGTCAGAGGAGCTACATTTGGAGTTAAAGCATCCACTAAAAATTGATCACTATGAATTCAGATAAGAGTATTAACATAACTCCTCTAACTTTAGAGACCAGATCTCATGTTTCCAGACCTAGAAACTCCAGCAGATCGTCAGCGAGTTCTGCAGTTTTTTTTCTTTGTCTGAATTTCTCACTTCCTGTTTCTCCTCAGTAAACTTGCCCCCATCATCCGAGCCATTCTGGATGGGGGTTAGTCAGCCAGAACAGCTTACCGAGGAGGAACAGGAAGTGAGAACTTCAGACAAAGAAAACGAAGAAAAAAAAAACATTTAGAAGGGAAATCGAAGGAAAAGGTAAGTGAACCAACAATGCACTAGCTTAAAGGAACCTATTTAGAAAATAAAAAACAAACCTTTACAACCCCTTTAAAAGAGAAGTATGGTTTTCTTTGCCTAGGTGGATGCAGCATCTGTCCCCCGCCACCTCTGCACTGAGAACCGAGCTATTGAACACTGCCGATCACTCGGTTTTCAGAGCTACGTGAGCAGAGAGCTGTAGACTGAGTCACAGCTCTCTGCTCTTCTCTCTCTGTGATCATTGGAGCGCTGAGGTGGGGCCTGGCAGTCTGAGGCTTTCAGCAGCTTGCTGAGAGGCTGAGTGTCAGTCGGGGGAACCTGGTGGATCCCGTCTTCCATTGTCGGGATGACATGGTGCCTGGACTGATATCCTTGACGTCAGTAGAGAGCAGAATGCAGCTCGCTCTCTGCTGAAAACGGGTCACATGAGTGCAAAACACACTGCACTCCTGTCATCCAGAGGAGAAGCCCAGCCTAACTAGCTCAGGCTGAACTTCTCCTTTTACAAGCAGTTGGATCAATGCAGGAAAATGTACCATTGGTGTTGTAGCAAATAATCAACATTGACTTTGTCTTTCATCAATTCCTACACTGCTCTAGCCAAATTGTGGTCATTTTTATCCTCCACCTTCAATATTACTCCACCTGCCTTCCCTGGTTAGGACCCTTATGTGACGCATAGTGGGAGGTTGAATCTACCACGTGTATTAGTGGCGGACTATTTTTGTGTTTGAGATAGAGAGATGGAATTTGCTTTTCGTTGTGCTGATTCTTTGGAGTAGAGATGTAAATGGCTCATTAAGAGTCATCCTTCTTGGTAACCCACAAGGTGATTCAATATTTGCATTGTGAAGTGTCTCTACTGAGGCTGAGAGCTGCTGCAGCCTTGTTTGAACTGTTCCCAGATCAGTGAATTAGCTTGGCTCTGCATGGACTTCTTGACATTGTGAAAACAAACCTGCTTCCTCGTGTGAAGTACATTCATAGAATTTCTCTGCAGTGCCTATGTTTTCCTTCTACTTCTAGCAAGGGAGTGTCATTTTCATGGTTTCTTACTAGACCATGCAGACTATTACCCTTATTGGAAATGTCACTGTGATATCACTTGACCTGATCCTTAGTTGGTCATGAGAGCTATGCCATCTGGGTGAGAATGGATGGATTGGGAAATGATCAGGTTTACAATCACTTTAAAGTGAATTTTTTTGCTTATGTTCTGCATGGGCAAAGTGCAGGTTAACTTTCAACTTAAAGTGATTGTAAACCCTTAGAGCCGGTTCACACTGGGGCAGCTCAGCCTCCTGATGAGTCGCTTCCCATTCAATGCAATGGAACCGTTCTAATAGGAGCGACGCAAGTGGCTCCGACTTAGAAAAAGGTTCCTGTACGACTTCGGGGGCGGCTCGGGGCGACCTGCATTGACTTCTATACAGAAGTAGTTTTGCGGGTCGCCTCTGAAGTCGTCTTCAGGACGACTTGCAGAGTTGCCCCCGAAGTCGTGCCGCTGAAGTGTGAACTGGCTCTTACATATACCAAGTGAAGGGACTATCCTTGGGTGATGCACAGATGTAACAAATCCTCCTTTTACATACGTTGTGTTTGTCTATCTGCAGCCCTCTCATTGCTACATCCATTCAAAGTCCAGAATTGATAAGCTTGTCGGGGAGGTCAGGAAAAGGGGAGTGAAGAGCTGAAGTTACACTATGCAGAGCTCAGTAAGGAGAGCTCTGAGATCTGATTGGAGGGAAAAGACACACCCCCTCCACACAGTGCAAAAAAACAGAGCTGAGGCTGTTGGAGGTCCCCCCCCCCGTCACCATTTTTCTCTTGGTGTCAGGAAAACTTGTTAGTCGTGATCATGCTGATAACAGAGGAGCAAATCAGGAGACAGAAATTACACTTAATGCTTTAGTTTGAGACAACTACACACCATTGAGCAATTTGTTCACAGAATGCATTAAAGCGGGGTTCCAACCACAATTAGCATTTTTTAAATGTATGTCCTTTCATCATGCGTTTTTATAATATAAATCCGGTCACTTACTATTTTACAATTCGCCGCCGCTCCGCAGTTATTCAAAACAGATAGTTTATAAAACTATGTCCACACCGTTGTCATTTTGCTTGTGGGCATTGTGAAGCTCATAAGCACTTACTTCCTGGAAGTCTTGGATGGGGAGTGATAATTGGGCAGCGCACTGCATCCTGGGAAATGATGACACACATTTCCCAGGAGCATTAGAGGGAGATGATGTCAGAATTCTAGGTGATTCCAAAGGCAGATTTCGTGGGACCGCATAGCAACAGGCATTTCCAGATGAGTAAAACATTATTTTTTTTTGTCTTTTTTAGGTCTAATGAGCACAATAATGAAAAAAAAATTTGGGATGGAAACTCCACTTTAAGGTGAAAAACGGCGAGGGTTTACAGCCCCTTTCATGCACACAATATATAAATGGTTTTATACCCATGGGTGTGGATGAGCCTTGGACAATTTACAAACTATGTTTCTGTATGTCAATTTGAAAACTCCATCCTCTGATTTGGTTTTCTCCTGCACATTGTTAGCACATTGTTGTGCGTTCTGTTCTCATGTCTGGGTAGTCCTATGAGATAACATCTAAGGAAATGTATATGCTTTTCCTGGAACTGTAGGCACACCTCTGTTCATGTGTTTTCCTTTCTGAAAACTAGGGCTGCTGTGGATATACTCCCATCCACTGTGTGTGGAGGGCATGTTCTTTGTAAAATAAAATACTGTAGCTGCTGAATTTTAATATTAGGACACATACCTGTCCAGGGATCCCGTGGTGCCTTTGCCCCGGCCGATTTTTTCAATCGGCTCTCAGGTGCTGTCGCCACCATTTGTTGTAAGGGAAACTGGCAGTAAAGCTGCGCTTTGTGAATGGGAGACGGATGGGGGCTGAACTTCTGGTTGACTTCAGTGCGGCTCTCCCACCAGTAAGTGGGAGTGGGTACCTGTCAAAGCAAGGTACCTTCTCCCCCCCGAATGGGGACAAATCGGGGGGGGGGGAAACAAGCGCTTCCCCTTTTGAGTGACACTCCACTTAGATCAAACTGTATTGATTGGTGGTTATGTTATGTCGTCACTGTCCATCAGAGTGTTATAGATAAGAAAGAGAGAAATAGTATTAACAGGTTATATGAAGCACACATCTCAGGCAAGAGGGTATAGGCACAAGTAGAAGAGACAAGACTGGATAGTCCTTATGGACATTGAATTTAGTAAGGGAATAAAAGGTAAGAGACCCCCAAAAATGCCCAGCAAGAGGAGCGCTAAAGAATATATGAGCTGAAGGTGCAGTTCCACCTATACTGAGCCCCTAGATACATGGGTAAAGTGGACAGGGGTCCACAATGGGTAACAGGGTTACCAAGTCTACAGGGACTAATCATGCAGAGTAAACAGCTAGAGAATCGGCCATCTATATGAGCAGGATGGATCAAGGGTGACAAAGTAGACATGGCTCATGCTCTGTGTCCATAGTTACTCCATGACATAAGGTGGTGGTACAAAACACAATCTCATTTTCACAGCAAGTAAATCCAGTGTTGGCCCTAAGATGCCTCTAAAGGCCCCATTTGGTCATGGAGCGGTTGGCATAGAAAGCCCAGCCAGTCCATGACTGCATTGGTTGGGGTATTGCATGGAAAATCATCTGACCATTTTTATTTTCTGTGCTATCCAAAAATTGGCCTGAACACCCATACCTCCATGAGAGATCGGACCACTGGACCTATTTGAGGGACGGAATTTGGTCTACCTTCATGAGGCTTGACTGCAAGCTTTTGGAGGTAAAGTACTTATTGGGGACAGGAAGAAAGGAGCAATGTATTTCAGGCTTTGGTGGACTCTTAAGGAACGGATCGCTACACAGGGGCTTTAGAACAATCAGATTTTTATTTTTTCTAGCTATATACAAATCTACACCTCTCTTTGAGTCCATAGAATAGAAAAGCTTTCCATTGAGACATATCTTTGGGCTGGTGTATGTCCTGTTTATCAGCAGAGGACATTAGGATGTGGCTGGTAAAGTAGAACTATTGGCAAAACTTTTTTCTTTTAGTTTTGGATAGAATAAGGGAGGGTTATAACCCCCTGTCATATATTTTTTTTTTTTTCGCCGTCTGTGTCCCATTGCAGAGATTTACCTCCACATTCTGTCCCATTGCGAAAAAGGAAGTAAGAGGAAATCACAGACAGCATTAAAAACTGAAAGGTGTTCTAATCCGTCTCTACTCCAAAACTTAAAGAAAACTTTTCTTATATAGTTAGTGGTTGTAAACCTCAGTCATGACTCTGAGCAAAGCACATATATCTGTAGTGATTAATTATCTCTCTCCAAAGCTCCGAGTGTCTTTTCTCTCTGCTGCTTCATTCCTCTGTTATCGGCATTCACTTCTGAGAAGTTTTCTGGACACAAATTGGCAGTGGCACACAGTTTGTCTATTCACAACACAGTAGTTCTGCTGTGTGAAGGAGTTATGTTGCTTTCCTCCAATCAACTCTCAGGCCCCGTACACATGACCGAGTTTCTCGGCAGAATTCAGCCAGAAACTCGGTCGGAGCTGGATTCTGGCGAGAAACTCGGTCGTGTGTACACTTTTCAGCGAGAAAGCCGACGAGGAACTCGTCGGGCCGGAAAGAGAACATGTTCTCTATTTTCTCGTTAGTCAATGGGAAAAGTCGGCCCGCCGAGTTCCTCGGCGGCTTCCACACTGAACTCGACGAGGAACTCTATGTGTTTGGCACGTCGAGTTCCTCGGTCGTGTGTACGGGGCCTGACACTGCAACTGCAGCCTCTCCACCCCCTCCTCTGTGATACTAACATATAGAGAAGGATTTGATCACTTTTATGCCCTTTTAAAGGGGTGTAGGGAAGCTAGGGCTACAGATAAACAAATTCAACTTATGTAGGAGGATTTTCTCTGTATCTTCTGAGGCTTTTCACTTCACTGAGTATATGTGAGGGTTTACATCCACTTTAAATCTTCCTATGTGTCAGATCTTTTATGACAGTGGACAATCCTTCTAAACCCCCCCTTAAGCAGTCAGATTTTGATATTTTAATCATCCTTGCAACCATTTATATGTGCTCGTGGGTACCTTATCTTTTAGAAAAAAGAGAAGGCTTAGAAAAAGAAAACACTAAGGCCCCTTTCACACGGGGCAGTGGAGGTGCGGTGACGGTATAGCGGCGCGATTTTTAGCGCCGCTATACCATCGTATCTACCGCGATATTCGTCCGCTAGCGGTGCGGTTTTAACCCCCGCTAGCGGCCGAAAAAGAGTTGAGGCGCATTGCGGGCGGTATTAACACGGTTTCCTATTGATTTCAATGGGAAGGAGCGGTAAACACACCCCGCTCCTATACCGCGCCAAAGATGCGGCTAGCAGGACTTTTGGAGCGGTCCTGCTAGCGCACCGCTTCAGTGTGAAAGCCTTCGGGCTTTCACATTGAAGCCTGCAGGGCACGATTTTTTCAGGCAGTATAGCAGCGCTATTTTTAGCGCTGAACCGCCTGAAAAACGTGTCAGTGTGAAAGGGGTCTAAGGCTTCATGTACAATGCTACTGCTGCTAAACAGACATTAAGACCCCATTCACACCTAGGCGTTTTTACGCCTGTAGCGCTACGCCGCTGCCGCCAGAGGGCTGAAAACAGATGTCCCTCTATGGAGATGGTTCACATCTCCACGCCGAACGCCTGTCGCCTGCCGCGTGAAAAAAGGTCCCGGACCTTTTTTTCAGGCGTCTTCGAGCGTTCGGCTAGGAGATGGCAATCATCTCCATAGAGGGGGTCATCTTGGGGCACATCTAGGTGGACAATACCGGCGTTTTGTCGCCGCAAATCGCGGTACAAAACGCCGCTATTTTTACCGCGATTTGCGGCGACAAAACACCGCGATTTCATCCGTCTAGATGTGAATGCAGCCTTAGGAGCAGTTGGGCATTTTTTTCAACTGCTCCTGAACTCTCCTCTGTTATCTTATCAGTACATGTACACAGGGTCTTTATAGAGTTTCTAGGCAGTTGAGTCTAGAGGCTTTTTTTGGAAAGCAGAAAAATTAGTTCAGACACTGAGTTTAGAGGCATTTCAAGCACCAAACGGTAAAGCCGCGTACACACGACCGTTTTTCATGACGAGAAAAATTCAATTTTTTTAATTGGTCATTAAAAACGATCGTGTGTGGGCTCCAGAGCATTTTTCTCGATCGTGTGTGGGCTCCAGAGCATTTTTCTCGATCGTGTGTGGGCTCCAGAGCATTTTTCTCGAAGTGAAAAATGGGCATTAAAAATTTAGAACGTGTTCTAATTTTTCTCGTCATTTTTTCACGTTGTGAAAAACGGTCGTGTAGGCTTTAACGACGGGAAAAAAACACGCATGCTCAGAAGCAAGTTATGAGACGGGAGCACTCGTTCTGGTAAAACTAGCATTTGTAATGGAGATAGCACATTTGTCACGCTGTAACAGACTGAAAAGCATTTAGACTGAAAAGCGCGAATCGTCTCTCGCCAAACTTTTACCAACACAAAATCAGCAAAAGCAGCCCAAAGGGTGGCGCCATCCGAATTGAACTTCCCCTTTTATAGTGCCGTTGTACGTCACCGCGCTTTGCTCAAGCATTTTTTTTCACGATCGTGTGTATGCAAGGCAGGCTTGCAAGAGTCACGTTGAGAAAAATTTAGTTTTTTTCTAGGACATTAAAAACGGTCGTGTGTACGCGGCATAACTCGCGTTTAGTCACGTTTTTGTTTGCAGGCGTTTTTCATTTTTGGCTATTTAAGGGAGAAAATGCTTGTTAACGCAAACGCTGCAAAACGCCACTAGTTGCAACATGTACACTCGGCAAAACGGACGTTTTAAACATGGGTTACTATCTGCCAAGTTAAATCGTTCAGGAGAAGTTGTAAAAACGTCCCGTGTACAGCAAGCCAAATACCTTTATACTCTGGACAAGTGCAAGCTTACACAAATCTTAATGAGCATGCAGTGAATGTTTCCTTGTTTTTGTAGGTTAGATAGCAGGTAGTATATGCTGTTAATTTGTAACATGCTATCTGCTAACATGTTAAATAAAAACCTATAAACGAAATTGCTGAAAATATTCTACAATAGAGTGTGCGGAGGATCTCATCGAAGCGGGACGGTGGTTTGCTTGGAGGGTTGCCAGTCTGAAAGTCCCGGAGCGTGCACATGTTACAGATGTAATTGCAACTATTTATGGGAGTTTCGTGGAAGTTGAATAAAAAGTCAATGAAATAGTTTCCTCTTTCGTTGTGAAACACAGGAGGAATTCCACATTGACTTCTGTCTCTTTCTATCTGACAGACTCCTGATAAGGGCAGCAATGGAGATTAGCATTTTACACTGGAGCAATTCTCATCTTTTCATCGTCGTCCTTCATCCTGTATTTGCTCAGAATGAGGATACAGGGAGGCAACTTAGCATGCCAAATGTAGAGGTTGCCATTACTGGCCTTGTTGTGACAATGCTAGTTTCCTGAATTTCTCTGGCTTTACAAGCACTGCCTTAACCCTCTTGGGCATGGAGTTCACCAGAGCTTCACAGGTTGCCACTGGAGTTCTCTTCCACTCCTCCATGACGACATCACAGAGCTGGTGGATGTTAGAGACCTTGCGCTCCCCCACCTTCCGTTTTGAGGATGCCCCACAGATGCTCAATAGGGTTTATGTCTGGAGACATGCTTGGTCAGTCCATCACCTTTACACTTCAGCTTCTTTACCAAGGCAGTGGTCATCTTGGAGGTGTATTTGGGGTCGTTATCATGTTGGAATACTGCACTGCGGCCCAGTACCTGAAGGGAGGGGATCATGCTCTGCTTCAGTATGTCACATTACATGTTGGCATTCATGGTCCCCTCAATGAACTGTAGCTCCCCAGTGCCGGTGTTCTGCTGATGAGGGTCCCTCCGACGGATAATGTCCCCCTGTACTGCGCAGGTGCAGCACTTGCACAGTACGAACCACAACGCGGCCGACGTAAATGCCGAAGATAGCTCAGAGTCAGCTGAACACGGTGCCTGCACAATGATGACCATATTGTGACAGACGCTGGAGCACGCTCCCGATGCTTGTGCTACTTTGCAAGGGGGCGGGTGCATTACTGTTATATCGTCTAAGGGGCGGATAGCTACAGAAGAGGCAGAGTTTTCAATTGATGGGCAGAGCTGATAACTTGGGAGTGATATTGGCAATATACTACACGTCTTTGCGGGGCGTGTTTAAACAAATGAGTGGACTGATTTGCAATGTTGATGGGCGGGTTTGCACGACCTATTTAACTAAGTAACACAATACATTTATCACAGTATCAGTGCGGATTTGTAGTATATTGCTAAAACCACTGACATGTTATCAGCTGTGCACATCAATAGAAAACTCGGCCTCTTCTGTAGTTATCTGCTCCTTAGACGATATAACAGTAATGCACCTGCCCCCTTGCAGAGTAGCACGAGCATCGGGAGTGTGCGCCAGCGTCTGTCACAATATGGTCGTCATTTCGCAGGCGCCATGTTCAGCTGACTCTGAGCTATTTATCTTCGGCTATTTCCGTCGACCCCGTTGTGGTTCGTGCTCCGCCTGCGCAGTACAGGGGGGTCATTATCTGCTGGGGGACCTTTTTGGGCAGCACTCATGCAGCCCCAGACCATGACACTGCCACCACCATGCTTGACTGTAGGGACACACTTGTCTTTGTACTCCTCACCTGGTTGCTGCCACGCACGCTTGACACCATCTGAACCAAATAAGCTTATCTTGGTGTCATCAGACCACAGGACATGATTCCAGTAATCCATGTCCTTAGTCTGCTTGTCTTCAGCAAATGCTTTGTGGGCTTTCTTGTGAATCATCTTTAGAAGAGTCTTCCTACTGGGATTACAGCCATGCAGACCAATTTGATGCAGTGTGTGGCGTATAGTCTGAGCACTGACAGGCTGACCCCCCACCCCTTCAACCTCTGCAGCAATACTGGCAGCACTCATACGTCTATTTCCCAAAGACAACCTCTAGATATGACGCTGAGCAGGTGCACTTAACCTCTTTGGTCAACCATGGCGAAGCCTGTTCTGAGTGGAACCTGTCCTGTCAAACCGCTGTATGTTCTTGGCCACCGTGCTGAAGCTCAGTTTCAGGGTCTTGGCAATCTTCTTATAGCCTAGGCCATCTTTATGTAGAGCAACAATTCATTTTGTCAGATCCTCAGAGTTCTTTTCCATGAGGTGCCATGTTGAATTTCCAGTAACCAGTATGAGAGAGTGAGAGCGATAACACCAAATTTAAAACCCCTGCTCCACATTCACACCTGAGACCTTGTAACACTAACGATACACATGACACCAGTGAGGTAAATTGGCTAATTGGGCCCAATTTGGACATCTTCACTTAGGCCCCGTACACACGACCAAACATGTATGCTGAAACTGGTCCGCGGGCCAGTTTCAGCATACATGTTCGGTCGTGTGTGGGCGCGAGCGGGCCGAATTCCAGCAAACACGACGCATGCGTGGAAGCCTTTAAATGGCAGGCCCGCCTACGTCTCCACGTCATCGTCGCGGCGACGACGCGGACACGCCCCGCGTATTGTTTACGCGCGGACTTCTGTACGATGGTGTGTACAACCATCGTACAGAAGCCCTCTGGCAGACATGTACGGTGAAAACGGTCTTAGTGTGTACTCACTTTTGGTGTATGTATATGTGTGTATATATATATATATATATATATATATATATATATATATATATATATATATATATAGTTTTTTTTGTTAATTGCCAATTCTTTGTTTAACCTACAGAATCCCAGAGAAATACATGGCACTTCTAGGTATGGGGAGCATTGAACCAACTCCTTAGCCTCCCATTTGACTGTACTATCATGTGGGGGCACAATTTGAATCCTCAGCCCTGTATAAGCTATGACTTGAACAATTCATATCTCACACAAAGTGGCTTCTCCTGTTTGCTACAGAGGAGCATAGGAAAGTTGAGCAGATGATTTCTGGCAAAGGTGATTAAAGCAAACCTGTTACTTTACCCTGCATGCAAAGCACAGGTTTGCATTCAGAGCAGTACAATACGCACAGTAAAAAAAATACTAAACACAATTATTCAAGTGAAATCCATTTGTTTGCGGTTGGCTGACTGATTTCACATGGCTCATCTTTTCCTGAATTACTAGCATTGTGAAAGCTGATGTTGTTGCTATGGGGTTACTGAGGCTGAAACTTTGCTCCCATAATGCAGCCCGAACTTCTTCCACTGTCATCTGTACAATGCTATCAGTTCCCTAGGAAAGATTGTCATGTCATGCCTCCACTGTACTCTATACAAGCTTGCCAGTTGTGATGTCGGTGTCCTCTAAGCAAGATTGTCAGTTGTCATGTAAACTTCCTCCACTGTCCTCTATGGAAGATGATCAGTTGTCACGTCAGCTTCCTCCACTGTCCTCTAAGCAAGATTGTCAGTTGTCACGTCTGCTTCTTCCACTGTCCTCTATGGAAGATGATCAGTTGGCTTCCTCCACTGTCCTCTATGGAAGATGATCAGTTGTCACGTCAGCTTTCTCCACTGTCCTCTATGGAAGATGATCAGTTGGCTTCCTCCACTGTCCTCTATGGAAGATGATCAGTTGTCACATCAGCTTTCTCCACTTTCCTCTATGGAAGATGATCAGTTGTCACGTCAGCTTTCTCCACCGTCCTCTATGGAAGATGATCAGTTGTCACATCAGCTTTCTCCACTGTCCTCTATGGAAGATGATCAGTTGTCACATCAGCTTTCTCCACTGTCCTCTGTGGAAGATGATCAGTTGTCATGTCGGCTTCCTCCACTGTCCTCTGTGGAAGATGATCAGTTGTCACGTCAGCTTTCTCCACTGTCCTCTATGGAAGATGATCAGTTGTCACGTCAGCTTTCTCCACCGTCCTCTATGGAAGATGATCAGTTGTCACATCAGCTTTCTCCACTTTCCTCTATGGAAGATGATCAGTTGTCACGTCAGCTTTCTCCACCGTCCTCTATGTAAAATGATCAGTTGTCACGTCAGCTTCCTCCACTGTCCTCTATGGAAGATGATGAGTTGTCACGTCAGCTTCCTCCACTGTCCTCTATGGAAGATGATCAGTTGTCACGTCAGCTTTCTCCACTGTCCTCTATGGAAGATGATCAGTTGTCACGTCAGCTTCCTCCACTGTCCTCTATGGAAGATGATCAGTTGTCACGTCAGCTTTCTCCACTGTCCTCTATGGAAGATGATCAGTTGTCACGTCAGCTTCCTCCACTGTCCTCTATGGAAGATGATCAGTTGGCTTCCTCCACTGTCCTCTATGGAAGATGATCAGTTGTCACATCAGCTTTCTCCACTTTCCTCTATGGAAGATGATCAGTTGTCACGTCAGCTTTCTCCACCGTCCTCTATGGAAGATGATCAGTTGTCACATCAGCTTTCCCCACTGTCCTCTATGGAAGATGATCAGTTGTCACATCAGCTTCCTCCACTGTCCTCTGTGGAAGATGATCAGTTGTCATGTCCGCTTTCTCCACCGTCCTCTATGGAAGATGATCAGTTGTCACGTCAGCTTCCTCCACTGTCCTCTATGGAAGATGATCAGTTGTCACGTCAGCTTCCTCCACTGTCCTCTATGGAAGATGATCAGTTGGCTTCCTCCACTGTCCTCTATGGAAGATGATCAGTTGTCACATCAGCTTTCTCCACTTTCCTCTATGGAAGATGATCAGTTGTCACGTCAGCTTTCTCCACCGTCCTCTATGGAAGATGATCAGTTGTCACGTCAGCTTTCTCCACTGTCCTCTATGGAAGATGATCAGTTGTCACGTCAGCTTTCTCCACTGTCCTCTATGGAAGATGATCAGTTGTCACGTCAGCTTCCTCCACTGTCCTCTATGGAAGATGATCAGTTGTCATGTCGGCTTTCTCCACTGTCCTTTATGGAAGATGATCAGTTGTCACATCAGCTTCCTCCACTGTCCTCTAAGCAAGATTGTCAGTTGTCATGTCGGCTTCTTCCACTGTCCTCTATGGAAGATGATCAGTTGTCACGTCGGCTCCCTCCACTGTCCTCTATGGAAGATGATCAGTTGTCACGTCGGCTCCCTCCACTGTCCTATTTGCAAGCTTGTCATGTCACCATGGTGTAGCGAAGAAGGCAGGCGCACACACACACACACACACACACACACACACACACAATTGTATTCAGTGTTACAGGTCCTAGGCTGCTTGTTAGCTGTTCCCTCTGTGTGATAATTGGTTGTATTTAGGAATTTCAACAGCCCTTCATTCATTGTAAAACAAAGTTCTGCCTTTTTTTGGATTTGAGTACTTTGTCTGTCATATCATGTGACCGCCTATGAGACGTTCCACTTTCTGTGTAGTAGTTGCATAATCTATACTCTACGCACTCTAATTTACCTACTCGTGCTGCATTGCTTTTATTGGCAAAAATGTGGTTTTAGTAACATGGTAATTGGCTCCTGAGGCCAGTCGTCGTGCTGTGATTCATTGCTAAGTTTGTTAACATAATGGCTTGTAAATTAAGTAGTTTTACGTTTTGTCATCGTTCTCATTTAATTAGCATAGTATCTCCTATAATTTTCTCTGTAGACTGCACACTGTAAATACACCTTTTATTATAAGGAGCTCAATACTTACTCCCTGATTACTGCTCAGTAACATGTATGTGCATAATTTATGTGCCAATATTCTTTCCATTTCTACCCATGTTTACATGCTTTGATTGGCACTTTCTCCGACAAGTCACAGGGTGCAGTAGAAAGGCTTCTCAGTTTTATTTTATAGCTAGAACATTGGATTTACAGTAAGATCACGTATTTCTGTTATATTTGTTTTCTAGCTGAAAGCTAAAGTCCTCCTCGGTCTTCTGTAATAAGGACTCTGACAGGGGCGGGTCAGCACTAGCAGCCAATCAGGCCCTGTTGCAGGTTACAAATGCTAAACTTCTGGGTGATGACCTCATCAGCGTGCTGCCGCCCCTGCAGACCTGTCCAATCAGTAGGTTGAGTTCATATTGGTGCCCAAGCTGCATTGATGAGCGGAAGTAAAAAAAGTAAGGTCATCGACTAGGCTGTGCTGTCCATCAGAAGGGCCTGGATGAACAGAATGTATTTTACCCGGGAAAGCAAAATTTGCCAGGATATGGTGAGGTGGGGCAAAAAGCGCTTAAAAAACAAAAACTCCACTGAACCAGTGCCAAGCACAGAAGAGCCTTCCAGAACCTGAAGCATTTAAGCCCTGGTTCACACTGGGTACGATTTGGAACGATTTGAGATGCGATTTGACATGTCAAATCGCATCTCAAATCGGCAGCAATTGTCGGCAATGGCACTGTCCTAATCAGTGCGACGCCGCATCTGCGATTTCAAAAAGGAGTTCCTGTACTACTTTTTGCGATTTCGGGCCGCGATTTACATTAAATTGCGGCCAAAATCGCAGCCGCGAAATCGCGGTAAAATCGCGCATTTTACCGCGATTTTGAATTTGCAGCAGTGTGAACCTAGGCTAAAGGGGTGTTCCAGACATTTTTTATGTTTATTAAAAGTCAGCAGCTACAAAAAGTGTAGCTGCTGGCTTTTTTAATAAACATACACTCACCTGCTCCACGTTCCAGCGACAACTATATTCACTATGTATATAGCACAGAGAACACATATTGGCTAAAAACTTTTTACCTTTACAACCCTTGAAGTCATTTGTACTATACCTCTGACGTCACATGGACAGATCTTTCTATATTTGTACGCTAGAGTAGCAAATACCGGAGACTAGGAGGACGAGGTTATATGACACTGCTTGTTGTGGCTAACCTGCATTCGGGTAAAATGCATGGGCTTGCTGACTTCACCATTGGCTCCATTTCCAAAACTAAAAATGGTAGCACCCATAGCAATCATCCAGTAATCATGGTATCGGTTAACAACCTGGAGCTGGTCTGGTTAGACGCCCACAGTGATCATTTATGACAAGGTAGGTCAACACTGGTAATGAAGTCTGTGGAATTGATTGATTAAATACTGGGAAGAAATCAAGCATGATATAATAGGCTGTCATGATGGACATGCAGTAGATGTTCATTTTCTTAAACTTGACCTATTGGCCCAGCGAGGCTGATTAAGATTTAAGTATAATGCCGACTAATTTGTTCTTTAAGAGCTTTAGTTAAACTGACAATGGACGGTCTGGTGTAACAGGCCGTTTCTGGAAGATGGCCTGCAGAGATAAGGCATGAAATATATGCTATTGTCAGATTAAGCGCCTTCACTAAAGCTGTGCATGCTGCTGATTTTCTAATGTCTCTCAGTCATAATGAGAGAGATAAGTAGGAGTTCAGAGACTGCTCTGGTGTACCGTGTGGTTTATGTAGAAGGTCAGCAGCATACATACATTTTAGACGTAATCAGCCATTAAAGGTATGTAGAGGAAATAGATTTAAAAGACACCTGATTGGCTTTCAGCACAAGCTGCATATTTCCTGTTTGTGCTTTCTTGTATTGCAGTACGTATGGCTGGGTAATAAAAACTGCCGGGGACCTTCGATATTTCTCATGTTCCAGCTGTCTTTTTGGCAATTTTGAAAATGAGAGGAAATATTAAAGCTGAAATTCAGGCACATATAAAACCCTATTTAATGCAGTTCTACTTTCATTAAGAAATCATTAAGGCCGGATTTACGCTGTTACATTGCGTTTAACACACGTTGCATGCATCAGCACAACGCCATGCTTTTTATTGTCGAAGGCACCCCAATGTGCTATAAAAATGCAAATTTATAGCAATGCACCCAATGCAAGTTATTACACTGGGGTGCATTGTGTACTGCATTCCCTAAAATTGTGGATGTTTGTGTTTTTTTTATTTTATTTTGTGCATTGCAGGCCCATTCATTTGAGTGTACTGCCTTAGTGCAACACACATAATCGGGGGAAAAACACACCAAAAGGAAGAAAAAAGATGAAGGAAGAACTTGCTACCAGCGGTGCCTGTGGTCTTCCTGCAACTCATCCTATTGCATTACAGGCTTACTGTGCCTTGTTTCCTTGTGTCTATATGGAGGTGGCCATCTTGGTAGAGGCAGGGTTTTGAAAAGTGAGCAGCACAGTAAGGACATCACCAAATCTCCTTAAACTAGCAGATGCACAGTGGGTTAGATCTTAGACAGCAGATATAAAGCAATGCGGCTGTAGGAGCCCCAATATAACAGCAAATGCACTGTTTTTAGGAGGAATTCTGGACAAAAAGTATGTCTTGGGCACAATTACCATATCTAATATCCCCAATAAAGAAAGCTGTTACTTTTTTTTAGCTCATTTCCACTTGACCTCCAGAAGATTTACCAGCCCCCCCCCCCCCCCCCCATGACCAGGCCATTTTTTTGCTTAACAGCACTGTGTGACTGTAACTGACAATTGCACAGTCATGCAATGCTGTCCATAAATTAAATTTGTCATGTTTTTCCCGGGGGATTTGTCCGTTGAGCAGGCGGTTGACAGGTCTGTCTTCTCCAATATGCAGAGCGGACACAGACACAGCCGCTGTTCTCTCTGGGGCGGTTGGATAGAAATGGACCGCCTGTCTGTTCAACTGTCCTCTGATCGCATCCACCGGGTGGATGGGCAACGACTCTCCATTCGTCGTCTTTTTTTTTTTTTGTGTGGACAGGATTGGTTCGGGTGCCAGCGGACATTTGCGACTCCATAGAGAGCAATGGATGGACCCAATCGGCCAGTCAGTGTAAAAGGGACCTTACACACTAAAAATCGATGTAGCATGTAATAAAAGGTGGAATTTTCCATTATACTACCATTAGCCTAGGTTCACATTGATGCGGGTTAGAGTTCGGCTGAACTCGCACCATTTCAAACCGGCAATGCAGTCCGACTTCAGCGGGCGATTTGACAGACATCTGTGCAGGTTCATGAACAAGTGTCTATTTAAATCACAGGAACTTCTTTTGGGAATCGATGTGGCGCCGCACCGATTTGGATGGTGCCATTGCCGGTAATTGGGCATGCCAAATCGGGCCAATGTGAACGTGGGCTCAGGGTTTGTTCACTTGGAAGTGTGTTTTGTTTCCAGCTGAGCTGAAACATTAAATGACAAATGGCGCAATATAGCACTCAAATTAGATTGTCACGAGCAGAGGATAGAGAACTATGCTTTTTATTGTGATGGACCCTCCTTCTCCCTAATCTGGGGACTGTTGTGACCCGGGAGACTGCCAGAGCTGGCATCCCCAGGGAGGGGAGAGAGGTGACGGGCGGAGTTCATCATCGAGCTGGGAAATGGTCACTCCACAGTGTGAACCCATAGGGGTGGGAGGATTTACCCTGGAGGCACCGGCGCGGTATGCCCCCAACCCATTCTGATACATCCAGACCACTCTCCACAGTGGATATGGTCAACCAGTTTGCCTATATACACAGTGGTGTAAGGGGTCTAGATAAACACATTGGGGCAGATCCACAAAAGAATTACGCCGGCGTATCTATTGATACGCCGGCGTAATTTTAAATTTCCCGCGTCGTATCTTTGTTTTGTATCTACAAAACAAGATACAACGGCATCTGGGATCGATCCGACAGGCGTACATCTTAGATGCAATTTTTCGGCGGCCGCTAGGTGGCGTTTCTGTCGAATTCCGCGTCGAGTATGCAAATTAGCTAGTTACGGCGATCCACGAACGTACGTCCGGCCGGCGCATTTTTTTACGTCATCTGCGTTCGGCTTTTTCCGGTGTATAGTTAAAGTTACTATATGGTGGCGTACTCAATGTTAAGTATGGCCGTCGTTCCGGCCTCGCATTTTTAATTTTTTACGTCGTTTGCGTAAGTCGTTCGCGAATAGGGATTTGCGTAGAATGACGTCACCGTCGTGAGCATTGGCTTGTTCCGGGTTAATTTTGAGCATGCGCACTGGGATACCCCCATGGACGGCGCATTCGCGCAGTTCAGAAAAAACGTTGTTTACGTTGGGTCACGACGTATTTACATAAAACACGCCCCCATAACAGAGATTTGAATGCCGCGCCATTACGCCGCCAAAGATACACTACGCCGCCGCAACTTACGGCGCAAATTCTTTGAGGATTCGGGAAAAAAAAGTACGTTACGGCGGCGTAGTGTATCTTAGATATGCTACGCCCGGCGGAATAATGCGCCGCTGTACGTGGATCTGCCCCATTATATCTAGATAAGTGACATTCCTAAATAAAGATGAGCCAAATATATTGTCTAAAACAAATGAAGGTTACATGTCATATGTTTATAGGGGCTACTGGCCCCCATGGAACCTCCACTTTTTAAGACATTGTTGCTACTTTTTTATGTTTCCAATAGAAAATATTGATACTGCAGGGGAAGGAACCCCTACACTTCTCACTATAATTTAGATGGACTTAGTGTTTCCCCCTTTTTTTTTTTTTTTCTTCTCTTCCTTTTTGTAATTTTTTCTTGTTTATGTACACTTAAGTAAATACACAATAAGGGGAATTAACCCCTATATTCCTCACTTTCTTCCTTTTTCTTTCATATATTCACTGGAGTTTTTGTATATTTAAGTAAATACACAATAAGGGGAATTAACCCCTACATTTTTCACTATATTTTTGTAGGACTCAGTATGTTTCATCTGGTTTTCACAGGGGAAAGCCTCCCCCCCCCTTTTTTTTTTTTCTTCTCCCTTCTTTTCTCTTCCCCTCTCTCTGTCTCCCTCCCTCTCCTTCTCTTTCCTCTCTCTCTCTCTCTCTCTCTCTCTCTCTCTCTCTCTCTCTCTCTCTTTCCTTATGTTCCTCCCCCCCCCCTCCACTCACTGTGGGTATAGGGTATAGGTGGTGTGACCCTGTCCCCCCGGGAGAGTGGAGGGGGAAGGATCGGCCTTGGGGTGGAACATGGTGGAGAAATCCAGGAGTAGTATATAGTATTGGTAGAAGAAGATACAGTTTTCTTTTTGTATTTGTTTTTTCATTATTTTTAATGAAAGGGGTACATATCGAGACCATATATGTCAGTTTGTATACTGATTTTATGTTGTATTAATTGTATTGTTTTGTGAAAAAATGAATAAAAGTATTAAAAAAAAAAGAAAATATTGATACTGAGACGATAAACATAATATTGATAGCTTATTTACGATTATTGCATTGCATATAGAGATATCAGCTTTACCATTACATGTTGGCACTCTTGTCAGGCTATGTTGACCTGCAGGAGGGTACTTTCTCTGTATTGCTACTTTTAATGTGGTTGTAAACCCTCTCTTACTTGTTATACCTACAGGTAAGCCTAGATTAAGGCTTACCTGTAGGTGTTTGCAATATCTCCTATACCTACACGGTTTCGGAGATATTTGCTGCAAAGAATGCACCGTTGTCTGCAACGCAGGCGCACTGAGAATGCCGGTTTTATCAATGGATAATCACGGCTTTGACGGCTCCCACGCATTCGCCGAGTGAAGTTTTCGCTGCTCCGGACAATCGGAGCGCCGGAGCGGCAATACCCGGAAGTAACCTTTAGAAGAGATGTCTGCGGCTGGAGGGGGAGAGTAGGACGGCTTCAGGGGCTTCGATCTAAGGTAAGTAATGCATAATGAGCTAGTATGCTAGTCTTACTAGCTCAATATGGCTTTGTCTTGCAGGTTATTATTTTATATATATATATATATATATATATATATATATATATATATATAATTTATTTTTGGGTTTACAGCTGCTTTATAAAGTGGTTGTAAACCCTTTACAACCACTTTAACCTACAGGTAAGCCTAGATTAAGGCTAACCTGTAGGTGCAAGAAATATCTCCCAGACCTAAAGGTTTAGGAGATATTTGAAAAAAATAGCGGCACTGATATCTACGGCGCATGCCGCTACGAACGGCATCATTCCATTAGTGGCGGCATTCGCGGGAGTGATGTCAACGCTGCTCCAGCCAGTCACAGTGCCGGAGCGGCGATACCTGGAAGTCACTCCGGGTATCATGGTGGCGTTGGAGGAGGCGAACAAGGGCCGCTGCGGGGGCTTCGATCTCAGGTAAGTAATTCATAATGAGCTAGTATGCTATGCATACTAGCTCATTATGCCTTTGTCTTGCAGGTTGTCTTTTTTATTTATTTTTTGGACGAGAGGGTTTACTTCCTCTTTAATAATTATACTGAAAATCTCAATAAATATATTGAAAATAAACAGACAAATGGTTCAGAAGACACTTCCACTTTCTGTAGTTATGGGTTTACCTCAAACTTCTATTTGCCCGTTCTTCCCTTATTGGGGTTTCTCAGGAGGGAGGGGGTGGCATTTGGGCATACGAATGCCTATCTGCCACTTGGTCAGGTCAGTGGCTTAGGAAGTATTAAAGCAAGAGGATCCGCATGATGACTAGGCAGCTAGCATTTTCAGAGAGCTAAGTAGTTGCATTGCCTGGATTGCTCTGATTATTTATTTAATCTAACCGTATGTGATTGTGATGCAGGTGTATAACCTCCTGAAAATACATTCAAATGGTGTCACATGAAATATTGTCTGTGTGAAATCCACAATGTTTACAAATGATAACACTTTAACAGGAAGAAGTACATCCTTTAGAACTGTGATTACACCAAGCTACAGGGCATCTGACGGCACAAATGGCTTGATTGTTGTAGAACAGAATCCATTCTCTGTTCACTTCCCTTTTCTTCTGCAGCTAACATCATTTTAGGTCAATTTATAAATCGTGTTTCTTTACTTGGTCTGTTGTTGAAAGCAGGAAGTGCTAATCTGCTGGTGAGAATGTCATGGCGCCTCAAACACTGCTCTGCACTGAGACCATGACCTTTCAGAACCTCCAAACCTTTGGGGAGAAGTAGGTGGCACAACTTGTCAAGCCATTTTCATCTCTAACATTTTATTAGCTCTTTTAGTTTACATATACATTTATTTATATATATTTTTACCCTGCTATAGCTGGTTAGTATTACTGTTTTGGGCTTTAGATGGAATTAAAGCAGATTTCAGCAGTGAATATACATGGCAGCCACCAAGCCATGAATACCCATTTTAATGTGCAACATATCTGCCTACACACAATGAAGGCTGCTGGTATGTGGGTGGCTTATTGGTTCATTGGGGGAACCCTTGACATCGGTGATGATCAAGGCACGTTTTTCTTAGGCAGGGGTGGACTGACCATTCGGGCACTGCCTGAAGGCCCCATGCCACTAGAGGGCCCCATCAGGGTTACCAGCCTCAGTAAAACCAGGGACAGTATGTAAAAATTAGTTTTTTTTACATCTGTCCCTGAAATGTCCCTTACCGACATCCTTTTGGTCTAAAAATCCCAAGATTATAGCTGCCCTGCCTCTCCAGTACCTTCTGAGTGTGTGTGTTTGTGTACGTACTGTGTGTGTATGTATACTGTGTGTATACTGTGTGTATAGTGTGTGTGTGTGTATATGTATATATGCTGTGTGTGTATGTATACTGTGTGTATGTATGTATGTATGTATAGTGTGTGTATATGTATGTGTGTATATGTATGTATGTATGTATACTGTGTGTATGTATGTATACTGTGTGTATGTATGTATACTGTGTGTATGTATGTATAGTGTGTGTGTGTATATGTATGTATGCTGTGTGTGTGTGTGTGTGTGTATGCTGTGTGTGTGTGTGTGTGTGTATGTATACTGTGTGTGTATGTATGTATGTATGTATGTATGTATACTATGTGTGTATGTATGTATGTATGTATACTGTGTGTCTGTATATGTATTATGTGTGTGTGTGTATACTGTATGTGTGTATACTGTGTGGCCCCATAATCTCCTATTGCCCGGGGGCCCCATAATCTCCTATTGCCCGGGGGCCCCATAATCTCCTATTGCCCGGGGGCCCCATAATTTCCTATTGCCCGGGGGCCCCATAATCTCCTATTGCCCGGGGGCCCCATGAGTTGTCAGTCTGCCCCTGTTCTTAGGTCTACTGTACAGTGTTCTTTCTGGTATTTTGGGGGAATTCTTTCCTGAAAATGTGACGCTGACAAGAAGACGCTCCTACTGGCTGTAGTTCTAGAAATGTGGTTCCATTCTGTTACTAAACCCAGGACCCTGCATTCATTATATCTGGTCTCCCACAGTACACAGAATATGGAAATTCAATAGTTTTCGTAAATATATTGCTAAATGCCTTTTTTCATCAGCAGTATATAGCAGTCTTGTGACTTCTATCTGTGTCTGGTTAAAGCCTGTAAGGAGTTTTCATTCTCCCGTGATTGTCCTATGAGACCCCTGACCCTCTCTCTGGACAGTGCTTATTAGCCCTGTGCTGGTCACATGCACCATCCCAAGAATAATAAAAAGCTCTCTAGCAACAAGCCAAACTGAGCATGTGCAGCTTGCCCCCAAGGCTCTGTTTTATCAGGAATTGGATTGGGGACAGTGGAAGAAGGGGAGGATCAGAGAAGACAGGGTCAAACAGCCTTTTTACACAATGCAGAGGATTTCCGTTTAGGTTCCATAGTGGGTAAAACGAGCATATTTTTACTGCATATACAGACTGATTTTACTGTTGTGGGTTCAGTAACACTATTTTTTAATTTTAATATTATATATCCTTTTCAATTGAAACTTGAGTTTTGATGTTGTTTAGGTATTATGATGCCCATATTACATGTTAGTTACCCAACTGTTTGGGGAAAAAAATGTATTGGGCTGAAAACATTTCCTAGTTGCTTTTGTCCCTACCTCTTCTCCAGTTAAAGTGGAAATTTAGCTTAAAGTGGATTATTTTTTTTTTTAAATAAATACATTTATACTCCCCAGAAAGGGCGGTTGCTATGTGGAAGTAGCCCTTCTGCCTCTTCCTCCACCGTGGTCCTCTTCTTCTTCGTCCTCCGTCGCGGTGTCTTCTGGTGAATGGGGCGCGCTGCCTTCTGAGAACTGTGTGTATCCCAGGAGGCAACCGCCCATTCACAAAGCGCCGTGCGAGTCGCGCATGCGCAGTAGGAAACGGGCAGTGAAGCCATAAGGCTTCACTGCCTGTTTCCCTTAGTCAGGATGGAGGCGCCAGAACCGAGCGATCGCCGTCGGGGGCCCAACATCGCGGGTGCCTAGGACAGGGTAAGTGTCCTTATAAAAAGTCCGCAGCTACAGTGTTAGTAGCTGCTGAATTTTAAGAAATAAAAATGTGTGGGTGGAATCCCGCTTTAAAAATGCGCACTTGTAAAAAAAAAAATAAAAAAAATAAGAACATCTATACTCGCCCCGTGCTGCAGCATCAATCTGATACTGCAGCTGTTGCCACTGGTTCTAAGCCTGAGAACTGAGTGATCACATGACGGCTGATCACTCCGTTTACCCAGCTCTTTGATCCTTCCTTTTCAGCACTCACTGGAGCACTGAGCTGGAGGGGGGTGGGCACAACTGGCTTTGGCATTCAGTCGTGCCCTAAGAACCAAAGATGGCTGTCAATTGGGCGGCTGGGTGGATCCCAATAATATGGTTGGGGTCCTTCCAGGTCCTGAAGCGGCGGGCTTTACCCTGCTGTCAGCTGATGCTGGGTCATAAGAAAACAAAAGTAAGTGCACTCCTGTGAACCAGAAGAGAAGTATGGCTAAAAAAAAAAAAGGCCATGTTATGAGCACTGCCTGAGTTCCCCTTCTCTGACAGCTTCCTTTCCTCATATCCACACTATAAGGGGGAGGTGTTCTGCAGGGCTGGCAACACAGCTTGGGATTTCAGTGCAGCAGAGGCAGCATTGTTGGCTCATCACAGGAAGTTAGGAGCTGGAATTTCCTTCAGGGTCAAAGGGTAATTTTCTGTAGGGTTCCGAAAAGCAGAAGTTCCATTTTTGGGTGGAATTCCGCTTTAATGTAAAAAACCTTGAGGCTTCAGAACCACTTTAAGATGTGATCCTTATTTAAGATCCCTTTATCGAAGTAGATTCAACCTCTGATATAAAATATTCCAAGTATTTGTAAAGATATCAACAGAATGCAAAACATTAAATACAATTACGTGTATCAATTTAATACCTTAAAACAGAATCGAGCACCACAAACTGAAAACTCTATTTCATTTTTAATATTCAAAGCAAATTTGCCCCATCCATCCATCCATCCATGTCTCCAAGCTTTATTTTGTTGTGAAATCACTCAATCATTTCTAGCTGTGGGTAACTTGAGTAAGGGCAGATTATTCATGTAGCATTTACCTCCTGGAATCCATCTGCCCTTAACTCAGGCATGCAGGCAGAAGGGTGTGCTTAGCTGAAAAAAAGCCCCTCCACCCGATGAAAGAAAAGAAAATGGACACTTAGGGCCAGATTCTGAAAGGACTTACGACGGGGCATCGCCATGTACGCCGTCGTAAGTCCTAATCCGACCCGTCGTATCTATGCGTAACTCATTCTAAGAATCAGGCGCATAGATACGACGGGTCGGATTAGGACTTACGACGGCGTACATGGCGATGCGCCGTCGTAAGTCCATTAGATCCGACAGACGTAAGGCTCTTACGCCATCGGATCTTAACTGCATTTTTTTTTTGGACCGATAGGTGGCGCTTCCGTCTAATTCCACGTTGAGTATGCAAATTAGCTAGATACGCGAATTCCCGAACGTACGCGCAGCAGTTACGACGTTTACGTTAGGCTTTTCCCGGTGTATAGTTGCCTCTGCTATATGAGGCATAAGTGCGGCGTACCAATGTTAAGTATGGCCGTCGTTCCCGCGTCGAAATTTGAAAAAGTTACGTCGTTTGCGTAAGTCGTCCGTGAATGGGGCTGGACGTCCTTTACGTTCACGTCGAAACCAATGACGTCCTTGCGGCGTACTTTGGAGCAATGCACACTGGAAAATTCAACGGACGGCGCATGCGCCGTTCCGCAAAAACGTCAATCACGTCGGGTCACAGTAGTTTTACATAAAACACGCCCCCCGATCCAAATTTGAATTGGGCGGGCTTACGCCGGCCGATTTACATTACGCCGCCGCAACTTACGGAGCAAGTGCTGAGTTGAGAATACAGCACTTGCCCGTCTAAGTTGCGGCGGCGTAATGTAAATCGGATATGTTACGCCGCCGCAGAGATGCGCCGCTGGACGTGAATCTGGGCCATAGACTTCTGGGATGTATGACATCATTGTGGCCTAGGCCAGAAACCAGGAAGCAACTAAAGAAAAAAATGAAAAAAAATAAAAAGCTGAGTAAATATCATATGTCTTCCTATATATTTACTAATTCTAGCCGCATAAGGATTAAAAAATAGCTAAAGGGGTATCGAAATGCTACTTCTTCTGCATGCGTGTCCATATTTCTACAACTATTTGACGTTTCAAACTGCTGACTGGAGCAAAAAGCGTGTTCGCCGTGTGTTCCCGCCATCCTGCAGGTCACAGCCTACTACTAGTTTGGACTTTACCTCTAATGAATAATCCGGGACAGTCCATCTGGAGGCCCATCAAAGGATGACTCTAAGAAACAACTGACTGAGTTTTGCTTAATGCTTGTAGTATCTGAGTGTCATTTGTTCATTTAATCCGATGAGATTGTGTTTTCAGTTATTTATACATGTTATCACACGGCTCTTCTGGATTTATGGCATGTATGCAATGTTGTTGTTGTTTGATATTCTTTATTTAAAACTGGAACTAAACCTTCTCATTTACTGTTTTCCTCAAACTGTTACATTAAAAGCATGCTGTGAATGCTAACTGTCTCATTTGCTTGTGCTTTCAACTAAACTGTCACATGCTAACTGTCACATAAGGCTAAGGTGGCAGCTTCTTTGGCTGTAAAGAATAGGAGGGTTTAGTTCTTGCTTTAAAGCCAAAGCCCATGAATATTAAAGAGGTTGTAAACCCTTACATCTATTCCCAGTGAAGTGACTCAGGTGATACACAGACATGAAACTAATTTTCCTACATAAGTTGTACCTGTTTATCTACTTTTTGGCTGCACACTGTACAAACTGCAACAGTGTGGGCTGGCTGCACAGAATCCTGTGTATACAGTATATCGTATATACTCGAGTATAAGCCGAGTTTTTCAGCACTTTTTTTGTGCTGAAAATGCCCCCCTCGGCTTATACTCGAGTCTCCTTTTTGCACCAGATCTCCTAAAATTTGGGGACCCGGTACCGGCCGACTGTAGGTCCCCCTTGGCACACATGTAGCCTCACTCTTCCTCTACAAGTGTGCAAAATTTGTTGTCTGGGGGGACCTACAGCCGGGGAGCACCGATTTTTCAAAGCCGGGCACCCCTTCCATAGACTTCCAGGTTAAACGTCAGTCTAGGCATGGGCACAGTGAGCATAGGCATGGGCACAGTGAGGCATGGACACATTGAGGCACAGTGAGGCATGCAGATGGACACCCTAGGCCAGGGATAAGCAATTAGCGGACCTCCAGCTGTTGCCAAACTACAAGTCCCATCATGCCTCTGCCTCTGGGTGTATTGCCTGATGCTGTCAGAGTCTCGCTATGCCTCATGGGACTTGTAGTTTGGCAACATCTGGAGGTCCGCTAATTGCTTATCCCTGCCCTAGGCTTATACTCGAGTCAATGCGTTTTCCCAGTTTCTGGGTACAATCAGCCTGCCCCATACATGGTTGGACTCAATGCCCGGGTGTGAATGGGGGGGGTCTCAATCTCCATGTGGGTGAAAGCAGAAGCTGTTTTATATATTTCTTAGTTGTGGATGGAGTGAGGAAATCTTCTCAATAAAACTGGACAGTGGTCCATCCGGGGCTCTTCCTCATTACCCGCAGGGTGACAACACTTTTACCAGACAGGAAGTGAGGAGAAATCTTGTAATGGGGACACAGGCTGAAATATCTCTGTGGGGTTCTATCCATTATCTAGTGTCACAATAAAAGATTTCCTCATACACGGCGCTGTAACAGACCTCCTAAGACTGGAGCAGTGTGCATGGCAACCAATCAGCTTCTCGCTTTCATTTTCAAATCTTGACTGAACAAGCAGAAGGTAGAAGCTGACTGGTTGCCCCCCCCCCCCCCTCCCCCATTAAATGTCTTGTAGTTGGGACTTATGGGGGTGGATGGAGTGAGGAAGTATTGTCAGTAAAACTGGACAGTGCTGTCATTTCCCTGCAGCATTTTTTACAGGCAGAGTTTTTTTTGTTACTGGCATCCTGAAAAATTGCCTTAATGCCACCAAGGGGTGTTCATATCCTTACTATAGCTACAGGGATGGTGGCAATTTACACGCCAACCTGCATGAGTTCTAAACAAACTGACAATTGATATTCAAACAGTATAAATACAATATGGAAACACTGATAAGACCCCTTTCACACTGACGCGTTTTTACAGCGTTTTATCGTTAAAAATAGCGCTCATAAAACGCTCTCCATGCATCTCAATGGACCCTTTCACACTGCAAGCAGCATCTTTGGAGCAGCTTTTGGGCGCTGAAAAAACGCCCCTCTCCATTGAAATGAATTGAAAGCGCTGTAAAAACGCCTTTCCCTTTCACACTGAGGCACTGCAAAAACGCCATAAAACGTTGGGGTCTTGGCGGTGCTTTACCAGCTCATTGGGATTGCCGATGAGGCGTCGCTTGTGAAAGGGGCCTAAAAGGTCATTTGCCTGGTTCAGACTTAAAAACTCATCACAGCATAACAAATGATCAGCCCCTGATATTTACAGTTCTAAAAAAAATGATTGATTTTTTACAAACTGTCAGGAAATTTACTGACAGTTGGCAACCCTGCACCCAGAACTCTTCCTCATTACCCGCAGGGTGACAACACTTTTAGCAGACAGGAAGTGAGGGGAAATGTGTAATGGGGACACAGGCCGAAGTATCTCTGGGAGGAGGCGATTTCTATTCTCTATCTAGTGTCACAATAAAAGTGATTTCTGCATTGCAGGGTGTTGGATTTCCTCATACACGGCGTTGGAGCAGTGTGCATGGCAACCAATCGGCTTCTAGCTTTCATTTTCAAAGCTTGAGGGAAGACGCTGAAGGTAGAATGTGATTGGTTGCCTCGCACATGGAATGTCATGTAGTTGGGACTTGGGTGTGTGTATGGAGGGGGTAGTACACTGTGGTGGATGTCCGAGTGGTAGTAGCCATGGGGTGAGCTGGGTGAAGGAGGGGGCGGCTGATTGGAGGATTCGTTGCATAATCATCCGTCATTGCCGTTGCTCCTCCCCCAGAGAGAAGACTGTAAATAAGGGAAGCTGGTCGGAGCGGAGTCCGGAGAGTGATCTGCGTGCATAGTAAACACAGGGGGTGCCGCCAGCCAATAGGGCGGCTGGCATGGAGGGGGCGGGTCCCAGGCTGGGTGACACGGAGGGAGGGGGCGTGTCCGTGTGACATGGGAAGGAAGACGGAGTCCAGCAGCTGATCACGTTTTCCCAGCCGCTTCCTATCGCTGGATCCGTTCGGCTTCCAGAGGAGGAGAAGGGGGAGGAGGAGGACTGGATGTTGTTCCCAGGGAGATGATCCCCGGCACGGAATATCGGCTGAGTGTGATGCCCGGACCTGATCGGAGGTAATCCGGAAACTTTTCCGCTCTGCTGCTGAGTAAGCAGATCGTGCCGTGCAGCTTCACCAACATGGAGCCTCGGCGGGGCTGTTCTGACCTTGCTCGGGGATTGCCCTTTGACCCTCCCCCCCCCCCGGGGTGAGAGAGCGGTGACCGGGGAGATGGGGGAGGACGGATCGGGGACTCTCCTCCACACCCGGAGGAGAGAGAGAGGACCGGGGGACACAACACAGGAAACACAACTTCTCTGTGTCATCGCCGCCCAGCACTGCGCCCGGCCAATAGGAGGAGGGGGAGAACTGGCCAATAGGAGGGGGTCCGGTCCACTGGCTTAGTGTAAGGTCCAATAGGTTCATGTCTGGTCCACTGTCTCATCCTGTCCAATAGGAGGGCATGTGATCCAATGTGTTGGAGGACTGTCCAATAGGAGTCTGTCTTGTTGCCCTGGTAACAGGGAAGTATTTATACTGTATGAGGTATTCCTCAGCCATCCCCAGCTCCTCTGTACAGTGCACACACATCTATGTCAGTCAGATCCTCTCCTCTGTACAGTGCACACACATCTATGTCAGTCAGATCCTCTCCTCTGTACAGTGCACACACATCTATGTCAGTCAGATCCTCTCTGTACAGTGCACACACATCTATGTCAGTCAGATCCTCTCCTCTGTACAGTGCACACACATCTATGTCAGTCAGATTCTCTCCTCTGTACAGTGCACACACATCTATGTCAGTCAGATCCTCTCCTCTGTACAGTGCACACACATCTATGTCAGTCAGATCCTCTCCTCTGTACAGTGCACACACATCTATGTCAGTCAGATCCTCTATGTACAGTGCACACACATCTATGTCAGTCAGATCCTCTCCTCTGTACAGTGCACACACATCTATGTCAGTCAGATTCTCTCCTCTGTACAGTGCACACACATCTATGTCAGTCAGATCCTCTCCTCTGTACAGTGCACACACATCTATGTCAGTCAGATCCTCTCTGTACAGTGCACACACATCTATGTCAGTCAGATCCTCTCTGTACAGTGCACACACATCTATGTCAGTCAGATCCTCTCCTCTGTACAGTGCACACACATCTATGTCAGTCAGATCCTCTCCTCTGTACAGTGTACACACATCTATGTCAGTCAGATCCTCTCTGTACAGTGCACACACATCTATGTCAGTCAGATCCTCTCCTCTGTACAGTGTACACACATCTATGTCAGTCAGATTCTCTCTGTACAGTGCACACACATCTAGAAATGTCAGTCAGATCCTCTCTGTACAGTGTACACACATCTGTCAGTCAGATCCTCTATGTACAGTGCACACACATCTATGTCAGTCAGATTCTCTCTGTACAGTGCACACACATCTAGAAATGTCA
Organism: Rana temporaria; assembly: GCF_905171775.1. Lineage (NCBI taxonomy): Eukaryota > Metazoa > Chordata > Amphibia > Anura > Ranidae > Rana > Rana temporaria. The sequence continues at coordinate 336,576,323 of NC_053493.1, read as the reverse complement.
GTCAGATCCTCTCTGTACAGTGCACACACATCTATGTCAGTCAGATTCTCTCTGTACAGTGCACACACATCTAGAAATGTCAGTCAGATCCTCTCTGTACAGTGTACACACATCTGTCAGTCAGATCCTCTCTGTACAGTGTACACACATCTGTCAGTCAGATCCTCTATGTACAGTGCACACACATCTATGTCAGTCAGATCCTCTCCTCTGTACAGTGTACACACATCTATGTCAGTCAGATCCTCTCCTCTGTACAGTGCACACACATCTATGTCAGTCAGATCCTCTCCTCTGTACAGTGTACACACATCTATGTCAGTCAGATCCTCTCCTCTGTACAGTGTACACACATCTATGTCAGTCAGATCCTCTCCTCTGTACAGTGCACACACATCTATGTCAGTCAGATCCTCTCCTCTGTACAGTGCACACACATCTATGTCAGTCAGATCCTCTCCTCTGTACAGTGCACACACATCTATGTCAGTCAGATCCTCTCCTCTGTACAGTGCACACACATCTATGTCAGTCAGATCCTCTCCTCTGTACAGTGCACACACATCTATGTCAGTCAGATCCTCTCCTCTGTACAGTGTACACACATCTATGTCAGTCAGATCCTCTCCTCTGTACAGTGCACACACATCTATGTCAGTCAGATCCTCTCCTCTGTACAGTGTACACACATCTAGACTTGTCAGATCCTCTCCTCCACATCTAGACATGTCAGTCGAATCCACTCCTCTGTACAGTGTATGAACATATAGACATGTACAGAGGAGTGGATCTGACATTTCTAGATATGTGTACACTGTACAGAGGAGTGGATCTGACTGACATGTCTAAATGAATGTACACTGTACAGAGGAGTGGATCTGACGGTTGTTGAGGTGGAGCGCTCTGTTAAGGGGACGGTTGTTGAGGTGGAGCGCTCTATTAAGGGGACGGTTGTTGAGGTGGAGCGCTCTGTTAAGGGGACGGTTGTTGAGGTGGAGCGCTCTGTTAAGGGGACGGTTGTTGAGGTGGAGCGCTCTGTTAAGGGGACGGTTGTTGAGGTGGAGCGCTCTGTTAAGGGGACGGTTGTTGAGGTGGAGCGCTCTGTTAAGGGGACGGTTGTTGAGGTGGAGCGCTCTGTTAAGGGGACGGATGTTGAGGTGGAGCGCTCTGTTAAGGGGACGGATGTTGAGGTGGAGCGCTCTGTTAAGGGGACGGTTGTTGAGGTGGAGCGCTCTGTTAAGGGGACGGTTGTTGAGGTGGAGCGCTCTGTTAAGGGGACGGTTGTTGAGGTGGAGCGCTCTGTTAAGGGGACGGTTGTTGAGGTGGAGCGCTCTGTTAAGGGGACGGTTGTTGAGGTGGAGCGCTCTGTTAAGGGGACGGTTGTTGAGGTGGAGCGCTCTGTTAAGCGGATGCTTAGCTGGCTTTCTTTATAGAACCTGTATAACCAGTTCATCCCCCTCCCCCTCCTTTAATGATGACATAGTTTAATGATGATGGTCCATGAGTAATTCCGCTCATGGAATGTCAGTGTTGTGTTCAGCAGTGTCAGTGATCAGAGGACGGTGGCCTGTATTTGGTACCTCTGTGTGTGTGTGTGTATATAGATAGATAGATTTTGTACATGGGGGACGTTGAGCCCTATACCAGGCATGCACCTGTCCAGTGTGGATGGGGGAGGGAAGTCCTGTCCTCTGGTAATGAGTGGGGGTCCTGTACTAGACATCTGTCCTGTGGTAAGGGGGGAGGGTGTAGTGGTCAATTACCAGACACCTGTCCTATGTGTGTTGGAGTGGGGGTTGTCTTGTACTAGTTACCTATCCATTTGCCAAGGGTAGGGGGTCTGTATCGTATACCTGTCTTGTGGTCGGGGGGGAGGTCTGTGTATCATGTACCTGTCTTGTGATTGGGGTGGTCTGTATTGTATACCGTTCTTGTGGTGATTTGGGGGGGGGGGGGGTCTGTATCCTGTGCCTGTCTTGTGATTGGGGGGGGAAGGGTGTTTATAACCTGTACCTGTCTTGTGGTGATTGGGGTGGTCTGTATCCTATACTTGTCTTGTGGTGATGGTCCTGTATCATCATATATGGTGGTGGTGATTGGGGGGGGGGGGTCTGTATCATATACTCCTCTTGTGGCGATTGGGGGGCAGGGGGGGCACGAACGTATGTGATGGGGGGGGGGGGGTTCTGTATCCTATACTGGTCTTGTGGTGATAGGGGGGTCTGTATCCTATACTGGTCTTGTGGTGATAGGGGGGGGGGGGTCTGTATCCTATACTGGTCTTGTGGTGATAGGGGGGGGGTTCTGTATCCTATACTTGTGGCGATTGGGGGGCAGGAGGGTCTATGTCGTATACAGTGATTGGGGGGGGGTCTGTATCCTATACTGGTCTTGTGGTGATTGGGGGGGTCTGTATCGTATAGTGATGGGGGGGGCGGTCTGTATCGTATAGTGATTGGGGGGGTCTGTATCGTATACAGTGATTGGGGGGTTCTGTATCCTATACTTGTGGCGATTGGGGGGCAGTAGGGTCTATATAGTATACAGTGATTGGGGGGGGGGTCTGTATCCTATACTGGTCTTGGGGGGGGGGGGGGGGGGGGTCTGTATCCTATACTTGTGGCGGTTGAGGGGTAGGAGGTTCTGTATCGTATACAGTGATTGGGGGGGGGTCTGTATCCTATACTGGTCTTGGGGGGGGGGGGGGGTCTGTATCCTATACTTGTTGCGATTGAGGGGCAGGAGGTTCTGTATCGTATACAGTGATTGGGGGGGCTGTATCCTATGCTTGTCTTGTGGCGATTGGGGGGCAGGAGGGTCTGTATCGTATACAGTGATTGGGGGGGCCTGTATCCTATACTGTTCCTGGGGGGGGGGGGGGTCTGTATCCTATACTTGTGGCGATTGGGGGGCAGGGGGGTCTGTATTGTATGCAGTGATTAGGGGGGGGGGGTCTGTAGTTATTGGGGGTGCACATGTGATCAGTTATGACTCCAGACATTTGATGGTATGACAGTTTGGTTGAGAGCACAAGCAATGTGACAGCAATCCTGCCTTTTCCCGGAATGTAACTGTTTTTTTAAACTGTTAAATCAAAATGTTTAGTTTCGCTTTAAACTTTGGATTAATCATCACATTGTGTGCCAGTGACGGTGATCACCAGGACAAATAAGAGGGTGAAGCAGAGCAATGTGAATCCATCGGGAGTTCAAACTGGTCCCTAATCAATGCAAAACTATAAAAAAAACTTTCCTGTAGATGCCGTAGTCCTGGAACCTTTAGCCGTATTGTACTAGTATGCACAGCACATGGGAGTCACACCGTCACAGCCTTTATTAAAGCGGGAATTCACCCGAAATTTTTTGTTAACATTAGATTGAGGCTCATTTTGTCTAGGGCAGGGGTCTCCAAACTACGGCCCGCGGGCCACATCCGGCCCGCCAGGCCATTTCTTCCGGCCCGCAGCTTGAATTCTTAGCTCCCCTGTTGGTTCTGGAACCTGCGCTGCATATTCGCCCCAGGCAATAAGCAGCGCAGGTCCCGCAATCCCCTCCGGCGTCTCACTGTGTTGGCTGCTGGGACCACGGCATTCCAGCAGCCAATGAGGTGTTTAGTGCAGACCCGTAGCCGCCTCCCTGCTCCCGCCTCCCGCCTCGCTGTTAACCAGTAACGAGTGTGTAATACCAGCGGGGCGGGAGTCGGGAGGTGCAACAGGTCTGCAAAGCCAGTGATGGAGACGCGCTGGACACATGCAAGGAGGGGGGCTGATACACTTGTGTGGAGGTGGGTTGAATGGCTCTCATCGGGACACCCATTTGGGGGGGGGGGCTGACTCTTATGGGGACACAAATGTGAGGGGGTTAATAACTCTTATGGCTCTGATGGGGACACAAATATGTGGGGGCTGATGACTTTGATGGGGACACACGTGGGGGGGAGGGGGGTTGTAGACTGATGGGGACACAAATGTGTGTGTGTGGGGGGGGGGGGGGGGGGCTGATGACTCTGATGGGGACAAAAATGTGGGGGGGGGGTGATGACACTGATGGGGACAAAAATATCTGTGGGGTCTAATGGGGAGACAGATGAATGGGGACACAGATGATGGGGACACAGATGGATGGGGACACAGATGGATGATGGATGGGGACACAGATGGATGATGGATGGGGACACAGATGGATGATGGATGGGGACACAGATGGATGGGGACACAGATGGATGGGGACACAGATGGATGGGGACACAGATGGATGGGGACACAGATGAATGGGGACACAAATGAATGGGGACACAGATGATGGTGACATGGATGAATGGGGACACAGATGATGGTGACATGGATGAATGGGGAGACTGATGGGGATACAGATGAATGGGGAGATTGATGGGGACACAGATGGATTATGGATGGGGACACAGATGGATGGGGACACAGATGGATGATGGATGGGGACACAGATGGATGGGGAGACTGATGGGGACACAGATGGATGGGGACACAGATGGATGATGGATGGGGACACAGATGGATGGGGAGACTGATGGGGACACAGATGGATGGGGACACAGATGGATGATGGATGGGGACACAGATGGATGATGGATGGGGACACAGATGGATGATGGATGGGGACACAGATGGATGGGGAGACTGATGGGGACACAGATGGATGGGGACACAGATGGATGATGGATGGGGACACAGATGGATGATGGATGGGGACACAGATGGATGGGGACACAGATGGATGATGGATGGGGACAGAGATGGATGGGGAGACTGATGGGGACACAGATGGATGATGGATGGGGACACAGATGGATGGGGAGACTGATGGGGACACAGATGGATGGGGACACAGATGGATGGGGACACAGATGGATTATGGATGGGGACACAGATGGATGGGGACACAGATGGATTATTGATGGGGACACAGATGGATGGGGACACAGATGGATTATGGATGGGGACACAGATGGATGGGGACACAGATGGATTATTGATGGGGACACAGATGGATGGGGACACAGATGGATTATTGATGGGGACACAGATGGATGGGGAGACTGATGGGGACACAGATGGATGGGGACACAGATGGATGATGGATGGGGACACAGATGGATGGGGAGACTGATGGGGACACAGATGGATGGGGACACAGATGGATTATGGATGGGGACACAGATGGATGGGGAGACTGATGGGGACACAGATGGATGGGGACACAGATGGATTATGGATGGGGACACAGATGGATGGGGAAACAGATGGATGGGGACACAGATGGATTATGGATGGGGACACAGATGGATGGGGACACAGATGGATGATGGATGGGGACACAGATGGATGGGGACACAGATGGATGGGGACACAGATGGATGATGGATGGGGACACAGATGGATGATGGATGGGGACACAGATGGATGGGGAAACAGATGAATGGGGAGACTGATGGGGACACAGATGGATGGGGACACAGATGGATGGGGAAACAGATGAATGGGGAGACTGATGGGGACACAGATGGATTATGGATGGGGACACAGATGGATTATGGATGGGGACACAGATGGATTATGGATGGGGACACAGATGGATTATGGATGGGGACACAGATGGATGGGGACACAGATGGATGGGGAGACTGATGGATGATGGATGGGGACACAGATGGATGGGGACACAGATGGATGGGGACACAGATGGATGGGGAGACTGATGGGGACACGGGTGTAAAGCCTCGTGCACGCTGCAAGTTTAGCCCCGCTGCATGATGCTCCAGCGTTAAGGTGCCAGCAAAGAATACAGGGCCACCAGCCAGTCCTGCTGTCAGCAGTAAGTCAAATTCTATTCTTCTTCTACTGTGGATTTATTTATAAATTATTTTTTCGGCCCGCGAATATGTGTAAAATATAGAATGTGGCCCTCGAAGTAAAAAGTTTGGAGACCCCTGGTCTAGGGGAATCGGGTAGTTTTTTTAAAATCGAAGCAGTACTTTCCGTTGTAGAGAGCGATCTTCTCCGCCGCTTCCGGGGTATGGTCTTCGGGACTGGGCGTTCCTAATTGATTGACAGGCTTCCGACGGTCGCACCCATCGCGTCACGAGTAGCCGAAAGAAGCCGAACGTCGGTGCGGCTCTATACGGCGCCTGCGCACCGACGTTCGGCTACTTCCGGCTACTCATGGCGTGATAGATGCGACCGTCGAAAGCCTGTCAATCAAATAGGAACGCCCAGTCCCGAAGACCATACCCCGGAAGCGGCGGAGAAGATGTATCTAAAACGGTAAGTATGGCTTCGATTTTAAAAAAAACTACCCGTTTCCCCTAGACAAAATGAGCCTCAATCTAAGGTTAAAAATTTACTTTTCGGGTGAACCTTCACTTTAAATATTTTTTAGGTTTAATTCTGCGTTAAAACTCCAGGCACAAAAATGTTTATTTAAATCTATTCCTCAATAGCCACAAAGGATATAAATCTATTTTGCAAACCCAGATACTACCTTGTAAAGGTAGGAGTGACATCATCACTATGCTGTACATAGACTGGGCAGACAGCACAGACAATGCTGTGGGAGGGACCCAGCAGGTCCCACCCACTACAGGCTGCTTGCAGAAAAATGCAGGAGGGGGGCGGAGTTGAGATGGTCACCCTGCACAAGGGGAGAGAGGGAGCAGCAATGACGGGTCTCTATTCCAGGAAGCTTCTGCGTGTCGGGGGGGGGGGGGGGCAAGTCTCACATTGGATTACTGCGCAGATCTGGAGGAAACGCACAAAGCCCACCAAGACTCGAGGAAGAATACACTTGGATTAAGGCTTACCTGTAGGTGCAAGAAATATCTCCTTAACCTACACGGTCTTCACGAAAACAGGCACCAATGTCTACGGCGCAGGCGCACTAAGCGTGCCGTTTTTGTGAATGGTAAATTCAGGGTTAATCCCGAATTTTCACGCATGCGCGGGAGTGATGTCATCACCGCTCCGGCCAATCACCGCTCCGGAGCGGCGATAACAGGAAGATCGTCGGAGACATAGCAAAGGGCACAGAGGAGAAATTCAGGGGCTTCGATCTCAGGTAAGTCGATCATAATGAGCTAGTATTCTATGCATACTAGCTCATCACTTTCTCTTGCAGGGTTTAAAAAAAAAAAATTCTAAAAATCTTGTGTTCTCTTCTCAGTCATGTTGTAGGCGGCCATTTATCAGCTGCGCAAGTGTTCATCCTATTTACTAGAAGTCTGTGGATCACGTTTCAGTTATGTCACCGGCACATGAAGCAGTGATTGGCTGAATATTCAGGAGGACAAGCTGTGCCAGGATATGCTTCCTCTATGTAAGAGTAGTCACTGGTACGTGTAGTATGAAGAGGACCTGTATATGGTGACCCTTGGGAGACGTTGGGTCCTCCTCTATGTAGGAGTAGTCACTGGTACGTGTAGTATGAAGAGGACCTGTATATGGGGACCCTTGGGAGACGTTGGGTCCTCCTCTATAGTGAGTAGTCACTGGTACGTGTAGTATGAAGAGGACCTGTATATGGTGACCCTTGGGAGACGTTGGGTCCTCCTCTATGTAAGAGTAGTCACTGGTACGTGTAGTATGAAGAGGACCTGTATATGGTGACCCTTGGGAGACGTTGGGTCCTCCTCTATGTAAGAGTAGTCACTGGTACGTGTAGTATGAAGAGGACCTGTATATGGTGACCCTTGGGAGACGTTGGGTCCTCCTCTATAGTGAGTAGTCCCTGGTACGTGTAGTATGAAGAGGACCTGTATATGGTGACCCTTGGGAGACGTTGGGTCCTCCTCTATGTAAGAGTAGTCACTGGTACGTGTAGTATGAAGAGGACCTGTATATGGTGACCCTTGGGAGACGTTGGGTCCTCCTCTATGTAAGAGTAGTCACTGGTACGTGTAGTATGAAGAGGACCTGTATATGGTGACCCTTGGGAGACGTTGGGTCCTCCTCTATAGTGAGTAGTCACTGGTACGTGTAGTATGAAGAGGACCTGTATATGGTGACCCTTAGGAGACGCTGGGTCCTCCTCTATAGTGAGTAGTCACTGGTACGTGTAGTATGAAGAGGACCTGTATATGGTGACCCTTGGGAGACGTTGGGTCCTCCTCTATAGTGAGTAGTCACTGGTACGTGTAGTATGAAGAGGACCTGTATATGGTGACCCTTGGGAGACGTTGGGTCCTCCTCTATAGTGGGTAGACACTGGTATGTGTAGTATGAAGAGGACCTGTATATGGTGACCCTTGGGAGACGTTGGGTCCTCCTCTATAGTGAGTAGTCACTGGTACGTGTAGTATGAAGAGGACCTGTATATGGTGACCCTTGGGAGACGTTGGGTCCTCTATAGTGAGTAGTCACTGGTACATGTAGTATGAAGAGGACCTGTATATGGTGACCCTTGGGAGACGTTGGGTCCTCCTCTATGTAAGAGTAGTCACTGGTACGTGTAGTATGAAGAGGACCTGTATATGGTGACCCTTGGGAGACGTTGGGTCCTCCTCTATAGATAGGCGCAGTGTTATCTGCTGCCTTTCTACATTTCAGCACTCTGTTAGCAGCGGTTACTTTGTGCTGACTATGCACTGACCTCCAAATAACCCCGTATTATACTCTGATTCCATTGCTTGTTCTGTTATTAGCTCACAGTTGCAAGGCACTGTTATTAAAACCAGCGTGGAGTCACTTTAATATATATTTAAGAACGCAGCATTTGGGGGTTGTTGGTTCACATCGTGCTGCCATCCTGGTTAGTGGGGTCTACTGGGGGGTGGAATTGGATATTGAGATGGGAGAGGGGAAAAAAAAAATCATTATATATAATAATATATATTTTTTATATTTATTATTATTATTATTATTATTATTATATATATGTAAATACACGCACACACCTTGCTAGTACTGGGTTGGACCCCCTCATTCCATAGTAACATGATGGCATCACGCAGTTGCTGCATATTTCCATGATGTGAATCTCCTATTCTACCACATCCCAAAGGTGCTCTATTGGATGAGATCTGATGACTGTGGAGGCCATTGGAGTTCAGTGACCTCATTGTCATGTATAAGATACCAGGGGTGAGATGATTGGCGCTTTGTGACATGGTGCATTATCCTGCTGGAAGGAGCCATCAGAAGATGGGTACACTGTAGTGGTAAAGGGTGGACATGGTCAGCAACATGGGCCGTGGCATTTAAACAAGGTTGCTCAAAGTGTGCCAATAAAATATCCCCCACACCATTACATTACCACCACCACCAGCCTGGACGGTTGATACAAGGAAGGATGGATCCATGCTTTCATGTTTACACCAAATTCTGATCCTACCATATGAATGTTTGAGCTGAAATTCAGACTCCTCTGACCAGGCAATGTTTTTCCAAACTTCTATTGTCCAATTTTAATGAGCCTGTGTGAATTGTAGCCTCAGTTTCCTGTTCTAAGCTGATCGGAGTGGCACCCGGTGTGGTGGTCTGCTGCTGTAGCCCATCTTCTTCAAAGTTTGATGTGTTGTCTGTTCAGAGATGGTATTCTGCATATCTTTATTGCAATGAGTGCGTATTTGAGTTACTGTTGCCTTTCTATCTCCTTGAACCAGTCTGCCCATTCTCCTCTGACCTCAACAAGGCATTTTCCTCCACACAACTGCCACTCAAAACTCAACTCTAGAGATGGATGTGGGTGAAAATCCCAGTAGATCAGCAGTTTTTGAAATGCTCAGACCAGCCCATCTGGCACCATGCCACCTTCACAGTAATTTAAATCCCCTTTCTTTCCTATTCTATTGCTCGGTTTGAACTTCAGGAGGTCGTCTTCACCACGTCTAGATATCTAAATGCATTGAGTTGCTGCCATGTGATTGGCTGATTAGAAATGTGTGTTACTACAGGTGCACCTAATAATGTGGCCTGTGTGTGTATAATATAATTCTATTGTCTATAAATGACTTCAGTTTTGTCCTACCTACCTACCGTATTTATTGCGGTATAACGTGCTCCCGCGTATACCGCGCACCCCTAAAGTTGCCCGAATCCTGTGGGGAAAAAAGTTTTTTTTGTACTTAGTTTTGGTGTCTTGCGCGGCATCCATCGGCGGGTCCGGCGGCCGTCTGCGGCTTCGGGTGTCCTCTTCGTCGGGTACGGCATTCGGGTGTCCTCTTCGTCGGGTCCAGGGTCCGTCTGCGGCTTCGGGTGTCCTCTTCGTCGGTTTCGGCGTCCTCCCCGCTCGTTTCCCGCGTCGAGTTTGAATACTGCGCCGACATATACAGAGCGCAGTACACTCGTGTATTGTCGGGCAGGCTCGGCAACTCTCGCGCTGACGTCCTGTACGTCCAGGACGTGAGCGCGGAAGGAGCCGAGACTGGCCGACTATACCCGAGTGTACTGCGCTCTGTATATGTCGGCGCAGTATTCAAACTCAGCGCGGGAAAGCGGGTATCGGCGTATACCGCGCACCCACGATTTTGCCCTGATTTTCAGGGCAAAAAAGTGCGCGGTATACGCCGATAAATACGTTAATTTCTGCAGCTGTGGTGAGCATAGTTAACATGTACATTTTCATAAATATTCCGCTTTTAACACGGGCAGGTAGAACTGCGGCAGTGAAAATGGCCAAAATGTTTTTGGATGGAAGAGTTAAAATCCTTCCAGTTCATTTTATGCCGTCTTTAAAGTGGAACTTTTACCCCTAACAACTTGATAAAAAAATAATGTTCTTTAGCAAGGATATTCCACATTAATAATTTTGCTACCACAGTAAACGTGTGCTGTAATTTGCCCCCAGCATTGCTCCGGTTTCTTCTTGCTTGAGGCTGCCATTTTGCTGAATCCCAGAGCCCCTGAACAGCAGTAAATCATAAAGCTGATCTAAACCCATAGATTTAATGGTTTAAAAAAAAAAAACATTTGCATTCCTGGAAGTGCTGTTACATTTGCTTGTGTCCTCAACCAAACTGTCAAATTATCAAATGGCTGGTATCATAACTGATCACATGTACAGTACCATGGCAGTTGCAGATCGAACAGAAGCAGCTTTCTTGGCTGTAAGGGATAGGAGGGTTTAATTTCACTTTAAGGCTGTCAGCAGTTAGGCCTCTACAAACACAGCAGTGTCTATAAATGGAGAGCAACTGAGCATGTGCAGAGCAGGATAAGACCCATACATTACTGGGTTTAAAAAAGTATAGGCACTTCTATTTAATGCAGTGTTTCTCAATTCCAGTCCTCAGGCCCCCCCAACAGGTCAGGTTTTCAGGATTTCCCTCAGATGAAAAGGCTGTGGTGATTACTAAGGCAGTGAAACTGATCAAATCACCTGTGCAAAATAATGGAAATCCTGAAAACCTGACCTGTTGGGGGGGCCTGAGGAGTGGAATTAAGAAACACTGATTTAATGTGTTAGTGATCTAGCAGGACTTAATTTTCTCACTAAAGTTCCACTTTAAGTTCTGCTAGAGGGTTTTCCCTTCACTGCCTGACCTGGAGATGTACCAGGAAGTCAATGGAAATCTGTCTAAATATTGGGAAATTCCCCAAGCCTGTCTCTTTTTTAACTTCACCTCTTGTTCTGGTCACAACTCTAAAATGTTAGATGCCCTGGGGACGTTGGTCACCAAGACATACAGAGGAGGGATTCCCTTCAGCAGGGACATGCATGGTAATACAATCTACAGCAGGGGTCTTAACTTGGTGGCCCTCCAGCTGTTGTGAAACTCCAAGTCCCATCATTCCTCTGCCTGAGGGAGTCATGCTTGTAACTGTCAGCCTTGCAATGCCTCATGGGACTTGTAGTTTCGCAACAGCTGGAGGGCCACCAGTTTGAGACCCCTGATCTAGAGAGTCTAAGGCCAGCCATAGATGGATCAAAATGTGTCTGGTTCAGCAGGAACTATCCGAATTTCTTTTCCATCTATGGGCAGGCTAGTTGTACTGGAAGTCTATCAATTGCCTTCAGTACAACCAGCCTGTCATACCATTTAATTATAAAAAAAATGATATAATGTGTATTTTATGTCTGTCAGCTGATCATTTGTTTACTGCTTCTTTCAGTTTACATGCTAGAAAGTGAGATGTAGAAGTTGCAGAAAAGTCATCTCTTATGGTGGGGTTGTGTTGGCAAAGTTTGCTGACTGTTCTCATTTTTTTGTACCCTTCAGTTGCTGATATGAGTTCAAGATGAGTGGAATTGGAGATAATCCCTCGGACCCTTCCAGGGTGGAGCAGCGGAAGAGGAAGGAGAGCCCAGATCAGCTCGGTCCCAGGTAAGGTATTACTTTCCTTACAGATGTTGTCTTCACTTTAATGTGACAAGTTCAGCCCAAGAATGCATCACTTTGAAATTGTAGGTTGTCATGGAATGATATACTGTACTGACTCGAGGTAGATCTTCTCATCACGCATTTGCTGAGACTGCATATTATAGTGTATTTGGTTAAGGTGACATAGTTGTGTTGATCAAAATGGAAAGCAATACTGGACATTAAGCCCAGGTTCACACTGGGTACGATTTGGTACGATTTGAGATGCGATTTCACATGTCAAATCGCATCTCAAATCGGAGGCATTTGCCGGCAATGGCACCGTCCTAATCGGTGCGACGCCGCATCTGCGGTGCTGCACCGATTTCAACAAGTAGTTCCTGTACTACTTTTTGCGATTTCAGGCCGCGATTTACATTAAACCCTGCACAGATGTCTCTTAAATCGCAGCCGAAATCTCGGCAAAACCGCAGCCGTAAAATCGCGATTTTACCACGATTTTGAATTCGCAGCAGTGTGAACCTAGCCTGAGGGCCAGTTCACACCAGACGCAGTTCCGTTCAGTTCCATGTGCTTTTTTTTAACCACTTCCGTACCGCCCACTATATATAGATAGATTGATTATAATATCTCTATCTATCTATCTATCTATCTATCTATCTATCTATCTATCTATCTATCTATCTATCTATCTATCTATCTATCTATCATCACACGTCGGCATTTTGAAGAGGAGCCGCTAGCAGGACCCGTCATGCCTTTTTTCTATTACAAGGGATGTTTACATTCCTTGTAATAGGAATAAAAGTGACACAATTTTTTTTTTTTTTTTTTAAAGAACAGTGTAAAAAATAAAAGGTAAAATAAATAAGAAAAAAAAAATGTTAAACGCACGCTGTCCCGACGAGCTCACATGCAGAAGTGAACACATACGTAAGCAGCGCCCGCATATGAAAATTGTGTTCAAACCACACATGTGAGGTATCGCCGCGATCAGTAAAGCGAGAGAAATAATTTTAGGCCTAGACTTTCTCTGTAACTCAAAACATGCAACCTGTAGATTTTTTTTTTTTTTTTTTTTTTTTTTTTTTCCAACGGCGCCTATGGAGATTTTTAAGGGTAAAAGTTTGTCGCCATTCCATGAGCGGGCGCAATTTTGAAGCGTGACATGTTGGGTAACAATTTACTCGGCGTAACATTATCTTTCACAACATAAAAAAAATTGGGCTAACTTTACTGTTTTAGTGTATTTCTTATATCAAAAAAGTGTATTTTTAAAAAAAAAAAAAGTGTGCTTGTAAGATCGCTGCGCAAATACGGTGTGACGTAAAGTACTGCAACAACTGCCATTTTATTCTCTAGGGTGTTAGAATTATTTTTTTTATGTTTGGGGGCTTTAAGTAATTTTCGAGCTAAAAACCTTGTTTTTAACTTGTAAACAACAAATCTCAGAAAGAGGCTTGGTCCTTAAGTGGTTAATACAGCAAACCTTTCGTGCATTCCTTATGTGTTCAGGTATATCTGGAGGTTCCAGTCTTCACTTTAGGTTGGTACTCTGCTTTATAAACCTCGCATATAATTACTCTTTAATCTGACTCGGAACAGTTTTTATGACTTAAAGCGGAGTTCCACCTAAAAATGGAACTTCCGCTTAACCCACTCCTCGCCGCCTTACATGCCACATTTGGCATGTAATTTTTTTGGGGGGGGGAGTGGGGGCTTCAGGAGAAGGGGACTTCCTGTCCCACTTCCTCCTTCCGCCGAGGGGCTGGAAAGGCGATTAGCTTAATCGCCTTTTCATAGCCCCTCCCTGTAGGTGAGCGCCTGTCCAATCGGACGGCGCCGCTCGCGCATGCGCACTGCCGCTCGCGCATGCGCAGTGGGTGCCCGGCCGTGAAGACGAAAGCTGTCACGGTTGGGTGCCCACACTAAGAATGAAGACGCCGGCCGGCGAGGAGGAGCGGAGCCCCGGCCGGCGCGTCGCTGGAGCCGTGGAGCAGGTAAGTGTCAGTTTATTAAAAGCCAGCAGCTACACTTTTTTTGTAGCTGCTGACTTTTAATAAACTTAAAAAAAAGGTGGAACACCCCTTTAATTTGGTTTTCACACCAGTTTAATTTTAACCTACATCTACAAATACAAATGTAAAATGATAGCATGAGCAAAATATACTGGATAATTCTCAGTGGCAGGGACAAAGCCTTGTGGAATCTGCTCCAGTTTAGGACGCAGCAAGCACCAGCAGGGAGCTTGGACATCCATTGACGGCAAACAGTGTTTTTTTTTTTTTTTTTTTTTTTTTTTAGGGGAACACAAGCTCTGGAACAGGCAATTTTAAGACCGCTCAAGAATCATCATCAAACTTTTAAAGTGAACCTGTCATGATACCAATACTAGCACTGCTGGCTCTTTTTGTGAATTCTAGTTGTTGAGGATGTCTTCAGCCCCAAAATATGTATACTGCAGGGGTTCTTGATCTTTTTCAGCGGATTGCCAGGTATATCCCCCCTGGTCAAATTATCATCAACACCAGTTCTATTGGGCACCTGTATGACTTAACAAGAGGCCAGTGACTTGGTTTTGCTGCATTTTAGATCCAGGCTGTACATTGTTCCTCAGTCTGCGTATGATTAGTCAGGATTAAGCCTCGTCTCTCCAAATTTCAAGTCCCACCCTCGTCGTTCAGCGTCCAAATCCCAGAACATTACAGGGCAGTAGAAGCTTTGGAATTTGACAGTTAAATGACAAAGTGTGACTAAAGCTGGCCATACACCAGAAGAATTGAGCGTTCATCCCAAAATTCTGAACAATCATTCTGCAGAACATTCCATTTAGCCAACTAATTTCATTTGAAAGCCCTCAGTTTTATCTAAACCCGGTACCTGAATGAAGTTTTTATGAATATTTGAATGTCCAACTTTAATATTAACATGCTCATGCAGAGCTTGGTGCTTGAATTCCTGATATGTCCTTACACAGGGTAATGCTCCATTCACACTGCTGCGTCTAGTGACTGTGCGTCATGCATAGGGAAGCCCATTTATTTGCATGGGCTGCCCTATGAGCGTCAAGCACATCAAAGAAGCTCCTGCACCTTTTTTGGACATAAAGTTTACCACAATTTTTTTTTTACCACTCGCGATTTGGGGTGCCATTAGCAATTATTTGAGGAGTTTATACTTGCCCTTCCAACAATAAAATTGCTTACAAAAAAGATTTTGTATCTAAATTGGAGGTTTACATCTCTAAAATGATAACCCATCGTCAATATTTTCCTCCATTTCTGATGCTGAAGAGGCTTCTATTGTGCAAGTTGATCTCCGAAATCAAAGCTGTAAAGTACTACATACCTCTGTCCTGGTCCCATCCCTGACAGCTATGGCACATTATGGAGAAACAGTGGCCACGTGGCGCCCCATTTTTTTTGCACATGGGGCAGAGCTTGGTGCTCAAATGTTTTAATACTGCACTAGGGAATACATATAGCGATTGATTTACTAAAACTAGAAGGTCAAACTTGGTGTAGCTCTGCAAAGAAATCGATCACCTTCCAGATTTTATTGTAGAAGCTGATTGGTGCAGTTTTTCATGGTAGACAGATTTTGCACTCCAGTTTTAGTGACTCAAACCCATAGTTTTACTAGTCAACACGTTAATAGAGCAGAGAGCTGCAGACTGTCAATTAGCAGCTCTCCACTCTGCCACCTCCTCTCTCACTGGATCGCTGAGCTGTGGAGGGGCAGAGTGGCCGGCTTGGGCTCTCAGCGGCTCGCTAAGAGGCTGAGCCGAGTGTCGGTCCAGGCACCTGGCGGGTCCCGATTTCCATTGTCGCAATGATGCGGTGCCTGGGCTGACTTCTGTGACGTCAGCAGAGAGTGGACTTCAGCCCCCAATCTGCTCAAAACGGGTCACAGAAGTGCAAAACGAACTGATCCACAGGAGAAGTATCGGCAAACAAGATTTGTCTGTACTTCTTCTTTAAGGATTTCTTCTGTAGCTTTACCATAGTTCCATTTTATACTGGACTGCTCTAATGTACAGGGACTAAACGGCACAAGCGTGTTTGATTACATGCGTTTCTGCAAATTAACCCCTTAACTGCACCCTGCATCACTGTGACCTCAGTGTGTGCTGCAGATGAGGTGACTGCCAACAAGTGGTTAAAGCGGGATTCCACCCGCAATTACGGCTTCACTGCCCGTTTCCTACTGCGCATGCGCGACTTGCACGGCGCTTTGTGAATGGGCGGCTGCCTCCTGGAATACACACAGTTCCCAGAAGGCAGCGCTCCCCATTCACCAGAAGACACAGCGACGAAGGACGAGGAAGAAGATGACCGCGGTGGAGGAAGAGGTAGAAGAGCTAGTTCCGCATAGCAACCGTCCTTTCTGGTGAGTATAAAATTTGTATTTATTTTTATTTTTTCAATTTTTATTTTATTTTAGGGAAAAAAATTAAATCGGGGTGGAACTCCACTTTAAATACTTTAGGATCATGACATTTATAATGTTGTAGTTTCTTTGCCACAGTTTTGTTCCTTTTTATCACTGTAGGAGTGTCAGAACATCTATGGCTGTATTCAGGGAGATGCAAACATGGCAGCCGGAGTGTGATGTGCGCTAGTTCCTGCTAAGCCATGAAATACATATGTATATTTCATTGCAGGAGGGATATGGGAGGAAGGGACCAGGCCCTCTGACTAACACAATCTTGTGACTGTCTTGTGTGATTCAGATACATATTTTGTTTAGGGTTGAAGACTAGAAACATTGTTTTAGCGCCGAAATCCTGCATGTGGCGTTGCAGAGTGGTAATCCGCTCACAGTATCTCATTATCTTACACACTGCCATCAGGCCCATGCAAGGAAAGTAGAATTGCTTACATGACTAAAAGAAATTTGCCCTGCTAACTCTCTTCACAATCCCTATAATTGTTGTTTTTCTTGTCCTAGCATCCATACGTGATTATTAGGATGGACAAATGTCTCATTAAGAATGACAGGCATGGGTCTGATGCATGGTCGGTCAATTCAAATAGTCACTTGTATGAGTGCAGACATATGGCTCCCTGCCCATTGTTCCTGGTGAAATATCTGCTCTTTTTCTAACCTGTCTTGATCATTTTGTTTTTTTACCTTGTGTAATGCCCCGTACACACGATTGGAATTTCCGATGGGATAAAATCCGATGGAATTTTCCGTCAGAATTCCGTTCAAGCTGTCTTGCATACACACTGTCGGACCAAATTCCGACCGTCCAAAACGCGGTGACGTAAAACACTACGACGAGCCGAGAAAAGTTAAGTTCAATGCTTCCGAGCATGCGTCGACTTGATTTTGAGCATGCGTGGGTTTTTTCTCCGTCAGAGTTCCACACAGATGATCGGAATTTCCAATCCATCGGAAAAAAATAAAACATGTTCTATTTCTAAACTCCGATGGGGCCCACACACGGTCGGACTTTTTTTCATCGGAAATTCCGATCGTGTGTACAAGGCATTACAGTTAACATACAGGTAGCCACGAAAGCTGGAATTTGTTTATAATATGGAATTCTGAAAATATGGAATCCCAATATGCCATAGCTAGAAAAGTTATACCAGACATACTGTAGGGCAGCGGTCTCCAAACTTTCTAAGCAAAGGGCCAATTTACTGTCCTTCAGGCTTTAGCGGGGCCGAACTGTGGTCAGTAATATGGAAAATGCCCCAGCATCAATGCCCCTTCATTGGTTTTAATGGGGGAGAATAGTGCCCCATTGTTTGTCGATGAGAAGGATAGTGCTCCATCATGGGTGTCGTGCAATAGTTTCCGAAGGGCCATATAAAGGAGTAAAGGGCCACGCCTGGCCCCCGGGCCGCAGTTTGGAGACCACTGCTCCTAGGGTACTGTACTAATATTATAAAAAGTTGGCTAGAAAACTATGGGCCCTCCGATTCTGTGCTTTATACCCTCATTTTGCATCACCAGGTATTGGTAATGGGTTTGTGTGCTTTAAACATTAGCTGGCTTGACCATGGTGGCTATTTGTGAAGGGATCTCTTGTTCATTCTCTATGGGTGTTCCTGCAGGGATGCTGCTCTGCTTACTTCTGTAGCCCTATAAGGAACCTTTAATAAAACCGAGTTAAAGCGCTGGCCTTGCCCTCTTAGTCATTAAGCTAATGATTACAAGGTCCATGACGCATTCATTTGGCAGCTAGAGTTGCTGGGATCTTGATATATATGGGAGTAAAAAGTATCCTAATAATACAGCAAAAGTAAACTTACTGGATTTTTGCAACTTAACCCTTTTGCTGCTGCACCATATTTTTTTCTATACATGCGCGCCTAAAATATGTATTTTTGGCATGAAGAGTACTTATGACCCCTAAAACATTATATATTTTCTGACAGTAGAGAACTTTTAGAATACAAAGATGGTGGTTGCATTCTTTTTGCTACTTAGATGTTTGCACAACTGTTTTATCATGCCTATATTGTTTTTCATTTTAGTGCACAAAAACATATTCTAATCCCCCCCCCCCCATAAAAGATGAGACTGTGTTGAATAAATAGATGCCAGATACATCAAGCCTCAAAATTACTTGGGGGACAGAAATCTACTTTGTAGACTAAATTTAACATGGGCAATGTATTAAAACCTGTACAGCTTATCAAACGAGGGTTAACCTTAAAGTGGTTGTAAACCTCAGACCTGAAATCTGAACAAAGGATATCCCTCTATAATGATGTGTACAGTGCCTTAAAAAAGTATTCATACCCCTTGAAATTTCCACATTTTTGTCATGTTGCAACCAAAAACGTAAATGCATTTTATGTGATAGACCAACACAAATGGTACATAATTGTGAAGTGAATAGAAAATGATAATTGTGTTTGTTTTGTTTTTTTGTCTTTTTTACAAATCTCTGAAAAGTGTGATGTATGTTTGTATTCGGCCCCCCCTGAGTCAATACTTTGTAGAACCACCTTTCGCTGCAATTACAGCTGCAAGTCTTTTTGGGTATGTCTCTACCAGCTTTGCACATCTAGAGTCAAATGTGCGCCCATTCTTCTTTGTAAAACAGGTTAAGCTCTGTCAGATTGGATGGAGAGAGTCTGTGAACAGCAATTTTCAAGTCTTGCCACATATTCTCAATTGGATTTAGATCTGGACTTTGACTGGGCCATTCTAACACATGAATATGCTTTGATTGAAACCATTCCATTGTATCTCTGGCTGTATGTTTAGGGTCGTTGTCCTACTGGAAGGTGAACATCTGCCCCAGTCTCAAGTCTTTTACAGGTTTTATTCTAAGATTGCCCTATATTTAGCTCCATCCATCTTCCCATCAACTCTGACCAGCTTCCCTGGCCCTGCTAAAGAAAAGCATCCCCACAAAATGATGCTGCCACCACCATGTTTCGCGGTGGGGATGGTGTGTTCAGGGTGATGTGCAGTGTTAGTTTTCCACCACACATAGCTTATTGCCTTTAGGCCAAAAAGTAAAATTTTCTGCTATCAGCATAAATCACTTCTGACAAGTTTTCCTGATACCAAGAGAAAAATGGTGACAGAGGAGGGACCTCCAGCAGTTTGACAACCTCGGCGCTACAGAACTCTCCTCACTGAGCTCTGTGTAACCTCGGCTCTACAGAACTCTCCTCGCTGAGCTCTGTGTAACCTCCATTCTACAGACCTCACCTCGCTGAGCTCTGTGTAACCTCGGCTCTACAGAACTCTCCTCACTGAGCTCTGTGTAACCTCGGCTCTACAGACCTCTCCTCACTGAGCTCTGTGTAACCTCCGTTCTACAGACCTCTCCTCACTGAGCTCTGTGTAACCTCCGTTCTACAGACCTCTCCTCACTGAGCTCTGTGTAACCTCCGTTCTACAGACCTCTCCTCACTGAGCTCTGTGTAACCTCCATTCTACAGACCTCTCCTCGCTGAGCTCTGTGTAACCTCGGCTCTACAGACCTCTCCTCACTGAGCTCTGTGTAACCTCCATTCTACAGACCTCACCTCGCTGAGCTCTGTGTAACCTCGGCTCTACAGACCTCTCCTCACTGAGCTCTGTGTAACCTCCATTCTACAGACCTCACCTCGCTGAGCTCTGTGTAACCTCCGTTCTACAGACCTCTCCTCACTGAGCTCTGTGTAACCTCCATTCTAAAGACCTCTCCTCACTGAGCTCTGTGTAACCTCGGCTCTACAGAACTCTCCTCACTGAGCTCTGTGTAACCTCCATTCTACAGACCTCACCTCGCTGAGCTCTGTGTAACCTCGGCTCTACAGACCTCTCCTCACTGAGCTCTGTGTAACCTCGCCTCTACAGACCTCACCTCGCTGAGCTCTGTGTAACCTCGGCTCTACAGACCTCTCCTCACTGAGCTCTGTGTAACCTCGCCTCTACAGACCTCACCTCGCTGAGCTCTGTGTAACCTCCATTCTACAGACCTCTCCTCGCTGAGCTCTGTGTAACCTCGGCTCTACAGAACTCTCCTCACTGAGCTCTGTGTAACCTCCATTCTACAGAACTCCCCTCACTGAGCTCTGTGTAACCTCGCCTCTACAGAGCTCACCTCGCTGAGCTCTGTGTAACCTCCATTCTACAGACCTCTCCTCGCTGAGCTCTGTGTAACCTCCGTTCTACAGACCTCTCCTCACTGAGCTCTATGTAACCTCGGCTCTACAGCACTCTCCTCACTGAGCTCTGTGTAACCTCGGCTCTACAGACCTCTCCTCACTGAGCTCTGTGTAACCTCCATTCTACAGACCTCACCTCGCTGAGCTCTGTGTAACCTCGGCTCTACAGACCTCTCCTCACTGAGCTCTGTGTAACCTCGCCTCTACAGACCTCACCTCGCTGAGCTCTGTGTAACCTCCATTCTACAGACCTCTCCTCGCTGAGCTCTGTGTAACCTCGGCTCTACAGAACTCTCCTCACTGAGCTCTGTGTAACCTCGCCTCTACAGAACTCCCCTCACTGAGCTCTGTGTAACCTCGCCTCTACAGACCTCACCTCGCTGAGCTCTGTGTAACCTCCATTCTACAGACCTCTCCTCGCTGAGCTCTGTGTAACCTCCGTTCTACAGACCTCTCCTCACTGAGCTCTGTGTAACCTCTGCTCTACAGAACTCTCCTCACTGAGCTCTGTGTAACCTCGGCTCTACAGAACTCTCCTCACTGAGCTCTGTGTAACCTCGCCTCTACAGAACTCCCCTCACTGAGCTCTGTGTAACCTCGCCTCTACAGACCTCTCCTCACTAAGCTCTGTGTAACCTCCATTCTACAGACCTCACCTCGCTGAGCTCTGTGTAACCTTGGCTCTACAGACCTTACCTCGCTGAGCTCTGTGTAACCTCCATTTTACAGACATCTCTTCGCTGAGCTCTGTGTAACCTCGCCTCTACAGACCTCTCCTCACTGAGCTCTGTGTAACCTTCATTCTACAGACCTCTCCTCACTGAGCTCTGTGTAACCTCCGTTCTACAGACCTCTCCTCGCTGAGCTCTGTGTAACCTCCGTTCTACAGACCTCTCCTCGCTGAGCTCTGTGTAACCTCCGTTCTACAGAACTCTCCTCACTGAGCTCTGTGTAACCTCGCCTCTACAGACCTCTCCTCACTGAGCTCTGTGTAACCTCGCCTCTACAGACCTCTCCTCACTGAGCTCTGTGTAACCTCGCCTCTACAGACCTCACCTCGCTGAGCTCTGTGTAACCTCGCCTCTACAGACCTCACCTCGCTGAGCTCTGTGTAACCTCCATTCTACAGACCTCTCCTCGCTGAGCTCTGTGTAACCTCCATTCTAAAGACCTCTCCTCACTGAGCTCTGTGTAACCTCGGCTCTACAGACCTCTCCTCACTGAGCTCTGTGTAACCTCCATTCTACAGACCTCACCTCGCTGAGCTCTGTGTAACCTCGGCTCTACAGAACTCTCCTCACTGAGCTCTGTGTAACCTCCATTCTACAGACCTCTCCTCGCTGAGCTCTGTGTAACCTCCGTTCTACAGAACTCTCCTCACTGAGCTCTGTGTAACCTCGCCTCTACAGACCTCTCCTCACTGAGCTCTGTGTAACCTCGCCTCTACAGACCTCTCCTCACTGAGCTCTGTGTAACCTCGCCTCTACAGACCTCACCTCGCTGAGCTCTGTGTAACCTCGCCTCTACAGACCTCGCCTCGCTGAGCTCTGTGTAACCTCCATTCTACAGACCTCACCTCGCTGAGCTCTGTGTAACCTCAGCTCTACAGACCTCTCCTCACTGAGCTCTGTGTAACCTCCATTCTAAAGACCTCTCCTCACTGAGCTCTGTGTAACCTCGGCTCTACAGACCTCTCCTCACTGAGCTCTGTGTAACCTCCATTCTACAGAACTCTCCTCACTGAGCTCTGTGTAACCTCCATTCTACAGACCTCGCCTCGCTGAGCTCTGTGTAACCTCGGCTCTACAGACCTCTCCTCACTGAGCTCTGTGTAACCTCGCCTCTACAGACCTCACCTCGCTGAGCTCTGTGTAACCTCCATTCTACAGACCTCTCCTCGCTGAGCTCTGTGTAACCTCGGCTCTACAGAACTCTCCTCACTGAGCTCTGTGTAACCTCCATTCTACAGAACTCCCCTCACTGAGCTCTGTGTAACCTCGCCTCTACAGACCTCACCTCGCTGAGCTCTGTGTAACCTCCATTCTACAGACCTCTCCTCGCTGAGCTCTGTGTAACCTCCGTTCTACAGACCTCACCTCGCTGAGCTCTGTGTAACCTCGGCTCTACAGAACTCTCCTCACTGAGCTCTGTGTAACCTCGGCTCTACAGACCTCTCCTCACTGAGCTCTGTGTAACCTCCATTCTACAGACCTCACCTCGCTGAGCTCTGTGTAACCTCGGCTCTACAGAACTCTCCTCACTGAGCTCTGTGTAACCTCCATTCTACAGACCTCGCCTCGCTGAGCTCTGTGTAACCTCGGCTCTACAGACCTCTCCTCACTGAGCTCTGTGTAACCTCGCCTCTACAGACCTCACCTCGTTGAGCTCTGTGTAACCTCCATTCTACAGACCTCTCCTCGCTGAGCTCTGTGTAACCTCGGCTCTACAGAACTCTCCTCACTGAGCTCTGTGTAACCTCGCCTCTACAGAACTCTCCTCACTGAGCTCTGTGTAACCTCGGATCTACAGAACTCTCCTCACTGAGCTCTGTGTAACCTTGGCTCTACAGAACTCTCCTCACTGAGCTCTGTGTAACCTCGGCTCTACAGAACTCTCCTCACTGAGCTCTGTGTAACCTCGGCTCTACAGACCTCTCCTCACTGAGCTCTGTGTAACCTCCATTCTACAGACCTCACCTCGCTGAGCTCTGTGTAACCTCGGCTCTACAGAACTCTCCTCACTGAGCTCTGTGTAACCTCCATTCTACAGACCTCGCCTCGCTGAGCTCTGTGTAACCTCGGCTCTACAGACCTCTCCTCACTGAGCTCTGTGTAACCTCGCCTCTACAGATCTCTCCTCACTGAGCTCTGTGTAACCTCGGCTCTACAGAACTCTCCTCACTGAGCTCTGTGTAACCTCCATTCTACAGACCTCGCCTCGCTGAGCTCTGTGTAACCTCGGCTCTACAGACCTCTCCTCACTGAGCTCTGTGTAACCTCGCCTCTACAGACCTCTCCTCACTGAGCTCTGTGTAACCTCGCCTCTACAGACCTCACCTCGCTGAGCTCTGTGTAACCTCGCCTCTACAGACCTCACCTCGCTGAGCTCTGTGTAACCTCCATTCTACAGACCTCTCCTCGCTGAGCTCTGTGTAACCTCCATTCTAAAGACCTCTCCTCACTGAGCTCTGTGTAACCTCGGCTCTACAGACCTCTCCTCACTGAGCTCTGTGTAACCTCCATTCTACAGACCTCACCTCGCTGAGCTCTGTGTAACCTCGGCTCTACAGAACTCTCCTCACTGAGCTCTGTGTAACCTCCATTCTACAGACCTCGCCTCGCTGAGCTCTGTGTAACCTCGGCTCTACAGACCTCTCCTCACTGAGCTCTGTGTAACCTCGCCTCTACAGACCTCACCTCGCTGAGCTCTGTGTAACCTCCATTCTACAGACCTCTCCTCGCTGAGCTCTGTGTAACCTCGGCTCTACAGAACTCTCCTCACTGAGCTCTGTGTAACCTCCATTCTACAGAACTCCCCTCACTGAGCTCTGTGTAACCTCGCCTCTACAGACCTCACCTCGCTGAGCTCTGTGTAACCTCCATTCTACAGACCTCACCTCGCTGAGCTCTGTGTAACCTCCGTTCTACAGACCTCACCTCGCTGAGCTCTGTGTAACCTCGGCTCTACAGAACTCTCCTCACTGAGCTCTGTGTAACCTCGGCTCTACAGACCTCTCCTCACTGAGCTCTGTGTAACCTCCATTCTACAGACCTCACCTCGCTGAGCTCTGTGTAACCTCGGCTCTACAGAACTCTCCTCACTGAGCTCTGTGTAACCTCCATTCTACAGACCTCGCCTCGCTGAGCTCTGTGTAACCTCGGCTCTACAGACCTCTCCTCACTGAGCTCTGTGTAACCTCGCCTCTACAGACCTCACCTCGTTGAGCTCTGTGTAACCTCCATTCTACAGACCTCTCCTCGCTGAGCTCTGTGTAACCTCGGCTCTACAGAACTCTCCTCACTGAGCTCTGTGTAACCTCGCCTCTACAGAACTCTCCTCACTGAGCTCTGTGTAACCTCGGATCTACAGAACTCTCCTCACTGAGCTCTGTGTAACCTTGGCTCTACAGACCTCTCCTCACTGAGCTCTGTGTAACCTCGGCTCTACAGAACTCTCCTCACTGAGCTCTGTGTAACCTCGGCTCTACAGACCTCTCCTCACTGAGCTCTGTGTAACCTCCATTCTACAGACCTCACCTCGCTGAGCTCTGTGTAACCTCGGCTCTACAGAACTCTCCTCACTGAGCTCTGTGTAACCTCCATTCTACAGACCTCGCCTCGCTGAGCTCTGTGTAACCTCGGCTCTACAGACCTCTCCTCACTGAGCTCTGTGTAACCTCGCCTCTACAGATCTCTCCTCACTGAGCTCTGTGTAACCTCGGCTCTACAGAACTCTCCTCACTGAGCTCTGTGTAACCTCCATTCTACAGACCTCGCCTCGCTGAGCTCTGTGTAACCTCGGCTCTACAGACCTCTCCTCACTGAGCTCTGTGTAACCTCGCCTCTACAGACCTCACCTCGTTGAGCTCTGTGTAACCTCCATTCTACAGACCTCTCCTCGCTGAGCTCTGTGTAACCTCGGCTCTACAGAACTCTCCTCACTGAGCTCTGTGTAACCTCGCCTCTACAGAACTCTCCTCACTGAGCTCTGTGTAACCTCGGATCTACAGAACTCTCCTCACTGAGCTCTGTGTAACCTTGGCTCTACAGACCTCTCCTCACTGAGCTCTGTGTAACCTCAGCTCTGCGCCCCCCTTTTTTTTTTTTTTAACTCCGACAGACAGGCTTTAAAATTCATAATTTTGAATGGATTTAGAGAAGAAAGGGCTGCAGATAAACGGGTACAACATTATAGGGGGATTTGTTTCATCTCTGTGTATCTGTGAGGACAGTCACTTCACTGAGTATATGTAAGGGTTTACAACCGCTTTAAATGATGATCCTATAATTATTTTCTAATGTGCGCAGTGATACCCATATGTGTTTCGCAATTGGCACATATGTGTGGGCAAGTTCAGTGGGGCAGGGGTTCTTTAAAAATTTGTTATAAATGTATTTTGTTGTTCTTCCAATCCATTCTTGTTTTTATTTTTTTACTTGATTGATATCCCAAAGGTTGTAAGTTCCCCCCCCCCCCCCCCCCTGTGTGATAGCATAGTACAAATGACAGGTCCTCTTTACCAAGACATCAGGAGTCTGTGCACAGAGGAGAGATTGGGCCCTAATCACCTAAAAGCCAGGAATCTCCAAGAAATTCCACAACAAGCCATCACCATAGTCACATTTCTGTTGCAGTCGCCTCCGTTGTGCAGATTTTCTCTCCCTTGTCTCTGGAGCTGGAAGTGATGGGAAATGTCTCTAGTGGTGACACAAACTGCAATCCAGAACTTTCTCAGTAAAATATTGAAGGGTTAGAACTTCTGTCAGATTGTTACTGTCTCACTTCCTGTCCCTTTCTCTGGTGTCTCATAAAGTGACAAACGGCTGACAGACATATTTATTCCTGAGTTACCCAGATTTTAAAAGGGTAGAGTTGGGCTTTAAAAAAAAAAAAGGGGTTTAATATGCCTATACAAAATGAGGCAAACCCAACCATGTTCAGGGCAGCCGCTACTGATACTGTACCTGATGACTGTTAATAAAGAGACCCTTCCTAGGGATCCAGCACTGTCCTCACCCGGGCCGGTTCTTTGCAGATCTTCCCGGCTTTGCCATTGGTAGAAGCGGGATATGACTCTCTGCGGCGTCACAGCCAGCGCCCCACTGCGCATGCATGATCCACATTGCACTCTGTAAATGGTCTCGCGGCAGTGTGTTTGACATACACGTTTTAATGTAGAACTCCAACTTCTTTTTTTCGGAGCTGGTGTAGAATGTGGCTGTAATGTAACAGGTTTGTATTGCTTTGTACCCTTTGTAGAGTAGTGTCATTGAACTGGAAATGAGGAGCACTTTCCAGTGGGGGTTATAAACACTAGTGAAAAGCTGAATGAAGGGTTTGTTCTTCCCACACACATTATTAAAAGAACAGGAACACAACAGCATTTGCATTTTCACAATCTTGCATTCAGAGACCTTGAGAAAATAAGTACACTAGCAGGACAAGAGCTTGGTAATAAAAGCTGATTTCTGGGGAATAATAAAAAACTTTACACTTGTAGTGAGTCGTCCTCAGTGGATGAGCTGCCTGGTTTGCCTAGGACATGGGTCTTCAAACTATGGCCCTCCAGTGGTTCAGGAACTACAATTCCCATCATGCCTAGTCATGTCTGTGAATGTCTGTGTGTTACAATGCCTCATGGGATGTGTAGTTCAGCAACAGCTGGAGGGCCGTAGTTTGAGGATCCCTGGCCTGGGGGGGGGGGGGGGGGGGTAATGAATAAGCTGATATTCTGTACTTGCCTTATTCCTTGCTCCAATTTTCTGGGTTATGGGTGGGCACTTGGCGATCTCACGTAATGATCTCATTGTAGGACTGCTGGTCTTGCATTGTATTGGATGTCGCCTAAAAGTGGCGACTGGTCAGGCAGGGAGGAGAAGCGGCTTCGCCAGTCCCTTGTTACAGCACCTGATCATCATTCCCTAAGTAAAATGGGCCATTAACCCTTGCAAAGGGGAGGAAGACTATTCTACTGGGATTTGGCCCTGGTATGATTTCAAAGCCACAGATCAGTGCGATTTGCACCTCCAATTTTCATTGAGACTGTGTTTAACCGAAGTCTATGCAAGTCACAATGAAATCAGCAAAAATTAGTGCAGGAACCTTTTTCAAAGTCACTGCGACATAAGTTGCAGCAATTTTAACGCTTCCATTGCCGACAATGGGGTGTGACTTATTATGCCGTTTGGAACTGTCAAATCGCATGATAAATTACAATGGTGTTAACGCAGGCACACTGTGTATGTTGAGCTCCGTTGACACATGAGCGATTTTCTGTTTGAAGCTTGTCGATCTAAGGGTACGTTCGCACTGAACACAGGTTTGAAATCAAACAAATTCAGCTGAACGCGCACAATTTCATTTGAAAGACATCTGTGCAGGTTCATGCACAGAGGTCTATTGAACTCTCCCCCCGAAGTCACTAAGTGAGTGAGTAACTTGTATAGCGCTACAAATGCGACCTAAATCGCCTCAAGGCGCCTTTTGCATCCAGTGCCGTCCTGTGTCTTCAGAAGAGGTGGGTCTTAAGTTTTTTTTTTTTTTCCTGAAGGCCCGATGGTTTTCTTCCATGCGGATGTCCATGGGTAGAGCATTCTCCTTTAGATTTGTAGCGGGTTTTGGTGAAGCTTGTCGCCCAAAAAAGGATGAGATGCTTCTTTCGGGTAAAGCTTTCCCCAGTGCGTCTTGGCACAACTGCAGCGCGATTTATCGCAGCAAAGCTGCGCCACATTTTTAGGTTCCATTAAAATAAATGGCATCTGAAATTTGCGTTGTTTGTTTTTTTCATTTTAGCAGAGCGTTTTAAAATCGCGTGCAGAATCGCGGTACCCACGATTCAAGCGCCCATGTGCGAATACAGCCTTAATAAGACCCCTTTCACACTGAGGCGTTTTTCAGGCGCTTTAGGGCTAAAAAATAGTGCCTAAAAAAACGGCTCGCAAGCCTCCCCGTGTGAAAGCCTGAGTGCTTTCACACTGGGGCGGTGCGCTTGCAAGACTGAAAAAACAAGTCCTACAAACGGCGTCTTTGGGGCAGTGATGGAGCAATGTGTATATACCGCTCCTTCACTGTTATTGAAATCAATGGGCAGCGCTGCTGAAGCTCCGCTTTGCAGGCACTTTCCTCGGCCGCTAGCGGGGTCACAAGCACCACGCTAGCGGCCAAAAAGCGCCGCTAAAACGGTGGTAAAGCGACACTAAAATTAGTGGCGCTTTGCCGCTGTGCTAGTAGTGTGAAAGGGGTTAATCCCAGGCAGACATCATCCATGTAAACAGGGTGAATTTTAGGATGCGAGTAGGTTCTGTCCCCAATAAATGGCGTAGCTCTGTGTAAATGTGGTGATACTTTAACTACATCCATAAAACTTGCTCTCCTAATTGTCCCAAGTTGCTCTACGGCACAAGTCGGACCACAGCAATTCAAACCTGGAATCGTTCTTGGGCTCCGCACATCGTGAGGTTCCAGGCTGAGAGGACGGACCTTTTCTCCTATCATCAGTTGTTGATCTCTGTGGATGTGGAAATTCTCCTGTAAAATCTGATGATTTGAGATAAATTCTCTCCTAGAAGTTACAGAAAGTTTGGAGATGTCTGGAGAAGGTTAGCAGCCATATATCAGCCATTGTACCGGCGCAGTCTGACAAATGGCGTGGTTTCCAGAAGCTTTTTTTGTTAATTTTTTGGCGGTTTGTCTCGTTCCCCATGGAAATTGTGTTCTTCTGCTAGAATAATGTGTTAAAGGCAATGGTCTGTACAAATCCCACATCTGGAGCCAGAACAGAGCAAGGGCCTTATGTTCAGCAGAAAATAGCAGCCATTTCTTCTTTGATGAAGAATACATTCTGGCATCAAGTGAGAGATCTACATTAAACACATGTGTTCCTCTAGGTGATGATTAGACGAGCCAATCACAGTGGCTTGGTTGCATCCCATTTATTTATTTTTTAATCATCCAATGTGATAACCGCCTTTGTTGTTCACATCGTAAATGTAATTGTGCCCAGTCTTGCCACAAAGAGTTAATCCAGCTCTGAGCAATCCTTTTTTTTTTCAGTGAAATAAACGGACAAACAGGAGAAAACTTTTGTCCATTCCTCCCCCTTGCTGTGAGTGACAGGTTATTTACATAACTCATGCACTAGCTTGAGACTGGCATTATTTTTTTAATTCCCACCCCTTCTCCTTTTCTGAAGTCATGTGGTTACTTTTCTGGATTTTGACTGGATGTTGGTGATCATAGCAG
This sequence comes from Rana temporaria, assembly GCF_905171775.1. NCBI lineage: Eukaryota > Metazoa > Chordata > Amphibia > Anura > Ranidae > Rana > Rana temporaria. The sequence continues at coordinate 336,546,447 of NC_053493.1, read as the reverse complement.
AATTTAGTGTAAGGAATACACAGGAGAAAATGCATGTTGACCAGGGGAGTGTAAAGGTGGGCGGGGAATCTACTGACATCACGACTCCACCCACTGAGCTCCAGACAACAGACCCACCCACAGAATCTGCAGTTGTTCAGTTCTTATAACAGGCAGAGAGGAGACATTTGGCAGGTGAGGATACATGCAGGAGGCATCTATATCCTTATAGATCAGCACTATGGCAGTAGTTTAGAAAGGATGAGAGTGGGTTTACATCCACTTTAATGTAATTTTTGATGTTGCATCGTCTTCCATCGTTTTGTTGAAAAAAATTGTGGATTAGTCCCTTCTGGAATTTATTTGCTTAAAGTGTGTGTGTTAACCCTAAAAAAATGCAGATTACACGGCATACATTATAGCATTGATTACATAGCCCTTGTGCTGTGTAATCTGCCCCCCCCCCCCCAAACAAAAAAACTGAACCTGCCACTTCCTGTATGGCCTCTCTAAACAGACCACCAAAATCATGGCTGCTGTGCCCTGATCACCGTGGTCAAAGTGCCTCCCTCTGATAGGCTGCCCTGCTCTCCTCTCTCCCCCCCCCCCTCCTCCTTGCCTGTCACCCCCTCAGTATCTGTCTCCGTCCGCTATTCCTGTAAAATTAAATAAAATAGACATTTTTCACTGCCAGCTTCTCTATTAGAGGCTGACTGTGTCACTTTAAAAAAAAAAACGAGCAGTGTAAATACCTAATTTAAGCTGTATTCAGGCTGGTCATGTGACTTTTTACAGCTACGACTTTTGCGGAGGAGACGAGTTCTCCCCGTCTGATGTCATAAAGTACTAGTATAAATTGCGTACTAGCACATTATGTGAACCGTCTCTTAAAAAAAATGTAAGCCGTCACCACTGACAGGGGTTCCATCTTCACCCGGTCTTCCTTCTGGGTTGGCGAGCTCCAGATCTTTTGACTGGATGAGCCATGATGGCGCACGGGAGCCGTTGTAATGGCACAGGGCTCAGAAGGAACGGCACAGGTATTCCTTCAGAGCGCATTCATCGGTGACGTCACCGGCCTATTCACAAGTAAATTCCTCCTAAACGGTGCACTCTGAAGAAATGGCATACTCGCGATGTTCCTTCAGAGTGCTGTGGCCATGACTGCATGCGCAGGAGTGACATCATCGCGGTTCGGCCATTCAAGCTGTCAGAGCCCGTGCTTCTGGGTTGTAGAGGACTGTGTGGCTTACATAGTGTCAAATAGGTGCAGGGAGAGCTTCTTTTAGGACAAGTTTTTATTTGTTTTTGTTTCTGTTTTTGTTTTGTATATTTTTTTTTTTATACAGTAAGCTGATCTTTTACGTTTTTATATCTTAAAAATACTACACCCCCGCTTTCATTTTAAGTGGAAACAAGCCTGTGATTTTTTTGGTGACATCGAGGACTACAACTTTGTCTACTGATAAAAAGATTAAAGTGTTACTAAACCCACAACAGTAATATCAGTCTGTATATGCAGTGAAGCATGCTTGTTATACTCGCTGTGGAACCTAAGGGGTTAATCCCCTGTGTAAAAAGGCTATTTGATCCTGTCATCTCTGATCCTCCCCTTCTTCCACTGTCCTTAATCCATATCCAGAGAGTACAAAGCTTTGTGGGTAAATTGCACATGCTCAGTTTTGGTGTGTATTGCTATTTTTTTTTTTTTTTTTGGCCCTGTGCTGATCACATGCACTCTCCAATCAGCACTGTCCAGACAGAGGTTCAGGGGTCCTGCAGCCTCATAGTATAGTCGGGGGAGAATAAAAACTCCTACAAGCTTTAACCAGACACTGATAAAAGTCACAAGACTGCTATATATTGCTGATGAGAAAAGGTATTTAGCAGTTTATATTTACTAAAATGGTTGCATTTCAGATCAGATATAATAAATGCAGGGTCCGGAGTTTAGTAACACTTTAAGATTGGATTCAGGGAACAGCGGAGGCACTGCTCGTGATGGCCAATCGGATTGCTTTTCATTTCTAACCTGCATTGGAAAAGCAGGAAGGCAAAGTCTAGTTTCCATGAGTGACGGAGACACTTAACACCTCTTTTGTAATTCAGTACCTATGTCTATAAGAGCATATAAATCGTACTACACTGCCAGAAAGAGTGCTTAAGTGCTTGCGCAGCATCGTAAATAGCTGAGCAGGTTTTCTCTTTATGAACCAGACTTTCAGACTACAGCATAATGGGGATTCTGAAAACCTGTAGCTTGTCATTGAAGCTAATCATTCAGCAAATATCTGTATAATATGATACATCTCTCATAGCCTCTGTCTGCATTATGAGCAAGTTTAACCATTTGTTGGAATAAACAAAACAACCAGGCTTGTTCTGTCACCTTCAACAGTAAGATTTTGTTAAAATAAAAATGAAGATTTCTTATTGGTGTTTGTGGTAGGCACAAGCTGATTGTGCTCTGATATTTTCCCAGACAGTGCTTTTATAGACATTCGGACCTCCAGAAGGAATACAATAGTGATGGGACAGGGTATTCTGTCTTGTTCAATCACTGATGATGCTAGAGTCAGGAGAAGTACAGCCAGAGCTCATTTGGCTGTGCTTCTCCTATGGATCACAGGAATGCAGGTTGTGTTGCACTCCTGTGACCCGTTTTCAACAGACAGTAGGCTGATATCACAGAGCTGGTCCAGGCTCAGGTAAGATCGGGACAATGGAGGCTGGGATCCGCCCACATGCCTGGACTGGCACCCGGCTCAGCCTTTCAGCGAGCCACTGAGAGTCTGAGCCGGCCGCTCCCACCCCCCTCCACAGCCCAGCGCTTCAGTGAGTGTAGGGTGGGGGCTGAGCAGACAGCAGTGACTGACGGTCATCCGAGCCATCAATGGTATTTGATCGCTTGGTTCAAGGGTTGCCAACCTCCCGCAGAATTTTCTTACTGATAAAACATAGGACACGTACTGGTAACCTAAGGAATTACAGAACTCCTATTGAAAACTAACACAGTGAATATAGACCTACAGGTAAGCTGAGATTAAGGCTTACCTGTAGGTGTAAGAAATATCTCCTAAACCTACATGGTTTAGGAGATTTTTCCAACGACGACACGCAGGTGCACTGAGCGTGCTGTTGCTAACGCGATCATGGCATTGGTGGCGGTACCCGCGAGCGGTGTCATTGCGGCTCCGGCCAGTCACAGTGCCGGAGCTGCGATACGAGGAAGACACTCGGGGGAAAGATGGCGGCGCTGGCGGAGAGGAACGAGCACCGCTGCGGGGGCTTCGATCTCAGGTAAGTAATTCATAATGAGCTAGTATGCTATGCAGGGTTTAAAAAAAAATAATAATAATTTTAACATGGTTTACTTCCTCCTTTAAACAATATAAACATGATCTGGAAACAATGACAATACCTATAACAAAGTAATTTGCTTGATTTACACTTAAAAAATCAACACCGCATGAAATATTTACTGGCAGTTGTAAAAAATAATAATCGGATTTTTACAGACTGTCAGTAAATTTGCTGGCGGTTGGCAACCCTGCTCGGTCCCAGTGTTGGAGGCACCGAGGGACATATGCAGCATCGGACCAATGCTGCATCCATCTAGGTAAGTATGATTCAGGAAAAAAAGAAACGTACTTCTGTTATAAGGAGGAGACTGGCACTGTCACACGCATAGCCAAATAATGGTCATGCTGCCCCTTCACTTAGTGTTAATCCTCACGTGAGACATTTTGTGTAACATGTCATACCAGCATTGACTAATAATAACTGTGTTGTCATTGTTATTAACTAAATGTTTATTAATGTCCTTTTCAGCCCCAAGCGGAGTACAGAGAAGCGGAACCGCGAGCAGGAGAATCGATACATTGAGGAGCTTGCCGAACTGATTTTCGCAAATTTTAACGATATTGACAACTTTAATTTTAAACCCGACAAATGTGCAATCTTGAAGGAAACTGTGAAGCAGATTCGACAGATCAAAGAGCAAGGTAAGAGGCGCAAGTGCTGGCGTGAGAAAATAACCAAGGAAGGTGCTATAGGTGCAGTGGCCATTAGAAAATTGCTGCTGACTGAACTGTACCCGTCAGACCAGCTTTCCGGGTTGTATATTACACTGCAAACTGGTGTAGCTGCTTTGCATAGGAATTGTAGAATAACTATGTAGAAAGATCCTGTTCATTATTCTGGAGCCCACCAATCATGTTCTTCAGAGTGAGTGTGAAGATGGAGCAGAGATTTTAGGTGCAGTGTTGTGATAAGTTGAGGAAGCAATGAGAGATTTGGGCCCCATGCACACTGGTTTATTGTAAACGTGTTGCTCCTGACAGGAAAAAATCTGCATTAAAAATTCACCCAAGCTGCGCTTTTTCCAACCAGTTTAGCAGCGTTTGGGCATTTATTTCATTGGCTATGATTATTCATTTATTCTGCCTATATGTGCATGAACACATAGTGCAGGGGAGTTTAGAGGCAGGAAAAAATGCCAGACACCCCTAGTTATGCTTGTCCATTGCCATTGGGTTGTCTTTGCAATGGAGACCCTTCAGAGATCATTCTGAATTCATTGACCTCCTCCTGACCTGTATTTGACTTGCTTTAAGCAGTTTTTGCATTCCTATAGACTTGTAAGAGAATAGAAAACCTGTTTGAAGTGAACAGAAACCCATCGTCGGACATGGTCAGTAAACTGGGAATTCAGGTGGCACAGCACTTGGTTTCTTTACTAATTCAGCTGAGCACAGAGAGGCAGAAGAAACCGTTTTCTGTTAGAGGAGGTAATGCCAAGGCAAAGCCCAGGTTTCATTTAGACCTTAACAGAAATTCTACTGCCGGCTCTTTGCTTGGCTAAATTACTAAAGCAACCAAGTACTAGGCCGTATTTATTTTCTAAATGACTACCTGAAGCTCTAATCGCTTAATTAAAGGCATTGTAAAAGGTTTGTTTGTTTTGTGTTTTTTTTTTTTTTTACTTTTGTGTGCTGCAGCCTCTCTAATACTTACCTGAGCCCATCTATATCCAGCAAAGTTGCAGGAGTGTCTCAGCTGCCAGGGACTCCCCTCCTCATTGGCTAAGACAACAGCACAGCATGGTTGGCTCCTGCTATTGTCAGTCAGCCAATCGGTGAGAAAAGGGGGCAGGGCCGGGCCGCAGCTCCATGTCTGAATGGACACAGGGAACTACGACTCGGCTCAGGTGCCCCCATAGCAAGTTGCTTGCTGTGGGGGCACTCAATAGGAGGGATGTGCCAGGAGCACAGAAGAGGGACCCAAGAAGAGAAGGATCTGTGCAAAACCATAAGGCTGCTTTCACACTGGGGCAGGCGTTAATGGTAAACCGCCACTAGTTTTAGCGGCTCTTTACTGTCATTTTAGCAGCGCCATTCGGCTGCTGGCGGGGCACTTTTATCCCCCACTAGTGGGCAAATAAAGGGTTAAATGTGACCGTGCGGTGCCCATTCATTTTAATGGGCAGGAGTGGTGCTCTTTCACCGCCTCAAAGATGCTGTTTGCAGGACTTTTTATTTTATTTTTTTTACGTCCTGCCAACAAATTCACACTGAGGGCTTTCACACTGGGACTGCAGGGGAGGTGTTTTTCATGCACTTTACAGGCACTATTTTAGCCCAAAAGCGCCTGAAAAATGCCCCAGTGTGAAAGGGGTCTTACACAGAGCAGGTAAGTATTAACATGTTTGTTATAAAATAAAAAAAAGAGAGACTTTACAATCACTTTACCTTCACTACAATGGCCACTGTACTCCTGCTGTTCACCTTTACCTAGGAACAGTTCCCTTACTACAGGGGTGTGAGGGAAGAATGGTCATTAAGATAGATGCCAAATGAATTGCTCTTTGTTTTGATTAGTTTTTTTTTTTTTCATATTTATTTGTTTTTATTTTTATATTCAAGGTCACAGAGAGATGTTAACATAACAAATGCAAGGTATTCATAATCGTATACATATTATCGTTCCAGACAGCGAAAAACACAACAAAAAAATAATAATTTTGATTAGTTTGATGTGGGGCATTGTAATGACAAAGTGAAGGGTAAAAAGAAGGGAACAAAAACCTGGTTATTTGAAGAGGAAAGGATTGCATCCAATTTAGCGTAAAGTTTGAGCAGCAGAAAGTCTCTTATGAATTGTTAAATTCTATTTACAATATAGATTTTGTGTTTTTGATGACAAATTGTACAGATAAGTAAAACTGTACAGAGGATGGCAGACAGCCTTACATAGTATAAGATAAAGGTATACACTTTTATACACTGCAGGATTTCTTGTTCTTGTATATCTGCCTGGATCTCGGCTTTGACTAAAATGTAGCTTTTTGTTCAGCCCAGAGTTGCTCTTTGTGCCTTGTGGTCATGATTCACTTTAGTTTTTTTTGGTTAACTCGCTGCAAGTTTGATTGCCCGCGTTTGTAATTGGCATTAATTCAAGTTCCATTTCTTGATGGCGTTTTCTCATGCTTTTCACTTCTGCATTTTAAGTTTCATTTTTATTTTTACTTTCTCAGCCTTTCCAGAAAGCCTAATTTCTGTATTCATATGAGTAAAACAGTTGGGGGGGGGGAGACTCTCCATAAAGTCTTTATAATAAAGTCTTCATAATCTAGTATGCTCATGGAATGTACTTGCTATTTAATATCTCTTAGATTGGGGAACTGGATGTTGTGGACTGTACTCTACTTGCTTTAATTATTTATATCTAATTATTTAGATCTTCTCCATAAGGATACCTTATGGATTCTTAATTTTAAAAAGCAAATGAATAGCATGCGGGTGCCTATCATAGCTGCTTGTTTAGTTTGTGGCCCTGTGATTCTGAAGAGTCTGCTTTGTAAAGAGGAAAAGCTGCAAATGTGCTTGGATTTACATCTGTGTGATGCTGCGGTGCATTCACATGAATGGGATTCTTTTTTTTTATGCACATTACCATGCCTTGCGTTAGGGCAGCCCATTCATTTAAATGGGTTCCCCAATGCACAGAAACTGCACAAAAGAATTGGATTGCCAGAGCTGTTCAATAAAGTAGAGGCTCACATTGCTGTCCTCAGACTGACATTTTTTGGAAGACCCTCCAAAAAAATATTTAGGCACTTGCCGTAATTTAATAAAAACTTGTCCTAGGAGAAACACTGGCATTCTGACCTCTACTTCTGAAAATGATGTTTTCTTAGCTTTTCTGCTGACTTACTCCAGTACTTTGATTCGTTGATCTGGAAGAGAATGCAGGCAAGGGCTTCTGACTGGTCTCTTTGAATGTCCGTACTTCCCCCAAATCTATTAAATCTAATAAATTAGAGAAACTGTTTAGCCATAGATTCACCCATGTTTCTTAGGATTGGTTTACAATATGAAATAATTGGAACTACCACCATTTTATTCTCAAAGGTGTCTACTTTAGACAATATATAATAATTTGGGGGTTTATGTACTCTTCAGGCCTAATTTTTGTTTTTTTAAACATGCAAGCGGAATACTATCCATCAATGAAAGGTATAAACACAGAAAAATAACTGTTGACCAAGAAATACTGTCGGTGTAATATAGCATCCACTACATACAGTATACAGCATTGGGTCTTCCTGTTCCTGGGGAAAAAAGTTGAGTTGGGCTGAGTGCTGCTGAGCCATTCACAGAAATCTTTGTATTTTATAAATGAATACAAGACTTCCTCTTATTGGCTGAGGTGGAGATGTGATGTCATTCATAAAATACAAGGCTTTCTATGAATGGCTGAGCTCTGCGCAGCCTGACTCGGTTGTGTTCTGGGGAAAGGATGGGAACTTCCCCAACACATCACTGTATACTGTATGTAGCTGACACTATAAATGGTTAATACAGCGCTCCTAGCGCTTTACATCTATTGGTGAATGAAACCAACAATTTCAAGTAATGGGATATCTGGAGTTCAGTTTTAGTCTATAATGGATTATTGTGGACGCAGCCCTCTGTTGATCTCACCCCCGCTCATCTTTATAACCCCTCCATGTATACAGGCTCACAAGATTGTCTGACAATTTAACAGGTATTTTATGAACATTTAGGGCCTGTTTACACTGCTGCGATGCGGGAACCCTGCGAATCCATAGCGGGTTCCCACATCGCATGTTTCCCGGCGGCAGTTTACACTGCCCTATGCGAACTGCTGGGAGTGTCTGTTAAAAGTTAGTGACACCCCCAAATCCGTGCGATCTGCAAACTTGGACTGGAATCGGATCGCATGGGTGAGAATACCCATGTGACCCAATTCTGCTGCGGACAGAAAAAGGGTCCTGTGTGAGTTTGATGTGAATTCAGCCGTGCGATCTTTATGGCTGAAATCGCCTGTGATTTTCCACTGCAGTGCGAATCCCATCCGATCTCTGACATCGCACCAGTGTGAAGCGGCACTTGTACAGATCACAAAACACTTTTTTTTAAAGGTTTAATTGACTGGCAAAAATTGGGCAAATAGGACGTTCAGTGTTGGGTTTACATACACTTTTTAAAAAGCAGTCATTGAGCTCAAGTAAAATGCTTTTGCCGAGGCTCAGATGATGTCATCAGAATAATCTTCAGTCTCCAGTTTTCAGACTATTTATTTTCAACTTTGTACAAGTTACAAGGTAAGAGGTTGCAGCAGGGGGGTGATCTGTGTTGTACCACACATGTGAACAGAGCCAAAACTGCACAGGCACCAGAATTTACCTGACCGGGTTTTCTCTGAGCTAGTATCTCAGTCCAGGAAGTAGATGCTGACCATGGATGATGCCTGAACAAAGATGGCTCCAGCCATCAGAATGAGGGGGAAAAAAACAGATGAAAGCGGACTGTTGGTGATCTGTGTAATAAATATCTGTACATCCGCATGCGTACACATGATATGAAAACCAATATCAGATATGTACTGTATGCTGTTGTAATTTATTGTGATCTGTTTGTTTTTACAAAAGTAAAAAAAAAAATGACTCTGATTCTGTTTGTGTGTCGGAGATCCGAGGGTTTTAGCATGCTATTGCTTTCATTACATATGAAATACACTGCAGATTTTATATATGGGAACTCAAACTAGCACAGGCAGTTCTATTCCGCATCGGATAGAATTTCCAGGAGTCTTTATTCCCTTTGGTTTATTTAAATTTTGGTCTCTTGTAAACCTACAGCAGACAGTTTAGGATTAACAACCTCATTAGCTGTAAAGTAGGCCACTCCAGTTCTTATTGGGGAGTAGGTTATACCCTCTACCAACTGCAGACGGGTGAAGAATCTACCTCTCCAAGCACACATCCGCATAGAAATCCATTAGTGTAGTACACATTCTCATAGATTGCACCCAATGTCAGCAGGCTGCTTCTTTTATCTTTATATTTTTAATTTTTTGCATATATAATTTCTGTACTCCTCTATTAGAGGTGCAACTAATGGAAGTTTTGGTGCCGAAACCAAAAATTCAGAATGCACTTAACTGAAAATGACAGTAAAATTGTATTTATAAGTGTGTGTGTGTGTATATAATATTGTGTGTGTGTGTGTGTGTGTGTGTGTGTGTGTGTATGTATGTATGTATGTATATGTGTGTGTGTGTGTGTGTGTGTATATGTGTATATATATATATATATATATATATATATATATATATATATCATTTTTTTAACATGAGCTCCAGCAAGGTGAATAATATTTTTCCGTGTTTATAGCTCATGGTGAGCTATAGAGTGTGGAAACCAAGATCTTGCCTGATAAATAATACTCCATAATTTAAATGAAATAAATAGGACATCCAGCTCCAAGAGAATGTCACAGCCTTAATGAGCGAGATAGAGCCACGAACTGCACCAAGAGAACCCCATTCATTATATTCCCTCATTAGATACACTGCAAAAAAATAGGTGGGCTGCCACAACAAAATGGAATTGACCTCTCATGTATTTTTGTATTTCTGAGACCCATCTACAGCTAGATTCCTTTCATTCAGCCCACAGTTTGATCGAGGGGGAAAAAAAATCAATAAACCCCTGGAGGAGTTTTGTACACAGAATGTGTACAGAACACCCCCCCCCCCCCCATGTAATTTCCTGCTTGTGTGATTGGCTCACTGATATTTTCCCAGAAGTCTACACTTGGATACAAGTCAGATCTTTGGCATCCCCTGCAACAAAAATTAAATTTTCTGGTGAGATATTACCAAAGGGAAATCACATCTGAAGGGATGCAGACCCTGCAACTTTTCTTGATGGAGCCCTGCAAGTGCAGCAGCTGATTGATTCTAAAAACCACTCCTATTAAATTCACTAGACACATGGACACAGACAACCAGCTATGACTTCAGAGTAACAAAAGGTAGGAATCTGGAAAAAACGTTTACAATCTTTGCAATATACATAGGTCACCCAGAGGGGGCTGTTTTGTTTTTGTTTTGTTTTTGTTTTTTGAGTTACTCTTTTTAGGCCCGGTTCACACTGATGCGAGTTCATAACGAATGTGATGCGTCAAAAACATTCTAAATTCACATGTCATCCATAAAGTCATTGTTTTCAATGACAGTCGTTCACATACATGCGTTATGATTCCTCTATGAATGTAATGCAAAAAAAAAAGGGGGGGGTCTTGTGCGAGTTTACAGCGCTGCGTTGCGAATTAAGTCTCCATAGACATCAATGTAAATCGTTCTGGAATCGCATTGATGGTTCACATATCTGTGAATTCCACCACACTTCTCTCCACAAAAGCCAGGACGTACAAAGGAAGTTGACACTTTATTATTTTTTTTTTTTTTAACATTATGATTCCATTGTCTAGAACATCAATTGCAAAAAGTCCAACTCCTAAAATTCGTGGTAAATTTGCACCTCACACAGGACAAAAACGGAACAAATTCGCAGTGTGAACCGAGCCTTAAAGTGAATGTAAACCCGATTCATAAAATTTGAGCTGGGCACATATATCTGCAGTATTTTGTTATCTCTCTTTAATGAGCAAAGTCCGGTAGCTCTCTCCTGATCTGTTCCCCTGTTATCAGCCTGATAACTCCTGACAAATTCTCGGACACTTTAGACAAAAGCAGCCTGAATCTTCTGTCCGGGGTGGTTGCTAAAATAGATTAGCAGGGAGCAGGCCCTATTACAAAACACCTCCTGAGAGTGTCTGCCTATGATCAGAGGGGGTGTGTCCCTTTCCGCCAATCAGCAATGTTAGCTATCTTGGCTGTATGCCCAGACCAGTGTTTCTCAACTCCAGTCCTCAAGGCACCCCAACAAGTCATGTTTTCAGGCTTTCCATTTTTGTGCGCAGTTCCATTGCCTTAGTAATCACCACAGCTATTTCAACTGAGGGAAATCCTGAAAACATGACCCGTTGGGGCGCCTTGAGGAGTGGCGTTGAGAAGCACTGGCCCAGATATCACACTCTGTGTTAACCTAGAAGTTAAAGCGGTGGTTCCCCCTAAAACAAATTTCTAACAATAGATTCGTAAGACCCGTTACACTGCGGGTAGGCTGGCTTTTTTTTTTTTTTTTCGTACATACCGAGATCTCCCCGTCTCGTCCCTTGGCGGTGGGCGTTCCTAGTTGATTGACGTTCCTCGGACGGGCGCGTACGTGACGTCACGACTTTCCGAAAGAAGCCGAACGTCGCTGCGCATGCGCCGTATAGAGCCGACTCTATACGGCGCCTGCGCAATGACGTTCGGCTTCTGTCGGAAAGTCGTGACGTCACGTATGCGCCCGTCCGAGGAACGTCAATCAACTAGGAACGCCCACCGCCAAGGGACGAGACGGGGAGATCTCGGTATGTACGAAAAAAAAAAAAAAAGCCAGCCTACCCGCAGTGTAACGGGTCTTACGAATCTATTGTTAGAAATTTGTTTTAGGGGGAACCACCGCTTTAACATTTCCTAACACATCTGAACTTTCTAAACAGTATATAAATGTGAAGACAGCAGATATGGATGTAAGACCTATGTAGGGAGATTTGGTTCATCCCTGAGTATCATCTGAGGCTGTTCACTTCACTGGGTGTATGGAGGGTTTACATCCACTTTAAAGGGGTTGTAAAGGTTTGTTTTTTATTTTCTAAATAGGTTCCTTTAAGCTAGTGCATTGTTGGTTCATTTACCATTTCCCTTCTAAATGTTTTTTCTCATGGTATGAATTTCTCACTTCCTGTTTCTCCTCAGTAAACTTGCCCCCTTGAGTCGTTCTGACTGGGGGTTAGTCAGCCATAACTGCTTACAGGAAGTGAGAAATTTAGACAAAGAAAAAAAACATTTAGAAGGGAAAGCGAAGGAAAAGGTAAGTGAACCAACAATGCAGTAGCTTAAAGGAACCTATATCTATCGGGGTATTGCACGCTCCGGCGTATAGCGCGCACCCCTAAAGTGGACCCGCATTCCTGTAAAAGAGAAAATTTTAGTACTTACAGTTTTGGTGTCTTGCGCGGCGTCCATCGGCGGCCTCGTCGGGTCCGGCGTCCATCTGCGGCTTCGGTGGTGTCGTCCTCGTCGGGTCCGGCATCCTTCTGCGGTGTCCTCCCCGCTCGATCCTCGCTTCCTGCGCTGAGTTTGAACCACTGCGCCGGCATATAGCGAGCGCAGTACACTCGGGTATAGTTGGGCAGGCTTGGCTCCTCTCGCGGTCACGTCCTGTGCGTTCTGTACGTCCAGGACATGACCGCTACAGGAGCCGAGCCTGCCCGACTATACCTGAGTGTACTGCGCTCGGTATATGCTGGCGCAGTGGTTCAAACTCGGCGCGGGTATCGGCGTATATCGCGCACCCACGATTTTGCCCTAATTTTCAGGGCAAAAAAGTGCGCAGTATACGCCGATAAATACAGTTTTTATAAAATAAAAAACAAACCTTTACAACCCCGTTAAGCTTGCTCCACAACGCTGAAATCGGGTAGGCTCCTGTAGGCTAGCTGAAGGAAGTCCTGTTCATTTTTCAGGACTGGACAAATCTGGGTAGCCAGTCTGCCTGAAAACAATTACAGCCGGTGGCTTCCTTTTGTCTGGACAGTTATCACTGGGAAATACATGTTCATTGGCACTTATATTCTACTTTCATGATGCAACTTTAAAATGTGATTTAGTATGGCACAGAGCAAATTGCATTATTCCAGTTCACCAAATCAGAATGAATCTTTCACTGATCTGACACCATAAAACGGACATCTGATTGGTTGCTAGGGATAGATGGCCTTTTGTACGTTGCCCTTTGTTGTCGGGTTCTTCCTGCCTATAACAGAGTTGTGCCTTTTACGAGTACACAGTGTTCTAGTGGCAAACTAGCAGTCTCTGCCAGTTTTGACTAAAACAGTTTGTTTTCGACTACAGGTGACTGTGTGAATGTGGAAATGTCGCGCTCACTTTGCAATACTTCCACCAAAAGTGCTCAGTGCATGGCAGCCCTCCACTGTTTGCTTAGTCATCTCGTCACGCGCCGCTCTATAGAAATTCCTGGCAGAGCTGTAGTGCATCAAAGTCTTACTTTCTCAGCTGAGAGGGAAAAAAAGGGAATTGTGTCTGGAGCGGTGAGATCTGTGATTTTGCTAACGAGGATGAAGTGTGCATGTGAAAATAAGGAAGTGACGCTACGAATCGCTCTGGGCTGCTCCCAGCGAGAAGAAGGGCAGCTGCACCGATTTGCCTGCCTGCCTTTTTTTTTCTTCTGCACTGTGGGAGATTTCGGCAGCCAGATGATATATGGCGCATTAATGTTGAAAAGATAAACAGATTCAGAGAGCACAGGAAGGGCCTTGTGTTTTTTATGCTAGCAGAATGATTCCTAATGAATACGAATGTGGCGCTGGCTTTGCCCAAGCCATATGGCAGTCTTTCTAATTTTAGGATTGTGCAGATGTATAATTGTCTCACTTGCTTACCTCCTAAAGCTTTCCTGAGAAGCAACATGTCCTTAACTCCTTTCATTCCCAAGAGGCCTTTCTAAGGAAAAATGCTGCAGTACCAGCCCCAGTGCATTAACCTCAGCAAGTACTATCCTGCTGAGTGCAATGTGACCGAGTGCAGGCCCATAGGCCCGGCCACAACTGCTGTCCTTGGCTCCTTTCGCTTTCCTGCCTTCCAAAATACTAATATATATCTATATCTATATAATTTATTTATTTTTTAATTTTTTGGGGGTCAGTGACCTAAACAAGGTTACAAGTTCAGGTCTGTGAATAGGCCGTATTGCCCATACACAGGGCTGGGATTGCCAAGAAAAAAAGAATGTGCTTTTAGCACCAAAAGGGGCATCCCAGAGTTTCCCTTGTAGTTTTGATGTCCTGAAGTGGTATTAAACCCAAAAGCAAGCATTTATTATACTGCAGCTTACCATTTCTTGGATGTAGTAGTTGTCATTTTTTTTTTTTTATATTAGTCTTTTCTTTTTTTTCCCCACGCAGTCCAGTCAGTAAGTTTGTTGTTTTTCAAAAGAACAAGCTCTCTAGCAGAATATTAGTTAGAGATGAGACAAACCATTTAACACTAGCACTGCTTACAATGGTCAGCTTTTATTTATGTAAATTCTATATCCCTAAAAGGAAAAAAACTACAGTGAATAAATTGGTGCATAAATTGGTGCAAACAAAATGTGCACTAAAAATATTTCACAGTGTAAATGAAGAACATCAATAACAAAAGTTCATCAAATGATTGCCAATAAAGAGGTGCAAAATAGAAAAAAAGATAATCCACTTCCTTGTCATAAAATAAATATTTCACCACCAGATGCTTGTGTAGCCCCTCTCCCTTCAGGACATCACTCGCCAGACTAAAATGCCACACACTCTCATGACTGGCATTTTGTGCTTATGATAGAATCACATTTCTACCTCTAAAATATCAAAATAACTCCATCTCCTCTGTCCGGCTCATAAATACACATAAACGTGAAAAAGAAAGCCTCCAATGGTATAGTACATCAACTCTGTCTGCCTTTTTATTTTATTTATTTTTTTAACCTCTTGTTGCCAGCTGCAATCCAAATATGCTGCCTCTTAGTGTGGTGGGTGGACCTTGGTGCCGAGTGGCCCATATTTGCTTGCAATAGTGCAAAAACTGCTGTGCCGAGACCGCGCTCCCAACACAGTTACCGGCGACTCCCGACACAGTTACCGGCGACTATCAGAAAGCCAATTACAGCAGTCACAAGATCATAAACCCCAACCCGCCGGCTCCAAGGGTTTAAGAAAAGCCACTTGCATGTTAAAAACACAAAATGTGCTCATCAATAAAATGGCATCAGGTGCACTCTGATGCAGCGAAATCTCTTCCGGTTCCTCTGTAAGCATGTTTTGACGCGTTTCCTCATATTCTACTTTATCACTTTCTATGATAATATCAGATATGATGTAACATATTCTATTCGCTGCCACATGGGAAAATGCCATATGGCCAGGGCTCTTTTTTTTTTTGTTGGGCTGGAGCATAGTGGTACTCGCCATCATAAAGCTGATGACCTCTTCTGTGTTACATAAATGGTGCAGGAAGGTTCTGCTCCTGAGCCACTTAAGAGGCATACAATCACCAGTAAACATAGAAGCAGGTATATGTAGTGAGTAGTGCAGAAGACTTCCTCTACAGACTGAAAGTAAAAAGTCATTGAGCAGTGGGCACAGTGGGGGCATGGTGCCGTGTTCTGGATGAAAATACTGGCTATATTCCCTATCTGACAGCTAATAGGATATGGTACTCCCATCTCCATAAGGGAAGCTGGTCGAATTGGTTTTCCTGCTTACTAACTTGTTTTGTCCTCAGCGTGCCTCATCTCTCCAGATTCAGAGTAAAGGGGGGATAATTGTAGAGGTGACTGTACAGGTGTGTCTGTTGTACGTATTCTCTCTCCTTTCTATGTATCATCATCTTCTACAAATCCTTCTTTCCATTCCGATACACTTCATCTTTCCCCGCTTTTTCCGTTTTTATGCCTCAACATGGACTTTAATGCTGTTTAGTTCATCTATTAAGATCCTGCCTACATACATATTTAAAGTGTGACAGTGAATCAGAAAAGTGACACATTCTCTTCACAACAAACAACATCTGTCATGGGTTATGTTTGTGCATTAAAGCCGTGTAATACAGGTATGAGACGCTTATGCATTGTGTTAGTAAACACAATGAGAAAACATGTGAATCATTACAAGGATGGGCAGATATTACAACTGTTCCAACTACATAACCCATCATCCTCGGTGCCTGGCCACTCGCTGACAATCGTGGGAAATCCTATTGCCATCTCTTATCTAATTTTCCACTTCCTAGTTTGTTGGTTTTTATTACTACGTTTTTAGTTTGTTTTATCTGAAGATGTCAGTTGGTAGATTTCCTGATTTCTCTATCTAAAGAGAAAAAACTGTATAAAATGTGGAAAGAATTAGTGTTACCAAAAGTGACCAAACTGGTAGCTTTGATCAGCATCCTCACTCTTGTCCCCGTTTTTTCTTTATAAATGGCCCCCCTCCTCCTTGACCGGTGCCCCCAGTAGCATGCCGCTTGCTATTGGGGCACAGATGCCCTCATCCATAAGCGACACAGAGCCGTGGCTTGGCCCCACCCTTGCTCTCTTCTCATTGGCTCACTGGCTGTGATTGAGTATGGTGGGGGCCAATGGCTCCTGCTGCTGTCTCAGCCATTGAGTATTGAAACAGCTGAGGCTCTCGTGCACGTTGCTGGATCAAGAGGGAACTCGGGTGAGTATTGGGGAATGCTGGGGGGGGGGGGGGGGGGAGGGGTAGCAGCACACAGGTGTGTTTTTTTTTTTTTTTTTTTTAACCTTCATGTATAGAATGCAAGAAGGCAAAAAAACTTCAGCCTTTACAGCCACTTTAAATGAACAAGCTGAAGGTAGACGCTGATTGGCACCAGATTGTGAATGCACCAGTTTTAGTAAATGTCCCCTTGTGTGTCTGTTTAGATCACCTTCAATATGCTATGCTATCTGGCAGAGCGTCTTTCATAAAGCCGAATAGGGAAATCCCTATTACATTTGAGTAATATTTTTTTTCTCAATGATTCTGCCCTGTTCAGTTGTATTGAGTAGGAGTGGCTGCCGCACGTAGGTTTTTTTTTTTTTTGTCTTCAATCATGGCTGTTGAAAAATCTGGCACATTTTGTGAAATTGTATAGGGGTTTTTCTCGGCTTCAGTGGGTATAGAACAGAATTGCCCCCTTTAAAATCAAATTTTGTGGCTTTTGCAGCCTGAAATGAAGACACACCATTTTTGTTTTATACAGCTGGATGTTGTAAGTTGCACTAAATAAATACAAGTGAAGGATCGATATACACTTTATGAAACAAAAAAATGTTTTGTACTGTATCACCAACATGTCAGAAAAAAAATAAAAAGATTCGGAAATAACGGAACCACTGAGTTGGAAATCATTATAGTACCGTTATAGTACATCCCAACACAAAATGCAACGTGTAAGCGTCTGTTTTAGTTGGAGTTCTCTGTAAGCAAAAGCAGACTAGTTTGCATTTAGGTTATTAAAGGGTTGTAAAGGTAAAAAAATGTTTTCCCTAAATAGCTTCCTTTACCTTAGTGCAGTCCTCCTTCACTTACCTCTTCTTTCCATTTTGCTTTTAAATGTCCTTATTTCTTCTGAGAAATCCTCACTTCCTGTTCTTCTGTCTGTAACTACACACCGTAATGCAAGGCTTTCTCCCTGGTGTGGACAAAGCCTCTTGAGGGGGGGAGGGGTGAGCAGGAGTGTCAGGACGCCCACTAACACACTCTCTATCTGCAAAGTAGAGCGTGTTCTGACTTGCCTGCTCGCCCCCTCAAGAGGCTTTCTCCATGCCAGGGAGAAAGCCTTGCATTACTGTGTGGAGTTACAGACAGAAGAACAGGAAGTGAGGATTTCTCAGAAGAAATACGGACATTTAAAAGCAAAATGGAAGGATGAGGTAAGTGAAGGAGGACTGCACTAAGGTAAAGGAAGCTAAAAATTACCTTTACAACCCCTTTAACTAGCAAACCTATATCGGTTATTTTGACCAAATTAGCTTTTTGGCACGGTCTAAAGCCAAGGCTTTGCAGAACTTGGGAGCCAGATAGCCAATGAGCATAGCTTAAAAACAAAAAATTAAGAGAAGTGTAAACATGAAATGCGTTTTTATTTTTATTTAAAAAATGTGTAGTATTCCTGATGCTTATTTTTTGTGTTCTGCTCCTCCTGTAGACATTTCACATTCAGAATACTTTAATAATCCCAAAGGTAAATTTCTGATCTTCTGTGGATGTTGAACATTACTTTACTGCTGTGTTGCTATGGCGGCTTGAAGCTCAGGGAAGGAAGAGCCGTCTAGATATACCTTATTAGTTGAATTTATTTAGAAGCAGGTCTTTTAACAAATTTACTTTTTTTATTTCACAAGCGTATGTCACTTTTTTTAAGTTAACTTTTTTAGGTTTGGATTTTTTTCTTTCTGGAGGGGGGTGGTTCTTTAAGTGTTTGTTTTTTGTTTATTTTTTGCTTTGGAAGAATGCATTTGTTGCCTTCTTTTTTGGATTGGCTTCTTGTTGATAATTTTTCCAATGGGATCCTCAGGACCTTCTGGGGTAGAACCCAGAAGATTTTTTTTTTTACGTTAAAGCCTGGCATTGTCTGGGCACATCTCTATACGTAGAGAAAGGCAGGAGAAAATATGTTCTTGCCACGTAGTGGAAATGATTTAACATAATTAGCTTAGTCTTTTGAAGAACCCTACAAAGCTCCAATGTATGTTCAGGCCTCTCCATGCCTACATCACTGTAGCACAGGTCTGCTTACAAAAGGTCGGATTGAGTTTGAAATCTGGGATAAGATTCAAATGAAAGGGCAGAAATCCCCCGGTGCTGATTTTACTAGAGAGCAGTAGGAAATGTCTGTTTGCTTTTACATTTGCCAGATTAAAGCACATATTTTGGTGTGTGAGCCGTAAGGCTGCTGAACATTGAAGTCTTCCCCCAGCCTTGCAGAGAAAGTTCATATTGATGTGGTGATTTTGAACTATTTGTGGAATGCAGTCGTCCTCTACCTCTAAATTTGAAGAGCTCTTCTTAGCTGCGGTGACTATGTCAATTTTATACAGTGTGCCTTTTTATCGTTTTAGGCACACCGGCACGCCATGACCTCTCAAAATCCAAAAAAGCGAGCTTTATAAATTGCAGCATAGCAATAATTAATTGGGGTAATGGGGTTAGTACAATATTACATAATGGATCAACACCGTTATGGCAACCAGTTGAGGACTTTCTCACTTTAAGCGTAAAATACTGTGTCCCAGCTTAGGATGGATTATTGTAGAAGCACAGAGGGTCCTGTTGTGTAGTAGTAGACCTGTTATTCCACGATAAGCTCTAAAGCCATGGTCAACTCCTCAGTATAGTGGAAACCGCTTTAAAGGCGTTCTCCAGCAAAACAAGAAGAAATGGAAATGTATTCCCTTCGTGGATTTTATATTCTTTGGAATTCCAGTGTCGGGTGTTCTGTTCCCTGTTCCTGATTTTTCTTTAGTTACATTCCCTGAATTTAAAAAAGGGGGCTTCAACTTTTATGGAGGAGCTGGAGGTCTGGCCACCAGGACAGGAAACAAAATCATTCGGCACCCATAAAACAAATGCCCTGTAAAAAAATAAATAAATCTTAAAACCGCTAAATGTACCACACACCGCTCTAGAAGAGATTAAGCTCCACACCCATTTCAGAAGCTGGCTTGACGCCACCAAAGAAATTGTACCAGAAACAGGAACACTGTACACCAACCATAATAATCTTTATTAAAGGGTTGGTTCACCCTTACTGTAAATACTTCCTATGCAGGTGAGGGGCGCATGAAAAGATAAAAGCAAACTCTGCAGCTCTGACTAAAGTTGAACGCCTTTGCTATAGATTTAGACTGTTTACAAACCTCCCGAAGCCTGGTTGTAAAACTCCCAGTGATGGCAGCATCCTGGCGACAAGATGCCTAGACACTCCCAGCCATTACTGCTTATCCCCACCATCGCAGGAGCGAACCCTCAAACCCCCCGCACACGTGTTGTCCATTATCTGTCTTGGCATCGGTGAGCTCAGAGGTACTGCGACAGGGTAGAGAGCGCATGCAAGGGGGTTTGAATCGGCTGGGAGTGTCTTCGTAACATCCTAGCAATAAGGACAGGATGATGCCATCTCTGGGAATTTTTAGTCCGGCTTCGAGAAGTATGTAAATTACCTGCACATATAAGGGCATTATTTAACTTTGGTCAAAGCTGTTTTTTTATCTACATGCGCACCTAACTGGCATAGGCAGTTTTCTTGTGAAGGTGCACTAACCTTTTAAATTGGCCAGTAGGAAGAAGCACGGCGCTTTCCCAAAGAATATGCAACGCAATTTGTGCTTGCGATTATCGCTTTCTCAACGAACATTAATATACAGGATTTCCCCTCTCACCTTCCAGGACAGCTACTTGAGAGATGATTGGCTCTGCCCCCTACAGGAAACACAAATCGGATACAATTTAAAAGGCCCCTCTCTTTCCTCTGCCCCTCAGTTTTGGGTTTCCAGACCCTCCAGGAGTACCGACCCGTTTTGTTTTCTTAGGTCTGGTAACTGTGGTTGGTGGACCGCCCTTTGCTGGTATCATCCAGGACTAGTTGTGGATGCATTTTGCACAGAGCAGGGTGCTTTCCCAAGAATATGCGACGCACTTTTCTCTTGCCAGATCACTTTCTCAACAAACATTAATATTATACAGGATTTATATAGCGCCAGCAGTTTACGCAGTGCTTTACAATGTAAAGATTCTTTGACAAAGCTCTCTGCCTAGGACAACACGTGTTAGGACTTGTTTTTGCTGCCTGTTTTTATAAAGGAAGAATATTTGTGCAGTGTTGCTGTCGGAATTGATTAAAAATACAAAGTTTTGCTATTGTTGACTCAGCTATAATGAATATGATTCCAAATATTGTCTGGCACAAAATATCGGAACTGCCCAGTTTTCTACCTTGATTCAAAATGTTGCCTTCCCAGGATGCCCTCATTGTACCTTGCCAGGGTGCATGCACTTTGGGTGACTACCACGTTAAGTGTAATGATTTTATGTTGCGGGTAACTACTTATTGGCACAAAATTTGGTGCACTCACTGGTGTTGGTTTGTCTCTTTAAGCCAAGTTACTCCAATTTGAAAAGTGTTACTAAACCCAGTACCCTGCATTCACTATATCTGGTCCCCACAGAACACGAAAATGCAATAGTTTTAATAAATATAATCTGCTAAATGCCTTTTCTTATCCGTATACAGTAAAACCTTGGTTTGCGAGCATAATTTGTTCCAGAAACATGCTTGTAATCCAAAGCACTTGTATATCAAAGCATTTTTTTACAGGTATAAAAGAGAAGAGAGGCACATCTAAGTGTGGCAATAAGTTGCTAAATGTTGGATCTTCATTAAATGTAACCATATTACTACACTTAGAGGCTCCTCTATTTTTTTTTTTTTTTTTTTATACTCCGTGGTGACATGATGCTACTCTATATCAAGACATCGCTTGTATATCAAGGCAAAATGTATTAAACCATTTTGCTTGTCTTGCAAAACGCTCTCAAACCAAAGTTTTTACTGTATAGTCTTGTGACTTTTATCAGTGTCTGGTTAAAGCTTGTAGGAGAAGTTTTCATTCTGCTCCGACTGCCTACCAAGGCTGCAGGACCCCTGACCCTCTGTCTGGACAGTGCTGATTTGGCCCTGTGCTGATTACATGCACTCTCCCAGGAAAAAAAAAAAAAAGAACTCTAACAATACACACCAAACGGAGCATGTGCAGCTTGTCCCCTAGCCTCTGTCTTATCAGGAGATAGATTGGAGACAGTGGAAGAAGGGGAGGATCATAGAAGACAGGATCAAAGGGCCAAATCCTCAAAAGAGATACGACGGAGTAACTGCTGTTACTCCGTCGCATCCCTGGTCCTAACTATGGAACTGATCCACAGAATCAGTTTCCCATAGTTAGGACGAAGATCCGACATGTGTAATTGAATTACACTGTCGGATCTTAGGATGCAGTACCGCATCCGCCGCTGGGGGCATTTCGCGTCGAAATGCTGCCTCGGGTATGCAAATTAGGACTTACGGAGATCCACGAAGCTTTTACACTTCGTTTTTTCTCTGTAAGTTTTATTTTGCAAACGCAAAATTAGGGCTGCTTTTACAAGGTGTAAACTGTTTACACCTTGTAAAAACAGACCTTTCTTGCTAGCGACGCGATTTTTTTTTAAAAAAAATTTTTGGCCGCCGTATCTTTTATTTTTTTACCCGATGCAACTTTATTGTCCCGTCGCGATCCACAAAGCCCAGCGTAACGTAATTTCGCGCTATGCACGTCGGGAAAATGACGTCACGAGCATGCGCAGTACGGCCGGCGCGGGAGCGCGCCTCATTTAAATGGGAATCGCCCCCTGGAGAAGAGGAACGCCTTGCGCCGCCGGATTTAAGTTAAACCGCTCAAAATTTCTAGGTAAGTGCTTTGTGGATCGGGCACTTAGGTAGAAATTTTGCGGCGGTGTAATTAAAATGGGAAAAATTACGTTGCGCCGCTTCTTTGTGGATTACCCCCAAAGAGCCTTTTTACACAATGCGGAGGATCAACCCTTTAGGCTCCACGGTGAGTATAACAAGCATGCTGCATACAGACTGATTTTACTGTTGTGGGTTTGGTAACACTTTACATTCTGTTTATTGAAATAAAGCATAAGCTGTGCGTAACAAGAATTCCGGCCGCTTGTTACAAATAAGACTGTGTCACATCTGGTTAGCAGTTAATATCTGTAAATGCCTAGAGCGTCTGCTTATTTACTAAACCGCTCGAAATCGGTCCAGAACAAGTGACACAAGCCGAGGTATATAAAAGCCCAGAGTTATTTTAATCATACCAGAAACCTCTTTGGGATGCTGTTTTCAAGCTATTTGGGAATCTCAGGAATGTCCCTTGCTTGTAAACGTTGGCTTTGGCGAGCAAAAAATGCCAAGTCCACGCCAAGGTAGTGTTTGGCAGCCAAGTCGTGCCGTGGATAAACGTGATCATGAAATGACTCTCTCATAGCCATCCTGTGACTAAGCACAAATATGGAAAACACCCTGGAAATTATAGCATATCTTTTAAAATGTACCCATCGCCTACACAGTAACAGAAGTCATGAAATACTGAGAATGTGAAGTTGAAGAGTTTATTGGTCAGGCTTCAGTGACCTTTCTATATCCTCCGTAGCATCAGGTGCTGTGATGGAGCAATGAACTCATTTCCAGTGATCATGGCGGCCTCTGTCTGATATTGCTATGTATAGTGCTAGATTGTGTATACACGCATCTCCTGGGTATTACATATTGTGTAATGATTTATTTTTTCTGTTGCAGAAAAAGCAGCAGCTGCAAATGAGGATGAAGTTCAGAAAGCGGATATATCCTCTACAGGCCAAAGTGTCATAGACAAGGATACACTTGGACCCATGATGCTGGAGGTATGTCTTTTTCAGATACCTGTAGTTGGCCTGTGCGTTATTTTTCTAAAATTTCACATTGCATTCACACCCACTTCCATAATCCTCTTACTAAAAGAGCATTAGAAAAGTTTATCATACCTTAAAGTATATGTCAGTTATGTTATTGCTTTATCCATTGCCATGGTTCTTGTATGCAACTGCTACAATAACAAAGCAACATGAGGCAGGACACAGAGATGAGACACTGGATTCTAGAGTCGAGTACTGAGAACAAAAATAACTGCCTATGTAGGTAAGAAGCGCATACCTCCCGAAGCCTTTCTGAAAAACTCCCAGAGATTACATCTTCCTTTCCTGCCCCATTGCTAGGACATCCCAGCTGTTACTGCTCACCTTTACCATCACAGGTATGAGCTCTCTGATTCTGATCTCCGTGCTGCTGCAAAGAAGGGGATGGTGCGTGCATGGGATTTGATAGAGCACGCTCCTGTTATGTTGGGGGTGAGCAGCAATGGCTGGGACTTAGCAATATTACAACATGGGGGGGGGGGGGCTCTGTGAGTTTTTTTGTTCATGCTTCAGGAGGTATGTAAATAGCCCACACCTATCATCAATGACATTATTCAACTTTATTCAAAGCTGCACAATTTGTTTTTATATACTGTCCCTGCAAGTGCAGTTTTTTGATAAAAGTGAACTAACCCTGTAATATATATCTGCTTTGGCATTGGTGCTGACAGCCAGTGTTTTGGGCTGCTGGAACCAATTGTGAATTGCTCTAGCAGCACGATGTGCATTTTCCTATTTGTGCTTTTCAGAAGGAAAAGTCTTTGTTCCTCCCCTTTTTAAAGGGAGAGTTCAAAAAGCTATATATATTATGGGATAGGCCGATATATTGGCCGACTATATTAGGGATACACCAATATAGCGGCTGACAAACAAATAGGGTTATTGGCGTTTTGCCACAGAAGAAAAAAGGTGGCGATAATGACATGCTGCGTTCCATTGACTTCAATGCCAGCTCACCTCCCATTGACTTCAGTGCCAGCTCACCTCCCATTGACTTCAGTGCCAGCTCACCTCCCATTGACTTCAGTGCCAGCTCACCTCCCATTGACTTCAGTGCCAGCTCACCTCCCATTGACTTCAGTGCCAGCTCACCTCCCATTGACTTCAGTGCCAGCTCACCTCCCATTGACTTCAGTGCCAGCTCACCTCCCATTGACTTCAGTGCCAGCTCACCTCCCATTGACTTCAGTGCCAGCTCACCTCCCATTGACTTCAGTGCCAGCTCACCTCCCATTGACTTCAGTGCCAGCTCACCTCCCATTGACTTCAGTGCCAGCTCACCTCCCATTGACTTCAATGCCAGCTCACCTCCCATTGACTTCAATGCCACATTCTTTCTCTCTCTCTCTCTCTCTCTCTCTCTCTCTCTCTCTCTCTCTCTCTCTCTCCCCCTCCCCCTCTCTTCTCTCTCTCTCTCTCCCTCTCTCTCTCTCTCTCCCCCCCCCTCTCTTCTCTTCCCCTCTCTCTCCCCCTCCCCCTCTCTTCCTCTCTCTCTCCCCCCCCCCCTCTCTTCTCTCTCTCTCCCCCTCCCCCTCTCTTCTCTCTCTCTCCCCCTCCCCCTCTCTTCTCTCTCCTTGGCTCTTTAAAGCTGGCCATAGATTAATCATTGTTGTTTTTTTTTGTTGATCAGCCAGAAAAACCAAACGGATTCCCCATCCACACATTCAAAGTGGAAGAGGAAATCCACCCCCCTGCAATATTGTATTCTGACAACGAGCCGATTTGGCTGCATGCCCTCATTCAACACAAATTTTCTAGCATACCTGTTTGAGAGAAGTCAATTATTAGATCAATTCCTCTCAAATGGGAACAGCCATGGATGGATCAAAATTTCAAGGCATCTGTCGCCAGCTTTAGTCCTGTTATGGGCTAGCAAGACAGAATATTTGCGGTGTAGTTTTTCTTTTGCTAAACTGCCCGGGTCCAACCTGTTATAGATGCACTTGCTTGCACAGTTTCAGCTCTGCAAGTAGTTCCTACGCACTGTCCTACTCTTCCACCTTTGGAACGCAAAGGCTAATCATTCTGTAGTACCAAGATAAGAACTGGGAAGTCTAAATCGGCTGTTTGAGAGAGAAAATGTGTACAGGATTTTTTTTTCTTGGGTGATTATTGAACAGATATAATAAAAAAACTTTCAGCCTGGGTTCACACATATGCGATGCAGGAACCTGCGCAATTCCAGCGCCAGTTCCCACATCACATCTCTACACAACTGTATGGCAGAACTCGCATTACACAGATGTCGCATGTGATCAGCATCGCACAAGTGTGAACCCAGGCTCAATGGTATATTTACCAGAACAAAAGGGAGCAAATAAGAGAAGTTCATTGTTTGGGTTTCAGGTCTTTGTTAGGGGTTCAAGTCATTGTTGGAGTTTATACACTTTTAGAGTCTTCACACAGATCAAGATGAAATATTGCATATGAAATTTTAGCCAGTTAGTTAGCTCTCTGGAGTTTGTTGAATGATCTTTCTATAACAGGTGTGTTAATAGCAGACCTACCCCCCCCCCCCCCCCCTATCCAGGCCAGCTTTAGTATTTGTAAGGACAGAATTACATTTTTTTTAATTAATGTCTGCAATTTCCTTTCACAATTCTTAATGTATTATCCCTCCAAAAACACAAAATCCAGAGTGCTTCCTGCCTTTGCTGAACTCCCTTCTGCACTATAGAATGTGGCCTCTCCCATGCTCTTGTCTCTCCCTTTCCACATACATATTTGGATTTCTTTCTCAGAAAAATAATGCCGCTGTCTGGACTCCCAAGAGCCTATCCACACTCTGTGTGTAGGTAATGGGCTCCTGGGAGATGTAGCTCTGGGGGTGTGCCTACGCTAGCAGAGACTCAGCTGCCCCTGAAAGAATCCCACAAGCCTGGTGATGTCATGTTGCGTGATAAATGCTGTTTCTTGCTACAGAAACGAGGTGAAAGGTTTAATAAATAACACTGAACTGTGCTCTAGAGGGGAAGAAGCAAGTTTGGGTTAACCTTTGGTAATACCTGGAAATGCTATTTTTTTTAGACATGCTTATTACTGCTGTTTCAATTACTACATTGAAAATTTTTAAGTACGGAAGTCGCATAAATATTTCTAGGTCCATAATACAGTAATACCTCAAATCCTTTTACTCACTAAAATGAACTGTAGTTACGATCTGTAATATAACTGAGCCACCCCCATATGTATCATGTGAACAAGTCCTGAATCTCCAATGGTACAATCTCGCTGCCCTAGTTCCTATCTCTAATCCTGCCCCTTTTTTGGGTGTTCCCAACATTTGTGATACTCATTGAATAGGATAAAGCAATGCAAACGTTGTCTTTATAAATGAGGAAACTATGTTTTGTATATACTGTACAAATCAGCATAAGCGTACAGGTATGGTGAGACGGGGGCTAAATTTAAATCAATGCATAGCACAACACCGCTAAAAACAGAAGGTATTCACTTCTCTCGTTCCATCACATATCTAAAAAAAAAGTTCCTCCTTTAAAGGGGTTGTAAAGGTACAATTTGTTTCCCCCTAAATAGCTTCCTTTACCTTGGTGCAGTCCTCCTTCACTTACCTCATGCTTCGATTTTTGCTTTTAAATGTCCTTCTTTCTTCTGAGAAATCCTCACTTCCTGTTCTTCTGTCTGTAACTCCACACAGTAATGCAAGGCTTTCTCCCTGGTGTGGAGTGTCGTGCTTGCCCCCTCCCTTGAGGGGGGAGGGGGCGAGCAGGAGAGTCAGGACACCCACTAACACACAGCTCCTTTCTCTATCTGCAACGTATAGAGCGTCCTGACTTTCATGCTCGCCCCCTCAAGGGAGGGGTCGAGCAAGACACTCCACACCAGGGAGAAAGCCTTGCATTACTGTGTGGAGTTACAGACAGAAGAACAGGAAGTGAGGATTTCTCAGAAGAAATAAGGACATTTAAAAACAAAATGGAAGGATGAGGTAAGTGAAGGAGGACTACACTAAGGTAAAGGAAGCCATTTAGGGAAAAAAATTGTACCTTTTTACAACCCCTTTAATTTTAATGCAGTGGGCGGAGCAATGCAAGCCTTTACTTTACACACCATTAGCCAGATGCACATCTAGATCCACTGATGTATAGTACAACATGGCCTCGTATTAGAGAGCCATTTGTTCCAAACTGCATGCAGCGGTTGTGGGCATTTTTAGCCATCATCAGTGCAATGTATTGAAGCCATGGCATCTATGGTGTAGGCCAGGGCTTGGTTGCCCAACGATGAGGTATAACCATACAGGTTCTGATTATTTTATAAAGTCAGATGTTGGATGTTTCATGCATATACAAGCTCCTTCTGCTCTTCTACACTGAGACAAACCTGCCAGTAGGCAGAGCTCCAGAAAGAACTTGTAAATTCCCTGCAGCAGTCATCATAGGAATGAATCCTTCCAAGTTCTATGGTTCTGTGTGATGATTTACACAGCGCTCCCTATTTCCTGCACATCTCACATCGGCCTCTTTTATTGACTGCTTGGCCTGACTTTGTAGATGATGGCTGAGCGTTGTTATCTCCTGAACCATTGTGCCACTTCTGCTGTCTGGATCATCTTGCTGCATGTCAGAAGCTCCTCAATAAGGAAGCATCTGCTATTTAATTGTGCCTTGAAATGTCTGCACTTATGCTTGTCAGAACACAAGTATATAGCAGTTGCCAGGCAACCAGGCATGAACTGCAATTTCTGGCAGTGAAGTAAACATCACATGACTGAGCAGAGATGAAGAACACTTATCTGTGCTTAGTGTGGGTTTCTTACCAATTCATTATATGCTCTTGTACCTGCCCAAGTTAAAGTGGAATTATTTGCCTTCAGTGCGTTTTGTTCTGTTCTCTGCTTTCTGGCAAAACCAATAAAATAACTCCAGAGTGAGTTAATAACTCCGGACTTTATTTTTTACTGTTTTCAAAAGTGAAACTTCAGCAGCTGGTTTCATTTTCTCGTATTTATGTATTCGTTCGAATTGGACTCCAGGCTAACGGACAAATAACACATTTGAGACTTCTAATTTTGTTCAGTCACTCTTCTGACTCTGCAAGACGGCACAGCCTGGTCCTGGAGCCACTTGCTGTCTGCTTTACAGAAATGTGGTCTAACCCGTCTGGTTCCCTATAGATAGACAAGTAGTGGCCATCACTTTGCTCTCCCCTTCTGCAAGCATTTTTTCTTGTGTTAAGCCTCATACACACGACCGGTTTTCCTGGCAGGAAAACTGCCAGGAGAGCTTTTGGCCAGGAATCCTGGCCGTGTGTATGCTCCCTAGCAGTATTCCCCGCTGGGAAAACAGACGGGAAAATAGAGAACCCTGCTTTCTTTTTTCTCGTCAGGTTTCCCGGCAGAGTGTTTCCTGCCGAGAAAACCGGTCGTCTGTATGGGTGAAAAACCGTGCATGCTCGATAACACTTCGACGCATGCGTGGTAGCATACAAGGTTAGTGTGGGGTGTAGCAAATAGCGGCAAATATCTTCTAGACCGTGCAGGTCTGGGAGATATTTCTTGCACCTACAGGCAAGCCTTAATCTAGGCTTTTTTCTTTGCCTTAATCTAGGCTTACCTGTAGGCTAAAGTGGTTGTAAGAGGTTTACAACTACTTTAATGCACCTCAGTAGATTAAACAGGCCCCACACCTGTACACACATCAGTTATATCAGGTTCCATCGAAATTTTGGGTTGCTTTTGGAAGTAATAGTAAGCATTCGGCACATCAAAAGCAACCAGAAATTCTAATGTTTTTTTTCCACCCAATTTTCCAGCTGGAATTGTGATTGAAAGTTGTTTACAGGAAAATGTTTTTGGTTGAATGTTCCTATTTACAGTAGAAGATCAAATAGTTCAATATACAAAACAATCTAGGGCCACTTTCACAACACTCAAGTCTGTCACTCTGACCAGTTGTTTCTGTTCAATTTATAAAAAAAGAATATTGGAAAATGATTGAGAAATCCCCACGGCCAGCTTGGTTTCTCTCACAGCTGATAGATCTCTAAATATTGGCAGCTTGGAGGTTCCTACTCTGGAGCGACAACTAATATGATCTCTTCCTGGGGTCTTTATCATCTGCTTTCTCTGTGTGGGCTCGGAGTAAAGTTCTGAGTATAATGTATTCAGTCCATGTGTTTTGAAGCAATGTGTAGATAGATAAACAGATGAATCATGAAATTAAACCCACTTGTGCATCCCAGCACATAATTCATGCATTACGTTTGGTCTGGAAACCAATTATTTTTTTTCTAGACTCATTCCACAATATGCTTGATTAATATTCCCTTATCCATCGCTTAAAGTACAAATAGAGGTGATGGATAGCAGATCTTCATATTAAAGTAGAACCCCTGTGAGAATACAAATGTACATCGGGGGATTTACACCTAGATTTTTGTTTTAATCTATGCAGAAATGGCGATTCTGAATGTTACTCGGTTCACATGAGGTTCTGTTTGGGGATGGCATTGCATTGGAAGGAATGGCTAGCCTGTTTACACACAATACAGAATCCGTGTTGTACTGCAGACTGATTACATTTATTGATGGAAGCCTAGAACTTTGTGTCACGTTTCATATGCTGTTTTGCATGGAAATTAGAAAGGAAAACTATTCTGTAATTTCTATTAAATTTTTACATGCCTTGTTGTAGATTTTTATGAGTAGATCTTTCAAACAATCGAAATGATTGTCTAATCTGCATGATAGCTGTACAACTGCTAAGGTAAAAGGCACATAAGCAGTGTATAATTTTTATATTTAGTCTGGCCTTAAACACACTGGACAAGAACAGTAACAAAGCACAACCATTGCAGCACTACTAAGCAAAATACAATATGAGTATTTGGTAAGCAAATACGGCTGCCCCATCTACATTGGAAACGTGGCTTACATTTGTTTAAACTTTATAGCAACCCTCAAGCCAGTGATGAGGGAGTCTTATGGACAGCAGGGCTCGGGTGCGAGCATGCACGAGTGCACCCCATAGCAAGCAGCTTGCTATGGGGCCACTCTGAGAAGGAGCACTGGTGGAGTACCTGAGAAGAGCTGCTCTGTGTAAAACAATTACACAGAGCAGGTAAGTATAAGCTGTTTTTTTTTTTTTTTAACTGTCTTTTAATATAACTTTAGATCTTCAGCTGTCTAGTATAAAAGGCATGTTCATTATCCTGCGTAGAGCAATCTTGATACCTAAAATCTTGGTGGCTTAGGGTGGGTATAGACGGATCGTGTTCAGCAAAGAGCAGCTGATTTTCGATCGGTGTGTGTGGTCCTCCATGCTCTGGTCCTCCATGCTCAACAGAAGTTGATCGGCTACACTGGAAATATTTAATTGATCAGCAGCTGCAGCCAGTGATCAGTGTATTCTGACAACAGAGAGTCCTGCTGACAGTATACAATGTTGCAGTGGTAAGGATTGCTCAATCCATCTCACTTGTGTGGATGGGGGAATCCTGTGTGTTTTTTTTTTTTTTTTTTTTTTTTTTTTCGATCAACATGCCAGCTGAGCAAAAAAAAAAAAAAACCTAACAGTGTTTACACAGCTTTAGTATGCTATTTTTTACCTTTGTTATCTAGTCAGGGTCCTGGGCTTCCTATTGATCAGTGAGGCAACCCGTTGCCTTGGTTTCTCCAGTAGCTTAGGCTAGGGTTGGTTGAGTCTAGGGCGGCTGTCAACCAGGCATTCTGTTAAAAACTCCATACCTGACCCTCACAGGGTTCAGTGGCCCTGGAATGCTGTGTGTAAAATCTGACTCTATTATACAGTTGAACACCTAAGACCCCTCCTATGATTTCAGGTACAATTTTAATGCAGTCCGTAAATGACACAATAATTCAAATAGTATATTCTTCTTCACACAGATCATTGCCTACTGTATTTTGGTGTAAATGGGCTGTCTTGCCTACTCATGCTGATCATTTCAGCTTGGTATTGTCAATGCTGAACTAATAGTACAACCCAGTTGTGATCCCTCCTCCCTGTAATGTATGTTGTACTCGCTGACAAATAAAATACCAAGACTTTTTTATTTTTATTAATGCATAAGAGAATACAAAGTGAAACTCAAAACTGAACAGTCTACATAGCTTACATATTTGTTGCTGTGCTGGTGATACCATCTTGTTTTGCGTGGGGTTAAATGGCGGGCTTTCTGTAATGTATTGTACATTTTCTTTTTTTCTCCAGGCCCTGGATGGGTTCTTCTTTGTGGTGAACCGTGACGGGAACGTGGTATTTGTCTCTGAGAATGTGACTCAGTATCTCCGGTACAACCAAGAAGAGCTAATGAATACCAGTGTATATAACATTCTTCATGTTGGAGATCACAACGAGTTAATCAAAAACCTGCTGCCAAAGTCTTTAGGTAACAGAATTATTATTTATTTTTTATTGAAAAGCTGCTTTTGTGTCAGTGGTGATGAACATTGCTTGTAGTTACAGACCTGGGCCATGTGGAGACCATCTGTTGCTATAGGCCCAGTCATTCTTTTACCCTACCCTTTATTAATACAAAGACTCGGGATGCAAAGTGTTCTTTCTACTATATTTAATTTTATCAGTGGGGTACTTGTATGGGTTGAAGGCTTATTCCCTTAAATTTGGAGAAGAGAGAGTCTTGGTTCTAGTTTCTAGTCCTTTTCCATGTTCTGTTATATAAGGAGCACTTCTGACACTCTGAAGTGCTTATTATCTCTCTGTAGTTAGCTGCTACACAGCCCGATTATCACACACCATGTTCAAATTGGTCACATAGCTTGCCTTTATTAGGCCATGCATGGCCATCCTTCAAGTGTTCCTAAACCCAGGACCCTGCATTCACTAGATCTGGTCTTCCACAGTACACAGAACATGGTAATGCAATTATTTTAGTAAATATAAACTGCTAAATACCCTTTTCTCATCGGCAGTTAGAGCAGTCTTGTGACTTCTATCAACGTAGTCAAAAAGGTGAACTTGGCCTTTAATTTCCCCCAGAAAGCACTAGCAGTCTGGGGATACCGCTGTCATTGGATAGTCAGCCAGATCAAGGAACACTCCTAATATCTGTTGGGGGTTATAGGGTCAGCAGGGTGCCCCAGAGGGTCTCTCTGGCTAGCAGTGCGTGACTTTTATTTATTGTTTCCTTTTTTAAGGAGTGTGGAGAATAGGGCGCTCTGGATAACATGTAGACTTTAACAAACAGTACATGACTGGCTCTTGAGATGTGATTAATGCATCACAGCAGCACTTCAGAAGAGGGAAGAAAAAAGTAAAGAAGGCGATTCGAAGTGCAATAATAAAACACTAATGACAAGGAAGGGTTAAAAACCCTTACAGGATGGAAGTCACAAACAGGCATATCAATGGATCCATAACATCCAGCGAAATGCCTCCTCAGGGGTGGGACAAATGGGCAGGGGGTGGGTGGGTCTGATGATGACTGCCATATCATTAAATGGCAGTATGCAAGGGAATAAAATGCAGTAAACAACAACTGCATTTTTATTCCATTACTGCCATCTAATGATACTCCCAGGAGGCATCCCACTGGATTCATTGATATGCCAGTTTTTCACTTCCATCTTGTAAGTCTTTTTAACCCTTCCTTGTCATTAAAGTGTTTTATTATTGGACTTAGAAGTGCCTTCATCTCATGTTTCTCCTTCCTGTTACATCGCAGCTGCCAGTGCTGGAGGCCCTACTAAGTCTACATCTCTTTTATAAGGCTGGCCATACATTATACAATCTTCTTGTGCAACTTTCCAAAATCATATAATATGAGGTCACACTTAAACACTTTTAATTTGCATGCAGTCAGACAGGCCCTTGCACTACATAATTGAAGGTAACGCTAAAGGAAATTGAATAAGAAAATTGTTTAATGTATGGCCATCTTTACTCTCCACTGTTTTTAAAGCAGGGTGGGGAGCAGACAATAAATGACTTTGAGTGTCTTGTTTAGGAGATCAGATCATTTCAATGTAAGCGGCCCTCCCAACTTCAAAAAAAATAATGGGTTATAATTAGAGATGTCCACAGCTGTGCAATTTAGAACTGTAAAAAAAGGTTGTTTAGACTAAAATTCTTCTCTTAAAAATAAATCTGCTTTATTTGAAAATCAGAAGAGTTGTCTCTGACCAGAGATCATGTAAAATCTGTAGTCTTTGATGTTTTTAGTCATGCTGACTGATGATTTCACCATGGATCTATCCGCCAGAATTAATGTAGCATGCATGTTGTCTTTTGTGTTCTGCTCTTTTGCTTGTGATATTTGTCTGTGTTTAACAAGTTATGCATGGAGCTGTTTGGGTTTCTCAATAATTAGATGAAATTCCACCGAATATAAACCTCATAAAACATCAAAATGTTTTTCAGTTCTTGTTCTCTTTACCTCCCGCCACTTTCATACGCCACAATCTCCTGGCCTCCCTCTAGAACAAGCTGAGGGAAATCGCACAATGCAAAACAAGTAGAAGGCATCAGGAGGTCACCTTTGGGAAAATAAACTTGGAACTCTGTATCTTTCTCCTATTTTAAATGTGTTGATTGGAGTTTTTACTATATGTACCGTGTGCTTCCTCGTATTCATACTGCACGTGTGACTTGGATCTGGTCATGTTTACGTGGATATCTACAAAATTCTTATATTGCAGTACTAGCATTTATTGCAATGTTGAGCAGTCTTTAAAGTGGACCTTTATTCAGATCATTTAAAACTATTCTAAAAATCAAAATGTGATCGAAGGACTGAAATATTTAGCTTGAATGGAGAAAATGCTTCTCCAGGCTCCCTCCAGTCCTGGCCATGTTCCTGCCCTTCAAGAAAGATCACACGATGGACACCTAAGCTTCTTGTTGTATACACTGCATTGGAGAAAGCTTTGCGCGGCATGTAAGGCAAGCGTTTCAGGCCATGCGTTCATGTATCCCCTTTATCCCCTAAAAAAAGAAAATATACAAACCTACACACACTGTATATAATATTTATTTTGTGTGCATCTCTCACACACACTATATGGCTGCAGCATTGGTATAATGATGCAGCTGTCTTCCTGCCGGCTCTTAGCCCAAGACAGGAGTAATCACTCAGTTCTCAGTCTGCTCTGAGCGTAGAGCAGTGACTGTTAGCCCCCATTCACATCTAGGCGTTTTTACGCCTGTAGTGCTACGCCGCCAGAGGGATGAGAACACATGTCCCTCTATGGAGATGGTTCACATCTCTACGCCGGACGCCTGCCGCCTGAAAAAAGGTCCCGGACCTTTTTTTCAGGCGGCTTTCGGCGTTCGGCTAGGAGATGGGAAGCATCTCCATAGAGGGGGTCAATCTGGGGCACATCTAGACGGACAATACCGGCGTTTTGTCGCCGCAAATCGCGGTACAAAACGCCGCTATTTGTACCGCGATTTGCGGCGACAAAACGCCGCGAATTTGTCTGCCTAGGTGTGAATGGAGCCTTAGTCACCGCTCTGTGCCCTGCCCCTCCAGCACTCACTGGAGCACAGGGGTGTGGAGGCGGTGTCTGGCTGGCTCAGGCTCTCAGCAGCACACTGAGAAGCCTAGCCAGCTGCCTGTCGGGCATCTACATGGATTCTGAATTTGTTGTCAGGATATTTTCAGAGATTAGAGCAGGTTTGTGACATTGGCCAATAGTGGCTAATTCTGGGTCACATGAGTGCAAAAGTAAGTGCACCCCTCTGACCCACATGAGACGTTATGACCAAGCCAAACAAGACTTTAGTCCATTTCCTGGACTGCAAGGATTGTGTGGGACCTGACAGCTAATCGCTCATGGAGGTAAATACAGTAGGGGCGAGGAGGATTTTCAGTGTTGGTTCGTCTTTTCTGAAAAGATGAATTTGCACCTACTACTACTACATACTACTAAAAGTGCATTTTTTAGCACGTGTCTTAACTTATCTAGGACAAAGATCCAGGAAAGACTGCATTTGATGCTGTTGTAGTGCCATGTTACCCACTCCTAATATACTATATAAAGTCTGTATTTTTTTTAATATAGCCCATTGCTTTTTCTTTTTTTTTAATAATGGCAATAACTTACTCTTCTCTACAGTGAATGGGGGACCTAGACGTAATAGCCATACTTTTAATTGCCGTATGCTGGTGAAGCCAATGACGGAGTGTGAAGAGGAGAACCACGATGGACAGGAAACGCAACAGAAATATGAAACTATGCAGTGCTTTGCTGTATCCCAACCAAAGTCCATTAAAGAGGAAGGAGAAGGTACAGGCATTATCTGACTCTTATGAGAGAAGCAATTAACAGTCATCTTGTTTGACGCAGTCTAAATGTTTTGTTTTCCTGAAATAACTTCTAACATTATCAAAAGCAGGAACTGGTAATACTGTACACAACATATAGAATGGATCATGTAATAATTATATGCAGACCTGCTGCAGTGTGTAGCTGCTTATACGTTTAGTCATGCAGTGTGTGCAAGTAATAATTCTCCTATGACTTGTGATATTACTTCTGAAGTGTTAAACTCTCGATAACAAGTACTTTTGAGTGACAGACGGGATTATTAAAAAAACTTCCTCCAAATCATTAAAGGGTGACTTGCTTCCAGATTTGCATGCAACTGATATTTTATCCTGTGACAGATCGGCACGTCAATGGCAGCCCAAAGTGTGCTTCCTGTCCAAAATGAGTGATTTGAACATATTTACTTAGGCCCTGGTTCACACCTATGCATTTTTTGGTGATTTTTTTTTTTGCAGAAATGTTCCATTTAACATGGTTTCCTATGGGACAACCTTTTCATCTATGCTTTTTTCAGCTGCTACATTTTTGGAAAGGGTCTGATTTTTTTTATAATTTTTTTTTTTTTTTTTTTTTACGTAAAAAGCTCTGCAGAAATGTTTTAAACGGCAAACTGCATAGGTGTGAACCAGACCTTATAGACAAATAAAGTTGGTTGTTTCAGGGTGAACCAGAGGCAGGGTAAAATTTGAATATACAGTACATTCTATGGTTTGTTGTCAACGGGTTTGGTTTGAGTTTGTTGTCTGTGCAGAAGCAAACCCTGTGGCACTCACAGCTTACAGTTCCTGTGGAGTGACATATGGCTAACATTTGTGTGTGTCTAAGTTCAGAGATCAGATTGTTTCTCATATAACCAAATTGTTATCATTGTCATTATCATATCTTTTACTTTGAAGATAAAGCAAACTAGTGAACAGTAGAGTCCATACTAACTTAAAGCTGATCATATGCATTGGAAGAGATTGACTGTTAAGAAATGATCACATGTACTCTTCCGTCCCAAGTGTGTGTTGTCTCTGCAGAGCTCATAGCATTTATTCTCATCTGGCACTAATGAGAACAGTTGAGGATTTCCTAGCTGATCCTTGTTTCTCCGCATTTCCTTATAAAGTACCTGTAGTCACAGGATGATCTGTGTGATCTAGCTAATTTTATTTTCATGTCTGTGGGTTTTGGAAGACACCTCACTTGTTTCCCGCTGAAATGAGGCCAGTGCTGGGTGTATGTGGCTTTGCTGCTCTTTTTCCCTCTCCATAGCAACAACATGAACATTAAGCCTGGATGCACACTATTGCGATGCGGGAACCAATGCTGGTTCCTGCATCACATCTCCCTCGCAGCAGTTCACTGCCCTCTGCGTACTGCTGTGGGTGTCACAACAAAGTTAATCACCCCCCCCCCCCCCCAACCGGTTTTCAAATCGAAGGGCGAGCTGTGAATTTGGACAGAATCGATCGCATGAGTGTGAACACCCATGCGATCCAATTCAGTGCGGGGATAAAGGATCCTGCACTTTTTTTTTTGTGCGAATCCAATGCAAGTTCAGCCACACATTGCACAGGCATTGCATGTGATCGGCATATGTATTCGCATAGGTGTGAACCCAAGCTAAAGCACCTCAAACTTTCTTTTCTTAAATAAAATTCAAATTGTAACATCTCACCTGTGCCCCTTTCTTTGCTGCTAGCTTTGTCTCAGACTGCTTAATTGACATCTGAACCTGTCAGAATTGCAGGTTTTCAGATTATGGGCACTAATGTGTAGAAAAGTGTTTATAATCAGTTTTTTCTCAGCCATATAAAAATGTTCTTTATTGGCACTATAATTGCTGCCCACCTTTCTAGCTTGCCTTTGACCTAAATAATATTTATCTTTGTAGCCTTTGCGTATATGGTCAGTGTTTTTTAGGCATTTTTTTTTTCTCTTGAAGATTTTCAGTCCTGCTTGATTTGTGTGGCGAGAAGAGTACCTATGAAAGAGAGGCCTCCGCCCCCCTCATCAGAAACATTCTCAACACGTCAGGACTTGCAAGGTATAGCTACATCACCATTACCTGCTACTATTATTTCATAGCTTTTTTTTTTTCCTCCTCTTGAATTGGCTATATATAATCTAATGTCATTTTTTATTCCAGGTAAAATAACCTCTCTGGACACTAGCACTATGAGGGCACTAATGAGACCCGGTTGGGAGGATTTGGTGAGGAGATGTATTCAGAGGTTCCATGCTCAACCTGATGGTGAGCTTTCTCTCAGCAAAAGGCATCATCAAGAAGGTATCCATTCTTTCTACAAGGCTTCCACCTGTGTCGTCTCAAATCAAACATTGTCTTTATCCTGTAATTTTTTATTATCTTAAACGCATGCTTTAGTTCAGAAACCTACAAGCTTTGTGTAAAAAGTACTATGGTTAGGATTTGAACCACTTAGCCACTGTGCTGCCCCCATATTGACTAACCATGGCAGTGAGGTAGGGCAGGGCCTGATGGGCCTTGTGACCAGGAAAGGAATTGTAGTCTGATATGGCAGCAGAATCTGTGCAGTGGATTGAGGACACTGGTGCCTTTACCAGGCAATTGGGATACCTAACAGACCGTTGTTAGAAGACTAGTAGCTTAAAGCGGTACTAAACTCAAAAACAAACATTATTATATATTGCTGTTAATCATGTGGGCTGTTAAATGTGTTGGGTGCATTTTTATCTGCTTTTTTTCCCCATCGATGTGAGGTACAACAGAGCCACCCTTGGACAGCTAGCATTGTCATCCTCTGGAGAGGGTCGTTTAAGGATGGGCTTGACTAACAAAATAGATAAAACTTGGATGAATTTAATTGCATTGTTACATTGATACAAGGATCTATGTGATTGGTGGTCATGCAAAGCGAGCGCTCCCCTGTTTTCACTGGTTTAGTCTAAGGGCCCTTTCACACGGGGCGGATCAGTAATGATCCGCCTCCGTATGTCCGTAAGCTCAGCCGGGATCGCTCCGTATATCCCAGCTGAGCCGCCGGATGACAGGGCGGTCTCCGCACACTGTGAAGGAACCGCCCTGTCTTTTTTCCGCTCTCCCCTATGGGGGGAGCGGATAAACACGGACCGTATGTCCGCGTTCATCCGATCCGCAGACGGAAGAGAAAATAGGATCTTCTTCCGTCTGCAAAATCGGATGTTTACGAAAGCAGACGATTACGGGTGTCAGCGGATGTTCATCCGCTGACACCCGCAATCACATAGGGACCAATGTATGTCCCTTTTTCATCCGCAAACGGATGGATGAAAAAGCGGACATACGGTCCGCACGTGTGAAAGGGGCCTTAAGTGGATTAAACTAGCTGCTAAATGTTACCAAGTAACTTAATACTTTGGTTTGGTTCTTCAATCTGCAGATTCGAGTAATATATTTTTACATTGCAAAGTTTTAGTGGCACTTCCTCTGTTTACAGTAGCAGCCCACAGATCACCCACGTGCCCCTTTGGGATACTGTCAGTATTGTTTTGTTAAATGTATTCGAAAGCATCATCTACCTAAGGTTCTTGTGCCATTAATTTACTGTTTCAGTTATAAGGGATGAGTGACTGCTCCAAGTCCTGCTCAACAAAATCTAGGCATGTTCAAAGCCACTGTATTTATTTATTTATTTATTTAGGTTTTTTTAAATACTTATTAAATATTTGACAGTATTTGTACTTATTATTGAGGTGAAGGCAAGGTATGTGAATGTATCTGTTCTAATAGTCCTTGTATTTTTTTTATTTTTTTATTATTTAGTTCTCAGGCTAGGGCTCGCATTGAGTCCAATATATCGGTTTTCATTGTCAGACGGCACGATTGTTGCAGCCCAAACAAAGAGCAAGCTCATCCGCTCCCAGAATACGAATGAACCTCAACTTGTGATATCCATACATATGCTTCAAAGGTAAATGGGTACAGTATTGGGGTTCCTTTGCAATTTTATTTATTTATTTTGAAGCTCAAAATCTCCAAATACAGTACAAAC
Source organism: Rana temporaria (assembly GCF_905171775.1). Taxonomy (NCBI): domain Eukaryota; kingdom Metazoa; phylum Chordata; class Amphibia; order Anura; family Ranidae; genus Rana; species Rana temporaria. Next base: position 336,506,665 of record NC_053493.1, on the reverse strand, counting down.
ACCCCCCAAATGTATATTTTTTTTTGCAAAATGCTGGAATTAAGGTGGTTAAGGTGTGCTTAGACTTTAAAAGTCACCCACCAAAGTCAAGAACAAGTTTTACATTATTTGTGGAAGATGGCTTCTCTGAAAGATGAGATTGCATTTCACTGAACTTGCCTTTTGCCCAATAGTTTATTGTCATAAATAAAACTAAAACTCTTCCACAATCATTGAAGGTCAGTGGTGCTTTAAAACTGCCCACTCCCACCCCTCTATCATTGATGGTCGGTGGCACTTTACAACACCCTCCACCACCCTTCATTAGTGGTCACTGGTGCTTTAAAAACCGTTCCAAAACAATCCTGCAATAATTGGGGGTCAGTGTCACTTGCATACCCTCCACCTTGGCTAAATAGTAACTATCGATGTGATCTTTGTCCAATCAGGTTCTGGATCAGGCTGCAATCCTCCTTTTTCTCTTTTGTCTATTGTGTGAGGAAGGGGGTGGAGACTCTCAAATGTAAACACGGTGAGTGTTTACATTTTAGATCGCTGTAATAGGCCATCACAGCAGTTGGCGCCGGTTCACACTGCATTCAATGCAATGGAACCGTTCTAATAGGAGCGACAGAAGTCGATCCGACTTAGAAAAACGTTCCTGCACAACTTCGGGGGCGGCTCGGGGCAACCTGCATTGACTTCTATACAGAAGTCGTTTTGCTGGTTGCCTCTGAAGTCGTCCTCAGGACGACTTGCAGAGTCGCCCCCGAAGTCGTGCCGCGGGAGTGTGAACCGGCTCTTACAAGGCACAGTGCCGCTCTCTGCTTTTCTTTTTTTCCTTCAACATACTGGGTTTTCATTGCCCAGTCTGTGACCAGTTTACTTTTAAGTAGTTTGAAAATGAGAGCAGCGGACTCTCACGTGGGTCTGGGGATTTCAGTTTCTCCAGAGCCACGAGTACAGTCCAGCTTTTAACGGTGTACTTTCTGAATCTAACACTTTAAGTCGACTCCCGACACAGTTTGTGCCCATTAGGGGTGTCGGGATGGACTTTGGAACTACGTGCACTCATCAGGTTTTCCTGCCTTTTTAAGATCTTTTAGTACATAGTTGAGAAGGATGACCTATTTAATATTGAGTGACGATTATTAATCTATATCGAATAATTAATATGTACTGTGTGATTTTCACTGCGCCCCAGGATGTTCTGGTGGCATTGAATTGTACTGTACTGCTCTTCAATAAACTTCTTTTTTTTTTTTAAGAGAGCAGCAGCGGGAAGGGGTTCCCCCCCCCCCCCCCCCCCAGCCTGGTAGAATGAACAGAGCTCTTGGGGCACTGGGCAGATGTCCTGTTTGCTCCCACTTCTAATATGCATTTATAGCCCAAGTTTACAGTAATGTGATAGTGTTTTATTAGCCCTGAAGTGTTTACATACCAGAGTGAATTGTCAGTTATTTGCAGCTTGCCTCTACAGATCAGTGTCGGGGTCTCAGATTGATACCAAGTTTTGCCGAAATTAATTCTGCAACCTGCTTAGCAAACCAGCTGTTTTCCCAAGACACGGTTTCCACCAAGTGTCATTCTAAAACACTCATAGCAAGCAGGCTTGTCTCGGCATGTTACCATGATGATATATATACAGCCCTCGCAAACCGAAAATTGCATTTTAATTTTTTCTTTAGACCTTATAAAGTGTTCTTGGCTGGGGTGGAGGTTTTTATCCGTGTACACAAACATCCTACCTAAGAGTTCCGCAACGCATTCCAGTATGGGTCATAAAAAAACAGTATGCAAATAGTTTGCTCTGATAGCTAATTTATGTAATGATTAGGCCTCAACCAAAATAGAAAAATACTCTTTGGCAAGGAGGAGTTTTTATAGACAAGTATGATTGTTGGCTGTTAGTTTTAGCAGCCGTCAGTGGACGTTTACAATGTGGAGATCTAAAGTTACCATATTTGCAAAACAGGTGTTGTAATGTAGCTGTGTATACCCACATGTAATCTATAGTTAGCCTGGCTCAAGCACAAGATTTCAGCCTTTGGATGATCACTTTAGTGTATATTGGGAATATACCACTGCTTTCAAAATGTTATTGTGTTTGCAAAATATTTTATTGATCGTGTAAAGCGGAATGCTTTGACCAGTGGTACACAGCCTTCAAGAAACATACCTTGTAAAATCAGGAGAGACTTCAGATTCTCAAAATAAACCCCTTGTAGTTTATTACAAAAAACGGTAAACCTTATATGACACAAACATTGGATTGGTTACTACTTTTCAGCTTTGTTATAGTGTAGTAAATGGCTTCAGGCCCAGTGCAAGTTTAAGGCCTTGTGCACACTGGATGTTAAAATAACAATATAAAAACAGCAGTAGATTTGCAGTGAGTTTTTCAATGTTTTTGCACTAGCTTTTTTTTTTTTTTTTTTTTTACAGCTGCAAAAACTCCTCTCAGAACCCACTCGTTTATGTTTTGTTTTTTTTAAGCCAAAAAAGTCCCAGCCAAAAACTGCCAATAACAGCCTATGTGTGCATGGACACATAGGATAACATGACAGGGAGTTTAATGACTGTAGAAAAAACGGCTGAAGCCAAAAACAGCTGCTGTAAAACTATCCAGTGTGCATGAGGCCTAAAAATGAAAAAAAGCATAACTAGCTATGAGCACTTTGAGAACTTTTCATACACGAGCCATATTTCCATAAACAATGTGTTTCCCCCCCCCCCCCCTCTAATAAATGATCTGTTTCCTTGTTTGAGGCACACAAATGTTTTAACCTTCAAGTTTTTTCTTCGCCTTTTGGGGAAAAAAATGGGGTACCACTCCACCGCAAATGCGGCAGTGAAGGGGGGGGGGGGGGTTGCAAACAAGCAGGATTTCCCCTTTTGGGTAAAGTTCCACTTTAAGACCATTCTATAAGCTGCAGCTTCAATGTTTTTTCTTGGGCATATTAATGATTAGTTTCTTTGATTCCCACTCCGCAGTTGCATTCATTTTGGATATCCTGAAAGTTAAAGACTTCCCCTGTCCTTCAATGGACAAGAGAGAAAAAATAATAAGTTCCCCTGGGGCTGGCCTACAGGGAGGAGTTCCCCATGGGGCTGGCCTACAGGGAGGAGTTCCCCATGGGGCTGGCCTACAGGGAGGAGTTCCCCTGGGGCTGGCCTACAGGGAGGAGTTCCCCTGGTAATTATAACAAAAGATGTATTGGACAGTCGCACTCCAAACCAACGTGGCTTTCTTTTGTAAAAAATTGAAACGAGCACTACAAGCCACAGCAACGGAAACAAGGACAGCTGACGCCTTTCACACTACACTTAGTGTTTACTCATAGCTTTCTGTTGCTGTGGCTTGTAGTGCTTGTTTCCATTATTTACAAATAAAGCTACGTTAACTTGGAGTGCGGCTGTCCAATACATCTTTTGTTATAATTGCTACGTGCATTGCCGGTACCCTTGGTTCCTGAGAGGAAGACAACAGCCAATTCAACCTGCTGGAGTGGCAATTTCTTTGCTCTCGAGGAGTTCCCCTGGGCTGGCCTACATTTTTTTGCCAATATGCAATTCTTCTATTAGGCAGCAGTATAACCCGAAGGTTAAAAACTTCTGTGTCCCTCCAATGGAGTATAAGAAAATTATTTGAGAGTAAAAAAATGTTTTGCATTAAAGGGCAAAGCAAGCTACTGCGCTCCTTTTTGTAATGAGCCTGTCACCCATTTAAAAAATGTTAACCATCCTGACAAAGAGCAGGCACCTGCCATTCCCTTTTTTCAGCCACCGAGCCTGCCTCTGAAGAAGGTTCACTTTTGATACTTTGTGACAAGTTGAGGGTGGTTTGTGTTCACCTTGTAGGCATTTCTTGTATCTCTGGAGAGGATTGTTTGGTTTGTATGCATGTATTGTTTCCTGGAACAGGAATTGTCTTCTTTTGAAGGTAAACAAGCCAACATGCATAATTCTCCTATATCGGCACTGCTCGAGTATTTGCATAATGAAAGCAATGCTTTTGTTTACAGGCCAAAAGGTATTAAACAGAAAAGAACTCCGACAGCTTAAAGTAGAGCTCACAGATACTCCGAAGAGCCCTGAATCTACTTTCTCTATTTCTAATTCTATTTCTCTCTATTATGATTATACAATTCTTTATGAATTTCTCCTAGAATATAAAGATTAGGTCTGTTTAATCGACCCTGTCACTGTTAATAACTTTGAAGGAACCAGTTTGTAAAAAAAAAGCAGCTTAAAGGGTCACTAAAGGAATTTTTTTTTTTTTTAGCTAAATAGCTTCCTTTACCTTACTGCAGTCCTGGTTTCATGTCCTCATTGTTCGTTTTTGCTGTAATCCTTCTCTGTTCTGAACACTTCCTGGTTGTCTGTTTCCTGATAAAAAAAAGTCATGGGAGCTTTCTCTCTGTGGTCACTAATCAAGGAGGTGTGATTACTGTGTGTCTAAAACCCCTCAACACTAATCAGTTTCGTTTGCCAAACCATCACTGCCCTTTATTGGCTCTGTGCAGCAGAGAAGCAGTTAACATGCAAAAACGAAACTGAAACTGTAGGTACATTATATGATTGATTTTTATCTATTTTTAATCATTTTTAAAAGGAATCAGTTAACTATTATGTCTTTATACCCTGTAAACAGTCATTTCAGCAAAACATTTGTTTTCCTTTACAACTCCTTTAATACTTAAAACAGTATTAAACCCAAAAGCAAACATTTCTTTTATTGCAACTTATCAATGCCTGTAAAAAGGAAACCAATGCAGATACCACATCTAATGATTGGTAAGCTGTAATATATAAAATAAATTGGGTTTAATACCGCATTAACTTTCTGGCAGGGGGGGGTAATAGTAATCTTCTCTCTTGAAGAGCTCTGGGGGCTGCTGCTATCTGACACTTCAGGGTCTGTCATATAGTGTCTCTTCTTCTGTGGTTCTTCCCTCTGGCAAGACCATTATAGGGAACTGTAGTTAGGGGGTCTGATGGGAGGAACCAAAGCAGTGAAACGCTATCTGACACACTTGTAAGGGTTGGTTAGCATCAGCACTTGGAGCTCTTAGAGTCCAGATTTTATACTCGCTGTATAGATAAGATGATATAGTATGTAGATTGCCTCCTCCTTATGCCCCGTACACACCATCACTTTATGTGATGAAAAAAAACGACATTTTCTGTGAAGTAGAAAATGACGTTTTTGAAACTTCAATTTTCAAAGACGAAGTTGCCTACACACCATCGTTTTTCTCACAATGTTCTAGCAAAGCGAGGTTACGTTCTCACCACTTTTTCCATTGAAGCTCGCTTCATAAGTAGCTTCTGGGCATGCGCGGATGAAAAAACGTCATTTTAAATGACGTTTTTGCTACACACGGTCAATTTCTGTGAAGTAAAAGTTGACGTTTTGAAAAACGACACATAAAATTGAAGCATGCTTCAATTTTTTTTGGTCGTTTTTTAGAAGACATAAAACAACGTTTTCCCCCACACACGGTCAATTAAAGTGACGTTTTTAAAAACGTCATTTTTTTTCATCACATAAAACGACCGTGTGTACGCGGCATTAGTGTTTGGATGATGTGCATTACAGCCGGTGTAAAAAAATAAAAGTCCAGTTCCCTTAAAGTGGTTGTAAACTTTCTCCTATACCCGGTGAAGTGAATAGCCTCAGATGAAGCACAGAGATGTAACAAATCTCCCTTCATAAGTTTTACTTGTATATCTGCTGTCTTGCCCTTTCTATACTCTTTGAAAAGTGCAGATCATGATAGAATTTTTTTCCATCTCTTCCAGCAGTGGGAGGGGGAGTCTAGGCTTACATTATGTGAGAATGAAGGGACATGCAGAGCTGTAGTCTGACTAGATAAGCTCTCTGCTTATCTACCTCTAAGCTCCCTCCCCGATACTAATTTTCACCTGCTGTTATCTCGTGTGTCTGAGAGCTTGTCAAGTGACTTTGCTGATAACAAAGAAATGGAGCAGCAGAAAGGCACAGCACTTAGAGCTTTGGCGAGAGATAAGTAAACACTACAGATCTATGTGCCTAGGTCAAATTTCATGTATGGGGCTTACAATCACTTTAAACCAGCCATAGAGGGTTCGAATCTCGACTGGTTGAGCAGGGACTAGCTGAGATTCGATCCATCTATGGGCAGGCTGATTGTACCCAAGTCGATAAATGGAACCAGCATGTCGGCATTCTAGCATGCTGTCCTTGCCAGTGGCTATAGCCAATGGCACTAATCATTGTGTTCTCCTGGTAGGGACAGCATGATTCCCCCTGTGACTGTGTTGATGGAGGAATTGAGCCATTTTCTTTCCTGCAAACCATGGTTGCAGGAAAGAAAATTGCATAATCATGGTCAGCTTTACATACCCCTGATGTCTTTTAGTTGCATTTACAAAAGTATGATCCATTCTGTAGAAGCCAAAAGGTAGGTGTCAACACTGACAGACTTGGTCCAAAAGTAGAATGTCCTTTACTGCAGGTCTATTGAGGTGTGTTAACCATCAGCATTGCTACTTGTATGCTGACAAGCTAGTATCTCTTTGGACATGTTTAGGATTTCTTTTGATAGCTTCCAGTTTTCAATGGTTGCAATCAGGTCCGTGTTTTATACAAAAAACTATTATTGGACTTTGTTTTTACATGTGATTTAAGATGACGTCAGTAGGTTATACTAAAGGTACCATGTGGCAGTATGGCATTTTAACATTTGTTTTCTCTCCCAGAGAACAGAATCTGTGTGGAATGAATCAGGACTTGGCTGGACAAAGTATGGGAAAGCCAATGAACCCAGTCTCCAGCAGCCCGGCTCATCAGACAATGTGCAGTGGAAACCCTGGTCAGGATATGACCATAAGTAGCAATATGAATTATGCCATGAATGGCCCAAAGGAACAAATGGGCTTGCCAGCAAGCAGATATGGTGGTTCTGGGGGAATGAACCATGTCTCCAGCATGCAAGCTGCCACTCCTCAGGGTAATAACTATGCACTCAAAATGAATAGCCCATCGCAGGGAAGTCCTGGCATGGGTCAGGGTCAGCCTAGCTCTATGCTTTCTCCGAGGCATCGTATGAGCCCTGGAGTGGCAGGGAGCCCACGTGTTGCACCCAGTCAGTTTTCCCCTGCAGGAGGTTTGCATTCTCCAGTTTGTAGTAGCACAGGAAATAGCCATAGTTTTACCAACAGCTCTCTAAATGCACTTCAGGCTCTTAGTGAGGGCCATGGTGTCCCTCTGGCCCCACCCATGCCATCACCTGACATGAAAGGGGGTAATTTACAGAATTCACCCAATAACATGAACTCTCCTCAGCTCCGAAAGATGGGCAGCGTGGACTCTAAAGACTCTTTTGGACTTTATGGGGAGCAGTCTGAGGGTGCAACTGGACAAACGGAGACTGGGAATCGTTCATCTGAGCAGAAGGATTGTAATGAAAACATGGCTTCTGCTGGGGACAAAATGGAAGGTCAAAACAGACTGCTGGATAGTAAAGGTCAGACAAAACTATTGCAGCTGCTCACCACCAAATCGGATCAGATGGAACCTTCTCCACTATCTGCTAATATGGGAGATACAAACAACAAAGACTCCATGGCACATTTTGCATCCAATAGTTTGTCTGCCTCAGCACATGGAACCTCACTGAAAGAGAAACATAAAATTTTGCACAGACTTCTTCAGGACAGTAGCTCACCCGTTGACCTGGCCAAGCTCACGGCAGAGGCCACTGGAAAAGAACTGAATCAGGAGTCCAATAGCACAGGCCCTGGCTCTGAGGTGACTATAAAGCAGGAACCGGTGAGCCCTAAGAAGAAAGAAAATGCACTACTTCGCTACTTGTTAGATAAGGATGATAGTAAGGATAACCTGGCAGATATCACACCCAAGATAGAGCGATTGGATAACAAGATGGATTCTTCCAGCTGCAACAAATTAACGACTGTAAAAACGGAAAAAGAGGAGCCGAGCTTTGGCCCAGCTGATCAGGTAAGCACAATGGTTGGTTAAATTAAATGTAGTCATTATTCCATGAGACCGCTGTGTTAGGCTTTGTGTACACAGAGCCTACTTTGACCACCGGCCGTGGGAAACGCAAAACACGGCACAATCATGCCGCATTTCTACCACGGTTTTGCTGTGATTTTCGGCTGGCGGTCAAAACGTTCCTATCCTGAACGCGATTCTTCTGCATTCAGGAGAGCGAGGTTGAACCTCCCCTAACCTCAGCAGGTCCTGTAGTATACATGAAGCCTTAGTGCTTTCATTTCATCTGTGTCCGTATGACCACCAATGCATTTTAGGCCGAGAGATCCACTTTGATATGTAAAGATCTAATATGGCGTTTAATTGGACCTGCCCAAGCTTTGGTTGCTCCTCTAGTCAGATGTCTGGTCTGTTTACAGAATTTCCCCCACTTACTGTTATAGTGACCATACTTTTACCAGACAGGAAGTGAGGAAAAATCTCCAAAGTACAGATGGGCCTAAAAAAAATGTTTTATTTGAAAAGGCTAGAACCCTAGTAACCTTTTTTTTTTTGCTCTGTGTCCCCGTTGCATGTTTTCTCTCACTTTGTCTGGTGTAACTCTTGTCCCTGCGACACTGAAGCCTCATACACGCGATCGGATTATCCAACGGGAATTGTGTGTTAACAGGCTGTTGTTGGAAAATCCGACCGTTTGTATGCTCCATTGGTCAATTGTTGTCGGATTTTCAACAGACAAATGTGGATAGCATGTTTTAAAATTGCCAACAATTGTGTGTCGGATTTTCCGATATGTGTGTACAGAAGCTAGTCGGACAAAATGCCAAAGTACAAACAGACATGCTCATAAGCAACTCTCACTATAACACATTAGCAGAAGTTGCCCAAAGGGCGAAGCTTAAGAGATGAAAAAACACGTTGTTTTGTGTTTGTTGACCGACAATTCTTTGCCGTTTGTATGCAAGACAAGTTCCTGGCCAAAGTCCTACGCTTTGTCCGCAGAAAATCTGATAGTGTGTATGAGGCCTAAGGGGAAGATTTACTAAAACTGGAGCACACTGATTTTAGTGCAGCTAAGCTTTGATGATAAAACCTGGAAGTTGATTGGTTTCTATGCCGAGCTGCACCAGATTTTGCACACTCAGGTTTTAACAGATCAGCCCCCCCCCCCCCCCCCCCCCCCAAGTGATTGAACTCTCTCCAACAGAGGCTTGGATAGCAGTGAAAAACCAACAGGGGTTCTAATACTTAATACTTCTCCACTATGCAATGTTACAAAAAAAACAAAACTTTTTTGGCTGGACTTTTGTTACATTGCAGCGTTGTGTTCCTTTAACAATATCATTTTCTTTTGCATAAATCTGTGTTAATGGAATGTCAAGATAGTGACACTGTTCATTTCTTTCTGCTCTGAACCTTGTACAGAGATTTGCATTACGGCAGCAGATTGCATAAATGAAAAGGAAAGCTGCCTCCTCTTTTTTTTGTTTTTTAGTTTTGCTATGACAGTTTGGCACCATGACATTTCATCTGGGTTATGTGCATTACTCATCTGGCTGGAACCAGTTTCCCTTTAAAGTCGGCACGTGATCGCCATCGCTCCACCCTGTGCTAGTTTGCCCTGCACCCAGCTCAGTCGCCTCTTCCGATCACCCACACAGTCATTACTAGGCATTTGCATACTACTTTTTCGCCTGTACATTTCCTTGCATGAGCAGAACATTGCAATGTTTTTCTCCCTATTCTGGTGTTTTATTTCATATATGAAAATGTGGCTAAACCTAAAATACAATAGTTTTATCGGGCCGTTGTGTTTACATTACTGCTTGTTTTCCATGAACCATGATTCTAATGGTTGAGCTAGGTAGACGTGTCTTTTGTTTTCAGTCTGTCTAACTAAATGATAACATTAATACACATGAATGTAAAATCTTAGGCATGTATCGAGTGACGGTAGAATAGTTGTGCTGATATCAGCCAGAGACTCCCGGTGTTTGAGATCCTGCCACTGGGGTGACTGCAACAAATTTCCAGGGGCAGGATCCCAAAGTCTTCTTTTTTTAGCCGCTGCTGTCTCTCCAGTGAGGGCTTTCACACCGGAGCGGTGCGCTAGCAGGATGGTAAAAAAAGTCCTGCTAGCGGCATCTTTGGAGCGGTGAAGGTGTGGTGTGTGTGTGTGTGTATACCGCTCCTCCACATTGAAATGAATGGACACCGCGGCTATACCGATGGCAAAGCGGTGCTTTGGGGGTGGTTTTAACTATTTTTTGGCCACTAGCTGGGGTTAAAAGTGCCCCGCTATCGGCCGAATAGTGCCACAAAATTGACGGAAAAGCACCGCTAAAAAATAGCGGCGCTTTACCGCCAACGCACCCACCGCCCCAGTGTGAAAGGGGCCTCTTTTTCGCCTGTCCTTGCACTTGCCAGACCCTGCCGGGAGCTGGCACTGCATATTCCTCTGCCTGGGTGGAAGCTAGGTCATTCTTTAGGAGATTGTATTTTATGTATGCCGGCGCTGGAAGAAGATGCAGCTTCCTGAGCAGGAGACCTTGCAGCACTGGCTGTACAGTTCCCAGGGGGCATTAGGCTAACATGAGCAGTAAACGCAATCACTGTGCAGAAATCTCAGCCAGTGTATATATGAAGCAAACACATTTACATTAAAGCTGCATCTCCATCATATTTATAGCCGTTGAAATATAAAGCAAATATTCTTGAGGAAAGTACATTTCTTCCCTTAAAATGCGACCTCTCCTTTGGAAAACATGGTGTGTGGGCTGCAATATTCACAGATATTTACAGAAACGTCCTACTTTCCGGATGCTGACTGGTAGAGACAGCTGCCTGACAGCGATTCTGCCCGAGAAGATGCCCACCTCCGCTGCTGATCCAAATCCCCACCAGTCAGATGTTTCACAGCATTGCCAAGCAAATCTAAAGGCTGCGGCCAGCTGATCAGGTTTGCTTAAAGGGGTTGTAAAGGTAAAAAAAAATTCCCGTAAATAGCTTGCTTTACCTTAGTGCAGTCTTAATGCAGTTCTTATGTCTGTAACTCCACACAGTAATGGAAGGCTTTCTCTCTGGTGTGGAGTGTCGTGCTCGCCCCCTCTCTTGGAATACAGGAGAATCAGGACGCTGTCTACGTTGCAGATAGGGAAAGGAGCTGTGTGTTAGTGGGCGTCCTGACTCTCCTGTAGTCCAAGGGAGGGGGCGAGCATGACACTCCACACCAGGGAGAAAGCCTCCCATTACTGTGTGTAGTTACAGACAGAAGAACAGGAAGTGAGGATTTCTCAGAAGAAATAAGGACATTTAAAAGCAAAATGGAAGGATGAGGTAAGTGAAGGAGGACTGCACTAAGGTAAAGGAAGCTATTTAGAAGATTTTTTTTTTTTTTACCTTTACAACCCCATTAAAACGTATCTATGGACAGAATTGAAGATCGCATTCATTTCCAAGTTGAACTTCAATTATTTCTAGCCAACTCCTATTAATTTTAAGGCCCCTTTCAGACTGGGGCGGGACCTGCGGTGGCGGTATAACGCCAATAAAAATAGCAGCGCTATACCGCCGGGAATCAGCCGCTAGCGATGGGAAGAAAAGCGGTATACATGCCGCTCCTCTCACTGCTCCAAAGATGTTGCTGACAGGAGATTTTTTTGTCTCCCGCCAGCGCATCGCCTCAGTGTGAAAGCCCTCTGGCTTTTACATTGAGTCTGCAGTGAAGGAGTTTTTCAGGCGGGATAGCAGCGCTATTTTTAGCGCTGTACCGCCTGAAAAACTCCTCAATGTGAAAGGGGCCTAACTATCCTAAGCTTCGGATTGTACGCTTACTTTGTGAAGATCCCCGCACATGTACTAATTGAATTCTGTGACACAAAATCACCATGTCCTGTGAAAAGACATTGTGGTGTCACACGTGTTGGAGCCTGCCTTCTGAACTACGCTGAGAGGAGGCATTTCAGGAGGCGGAGCCAGTACAAAAATCATTGCTTGCGGGAAGCATGGTACCATGGGATATATAGTCCTTACAAATTGAAAATAAAGTGCAAGCTGCAAAGTATGCAGGGAATCAAGGAAGTTGTTGAAAGAGATTTTTCGTGAAAGCTTATATTGGACCGTCAAGCTATTACAGTGCTGATGTGAGTGCTGTGACTGTGGATCACCTTTAGGTAATGTAGATGGCCTTCAGAAAGCCAGCCTTTTCCAGTAAGGGGGTGAAATGTATAAGCAAATCCATTGAAAGTTGAAAAGTGAGTTTGAGGCTGCACTGAGGAAATCTGTGTTGCTGTAAGTGAAGGTAGGAATTGAGCCATTTAATTGGCTCTTGTTGTGTCCGATTTCTGGTTCTTGTTCCTATACAAGTCCAATGTGAATGTAAAAGCAATTCAGATGTAGCGCCTTGACTGAAAGGCATATCAAAGAATCTCAGTCGACGTTGATTGAAGTACTATAAAGTGGATGTGTTGGACAGCTGCGTTACCTCTGTGTGAGAGTATTGGTTTTCTGCCAACTCAGGGCGATAAACACACACATAATATTAAATAATATAAAAAATGATGCCATACCCTTTTACTTTCTACCAGATAAAAACTGGGATTTAATACCTAGTTGAATTAGCGGTTTGGGTGTGCAAAGCAAAAAAAAGGAATGGCGTATTAGTTTTTTTCACACATTTCTATTACTTTTCAACATTTAATGTGCAATATAGAATATTGGGCTTATTATGTCATCTAGAGCAGTGGTCACCAACCCTGTCCTCAGGGCCCACTAACAGGCCAGGTTTGCAAGATAACTGAAATACATCACAGGTGATATAATTTGCTGCTCAGTGATGGCAGTATTCTAGTCTATATCTCCCCAAGGTAATACTTAAAACCTGGCCTGTTGGTGGGCCCTGAGGACAGGGTTGATGACCACAGGTCTAGAGCCTCTGGGTCTGTACAGCCGCCGTTCTTGCATGCCTGTCAAACTTGGCTGTGTTGGTGAGTCCATATAGCCAATGTGTGTTCACTTACATGGGCTGCAAGCTAAAGCCAGCCATAGTGCGGCAAGAACAACGCTCGATTCCCCCTATCAACACATTCAGGCTCCATTCACATCTATGCGACAAAACGCCGGACGCTTCTGCCGCTAGAGGGGAGAATTCCCATTGCTGTCTATGGAGATAATTCACATCTCATAGACGCCGAACGCCTGTCGCCTGAAAAAGAGTCCCGGACCCTTTTTTTTAGGCGACATTGGCGTTCGCCCATTCACAGCTATGGGAAGAATCTGAAAAAAAAAAAAAAAGATACACACTCGCGGCAAAATACGCCGCTGTCGCATAGATGTGAATGGAGACTAAGGCCCCATACTCACGAGCAAACATGTCTGCTGAAACTGGCCCGCAGGCCAGTTTCAGCAGACATGTTTGGTCGTGTGTGGGCGCGAGCGGGCCGAATTCCAGCAAACATTTGCCCGCCGGGCCTTTTCCCAGCAGACAAATATTCCTGGACTTGTTTTAAAACAGTCCGCTGGAATTCTGCCCGCTCGGACATGTACGGTCGTCAGTACAGACCTACCGTACATGTCCAGGCGCCCGCCGTCCCTCGCATGCGTCGAATGACTTCGACGCATGCGTGGAAGCATTTTAAAGGCGGGCCGCCCACGTCGCCGCGTCATTGTCGCGGCGACACCGCGTCATCGACGCGGCGACACCGCGGACACGCCCCGCGTATTGTTTACGCGCGGACTTCTGTACGATGGTGTGTACAACCATCGTACAGAAGCCCTCTGGCAGACATGTATGGTGAAAACGGTCCGACGGACCGCTTTCACCATACATGTTTGGTCGTGAGTACCCGGCCTCAGTGTTGATGGGGAAATGCCTCCCGCAGAGCTCTCGTGTTCTCCTGGCATGGGGAGCCATCCTGGTTGGGAGAACACACATAGATTATTGCCAACAGCTATAGCCTCTGGAAATAATAGCATGAAAAATCTGACATGCTGGTTGTACCCAAGCTGATCGATCAACTTGGGTACAACCAGCCTGCCCATACGTGGTTTGAATCTCAGCCGGTCCCTGCTAAACTGTCTGAGATTTGAACAGACTATGGCAGGCTTTACTCCATACATAAAAATAAACAAGCAGCTCTTCATGCTGTACAAGGCTGAGCATCTGTGTGATTGACCCCCCCCCCCCCCCCCCCCAATGCAACCGTGATTACCATTGATTGTTTCATCTTTAAAGTGTTGCTAAACCCACGACCGTAAAATCTGTCTGTATATGCACTAAAGCATGCTTGTTGCTATGAACCAAAGGGGTTAATCCTCTGAATTGTGTAAAAAGTCTGTTTTTGATTCGGTCTTCTCTGATCCTCCCCTTCTTCCACTGTCCCCAATCCATCTCCTGATAAGACAGAGCCTTTGGAGGCACTCTGCACATGCTCAGTTTGGTGTGTATTGCTATAGAGTTTTGTTTTTTTCTTGGGAGGGTGCCTGCGATCAGCACTGGGCCAATCGGCTCTGTCCAGACAGAGGGTTGGGGATCCTGCAGCCTTATAGAACAGTCAGAGTAGAATGAAAACTCCTGTTACAAGCTTTATCCAGACACTGATAATGAATGTAGGGTCCTGGGTTTAGTATACCCTGCCATAGACTTTGACAGGATGCAGACAGTGGAGCTGGACACTGAATCCTGTACCACCTGGGTGCATTGAACACTGCAGGGGGGCACGCAGAAGCTAGATGCCCCCATGTGAAGGGACCTCAGCCATACAGTTATGCTATACTTGTAATAACAGTGGCATAAACGTTCTTAACCACTTCCCGACGGCCGTACGACTTTGTACGGCCGCAGGGTGGTTCTACTTCTCGGAGTGGCCGTCTTTATACGGCCTCCGCTCCTCCTGGCCACTGGGGGGGCGCGCGAGCGCCCGCCGCATCACTGGGGTGCCGATGCACGTGCCTGGCGGCCGCGATGTCCGCCAGGCTCCCGCGATCGGCGGTTACAGAGACAAGGATGTGGATCTGTGTGTGTAAACACACAGATCCACGTCCTGTCAGGGAGAGAGGAGACCGATCTGTGTCTCTTGTACATAGGGACACAGATCGGTCACCTCCCCCAGTCAGTCCCCCCGCCACACACAGTTAGAACACTATTCAGGGTACACATTTAACCCCTTCCTCACCCCCTAGTGTTAACCCCTTCAATGGCAGTCACGTTTATACAGTGATTGGTGCATATTTATAGCACTGATCGCAGTATAAATGTGAATGGTGTCAAAAGTGTCCGATGTGTCCGCCATAATCGCAGATCGCCGCCATTACTAGTAAAAAAAAAAAATAATAATAATTCTGTCCCCTATTTTGTAGGCGCTATAACTTTTGCGCAAACCATTTGCTTATTACGATTTTTTTTTTTTTTTTTTTTTTTTTTACCAAAAATATGTAAAATACGTATCGGCCTAGACTGAGGAAAAAAAATTGCTATTTATTTTTTGGCAACAAGTAAAAAATATTTTTTTTTTTTCAAAATTGTCGCTCTATTTTTGTTTATAGCGCAAAAAATAAAAACCGCAGAGGTGATCAAATACCACCAAAAGAAAGCTCTATTTGTGGGAAAAAAAGGACGTCCATTTTGTTTGGGAACCACGTCGCACGACCGCGCAATTGTCAGTTAAAGCGACGCAGTGCCGAATGGCAAAAAGTCCTCTGGTCAGGAAGGGGGTTTAAGTGCCCAGTAAGGAAGTGGTTAAACTTGATCAGGCATAAAATTATAAACCTGCTGATGGCCAAATGTATTTTCTGGCTACTAAAATATTTTTGATGTCTGATATCTCCGCCCTCTGAAAACCAGGCAGATCGGAGAGAACTGTAATGCAGCTCAGTAGTGTTTGACCTAATAAGCCTGAAAATACTTGGTAAACAAACTTTGGATATGACTAATTTCAGCGCAGTTTCCTGAAACTCGGAGAGAAACTAAGAGAGAGAGAAACTGAGAGAGTGCAGTCCTACTGCATGGCCTGCCCTGTGTTCAGTATTACAAGGGTTAAAGTCTAACTATTTGTTTTATCATTTTCTACCTATTCCTCTAAAATTGATTTATATCTAAAATGGCATCAGGTACTTTGTAATTGTAGGAAAGCCCCTACCTTGCCCTTGGTCAGGAAACCAAAGAATAACATTAGTGAGGTGTGTAGCCATATACTCCCTCTGTATGCAAAAGCTGATCTGAACCAAGAAATAAAAACCTTGGCTCCCATGATGCAATGTGAGATTTGAGTGCTGTCAGCATGATATAGTGGAAGGGTAGGACAGACCCCACAATTTTGGGGTATCTGGTAGTCATTCAAAAATGTTACTAGCATTGTGAGAAAATACTGCAGGGAGTTGGTTGTATTAATTATTTTGTTATCTAATTACTTCTAAGGCCCCTTTCACACTGGGGTGGGAGGTGCGGTGGCGGTAAAGCGCCGCTATTTATAGCGGCGCTTTACTGCTAATTTCGCTGCGCTATTCAGCAGCTAGCGGGGTGGTTTTACCTCGCTACCAGCCGAGGCGCATTGCCGGCGGTATAGCCACGCTGTCCTATTGATTTCAATGGGCGGGAGTGGTATACACACCGCTCCAAAGATGCGACTAGCAGGACTTTTTTTTTTCCCGCCCTCCTCTGGCTTTCACACTGGAGCCTGCAAACCGTTCCAGTGTAAAAGGGGTCTAAATTACAAGGGCTGTTACACTGCCATATATCACTTCCCTCTATCAACCTGGGATTCTACCTCCATCCACTGGGAGTTGTGATAGTTCCCTTCACGGGACATCTACATGCCGACGGACTGATGTTAACCCCTCCTCATCTAGATTCAGCAGTGGTATCGTTGTACACATTTTTATACCAGTATCATACTTGGCTACATGTTTTTGGTATTACTCGCACCATTTTTACAGTTTATGTAGCTACATCGATTTTATCTCCAGTGTAATATTTATTTTGTTACCTACTTGAAGACTATAAAAGTTTTAATGCTATTCCCATTGAGCGCTGCCTTAGTGTGTTTTTTGTATCCTGCTATACATTTTTCCAGTGGCTGGTAGCTGCACTGGGAATCAGCCTGCAAGGAGATCAGCTAAAAAGTAGTTGGATCTGTATGTGCGTTAAAATTAATCGAAATTAGTCGATTAATCGATTAAAAAAAAAAAGATTAATCAAACAAAAATGTTTTAATCAGTAACAGCCCTAATATAAATATATATATATATATATGTATGTGTGTGTGTGTGTGTGTGTGTGTGTGTATATGTATGTATGTATGTGTGTATATATATATATATATATATATATATATATATATATAATTTTTATTATATGGCAACATGGTACTAGCTTCCCTTAAGCCGCCTTCAGATGGGTGTTCCAGCTTATATATATATATATATATATATATATATATATATATATATATATATATATATAATTTCCAAGTTTGTAGACGTAGGGGACGCCAGGAATCTCTCCCAGCGAGGTTTTCTTTCCATGATGCCTGAAGTGTTAGGCCCCTTTCATGTGATAGGCCCGCTCGGATCCACCTGTCCATTCTTCAGGCGGATCTGAGCGGTCCACCCATTGACTTGTAGGGGTAGGTAGTGTCAGCAGAGATGCGTTGACATTTAAAAATTATGATTTAAATCAAGCCTTTTTACTAGTGATCTAAATTGTGATTTAAATCCAATCCACTCTGATGTTGTTATAGCACCAAGTGCCCTATGTGCGTTTTTGGTGTGCTTGATGTGTGCTAAAGGTGTGTAAAACCGCACCAGAAACGCCTATGATTTTTTTTTCATAAACTGTAATGCAGTCCCGCTTCATACTCAACCCGAAGCTTCAATTTTGAAGCAATGACACCCCAACGCTTCAAGTTTTGATAATGTGACCAGAACTGTATGCTGTCCATATTATCAATTGCATAGGAGTTTAAGGGGCATTAAAAGGGGCGCCTCAAACTTTTTCTCTCAATGGCAGTGTGAACAAGGGCCTTAGGCTGCTGAAAGCCAGGAAAAGAGGATCAGTCTAGCAGCATGGAGGAGCCTGCCAAAACAGAGGACCAGATAAGTAAAACTGCATCTAATGGTTTCTTAGTCCTAAATGAGACGTTTACCCTTGCCAAGCGGGTACAGCCGCACTGGAAGGTAGGACTTTTAGGTTTCATCCTTTAGCGTCTGCGTTATCAAGCTTTCAGAAGCTTATTTATGTTCAAAATGAACCTTAAATGCACCAATCTGGTCAGAGGACCATTCCTTCCCAGTAAGACACAACAAATGCCCGAGACACAACTTCACTTTTATCGTGCTCTGTGTACTTTGCAGTAATGTCTTTCAGACCATGATTTTCTTTCTTCAGGGTTATTCATAGCCCCTGGTTATTCTTTACCTACCATAAAACTGCAGAACCCAGTGACTGGCAATACTACCAGAAGGACACGACAATAGTAACCTTGATAAGTATTTACTGTTGTTCTACAATAGCAAGCATTGACTTGGAAATATCGGCGTTTACTCCACCAAACTATTGGTTAACATGCTTTGTTTCCAGCTGATTAAAAACATTTCAGAGAAATTCAGATTGAAGCCTGCAGAGTACACAAGGGCCGGGTATTCTGTAGTATTGAGGAGTCTCACAGCTTACACACAACTGGAAGGAACATCTCAACCTGGACTGTGCCAAGGAGGACTGTGCAGCTTCTGGGGTGATGGCACTGGCATGAGAGGTGAAGGCATTCATGTCCAGTGCCCCAAAACAGTCTGGAGACTGCTCCAGATTTCTGATTGGTTCGTAGAGATGGAAGCCTTCTTTACATTCCTTCTGCTGGATAATATGGGCATGAAGAGGGATCACTATACAGCTCACTTCAAACCGCACAGGTTCTCCAGTATCAACTGGTCACCTTTTTTTTGTAAGGATTAGTTGAGGTTGCAATTAAAGTGATTGT
Source organism: Rana temporaria (assembly GCF_905171775.1). Taxonomy (NCBI): domain Eukaryota; kingdom Metazoa; phylum Chordata; class Amphibia; order Anura; family Ranidae; genus Rana; species Rana temporaria. The sequence continues at coordinate 336,487,714 of NC_053493.1, read as the reverse complement.
AAAAGCATTTGTTTAAAGTAAAAAAAAAAAAAGATGGTATACTTGGTCCCCCACCGCGGCTCCCTGCTCCTCCTTTCCTGTGAGTGCCCCCACAGCAAGCCATGTGCTGAGTGCCCGGGCACCCTTGCAGGCGCGCTCCCTAGCTGGGCTGATTCCGCTCATAGACTTGGTCACGCCCCCCTCCGCCCGCTCTCCTCTCAGGATTTAACTGACAGCAACAGTAGCCAATGGCCCCTGCTGCTTTTAGTGTTTCCTGTGAGACCAGGAAGAGGGAGCAGCAGTGCTGCAGACAGGACAGGCATTTAAAGGAATTTTACCTTAAATAGGATCTTCATTCAGTTTTTAAAAAACATAACAGTCAGCAGCTACAATTGCTGGTCCCTGGTGCCTCCATGTTTATTACGGGAAGCTGGCGGTGACTCCCTGTGGCTTTACACCTGGCTCTCCACTGCCCTGCACTTTGTGAATGGTCCTGCAACCTCCTGGGACATGTGATGTGTGTCTGGAGGTTGCAGATTTAGGTACCCACTCCTTAAATTAAATAAATGGCAAAAGTGAGAGGGAGGAGAAGGAGAATGATCAGTGGAACTTCCCTTTTCAAGGTGAACAGAAGGCATTAAGATAAAATACCACCTTAGACTCTCACCTTAGACCTGTTTTAGGCTCACTGGTTGAATGAAAAAATTCATTCCATCTATGGGCTGCCTAATACTTTTTTCGTTCAACCCAGCAGCCTGAATGAAAATAAAAACTGAATCGCTCAGGAGGAGCCGATGTACTAACCATGCAATGTTGGTACATTGATCTCCCCGGCTGAGCTATTGTGTCCCCCACCCTGCCAGAACACATCGGTCAGCACTCTCAGCCATTGTCTAATATCGCTGATCGGATGTCGGTGGGCAGGCCTTTTCCAGTCATGCCCGTTGGACCTGCTGCCATACACACAGGCCAAATGTTAGCCGGTTTCTATTGCACCGGCTGATGCCACCCGATATTTGGCCCGTGTGTTAGGCTTTAGGTTTGTTCTCTTAACCGTTGTCTTCCTCTTTTGTTCTCTGTAGAGTTTTCCTTCTGCAGGCATTGCAGAGATGTCCTGTTTCCCTCTAGAATGGATAGCATTTCCTTCGTGAGGCTAAACGCCATCATCCACTAACTGAGCATGTGTCTTGATGGGGACAATATTGGCTGCCTGGATCTTAATGGGTAGGGGGCTGACTATGTGATGGGAAAAGATTGTTAGAAGCAAGGTGAAAGCTTTGCATTTTGCCTGCTGGTAGAAATGCTTTTAGGACCGGTTTTACACCGCAGAAACGCATTCCGAATGCGCTTCTTTGATGCATTTTGGCTGCGTTCCATTACAGTTCTGTGCAGAAAAAAAGTGCAGCATGGCCATCTATCTATCTAAATATATATATATATATACAGGGTGCTGTGGAAATTTTTTTTCCCCTGAAACTTCCCTCTTAAATTTAGTGTGCGTGTTATACGCCGATAAAAAAGCGTTTTCTTTATTTTCATGACTATGAAAATTGTAGATTCACACTGAAGGCATCAAAACTATGAATGAACACATGTGGAATTATACATAACAAAAAAGTGTGAAACAACTGAAAATATATTTCATATACTAGGTTCTTCAAAGTAGCCACCTTTTGCAGCAGACACATCTCTAGAACTGTTAGGAGGAGATTGTGTGAATCAGGCCTTCATGGTAGAATATCTGCTAGGAATCCACTGCTAAAGAAAGGCAACAAGCAGAAGAGACTTGTTTGGGCTAAAGAACACAAGGAATGGACATTAGACCAGTGGAAATCTGTGCTTTGGTCTGATGAGTCCAAACTTGAGATCTTTGGTTCCAACCCCCGTGTCTTTGTGTGACGCAGAAAAGGTGAACGGATGGACTCTACATGTCTGGTTCCCACCGTGAAGCATGGAGATGCGCTGGCGGGACCGCTCCAAAAGTCCTGCCAGCAGCATCCGAGGAGCAGTGCGTTTACCGCTCCTTCCCATTGAAAACAACCCTTAACCCTTTTTCGACCGATTGTGGGCGTTAAAACCGCACTGCTAGTGGCTGAATACCGCTGCAATTCCACATAAATTCAGACGGTATAGCGCAGCTAAAAATAGCGGCGCTATACCGTCAGCGCACCTCCCGCCCCAGTGTGAAAGGGGCCTTAGGCTGAACTCCAGGGATTGTTTTAAAAGACAAAACTAAAAAACAACCCTTGCAGTGGGCAACCCCAGCACTGTAAGGCTGCGTACACACGGTCGTTCCAAATCGATGAGAATGGTCCGACGGGCCATTTCCATCGGTTCACCGCTGAAGGGGCCTGATGGTCTGATGTGCGTACACACCATCGTTCCAAAAACCGATCGGGTCAGAACGCAGTGACGTCAAACACACGGCGTGCTGAATAAAACGAAGTTCAATGCTTCCAAGCATGCGTCGACTTGATTCTGAGCATGCGTGGGTTTTGAACCGATGCTTTCTGTACTAACCATCGGTTTGGACCGATCGGGCAGCGGTCCATCGGTATGATTTTAAAGCATGTTTTAAAATTTTGGACCGTAGGAGAACGGATCGATGGGCCGTACACACGGGTCGGATTTGACCGATGAAACTGGACTTAAGGCCGTTTTCATCGGTTTGGACCGACCCGTGTGTACGCGGCCTAATGATTAAATGGCCATTATTTCTAGGGGTATCTGAAGAGGTTGTATTACTTGGCCATATTCCCTGCTCTGGTCAGTTTAGTCTGTGGACGACTTCTCAGCATCACCATATACAATGCAGGGCTATTAACTCTGCATTATATTAGGAGGGCGTGCGACCATGGATAAGAGCATGGATAAGAGGCAGCAGCAGTGGACCCAGTTGCATGGATGGAGAAGCCTTCTGGAGCCAGGCTCCCTCTAGTCTTAAGCATTTAACCCTTGCAGTAGAGGCTCCTACAGAGCAGGGTTTAGTTCCAGTCTGGAGTACAGCTGATATATACAATTTTGATTGTTAAATGGCTATTTATTTATACAGAGAAATAGATCAGACCGGAAAAAGTGAAAGATGTATTATTGACTAAAGTGCCAGAGAATTGGAATTGTGCGTCTTGTGTGTTTTCTGTGTGATATGGTATGGTATGTCCGTTCTCCCTGGTTTAGGTGTAGATAATACCGCGTTGCCGTTCTCCGATCAGTCGTTCTGTGTTCTTTCTCTCCTCTAGCTGTGAGCATTGCAGTTATTTTAAGCTGTTTTGTATGATTAAGCTGTAATGATGATTTCTCCTTATGTGACAAAAATAATGTTTGGGTGATATGGGGGCTGCAATGCCATCTGGACCACTTGGCTGTATCTTTTGCATTTCATGCAGTCATTGTGGGCTTTGTGCGTCTGTATAATTGAGAGACGTTACTTGGACTGGGCGGTCCACATTACAGCTGGTTGTGTTTTAAAAAGACTTCTTGCTGTTTAGCAGGTTCAGTGTTTATCCACGGGCTGAGCCAAGAAAAGCTTACACAGAGGAGGCAGATTGCCACTGTTAACGCTTCCTGTACCGACGCGGTAGTGCGCCGTGCCTCCAGGCCCGTGTCAGGATTAGATTTATGAATGGAAATGTGATGCTAGGTGTTTAAGTGAGTTATTCATGCTGCCTCTTCATCATACTGCTCTTGATTTGCTGGCCATGTCCCCTCTTCTCTTATTATGGGATCTGGGGCACATTAATTGTAATGGTTGTCACCTCCGTGTGTCTTGTGGTTGAATACCTGTCCCTGGATGACCTAGATGCTGCACATCCCAATATTCTCTCCTCCTCCTCATCAGATGCCGTGTTCTCATGACAAGCTGTGTGTGTGACTTGCTGACGTCAGTGCTTCAGATAGGTGCCATCTCCCTGGCACATCACAGCTAGGATAGAGATCTCTCTGCTCCCGTCTTTATCTCCATGGGCCTCTGTACCATCCAAGGTGAACAATGTATTCTATGTGATTCCCATAAAGTGTTAAAGCAGGGCCCCAGGCAAATAACCCACTTATTGTTTTTTCCAATGAACCCTATTTAAATATATTACTGTTAATTGACATTGTGTATAGACCAGTATCTTATAAATGTAAGGTAAGCATTCAATCCGCCATTATGGAAATGGGGAGATTTACTAAAACTGGAGCACTCAGATTCTGGTGTAGCTGTGCATAGTGACCAATAAGCTTCCAATACCCGGTACGCATGATGAGATTATTGGACGAATGATGATGATCGCCTGTTTGTTTTTTTGCATGCTCTCAGATTGAATCTGAGTTTCCTAAAGTCGCAAATTCTCAGAATAAAAATTGGATTGGGAAGTGATGATGTCATGTGTTGTAATGCATTTGTATTGCATTTTCGAGCAACAGTTGTATTCTCTGAAAATCGTCCGAAATTTTTCTTGTGCATGTCCGATCAAATAACATTGGATGAACTCTCCTGATCGGCTCTCGAAAAGCTCTGTACTAACGATCAGATTATCCTACGATCGCCCCAAAATTGGCTTTTTTTTGTATGATTTTCCGATCGTGTGTACTGGGCAAAACTTCAGCTCGTTCAATTAAAGTGATTGTAAACCTTATTTTTTATTTTTATTTTTAACTAACAAGCATGTCCTACTTGCCTCCACTGTGCAGTTGGTTTTGTACAGAGTGGCCTGTTCACCGTCTTCTGGGGTCCCCCGGCAGCACTCGCAGCTTCTCTAAGCATCGGGGGGGGGGGGGGGGGTTGCCTTGCGGGGGCGGGCTCCAAAGTCCAGCATTTTCTTGCATAGACACAGAATGCCGGACTCAGCCCCGCCCCCTGCGTCATTGCATTTGATTGACAGCAGAGGGAGCCATTGACTTACCTCCTATAAATCTATCCAATCGAGAGCCGAGAACCCCAGAACAGAGAGGTACAGCGTGTCTCCGCCAAGGGAACAAAAGCCTCAGGTGAGCAAAACAGAGGGGCTGGGGGGGCGGTCAGTGTCGGAAGTTTACAACCCCTTTGAGCTCACTGTTGTCTTTGCTGGAGATTTTTAAATGGGAACACAAAACCCTGCCTCTACCAAGATGGCCGCCTCCACACAGACACACAAGCTGATTTACTAAAGCTGTTGACTATGCTTGCACAATAAATGGTGTGAATATTCACCTCATTTGTTCAGTTGTCCAGTCATGTGCAGATTAAATAAGTAAACGGGTTTGCTTTTCACATAATCAAAGTGAATCATTCACCAATCATTTTAGTAAATTGTCCGCATAGTACAAGTCATTGTAAGTGAGTAATAGGGAAGGATCTGCTGCAGGGAGACCCCTGGATATACTGGAGACTATTCCTTTGTCCTCTGCATGCCTTTTTTCTCACAGCTTTGAGTTCAGCTCCTCTGATGGCACCTTGCAGCGATTGTAGAAAAAAGGAACAGAAGCTTCTTTTGGGTGACAAACTTCACGTGATGCATTTTGCCAGGATTGCCTGGCGATAAAGTGCATAAGAATCATGGCAAAATCGCACAGTGTTTTAGATGCCATTGAAAAAATAATGGCACGTGAACATGCATTTTTAGGTTGTAGTGCATTTTGAGGCGTCAATGGGGCCTGAAACTCGACATTTACCTGCATTCGGGTGATGTTAGTTTAGCTGCGTTTTAGACCAAATAACATTCTATGCATCCAGGATCTGCTTGGAAGCTCTAAAGCATGTTACTGCAGCTTTACCTACTAAAGGCCCCCAGCATTAGAAGCTTTTAGCTACACAGCATTTCACCCAGGAGGGCACAGGCGCAGCATTCAGCCCTGTCCATCAGCAGCCTGCAGGGCATTACGAAAAGCTGTAGGAAGTGGGCCTGGGCAGTGTACCTGTACCTGGTACTAGCTTCCATTAAGCCACCTTCAGATGGGTGTTCCAGCTTGTTCATTATACGGATAGACAGTGCAATGTATCTCTATGGGAGGGCATCCACTCACACCTAATGCCGCGTACACTCGGTCATTTTTTGTGATGAAATAAAACAACGTTTTTAAAAACGTCATTTAAAATGATTGTGTGTGGGCTTCACATAGTTTTTTGTCTTCTAAAAAACGACCAAAAAAATTTCGAACATGCTTAAATTTTTTATGTCGTTTTTTTGTGTCGTAAAAAATTATCGTGTGTGGGCTAAAACAACGGTTTTAAACCCGCGAATGCTCAGAAGCAAGTTATGACACGAGCATGAATGGAACAGAGTTCCGTTGTACATAATCGCGCTTTGCAAGAGCATTTTAAAAAAACGATTGTGTGTGGGCAACGTCGTTTTTAAAAATGAAGTTTGAAAATTTAGAACAGAGAGATATCAATTTTGGGGATCTGCTCACATGTCTTCTCATCTGTAGTCAGTCTTCACTTGGAAATGTGATAAACTCTTAACAACCAAGACCTGAGGTGTGCCTTGGCCTAGCTGGACAGTATGCCTAAAGGAGGGCATACCCTGAATGTTTGAATATAAAAAGTGTATGAAGCGTATATGTACACAAAGGTTTGGGGGAACGGGTGTGTGGGAACCATGAAGACGAGCCGACACAGAAATAGATGGAGGAGGATGGTTATCTATACCCCCCCCCAGACTCCTAGAAGGAGGATGAGCTGCAAATGTTCTTCAACATTACAGAACAAGCCCACAAGAGCAACTAACTTCTACTCTCTGTCATCCAAGATGATTAAAATTGTAATACTTGGATTTCTTGCAATTGTCAAGACTGTTATAAGGCCTGGGTCACACCTATTTATTTTTTTTGCATTTGCAGTTTTGCAGAAATACACTACAGTCCATTTAACATGGTTTCCTATGGATGTAGTTCACATCTGTGCATTTTATAAAAAGGGCCAGGCACTTTTTTCTGGTTTTTGGTTCCATAGATTTCAATGGATGAAAAGCGTGTATTGAAAAGGGCAAAATGCAACCGGCATAGGTGTGAATCAGGCCTGATGCCTTGTACACACAATCGGTTTTCCCGGCGGTAAAAAGTCCACTGGGAAAAGGGAGAACCTGCTCGGTAGCTTTTTCCCGCTACACACGACCGGGTTTCCCGACAGGAAAGCTGCCATGAGAGCTTTGGTCAGGAAACCCGGCTGTGTGTATGCTCCACCGCAGGTTTTCCCCATAGGGAAACTGCCAGCTTAAAAACCGGCGGGAATCCTGGCGGGAATTTTTTTTTAAATTTTCCCGCCGCGATTCCCGCCGGGTTTCCTGTCGTGAAAACTGATGGAGCATACACATGGCCGGGAAAACCGGTCGTGTACGAGACATCAAACTGACAACTGCATCTAATTGGAATATGAACCCCAATATTTATAGATCTAGTGCTTCTATCTGTCCAGGCCACTTATTGGATAATTGGAAAGAGAAACTTTTGAAACGAACATGTCCTGAAAATGTGCATTTTATTCTGTTGGGTAACAAATGCCATCAGTTTAACCCCAAACTTTCTGCTGTCATGGATTGTAAACCTAGCATGAGACTGCTGCTGCATTATACTGGTAATATAATAATACAGCAACATGTATTTGCATATCTGAGGAGCATAAAAAAGCTGTGACCCGCAGGTTGCAGAAAGTGGACAATAACTTCCCCCAGTGTTTAGGGTTTTTACTGCTTACACAGATTTTTCAATCTGTAGGATGTTGTAAAACTTGGACCCCTTTCACACTGAAGTGTTTTTAAAGCGTTTTAGCGTTAAAAATGGCGCTCTCCATACATCTCAATGGACAATTTCACACTGAGTCCTGCAAGCAGCATCTTTGGAGCAGCTTTTGGGCGCTGAAAAAAAAACACTCCAAAAACGCCCCTCTGCATTAAAATGAATTGAAAGCGCTGTAAAAACGCCTTACCCTTTCACACTGAGGCACTGCAAAAACACCCTAAAACGTTAGGGTCTTAGAGGTGCTTTACCAGCACATTGGGATTGCAGATGAGGCTTCGCTCAAAAAACGCTTGAAAAACGCCACCAGTGTGAAAGGGGCCTTAAAGTACCCCTTAGCTGGTATACATTAAAGGGTCAGTTTAACCAAGACTGATTTTTCCGCTGTAAATAAATGTTGAATTTGTCTTTTCTTTGCCTTGACCCACTTCCTTCGCCTTCATAGGCGGGACACTAACCATCCATACATAGATTTACTTATTTTTTCATTCGGTCAGCAGGCTTAAACAGAGAAATCGAATGAATTTCCTCATCCACTACCGGATATTTTATTCTGAAAACCACATCACCCGCCACGGTCTAAATATGTGAACAGTAACTGCTTCCGATTGGATGCAGTCACTGTTCATCCAATGATTTTCCATCCTGCTTCTTTGCTTTTTTAATGGCAGTTTGTCAAGCCAGGTGGTCCTGAAAGGGCCACGCATGGCTCACATTTCAGCCAATTCATCAGGGAGCTTTCGAAATGTTAGCCCTTCTTTAGTCTCTAGTTTTGGTTTAGTCTTTAGTTTAGTCTTTAGTTTAGTGTGCATTCACACCTGCGAAAGCTCCTGCATTGCGATTAAATACAAGCACCCCAACGAGGGTTCCCATGGTTAGCTGCAGAAGGCAGCCTCTCATTGCTTTCAATGGGACTGCCTTCAACTTATTATGGGAGCCCCTGCTGGGGTTCTTGCATCTAATTGCAGTGCGGAAGCTATTGCAGGTGTGAATGCATTCTTTAAAATACGTGAAATATCCCAAAATTAAAGTGAAATTTCTCTGGTATATTTGTGCCCAATAGGCAGTCCTGGGTTTGAAGCTAAAATGTCTTTTACCATTAAATGTCCCACAAATGAAAGAACCCACAAAGTGTGATCCAATTTGGCAGCGTCCACCTAAGCCCCAGGTTACACAGATGTGACTTGTTATGCGAGTTGACAGGTCCAAATCGCATGACAAGTCGCACCCTATTGTCGGCAATGGAACTGTTCAAGTCGGCGCAACGCCAACTTTGCGGTGCCGCAACAATTAGAAAAAGTAGTTCCTGCACTACTTTTGACCATTTCAGGTGCGATTTGCATAGACAACTGTGCATGAAGTCGCACAGATGTCGGCCAAGTCGCTCCTAAAGTTCACTGAAATGCGGCTTTGAAATGTGTGCGATTTTAAATGAAGTCACATGATTTTTAAAACCGCATTCAGAGTTAACATGGGCTAAACCCGATATCGCCAACTGTTCCTTTAAATGATCTTGTGTATGTTGATAAAAGCCTTTATTCAACAAATTATTTCGCCATTATTATATGGAATTGTTCAGCAGCCTGAAGTGTAATAATACCCCATATTTCTACCCTAGAAACCTGTATGATTTGTTATGTGTGAGACATTTATTCCACTTTGTCTTTTTCTAGCTTTTGTCCGGCAGTTCTGACTTGGACAACTTGGATGAGATCCTGGATGACTTGCAGAACAGCCAGATGAACCAGCTGAGTTATCCAGACACTCGGCCTGATGCCAACTCTGTTGATAAGCAAGCTATCATCAATGACCTGATGCAGATCGCTGGTGATAATGGCACAGCTCTACCTCCTGGATTACAGCGGCAGAGAGTCCTCCGGATGCAGCAGACTAGTAAGTCACAGACCTTCATGTAAGGATTTCCTTTTCCTGATCACCTCTGCAACAATCAAAAGCTTGTTTTCTGTTTTGCTCTAAAGAAATTCTTCAGTATAAACAAGCAGCGCCCCCTGCTGCATGCCCAGAGAACTGGATGGCAGCTGGGAAACTGCTTGCTTTCCACAAGCTACGTGTAATTGCACTTCTTTTGTTGATGTGTAAGGGTGGCCAAGGTATTTGTCCACCTTTTATCAGTGTGCCCCATGGAATTACAGCTGCCGTTACTGTACTCCTATATATTTTTTTTCACACATTCATTGCACTGCCTGGGGAACTACCAAGATTTTTCCCAACTCTTTAGAAAACCTCTGTGTGTGGTCACAAAGACGCATAACTTTCAGAAGTTCTCATTATTGCTCTGCAGTTAACTTTTTTTATAGTCATGTATTCTGAGGCCAAAATTCTTTATATGGGTTGCCAGTGTTGTGCTGTCCATTACAGCATAGATCATTCAGCAGATATGGAAAATCTATTTTACCTAGGTCACAGGTCAGTGGCTGCAAGTACAAGACTTGCTTTGACCATCTTTAACCTCCATTGCTACTGGCTGTGATCTGTATCAATGTAATGACATCAGGTGATGGTTCACAGAATTCTCAAACACATAGCGGCTGTTCCCACTGCTGGGGCTGCAGACAGGGATGTTCTGCTGTGACATACGCAAGGAATAAGTGGGTCAGCTTGGGGATGAGAAAAGGGGAGCATAAATATAAATGGTTGGGCCCTAATACAAGATTATTATGGGGTCCCCTGGCTTTCATACTTATACCTAAAGGAGAACCTATTATGACAGCCTAAATTTTCTATAACATATGAAGAGCAGTCACCACTGCATGTGTGTTTTTTTTTTTTTTTTTGATGATCTTGGCCCAGATTCACAACCGAGATACGCCGTCGTATCTCTGCGTCTGATTCTTAGAATCAGTTACGCATAGATATCCATTAGATCCGACAGGCGTAAGTCTCTTACGCCGTCGGATCTTAACGGCATTTTTTTTTTTGACCGCTAGGTGGCGCTTCTGTCGAATTCCACGTCGAATATGCAAATTAGCTAGATACGCGAATTACCGGACGTACGCGCGCGCGGCCGACGCAGTAAAGTTACGACGTTTACGTTAGGCTTTTCCCGGCGTAAAGTTGCCCCTGCTATATGAGGCGCAGCCAATGTTAAGTATGGCCGTCGTTCCCGCATCGAAATTTGAAAAAGTTACGTCCGTGAATGGGGCTGGACGTCATTTACGTTCACGTCGAAACCAATGACGTCCTTGCAGCGTACTTTGGAGCAATGCACACTGGGAAATTCCACGGACGGCGCATGCGCCGTTCCGCAAAAACGCCAATCACGTCGGGTCACAGTAGTTTAACATAAAACACGCCCCCCTGATCCAAATTTGAATTAGGCGGGCTTACGCCGGCCGATTTACGCTACGCCGCCACAACTTACGGAGCAATCGCTTTGAGAATACAGCACTAGCCCGTGTAAGTTGCGGAGGCGTAACGTAAATCAGATACGTTACGCCCGCACAATTTTGCGTGGCTCTACGTGACTCCGGGCCCTTGTGTATGCCCAGGAAGACCCCTAATGTACAGAACCCCGAATTTAGGATGCTCTGCCATTAGCCACCTTTCCACAGCTAGAGGAAAGGTTGAACACTAGAGCTGAGACAAGTCACGTTAAAGATGTACACTTTCTGGATTTGGACCCTGGTATTTAAAGTGGATGTGGAGAAAATAAATAGCAAACAGGCAGGATATTTAATGCAGAAGGGACATGTTATGTATCTTCTGCATTAAAGTTTTTTTTTTACCTGCCGAGATGACTGGACTCCTGCACATGCGCGGGCGTAACGTCATTACGACCCGGTCAGTGGAAGCGACCAGGGATTGATACCTGGAAGATGTCAGCGGCTGGCAGAGAACTCCAGGACATCACCTTGCTGGAGAGTATAGGTCTGCTTTAATTTTTTTGGATCCACAGATTACTACATATGACATTCATTAGAAGCTGTGTGTTCTTGTGGTCTTATATAAGCAGCGTACAAAAATTGAGGCCCCAATGCAACCTACACCTCTGGGGTGATTTTGCAGTTGAATGCCCTTGGTACTCATGTTTGGTTCTTTGTTGAAACAAGACTGCTTACTGTACAGGCAATGATGTTTTTCCTGTTTTTTGTTTCTGCAGTGTTCAGTAACCCTCGTGCAGCACAGCTACCACTTGGGAGAATATTACCAAACCAGAATGTACCACTAGAAATCAATTTACAGAACCAGACCACTGCAGGATCCTTCCAACCAATGAGGAATACCAGCCCATTCTCCAACATGCAGCCTTCTGGGATGATGAACAACCAATCCATGCTGGGAGGGCAGGGAGGTGTGCGCAGCGGTAGTCCTGGTAGGTTTTGTTTCACCTGGATGGTGGTAAACTTTGAAATGTGTACATATGAAACAGGGGCGGACTTACAATTCATGGGGCCCCCAGGCAATAGGAGATTATGGGGCCCCCAGGCAATAGATTATGGGGCCACACAGTATAAATACACAGTATACATACACACAGAATACACATACACACACACACTGAAAAGGTACTGGAGAGGGGGGGCAGCTATAAACTTGGGATTTTTTTCAAAACGCAGATTTTAACATACTGTCCCTGGTTTTACTGAGGCTGGCAACCCTGATGGGGCCCCCTAGTGGCATGGGGCCCTCGGGCAGTGTCAGAGTGCCCGAATGGTCAGTCCACGCCTGATATGAAGTCTTTTAATGTTAATCTGTCAGCTAATCTGGGAAATAGGTTTGAGGCTTGTTAGTCTGTCAAGTAGCACTGATAGGGTGTCGGATTGTATAAGGGAATGATGTCTTATGGGAGCGGATATTAAAACCATGAGACAAAATGCGCTTTGGGGGGTGGGATGGGGTAGATGTCCCGATTTAAAAATGTGGATGGGGCCTGTCACTTGGAAATGTGGGCGGGGCCTGTTCTTATTGGGGCCAGTCACTATTGGAAATGTAGGTAGGGCCTGCCATTGTGGGGAAATGTGTGAAGGTCCTGCACTGTGGGATATGTGGGCGGGGCCTACCTCTGTGGGTGGGGCTTGCTACTGTAGGGAAATGTGGGTGGGGATTGCCACTGTGGGGAATGTGGATATGAACATGACTGGATCTCCAGTATTAGTATTGAGATATGCTTTAGTGTGATTCATAGAATGTTGGCTGGTAAAACAAAGTGATCAGGAACATTTGTCTTCTGCTACAGTTAGTGTGTTATTTCTGATTTTTCCTGTAGATAACCAATTTAATGCGATTCTAAAAATTGCTGTCTTTCAGGAATGATGGGTGGTAATGCTCCTAGACCATCTTTGCAAACAGAGTGGGGATCACCGGCCTCAGGAGTCAGGGCAACCTGTCCACCCACAGGCATGAGCCGGCCCATGCAGGGCATGATTCGCAGCCCCACCTCCAATATGCCTATGAGACCCAATAATCAGACCTGTCCAAGGCCTATGATGCAATCGAATGTTATGAATATGGGTAAGCTGGATCACGTTGTGTGATTTCTGTGGTTTACTTAACCTTTATATAAATGTATAAGGCAAGGTTTTTGTTTTCTGTTTTTTTTTTTTTTCTACTTGGTATGTTTGACAGCCCACGCGATCCAAATAGGTGGATTTTTAGTTGATGCGTTAATGCTGCTTGCGTACCACTATATTTATACTTGTTGAGTATTTATTGTGGCCTTACATGACCTAGTTCATTTTAAATATTGTCTGAATGGGGGACCTGTAGGCTGCCACTGCTTTTGGCTGTATAAACATGGTCTTTCTGCTCTGGTCTATTTGGCTTATGGATATGGGTTGTCTTATTAGAAATTACCATGCATTGTTCTTTTCTGGTGTGGAAGCTGTGTATTTTAACTGTCCACGTTTACTTTTTAGGAGCGTCTGAGCTGGATATGAACATGTCTGGAGGTCCATATACCCAGCAACAGGCACCACCCAACCAAACAGCACCCTGGCCTGACAGTATTCTGTCTATTGATCAAAACTCTTTCAACAATCAGAGCAGGTAAAGGATCTTCATTTGCTTCTGCCGTAGAGTGGTAAAATGTTGCCGTAAAGCTGGGTATTAATGCATTCAATCAGCGTGTGCAGCCAATGGACGTAACACTGATCAGTGTATTTTGATGGGGAGATGTGGGCAGTCCCCACTGTCAGAATACAATAGCGTAGCATGGAAAATCCATGCATCTACATCACTTGTGTGAATGTGGGGATCTGAGTTTTTTTTTATTTTTTCGTTCAGCTCGCTTGAATGAAAAAAATAATGTATGAATGTATATCATGCTTAAAACAATTAAAGCCAGCAGCTACACATACTGCAGCTGATGTTTCCATCAGCTGTCGGATGCTGCCGCCGCTATTGCGGGTACGGGAACCTGGCAGTGTAGCCTTTCGGCTTCATGCTGGGAACCCTACTGCACAGGCGCGATGCCCTGCTCCTCTCTCCTTTTTGGCAAGGCGCCTGGGGGAGGAGAAGGGAGCCCCGCGGTGACTCCGCGGCCCGGACTCCCGGATGAGTGAAAGGATACCTGTCAATGACCTCTTGTTCCCCCAAAACCCCCCGAAAGATGCCAATTGTGGCACCGGAGGCGGGAGGAAGAAGATGAGCGGAAGTTCCACTTTTGGGTGAAACTTCAGTTTAAGTCATGAGCAGTACAAGGACTCAACAAGGCTTAGAAACCCTTTCTGTATATCTGTCTTTTTTTTTGTTTGTTATTTATATTAACAGACTGTGATAAATTGTTTTCCAGACAACAGTTCGGTTCGCCTGAAGAGTTGCTTTGTCAGCCTCGTTCATCTGAATCTCCAACAGAAGAGGGAAATCTTCTGGATCAGCTGTACATGGCACTGAGAAATTTTGATGGCTTGGAAGAGCTTGACAGAGCGCTTGGAATCCCAGAGCTAGTCAGTCAGGTATGTTTATTTTGTAGTGTGCCATTGACATTTTTAGCTATCCTCAAACCTTTCTGAGTTGGTGAAAAAAACAAAAAGCAACACCACATGAAAAGAGGTAAGCTTTAAAGGAACAAAAATATGAATACAGCTGCAAATTTCAGTCTTATTCAGTTAGTTACCAGTTAGCATAAATGCCTCCTTCACATGGGACGTATGATGCCACATGTGAGGGCCATGTATACCCGCATGGGTATGCATCCCTGTGCAAGCAATCCCCTTAGCTGTGAATTGGGACACAGCCGCTGCTCCCAATGTGCGACATCTGTGTGGTGGGTGCATGACACCAAACACACCCAGGGTGTAGTTCTCAGTGGAAGGGGGACAGTAGTTCCTAGTGGTGAAACACTAGTGCCCAGGAAGTGGTAGGGGATAATTGTTGCCAACAAAGGGTGGGGGAAAACAGCCATGCCCAGTGGAAGAGTGGGAAGCAGTAATGCCCAGTGTAGAATGGAGAGGAGGAAAAATTGTGCCCGGGGTGATTGTGGAGGAGCAGTAGCACCCAGTGGGGGTGGGGGGAAACATTGCTGTCGGACAACTTTCCATAGAATTTTATGTCCTGTACTGCTGCTTTCTTTTCTGCAGGTTGCTATGAGGACTAATAGAGACTCTGTTGCGCAGGAGATCACTTTGCCATAGTCACATCATGCATAGCGCTGGAGCCGGGTGCTGGAACAAGCACTCGGCTCTGGAACACAGACCTGATTAACAGGACTCTAGGATTGTGGTAAAATTCTGTGAAAGTCCCACAGAAGCCTGAACAGTTGAGGCATTTTCTAGTACACTAGCTGCCCAGTGAGTACATGAATAAATTGCCAGTCCCCTCATTAATGTATCTTCAATGGCAGTAGCCTGGATTATTATGTCAAGGACAGATGACAAAAGTGAAACAGAGTTTTTTTCCATCAGTCTGGGCAGACAGGTGACCAGAGATGGTGTAATAGTAAAGCTGTATCACTGTTAGTCACTACTAATGTCTATAGCTGTAACAATGTGCATATACAAAAAAGTATGTGCTCACTGTTCTGGGTGTATGGCTTCCAAGGATTAGGATGACAGCCCCAAACCTTGTTTGAAAAAAAATATATTTCCCTCCTGATGGATTCCCTTTAAAAACATCGCAAAGGAGCCTATGCCACTGTATGGGGCACGTGTGGTGCACATTTGTGTGTGCAGTGTATTCTGGAGCTTCCATTATTTGATTTTGCTCAGACCTCATTAGTGCAATTCCTGTCTTTTTCTCCTCCTTGTTTCAGAAATATTTGTAAGAAATTCCACTACAAAATGTATTAAGAAACAGTATTTGCATGTAATGGGGAAATATGCCACTAGATAAATGGAGGTACACTCGATTACAGCATTTTACACAATCGCTGCCACAACCGCTACGGGGAAAAGGATACGAGGACTATAGAGAAACGTTTTCGCTCTCCCCTTAGCCTAAAGCAAAGTATATCCAAAATCTATAGGATACTAATTAAAGAGATGGAACCAGAATTCCCTCCATACTTGTGGAAATGGGAAGAGGAGATAGGCCCGCTTATAGATGAGGAACATAGAAGGAAAATTCTGAGAATGGCGTGCTATTCCTCAGGAGATGCAAAGACAGTTGAAATGTGTTGCAAACTCCCAACGAGATGGTATGTAACCCCCCAGGGGGCACACAGGATCAGGGCAGAGGGGCCCTCAACTTGCTGGAGGGCATGTGATGACCCGGGAACCTTTACGCAAATCTGGCGGGAATG
Organism: Rana temporaria; assembly: GCF_905171775.1. Classification (NCBI taxonomy): domain Eukaryota; kingdom Metazoa; phylum Chordata; class Amphibia; order Anura; family Ranidae; genus Rana; species Rana temporaria. The sequence continues at coordinate 336,471,342 of NC_053493.1, read as the reverse complement.
CATAAAGATCCAACCCTATTGGAATGGAGTCTTGGCAGCAACCTATCAATTCACAGGAGAACAGATCCAGAAGAATCCATGGGATTGTTTATTTCGTGATACAAGGAAATCAGCCCCCTCAATATAAGAATACCTTAGTCCTATTTCTCCTAAATGCGGCCAAAAGCCTGATCCCGAGTCTCTGGAGGTCTCAGGAAGTCGAGAGTATGAAGGATTGGGTTGCAAGGGTGAAAACGATAAGTCATAGAGGAAACTATTCATATAGAGGAAGACGCATTGGAGAGATTTCAGAATATATGGGGGAAATGGCGTTCAGGGAGTCGGGAACCTGGAGGATGTGGGAAGGTGTAGGGAATTAAGGAGGTATGGGATGGAGGTTATTTTTTTTTTTTTTTTTTTTTGGGGGGGGGGGGGGGGGGGGCGGGGCTTTCTTCAGGGGTAGGGGGGAAAGTGTATGAAGGAATAGGATGTTTTTAACACGTGACTGTTTTTTCTGTCTATACAACAAAATAAAAAGTGAATATCTAAAAAAAAAATATATATTTTGTAAGGCTATAGTCACACCAGCAATTTAGGCCCGGTGCAAACTGTAGTGGCCAGAATTAGATTCCTGCTGCAGCTTAGCAGCTAGGTGCGGCCTCCAGCCCCGTTCACTATGACAGGTCTCTGCCAGCCTGCAGCTATTTGCGGCTCTCTACACAGCCATCGATTATCTGTGGTGATCGCTGGCTGTGTGGACAGCGGCGAATAGTGCCGGCTGCCAGCGACCTGTCGTTATAGTGAACAGGGCTGACAACCGCACTTATCCATTAAGAGCTGCAGCAGAAATCTGATTCCTGCCACTACAATTCATACTGGCCTAAATAGTCTGTGTGAATGCAGCCTGAGGCCTGAATCGCACAAAGATTGTTATAATGTACCTTTTTTTTCCTCCCTCTCTCTCTTTACAATTCCCTTTTACGTTGGTATGTCAATAATATATATTATATGGTGACAATGTTATTTTTTTTCATAAATGGTTCTCTTTAAGTTATGAACACGTTATTCTCTTTTCTTTTCTCAGAGTCAGGCCATTGATCCAGATTCGTTTCTTAATCAAGATTCAAACCTAATGATGGATCAGAAAGCGGCTCTCTATAACCATGCGTATGCAACCCAAGGGCAGATGCCTCAGAACAGCTATGCTCAGATGCCTGATCCAAATTTCCACCCTATGGGCCAGCGTCCAAACTACGGTATGCTGCGCATGCAGACACGGCCTCAAATGAGGCCCACTGGAATGGTGCAGAACCAGCCAAACCAGTTAAGGCTCCAGCTACAGCACCGGCTCCAGGTACAGCAGGTACACTTCTGTGATAAGATCTTCACTATATGACATGCTTTTACTGCTCAGTAAGAAACTGTGACAAGCACATTCATTTATGACTTAAAGCTGCTGGCAGTCTTATTCTGAATATTTCAGTAATATAGTCTGGCAAAGTTAGATGTTTACTTAAAAAATATATCTGTAAAATTCTGTCAAAGCCTTACTGAAGCCTAAGGTTATATGCTATAGATAAATAGATGGGTCGGGCAAACAAATTGTTAAATGTGGAAATGTCCTTTTGATATTTTAACCTGCAAAAGCAGCAGATATATTTCACACCCCAGCGGCACGCTGAAGAGATGATTGCTTCTACCTGTGCATGAGCAACAGTCCAATATGCCCCCACAGAGTTGCAGCTAGATCTGTTCTATCAGCAAAGATTGTACTTCCTACTGATTGCCTAACTCTAACTGTGACTTGGCAGGGGCTTATCAGTCTGCTGCTCACATATGGATAGCAGGGGTTTTCTTGCAGCATGTTGCTGGGGTCTGAAGTACATATGCTGCTGTTGCAAGTGGGAATATTATCAAAGGGCAGTAGGGGCTCTTTTAGACAGGAGGTAATGCTTACTGCCCTCTGAAAAGTGAACACTATTGGATTGCTTTTCTGAGGGCGGTATATTAGCAATTTGTAGGCGTTTAGGAGGAGCAACTGAAGCCTACTGAGGATTGTTTTTATTTTTGTTTAACTGCCAAGTGTCAATTTTACTGCACCACAACTGCAAGCCAAGTGTTTGGCTCTCTATTGCAGTGCGACCCCATTGATCTCAGTTGGTGAGGTGGTGCTGCTTGTCAAACTCTGCAAATTGCTGCGGCCGCTAAACAAATTGCATGTGTAAAGCCCTGTTGGGGTGTAATGTTAGAATTCGGGTGGGCAGTAAAACCATGGCCTGGCCCCCAATTTATACACCACTTCCCCCTGTTAAAAAATTGTATACTATAGAACTCCTTTAAAGAATATTTTAATACCACTTTTATTTATTAATTATTTTTTTTTGCTTTGTTTTCATCTTGTCTTTAATTTTTTTTTTTTTTTACTGTATGTATGCAGTCTTTATTTTACCAATAAACATTTTTAATGCATGAAAAGTTTTCCAAAAGCAATATGGGTTGAAGCAACTACCTTTTATGCCGCGTACACACGATCATTTTTCAGCATGAAAAAAAAAAAACGTGGTTTTTCAGCATGTTGAAAAAACTAAGTTTTTCCAACTTCATCATTAAAACAACGTTGCCCACACACCATCGTTTAAAAAAAATGATCTAGCAAAGCGCGGTGACGTACAACACGTACGACGGCACTATAAAGGGAAAGTTCCATTCGCCTTTGGGCTGCTTTAGCTGATTCCGTGTTAGTAAAAGACGATTCGCGCTTTTCTGTCAAAGCGTGATGAATGTGCTTACTCCATTATGAACGGTAGTTTTACCAGAACGAGCGCTCCCGTCTCATAACTTGCTTCTGAGCATGCGCAGGTTTTTAACATCGTTTTAGCCCACACACGATCATTTTTTACAACCCAAAAAACGACATCGTTTAAAACTACGTTAAAAAGTGCAGCATGTTCGTTTTTTTGTTTTTCAGAACCTGAAAATTATGTGAAGCCCACGCACGATCATTTAAAATGACATTTATTTAAAAACGTTTTTTTTTTTCATGTCGAAAAATGATCGTGTGTACGCGGCATTAGTCTTGTCTCTCTGAAACTTTGTAAAATGCTCTCATATAATGGATTTTGCACTGGCTGTAGAAGTTCTGTGTGCATTTTATCTTGGTGTATGATCTCTATGAATAGGCCTTGTTGGTGGAGTAAGCAAGTCATAGGATACTAGAGCTCCACCTGCTGGCTAAATAAGACTATAATACTGAAATCCTAGATTTCACACAGGGAAAAAAAAAAGTTTCATGTATTGTACTTTTGATTATGATAAAGAAATCATGTATGTAACCACTAGACATTCACTATGAGTAAAAATTTCCCTTGGTACCTTCCCATCTCCTCCTAAAAAGGTGTCCTGTTGTTATGCGTTTTAAATCGTAGTTTTAGAAGCCGTTTTATTACATAATTTCTAGATGCCTAACACTGTTTTTTGTTTTTCAGAATCGGCAACCGATAATGAATTCTATGAATAATGTCTCTAATATGAACATAGCAATGAGACCTGGGGTACCAGCTCAGATGAGAGAACAGGTACACATTAGAAATTAGTTCCAAGGCCATATATTAACTTTTTCTATATAGTAAACTTTTAATTACTTGTTATTTAAAAAAAAAAAAAAATGAAGGGATAAACTTTTGACAATAAAACGGATCTAGCATTTGTGGGTTGGCGTCTCTTGCCCTGGACTAAGATGCTGGCTCAAAGAAGACACAATAATGTAAAGCCCAGTGTGTGAACAATAGCCTTTATGCTCTCAGCTCTGTGTTTAGAAGAAGAAAATGTATGTATATATATATATATATATATATATCAGTACAGACCAAAAGTTTGGACACACCTTCTCATTCAAAGAGTTTTCTTTATTTTCATGACTATGAAAATTGTAGATTCACACTGAAGGCTTCAAATCTATGAATTAACACATGTGGAATTATACATAACAAAAAAGTGTGAAACAACTGAAAATATATTTCATATTCTAGGTTCTTCAAAGTAGCCACCTTTTTGCTTTGATTACTGCTTGGCACACTCTTGGCATTCTCTTGATGAGCTTCAAGAGGTAGTCACCTGGCGCAGCACCCCATCACTCTCCTTCTTGGTCAAATAGCCCTTACACAGCCTGGAGGTGTGTTTGGGGTCATTGTCCTGTTGAAAAATAAATGATGGTCCAACTAAACGCAAACCGGATGGAATAGCATGCCGCTGCAAGATGCTGTGGTGGCCATGCTGGTTCAGTATGCCTTCAATTTTGAATAAATCCCCAACAGTGTCACCAGCAAAGCACCCCCACACCATCACACCTCCTCCTCCATGCTTCACAGTGGGAACCAGGCATGTAGAGTCCATCCGTTCACCTTTTCTGCGTCACACAAAAACACGGGGGTTGGAACCAAAGATCTCAAGTTTGGACTCATCAGACCAAAGCACAGATTTCCACTGGTCTAATGTCCATTCCTTGTGTTCTTTAGCCCAAACAAGTCTCTTCTGCTTGTTGCCTTTCTTTAGCAGTGGTTTCCTAGCAGATATTCTACCATGAAGGCCTGATTCACACAGTCTCCTCTTACCAGTTCTAGAGATGTGTCTGCTGCTAAAGGTGGCTACTTTGAAGAACCTAGAATATGAAATATATTTTCAGTTGTTTCACACTTTTTTATGTATAATTCCACATGTGTTAATTCATAGAAAACTCTTTGAATGAGAAGGTGTGTCCACACTTTTGGTCTGTACTGTGTGTGTGTGTGTGTGTGTATGTATGTGTATATATGTGTGTATGTGTGTATATATATATATATATATATATATATATATATATATATATATATATATATATATATATATATATATATATATATATATATATATATATATATATATATATATACACAAAGATCCTCCAAGGCTACCCTCAACCAATCCTCGCTGTTCCAATGAGGCTGTATGCATGTAAACGATTAAAAAAAGAACAAGCTGCCTTGTTTGATGGATCACTGCGAATATCAGCTCTTAAACGCGCCTTTCTGTTTTTTGTGTGCTTTGTGACATGAAATTTAATCATGCACATTTGCAAAGATACTGAGAAATACGTTTTTAAAGTCAAATGTTTTTCCTGAGCTGTCTAGAATTTTTTTTAGAGGAAGTGTGTCATCATTTTTACAAAAAAAATAAAGTATAATGTAAAAGTATAATGCCAGCTATTCCCCCAGTGGTCAATCACTTTCTTCTCTCTGTATTGTACTGTGCACTGCTCAGTAGCTTGTCTCTTTTGAATGACTTGCATTTCTCAACAGTGTATTTGTTTAACTTATTTGTTCACAGGGACCTATCAATGCACAGATGTTGGCCCAAAGGCAGAGGGAAATCTTGAGTCAGCATTTACGGCAAAGACAATTGCAGCAGCAGCAGCAGCAGCAACAACAACAACAACAGCAACAAGTGCAACACAGAGCCATGATGATGAGAGGACCTGGAATGCCCATGCCACAAAATATGGTGGCTTCTCCTGCCATGCAAGGATCTATAAGCAGCCCAAGGATTCCGCAAGCCAATGCACAGCAGTTCCCCTTCCCTTCAAACTACGGTACTGGAATTCCATCCCCACCACCTTTCACCAGCCCTTTCTCCCCAGTGCCCCCCAGCCCTGGGTCACAGTCGCTCTCTCACAGCTCTTTGCATGGCTCCCAGATGAATCTGGCTAACCAAGGGATCATGGGGAGCATGGGAGGACAGTATGGCCCTGTCATGAATTCCCAAATTCAGCACAATGCCTTCCAGTTTGCCAGCTCAGGTACCAACTTCCACTTTTAAGTGCAGGTCTTGCTTTAACCTCTTTAATGCCGCTAGGCCTGCAACCTATTGCAAAGCAGTACATTGCAGTCCACCCCCACTCTACTGATGGGGTGTCAGCAGTCTTCATAGGCTTGACGAGTTCTTGGAAGTGACTGGGTGGCAAACATCAAACCAGTCTATGCCGATTAGTACTTTGAAAGTTTTTCACTCTTGTATGTGCAAGAATTAATTGCCTGTTAAATTAAACAATATACCAGTGTTGACCCATAACATAGGAGGAGGCGGATGTAGTTGCTGCACTAGTAGGGTAGATTTAAAGTGGAAAATTTGCACATGATAATTTGCTCTCCATTTTTAGGCACTGACAAATTTGTAGAGGCGGATCTGCTGACAGCCTTAAAGCAGAATTAAATCCTATCCTTTACAGTCAAGGAAGCTGCTTCTGTTTGATCTGCAACTGTCAGGGTGCTGCACATGTGATCAGCTATGAAACCAGCTATTTGATGGTTTGACAGTTTGGTTGAGGAAACAAGCAAATGTGACAGTTGGCAATCCGGACATTCCAGGAATTTTACTTTTTTGAAACTGTTAAATCAATGGTTTTATTTCCGCTTTATGATTTACTGCTGCTCAGGAACTCTGGGCTTCAGCAACATGGCAGCCTCCAGCAAGAAGGAGCATGAGCAATGCTGGCACTTATTTTTTTTTAAACGGCATGGCCTTCATGGAGCTGCTTTTTGAAGTGGAGTGGAGCTGGTGTAGGATCATCACGGATTAGGGTTCCCCTCTGACAACTAGATGGTGTCATATATGACTCGCGTCAGTCTCGCAGGCGGAGATTTACTAAAACTGGAACGCTCAGAATCTGGTGCAGCTGTGCATGGTAGCCAATCGGCTTCTAACTTCAGCTTGTTCATTTAAGCTTTGACATTAAATCCTGGAAGCTTATGGGTTTCATTGCAGAGCTGCAGCAGATTTTGCACCCTTCAGTTTTAGTAAATGACCCCCACTGTGTTCCTCTATTACAGCATTAAAAGGTTGTCATATTTTGACTGAACCTTTTCACATTGCTATCACAGTAGCAATGTGAAAAGCGTTACAACTTCCCAAAGTTCGTACTCTTTGGTGACAATAGTACCAACTTCCACTTTTAACTGCAGTCCTTGCTTTAACCTTTTCATTGCTGCTAGGCCTGCAACCTATTGCACTGTAAAGCAGTACATTGCAGTCCACCCCCACTCTACCAATGGGGTGTATGCAGCCGTCATAGGCTAGACGAGTTCTTGGAAGTGACTGAGTGGCAAACAACAAACCAGGTTATACTGATTAGTACTTGAGGGTCCCCTCTGACAGACAGCTATGTCATATGACTCTTGTCGGTCTTGCTGTGTTCCTTCATTATAATAAGGTTGTGTCATATTTTGGAGTCCCTCCTCTGTGCACATTGCTATCACAGCTGGTGCTAAAAATATCCAACCGCCTCATATTTATACAGAATCTGAAACAAGTCATTCCTAGGTTTGCTCAAGTGTACTGCAATACCAGCTTTCATCAGCAGATGGCACTACATTTGTAATAACAGGCTCTCTATCTGTGGGAAACATTCTCAGTGGCTGCTTTTGCACCTTAGATTTTTGCATTTACAAGAGTGAAAACACCAATAAAAAAAAAAAAATCCAAACATCTCATTGTTCTCTTGATCCCTAGAAGTACAATGTGGTTGCTAAGAAAAAAAAAAAAAAATACAAGATGGAATAATAAACTGCATGTGACTACTAACATGTCATTAACATCCATTGACTGACCTAATGCATCTCCTTGACTTGTTTTAACCTGTAAATAGTGGGCCAGTACACTGAATTTGCCAAGCCTATAAACCCTAAACTAGCTGAAGTGCTTAACTCTGCTTTAGCCGTGTTTCTGGTGTGGAGAATCTACCTGTTCCTTCATTAGATCACATGTTCCCTCATATCCATGCTCTTACATGTGACACGCATGTACTCGCTTGGCCTGCTCTTGTGTGCTTTCTCTGCTGGTGTGAATGTTCTACTCATTGGTAGCCGAGTATTCTTGTTCTCATTTGTAATGTTGTGCTATGTAAGACATAATTAAGCAATACACCTCTTCAGGTTTCCTTAGGCTGCATTCACACTACAGAGTTTTGAATCGGGGCAGATTTGCCGCGGATCTGCCTGCGATTTGACAGCGACGATGTGTGAATGACAAAAAGCAGGCCTCACATTCCAGATTCCAATTATTTGAATGACGCTTCAAATTATGGTGTGGGTTTGCTGCGCCATAAATCGTGCTGCAATCACGGCAACCCGCATCGCGGGACGCATGTCACCTAAAGGTTGCTCCTGCACTATTTTTGGGCAACATGCGTACCGCGATTACAACACGTTTTATTGCATGGCAGACCCAAACTGTGATTTGGGATCTCCGATGCGAGTCCCGAGTTTTTGTCATTCACACCTCAGTGCCGTCAAATCGTGGGCAGATCCGCGGCACATCAGCCCATGATTCAAAACACTGTAGTGTGAATGCAGCCTTAGACTTATAAAGTTATTCTTAATTCATTACACGCTTGGTACATCTGTAACTCAGCCATACACTATATTAAACCAGTGAGATTAAATGCAGGAGTGACAACTATCAGATTCTAGTGGCATTTTTAGCATGACTTTTAATATCGTAGTATTGAAGGAAAACTTGCATATTCTGTTCCTTATTGTAAAGCAGTTGGATTGTAGGAGAGTTTGGTGTCCTCCACAGTAAAGTTCTCGTATGCTAAATATCCAAACTTGTCAGACAAAGCTGGGTACACAGGGTTTTTTTTTTTTTTCAGCCAGTGGGCAGAACGAAAAAAAAAAAATAGATTCCTGGATCCACACAAGCGATGTGGATGCAGGAGGACCCCCTGCTGGAACATTGTGTGCTGACAGCGGGGACTCCCTGCTGTCGGCAATACAGTGATCAGCACTGCAAGCCACTGATTGAAGAAGAATATTCTGCTGTCCGGTTTGACAGAACCACAATCTAACGATGGACTTCTTTCTAAATGGGAGGGCTACAGACAGATTGAAATTTGGCCAGCCCCTGCTGAACACGCTGAATTTTGATCTGTGTACCCAACATAACCCTATCGCAACCTGTCTTTGCTGTGTTTCCACAATAACACTTATTGGAGGCACACAAGACTGCAATGTGCCCTTTCCAGTCAGAGGCATAACCAAGTATAACCTCCTATCTTTGCTTCTTTTTTATTCATTCATTTACTGTTAGACTTTATAATTAAGCTACTCATTCATAGTGGCCATGAATGATCGGAATTGTTTTCACTTCCTCTCTGCTAAATTCAAGTAGCTTGTGTATATGAGATAAAATGAATGTTATCTTGACGTCATTTTACCTGATAATTGAATAGATTTTAAGCTAGCCAGACACAACTCGACTTTGTCTTATTCTACCAGTGGGCTGAATGAGAGAAAAATCAATTTGTTCAACAATATGGATGGAGGAATCTCCACTAGCTATTGTAGTCAACATTAGCGCTGCTGAACAGGGACAACTACTTCAGAGAGAATGGGGTCACCGTTCAGCCCATCATCGTTCAGCTGAGATGTTTTTAAGGCCCGGTTCACACTGCAGCGATGTGGGAACCCTGGAAATCCACTGCGGGTTCCCGCATTGCATGTCTTCCGGCGGCAGTTCACACTGCCCTATGCAAACTGCTGGGAGTGTCAATTTAAAAGTTAATGACACCCCCAAATCAGTTTGCATATCACAGTGAACCCCCATGCGATCCAGTTCTGCTGCGCACCAAATAAGGGTCCTGTGCGAGGACTGAATGCGATGCAAATTTAGCCATGCAATCTGTATGGCTGAAATCGCATCACACAGAGATGACATGTGATTGGCAGCAAATCACATCCAATGTCGTACATCGCACCAGTGGGAACCAGCCCTAAATCGACTTTTGTAAAACTTGGTGCTTGCAGGGCCACCCAAGGGCAAATTGTGAGCCATCCACGTCCAGCCTTAGATTTATCCGGCCAATATGGATATGCAAAGCATGACCATCGTGCGCACACCGAATTCAGGCAGTGTCATTGTTAGTGGGCCATATTGACATGTTTGCAAGGATTGTCCTGGCACTATGTCCATGAAGTTTTTATCAGTGTGCTACCAGCAGAGGGATGGCATGTTCATTGGGGGGTCATATTGATTTGGTGGGAACGTTTTCCATAATATAAGTTTCTGTACATGTACAATACATTTATTCATTTCAAATGCACGCATTCCGGTTTTGAACAATGACTTGTCTTATTGCTGCTCTTCTTTAAAACCTCACCAAAGTGGAAGGTGTATCAATGCAAGTTTGTGTCCCTGGGTGAGCTTATCTTTTCCTATTGAATCTTAACAGTACATTTTAATGTAGAAGCGACAGCGGTTATATCGCTTTAAGTGGTCCTGTCACTCTAGTAATAAATACCTTAAATTTACACATAAAATATAAGTTGGTGGTTGTAAAGTTTACTTTTCTTTTTTTTAAATAACAAACATGTTATACTTACCCGCTCTGTGCAGTAAAATTGCACAGAGCAGCGGCCCTGATCCTCCTCTTCTCGGGTCCCCGGTGTTCCTGGCTCCTCTTGTGTGTACCAACCATAAGAAGCTACTTGCTATTGTGGCACACCTGCAGGCTCAATCCCAAGCCACACTGCCTGTGTCCATAGACAGTTTGGTTCGGCCCTGCTACTCCTTCATCGCAGGATTTGACAGGCAGCAATGGCTCCTGCTGCCTCAGCAAAGCTTGTGATTAGCAGGGAGAGCCACTACAGACGGGCACAGCGCTGGATTGACTGAGAGCTCAGGTAAGTATAAGGGAGGGGGTAAGTGGACGCTGTTACCAGGGGGTAAGTGGACGCTGTTACTATCTAAACATTGTTTTACCTTAATGCCAGGAATGCCTTAAGGTAAAAAATAGTTTGAGCTTTAGAACGTCTTTAAATTGTTCATCTTTGTAGCAGTAGATCTGCTGCATCATGAGAGGCCGACCTTAATATGAATGTCACTGAATCAGAAGAGCTTTGCTAAGGTCAGCTGTTTTGCAAAATGTTTTCTCAAGATAGCTGCACCCTCAGTGCTGGGGTTGAATTTGTTTGACTTAAAAGCCCAGTCACACCATATGTATTGGGCTGTTCTGGCCAGCCTTGCCCAATCGGTCCAAATGAATAGAAAAGGCAAGTTTAGTTTACACCAACGCTCTGTGTTGGCAGTCGCTGAAAATAAGGACATGATGCATTATTATGTAGCTCAGCATGACAATACCGCATCACAATACACGACAGTTAATAACGATTATTGAAATGTCATTATGGGATATTTCAATAAAGTTGAGGACAAAAAGTAAACCGTGCAGACCAAAAAAAATAAAATTTCCAGCTACTTGAAATAATTGTATTTACTACTGGTACGCTGGCATTATATCTATGTTCAGCATTGGCTTTCATTTTGTCATCGGCAGTTTCAAGTGTAGTAAAAGTTTAGAAAATCTTTTAGTTCTCTACAGAAATAAGCCATTGATAGTGTCACTCTGGTATTGTATTGATACATCTTTCGACTTGCAGGTTCTGCTGTGCTTCTAGCTTTGTTTTTGTGTGGCTGTTTAGTGGTTGCTTTTACAATACTGTATATTTATTATGAATTCCTATGTGATATATTGCATGCATATTGAAGTGTGTTCCATGTCTAAACTAATGTGTCCTTTAGGAATGAGTCAGCAGTCAGACCCTGGATTCAATGGGGCAACAACCCCTCAAAGTCCAATCATGTCACCCAGAATGGCTCATACACAAAGTCCCATGATGCAGCAGTCACAGGCTGCTCCTGCCTACCAGTCAACAGACATGAATGGTTGGACACAGTCAAGTAATGGTGGGAACAGGTAATACATTGCCACATATGTAAAAGTTATTGTTTTGTCAGGATTGCATGCAAACCTTTGTATGTGAAAATAGATATTTTTTTGTGAAACTATTTCCTCTAACGGTAGTCATCAACCCTGTCCTCAGGGCCCACTAACAGGCCAGGTTTGCAAGATAACTGAAATACATCACGGTTGATATGATTTGCTGCTCAGTTATTGAAGTAGTCTAGTCTGCATCTCCCCAAGGTATTGCATACAGCCTGGCCTGTTAGTGGGCCCTGAGGACAGGGTTGATGACCACTGCTCTATAAAACCAAAATCCGATAGCAAGCCTAATGATCTAGACACTGGGGAAGTGATATTTAAATGTTATAGATCTTGTTAAAAAAAAGCAGTGGTGGAACTACCAGGGTTGCAGAAGTGACAGTTGCGACCGGACCCTGGTGTTCTGCCACTGTGGGGGGCCCTGGGACCCCTCCCCCAGGAAAATCTGGTTTAAACACACTGTCCTAATTCCTGGAGCCCAGTGTCGGGGAGCAAGCTCTGGCCCTGAGCTCTGATTCCCTGCTTAACGGGGCAGTCCAGCGTGGGCACTTGGGACACCTGTCCCTCATCTCTTGCGGAGTTCCCGGTGTCCCACACGCAGAGATCACCCCCTCTGTGGCAGCCGGCATGTCTCCCCCACACACCCCACACCTTGCTGAAGCTGGCTACTCCCTCTAGGCTCCGATTTTCTCCTGTACATACACAGACAGGAGGAGTATAGAACAGGAAGAGCTGCGCTGCTGAGGTCTGTGTTTTTTGCTGTATTCAGAGGAGGGGGACAATAGTAACTGACAGGGGAAAGTGGGATTATTATGAAAATACACCCGGAGTGATAAGTGGGTGGTAAGAGTATGTGCTGGGGGGTGCTTTGGGAGAAGAGAGGAAAGGGGGTGCTTGGGGGGGGGGAGTAGGATTTGATATCACACCTGTCCTTTCCCCTCCCAAAGCACCCCCCAGCACATATCCTCTTGCCTCTCCCCCCCAATTTTAAGGTCTGGGACCCCTGGTACCCTGTAAGAGATGCATTGCAAGTGCCCTGGGTTGAGGGGAAAGGGGGGATTTGTGCTGGAATGTAGGGGGATTTGGAGGGTTAAAAAAATTTGTACTGGAGAGGATTAGGGGAGTGGAGAGGATTTGTTCCAGGATGGAGGGGACGGGGCGTACGTACAGGGGTTGCAATTGCATCGTATAGAAGAGGGGCAGTGGGGGTGACCTATAAAGCAACCAATCCCCTTAATTTTTCCTCCTGCAGCCTTTCAGCAGCTGCAGGAGGAAAATGGAGGTGATCCATTTCTCTACATGCCACTCCACCACCCCTCCTTCTTTCTCCAAAATGTAATGGTTGACATCAAAATATGAGACCTCTGCAAATCCTGTGTTGGGGACACCTGTTGCGGGTATGGCTGCCAATGGTGGGTTTTTTTTCCACTTCATCTCATGTGTCTGAAGCAGGAAGCGAGGGCAACACTCCCCAGTTGGGGTTTCAGAGAGCAATAAAGCCTGACACAGCTTATATTATAAATATTGGGGGATCAGAGTTGCAGCTATTCGGTTATGTTCCTTGATGAGGAATATGCACAAATGTCCCTCCAATTATCAGTAAAATGTACCGTATACAGAAGTGCCCTTCATAACAGCAATATGTGAGCACCAAACCTCTTCTAGCCATATTGGCATTTCCCTTGGTGAACAGATGGATACATTTAGAATCTCTCTGAACAGGGCCCCATGAGCCTTGGTAACGGTTGCTGCCTTTGTGACACATACATATGTATGGGGTCTGAACTTCTATATTAACCAGGTGATCAGTTCAGGATTATAATAACTATTTTAATGGGTTTTCTTTATCGTACATCACGGGACACAGAGCGGCATTCATTACTATATGGGTTATATGGAGTACCTTCAGGTGTAGACACTGGCAATCTCAAACAGGAAATGCCCCTCCCTAAATAACCCCCTCCCATAGGAGGAGTACCTCAGTTTTTACGCCAGTGTCTTAGGTGTTAGTCATGGTTTAGCTTGCCTCCGCATCCTTGGGATTAGGTGAGCTACCGGTTCTGTCCAAAAAAGCCTCAGCGCTAAAGTGGTCAGTAACCGGACCCCAAACCCTTGGGGTATAGCCCATAATGCTTTTCTTTTTAGAGAGCTGGACCCTGGGCCCAGAACTTAGAAACCTTTGGGTACCTAAAGTTTTCTGTTGCCAGGGTGCTATATGGGCCCAGGACAGTGGATCCTTCATAGGAACCCAGGGCCTGAAGGTCTAGACATCCCCACGGAGATGGGGGAAGATTGGGCCTCTTGCTTGGCAAAGTCCTGCGGCATGGAGCAGGTAAGTGAGGGGAAAACTTGCGGAACTTGGTTCTTAGCAGGTTTTTTTCTGGGGGGTCACAGGGGACATGCCTAAAGTTATGCACTGCATCTGGCAAACTAGTCACATATCATAAAGATAGGATGGCTCTCTATGTATTATTCCCCATAAGATGTGACCTCCCTTGTAGTGTTGGAAAAGCATTGAGTGGGGCCTGTGTTATATAAAAATATATGTGTGTGTCAGAGAGCTTTGCTTACCTGCAGGCCTCCAGGCGATGCTCCATTCAGTCTTCCTCCTCAGAGCCTGCAAGCAGGCAAAACGCTGACCTCCTCATGGTTCCAGGCTGCAGGCTGCAGTTTGCTGGAACAGAGAGGTCCCTTCCTCCCAAAATCCCCCCCCCCCTCCCCCTGTCGGGAGGGGCATTTCCTGTTTGAGGTTGCTGGGGGGAAGGGCGGGTCAGTGGCTTAAAGGAAGGGGCGGCCCTTCCTTGTTTGTTCCATCAATACTTTGGAACTGAGGAGAAAGACCAGAGCGGCAGCACGGGGCGCCGAGGACACACAGTGGCCAGAAAGGATATTGCAGTCTTCAGAGGACTGTTTTGTCAAGCCTAGAAATAGGCTGTTTCTTTTCCATCTCATAGTTTTTCTTTGCAATACTACTCAGGGGGACAGAATGTTTTTTCTTTCCTGGATTTGAAACAAAAACGAAAAAAAAAAAAAAAAAAAAAAAAAGTCATCTAGGGGAGAGGAAGCATTTTTTTATCCCCCAAACAGGTGTTTGGACAATTAACTTTTATAGTTCCAAATACCAATAGGTAGCAGGTGTACCTCGGTATTGTACCATGGTATGCCGCTGTTTTCCCTACAGGGAGCCTTGGGGCCATCGGGATCTGGGGCTGGAGCTGACGTGGGTCAGTCCAACCCTAAGATGGTCACGGAGGAGGTATTACTCACCTCTTTAAAAGAGATGCAGAAAAGCATGGGAAAAATGATATCCGCAGCTATGCGGGGCAGTAAGCGGAATAGATCTCCGTCGCCCGAGCGCGGACCCTCAGAAGAGGAGGTCCTTTCCTCAGGGGAATTGGACGACCTCTTGGACACGGACCAAGTAGGTTCAGGGATCGAAGACCCGGATACAGAGGAGTCTGGGGCAGTCTCCCTGAGGGAGAGCTGGTGGATTCAAGGATTGTCGGACTTGGTCCATAGGACATTCAACTTGCCAGTACCAGATCTCCAGGTATCGACGGTTTCAGCTTTGGGCTCACTGAGGGCGCCTCAAAGCAATGCTGTGTTTCCGATCCATCCTCTATTAGAGGGAATTTTGTTCCAAGATTGGAACAAGCCAGATAAGATCTTCTTACCACCTAAAAGGTTCTCTGTCCTATATCCTATGGAAGAAAATTTTTCCAAAAGATGGGCTACTCCTGCAGTGGACGCAGCCATCTCATGTGTTAACAGATCGTTAACATGCCCTGTAGAAAACATACAGGTGTTCAAGGATCCAGTTGATAAGTGCTTGGAAGCACTACTTAAGAACTCCTTCACTACTGCAGGGGCAGTAGTACAGCCAGCTGTGGCTGCGATTGGGGTCGCTCAAGCATTATCGGATCAATTTAAGCAGATGCTTAAACTTATTCCGGCCCAGCAGGCAGAAAAATTTTCGGATGTCCCTAAGGCCATATGTTTTACGGTAGACGCAATCAAGGATTCTATCCAGCAAGCGTCACGTTTATCGTTATCCCTTATCCATATGAGAAGACTCTTATGGTTAAAAAGCTGGGAGGCTGAGCCCCCATGCAAGAAGCTCCTGGTAGGGTTCCCCTTCCATGGAGGACGACTCTTCGGAGAAGACCTAGATAAATACATTCAGACCATTTCAAACGGCAAGAGTACTCTCTTGCCAACTAAGAAGAAGGTTCAGGGACCTGCGTTTAAACGACAGTATTCCCCTGGGCAGGGGCCCTCTAATGCCAAGCAGTATCGACGGCCTCCTGCAAAAGCAAACTTCGGCTTCAACAGCAGATCACAAGGACAGGCTGTTAGAGGCAAAAGGCAGTGGTTTCGCAAACCAGCAAAACCAGCCCCCAAGCCAACCTTATGAAGGGGCGCCCCCACCCACGAAGGTGGGGGGAAGGCTGCGACTCTTTTCAGAGATTTGGGAAGCCAGCATTCCCGACGAGTGGGTACGGTCTTCCGTGGCCACAGGCTACAAATTAGATTTCCTAAGGTTTCCTCCTCCTCATTTCCAGAAGTCGAGGATTCCAAACGATCCGGAAAAGGGAGCCGCATTAAGATCGGCATTAGATCATCTACTTTCCCAGGAAGTAATAGTAGAGGTACCAGTCCTGGAACAGGGGCTGGGTTTCTACTCCAACCTATTCATCATCCCAAAATCCAATGGAGATGTCAGGCCAATTTTGGACCTAAAGATGGTAAATGCATATCTAAAGATCCGCTCATTTCGGATGGAATCCGTGCGGTCAGCAGCTGCCACACTCCAGAAGGACGACTTCATGGCGTCCATAGACATAAAGGATGCCTACCTTCATGTTCCAATTTATCAGCCACATCAAAGATATCTACGCTTCATGGTGGCTTCGCGTCACTTCCAATTCGTGGCGCTTCCCTTCGGGTTGGCTACGGCCCCCCGGGTGTTCACGAAGGTCCTAGCTCCAATCCTAGCCAAACTAAGGATCCAAGGGGTCACGATCCTAGCATACCTGGACGACCTCCTAGTCATAGATCACTCGTCTCCCGGCTTGGAGCGAGCAGTGGCCCTCACGGTCCAATACCTCGAGAGGTTCGGCTGGGTCCTAAATCGAGAAAAGTCAGCTTTCCAGCCCACAAAGCAGTTGGAATATCTCGGCATGAGATTAGACACAGAACAACAAGGAGTGTTCCTACCTCTGAGGAAGGTAAAAGCCATCAAGGAATTAATCCTACTGGTTCTAAGCAAGAAAGAACCGACTATTCGCCTATGTATGAGGTTACTAGGCAAGATGGTGGCCACATTCGAGGCGGTACCATACGCCCAGAGCCACACTCGCATCCTACAGGCAGCCATCCTGTCAGCATGGAGCAGAAGGCCACAGGCCTTGGATATCCCGTTGCCGCTCTCATCAAGAGTCCGACAAAGTCTGTGTTGGTGGTTAGACCCTCAGAATCTACTGAAGGGGAGGTCTTTCAGCCCAGTGGCTTGGAAGATAGTGACCACAGACGCCAGCCTGACGGGCTGGGGAGCAATTTTGGATGGTTGCACTCGCCAAGGTACTTGGGCAAAGCCAGAGAAGCAGTTGCCCATCAACATCTTGGAGCTCAGAGCTGCTCGACTAGCCCTCAGGGCTTGGACGTCAAAATTGCAGGGGTTCCCGGTGAGAATTCAATCAGACAATGCCACGGCCGTGGCACACATAAATCACCAAGGGGGAACCAGGAGTCAAGCCGCTCAGAGAGAGGTGAGCTTGATTCTTCTATGGGCAGAGGCTCATGTGCCCTGCATATCGGCAATATTCATTCCAGGAGTGGACAACTTTCAGGCGGACTTCTTAAGCCGCCAGACTCTATGGCCGGGGGAATGGTCTCTGCATCCACTAGTCTTTCAAGCACTCTGCCAAAGATGGGGAGTGCCGGACGTGGATATCATGGCATCGAGACTCAACAAGAAACTAGACAGGTTCATGTCCCGCTCAAGGGATCCGATGGCCTGCGGAACCGATGCGTTGGTTTGCCCTTGGCATCAGTTCAAACTTCTTTATGCGTTTCCCCCGCTCCAGTTACTACCCCCGCCTGCTGCGCAGGATCCGGGTGGAGCACATACCAGTCATCCTGGTAGCTCCAGCATGGCCCAGAAGGGCATGGTACTCACTAATCTTAAGGATGGTAGTGGGAGACCCTTGGACTCTTCCTCTACGGCCAGACCTGCTATCGCAAGGTCCGATCCTCCACCCTGCCTTACGGCATCTAAATTTGACGGCCTGGAAGCTGAATCCCTGATTCTCAGGGGTAGAGGTCTGTCTCAGAAAGTAATCTCTACCCTAATCAGAGCCAGGAAACCGGTCTCTAGGGTGATTTATTACAGGGTCTGGAAGGCCTATGTAGGCTGGTGTGAGTCCAAGCGATGGCTTTCTCGCAAATTTACCATCGATAGAGTATTAAGTTTTCTCCAGCTAGGAGTGGATAAAGGATTGGCATTAAGCACAATCAAAGGACAGATTTCTGCTCTGTCAGTGTGGTTTCAGCGGCCGCTGGCCACCCACTCGCTGGTTAAGACCTTCCTTCAAGGGGTCTTACGTATTAGACCTCCAGTTAAATCCCCGCTTTGTCCGTGGGATTTAAATCTTGTTCTGTCAAGTTTACAGAAACAACCGTTTGAGCCGTTGGCTGATATTCCTTTGGTTCTACTGACAAGGAAGTTAGTATTTTTGGTTGCCATAGTTTCCGCAAGAAGAGTTTCGGAGCTGGCAGCCTTATCCTGTAAGGAACCATATCTTGTTTTTCATAAGGACAGGGTCGTTCTCCGCCCTCATCCTTCCTTCCTTCCGAAGGTCATATCCAGTTTTCATTTGAACCAGGATTTGGTATTACCATCCTTCTTCCCTAAACCTACTTCCAGAAAGGAAGGGTTGCTGCATACCTTGGATATTGTCAGGGCCATGAAGGCCTATCTTAAAGCTACAAAGAAGATCCGGAAGACAGATGTGCTGTTCATTCTACCGGATGGGCCCAAGAAGGGGCAGGCAGCTGCAAAGTCCACCATTTCTAGGTGGATTAAGCAATTAATCACTCAGGCCTACGGCTTGAAAGGGTTGCCTCCTCCAGTATCATTAAAGGCTCATTCTACTAGAGCCATGGGCGCCTCCTGGGCAGCACACCACCAGATCTCTATGGCTCAAGTTTGCAAGGCGGCAACCTGGTCTTCTGTCCACACGTTTACAAAATTCTACAAGTTGGACGTAAGAAGGAATACTGATACTGCCTTCGGGCAGGCAGTGCTGCAGGCTGCAGTTTGAGACCCTCGGATTCCGGGGGCTCCTCTTGTTCGAGTTAAATTTAAAATTTTTATTTTTCTCAACTAAGTTGGATTTATTATGATTTGAGTATATCTCTAAATTAAATCCTTTTGTCTTGGAGATGTTCTCCCTCCCCTCATTGTAAGCATTGCTTTGGGACATCCCATATAGTAATGAATGCAGCTCTGTGTCCCGTGATGTACGATAAAGAAAAAGAGATTTTTAATACAGCTTACCTGTAAAATCTTTTTCTTGGAGTACATCACGGGACACAGAGCTCCCACCCCTCTTTTTTGAGGACCATTTTGGGAGGCATACTGCTTGCTACAAAACTGAGGTACTCCTCCTATGGGAGGGGGTTATTTAGGGAGGGGCATTTCCTGTTTGAGATTGCCAGTGTCTACACCTGAAGGTACTCCATATAACCCATATAGTAATGAATGCCGCTCTGTGTCCCGTGATGTACTCCAAGAAAAAGATTTTACAGGTAAGCTGTATTAAAAATCTCTTTATTCAAATGCTTGATCTAACAAAACCATCTTGTTTTTCCAGCATGTTTTCACAGCAATCACCTCCACACTTTGCGCAGCAAGCTGGCACTGGCATGTTCAACAACAACATGAACATCAATGTGTCTATGGCACCCAATACGAGTAATATGAACACCATGAACCAGATGACTGGGCAGATCAACATGACCTCAGTGACCTCCGTGCCTACATCAGGACTGTCCTCTATGGGTCCAGAGCAGGTGAACCCCTACACCTTTCCCATGTTGTATCGAATATATATTTTTAGCGTGCTCTAATGTTGGTATGGACACAGTAGTGTAATGGAAACAACATAACAAGATGAAAGGCTTTCCTTTTCTCTGTAAGATGACGGGCTCTATGATTGTTCTAAAAACACCCATTAAGCATACTCTTTAAAAATCGGAATTCCTCCCCTAAAAGATAGGTCTACTTTTTCAGGCAAGTTTGAGAAAGCCCCTCTATATGTTTGTGTTCTCATTCACACAGCATACCTAAAAATAACATAAAATATATTTTTTCTTACTTTTTATTTTTTTCTAAGGATAAAGTGTCATGGCTGATTCTATGAATTTGTGGACAGTCTTTGTAAACGATACCCCAATTTACATACAATGCAGAAGGGCAGTTTCTAACTTTTTAACCCTTTTTAGGACAGACTATGTTCAAATCTAGTTTACAGTGGATAATGAAGAACAGGGACCACAATACAGATGGGGTTAATTATGTTAAACATTACTCCACAGCCCCTCCAAAAAATTACAAAGCAGGGAGAGAACATAAGGATTTTAGGACCCGATTCACACTAAGGGGCTTTTCAAGCGTTTTAGCGCTAAAAATAGCGCCTGAAAGGCGACGCTCATGTCTCCCCAGTGTGAAAGCCTGAGTGCTTTCACACTAAGGCAGTGCGCATGCGGGATATCCTGAGAAGTCCTGCAAGCAGCATCTTTGGTGCTCCCAAAACACCCTGCCCATTAAAATGGATGGGCTTTGCTGCATCACGGGCGCCACTAAAACAACGGCAAATCTCTGCTAAAACTAGAGGCGATTTACCGCTAACGCGGAGCCACTACAGTAAAGCCAGGTACACACTAGTATTATTTATTTATTTTTTCAACCCAGCGGGTTGAATGAAAAAAAAAAATAGCACTCAGGAGGAGCCGATGTACTAACAATCAAATATTAGTACAGCGATCTCCCCTACTGAGCTATTGCGTTCCGACAGGGTGGCAGCCTTCCCACCAGAACCAACCAGTCAGCGCTCTTGGCCATTGGCTGAGAGCGCTGATCAGGTGCCAATCGGCAGACTTTTTTCGATCATGCCCCTTCGACAGAAGCCGACTTCTGATGGATTGACTGCCGTACACACGGCCCGAATGTCGGCTGGTTTCTGTTGAACCGGCCAATGCCGTCCGATATTTATTTGGTCTGATGAAAAGGTAACCAGCAATATTTAGGTTATGCTATGTGACTGGGGACATGTAACACATTTCAGGTAAGTGTTCTTCCAGTTGGCTGCAAAAGCGGAAATGCACTTAAAGGGGAACTAAAGTATAGGCATGGTGGATGTGATTTGGCAGATTATGTCACACATACTGGTCAAAATAACTTCTAGAGCAGGGATATGCAATTAGCGGACCTCCAGCTGTTTGCAGAACTACAAGTCCCATGAGGCATAGCAAGACTCTGACAGTCACAAGCATGACACCCAGAGCCAGAGGCATGATGGGACTTGTAGTTTTGCGACAGCTGGAGGTCTGCTAATTGCATATCCCTGCTCTAGAGTGATGTAATGCATGCAATCTTCTCTGTCGCTCCTTTACTGTCCATCCATCTTATGTGGATATTCCTGCATGTTTGGCTAGCCCAGAATGACTTGACTACTGCGCATTCACATGGGAATCCAGGCGCCCATGTCATGCTGAGATTGCACCCTGACCTGCAAGTGCAAGGCTCAGTGTACAATCCGAAGAAAATTGCTGACATGCAGAAAAGCTATTTTTCTTGCAAGAGGCTCTGTCCGGTCACCAGATCTCTCCAGGGGCAGCTTCCAACCACGGCTGCAAATGCCCAGGCGATGGCGTCACTCTCTTAGGCTTACAATGGGATATCCGCTATCTGCTGTTCCTTCTCTACATTGAAGCCACCGCTGACAGATGTTCATGGGACCAGACCGGAGTGGTTTCAGAATAGGTAAGTATACACCCTGTTCTTTACAGGGTTAGATAGAATGGGCTTAGATTGGGGGTTTAGCCTTCGTTTGATTTTGACTGAGCTTCCACTTTAATTTTCCCTTTAGCAAATAAGGTAAAGCTGTGCTGATTTCAGTCATCCAATATTTAGTAAATCAATCAATCCATCATTTTACTGTAGACATTCTGGAAAAAGCTGTATTTTGATTGGTTGCTTTAGATGTCTGGTGTCCACTCATCGTCTTATCCATTTGTGTTGTATTCTTAAAGGGTCACTAAAGGAAAACATTTTTTTTGCTGAAATGACTGTTTACAGGGTATAGAGACATAATAGTTAACTGATTCATTTTAAAAATGATTAAAAAGAGATAAAAACCAATCATATAATGTACCTACAGTTTAGTTTAGTTTTTGCTGTTGTTTGCTGGTTCTCTGATGTACAGAGAGCCAATAGAGAGCAGTGATACTTTGTCTAAAACTCCTCAGCACCAATCCTGTTTCGTTTTACACACAGTAATCACACCTTCTTGATTAGTGACCACCGTGAGAAATCTCCCAGTACTGTGGTGATCAGGAAACAGACAACCAGGAAGTGTCCAGAACAGAGAGGATTTACAGCAACATCAAAGCAAAAACGAACAATCAGGACATGAAACCAGGACTGCAGTAAGGTAAAGGAAGCTATTTAGCTAAAGAAAAAAATTCCTTTAGTGACCCTTTTAAGGGGTTGTAAAGGAATTTTTTTTTCATAATAAGCATCCTTTACCTGCAGACATTCCTCTTTTCACTTCCTCATTGTTCGTTTGTGCTCAGAAGTTGCTCTATTTATTCTCTGTTCTGTTCACTTCCTGCTTGTCTGATTGTTACTCACCACCGTGAAGGGAGGCTTTACTGCGGTGGTCAGTAACGTGCTCGCCCCCTCCTGGGAACTACATCTATGTGGCAGGACGCTCTCTACGTGTTAGAGACTTCAAGGAGGTGTGAATTACTGGGCGTGCCGCAATGCATACTGGGAAATGTAGTTCTTACATGAACGGGCGATGCAAACCAGGAAGTGAATGAGAGAACAGAAACTAGAACGCCTGAGGTGATATAGATAAAGAAATTTAATTGGTATTTACTCGTTTTTTTTAACAGAGTCATTACACTATTCTGTCTGTCTACCTTGCAGACATTCATTTTAGGCCAATTTTTTTTTTTCCTTTTACAACTCCTTTAAATACACCTTTACATTTGTGCAAAGATAAATGTGTGTTCAATTTGTAAAAACAAAGCAGGCCTGCTGTAGGCAGCTTACATGTGGTCAGACTTCAGCTATGTCTGTGTACCTTTTTATGAAGGGAAAATGGCTTTTCCAGCTGCCAGGACTGTAAAGGTCGGAGCGCATTGACTTCCCCTGACTTCCTCTTCCTCTGTAGTGTCAGTTGGGCAGGCAGTGAACCTCAGAGGAAATCAGGCTAGTATCTGTGCCACTAGTGTTTTTTTTTTACTAGCCCTGCTACTTTGGAGTAGTAAACTCAATCACTCTATTGATGGAGTGATTGAGTACACTTGGTGGGTGGTTGCAGCAGTTCTATTATTGGCACGTTCACATTTATTTATTTATTCATATATTTAGCAGCGCATGAGTTTATTACTACAGGTGCAGTAAAACTTTTCTTTGGCTTTCCAGGTTAACGACCAGACTCTGCGAGGAGGCAGTCTATTTCCAAACCAACTACCTGGGATGGATATGATTAAACAGGAAGGAGATGCATCACGGGTAAGGACCATTGTCTTTCCAGTGTACTACTGTTCCTGCATCTCGATTATATACAGACCACCTACTGGGGTTTTTGCTGGACAAATCCAACTGTCATACTGGATTGCTATAGGCACCTCTGCTTGTCACCTACCACTATTTCTATTTGCTTTCAGCAACCCCTCTCACACATAGGACTTCCACATCCAATTCCAAGGCGCAGTTCACACGAGAATGCGGTGTTGGAAACTCACGTTTTGTGCCAGTTTTCAGCACCGCGTTTAAATCTCACTGCCTTTGCGATCTGCAGCGCGTGTCAGTGCAGAGTTCACGACACCCCCAAACACAGTGCACCAGATTGCATGGTACAAAAGTACTATCCGATCTCATTGCAGTGCATGCGCTACCTTTGGTGCAGTGGGAATTTAGGCTGTTAAAAATGAATAGGCTGGAATCTTACTGTACAGAACTGCCTGTGACTGCAGCGTGTTCCTGTGCGATTCATGTGGAGTTCCTAGTTAATCATCATCTTACTCCAATCACTTGCACCTTCAGGTCCACTTTCCTATACATTCGTCTCATTTCTCCTTGTCTTGCAGACCTGCTATCCTAATTATTCTATTGTTCTATGTCAAGTAGACTCACCCCTCCATTTCGCTTTGTGTCTCAGGCCCCGTACACATGACCGAGTTTCTCGGCAGAATTCAGCCAGAAACTCGGTCGGAGCTGGATTCTGTCGAGAAACTCGGTTGTGTGTACACTTTTCAGCGAGGAAGCCGACGAGGAACTCGTCGGGCCGAATAGAGAACATGTTCTCTATTTCCTCGTTGTTCAATGAGGAAAGTCGGCCCGCCGAGATCCTCGGCGGCTTCAACACTGAACTTGACGAGGAACTCGATGTGTTTGGCACGTCGAGTTCCTCGGACGTGTGTACGGGGCCTCACAGTTCTGTTTCACTCATCTTACCACCACCGGAAATATCCCAGCATTACAGCTGTCACTGTGCAGGAGTGCAAGGTTGAAATCTCCCCTTACAGTACTTTGCAAATCATTTTTTCACGCTCTGTCTGACAGACACTGACGTGAGACCTCCACAATGATGACAGACAGCAATACAATTCTAATTTCTATAAGAAGATGTTTAGATCACTCAAGATGAGTGGTTTATCCCAGGCTCCAATGCAGGATCCCTTGGTGCTGGTCGGGCTCGGCAGTGCACTTTGGGTTGGAGCAACTTTTGTTATTTATTAACCACTTAAGACCCGGACTATTATGCAGGTTAAGGACCTTGCCCCTTTTTGCGATTCGGCACTGTGTCGTTTTAACTGATAATTGCGCGGTCGTGCGACGTGGCTCCCAAACAAAATTGGCGTCCTTTTTTTCCCACAAATAGAGCTTTCTTTTGGTGGTATTTGATCACCTCTGCGGTTTTATATTTTTTGCGCTATAAACAAAAATAAATTTTGAAAAAATGCCAAAAATATATAAAAACATTTTTTTTTTCCTCACTTTAGGTTGATACGTATTCTTCTACCTATTTTTGGTAAAAAAAAAAAATCCCAATAAGCGTTTATCGATTGGTTTGCGCAAAATTGATAGTGTTTACAAAATAGGGGATAGTTTTATTGCATTTTTATTAATAATTTTTTTTTTTTACTACTAATGGCGGCGATCAGCGTTTTTTTTTTTTTCGTGACTGCGACATTATAGCGGACACATCGGACAATTTTGACACATTTTTGGGACCATTGTAATTTTCACAGCAAAAAGTGCTATAAAAATGCACTGTTTACTGTGAAAATGACAATTGCAGTTTAGGAGTTAACCACTAGGGGGCACTGTAGGGGTTAAGTGTGACCTCATCTGTGTTTCTAACTGTAGGGGGATGGGGCTGGACGTGTGACGTCAGTGATCGTCTTTCCCTATATCAGGGAACAGACGATCACTGCCTCTGCCACAATGAAGAACGGGGACGGTGTGTTTACACACACCTCTCCCTGTTCTTCAGCTCCGGTGACCGATCGCGGGAACACCGTCGGCGATCCGGTCACAGAGCTTCGGACCGTGTCGCGAGCTTGCAGCCGCCGGCACGCTCGTGACCCCACAGCTGAGCTTAAAGGAGTTGTAAAGGAAAAAATAAATTTGACTAAAATTAATGTCTGCAAGGTAGACATAGTGTAATGATTCTGTTAAAAAACGATTAAATTCCTTCATCTATATCACCTCCGGCATTCTAGTTTCTGTTCTCTCATTCACTTCCTGGTTTGCGGCGCTCGTTCATGTAAGAACTACATTTCCCAGTATGCATTGTGGCACACCCAGTAATTCGCACCTCCTTGAAGTCTATAACACGTAGAGAGCGTCCTGCCGCACAGATGTAGTTCCCAGGAGGAGGTGAGCACGTTACTGACCACCGCAGTAAAGCCTCCCTTCACGGTGGTCAGTAACAATCAGACAAGCAGGAAGTGAACAGAACAGAGAAGAAAT
Source organism: Rana temporaria (assembly GCF_905171775.1). Taxonomy (NCBI): domain Eukaryota; kingdom Metazoa; phylum Chordata; class Amphibia; order Anura; family Ranidae; genus Rana; species Rana temporaria. The sequence continues at coordinate 336,445,282 of NC_053493.1, read as the reverse complement.
AACATTTCCTTTACAACCCCTTTAAAGAGACATGTACAGGTACATGATTGTGCCCAGTCGTGCCATTCTGCCGACGTATATCGGCGTGAAGGGGTCCTTTAAGTGGTTAAACAGAAAATAACTTTTTGACATGATTCATCATAAAATAGGTCACAGATGACCACTGCTACTGTTAACCTCTTGGCACCGGCCGCACACAAATATGCGGCCTCTCAGCGCACTGGCCTTGATGCCGAGCAGTCATATATTTGCATGCTATATCGCAAAAACAGCTGTGCCAAGAGTGTGCGACTTGTGTGCTTCCTGCACAGTTGCCGGTGGCTAATGAAAAGCTCCCAATCGCTGTTTGCCATCGGGACATTTTTGGTCATCTCCCGATTACCCCCACACACAAAAGTGGAATTATCCTTTAGGCTTGGTTCACATATATGTGGTGCTGAAAATGCAGCAAATCATGAGCAATTACCGCACCACATTGATATTGCACGCCATTCATGTGAACCGCAGCGGATTTCCATGTTAAGGACACCCCAAAAACAGTTCCGGAGGGCGATTGACACAACACCTATGCGATCCGAATCCAGCGCACCTTTTTTTATGCGGATGTTGCGTGACTTGAGTCATACAAATGAATTGCTCAAATCGCACTGCACAGACATGGCATGTGACTTGAATAGAAATGTGGTGTGATTCCTATCCGAATCACATGCAGTGAACCCAGCCTTAATGCTCTGCCTTGTGTTGTTTGTGTTGCAGTGATCTGTGAAAGCCTTGAAAAGTGTTTTCCTATGCTGGCCGTCGGGTTCCATTATGAAAGCAGCTGTTTATTTGCTCTCAATAAATCCTGTTTATTGGGTAACTTTCAGGGACAGTTTTACTGAGGGTTGGTAATGTAGGTTTCTCCTGGTGACAATGAATGTTTGATTCATGTCTCTTCTGCTTGTTTACATATAACATTAACTAGAAAATTGGCTTTGCTTTTCTTTCTCCTCATTTAATTGCATTCTACTTACTGCAATAGTTCCATGAATAATTAAAAGTGTTGCAGTTATGTGCCTGTCTATGGTAAGAATGATGGTGCCGAGATGACTTCACACAAACTTTAATCTTCAGCTCATAGCACTTAACATTCTGTATATAGTTTTGCAGCATCACATACAACACACGTATTATTGAAGGAGTCCATTTTACAGGCGCGCACTTGAGTCCTTATTAGAGATTAACTCTTGGAATCCTCTTTAGTCATGGAGCATAGGACACTCCTTTTTATAGGAAACTTATACTGGTTTTGCATATAACAGTACATTAAAGTTAAAGCCCAACTCTAGGAAACTAAGAAATGATCCCCTAATTTTGTCCTGCATCCACACTGCAAGATTGCAGTTTTTGTTTGTCCTCCATCCAGGGGAGGTAGGTCACTTGGAACCTAGGTGAGAGTGGCCTCAGTTTCTCTGGCTTTCCTTTTTTTCCTCCCACCTCTTTACCTACCTGGCTCCCCTGGAAGCAGCTGATATGGGTTCTCTGCTAGATTGCCCTCCATGGTGGAGGCCATGTCTGGAATCCGCACAGCGGCTTGACGGTGACCAGCAGTGGAGGTTTCCAGTCTGGGTGCAATGCACTGTGTAGGGCACTTTATAGTGGGGACTCACATGAGAGCTTTGTTGGTGTGTGGCCTGGCTGTGTACTTGTAACCGCTTAAGCCCCAGAAGGATTTACCCCCGTAAATGGCATTTTTTTGAGACACGGCACTGAGTTACTTAAACTGACACTTGCGCAGGTGTGCGAAGCTGTGCCCAAATAAAATCAATGTCCTTTTTTTCCACAAATGGAACTTTCTTTTGGTGGTATTTGATCACCTCTGTTTTTTTTATTTTTTGCGCTATAAACAAAAGAAGAGCGGAAAAAAAAACACCTTACTTTCTGCTATAATACATATCAATTTAGGCCAATGTGTATTCTGCTACATACAGTCAGGTCCATAAATATTGGGACATCGAGACAATTCTAATCTTTTTGGCTCTATACACCACCACAATGAATTGATAAAAATGTAATTCTAAAGCAAAAAGCGGTCTGAAGTAGTGAATCAAGTGCTTGTATATGAACAATCCAAACAAATCCTCCACCATGTGACATCACTCAGACTGAAGTTAGGCTGTACCCTTACCACAATAGGTGGACCATCTATTATGGAAGGTTCAAGCCGCAATGGGGTGTATCGGCTATGGTGTGTTCAGGAAAGCCCGTAATGCAGATGATGTATGTCTCTCCAGCCATCCGTCCCGCACTCGGTACGAATCATCTGGGCACCAATTTTCTCCCCTGATGTGTGCTCTTCTGTAGGACTTGTTCTGTTGACAGCTTCCTATCTCTTTGTTCACATCACCCAGACTGCCACCATTTCTGGAGGCTCCAACAGCTTTGTGCACATTTAATTAAAACCGGAGTGCGGTTGGTGTCATGATACATAAAATTGATTTTGTTTGATACAGTGCCTTGAAAAAGTATTTATACCCCTTGAACTTATCTACATTTTGTCATGTTCCAAAAAAAATGATAAATGGTCTTCAAATTTTTTTTTTTACAAATATTTGAAAAGTGTGGGGTGCATTTTTATTCACCCCCTGAGTCAATACTTTGTGCCATACTTTCCATTTTTGGATGATAGATTGAACAGTGCTCCGTGAGATGTTCAAAGCTTGGGATATTTTTTATAACCTAACCCTGCTTTAAATGTCTCCACAACTTTATTCCTGACATGTCTGGTGTGTTCCTTTTGCCTTCATCATGCGGTTTGTTCACTAAGGTTTTCTAACAAACCTCTGAGGGCTTCACAGAAAACCTGTATTTATACTGAGATTGAATTACACACAGGTGGAATTCTACTTACTAATTAGGTGACTTCTGAAGGCAATTGGTTCCACTAGACCACAGGTGTCAAACACAAGGCCCGCGGGCCGAATCCGGCCCTCCAGGCCATTTTATGTGGCCCTTGCACCTATCCTGCAGCTGCAAGAGAGCTACAACTCTCCTCTGGTCCTACTCCAGACCTCTACTTTCTGCTTTCAAGCAATGCATCCAGCTTCTTTCCTGCAGCAGCATAAGGAAAGGGGGAGCACTGTGATGTAAGGGAGAGCGGGGGACTCAACATCTGATGGTGGGGGGGCTCTTGACACCTAATGTAAGGGAAGGGGATGCGCTGGACATCTAATCTTACAGATACAACTGGCCCTTTTGAGGACAATAATAATGCTGATGCGGCCCACAATGAAAATGAGTTTGACACCCCTGCACTAGACTTTAGGTGGGGGGAGGGGGGGGGGGGTCAGAGTAAAGGGGGCTGAATACAAATGCATGCCACAATTTTCACATATTTATTTGTTTAAAAAAAATTAAAACCATTTATGACTTTCCTGCCACATTGTGTTGGTCTATCACATAAAATCCCAATAAAATATGTTTACGTTTTTGGTTGTAACATCACAAAATGTGGAAAATTTCAATGGGTATGAACACTTTTTCAAGGCCCTGTTTTCCTATGAGATGTTGGCACAGTCCTTATTTATGTTGCTTTACGTTTAGCAGAGGGATTTCCTTTTAAAGTGCATTTGGTGAATTGTTTCCTCTTCCTGTTGGAGGAGGTGCCTATATCTCATATGCTGTACTGGAAGGAAAATGGTTACAGAAAAGCCAAACTTCCGTTTTTAATGATTGGCAGATTTGCCTCACCTTCTCCCTTTGCTAAAAAAAATGCACCTGTTTGCAGAGATCAGTAGCTAAAGCTGCAAGTCACACATGCACAACCATGTCAGCAAATGCAGTGCAGCCCAACCCAATCTTGGCAGAGAAGTGGTGCAATTAGGGGAGAGGGTGAGGTGGTGGTGTATGGTCTGGCAGCGTTTTTTTTTTTCTCTTTAAGATTTTTCCATATGACCGCTAACTCCAAAATAAAAACATGTACGTTAAAGTGCAGCCTATTCCTAAAAAAACATAAACCTTCTCCCACCCCTTTCTAGACCCTATTCTACCCTTTGAAAGAAAGATATGTATACTTCTATTCTGAGAGCGATCTGCTCCAGTCACATGATCTCCCCGGCAGCCGCCTTCAGTGAAGTGGAGAGATCACTGACAACAGCCCCAGGGCCAATTTGATTTTTTTTTTTTCTAATTGCAACTCAAACATGTCACCACAGTATCGATTGTGTAACATTGTACTTAAAGCTACTAGTCATAGGGGGTTTATGAGAATCGTAACTTTTTATTTGTCCTCATTTAAATATTTAATGAGGACAAATTTTTTTTTTTTTTTTAAAGGGACAGTTTAATTCTTTGGTTCCCACCCCCCATAGTTACTTCATGAGGTTTTTACTTTAATTTATAATGCTCATCTGTGCCAGGACTAAAATGAAATTAATAATTTATCAGCACCAGCATTAGCCCATGCTTAGTTAAAACTTTCATTCTGGATAATAAAACATTGCTTCAGTTCACCTTCTGTTTAAAAGGCAACCTTCTCGGCATTGGGCTATACCGGCCTTCATAAATTTATGTTTACAGCTCTGTTTGGCAGACCAGTAATATAAGCAGATGATCTTGAGAGAAAAGCTGATTGGACAAAGTTTTCCAAACTCTCCAAGCACATAGAGCTATACGATCTTCTTTTTTTTTTTTTTAGCCTACTCCATCCACACAAACGGGACATTGTATTCTGGCAGAAGCACCCATCGGAATACATTGATCAGTGACTGCAGCCGCTGATTGATCAACTTCTGTTGTAGAAACATCGGTCAATCAACTACTTCTGTCAAGAAGGGGAGGCCACACACTGGTCTATGCTGAACCGGCTGAATGGCTAGCCTTCATTCTTGTACATTTCTGTCTGACGTTGCCTTATTGGTATTCGATCGCTGAATATGACTGGACAGGAGAGACTTTGTATGAACACTTTAAAGTAGAACTATAGGCAAAACCTTATTTATTGGTGGCGGAAGTTTGACATTATTTAGCATATTTTGTATTTATTAAAATATATATTTTTTTTGTTTTGCAGAAATACTGCTGACCCAGAAGACGCTGAGGGTGTTTTTGTGTTTTCCACTTGCCAGCTGGAACCTCTCTGTGGTCGTGTTTTATAGACTGGTGCCAGAAGCCAGCTTAGCAGCCCCCTGTCAAGGTGACCTCCTCTAGGTTGAAAAGCTGAAACTGTGTTGTCCGTCGTGCAGCCCCTCCCACAGGCAGTGCGGAACCAGAATATAGACAGGCGGCCGGTCTGTTCACTGCATTCACCTTAGTGCAACTTAGATACCTTCTGTGGAGTCATTATGGACAGGCGAATTTCTTTGGACTTTCTCAAATGAATGTATTTAATTGTATGTATTTAAGGAAAACTATGCGCTTTCTTTTTATTGTTTTTTTCCCTCCTCCCCGATTTCACTTTGTTTTCTCAAGTTTTTGACACTGGTCTCTAACCTCATTTTTCTTGGGCGATTAGCCCCAGAGATACTTTTGCTACCACATGAAGGCTTTTTTTTTTTTTTTTTCTTGTTTTTCAAAACCATGTATTTTTTTTTTATAGAGTGGGAAGTTATGAATTTAGGGCTGAAAGTCAGCTTAATACTAAATTGCATCACAGCACAGCGTGTCACAATTAATGGCACTGTGGATTAACTTGCCGCAGATTTATGGAATTGGGTGAAACATAGAATACATTTTAAGTAGGCAGTAGATTTAAACCACCCCCTGGTCAGTCATAGAGTGTTTAAGGCTCTCTAACTAAACAAATACATTATATATATATATATATATATATATATATATATATATATATATATATATATATATATATATATATATATATAATGTGAGTTTGATTTGTGAAGCAGCCTTTTGCTGCCTCCTTAATGGCTTTGCAGTGTGTTATTATTACCTATAGCTGAATATGAGCCTTTTTAAATGTAAATTTTTGGGTGTGTATCATTTTTCACTTATTGCTAGTCCACCTTATTTTATTTTTTATTTTTTTTGTTTTAATAATGAATAAGCAGGTCACATAAAGTCACTGGCCACAATGCCACCCCTACTAAGCGTAATAGTGTGAAGCAATGGAGGGGCCCAGAAAAGGTCTGAAAATAGAGCAAGTTCTCCCTTCGTATGTTTGAAATTCTGTTATTATTATGAACTATTTACTTGGACAGATTCTTGATTTAAATCCAATTTTACCAACTCTTCAGGTTTAATTTTTGCTTTGACAGGGTGGATTTTTTATGGTACATTTAAAAATGGCTTCTGTGTAAACAAGCAATAATTTAAGTTGAAAGAGGTTTTATCTGTAATCTTTTTGTTTTGTATAAAACATAAAAAAAAACAAAGCGTTGTCCATTTAACTTAAAGGTACTTCAGTATTAAATAGGTAATTTCTTGACTGTGGCCGCTAAGTGTCATTAGTTGTCACAATGCCTTTGATAGATCTAGTTTGTAGGCTTTACTCTGTACATAGATATCCCCTGTGCCCTGCTTAGAACTGTGTTTTCTGCAGTGTGCCAGTGTTGAACACACCAAGAAATTTTGTATTGTTTCTTAATTCTCGAGCATTGGAATGAACGTTGTCCTTTTTACAAGTACCCTGCTCCTTTTGGCTTTACAGACAGCTGTTTTTCAGGGCTGCTTCTACTGGGGCGTATAATGCATCTACCAAAACTGGGGTTTGGAAAATTCTGCTTTGTTCCAGAGAAACTAGTCACTTTCTGGTATAGTCATAAAACATTTGGGGAGATCCACTTTCTATAGGCTGTTAAGGGACAATGCCCCTCTTCTTTGGTCATCGATTTTCATCAATCCCTTCTTGTTTGTAGACTGGTAATGTTAACATCCTAAAAGGGAAGAGGATTTGGGGTTTATCAGAATAAGGTCGTCTCTTCTGCAAAAAAACAAAACTTCTTTTTATGAATCTGGTGATAAATGTCAAAGGCTTTTGTAATGTTGGTCTCCCATTCCCATTCAAATGGAGGTTGTTGAGTTTATTCAGTAAGGGGCAAATATGCAAAGTGCAGTAGCATCTAGCAGCCAATCGCCGTTCATCTTTCACTGGTCTTACTACAGTAAGCTGGTTACTGTACTTTGTAGTTATTGGTGCTATTTGCATTGCTTTTTTAGGCCTGTTAGTTTATACAATTCAAATGTTGTCCAGCATCATGAAAAATGTATAGATAAAATTATGTATATCAGACAAGGTATGCCTCATGTGCAGAGAGCAGGGTTATGCACTCACGTAAGCAAGCCAGCCAGTCATACAGAGTGACATTTAGTTCTAAGCCTAATCTGTGTTTGGATCGCACTAGAAAGGCTATTGACAGGTGGTAAACAAGCAATGTGACACATCCTCGCCGCCTGTTTTAACCCCGTAGAAGAAAACAGTATGACATGGAAGAAACCATCCCTACCCCAAAAAAAGTCGGACACTATCAGCTCAGCAGGGGAGACACAACAACACATATATAAAAATATATAAGCTTTATCACAAAAAAAGTAACGATTGCTCGCTCAATATATTTGGGTCCTGAAGAACCCATATTTGGCAAAACGCGTTGACCTCGACCTTGGTGACTAGAAAAGCAAAAACCTATACATATACTTCATATCTGCCGATTGATGCATCGGCATAATATATATTTGCAGTCACTTGTAGGTGCATACTTGGAACTTTTGCATCCCTTGAATTAATTGAGGGGCATTCTGATTCATATTGAGATGTGTTATTTATATTATTTTATTTTTTTTAGTAATAAAGCTTATATATAAAGTCTCCTATGCTGAGCTGATAAAATTTGACCTTTTTTTGGGTAGGGGTGGTTTCTTCCACCACATACAGTTTTTTTTCTTCTATAGTAATATGGATGTGGGGATTGGAAGTCTATCCCCATTTTTACGACAAAAGCACCACAAAAGGGTGCATTGCACACGGTTGCAGGGCATTTGCGGTGCTTCCCCATTTGAATGAGTAGCATTCGGCAGGCTTGCTGATCTATAGATGTCAGGTAAACTTTGGCATGAAGCATCACAACCACGTCATGTAAACACCTCTGCCTATTGCAGCTTAAGTGGGAGGGCAGCAAAAACGTGGATCAACCGTGCATTTTTGCCGCCCAACTGCACATGTAAATGAAGTCTAAGCGGTGCCATCTTCGAGCTCAATTTGAGCTTGTAGGGTTTATGTAACAGACGTCTGAGAGCGGACATGTACATATTCTTTTACTTTGTGCCAGCTGCAATTTTTACTTGTCTGTGCAGAGGGGGAGATGGGTATGGAGTCTCCGGTTTACAGCGAGCTTAGGGAGGAATTCTGTCCAGTGGGCTGTAGGCATACATCTTCATGGGTCTTTACAAGGAAGAACCTCAGGTTAAAAGTACAGGGGCTGTCATTGCTCAGGGCTGTCAACCTTATCAGTGCTTCTCTACAATCAACCAGAACAAGCAAAGGAAGTGTCAGAAAGGCTGACGTGTATACGCTTCATCCTACTCCGACTTAGTGATCATAAAGTCTCAAGTTTTTCAACTTCATGCATTCTATCCTTTTTTTGCTGCCCCCAGACCCTCGCTTTTTCTTACCCAAGCCCTATCCAATCCAGCAATGTGCTCCAGCACTGTCTCTCTCCTCATTGGACGGTTTGATAGCAGCGGGAGCAATTGGTTCCCGCTGCTGTCAATCAAATCCAGTGACTCGGGGGCATGGCCGAGTTCCGCCGTCTGTGTCAATGGACACCGCAGCGGGATTCGGGAGTGAGCCCGCATAGGTGCCCCCAGGGAAAGCTGCTTTCCCTGGTGGCACCCGATGAAGGGGAGAAGCCAGCTGCTCTGTGCAAAACCCCATGTTTGTTATTTAAAAAAAAAAAAAAACCTTTACAACCACCTTAAAAAGTAAGAGAATGATGAAGATGACAGCCCTGGATTTTGCACTTTAAAATGTTGTTCAGTAATGGAGGGCAGCTCTCATTTCTTTTTTTACTGAAATATTTATTTAACAGCTTTATATGAGGGCTTCTTTTTAAGCAGTTCTTGTAAGGTGTATCCCTTCCTTGATGAGAGCCATGAGAGTTGGGCATACAGCATCTGGTTACTAAAACTGGAGTGCAAAATCTGGTGCAGCTCTGCATAGAAACCAATCGGATTAAATTATTTTTTGTCGAAGCTTAATTAAACAAGCTTATGTTGGAAGCGGATTGGCTATAATGCAGAGCTGCACCAGATTTTGCACTTCCCAGTTTTTGTAAATCAACCCCACAGCCACATGCCTGGCTGCAGTAAATACAGCAGACCTGAGACCTGGGCATTGCCCTGCCATGTTGTGATCTTAGCTGAAATGAATAAAGCTTTTGTTGGATGTTGGGAACATCCCTAAGGGTACTTTAAATCATGGGCCAAGACAATTTTCCTTCTGATTACAAAATGGCGGCATACATTAATGGAAGCCTGAGGAAGTGTTTGTATGTCGAAAACCTGCTAGTGAAGCATAGTAATTATTTGTACGCTTCCATATAACATGGACATGCTTAACTGGGGAACTTCTCTTCACACTTGCCTTGCAAATGTTGAACTCCGTTCTTGGTATTCTTTGTGGCCATCATAGGACTGACATTCTGCTCCTCAGTGGACTGCAGCAAAATCTTGCCCGGCGTTTAGGAAATGTGGTTCCAATAAATCTTCCATCCAGTAAAGGCAAGGGGTTGATTTGGACACGGTTCAAATCTCAGTTGGTTCAGCAGGAATCCAACATGCCACCAGCTGAGTCCGAGCCAGAGCTCTCCAATCAGCAGGAAGTATGTGCCTTGTTGATTGCAGACTTATAGCTCTGACTAAAGCCAGCCAAAGACTGTTTGAATCTCATCCTTTTCTGCAGGAACCAGCCAAGATTCTAACCACATATGGGCAGGCTGTTGGCCTGCCAGGTTTTAAATGCGAATATTGCTAGCAGCTGTTGTAACCGCTAGCAATAATCCCTGTCTTCTCCGGGCAGAGAGACGCTTTCCACTCCCAAACACAAGGGCAGTATAGGATGCTTACTGGGGGCGAATGTTACTTTGCCTGCTGTGAGGTTCACTTTACTTGCCAAGCTGTGTAGTTGCCATTCACCCTGGATGCAGCCAGTTACATCAACAGCGCATGTGCTCTGAAGGTCTAGCAGACCTTGCCGGACCTTCAGAGCTTTGTGCCGGGACAGAGGACTGCCGCGCACATGTGCGGTAGTGACATCATTGTGGCTTCGGCCAACCACATAGCCGGAGCGCGCAAACCCAGAAGAAAGACCGGGGGAAGTTGTCAGTGGTGATGGAAATCAGCTGGAAGGCTTTGTTCCAAGATAAGTATTTCATAATGTGCTAGTATGCGATGCGATGTGTGTTTTTTTTTTTTTAACAGCCGCGGTTTACTACCGCTTTAACACTTGTGGCTATGGCAGACACTTGCAAAAATCAGAAGCAAATCTGGCAGGCTTGTTGTACCAAAGTTGAACGATCAAAAACGGTTAAAATCTCCCGGTAGGGATTCAAACCATGTATGGCCGGCCTAAAGCTTGCACAGTGCAAAGCAGCCTACTTTAGACCCATTTGTCAGTAGCAAATGTGCATGGTAATTGGCCACTCAGGCACAGAGTGTCGGATTTTGGGAAGGGGAAACCTATGACCCCATACCTGACAGGTGTGTTTTTCTTATTTACTGTGGCTCCATTGGCAGGGAAATGTTGGCAAAGAGCAGCAGCCTTTAGTGTCTTCTACACAGCATGGCAGTTGGGTAAATAAATCTGTATTGGTCAGTTCATATCGGAGAGAAATGTTTTTTATCGGGTCTTTTCCCCAGCCTTCGAATCCAATTTATACTTAAAGGCTGTTCATACACATTATAATTTGTGTGATGTGTGCTTGTTTTGAAATGAGTTAAATGTTTGAGGTTGCTTTGATCTTATTGACCTTATCTAGCGATAGCTTTCTCCATTTCCCTTGAACCCTACTTCTGATTAACACAAAGGAAGCACAGTATAAAATATACTTAAAGGTGTTTGAAGTCTTAAAGTTTGTTTTCTTTTTATAACAGCCACAGCCTGAGAAAAAAAAAAGCCTGTCTCCTGCCAGCAACTGCGGAATGGGATCTATGCTCTCTGGGGAAGCCATGGAGAGGTCCAGCACACCTACTTAAGCTGGCCATACATGAATTGAAGTTCAGCAGGAACTAGCTGTGATTTGATCCATGTACGGGCAGGTTGATTGTAAACCCCCTTACCCACCCCCGCCAGCAGAACACAATAGTGTTGCAGGAGGCAATCCTTCCACAAACCAAATCAAATCATCGATGGGCTGCCGTAGTCAGAGATATACCTGCAGTCAACAAAGCACATACTCCCTGCTGATTGGAGAGCTCTGACTCAGCTGGTGGCATGTAGGATTCCTGCAGGGAAACCACTTCTTCCCTACAGAGAGCATGGATCCCACTCTGAAGCTGCTGGCAGGAGACAGGCTTTTCAGTATAGGCTGTGGCTGCTTTAGAACAAAAAGTGAGACTTTTAACACTTTGTTTTGTTGCACCTGGAATGTATAAAGCCAATTTAAACCAAAAGGTTTAGTTGGATGTTAAACACCAACAACAATCTGGTGATTACTGGCTAAAAACAATTCCTGCGTTCAGGATGGCCGGCTTGTCCCATGGCATTGCTTTCCCTCCTTTCAGTCCCTGTAACAGCCGTACCCTTGCTGGTTTTTCCCATTTCCATCATACTCATGGGTTCATATTTTATTTAAGGAGTGTGACATGACATGTTGAAATAGTGGCAAGCTCCACTCTACAGATCCCAAAGATACAATCAGTTTTAAAATTCATCTAAAGCCATTAACTATGTGAATAGATTTTTGTAGCGTTTATAACACATTGCTGCCAAAATAAAAACGGCAATGTCTGCAGAAGATTTCGTATAACTGGCTATAATGAGCGCCTTGTCGGCACCGGGGCACTCCGATCACATTGCTAAATTCCAAATCAGTCGCTGTTCTGGTGATGCTTGATCGGTGCTGACAAAGTGTCAAGTAGTCGTTTTCAGTGTGTTTTCTCTTCTCTCCCCAGTTCCTTTGGAGACTAAAATCTTCTAGGTTTCTTACTACAGGTGAAAATTAAAGCTATGTGCAAGAACCTCAAAATGCTAATAAAACTAGCATAATGCCTTAGATCTGTTTTTACGTCTTGTATATTCCTACGTAGCTGTTTGTTGTATAATATTTGTATAGTGTATTGTGTACATTTTGGATAAGCGGCTCCCTCTCACGCCATTCTTTCATTGGACGGTGTGGACCTCTATCCAGAATCATTTTAACCCTCCCTCTTGTTTTCCCATTGGTTGTGAATTTTATTTGTACAGTTGAACTCATCTACAGAGAATAGTGTGTGTGAGTGCGTGCATTTACATTGAATAAAATTATACAAGGGTAAAAAAATAAAATAAAGCAATATATAAAATATGGTTCTTCAGGAGAAAGCGTACAGTATTGCAGGTCTTGACTTATTCCCCACCTCTATAATAGAGTTTCCTGGTAAAAGCTCCTTGTCTCACCTGCATTGATGTCTGTATTTCTATAGTGCGAGCAGTTTATGCAAAGGTAGATCTATTTAGAAAGATTTTAAATACACTTATGCAAGTTAATATTGCTTTGCTGATGCTTATTTGCTTATTTGATGTCAAATAATGCTCATGTAAATAAAGAATTGTTATTGCATCAATTAATAAATTTTAATGCCTTTTGGTTTTATGCAGTTTGTGTTTGTCTTTTTGAAATATGCGGAACACATGGCAGGTTATATATGGCTCAAAGTTCAAACAGCAACTGCCCCAAACTATAACTGGCCATAACCGCAAGGAGGGTGACAACAAAAACAAGGAAAATTCCCAGCTCAACTTACCAGCCAAGTACAAAAAAAGCTCAATAGCAACAGAGGGTGGGAAGAACCCCCACAAAAGCCATAACGTCTATATCAGAGCTATGCAATTAGCAGACCTCCAGCTGTTGCAGAACTACAAGTCCCATGAGGCATAGCTAGACTCTGACACCAGAGGCATGATGGGACTTGTAGTTCTGGTGGTCCGCTAATTGCATATCCCTGGTCTCTATATTAAGAGGTACCAATTGAAAGTCCAAGATAGTGATGGCTGCTGCACTTCTCGGGATATTGGATCTCCTCTATACACTGTAAAAACAAAAGAAAACAAACATCTAAGTGGCGGTTCACACTGGGGCAGCCTCAAAGTCGCTCGACTCTGAAGCCGCCCCTGCACAGCGAGGCTTACAAACGACTTCTATAATAGAAGTCAATGCAAGCCGCTCCGAAGTCGTCCAGAAGTGGTACAGGAACTTTTTTTCTTTTAAGTCGAAGCGACTTGAGTCGCTCCGATTAGAACGGTTCCATTCTTATTCTCACCTTTCTCATCCGCTTGCTCAGCGGGGATTAACTGAGCGATCCCTTGCTGAGCCGGCAAATGACAGGGCAGTCACTGCACACTGTGCAGGGACCGCCCTGTCAGATTTCCGCTCTCACTGTCTGTCCATGCTCACCCGATCCGCAGCGGATGGAAAAATAGCCTTTTCCTCCGCCTGCATAATCGGACCATAGCGGGGACCGATGAGATCGGGTGTCAGCGGATGTTCATCTGCTGACACCCGCTATCCCATAGGGATACATGTATGTCCGTATTTCATCCGAAAACGGATGGATGATGTACGGACATACGGTCTGTACATGTGAAAGGGGCGTAAGATTGTACTTCCAGGATATTTGGCATATCCTCAATCAGTCTGTACATCTGTTCCAGAGGGCCAATAGTCCAGGGGTGGCTTGGTAGACTCTGTATATCCCACTGCAACAGCATAGAACCATGGCTGCATGATGGCAGGCAGATCCGTCATGGAGTGAGTAAAGCCGCTGTATCTCCTGTGATGGAGGGTGGCTGCATGTGAATCGGGGTGGCTCCACTGGGCTGACAGAAGTTGTAACAGACTGGAATGCAAGCCAACACTGGTGTGGACATGTGATGGATGTCGGGGCGTGCTGACGTCGCAGAAGAAACAGTGACATGTTTCGGAGCGAAAACGCTCCTTTTGTCAAAGCCATCCTGTGAGTGCAATAAATAGATACTTGGAGGGCGGCGCCTTTGTTTCCTTTTGTTTTTTTATGACTTACCAGACAGCCTGCAACAAACTAAATTGTCTCAGCTTAAAGGGGTTGTAAAGGTTTGTTTTTTTATTTTCTAAATAGGTTCCTTTAAGCTAGTGCATTGTTGGTTCACTTACCTTTTCCTTCAATTTCCCTTCTAAAAGGTAAGTGAACCAACAATGCACTAGCTTAAAGGAACCTATTTAGAAAATAAAAATGAACCTTTACAACCCCTTTAACAGTTCACATTAAAAACGTGATTAGTTTGCACACATTTGCAAAAACATGCATAAGCTGCAGAGGCCAGGTCACCCCAGTATTATCTGCAGTCCTAACTCTATAAATTTTTAGACCCTCCATAGTAGGAGCACTTAAAGGATAGAGTGAGGGCAGGTATGCCTGGAGGGAGCCCACTCCTTAAAGGCAGAGGGGTACACTGGACACCCAACAAATGGCACAATGGCTGCAAAGGTGTTCAGAATAGCCCCCCCCCCCCCTTATCAAATAACCAACATTACAAACAAACGGCAACTGTCCAACCTTTAACTGGCCTTAACTACAAGGAGCACATGGAAGGGCGACGCATGTTAAACAAAAAACAGGAAAATTCCTAGCTCGACCTGCCAACCTGAAACAAACTGTTTGTTGCAGGCTGGCTAGTAAGTTGAGCTGGGAATTGTCCTTATATGTATATGTGGCACACCTGTCTGATTGTATTTGTAAAATATTCATACCCAAGGACCCAGAAGCGGCAATTGTCAGTGACTACACTGTTCCCCAAATCGTAGCATAAAAATACAAAGTAAGCAACAAGTCGATGAAAGACAAGTAAAGACTCCAAAATGCTTTAATAGTTCTTTAGTAACCTCACTTAAAACACCAATGTGTTTCAGGGCCTACAACACACACCTTCATCTGGTCTCAGCTTGGATGGACTCAGTAAAACTGGATGCTCAGATAGATCTGTTTGCTGGTAAATGGAAATAACAGTTTTCCAGTCCTAAGCCTGGTTAAAGTTCACTGAACCCAGATAAAGGGGGGGGGGGGCCTGAAACACGGCTGTGTTATGTGATGATTCTAATGAACCATTAAAGTATTTTGGACTCTTTACCCATTTAGCTAGAGCCACATCAGTGGTGCGCTTGCTGGACCTTAAAAAAAAAGTCTTGCAAGCAGCATCTTTGCAGCGCTTTAAGAGCGGTGTACACACCACTCCTAAAGCGCCCCTGCCCGTTGAAATCAATGGGCAGAGGGGATTTGTGCGCACTTTTATCCATTTATTCGGGCCACTAGCAGGGTTAAAAATAGCGGCGCTTTACCGCCGACGCCCCAGTGGGAAAGTGTCCTAACGATTGATAGATCACTGATTGGATTTAATTTAAAAAAACTTGCACCTGGGAATGGGTGGGTGGATGATGCAGGGTGTGTGCTAATTCGATCAGCTGATCAACTCCCTCCTGTGTCATGACCTATAGTCTGATCAGAAAGAAGACATTACAAATGGAAACGCCTGGAAACGTGGATTAAGACAAGAAAAGTAAGTGACTAGATTTAATGGAAAGCTTTGATATTTTTGCAAAAAAAAAGTACATGAATGCTATATTGGTACAAAGGGGAGCTGGAATTTAGAAGAAAAAAAAATGTGTCCATAGGTGGACCTAAATGGAGATAGCAGGAAACAATGCTAAATGATAAGTTACCATGCTTTTTGCCACTGGACTCTTATCAGCTCACAAGATTTTCGGCTGAATTAACTACTTTATTTTTGCACTTCTGGAACAAATGTAATAAAACACTTTATAATAAAGCATGTTTTTCTTTTAATATTACAATCCCTTGTTTCTTTCACACAATCTGTATGTTATATTACTAATAACACCACTAGGTGGAGTTCTTTCCAAAACGTAGACTACTGGAAAGCCAAATCTTTGCTTACATAATACTGAAACAATCGAATCGATCACTTTTCAGTTGATGGATGATTTACTCTTGTGGCTTTAGAAGAAACTCCATAAAAAGGGAAGGGTCTAAATAAGTTCACTGACTCTCCAAATTATAACTTTACTAAAACCCATCAGGGGTTAAAAGAAACCCACTGAAAATAGACAGTTATTATTAAGATCCAAGCAGTGTAACATATCATTTAAATACAAATGTTTATTTTGAAAAGGTTTTTATTATTGCACTGTTTAAGTCATTTCAAAGAGAAGAAAGGGCGCCGCTCACCAACCCATTGCATTAGTATGTGACTTTGGCCTCTGCCAGCGTCACTCCAGCCACATCCCCCTGACATGTTTCGCCTTTGTCACAGAGGTCGAACAACACTGCAAGTTTCATTTGGATCACTATGTTTATGTAATAGCTTTTGTGAATCTGGCCCTTACTTCCTGGAAGTCTTGGATGGGGAGTGATAATTGGACAGCGCACTGCATCCTGGGAAATTGACACACATTTCCCAGGAGCATTAGAGGGAGATGATGTCAGAATCCTAGGTGGTTTCAAAGGCAGATTTCGTGGGATTGCATAGCAACAGGCATTTGCAGATGAGTAAAAAAAAAAAATTTTTTTTTTTTTTCTTTTTTAGTTGTAAGCTACAGTTTAAAGCAAAATTGTTTTTTTGATGGAATCTCCACTTTAAGCCTTAGGGTCCTTTCACACGTGTGGACCGTTTTTTTAGACCAGTTTTTTATCATCAGTTGATCCGTTTTTTTCATCAGTTGTCATCCGTTTTTCATCCGTTTTTTGTTTTTTTGTTAGAATTTTATTTTTAAATTAAATCCAAGAATGAAATCCCCTTCATCATTTAAAAATGACAACTTTGTCACAAATGTCCAGACAACCGCACACACGCCTATTGTTTACACATCCAAAGTCAGCCACTGTATGGTAAATCTAGGGTTATACAGCTGATTGATGCAGCAATTCCATCAATTGCTCCCTAAGCTTCACCTTTACTGCTTTGGAATTACAATACTAGCACTTAATATTCAACTTTCTAGCATAAGATTGTACAGTAAATCTGCTTAAGTCTGTTAACCACTTGACAACCGGGCCTATTTTGGCACTTCTCTCCTTCATGTAAAAATCACAATTTTTTTGCTAGAAAATTAATCAGAACCCCCAAACATTATATATTTTTTTTAGCAGACATCCTAGGGAATAAAATGGCGATCATTGCAACTTTTTTTTCTCGCACGGTTAATTTTTAAACACTTTTTTTGAAAAAAAAAAAAACGGTTTCATGAATTAAAAAATAACAAAACAGTAAAGTTAGCCCAATTTCTTTGTATAATGTGAAAGATGATGTTACGCCGAGTAAATAGACGCTTTAACATGTCACACTTTAAAATTGTGCACACTCATGGAATGGTGCTAAACTTCGGTACTTAAAAATCTCCATAGGCGACGCTTTAATTTTTTTTACAGGTTACTATTTTCGAGTTACAGATGAGATCTAGTGCTAGAATTGTTGCACACGCTCTAACGCACGCGACGATACCTTGCATGTGGGGTTTGAACAGCGTTTGCATATGTGGGCAGGACTTGCATGCGTGTTCGCTTCTGTGCGCAAGCTGCCGGGGATAGGGGCGTTTTTTAAAAAAAAATTTTTCATTTGTTATTTATTTTTTTGATCACTTGTATTCCTATTACAAGGAATGTAAACATCCCTTGTAATAGGAATCAGTGTGACAGGTCCTCTTTATGGAGAGATGTGGGGTCAATAAGACCCCACATCTCTCCTCCAGGCTTACAAGCATGAAATCAGTGAATAAACATTCACCGATCTCACACCGACAGCCGCGATTGCGGCTTTGTTTTCTTCCGGGTACCGGGCGTGATGTCATAACGTCGCGCCCGGGCCTCCGACGGTCATAGAGATGACTGGTGACCATCTGGTCACCAGTCATCTCTATGCTTCCCCAGCCAGCGCTGGCCGATTTGCTCTCCGGGCCTCCGATGGCCCGGAGAAGCACCAGATGGTGGCAGGAGGGGGGGGGGGGACGTCCCCTCCCGCTGCCTATAAGAATAATCAAGCAGTAGAACTGCCGATTTGATCGTTCTTATTGTGCACAGAATCGCTGGCTGAAGACGGTGATATCTGAATGATGCCTGTAGCTGCAGGCATCATTCAGATATCACCGCACAAAGTCGAGTAAGTCCAGTGTAATCGCGTAGGTGACCCCACCAGAAGTGGGAGCGGGTAATTACCAAAATGAGGTACCTGCTCTCCTCACCTCAAAAAAAAAAATGCCCAAAAGTGAGGCGGGTTGGAGGAGGTTCCCCTTTAGGCTGAAATTCCGCTTTAAACCCTGTAATGAAGAGACAGGTAATAGCTGAAGTTGATAGATTTAAAGGGCAAAGCAGAACTAACGGGTTCCGTCAGTTGTATGTATACACTATATATAGTTGTGCTCAGAAGTTTACATACTCTGGCAAAATGTTTGATTTCTTGGCCATTTTTCAGAGAATATCAATGATCACACAAAAACTTTTCTTCCACTAATGGTTAGTGTTTGACTGATAACATTTATTATCAATCAACTGTTTACTCTTTTTAAATCATAATGGCAACAGAAACTACCCAAATGACCCTGATCAAAAGTTTACATACCCTGGTGATTTTGGCCTGATAACATGCACACAAGTTTACACAAAGGGGTTTGAATGGCTATTAAAAGGTAACCATCCTGACTTGTGATCTGTTTGCTTGTGATTAGTGTGTGTGTGTGTGTGTGTGTGTGTGTGTGTACAAAAGGTCAATGAGTTTCTGGACTCCTGACAGATCCTTGCATCTTTCATCCAGTGCTGCACTGACGTTTCTGGATTCTGAGTCATGGGGAAAGCAAATGAATTGTCAAAGGATTTGTGGGAAAAGGTAGTTGGACTGTATAAACCAGGAAAGGGATATAACAAGATATCAAAGGAATTGAGAATGCCAATTGGAAGTGTTCAAACTCTAATCAAGAAGTGGAAAATGAGGGGTTCCAAACCACGGTCAGGTAGACCAACTAAAATTTCAGCTACAACTGCCAGGAAAATTGTTTGGGATGCAAATAAAAACCCACAAATAATTTCAGGTGAAATACAGGACTCTCTGAAAACATGTGGTGTGGCTGTTTCAAGATGCACAATAAGGAGGCACGATGGGCTGCATGCCACAAAGTATCCCGCTTACAATACACCAAAAACACAGAGACAGGCCTCAAACCTTCTGGCGCAAAGTCATTTGGAGTGATGAGACCAAAATTAAGCTTTTTGTCCATAAACGCTACATTTGGAGAGGAGTCAACAAGGCCTATGATGAAAGGTCCACCATTCCTACTGTGAAACACAGAGGTGGATCTCTGATGTTTTGGGGATGTGTGAGCTACAAAAGACACAGCAAATTTGGTCAAAATTTATGGCAAGATGAATGCAGTATGTTATCAAAAAATACTGGAGGAACATTTTGCATTCATCAGCCAGGAAGCTGCGCATGGGACGCACTTGGACATTCCAACATGACAATGATCCAAAACACGAGGCCAAGTCGACCTGTTATTGGCTACAGCAGAATAAAGTGAAGGTTCTGGAGTGGCCATCTCAGTCTTCTGACCTCAATATTATTGAGCCACTCTGGGGAGATCTCAAACGTGCCGTTCATGCAAGACAGTCCAAGATTTTACAGGAACTGGAGGCTTATTGCCAAGAGGAATGGGAAGATTTACTATCTGAGAAGATAAAGAGCCTCATCCACAAATACCACAAAAGACTTCAAGCTGTCATTGATGTTAAAGGGGGCAATACACGGTATTAAGAACTGGGGTATGTAAACTTTTGATCAGGGTCATTTGGGTAGTTTCTGTTGCCATTATGATTTAAAAAGTAAACACAGTTGATTGATAATAAATGGCTTCAGCCAAACACTAACCATAAATGAAAGAAAAGTTTTTGTGTTATCATTCAAATTCTCTGGAAAATGGCCAAGAAATCATAAATTCTGCCAGGATATGTAAACTTATGAGCACAACTGTATCACTGGCACTAAAAAATTATATCTTGGTCATCACTGCAGCTAAAGCGTCAGTGCCAGCGATTTCCTACCAGATAAAAGTGTTCTAAGTGGCTATACAGCCACTCGAGAACTTTTACACCCACTGCTTTCCCAGGGTTCTCCCATCTGGGAACCCGGGAACAGAAGTACCCGCCCCTTTTTTTTTACGTCAGAAACCAGAAGCGACGAGTATTTTGCCACTTCTGGTTCCGGTTTGTTGTTTAAAAGTCGTTACCGGTTTGTACAAGCATCTGACCAAACTGATCTCAGATGCTTTGCAGGCCAGGGGAGAGATCTGGGGTCTAAAAGACCAAAATGCACCAGCACCTAATCTATAGGTGGTTGTAAAAACAAACCATTTACAGCAAGGTTTCTCAACCAGGCTTCCTCCAGAGGTTTCTAGGGGTTCCTTGAGCAATTTTTGCTTCTCAGATAAGTTCCCACTGACATCATTGATCTTTTTAACTATTTGTAGGGGGGTAATTCTTCCCAATGTCCACAAGTATAAGGAGCATTCTTCCCACTGACTAATACTATCACATTAACCACTTAAGGACCCCTTCACGCCGATATACGTCGGCAGAATGGCACTGCTGGGCACATCCACGTACCTGTACGTGGTCCTTTAAGCCCAGCCGTGGGGTTGCGCGCGCCACCGACACGTGCACGTGACCCGGTCCGAAGCTCCGTGACCGCACCCGTGGACCGATCACCGCCGGTGTCCCGCGATCGGTCCTCCGGAGCTGAAGAACGGGGAGAGGTGTGTGTAAACACACCTTCCCTGTTCTTCGTTGTGATATAGGGAAACACGATCAATGACGTCACACGTCCAGCCCCGCCCCCCTACAGTTAGAAACACATATAAGGTCACACTTAACCCCTTCGGCGCCCCCCTAGTGGTTAACTCCCAAACTGCAATTGTCATTTTCACAGTAAACAATGCATTTTTATAGCATTCTTTGCTGTGAAAATGACAATGGTCCCAAAAATGTTTCAAAATTGTCCGATGTGTCCGCCATAATGTCGCGGCCACGAAAAAAAATCGCTGATCGCCGCCATTAGTAGTAAAAAAAATATTAATAAAAATGCAATAAAACTATCTCCTATTTTGTAAACGCTATAAATTTTGCGCAAACCAATTGAAAAATGCTTATTGCGATTTTTTTTTTTACAAAAAATAGGTAGAAGAATACGTATCAGCCTAAACTGAGCAAAATAAATGTTTTTTTATATCTTTTTTGGGGATATTTATTATAGCAAAAAGTAAAAAATATATATATTTTTTTTTCAAAATTGACGTTCAATTTTTGTTTCTAGAGCAAAAAATAAAAACCGCAGAGGTGATCAAATACCACCAAAAGAAAGCTCTATTTGTGGGGAAAAAGGGATGCCAATTTTGTTTGGGAGACACATCGCACGACCGCGCAATTGTCAGTTAAAACAACGCAGTGCCGAATCGCAAAAACTGGCCAGGTCCTTTACCTGCATAAAGGTCCGGGTCCTAAGTGGTTAATGTATCATATAGTAGCAGGAGTTTCCTGAGACTGGAAAGTTTTTTCAAGGGAGGTTTACAGGTATGGCCTGCTTTACGCAAATGAGGTATCCTAAAGAACTTCTGACTCGAGATGAGGACAAGGGAAAGGTTTTCTCATTTAAGGTAAGACTCTTGTTTCAGGAATTCTCCTGCAGGGGGCAGTGTTGTTCTGCTAGTCACTTCGTCTCAAAGCCCTGCTTCCAATATACATGAGCATCAGTAGGTTTTAGAAGAGATTAAAGCTGATCTCTGGACAAAGCACAAACACACAGATAAATACATATATGGGGGCTACTTTACCTGACAAAGATTTGTATTTCTTTCCATCCTGTCCTGAGACAGCTGAGCTAAGCTGGTGACCTTTTCTGGTGCCATTAACCAAAATACGTCACCAGAACTGCCCGCAGTCTTTGATTGGACAGTGAAGTAACAGACTGGTGACTTTTTCCGGTGCCATTAACCAAAATACGTCACCAGAACTGCCCGCAGCCTTTGATTGGACAGTGGTGAGGACAACCCTCTGCTCTCTCTTTTTCTGGTTGTTAATATCTACCAGGAGTTCAGCTTTAAGAATAGTACATAGGTGTGAAGGAAAAATATCTTGCATTGGAGCTGCATTTAGCATGTGTGCACCTTACTTGGCCTCTGCATGACAAAGGTCAGCTACCGCAACAAATTCATATACTTGCTAAAAACCGGTATTTAGCTAAAGCCTGGTACACTATTTTTATTTATTTTTCATCCGCTCTGGTTGGAGCCGCTGTACTAAAGATCCAAGGTTGGTACTGTGATCTCCCCGGCTGAGCTGTTGTATTTTGACAGGGAGACGGCCCACCCTGCACCGGAACACTCCGATCAGAGCTCTCCACCATTGGCTGATGTCGCTGATCGGGAGTCAGCTGCTGGTTTTCCAGCCTTCTCGTCCGACGGAAGGCGGGCAAACAGCCAGCTGGCATAAATGGGCCAAATATTGCCCAATCTTTATTAAACCGGCCGATGATGGCCGGCATTCGATCTGTGTGTAGGGGGCTTAAATCAGGCATGGTGGGGGCCAACACTGAGGCTGGGATGTCCATACTGGACACTCAATCTTAGTGCATATTTAGCCTTCAGACCACATAGTGACATTGGTTGCTGAGCTGTTCGTTATAGCAACCAATGACACATCCTGGTTCCATTCAGCTTCCCATCATTGACCAAACATGGGCATTGCCAAACAGGCGTCCTAGCAACCGATGAGCGCTGAGTGGGAAGTTGTCACATTCATGACAGCTTCCCAGCACATACGTGCCCCACTCTGAGCACTGGCATCTTGCTGTATGCCTAATTACCATAGGCTTACCTATAGGTACAATTCATGTATGGGAGTTTACAACCACTTGAAGCAAGTGTAAACGAGCGCTTACAGTGATAACAGTACAAATAGAAAGGAGAATCTCCATAACGGGGTCACAGACGGCAATAAAAACCTGACAGCCATTCTAATCTCTCTCAATTGTATCTAAAACTAGAAAAAAGTTTAGACTTTATTATTCTTTACGCATCAGATTCAGGACACTTTACATCTTGCACTGGTTCAGGTGTCTGCTATTTAGTATTGTGATTATTTGCATTAATAAAAACCTGACACGTGTTCTAACCCCTCTCCACTCTGTTTAAAACCAAAAAACTTTTCCCTTTACTCATGCTTTAACTCAAAGTACCTTCCATTGATATCCTCCAAATTCTTTAACTTTTTTTTTGTTTTTCCTGCTGTGATCTGACTTCCTATTAGAGGATGTTCGCTCTCCATGGTCCCACTGTATGTAGGAACATAGCCATTCTCTTGCTCACTCCTGAGATGGACTGTAGACTATGGGATTTGTAGTGTGCATGGAGCAATGTACATGAGCACAACTAACACACACTGCTCACTCCAAACAAACGGAAGACCCCTTTCACACTGGATGCGTTTTTCAGGCACTTTAGCGCCTGTAAAGCGCCTGAAAAAAGCCTCCGCTGCAATCCCAGTGTGAAAGCCAGAGTGCTTTTACACTGGGGCACTGCGCTGGCAGGGCGTTAAAGAAAGTCCTGCAAGCAGCTTCTTTGCATCACTTTAGATGCAGTGTATACACCACTCCTACAATGCCCCTGCCCGTTGAAATTAATGGGCAGCGCTGCCGAACCACCGGAAAAGCACCGCTGCAGTGATGCTTTGCAGTCGCTTTAAACTCTTTTTTGGCCACTAGCGGGTGCTAAAAGCACCCCACTAGTGGCTGAAAAGCGACGCAAAACTGTCGGTAAAGCGCCGCTAAAAATAGTGGTATTTTACCGCCGACGTCCGGGCGCTTTTAGTGTGAAAGCACTCTAGAAGAAAAAATGAGAAGTTTGGTAGTCCACAGAGGACATTACAGGTACAAGGAGGAGAAATGCGCAACATTTTTTTTGAAAAAAATATCACGGGGCCATTACAGTGAAGTTCCACCCAACCAAAAATGTAACTTTTGCTTTAAGTGCTGGTGACCCCCTGGCATGCCACATAATTTTTACAGGCACCCAGCTCCCGCTTCCTCCCCGGGCGCCATGGTGCCGGAAGGAAGATCACCCCTCCCTGCAATCTTCTGGGACACACGTAGGGTTGCCACCTCATCCCTTTAAAACCGAACACATATTAATTACACAGGTTCTGTGGCTAATTAAGGTGCCAATTAGACTCATTTGGTGCCTTACCTGCATTAAATTAGCCTCAGAACCTGTGTAATTCATATGTGTTCGGTTTTAAAGGGATGAGGTGGCAACCCTAGACACACGTCACAGGGCCCAGAAGATTGCCCGGCAATACACAGCGTGGCTCGCGCATCCGCAGTGTGCGGCCGGCTGTGAAGCTACAGCTTAGAATGCCAGCGCCACAGAGAGGAGGGGGAAGAGGAGCGAGGCTTTGTACGCCCGCATCGCTGGACCGTGGGACAGGTAAGTGTCTGATTATTAAGTCAGCAGCTACACTTTTTGTAGCTGCTGACTTTTAAATGGGTGGAACTCTGCTTTAAGTATTGCATGTGTATGGGTTATTTATGGAGGATATTGTTTAGTGTCACCATCTACATACATTTAGAATACAGTGTCACAGTGGCCCTCGATATGGGTGAAATTTAGCCCCGTGTCTGTTTTATGCCATGGTGCTATAAATCTTTTGTGACTTGAACTCATTTACAGCAGTGACGGATGTCAATTTATTCAAGCTGGCTTTAAGTGACTGCTGTGTGCCTCCCCCTCCTACTTCTTTTCTGGGCAGATGTTAGGAAAAGGGACACAATAGTCTACAGACTACAGAACTTTCTTCTTGCCGTGTCCCTGTGGTTCACAATCCAAACAGAATGGCCAGAGAATAGAGGAGTGCAGGAGGCATCGCTCTGTGTGGGTTGCTGTTTTGTTGTCTATTGTTTTTAGTTCTTCTTCTATCGATGTTTATCCACATGTCATACATTTAAATGAGATGCCACACTACAAGATCAGTGAAATGGTTAAGTGCATTGGCAGCCATAGCCCAGTTCTTGGATAGCGTTTGACCCAACAATCAGATCATCAGACAACAATGTGTGTGCGCTACAATCATGGAGAGAAAAATAGATTAGAAATAAAACACACTTCTGTAGGAAATTATTACTCATATGCTATAATAAAATAATAAAATACCCTCCATTCTCACCAGGACAGCTCCATCCCCCATAGCCCAAGACTACTGGAAAAAATGGAACTTGGACTTTGTTGCTCTAAAAAAGGCAACAGATCCCACATTAGGGAGCATCAAAAATGATGAGATTATTGTGATCTTTGATAAACTTATCAATATGTCCAAGTCAACCAATGCAAACATTTCTGTAAGGGTCACCATACATGCTACAATCTGACCGTACAATCAACTTTAAATTTACCAAAACAATGTAATGTAAGCTGTGAGATTTCCTCAATAAATACAGTCCTGATCAAAAGTTTAAGACCACTTGAAAAATGGCAAAAAATCATATTTTACATTGTTGGATCTTAACAAGGTTCCAAGTAGAGCTTCAACATGCAACAAGAAGAAATGAGAGTGAGGCCCCGTACACACGACCGAGTTTCTCGGCAGAATTCAGCCAGAAACTCGATCGGAGCCGTATTCTGCCGAGAAACCGGCCGGTCGTGTGTACACTTTTGGCCGAGGAAGCCGACGAGGAACTCGTCGAGCCAAATAGAGAACATGTTCTCCATTTCCTCGTTAGTCAATGGGGAAACTTGGCTCGCCGAGATCCTCGGCGGCTTCACAAGGAACTCGACGAGCAAAACGATGTGTTTTGCTCGTCGAGTTTCTTGGACGTGTGTACGGGGCCTGAGACAAAACATTTTTTGAGCATTCAATTTAATGAAAACAACGAATAAACTGAAACAGAAACAGAAATCCAACTTCCAAACATGAACTCAGTAATGAGTAGCTCCACCGTTATTGTTGATCACTTCAAAAATTGGTTTTGGCATGCTTGATGCAAGCGTTTCAATGAGGTGAGTGGGAACATTTCTCCAAGTGGTGAAGACAGCCACACGAAGGCCATCTACTGTCTGGAACTGTTGTCCATTTCTTTCTCGTACATCACGGGACACAGAGCGGCATATTCATTACTATGTGGGTTATATGGAGTACCTTCAGGTGATGGACACTGGCAATCTCAAACAGGAAGTGCCCCTCCCTATATAACCCCCTCCCATAGGAGGAGTACCTCAGTTTTTTCGCCAGTGTCTTAGGTGTTGGTCATGGTTTAGCTTACCTCCACATCCTTGGGATTAAGGTGGGCTAACCGGTTCTGTCCAAAGGCCTCAGTGCTAAAGTGGTCAGCAACCGGACCCCAAACCATTGGGGTGTAGCCCATAATGCTTTCTGTTCAGAGAGCTGGACCCTGGGCCCAGAACTTAGAAACCTTTGGGGGCCTAATGTTTCTGTTGCCAGGGTGCTATATGGGCCCAGGACAGTGGCTCCTTCATAGGAACCCAGGGCCTGAAGGTCTAGACGCCACCCACGGAGATGGGGGAAGATTGGACCTCTTGCTGTGCAAAAGTCCTGCGGCATGGAGCAGGTAAGTATTGGGGGAGCTTGCGGAACTTGGTTCTTAGCAGGTTCCCTGCAGGGGGTGCACAGGGGGACATGCCTGGGTATGCTCTGCATTGGCAAGGAATCACTATGTCTATGACAGAGACAGGATGATTCAATCTTTTTCCCCAGTAATATGTGACCTCCCTGGTAAGTGTTGCTTAGCTGGGCTGCTGGCGCTAGGTGTGGGATCTCTGTGAGAGGGGAGCCTTTTTCCCATGCTAAAAAGGAGGTCTGTGACCTACCTAAAGGGCTTACCTGCCTGGGTGCCTGCACTGCTCCGTCCTCCTCCATGTGTGATGGCCCCCGCCGACGGGCGCGCGCGTGCCCGAGATATGAACGATTTTCGCGACGTTTCCGTGGTGGGGGCGCGTCCCTGTGGGCGGCGAATCACAAATAAAGGAAGGGGAGGCCCTTCCATTAGCTGCCAAGAGCTCAGTGTCATCCTGAGCTAGAGGAGAGGAGGACACAGAGCGGAGCACGCCGAGGACACCCGGTGGCGAAAGGAAGGATTGCAGTCTTTTCTAAGGACTGTCAAACCTACAGATAGGTTTTCTTTTCCTTTTTTTCAGCAGATGGCTATTGGCAATACTTAGTGGGAGACAGAGTGGTTTCTTTTCCTCTTCAATAAAAAATAAAAAAAAATAAAAAAAAATAAAAAGAGAAGAAGGGAAAGAACTGCTGATCTCCCTTCTCAGTTTGGGTGTTAGTCTCTATCGCTCCCAAACCGACAGATCCCCTTAGCTACGTCTGTGGCTGGGTGATAGCAGGTGTACCTCGGTATTGTACCATGGCTTCTGGGTCAGAGGGTACAAAGGGTGGGGATTCCCCCGCAAAATCCGAGGGCTCAGACACGGCTATGCCGCTGCTCTCCCCACAGGACATATCAGGGCACGCCTTGATGGGACCTGGGGGATCTGGTGCTGGGGCTGATCCAGGTCAGTCCAACCCCGGCTTTGTCACTGAGAGGGTTCTTGCTGTTTCTTTAGGTGAACTAGAGAAAAGAATGGCAAAAAGGATAGCTAAGGCTATATCGGGTAGAAAGCGGACTAGGTCTCCGTCACCCGAGCAAGAACCCTCAGACACAGAGATCCTTTCCCTAGGGGAATTGGATAGACTTGACGCTCTGGACCAGGGTGGTTCAGAGATCGAGGATCTGGATACTGAGGGGTCTGGTTCAGCCTCCCAAGGGGAAAGTTTGTGGGTTCAGGCCTTAACGGACATGGTCCATGAGGCATTTAAGTTACCCATACCAGAACCTCAAGTATCGGCAGTTTCAGCTTTAGGCTCATTAAGAACGCCTCAAAGCAACGCAGTTTTTCCGATCCATCCTCTACTCGAGGAGGTCATGTTTCAGGATTGGATTAAGCCAGATAGAGTCTTTTTACCACCTAAAAAATTCTCTGTTTTTATATCCTATGGAGGAGAAATTCTCCAAAAGGTGGGCGCCCCCGGCGGTGGACGCAGCCATCTCCTATGTGAACAAATCTTTAACTTGTCCGGTGGAAAACGTACAGGTGTTTAAGGATCCGGTTGATAAACGCTTGGAAACATTACTGAAAGCCTCCTTTACTTCAGCAGGGGTGATAGTTCAGCCCGCTGTGGCTGCTATTGGAGTTACCCAAGCATTATCAGATAAGACTAAGCAAATGCTTAAACTTATCCCTGCCCAGCAGGCAGAGGAATTTTCGGATATACCGAGGGCTATACGCTTTACGGTGGATGCTATCAAGGACTCCGTCCAGCAGGCATCATGTTTATCCTTATTTCTAATCCATATGAGAAGGCTCTTATGGTTGAAGAGTTGGGAGGCTGAGCCCCCATGCAAAAAACTCCTGGTAGGGTTTCCCTTCCATGGAGGACGACTCTTCAGAGAAGATCTGGATAGATATATTCAGACTATATCAAGCGGCAAAAGCACTCTCTTGCCAGTCAAGAAGAAAGCCCGAGGGCCCGCGTTTAAGCGCCAGCCCTCCCCGGGACAGGGGCCCTCTAATACCAGACAGTATCGACGGCCTCCTGCAAGATCAGGCTTTAACAATAAGCCACAGGGCCAAGCCACTGGGGGCAAGAAGCAGTGGTACCGCAAGCCTGCGAAGCCAGCCCCCAAGTCGGCCTTATGAAGGGGCGCCCCCACCCACGATGGTGGGGGGAAGGCTACGTCTCTTTGCAGAAGTTTGGGAGGCCAGCATTCCCGACTGCTGGGTACGGTCTTCCGTGGCCACGGGCTACAAACTAGAATTTTTAAAATTCCCTCCTCCTCATTACCAGGAGTCAAGAGTACCAGGCGACCCGGTGAAAGGAGCCGCGTTGATGGCGGCATTGAATCATCTGCTGTGCCAGAAGGTGATAGTGGAAGTACCAGTCCAGGAACAGGGATTGGGGTTCTACTCCAACCTGTTTATCATCCCAAAGCCCAACGGCGATGTCAGGCCAATTTTGGACTTAAAGGGAGTAAATGCGTACCTAAAGGTCCGCTCATTCCGGATGGAAACTATTCGGTCAGCTGTCGCCGTGCTCCAGAAGGACGACTTCATGGCGTCCATAGACATAAAGGATGCTTACCTTCATGTGCCAATTTTTCAGCCACATCAAGTATTTCTACGCTTCTCGGTGGCTCAGCGTCATTTCCAATTTGTGGCGCTCCCCTTCGGGTTGGCTACAGCCCCCCGGGTATTCACGAAGATCCTAGCCCCAATCCTAGCCAATCTAAGGACCCAAGGGGTCACGGTCCTGGCTTACCTGGACGACCTCTTGGTCGTAGACCACTCGTCTCCTGGCCTGGAACGAGCATTCGCCCTCACGGTTCAGTACCTCGAGAGGTTCGGCTGGGTCCTAAATCGAGACAAATCAGCATTTCTGCCCACAAGGCAGCTGGAATATCTCGGCATGAGATTGGATACAGAACAACAGAAGGTGTTCCTACCTCTATTAAAGGTCAAGGCCATCAAAGAGCTAATACAAATAGTTCTGAGCAAGAGAAAGCCAACTGTTCGCCTATGTATGCGGCTACTAGGCAAGATGGTGGCCACATTCGAGGCGGTACCGTACGCTCAGAGCCACACTCGCATCCTGCAGGCAGCCATCCTGTCAGCATGGAGCAAGAGGCCTCAGGCCTTAGAGATTCCTTTGCCACTCTCACCAAGAGTCCGGCAAAGTCTATCTTGGTGGTTAAACCCTCAGAATCTCCTGAAGGGAAAGACGTTCAGTCCTGTGACCTGGAAGATAGTAACCACAGACGCCAGCCTGATTGGCTGGGGAGCAATTTTGGATGGTTGCACTCGCCAGGGCACTTGGGCAGCGGCAGAGAAGCAGTTGCCCATCAATATCTTGGAGCTCAGAGCTGCTCGACTAGCCCTCAGGGCTTGGACGTCCAAACTGCAGGGGTTCCCGGTGAGAATACAATCGGACAATGCCACGGCGGTGGCATACATAAATCACCAAGGGGGAACCAAGAGTCAAGCCGCTCAGAGAGAAGTGAGCTTGATTTTCTTGTGGGCAGAAGCCCATGTGCCCTGCATATCGGCTATATTCATTCCCGGAGTGGACAACCTACAGGCGGACTTCTTAAGTCGCCAGACTCTGTTGCCGGGGGAGTGGTCTCTGCATCCACAGGTCTTTCAGACACTCTGCCAGAAATGGGGAGTGCCGGACGTGGATATCATGGCATCGAGACTGAACAAGAAGATAGACAGGTTCATGTCCCGCACAAGGGATCCCAGGGCCTGCGGAACCGATGCGTTAGTTTGCCCTTGGCATCAGTTCAAACTTCTTTATGCATTTCCCCCGCTCCAGTTACTACCCCGCCTGCTGCACAGGATCAGGGTGGAGCACATACCAGTCATTTTGGTAGCTCCAGCATGGCCCAGAAGGGCATGGTATTCACTAATCCTAAAGATGGTAGTGGGAGACCCTTGGACTCTTCCTCTACGGCCAGACCTGCTATCGCAAGGTCCGATCCTCCACCCTGCCTTACGGCATCTAAATTTGATGGCCTGGAAGCTGAATCCCTGATTCTCAGGGGTAGAGGTCTGTCTCAGAAAGTAATCTCTACCCTAATCAGAGCCAGGAAACCGGTCTCTAGGGTGATTTATTACAGGGTCTGGAAGGCCTATGTAGGCTGGTGTGTGAGTCCAAGCTATGGCTTTCTCGTAAGTTTACCATCGATAGAGTATTAAGTTTTCTCCAGCTAGGAGTGGATAGAGGACTGGCATTAAGCACAATCAAAGGACAGATTTCAGCTTTGTCAGTATAGTTTCAGCGGCCGCTGGCCACCCACTCGCTGGTTAAGACCTTCATGCAGGGGGTCTTACGTATTAAGCCTCCAGTTAAATCCCCGCTTTGTCCGTGGGATTTAAATCTTGTTCTGTCAAGTTTACAGAAACAACCTTTTGAGCCGTTGGCTGAAATTCCTTTGGTTTTACTGACAAGGAAGTTAGTATTTTTGGTCGCCATGGTTTCCGCCAGAAGAGTATCGGAACTGGCAGCCTTATCCTGTAAGGAACCATATCTTATTTTACATAAGGACAAGGTCGTTCTCCGCCCTCATCCTTCCTTCCTACCAAAGGTTATATCCAGTTTTCATCTAAACCAGGATTTGGTATTACCATCCTTCTTTCCTAAACCTACTTCCAGAAAGGAAGGGTTGCTGCATACCTTGGATATTGTCAGGGCCATGAAGGCCTATCTTAAAGCTACAGAGAAGATCCGGAAAACAGATGTGTTGTTCATTTTACCGGATGGGCCCAAGAGGGGGCAGGCAGCTGCAAAATCCACCATCTCGAGGTGGATTAAACAGTTAATCACTCAGGCCTACGGCTTGAAGGGGTTGCCTCCTCCGGTATCATTAAAGGCTCATTCTACTAGGGCCATGGGCGCCTCCTGGGCAGCACACCACCAGATCTCTATGGCTCAAGTTTGCAAGGCGGCAACCTGGTCTTCTGTCCACACGTTTACAAAATTCTACCAGTTGGACGTAAGAAGGAATACTGATACAGCCTTTGTGCAGGCAGTGCTGCAGGCTGCAGTTTGAGACCCTCGATTTCCGGGGGCTCCCTTTTGAGTACAATTTAAAATTATTTTTTTCTCAACTAAGTTGGATTTATTATGATTTGAGTATATCTCTAAATTAAATCCCTTTGTCTTGGGAAGATGTTCTCCCTCCCCTCATTGTAAGCATTGCTTTGGGACATCCCACATAGTAATGAATATGCCGCTCTGTGTCCCGTGATGTACGAGAAAGAAAAAGGGATTTTTAATACAGCTTACCTGTAAAATCCTTTTCTTGGAGTACACCACGGGACACAGAGCTCCCACCCCTCTTATGGGGACCATTTTGGGAGGCATACTGCTTGCTACAAAACTGAGGTACTCCTCCTATGGGAGGGGGTTATATAGGGAGGGGCACTTCCTGTTTGAGATTGCCAGTGTCCATCACCTGAAGGTACTCCATATAACCCACATAGTAATGAATATGCCGCTCTGTGTACTCCAAGAAAAGGATTTTACAGGTAAGCTGTATTAAAAATCCCTTTTTTTGTAAACTTCCATTGCCATCCATCCCCAAAGGTTCTCAATTGGATTTAGATCAGGGGAACACGCAGGATGGGCCAAAAGAGTGATGTTATTCTCTTGGAAGAAGTCCCTTGTCCTGCGGGCATTGTGTACTGTAGCGTTGTCCTGTTGAAAAACCCAGTCGTTCAGCAACCCGACCACGTTCAAAAAGGGAGAGTTTTTTTGTCTTTGCCATCACAGCGTGCGACTACCTGACAGAAAATGACAATGAATCCACATCTTTGCACAGATTTGGCCTTTTAACCACTTACCCCCCGGACCATATTGCTGCCCAAAGACCAGAGTACTTTTTGCGATTCAGGACTCGGGACTTGCGCGGGCGTGCGACGTGGCTCCCAAACAAAATTGGCGTCCTTTTTTTCCCACAAATAGAGCTTTCTTTTGGTGGTATTTGATCACCTCTGCGGTTTTTAGTTTTTGCGCTATAAACAAAAATAGAGCAACAATTTTGAAAAAAAATGAATATTTTTTACATTTTGCTATAATAAATATCCCCCAAAAATATATAAAAAAACATTTTTTTTCCTCAGTTTAGGCCGATACGTTTTCTTCTACATATTTTTCTTAAAAAAAAATCGCAATAAGCGTTTATTGATTGGTTTGCGCAAAAGTTATAGCGTTTACAAAATAGGGGGTAGTTTTATGTCATTTTTATTATATTTTTTTTACTAGTAATGGCGGCGATCAGCGATTTTTTTTTTCGGTACTGCGACATTATGGCGGACACTTCGGAAACTTTTGACAAATTTTTGGGACCAGTGGCATTTTTATAGCGATCAGTGCTATAAAAATGCATTGGATTACTATAAAAATGCCACTGGCAGTGAAGGGGTTAACACTAGGGGGCGGGGAAGGGGTTAAGTATGCCTGGGTGTGTTCTTACTGTGGGGGGGGGGGTGGCCTCACTAGGGGAAACACTGATCCTCGGTTCATACATTGTATGAACCGAAGAAAAGCATTTCCCCTGCTGACAGGAACGAGAGCTGTGTGTTTACACACACAGCTCCCGTTCCCCGCTCTGTACCGAGCGATCGCGTGTGCCCGGCGGCGATCGCGCCCGCCAGGCACACGCACGGGAGTCGGGGGCGAGCGGGCGGCGCGCGCGCGCCCCTAGTGGCGGCTGGGAGAGAGGACGTCATATTACGTGCTCTCGCCCAGCAGAGCCACCTTGTGGACGTATTTCGACGGTGCGGCGACGGCAAGTGGTTAAAGGCATGTGGTCCTAAACTTTTGATCAGCTGAAAAACAGCCTGTTTCAGTTTATTCGTTGTTTTCATTAAATTGAATGCTCAAAAAATGTTTTGTCTCACTCTCATTTCTTCGTGTTGCATGTTGAAGCCCTACTTGGAACCTTGTTAAGATCCAACAATGTAAAATCAGGACTGTACATATTGTCATAGGGTATTAGATACCTTTACAAGGTATGTCTTGTTTAAAAATAAATAAAAAATAAGATTAAAATTGATGTAAACTCTAATTGAATGACATTTAGATGGCTAAACCACTAAAGTCAGCCATAGACGGATCAAAATTCATCCGATTCAGGAGCTGGCTAAATGTTGACCCGTCTATGGGCAGGCTGGTTGTACTGAAGTCAATCCATTGATCAACATAAGGAGGGGTTCACATACTGTGTGTGTGAATTGGATTTCCGGGATTCTCTGCATCCAATTTGCATGACATGCGAGTGTGAGCGACTCAATGGAGTCGGGTTCACACATGTCCGGGTCGGCCACGGTCCGGATTCCAAAAGGGTCCTGTGCGTGTTTGGGTCTGGTTCAGGTGCAAATTTAGGCAAAAGTTCAGACCTGGTTCGCACCTAAAACGGTAAACAGGAATGCACCAGACCTCAGTTTAGGCCGATACGTATTATTCTACATAATTTTGGTAATAAAAAAAAAAATTGCAATAAGCGTTTATTGATTGGTTTGCGCAAAGTTTATAGCGTCTACAAAATAGGGGATATTTTTATGACATTTTTGTTAATATTTTTTTTTTACTAGTAATGGCGGCGATCAGTGATGTTTATCGTGACTGCAACATTATGGCGGACACATCGGACACTTTTGACACAATTTTGGGACCATTGTCATTTTTACAGTGATCAGTGCTATTAAAATGCACTGATTACTGTAAAAATGCCACTGGCAGTGAAGGGGTTAACCTGTAGGGGGCGCTGAAGGGGTTAAGTGTGTCCTAGGGAGTGATTCTTACTGTTAGGGGGCGTGGCTACGAGTGAAATGTCACTGATCGCTGTTCCCGATGAGAGGAAACAGATGATCAGTGACATGTCACTAGGAAGAATGGGGAGATGTTGTGTTTACACTGACATCCCCCCCGTTCTTCAGCTCTGTGACCTGATCGCGGGAAACCGGCAGACATCGAGTCCACAGGTCACGGAGCGCGATCACACGGCGGCAAATTAAAGCAGTTAAACCAACTTGACATGTTTTGTCACCACCATGTGACTTTCTCAAGGGTAAAACTTGTTTTAAAAGGAAAATTACTTTTGATCTTTTTTGCAAATCCCAATAAATTAAAAGTGGTTACAATTTATTAAAAATTGTCACATGTATGGCTGTCTTTATGGTGAATTGTTTAAATTCAGTCTAGGATCTAGCTTGCTCTCAGGGTGCGGCCAATAAGAGACTTACAGAGAAAGATGGCCCCTTCCTGTTCCAACATCACTGCGCACCAGTGCACAAACAAGGTCCAAAAAAACATGGATGAGCGATTTTGGGGTGGAGGAACTTGACTGTCTTGCACAGAGCCCTGACCTCAACCTGATAGAGCACCTTTGGGATGAATTATTGTGGGTTTCAGCGAGCCAGGCCTTCTCGCCCACATCAGTGCCTGATCTCACAAATGCTCTTCTGGAAGAATGGTCAAACATTACCATAGACACACTCCTAAACCTTGTAGACATCCTTCCCAGAAGAGTTGAAGCTGTTATAGCTGCAAAGGGTGGGCCAACTCAATATTGAACCCTACAGACTAAGACTGGGATGCCATTAAAGTTCATGTGCGTGTAGAGACAGGTGTACTAATACTTTTGGTAATATAGTGTATATACTTTTAATTATATAATTTAATATAATTTTAGCATGCACCAAATAAACAAATTTGTGACTAGTTGTGACTTTTTCAGAAATGTGATATGACACAAACTTCAGGACAGGCTGATATGCAGAGCACTCAGCAGTGTGCAAGAATGTGTATTTTAATTCAAGCAATCATTAGAAAATCACTAGTAGTGAAGTATAGTGAAGTGTAGTGAAGTATAGTGAAATATAGTAAAGTATAGTGAAATATAGTGAAGTATAGTGAAGTATAGTGAAATATAGTAAAGTGTAGTGAAATATAGTGAAGTGTAATGAAGTATAGTGAAGTATAGTGAAGTGTAGTATAGTATAGTGAAGTGTAGTGTAGTGAAGTATAGTGAAGTGTAGTAAAGTATAGTGAAGTGTAGTGAAGTGTAGTGAAGTGTAGTGAAGTGTAGTATAGTGTAGTGAAGTATAGTATAGTATGGTGAAGTGTAGTGAAGTATAGTGAAGTGTAGTATAGTATAGTGAAGTGAAGTGTAGTGAAGTATAGTGAAGTGTAGTGAAGTGTAGTGAAGTGTAGTATAGTGAAGTATAGTGAAGTATAGTGTAGTGAAGTATAGTAAAGTGTAGTATAGTATAGTATAGTATAGTGAAGTATAGTGTAGTATAGTATAGTAAAGTGTAGTGAAGTGTAGTATAGTATAGTATGGTGAAGTGTAGTATAGTATAGTATAGTGAAGTGTAGTATAGTGAAGTATAGTGAAGTGTAGTATAGTATAGTGAAGTGTAGTGTAGTATAGTGAAGTGTAGTGTAGTGAAGTGTAGTCTGGTATAGTATAGTGAAGTGTAGTGTAGTATAGTGAAGTGTAGTGTAGTGAAGTGTAGTCTGGTATAGTGAAGTGTAGTGTAGTATAGTGAGGTGTAGTATAGTATAGTGAAGTGTAGTCTGGTATAGTATAGTGAAGTGTAGTATAGTATAGTGAAGTGTAGTAAAGTATAGTGAAGTATAGTGAAGTGTAGTATAGTATAGTGAAGTATAGTATAGTGAAGTGTAGTATAGTATAGTGAAGTGTAGAGTGTAGTATAGTATAGTGAAGTGTAGTGAAGTATAGTATAGTATAGTGAAGTGTAGTATAGTGAAGTGTAGTGAAGTGTAGTATAGTATAGTGAAGTGTAGTATAGTATAGTGAAGTATAGTGAAGTGTAGTATAGTATAGTGAAGTATAGTATAGTGAAGTGTAGTATAGTATAGTGAAGTGTAGAGTGTAGTATAGTATAGTGAAGTGTAGTGAAGTATAGTATAGTATAGTGAAGTGTAGTATAGTGAAGTGTAGTGAAGTGTAGTATAGTATAGTGAAGTGTAGTATAGTATAGTGAAGTGTAGTATAGTATAGTGAAGTGTAGTATAGTGTAGTATAGTATAGTGAAGTGTAGTGTAGTATAGTGAAGTGTAGTGAAGTGTAGTATAGTATAGTGAAGTGTAGTGAAGTATAGTATAGTGAAGTGTAGTATAGTGAAGTGTAGTGAAGTGTAGTATAGTATAGTGAAGTGTAGTATAGTATAGTGAAGTGTAGTATAGTATAGTGAAGTGTAGTATAGTATAGTGAAGTGTAGTATAGTGAAGTGTAGTATAGTGTAGTATAGTATAGTGAAGTGTAGTGTAGTATAGTGAAGTGTAGTGAAGTGTAGTATAGTATAGTGAAGTGTAGTATAGTATAGTGAAGTATAGTGAAGTGTAGTATAGTATAGTGAAGTGTAGTGAAGTGTAGTACAGTATAGTGAAGTGTAGTACAGTATAGTGAAGTATAGTGAAGTGTAGTATAGTATAGTGAAGTGTAGTACAGTATAGTGAAGTGTAGTATAGTATAGTGAAGTGTAGTATAGTATAGTGAAGTGTAGTATAGTATAGTATAGTGAAGTGTAGTATAGTGAAGTGTAGTATAGTATAGTATAGTGAAGTGTAGTATAGTATAGTATAGTGAAGTGTAGTATAGTATAGTGAAGTGTAGTATAGTATAGTGAAGTATAGTATAGTGAAGTGTAGTGAAGTGTAGAATAGTGAAGTGTAGTATAGTATAGTGAAGTATAGTGAAGTAAACGTTTCCTGCTTCTGCTGAGTGAATCAAACTAAAATAGCATTTTATTGAATCTCACGCACTGACTGTATTCCAACCTTCAGTTACAACATACAGTAAGTAACCCAATTCCCAGACTCCATATATCTCCAGCCAATGATAAGCCAGACCTGCAGCTTGAGTCCCCTTCCTGAAAGGCGGGCCGGCGGTGACATCAGGCTGCTATGGATCTGTTTATATAGGACACACTCCCTGCAGACAGTTAAGTGCTTGTAAAGAGCGTCCGGCATGTGTCGCTCATGTTGATGAAAGCTGAGCGCAGGACACTGCATAAAGCACAAAGTGATTACAATGAGTTCTGTACTACTAGTTATTGTTCTAAGGGGGTTAATATTTCAAGATGAACTGCTTTAAACACAAATGAACCAAAACAAAAGTTGTGTTCTATAAATTCAGAATGAAATGCTCATTTTGTTCTTTCCAGTGAGATCATTTACATTCCGGCTAATAGGGGCTGACAGCTGTTGACGGCCAGTTTAAGTTTCCAGTGTCTCCAGTAAAATAATTGGTCAGGTAAAATTACAGAGGTCACAAGAAATGTATAGTAGTGATTTCCCTGAGGTCAGTGCGATTTAACACGACAAACTTGGAGGATTCGTGGTGGAAATGGAACCTCTTCTCGCTGCAGATGTGTGATTTGGCGTTTTTTTTATTTTAATGTTGAATTTTTTATATTATTCCTCACTGTCCAAGAATAAATTAATTGTGGCAGAAATTCCAAATGTAAAAGCTAAATGACAGAATGGGGGTTATAAAATGGTTCTAAGATACATTATATGGTTATTATTCCTATATTTCTATCAGTGAAAAAACAGCCATGGTCGTTCTATTATATCCTTGTGCTGCATTTTATGTAGACTATTCATATGGCATGTTATGTCTCCAGGATACCTTTCAGGTTCAAAAAGGACAATTCACTGTCGGTGCTCCAAGTGGAGAGTTTACAAATAAAGACCTTTTCAGACGTCAATGGAGACAGGTGCAGTGCCTAGCCAACACTTTCTGGGACAGATGGAGGAGATATTACATCCAAACCCTACAACCCAGAAATAAGTGGCAAGTTAACAAACCAGACCTGAAGTCAGGTGATGTGGTGCTCATTAAAGACTGCCAAGCACACAGGAATGACTGGCCTTTGGGACTTATCACACAGACATTCCCAAGCAAAGATGGACATGTCAGGAAGGTCGAAGTTAAGACTTCCAAACAGGGTGAAGTAAAGTAATTTTTCAGACCCATATCGGACTTGATTTTACTTGTGTCTAATGACGCTGGTAGTGGAGTTAATTAATGCCAGACGGGGAGTGTTATGTCTCTAGGATACCTTTCAGGTTCAAAAAGGACAATTCACTGTGTTGTTCAATGTGTACAATGTGCTATTGCATTAGTAAGCCAGAATTATGTTTGTCTCAGGTTAGCTGTTACGCTTGCGCCATCAACTGGCCAAACATTAATATAGTTGTAAATATTCCTATCTAGCTCTTATAGGATGTGTCATCAAAATCGTCATATCCTCTATAGTTAGGAAGTGAAGGTGCTTTAGTATCTCCATTTTCAAGATCAAGGCAGCAGGGCCTACATGCCATCTCTCCCCATCCATGGCATCGGAGGTAAGCAATCTTCTTCTTCCTCCTCCAAAGGCTGTAAGGGAGGTAGTCATCTCAGATAATTGTTTATATGATGTTGTATATTATTGTATGGTAATGTTATATTATTCTTGTTACTTTCAGTTTTACCGCATATCACGTGTGTCATCCACATGTATGTTGAAATCTGCAACGTGCCAATAAAGACACAAGATAAGAAACAGCAGTCTATTATTGTGTGCTTAGAAAAAGGTCATCTGCCTAGATAGCTAACCATAGACTCTGGGAGTACGGGAAGCGAGTCCAGGACAGTAAAACTCCATCCAGTAACACTACAGGTAGTGCAGAGGGGAAGAGGTTTAGCCACACGGAAGAGCTACAGTCCGCAACCGACTATACATCCACTTCCATACAGCCAAGCAGCATACAGAGACTGCAGCCTTATACGCTTACTGCTCCCACAGGCCGCTACTCAGTCAAGCAGCCATGTCACTCAGTTGCACATCCTCGCTCAAAACCAGATCACAAGTTTACGGTTTCGGCAAATCGATGACAGCCAGTGTTGCAGCCGCCATTGCTCGAGGGAAAGCCGAAGCGGCAAAGACCCGAGCAGCCTTTGCTGAGCAAGAAATGCATATTAAAAAGGAGAAAGTGAGGCTAAAGAAAGAGAAAGTGCAGCAAGAGGCACAGAAAGCACAGTTAGAGGCACAGAACGTGCAGCAACAGGCACAGTTAGAGGCCGAGGAAGCCCTCCTGGATGTCGCTCTGGAGAAGATCACTGCTGAAAGGGAAGCTG
Organism: Rana temporaria; assembly: GCF_905171775.1. Taxonomy (NCBI): domain Eukaryota; kingdom Metazoa; phylum Chordata; class Amphibia; order Anura; family Ranidae; genus Rana; species Rana temporaria. The sequence continues at coordinate 336,405,300 of NC_053493.1, read as the reverse complement.
CAACCGCCATAGCTGAAGCAGAAGCCCTGGAAGCAGCCATGAGCCTCAGTGGTGAACGCACCAATGTGCTTGGCTCAGAACAAGGAGAGCCGAATCCCTCGCAACGCACGTCAGAGTACTTGCACCGACACTTCAAATCAACCTATGAGACCTCTACTCTACAGGGAATAGACAGTGTCCTAGAAGAAACAAACCAAACACAGCAGGTAACAGAGCATGGGAGCAACCAAACTCCTCAGAGCTGCAAGCAGCAGAACCCTGGCCAGCACGCTACAGATCAAGCCTATGTCTCTGCACGCCACGACCCTCAACCTCCAAACCAACATCAGGATAACCCCTTTACTACACAATGGTACGAGACAAGAAGGCCCAAAGCAGAAACTTCTGACAGGTATGGTCACACACCACACTCCCACTACAGTAGTACATCGCCAGCATGCTCTGACACCAACCAAGTTATAACAGACTTTGCCAAGTTCTTCGCCAAACGTGATCTAATCACAAACGGACTTGTAAAGTTCAACGATCGGCCAGAAAATTACAGAGCCTGGCGGTCGTCCTTTCAAAATACCATAAAAGGTCTAGGCCTGTCTCATGACAATGAAATAGACCTCCTAGTCCAATGGCTTGGGAAAGACTCTGCTGAACATGCCAGTAGAATCAGGAACATTAACATAAAACAACCAGAGACTGGTCTTAAAAAGATTTGGAGTAGATTAGAAGAGTGCTATGGTTCAATAGAGACTATAGAGCATGCACTTTTTAAAAGGATTGAGGACTTTCCCAGAATACCTAGCAAGGGTTATCACAAACTATGAGAATTGGCCGACTTGCTAGAAGAACTACTTCTTGCTAAAGAGGAGGGAGACCTGCCGGGTCTCGCCTCCCTGGATGCGGCCAGAGGGATTAAACCTTTAATTCTGAAGCTTCCTTACGACCTACAACAAAGGTGGGTCACATATGGTTCTAAACATAAGGAAAGGTTCCAGGTACCATTTCCACCATTCAATGTTTTTGTAGACTTTGTTTCAAAGCAAGCTAAGTTCTTGAATGATCCCAGCTTTGACTTTATACTGCCATTAACCACGCCCCCTAACTTCAAACAGCACAGGATGCCAGTGACAGTGAACAAGTCTCAAGTTTCCCCTACAGATTTCTCCTATAGGTCTTCCAACATCGTTCACCCAGAGGACAAAGTCGGAGACCCTAGCAAGCAGTGCCCTCTACACAGGAAACCGCACCCTCTGCTAAAATGCAGGACCTTCAGGGAAAAGTCTCTGGAAGATCGCAAAGCTTTCCTAAGAGAGAAACGCATATGCTTCAGGTGCTGCTCATCCATATTACACTTTGCCAAAGACTGTAAGGTTAGTGTATCATGCACAGAGTGACAAATCAGACCACAACTCAGCACTACATCCAGGCCCTGCTCCTTGGACCGCCCAGCGAGCTAGCGATACCAACGAGCACGGCGGCGAGCAAGAGAACACTGGTTCAGACATTCCAATTGTTACCTCACAGTGTACTGAGGTATGCAAAGATCCTGCAGGCGGTAGGTCTTGTTCAAAGATCTGTCTTTATAGAGCTTATCCAATGGGTCACAGAAACAAAGCTGTCAAGATGTATGCACTCTTAGATGACCAAAGCAACCACTCTATGGCTAGATCCGCATTCTTTGACACCTTCGGTGTTAGGGGTCCAAGCTCCCCTTACTCTCTAAAGACTTGTGCGGGTAATGTTGAGACAGCGGGGAGAAGAGCCACGACCTTCTGTGTAGAGTCCATAGATGGTCGGACTCGTCTACCTTTACCCACTATAATAAAGTGCAATCAGATTCCAGATAACCGGTCAGAAATCCCTACACCTGACGCAGCAATTCACCAGCTTCATCTAAAACGCATAGCCCATCTCCTACCAGAATATGACGAGCAGGCTCAGTTAATGCTGCTCCTGGGAAGAGACATTTTGCAGCATCATAAAGTAAGGGAACAGATTAATGGTCCCCGCAATGCTCCCTTTGCCCAAAGACTTGACCTGGGCTGGGTCATCGTAGGGGGACGTCTGCCTAAAGTCTGTGCACAGACCCGCCACAGTCAGTAGCATGTTCACTAACGTACTTGACAAAGGACGCTCTTCCTCCTTGCAACCATGTCACAACAGCTTCATCACAAAGGAACTTCCAGGTAGTACTCACATACCTTGCTCCTCTGTAGACCCAGACACAGATGACCACGCTTGTGACAGTGACCCAGACCACCTAGGGTGTACCGTCTTTCATAGAACAAAGGAAGATCAGCAGGTAGCAATGTCCTTTGAAAATAGACTTTTCTTGCAAATAATGGAAAAGGAGACAGCCAAGGAAGAGTCAAACAATTGGGTCGCACCTCTCCCATTTAGACCCCATAGACAGCGTCTACCTAACAACAAGGAACAAGTCCTTAAACGCTTTGCCTCTCTTAAACGTAATTTCCAGAGAAAACCAGACATGAGAGATCACTTCTTTACCTTCATGGGTAAGAAATTTGAGAATAATCACGCAGAGTTAGCTCCTGCCCTTAAAGACAATGAGGAGTGCTGGTATTTACCTATATTTGGAGTATACCACCCCAAGAAACCAGGTCAGATTAGAGTGGTGTTTGACTCTAGCTCTAGAGAAGAAGGCGTGTCGTTCAATGACGTTCTCCTCTCAGGACCAGATCTGAACACCAGACTCATTGGGGTGCTCCTCCGTTTCCGCAAAGACTCTTTTGCATTCATGGCGGACATCCAGCAGATGTTCCACTGTTTTCTCGTTAAAAAGGAACACAGGAACTTTTTGAGATTTTTCTGGTTTAAAGATAACAACCCTTCCAAAGAAATCGTAGAGTATCGCATGAAGGTCCACATATTTGGGAACAGCCCTTCCCCCGCAGTTGCCATTTACGGGCTTAGACACTCGGCTCACGAAAGGTGAATCCATCTACGGGCCTGATGTGAAACACTTGGTAGAAAAGGACATTTATGTAGATGATATCTGCGCCTAATGAGGCGTGGATCGCACGTTTAGACGCCATTTGGACCGCACACTCTGGCGTTATTCGGTCTCCGCCCGGAAGTGCTCCAATTCTGAGTGACTCCTCCCAGATTGTGAGTTGTATGTTTTGGGGGCTCACTATAAATATTTCTGTTGGCCACATGAGAGGGATACCCTTTTGACAACGTGTGGTTACACGAAACGCGTCAGAGATGACTCCATTGTTGCCATCATTTTATTGAAATGCGCTGTATTCTCATCCGATATGTAAGTGCAACCTTTAATTAAATTTACATTGATTTTTTACGGTGTTACACTATGGCGTCCCCTCTTCTCTTTTTTACACTCATACGTGACCTCTAACACGGATGACCATCTCCTGCATTCCCTGAGTGAGAGACCTTCCAGCTTATCCCCAGGTTATTGCATGTCGCATCACGGCCATTAGCTGACCCCCTCTTGAAGAAATTTCACACCATGGTTCCAAGTATATACCAAGCCTGATTGACTCTGGAAATATAAATTTTGCAGAGTCCACACGTTCTGGTAAGCCTGCATCCACACTGGTGGTGGGACATCTTTTTCACTTGGAAATTCAATTCTAATCCACTTATTCTGTCACTGGAAGCCATTATCTCACTTTTATTGATTCTCCAATTTTGAACTCTGTGTTATTTACCCATCACGTGGCACATTTTGGACTCTATCTATTTAGTACTTGATTTATTGGTCTCCATTCTCATGTGCATTTTCTAAATTTTTTTTGCATATTGTTCACGCATGTTTTTGACTTTATTGTCAAATTTTACTGTATCAGAGCGCTGCACTTCTTTGTCCACATATGCTCCTGTACCGTCTACAGAAGTCCAAGACCAAAGGCTTTGTGTTTTCTGTGATGCTTCTGTCAAAGCAATCGCTGCTGTAGCTTACCTCAAGATCAGGGACAGGAAGGGACAGTGCCATATAGGTTTTGTCATGGGAAAATAAAAACTTTCCCCACTCCCAGAACACACAATACCTAGGCTGGAACTTTGTGCCGCAGTGTTAGCCGTGGAGTTAGCCGATACTGTTACTAGGGAGATGAACCTAGAAATCAAAGACACGAGTTCTACACTGACAGTAAAGTAGTCCTGGGGTACATCTACAACGAAACCAGATGCTTCTACGTCTACGTCAGTAATCGAGTGTTGAGGATTAGGAGATCCACGCACCCAAAACAGTGGCACTTCGTTCCAACTAAGCACAAACCCGCAGACCTAGCGACCAGAGCTGTCCCAGCCAACTCTCTTAAGGACACAACATGGTTTACAGGCCCTGCATTCCTGTACAATTCAGAACACAACACTTCTGAATCAATGGACACTTCCAGCTTTGTAGTCGCCATTTATATGATCGCACACCACTTTTTATAGTTTTAATAACTAACTATCCAGTGTGTGTTAACTTTCGCCTCCCTGGCACTGACTATCCTCTGAGTTGGTCCTGACTGGGAATGCAAAGCAGTCCTGGAAAAAAAATGACTATAGTGCCCTATTTCTTGTCCCAATTAATGGTTTTCCATGGCAAGAAATTCAAGAAAACGCACCATTTCACTTCTTATAGCGTCGACCACTAAGCGTCTCCTGAATCATTGTTGGCCCATGTTTACCATTTAAATTTGTATCATCGTTCTCTGCACAACCACAATCTTGTGTCACTCCATAGAAGCAAGTTCTAATTCTCATTTTCTAGTAGTAGTAGCAGCAGATATAAGCAGAATTAAACACTCCAACCCCGGAAGATTCGGCTGCCCAAAGACGGGTCCATTTTTTGGCCGCCCAGTGGTCGATTTAACTGACAATTGCGTGGTTGTGGGACGCTGTACTCAAACAAAATGTACTTCCTTTTTTCCCCACAAAAAGAGCTTTCTTTTGGTGGCATTTGATCATCTCTGCGGTTTTTCGGAGTGATAATTAAAAAAAAAAAGCAATATTTTTTACTTTTTGCTATAATAAATATCCCCTAAAAATACATAAAAATTATTTTTTTTCCTTGATTTTAGCCGATATGTATTCTTCTACATATTTTTGTTATAAAAAAAAAAATTGCAATAATTTTTTTATTAGTAATGGCGGGCGATCTGCGATTTTTATCGTGACTGCGACATTATGGCGGACACATCGGGCACTTTTGATGCTATTTTGAGACCGTTGTCATTTATACAGCGATTAGTGCTATAAAAATGCACTGATTGCTGTGTAATGCCACGTACACACGATAATTTTTCGGCATGTAAAAAACAACGTTTTTCAGCATCTAGAAAAAACGTTGTTTTTTCCAACTTCGTCATTAAAACGACGTTGCCCACACGCGATCGTTTAAAAAAATGCTCTAGCAAAGCGCGGTGACGTACAACTCGTACGACGGCACTATAAAGGGGAAGTTCCATGCGGATGACACCACCCTTGGGGCTGCTTTAGCTGATTTTGTGCGTGATGAATGTGCTTACTCCATTACGAACGGTAGTTTTACCAGCTCCGTCTCATAACTTGCTTCTGAGCATGCGCGGGTTTTTAACGCCATTTTAGCCCACACACGATCATTTTTTACAACCCAAAAAACTACATTGTTTAAAACGTCGTTAAAAAAATGCAGCATGCTCGAATTTTTTTTTTTGGGCGTTTTTCAGACCCCGAAAAATGATGTGACGCCCACACACGATCATTTTAAATGACATTTTTTAAAAACGTATTTTTTACATGCCGAAAAATGATCGTGTGTTCGCGGCATAAATGACACTGGCAGGTAAAGGGGTTAAGCACTAGGGGCAATGAAGGGGCTAAATGTGTCCTAGGGAGTGATTCGAACTGCGGGGGGGCTTGGCTACAAGTGACACGACAGTGATCACTGCTCCCGATGACAGGGAGCAGTAGATCACTGTCCTGTCACTAGGCAGAACAGGGAAATGCCTTGTTTACCCATTCTGCAACTCCGTGACATGATCGCGGGCCGCCGGCAAACATCGAGTCCGCGGGACCTGCGGTCACACTCACAGAGCACACGGCGGGCACGCGCGTGCCCACAATGCCACGATTTAAAGGGGACGTACAGGTATGTCCCTTTGCGCAGCCATGTCATTCTGCCGACGTATATCGTCATGCAGCGGTTGGAAAGCGGAAATTGTTTTATTTAATTTGCACAACGTGATTGCATTTCATTTTTCTAATCAGTGGCCATTACTTTTTACATGAAAAGTTGTGAGTTTTTTGTTAAATTGTTAACTGTATTTCAAATTTGTGTACGTCATATGTATGATGCAATCAAATTTCAATAAAATAAAAAAACACCCCTATGGCAGATAGAGTGGGGTTCCATGCTTTGTCCAAAACATTTGCAACTATTACTGGATGTATATACTTGACCTTACTGTGTTGAAGTTTACATATATATATGTTTGTTCTTTATAGAGATATTCACACATAAACTCTGAATTACACTCCTGAAGAAGTGGTCCCACCGCGAAACATGTAGAGGTTGAACTGACAAGGGACGAATATCTGATCCCCCTACACAGACGGATACACGTCTGCTCTTGCAGTTCTTTCTTTCAGAGATACAAAAACTTGTGTATATTGTATCTTCACTAAAGGACTATTTTTTAAATCTGTTTTGTTTTAATAAATGTATATTTTTCTATATAGTTGTGTATTTGAGTCTTTACTGTTCTATGAAAGTCCAAAGCTGCCTCAAATTTTCTGCCTTTCTCTCTTAAATCGATAGGACGACGGTACATTACTATATCATTCTTCTTTCAGTAGTGATAATCATTTTTGTTAAGATTGTTTACTGTATTCAAAATGTGTGTACGTCATATGTATGATGCAATCAAATGTTTTATAAAAAATAAATAAAAAATTACCATTGCATGCAAATTTGTTTTTATGTGAATATTTCTGGGGAAAGGGGTCCATAGCTTTTATCAGATTAAAGGGGTCTGTGGCTCAAAAAAGGTTGCGAACCCCTGCGCTAGTATTATCTATGGGTCCTACTCTAGTTTTATGCTGCATCTTATGTACAGTTTTCACATGACATATGAGTCCTACTCTAGTATTATATATACAGTGGGGAAAATAATTATTTGACCCCCTGCAGATTTTGTACATTTGCCCACTTACACAGAAATTTAGGCCCAGATTCTCATACAATTACGTTGCTCCTGGGCAGCGTAACGTATGTGATTTACGTTACACCGCCGCAAGTTTACAGCGTTAGTGCCTGATTCTCAGAACACTTACCTGTAAACTTGCGGCGGTGTATCGTAAAAGCGCTCGGCGCAAGCCCGCCCAATTCAAATGGGGCGGGCACCATTTAAATTAGGCGCGCTCCCGTGCCGAGCGTACTGCGCATGCTCCGTCGGGTAAATTACCCGACGGGCATTGCGCTAAATGACGTCGCCCCAACGTCATTTGCTTTGACGTTAACGTAAATGGCGTCCAGCGCCATTCACGGACGTCTTACGCAAACGACGTAATTTTTTTAAATTTCGACGCGGGAACGACGGCCATACTTAACATTGGTTGCCCCTCATAAAAACAGGGGCAACTTTACGCATCGCTTAAGCTACGGAAACGTCGTAAATTCTCAGCGACGACCGCGCGTATGTTCGGGAATCTCGCGTAATTACCTAATTTGCATAGACGACGGGGAAAACTACGATGCGACACCTAGCGGCGGAAAAAAAAAATTGCATCTAAGATCTGACAGCGTAAGAGCCTTACGCCTGTCAGATCTAATGGGTATCTATGCGTAACTGATTCTAAGAATCAGTCGCATAGATACCCGGGGCCAGATTAGGAATTACGACGGCGCAAATGGTGTTGCGCCGTCGTAACGCCATTGAGAATCTGGGCCTGTGGCTCTAATTTAGGTGTATTTTAAATGACAGAGACAGAATATCAACCAAAAACCCGGAAAAAACACAATACAAATGTTATAAATTGAGTTGCAGTCCAGTGAGTAAAATAAGTATTTGATCCTCTACCAACCAACAATAATTCTGGCTCCCACAGATTGGCTACAGTATGTGCTCATGTGGTACACAGATTAGTTCTGTCAATTTAAGAAGGTGCTCCTAACGACAGTTCGTTATGTGTATAAAAGACACCTGTCCACCAAATCACTTTCTTCCATTCAAACCTCACTGTCATGGGCAAGACCAAAGAGTTGTCAAAGGATGTCAGGGACAAGATTGTAGACCTGCACAAGGCTGGAATGGGCTACAAGACCATCAGCAAGAAGCTTGGTGAGAAGAAGACAACTGTTGAAGTGATTATTCCCAAGTGGAAGAAATACAAAATAACCATCAATCCCCCTCGGTCTGGAGCCCCATGCAAGATTTCACCTCATGGTATAAGGATGATCATGAGAAAAGTGAGGGATCAGCCCAGAACTACACAGGAGGAGCTTGTGAATGATCTCAAGGCAGTTTGGACCACTGTCACCAAACGAACCATTGGTAACAAAATAAGCTGCCAGGGTTTGAAATTCTGCAGCCCTAGCAAGGTTCCCCTCCTCAAGAAGGCACATGCACTGGCCCATCTAAAGTCGTGCCAATGAACATCTAAATGATTCAGAGAAGGATTGGGAGAAAGTGCTGTGGTCAGATGAGACCAAAATTTAGCTTTTTGGCATCAACTTGACTCTCCGTATTTGGAGGAAGAAAAATGCTGACTATGACCCTAAGAACACCATCCCTACAGTCAAGCACGGAGGTGGAAACATTATACTTTGGGGCTGTTTCTCTGCTGAAAAGTACAGGCCGACGTTGCCGCATTGATGAGCCATTGGACGGGGCCATGTATTGTAAAATCTTAAATGAAAACCTTCTTCCTTCAGCCAGAACACTGAAGATGGGTCATGGATGAGTCTTCCAGCATGACAATGACCCAAAACATACCACCAAGGCAACAAAGGAGTGGCTCAAGCACATTGAGGTCATGGAGTGGCCTAGCCAGTCTCCAGACCTTAATCCTATAGAAAATGTAAGGAGGGAGCTGAAACGTCGAGTTGCCAAGTGACAGCCAAGAAACCTTGAGGATTTAGAGAAGATTTGTAAAAAAGAGTGGACCAAAATCCCTCCTGAGATGTGTGCAAACCTGGTCACCAACTACAAGAAACATCTTACCTCTGTGCTTGACAACAATCCTCATCCTCATGCAGCATGTACCCAACACTGTGTTCAAACAGTTTGGGGGACTCCTCAGGAGAACATGGTGGGGCTAGGGAAGGATTGACTGATGCCATTGAGCAGAGGGAAGAGGACGCCTTGGCAGCTGCTTTGCCAGACAAAGTACCCTGAGCCTGGGTGAAAGGGATGAGGAGGATAAGGACGGCTTGGTCATCCACTCTACCAATTCTTCGGCATGTTGCGGCTCAACACGGCCAGCTGTCGAAAACAAGGACGAGCGTGTCCAATGGCCACGTGCCACGTGCTGATGAGGATGCACCGTGTCCACGACCAGCACTGTTGCCTCTAGACGTAGAGCCTGCTTGCCCTTGTGACTCTCTGCTTCTCCTCGTTGTCCTTCTAGACATACTAATGGCCTGCAGAGGACAAAGGCAGTACACACACCTCGTAGCTTTAGGTGAAAACTGCAGAGGACACGGGCAGTACACACCAAGTGTCATGGATATGCAATAAAGTCTGGCAGCTTACCTGTCTCCATGTGTTCATTAGAGGCCTGACCCTCTTTCTGGCTGTCTTTTATCACCTTCCTCCCTGGATGGCTCCACCCCAGGCCATCCCAGGAAGCCTATATTAACCACTGCACTGCTAGTCTGCGGTGCTGTTCAACCTTTGTTTGCAACTTGTTCCGGTCTGCCGTGTGCTAGTTTACCTTTCTGTGTACCGACTTTGGCTCGTCTCTGACTTCTCCTGTTTGCCTGTTTCCCTGACCCTTGGCCTGTTCCTTGATCACCCTTGTCTGCCTGTTGCCCCGACCTCGGCTTACCCATCACTATCGCTTGTCCTGGTTGCTGCTTCCCCTCTCTCCCTGCGGAGCGTAACCTTGGGAACCCAAGGAGTCTCGACCTGGATCCAGCTGCAGCGAAGGCCATCCTCACCACCAGAGGCTCTGGTGAACACAAAGCTGGGTCTTAGACTCCGTGCCCTGGGGAAATCTTAGGCTCACGCTTCCTCTCTGTTTGCAGCAGTCGGCTAAAGGGTTCACTACCCTGTGGTGCATCCCTGACCCCAACAGGGTGCACTTGTCACCTGGCCACAGGTGACCTGACACCACGTAGCTTTAGGTGCAAACTGCAGAGGACACGGGCAGTACACACCAAGTAGCTTTAGGTGCAAACTACAGAGGACAAAAGCAGTACACACTATGTAGCTTTAGGTGCAATCTGCAGAGGACACGGGCAGTACACACCAAGTAGCTTTAGGTGCAAACCGCAGGGGACAAAGGCAGTACACACTACGTAGCTTTAGGTGCAAACTGTAGAGGACACAGCAAGTACACACCAAGTAGCTTTAGGTGCAAACTGCAGAGGACAAAGGCAGTACACACACCACGTAGCTTTATGGTGCACACGGCAGAGGACACAGGCAGTACACACTACATAGCTTTAGGTGCAAACTGCAGAGGACACGGGCAGTACACACCAAGTAGCTTTAGGTGCAAACTGCAGAGGACAAAGGCAGTACAAACACCACGTAGCTTTATGGTGCACACTGCAGAGGACACAGGCAGTACACACTATGTAGATTTAGGTGCAAACTACAGAGGACACGGGCAGTACACACCAAGTAGCTTTAGGTGCAAACTGCAGAGGACACGGGCAGTACACACCAAGTAGCTTTAGGTGCCAACTACAGAGGACAAAGACAGTACACACACCACGTAGGACAAAGGCAGTACAGACACTACATAGCTTTAGGTGAAAACTGAAGAGGACACGGGCTGTACACACCACGTAGCTATAGGTGCAAACTGCAGAGGACACGGGCAGTACACACCAAGTAGCTTTAGGTGCCAACTACAGAGGACAAAGACAGTACACACACCACGTAGGTTTATGGTGCACACTGCAGAGGACACAGGCAGTACACACTACGTAGCTTTAGGTGCAAACTGCAGAGGACACGGGCAGTACACACACCACGTAGCTTTAAGTGCAAACTGCAGAGGACACGGGCAGTACACACCACGTAGCTTTAGGTGCAAACTGCAGAGGACACGGGCAGTACACACCAAGTAGCTTTAGGTGCAAACTGCAGAGGACAAAGGCAGTACACACACCACGTACCTTTATGGTGCACACTGCAGATGACACAGGCAATACACCACGTGAGAATACTGCAGCTAGCACAATCACCTGCCTGTAAATTAGGAAGAGCTGATCTAGCTAAACTATAAAGTGTATAAATATATGTACAACACCTCGGATGCATATATATGCTCTACACACTGTGGGCCAGATTCAGGTACAATAGCGTAACTTTCGGCGGGCGTAGCGCATCTCAGATACACTACGCCGCCGTAACTTACAACGGCAGGTCTCGTATTCAGAAAGAACTTGCGCTGTAAGTTACGGCGGCGTAGTGTAACTGTGCCGGCGTAAGCCCGCCTAATTCAAATGTGGAAGAGGTGTGCGTCCATACTTAAAATTGGCTACGCCTCATAGAGCAGGGGTAACTATACGCCGGAAAAAGCCTTACGTAAACGACGCACGTACGTTTCTGAATCAGCGTATCTACCTAATTTGCATATTCAACGCGGAAATATACGGAATCGCCACCTAGCGTCCAGCGTAAATATGCAACTAAGATACGACGGCGTAAGAGACTTACGCCGGTCGGATCTTAGGGAAATCTATGCGTAACTGATTCTAAGAATCAGGCGCATAGATACGACCCGCACACTCAGAGTTATGACGGCGTATCTGGAGATACGCCGTCGTAACTCGTACCTGAATCTGGCCCTGTAACTTTAACTGACTAGCCTGCCTGCTCTATCTACCTAGAAAAAATGACACTCTCTCTCTCTCTGTCTCTAACCACTGCCGCAACACACTACACAAGGCCGACCTGTAGGCGGCGTTTTATAGTGTGGGACGTGTACTAAACCCCCTGAAAGCCCCAAAGCCGCTTTGGCCAATTATGGCTCTCCGTATTTTGCGCGCTGTGATTGGCCAAGCATGCGGGTCATAGTGCATGCTTGGCCAATCATCAGCCAGCAATGCACTGCCGCAGTGAATTATGGGCCGTGACGCGCCACTCGAATTTGGCACGAACGGCCCGTAACGTTCGTATTTTAACAAACGGTCGAACATACGATGTTCGAGTCGAACATGGGTTCGACTCGAACATGAAGCTCATCCCTATTCGCCATCACTGGAATATACACTCACCAGACACTTTATTAGGTACACATTTCAATTGCTTGGTAACACAAATTGATAATCAGCCAATCACAGCAACTCAATGCATTTAGGCATCTAGATGTGGTGAAGAGGACTTGCTGAAGTTCAAACCGAGCATTAGAATAGGGAAGAAAAGGGATTTAAGGGACTTTGCACGTGCCATGGTTGTTGGTGCCAGACGGGCTGGTCCAAGTATTTCAAAAACTGCTGATCTACTGGGATTTTCACGCACAACCATCTCTAGGGTTTAATGAGAATGGTCCGAAAAAGAGAAAATATCCAGTTGTGTGGACAAAATGCCTTGTTGTCAGAGGAGAATGGGCAGACTGGTTCAAGATGATAGAAAGGCAACAGTAACTCAAATAATCACTCATTACAACCAAGGTATGCAGAATACCAGCTCCATACCCTATAAAGGGATGAACATGGTCAGCAACAATACTCAGGGAGGCCGTGGCATTTAAACAATGCTCAATTGGTACTAAGGGCCCAAAGTGTGCCAAGAATATCCCCCACACCATTACTCCATCACCACCAGTCTGAACCATTGATACAAGAAAGGATGGATCCATGCTTTCATGTTGTTTATGCCAAATTCTGACCCCAACATCTGAATGTCGCAGCTGAAATCCCATCAGACCAGGCAATGTTTTTCTAATCTTTTATTGGCCAATTTTGATGAAAATGTGCCAATTGTAGCCTCAGTTTCCTGTTCTTAGCTGACACTAGTGGTTTTTCTGCTGCTGTAGCCTATCTGCTTCAAGGTTTAATGTGCTGTGCATTCAGAGATGATATTCTGGTATTCTTGGTTGCAATGAGTGCAGGGGAGGGCTGGCAGCCTTAGGCCTGGGGGGCAAGTCCAGTCAAGTGGCCCATAGAGTGTGGAAAAGTGATGGATTGAGGAAAACAGTCTAAGATTTTTCATGATCACAAGAGTCTGCACAGAGGCCCCCCTTACATCAGAGTCTGCACAGAGGCCCCCCTTACATCAGAGTTTGCACAGAGGCCCCCCTTACATCAGAGTTTGCACAGAGGCCCCCCTTACATCAGAGTTTGCACAGAGGCCCCCCTTACATCAGAGTTTGCACAGAGGCCCCCCTTACATCAGAGTCTGCACAGAGGCCCCCCTTACATCAGAGTCTGCACAGAGGCCCCCCTTACATCAGAGTCTGCACAGAGGCCCCCCTTACATCAGAGTCTGCACAGAGGCCCCCCTTACATCAGAGTCTGCACAGAGGCCCCCCTTACATCAGAGTCCACACAGAGGCCCCCCTTACATCAGAGTCCGCACAGAGGCCCCCCTTACATCAGAGTCCGCACAGACCCCATATACATCAGATCGGATGTAAGGGGTGTTCTGGGAAACTTGATTTAAGGGTGCATGCTTTGGACTATTGTGTAAACAGGGTCTCTGCTCACCAAAGCCTACCCCCCTCCCCTTTAACAAAGTCCACAGAGCACCCCTTTTTATACACTGGGAGGCAGGAGAGACTAGAGAGGGTGAGCTTACCAGGATGGAGGCTGAGGCGCAGGCAGGCTGTCTGATGCTTTTTTGGGTTCAAACTTCTTGTCCAGTGCCAGCACATGCCCGGGGAGTGTGAGCAGGGCAGACTCAGAAGGAGGAGGAGCAGATAAACTCTATCTCTACTCGTGTCTGTGCAGAGAGAGAAGGGGATGTCAGCGCTGGTGTGCGCTGAGGCTGAGCTGTGTGTGAGACGAGACATAGCTCAGCTCTGCAGCCATCTACCTCGGAGCTGACACAGGCACGGCTGCACAGTGGGAGGTGAGCAGCGGCCGTGACCTGTGTTAACAGAGCTCCAGCAGGCATATTCCTTCTCTGCAAAAACAGCATTTGGTAGTGGTGACTGGTGGCTGTGCATAGTGTCACCAGCCCAGGGGGAGATTTCCACCCTGCCCCCCCTGCCAGCCCTCCCCTGAATGAGTGTTTAATTGAGTTACTGATGCCTTTCTGTCATCTTGAATCTTGAATCAGTCTGCCCATTCTCCTTTGACATCAACAAGGCGTCTTTCATCCACACAACTGCCACTCACTGGATATTTTCTCTTTTTCAGACCATTCTCTGTAAACCCTAGAGATGGTTGTGTGTGAAAATCCAAGTAGATCAGCAGTTTTTGAAATACTGGGCCAGATTCTCAGAGCAAGTACGCCGGCGTATCTACTGATACACTGGCGTACTTTCAAATTTGCCACGTCGTATCTTTAGTTTCAATCCTCAAACCAAAATACGACGGCTTCTGGCTTCGATCCGACAGGCTTCGTACGCCTTCGGATCGTAGGTGCAATACTGGGTGGAGTTCGTGTCGTTTTCCGCGTCGGGTATGCTAATTAGCTTTTTCCATCGATCCACGAAGGTACGCGCGGCCGTCACATTCTCTTACATCGTCGCTAGTCGGCTTTTCCCGGCGTATAGTTAAAGCTGCTATTTTGTGGCGTATACTTACTTGCCATGTTAAAGTATGGCCGTCGTTCCCACGTCGAATTTAAATTTTTTTTTTTTGCGCAAGTTGTCCGTGAATAGGAAAGGACATAACTCACGTCTAAGTTAGAAAAATGACGTCGGTGCGACGTCATTTCGCGCAAAGCACGGCGGAAAATTTCAAAACGGAGCATGCGCAGTTCATCCGGCGCGGGGACGCGCTTCATTTAAATGAATCACGCCCCCAACCCGCCCAATTTCAAATACGCCGCCAGAAAAACACTACGCCGCCGTAACTTACGGCGCAAATTCGCTGTGGATTCGAAATTCCGCCAGGTAAGATACGGCGGCGTAGCGTATCACTGATCCGCTACGCCAGGGCAATTCTTTGTGAATCTGGCCCACTAAGACCAGTCCCGTCTGGCACCAACAACCATGCCATGTTCAAAGTCACTTAAATCCCCTTTCTTCCCCATTCTGAATAAATAAAGTGGCTGGTGAGTGAATAATATATATATATATTATTTCTCTCTCTCTATAAATATATATATATATTTTTTTATAAAACACCCACATCTTTAGGCTTTTATATACAGTACAATCATTCTCTGACATCAGTGCCACACACTGGATCTGGGGCACTGACTGGGTGAACAGTACCTACCTTCAGTAGAACTAGCATGCAGGACACAAGTCAGGAATGGATTCTTCTATCAGAGCTTAATCACACAGGTGTTTTGTATTGTGACAGATTCTCTTTAAGTAAAGTGTTTAGCTCTTGAACAATTTAATCCAAATTGACAGAAACAGGAGCAATATAAATGGACTTTTTTTAAGGAGTGCCAGGGTAAAGATAACATCTAAATCTGATAAGTAATCAGAGATTAGCACCTTCCTTTTTCTCCTTTCAGTCTCTTAATTGGCAGATTATCATTTATCACTTGTGCGGCGATGTGTCTCTAATTACAGGCTTGCTCCATGGAATACAGCCCAGAATGTCTGATCCTTCACAGGGAGTGTGAGCTAAGTGTGGATGGAGGATGGTGTCATCCTTCCTATACTAGTGTCAGGACTAATGTAATACAGGGGGGGTAACCCAACATTTCTCAATATTCTGACTCATCAGTGTCAGAAAAAGCTGCCGGACAGCCATTATATGATAGAATGTCACCGGATCTGGCAACCCCCCCCCAAAAAAAAAACAGATGTTAAAACAAGGTTAAAGCGCACCTACACGTAAAAACAAAAATATAAAATATTGCAGCTTACCTTAATGTGGTATTAAACCCAAAAGCAAACATTTACCATAGTGCAGTTTACCAATCCCTATATGTGGTGGCTGCATTAGTCTTTTTTACTTTCTCCTGATATTCCGGTCAGTAACACATTTCCACACATGGATAAGTGACAGAGACAATTTAAGACAGCAGCATTGTCACTCTAGGGGGAGTGCCTTGTTTGATAAATTTAGATGGACTAACAAATTAAAGCCAAACTCCAGCTAACACTTTATAAGTAATTACAACAAACAGTTTTTTCCTTTTGGGATAAAGGTGTTCTATAAATGAATTAAAGCTGATCGTTGTAAGCACCGCTATGATGATTGTCTCAACTTTCTAACTGCTACTTTTGTTGGACAACTTGGTCCGTTATGGTGACCATACACGCTTCAATTTTATTTATCCAATCGATCTAGCCTAAGTTCCCTTACGATCAATGTAGACTCCGTTTTGATCAGATTCAAACAAACTGGGTTGATCTGCCCGGGTGGAAAATTATCAGTCATTTTGCGTTGATTGGCAGCACTGAGATACTTGGTTCATGAATAAGATCGTATTTTAATTGCTCAGGTAATGCGATTGCATGGTGGAAACGGAGATACCACCGATGATTTAGAATGTATGTTCCATAATATCTTAAAGTGATTGTAAAGGCACACGTTTTTTTACATTTATGCATGAAGATAAAAAACCTTCTGGGCCAGATTCAGATAGATTAGCGGATCTTTAGATCCGCGTAACCTATCTGATTTACGATCCGCCGCCGCAAGTTTTTGAGGCGAGTGCTTTATTCACAAAGCACTTACCTCTAAACTTGCGGCGGCGTATCGTAAATCCCCCGGCGGAATTCAAATTCCGCGGCTAGAGGGAGTGTACTATTGAAATCAGGTGCGTCCCCGCGCCGATCGAACAGCGCATGCGCCGTCCAGAAATTTTCCCAGCGTGAATTGCTCCAAATGACGTCGCAAGGACGTCATTGGTTTCGACATTTACGGTAATTACGTCCATCCGTATTCACGAAAACGGAAAACGAAAACGGAAGCGCCACCTAGCGGACAGCGTGAGATTGCAGCCTAAGATCCGACGGTGTAAGTCACTTACACCTGTCGGATCTTAGGGAGATCTATGCGGAACCTGATTCTATTAAACAGGCGCATAGATCCGACCGACGGAATTTAGAGATATAACGGTGTATCAGGAGATACACCGTCGTATCTCTTTGTGAATCTGGCCCTCTGTGTGCAGCAGCCCCCTAATACTTACCAGAGCTCCCCCTTTGATCCATTGATGTGCATGAGAGCATCGGCTCTCTGGGGATTCTTCTTCCTTATTGGCTGAAACAGCAGCGGTAGCCATTGAGCCAATGAGGGGAGAGAGGGGGCAGGGCCAAACCATGGCTCCATGTTTGAATCTACAAGAGCCTGCTTGCTCTTGCTCCTCGACGGAAGGGAGGGCCCGCCCAGGAGTGCCGACGACGCCCAGGAGTGCCGACGAGGGACCCGAGAAGAGGAGGATCGGGGCTTCTCTGTGCATAACCCCTGCACAGAGCAGGTAAGTATTTATTTGCCTTTAATATCTCTTTAGTTATCAACCGAAATCCATTTCCCCATGTGTGGCATATTGCTCAAATGAGTTATTGATTATAGGTTGATTTTTCTGATTGGAAGAGCGATCAATTGGAAAAGGAATCAATCATTTATTGAAGCATGTAGGGACACCATTAAAGACAGTAGAAAACTTTTTCAACCCAGAGGGCTAAACAAAACAAACAAACAAAGGGATTCCTCTTTCCACACAAGTGAGGTGAATGGAAGAATCCTACACACTGTAGCATTGTAATTTGGCAGCGGGGCAATTTGTCAGAATACACTGGTCAGTGGCTGCATTCTGATTGGCTGCAGCTGCTAATTGATGAACGTTTTCCAGTGTGGCTGTTTGACAGAAATGTATCTAAAGATCAACTTCTGTCAAATAGGGAATACCTAAGGTGAACTGGCAAAATTTTGATCCGTTTGTACCTACCTTTACTGCCTGGATCACCAGGTAATAATAAAGGGGGAAAAAAAGCCTAAAAATTTAACACTAATGCAGCCATCACATCTAAGGATCGGTAAGCTGCAATAGTTTGGGTTTAGATGCACTTTAAATGGCCGGGGGGAAAAATTACTCCTTAGATAAGGTGGCACCAGCGGTGGCCGTTCCTCAAGGAGGGCAGGGGTGCCTCCCCCCTAATCTCCATGCGCCACCCCCTAATCTCCATGCGGAGTGCCGGACTCATAGATTTCTATGTGTTTTTTTTAAGCACATGATTAGAGCCTGAGGCTCTGAATGGCTTCAAAAAGGATAGGTACTGTACCCCGAACCCACCCACTTTTGACATTAAGGAATCATTATTCGGTATTGTTTTCCGGCTTCTCATCCCGGCCAATAAGAACAGGAGGCGAATCTTCAAACCGGATTAGCTGGGCGGAGAAGCAACCTGGATGGGGTAAGTACGGATTTGGCAGGGGAGTTTGTTTGCCCCCCCCCCCCAAAAAAACTATGGAGTACCAGCCGACACTGGGTGGGCCCTGAACATTCCAGCAGATCTGGACACTGCTGGGTTATATACAGTTGTCAGTTTACTTTTTGATTCTATAGAACTCACTTTCTACTATTTCTATAATCATGTGCTAAAACTATGCAAAGATGTCCTGGTATCCTGTAGTACATAGTAGTAGTAGTGTTTGAATGAACAGGGTGTGCAGTCTAAGTGGTACTTCTGCAAGATCAAAGGGTATATCTGCCTGTTGAAGTTGGATAATAATCCTATTTTAAAGTTATAAGAAATAATACAGTTGTGCTCATAAGCTTACATACACTGGAGGTGATCAGAACCTTCACTTTATTCTGCTGTAGCCAATGACAGGTACACTTGGCCTTGTGTTTTGGATCATTGTCATGTTGGAATGTCCAAGTACGTCTCATGTGCAGCTTCCTGGCTGATGAATGCAAAATGTTCCTCCAGTATTTTTGAATAACATACTGCATTCATTTTGCCATCAATTTTGACCAAATTTGCTGTGCCTTTGTAGCTCACACATCCGCAAAACATCAGTGATCCACCTCCGTGTTTCACAGTAGGAATGGTGTACCTTTCATCATAGGTCTTGTTGACTCCTCTCCAAATGTAGCATTTATTGTTGTGGCCAAAAAGATCAATTTTGGTCTCATCACTCCAAATGACTTTGCGCCAGAAGGTTTGAGGCTTGTCTCTGTCCTGTTTGTCGTATTGTATGCGGGATACTTTGTGGCATTTGCGTAGTAATGGCTTTCTTCTGGCGACTCGACCATGCAGCCCATCTTTCTTAAAGTGTCTCCTTATTGTGCATCTTGAAACAGCCACACCACATGTTTTCAGAGAGTCCTGTATTTCACCTGAAATTATTTGTGGGTTTTTTTTTGCATCTCAAACAATTTTCCTGGTAGTTGTGGCTGAAATTTTAGTTGGTCTACCTGACCGTGGTTTGGTTTCAACAGAACCCCTCATTTTCCACTTCTTGATTAGAGTTTGAACACTGCTGATTGGCATTCTCAATTCCTTGGATATCTTTTTATATCCCTTTCCTGGTTTATACAGTTCAACTACCTTTTACCGCAGATCCTTTGACAATCCATTTGCTTTCCCCGTGACTCAGAATCCAGAAACATCAGTGCAGCACTGGATGAAAGATGCAAGGATCTGTCAGGAGTTCAGAAACTCGTTGACCTTTTATACACACACACACACTAATTACAAGCAAACAGATCACAGGTGAGGATGATTACCTTTAATAGCCATTCAAACCCCTTTGTGTCAACTTGTGTATGTTATCAGGCCAAAATCACCAGGGTATGTAAACTTTTGATCAGGGTCATTTGGGTAGTTTATGTTGTGATTATGATTTAAAAAAAGTAAACACAGTTGATTGATTATAAATGGCTTCAGCCAAACACTAACCATGAGTGAGGCTAGGTTTACACTTCTGCAAATTCAAAATCGCGGTAGAATCGCGATTTTACTGCGATTTCGTGGCTGCGGTTTTGCCGCGATTTTGGCCACGATTTAAGAGACATCTGTGCAGATGTCAATGTAAATCGCGGCCCGAAATCGCAAAAAGTAGTACAGGAACTACTTTTTGAAATCGGTGCAGCGCCGCAGATGTGGCGCCGCACCAATTAGGATGGTGCCATTGCCGACAATTGCCAGCAAATGCCGCCGATTTGACATGTGAAATCGCATCTCAAATGGTACCAAATCGTACCCAGTGTGAACCTGGGCTGAAAGAAATGTTTTTGTGTTATCATTCATGTTCTCTGAGAAATGGCCAAAAAATCATAAATTTATGAGCACAACTGTATATTTAAAACCAGTAATATTTTTTTTTAAAGCAAAACGATTGGCTTAAATCCATACACAGGGATCTAGAGACCAACAAATGCCCCTTGTCAGGTGTTATTCGCGGTGTGATAAGCCCACAACAGACGTACTAGGCAAATATTGCCTTTTGTAAGATGCATGGATTAAAGTGGAGTTCCACCCATAAATATAACATTACATCAGTAGTTTTAAAAAAATTTCATTAGTCCTTTACGAAAAAAAATATATTTTTTAGATGCCTTCAAAGTGTTGTTGCTAGGCAGAATAGTTAATCTTCCCACTTCCTGCACCTAGGTGCTTAATGCTTCCTAACCTACACCGCACAGACTCCTGGGAATGTAGTGGGTGTAACTTTCCAGGAGTCTGTGCACTCCCCAGTCTCAAAGAATCATGTGACTTGGACAGCACAGGTGCTGAAACCTGATCTGACACTGCTTGTGCAGCACTGAGCATGTGCGAGATCTGCAAGGCTGAAATACAGGAAGTCATACAGTCTGGCTTCATGATGCCCACACTTAAGATGGCCCCAGTCAATTTCTATTTTATAAAGTGTCTAAATGCTGTAACAACCTAACAAAACGGACCTTAGTTTACAGACTAACTTTACTAGAATACATTAAGCTTGTGTATTACAGGGGTATTTATATACAATCACTGCATGGGGCCAAGGAGATCGACACTCATGGAAGTGCCGTTTCCCAGCAATAGGTGCATATGGAGCAAGCCCAAAGATATCTAGTGTCACGGAGGTGCCAGTGGATAGGTAGTGTGTTGCAAATAGTGATGGAAAATCACAAATGTTTTATTGATAACCCCAGTGATATGACACATTTCATGACAGAATGTCATATCCTCGATTAAAAGGTATATAACATGAATTTCATAACAGGTAAAATATGGCAAATAAAAGATAAACATGTAGAGGACTGATAGTAATCGATTGTCTCTAACTAGAAATATATGGTAATTGAGCAGATCGTTACAAGTCAATAAAGTATGATAGTTACCTACAGTAGCAATAGTTGATAATAGTAGTAGCAAAAATAATAGATCATAGTAAATAATAGTAGAAAAAGTAATGCCATTATATCAAACTAATCAAAGGGGGGAAAAAAGAACAATAAAACAAAACAACATAAAAAAAGGCGTTCTGTTAGTTTATTTTAAACAATACTGTTTTTTGGAATTCAACTATTGTTGCACCTAAAAGTATATTTCCAGCACTTCCTTCCAATTGGAAGCGTGGGATAAACATCGCAGATAAACATTGCGGGATAAACATGGACAGGCCTAGCAGAAAACACATCTTTCTCTTCACACAAAGTCTAGCCAGAAGCTGCATATGTGGATGTGGATGCCTTGTGCTGGTGACATACTTCTCCACTTCCTATATATCTGAGAGGATTAGGATGGATCATGTAATCCTGAGGGAGGATTTAATAGCTGTGAAAATGACAAAAACATTCTGGAGCCATGCACCACGTCCAGGACTTCTCCATAGAGTTCCTATTACACTAAATAAAATCATGTCCTGCTGCTTGGGTTATTTTCCCAATTGGATCACATAACTTGTGTTTATAAGAGGTTTATTTATAAATTGCACGATATTCACACTTTTTTTTTTTTTTCATTTTTGTCTCTTGATGTATACCTACTTTATTTACTCAAAAAGGAGGTAGGTGTGCCTATCATATAAAAGTGCTAGTGCTCTAGGTAGAAAGAGAAGAACGCAGTAGAGAGAAGAGGGAAATTCACACATTTTTTAACTGAACCCATTCAGAAAAATTCACACAATTTTCTGAATGGGTTCAGCTAAAAAATGTGTGAATCCTGACTGAACATTGTATCCAGGGCCGCTGATAAGCCAGTACAACCGGCCCTGTTGTACCAGGCCCGGCGTTCTCAGCTAAGCAGGGGGGCCCGGGGAATTGGAACATAGTGCACTGTGAAGAATAAAAAACAGCCTTTCTCCAACCAATCCGTCAATACCAGACCCTCCCCTACTAACTTGTGTTTTTCCATTTTCCAGCCCCATCTGTAATCATGTACTGGTCGGTGTGGGGGAGGGACTATTTCTTCTATTTTGGGCGCATGCCAATTCCACGCCCACTCCACTTGTTCTTGGCTCAAGTCCTGGCCTGCATATTGCCTTCCCTGGCGGAGTGATTTATCTTCCTCTGCTCACGGCGCTCAGCTCTGCTCCCTGACTGGTGAAGAAGCTGTGAGGCGAACGGCGGCGGCGGGAGAGGAAGCAGCTCAGCTGACATTTGTCCAGGCAGCAGCAGGAATGGAGAAGAAGCAGTTTGTGGGGCTTCCAGTGCCAAAGGGCCTGGTATGGATTGGGGAGGAGGACCCCACGCTGGGTTTTTTTTCAGAATTTTTCATTGCTGGCATTATTTTGATTACATTTAGGCCTGTCAGTGGTTGTTAATAACGCATCAGCTATCTTCTCGGCCCGCTACTAACAATCAGCTTTTCTTCACACAGAATAAGAATCGGTCGATTAATCATTCTGAAGATTTGAAAATCATTAGAAAATTTATAAACAAAATGTAACCACTTCAATACAGGCCACTTTTACCCCCTTCCTGCCCAGGCCAATTTTCAGCTTTCAGCACTGTCACACTTTGAATGACAATTGCGTGGTCATGCGACACTGTACCCATATGACGTTTTTTACCTTTTGTACCCCACAAATAGAGCTTTCTTTTGGTGGTATTTGATCACAACTGGCTTGTTTATTTTTGGCGCTACAAAAAAATACAGAAAATGTTGAAAAGAAAAAGTTTGTCTTTGTTTCTGTTGTATATATTTTTTTTAAATAGGTATGTTTTCTCCTTTACTGACGGGCACTGATGAAGCACCACTGATGGACACTGATGAGGCGGCTACGAATGAGGTGGTACTGATGGGCACTGATGAGGAGGCACTAATATGCAGCACTGATGGGTACTGATAGACAGCACTGATTTGCAGCACTGATGGGTTCTGATATGTTGCACTGATGGGCGGCAATGGTGGGCACTGATGAGCAATGATGGGCACTGATAGATGGCACTGATGCAGAGGCACTGACAGTCATTACTGATGGGCACTGACGGGCATTACTAATAGCAACTGACTGGCATCCTTTATGGCCACTGATTTGCATCACAAGTGGGTACAGGTGGGCATTGATTGGTATCACTTGTGGATACAGGTGGGCATCACTGGTGGGGCACTAATGGGCATCACTGGCGGGCATTGCTGATGGGTCTGCACTGATAATTACTGTAATGTACTCATTATTAGCGCAGACCCCCCCCCCGTCAAGAGAGCTACTGATCGACTCTCATCTACCCGCACCTTGTCAGTGCAAATGGAGTAAAGCTGATAAACGGCACTCCCTGGTTACCATGTGATCAGCGGTGATTGGATACCGCTGATCATGTGGTAAAGAGCTTACATCATAGGCTCCCCATTCCTAGATCAGAGATGCAGTGTGTCGGATCCACACACCGCACCAACGATCGCTGCACTGCGTGCCTTATCCTGCTGGATGTCATAAGATGTAACTTTGTAAGCACTGCGCAAACCGTTGGCGCTATATAAATCCTGTATTATAATAATAATAATAATAATAATATCTCACACAGCAGTCCCCTTGCCAGAGTTAAAGTGTTGTCTTGTATTGCAGCAGAATTTAACATGTAGCATAAAAGATGGGGATCATTCAGCCGACTGTCAATGATCATAGCAGGCAGAAAAGAGTGGTAGTTTAGTGGCTAAACAGTGAAAGAGTTCAACTCAGCAGAGCAAATGAGCTAATCCAGGTTGTTAATCACAGAAAATTCCAGCTGTCCGCTCATCCATGCCAACCAGTGTTATGCACAGGCAGGCATGGTAGTGTTAATAGTAAGCAGAGAGCAGAGAAGGGCGATAATAGATTAGCGGTTGAAAACGTGGAAAACTTCAGCTCAACACATGCTCATTCAGAATGCAACTCTCACTGCCCACCGGCTTTCCACTCATCCATGTTGCCTTAGGAATGTCTCTGCAATCCTCCCTCAAGCCCCTGCAGCTGCTTGTCAGTGTACCTCTCCACTCGGCCAGCTCCACTGTCAGTCATGGTGCCACTTACCGCTTTCCTTTCCCTTCAGCTGCACTGCATGTGATGAGATGTTGGGCCCCACATCAAAGACTGGGCCAGGGGCAGCTTCCCCTTTTGCCCTGCCTTAAAGCGGATGTCCGCTGAAAAAAAAATATTAAAAGCCAGCAGCTACAAATACTGCAGCTGCTGACTTTTAATATCGGCACACTTACCTGTCCTGGAGTCCAGCGCCGTCCGCAGCAGAGGACGAGCGATCGCTCGTCACTCTGCTGCCCCCCCGCCATCCTCGGTGAGGGAACCAGGAATTGAAGCGATCCGGCTTCACTGCCCGGTTTCCTACGGCGCATTCGCGCGAGTCGCACTACGTCTGCCGATTGGCTCCCGCTGTGCTCTGGGAGCCGAGTGTCCCAGAACACAACGGGGGGGACGGGAGGTGACGTCATGTCTGCAGTTTACCCGAGACTGTGTGGCCGGAAGTGGGTGCAAATACCTGTCTTTAGACAGGTATCTGCACCCCCCTCCTCCCTGAGAGGTGTCAAATGTGACACCGGAGGGGGGGAGGGCTCCGATCAGCGGGAGTTCCACTTTAGGGTGGAGCTCTGCCTTAAAGACGACACTGCATCCACTAATCGGACTTACCCTACATTGTTTTTGTGCTGTTTGCAAGCTTCCTTATCCTTATCTACTCCACCCCGGCTTAATCCAGATTTCCCCCAAAACATGCACCATCAATTCCTAACCGAACATTGGTCCCACCATGGGGTCCTGGTGCACCACTTCTTTGATTGCAGAAGTCTCCTATATATCACATACTGTATCTCTCCTCCCAAATGGAGAAAACTCCCATCCCCCAGGACTTTTGCTCACACACTATGCTCACACCCTAGATATTCTTTTTGCTCAAGACCACTTACACCTTTCGAGATGCCGTGTTCATGGAAGACACCACAGTGCCACCTCATTTCCAACATGTACTCACTTCTCTTCACTGACTGCCCCCCTAAAGGTGGCACTGGCTGCACGGCCTGGGAAAAAAGACCTCTCCGTGTGTCTCTCACCGAAAGACAGGGAACAAATACATTTAAACATTCACAAAGAATCAATAAATGTCTCTACCCAAGAGAATGGGTATAAAATTCAAGCATGTTGGTATTGTATCCACTCTCTACTACACAGATTCCGTCCCAAAAATCCCAGAGACCTGCTGGAATTGCCAGACTGATCACAGGACGCTACTACCCATTTGGTGGTCATGCCCAAATCTCCAAGCCTTTTGGTCTGAGGTGCACCGCATCATTTCATTCGTGACCACCTATGACTTAGACCACACCCCAGCCAAATTCCTCCTACACCATTCCTCCTTACCACATAAAACCTACAGTATTTTAAGTCATTAGCCATGCATATAGTTATCGCCGCGAAACAGTGTATAACGATTAATTATACCCTCAATCAAGGAATGGCTAACTAGGCTGCACAAAATAGCTTAGATGGAGGAACTGATCTACATAGCTCAAGCCTCACCTACGAAATTATTGACCAAATGGGCCTGTTGGACCCACTTCCAGTCTACTGCAGTTCTCCTGCTTGACAAACCCCCCTACTTAGCTACCTGACAATTACACTCTGTACCCTGGCCACATCCTACCCTGTATTACTAGCAGCTAATGTTGCATTCCTAACTTTAAGACCTTCACCCTACTGGACTGCCCCTTGATGCTTACCCTCATTCCTGAAGTGGTCACCCTTAGTTCCTACAAATTATGGGAGAGGAGTAAAATACTGCATCCCTCCCCTATCCTTACCCTCTCCCCCATCCATAGGCGTGCGCACAGGGTGTGCCAGGTGTGCCTGGGCACACCCTAATCACCCTGTGTGGTGCAGATTGTCCCGAATTATACTGAGTTAAACCTGCACTAACGCACAAAAAAATACAGCATTAAATGGCACATAACACACTGAAATATACAACGTTAAACGTGCACTAATGCACCGAAATATGCTGCATTAAACGTGCAGTAACACACAGAAATAGACCCCTGATATTTCACCAAAGCTAAAAATAAAAAACTACTGACACTGTCCACTGCCCTACTGACACCATCAGTATACTCTATATACACATGCAAATATGTTTGAGCTTTGGGGTGCACACCCTAATGCAATAGGCTGCGCACACCTATGCCCCCATCCTTTTTTTTCCTCTCTCTCTTCCTTCTTCTTCTTCTTTAACTCCCCCCACCTTTATTCTACTGCGTGGAAACCATTGACCATGTATCTACTATCATTTCAAGCCTGACCATAACCTACCCTATCCCAAACTCCTATGCGACCTTCCATACATATTGACATGTCTCGTCTCCTACTGAATGCAAACAGACTTATCCTCCCCCCTGAGAGCCGCATGCCCCTACCTATGTCCCTGCAGCCAGCATTGATAGTCTTATATGTGGCTTCGGCTCTCCCAGCACCGCCCCATGCCTAGGTTCTGGGCCTTGTGGCCCAGAGGCCTAAACAGACCACCACTCTTCTATCAAGGAATTGGGCGATCCCCTTACCTGCTGCTCCTTTCTTCACTTCTTTATGGACCCCTTGCCCACCAAGGCGAGATTACATTCATTCTTCCTGGTTGATGCACAGTCAACCTGAATATATCTGTTATGTTGCCCTGTTCTTTACACTTTATTGCATGATTGCTGTTTATATTTATTATATGCTTTACCTTTTCCAAATAAAATATTGTTGTGGATGAAAATAAAACATTGATCCTGCCAGAAACCTTGCGAGCTGATACCTACCTGTGCTGCACTTTTATCAATCACATTATTCCTACAGAGCCTGTCTTCTCTACATTATGGGGAAGAAGAGGTGTTCTGTAGTCCTGTTTCAGGGTGACAATGCTGTTCATCATAAGCGCGCACACAGGGTGTGCCGGGTGTGACTGGGTACACCCTGATCCCCCATGCCCCGCCACCAACCCCTGCTGCACTGCCAGCTTCCATCCTCCCCTCTCTCGCCAGCTGCTGCAGGGAATGTTTCAGGATGGAGAGTGGGGAAAGGGGCCGATAAATATGTCATGTAGTGTCCACTTAATTTTCTTAATAAACACAGTGAGGGATCGTTACTACTCACTGTGCTCATTCATAACTAAAGCAGAGTAAACTATGTTTATAGCTAAGGCTGCAGAGAAAGGGGAATCTCTGTACTCAGTCCATTTCTCTGTCTCAAAAGTGAGACATCAGGGGTCTGTTTAGACTCCTGATATTTCAGCAGAGCCCCCAACGTGGCTAATAAAAAATTATAAAAAAATAATTAAAAAATAAAATAATGCAAATAAAAAACTACCGAACCCATCCACTGACTATTTTCACTGCCCTACTGACACTATCCACTGCTCTACTGACTGACACCATCCACTGTCCTACTGACATCAACCTCTTCCCTACTGACATGGCCACTGTCCGACTGACACCGTCCACTGCTTTACTGACGCCATCCATATTTTAATACATTTTAAAATGTTTGTTTACACATTGAGTAAGACCCCTTTCACACTGAGGCAGTTTTGAGGCGTTTTAGCGCTAGAAATAGCCTCTTAAAAGCACCTGAAAACTGCCTCCCATTAATTTGCATGAGTGCTTTCACACTCGGGTAGTGCGTTTGCAGAACGTTAGAAAATGTCCTGCTAACAGCATCTTTGGGGCGGGTTTGGAGCACTGTAAAAATCGCCCCAAAAATGCCCCTGCCCATTGAAATTGGCCACGCTTCTGAAGCGCCTTCAAAGCTTTTGCTCTCTTATCTCTGCAGAGAATTGTTCGGAAGATCATCTCCGTTTTAGCTGCGAATTTGGAGACCTGGGGGAGGGGAGGGGGGAAGTGTATTGAGGTGAATGAGAGAAATCCTGAAGAGAAATTAACATGTAGCGCCCCCTTACTTTCAGTATGGGCACTACGCTAAAGTTAGTGGGGAATGGGAGAGTTATCTGCTCCCATTCATAATTTGCTAAATTTGGGCTGCTGTCATTCCTGAACTGTCCTGTAGGTCAGTCTGCGCTCCAGGGGTGCCGATTCCACCCCTGGGCGACAGTTGGTGCTAGAGGGGTTCTGGCAGAGCCAATTAGAGGAGTTTTCCCTCGCGGGGCATGCTGGGGGAGGGTATATCTGTGGCAGACGCCATTTTTGTTGGTTCTTCGCGGGTTCCAGGTTCCAGGTGCGGCACCCACCTTTAGGGTGTGCGCATCCAACAGACCCCGGCGATATGGCCTACCAGGCCGGGGTCGCATGCTACGCGGAGCTCTATGTTGCTGAAAGGGGCCCCAGTGACTTGCTGGGTCCCCGACTCTATTGAAAAGATCCCAGGCTGTATACCGTTCGGTGGGGGTCGGCTTGAGGAGAACCCGAAGGCAGGTTGTCCAATAAGGCTTGAACGAACCATCGGGGATCTGGTGACCGGGACATTGACAGGTACACTTCAACTGTCACCCGGTGACACTTATTTAATCTACTGGGAGGATTCGCTCAATCCATTTAGCTTATCCAGGTACTAGGCCTGTGGCAGAGGTCCCTAGAGCCAGGTCTGTGGCAGAGACCTGTTCCTCCCAGCTACCTTAAAGTAGCGCTTCGGCTGCCAAACTCGTGGCAGGAGTTTGTCCGGGGGCACTTCACCCACTCTGGCTAGAGTGGCGACGAACTGTGTTTATTACTACTGAGAGCAGGATTGCTCGCTTCATATCCAGGCCTGATACTGCAAAGTTCTCTATTGCTTCATCAACCTTTTCTCTCTACCTCATGTTGGGCCGAGAAGAAAGCATTCAGAAAACCTTTATTTACTGACTGGACATTCGCTCACTAATCTACTCATCAACTTCACCCCTAGACAACGGTAAGAGGTAACTTAATACGCCGATCCCAAAACAACCAGCGGCTCCTGAGGGGGTAGCGCTACAAACACATCTGCAAATCAGATGCGTGCCCATAGAAGATAATGGGCCTGAATTCGCACCTGAGCTGCACCGCAATGCCTAGAAAACGCACACGTTTTTTCGGCAATGCGCAGTGCTCAATGCATCGCACATATGTGAACCAGCCTCATTGAAATCAATGTATTTTATAATGTTATGCGAATTGGATGCAGTTTAAGCCGCAACCAATTCGCATAGGTGTGAACCCGGCCTAAACAAAAAAACAACACCCAGCTGGTGCCCGAAAAGCTCTGCAATAGCACAGCTAAAACGCCACTAAAGCGCAACTTAAGCACCACAAAAACAACTGGAATTTTAGTGCTGTTTTAGAGGCGTTTCAGTGTGAAAGGGGTCAAACTGAGTAATCCTTTCCTATAGCAAACTCTTGCTTATAAAATGGGGATTCTTAGTTCAAATATATTGCAATACATGTACAAGATGACCAACAACTTCAAAGTGATCCCATACCTCCCAACTTTCTGAGATGGGAGTGAAGGACACCTATTAGCAAAAGTATGTAAGCATAGGACACACCCCATCACACCCCCTTAAAGAGGAATTACAGTGAAACCTCAGATTACAGATTCCAGGAGAAGGCTCGTAATCCAAAGGACTCGCATATCAAAGCGAGTTTCCCCATAGAAGTCAATGGAAAAGAAAATAATTTGTTCCGCATTGACTTCAATGGCGTGCAATACCGCATGTGGCCAGAGGTGGGGGCCCGAGGACAGCTTGGCTGAACTTGGAAAACAACGGAAACTGAGTATTTCCGAGGTTTTCCGAGCATTTCCGAACGGCTCCGCTCAGGTGCCCCCCCACCTCAGGCCAAAACCTGGTACTACACACCGCTGTGGGTTGAATCCTACTTGTTTTGCAAGACAACACTCGCAAAACGGGTCAGGATTTTTAAAAATACAGTGCTTGTATTGTGAAACGCTCGTTAACCGTGTTACTCTGCAATCTGAGGTTCCACTGTATACAAAAAATGATTAGTTAACCACTTAAGGACCGCCTCCTGCACATATACGTCGGCAGAATGGCACGGCTGGGCACATCCACGTACAGGTACGTCCTGTACTAGTACCCAGCCGTGGGTTGCGGGCGCGCTCCCGCGATCCGGTCCAAAGCTCCGGGACAGCGGGACTCGCGGACCCGATCGCCGCTGGAGTCCCGCGATCGGTCCCCGGAGCTGAAGAACGGGGAGAGCTGTGTGTAAACACGGCTTCCCCGTTCTTCACTGTGGCGGCGTCATCGATCGTGTCATCCCTTTTTAATAGGGGGACACAATCGATGACAACACACCTACAGCCACACCCCCCTACAGTTGTAAACACACTTCAGGTCACACATAACCCCATCAGCGCCCCCTGTGGTTAACTCCCAAACTGCAATTGTCATTTTCACAATAAACAATGCATTTTAAATGCATTTTTTGCTGTGAAAATGACAATGGTCCCAAAAATGTGTCAAAATTGTCCGAAGTGTCCGCCATAATGTCGCAGTCACAAAAAAAAATAATAAAAATGCAATAAAACTATCCCCTATTTTGTAAACGCTATAAATTTTGCGCAAACCAACTGATAAACACTTATTGCGATTTTTTTTACCAAAAAGAAGAATATGTATCGGCCTAAACTGAGGAAAAAAAATTATATATTTTTGGGGGATATTTATTATAGCAAAAAGTAAAAAACATTGCATTTTTTTCAAAATTGTCGCTCTATTTTTGTTTATAGCGCAAAAAATAAAAACTGCAGAGGTGATTAAATACCACCAAAAGAAAGCTCTATTTGTGTGAAAAAAAGGAGGCCAATTTTGTTTGGGAGCCATGTCGCACGACCGCGCAATTGTCAGTTAAAGCGACGCAGTGCCGAATCGCAAAAAGGGGCAAGGTCCTTTAGCTGCATTTTGGTCCGGGTCTTAAGTGGTTAAACCCACAAGTGATTATTATTATTATTTTTTTTCCACTATTTTTCCTTAATACTGATTTTGAAATGTACAAATGCAGCAATTTAGAAATTGTATGAACAGTTTAGCACTAGGAAACACTTTTTAAAAGATAGAAAGTGCATTTTATATACAACTCTATAGATCAGACCCAAAACGAGGGACAAATGAGGAGGAATGAGGGACAGAGGACATTGCTCCTAATCAGGGACAGTCCCTCAAAATCAGGGACAGTTGGGAGCTATGTGATCCCTCTCTGGCCAGTTAACAATCTCCGTGTTTTAAGCAAGAGTTTGCTATAGGAAAGGGTTAACAAGTGGTAACACCTTTCTCATGTGTTGCATATTTAGAGCTATTTGGACCTGAGCATTCATTTGCCTTTTTCCACTGCACGGTGCAGGTTGGTAATGATAAAGGGAAGGGATGCTTGAAGTTGCCAATGTACTGGTTATACGTTTATACTCACTGTGCTGTAACCTCTTTGTAGTATATAAAGATTGGGATGGTTATTTTTGGGACCCACCTGGTTACTTGCAGAGATAACTAACTTTACCTGCTGATGCTCGCCACCCTCATAAACTAAATAATAATAAATATATATATATGTTTGAGCTTTGGGGTGCACCAGGGCTTTTTTTCAGGGGGAACTTGGGGGAACTCAGTTCCACCACCTCTGGCTCAGACCCTTTGGTGCCCGCTCACCACAATCACTTGTAAACACAGAAGTCCGGTTTCTGTGTTTACAAGTGACAGCTCTGCACTTTGTGTGTAACCCCCCTGAACTCTGCACTCTGTATGTAATGCAATTCTGGTATTTATTGCCCCTTTAAGACCCTTCTACTGTTTGAAATCTGATTTTTCTGTTAACTGTTTTCCTGTATTCTTATTACGTTTCACTTGCACTGTGTTGCCAAAGTGTATGCAGTACATTTTAACTGTAGGAGACCTTGATGCTTTCAAATGGCACATGGGTGTGATATGTTTAAGGTAGGGAGACAAAAGGGGCACCAGTCCTGTTATTGTGTACCACCCTTTTGGGTGTTGATTCCCCTGCCTTTTTTAGGGGTCGGACACTTTCTATGTAGTGTGTAGGGTGAGCAAGGAGGGGGGCAGTAAGAGATGCACTATTAAACACATGCAAACTTTTCACTTTGGGGTTCAGCAGATGGCTGAATGCACATGAAGTTGGAACAAACGTGTCTGTACATCATGAACACAGTATCACCCGCCATACCTCCCAACTGTCCATGATTTTGAGGGACTGTCCCTGATTTGGAGCAATGTCCCTCTGTCCCTCATTCTCCTCATTTGTCCCTCATTTTGGTCTGATCTATATAGATGTATAAAAAATGCACTTTTTATCTATCAAAAAGTGTTTTCCAGTGCTAAACCTTTCGTCTGATTTCTAAATTGCTGCATTTTTAGATTCCAAGAGCCAATATAAAGGAATAGTAGTGGTAAAAAAGCACTTGTCGGTTTAACCAATCGTATGTTTTTGTACAATTACTCCTTTAAGGGGGCGTGGCAAGGGGTGTGTCCTATGCCTGCATACTTTTTCCGATAGGTGTCCCTCATTTCCATCTCAGAAAGTTGGGAGGTATGCACCCCTCCTCTGACATCTGACAATTGGGACCGGTTTTGTGAGGTTAACATGTCTTTATGATAAATTCTGACATATTTTTGGACTTTGTTATTTCATGTTTCTGGAATGCAATCCGTAAGGCCTACCCTCTCCCTAGATTGACAGTGCTGCTGTCCAAGGGTGTCTACAATACTCTTCCATCCAGAGTGAAGTGTGTTACTGGCTGAATCAAATGCAACCACCACATTTAAGGATTGGAAATCTGCAATATATTACCTTTTTTGGGGGAGTTTAATACTTCTTAGCTGCAGTGTGCTCTGCAATGATAGTAATGTCTCCAGAATTCCACTCCAAAAGCGCAATAAACTGCAACTTCCAGATCAAGTGCACAGAATGATGTTATCAGAGTTTGAATATTTCAAGCTCTGCACCTCAAGTCCTTTTTTAGCTGTCCTTGGTACTGCACTGGCTCTTTTACCACCAGGGCCGACATCAGGGGGTACAGGCATTACACCTGTAAGGGGCCCGGCCGACGCCCCCCATTTTTTTTTTCGACCCCCACCTTTAGAAACTTGCTGCAGGGGAACGCCCACCCCCCGTTTTTTTTTTTTCGTCTGACTTTAGCACCTTGCGGCAGGAGAGAGAAGAGAAGGCTTGACTTGACTTTATTTTGTTCGTCAGCACCAAAGAGATTACACTTTTTTTACAACCCCCCCCTTATCATCTTGTGGCAGGAGAGAGGAGGGGCCCCACCAGTTTTCTGCTCGAGGGGGGCCCTGCCTAAAGCTGTGTAAGGGCCCCAAAATTTGTGATGACTGTCCTGCTTACCACCACTGTTTCCCAACAATCAAAGAAGAGCACAGGTTTCATTTGAATGTCACCTGATGACCATATTGGGACAATGTCATTGCCAAAACATGGCTATATGGTCATATTGGCTTAATAATGCCATAAGTATTCCTTCCCCAGGGTTACATGCAGCAGCGGGGCAGGGAATTTCCAGGTCGTAACTGGTTAGGCACTGATTTGGTAGCTTGACAACTTCCTTCCAGGTTCAGTGCCCTACCGGCTCCAGCCAGGACATTCACTACCCCATCGCTAACATAACAAAGGGCTGGGGATGCTCATGACATCATTGACCACATATGGCCATTATAGGTCAATGTAAATGAGAGCAGTTCCCCCAGCTCTCAATTCTCTCCCCCCCCCCCCCCCATATTCAGTGCCCCTGATGACTTTCATGTAAACCCATCCACCCAATGCCCTCCACTCCCATTCCCCTGGAACTATCGCCTCTCAGAGAACTGGCATTTATCATGAGAAGTGATGATATCTACATACCTGGCAGGGTTAGAGAATCCAGGTGTAGTACTACCCCCGGAGGAGCTGCTGGTTTGTTTTTGGTCTACGCTCTGTGGTTTACCCCTAAAAGTGGCTCAAAACCCTCCCTTGACACAACTGGTAATATTGGAGTTGTAGACCCCAGAAACTCGTTGGGGTGCACAATATCCTGTTACACTGCAACAGATTATGCAAATTAAAGATTACCTTAAATGGAGTGGATCCTGCAGTGTGAAAGACAGACTGTACACAGACCTCAGAGTAACCACAGTGGTACTTGTGAAATGAAAACAAAAAGAACAAAAGTAAAACAGTGATGACTATCTGCAGAGCCCTGCAGAATTGGTGACAATAATAACACATAGGTGTAGGCTAAACTATAATATCATATAGACCTGTGCAAGCACACAGCAAGGGGATTCCCTCAACAAGACATACACGTTGAAGCACCCCCTTGCCAAGCCTCACCCATCTCTCTGTCTCTCTACAGTACTGTACAATGTAATAGAACCAATTACTCGATCGAGTGTAAAAATGAATTTCAACTATTATGCAACACTAAATAAGTAGTCTTTGAGTAATATTGCTAACCAATGTGGTTTGGCGGGCCAGGCCAAACCTCAATATAATTTATCCTAACAGTTCGTGCGCGTATGCGTTGGTATGCAAAGAAGAAAAAAACACAATTTGCAATCCAAAGGGAAAAGGAGGAAAAAAAATAGTATCTAGTAAAAACTTCCTGAACAGTCGGACCACAGTTGATGAATATCAACAATCCGCCCTCCTGCAAGACAGTCAGTACGCTTTGGCAAGTGCCCATCTCACCCAAACGATCCAGGCCTTGTCCTTCTGTGGTACTCCGTCCACGATCTCCGGTCACAGTCCTGGTAGCCGGCAGCCTCCGGTTCTCAGACAGGTCGCAGGGATACTGGAAGCCTGTCCGATCACTCCGTCAGAGGTTCCGTCTCTCCTTCTCAAAGGCGCTCCGGGCCTATGTAGGCCTCAGCTGCGGCCTACTCCCTGTGGAGACACTTCCGACAGTGTCCTCCTGGGTCGAAGAGGCAGTCCAGAGAGAGTGCGCCGAACACATCCTCTCCCTTAAATTACCTCCCCCAGCAGGCTGCGCGGAAGGCAAAGCATCCTGGGGTTGTACGGCGGCTCTCTGGGTAATGTAGTCTATTACAGGCCAGGGCAAATGGAGTCTCTTCTCTCCCTGTACTCAATTCCCCAACATTCTCTGCGGTACCAGAACAAAATGTAAACGGGTGTCTCCAACTCATCTCGGCCACAGGAGGGAGCTGAAATCCTTCACGATCAGCAATGGTAGTCTCTTATATCACATCAAAAGACTGATACCCCGCTACACAGGTAATCATCACGGTACACACAGCAGTGGCAGCACTGAGAGCGGTTACCATTCCACACACTGTACACTGATGGATCCAAAGAGCAGGAAAGCCTCTGCTCAAGCTTTCTCTGATACCCACTGCTGCTCCCTACAGGATTATTGGCCTCTACAGCCTCACACTAGACGATGACTGTTGTCCCATTAAATGACCCCAAACACATTTACATTGTCAACGCTGTGATTCCTGGAACAGGATGTAGACTTTATGGGACAAATGGCTAAAAATTGTAACTGTCCTGGCAAATCCAGGACAGTTTGCAAGTATGCAATTTCGATGTAACCTTCTCATTTTTCCTTCTGTTCCATGATTTTCTCATGCTATTTCATACATAGACTTCAGCAATATATTTCAGAACAACTGTTGGGAAAACAGGATAAATCCCACATATCATCCCTATTGAAATCGAGCAATTTTTTTCCCTTCAAGCACCTTGATGGGGGAAGAAAAACTTATTATGGAAAATTAATTGTCAAAAACACAATACTAAAATGTATGTAATGAAGATCATGGTAGGCCATATCAGCAGCTGTCATATAGACTGTGTAATAAAGGCGTGCTAGAGCAACACATTTCGCTCATTGAGCTTCCTCAGAATCCACGTCCGTATACAAAACTATATGACTAACAAAATATAGCGCTGAACCAGGCAAGATAGATGAAAGGGAGGAGCCAAAAGTTCCACCACTTTAACTTTGATGTCTAAACGTGCTGTTCCCAGAGCCAGTATAGTAGACACTTGTTGAATAGAAAAGAACAGCATGTTTAGACATCCGGTGTGAATTGTTGTGGATTTTTTGGCCTCTCACTTTCTTCTAGCTTGCCTGGTTCAGTGCTATATGTTGTTAGAGCCATATCGTTGTTTTGTATATAGGCATGGATCCTGAGGAAGCTCAATGAGCAAAATGCGTTGATACAGCATGTCTATATCAGTGATAATCAAACTTTTTGGATCTCACAGACCACTAAACACAGAATTTTTAATCCAGTGGACCACTAACAATAATTTTACATGCCTTATACACGCAATGCTCCATCTCTCTACCCCCCCTCACCTTGGATTACACTGCTGCCATTTGCACACAATGATCCAGCACTCTGCCCCTTCTGACCATCCCCCCACCCCCTGCACTCTGCATCACACTGCTGCCTTGCACAGCCTTACACAGGCCCCTCTTTGTATCTCGCCCCCTTTTCCAGCCATGCGCTTGAGCTCTGTACTCCCTCCCACAGTCTGTGATCAGCGCTGCCATTGGCAGTCCCCTCCTTCACCTCCTGCTCTCTGCACTACTCCCAGCGCCTCCCTCTGGGTTCACAGGAGCTGGAACTACAGAGGAGGCATTGGGTATCAATGCGTGCTGACAGTATTGACTGTCAGCGCACATTGAGAACAACACTGGAAACAACATTGAGGGGTATACATCCACCACAATGTTGATTTGTGGCAGAACCGTTGGGGGCCACCAAAATGTTCTGGTTTGAGACTGCTGGTCTATATGACAGCTGCTGATATGGCCTGCAATGATATTACAAATATTTGTATTACTGGTCTTCGTTCCTCTCAAGACCTCCTACTCTCTATCTCCCTCATCACCTCCTCCCATGCTCTCCTTGAGGACTTTTCCCAGAGCCTCTCCAATCCTATGGAACTCGTTACCCCAATCTGTTTGATTATCTCCTATTGGCTTTTGGCTTTTAAACGATCCCTGAAAACCCTCCTCTTCAGAGAAGCCTATTCTACACACACCTAACAACTGTATGTCTATTTTCTCCATCAACTCATCCCCTAGAGTTATTACCTTTTTGTTTCACTTGACCCTCCCTTCTAGATTGTAAGCTCTAATGAGCAGGGCCCTCCGATTTCTCCTGTATTGAATTGTATTGTAAATGTACTGTCTGCCCTCATGTTGTAAAGCACTGCACAAACTGTTGGCGCTATATAAATCCTGTATAATAATAATTGGTCTCAAAATATTTGTAAGAAGGTGCTTGGATTTTTTTGGTATTGTGTCTTTGACTCCTATTTTGGCACAGTTGGGCTCCATTCACACTTTGTGTGACTTGTCATGCAACTTTGGGCAGGAAATGTACATGACAAGTCATTTCCAATTTCATTTATTTATATATATATATATATATATATATATATATATATATATATACACACATACACACACACACACGCACGCACACGCACACTTAAAGTTGCAGTGACTTCTAAGTAGTTCATGCACTACTTTGGTTCGACTTTTATTCAACTTAAAATGGTTGTAAACCCAATAAAAAAATAAAAATAAAATCCTTCAAGACAAATGCATAATAAGCTGGTATGCATAGCATACTAGCTCATTATGAATTACTTACCTTAGATTGAAGCCGCGGCATGACGTCACTTCCACGCATATGCGCCGGAGCCGCCGGTAACGGCACATGGACTGAAGCAAGGGCACATAGGTGCCATTGCTTCAGTGCGCATGTGCCGCTGACGTCGGCACATGCG